>NC_044037.1:132035701-134435701 GCF_901765095.1 Microcaecilia unicolor
TGAGGACCAGATGGCCCTTCCCAGTCCGGGGAACCAGAGGGCCGGAATCTCTGTTGGGCTGAGCTGGCTGAAGTCAGAGGGAGTCGTAGCGGTGTTTGTAGGGGGGGGGGGGGCTTAATAGTCCAAGTGATGCGGGAACGTGGGCCGGAGCTTAATAGTTGGGGCCGTGCAGCTCACTCACTCAGATCTTCTCCTGGAACCGTGAGACGGGCAGGATGAGGTAGGATCGGTGGGTCTATGGAGCCCAGTCACTCCCCTTCTCCTGGAACCGTGAGACAGGCAGGATGAGGTAGGATCGGTGGGTCTATGGAGCCCAGTCACTCCCCTTCTCCTGGAACCGTGAGACGGGCAGGATGAGGTAGGATCGGTGGGTCTATGGAGCCCAGTCACTCCCCTTCTCCTGGAACCATGAGACGGGCAGGATGAGGTAGGATCGGTGGGTCTATGGAGCCCAGTCTCTCCCCTTTTCCTGGAACCGTGAGACGGGCAGGATGAGGAAGGATCGGTGGGTCTATGGAGCTCAGTCACTCACCTTATTCTGGAACCATGAGACGGGCAGAGTCCGTCCGAGGCCCGGGGTGGAGTGGGGGATCAGATGGCCCTTCCCGGTCCGGGGAACCAGATGGCCGAGTCCCTGTTGGGCTGAGCTGGCTGAAGTCAGAGGGAGTTGTAGCAATGTGTGTGGGGGCTTAATAGTTGGTAGGGGCGGGGCTTAATAGTCGGGCTGACGCGCGGGACTGTGGGCTAGGGTTTAATAGTCCGGGCCGTGGAGCCCAGTCACTCGTCCTTATCCTGGAACCGTGAGACGGGCAGGATGAGGTAGGATCGGTGGGTCTATGGAGCCCAGTCACTCCCCTTCTCCTGGAACCGTGAGGCGGGCAGGATGAGGAAGGATCGGTGGGTCTATGGAGCCCAGTCACTCGCCCTTCTCCTGGAACCGTGAGATGGGCAGGATGAGGAAGGATCGGTGGGTCTGTGGAGCTCAGTCACTCGGCCCTTCTCACGGAAGCGTGAGCGGGCAGGATGAGGTAGGATCGGTGGGTCTATGGAGCCCAGTCACTCCCCTTCTTCTGGAACCGTGAGACGGCTCTGGCCCCCTGCCAGTGCCTGCTTCGTGTCCTCCCCAATGAATGGCTACACCAGCAGGCTGTGTGTCTGGTACCAGGTGTGCCCAAGAAAGTACAAAGCCTGGAACTAGTCCCTGTGTGGGTAGGCCCCTGTAACCAGCATGGCTCTGGCCCCCTGCCAGTGCCTGCTTCAAGTGTCCTCCCCAATGAATGGCTACACCAGCAGGCTGTGGTACCAGGTCTGCCCAAGAAAGCATAAGAAAGCCTGGAACTAGTCCCTGGGTGCCTGGGTCCCTGTAACCAGCATGGCTCTGGCCCCCTGCCAGTACCTGCTTCAAGTGTCCTCCCCAATGAATGGCTACACTAGCAGGCTGTGTGTCTGGTACCAGGTGTGCCCAAGAAAGCACAAAGCCTGGAACTAGTCCCTGTGTGGGTAGGCCCCTGTAACCAGCATGGCATAGCCATGTGTTGTTTTTCTCTTTGGATGTTGTTTTTCTCTTTGGATGTTATGTAGGTCCTCTTTAAGTTGGTTCCTACCAAACCAGCCTTCTGTGGGCACATTCTACATGCTACCCAAAATCCACAAACCTGGAAACCCGGGCAGACCAATCATATCAGGTATTGGCAAGCTCACGGAGGAAATATCTGGACTCATAGAGGGAATTCTGAAACCTCTCGTGCACAAAACAGCTTCATACAAGACACCACAGACTTTCTGAATAAATTGAAAAATATCAAGCAATTACCACCAAACACCCTTCTGGTCACGATGGATGTAGAATCACTATACAGCAACATTCCACATGTGGATGGCATAGCTGCATGTGGAAGACTCCTAAAAAAATCCACACTGGACCATCAATACTCACCAGAAACTATTACAAAATTAATCAAATTTATTTTAACTCACAACTACTTCCGCTTTAACAATGATATCTATCTACAAATAATGGGCATTGCGATGGGCACCAGGACAGCACCCCAATATGCCAACCTTTTTATAGCTGAGCTGGAAGAGACATTTCTGAATACATACCAGACCAAACCTCTAAAATACTACCGGTACATCGATGACATTTTTATGATTTGGACAGAGGGGGAAGAAACTCGGAAACAATTTTTCTATTCCTTCAATACATACCATCCTACAATCAGATTCAAAATTGACTACTCCCCAGAAAAAGTCAATTTTTTGGACACCACAGTCTCAATCAGTGATGGCTATATACAAACATCTATATACAAGAAACCCACAGACAGATGCAGCTACCTCCACAACTCCAGCTTCTACCCTTCACATACAAAAAGATCCATTATTTATAGCCAAGCCACAAGATACCACCGTATCTGCTCGGACCCAGAGGATAGAGACAGACACCTTGAAACCCTGACTGCATCCTTCAAACAGAAAGGCTACAACCCCAAAATAATCTCCAAGAATATTGCCTCCTCCCTCAAAACACCCAGGGAAAATCTGTTACAGTACAAAGAAAAAAAAGCCACAGACAGAATTCCCCTTGTAGTGACATACAACCCAGAGCTGGAGAAACTGAGGAAAATCATAAGAGACCTACAGCCCTTACTCCAGGAGGATGAATTACTGAAAGAGATATTCCCATCCCCACCAGTGCTGGCCTTCCGACAGCCACCAAACTTAAAACACAAGCTGATCAGAAGTAAACTCCCAACACAGACTGAAAAAGAAAAGGGCACGTTTCCCTGTAACACATCCAGCTGCAAGCTATGACAAAACATTTCACAAGACCCCACAGTCATTCACAAGGGAAAAATATTCAACATAAAGGACGATTTTACATGCTCATCTTCCAATGTGGTATATATCATTCAGTGTAAAAAATGTAACGAAGGATGCTATATTGGAGAAACAGGCCAGATGCTTAAGACAAGATTCAATCTGCACAGACATCACATGAAAATAGTCGGTGCCAGTCAAGCCCCCACCCCTGTGGGCCAACACTTTACAAGTCCAGAACACTGCACCAGTGATTTCACAGTAAGAATACTGAAAGGTAATTTTAAAACAATATAGGAACGTAAGACCTTTGAAATAAGAATGATTGAATATTTTAACACCCAACAGACAGGACTTAATAAGGACCTGGGTTTTCTAACCCATTATAAACCATAAAGTTGTATTTCTCTGTTTATTATCCTCCTCTCACCTACCAACACCCATCCTGTTAGAATATCAATGAAATGCTTTGATGTCCCCATGCATACCCCCACCCTCCCACTCTGTCAGACTGTCAAAGTAATGCTTTGATGTTTCTCTTATATATACTATCTGCTACCACATTTGCTTATTTCCGATCTGACGAAGAAGGGTAACCTTCGAAAGCTAATCAAGAAATGTATTAAGTTATGTCCAATAAAAAAGGTATCATCGTATTTTCTTTTCCATGTTTTATTTTGTTTGATTTCTATTGATAACCTTTAAGAGTGGACTAACATGGCTACCACACCTCTCTATTTAACAAGGCATCAGGAAAGCTATGGCTGGAGACAGGGATGAATTACTGACAAGGCACGAAGAACGAAGGAGGCCAGACATCGTATACAGTATGAAATTTTCCAACCTCTCCAAAGATATCAAGAGGATCTTACACAAACATTGGCATATTCTGGAGGGTCATCACTGCTTCCCAAACAAATGGCTGACTGTGGCTCACACACGAAGCAAGAACATAAAGGAGATCTTAGCCCCCTTAGCCCTCCCTGTCATATTACCTACAACACCATTATTTACTGGACATAAACCTTGCGGTTCATGTTCCGTATGTTCATCCTCGATGACCATCTCAGTATTTATTCATCCACGAATGGGAAAAGAATATCCTCTCTAACATTCCTCTAACTGTATGTTACGTCCCTCACCTGTTCGACGCTCCTCCCGGCTAAGTCATTCCTCAGCTTCGTTCAAGAGGGACAAGGTTCAGTCTTAGGAGGGTCTGTTTCAGTTTCCTAAGTCTGGCAGCCGTCATCCGGGTTGGATCAAGGACAGCAGCCATCTTGGCTAGCTCAGGAGGGGGCAGCCATCTTGGAGTAACAAGGTCAGGAAGGAAGCTCATATTTAGACGAAGGCACCTCTGCTGATGGAGGCAGCCATCTTGAATCAGCTGCACATACTTGAGCCTAATTCCTCCACTACTTAAAGCCCTGCCTTCAGTCCTTCGTTGCTTCGGCCTCATTTGTTCTGAGGAGTTGCTGTCAGAGTGCTGTTCACCGACTTTCTTCTGTTCCTGTTTACCGGACCTTGGCTAGTCTTCTCGGATTACGCTTGTTTGCTGCCTGTCTTGACCCTGGACTGAATTGACTATTCTTTGCCTGTTGGAGTTCTGGTTCTGGACTGTGTCTGTTTCCTGCTATCCTGGTCAGTGGCTGTGCAACCCCGCCGGTTCCAGAAGTCCTGGTGGCTACCTGCAGCTGGGAGCTCAACTCCCGGTGAACGGTGGACACTTCCCAGGTGAAGCTAGGGGTTGTCTGGCTGCCTGACCGAGTGCGGCGTCACTCCATCTCTGCCGTGCTCAGTCGGGGCACAGGGGCTCACTACTACCGGGTCATAACACTGTAATACTGAGGGTGTTGCCTATCTCATTCTCTGCCCCTGTGAACTCATTTATGTAGGCAAAACCATCAGAAAAATCAAGACGAGAATGATCGAACAAAGAAGTAATATCAGGAGACACACAACAGCACTCTTAGTGCAACATTGACTGTTCCCACAATTTCTCTGATCTTCGGTTTCTAGTTTTCAAACTGGTCAAAGCATCTTGGCAGGGTAGTGACATAGAGAGAATCCGGGTACAACAAGAACAAATATCCATCTTTGAATTGAATATAGTTTCCCCTGCTGGACTGAATGTGGAAATTGATTTATCAGTTTTCCTGTAATAACATCATCCAAAGAGCATTATTTACTTGAATAAGGAACATGGTCTCTATGAATACAAACATTACACCATTCATAATAAATTTATGTACTTTCTCAACGAAAAAAAAGCGATGATCCCATTAGGCTTGCTCATGGATATGTGTTTGGCAGTGTCGGCTTCATGCTAACCACCATATAACAAGATTGTGCTTTATGAATATTTTTGTTACTTGATTTTTTATGTATGTTGAATTTATGAAGCTGTTTTATAAATATTTTTGTTCCCTGTTTTTTATGTTAATTTTATGATGTTATCCCATGGTATGTCCTTTTTGATGTGGTTGCTTTATGATTGTATATGTCTTAGATAATTTCAAATTGAGATCTATTTCATAATTTAAATGCATTGACTTCTATTGTACATATACTGGTGCTGTCTTTATGCTGTTCTCCTAGTGGTGTTTGCTGATCGGTTGGCTGTTCTTTTGTTCTCTCTGTGGATTAACTTGCATACATAAAGGAATTATTCAAGCCTATCAGCTTCTTCTCAGAGAAAGTTGATTGTGACCCCTGAGGCAGGCGCTTTGGCGCCGAAACACGGACCGTGTCGGGTCCTTGATATGAATATTCTGAATAAACTGTTTTTTTATATCATCTCCCTATTGGTTTGCGCATTTGTCAGCCTCTACTTTTGCTGTTTTGCTGTCCCATTAATGCACCATTTCCAAATTTGAATGTGATAAATATCTGCTGTATACTCAAACCCACATACATCACTGTAAATTAATTCACAACATTTGATATTATATTTGCATCATCTACACTCTCATAGATGGAATGCGCTTTTTTTATATACTAAGAAGAATTAATATGTTGAATGACACCAATCCGGTTTAAGTAGGTAACGGAAAGGATTAGTTTAATTTTTTTAGCACTCTCACATATTCTCTATGTAGCTGCAAAGACCTAAGAAATCCGTGACGTCAGAAACTCACCACATTACCTCCCAAATATAAGCATCTATATGCGCATGCTCTTCTTATTGGCAGTTTTTGCACCGACAGCGTTTTCTGACTATGCAGATATTGACTACGTTATAGGTAAGCTCTTTAATCTTGTTTCTTAGATCCAACTTTTGGACACAGTAAGAGTTTGGCTAACTGGTCACAGTGATGATGTTTTCAAGACAACTACTAACTCTGTGGTATGGCAATTATCTGTACTTGATTGAGAAGGCAAAATCCTTTACACAAGCTGAGCACGCGCTTTTTGAACGACTGTCATGCACGCAATTCCCTATCATCAAGCCGATCAACACATAGACTGGTGGGTTGTGTCCATCTACCAGCAGGTGGAGATAGAGAGCAATCTTTTGCCTCCCTATATGTGGTCATGTGCTGCTGGAAATTCCCCAGTATGTTCTCTATCTAGCAGGTGTGTGGTCGCACAGCAGCAGCTCTGGCTAGGTCTCCAAGCCTAATTGTTTAGGTTTTGTTGAGTACCTGGGGTTGAGGGCTCTTCGTGAGCGAGTGCAAACCTGTTGGTGCCAGGTCCCTCCTTTTCTCCCCCCTCACGCTGGCTCCTTTTAAAAAAAACAAAAAACAGAAAAATAGACGTCCTTGAGAGAAAGACGTCCTTGGTTGCAGCTACTCACTGGGACTCCAAATCGTTGCAGCTCGGAGCAAGAAGCAAGTAATTTTACCTTTTCCTAGCGGAGGGGGTTCCCCGAACGGTCTCCATGTGGCTATGGCGCAAAAAGACGCTCCCCGGACTGCGTGCGCGCGTCTAGCGGGGAAACGGGGGGTTCAAAGGCAGAGACTCCTTTCTTGGGTGCCTTTTCGGAATCGGGAGAGTTCCCCGGGTTTTCCTCCAGTGCGGCGGTTTTTCCTGCCTTAGGCGCCCATCCCCCGCTGGCCGCCCTCCCGGTTGTGGCCGGCCACGCTGCTCGGTCGGCTCCTTCTTGGGCCGCCCTTGAGGTGGGAGACGTTAATGGTATGTCGCCCTTTACTCGGGCGACGGTATAAAGTCGGCGAAATTAAAGCGCCATTCATCCCGCGCGGCTCCTTCGCGGAGTGTTGCGGCGGACGCCATTTTAGACTCGCAGTGTGCCTCTCCCCCGCTCTTGGGAGCGCAGGTTGAGAGTGCCTCTAGGGCCGTGGCCCAGGCTGCAGAAGTGCACAAACTGGGGGGTTTCTCCCCTGAGTTTATTTTACTGCTGCATCAGGCTTTCCTTATGAAAAACGCTGCCCCTGCTCCTCTGTCTGATAAGGGTGATGAGGCTTCCATGATCAAGCGCACTTGGGTAGATCTCCAGGCCCTAGGGGACTCGGCCTCCTCTGATGTGGATGAGTGCAGCGTATCTGAGTTCTACCAAAGGTCCTTAGGGGATTCTGTGGAGGAGACTGATCCCCGCTCGGACGAAGCGGATGACCCCTCTGCAGTGCGGCTTTTTTGCTCAGAGGATTTGCCCAACCTGTTAGTGCAGGCCATGAGCATTCTGAAAATTTCCTCTCCGGAGGAAGGCCCTCTCTCAGCCTCAGCTGGCTCTGCCATTATGCTGGGAACTAAGCGCCCACCCAGAACCTTCCACGTTCATGAAGCCATGCAGACTTTAATTTCGGCTCAATGGTATCCCCTGAAGCGAGCCTTAAGGTAGCCAGAGCCATGTCCCGTCTGTACCCTCTGCCTGAGGGTGAACGGGAGGCCTTTCTCTGGCCTACAGTAGACTCGTTAATCACTGCGGTGACTAAGAAGACGGCTCTGCCAGTGGAAGGTGGCACTGCCCTGAAGGACGCTCAGGACAGGAGATTGGAGGTGTCCTTAAGGTCGACCTTTGAGGCGGCCGCCCTGAGTTTGCAAGCCTCGGTTTGCGGCTCCTATGTGGCCAGGGCATGCCTGACCATTTTGCAGCGGGCTTCCCTCTCGGATTCTTCCTTGAGGGCGGACTGGCCGGCCCTGGAGTCGGGCCTGGCCTACTTGGCGGACTTGCTGTATGATGTCTTGAGAGCCTCGGCTCTAGATTTACACCTGTCTTTTAGATTGTACACTTGTCTTTAGATTGTAAGCTCCTTGAGCAGGGACTGTCCTTCCATGTTAAATTGTACAGTGCTGCGTAACCCTAGTAGCGCTTTAGAAATGTTAAGTAGTAGTAGTAGTAAAGGCATGGCTCAGGCAGTTTCTGCCCAGCGGTGGCTGTGGCTTAAGCACTGGTCGGCTGACCATGCCTCAAAATCTAGCCTAGCCAAGTTGCCTTTTAAAGGCAAGCTGCTCTTTGGGGACGAGCTGGACAAGATCGTGACCGAGCTCGGCACATCTAAGGGCAAGAGATTGCCGGAGGTCAGGACTCGGGCCGGCAGTGCTCGCTCTGGTTCCTCCAAGGGCCGATTTCAGGAAGCCCATCGGTATCGCCCGGGCAAGTCGGCCTCCAAGAGCCGATTTCAGGAAGCCCGTCGGTATCACCCGGGCAAGTCGGCCTCCTCTTCTTTCAAGCGGAACTTCTCCCCCAAGCAGCATTCCTTTCGCAAGGACTGCCGTCCCGGAGGTTCTTCCTCCGGCCCTCCCCCAGGGTCTCGTACCCAATGACAGGGCCCTGGTCCATGCCCTAGAGCAGATCGGAGGACGGCTATCCTCGTTTCTGGGCGAGTGGACCAGGGTAACTTCAGACGCTTGGGTTCTGGAAGTCATCAGAGACGGCTACAAACTAGAGTTCTGCCGGCCCCTAAGAGACGGGTTCGTAAACTCTCCCTGCAAGTCTCCAGTCAAAGCGGCGGCAGTAAAGCAGACTTTGGACAACCTGCTCCGCCTGGGCGTGGTGGTCCCAGTGCCAGTAGATCAACTTGGCAAGGGACGTTACTCCATTTACTTCATGGTGCCAAAGAAGGGAGGTGCTGTGCGGCCTATACTCGACCTCAAAGGAGTCAATCGGGCCTTAAAGATACGGCACTTCCGGATGGAGACTCTCTGCTCCGTAATAGCTGCGGTGAAAAAGGGAGAATTCCTGGCATCCCTGGACATCAAGGAAGCTTACCTACATATTCCCATCTGGCCGCCTCATCAGCGCTTTCTGCACTTTGCAGTACTGGGCTGACACTTCCAGTTCAGAGCCCTCCTGTTCGGGTTGGCTACGGCTCCGCGGACCTTCTCCAAAGTAATGGTGGCATCGCGGCTTACCTCCGCAAGGAGGGAGTGCAAGTCCATCCCTATCTGGACGACTGGCTGATCCGAGCCCCTTCCTATGTGGTGCGGGACAGCTACAGATAGGGTCATTGCTCTGTTGAGCTCCCTGGGATGGATCATCAACTGGGAGAAAAGCCAGCTGCGCCCGACTCAGTCCATGGAGTATCTGGGAATTCGATTCGACACCCAAGTGGGCAGAGTGTTCCTGCCGGACAACCGGAGCGTCAAGCTTCGGACCCAGGTGGACCAGTTCCTAGCATCCTCTACTCTTCGGGCTTGAGACTAGGTGCAGCTGTTGGGCTCCATGACGGCCACGATGGAGGTAGTGCCCTGGGCCAGGGCTCATATGAGACCATTACAGCACTCTCTTCTGCGGCGGTGGACGCCAGTCTCGGAAGATTACGCTGTACGCCTTCCTTTGGATCCAGTGGTGTGAAAGGCGCTGAGTTGGTGGCTGAGGCCAGGCAAGCTGTCCGCAGGAATGCCTCTTACGACCCCGGAGTGGGTTGTCGTCACGACGGACGCCTGCTTGACGGGCTGGGGAGCCCACTGCCTAGGATGGACAGCGCAGGGGCTCTGGTCTCCTACAGAGACGAAATGGTCCATCAACCTCCTGGAACTCCGAGCCATTCGGTTGGCGCTTCTAGAGTTTCTCCCGGTACTGGTGCTGAGGCCTGTGCGGGTCCTGTCGGACAATGCCACGGCTGTGGCCTATGTCAATTGCCAGTGAGGTACCAGGAGCACCCCTCTAGCCAAGGAGGCCATTAAGCTATGCCTGTGGGCGGAAGCGAATCTGGAACAGCTGTCGGCGGCCCACATTGCGGGAGTCATGGATGTCAAGGCGGACTTTCTCAGTCGCCATACCTTGGATCCCGGCGAGTGGCAACTGTCAGCTCGGGCGTTCTTGGACATCACGAAGCGCTGGGGCTGGCCGAACCTGGAACTGATGGTGTCCTCGGCCAATTGCCGCGTTTTTTCAGCAGAGGACGGGACCCTTGATCTCTGGGAGTCAATGCTCTTCTCCAGCAGTGGCCGGCACAGGAGCTTCTCTATGTGTTCCCGCCCTGGCCCATGATGGGCAGGGTGCTAGGCCGGGTGATCCTGGTGGTTCTGGATTGGCCCAGACGTCCCTGGTATGCGGACTTAATCAGACTCTCGGTGGACGGCCCTCTGCGGCTGCCAGCGGAGTGGGGCCTCTTGCATCAGGGTCCTGTGGTGATGGAGGATCCTTCCCCCTTTGGTCTTACGGCCTGGCTCTTGAGCGGAAGCAGCTGAGGAAAAAGGGCTTCTCAGACAAGGTCACTGTCACTATGCTGAGAGCAAGGAAGCGCTCTACTTCTACCACTTATGCCAGGGTTTGGCGTACCTTTGCGTCGTGGTGCGAGGCAGGCTCTGTATTGCCCTTCACTGCTCCAATATCTTCAGTTTTGGCGTTCCTGCAAGAGGGACTGGAGAAAGGCCTGTCGCTCAGTTCGCTGAAAGTCCAGGTGGCGGCTCTAGCTTGCTTCAGGAGTCATCTGAAGGGGGCTTCCATGGCTTCACAGCCAGATGTGGTGTGATTTCTCAAAGGAGTTAATCACCTGCGCCCTCCGCTGCACTCGGTAGTGCCTACGTGGAATCTCAATCTGGTGCTATGGTCCTTGCAGAAGCCGCCCTTCGAGCCCTTGCCAAGGGCATCGCTGAAGGACCTGACGTTGAAAGCGGTCTTTCTGGTGGCTATCACCTCAGCCAGAAGAGTTTCCGAGCTCCAGGCGCTCTCGTGTAGAGAGCCGTTCCTGCGATTCACTGAGGCAGGAGTGTCGATTCGCCCAGTGCCTTCCTTCCTGCCCAAGATTGTTTCTCGATTCCATGTGAATCAGCAGCTTTGCCTACCCTCCTTTCGTAGGGAGGATTACCCAGAGGAGTACCCTGCGCTCAAATACCTGGATGTTAGACGGGTCATCATCAGATACTTGGAAGTGACCAATGATCTCCTGAAGTCGGATCACCTGTTCGTGCTGTTCGCAGGCCCTCATAAGGGTCTGCAGGCATCTAAGCCTACCGTGGCACGTTGGGTCAAGAAGACGATTGCGGCGGCTTATGTGGCGGCAGGGAAGATTCCGCCTATTCAGCTGAAGGCACACTCTACTAGAGCACAAGCAGCCTCGATGGCGGAGTCCAGATCTGTCTCCTTGGAAGAGATTTGCAGAACGGCTACTTGGTCGTCGGCTCATACCTTCTCACGACATTACCGCTTGGATGTGGCTGCTCGGGCCGAGGCCCAGTTTGGGGCTTCAGTGTTGCGTTCAGGGATTTCCATGTCCCGCCCTGGGTGAGTACTGCTTCGGTACATCCCACCAGTCTATGGATTGATCGGCTTGATGATAGGGAAGGTAAAATTATGTATTATACCTGATAATTTTCTTTCCCTTAATCATAGCCGATCAATCCATAGCCCCTCCCAGATATCTGTATTGTTTGTGTTCTGGTTATATTTCAGGTTCAAGTTCAGTCTTCAGTTCCTGTTCACGAGGACTTCGTGTTCAAGTTCTTCCAATTGAGGTTTCTTCGAGTTGAGACAATTTTGTGTTACAGTGAGCTGCTGCTTCCTCTCCCCCCGTTTTGGCGGTGGCTGGATTGATAACTAAATTATGCCGGCGCTCCCTCCCGCTTCGTGCGGCTGTAGGGTAGCTTTGTATCCCTCCCGCTTTGGCGGTGTTAGGGTAAGCCAGCTCCTCCCGCGGTTGCGGTAGCAGGATAAGCCAGTTCCCCCTGTGTCGGCGGGTGTGGTTTCCTGGCCAGCGCCCCGGCGGTGGTGTGCTGGAATATTTCCCCTCCCCCGCTTCGGCGGTGGTGAGCTGGGCAGAGTGTCCCTTTGTGGGTGTAATTCTCTGAGTCCTGCGGATGGAGCTTTGATATCGACATACTGGGGAATTTCTGGCAGCACATGACCACATATAGGGAGGCAAAAGATTGCTCTCTATCTCCACCTACTGGTAGATGGACACAACCCACCAGTCTATGGATTGATCGGCTATGATTAAGGGAAAGAAAATGATCAGGTATGATACATAATTTTACCTTTACGCACACAGTGTATATATATATATATATATATAGGGTATGATACATACCTGTAGCAGTTGTTCTCCGAGGACAGCAGGCTGATTGTTCTCACGACTGGGTGACGTCCGCGGCAGCCCCCACCAACCGGAAATAAGCTTCGCGGGACGGTCGACACGCAGGGCACGCCCACCGCGCATGCGCGGCCGTCTTCCCGCCCGTGCGCGACCGCTCCCGCCAGTTGAATGACTAGCAAAAAATATGAAATACACAACTCCAAAGGGGAGGAGGGAGGGAAGGTGAGAACAATCAGCCTGCTGTCCTCGGAGAACAACTGCTACAGGTATGTATCATACCCTTTCTCCGAGGACAAGCAGGCTGCTTGTTCTCACGACTGGGGTATCCCTAGCTCTCAGGCTCACTCAAAACAAGAACCCAGGTCAATTGAACCTCGCAACGGCGAGGAAACAACAGAAATTGACCTACGAAGAACAACTAACTGAGAGTGCAGCCTGACCAGAATAAATTCGGGTCCTGGAGGGTGGAGTTGGATTTACACCCCAAACAGATTCTGCAGCACCGACTGCCCGAACCGACTGTCGCGTCGGGTATCCTGCTGGAGGCAGTAATGTGATGTGAATGTGTGGACAGATGACCACGTCGCAGCCTTGCAAATCTCTTCAATAGTGGCTGACTTCAAGTGGGCCACTGACGCTGCCATGGCTCTAACACTATGAGCCGTGACATGACCCTCAAGAGTCAGCCCAGCCTGGGCGTAAGTGAAGGAAATGCAATCTGCTAGCCAATTGGAGATGGTGCGTTTCCCGACAGCGACCCCTAGCCTGTTAGGGTCGAAAGAAACAAACAATTGGGCGGACTGTCTGTGGGGCTGTGTCCGCTCCAAGTAGAAGGCCAATGCTCTCTTGCAGTCCAATGTGTGCAACTGACGTTCAGCAGGGCGGGTATGCGGCCTGGGGAAGAATGTTGGCAAGACAATTGACTGGTTAAGATGGAACTCCGACACCACCTTCGGCAGGAACTTTGGGTGGGTGCGGAGCACTACTCTGTTGTGATGAAATTTGGTATATGGAGCATGAGCTACTAGGGCTTGAAGCTCACTGACCCTACGAGCTGAAGTAACTGCCACCAAGAAAATGACCTTCCAGGTCAAGTACTTCAGATGGCAGGTATTCAGTGGCTCAAAAGGAGGTTTCATCAGCTGGGTGAGGACGACGTTGAGATCCCATGACACAGTAGGAGGCTTGACAGGGGGCTTTGACAAAAGCAAGCCTCTCATGAATCGAACGACTAAAGGCTCTCCAGAGATGGCTTTTCCTTCCACACGATAATGGTAAGCACTAATCGCACTAAGGTGATTCCTTACTGAGTTGGTCTTGAGGCCAGACTCTGATAAGTGCAGAAGGTATTCAAGCAGGTTCTGTGCAGGGCAAGAACGAGGTTCTAGGGCCATGCTCTCACACCACACGACAAACCTCCTCCACTTGAAAAAGTAACTCTTTTTAGTGGAATCCTTCCTAGAGGCAAGCAAGACCCGGGAGACACCCTCAGACAGACCCAACGCAGTGAAGTCTACGCCCTCAACATCCAGGCCGTGAGAGCCAGAGACTGGAGGTTGGGGTGCAGCAACGCTCCGTCGTTCTGCGAAATGAGAGTCGGAAAACACTCCAATCTCCACGGTTCTTCGGAGGACAACTCCAGAAGAAGAGGGAACCAGATCTGACGGGGCCAAAAGGGCGCGATCAGAATCATGGTGCCGCGGTCTTGCTTGAGCTTCAGTAAGGTCTTCCCCACCAAAGGTATGGGAGGATAAGCATACAGGAGGCCGGTCCCCCAATGGAGGAGAAAGGCATCCGACGCTAGCCTGCCGTGTGCCTGAAGTCTGGAACAGAACAGAGGCAGCTTGTGGTTGGTCTGAGAGGCGAAAAGGTCCACCGAGGGGGTGCCCCACGCTCGGAAGATCTTGCGTACCACTCTGGCATGGAGCGACCACTCGTGCGGTTGCATGACTCTGCTCAGTCTGTCGGCCAGACTGTTGTTTACGCCTGCCAGGTACGTGGCTTGGAGGAGCATGCCGAACCGACACGCCCAACGCCACATCCCGACGGCCTCCTGGCACAGGGGGCGAGATCCGGTGCCCCCCTGCTTGTTGACGTAATACATTGCAACCTGATTGTCTGTCCGAATTTGGATAATTTGACAGGACAGCCGATCTCTGAAAGCCTTCAGTGCGTTCCAGATCGCTCGGAGCTCCAGGAGGTTGATCTGCAGATCCTTTTCCTGGAGGGACCACAGACCCTGAGTGTGGAGCCCATCGACATGGGCTCCCCACCCCAGGCGAGATGCATCCGTCGTCAGCACTTTCGTGGGCTGCGGAATTTGGAATGGACGTCCCAGGGTCAAATTGGTCCGGATGGTCCACCAGAGCAGTGAAGTGCGGCAACTGGTGGAGAGGCGGATGACATCTTCTAGATTCCCGGTGGCTTGAAACCACTGGGAAGCTAGGGTCCATTGAGCAGATCTCATGTGAAGACGAGCCATGGGAGTCACATGAACTGTGGAGGCCATATGACCCAGAAGTCTCAACATCTGCCGAGCTGTGATCTGCTGAGACGCTCTGGTCTGCGAAGCCAGGGCCAAGAGATTGGTAGCCCTCGCTTCGGGAAGGTAGGCCTGAGCCGTCTGGGTATTCAGCAGCGCTCCTATGAATTCCAGAGACTGAGTAGGCTGGAGATGGGACTTTGGGTAATTTATCACAAACCCCAGCAGCTCCAGAAGTTGAATAGTGCACTGCATGGACCGGAGGGCTCCTGCCTCCGAGGTGCTCTTGACCAGCCAATCGTCGAGATATGGGAACACGTGCACTCCCAGCTTGCGGAGATACGCCGCCACCACCACGAGGCACTTTGTGAACACTCGTGGGGCAGAGGCGAGCCCAAAGGGCAGCACACAATACTGAAAGTGCCGTGCGCCCAGGCGGAATCTGAGATACTGTCTGTGAGCTGGCAGTATCGGGATGTGAGTGTATGCGTCCTTTAAATCCAGGGAACATAGCCAATCGTTTTTCTGAATCATTGGCAGAAGGGTGCCCAAGGAAAGCATCCTGAACTTTTCTTTGACCAGGAATTTGTTCAGGCCTCTCAGGTCTAGGATGGGACGCATCCCCCCTGTTTTCTTTTCCACAAGGAAGTACCTGGAATAGAATCCCTGCCCTTCCTGCCCGGGTGGTACGGGCTCGACCGCATTGGCGCTGAGAAGGGCGGAGAGTTCCTCTGCAAGTACCTGCTTGTGAAGGGAGCTGAAAGACTGAGCTCCCGAAGGACAATTTGGAGGCAGGGAGGCCAAATTCAGGGCGTATCCGCACCGCACTATTTGGAGAACCCACTGGTCGGAGGTTATGAGAGGCCACCTTTGGTGAAAAAATTTTTAACCTCCCTCCGACCGGCAGATCGTCCGGTACGGACACTTGTAGGGCGGCTATGTTCCCGTGGATCCAGTCAAAAGCCCGTCCCCGGCTTTTGCTGTGGAGGCGCAGGGGGCTGCTTAGGCGCACGCTGTTGACGAGAACGAGCGCGCTGGGGCTGTCCCTGTGCCTGACGAGGCCTTCGGGCCGGCTGGTTGTACCTACGCTTCGCAAAAGAATAGGGTGCAGCCTGCCGTGCCCGGGAAAAACGCCCACCCGTGGGGGCGGGTGCTGAAGGCGCCCGGTGGGAGAGCTTGTCGAGAGCGGTTTCCCGCTGATGCAGTTGGTCCACCATCTGCTCGACCTTCTCACCGAAAATGTTATCCCCCCGGCAAGGGACGTCAGCCAGTCTCTGCTGGGTGCGGTTGTCCAGGTCAGAGGCACGCAGCCATGAGAGCCTGCGCATCACTATACCTTGGGCCGCAGCACGAGATGCCACGTCACAGGTGTCAAAAATCCCCCTGGACAGGAACTTTCTGCACGCCTTCAGCTGCCTGACCACCTCCTGATAAGGCCTGGACTGCTCCGGCGGGAGCTTATCGACCAGGTCCGCCAGCTGTTGCACATTGGTCCGCATGTGGATGCTCATATAGAGCAGGTAAGATTGGATGCGGGTCACGAGCATGGAGGATTGGTAGGCCTTCCTCCCAAATGAGTCCAGAGTGCGAGACTCCCGCCCCGGGGGCGCCGAGGCGGTATCCCTCGAACTCCGTGCCCTCTTGAGAGCAGAATCCACGACCGCTGAGTCATGGGGCAACTGGGGCCGCATGAGCTCTGGGTCAGAGTGGATCCTGTACTGGGACTCTGCTTTCTTGGGAATGGTGGGATTAGTTAGTGGTCGCACCCAGTTCCAGAGCAGCGTCTCCTTCAGGACATTGTGCAGCGGTACCGTGGAGGACTCTCTAGGTGGTGATGGATAGTCGAGGACCTCGAGCATCTCGGCCCTCGGCTCTTCCACAGAGACCACGGGAAAGGGAATGCTTATAGACATATCCCGCACAAAGGAGGCAAAGGAGAGACTCTCAGGAGGTGAGAGCTTCCTCTCCGGTGACGGCGTGGGGTCCGAGGGAAGGCCCGTAGACTCCTCTGAGGAGAAATATCTCGGGTCCTCCTCTTCCCCCCACGAGTCCTCATCCTCGGTATCGGACATTAGCTCATGTAGCTGCGTCCGGTACCGGGCCCGGCTCGACGTCGAGGCACCGAGGTCTCGGTGTCGTCGAGCGGTGGACTCCCGCGCCGGCGGGGACGGAGCTCCCTCCATCGACGTCGACGGGGACTCCACCTGCGTGGCTGTCGAGACCGGCACCGCAAGCGGCGGCGGTGTCGACTGCCCCGGCGCCGGGCTAGAGCTCGCCGGCGCCACAGTCATCGGCGCCGAGGGCGCAAGCACCCCCGGCGCCGGCACAGCCTGGCGCATCAGCCCTTCCAGGATCCCCGGAAGGATGGCTCTGAGGCACTCGTCCAGGCCCGCTGCCGGGAAAGGCGGTGGGGCCGGTAAGGGTGTCGGTGCCGGAAGCTGCTGGGGGCCAGGAGACGGCACCGAGGTGCCGGAACCCCGACGCGTCGGTACCTCCACCACCGACGGAGATCTCTCCTCTCTACGATGACGCTTCGGCGTCGACTCCCCTTCAGGGTGCACCGAGGGCTCCCGGTGACGGCGCTTCTTGTCCTTTTTCCGGTGCACGTCACCGGCGCCGGAGGGCATGGAGGAGGAGGAGGTCGATCCCCCTCGGTCTCGAGGTACCGGGTCCGACAGGGTTCGGTCCCGTGGCTCACGAGTTGAGGGAGTGACCGGGGCCGACTGCCCACGCGGTCTCTCTACCCCACTCTCGCCGGCGGACCGGCGGGCCGACGGGACCTGTTCTCCTGGGGTCGCTGCCATCGGTGCCGATGTCTCGGGCATCGATACCGGTACCGAAGAACCGGTCTTCGATACCGATGCCGTCGAGGTCGACGTCGAGGGGCCGGCGCAAGTTCCAAAAAGACGGTCCCGCAGAACTTGCCTCGCAACCTGAGTCCGTTTCCGGAGACCGAGACACAAAACGCACGACTTGAGATTGTGCTCCGGCCCGAGGCACTGGAGGCACCAAGCGTGGGTGTCGGTCTGCGAGATCGGCCGGCCGCAGCGACCACACTTTTTAAATCCACTCGGGACCTTCGAGGACATCGACGGAAAAATCGCGTCGGCGAAGTCAAAGTCGGCAATGGTGGCTAAAATCACACCACGAAAACTGAAACCGACCGAGCGGCCACTAGGCCGCAACGAGGCGTCCCCGCTAGAAAGCGAGGGAAAAGAAGGAGCGCGTGCTCCACACGCGCAAAATTCTCTCTTTTTTTTTTTTTTTTTTTTAAAAGAGAAAGAAGAAGAAGAAGAGGCCGAACAGGCCAAAAGCGACGATCCGCGTAAACGCGGTCGAAAAAATCCGGCGGCTGAAACGAGAGAGAGGGGAAAACACAACTCTCTCAGTCGCGGAAAAAAAGTAACTGGCGGGAGCGGTCGCGCACGGGCGGGAAGACGGCCGCGCATGCGCGGTGGGCGTGCCCTGCGTGTCGACCGTCCCGCGAAGCTTATTTCCGGTTGGTGGGGGCTGCCGCGGACGTCACCCAGTCGTGAGAACAAGCAGCCTGCTTGTCCTCGGAGAAATATACTGTACAATATTACAGAAAATCTCTCCAAGACAATACACAGTATTGTATATTTCGACATGATGTTCGTTTAAGATATTGTGCTGCGTTGAAAAAATGCTACGCTATATTACATTTTCCCACCATGTCTGTTCATAGTGCCGCACTTCATTAAATGAATGTCAGCTTACATAGTTTGCATTTGATAATTTTTAGATTATGCCATTTTTAAGACGCTGCACAATTTTATTTATTTTCTATACATGGTTCGTTTAAGAAGCAGCGATGTACCGTAAGAAGGCTATGATATACTATTTTTTGGTATGAAATTTGATTTGTGATGTCACGTTGCCTTTTAAGAATCATACTTTATACCTTAGAGCATCTACAAATGTTCCCTAATGGGGTCACACTGCATGAAACTTTGCCTCAATCCACCTCCGTTACGCTACGTTGATTATAAAAGTACAAGATCTAGCTGTCGTCTCTGTGGCATAGTGTAGACTTTAAGCCAGCTCATGCATTGATCATCTTTTTTCAAATAAGGATTTTTTATATATGTAGGATACATTCTCTCCTGTCCATAATGGAGAACCCTCCCTCTTTGTTCCCTCTCATATTAGGCACTATATCCTGACAGTTTGGTCAATTCCAAACTTCCAAGAAAATAACAATAAGAACTTTCTGGTAAGATTGTCTGTTATAATATCAATGACAGAATAGTGGTCTCGGTCTATACTATATTATTTACTTCTATGATTTGGTCCTCCTTTTACATAACATGATCTTACCTTTATAAAATTGGCAATTGTTTTGCAGTGTTTAAGAATTTAATTAGTGGTAATTCTGTTTCTGAACATATCTAGTTATACATTTTTGTATAATTATAATTTTTTATTATCATTTATATATGAACTGTTTTTTAAAATGTAATTATTTATATTTTTTATATGTGAACTATTTTCGATTTTCCCTGGTACAAAATAAGTACCTGAATATATGTAAACCGCTTTGAATGTAGTTGCAAAAACCTCAGAAAGGCGGTATATCAAGTCCCATTTCCCTTTATGATTAATACACACATATATCTTTTATATAGTGTTTAGATATCTTTTACATGTGGATTGTGTTCTATATGCGTATGCTTTGATCTATCACCATTTATGATTAATATATTTATGTGTTTTTATGTTAGACCCCTGAGGCAGGCGTTTGTGCGCACGGCCTATGTCGGGTCATTTTCAGAATAAAAGGATATTGATTATCTCAATCCTGAAGGCCCACTGTTGCTTCTTTTTTGTTTCTTCTTAAAATATTGTCCCACAGTTTAAACATCATGGCTGTTCTTCAGAGAAGCTGGACAAAAAAATGAAGAACCAGACTATGTAGAAGCGCAACAACCAGGAATAGTGGAGATAGCCAAGGAATTAAAGATGAATGATACAGGATCAATACAATATATGCATGTATACTTACCATTCTACATATTTTTAGTACCCATTGCTAAAGGCTGTGTGCAGGTGGTTCCCAAACTTGGTCTTGGAGGAACCCCAGCCAGTCAGGTTTTCGGGATACCCACAATGAATATTCATGAGACAGATTTGCATGCACTGCCTCCACTGCATGCAAATCTCTCTCATGAATATTCATTGTGGGTATCCTGAAAACCTGACTGGCTGGGGTGCCTCCAGGACCAGGTTTGGGAACCAGTGCCGTATGCTTTAAATATTGCAGTTTACTTGTTGCCTAAGCTTACATGGTAGAACCGTACAGTTGTAAGCGTTTAACCTTTTTTTATTTTTGTATATACTTTCATGCCTATTTTTGTGAATTCCGTAGGTTAAATATTTTATTCTTCTTTATTTTTTATATTATATCATAGGTATGTTTGTCATGTGAAGCAGAATTTATGAACCTGGTCTGTACAGAACTTAAGATCTGTTTCATTTTAATCTCAGTTTATGTTGTACATACATGAATTATTATATTCACATTTTATGTTTTTTAAATGTTTATCATATGACTCGTATGTTCAATCACTGATGTTTCTGATTTAATCACTTTAAATATTTTTAAGTATTATATGCATTTTAAAATGGATATGTGAATTTTTATGTGCTTATTCATTTATATATGCAATTATTCAGTTTCACTTATATTTTAATATTTCACTTATAATTCAATAGGGCCCTTGATGTAGGCATTAGCTGAAACATGGACACATCGTGCAACTGGTTGAGATTCTGGGGAACTGGGTTTGATTCTCTCTGCAGCTCCTTGTGACCTAGGGAAAGTTACTTAACCCTCTATTGCCCTAGGTGCAAATAACCTTAGACTGCAAGCCGATTAGGGACAGAAAAATACTTTCAAAAATAGTATATGTAAACTGCTTTCACCACATCTACAGAAAGGCGATATATCAAGTGTGGAATAAACATATAAATGTTTATTATATTGTATTGATCCTGTATCATCATTCTTTGACTTGTTGGCCATCCACTATTCCTGGTTGTTATGCTTCTGCAGAATCTGATTCTTCTTTTTTTCGGCCAAGATCTGGAGAAGAACTTGATAAGAGTTTCGCTGTTAGCAATCTTTGGGGGTCTTTTACTAAAGCTTAGCTCGAGTTATCTGCAGCAGGGCCCATAGGAATAAAATTGGCCCTGCTGCAGATAACTCAAGCTAAGCTTTAGTAAAGAACCACTTTGTCTTTGAACTGGATAAGGAAAGGATTTCCACTTGTATTTGAAATGTACAACTTCTTTCTTGTTTGACAGATGGTCTGAGTTTTTCCAGATATCTGTAAATCCACACAAAGAGGGGAGGAAAAAAATTCTGGCCCTATGTTACCAGGCCTTGACAATGAGCTTACAGATATTTGTTAGGTTTCCTTGAAGATGTCTTGTGGTTTGTGATAATCAGAAATATGTGTTTAATGAACCAGCTCAATTACAGTTCATTCTGCCACTTAGAAGAGAAGCCTCTGAACCATAGCTGAACAATTGTAATGAACTCACAATTTTGTTCTGGTTATCAAGGTACATTATGTTGATATATGGTGAGCACATTTTACTTATACATATTTCCTTCTAAGTGACTCTTCTTTTTCCTTTTTGTTCATCCCCACATCCCTTATTGTTCTGTTGAGATACAGTATTATTTTAATTTGCCTTGAAGGGTTATTTCCTAGATGCTTTACTCTGCTTAAATGTTCTCTCTTTTTTTTTCTTTTTTTATGAAAATTTCAAATTATATCCAAGCAAATATTTGTACAGAAAAGTGATATAAAACAAAAAAAATTGCAAGGAAAAAACTATCACACCTGTGTTAGTTGACTTAGAAATAAGAAATATCACTCAAGTCCTCAAGTTTGGATCCAAGATTACATATCTAGAAGGGAGCAAACAAGCAATATTCAAAAGAAATTATACCTGAAGTGCTTAAGATTACATTAACATATTTAAAGAACCTATTGAGTAGCTGCCTGGCTACCCACTATACGCTTTGCCACTAAGAAGGCTGAAAGATGAGAAGGTTCAAAGAAAACGTAGATTGGTACCTGATCACACATTTACAGGGATATCTAAGAGAAAAGGTGGCACCTATCTGGATCACACCTAGTTTCAGCAGTAAAAACTGCCTTTGCCTCTTTTGAGTGTCCCTGGAAAGATTTGGAAAGATTCGTACCTTAAGGCCTAAAAAGGTCTTGTCCTTATTTTTAAAGAACATTTTTAATAATCAATTCTTGTCAGGAGATAACGCAACAGTAGCCACCAATGTAAAAGTCATTGCCAGCTCTTCCTCTGATAATTCCAGCACTGCAGACACATCAAGAGGATCTTCAATTTGGTCAACATTGTCATGTCTCCCTGAAGTAGTAGAAGGCAAATAGTATATTTGAGAGAATACTCTTTCCGGTATCTCCTGAGTATATCTCTAGGTGTCACAATTTCTATCAAAGGAAAAATTTTAAAACGCAGGTTATTAGACCTAATATAATTCTCAAAGACTCTGAATCATTCCTTATGTTTCCAAGATCTTTAATCAGGGCCACTTGGGCCTTCTGAGTCTCATCAACATCTTTTTCCCAACTTCAAAACTTTACTAGACAACGTTTTTAGATCCACCGCATTCTTTTCAGCCTTTAATTCAGCCTCTTTTCCAAAAGTAAGATTTGGGTGCACAAAGCCTTACCCAAATCCACAATTAGTGTCCAGAGATTGTCCAAGGTAACCTCAGATGACTTCATCCATTGAAAAGAAGTAATTTGTGGTATTGGTACCTGTACAACTGAAGAAACTCCCTTGGTCACTTCTCAAGTTGTTCTTGAATACTCCTCTCTGATGGAAGTTGATGCCAGCACCATTTCCTGGAGGGATTAAAGATGTTAAAACCGCCACCTCCATCACAGCTGCTGGATGAGCTGGAGCCTCACACAGAACAGAGTCTACTAAACTTCCAGGTTCTGATGCCGATGGTTTCAAAAATGGTGAACTACTTCTGCCCAGCTGGGAAGGAGGGGCTCTATGGTCGGGGCTGAGTGTGGTATCAAGTACAGGAGACACCGTGGGCTCCCCTCTTTGCCCAGGTGTTTCAAGCAGGCTGCCTTCTGACCTATCTGGCAACCCCTGCACCTGAAGAAGGGTATCCTTCGGACCAGCAGAAGGGGCAACAACATGCTGGGAGGCTCTGGCAACGGGTTTGCCCCGTCGCTTCAGCATAGATAGTAAAATAGTAACATAGTAGATGACGGCTGAAAAAGACCTGCACGGTCCATCCAGTCTGCCCAACAAGATAAACTCATATGTGCTACTTTTTGTGTATAACTTACCTTGATTTGTATCTGCCATTTTCAGGGCACAGACCGTAGAAGTCTTGCCCAGCACTAGCCCCACCTCCCAAAACCCCAGCCCCGCCTCCCAATCTCGGCTAAGCTTCTAAGGATCCATTCCTTCTGAACAGAAAAAACCCCAAGAAGAAACCTCGGAGCACTAGCAGACCGTCAGGCAAGTGCGGCCCTCTCTTTTCTTTTCAAATTGAATTTGATTCAAATAAAATGCAAACTCAATAAAAGCAAAGATTAAAAAAGAACTGTATATTATTTTAGGAATAATTTAGGAAAAGACAAGTTCTTCAATGCTAGTGAATGGTATATTCAAAATTGGCCTAAACTGAGACAAAATGATTATAAACCATCTAGTAGTCATTTAAAGTAAAACTAAGGTAAGTCATTATAAAAACAGGAAATGTTACATTATAACCCATCACATTTTTATCTTCCAAGGAATCTCCCACTCCAGCACAAATCTGTATTTCTATTATAAGTATTGTAAGATAAAGTGCTATCATCACAATCCTCTTCACCTCTACAACCTCACCTAGTTTTCTGCCTCTCATCTGCCAACATGTTTCCATTTCTAAACATTTTACCTCTAATTGAAACATAGATAAACAATGTGCCCCAGTATATGCTCTTTCTCCATCTGTTCCCTGTAGCCATACCTAATCAACATATATCACCTCTTTCTGCAGTCCAACACTACACTATACCCCAAAGCAGTACACCAGCCCAAATGTAAAACTCACCCTTCCCATGATCCATCAACGCGCTGTACCCTGCGGCAATATTCAAGACCATTCTGTAGTGTTTCTCTGAACATGAAAAGAAATTTAGACAGTGGTGTTAGTGTGTCTTGTGAAGTCTGCTTAGCAGTGGCGTAGCCAACGGTGGGCCCGGGTCCAGGCCCACCCAGTAGCAGCACACCTATGATATGGCTAGCAGGGATCCCCAAGCCCCACCAGCCAAAACTTCCCAACAACTGTCCCTCTTGCATACCTCATAAATAGCAGATCTTCACCTGCAGCAACTGATACGTACTGTTCGCACTGACCCCACAGCCTTCCCTCTGATGTATTCCCGCCTATGCGGAAACAGGAAGTTGCATCAGAGGGAAGGCTGTGGGACCAACATGAGATGTGTATTAGTTGCTGCTCGCTGCCTGTGAAATTCTGCTACTTAAAAGGTATGCGGGGGAGGGGGGATGTTTGAGAGCCCATATGGCATGCAGGCGAGAGAGGGAGACAAAATCACTCGTGGGACAGGCTGGAGTTCTGCCCACCCATCTTAGGCCCAGGCCCACCCAAAATTGGGTGTCTGGCTACGCCCCCGCTGCTTAGAAACCTGAGTAGTGCATCACAAAATGAAACCAGTAAGCTTAACATTTCTAATGTAGATTATATAATGGGATCTCCTGAAAACATGCCACCATTACTAAAGTTGTTCAACATGAATAGACCAAGGCCTTACATACATACATGCAGGGGGGAAGTTATCAAACTGCATTAGGGCGTTAAGTCACACTATTTGCCCCTTAATATGACTTAAAGAGCCCTAAAATAGCTTGATGTATTTTATCGCGGTGATACTAAATTGCCACGATTTACATAGTAATGAGATGCAAAACATGCAAATTCATGTAAAGCTGCTCATTATTATGTAAAATTCCTAACACGACTTGCAGCGTGCATTTGGTACACATTAAGTCACATTACGGCCCATAAATTAGGTAAATTAACTCCAGCTTTTTAATCAGGGTTACTTTCAGGCTTATTTTCGAAAGGGAAAGACGCCCATGTTCCGACACAAATCAGGAGACGGGCGTCCTTCTCTCAGGGTCATCCAAATCGGCATAATTGAAAGCCGATTTTGGGCACCCTCAACTGCTTTCCGTCGCGGGGACGACCAAAGTTCACGGGGGTGTGTCGGCAGTGTACCGAAGGCGGGACGGGGGCATGAGTAAGAGATGGGCGTCCTAGGCCAATAAAGGAAAAAAGAAGGGCGTCTCTCATGAGCATTTGGTCGACTTTACTTGGTCCATTTTTTTTTCACGGCCAAGCCTCGAAAAGGTGCCCGAACTGACCAGACGACCACCTGAGGGAATCAGGGTTGACCTCCCCTTACTCCCCCAGTGGTCACTAACCCCCTCCCACCCAAAAAAAAGATACATAGTAACATAGTAGATGAAGGCGGAAAAAGACCTGCACGTTCCATCCAGTCTGCCCAACAAGACAAACTCATATGTGCTAGTTTTTGTGTATATCTTACCTTGATTTGTAACTGTCATTTTCAGGGCACAGACTGTACAAGTCTGCCCAGCACTATCCCCGCCTCCCAACCACCAGCCCCGCCTCCCACCACCGGCTCTGGCACCCAATCTCGGCTAAGCTCCTGAGGATCCATTTCTTCTGAACAGGATTCCTTTATGTTTATCCCACGCATGTTTGAATTCCGTTACCGTTTTCCTCTGCCAGACTCAAATGTCATACCCAGCTCCATCAAAGCAGTATGCAGGTCCCTGGAGCAGTTTTTAGGGGGTGCAGTGCACTTCAGGCAGGCAAACCAAGGCCCACACCCCACCCCCACCTGTTACAGGTGTGGTGGTAAATGTGAGCCCTTCAAAACACTCCCGAAACCCACTGTACCCACATCTAGGTGCCCCACTTCATCTCTAAGGTCTATGGTAGTGGTGTACAGTTGTGGGGAGTGGGTTTTAGGTGGGGTTTGGGGGCTCACCAACCAAGGTAAGGGAGCTATGCACCTGGGAGCAATTTGTGAAGTCCGCTGCAGTGCCCCCTAAGGTGCCCGGTTGGTGTCCTGGCATGTGAGGGGGACCAGTGCACTACGAATGCTGGCTCCTCCCACGACCAAATGCCTTGGATTTGGTAATTTTTCAGATGGGCGTCCTTGGTGTCCATTATTGGTGAAAACCAGGAACGACCATCTCTAAGGTTGACCATCTCTAAGGTCGGCCTAAATGTTGAGATTTGGGTGTCCCCGACCGTATTATCGAAACGAAAGATGGACGTCCATATTGTTTCGATAATACGGGTTTCCCCGCCCTTCGGCAGAACGTCCTTAGAAATGGACGCCCTTAGAAAAGGTCGTCCATGTTCGATTATGCCCCTCTTTACCACATAGGAGAATCATGCTGCAAACCACAGTCCAATGTTCTTGGGCCAACACTGCAACCTCCCTCCCCCCCCCCCCCCACTGGCTACAGAGTCCCCGAAGGACCTACCATTTAGATCACTGGTGGTCCAGGGGGGTCTTTAGGCAGGAGTGATGCCCAGTCAGGTGCTATCATCAAAATGGTATGACTACCGCTAAGAGATCATGTTTATGTATAAAGAGTCATGCAAGACTACCTCTAGGGACATCATTTTGATGATGGAACAGGACTGGGAAGGAACAACTGGACATCACTCCTTTCCAAAGACATCCTGGACCACCAATGATCTAAACAGTAGGCCCCTTTGGAGCCCTTGGGGGGTGGGGGGGTTGGTGTTTTCTCTGTTGGCCTGGGAGCACCGGTCTCAGGCTGCTGGAATAAACACTGCTTGTGAGCTGGCTTGAAAGCAACATTATTCTTTTACCATGGGATTTAGCAACCTGCAGGACAAAGTACATAAGTACATAAGTAATGCCACTCTGGGAAAAGACCAAGGGTCCATCGAGCCCAGCATCCTGTCCACGACAGCGGCCAATCCAGGCCAAGGGCACCTGGCAAGCTTCCCAAAAGTACAAACATTCTATACATGTTATTCCTGAAATTGTGGATTTTTCCCAAGTCCATTTAGTAGCGGTTTATGGACTTGTCCTTTAGGAAACCGTCTAACCCCTTTTTAAACTCTGCCAAGCTAACCACCTTCATCACGTTCTCCGGCAACGAATTCCAGAGTTTAATTACACGTTGGGTGAAGAAATATTTTCTCCAATTTGTTTTAAATTTACTACACTGTAGTTTCATCGCATGCCCCCTAGTCCTAGTATTTTTGGAAAGCGTGAACAGACGCTTCACATCCACCTGTTCCACTACACTCATTATTTTATATACCTCTATCATGTCTCCCCCTCAGCCGTCTCTTCTCCAAGCTGAAAAGCCCTAGCCTCCTTAGTCTTTCTTCATAGGGAAGTCGTCCCATCCCCGCTATCATTTTAGTCGCCCTTCGCTGCACCTTTTTCAATCCTACTATATCTTTCTTGAGATGTTGCGACCAGAATTGAACACAATACTCAAGGTGCGGTCGCACCATGGAGCGATATAACGGCATTATAACATCCTCACACCTGTTTTCCATACCTTTCCTAATAATACCTAACATTCTATTCGCTTTCCGAGCCGCAGCAGCATACTGAGCAGAAGGTTTCAGTTTATTATCAACGACACCCAGATCCTTTTCTTGGTCCGTAACTCCTAACGTGGAACCTTGCAAGACGTAGCTATAATTCGGGTTCTTTTTTCCCCATATGCATCACCTTGCACTTGCTCATATTAAACGTCATCTGCCATCTAGACGCCCAGTCTCCCAGTCTCGTAAGGTACTTCTGTAATTTTTCACAATCCTCTCGCGAGTTAATGACTTTGAATAACTTTGTGTCATTAGCAAATTTAATTACCTCGCTAGTTACTTCCATCTCTAAATCATTTATAAATATATTAAAACCCCACTAACTACCCTTCTCCATTGTGAATACTGCCCATTTAACCCCACTCTCTGTTTCCTATCCTTCAACCAGTTTTTAATCCACAATAGGACTTTTCCTCCTATCCCATAACCCTCCAATTTCCTCTGTAGCCTTTCATGAGGTACCTTGTCAAACGCCTTTTGAAAATCCAGATATACAATATCAAGTGGCTCCCCTTTGTCCACATGCTTGTTTACTCCTTCAAAGAATTGAAGTAAATTGGTCAGGCAAGATTTCCCCACACAAAAGCCGTGCTGACTCGGTCTCAGTAATCCATGTCCTTGGATGTGCTCTGTAATTTTGTTTTTAATAATACCCTCTACCATTTTCCCCGGCACCGACGTCAGACTCACCGGTCTATAATGTCCCGGATCTCCCCTGGAACCTTTTTAAAAAATGGGTGTTACATTGGCCACCCTCTAATCTTCCGGTACCACGCTCGATTTTAAGGATAAATTGCATATCACTAGCAGTAGTTCCGCAAGCTCATTTTTCAGTTCTATCAGTACTCTAGGATGAATACCATCCGGTTCAGGAGCAGGGCCGGTCTTAGGGCGAGGCGACCGAGGCGGCCGCATAGGGCACCGCGCTCAAGGGGGCCCCGCGCGGCGTGCATGGGGTTGCCCCGCCCGCCCGCCGCTCCGCCCCCCGACGATCGATCGCTGTTCTGTAAAAAAAAATTGAGAAGCGCCGAGTAGCAGGCAGCGCCTCGCGTCTGCCATGCTAGTAAAAATCTCCTGCACGTCGTCGGGCCGGCCTTCCCGCATTAAGTCCCGCCCTCCTCTGAGGTAATAGGCTATTACCTCAGAGGAGGGCGGGACTTAATGTGGGAAGAGCCTATTACCTCGGAGGGTGGGACTTAATGCGGGAAGGCCGGCCCGACGACGTGCAGGAGATTTTTACTAGCAGGGCAGACGTGAGGCGCTGCCTGCTACTCGGAGCTTCTCAATTTTTTTTTTAAGTTAGTGGGTGCAGCAGGAAAACAGAGTTGGTAGGTGGGTCGGGTCGGGGGGGAGGACTCAGATGGGAGAAGGGTGTGGGATGGGGGTTCTCAGTTGGGGGGAGGGGGTAAGGGGGACAGATGGGAGAAGGGTGTGGGATGGGGGTTCTCAGTTGGGGGAAGGGGTAAGGGGGACTCAGATGGGAGACGGGTGTGGGATGGGGGTTCTCAGTTGGGGGAAGGGGGTAAGGGGGACTCAGATGGGAGAAGGGTGTGGGATGGGGGTTCTCAGTTGGGGGAAGGGGGTAAGGGGGACTCAGATGGGAGAAGGGTGTGGGATGGGGGTTCTCAGTTGGGGGAAGGGGGTGAGGGGGACTCAGATGGGAGAAGGGTGTGGGATGGGGGTTCTCAGATGGGAGAAGGGGGCTGGAACTGGGGTTTGAGAAGGGGCCATATGGGAAATGGGGGCCATGCATGGGGCTGGTGGGAAAATGGGGCATGCGTGGGTCAGGTGGGAGAATGGTTCTGGGGCTGAAAAGGGGGGCTCTAATACAAGGCATGTGGATGAAGGGGGCTGGAACTGGGGGCTGAAAAGGAGGGTAGGTGGGATAAGGGGGCTAGTACTGGGACTGGAGGCTGAAAAGGGGCAGGGGCTGAAACTGGGGGTACTGGGGGCTGAAAAGGAGATAGGGAGAAGTGGCTGGGGCTGAAGCTTGGAACTGGTGGGAACAAAGGGCTGGGGACTGGGGTTGAAACTGGGGGCTGAAAAGGGGACAGGGAGGAGTGGCTGGGGGCTGAAGCTCAGGATTGGTGGGAGAAAAGGGCTGGGGCTGAAACGGGGGACTGGTGGGATAGTGGGGCTGGAACTGGGGGCTGAAAAAAAGGGGCAGATCCTGGATGGAAGGGGGAGCAAGAGGGAGGGCAGACCTGGATGGATGGGAGAGGGAGGGCAAATGGTAGATAGAAGGGGCAGAGAGAAAGGGCAGACAGTGGATGGAAGGGATAGAAAGGGCAGACAGTGAATGGAAGGGGCAGAGATAGAGGGCAGATGTGCACGGAAGGGCAGGGA
This sequence comes from Microcaecilia unicolor, assembly GCF_901765095.1. NCBI lineage: Eukaryota > Metazoa > Chordata > Amphibia > Gymnophiona > Siphonopidae > Microcaecilia > Microcaecilia unicolor. The sequence continues at coordinate 132,065,520 of NC_044037.1, forward strand.
GAGAGGGCAGACATTGGATGGAGGGGACAGCAGAGAGGGCAGACACTGGATGGAAGAGAGAGCGAAGACAGATACTGGATGGAAGACAGTGAAAAGAAGATGAGGAAAGCAGAAACCAGAGACGACAAACTGTAAATAAAATATATATATTTTTATTTTTTTGCTTTAGGATATAGTATTGTGGCTGTGTTAATAAATGTTTATAATAGAACATGTAAATAAGGTAATCTTTTTATTGGACTAATTTTAATACATTTTGACAAACTTTCGGAGAACAAAGCCCCCTTCCTCAGGTCAGGATAGGATACTGTAACAGCTCTATACTGTATTGACCTGAGGACGGAGGTTTTGGCCTCTGAAAGCTAAATGTATTAGTCCAATAAAATGGTATTATTTTATTTTCTATATTTGTTTTGTTTCTATTTGTTAATTTGTAAAGTGGTGATTGGTATTTGTTAGTTTTTTTTCAAATTTACATCTATTGTCTTTATATTTTGCACAGTACTAGGGGACATTTTCTGTTTCTGTGGTGTTGTATTGTATGCAGAGTCTGGCATCTTGGGGGTTCAGTTTAATTTTTGTCTAAATAGAAAGTTTAAATATTACTACTTATTCTATAGTGGATTAGGGTGTATCTGTGTTTGTGAAAAAGACATGGTTTTCAGTTGGCATTGACTGTGCAGGATCAACAAGCCCTGGAGCTGGGGGACTTGGAGCTCGGAGGGAGGGGTGGCCGGCTCTGGAGCTAGGGTGGGGGCGGAGTTAGGGTGGGGCGGGGGTAGGGTGGGGCCCCGTCAAATTGGTCTGCATAGGGCCCCGCACTTGCTAAGACCGGCCCTGTTCAGGAGATTTGCTACTCTTCAGTTTGCTGAACTGGCCCATTACGTCCTCCAGATTTACCATGAAGTCAGTAAGTTTCTGCAACTCGTCCGCTTGAAATATCGCTTCCGACACCGGTATCCCACCCAAATCTTCTTCGGTGAAAACAGAAGCAAAGAATTCATTCTCTCCGCTATGTCTTTGTCTTCCTTGATCACCCCTTTTACCCCTCGGTCATCCAGCGGCCCAACCGATTCTTTTGCCGGCTTCCTGCTTTTATTATACCGAAAAAAATTTTTACTATGCTTTTTTGCCTCTAATGCTATCTTTTTTTCGTAATCTCTCTTGGCCTTCTTTATCTGTGCCTAGCATTTGCTTTGACACTCCTTAAGCTGCTTCTTGTTATTTTCAGACGGTTCCTTCTTCCATTTTCTGAAGGCATTTCTTTTAGCCCTAATAGCTTCCTTCACCTCACTTTTCAACCAGGCCGGCTGTCTTTTGAAGTTCCGTCTTTCTTTTCTAATTACTGGAATATGTTTGGCCTGGGCCTCCAGGATGGTATTTTTGAACAGCGTACATGCCTGTTGTACAGTTTTTACCGTCTCAGTTGTCCCCCTAAGTTTTTTTCCACCGTTCTTCTCATTTTATCATAGTCTCCTTTTTAAAGTTAAACGCTAACGTATTTGGCTTCCTGTGTATAGTTACTTCAAGGTTGATATTAAAACTGATCAAATTATGATCACTGTTATCAAGCGGCCCCAGTACCATAACGTCCCTCACCAGATCATGCGCTCCACTAAGGACCAAGTCTAGAATTTTTCCTTCTCTTGTTGGCTCCTGCACCAGCTGCTCCATAAAGCTGTCCTTGATTTCATCAAAGAATTGTACCTCTCTAGTGTGTCCCAATGTTACATTTACCCAGTCTATATTTGGATAATTGAAGTCACCCATTATTATCACATTGCCCATTTTGTTTGCGTCTCTGATTTCTTTTATCATTTCTGCGTCTACCTGCTCATCCTGGCGAGGCGGACGATAGTACACTCCTATCACCGTCCTTTTCCATTTTATACATGGAATTTCAACCCACAATGACTCAAAGGTGTGATTTGTGTCCTGCTGAATTTGTAACCTGAATCAAGGCTCTCGTTAATATACAATGCTACCCCTCCACCAGTCCGGTCCACCCTATCACTACGATATTCTTTGTATCCCGGTATGACAGTGTCCTACTGGTTATCCTCCTTCCACCAGGTCTCAGTAATGCCTATTATATCCAATTTTTCATTAACTGCAATATATTCCATCTCTCCCACCTTATTTCTTAGACTCCTAGCATTTACATATAGACATTTCAGAGTATGTTTATTGTTCCTATTTGCCTGATGCTTAGTACTGGACACTACTGATTTGCCATCTTTTGTCTGATCTTTGGTTGTATTTAAGGGCACCTGGCCTACCACGGTCTGTTGTGCAACCTCACTATCCAGAAACCCTATCTTCCCTGTTTGTGAGGTATCTTTGCAAGATACCTTATCCCGAACCATGCGCTTTTGAGCGACTGTCGGTCTTCCCCCCCATTTCTAGTTTAAAAGCTGCTCTATCTGCTTTTTAAATGCCGATGCCAGCAGCCTGGTCCCACCATGGTTAAGGTGGAGCCCATCATTTCGGAATAGGCTCCCCCTTCCCCAGAATGTTGCCCAGTTCCTAACAAATCTAAAACCTTCCTCCCTGCACCATTGTCTCATCCACGCATTGAGACTCCGGAGCTCTGCCGGTCTCTTGGGCCCTGCGCGTAGAACAGGTAGCATTTCAGAAAATGCTACCCTAGAGGATCTGGATTTGAGTTTTCTACTTAAGATCCTAAATTTGGCTTCCAGAACCTCTCTCCCACATTTTCCTACGTCATTGGTACCTACATGTACCAAGACAGCAGACTCCTCCCCAGCAATATCTAGAATCCTATCTAGGTGACGCGTGAGGTCCGCCACCTTCGCACCAGGCAGGCAAGTCACCAGGCGATCCTCACGTCCACCAGCCACCCAGCTATCTATATGCCTAATGATCGAATCATCAACTACAACAGCAGCTGTCCTAACCTTTCCCTCCCGGGCAGCACATGGAGACATATCCTTGGTGCGAGAGGATAGTACATCCCCTGGTAGGCAGGTCCTGGCTATAGGAGTACTTCCTACTTCATCAGGGTGATGCTCTCCTTCTAGGAGACCTCCCTCCTCCAGGGTAGCACAAGGGCTACCAGACTGGAGGTGGGACTTCTTTACAACATCCCTGTAGGTCTCCTCTATGTACCTCTCTGTCTCCCTCAGCTCCACCAAGTCTGCTACTCTCAAGAGAACGGACACGTTCCCTGAGAGCTAGGAGCTCTTTGCATTGGGCACACACATATGACATCTCACCAACTGGGAGATAACCATACATGTGACACTCAATGCAAAAGACTGGATAGCACCCCTCTCGCTGCTGGACTGCTAACTCCATCTTAGTGCTTTTGAGTTTTTCAATAATTTAAAACTTGCTACAGTATTAAGGATATTAGCCTAATATAAAAGTGTCTTTTAATTTATGTGGAGGGGCATAATCGAACGGAAATGCCTATCTCCATGGGCGTTTATCTCCGAGAACGGGTCCGTGAAGGGGCGGGCCGAACCGTATTTTCGAAAAAATGGACGTTTTTGAGCTAGGCGTTTGTTTTTTTTCAGCGATAATGGAAACTAAAAACGCCCACCTCAAAAACGTCCTAATCCAAGCCATTTGGTCGTGGGAGGGGCCACGATTCATAGTACACTCGCCCCCCTGATATGCCAGGACACCAACTGGGCACCCTAGGTCAGTGCGGTGGACTTCAGAAAAAGCTCCCACATGCATAGCTCCCTTACCACGGGTGCTGAGCTCCCAACCCCCTTCCCCCAAAACCCACTACCCACAAATGTACAACACTACTATAGCTCTTAGGGGTGAAGGGGGCACCTACATTTGGGTACAGTGGGTTTTGGAGGCCTCCCATTTACCAGCACAAGTGTTACAGGTGGGGGGGGGGGGGGGGGGGATGGGCCTGGGGCCACCTGGCTGAAGTGCACTGCGGTACCCACTAAAAGTGCTCCAGGGACCTGCACACACGCAGGCCTCTAGGACTGGTCGCTGCTATATAACATTGGCACACCAGTTGACACCTGAACACTAATCTCTCCGAAAACGTCCTTTATTGGAATAACCGTGTTTACTCACAGTTAACAGCAGATCAGAGGTTGTGCCCCAATGGCAATGAGTCTCCCTGGTACTGAGATGAGCAGTAGGTCAGAGCTGGCAGAATGCTGTACAATGCCCTCTTTCAGCCACATTCAAGGTAAGAGCCAAGTTCTGTAACGTGGCTAACACAGGAAAGGGAACTAAAACTGGCTTACAAAAATGGCCACTACCGCATGGACTACAACAGGAAACACAACAGGGCACACTCTGACCCAGTAGGCAGGGGGAAAAGCACCATGGGAGAAGAGCCTACCAACTACCAACATCGTGAGACTGTAACACAAGCTAATGAAATCACGGAGCCCAATACCCTACACCCACCACAATGCAATGCTGATGTGACCCTGTACTGCACCCGAGAGCCACATCTGACCCAGGGAAAGGCTGTGACAGGATCGAACACATTCTGCTGTCATGGAGGTGGGTACGGCATTTGAGGCTGGCATACAGGCTGGGAAAAAAGTTTTTAAAGTGGGGTTTTTTTGGTGGGAGGGGGTTAGTGACCACTGGGGGAGTCCGGGAAGGTCATCCGGGCAGTTGGAGCACTTTTTTGGGACTTGTTCGTGAAAAAAAAAGGGTCCAAAAAAGTGACCCAAAATCGCGGTAAAAACGCCTTTTTTTTTTCTATTATCAGCTAAAGACGCCCATCTCTCCTCGGCTGATAACCACGCCCCAGTTCCGCCTCCACCCACCTCCGACACGCCCCCGTCAACTTTATTCGTTTCCGCGACGGAGTGCAGTTGGAAACGCCCAAAATCGGCTTTTGATTATACCGATTTGGGCACCTTTGCGAGACAAATGTCTATCTCCCGATTTAGGTCGCACTATAGGCGTTTTTCTCTTTCGAAAATAAGCTGGATAGTATATTTTATGATTTATTTAGTGTTTCCTTCTTAGATGGTAATGAAATGTATTTAAAACTCTGTAAGAGCACTCCTTGCTTGTTACTCTAATTACAATAACTGACTATAAATGAAGAGTTGTCCTAGGGGTGGGTGGGAATACTAAATTAGATCCTGCAGTGGCTGTTAGATTCTATCTGTTAATGCTATGGTACAAAGCTTTTAAAACTAAGTAGAAAAGACTATGGAGATTAGTTGATAAAATTTGCTTTTTATATTTTTATTTTTGCCTAACACTAACCTACAATTCCTCCTTTAAACCCCAATCTTTAAGTTCCCAAAGCACAAAGCAAAGTAGCGTTCACTTACCAGAGAAATGTCCTCTTCTCTCAGAACTTCTCGGAAAGAAAGTTCAGTGGGACCTTTCCTCTTTATATAGTTTTGAATCTAAGGGGCCTCTTTTAAACAGGCTCTTTGAAGCTGATTCAGCAACCTATGCAAATATTCTACTTCCCCACACCTTAATTATCACTTAATTGAGATACCATAGGTTGCTAAATCCCCTGGTATATCGGGGTGCGGTAAAAGATAACTTTTTACTCCACCTTGATAACTTGCCCCCTTAATATTTATTTATAAAACTTATAGCCCATTTATACCTAGGTAGATTACACTACACACACACATAAATGCAATACCACATACCAAGCAAAAGAAACAAAATACATGTTCGTCTGCTGAATACAACAAAAACATACTGCTCTTTAATTGTCACAAATGGTATAGGACAGTTACAAGCTAGGCGAAGCTTGTAAAAAGAGATGTGTCTTCAACAATTTCTTGAATTGCAAAAAATTCTCACCCAAATATAAATATACTGGGAACTTGTTCCATAAAAGCTGACCAGACACAGAAAAAGCAGTTGCCTTAGTCTCTGCATAATGCACACTGATCAACAATGAACCATAGAATGCTTCCCATTTTCCGACCTCAACTGACATACTGGATAGTACAATGTCAAAGCCTACGACAAGTACAAAGGAACAGACTGATAGTAACATAGTAGATGACGACAGAAAAAGACCTGCACGGTCCATCCAGTCTGCCCAACAAGATAAATTCATATGTGCTACTTTTTGTGTATACCCTACCTTGATTTGTACCTGTCCTCTTCAGGTCACAGACCGTATAAGTTTGCCCAGCACTATCCCCGCCTCCCAACCACCAGCCCCGCCTCCCACCACCGGCTCTGGCACAGACCATATAAGTCTGTCCAGCACTATACCCGCCTCCCAACCACCAGCCCCGCCTCCCACCACCGGCTCTGGCACAGACTGTATAAACATAAATAAGAGTGAGAACTTATACTAGACTTTATATATCGCCGACAACCAATGCAGTTGCTTCAATATTGGCGTCACATGTTCAAATTTAGAACTTTCCGTATTCAGTCTAGTTACTGAATTTTGAATCACCTGTAAAGCTTTGTAACACCAGACAATCAGAAGAGGCAGTGATCTGCTCAACCATCAAACAGAAGAAAGCAGACCAGCTGGTGTGCAGATGAAACTATTTATTTCCAAATACCTGACAAGGCCACGTTTTGCAAATAAGGCTGTGTCAGGAGTTTACCTTACACTGTTAACCACATAATAAAACTAAAATCAACAACTGAAATAAAAAATTGAAACAAAAAAATTAAAATATAACTTAAAATAATCAAAGCAACTATGCAGATCTTTGATAACTTATGACCATAACAGGAATACATGAATACTTGCATGATATAATGAAAATACAATGAAAAAGGAAAAGACGGCGCTGTGCCTGACTCAAGGTGAGCTGGGATCAAGATGGCGTCCGAGTGAGGGAGCGTTGCGTGTGGGCTCCCGAACGCCAGGCTCCGCTCCTTTAGTGTTTACTTTCTTTCACCTAGGATGGTGAAAAGAAAGGGAAAAGTCGGGGGCAAAAGCCGCTGTGAGCCCTGGCGATACTCCAACGCTCCGGCAGCCAACCCTGGAAATGTTTGGTCTCCATGCACGAGGAGCCCAGGCCCTAGCCCTGATTGGATCCCCAGGACAGCAGGGGGATCTTAGCGTGGAGGCAGCATCTTTAAGTCCGCCTTACCAAGCTGCCCCGCCGAGACCGAGCGGGGGGTCGGGAATGATTGGAGAACCCCAGGCGGAGTCCTTAGAGGTTAGCGGCGGCCCAATCGGATCCTCAACCCCTGGAGGATTGTCATCAGGAGATAGGGCGGGAGGTATTTCCTCCTTGCCCTCCCCCACCCAGGAGGCCCCGCTCAGTGAACTCGGAGTGAGGAATAGACCGGCAGCTGTTACCCTTGAGGCCCTCTGGGAGGTAATCCAGACTATTAATTCGTCCCTACTTCAACTGACAAATTCCTTCAATTCTGAAGTAAAGTATTTAAAAACATTGCAGCAGACAATGGAATCAAAGGCCAAGGAGCAGGAAGAAAAATGTGAGTCAAATTTGCATGAAATAAAAAAGTTACAGACTGTAGTTGGTAACATGGGGACTGAGAAAGAATTGACACAAAGGAAAATTGAATTTTTTGATAATCAACTGAGGCGTAACAACCTGAGATTTCTAAACTTTCCCAAGACTCCTTTGATATCAGCTACGGAAATGTTGAAAAAATATTTCTTCGAAGTACTTGCTATTCCTAAGGAAGCTATGCCTCCAGTTATAAAAGCTTATTACATTACAGGAGCTAACACAGCTTGAGTGGAAGCTCCGAAATTGAACTTATCACATTTTCTAGAAACATCTTTAGTAACGATTACGGAACGTACGACTTTGCTTGCCTCTTTTGCATTTGGTCTGATAGAAATCATGTATTTAAACTTTACTTCAGACATATTTCAGCCCAATTTCTGGGATCAAAGATACAAATTTTTCCTGACCTTAGTAAAACTACTGAGAGAAGGAGAAGAGAATTTCTGGGACTTAGATCCCGGGTTCTCTCTCTAGGTGGCACTTTCAAGTTGAAATATGCTTGTAACATAGTAACATAGTAGATGACGGCAGAAAAAAGACCTGCACGGTCCATCCAGTCTGCCCAACAAGATAAACTCATATGTGCTACTTTTTGTGTATACCTTACCTTGATTTGTATTTGTCATTTTCAGGGCACAGACCGTATAAGTGCCCAGCACTATCCCTGCCTCCCAACCACCAGCTCTGGCACAGACCGTATAAGTCTGCCCAGCAATATCCTCGCCTCCCAACCACCAGCCCCCGCCACCTAATCTCAGCTAAGCTTCTGAGGATCCATTCCCTCGGAACAGGATTCCTTTATGTTTATCCCACGCATGTTTGAATTCCGTTACCGTTTTCCTCTCCACCACCTCCCGCGGGAGAGCATTCCAAACATCCACCACTCTCTCCGTGAAAAAATACTTCCTGACATTTTTCTTGAGTCTGCCTCCCTTCAATCTCATATCGTGCCCTCTAGTTCTACCGTCTTTCCATCTCCAGAAAAGGTTCGTTTGCGGATTAATACCTTTCAGATATTTGAACGTCTATATCATATCACCCCTGTTTCTCCTTTCCTCCAGGGTATACATGTTCAGGTCAGCAAGTCTCTCCTCATACGTCTTGTAACGCAAATCCCGTACCATTCTCGTAGCTTTTCTTTGCACCGCTTCAATTCTTTTTACATCCTTAGCAAGATCCGGCCTCCAGAACTGAACACAATACTCCAGGTGGGGCCTCATCAACGACTTATACAGGGGCATTAAAACCTCTTTTCTTCTGCTGGTCACTCCCCTCTCTATACAGCCTAGCAACCTTCTTCTTACGGCCACCGCCTTGTCACACTGTTTCGTCGCCTTCAGATCTTCAGATACTATCACCCCAAGATCCCTCTCCCCGTCGGTACCTATCAGACTCTCTCCGCCTAACTCATACGTCTCTCGTGGATTTCTACTCCCTAAGTGCATCACTTTGCATTTCTTCACAGATGTATTATTTCAGTAAACACAGCATTCTATGTATTTTTTGACCCAGAAAAATTGAGGCAGTTTATAATTGCCAAAGAAAGTGGTGGCGAAAGAGATCTGGGCATCCTAGAGGGAAGCTGAAACCGCTGGCAGGGAATGGTCTCTATCCTCACAAATATTTTGTTTAAAGAGTTAATTCTTGAATCTGTAGTTCTTTGTATCTTGATCAAATATATTGTGGACTAAGTAACAATGTAATTTCTAATCTGTTTCCTTGATGTAAAGGACATGACATTTTCATTTAGATTTTTCCTGATTTACCTACATTTATTTTATGTAAATGTTTATTTTGAAAATGATAAATAAATAAATAAATAAATAAAAAGAAAAAGGAAAAAGACATGCATAAAGAACAAAGCACAATAATGTTAGACAAAGGTGAATATTAGAATGCATTCCAGGCATAACAATGATGGTTTAATACAAAATAGTTTACATTATTGGGCTCATTTTCGAAAGAGGAGGACGCCTATCTTTCGACATAAATCGGAAGATGGACATCCTTCTCACAGAAATGTTCTGCAGGCTGATTGTTCTCACATGTGGGTCGGCGTCCACGGCGGCCCCAGGAATGGAAGATTTTCCAGTAAAATCCAGAAGCTTTGCGACAGTCCGTAGGACGCGGGGCGGACGCACCGCGCATGCGCGGCCATCTTCCCGCCCGTGCGCGTCCGTTCCCGCCTTAGTTATGTGAAAAGCAAAAAAGAATAAAACAACTCCAAAGGGGAGGTGGGCGGGTTGCTGAGAACAATCAGCTTGCTGTCCTCGGAGAATACCTGCTACAGGTAAGTAACTTCGTTTTCTCCAAGGACAAGCAGGCTGCTTGTTCTCACATGTGGGGAATCCCTAGCCCCCAGGCTCACTCAAAACAACAAAGAAAGGTCAATTGGACCTCGCAATGGCGAGGACATAACTGAGATTGACCTACGAAGCAACAGCTAACTGACAGTGCAGCCTGGAACAGAATAAAAAATGGGCCATGGGGTGTGGAGTTGGATTCTAGACTCCAAATAGATTCTGCACCACCGACTGCCCGAACCGACTGTCGTGTTGAGAATCCTGCTGAAGGCAGTAATGAGATGTGAATGTGTGGACTGATGACCACGTCGCAGCCTTGCAAATCTCTTCAATAGTGGCTGACTTCAAATGGGCCACTGACGCTGCCAAGAGTCAGCCCAGTTGGGCATAGGTGAAGAAGATGTAATCTGCTAGCCAATTTGAAATGGTGCGTTTCCCGACAGCGACTCCCTTCCTGTTGGGATCAAAAGAAACAAACATTTGGGCGGACTGTCTGAATGGGCTTGTCCGCTCCACACAGAAGGCCAATGCTCTCTTGCAGTCAAATGTATGTAACTGACGTTCAGGGTGGATATGAGAACGGGGAAAGAATGTTGGCAAGACAATTAACTGGTTCAGATGGAACTCTTGACACCACCTTCGGCAGGAACTTAGGGTGAGTGCGGAGGACTACTCTGTTATGATGAAATTAGTATAAGGAGCATGGGCTACCAAGGCCTGAAGCTCACTGACCCTACGAGCTGAAGTAACAGCCACCAAGAAAATGACCTTCCAGGTCAAATACTTCAGATGGCAGGAATTCAGTGGCTCCAAAGGAGGCTTCATCAGCTGGGTGAGAACGACGTTGAGATACCATGACACTGGTGGAGGTTTGACATGGGGCTTTGACAAAAGCAAACCTCTCATGAAGCGAACAACTAAAGGCTGTCCAGAGATAGGCTTACCCTCTACACGATAATGAAAAGCACTAATTGCACTAAGATGAACTCTTACGGAGTTGGTCTTGAGACCAGATTCTGACAAGTGTAGAAGGTATTCAAGCAGGGTCTGTGTAGGACAAGAGCGAGGATCTAGGGCCTTGCTGTCACACCAGACGGCAAACCTCCTCCATTTAAAAGAGCAACACTTCTTTATGGAATCTTTCCTGGAAGCAAGCAAGACTCGGGAGACACCCTCAGAAAGACTCAAGGAAGCGAAGTCTACGCTCTCAACAACCAGGCCGTGACAGCCGGGGACTGGAGGTCGGGATGCAGAAGCACCCCCTCATTCTGAGTGATGAGGGTTGGAAAACACTCCAAATGCCATGGTTCTTCGGAGGACAATTCCAGAAGAAGCGGGAACCAAATCTGACGTGGCCAAAAGGGCGCAATCAGAATCATGGTTCCGCGGTCTTGCTTGAGTTTCAGCCAAGTCTTCCCCACTAAAGGTATGGGGAGGATACGCGTACAAAAGGCCCATCCCCCAATGAAGGAGAAAGGCATCTGATGCTAGCCTGTCGTGTGCCTGAAGCCTGGAACAGAAATGAGGGAGCTTGTGATTAAGCTGAGTGGCAAAAAGATCCACCGAGGGGGTGCCCCACTCTCGGAAGATCTTGCATACAACGCCTGAGTTGAGCGACCACTCGTGAGGTTGCATTATCCTGCTCAATCTGTCGGCCAGACTGTTGTTTACGCCTGCCAGATACGTGGCTTGGAGAAGCATGCCGTGCTGGAGTGCCCAAAGCCCCATCTGGACGGCTTCACGTTACAGGGGGCGAGATCCAGTGCCCCCCTGCTTGTTGACATAGTACATGGCAACCTGGTTGTCTGTCTGAATTTGAATAATTTGATTGGACAGCCGATCTCTGAAAGCCTTCAGAGCGTTCCAGATCGCTCACAGCTCCAGGAGATTGATCTGAAGACCTGATTCCTGGAGGGACCAAGCTCCCTGAGTGACGAGGCCATCTACATGCGCTCCCCACCCCAGGAGAGATGCATCCATGGTCAGCACTTTTTGAGTTTGAGGAATCTGGAAGAGACGTCCAAGGGTCAAATTGGATCGAATTGTCCACCACTGAAGGGAACTGTGAAAATGGTGGACAGCTGGATCACATCCTCTAGATTCCCCGCAGCTTGATACCACTGGGAAGCTAGGGTCCATTGAGCAGATCTCATGTGCAGGCGTGCCATGGGCGTCACATGAACTGTGGAGGCCATATGGCCGAGAAGTCTCAACATCTGCCGAGCCATGATCTGCTGAGATGCCCTGGCCATGAAAACAAGAGACAGAAGGTTGTCTGCCCTCGTCTCGGGAAGATAGGCCAGAGCTGTCTGAGAGTCCAGCAGAGCTCCTATGAATTCTAGTTGTTGAACTGGAAGAAGGTGGGACTTTGGGTAATTGATGACAAACCCTAGTAGCTCCAAGTGTCGAATAGTCAATTGCATGGACTGTAGAGCTCCTGCCTCTGAGGTGTTCTTCACCAGCCAATCGTTGAGATAAGGGAACACATGCACTCCCAGTCTGCGTAACGACGCTGCAACCACCGCCAAGCATTTTGTAAACACCCTGGGACGGAGGCAAGCCCAAGGGGCAGCACACAATACTGAAAGTGCCGTGTTCCCAGACGGAATCGCAGATACTTCCTGTGAGCTGGAAGTATCGGAATGTGAGTGTAAGCATCCTTTAAGTCCAGAGAGCATAGCCAATTGTTTTTCTGAATCATGGGAAGAAGGGTGCCTAGGGAAACCATCCTGAACTTTTCTCTGACCAGATATTTGTTCAGGGTCCTAAGGTCTAGGATGGGACGCATCCCCACTGTTTTCTTTTGCACAAGGAAGTACCTGGAATAGAATCCCAGCCCTTCTTGCCCTGGTGGAACACGCTCAACCCCACTGGCGCTGAAAAGGGTGGAGAGTTCCTCTGCAAGTACCTGCCTGTGCTGGAAGCTGAAAGACTGAGCTCCTGGTGGACAATTTGGAGGTCTGGAGATCAAATTGAGGTACCCCAAACGGACTATTTGAAGAACCCACCGGTCGGAGGTTATGAGAGGCCACCTTTGGTGAAAAAATTTTAACCTCCCTCCAACTGGTAGATAGTCCGACACAGGTACGTTTATGGCGGCTTTGCTCAGCTGGAGCCAGTCAAAAGCCCATCCCTTGCTTTTGCTGAGGAGCTGCAGGGGCCTGTCTGGGCGCACACTGTTGACGTGAACGAGCGAGCTGGGGCTGAGTCTGAGAAGACTGTCGGGAAGGTGGATTTTAACTACGCCTATTGTAAGCATAGGGAGCACTCTTCCTGCCCCTGAAAAAACGTCTACCTGTTGAGGTAGATGCTGAAGGCGCCCGGTGGGAGAGTTTGTCGAGAGCGGTTTCCCGCTGGTGGAGCTGCTCTACCACCTGCTCAACCTTCTCACCAAAAATATTATCTCCCCAGCACAGAACATCCACAAGCCGCTGCTGGGTATGATTGTCCAGGTCAGAGGCACGCAGCCATGAGAGTCTGCGCATCATTATACCTTGAGCAGCGGATCTGGATGCAACATCAAAAGAGTCATAAGCACCCCTGGACAGGAATTTACGACACGCCTTCAGCTGCCTGACCACCTCCTGAAAAGGCCTGGCGTGCTCCGGAGGGAGCTTATCCACCAAGTCCGCCAGTTGCTTAACATTCTTCTGCATGTGGATGCTTGTGTAGCGCTGGTAGGACTGAATTTTGGACACAAGCATAGAGGACTGGTAGGCCTTCCTCCCCAAAGAGTCTAAAGACCTAGCTTCTCGCCCCGGGGGCACTGAGGCGAAATTTCTAGTACTTCTGGCTCTCTTGAGAGCGGAATCCACAACCGCAGAGTTGTGAGGTAACTGCAACCTCATCAACTCAGGTTCCCCATGGATCCGATATTGGGATTCTGCTTTCTTGGGGATGGTGGGATTAGATAACGGTTTCATCCAATTCCTCAGCAATGTCTCCTTAAGGACATTATGCAGAGAGGCACCGTTTGACTCTTTAGGTGGCGAAGGATAGTCCAGGACCTCGAGTATCTCAGTCCTGGGCTCATCCTCATTTACCACAGGGAAGGGAATGCCCACAGACATTTCCCGGACAAAGGAGGAGAAGGACAGACTTTCCGGTGGAGAAAGCTTCCTCTCAGGTGAAGGAGTGGGATCAGAAGGAAGACCACAAGACTCCTTGGAAGAGAAATATCTGGGGTCTTCCCCTTCATCCCAGGAGGCATCCTCCTCGGTATCGGACAAGAGTTCACGAACTACAGTCCAAAACCGGGCCCGTCTCGACGCTGAGGAACGATGTCCTCGATGGCAATGTCGAGAGGTCGACTCCCATGCCGGTGGCGACGAAGCTCCATCCATCGAAGTCAACTCGGCCTGGGTGGCAGCCGAGGACGATGCCGCAATCAGTACCGGCGTCGGAGACCTCACCACAGGCCCTGAGCCAGCCGCTGCTTCCATCGTCAGTACCGGAGGCGCAAGCACCCCCGGTACCGGAACAGAGCACTGGAAGTCCTGGAAGAATGGCTCGGATGCTCTTCTCCAAAGTCGCTGTCGAGGAAGGCTGGGAGGCTAGTGCAGGAGTCAAAGTCAGAATCTGCGAAGGCTGGGGAGGCAGTACCGGGCTGTCCGGAGATCGACACAGCGACACCTCTTGTATGGAGGGGGAGCGCTCCTCCCAGCGTCGACGCTTTCTGGGTGCCGAATCCTTCGACGCCACAGAGCTCCCGGTACCATGTCTCAAAGGAGACTGGTGCCAATGCTTCTTAGTCTTCGCTCGAAGCACGTCACCGGTACTCCTCGGTACCGACGAGGAGGATGTGGAATCCACAGTGAGGTGATTAAATCTGCAGATGTGTCAAGCCCTGTAGTAACAAGATGTGAGCCTCTGTGCCAAACAGCGTTCGGCGGCCGAACAATCCTGGTCTTACCTGCGGAAGCAGAGCAGGAACCCTGGTGGAAGTCCGGGATGAACTCAGGATAGGCAGCAGGCAATAGACACAGTCCAGTTCCAGGCAAAGGTTCAAGACAGGAAGCTACTACTACTACTATTTAGCATTTCTATAGCGCTACAAGGCGTACGCAGCGCTGCACAAACGTAGAAGAAAGACAGTCCCTGCTCAAAGAGCTTACAATCTAATAGACAAAACATAAAGTAAGCAAATCAAATCAATTAATGTGTACAGGAAGGAGAGGAGGGTAGGTGGAGGTGAGTGGTTACAAGTGATTACGAGTCAAAAGCAATGTGAAAGAGGTGGGCTTTCAGTCTAGATTTAAAGGTGGCCAAGGATGGGGCAAGACATAGACACAGCAAAAGACACAGTCCAGCTCCAGGCAAAGGTTCAAGGCAGGCTACAAGCAAAAGACACAGTCCAGTTCCAGACAAAGGTTCAAGGCAGGCTGCAAGCAAAAGACCCTGTCCAGTTCCAGGCAAAGGTTCAAGGGCAGGTGGCAAGCAAAAGCTCAGTCCAGGTCCAGGCAATGGTTCAAAGGCAGGCGGCAAGCAAAAGACACAGTCCAGGTCCAGGCAATGGTTCAAAGGCAGGCGGCAAGCAAAGGCACAGTCCAGGTCCAGGCAAGGGTTCAAAGGTAGGCGGCAAGCAAAGGCACAGTCCAGGTCCAGGCAAGGGTTCAAAGGTAGGCGGCAAGCAAAGGCACAGTCCAGGTCCAGGCAAGGGTTCAAAGGTAGGCGGCAAGCAAAGGCACAGTCCAGGTCCAGGCAATGGTTCAAAGGCAGGCGGCAAGCAAAAGACACAGTCCAGGTCCAGGCAATGGTTCAAAGGCAGGCAGCAAGCAAAGGCACAGTCCAGGTCCAGGCAAGGGTTCAAAGGTAGGCGGCAAGCAAAGGCACAGTCCAGGTCCAGGCAAGGGTTCAAAGGTAGGCGGCAAGCAAAGGCACAGTCCAGGTCCAGGCAAGGGTTCAAAGGTAGGCGGCAAGCAAAACACAGTCCAGGTCCAGGCAATGGTTCAAAGGCAGGCGGCAAGCAAAAGCAGAGTCCAGGTCCAGGCAATGGTTCAAAGGCAGGCGGCAAGCAAAAGCAGAGTCCAGGTTCAGGCAATGGTTCAAAGGAAGGCGGCAAGGAAAAGCAGAGTCCAGGTCCAGGCAAGGGTTCAAATCAGAACAAGCAGCAAACACAGGAGAAACAAAAGCCCAGGAGTCTACATAAGTAGAAGTCGAAGCAGCGAGTGCCACAAAGTGCTGCTCCTAAATAGCCCTCCCCATCAGGAAGGCAGGGAACAGCTGGTAGAAGGAGGAGCAAGATCGTCACTGATCAGACAGCCCCGGATTGGCCGGCCAGTAGAGGGAGGCGGCGTCAGCCATGAATGGCCAATCCGGGCGTCGAGGGGAGTGTCCTCCATGTTCTTGGGCTCCGCGCCCGGAATAGATCCCTTTCTTCGGGGACACCGGCGCTGCCAACATGGCCAGCATTCCCCAGCCGCTACCGCCACAAAACGAAGTGCTGAAGCTGCCCAGACGGCTGACAGGACGCCCCTGGAGCGCTGGTGAAGAGCACGACAAGATGATAGAAAACTATTCAAAATTGTCAAAACACGTGCGGAATGTGAAATATTGCAGGAAGACCTTAGGAAATTGGAAGACTGGGCATCCAAATGGCAGATGAAATTTAATGTGGATAAATACAAGGTGATGCACATTGGAAAGACTAATCAAAATCACAGTTACCTGATGATAGAGTCCACCTTGGGGGTCAGCGCTCAAGAAAAAAACCTGGGTGTCGTTGTAGATCATACGCTGAAATCTTCGGCTCAGCATGACGCAGTGGCCAAAAAAGCAAATAGGATGCTAGGAATTATTAGGAAAGGGATGGTGAATAAGACCGAAAATACTATAATGCCTTTGTATTGTTCCATGGTGCAACCGCACCTTGAGTATTGCGTTAAGTTCTGGTTGCCGAATCTCAAAAAAGATCTAGCGGAATTAGAAAAGGTTCAAAGAAGAGCGACCAAAATGAAAAAGGGGATGGAACGCCTCTCATATGAGGAAAGGCTAAAGAGGTTACGGCTCTTCAGCTTGGAAAAGAGAAGGATGAGGGGAGATATGATTAAGGTCTACAAAATCCTGAGTGGAGTAGAACGAGTAGAAGTAAATTGTTTTTTTACTTGTTCCAAAGTACAAATACCAGGGGACATTCGCGGAAGTTAGATGGAAATACTTTTAAAACAAATAGGAGGAGTAGTTAAGGTCTGAAACTCATTGCCGGAGGATGTGGTAACAGTGGTTAGCGTATCTGGGTTTAAAAAAATGTTTGGACAAATTCCTGGAGGAAAAGTCCATAGTCTTTTATTGAGACAGACATGCGAAACAACTGCTTGACCTGGGATTTGTAGTATGGAGTGTTGCCACAATTTGGGATTCTGCCAGATACTTGTGACCCAGGTACTTGTGACCTGGCTTGGCCACTGTTTGGAAAACAGGATACTGGGCTAGATGGACCATTGGTCTGACCCAGTATGGCTACTCTTATGTTCTCTCCTTACATCAATCTTATCCCAGTTATGCATGCCATGATATCATCAAGACTGGATTACTGTAATGCACTTTACAACGGTGTGACTACAAATGGTCTGCATCAGCTCCAATTGATTCAGAATGCTGCAGCAAGACTAACAGAATGTTGCAAGCGACATGACCACATCACATGATTTTTGCAAAAACTTCACTGGCTACCAGTACAATACAGGGCTAAATTTAAAACTTATGTCTGATCTTCAAGGCCCTTAAAGGAAATTGCCCCGAGTTAGGGTTACCATACGTCCGATTTTACCTGGGCATTTCCTCTTTTTGAGGACTAGGCCTGGCATCCGGGCAGGTTTTGTCAGCCTATCTGTTTGTCCGGATTTGCGGAAGGACAGGCAGACAGGCATCCTATCATCCCCTCTCTTCCTTTACCTTAGTGTGGTGCCCTGGTGGTCTAGTGCAGAAGTCACTGCTTGAACTCTCGGCAGCCATTTTGAATCGACGCCAGAAGCAAGAGAGGTCTACAGCCATGCCGGGCAGGAAAGAGGGGGCTCTTCCTGCCCTGCAGAGGCCACTAGACCACCAGGGCACTACAATAATCCACAGGAGGGGAGGATGAAGGGAGGCTGGAAAACTGGGGAAGGGATATACATGGGTGGAGAGAGAGGGAATCTGGCTTTCTTTGGGGAGGTTAAAGTGACGGGTCGGGGTGCAACAGGGGGTGGGGAGGGGTGAAACAGGGGCAGGGCATGTGTCCCATTTTTCCTTAGGGCAAATATGGTAACCCTACCCTGATTACCTGAAGAATAGGATGATCCTCTACACACCTCCAAGGACACTAAGGTCCTTTCAAGGACTATTACAAAGCACACCGTCTCCAAAAGACATTACATGATGTGATACCCAAAAGCAAGCCTTCTCCGGAGTAGCCCCACAAAGCGAATGCTACATACCTGTAGAAGGTATTCTCCGAGGACAGCAGGCTGATTGTTCTCACTGATGGGTGACGTCCACGGCAGCCCCTCCAATCGGAAACTTCACTAGCAAAGGCCTTTGTTAGTCCTCGTGCGCCCATGCGCACCGCGCATGCGCGGCCGTCTTCCCGCCCGAACCGGCTCGTGTTCGTCAGTCCCATATGTAGCACGACAAAGCAAGGGAAGACACAACTCCAAAGGGGAGGCGGGCGGGTTTGTGAGAACAATCAGCCTGCTGTCCTCGGAGAATACCTTCTACAGGTATGTAGCATTCGCTTTCTCCGAGGACAAGCAGGATACTGATGGGGTATCCCTAGCCCCCAGGCTCACTCAAAACAACAACCATGGTCAATTGGGCCTCGCAACGGCGAGGACATTACTGAGATTGACCTAAAAAATTTACCAACTAACTGAGAGTGCAGCCTGGAACAGAACAAACAGGGCCCTCGAGGGGTGGAGTTGGATCCTAAAGCCCGAACAGGTTGTGAAGCACTGACTGCCCGAACCGACTGTCGCGTCGGGTATCCTGCTGCAGGCAGTAATGAGATGTGAATGTGTGGACAGATGACCACGTCGCAGCTTTGCAAATCTTTTCAATAGTGGCTGACTTCAAGTGGGCTACCGACGCAGCCATGGCTCTAACATTATGAGCCGTGACATGACCCTCAAGAGCCAGCCCAGCCTGGGCGTAAGTGAAGGAAATGCAATCTGCTAGCCAATTGGATATGGTGCGTTTCCCCACAGCCACTCCCCTTCTGTTGGGATCAAAAGAAACAAACAATTGGGCGGACTGTCTGTTGGGCTGTGTCCGCTCCAGATAGAAGGCCAATGCTCTCTTGCAGTCCAATGTGTGCAGCTGACGTTCAGCAGGGCAGGAATGAGGACGGGGAAAGAATGTTGGCAAGACAATTGACTGGTTCAGATGGAACTCCGACACAACCTTTGGCAAGAACTTAGGGTGAGTGCGGAGGACTACTCTGTTATGATGAAATTTGGTGTAAGGGGCCTGGGCTACCAGGGCCTGAAGCTCACTGACTCTACGAGCTGAAGTAACTGCCACCAAGAAAATGACCTTCCAGGTCAAGTACTTCAGATGGCAGGAGTTCAGTGGCTCAAAAGGAGGTTTCATCAGCTGGGTGAGAACGACATTGAGATCCCATGACACTGTAGGAGGTTTGACAGGGGGCTTTGACAAAAGCAAACCTCTCATGAAGCGAACAACTAAAGGCTGTCCTGAGATCGGCTTACCTTCCACACGGTAATGGTATGCACTGATTGCACTAAGGTGAACCCTTACATAGTTGGTCTTGAGACCAGACTCAGATAAGTGCAGAAGGTATTCAAGCAGGGTCTGTGTAGGACAAGAGCGAGGATCTAGGGCCTTGCTGTCACACCAGACGGCAAACCTCCTCCATAGAAAGAAGTAACTCCTCTTAGTGGAATCTTTCCTGGAAGCAAGCAAGATGCGGGAGACACCCTCTGACAGACCCAAAGAGGCAAAGTCTACGCTCTCAACATCCAGGCAGTGAGAGCCAGGGACCGGAGGTTGGGATGCAGAAGCGCCCCTTCGTCCTGTGTGATGAGGGTCGGAAAACACTCCAATCTCCACGGTTCTTCGGAGGACAACTCCAGAAGAAGAGGGAACCAGATCTGACGCGGCCAAAAAGGAGCAATCAGAATCATGGTGCCTCGGTCTTGTTTGAGTTTCAACAAAGTCTTCCCCACCAGAGGTATGGGAGGATAAGCATACAGCAGACCCTCCCCCCAGTCCAGGAGGAAGGCATCCGATGACAGTCTGCCGTGGGCCTGAAGCCTGGAACAGAACTGAGGGACCTTGTGGTTGGCTTGAGATGCGAAGAGATCCACCAAGGGGGTGCCCCACGCTTGGAAGATCTGGCGCACCACTCGGGAATTGAGCGACCACTCGTGAGGTTGCATAATCCTGCTCAACCTGTCGGCCAGACTGTTGTTTACGCCTGCCAGATATGTGGCTTGGAGCACCATGCCGTGACGGCGAGCCCAGAGCCACATGCTGACGGCTTCCTGACACAGGGGGCAAGATCCGGTGCCCCCCTGCTTGTTGACGTAATACATGGCAACCTGGTTGTCTGTCTGAATTTGGATAATTTGGTGGGACAGCCGATCTCTGAAAGCCTTCAGAGCGTTCCAGATCGCTCGTAACTCCAGAAGATTGATCTGCAGATCTCGTTCCTGGAGGGACCAGCTTCCTTGCGTGTGAAGCCCATCGACATGAGCTCCCCATCCCAGGAGAGACGCATCCGTGGTCAGCACTTTTTGTGGCTGAGGAATTTGGAAAGGACGTCCCAGAGTCAAATTGGACCAAATCGTCCACCAATACAGGGATTCGAGAAAACTCGTGGACAGGTGGATCACGTCTTCTAGATCCCCAGCAGCCTGAAACCACTGGGAAGCTAGGGTCCATTGAGCAGATCTCATGTGAAGGCGGGCCATGGGAGTCACATGAACTGTGGAGGCCATGTGGCCCAGCAATCTCAACATCTGCCGAGCTGTGATCTGCTGGGACGCTCGCACCCGCGAAACGAGGGACAACAAGTTGTTGGCTCTCGTCTCTGGAAGATAGGCGCGAGCCGTCCGAGAATTCAGCAGAGCTCCTATGAATTCGAGATTCTGCACTGGGAGAAGATGGGACTTTGGATAATTTATCACAAACCCCAGTAGCTCCAGGAGGCGAATAGTCATCTGCATGGACTGCAGGGCTCCTGCCTCGGATGTGTTCTTCACCAGCCAATCGTCGAGATATGGGAACACGTGCACCCCCAGTCTGCGAAGTGCCACTGCTACTACAGCCAAGCACTTCGTGAACACTCTGGGCGCAGAGGCGAGCCTAAAGGGTAGCACACAGTACTGGAAGTGACGTGTGCCCAGCTGAAATCGCAGATACTGTCTGTGAGCTGGCAGTATCGGGATGTGCGTGTAGGCGTCCTTCAAGTCCAGAGAGCATAGCCAATCATTTTGCTGAATCATGGGGAGAAGGGTGCCCAGGGAAAGCATCCTGAACTTTTCTTTGACCAGATATTTGTTCAGGGCCCTTAGGTCTAGGATGGGACGCATCCCCCCTGTTTTCTTTTCCACAAGGAAGTACCTGGAATAGAATCCCAGCCCTTCTTGCCCGGATGGCACGGGCTCGACCGCATTGGCGCTGAGAAGGGCGGAGAGTTCCTCTGCAAGTACTTGCTTGTGCTGGAAGCTGTAAGACTGAGCTCCCGGTGGACAATTTGGAGGTTTTGAGGCCAAATTGAGGGTGTATCCTTGCCGGACTATTTGGAGAACCCACTGATCGGAGGTTATGAGAGGCCACCTTTGGTGAAAAGCTTTCAACCTCCCTCCGACTGGCAGGTCGCCCGGCACTGACACTTGGATGTCGGCTATGCTCTGCTGGAGCCAGTCAAAAGCTCGTCCCTTGCTTTTGCTGGGGAGCCGAGGGGCCTTGCTGAGTCGCACGCTGCTGACGAGAGCGAGCGCGCTGGGGCTTAGCCTGGCCCGCAGGCTGTCGAGAAGGAGGATTGTACCTACGCTTGCCAGAAGAGTAGGGAACAGTCTTCCTTCCCCCCAAAAATCTTCTACCTGTAGAGGTAGAGGCTGAAGGCTGCCGGCGGGAGAACTTGTCGAATGCAGTGTCCCGCTGGTGGAGCTGCTCTACCACCTGTTCGACTTTCTCTCCAAAAATATTATCCGCACGGCAAGGCGAGTCCGCAATCCGCTGCTGGATTCTATTCTCCAGGTCGGAGGCACGCAGCCATGAGAGTCTGCGCATCACCACACCTTGAGCAGCGGCCCTGGACGCAACATCAAAGGTGTCATACACCCCTCTGGCCAGGAATTTTCTGCACGCCTTCAGCTGCCTGACCACCTCCTGAAATGGCTTGGCTTGCTCAGGGGGGAGCGCATCCACCAAGCCCGCCAACTGCCGCACATTGTTCCGCATGTGTATGCTCGTGTAGAGCTGATAAGACTGAATTTTGGCCACGAGCATAGAGGAATGGTAGGCCTTCCTCCCAAAGGAGTCCAAGGTTCTAGAGTCCTTGCCCGGGGGCGCCGAAGCATGCTCCCTAGAACTCAGCCTTCTTTAGGGCCAAATCCACAACTCCAGAGTCGTGAGGCAACTGAGTGTGCATCAGCTCTGGGTCCCCATGGATCCGGTACTGGGACTCGATCTTCTTAGGAATGTGGGGATTACTTAGAGGCTTGGTCCAGTTCGCCAGCAATGTCTTTTTGAGGACGTGATGCATGGGTACTGTGGACGCTTCCTTAGGTGGAGAAGGATAGTCCAGGAGCTCAAACATCTCAGCCCTGGGCTCGTCCTCCACAACCACCGGGAAGGGGATGACCGTAGACATCTCCCGGACAAAGGAAGCGAAAGACAGACTCTCGGGAGGAGAAAGCTGTCTTTCAGGAGAGGGAGTGGGATCGGAAGGAAGACCCTCAGACTCCTCGTCAGAGAAATATCTGATGTCTCCTTCGTCTTCCGAGGCCTCACCCTCGGTGTCAGACACAAGTTCACGGACCTGTGTCTGCAACCGTGCCCGACTCGACTCCATGGAGCCACGTCCACGATGGGAGCGTCGAGAGGTAGACTCTCCCGCCCGCATCGGCGAAGCTCCCTCCGCCGACGTAGTCGGGGAGCCTTCCTGGGAGGCGACCGCAGTCGGTGCCGCACGCGGTACCGATGCGGAAGGCCTCACCTCGGGCATGGGACCAGCCGGCGCCTCGCTCGACGGTACCGGAGGCGCAAGCACCCCCGGTACCGGAGGGGTAGGGCGCAACAGCTCCCCCAGGATCTCTGGGAGAACGGCCCGGAGGCTCTCGTGCAGAGCGGCTGTGGAGAAAGACATCGATGTCGATGCAGGAGTCGATGTCAAAACCTGTTCCGGGCGTGGAGGCTGTTCCGGGCTGTCCAGAGTGGAGCGCATCGACACCTCCTGAACAGAGGGTGAGCGGTCCTCTCGGTGCCGATGCCTGCTGGGTGCCGACTCCCTCGGCGACCCAGAGCTCTCGGTGCCGACACGGGAAGGAGATTGGTGACGATGCTTCTTCGATTTCTTGGAGCGAAGCATGTCACCGGAGCTTCCCGGCACCGACGAGGAGGACGTCGAATCCAGCCGTCTCTTCCTCGGGGCCGAGGCCGAAGGAGGTCGGTCTCGGGGGGGGGGGGGGGGCTGTACCGCAGGAGCCCTCAGGGTAGGGGGAGACCCACCCGAAGGCTCACCGCCACCAGCAGGTGAATGGACAGCCCTCACCTGCACTCCAGACGAAGCACCACCGTCCGACGACATCAGCAAAAGAGGAGGTCTCGATGTCACCGACGCCGACGCGGCCCTCCGATGTCGCCCCGATGCAGAGGGTCGATGCCTCGATACACTCGATGCAGTCAGGGGCGAAGATGAAAGGTCCGGGCGCTGACGACGTCGATGCACTGGATCCTCCCGGTGCCGATGCCGACGAAGAGCCCGAGAACAAAACTTTCCACTGGGCCAATCTCGCTACCTGAGTCCGCTTTTGAAAGAGGGAACACAGACTACAGGCCTGCGGCTGGTGCCCAGCCCCTAAGTACTGAAGACACGACGCGTGCCTATCAGTGAGCGAGATGACCCGGGCGCACTGGGTGAACTTCTTGAAGCCGCTGGGAGACTTCGATGTCATGGGCGGAAAAATCACGCCGGCGAGATCAAAAGTCGAAATGGCGGAAAAGGCACCACAAAAACAAGGGGAAGAAAACTTCGACCCGAGGCCTAAAAGCGGCCTACCCCGACGACGAAAGAAAACTTACCGGGGCGAAAAACTGGAAATATGGGAAGGAAAGAAGACCGGAGAGTCTCCTTCCACACAGAGTTTTTTTTTTTTTTTTACACGAAGTAAGAACGACGCGCAAGGTCGACTTTCCGGGGCGCGACACGGCGAAAACACGACCGTACCGAGCGCGGACAAAAGAAGACTGACGAACACGAGCCGGTTCGGGCGGGAAGACGGCCGCGCATGCGCGGTGCGCATGGGCGCGCGAGGACTAGCAAAGGCCTTTGCTAGTGAAGTTTCCGATTGGAGGGGCTGCCGTGGACGTCACCCATCAGTGAGAACAAGCAGCCTGCTTGTCCTCGGAGAATCTGGAATACACTCCCTCAAAGGCTCTGCTTAACATAAGCCCATCTCTACTTCAGGAAGTAGGTGAAAGCTTGGCTCTTCAACTAGGCCTTTAATGGAAGAACTAACTTGTTAGTCTCACTCACACACACGAGTGACACAGGCTGCACTGCATACTGTAGCAGGACATGTTTATCCACTCCTACTCTAGCTGAGATAATATTTAACCATCTCTCTGACCTCATGTGCACCTTTCTTTAAATTAGTCACCTTACTTTCTACCTCCTCTTACTCTCTTACCTATCTATCCAGCTTATTTTCGAAAGAAAAAGACGCCCATATTTCGACCCAAATCGGGAGATGGGTGTCTTTCTCCCGTGTGCGCCCAAATCGGTATAATCGAAAGCCGATTTTGGGCATCTTCAACTGCAATCTGTTGCGGAAATGGCCAAAGTTGACAGGGGCGTGTCGGAGGCATGGTGAAGGCGGGACTGGGGCGTGTTTATCAGCCGAGGAGAGATGGGCGTCCTCGGCCGATAATCGAAAAAAGAAAGGCGTTTTTAGCGTGAATTTGGGTCACTTTTTTTGGACCTTTTTTTTTCACGAACAAGTCCCAAAAAAGTGCCCTGACCAGATGACCACCGGAGGGAATCGGGGATCACCACCCCCGACTCCCCCAGTGGTCACTAACCCCCTCCCACCCAAAAAAAAAAAAACTTTAAAAACCTTTTTTTTTCCAGCCTGTATGTCAGCCTCAAATGTCATACCCAGCTCCATCACAGCAGTATGCAGGTCCCTGGAGCAGTTGCTAGTGGGTGCAGTGGACTTCACCCCAGGTGGACCCAGGCCAACCCCCCCCCCCCCCCACCTGTTACACTTGTGGTGGTAAATGGAAGCCCTCCAAACTGCCCCCAAAACCTACTGTACCCACATCTAGATGCCCCCCTTCAGCCATAAGTGCTATGGTAATGGTGTAGAGTTGTGGGAAGTGGGTTTTGGGGGGGATTTGGGGGGCTCAGCACCCAAGGGAAGGGAGCTATGGACTTCAGAGGTAGTTAACTTTTTTTTTTAATTGTTACAAGTGCCCCCTAGGGTGCCCAGTTGGTGTCCTGGCATGAGAGGGGGACCAGTGCACTATGAATCCTGGCCCCTCCCACGACCCAATGCCTTGGATTTGTTCATTTTTGAGCTGGGCGCCTTCGGTTTCCATTATCACTGAAAAACAATACCGCCCAGCTCAAATCCACACAAATCCGACGCATTTGACTGGCACAAACCGTATTATCGGAAAAAAGATGGACGCCCAATTTTTTTCGAAAATACGGTTTGTCCCGCCCCTTCAGGTACCCGTTCTCGGAGATAGAAGCCCATGGAGATGGGCGTTCGCATTCGATTATGCCCCTCCACATGTTCCATCTTTGCTTATACCCTTCACTGTCAATTAAAATGTTCTATTACATATTCTGTTGATTATTATACCCTACACTGTCAATTAAAATATTCTATTATGTATTCTGTTGACATTTTAAGTAGTATACTATCCAGCTCTTTTTCGAAAGTGATCGCTGGCCATTTTCCTGACATAAATCGGGAGATGGCCGGCGATCTCGGAAAAGCGGCCAAATCGGTATAATCGAAAGCCGCTTTTTTGGCAACATTGCCGCTTTCCTGTCGCCGGCCAAAGTTCAAAGGGGCGTGTCAGCGGCAAAGCGAAGGCGGGGCATGGGTGTGGCTACCAGATGGCCGGCTTTCGGCGATAACGGAAAAAAAAACCCGGCAATAAGCAGTATATCACCGGGTTTACTTGGTCCTTTTATTTTCACGACCAAGCCTCAAAAAGGTGCCCCAAATGACCAGATGACCACTGGAGGGAATGGGGGATGACCTCCCCATATTCCTCCAGTGGTCACCAACCCCCTCTCATACTAAAAAAATAAAACTAAAAACCTTTTTTTACCAGCCTGTATGCCAGCCTCCAAATGCCGTACCCACCTCCATGACAGCAGAATGTGTTGTATCCTCCGACAGCCTTTCCCTGGTTGCGATGTGGCTCTCGGGTGTGACACCTTTTTTGTTAGGTGCCCTGCAGAATCACATCAGCAATGCATTGTGGTGGGTGTAGGATACTGGGCTCTGCTCCCATAGTGCTTTTCCCCCCTGCTAACTGGGTCAGAGTGTGCCCTGTTTTGTTTCTGGTAGTCCATGAGGTAGTGGCCATTTTTGTAAGCCAGTTTTAGATCCCTTTCATGTGTCACCCACGTTAGAGAACATTATTACCTTGAATGTGGCTGAAAGAGGGCATTGTACACCATTCTGCCAGCTCTGACCTACTGCAAATCTCAGTACCAGGTAGACTCTTTGCCAGTGGGGCACAACCTCTGATCTGCAGTTAACTGTGAGTAAACGTGCTTATTCAAATAAAGGACTTTTTCAAAGAGATTAGTCTTCAGGTGTTAACTGGTGTGCCAAGGTTATACAGCAGCAACAAGTCCTAGAGGCCTGTATGCAGGCCCCTGGAGCACTTTTAATGGGTACCGCAGTGCACTTAAGGCAGGCGGACCCAGGCCCATCCCCCCCTACCTGTAACACTTGTGCTGGTAATGGAGCCCTCCAAAACCCACTGTACCCACATGTAGTTGCCCCCTTCACCCCTAAGAGCTTTGGTAGTGTTGTACATTTGTGGGTAGTGGGTTTGGGGGAGGTCTCAGCACCCAAAGTAAGGGAGCTATGCATATGGGAGGTTTTTCTGAAGTCCACCGCACTGACCCCTAGGGTGCCCAGCTGGTGTCCTGGCATGTCAGGGGGACCAGTGCGCTACAAATGCTGGCTCCTCCCACGACCAAATGCCTTGGATTTCACCGGGCTGGAGATGGCCGGCATTTTTTTCCATTACCGCTAAAAACAAACCCGGCCATCTCAAACCCGGCAAACTCCAAGGCATTTGGCTGGGCTAAACCGTATTATCAAAAAAAAAAGATGGCCGGCCATCTTTTTCGATAATACGGTTCCGGCCAGCTGTAGTGCCGCCGCCAACATAGATCGCCGGCTATCTATTTGGCCGGCGATGTTCGATTATGCCCCTCCATGCCATACTTTGTATTGCTATTTGAATATTTTTACTGCTGTAATTGTCTATTGCTTATGTTTGATTTATTCTTACTGTATACCGCCTTGAGTGAATTCCTTCAAAAAGGTGGTAAATAAATCCTAATAAATAAATAAATAAATAAATAAATAAAATAATTAGGAAATCCATATCCAAGACAGCTTAAAACAATAGAACTCCAAATCAATCTAAAATACCAGCTTCTTAATAGAACTTCAGTAGTGTAAAACATTAAAACCCAATGCACTTACAACAGCAGTTGCTGGACACAGAGTAACAGCACAAGTTGCTAATAGCAGTTCCTCTCTCACTATGTTTGTGAAGAATCTGTCATCTTGAATAAGACTGCTGCTCTATGGTGAGGTCAAATATCACTGATCATATTCCTATTAAAATTCTAAAAAGTGCTGTAAAATAATTTTATTATGCATTAATGGTTAACAGTGTATTTAAAACCCCTGATGCAGCCTTATTTGGAAATAAATAGTTTCATCTGCACTCTAGCTGGTTTGCTTTCTTCTGTTTGAAAGTTTTGTAACACGACATTGCAATATCCAAATACAACACAGTGGGGGGGGGGGGGGGGGGGGGGGGGGGGGGGGGGGGGGAGTGATGTCACTGCTAAAGATGGTCACTTGAGCCAAAAGCTCCTTGCCCCCTGAGACAAATCACCAAAATACTGTAGCCATCCAGTGACTCCTTTTGTACTTACTGGAGTGTAATTTAGATTTGAGAAAGTTGTTTTATATGGCTTCTAAGACATGGGGTGTCATCTCGCCCAGTTCTCATACTCAGCATGGTCCAGGCTCCATGCACAGAGTCAGGTAGCATGGCAAGGATCAGCATAGTAGTCATCTTGCACTAGCACAGACTGGATATTTGAAAGTGGCTCCAAGAGATTAAAACAGATCTCAAGGCAGTCCGCACTGAGTTGTCGACCCTGTACACTGACCTAAGGAAAGATATCGCTGAACTGGGATGGTGCGCTGAAGAATCAGACCAGCACCTGGATGACCACTCAGAAGCCTTCCTTTCCATGGAAAAGCAGCTGGCAGACTTGAAAGCTAGTAATGCTGACCTGGCCCTAAAAGTCAAGCACCTAGGAAATAGGTCCCAGTGCTGCAACATCCACATTAGAGGTTTGCCAGAAATCCCAGAGTATGCAGATTGTGAGTTAGTGGTGTAGCGGTTGGCCAGTTCCCTGCTCTCTGACGCATGGAAGACAACTACAGCAGATCAGATTGAGATAGTGTGCACCTGAGTTAATATCGCTAGGGACATTGTCGTCTATTTTCATAAATTTAAGGTGAAGGAAGTGGTTCTGAGAGCAGCCTGTGGCAAGACTACTGTTATGTGGGATACTTATGATTTAACCTTATATCAAGATGTAGCTGCCTCCACATTGTGCCGCCAAGGAGAGCTGCGCTTCCTGCTTCTGTCAGAATAGCGTTAGTCACCCATTTTACCACTGATTCACAGTCAATATACGCAGGGGTATCTGGGAGTCCCCTAAATCTTAGATTATGTCTCCAGCTCCTATTATCCAGATCTTCGATTTTATCAGCTAATTGCTGGTAGCCCAAGTCTACATCCGACACCCTGCGATCTAGGGATCCCATCTCCTCTATCTGCTCCTCAACTTGGCTTTCCACTTCCTCCAGCCTATTACCCAGGTCCCAGATCTCACCTCTTAAGTCTGCCCCTAATAAGGCCAGCTCTGAGCGAACGGCTTTCAGGTCAGAGCGAATCTCCTGCAGTCATTCGTTTAGGTTGATCGAGGGAGTCATCCCTGCTAAGTCCTGGCCTTCCCCAGATGCAGATAGATCTTGGGGCGACAAACTCTCTGAGTGCTGCGAAGTGCACTTGGGCAGCATTTCCAAGTCCGCCTCGCGGTTTGCAGTCGCACCTCCCGCATATACGAACTGTGACAAGTTGGTCTGCAAACTCATCGTCTCTGGCAGCCTGGACTCTTCTCCTTACCGTTCTAGTCGAAATAAGCTGATTGAAGTTTAGATGCTGGGGAAACACTTCGAAAAACAGCGTGGGCAAGCAGGAGCAATCTCTTCAGACTGCCATACTGTTTGGTGACTTCACTTCCTCCCCGGAGAGCGGTGCGCTACCAGTGGCAATTTCCATTTGCCCTGGCTTTCACCAGGGATGGCCAGCTGCATCGAGTTTGCTCTTGGGAGGAGGCGCTACAACTCTGCCACAAGATGCTTCAGACCCTGCTGCAGAGGCAGCTTATTGTGCCTTACAAAAGCTATACGACTGGTCCAGCTGACAGAAGCCTCCCGAGGGCTCCACCACACTGACTTGTGTTTTAGTTCCTGTAACTTAGTTTGCTAAGTGACTGAACCTTGGGAGAACCTTTCTGAGATGAAGGACTTCCCAGAAGAGATTATTCCTTAGGTATTTTTTCAGTGTCTCATTTTCTGTGCCCTGATTTTCAGTGATAAATTGGGACCATGGATGGCTTAAATCTGCAGGTTTCTGATGTTTGTGTCATGCCAGTGATGTATTTTATGCAAATATACCATTATGTTTGAGTAAGTGTGGTGTGCGTGGGATGAGTGGTCATAAGGCTGCATGTTAGAAATGTTCATGCAACTGCGGTTTGGTTGGGGGGGGGGGGGGAGGGAGGGGCATTCTCACGTCTTCTCTCATTAGCTGTATAATACCCGGAGGAAGGGGTATTGAGGGGTTTCAGGGATGGGGAAGGAAGGTTGTGGGGAGGACGGATGGGTGGGGATTAGCAGTGTAGGGGAGAGGGTACAGACTGGAATCAGTATAGCTCTGCCTTGCATCGGGTGGGGTGGGTTCGTGGTAGGATGGGTGCGGTCAAGGTTGAATATTTCTCTCTTCTTTTCAGCTTTTTATTTCTCTTTTACTTTTCCCTTTCTCTTTCTTCTGTAAATGAGTGACCTTAAGTTAGTTTCCTTGAACGTCAAGGGGCTCAGTTCCCCTTACAAGAGGCAACATTTTTTCAAGCAGTTAGCACGGACTTCTGCCTCTATATGCTTTTTGCAGAAGACACACTTGCTGAAGCGTCATCATGCTCTTGTTCGCAATAGGCAGCATTCGCTTCAATTTTTCGCTTTCCATCCCTCTGTAAAAAAGCAAGGAGTGGGTATTTTGATTTCCAGCTCCCTTCACTCACTAGTCAAGTAAGTAATGCCTGATCCCAATGGCCTATTTTTGACTCTTCAAATCAAGCTCCAAGGGCTCCTTTATAATCTGGTTATTATATATGTCCCTAATGATGCCCAGAGGTCATTTCATTTGGATCTCGAGAGGTCTCTTTTCCAGCAGCCCAATAGGTTCCTGTTGGACTTTTTAGGGCAACCTGGATTTGTGAGCCTTTGGGCCACTGCTGAGGAGCAGCAGGAAAACCACCCCAAACAGGAGACCAGGCAGAACTCAGACGGGCTGGTAGGAACAGAACTGGAACCATCGGACTGGAGCTGCAGCTGAAGTAGAGCAGACTGGAACAGCTAGGCTTCACCTGCGCTTGACCGCCGTTCCCCAGAGGTTGAGCCCCCAGGTGCGAGCGGCCGGCAGGACTATGAGACAGAAGGGAAAACCCAGAACTGCAGGGTCCAGCAGGCGGCCAGCAAACAGACAAGTAGCCCTGGAAACAAACAAGAACAGAGGCAGGCAACAAATAGTAGAATACTCCAGGAACCAAGTGGGGTCAAAGGCAGGCAGCAAACAGTAGAATTCTCCAGCAAACAGGCATGGTCAAAGACAGGATAAGAAGTAACAGGGTAGCACTGCAACAACACTCACCGACGAGAAGCTCATCAGACAACCTCTGTTGCAAAGGCAAACCAGAAGGTTCCCAGGTGCTTGATAAAGGCAATCCCAGCTGAGGTCACGAATAAGGGTGAAGCTTGATTGCAGGAACAGCAGAGCATGGCTTGACAAGAACAGGATCCAGGAACGGACTAGCCTGGACTGCATTTCAGGATTTCCCCCAGGCTTCAGGATTTACACATAGACTTGGCGCGGCTGGAGGAACCCCAAAGCAAGTCCAACCGGGAATAGTCACAATCGTGACAGTTCCCAAGTCCTTGGATGCGATTTCAATGTGACACATCACCCTAAATTAGATTCCACACAGCAGCTGGTGTGTAAACAGGTGGACAGGAAGGCGTTACAAGCTTTTTTATCTCATATGCAAATTGTAGATGCTTGGAGTTGTTTTCATGACACAAGTAAACAATTTACATAGAAATATAGTGAATAAAGTTTGTTCTGAAAATGAGGGAACCATTCCCAGTGGAGCAGAATACGTGAATTTCCCCTATACAGCGAATGATACATACCTGTAGCAGGTGTTTTCTGAGGACAAGCAGGCTGATTGTTCTCACGACTGGGTTGACGTCCACGGCAGCCCCTTGAACCAGAAGAAAAAATCTTGCGGGAGCTCCCGCATGCGGGGTACGCCCACCGCGCGGACGTCTTCCCGCCCTTGCGCTCCCGCTCAGTTAAATGACAAGCAAATAAATGAGGAAAAAACGCAACTCCAAAGGGGAGGAGGGAGAGAAGGTGAGAACAATCAGCCTGCTGTCCTCGGAGAACACCTGTATGTATCATTCGCTTTCTCTGAGGACAAGCAGGATGCTTGTTCTCATGACTGGGGTATTCCTAGCTCCCAGGCTCACTCAAAACAACAAACAGGGTCAATTGGACCTCGCAACGGCAAGGACATAACAGAAATTGACCTACGAAGAACAACTAACTGGGAGTGCAGCCTGAACAGAATAAAACCGGGCCCAGGAGGGTGCAGTTGGATTGAAACCCCAAACAGATTCTGCAGCTCCGACTGTTGCGTCGGGAATCCTGCTGGAGGCAGTAATGTGATGTGAATGTGTGGACAGATGACCACGTCGCAGCCTTGCAAATCTCTTCAATAGGGGCTGACTTCAAGTGGGCCACTGACGCTGCCATGGCTCTAACACTATGAGCCATGACATGACCCTCAAGAGCCAGTCCAGCCTGGGAGTAAGTGAAGGAAATGAAATCTGCTAGCCAACTGGAGATGGTGCGTTTCCCGACAGCGACCCCTTTCCTGTTGGGGTTGAAAGAAATAAACAATTGGGCGGACTGTCTGTGGGGCTGTGTCCGCTCCAGATAGAAGGCCAACGCTCGCTTGCAGTCCAATGTGTGCAACTGATGTTCAGCAGGGCGGGTATGTGGTCTGGAAAGAATGTTGGCAAGACAATTGACTGGTTAAGATGGAACTCCGACACCACCTATGGCAGGAACTTAGGGTGAGTGCGGAGTACTACTCTGTTATAATGAAATTTGGTATAAGGAGCATGAGCTACCAGGGCTTGCAGCTCACTGACTCTACGAGCTGAAGTAACTGCCACCAAGAAAATGACCTTCTAGGTCAAGTACTTCAGATGGCAGGAATTCAGTGGCTCAAAAGGAGGTTTCATCAGCTGGGTGAGGACGACGTTGAGATCCCATGACACCACAGGAGGCTTGACAGGGGGCCTTGACAAAAGCATGCCTCTCATGAATCGAACGACTAAAGGCTCTCCAGAGATGGCTTTATCCTCTACACGATAATGGTAAGCACTAATCGCACTAAGGTGATTCCTTACTGAGTTGGTCTTGAGGCCAGAATCTGATAAGTGCAGAAGGTATTCAAGCAGGTTATGTGCAGGACAAGAGCGAGGTTCTAGGGCCTTGCTCTCACACCAAACGACAAACTTTCGCCACTTAAAAAAGTAACTCTTTTTAGTGGAATCCTTTCTAGAGGCAAGCAAGACGCAGGAGACACCCTCAGACAGACCCAACAAAGCAAAGTCTACGTCCTCAACATCCAGGCCGTGAGAGCCAGAGACTGGAGGTTGGGGTGCAGAAGCGCTCCGTCGTTCTGCGAAATGAGAGTCGGAAAACACTCCAGTCTCCACGGTTCTTCGGAGGACAACTCCAGAAGTAGAGGGAACCAGATCTGACGGGGCCAAAAAGGCGCTATCAGAATCATGGTACCGTGGTCTTGCTTGAGCTTCAGTAAGGTCTTCCCCACCAAAGGTATGGGAGGATAAGCATACAGGAGGCCGGTGCCCCAATGGAGGAGAAAGGCATCCCACGCTAGTCTGCCGTGTGCCTGTAGTCTGGAACAGAACAGAGGCAGCTTGTGGTTGGTCTGAGAGGTGAAAAGATCCACCGAGGGAGTGCCCCACTCTCTGAAGATCTTGCGTACCACTCTGGAATGGAGCGACCACTCGTGCGGTTGCATGACTCTGCTCAGTCTGTCGGCCAGACTGTTGGTTTATGCCTGCCAGGTATGTGGCTAGAAGAAGCATGCCGAACTGGCAGGCCCAATGCCACATCCCGACGGCTTCCTGACACAGGGGGCAAGATCCGGTGCCCCCCTGCTTGTTGATGTAATACATTGCAACCTGATTGTCTGTCCGAATTTGGATAATTTGGTAGGACAGCCGATCTCTGAAGGCCTTCAGTGTGTTCCAGACCGCTCGGAGCTCCAGGAGGTTGATCTGAAGCTCCTGTTCCAGGAGGGACCACAATCCCTGGGTGTGAAGCCCATCGACATGAGCTCCCCACCCCAGGCGAAATGCATCCGTCGTCAGCACCTTCGTGGGCTGCGGAATTTGGAATGGACGTCCCAGGGTCAAATTGGTCCGAATGGTCCACCAGAGCAGTGAAGTGCGGCAACTGGTGGAGAGGCGGATGACATCCTCTAGATTCCCGGTGGCTTGGAACCACTGGGAAGCTAGGGTCCATTGAGCAGATCTCATGTGAAGACGAGCCATGGGAGTCACATGAACTGTAGAGGCCATATGACCCAGAAGTCTCAACATCTGCCGAGCTGTGATCTGCTGAGACGCTCTGGTCTGGAAAGCGAGGGACAGGAGGTTGTGGGCCCTCGCTTCGGGAAGAAAGGCCTGAGCCGTCTGTGAATTCAGCAGAGCTCCTATGAATTCCAGAGATTGGACTGGCTGGAGATGGGACTTTGGGTAATTTATCACAAACCCCAGCAGCTCCAGGAGGTGAATAGTGCACTGCATGGACCGGAGAGAGCCCCTGCCTCCGAGGTGTTCTTGACCAGCCAATCGTCGAGATACGGGAACACGTGCACTCCCAGCTTGCGTAGATACGCCGCAACCACCACGAGGCACTTCGTGAACACCCGTGGGGCAGAGGCGAGCCCAAAGGGCAGCACACAATACTGAAAGTGCCGTGTCCCCAGGCGGAATCTGAGATACTGACTGTGGGCTGGCAGTATCGGGATGTGAGTATAAGCATCCTTTAAATCCAGGGAACATAGCCTAAGGAAAGCATCCTGAACTTCTCTTTGACCAGGTATTTGTTCAGGCCTCTCAGGTCTAGAATGGGGCGCATCCCCCCTGTTTTCTTTTCCACAAGGAAGTACCTGGAATAGAATCCCTGCCCTTCCTGCCCTGGTGGCACGGGCTCGACCGCATTGGCGCTGAGAAGGGCGGAGAGTTCCTCTGCAAGTACCTGCCTGTGATGGGAGCTGAAGGATTGGGCTCCCGGTGGGTAATTTGGGGGAGTGAAGGCCAAATTCAGGGTGTATCCGCATCGCACTATTTGGAGAACCCACTGGTTGGAGGTTATCAGAGGCCACCTTTGGTGAAAAACTTTCAACCTCCCCCCGACCGGCAGGTCGTCCGGTACGGACACTTTGATGGCGGCTATGTTTCCATGGATCCAGTCAAAAGCCCGTCCCCGGCTTTTGCTGTGGAGGCGCAGGGGGCTGCTTAAGCGCACACTGTTGACAGGAACGAGCGCGCTGGGACTGTCCCTGTGCCTGAGGAGGCCTTCGGACCGGCTGGGTGTACCTACGCTTGTTGTAGGCATAGGGCGCAGCTTGCCTAGCCCGGGAAAAACGTCCACCTGCTGAGGTGGATGCTGAAGGCGCCCGGTGGGAGAGCTTGTCGAGGGTGGTTTCCCGCTGGTGTAGTTGGTCCACCAACTGCTCGACCTTCTCTCCAAAGATGTTATCCCCCCGGCAAGGGACATCCGCCAGTTGTTGCTGGGTGCGGTTGTCCAGGTCAGAGGCACGCAGCCAGGAGAGTCTGCGCATCACTATACCTTGGGCCGCAGCTCGAGATGCCACGTCACAAGTGTCATAAATACCCCTGGACAGGAATTTATGACACGCCTTCAGCTGCCTGATCACCTCCTGAAAAGACCTGGACTGCTCCGGCGGGAGCTTGCCAACCAGGTCCGCCAGTTGCCGCACATTGTTCTGCATGTGGATGCTCGTATAGAGCTGGTATGACTGGATTCTGGTCACGAGCATGGAAGAATGATAGGCCTTCCTCCCAAACGAGTCCAGAGTGCGAGACTCGCGCCCCGGGGGCGCCGAGGCGGTATCCCTCGAACTCCTGGCCCTCTTGAGAGCAGAGTCCACAGCCGCTGAGTCATGTGGAAGCTGAGTCCACATCAACTCCGGGTCTGTGTGGACTCTATACTGGGACTCTGCTTTCTTGGGAATGATGGGATTAGATAGGGACTTCAACCAGTTCCGAAGCAATGTCTCCTTCAGGACATTGTGCAACGGTACCGTGGAAGACTCTCTAGGTGGTGATGGATAGTCGAGGACTTCGAGCATCTCAGCCCTTGGCTCATCCACGGTGATCACTGGGAAGGGAATGCTAATAGACATGTCCCGGACAAAGGAAGCAAAGGAGAAGGTCTCTGGAGGCGAGAGCTTCCTCTAGGGTGAAGGCGTGGGGTCGGAGGGAAGACCCGCAGACTCCTCGGAGGAGAAATATCTGGGATCCTCCTCCTCCCACCACGAGGCCTCCTCCTCGGTGTCAGACATGAGCTGTCTGAGCTCAGACCGCAACCGGGCCCGTCTGGACCCCGAGGAACCACGTCCTCGATGATGGTGCCGAGAAGTGGACTCCCGTGCCGGCGGGGACGAAGCTCTCTCCATCGACGTCGACGGGGATTCCACCTGAGTTGCAAGCGGCACCGGTGTCGAAGGCCACATCACAGGGCCTGAGGCAGCCGGCGCTTCCATCAACGGCACCGTGGGCGCAAGCATCCCCTGGTGCCGGCAGGGCCTGGCGTATCCTGGGAGGGTGGCTCGGAGGCACTCGTCTAGGGCTGCTGTCGGGAGAGGCTGGGGAGCCGGTGCGGGCGTCGGTGCTCGAAGCTGTCAGGGTCCAGGAGACGGTACCGGGGTAACCGACGACCTGCGCAGCGTCATCTCTTCAATAGAGGGGGAGCGCTCGGCGTGGGCGCTTCTTAGGGATCAAATCTTCTCTCGACGTCACTGAGCTGCCCGTGCCATGCGCCGTGGGTGACTGATGACGGTGCTTCTTCGCAAGCTTCTTCCGATGCCCGTCATCGGCGCTCCGCGGCATGGACGAGGAGGAGGTGGAGACCCCGCGCCCTCTGGGGGTCGGATTCGACAGGGTTCGGTCCCGATGGCCCTGGGCGGCGGGACCAGCCGAGTCAGATTGCCCACTCGGCCGTTCACCATCACCATCGCTGGCAGGTCGTCGGGCCAATGGAACCTGTACTTCTGGGGTCGATGCCATGCTCGGCGTCGAACTCTTCAACATCGGTACCGATACCAAAGTCCCAGCTGTCGACACCGATGCCGTCGACGTCGAAGGGCCGGCGCAAGTTCCGAAAAGACGGTCCCAAAGAACTTGCCTCGTCACTTGCGTCCGCTTTTTCAAGCCGAGACACAAGGTGCACTCCTTGGAATTATGCTCCGGACCGAGGCACTGGAGACACCAAGCGTGAGGATCGGTCTGCGAGATCTGCCGGTCGCACCGACAACACTTTTTGAATCCGCTTGGGACCTTCGAGGACATCGACAGAAAAATCGTGTTGGCGAGGTCAAAACCGTCGAAGGTGGAGGTAAAAGTACAACACCACAAGAAAAGAAAGAAATCGGACGCGTGGCCACAAGGCCGCGGCGAAGCGAAATAAAAAGAAAACACTCGACGATAAGGAGGTTTTTTTTTAAACGAGAAAAAAGGAGGTGCGCAAACACGCGTAGAAGTAAAAGAAACAGCGGACTAGGCCGGGGCTGACACGGAGAGGGACGAAACTGCGTCTCTCTCCAGCGCGGAAAAATAGAAAACTGAGCGGAAGCGGTCACGCACGGGCGGGAAGACGGCCGCGCATGTGCGGTGGGTGTACCCCGCGTGCGGGACCTCCCACGAGATTTTTTCTTCCGGTTCGAGGGGCTGCCGTGGACGTCAACCCAGTCGTGAGAACAAGCAGCCTGCTTGTCCTCGGAGAAAACCCATATCCTCAGTTTCAGCCAAGTGAAGGGTGCAGAGACTGTTCCTCAGTAGTCCTAGCCTGCAGCTGTGATAAGGAACAGGTGCCTGGTCTTCACCAAGTACCTGCAGTGAAGGGATTTTGTGTTGCTATTATTGAGGAGCTACCAGAATTTGAATACATTTTTCCTATAGAAAGCTGTAAAAGGAAACATTCTAGTTATGTTCTGCATGAGACAGATTTCACAGTACGTATAAGAGGAAGAAGTCTTTAAAGGTCTGTCGAGTAGGGACTGTCTTTTCATGTTCAAGTGTACAGCGCTGCGTACGTCTAGTAGCGCTCTAGAAATGATAAGTAGTAGTAGTAGGTATATTTACCAAATTTTACCTGTTTGATTAATACAGCTTAATAAAGTATACACATATATTATAAAGCAAACTTGAAGGATATGTGGAAACTTTGGTAATTTTATTTTGTCAGCATCAGAAGCGAGAGAAAGCAGTAGAGCAAGAGGAAGTGAAAACAACTAACATTCACCTGTTTGCTTAATCAAGTATTTACATTTGTTAAAAAGCAAAGCTTGAAGGATATATGCCATTACTGTAATAATATTGCAGGATCCAGTCATGTGTGCTGAGATGTTTACCCTTATTGCAGACTTAAGTCTGGTCAAGTTTAAGATATGGGATAATGTAACTGGTTGTTTTTTCCATTAAGTATGTATGTGGTATATACTGATGCAGGGCAGCTGTTGGGCAGACTACTTAGAAATCCATCATCAAGTGCATTCTAAGGCATTATTTTGTAGTATCCCAAGAAACACTACTCATACCTATATGCACAGTGTCCACCCATATTAGCTCTGGGCACACCCAAATGTTAGGTCTGTCTGTGCCACTGGTATATACAGGTACTTATTTGTATCTGGGAAAATGCAGATTTAAGTGACTTGCCCAGAGTCACAAGAAGCTGCAGTGGGAATCAAACCCAGTTCCCCAGGATCAAGGTCCACTGCACTAACCACTAGGCTACTCCTCCACTCAAGGGCGAAAAAGATGCATAAAGTCAGGCTATGACAGTGCCACATGCAGACGCTGAGGCGGAATTAAAAGTCCAACTGGCCAAAATGATAGACGTGGAAGAGGAACTAAAAATGGTCAAGCGAAGACTGGAAGAGAAATGTCAGGTGTTGACTACTGGTGTGGATGTAAAAGGGGCAAGTTTGGGTACAGGAGCTCCAGGAAGCAAAATCCTACATTCTAGTCCTCCAGAATAAGCTAAGGGAGGAAGACGTCATGAGGTTAGAATTGGGGGAAAAAGTTTGAGCTTACAACTGGCCCTGGAGGGGATAAGTAGCTTGTTAACTCAAGCCAGGTATAGGCAGAGGCATAGATGGGGGTGGTGGTGGTGGTGCAGGAGGAGTGGTTGCTCCCCCAAACAGATTTTCAAAGAAAATGGGGCCTATGCACAGTGGTGTGCTGGAGCCAGTTGTTATCTTTTCCAAAAATATTTGCGAGCCTGCTGTTAAATTAAGGCAAACTGTTGATTTCCTAAGGCAATATACCTACAAACTTCTGGGGTCGTGATGGGAGCCATGTTTGCACCGACCCTAGCTAACATCTTTATGAGGGCATTTGAGGAACAATGGTTGCTAAGATCCCCCGTTCAGGGCACACATTCTCCTTTGGCGATGTTATATAGATGACGTCTTCATGTTATGGGACAACAACGCGTCAGAATTCATGTTGTTTCTGGACTGGTTAAATAGCTGCCACCCTAAGATCCAGTTTACATCGGAGTCTTCTCATGATAAAATTCACTTTCTGGATGTGGAGACACACTTAGTGAACCAGACTTTCAATACCAGAGTGTTCAACAAATCTACAGATAAGAATACAATGCTAGACTACAGTAGTTGCCATCCCAA
Organism: Microcaecilia unicolor; assembly: GCF_901765095.1. Taxonomy (NCBI): domain Eukaryota; kingdom Metazoa; phylum Chordata; class Amphibia; order Gymnophiona; family Siphonopidae; genus Microcaecilia; species Microcaecilia unicolor. The sequence continues at coordinate 132,105,101 of NC_044037.1, forward strand.
AGCACTACGGGATAGCCTCCCATTTTCGCAACTGTTACGCTACAAGAGGATCTGCTCATCAGACACAGATTTCAAACAGCAATCAAGGGAGTTCACCAGGAAGCTGAACTATCCTCGTAAAATTTTGAAGGCATTCACACGCGTGAGATATAATAATAGAAATTTACTGTTACAAGGCGCAATGCGTGATGTGCCATCAGACCCAGCAATGACATTTGCCATGCGATTTGCTCCAGGCAGAGAAAAAGCAGCCCGCATAATTAGACAGCACTGGGATATAATGAGAGCACACCCCCTATTTGCTCAACATAGACTATGCACAGCCTAAAAATCTAAAAGAATTACTATGTCCAGTTGAATTGCCCAAAGACAATCAATATGCTTTACGAATGGACACTGGACATGCCAAGTGTGGGAAGCGTAGCTGTAAAACCTGCAGTATATCAATAGAAGGGGAGATTTTCCAGCACAATAGTAAGACTTACCATCTAAGACACAGAACGACATGCCAGACCCCTTACGTTGTATACTATATTCTGTGTCCCTGCAATAGGAAATATATTGGGAAGACGAGCAGATCTCTGAATGCAAGGATGATAGAACACAGGTCCAGGATTACAGCACGGAATACAGGAGCGCCTTTGGTGCAACACTGTATTAAGTTTAATCATTAAGCAGATTCTCTTAGATGTATGGCTATTGACCACGTAGCAGCGACACTGAGAGGTGGTATTAGGAATAGGAGATTATTGCAAAAAGAAACGTTCTGGATTTACCAGCTTGACACCCTGGAACCCAAAGGACTCAACACATATATCCACTGGGGTTGTTTCATGTGAGACACCTCAACGTGGAACCGGACACATGTAGCACGACTACCTTTTAAAAACGTCAGTTCTACCCAATCGCTTCTGAATATCGGGAGGAATAAGTAAAAGCTATCAAGCTGTATGCCTGAAGTTATGTTCCTGTACGCCTGTAATAATAAATAATTATAGTCCAGTGAATGACTGTGTTGATGAGTTCGCTTCCTCTGCTTTGTTCCAGGCCCAGAGTGCGATCAACCCCTTGAAAAAGCCAAGTTCAGCGAAACAGGCACCTGTCGGGGTCTACCTGCACCTGGATATTTAAGCTAAGTTGAAGTTTATATTCAATAATTAATGTTAATGTTGAGATAGCTGAACCCAATCTATTCCACACGGAAGTTCACTATACCCGTATGTTAAGTGCTGGAAGATAGTATAGATATACCTCCATGCTTTAACATTAAGAGTAAGAAGAAAAATTACCAAAAAAAAGTATCAAAAAAATAATGAAAAATTAAATGGGAGGAAGGTGGGAAACGTCGATGATGAGAACGGTCGCAAAATAGAGGGACACTGATAGTAGCAAATGGTGAATAATATCCCTAGCGACTGGTTGAGACGTTCCCTCAATAGAAGGCGCACTTCTTTATTTTTCTACTAGTTTGTGTATTACTGTTAAATTAAGGCAGCAGAGAGCTTGCTCTGATTGCAGCGATTGCAACAGGCACTCTCCGGCTAAACCCAAGTCCTTCCCTCTGTTGCAGGTTCCTGTTGCCACATGGGAAGGACTCAGGAGGGAAAGATTTGGAGCTGCTGGAGGGAGTCTGATGTGTAAGTAATTATCTATCCACCACTTACCAGAAACGTTCACTGTAGTTAGAAGTAGTAACCCTGCTATTATCTCCCGCACCCACCCTCCACAGTCAGACTGGAATAGAGCAGACAGAGCTGTGAAAGGCAAGGGAAAAGCCAGGAGAAAAAGCATGAGGTAACATAAGACTTCTTTTCTGGGTACTATTTCTGTTAAGGCCCCAGTGGCGTACCTAGAGTATTTAACACCCAGGGCCGATCATTTTCTAACACCCCCTTCCAAAATCCATAAGTACATGTGTTGCCATACTGGGACAGACCGAAGGTCCATCAAGCCCAGTATCCTGTTTTCAACAGTGGCCAATCCAGGTCACAAGTACCTGGCAAGATCCCAAAACAGTACAATACATTTTATGCTGCTTATTCCAGAAATAAGCAGTGGATCTTCCCAAGTCCGTTTTAATAACGGTTTATGGACTTTTCCTTCAGGAAGCTAGCCAAACCTTTTTTAAACCCTGCTAACCTAACTGCTTTTACCACATTCTCTGGCAACGAATTCCAGAGTTTAATTACATGTTGAGTGAAGAATATTTTCTCCGATTCATTTTAAATTTATTACTTTGTAGCTTCATTGTGTGCCCTACGGACCTAGTATTTTTGGAAAGAGTAACCAAGCGATTCACGTCTACCTGTGCCACTCCACTCAGTATTTTACAGACCTCTATCATTTCTCCCCTCAGCCATTTTTTCTTCAAACTGAAGAGCCCAAGCCATTTCAGCCTTTCCTCATAGGGAAGTCGTCCCATCCCCTTATCATTTTCGTAGCCCTTCTCTGTACCTGTTCTAATTCCACTATATATTTTATGAGATGTAGCGACCAGAATTCCACACAGTATTCAAGGTGCAGTAGCACCATGGAGCAATACAAAAGCATAACATCATCCTTGTTTTTATTTTCCATTCCTTTCCTAATAATACCTAACATTCTATTTGCTTTCTTTACATCCGCAACACACTGAGCAGAGGGTTTCAAAGTATCCTCAAGGATGACTCCTAGATCCTTTTCCTGGTTGGTGACTCCTAATATGGAGTGGAGGAGTGGCCTAGTGGTTAGGGTGGTGGACTTTGGTCCTGGGGAACTGAGTTCAATTCCCGGCACAGGCAGCGCCTTGTGACTCTGGGCAAGTCACTTAACCCTCCATTGCCCGCCGCATTGAGCCTGCCATGAGTGGGAAAGCGCAGGGTACAAATGTAACAAAAAACAAAACAAAACATGGAACCTTGCATTACGTAGCTATAGTTCAGGTTCCTCTTTCCCACATGCATCACTTTGCACTTGCTCACATTAAACGTCATTTGCCATTTCGATGCCCAGACTCACAGTCTCGTAAGTTTGTCTTGCAATTTTTCACAATCTTCTTGTGATTTAACAACTTTGTGTCGTCACCAAATTTAATTACCCAACTAGTTATTCCCATATCTAGATCATTTATAAATATGTTAAAAAGCAGCAGTCCCAACACAGACCCCTGCGGAACCCCACTATCTACCCTTCTCCATTGAGAATACTGACCATTTAACCCTTTCTATCATTGAACCAGTTTTTAATCCACAATAGAACACTACCTCCTATCCCATGACTTTCCAATTTGCTCTGGAGTCTTTCATGAGGACTTTGTCAAATGCCTTTTGAAAATCCAGATACACAATATTGACCAACTCACCTTTATCCACATGTTTGTTCACCCCTTGAAAGAAATGTAGTAGATTAGTAAGGCAAGATTTCCCTTCACTAAATCCATGTTGGCTTTGTCTCATTAATCCATGCTTTTGAATATGCTCTGTAATTTTGTTCTTTATAATAGTCTCTACCATTTTCCACAGCACCAACGTCAGGCTCATTGGTCTGTAATTTCCCGGATCACCTCTGGAATCCTTTTTAAAAATCGGTGTTACATTGGCCACCGTCCAATCTTGAATACCATTTCTGGCACTGGTATTCCTCCCACATCTTCCTCGGTAAAGACCGAAGCAAAGAATTAATTTAATCTCTCCGCTATGGCTTTGTCTTCCCTGAGTGCCCTTTTTACTACTACTACTACTTATCATTTCTATAGCGCTACTAGATGTATGCAGCGCTGTACACTTGAACATGAACAGAAAGTCCCTGCTCGACAGAGCTTACAATCTATCCCTAGGTCATCTAGTGGTCCAACCGATTCTTTTGCCGGCTTCTTGCTTTTAATATATCTAAAAAAGTTTTTACTATGCGTTTTTGCCTCCAATGCAATCTTCTTTTCAAAGTCTCTCTTTGCCTTCCTTATCAGCGCTTTGCATTTGATTTGCCATTCTTTATGTAGTTTCCTACTATTTTCAGTCGGATCCTTCTTCCAGGTTCTGAACAATTTTCTTTTAGCTCTAATAGCTTCCTTCACCTCACATTTTAACCATGCCGGCTGTTGTTTGGTCTCCCTTCCTCTTTTTTTAATAGACAGAATATATTTGAACTGGGCTTCCAGGATGGTATTTTTGGACAGCATCCATTCCTGATGAATACTGAGAATACATAGCACTCGGGACCTACAGAGCAATTCTACCATACCATAAGCAGTAATTTCTACAAGTCACACAAGGGTGTACCTAGGAAAAAGGAAGCATCTTAAATGCTAAGATGAGCACTAGAACATCAATTCACCAGCCAGAATAGTACAGATCGTCTATCCTGCAGAGTCAGGATATTTAGAAAAAAATTAAACTGAACCCCCAAAAAGCCAGATTGTGCATACAATGCAACACCACAGAAACAGTGATAGTGATGTATGTCCCCTAGTACTGTGCAAGATGTAAAGATAGCAGATGTAAATTTGAAAAAACGAACAAATACCAATCACCACTTTACAAATTAACAAACAGAAATAAATCAAATAAAGAAAATAAGATAATACCATTTTATTGGACTAATACATTTAGCTTTCAGAGGCCAAAACCTCCTTCCTCAGGTCAATACAGTATGGTAAAATTATGTATCATACCTGATAATTTTCTTTCCATTAATCATAGCTGATCAATCCATAGACTGGTGGGTTGTGTCCATCTACCAGCAGGTGGAGATAGAGAGCAATCCTTTTGCCTCCCTATATGTGGTCATGTGCTGCCGGAAACTCCTCAGTATGTCGATATCAAAGCTCCATCCGCAGGACTCAGCACTTAGAGAATTACACCCACAAAGGGACACTCTGCCCAGCTCACCACCGCCGAAACGGGGGAGGGGAATTAACCCAGCTCATCCCCACACAAGTGGGGGAGGGGAATCCGTCCAGCTCATCCCCGCGGAGCGGGGGAGGGACACCACCCCGCCGATGCGGGGGGATCTGGCTTATCCTGCAACCGCAACCGCGGGAGGAGCTGACTGACCCTAACACCGCCGAAGCGGGAGGGGTACAAAGCTGCCCTACAGCCGCATGAAGCGGGAGGGAGTGCCGGCAGAATTTAAGTCTCAATCCAGCCCCGTAAAACGGAGGGAGAGGAATGCAGCAGCTCACTGTAACACAAACTCGTCTCAACTCTTGAAGGATCCAAGTGAAAAAACTTGAACACGAAGTCCTCCTGAAGTAACTGAAGACTAAACTTGAACCTAAAATTCAACCCGAATATAAACAGTACAGATATCTGGGAGGGGCTATGGATTGATCAGCTATGATTAATGGAAAGAAAATTATCAGGTATGATACATAATTTTACCTTCCATATCATCATGCTGATCAATCCATAGACTGGTGGGATGTACCGAAGCAGTACTCACCCAGGGCGGGACATTGAAATCCCTGACCTCAACACTGAAGCTCCAAACCGGGCCTCCGCCCAAGCAGCCACAGTCAAGCGGTAATGCTTGGAGAATGTATGGGCCGATGCCCAAGTTGCCGCCTTGCATATCTCTTCCAAGGAGACGGACCCGGCCTCTGCCATCGAGGCCGCCTGAGCTCTTGTGGAGTGAGCCTTCAGCTGGATAGGCGGCACCTTCCCCGCGGCCACATAAGCCGCTGCAATGGCTTCCTTGACCCATCTTGCCACTGTAGGCTTAGCAGCCTGCAGACCCTTACGAGGACCTGCAAACAGGACAAACAGATGATCCGATTTCCGGAAATCATTGGTCACTTCCAAGTATCTGATGATGACACGTCTCACATCCAGATATTTGAGAGCAGAGTATTCCTCTGGGTAGTCCTCCCTACGAAAGGAAGGGAGATAGAGCTGCTGATTCACATGGAAGCGAGAAACAATCTTGGGCAGGAAGGAAGGCACTGTGCGAATAGACACTCCTGCCTCAGTGAACTGCAGAAAGGGCTCTCGACATGAGAGTGCCTGGAGCTCAGAAACTCTTCTGGCTGAAGTGATAGCCACCAAAAAGACTGCTTTCAACGTCACGTCTTTCAGAGATGCCCTTGACAAGGGTTCAAAAGGCGGCTTCTGCAAGGCTCTTAGCACCAGGTTGAGATTCCACGTAGGCACCACTGAGTGCAGAGGAGGGCGCAGGTGATTAACTCCCTTGAGAAAGCGCACCACATCTGGCTGCGAAGCCAGGGAAGCACCCTTCAGGCGGCCCTTGAAGCAAGCCAGAGCCGCTACCTGGACTTTAAGGGAACTGAGCGACAGGCCTTTCTCCAGACCTTCTTGCAGGAACGCCAACACTGAAGAAATTGGAGCAGTGAAGGGAGAAAGTGAGCCTGCTTCACACCATGCTGCAAAGGTACGCCAAACCCTGGCGTAAGCAGTAGAAGTAGAGCGCTTCCTCGCTCTTAGCATAGTGGCGATGACCTTGTCTGAGAAGCCCTTCTTTCTCAGACGCTGCCGCTCAATAGCCAGGCCGTAAGACCAAAGGGGAGGGATCCTCCATCACCACGGGACCCTGATGCAACAGGCCCTGCTCCACTGGCAGCCGCAGAGGATCGTCCACTGAGAGCCTGATCAAGTCCGCATACCAGGGACGTCTGGGCCAGTCCGGACCCACCAGGATTATCCGGCCCGGATGCTTTGCCACCCGGTCTAGCACCCTGCCCAACATGGGCCAGGGCGGGAACACATAGAGAAGCTCCTGTGTCGGCCACTGTTGGAGAAGAGCATCTACTCCCAGGGATCGAGGGTCCCGTCCTCTGCTGAAAAAGCGCGGCACTTGGCAATTGGCCGATTACGCCATCAGATCTAGGCTCGGCTGGCCCCAGCGCTTCGTGATGTCCAAGAACGCCTGAGCAGATAGCTGCCACTCTCCGGGATCCAAGGTATGGCGACTGAGAAAGTCCGCCTTGACATTCATGACTCCGGCAATGTGGGCTGCTGACAGCTGTTCCAGGTTCGCTTCCGCCCACTGGCATAGATTCATGGCCTCCTTGGCTAGAGGGGCGCTCTTGGTACCTCCCTGGCGGTTGACATAGGCCACAGCCGTGGCATTGTCCGACAGGACCCGTACTGGTTTCAACGCCAGGACCGGGAGGAACTCCAAAAGCGCCAACCGAATGGCTCTGAGTTCCAGGAGGTTGATAGACCACTTTGCCTCTGCAGGAGACCAGAGCCCCTGCGCTGTCCTTCCCAAGCAGTGGGCTCCCCAGCCCGTCAAAGAGGCGTCCGTCGTGACGACAATCCACTCCGGGGTCACAAGAGGCATCCCTGCAGACAACTTGTCTGTCTGCAGCCACCAGCTCAGCGCCTTGCGCACTGCTGGGTCCAAGGGAAGGTGCACAGCATAATCCTCCGACACCGGAGTCCAGCGCTGCAGCAGAGAGTGTTGTAGTGGTCTCATATGAGCCCTGGCCCAGGGCACTACTTCCATCGTGGCCGTCATAGAGCCCAACAGCTGCACATAGTCCCAAGCCCGGAGCGGAGAGGCTACTAGGAACTGGTCCACCTGAGCCTGAAGTTTGACAATCCGATTGTCCGGCAGGAACACTCTGCCTAATTGGGTGTCGAATCGAACTCCCAGATACTCCAGGGACTGAGTCGGGCGCAGCTGGCTTTTCTCCCAGTTGATGATCCACCCCAGGGAGCTCAAAAGAGCAATCACCCGGTCCACAGCTTTGCCGCACTCTGCATAAGAGGGGGCTCGGATCAACCAGTCGTCCAGATAAGGATGGACTTGTACTCCTTCCTTCCTTCCTCAGGAAGGCCGCGATGACCACCATTACTTTGGAGAAGGTCCGCGGAGCAGTAGCCAACCCGAACGGGAGGGCTCTGAACTGGAAGTGTCGGCCCAGGACTGCAAAACGCAGAAAGCGTTGATGAGGAGGCCAGATGGGAATATGCAAGTACGCTTCCTTGATGTCCAAGGATGCCAGGTACTCCCCTGCCTTCACTGCCGCTATAACAGAGCGGAGAGTCTCCATGCGAAAGTGCCGAACTTTCAAGGCCTGATTGACCCCTTTGAGGTCGAGGATAGGCCGTACAGAACCTCCTTTCTTTGGTACCACAAAGTAAATGGAGTAACGTCCCTTGCCAAGCTGATTTTCTGGCACCGGAACGACCGCACCCAGGCGGATCAGATTGTCCAAGGTCTGCTGCACTGCCACAGCTTTGACCGGAGACTTGCAGGGAGAGAGTACAAACCCGTCTCTTAAGGGTCGGCAGAACTCTAGCTTGTAGCCGTCTCTGATGACTTCCAGCACCCAAGCGTCTGAAGTTATTGTGGTCCACTCGTCCAGAAACGAGGACAGCCGTCCTCCAATCTGCACTGGGGCGTGGACCAAGTCCCCGTCATTGGGTACGAGACCCTGGGGGAGGACCGGAGGGAGCACCTCCGGGACGGAGGTCTCTGCGAAAGGAATGCTGCTTGGGGGAGAAGTTCCTCTTGAAGGAAGAGGGGGCAGAGGAGCCCGACCTGCCCGGGCGGTACCGACGGGCTTCCTGAAACCGTCCTCTGGAGGTACCGGGGCGAGTACTAGCCCGAGCCCTGACCTCTGGTAACTTCTTGCCCTTAGACGTGCCGAGATCGGTCACGATTTTGTCCAGCTCGACCCCAAAGAGCAGCTTGCCTTTAAAAGGCAATCTAGCCAGGCGGGATTTAGAGGCGTGGTCAGCAGACCAATGCTTCAGCCAAAGCCACCGCCGCGCAGAGATTGTCTGAGCCATGCCTTTAGCTGAGGCCCTCAAGACATCATACAGCAAGTCTGCCAAGTAGGCTAAGCCCGATTCCAGGGCCGGCCAATCAGCCCTCAAGGAAGGATCCGAGGGGGAAGCCCGCTGCACCATAGTCAGGCACGCCCTTTCCACATAGGAGCCGCAAACTGAGGCCTGCAAACTTAAAGCAGCCGCCTCAAAGGACGACCTTAAGGCCGCCTCCAATCTTCTGTCTTGGGCGTCCTTTAGGGCCGTGCCACCTTCCACCGGCAACGCCGTTTTCTTAGTCACCGCAGTGATTAAAGAATCCATGGTAGGCCACAGATAGGCCTCACGTTCACTTTCAGGCAAAGGATAGAGGCGGGACATAGCCCTAGCCACTTTAAGGCTTGCTTCCGGGACATCCCATTGAGCCGAAATTAAGGTGTGCATGGCATCATGCACGTGGAAGGTTCTAGGCGGGCGCTTCGTCCCCAGCATAATGGCAGAGCCAACAGGGGCTGAGGGAGAGACGTCCTCCGGAGAGGAAATCTTCAAAATGCCCATGGCCTGCACTAACAGGTTGGGCAAATCCTCTGAGCTAAAGAGCCGTGCTGCAGAGGGGTCATCCGCTCCATCCGAGCGGGGATCCGTCTCCTCCAAGGAATCCGCAAAGGACCGTTGGGAGAACTCAGATACGCTGCCCTCATCAACATCGGAGGAGACAAAGTCCTCCAAGGCCTGGGAATCAACCCGAGGGCGTTTACCTCCGGGGGCCTCAACCTCTTTACCAGACGAGGGAGCAGGGGCAGCGTTTTGCATAAGGAAGGCCTGATGCAGCAGCAAAACAAACTCGGGGGAGAAACCCCCCAGACTGTGCACTTCCGCAGCCTGGGCTACAGCCCTAGACGCACCCTCAACCGGCGCTCGCAAGAGCGGGGGAGAGACATGCTGCGCATCCAAGATGGCGTCCGGCGCGACACTCCGCGAAGGAGCCGCGCGGGAAGAACAGCGCTTAACTTTAGCCGCTTTTGTGCCGTCGCCCAAATTAAGGGCGTTCATGGCATTAATGTCTCCTACCTCAAGGGCGGCCCAAGAAGAAGCCATCCGAGCCGCGTGGCCGGCCAAGATGGCGGAGGCGAGCAGCGGGGGATGGGCGTTTATGGCGGGAAAAACCCGCCACACCGGAGGAAGGACCGGGACACTCATCGGCCACGAAACTGTCACCCAACAAGGGCGAATCAGACTTTAAGACCCCCGCATCCCCTCTAGAAGCGCCCAAGCGATCCGGGGAGCGACTCTTTGCGACCTCGCCCTCCGACGCCATAGGCCACGTGGAGATCAATCGGGGAACCCCCTGCCCGCTATAAAAAGGTAAAAATTACCTGCTTTCCGCTCCGAGCTGTAACGACCTGGTGTCCCAGTGAGTAGCTGCAATAAACGTTTAAATAAACGTCGAAATAAACGCCTTTAAGGACGTCCAAAATTTTTTTTTTTTTTTTTAACGGAGCCAGCGGGAGGGGGGAGAAAAGGAGGGACCTGGCACCACCAGGTTTGCACTTGCTCAAAAAGAGCCCTCAACCCCAGACACTCAACAAAACCTAAAAATTAGGCTTGGAGGCCTAGCCAGAGCTGCTGCTGTGTGTGACCACCACCTGCTGAGATAGAGAACATACTGGGGAGTTTTCGGCAGCAAATGACCACATATAGGGAGGCAAAAGGATTGCTCTCTATCTCCACCTGCTGGTAGATGGACACAACCCACCAGTCTATGGATTGATCAGCATGATGATATGGAAACTGCTGTTATAGAATCCTATCCTGACCTGAGAAGGGGGTTTTGGTCTCTGAAAGTTAGTCTATTAAAATTAGTCCAATTAAAAGATAATCTTATTTCCATTTTGCAGTGGCGTTCCTAGGGGGGGGGGGGGGGGGGGCGGTGGGTGCAGTCCACCCCGGGTGCACGCCGCTGGGGGGGTGCTGCGCGCGCCTGTCCTTCGTTTGTTCCATGCTCCCTCTGCCCTGGAATAGGTTACTTCCTGTTCTGGGGCAGAGGGAGCATGGAACGAATGAAGGACAGGCGCACACGCTGCCCCCTCAGCAGCGTGCACCTGGGGGGGGGGGCTCTTTCACGCAGGGTACATCGGCGATCCGCCCCGGGTGTCAGCCCCCCTAGGAACGTCACTGCCATTTTCTATTTATAAACATTTAACACAGCTACAATACTACTTTCTCCTAAAGCAAAAAAAGAAAAAAATATTTATTTAGTTTGTTGTCTCTAGTTTCTGCTTTCCTCATCTTCTCTTCACTCTCTCCCTTCCATCCAGCATCTGCCTTCTCTCTCTCCCTGCCATCCAATGTCTGCCATTTCTCTCTCTCTGCCCCTGCTATCCAGTGTCTGCCCTCTCTTTCTCGCTCTCTGCCCCCTCAATCCAGTGTCTGCCCACTCTCTCCCTGCCACTTCCATCCACCGCCTGCCCTCTCTCTCCCTTCCATCCACCATCTGCCCTATCTCTCCTTTCCATCCAGTGTTTGCCCTCTATCTGTGCTCCTTCCATCCGCCCCTGTCTACCTTCTCTCTCCCCCCCTTCCAACCACTGTCTGCTCTCTCATTTCCTTCCATCCACTGTCTGCCCTCTCTCTCCCTTCCATCCAGTGTTTACCCTCTCTCTCTCTCTCTGCCCCTTCCATTCACCATATGCCCTCCCTCTCCCCCTTCCATCCAGGATCTATCCTCTCTCCGCCCCCTCTTTTCAGCTCCAAGTTCCAGCCCCAGCCCACTTCTCCCACCTGCCCCTCTTTTCAGCCCCCAGTTCCATTATCAGCTCCTAGATTCAGTCCCAGCCCTTTTCTCCCACCAGTCCCGAGTTTCAGCCCCAGACCCTTTTTCCCCATCCCCTTTTCAGCCCCCAGTTTCAGCCCCTGCCCCATTTTCTGCCCCCAGTTCCAGTCCTAGCCCCCTTATCCCACCTACCCTCCTTTTCAGCCCCCAGTTCCAATCCCCTTTATCTACCTGCCCTGCATTACATCCCCCCTTTTCAGCCCCATTCTCCCATCTGCACCCCCTTTTCAGACCCAGACCCATTCTCCCACCTGCCCCAGCTATAGCCTCATTCTCCCACTTGCCCCCTTCTCAGCCCCCAGTTTCAGCTCCAGCCCTCTTCTCTCATCTGAGCCCCCTTTTCAGCCCGGGTTCTAGCCCCTCTTTTAGCTGTTAGTTCGAGCCCCAGCCGCAGCCCCCACTCCCACCTGCCCACCCTCAACAGCTCCCTTCAGCGTGCAGCATCTGTGAAAGAAGGTTGCCTGAGGCCTTCCCTCACTGTGTCCCGTCTATTGTCTATTTCCGCGAGGGTGCGTCTTTCACAGACACTGCACGCTGCACTGCCGATTCAAAGATTAGATTTTTTAAATGCAGGGCGTCGGGCGGCAGAAACAAGGGAGCTGTCGATGGGCAGATAGAGACTGGGGACTGTGGAGGAGAGGCAACAGCGGTGGCCTGAATAGGGGGACTGGAGCAGCAGAAGCAGAGCACCCCCCCTTTTTATTTGCACACAGGGCTGACCGCTCCCACCGCCCCACCTTTGGTACGCCACTGTAAGGCCCCCCTAAAGATACAGAATGGGGACAAAGTCTCAGTACATCAGGTCTTAGCTTTGTGAAAAAAAGTGATTAAAGAGCTGAGGGAAAAGCTGGCAGGAATTTCTGCTCAATTCCCAAGTCTACCGAAGCTTTCTGCCAGCTTCTATATATTTCCATTCTGTTACTCTATTAGAATTTCCCCAAACATGCCCCAGAGATGCCACAGCAAAATGGGTACCTAGAATGAATATGCATGAGGTAAATTAGCATATACAAGGTTTCTGAGGTGTGTAAATTTGATCTTGTGCATAATCCTGAAATTTTGACTGGCCGTGGGGACCCTAGGACGCGTTTGGAAATATTTTAGGATGTACAATTCCTTATAGTGTTTCAAAGAACTGCAAACTGGGGACAGTTTGTTCTTAGCCTGATAAGAGCAGTGCACATGAATTAATTTTTGCCAAATGTGGCTAAGTAAGACAGCTGACCAGAGGGAGACGTGCTGCAGGATTAAAATGATGTTTTACTTCCTACATAAATCTTATTTAAGTTACTTATCTATAATGCCATACATTAGTACCATTTCATACAAATATACATGATTCTCCATGGATCTCAACTTCAGAAGTGGTATGGGTTCATGACAGAAATAGTTAAACAAGATAAGAAAATTAACGTCAATAAATGTAAGGGGAAAAAGTTTCAACTGCCTAATATCACTTAAGACAATTGGTAGCAGGGTTGCCAGGTGGAAAATTTTTTTCCAGCCCAATCCAGCCCAAAAAACAGCCCAAAACCCGCCCAAACACAAACCCCGCCCCTGACACCCCCACCCCCGCGTCATCACCCCCGCCGTCATCAACCCCGCCCCCGCCGTCACCGGCCCCGCCTCCCACGTCACCGGCCCCGCCTCCCCGTCATCGGCCCCGCCTCCCACGTCACTAACCCCGCCCAAAACGTCACTAACCCCGCCCCCCCACGGCCGAAAAAACCGCCCTGAAGCCCAAAAAACAGCCCAAAAAACCACAACCCGCCGCGGGCAAAAATTACCCGCGGCGGGTCGCGGAAAACCGCCCAATTGGGCGGTAAAACCGCCCACCTGGCAACACTGATTGGTAGGAGAGGCTAGTGTCCTGATTTAATGCTAAGAAATGCAGGGTTATGCACTCGGGTCACAAGAATCCAAGGGTAAGGTACAATATAGGGGTGAACAGTTTCTGTGTGGAACTTGGGGGTGATTGTGTCTGATGACCTTAAAGTGGCCAAACAGATAGATAAGGCCAGAGCCAAAGCCAGAAGGATACTTGGGTGCATAAGCAGAGGGATGACCATTAGGGCTAACCAGAAGAAAAAAAAAGAGGTGATAGTGCCCTTGTAGAAGTCCATGGTGAAGCCCCATTTAGAGTATTGTGTGCAATTCTGGAAACCACACCTACAGAAAGATATAAACTATAAACAGGATGTAGTCTGTCCACAGGGCGGCTACAAAATTTAGTAAGCGGTCTCCGTCATAAAACATATAAGGACAGGCATATGAACCACAACATGTATGGAAGAGAGGGGGGGATATGATAGAGACGTTTAAATACCTCAGCAGCATTAATGTGCAGGAGGTGAGCCTTTTCTAATTGAAGGAAAACTCTGGAATGAGAGGGCATACGATGAAGTTAAGAGGAAATAGGCTGAAAAGCAATCTAAGAAAACACTCTTTCACAGAAAGGGTGGTGGATGCGTGGAATGGCCTCCCGGTAGAGGTCGTAGAGACAAAGACTGTGTCAAAATTCAAAAAAGGGTGTGGAAGAAGCATGTGGGATCCCTTGGGAAAAGGAGGAGTTAGTAGTTACTGTGGATGGGCAGACTGGATGAGCCATTTGGCCCTTATCTGCCATTATGTTTCTATGTTTCTATATTTGGGATGTGAAAGCAGGAGAGCTACTGAGATACTTAGGTAGCCAAGTTCACTTTGCATCATAAGGGAGAAAGATGTCAATATGACTAGATATTGGAGAGAACCTACAAAGAAAAGGAGTTAGAAACCTGAGCTAGCAGAGGGGGTTACTAGTAGAAATGTGCTGGGAGAAGTAGATGTGCTCAGATATATTTAAAGCTTGTTCTTGATCTTTCATGGACCTCACAATTCATTTGAAAGATGCCAAGAAAACAATAAGGTGGCATTTGTTAAACATTCTTAGATATGGGCTATATCTTTCCTTTTGAAAGAAGATGGATAAAGGGAATCTATGGAACATAAACATAAGAGTAGCCAAACTGGGTCAGACCAATGGTCCATCTAGCCCAGTATCCTGTTTTCCAAAAAGTGGCCAAGCCAGGTCACAAGTATCTGGCAAAATCCCAAATCATGGCAACACTCCATACTACAAATCCCAGGGCAAGCAGTTGCTTCCCATGTCTGTCTCAATAGCAGACTATGGACTTTTCACCCAGGAATTTGTCCAAACCTTTTTTAAACCCAGATACGCTAACCGCTGTTACCACCTCCTCCGGCAAAGAGTTCCAGAGCTTAACTATTCATTAAGTGAAAAAATATTTCTTACTATTTGTTTTAAAAGTATTTCCATGTAACTTCCTCGAGCGTAGCCTAGTCTTTGTACATTTGGACCGAGTAAAAAATCAATTTACTTCTACTCGTTCTACATCACCCAGGATTTTGTAGACCTCAATCATATCTCCCCTCATCTGTCTCTTTTCCAAGCTGAAGATCCCTAACCTCTTTAGCCTTTCCTCATTCAAGAGGAGTTCCATCCCCTTTATCGTTTTAGTCGCTCTTCTTTGAACCTTTTCTAATTCCGCTATATCATTTTTGAGATACGGCAACCAGAACTGAACAAAATACTCAAGGTGTGGATGCACCATGGAGTGATACAAAGGCATTACAGTATTTTCGGTCTTATTCACCATCCCTTTCCTAATAATTCCTAGCATCCTGTTTGCTTTTTTGGCCACCACCGCACACTGAGCAGAAGATTTCAGCATATTATCTACAATGACACCCAGATCTTTTTCTTGAGCAGTGACCCACAATGTGGACCCTAGCATCAGGTAACTGTGATTCGAATTACTCTTTCCAATGTACATCACCTTGTATTTGTCCACATTAAATTTCATCTGCCATTTGGACGCCCAATCTTCCAATTTCCTAAGGTCTTCTTGCAATATTTCACAGTCAGCACGTGTTTTTGCAACCTTGAATAGTTTTGATCATCTACAAATTTGATCACCTCACTCATCGTTCCGATTTCCATATCATTCATAAATATACTAGTAAAAAAGGCCCGTTTCCGAAACCAATGAAACGGGCGCTAGCATGTGGTTTTTTTTGTGTGTGTGTGTATGTGTCACAGAGTTATTTTGTGTGTGTATGAGTGTGTGAGGGTGCGGTGTGTGTGCAGGTTGTTGATGTGTGTCTTTTGTTTTGTTTTTTGCTTGGGGGTTGGGGGATGTGCTGTGCTGTGCTGGCAAAGTGGGTTGGATTGGTGTGTGGCTTTGAGGGTGTGTTTCTGTTGTATTGTGTGTGTGGGGTTTTGTCTGTCAAGGAGGTTTGTGGAGGGGGGTCTTTCTGTTGGTGAAATGTAAATGTGGTTGTAAGGGGGGGTCAGCCTTTGTTGAGTGTTGTTTTTTTTGTTCCATGTTTTTTTTTTTTGTGTTGTGCTGAGGCAGCAGTGTTGTTTTAGATGGGTGGAAGGTTGAGGAGCACGTTCTTTGTCTGTCGGTATTTTTTGGCCGTTTCAGGGCTGCTGTAGGGGAATGCTGGAAGAGAAATGTGCTGTTGTAAGCAGCGCCATCTTTTTTCTTTGGGCTGGGGTTCTGGGCATCCTGGAGGTGGGTGACGGCTTGCCTGAGGACGGGGATGGTTGTTTTAAGTTGGCGGAAGGGAGAAGAGCATGGTCTCGGGCCGTCGGGGGGTGATCCGGTATGTTCGGTCCATTTCAGGCCGGCTGCAGGGGAATGCTGGAACATTTATGTGCTGCAGGAATCAGCGCCGTCTTTTTCCGGGTGCTCGGGGAATCCCCGAGGTGGGAGACAGCTTGCCTGAGGCTGGGGATGGTTGGGCACGTCCTTGGCCGCTTCGGCAAAAGGGGAAGAGGAAGGGGGTGGGGAGTTACCTGCAGCCGCCTGAGAAACCATGTATTCTTTGTTTGTTTTGTATTATTAGTTTGCATTTCTGTTGAAGAAAGAGTGGATGCCTTTCGAATGATGGAGGTGGTGCGTCGGTGTGCGGTTGTTTCGTTAGTTTGGCAGTCAGTCTCCAGCGATTCCTAGGCATGGAAGGAGTAGGGAAACACGCGGAGCGTGTTTCCCTACTCCTCCCCCTTCTTTGGACACTGTTTGCTGCTGGCGGGGTCGCGGGTAATCCTTCCAGCTGGGCCGCAGCTTGTTCTGTTCGCCCACGTCCCAGATGGTGACGGGCACGTTGTTTTCCGGCTCCTCTGACTCCATGTCAAGCGATCCCAAATATAGTCTGTGCTATAGGCCCTCTGGCACTCTTCAGTACTGGCATTAGGCATTTAAAAATTTCCCCCCCTCCCCCGGTATATTTTTGCACATACCCACAGCAGGAATATTCTTCTCTCGTTCCAGTGGTGGTTCTGTGCTCTCCGTGCTGCACAGATAATGAGCCATTCTGCTGGGGAATGCTCCTCCCTTATTGTCACGTAGTTTCCTCTGATTAGTCCGTCTTACGTTGCCTAGTGTTGCCTGGGAATGGTGTTGTGATGGTCCTTTGTGTTTCAGAATGTTGAAGGTGTTTTTTCTGATTGGTCCGTCATGCGAGGGCGGGGCAGAGAGACATGGTCAGTGTTCTGGCTTCACCACCATAAATCCATGAACCCTTCAGTGAGTGACTGAGTGACTTCAGAACGTTGTCTTCAGAACGTTGAGGGTGAGTTTTATTATAGTAGATTAAACTAGTGAGAAATGCCTGTTTCGGATAAAAATGAAATGGGCGCTAGCAAGGTAACCCCCCCCCCCCCATCCTCCCTCCCTCCCGAGTTCCAAATCCGCCCTCCGTCCCTCCCTTCCGATTTCTACACCCCCCTTCTCCCTCCCTCCGTCCCTCAGTCACTTGGTTGCGAGTTTGTGATTAAAGTTCGCAGCGCTCTCCCCGCTGCTGTCACTGAATGTGTGGGACTCCCCACTGCTGTCACAGAATCTGTGGAACTCGTGCGTTGTGCCTTCCCCGCCTCGCCCTCTATGTCATCGCGTTTTGACGCGAGGGCGGAGCTACACTGACTGCAGGCCAAACCAGATATCTCTGGCACCTCACGTTTCCAGCTTGAGGCTTCATTGGAACGTTGGAGGTGCCTTATATATATACAGTGGGGGAAATAAGTATTTGATCCCTTGCTGATTTTGTAAGTTTGCCCACTGACAAAGACATGAGCAGCCCATAATTGAAGGGTAGGTTATTGGTAACAGTGAGAGATAGCACATCACAAATTAAATCCGGAAAATCACATTGTGGAAAGTATATGAATTTATTTGCATTCTGCAGAGGGAAATAAGTATTTAATCCCTCTGGCAAACAAGACCTAATACTTGGTGGCAAAACCCTTGTTGGCAAGCACAGCGGTCAGACGTCTTCTGTAGTTGATGATGAGGTTTGCACACATGTCAGGAGGAATTTTGGTCCACTCCTCTTTGCAGATCATCTCTAAATCATTAAGAGTTCTGGGCTGTCGCTTGGCAACTCGCAGCTTCAGCTCCCTCCATAAGTTTTCAATGGGATTAAGGTCTGGTGACTGGCTAGGCCACTCCATGACCCTAATGTGCTTCTTCCTGAGCCACTCCTTTGTTGCCTTGGCTGTATGTTTTGGGTCATTGTCGTGCTGGAAGACCCAGCCACGACCCATTTTTAAGGCCCTGGCGGAGGGAAGGAGGTTGTCACTCAGAATTGTACGGTACATGGCCCCATCCATTCTCCCATTGATGCGGTGAAGTAGTCCTGTGCCCTTAGCAGAGAAACACCCCCAAAACATAACATTTCCACCTCCATGCTTGACAGTGGGGACGGTGTTCTTTGGGTCATAGGCAGCATTTCTCTTCCTCCAAACACGGCGAGTTGAGTTCATGCCAAAGAGCTCAATTTTTGTCTCATCTGACCACAGCACCTTCTCCCAATCACTCTCGGCATCATCCAGGTGTTCACTGGCAAACTTCAGACGGGCCGTCACATGTGCCTTCCGGAGCAGGGGGACCTTGCGGGCACTGCAGGATTGCAATCCGTTATGTCGTAATGTGTTACCAATGGTTTTCGTGGTGACAGTGGTCCCAGCTGCCTTGAGATCATTGACAAGTTCCCCCCTTGTAGTTGTAGGCTGATTTCTAACCTTCCTCATGATCAAGGATACCCCACGAGGTGAGATTTTGCGTGGAGCCCCAGATCTTTGTCGATTGACAGTCATTTTGTACTTCTTCCATTTTCTTACTATGGCACCAACAGTTGTCTCCTTCTCGCCCAGCGTCTTACTGATGGTTTTGTAGCCCATTCCAGCCTTGTGCAGGTGTATGATCTTGTCCCTGACATCCTTAGACAGCTCCTTGCTCTTGGCCATTTTGTAGAGGTTAGAGTCTGACTGATTCACTGAGTCTGTGGACAGGTGTCTTTCATACAGGTGACCATTGCCGACAGCTGTCTGTCATGCAGGTAACGAGTTGATTTGGAGCATCTACCTGGTCTGTAGGGGCCAGATCTCTTACTGGTTGGTGGGGGATCAAATACTTATTTCCCTCTGCAGAATGCAAATAAATTCATATACTTTCCACAATGTGATTTTCCGGATTTAATTTGTGATGTGCTATCTCTCACTGTTACCAATAACCTACCCTTCAATTATGGGCTGCTCATGTCTTTGTCAGTGGGCAAACTTACAAAATCAGCAAGGGATCAAATACTTATTTCCCCCACTGTATATATATATATATATATAGATAGATAGATAGATAGATAGATAGATAGATAGATAGATAGATAGATAAATAGATAGTACCGGTCCCAGTACAGATCCCTCTGGAACTCCACTGTTCACTCTTCTCCAATGAACAAAATGACCATTTAACTATACCCTCAGTTTTCTATCCAATAACCAATTCCTAATCCACACCAGAACCTTGCCTCCTATCCCATGACTCTTTAATTTTCTCAGGAGTCTCTCATGAGGAAGTTTATCAAAAGCTTTCTGAAAATCTAGATACACTACATCAACCGGCTCACATTTATCCACATGTTTATTCACACCTTCAAAGAAATTAAGCAAATTGGTGAGGCAAGACTTCCCTCGACTGAACCCATGCTGACTTTGTCCCATTAAACCATGTTTGTCTATGTGTTATATAATTTTATTCTTTATAATATTTTCCACTATTTTACCCGGCACCGACGTCAGGATTACCGGTCTATAATTTTCTGGATCAACCCTAGAACCTTTTTTAAAAATCAGAATCACATTGGCCACCCTCCAATCTTCAGGTACTATGGACGATTTTAACGACAGATCAGCAATTTCATGCTTGAGTTCTTTGAATACCTATGGATGTATACCATCCAGTCAAGGTGACTTACTACTCTTTGTCAATTTGGCTCAGTACATCTTCAAGATTCACCAGTATTTCTTTCAATTCCTCCGCTTCATCACCCTTGAAAACCATTGCCGGTACAGGTAGATCTCTTACATCTTCTTCCGGAAAGACAGAAGCAAAGAATTCATTCAGTTTCTCCTTCCTGAGCACCCCCTTTTGCTCCCTCATGATCTAACAGTCCCATGGATTCCCTCACTGGCTTTCTGCTTCTGATGCACCTGAAAAAGTGGCTACTATAAGTTTTAGCCTCTGCAGCAAGTTTCTCTTCATATTCTTTTCTAGCCTTCTTTATTAATGCTTGGCATCTGACTTGTCAGTGCTTATGTTGCTTCTTATTTTCTTCACTTGGGTCTTTTTTCCATTCTTTGAAGGACAATCTTTTGGCTGTACTGACCTCTTCAACTTCACCTTTTAACCACGAAGGCTGATGTTTTCTCTTCTTTCACCTTTGCAAATACGTGGAATGCATCTGGACTGGGCTTCCAAGATGGTATTTTTTAATAACGTCCACGCCTGATTCAGTGTTCTAACCATTGCAGCTGATCCTTTTAGTTTCTTTTTAACCATTTCCCTCATTTTATTATAGTCACCCTTTCGAAAACTAAATGCAGCTAGAGAAGATTTCTTTTGCGGGTTCATCCTAGATAGTAGATCAAACTTGATCATGTTATGATCACTGTTTCACAGATGACCCAACACCGCCACCTCTCGCACTATGCCCTGCATGCCACCAAGGACCAGATCCAAAATGCTCCCCCTCTCGTCAGTTCCTGGATCAGCTGCTCCAAGAAGCAGTCGTTTATTACATCTAGAAATTTTATCTCCCTGATGTAACATTTCTCCAATCAATATCTGGGTAATTGAAATCACCCATTATTATAGAATTACCCACTTTGCCAGCTTTCCTAACCTCTGTAAACATTTCTTCATCCTTCTGTCCGTTCTGTCCCAGCAGATGGTAATACAGCCCTACAAAAATACTCCTTCCCTTCACACATGGAATTTCTATCCATAATGATTCCATGCTGCTATCTCTGTCATGTGGAATGTTTATTTTATTTGACTCAATTCCCTCTTTAACATTTAGTGCAACCCCTCTCCAATATGATCCTATCTATCATTGCGATACAATTTGTACCTTGTTAACACAGTGTCCCATTGATTGTTCTCTTTCCACCAAGTCTCTGAGATGCCTATTATATCTACCTCATCATTTAGTGCTATATATTCTACCTCCATCTTATTTTTTAGGTTTCTAGCATTTGTATACAGGCACTTCAAATTCTGTTTTTTTCCTTTGATCTACAAGCTGCTTAGAAGTTGAAGGGGATAATGCACATCCTTTATCCTGCTCTCTCATTAAGTACACCTGGCTTACTTTCAGCATTGTTGAAACCTCTCTACTGGGATTCACTAAATGTCCTGTTTCAATAGAATCCTTCAAGAATACTCCACACCAAACCATGTGCTCCTGGGTGACTGTCTGCTTTCAACCCCCTGCCCCCACTCTAGTTTACAAGCTCTATCACTTTTTTTAAAAGTTAGTGCCAGCAGCCTAGTTCCATCCCTGTTAAGGTGGAGCCCATCCTTTCAGAACAGTCTCCTCCTTTCCCAGATTGTCACCCAGTTCCTAACAAATCTAAATCCCTCATCCCTACACCACTGTCTCAACCACGCATTGAGACTTTGGAGCTCTGCCTGCCTTTTGGGTCCCCTGCGTGGAACAGGGAGCATTTCTGAAAATGTGACCCTGGAGGATCTGGACTTCAGCTTTCTACCTAAGAGTCTAAATTTGGATTCCAGAACCTCCCTCCCACATTTTCCTATGTCATTGGTGCCCACATGTACCAAGACAGCTGACTCCTCCCAGCACTAAGATCCTGTGTAGGTGACGCGTGAGATCCACCACCTTCCTTCCAGGCAGGCGAGTCACCAGGCGATCCTCACGTCCACCAGCCAACCAGCTATCTATATTCCTAATGATCGAATCACCAACTACAACAGCTGTCCTAACCCTTCCCTCCTGGACAGAACTTGGAGACATATCCTCAGTGCGAGAAGATAGTACATCCCCTGGTGGGCAGGTCCTGGCTACAGGAGTACTTCCTACTTCAACAGGGTGATGCTGTCCTTCTAGGAGACCTCCCTTCTCCAAGGCAGCATAGGAGCTACCAGACTGGAGGTGGGATTTCTCTACAACATCCCTGTAGGTCTTCTCTATGCACCTCTCTGTCTCCCTCAGCTCCACCAAGTCTGCTACTCAAGCCTCAAGAGAACTGACCCATTTTCTGAGATCTAGGAGCTCTTTGCATCATGCACACACATATAACCGCTCACCAACTGGGAGATAATCATACATATGACACTCAGTGCAAAAGACTGGATAGCACCCTTCTTGCTGCTGGATTGCTGACTCCATCTTAGTATTTTTGAATTTTTCAATAATTTAAAACTTGCTAAAGTATTAAGGATATTAGCCTAATATAAAAATGTCTAATTTATATGGTATATTCTGTGATTTATTTAGTGTTTTCTTCTTAGAAGGTAATGAAATGTATTTAAAACTCTGTAAGAGCACTCCTTGATTGTTATCCTAATTACAATAACTGACTATAAATGAAGAGTTGTGCTAGGGGTGGGCGAGTATTGGGGAAGGTGGGTGGGATGAAAACTAAACTAAGTCCTGCAGTGCCTGCTAGAGGCTACCTGTTAATGCTGTGGTACAAAGTTGAAGTTTTAAAACTAGGGGGAAAAGAGTATAGAGATTAGTTGATAAAGTTAGCTTTTTAAATATTTTTAATTCTGCCTATCACTAACCTACAATTCCTCCTTTAAACCCCAATCTTTAAGTTCCCAAAGCACAAAGCAAGATAATGTTTTGTGCTTTGGGAAAGTCCTGTCTGTGGAATCGGAAAGAAGTAGGGAGATTGTGGATGCCTGCCAAAGTGCCTTGCTCAGACAAATGGTGACGGAACCCACGAGGGAAGGGTCGATGCTGGATCTAGTGCTTCCAATATCCGGGTGGGTGCCCACCTATGTAATAGTGATCATCACACCATATGGTTTGATATAAGGAAGAAGGCGGAGTTCGGACGCACAAAACTCAAAGTACTGGATTTCAGATGTACTGATTTTGATAAAATGGGGGAATACTTGAAGGAGGAGCTATTGGCGTGGGAGGGCGTAGGAAAAGTGGGAAAACAGTGGGCCAAGCTAAAGGCTGCTATAAATATGGCAACTGATCTTTTTGTGAGGAAAGTAAACAAAACACAAGAGAAGCAGGAAGCCTATATGGTTCTCCAAACAAGTAGCTGAAAAAATAAGAGCAAAAGAGGCTTTGTTCAAGAAATACAAAAGACCGCAATGAGAGGATCATGGAAAAGATTATCAGATAAAACTCAAAGAAGCAAAGAAGGAAATACAGCTAGCGAAAGCGCGTGCGGAAGAAAAAATGGCTAAAGATGTAAAGAGAGGTGACAAGACCTTTTTCAGATATATTGGAGAAAGGAGAAAAGAATGGAATTGCGAGACTGAAAGATAATGAGAATGGCTATGTGGAGAGTGATAAAGATAAAACGAACATGCTAACAATTATTTCTCTTCAGTGCTCATGAAGGAAAATCCCGGAGAAGGACCGCGGTTGGCTGCCGAGGGAACATCTGGGAATGGAGTGGATACTGCGCCGTTTAAGGAAGGAAGTTTATAACAGCTGGAGAATCTGAAGGTAAACAAAGCTATGGGGCCGGATGAGATACATCCCAGGATACTGAAGGAGCTCAGAGAGGTCCTGGCGGGACCTCTTAAAGATTTATTTAATAGATCTTTAGAGATGGGAGAGGTTTGCGGGATTAGAGATGAGCGGATGTGGTCCCTCTTCACTAAAGTGGAAACAGGGAAGAAGTGGGACACTACAAACTGGTAAGTCTCACGTCAGTGGTAGGAAAAATGGAGTCACTGCTGAAAGAAAGGATAGTGAACTTTTTAGAAGCAGACGGGTTACAAGACCCGAGGCAACATGGCTTTACCAAAGAAAAATCCTGCCAAACGAATCTTATTGACTTCTTTGACTGGGTGACCAAAGAACTGGATGAGGGACGTGCGCTAGATGTAATCTACTTGGACTTCAGCAAAGCCTTTGATACGGTCCCCCACAGAAGACTCGTGAATAAGCTGAAAGGGTTGAACCTAGGACCGAAAGTGGTGAACTGGATAAGAAACTGGTTGACCGACAGGTGGCAGAGGGTGGTGGTAAATGGAATCCACTCGGAGGAAAGGAAGGTGAGGAGTGGAGTTCCTCAGGGGTCGGTGCTGGGGCCTATTCTGTTTAATATATTTGTGGGAGATATTGCTGAAGGATTGGAAGGAAAGGTATGCCTTTTTGCGGATGACACAAAAATAGCCAACAGAGTGGATACCCTAGAGGGAGTAGAAACGATGAGAAGGGATTTCTGAATGTTAGAAGAATGGTCGAGGGTCTGGCAGTTAAAATTTAATATACTCTTCAAAATCTGGGCTTTCTGTGAAATTCGGTTTCTAATCACTCAACTAATGAACCATTAAAGAAACCAATAATTAATTACATAGAAAAAAGAAAAAAATTATAAACTTGAAAATAAAAAAAATATATAAAATATTATGCTTAATAAATAATATTGTTGTGCTTAGTTTTTTTTGGTGTACTACAAAGTCTCGAAGACGCGAGATGTGTAAAACCACCATATTGCCATCATTGCACACCCTGCCTCCAACCTAATCGTGGCAACATACAGTGTAACAATCTTCAAAAAGAAGAAGAATAAATATCAGCTACTTAGCTTAAGTTGGATTGGGAGGGATAAGATGGAATGGCAATCTTCTTCCTCTTCAACATCAGCAAAATTCGCCCTTTCCTATCTGAGCACACCACACGAACTCTCGTCCACGCTCTCATTATCTCTCACCTTGACTACTGCAACTTACTCCTCACCGGCCTCCCACTTAGCCATCTATCCCCCCTTCAATCCGTTCAGAACGCTGCCGCACGTCTTATATTCCGCCAGAACCGATATACTCATATCACCCCTCTCCTCAAGTCACTTCACTGGCTTCTGATCAGATACCGCATACAATTCAAGATTCTCCTCCTTACCTACAAATGCACCCGGTCTGCGGCTCCTCACTACCCTCATCTCCCCCTATGTTCCCGCCCGTAACCTCCGCTCACAGGACAAATCCCTCCTTTCAGCTCCCTTCTCCACCACTGCCAACTCCAGGCTCTGTTCATTCTGCCTTGCCTCACCCTATGCTTGGAACAATCTTCCTCAACCCCTACACCAAGCCCCCTCCCTACCCATCTTCAAATCTCTGCTTAAAACTCACCTCTTCAAGGCTGCTTTCGGCACCTAACCTTTCGTGAAATATAGTATGCCCTATCAGACGGACTCTACACTTGTCTTCTGACTGTACACTTGTCTTTAGATTGTTTAGATTGTCTTTAGATTATACACCTGTCTTTTAGATTGTAAGCTCCTTGAGCAGGGACTGTCCCTCCATGTTAAATTGTACAGCGCTGCGTAACCCTAGCAGCGCTTTAGAAATGTTAAGTAGTAGTAGTAGTAATCTTCTTAATGTTTTGAACAAATGTTCCAATTCAAGGGGTAAACCAAGTCCCAGGTCGATGCAGTACTTTTATATATCCAAATCCATAAGTGACTTCTCCATTAGTGTATCCATTAATCAGTGTTAATGGTTCCCTAAATGGGCCATGTTTCGCCATAACGTGGCGTCTTCAGGGGAACTGATCTATAAAGGTGATAATAAAAAATTAAAAAATAATTAACAAACACTTGAAAATTTTTGAATGACTCACTACAAATCTATCAGTGTGCTTGCAAATGTGAAGCACCACTTGTAGACCATTGGCTACAAACTCAACACACCATTAAGGATCTGAAATTTTTAGTGCATATCCAAATTGTTTTGCCTCGGGGTGGAGATGTACCTTGGATTCTTTTACAAAAAGAACAAGAACTCATTTACCGATGGAACACAGTGGCACCTAGTGGCCTGAACAAGGAACTAGAGTGGCAGTCCTTGATCTAAAAATTTTAACCTTGCTTGCGAATCAGCTGATCCCCATATAAACACTGCTCATGAGTGGGCGTTTTTTTTGCAGGCTTCTAACCGGGTCGGTATCTGTTCCTCCCTGGATTATGCTGAAGTGTGAGTAACAAATCTAAACAATTATATATGTTTTTGTGGATATTCTAAGTTTTTCTACAAATGGCAAGCATACTGATACATTTGTAGTGAGTCATTCAAAAATTTTCAAGTGTTCGTTGTTAATTATTTTTTATTTTCTATTATCACCTTTATAGATCAGTTCCCCTGAAGACGCCATGTTATGGCGAAACATGGCCCATGTAGGGAACCATGAACACTGATTAATGGATACACTAATGGAGAAGTCACTTATGGATTTAGATATATAAAAGTACTGCATCGATCTGGGACTTGGTTTACCCCTTGAATCGGAACATCTGTTCAAAACGTTAAGAAGATTGCCATTCCATCTGTATGTTGCCACGATTAGGTTGGAGGCAGGGTGTGCGATGATGGCGATAATGTGGTTTTACACATCTCGAGTCTTTGGGACTTTGTAGTACACCAAAAATACTGAGCACAACAATATTATTTATTAAACATAATATTTTATATATTGTTTTCATTTTTTTATTTTCAAGTTTATAATTTTTTCTTTTTTCTATGTAATTAATTATTGATTTCTGTAATGGTTCATTAGTTAAAATTTAATACTAGGAAGTGTAGGGTGATGCATTTGGGGTGCAGAAATCCAAAAGAGAGATACCAGATAGGAGGGGAGAGATTAGTAAGCTCGACTCAGGAGCGAGACCTTGGGGTGTTGGTGTCTGAGGATCTAAAGGTGAAGAAACAATGCGACAAGGTGACGGCCGTGGCCAGAAGGATGCTAGGCTGCATAGAGAGGGACATAACAAGCAGAAGAAAGGAGGTGTTGATGCCCCTCTACAAATCATTGGTGAGGCCCCACTTGGAGTACTGTGTTCAGTTCTGGAGGCCGTATCTTGCTAAAGATGTAAAAAGACTGAAAGCGGTGCAAAGAAAAGCTACAAAAATGGTATGAGATTTGCGTTGCAAACCGTACGAGGAGAGACTTGCCGACCTGAACATGTATACCTTGGAGGAAAGTAGAAACAGGGGTGACATGATACAGACGTTCAAATATTTGAAAGGTATTAATCCACAAATGAACCTTTTTCAGATAAGGGAAGGCAGAAGAACTAGAGGACATGAACTGAGGTTGAAGAGGGGCAGGCTCAGGACTAATGTCAGGAAGTATTTTTTTCACAGACAGGGTGAATGCCCTCCTGCGGGAGGTGGTGGAGATGAAAACGGTAATGGAATTCAAACATGCTTGGGATAAACACAAAGGAATCCAGTTTAGAAGGAATGGTTCCATGGAATTTTAGCAGATATTGAGTGGCGACGCCGGTAATTGGGGAAACAAAATGGGAGCAGGGCAGATTTCTACGGTCTACGCCCTGAACGTGACTGAATAGATAGGGATGGGCTGGAGTGTAAATTTTAAGGGGCTTCGACGTTAGCTTCAGAACTTAGTACAAGAACAGTACTGGGCAGACTTCTACAGTTTGTGCCCTGAGAAAGTTAAGGACAGATCAAACTTGGGTATATATATAAAGTAACACATACCATGTAAAATGAGTTTATCTTGTTGGGCAGACTGGATGGACCGTACAGGTCTTTATCTGTCATCATTTACTATGTTACTATGTTCACTTACCCGAGAAATGTCCTCTTTTCTCAGAAAGAAAGTTAAGTGGGACACTTCCTCTTTATATAGTTTTGAATCTAAGGGGGCTGCTTCAAACAGACCGTTTCAAGCTAACTCAGTAATCAGGTTGCTCTTAGTAACCTCTGCAAATATTCTGCTTCGTCACACCTTAATTAACACCTAAATGAGGTCAGTAGCAGTGCTACCTATCCAGCAACCAAAGAACACAAAATAACTCTCTTTTAGAACAAGATTTGAGCCTTTTAAAGTTCTTTGGCTGTTAAGGTTCTACCTGTAGAAAAAGTTTCAGTTTTAAACTATGGGAAAAGTGTCTACTTCTAGAGAAAATTTCAGTTTAAAACTATGGGAAAAGGGTTGGAGCTCCCAGGATGCATGTGCTGAGATGACATACTGTGGGTATATGTGTGCATAGATATACAGTGAGTCGGTGAACGCTGTAAGTGTGGAGCCCAAGGCGAGGGAGAGGGGACAGAGGAAGGTAAGGCAAGATGGTGAACTTGTGGGAAGGAGAAGGGAGAGGAAAACATGCTATATATGTATTTGAGGGAGAGAAGGAGACAAGCTGCACATGGACAGGAGGGAGAGAAGGGGACAAGCTGCACACTGTAACCAGGTACCTCTAAGTGCAGCCAAGGATAGAACAATCTCCTCCAGCCACAGGCTCCCGGTACAGTCAAGAAATAAATGTCCACCATCAACTTCACTCTTAAGGACTTTATTCCATGCAGGTTTCTAGTAGACCTGATACACAGTTCCAACAGCAGCATTCACCTTCAATCTTAAGCACATATAAGCCACCTGAAAGTGTGTGGCAAATAGTCCCCTTTAAGCAGTAGGCTATCAGCACATACCAGGATTCAATACAGGCTCACAGTCAGCTCCAGTCTGGGCTCTTTATCCAGTGCACAGTAACAGTAGTTCAATTCCAAATAAAAGCAGTTCATTCAGTTCATCATCACAGTTAATCACAAAGCAGCAGTTTCTATCCTCTACTCTCTTACCTTCATAATTAGTTCCATACTTTAGGGACTTCTCATACCCAAGGGATTCCACCCTGCATCTGCTTCACTGGTAGATTCAATACTTTAGGGACCCCTCTTACCCAAGGGTTTCAGCCTGCAACTGCTTCTCTCTCTTGAGACTCCTTCCCACCTGCCTAATCAATCCCTGGCTTCTGCTACCACAACCATCAATTCTCCTCTCATTATCTTCCCCCACACCCATACCAGCTGAGTTAAGCATTAGACTAATGATGAGCTCCTGCGCACAGGGTTTCCTTTCTTTCCCCCTAGTGGCAGCCAATCTACACGTCCTGCCAGCTTACATCCATGTCTTCCCCAATTGCAGCTAGAGTCCAGTCCGGGTTCTTCA
Source organism: Microcaecilia unicolor (assembly GCF_901765095.1). Classification (NCBI taxonomy): domain Eukaryota; kingdom Metazoa; phylum Chordata; class Amphibia; order Gymnophiona; family Siphonopidae; genus Microcaecilia; species Microcaecilia unicolor. Next base: position 132,134,177 of record NC_044037.1, read on the forward strand.
TCTCACCCCTTGGCTCCTTGCCTGCAATGCCTTCTGGGACTTGTATTTCAGACTGAAACTGCCATAACCCAACTATCCTGGATGTGACTCTATCACAACATGGATGAGAGGGAGAGAAGGGGACAAGCTGCAAGTGGTTGAAAGGGAGAGGAGATGGGGACATGCCATACATAGAGGGAAGGAAGAGGAGAGAGGAGAAGGGAAAAGGGAGAAATGCAGCACTTGGATAGAAGGGGATGGAGAGGAGAGGGGGAGATTCTGCTAATGGATGGCAGGGAACAGAAAGGGGAACATGCTGCTCATGGATGTTTGCTCTTTTGGAAATGTATTGTCATATCCCTACCTCAACGCAAGCAGCGTCCTCAGGCTGCACAGGGTTCCATCGACACGCACACTTGACTGGCACAGCCCTGACGCATGTGTGTGTGTGGTTCTTCTCTGGCTGCAGGCTCCTTGATTGCTTTGCTTCCATGCACCTGGTTCTGCTCTCTCTCTGCCTGGCTTCCCTTGCTTCTCTCCTATTGGTCTTCCGGTTCCTCTTTCCCCTGCTCTTGTCCTATGGCTGTGCCCCTTCTCCCTGCTGATGTCAGACGCCAGCACTTTATCAGCTAAGCTCTCCCTAGACTCCTTGCTTTGGCTTCTACTTTGGTAGGTGTTTCTTGCTCAGTAGTGTGCTTCTCTTCTACTTTACGCTTCACTACTGACCTTGCTTGTAACTGGATTACTCTTGTGTCTGGCTGCCTGCCTACTGACTCTGCCTGTACCTGGATTACTCTCGTGTCTGCTGCCTGTCTACTGACTCTGCCTGTACCTGGATTACTCTTGTGTCTGCTGCCTGCCTCCTGACCTTGCCTGTACCTGGATTACTCTTGTGTCTGCTGCCTGCCTGACTCTGCCTGTACCTGGATTACTCTCTTGACCTGCTGCCTGCCTACTGACTCTGCCTGTACCTGGATCACTCTCTTGCCTGCTGCCTGTCTGGCTGTCACGTTTATCACCTCGCTTCCTGCTCCATCTCGTAAACCCTGTAGGCTGCCCGCACCTAGGGGCTCAACCTCTGGGGAACGGCGGTCAGCGCAGGTGAAACCCGGGGTTGTCCAGCCGCCAAGCAGAACCTGGTCCGAGTACTGGGCTCGGCAGCGCTCTACTTGGTACAAGAACTCACAGGTCTGACATGTACATCTTTTCTAATTTTTTTTTATTTAGCAGAGTATGGAGGAAAATGCATTTCCGTTATTTTTACCAGTATTTTCCCTGCTTATAGAATCTGACTTTCTTGGAGGTCTCCAGTTTTTGACTGCATGTTTTTTGTGGCCCCCTACTTTGTATCAGTCGAGGCTGTCCATGTTCTGCATATGTGACTGAAGTGAAGAATTCTGCTGGCATGTAGTGTCTGGGTGTGAATCTGTAACAGTCCAGCTTGTTTCCAGTTTCCCAGTAGTGGGTATATAGGTATATAGGCTGAGAAATAGTCTGACAGTAAATCATATATCAAATTTACTGTCAATAAATTTATTGGGAAAACAGAAAATTGAGATGCAACTCCATTTGTTAAACCTTGGATGAATAGCAAACATAGGTTGCCTACAGATACAAGAGAGCGACAAAAATCAACCAAAGCACTCTGCAAAAATCGATGGGCCATACATAATTTACAGTAAAGAATATTGTATGTTTTAATATTATTTGTAAATCAGTTGCTGCCTACACATATCCCTTGTACTAATAAAATTTATAATTCCGTTCTGTACATATATACACCCGACCTTTAAGAAGCGACTCAAGACCTTCCTTTTCGGTAGAGCATATGCTGTGGGCCCTCCTGGTGTTACATCTCTCTGAGCCACGGCAGCCACATCAACAAATTGTCACCTTCCCCTCTCTCCCTCTCCCCCTTCTCTGACGCTAATTCCTGTATTTTGTATTAATGTTGCTTAATAGACTATTGTACGCCACATTGAGCCTGTCCATGGGTGGGAATAATGTGGGATATAAATGCCATAAATAAATAAAATATACAAGTTTGTTGCTATGGGGGTTTTTTTTTTTTTTTTTTTGGAAAGAGAGCCCGTTGTTAAACATTTACCAGCACACCACTGCCTATGTGCCATAGGTTAAGCCTCCCCAACCTCTAAAAGAACTGTGAGCTTAGCTTCCCTTCCCTGCTCCTCACTCACTGGTTCATGCTGCTGCCTCCCTGATTTGGCTGTGAACAAAACAGGGGAGTAGCCAGACTTCGGTGGGAGGGGGGCCAGAGCCCGAGGTGAGGGAGCACATTTTAGCCCCCCCCCCTGGTGCCACTGACCCCCCCCCCCCCATTGCCGACCCGCCGCCACCTTTCATGACCTCCCACCCTCTCGACCCCCCCTCCCGCCGTGAACCCTCCCCCGCCTACCTTTGCTTTTGCTGGTGGGGGACCCCAATCCCATAAGTACATAAGTACATAAGTAATGCCATACTGGGAAAAGACCAAGGGTCCATCGAGCCCAGCATCCTGTCCACGACAGCGGCCAATCCAGGCCAAGGGCACCTGGCAAGCTTCCCAAACGTACAAACATTCTATACAAGTTATTCCTGGAATTTTGGAGTTTTCCAAGTCCGTTTAGTAGCGGTTTATGGACTTGTCCTTTAGGAAACCGTCCAACCCCTTTTTAAACTCTGCTAAGCTAACCGCCTTCACCACTTTCTCCGGCAACGAATTCCAGAGTTTAATTACACGTTGAGTGAAGAAAAATTTTCTCCGATTTGTTTTAAATTTACTACACTGTAGTTTCATCGCATGCCCCCTAGTCCTAGTATTTTTGGAAAGCGTGAACAGACGCTTCACATCCACCTGTTCCACTCCACTCATTATTTTATATACCTCTATCATGTCTCCCCTCAGCCGTCTCTTCTCCAAGCTATATAGCCCTAGCCTCCTTAGTCTTTCTTCATAGGGAAGTCGTCCCATTCCCGCTATCATTTTAGTTGCCCTTCGCTGCACCTTTTCCAATTCTACTATATCTTCTTGAGATGCGGCGACCAGAATTGAACACAATACTCAAGGTGCGGTCGCACCATGGAGCGATACAACGGCATTATAACATTCTCACACCTGTTTTCCATACCTTTCCTGATAATACCCAACATTCTATTCGCTTTCTTAGCTGCAGCAGCACACTGAGCAGAAGGTTTCAGTGTGTTATCGACGACGACACCCAGATCCCTTTCTTGGTCCGTAACTCCTAACGTGGAACCTTGCATGACGTAGCTATAATTCGGGTTCTTTTTTCCCACATGCATCACCTTGCACTTGCTCACATTAAACATCATCTGCCATTTAGCCGCCCAGTCTCCTAGTCTCGTAAGGTCCTCTTGTAATTTTTCACAATCCTGTCGCGAGTTAACGACTTTGAATAACTTTGTGTCATCAGCAAATTTAATTACCTCGCTAGTTACTCCCATCTCTAAATCATTTATAAATATATTAAAAAGCAGCGGTCCTAGCACGGACCCCTGAGGAACCCCACTAACTAACCTTCTCCATTGTGAATACTGCCCATTTAACCCCACTCTCTGTTTCCTATCCTTCAACCAGTTTTTAATCCACAATAGGACATTTCCTCCTATCCCATGACCCTCCAATTCCTCTGTAGCCTTTCATGCGGTACCTTGTCAAACGCCTTTGAAAATCCAGATACACAATATCAACCGACTCCCCTTTGTCCACATGTTTGTTCACTCCTTCAAAGAATTGAAGTAAATTGGTCAGGCAAGATTTCCCCACACAAAAGCCATGCTGACTTGGTCTCAGTAATCCATGTCCTCGGATGTGCTCTGTAATTTTGTTTTTGATAATAGCCTCTACCATTTTCCCCGGCACCGACGTCAGACTCACCGGTCTATAATTTCCCGGATCTCCCTTGGAGCCTTTTTAAAAAATGGGCGTTACATTGGCCACCCTCCAATCTTCCGGTACCACGCTCGATTTTAAGGATAAGTTGCATATCACTAGCAGTAGCTCCGCAAGCTCGTTTTTCAATTCTATCAGTACTCTAGGATGAATACCATCCGGTCCAGGAGATTTGCTACTCTTCAGTTTGCCGAACTGCCCCATTACGTCCTCCAGGTTTACCGTGAAGTCAGTAAGTTTCTCCGACTCGTCCGCTTGAAATACCATTTCCGACACGGGTATCTCACCCAAATCTTCCTCGGTGAAGACCGAAGCAAAGAATTCATTCAGTCTCTCCGCTACGTCTTTGTCTTCCTTGATCGCCCCTTTTACCCCTCGGTCATCCAGCGGCCCAACCGATTCTTTTGCCGGCTTCCTGCTTTTAATATACCAAAAGCATTTTTTACTATGTTTTTTTGCCTCTAATGCTATCTTTTTTTCATACTCCCTCTTGGCCTTCTTAATCTGCACCTTGCATTTGCTTTGACACTCCTTATGCTGTTTCTTGTTATTTTCAGACGGTTCCTTCTTCCATTTTCTGAAGGCGTTTCTTTTAGCCCTAATAGCTTCCTTCACCTCACTTTTCAACCAGGCCGGGTGTCTTTGGACTTCTGTCTTTCTTTTCTAATTCGCGGAATATGTATGGCCTGGGCCTCCAGGATGGTATTTTTGAACAGCGTCCACGCCTGTTGTACAGTTTTTACTCTCTCAGTTGCCCCCCTAAGTTTTTTATTACCGTTCTTCTCATTTTACATAGTCTCCTTTTTAAAGTTAAACGCTAACGTATTTGACTTTCTGTGTACAGTTACTTCAAGGTTGATGTCAAAACTGATCATATTATGGTCACTGTTATCAAGCGGCCCCAGTACCATAACGTCCCTCACCAGATCATGCGCTCCACTAAGGACCAAGTCTAGAATTTTTCCTTCTCTCGTCGGCTCCTGCACCAGTTGCTCCATTAGCTGTCCTTGATTTCATCAAGGAATTGTATCTCTGTAGCGTGTCCCGATGTTACATTTACCCAGTCTATATTTGGATAATTGAAGTCACCCATTATTATCACATTGCCCATTTTGTTCGCGTCTCTGATTTCTTTATCATTTCTGTGTCTACCTGCTCATCCTGGCGAGGTGGACCGTAGTACACTCCTATCACCATTTTTTTCCCTTTTATACATGGAATTTCAACCCACAGTGATTCAAAGGTGTGATTTGTGTCCTGCTGAATTTGTAATCTATCTGAGTCAAGGCTCTCTTTAATATACAATGCTACCCCTCCACCAGTCCGGTCTACCCTATCATTACGATATACTTTGTACCCCGGTATGACAGTGTCCCACTGGTTATCCTCCTTCCACCAGGTCTCAGTAATGCCTATTATATCCAATTTTTCATTTAGTGCAATATATTCCAACCCTCCCATCTTATTTCTAAGACTCCTAGCATTTGCATATAGACATTTCAGAGTATGTTTGTTGTTCTTATTTGCATGATGCTTAGTACCTGACACTATTGATTTGACGTCTTTTGTCTGATCTTTAGTTGTATTTAAGGGCACCTGGCCTACCACGGTCTGTTGTGCAACTTCACTATCCAGAAACCCTATCTTCCCTGTTTGTGAGGTATCTTTGCAAGATACCTTTTCCTGAACCATGCGCTTTTGAGCGACTGTCGGCCTTCCCCCCATTTCTAGTTTAAAAGCTGCTCTATCTCCTTCTTAAATGCCGACGTCCTTTTCGTCCTGCAGTCAGTGCAAAAAAAGTCTTCGTTCTGTTGCATCAGCATCAGCATGCAACAGAAGACTTTTTTGCACTGACTGCAGGATGAAGAGGACATCGGCTGGCGGGGATTGGGGTCTCCCGCCAGCAAAAGCAAAGGTAGGCGGCGGCGGGGAAGGGTTCGCGGCGGGAGAGGGGGGGTTGAGAGGGTCGTCGGGAGGGGGGTCCAGGATGAAATCTACGGGGGCCCAGGCCCCCTCAGACCCCATGTAGCTACGCCACTGGAACAAAATAAAGCTGCGCGCGGGGTCATAGCTCTGTGTGCGCTGCTGCCGGTTTCCCCCTTCCACTCTCCCAAGATATAACTTCCTGTTTCAAGGAGAGCAGAGGAGGGAAACCAGCAGTGGCGCACATAGAGCTATGACCCTGCCTGGGGCTTTTTTTTGTTTGCAGCCAAGTCATGGAGGCAGCAATGCAAACCAGTGAGTGAGGGGCAAGGCAAGGAAGGGAAGCTAAGTTCACAGTTGTTCCAGGCCTTTGCAGACTCGAGGAGATGCCAGTGAGTGATCAGCAGGGGGAGGAAAGAAAGGAAGAGCGAGATTGATGGGATCAAGGGTGGGGTGAGGGAAAGAGATAGAATGATGCATGATGAACAGGAAAAAAAAAGAGAGAGACAGGAGTACTGGGGGGAAAGACAGGCAAAGGGGCGGAGGAGAGAAAGACAGTGTATAATTATAGTACAGCAAGAGGCCCTCACTGGATGCCCACCGGAAGGGTGGAAGGCCAGATTTTAGGACTCAGGCTGTAAAAATACCAGCTAGGTTTAAAAATCTATGACTGGGCTGCGCTAAGGGACGTGCTTTTCCTGCAAGTTAATATGTGTTCTAGCTTAAGACCTATCCACTGGAATAGTGGTGGGCCAAGCTACATAGCTTTGAACAGCTGAAAAGCACTGACTAGGCCTGATAACAAGCTGATGGTCTTATAGCAGAGAGCCTGCAAGAGCAGGACTGCTTGGTGAGTTCTAATGAAACCTGGTGCAACTTCCAAATTGAGTGTAACACACATGATGCAGAAATTAAAAACAGAAATGATAAGAAGTTTGGTTCATAACACGGAGTCTGTCTTTATAAGATGGCACCCAGATCACAAGATGATATGAGACAGATTTGTCCATGTTTGGATGTTTGGATGTCCGTATCTAGGGAGATGTTGACAAAAAGGGAAATTGCACAATAGTTGCAATAATAAAACGGAAAGGAGAGATGGGCACCTGACCGGTGGTAGAGTATGACTCACTGATTAAGCAACATTAGAAAAAAAGTCCCTCTCCATAGACTTGTATGGTGACCAAATTGTATAAAAGCAGGGTGCATGCAAGCCCTCGTTGGAACGATTTTCCCCAATGCGTCCTAGAGGGCAGGGCTCTGGCCAGTTGAACCCAGAATCTGTCTGCTGAATGTACCTGATTAAAGTCTGATTTGGTAAGAATAAAAAGACTATTTCTTTAACTACACTGTTTCTGTCCTTGCTTCAATTTATTCTCTATCTTTTATCTGTTTTGCAAACTAACACACACACACACACAAGTAAGATTTCTCACTGAAACAGTTTTATAGACTTTTCATAGAATTTATGTGGGAACATAAATAGCCAAAGATTCATTTAGATCCAAATAGACAGAAAGCTGTGGTCATGGGAATTAGACTTGAACTGCGCCTTCTGATGCCTCCCCAGCGCCGATACCCATGGGAAGGGGTGTCATTGGAATTCAGGGAGGCGGTCCACAAGATCGTAGAAGAACAGACCCTCTGTACACCTCCGTGTGGAAGGGTCCCACGGGGGTCTATAGAGGGGTAGATTAAAAACAGTGGTGACCACCGTCCGCTTTAGTCTTATTCCCTGTTCCACGCTTTCCTGTCCTTTTCCTTTCTGTTGTGTTTGATCTTGGCCGCGGAGGGGAGATTCTATGCGTCCAAGATCTACTTGGGATGCTGCTCATGGCTTCCCTTTCACCTTATTCTTTTCCCCTTCTTCCTTTCCCTCCCCGTCCTGTGTCTACATGCCTACTTTGTCCGTGCGTCTCTCCGCCTGAGGGCTCTTTTTCATATTCTGTTCTGTGTATTCTCACCTCCTTTTCTTTCTTCTACTCTGTCCATTTTTGATTTGCGTGATGCGTGCAAGTGTGTGATTGTTGCGTGATTGGTGCATTACTACGAGTCCAGGAGACTGCGAGCTCGTGTTTTGCTGGCTGTTTATTTCACGTTCAATTCTTGGGATCGGTCTTCATGCGAGCTTCTGGCTCAACGGTCCCTAGAGGTTGTGCGTTTTCTATTTCACCCGCTACTCTTTGTCTTTCACCTCCTCCTTCTTTGGATGGGTTTCTGTCCGCGTCCTACTCCCTGTTTTCCTTCCCACTCACATTTTCGGTCTCTATCTGACTCTTGCACTTGTTACCTCTCCTACTTGCCCTCTCTGTCTTCGCCTGTCCTTTTCTTGCCTGTAAGGTTTCTTTTATGTTCCCTCTCTGTCTTTCTTTATTCTTTGTTCTTCTCTCCATGCACCTCTCCCTGTGATTTGGGGTGTGCAGTGCTTACTCTCTGTTACGCCTTCCCCATGTCTATGTGTCTGTAGATCTTGGGGAAAACTAAGATTCAGAATTTCCTCCCCGTTGTCTCATGTCCCTTATTACAGCATTCTGCTTTTCATCCCTAAGCTTTCACTTTTTCCTGTGGTTAAGCCACTGCCAATTTCTCTTCCGTTATACTTTCCTATCGCAGTCAGTGAACTCTGTCCGTCCTCTCGTATATCCTGTGCCCTCATTTAGGGTATTTGTACTCTCTGCCCCGGTTGCCCGTTCCTTTCTCCATGTTCTCCCTTCCACCTTTATCTGTTGCTCTTGTGATCTTCCTACTTATTTGTTTTTATGTCACCTGCATGTACTTTCTTCGTGTGTTTATCTGTTCTATTCTTGGTGCACTTCTGTGCGGCATTGCGCTCACAGATTGCACCATCTGTCCTCTGTCTCTCTGTTTCTGTAGAGACTGTTTATTAGGAGGGTATCTTCATTTCCGACCTCCCTTCTGTCTCACCTGCCTATTCTGTGTATTCCCGTTATGTTTCCCACAATCCTATCTGTGGATTCACTGCAGTTCCCTGAAATCCTACATCTCTCCTTTCTGAACTATTCTTCAAAACTGACAGCCCACAGAGCCCCCACCTCCTTTCCTGCCTATACACTTCTGCTTCTAGATATCGTACAGAGGGAGTGTCCCTTCCCTGCCCTCCAAGATATCTGGGCTCATTTTCTCTGTGCTGTATTTAAACCTCCGAGAGGTACTTAACCTCTACCTTTCATGCTCTCTGATTCTGTTTCTGGCCATTATTGATTTCTCCCCATCCCTGTTAGAAACTTTCCTGATGTGTTTTTGTGAAAGATTTACAATTCTTTGCCAGCTTCTTAGCTGCACGTTGCCGTTTCCTGCTTCGCATTTAAAACTGCATAGTAAGTCTTGCTTCCTTATTTTTCTGTTACTGCCAGGCTCTATGGGCACTCTTTCCCCCCCCCCTTTTTCCTTCCTGTCATACAGCTTTATACTTGATAAACCACACTTATTTCTATGCCTGCCTGCTTTGGAAACCCCCGTCTGAAACTTTCATGATATTATAAATCTCCACTTTAGAAGTCCCGGTATGTATTCTGTCTCTGTTCCCCGTAGCCACTTTAGCTGCACTTCCGGGTTTAATTTTCGCTGCATAGACCCCGTCTCTGCCACTTCCGGCACCTTTCTGTCATACTCACTATATATGAAACTGTTACTTCGCTCTAAGTCTTCTACCTTTGTATTTTGTCTTTGCTAAAAGTCCCAAAAGTCCTGCACTAATCCTGACAGTTGTCTGCCTTAAGCTCCCGTTGTTACTGCTTCCCTGAGTGAATTTGCCACTTTTTTCTGTACCCCCTCTCTCCTGTCACAGCCTCGGCTGTAAGACTGTTAAAATTTATCTCACTTCCACCTATACTTTCTCCTTGCAAAAGGTCTCTTGGCCATTATACAGCATTCTCCTGTCCCCTGGCTCTGTGACTTGTTTTTCTAAGCTATCTGGACTTCAGAAGCATGCTCTTCTCCTTCATGTATTGTCAGTGCTTTATACTGTAACTTATGGCTGGCTGTCAAACTATACGGCCATCTTCCGGTCTGATTAATGCTTTTTCTTCTCCTTTCTCTCCACCCATTATGGGCGTAGCCCTGGGCGTAACTCCACACCTCAGATACGCCTTCTGCCTCCGTTTGTATTCGTCCCCTGCATAACTCACTTTTTTATTGCTTTTGCGTGTTTAATCCACTGGGTGTCAAATAAAATATAACTAATGATATTTCATAGTCTGAGAGGGAGGCTGTATTGTATTGGGGCTCTAAAGTGCATTTTACATTGTTGAAACTGATATAATTATTGGGAATATCTGGATTTATAGTACAACAAGGAAAGCTTATTTTTTATATTCTAGGGCAAATTTGGAAGTTAAATCATTGAAAATTCTGGTCCCACCCAGAGAATTGCCTTAACTCAGTAGTTAGCTGGCACTTGGGACTTATAATCCCACCCACCCTCCCCACATCCCACCCACCCCAGGGTTTTCCACTCATTTATAGACAAACCAAACCTAATTAACTTAAACTTAATCATACACAGGCAGTCTTACAGACTGTTAACCCCAACTAAGTACACCTGTTCATACCCAATTCAAGAAATCAGGATGACTTTTATTCTCTGCAATAATGTGGTACTTAGTTTCAAGGCCAACCATCTGGAGACTTAAAGCTTGCCCTATCTGTCTTCAACTATGTAGTTTTAAACAAGAGCTCAGTAAAGTAATGCAAAAATTTGATACAATTAAACCAGCTTCTAGGACTGCACAGAGAAATAGCTTCTCACCACTCCCTCAAAGAATAAAACCACATAACAGATGGTTCACAGTAGGCTCAGGCAGACTTCGTCATGTGACACAGAAGCATCCACCCGCACAAGTGTTGCCACTAAAGAATTCTTTTGCTCCATTAAAGCACTGTAATGCTCCTGAAAATAGAACTGAAGCAGAGGAAAAAGCAAAGTTGGAACAAAAAGACATGAAGGTACCCAAAGTGAAAAGACACCCCCAAATCACTAATGTTAAAACACATACCAAGAAATATAGGTGGAAAGCAATGGCCACAAATGCTCGTAGTCTAAGCAATAAAGTTCATGACCTTCAAGCCCTGATGGTGGAAGCAGACTTAGATGTTGTTGCAATCACAGAGACGTGGCTCAACAGTTCCCACGAATGAGATACAAGCATACCAGGCTATAATCTATTTAGGAAGGATAGAGAGGGTCGTAAAGGTGGAGGAGTAGCTGTGTATGTGAGAAATGATATCATGGCGACTGAAATGACAGGGACCTGGGGAAAAGAAGAAGCGATATGGATCACCTTAAAAAGAGAGGATAGAACTACTGTCCACTTGGGTGTTGTCTACAGACCCCCCCCCACACAATTAGAGGAACTAGATAAAGATCTGATTGCAGATATTCAAAAATTAGGAAAGAAAAAAGAGGTTCTATTGATGGGAGATTTCAATCTGCCGGATGTAGATTGGAAGGTTCCATCTGCCAAATCGGAAAGAAGTAGAGAGATCGTTAATGCTTTCCAAAGTGCTCTGCTCAGACAGATGGTGACGGAACCCACGAGGGAGGGAGCGATGCTGGATCTGGTGCTCACAAATGGGGATAGTGTGTCAATGTGCGAGTGTGTGCACATCTGGGAAACAGTGACCATCAAACGGTTTGGTTTGATATAACGGCTGAAGTGGAGGGCGGCCACTCTAAACTCAAAGTCCTGGATTTCAAGCGTGCTGACTTTAGTAAAATGGGGGAATACCTGAGGAAGGAGATGATGGGCTGGGAGGAAAAACAGGAAGTGGAAGGGCAGTGGTCCAGGCTGAAAGAAGCAATAAATAGGGCCCAGACCTTTATGTAAGGAGAGTAAATAAAAGCAAGAGGAAAAGGAAACCGATATGGTTCTCCAAGCAAGTGGCTGAGAAAATAAAGGCTAAAGAGTTGGCGTTCCAGAAATATAGACAATCTCAAGAAGAGGAACACGGGGAGGAATACCGGATGAAACTGAAAGAAGCCAAGAGAGAGATACGTCTGGCGAAGGCGCAAACGGAAGAACAAATGGCTAGAAATGTAAGGAGGGGCGACAAAAATTTCTTCAGATATATTAGTGAAAGAAGGACTAAAAAGGGAATTGTGAGACTAAAAGATACAGCGAAACCGCTATGTAGATAATGATGAAGAAAAAGCCAATTTACTAAATAGCTACTTTTGTTCGGTTTTCACTGAAGAAAATCCTGGAGACGGACCGCGGAGGGACTGGCAAAAGTACACCTGAGAATGGAATGGATATAGCCCCGTTCACGGAAGAGAGTGTGTATCAACAACTTGGAAAGCTAAAGGTGGACAAAGCCATGGGACCCGGACGGGATCCACCCCAGAATATGAGGGAGCTCAGAGAGGTCCTGGCAAGTCCTCTTAAAAGATTTGTTTAATAAATCCTTGGAGACGGGAGAGGTTCCGAGGGATTGGAGAACGGCGGAGGTGGTCCCCTCTTCACAAAAGTGGGGATAGGGAAGAAGCTGGAAACTACAGCCGGTAAGCCTCACTTCGGTTATTGGAAAAGTAATGGAAACCATGCTGAAGGAAAGGATAGTGAATTTCCTGGAAGCCATAAGTTGCAAGATCCGAAACAACATGGTTTCACCAAAGGGAAATCGTGCCAAACGAATCTCATTGAATTCTTTGACTGGGTGACGGGAGAATTAAATCAAGGAACGTGCTATGGACGTCATCTACTTAGATTTCAGCAAGGCTTTTGACACGGTTCCCCACAGGAGGCTCTTAAATAAACTAGATGGCCTGAAGATAGGACCCGAAGTGGTGAACTGGATTAGGAACTGGTTGACGGACAGACGCCAGAGGGTGGTGGTCAATGGAGTTCGCTCGGAGGAGGGAAAGGTGAGTAGTGGAGTGCCTCAGGGATCGGTGCTGGGGCCGTTCTGTTCAATATATTTGTGAGTGACATTGCCGAAGGGTTACAAGGTAAAGTTTGCCTTTTTGCGGATGACACCAAGATTTCCAACAGAGTGGACACCCCGGAGGGTGTGGAAAACATGAAAAAAGATCTGAAGAAGCTAGAAGAATGGTCTAACGTTTGGCAATTAAAATTCAATGCGAAGAAATGCAAAGTGATGCACTTAGGGAGTAGAAATCCAAGGCAGACGTATGTGTTAGGCGGAGAGAGTCTGATAGGCACGGACGGGGAGAGGGATCTTGGGGTGATAGTATCTGAGGACTTGAAGGCGACGAAACAGTGCGACAAGGCTGGTGGCAGTAGCTAGAAGATTGCTAGGCTGTATAGAGAGAGGAGTGATCAGCAGAAGAGAAGGAGGTTTTAATGCCCCTGTATAAGACGTTGGTGAGGCCCCCACCTGGAGTATTGTGTTCAGTTTTGGAGGCCGTATCTTGCGAAGGATGTTAAAAAAATGGAAGCGGTGCAAAGGAAAGCTACGAGGATGGTATGGGATTTACGTTCCAAGACTTATGAAGAGAGGCTTGCCGACCTGAACATGTACACCCTGGAGGAAAGGAGGAACAGGGGTGATATGATACAGACGTTCAAATATTTGAAAGGTATTAATCCGCAAACGAATCTTTTCCGGAGATGGGAAGGCGGTAGACCGAGAGGACATGAAATGAGATTGAAGGGGGGCAGACTCAGGAAAGATGTCAGGAAGTATTTTTTCACGGAGAGGGTGGTGGACGCTTGGAATGCCCTCCCGCGGGGAGGTGGTGGAGATGAAAACGGTAACGGAGTTCAAACATGCGTGGGATATGCATAGAGGAATCCTGTGCAGAAGGAATGGATCCTCAGAAGCTTAGCTGAAATTGGGTGGTGGAGCAGTTGGGGGGAAGAGGGGGGTGGTTGGGAGGCGAGGATAGGGGAGGGCAGACTTATCCGGTCTGTAACCAGAGCCGGTGATGGGAGGCAGGACTGGTGGTTGGGAGGCGGGTAATACTGCTGGGCAGACTTATATGGTCTGTGCCCTGAAAAGGACAGGTACAAATTCAAGGTAATGTATACACATATGAGTTTGTCTTGGGCAGACTGGATGGACCATGCAGGTCTTTTTCTGCCGTCATCTACTATGTTACTATAGTCGCTATTCTATTGGCTTGTCCTTGTTAATTGCTCCTGTATAGTTGCTACTGTGAAATGTATTCCTTTTTAATTTTGATGGTCTCTTGGCTACTATTTTCAGTTGTAATTTTAAATTTGTACTTGTCCTAGTAGCTGTTATCACACCCTTTTAATTTACAATTTGTTTTGGGACAATGTTATACTTTTAATTAATAATGCTTAAGGTTTGTCATTTATTTTCCTATTTGACATTTGCTTTTGGTCATTTCTAGCTTGTGTAATCGGTTCTGAATTCACTTTTATATTAAGGTTTCCTGTTGTTGACAATGCCAGCCGATGTTTCTTTCTCCCAAGCTGTGCATAATTTCATATATAATTGCTGAGGTTTTCCTGAATTTGTAGTTTGAAATGGGGCTTTATTGTGACATAATTAGGAAATATACCTTTACAGTTTGCTGTTTAGACACTATATAGATTATATCCTGCTCTCGTTATAAGCTAGGCGCTATGCTGTCCCCGCCCATCAGCTTCTATTGCTTGTACTATATATGGACATTTTACTGTTTGTGTTATACTGCGCTAGATATGAGGGGATCTTATTCACCCTCTAGATAAGATTCTCATATGCTTTGCATTTCCGATACTCATATAGTTCTGGTTTCTTGTGCTCTGTTTTAATGGCGTACTCGTTTAAAAGAAATATACGTTGCAGCCCCAGCACCGTGCTATCGTGTTAGTTAATGGTTTGACTTTAAATAATACCACAAGCCTGCCTATCTTCAGGAAACATGGGTTTTTGAATCCTGGTTTTGAACAGTATTATAGATTGTCAGAATTATAAATTGTCCTCATATTTAAGTCTCATTTGAAGGATGCTTTTTGATAATTTTAATAATCGGTGAGCCTGACTATATTATAACGTTATCTACATGAAATACTGCACTTCCTCGCTTGCATTGTGGTTTTCGTCCTCCGAGTGCATACAACCTGGACTGGCTTATTTTAAACACTTGCAGTAATGACTTATGTTATAATGTTTCCTGATGAATATTTCCACGTCCTGAGAATGACAATCGCTTTTAAATAATATGGTTCTATAAAGGGTTAAATTGTGTAAGTCTTTATAACAAGTTTTCTGTTTTTACTCGACAGCATTATGAACTAGGATCCAACACAGAAAGTCACATGATATTACAATGGTTTATTGTTTCATTAAGAGCTAGATAACCCCTTGTATAACTTATATGATAGTGGAAGTATTCTGTACTATATAGAAGCATTTCTTTGCTTTTACCTTAATAGATATGCATATAAAATATGTTTTACCTTTCCTGTTGAGAAGATGATGGCTGCGTGCCATGAGAATACAGCGTTGCTTAACTTCTTCAGTTATTTTCCTGTTGGTTCTTTATAACCCCACCTTCTCTTGTCCTTCTAATGCTGCAGCGGGTCTGCTTGTCATCATTTAGACATATCATTTCAGTCACTGATTAGTATGTATGTTTATGCCGTAGTCATTGGAAGTTCTTGGTGTAAGAATTACTGTTTTAATTTGTTTTTTCCCTTTCACCTGTTTAGCCACACAAGCTTCCTGCCATCGTATTCTGGTTTTTTATTTACTATGTTCCTTTTCTGAGTGTATGGGTATTAATTTGTCATATTTATGGGTATTAACTTGTCATCTTTGCACCACGATTCTGGCATCCTGTTTGAGAATTTATATATATATGCTTCTCTTTTATTTGTCCTGTTTAGATGCTACTTCCAACCTATCCGGTACCCGCCCCAAAAAGCATTTAATATGTATTACCTTTATTTCATTTATTCTAGGGTATAGCTCTGGACTACACATATTACAATGCCTTTCTTGTCTTTTGTTGAAATCGGTGTTTCAGTACATATATGGTTATCCCTGTTACTCTTATTATAGTATGTAGAAGTATCATGTCTTGTTTAATGTCTATATTTTGTTTCCATACATAGCTCCCAACATAACTTTACAGTTTATTTTCTGCCTTACATTACAAATTAGGTAGGCCCAGTTTTTACCCATATAATATGTACACTTATTTTTATTTCGCAGCTGGATCCTTAAAGTCTTCAGAATCGCTGCCGCCCTTAAGGTGCCCTACAGTTCGTCCCTCATATACGTAAATATACAGACATGATGCCAAGCCTGCTGTTACAGGCTGGAGATTATTGCCAGGTCCTTGTTTACATTTTGTAATTTAAGTTGGGAATTTTACTCCAATTCCCTATACTCTATACCTTTTCTATTTCTATATCTTTATCTTGCAATAAGTTAGAACAATTGACAATTACTGGTACTGGCTGGGATTGCGGTAAAACACCCCATATTGGGACTAATATCTGCCATAGGCAGGTTAACCATGGTTGGGGTGACGGTAACTAAAAATATAGATTTTGGAATATACACCTGTTTTAAGGTGTCCTCTAGTGAGGTGTTTGGTTTTGCGTAGCTGGCATATCTGGCCCCCTTGGATATACTTATAGCTGGTGTCGATCAGTTGCTTGGGTTTAACTACTGATCTAGAGATAGTCGGGAGGGTGCCTGTCCTAATTCCGGCAGGGTATATCCTGGATTTCTGAGTCTAGAACACTTAGGGAACGTTAACTGGGGGTGTGTATAGGTCAATGATGGCTTTATGGGCTCTTGACTATGTATAATCCTACTCTTCAGACTTTTTTCTTTAATACTTTTACTAATTTTTACGCTTATATTGGGTTGTGAGCAAATGTTAGTTCTCTGTCTCTCCAAATTATGGGGATTCCTTTACCATCCATTTTGTGAGTAGTTAAATCTTGTACAAGTACTTTGATGTTGGAGTGAGTTCTTATTTCTTTGGACAGACTACATAAGGTCTAGACATTAAAAGTTATTTGAGTTATGAAAGATACGTAAGAGTTATTGGATTTATTACTGAAGATACATAAGAGTTTTTTTGGAGTTATTACAGAAGATACATCAGATGTTTGATATAGTGTAGAAACAGTTAGATAGAGTTCAGGGACTGATGCTCTGCGAGGCTTCCACTTGCTGAGGGGCAAATTCTTGTGTTGTCCCTATGGTAAGTGACAGTGCCTAGTTAGGAATTGTTAAGGGTTTAGATACAGCTAGGGGACTAACACAAACATAGTTTTAGGGACATGTAAATACTTGGATATAGCTTAGGTACTAACCCAGATTTCGTCATAAATAATGTAGGGAATTTAGTAAGCATGGTTAGAGTAGTTAGGGAATGACGGAACGGACATTTGAGTCCTTTAGCATAGATTTTGCACGGTGCGTGTCCCCCGCCTTATATCTATCTGTCTACCCAGCGCAGGGTAACACAGTAGTGGGGGTGTGCCGTTAAGGTATCGCCACCGAGACGTTGGAGTGACCTTTCGGATTTCCTCTGTGTACCTGTAGTTCATTGTCACGTTAGTTGTGATAACCTACGGAGTTGGTGATTTTTAGTTGTATTCATAGTCGGATTTCTATTGGCAATTTTATATTCGGATTTCTTGTGGAGATAATAGTAACAGATAGTAGTGATATAGGTGTTGTATAAGACTAGATTTGCCAGTACAATTTGACACAACCCAGATATCGGTGTTCTACCATACCAGAGTTCTGGTACCCAATTCATTATGCTGCCTCTTGAGAGAGTGATAAATCACTTCCCAGGAGACCACATAAATCTTATAAACTTTTGCCAAATATGGCATTCCTGGAATAAGTTTCAGCCTGGACTCTCGTGGCCCCGTAAGGGCACCTTTAATACCAAAATTCTGAAAAGGTTATTAGACTTTATTTACACATACACACACGATTCCACCCGTCATCTCCACTCGCAGATCCTCAGTAGATGGGTATCGACTATCACTGATCACGTGATCCCAGACACTGTCGATCTGACATCGTTATTGATACCTGGTGAGGTCAATCTTAATCCGCGGCCTAGTAGACGGCCCCCTGCAAGAGCCAATTCACCCATTCCACATAAATCCAATGCTCCTAGTGCTAACAATCAGTGCCGGGACTATCGCTCTCAGCCTACTCCCAGCCACCGAGCTGAAGTACAGTGCAACCGTTGTTTCCAATTGGGATATTACGCCATGGAATGTCCATGCCGGCACCTTCCTCATAGTCAATACCGTCAATTTCCTTCAGACTCCCCATCGCTACGTGTCTCCCGGATGCAGATACGACAGCCACAGAGAGACCGCAGGCGACCGAGTGACCTCCCCTCGCTAGATAACCCACATCGCCAAGACTGTAGGAATGATTACCCTGATAATCGTGGCCGCCGGTCTCAACTTGAAAAAGGCCCACCCATCACTAATAGACGACCTAGAGACTACCATTCTGGCCCTAGTCCTGATCACTTTCCAGATGTCCAGTGCTATCGTTGTCATCAATACGGCCATTACGCTGCTGAATGCCCTCAGACGCAGCCATATAGATTTAAAAAACCGCAGGTCCGTCACGATCTTCCAGTATGGCAGTCGTTCCCTTTGTGGAACCCGGATCAACGTCGTCCGCAGTGACCACAGACCTAGGGATCAATATTACCCACCCCATAATGACTAGGCGTAATCCGAACCCGATCTGATTTTGTTGCTCTCAGTTACTCATACTACTCAGCTCCTCATTTAGTATCCAGAAACCATTTCTCTGTATATGTATTGGTGTGATGTTTCTGTTTCTATTACAGGTGACATGTCTTTATTTTATTTTTCTAGGTTTAATTGCAAGTGTATATTTATGGTACCATACAAATGACTTAACTGAGTCAGCAAGTTATTTATTTGCTTTTATGCATACCTTCCCTGGGGAGTTCTTATCAACTGCAGGGATGAGCGATCCCCGAGGATGTTCATTTTATGTTTTTTTTATATATACCTTAACTGACTTATTTATGCCATTTACTTTATACGGGATCCCTTTTAAATAAAAGCTGTGTATTGCTCATTGTTAAAATGTTTACTGCTTTGATTGTTGCGCTGTCTAAATTGATTTGACATTCACTTCTTTAGTTTTTTTTCATGAATATAAAGCCTTCATTTTTGAAATCTCTTTATGGTGTGTGTGATATCTGAAAGCTTTTCATTATTTCCTTGTCTAAGAAAGAAGAAATATTTAATAACCATTATCCGTCCTATGGAATAAATGCGAGAAATATTCCCTTGAACTGGCCATTTGGGGGAGCATTTTGCGCTGATCATAGATTTTGTAGTATTCTTGAACAGAGAATTGGTGAAGCTTTCAGACATAAATAAGGAAAATTATGCACTCCACTTTCTGATTCCTTTCTATTTAAAACAGGTTATCACAATAACCCCTGGAATGCCAACTATTGCTCTTTTTATCTCTCTGTCTTTCACTGCGAGTGATTGTGAGAAAAACTGGTGTAGATTATTTGTGTGCAACGGTCCTGGAATTTATGCTTTGTGTATTTAACTAACACCTTGCTTCAACTAACTCTTGCCACGTGGTGGTTTTGTCTTGAAGCGCTATGCTTCTTCCTACTTCTTTGACTGATTGAAAAGGGTTACTTAAACTCTATGTGAAGGTCAATCAAGGGTGTCTGCACTTTTGAATATTTTTTTCCTTCCATTTGTCTTTTTCAAGGAACCTTTTTCTTGCATTGCCATCTGAATATGCCTTGCTGCAATTCAGATGTATAATATTTTGTTTTATTTTTATTTTTTTGTAAGCCTATTTTTATCTTTTTTTTTTTTGGTTTTTTAAAATTTTTCATTCTCGATGTTTTGTTTCTTACCAAGCCTCCTTCCTGGCCCCCATTTATACCCACGACCCGCCTCGTAACCCCTTGTCTGAAATAGGCTCGTTTTCTAATTCTTGTATTTACGCAATGGTTCTTCATGACTCCTGCTAGCATTATGACTTCTTTCAATAAATTAACCACATAAATTGCACTACTGGTCTGTTTAAGTTTTGCCTTTCCCCAGATGGATACAGAAATCCCGTTGACGTCCCTCACCGAGGAGACGACTGCTAGCAAAGAAGAGCTACCCAATAATGTATCTGATCTGAAGGCTATGTTGCAGCAAAGAATCGCTAAATTAAAGGACAGATGCACAGACCCCAACATTACCCGGTGTGAGATACGAGACATTATTGAGCGTGAGTTTCAACATATGCATCAATTGGTCCATGAGCAAAAGAGACAGGCTCTCCACTTACTGGAGTTGCAAGAAGCTTTGGCCTCTACCCTTCTTTCTGAATCATCTAGCTCGTAAGTCCTGCTGGCCTCCTGCAGCTGAGGGCCCAACCCTTGGTGAATGGTAGTCATCGCAGGTGAAGATTCCATACCTACTGGCCATAGATTGCAACGCATTATCCGTGCCTTTTGCCTATTTTTGTTCACCATATTCCTGACCCTCCATACATCAATAACTCGAACAATCAATTTTAATTGTTGGTTTTTTTTTTTTGTACTCTTTTCTTTTGTTCCATAAACTTTACCATTGTTATTGGATCATCTCTTCGTAATAATTACCAATCTGTCTTGCACATTATGCAAGCCAGAAGTGGGGATATATTATGCAAATCCCAATTCCTAGTATTAAGAGGGTTGAAGTTGAAGCTCTGATCCCTACCAATCAGGAGATATAATTTCATATATACTATTGCTATTTATGTAAACTGGCTTTTCGTTATTGTACCCTTATGGTTTCCCTTTTGCTTTTGCACTTAATTAGCACTGTTTTCTCCATGTTTACATTGTCTTTCATTTCTCTTGACATCTATATATTATTTGACTCTTGATGGACTGATTATGATGGTGCATGCCTAGAATAAAGACATGGAAAGATCCAAGTTTGTACACCACAAGTACGTCTTTAAGATCTATCCAGGCACAAATGATGTTAGATCCCCCAAGGTTGTGGCAATAATCTTTACACCTTGCAAACTACTGGACCACAAGTCTTGGGTCCATGTGAAAGATATACGGGTTTACTCAGCCGCAGAACCAGATGTTACCAGCCTAACCATCTCAAGACCGGCCACTTCCTTCAGCAGGCCAGCCTGAAAACCCAGATCTCCGTCCAGATTCTTCAGCGCTTCCACCGCCTCAACCATGATCGATGAAAGAGAATTCAGAACTGATACTTAATTTGAGATTTACTGTTGCTGTTTATGGACATTATAGATTCATATTTTGTTTTATTTTCAGTTTAGCAGTAATCCTGTCTATATATTGAAAAGGTTTTATTTTTATTTTCCTATTATTTCCTTTATTGTTCTAAATGTTTTTCTAAGAGTTTCCCCGTTATTTCTGTTTATGTAATTTAAATTGAAGTTGATATTGCTCAGACACAGGGGTAACATCAAACCCTAATACTGGCTATGATATCATAATGTAGGTGTAAACCCTGTTAGTATCAACCAGTTATGCAATTGTTTAACTTTGGTGTAGGCTTACTTAAGCTTACTTAAGCTGCATGTCTTTCTGTAGGTTTGACTAAGCTCCAAGTGGGGTAACGGATATATAAAATGCTTCCCATACTTCCAGGTCATTATGCATATGTCAAAATCCATGCATGACCTTTGTTAATATAAATTTTCCTAGGATTGACCCTTTTTGCTGTATGAGGCAACCTCATACTTGCTATCCACTTTTTAGTGCTCATGATTGGATGCTAATGATGAGTAATAGTAAGGTCCAGGCATTCCGACCTGTTTAAGGATTCTGAATACCTACAACCTAAAACAGCCTGCAATCTGAGTACTAACCATATATTTGTTGAGCCACCATAACAATGCTTAATCAAAACCACTATTCCTTCCGAGGACCACTGAGATAGATACATTAGATTATCTCCCCATGCACTATGCAGCAGATATAATAGAAGCCATAGAAAAACCTGAAAGTGTTTATTAGTATGATCCACCTGAAATTGCTATTACCCGCATACCTATACTTCATGGGATTTTGTAGATGAACTCATGGATTTGTCCCATTCATAAAACCTCTCTCACTACAGGTTTGAGTAAGTCTCAAGAGAGATGACATCAGGATTAAGCCCAAGGGGTTGGGTAATATAAAGGGAATTCCATATGCCCAAAAATATACCACCTAAGAATGAAGTTTCCTGTCTTGCATAATATCTGCTAGCAATCCATAAGAGCAAAACTCGTCCTTTCGTTTGATAGTTTGGCACCTTCTGGAATAGATTGTGACAAACTAGTTTTGTGTCACCCCCAGCTGCTGGGGTGACAAGTGGGGAATGTATAATTATAGTACAGCAAGAGGCCCTCACTGGATGCCCACCGGAAGGGTGGAAGGCCAGATTTTAGGACTCAGGCTGTAAAAATACCAGCTAGGTTTAAAAATCTATGACTGGCTGCGCAAGGACGTGCTTTTCCTGCAAGTTAATATGTGTTCTAGCTTAAGACCTATCCACTGGAATAGTGGTGGGCCAAGCTACATAGCTTTGAACAGCTGAAAAGCACTGACTAGGCCTGATAACAAGCTGATGGTCTTATAGCAGAGAGCCTGCAAGAGCAGGACTGCTTGGTGAGTTCTAATGAAACCTGGTGCAACTTCCAAATTGAGTGTAACACACATGATGCAGAAATTAAAACAGAAATGATAAGAAGTTTGGTTCATAACACGGAGTCTGTCTTTATAAGATGGCACCCAGATCACAAGATGATATGAGACAGATTTGTCCATGTTTGGATGTTTGGATGTCCGTATCTAGGGAGATGTTGACAAAAAGGGAAATTGCACAATAAGTTGCAATAATAAAACGGAAAGGAGAGATGGGCACCTGACCGGTGGTAGAGTATGACTCACTGATTAAGCAACATTAGAAAAAAAGTCCCTCTCCATAGACTTGTATGGTGACAAAATTGTATAAAAGCAGGGTGCATGCAAGCCCTCGTTGGAACGATTTTCCACAACGCGTCCTAGAGGGCAGGGCTCTGGCCAGTTGAACCCAGAATCTGTCTGCTGAATGTACCTGATTAAAGTCTGATTTGGTAAGAATAAAAAGACTATTTCTTTAACTACACTGTTTCTGTCCTTGCTTCAATTTATTCTCTATCTTCTATCTGTTTTGCAAACTAACACACACACACACACAAGTAAGATTTCTCACTGAAACAGTTTTATAGACTTTTCATAGAATTTATGTGGGAACATAAATAGCCAAAGATTCATTTAGATCCAAATAGACAGAAAGCTGTGGTCATGGGAATTAGACTTGAACTGCGCCTTCTGATGCCTCCCCAGCGCCGATACCCATGGGAAGGGGTGTCATTGGAATTCAGGGAGGCGGTCCACAAGATCGTAGAAGAACAGACCCTCTGTACACCTCCGTGTGGAAGGGTCCCACGGGGGTCTATAGAGGGGTAGATTAAAAACAACAGGGTGAGGGATGAGAGACAGAAGGGTGATGTGATAGGGAAGAGAGAGAGAGATAATGGATGGTGAGTGGGAGGGGGAGTCCTGCATGGGGATGGGGCCATGGCTAATGGTAGGATGAGTGGAAGAGAGATGGGACGATGTTGCATGGTGAACGGAGAAAAAAAGAGAGAGACAGGAGTACTGGGGGAGAGACAGGCAAAGCTGGATAGAAGGGAGAAGGGCAGAAAGACAGGGTAAAGCTGGATGCTGGGTTATTAAGAGGCTCATTTTCAAAGCACTTAGCCTCCCAAAGTTCTATAGAAACCTATGGAACATAGCCTCCCAAAGTGCTTTGAAAATATGCCTCATAGTAACATAGTAGATGACGGCAGAAAAAGACCTGCACGGTCCATCCAGTCTGCCCAACAAGATAACTCATATTTGCTGCTTTTTGTGTATACCCTACTTTGATTTGTACCTGTGCTCTTCAGGGCACAGACCGTATAAGTCTGCCCAGCACTATCCCCGCCTCCCAACCACCAGCCCCTCCTCCCAACCACCGGCTCTGGCACAGACCGTATAAGTCTGCCCAGCACTATCCTCACCTCCCAACCACCAGCCCTGCCTCCCAACCACCGGCTCTGGCACAGACCGTACAAGTCTGTCCAGCACTATTCCTGCCTCCCAACCACCAGTCCCTCTTCCCACCACCGGCTCTGGCACAGACCGTATAAGTCTGCCCAGCACTATCCCCGCCTCCCAACCACCAGCCCTGCCTCCCGATTTTGACTAAGCTCCTGAGGATCCATTCCTTCGGCACAGGATTCCTTTATGCTTATCCCACGCATGTTTGAATTCCGTTACCGTTTTTATTTCCACCACCTCCCGCGGGAGGGCATTCCAAGCATCCACTAACTCTCTCCGTGAAAAAATACTTCCTGACATTTTTCTTGAGTCTGCCCCCCTTCAATCTCATTTCATGTCCTCTCGTTCTACCACATCTCCGGAAAAGGTTATGAGATATGAGAGACAGAAGAGTGATGTCATGGGGGAAGAGAGAGAACTGATGTTGGATGGTGAGGGGGTGAAAGACATTGGGTGTTGTTGGATGGGAGCATGAGAGAGAGAAAGAGGAGATCCTGGATCGCTTGGGGGGGGGGGGGGGGGGGTCCTGCATGGCAGCTGGGTGGGGGAGGGAGAGAGAGAGGGAGTCCTGCATGGTAGAGAGAGGAGATAAACTAAAAGGTAGCAACTCTGAAACCCGGAGGCCATTTGGCAACCTACTAAAAACATTCACAGTCAAATCATTTTATGGTTACCAATATGTGAGGAAGGGGATGGGTCTCTGAAGGAGTTGAGTGAAGGTGGAAGTGTGGTTAAAAAGATGGTGAAAGAGAAGCAATAGGACATGGGGTATGTGGTAGGAAACGGAAGTATGGCCTGGAGACAAGGGAAGGAAGGAGAGACAAGGATGGAGCTGGGGCTGGTGAGAGAATGAGAGGCAGTGGAGGATAGATGAGGGTTCAGAGGGTGAGTATAGGGGATGGAAATGGGGGCATAAGGAAGTGGTTGAAAGATTGGGGGGGGGGGATAGGAGACTGAGGAAGGAGAGATAGAGACGGTCAAAGGGAGTGCTGGATAAGGAATGAGTGAGGTGGGAAAAGCCAGTTGATAGTCTCCTTTTCACAGATTTGTTTCATCTAAGGACTACAAGGTGAGAGAATGAGAGTAAAATCAAATGGGTGGATATAAATGCAGAGAAGAGAAAAGTAGCGCTACAGAAATGGTAAGCAGTAGTACTAGGAATAAAAAAACAAAATGAAAGATCAGTGTCAGACAGAAGGAAAGACAGAAGACAAGAGAGAAGAAATGGAAAGGTCAACCTGGAAAAGAATTTGGGAGAAGACTGACTCATGGAAAGTGGAAAAGAGACAGCTTAATTAGAAAAGTACAATTCCCAGACGACAAAGGTAGAAAAGGAAAAAAAAATTAAGAACTGAGATGTGTCTGCTTTGTTAAATGTACATTTTTTTTTCTATTTTTATTTTGGTTAGTGCAGCGGGCTTTGATCCTGACAACCTGAGTTCAATTCCCACTGCAGCTCCTTGTGACCTTGGGCAAGCCACTTAATCTTCCATTGCCCCCGGTACAAAAAAAAAATTAATTGTGAGCCCCCTAGGGACAGAGAAAGTACCTGTATATAATGTGTACAGCGTTGCATATATCTAGTAGTGTTATAGAAATGATTAGTAGTAGTAGTAATTCCAGCCAGTCTTGGGACCTCTGCTGTGTCCCGCCTCCTAACGTAACTTCCTGTTTTCCTCATAGGTGGGACACAGCAGAGGCAGCCTGTGTTAAATCATTGTTGACCACAGCCACCGCACGTGAGCGACAACACCGGCACTGCCGCCTACCTGACACCAACTGGTGCCTATTTTTACAAAAATCTGCTCCCCCTGACATCAAAACCTGCCTACGCCTCTGGGTATAGGGAACAGGAGGCCGTTAAGGTGAGAGCTGACCTGCATGCTACCCAGGCTCAACTTCAGGAAGAAAACCCTACAGTTGAGGGAGGCCCTTAGGCAAAACAAACAAGCTCGTACCCAGTTAAGGTGGCAGAAGGGGCAAAGGATAGGAGCAGAGTCTCACAACCAAAAGTGCCCAAGGCTGAACCGTCTCAGGCTAATAAAAGGACAAGGGCGAAGGGTTGGAAGTAGAGACCTGAAATGGAAAGTGTTGGGCCAGAAGCAGATATCTGAGAGGAGACAGCCCCTAAAGATACCTAAGAAGAGGTCAAGGCCCCAGAAGGAACATACCTTTTTGAAACCGAGCATGCCCTGAGAGGAAAAGCAGCCACAGGGGCAGGCAATCGGCAGAATAGCAGCACAGGAGGAAGACGTCTTCTGCTAGCGGGGCTTCGGGATCCCCTCCAGCTAACAAGGTATTTCAATTGTGGCAGCGATCTTGGGGGGGGGGGGGGGCAGCGGTGATGATTGTGTGTGTATGTGTGTGGGGGGGGGGCACCCAGACCCAGTTCAGTCTCGGCGACCCTGTAAGGAGGAGATCTCCATAAGGAGAGAGGTTAAAAACTGGATAAAAAATCCAATACAGGGTATCATGCGCCTGGGAAATTAAGAAGTTTGAACTTAGGCAGCTTACTAGGAGAGGCCTACAAGCTACAGTGGCCCTAGGAAGGCAGGTTGCTCAAGATTTATTCCTAAAAGGAAAAATTCTAAGCAGGATGGTCTCAAGTAAAGAAATGAGGCAGAAGGGCCTGGGTAAAGTCAAAAAGAAACCAGAAATAAAGCAAGATAACCCTGACTTCAAAAATCTGGGGAAAGGATTAGGAAAAGAGGATTGGGGAGGTTGAGAAAGAAATGGAAGATTAGAGTACTGGTAAGGCCTGATCAAGGAAAGATAAACTGCCCAATAACAGGGAATAGGATAAGGATTAAACAGAAGACCCCTGATTATAAGGCCTTTCTACAAATGCCCTGGGAGGCAACTGGAGTAGTCAGAAACAAGAAGTTTAGGTGACCATAAGGTCTCAGAAAAGGGTCCAGTTATAGGGGCCATATCGATGCATTGCTAACTCTCTAAAGGAAAAATTGTTTTAGAGAGTAGAAATACCTTAAGGGGGGGGGGGGGGTGATGTATGGGACACCCTCCTGGTCTCCCCGTTGTTTTTTCATATCTGATTGCCACTGCAAATACTTTTTGAAGGGAGAAGAATTTACCTGGATAGCTGGGTGTGGTCCCTGGAATGGTTGCAGCAGGAGAGGGCAGATTCTACTACTACTACTTATCATTTCTATAGCGCTACAAGGCATACGCAGCGCTGCACACCATACACAAAAAAGACAGTCCCTGCTCGAAGAGCTTACAATCTAGATAAGACATGAGACAGACAGAACAATTAAGTGTAGGGGAATAAAGAGGTGAGGATAAAGGATAGGGCAATAAGTGAGGGTACTGAGTAAGAGAGTCATGGTTAGGAGTCGAAAGCAGTAGCAAAGAGGTGGGCTTTAAGCCTAGATTTGAAGACAGCTAGAGACTGAGCCTGATGTACCGGCTCAGGGAGTCTATTCCAGGCATAGGGAGCAGCGAGATAGAAGGAACGGAGCCTGGAGTTAGCAGTGGGGGAGAAGGGGGACGACAGGAGATATTTACCCAGCGAACGGAGTTCATGGGGAGGAGTGTAGGGAGAGATGAGAGCAGAGAGGTACTGAGGAGCTGCGGAGTGGATGCACTTGTAGGTCAATAAGAGAAGTTTGAACTATATGCGGAAGCGGATAGGGAGCCAGTGAAGTGACTTGAGGAGAGGGCTAACGTGAATATAGTGATTCTGGCAGAATATAAGATGCACAGCAGAGTTTTGGACAGATTGAAGGGGAGAGAGATGGATGAGCGGGAGACCAGCGAGAAGCAAGTTGCAGTAGTCTAGGCGAGAGGTGATAAGGGTGTGGGTAAGGGTTTTGGTAGCATCCTCGGAAAGGAAAGGGCGAATTTTGTTGATATTATAGAGAAAGAAACGACAGGTTTTAGCAATCTGCTGAATATGAGCAGAGAAGGAGAGAGAGGAGTCGAAGATGACTCCAAGCTTACGCGCAGACGGGACAGGGAAGATGAGAGTGTTATCTACCGAAACAGAGAATGGGGAAGAGGAGAGGCAGGTTTAGGGGGAAAGATGAGAAGCTCGGTTTTGGTCATGTTTAGTTTCAGGTGGTGGCGAGACATCCAGGCAGCGATATCAGACAGGCAGGCCGATACTTTGGTCTGGATTTCAGCTGAGATATCCGGTGTGGAGAGGTAGATCTGGGTACCTTGGGGTACACCGACTTAGCGGGATAGATGTGGAGGAGGAACCACCAGAGTATATGCTAAGAATACGTTGGGAGAGATAGGAAGAGAACCAGGAAAGAACAGGGCCCTGGAATCCAAGAGAGGATAATGTATCAAGGGGTAAGGTGTGATCAACAGAATCAAAAGCGGCAGATAGGTCGAGGAGGATGAGAATAGAGACCTTTGGATTTGGCCAGTAAGAGGTCATTGGAGACTTTAGCAAGCGCCGTTTCAGTCGAGTGAAGAGAGCGAAAGCCAGATTGGAGCGGGTCAAGAATAGCTCGAGATGAAAGGAAGTCGAGGCAGCGGCGGTGAACAGCACGTTCAAGTATCTAAACCCTTCTCAGTAGTGCTTAGTGATGTCTTTCTCAGGACAGACACAGAACCCCTGGAAGGGAGGAAACCTGGCATGGCTTCAAGAATGGAGGTGCTCCACACTTGTAGTGCTTTTCCTGGAAGGAAAGAAGTCAGTCCTTAGGGATATGCCAGAGATCCAGCCTATGCTCCAGACTCAGTAAGCAGGAGTCTGGGAGCCAACAGGAAAGGGTCAAGGTAAATAGCCTGCTGTTATCTGGGGGACAGAAAAAGGAGATGGGACAGTAACCTGCCTGAGGGGAGGAGAGACCTTCCTCACAGAGAACTGGCTGAAGAACTGGCTGAAGGGGCTACCCAACCCAGGGGGAAGAGGAAAGTTAAAGCAGTTTCTAGTCAGCGAGAGAAGGGGGAGGAACTGGTGCCCAGTCCTCTCCAGAGAAATGCTATCACGGGACTGGCTTGCCTGAAGAGACAGAAGGGGGTCAGGGAGCAACTGCCTGAGTGAACAAAGTTTGTTCTAAAGGGGGGAGGGAACAGTTGCCAGTGGAAGAAAATATGGGAATTTCCCCTGTACATCCTGTATCCTCAGCTGCAGCCATGTAGAAGGTGCAGAAAATGTCCTTGGGGCAGTCCTAGCCTATGGCTGTGATCAGCCCATTCAAAGTGAAAGGGCGGTGTCAGCATTACTGCACTGCCAGCCACTAGTGCAGTTTAGTAAACAGGGGGGGGGGATAATCCTATATAATAATTCTCACCTCCAATGTTCTATGCGTCTTGCTGCCTGTGCTCGTGACTTCTTCGGAGTTGGTCTGTTAGGCTCCATAGCACAGGCTGAGTCAGCAAACGCATTGTGACATCAACATCAGAACCCGGGGTAAAAAAAAAAAAACATGCCTCACAGCTGATCCAACCCCCCCTCCCAAACTGCCATACAGTTTGACAGCAACACAAAAAAAAAAGGCTTGATGCCACTGATGCACTCAACAGCCGCCCTCCCGAAATACCTGCGGGGGAGGGGGGGTGCAGCATGACACCCCCCCTCGACGCATTACCAAAGCCCCCCCCCCGAGTGCATTCTTGCCTGCTGTGTGCACGCCACTGGGGAGGGGTGTCGGTTCCGCTGGTTCCCTGCTCCCTCTGCCCCAGAACAGGAAGTAACCTGTTCCGGGGCACAGGGAGCACGGAACCAGTGGAGCCAACACCCCCCCAGCGGCGTGCACCCGGGGCGAACCACCCCGCCCTTGTTACGCCACTGGTCAAGGGGAAGATGCTGCATAGAGGATAGGGAAGACAGGAGATACTGGATCAAGGAAGGATGGAAAGAAAGGAAATATGCTTGCTCAGGGAGAGAAGGGTAGATAGTAGACATGGTGGGAGTAGGGTGACAGAAGGGAGATGCTGAATTGGGATGGGGAAGAGAGAGGGAGGGAGGGGGGACCCTGAAATTCGGAGGGAGGGAGGGGATGACCCTGAAACACGGAGGGAGGGAGGGGACGACCCTGGCACTCGAAGAGAGGGAGGGAGGGAGGGAGGAGGTGGGGGAATGACCCTGGAACTGGGAGGGAGGGGGGGGCCCCTGGCACACACACTCATTCTCACACACACACACTCTCTCTCTCTCACAGACGCACTCACACCCAGTCTCACTCTCTCTCTGTCACACACAAACACTTGCACATTCACTCTCTTTCACAGAGTCACTCTCACGCACTCTCTCTCAAACATATACACTCTGAGGAAAACCTTTAATAGCGCCCGTTTCATTTGTGTCAGAAACGGGCCTTTTTTACTAGTGTAAAGGTCTAAAGTACAAACTAATGCACGCATCAACCTTTTCTTATATGAGTGCACAACTCTGGAACGAACTGCCACGTAACCTGAAAGCGGTCTACGAATTGACCAACTTCCGGAAACTGCTAAAGATCCATCTCTTCGACAAGACCTATTACAAAGACCAAGTCATCTGAATTTCCCACATATATCCTGAATGTAAATTATTGCCTTCTGTTTTTCCTTTTTTTCCTAATATTATGTATTACATTACCATGCAACCCAATTCCTTTTGTAACACCAAATGTCTACTCTTCTCACATTTCCACTATCCATGATTTATTGTAAGCCACATTGAGCCTGCAAAGAGGTGGGAAAATATGGGATACAAATGCAATAAATAAATAAATAAATAATATTTTCAATCTATCTTCATTTTCTATTTTCATAATAAAGTATCAAAATAAATTTCTATAAACACTTAGCTTAAGTATCAAGATTGTGACAGGAACGCTGACTGAGGCAGGCCCAGGAACAAAAATGCTGAAACAGTTCCCTTAGTTCTCAGGCCACTGCACTAACCATAAGACTACTTAATTGCAGATAAATTGTTTAACAGTTTAAGAAAACAGAATGGCAAAAAAAACTAAATTAATAAAAATAATAAAAGCACCATGAACAGTTTAAGTTATTTTTGATTATACACACTGTTAATCACATCAACTAGAAATAAGTACATAAGTATTGCCATACTGGGAAAGACCAAAGGTCCATCAAGCCCAGCATCCTGTGTCCAACAGTGGCCTATCCAGGTCACAAATACCCGGCAAGATCCCAAAAATGTACAAAACATTTTATACTGCTTATCCCAGAAATAGTGGATTTTCCCCAAGTCCATTTAATAACGGTCTATGGACTTTTCCTTTATGAAGCAGTCCAAACCTTTTTTAAACTCCGCTAAGCTAACAGCCTTTACCACATTCTCTGCCAACGAATTCCAGAGTTTAATTACACGTTGAGTGAGGAAACATTTTCTCCGATTTGTTTTAAATTTACTACATTGTAGCTTCATTGCATGCCCCCTAGTCCTAGTATTTTTAGAAAGCGTGAACAGACGCTTCTCATCTACCTGTTCAACTCCACTCATTATTTTATAGACCTCCATCATATCTCCCCTCAGCCGCCTTTTCTCCAAGCTGAAGAGTCCTAGCCACTTTAGCTTTTCCTCATAGGGAAGTCGTCCCATCCCCTTTACCATTTTCGTCGCCCTTCTCTGCACCTTTTCTAATTCGGCTATATCTTTTTTGAGATGCGGCGACCAGAATTGAACACAATATTCGAGGTGCGGTTGCACCATGGAGCGACACAAAGGCATTATAACATCCTCATTTTTGTTTTCCATTCCTTTCCTGATAATACCTAACATTCTATTTGCTTTCTTAGCCGCAGCAGCACACTGAGCAGAAGGTTTCAACGTATCATTAACGACGACACCTAGATCCCTTTCTTGGTCCGCGACTCCTAACGTGGAACCTTGATTGACGTAGCTATAATTTGGGTTCCTCTTTCCCACATGCATCACTTTGCACTTGCTCACATTAAACGTCATCTGCCATTTAGACGCCCAGTCTCCCAGTCTCGTAAGGTCCACTTGTAATTTTTCACAATCCTCCCGCAATTTAACCCATTACTGAAATCCAGTCTTGTGCAAAAAAAAGCCTTTAGCACAAAAACAGCCTGGCCCTTCAGTATCAAGATTATGGTTTGCAGACTTCAAAGTACATCCACTGTATAGCAAAGACACACAAATGTATGTGGTTTACATCTAATACCTAGCTTTTATCATTCAGTTTTGTAGGATTAACATGTTTACTGCTATTTCAATTCGCAGCAAAAACATTCTGCAGGATGACAAATCTTAACTAATCAATAAAATAAATATACATGAAGAAAAATTAACAAGTACCATCTAACCAGAATCTAGGATGGCCCCAAAAAAGGTTCTGCAGTCCTCAAAAATGTGAAAAAAATGGCCCTTATCTGTTCCCTTCTCCACTACTGCCAACTCCAGACTTCGCGCCTTCTGTCTCGCTGCACCCTACGCCTGGAATAAACTTCCTGAGCCCCTACGTCTTGCCCCATCCTTGGCCACCTTTAAATCTAGACTGAAAGCCCACCTCTTTAACATTGCTTTTGACTCGTAACCACTTGTAACCACTCGCCTCCACCTACCCTCCTCTCCTCCTTCCTGTACACATTAATTGATTTGATTACTTTATTTTTTGTCTATTAGATTGTAAGCTCTTTGAGCAGGGATTGTCTTTCTTCTATGTATGTGCAGCGCTGCGTACACCTTGTAGCACTATAGAAATGCTAAATAGTAGTAGTAGTTCACTGAGATACAGGTCCTCTCATCTGCAATAGGATACTTAGTTCAAACTACCCAACAGCATAGGAGCCAACTTTTCAAAATGATTGGGGGAGCTGAATTTATTTATTTTTTACAGGTGGTGCATTCCCCCTCACCCTCCTTCTCTCCCCCCTCCTCTAGCCCCCTCCTCACCCCCGAGTTCCAGGCCCCCCCCACTCCTCCGACTGGAGTGCCAGTCCCAACCCCAGCCCAACCTCTTCTCCCACAACAGTCCTCCGCCCTCGCCTTCTTGCGTGCCGCCCAGAATTTATGTTTAAATCTGTTTATTAAAAAAACTCACTGGGTTAAACCTGTTGTTCTGGTTTCAATAAATGTGTCACCAAAAATACACAAGAAACCATTATTTACTAGTATGTACTCTTTTCTTTTTCTAAATTTTCAATTTGCAGTGATTCATATATTCATGAATAACAAATACAAATGTAGTGAAAGCATATAGCTAATATTTGTAAAGAGTGCTCAGTGATACATACTGCTACGGCTAGGCTCCTTAAAAGCAGACATAAGTAAACCATACATCATTGCACTCATGCCCTACCAACCTTCAGTGTGGCATATAATCTCTCTACTGATTGATATTAGCTGTATAAATGTCACTTATTTTATAGCAGGAAGGTGAAACATATGCAAATAATCTCAGCAGAGTCCCAGCCGTCACAGATGTACAGTGGTGGAAATAAGTATTTGATCCCTTGCTGATTTTGTAAGTTTGCCCACTGACAAAGACATGAGCAGCCCATAAGGTTATTGGTAACAGTGAGAGATAGCACATCACAAATTAAATCCGGAAAATCACATTGTGGAAAGTATATGAATTTATTTGCATTCTGCAGAGGGAAATAAGTATTTAATCCCTCTGGCAAACAAGACCTAATACTTGGTGGCAAAACCCTTGTTGGCAAGCACAGCGGTCAGACGTCTTCTGTAGTTGATGATGAGGTTTGCACACATGTCAGGAGGAATTTTGGTCCACTCCTCTTTGCAGATCATCTCTAAATCATTAAGAGTTCTGGGCTGTCGCTTGGCAACTCGCAGCTTCAGCTCCCTCCATAAGTTTTCAATGGGATTAAGGTCTGGTGACTGGCTAGGCCACTCCATGACCCTAATGTGCTTCTTCCTGAGCCACTCCTTTGTTGCCTTGGCTGTATGTTTTGGGTCATTGTCGTGCTGGAAGACCCAGCCACGACCCATTTTTAAGGCCCTGGCGGAGGGAAGGAGGTTGTCACTCAGAATTGTACGGTACATGGCCCCATCCATTCTCCCATTGATGCGGTGAAGTAGTCCTGTGCCCTTAGCAGAGAAACACCCCCAAAACATAACATTTCCACCTCCATGCTTGACAGTGGGGACGGTGTTCTTTGGGTCATAGGCAGCATTTCTCTTCCTCCAAACACGGCGAGTTGAGTTCATGCCAAAGAGCTCAATTTTTGTCTCATCTGACCACAGCACCTTCTCCCAATCACTCTCGGCATCATCCAGGTGTTCACTGGCAAACTTCAGACGGGCCGTCACATGTGCCTTCCGGAGCAGGGGGACCTTGCGGGCACTGCAGGATTGCAATCCGTTATGTCGTAATGTGTTACCAATGGTTTTCGTGGTGACAGTGGTCCCAGCTGCCTTGAGATCATTGACAAGTTCCCCCCTTGTAGTTGTAGGCTGATTTCTAACCTTCCTCATGATCAAGGATACCCCACGAGGTGAGATTTTGCGTGGAGCCCCAGATCTTTGTCGATTGACAGTCATTTTGTACTTCTTCCATTTTCTTACTATGGCACCAACAGTTGTCTCCTTCTCGCCCAGCGTCTTACTGATGGTTTTGTAGCCCATTCCAGCCTTGTGCAGGTGTATGATCTTGTCCCTGACATCCTTAGACAGCTCCTTGCTCTTGGCCATTTTGTAGAGGTTAGAGTCTGACTGATTCACTGAGTCTGTGGACAGGTGTCTTTCATACAGGTGACCATTGCCGACAGCTGTCTGTCATGCAGGTAACGAGTTGATTTGGAGCATCTACCTGGTCTGTAGGGGCCAGATCTCTTACTGGTTGGTGGGGGATCAAATACTTATTTCCCTCTGCAGAATGCAAATAAATTCATATACTTTCCACAATGTGATTTTCCGGATTTAATTTGTGATGTGCTATCTCTCACTGTTACCAATAACCTACCCTTCAATTATGGGCTGCTCATGTCTTTGTCAGTGGGCAAACTTACAAAATCAGCAAGGGATCAAATACTTATTTCCACCACTGTATTAAGTGCTCGTGAAGTATTAAGTGAAGGTAAAAATATTATTCATCAACAAATCAATTCTTCTTGAATCTTTGCAATCGATTTGATTTTATATATTCTATTGTTTGTTCTCAACACAAAGTGTGTTTCGCTCAAAAGAGCGTCCTCAGGAGAACTTAGAAGATGGTCTGGATCAAAATCGCATGGATCTGAAACATCACAATTTATAACAAACATCAGCCTGCTTACCCTACATGTTAGATCTCATCTCTAAATTTCGCTAACAAACTCAATTCATTTTGATTCTCTTTTATCAACTTAAAACTATTATGTGCAATGCAGAGCCTACCTGGAAAGTACGCCAACCCACTCCCTTGCGGCTACCACAAAGACGCTAGCGCATGCGCACTATTAAATAGAGACGTCAAGAATGACATAATCAGCTTTCATCCATACAACCACTCAATCTCCCGATTTAAACCCCTAGATGCTATGGTGTCCCACTGGAAGATAAAGCGAATGCTACATACCTGTAGAAGGTACTCTCCGAGGACAGCAGGCTGATTGTTCTCACTGATGGGTGACGTCCACGGCAGCCCCTCCAATCGGAAACTTCACTAGCAAAGTCCTTTGCTAGTCCTCGCGCGCCCATGCGCACCGCGCATGTGCGGCCGTCTTCCCGCCCGAACCGGCTCGTGTTCGTCAGTCCCATATGTAGCAAGACAAAGACAAGGGAAGACACAACTCCAAAGGGGAGGCGGGCGGGTTTGTGAGAACAATCAGCCTGCTGTCCTCGGAGAATACCTTCTACAGGTATGTAGCATTCGCTTTCTCCGAGGACAAGCAGGCTGCTTGTTCTCACTGATGGGGTATCCCTAGCCCCCAGGCTCACTCAAAACAACAAACATGGTCAACTGGGCCTCGCAACGGCGAGGACATAACTGAGATTGACCTAACAATTTTTCCAACTAACTGAGAGTGTAGCCTGGAACAGAATAAAATATGGGCCTAGGGGGGTGGAGTTGGATCCTAAACCCCGAACAGATTCTGAAGCACTGACTGCCCGAACCGACTGTCGCGTCGGGTATCCTGCTGCAGGCAGTAATGAGATGTGAATGTGTGGACGGATGACCACGTCGCAG
The DNA here is from genome assembly GCF_901765095.1 of Microcaecilia unicolor. NCBI lineage: Eukaryota > Metazoa > Chordata > Amphibia > Gymnophiona > Siphonopidae > Microcaecilia > Microcaecilia unicolor. Next base: position 132,170,172 of record NC_044037.1, read on the forward strand.
CATTGCAAATCTCATCAATAGTGGCTGACTTCAAGTGGGCTACCGACGTTGCCATGGCTCTAACATTATGAGCCGTGACATGACCCTCAAGAGCCAGCCCAGCCTGGGCGTAAGTGAAGGAAATGCAATCTGCTAGCCAATTGGATATGGTGCGTTTCCCCCACAGCCACTCCCCTCCTGTTGGGATCAAAAGAAACAAACAATTGGGTCTGTTGGGCTGTGTCCGCTCCAGATAGAAGGCCAATGCTCTCTTGCAGTCCAATGTGTGCAGCTGACGTTCAGCAGGGCAGGAATGAGGACGGGGAAAGAATGTTGGCAAGACAATTGACTGGTTCAGATGGAACTCCGACACAACCTTTGGCAAGAACTTAGCGTGAGTGCGGAGGACTACTCTGTTATGATGAAATTTGGTGTAAGGGGCCTGGGCTACCAGGGCCTGAAGCTCACTGACTCTACGAGCTGAAGTAACTGCCACCAAGAAAATGACCTTCCAGGTCAAGTACTTCAGATGGCAGGAGTTCAGTGGCTCAAAAGGAGGTTTCATCAGCTGGGTGAGAACGACATTGAGATCCCATGACACTGTAGGAGGTTAGACGGGGGGCTTTGACAAAAGCAAACCTCTCATGAAGCGAACAACTAAAGGCTGTCCTGAGATCGGCTTACCTTCCACACGGTAATGGTATGCACTGATTGCACTAAGGTGAACCCTTACAGAGTTGGTCTTGAGACCAGACTCAGACAAGTGCAGAAGGTATTCAAGCAGGGTCTGTGTAGGACAAGAGCGAGGATCTAGGGCCTTGCTGTCACACCAGACGGCAAACCTCCTCCATAGAAAGAAGTAACTCCTCTTAGTGGAATCTTTCCTGGAAGCAAGCAAGATGCGGGAGACACCCTCTGACAGACCCAAAGAGGCAAAGTCTACGCTCTCAACATCCAGGCCGTGAGAGCCAGAGACCGGAGGATGGGATGCAGAAGCGCCCCTTCGTCCTGTGTGATGAGGGTCGGAAAACACTCCAATCTCCACGGTTCTTCGGAGGACAACTCCAGAAGAAGAGGGAACCAGATCTGACGCGGCCAAAAGGGAGCAATCAGAATCATGGTGCCTCGGTCTTGCTTGAGTTTCAACAAAGTCTTCCCCACCAGAGGTATGGGAGGATAAGCATACAGCAGACCTTCCCCCCAGTCCAGGAGGAAAGCATCCGATGCCAGTCTGCCGTGGGCCTGAAGCCTGGAACAGAACTAAGGGACTTTGTGGTTGGCTCGAGATGCAAAGAGATCTACCAAGGGGGTGCCCCACACCTGGAAGATCTGTCGTACTACACGGGAATTGAGCGACCACTCGTGAGGTTGCATAATCCTGCTCAACCTGTCGGCCAGACTGTTGTTTACGCCTGCCAGATAAGTGGCTTGGAGCACCATGCCCTGACGGCGAGCCCAAAGCCACATGCTGACGGCTTCCTGACACAGGGGGCAAGATCCGGTGCCCCCCTGCTTGTTGATGTAATACATGGCAACCTGGTTGTCTGTCTGAATTTGGATAATTTGGTGGGACAGCCGATCTCTGAAAGCCTTCAGAGCGTTCCAGACCGCTCATAACTCCAGGAGATTGATCTGCAGATCGCGTTCCTGGAGGGACCAGCTTCCCTGGGTGTGAAGCCCATCGACATGAGCTCCCCACCCCAGGAGAGACGCATCCGTGGTCAGCACTTTTTGTGGCTGAGGAATTTGGAAAGGACGTCCCAGAGTCAAATTGGACCAAATCGTCCACCAATACAGGGATTTGAGAAAACTCGTGGACAGGTGGATCACGTCTTCTAGATCCCCAGCAGCCTGAAACCACTGGGAAGCTAGGGTCCATTGAACAGATCTCATGTGAAGGCGGGCCATGGGAGTCACATGAACTGTGGAGGCCATGTGGCCCAGCAATCTCAACATCTGCCGAGCTGTGATCTGCTGGGACGCTCGCACCCGCGAGATGAGGGACAACAAGTTGTTGGCTCTCGCCTCTGGGAGATAGGCACGAGCCGTCCGAGAATCCAGCAGAGCTCCTATGAATTCGAGTCTCTGTACTGGGAGAAGATGGGACTTTGGATAATTTATCACAAACCCCAGTAGCTCCAGGAGGCAAATAGTCATCTGCATGGACTGTAGAGCTCCTGCCTCGGATGTGTTCTTCACCAGCCAATCGTCGAGATATGGGAACACGTGTACCCCCAGCCTGCGAAGTGCCGCTGCTACTACAGCCAAGCACTTCGTGAACACTCTGGGCGCAGAGGCGAGCCCAAAGGGTAGCACACAGTACTGGAAGTGACGTGTGCCCAGCTGAAATCGCAGATACTGTCTGTGAGCTGGCAGTATCGGGATGTGCGTGTAGGCGTCCTTCAAGTCCAGAGAGCATAGCCAATCGTTTTCCTGAATCATGGGGAGAAGGGTGCCCAGGGAAAGCATCCTGAACTTTTCCTTGACCAGATATTTGTTCAGGGCCCTTAGGTCTAGGATGGGACGCATCCCTCCTGTTTTCTTTTCCACAAGGAAGTACCTGGAATAGAATCCCAGCCCTTCTTGCCCGGATGGCACGGGCTCGACCGCATTGGCGCTGAGAAGGGCAGAGAGTTCCTCTGCAAGTACCTGCTTGTGCTGGAAGCTGTAAGACTGAGCTCCCGGTGGACAATTTGGAGGTTTTGAGGCCAAATTGAGGGTGTATCCTTGCCGGACTATTTGAAGAATCCACTGATCGGAGGTTATGAGAGGCCACCTTTGGTGAAAAACTTTCAACCTCCCTCCGACCGGTAGATCGCCCGGCACTGACACTTGGATGTCAGCTATGCTTGTCCTCGGAGAAACCTCTGCTCTCTCTTTTTCAGTAACTTGGCAACATTCCCCCCATGAGACAACATGATTTGTTTTAAAACTACATATCTTACATCTGATATCTCATGATGACAGGTACTCCAGTGCTCCACTAAAGGGGCTTCCTGTTTCAAAATCCGCAAATTGCTGACATGCTCTGCAATACGTTGCTTGATCTTCTGAGTGGTAAAACCAATGTACCATTTGTTGCACGGGCAATTAATCCCGTATATCACCTGAGTTGATTCACAGGTGGTACTGGAAGAAAAATAAAAGGGACGACCTGTCTTAGGGTGTAGTACAGAGTCAGTTCTCCAAACATACTGACAGTATACACAATGTAAACAAGGGTTATGACCTTCCTTCCCTACTGTCAAAACTTCCCTCAATAATGCTTTAGATCGTAATAACTCCTTTATATTTCTCGACCTCGTGCTGGCAAAAAAAGGATATTCACTAAACCGTAGCAAAGAGAGCACAGGCCAGTGGCATTGGATAATTTTGCGGACTTGCGCTGTCCTGGTGGAATGTGGTAAGATACAGGTAAATCTATTTTGCTTTCTTTTTTTACAGTTACTGTGAGAGTGGATAAGCCATTTTTGATGAGTATTCCAGGTCTGTGTCCACGATGTTTTCAACAGTTTAAGGGGATACCCCCGATCTTTAAACCTTTTATACATGCTTTCAGCTTCCAGACTGAAATTCTCTGTAGTGCTACATAGCTTCCTGATGCAGAGATATTGACCCATAGGTATTCCTTTCTTTACTGCCAAAGGATGAAAACTGTTATAATGCAGTATCGCATTGGTGTCAGTAGATTTTCTATATACCTTCGTGTTGAACCTACAATCAGTCACTGATATGTTAATATCAAGGAAATTAATAGAAGTACCTCCCACAGTAGATTCAAACCTAATATTGATATCACAATCATTCACATATGCAATAAATTCATGAAGGGTCTCAAGATCCCCTGTCCACACAAGGAAAATATCGTCAATGAATCTTTTCCATGCTTTGATGTACCTACTAAATCTGGATCCATGAACAAATAGCTGTTCGAAATTGGCCATATACAGGCACGCTATAGTGGGGACGACCGTTGCCCCCATTGCAATTCCATGCGTTTGAATGTAATTAATGCCTTCAAATTGAAAGGTGTTCTTCTCAAGAACTATCTTAGCCATCTTAACCAGAAGCTCGATTTTATTATGAGATAATTCTAATTGATTGAGACATTCAGTCACCAACATCAATGCTTCTTGATGTGGGATCTTCGTGTATAAGGACACCACATCCATGGAGACTAGTATTGTTTGCCCCTCCAAAACGGTCAGATCTTGTAACATAGAGATCAAATGAGCTGAATCCCGCACATACGAAATGATCCCTTGAAGAAGCGGCTGAAGATAATAGTCTAGGTACTGAGACAGTCTCCGCTAAAACCTCTGTAACATCTTCTGTCAAATCTGTCCACGTCAGGGTAGCAATGTAATGCTTTAGTTGAAAGTATTCAACATGTGCCCCTGAGGAATACCATAAAGTTTCTGTAAGTCTGAGTATGTGCGTAGCTGACCCTCATCTGTAACTATGTGAGCTAGGTATATCATTTCTTTCTTTGCCCAATTGCTAAAATTATTCGTCCCCTGCCCCGGGGGGAAATCCGGGTTATTGCATATGGAGAGCCAAGGGGAAGTACAGCGGAAAAATGGTGCTTCCTACATATCCATCGCCATGTGGCCTGCAGGGATTTCAGCAATGGATGTCTTCTAAAGGCTCGAGTTGGCAGCCTCCCTCATGTGTGCAGATCATGACTGAAATGGACCTCTGGAAATACACTCGTTTCTATCGGCGTCAACGAAAAATCTGTGGACCCCCCGATACCAATCATTTATGTGCCGCATAGAACATGCTATTGTAAGGGATCTGATATTCAACATACCCATCCCTCCTCCATCTCTTGGGGAAGCCACAACATCCAGGGGTAGCCGTGGTTTTTTGCCCCGCCATAAGTACCTCTGAAGAAGCTTCGACAATTTCTTCTCTTCTCTACATGTAAGAAACAGGGCGAGTTGTTGAAACACATATAGCCACTTTGGGGCTAAAATCATGTTAAATAACGCTATCCTTCCCCAAATCGTTAACGGAAGATCTCCCCACATAGCTAATTTGCATCAAGTCATCTCTAAAAGTGGAGTAATATTGACTTTGTAGAATAGTGTCAGGTCTTTAGTTAAGTAAATCCCCAAGCACTTTATCTCTGAGTCCACCCACTGCAGGGGAAATTACCCGCTCCAAGAGTGTTTTATCTCCTCGTCCATGGCCATCGCACATGATTTGTGGAGGTTAAGAGTGAAGCCTGCCAGGGTTCCATATTCACGAATCAGGTCGAGCCGCCACAAGGGATGGCTGAGGGGTTGTGAGTAGCAGCATAATGTCATCCGCATAGGCAAGTGCTTTTACTTCGTGAGCCCCCAGTCTTACTCCCTTAACTCCATCATCTGAATTTAGCATTCGAAGCAACGGCTCCAAGGCTAAGTCAAACAGGAGGGGGGATAGGGGGCAGCCCTGTCTGGTTCCCCTATTGATTTTAAAACTGTATGATAACCCCCCATTGACAGCTATCTGAGCTTCCGGACCTTCATATAAAGGCCTAAGTGCTTTCATAAAGTGCCTTGGTATCCCTATCCACTCAAGGACCTGAAATAAAACCCCCCATCGCACTTGGTCGAATGCCTTAGCTGCGTCTAGGCTGGCTACTAGCAGAGGTTCTTTTTGGTATTGGCACTGTGCCATGAACAGTAATGCCCGTCTGATATGTAAGACCGAATGGCGTTTCGGCATAAATCCTACCTGGGCAGAAGTAATTAATTCTGGGAGAGAGGCCGTCAACCTGTCAGCCAAGATCTTCACCAACAGTTTGATGTCTACGTTGATTAGGAAAATGGGACAATATAATTCAGGGTCTTCTGATACTTTATCAGGTTTCCGTAAGAGGAAAATGCGCGCTGTGTTCTCGTATTTCGGAAAGCTCCCTTCGTTTATAACCGCTTGGTGGTATTCAAAAAGTGGACCTAAAATGGAGTGTTGGAGTAATTTATAGAATTCACCAGAGAAACCATCGGCCCCTGGGGCCGAATGGGATTTCAGCCCTTTGATTGCTCATTGCAGTTCTTTTGGTTGTAGAGGTGTATTTAGTTGTTCCACTGCCTCCCTGCTAAAGTGTGGCATGCCCTCTCTAGTCAATAGGTATTTTACTTGTACGCTAGGTGCCGAACCGCATTCCTCATATAATTGTCTAAAGTGGGCACAAAGAATGTCTTGTATCTTGTCCGGTCTATTCACTATTTTGCCTCTCTTATCTTTCAGTGCTGATATTGTTCGGTTCCCCACGTGCCTCCTTAGCAACCTTGCTAGTAGGCTTCCAGGTCTATTTCCAAATCTGTCTAAGCAGTACTTTTGGAATGTCACATTTCTCTTCATATGCTCATGGAACAGAGAGTTTACAGTTTCCAGGGCAGACTGGTAATCATCCCTATGGGCCTCTGACGGGGACGCTATATATCTGCGCCTAGCTTTATGTAGCCGTCGGTTTAGGTGAATCAGATTTGCGGCATTCCGCTTACGTCTCGCTACTACATAGGCGATTAGGTCCCCCCTCAGTACCGCCTTTGCGGCATACCAGAATAGTTGCGGGTTATTTTTGTGTTCTTTGTTGTATGTCACATACGTTTCCCATTTATGTTGTAAAAACTTTGAAAATTCTTTATTTTTGACCAAATAACTAGGGAATCTCCAGCCCTGGGTTGGAGAAAAACATTTTGGGGCTGTGAGCACCATCCAAACTGGTGCATGGTCTGAGATCGTTATTTCCTCCTGACCTGCTTCCTCCACCCCCACAAAGAGATCTGCAGTTATAAAGACATAATCTAAGCGGGCCCACGAACCGTGTGCCCTAGATTGATTGGAGAAGTCACGCTCATTAGGATGCAGAAGTCGCCATACATCTATCACAGAGAGGGAGGCTGCAAACTCGCGTAACATACCGTCCGCCTTTTCCCCTACCACTTCGGGGCCCTGTACAATCTTCTTGGGGATCCATTAATGCATTCATATCCCCCACAACCACTAACCCCTTATCTTGGATTGGAGTAAGAGCTCTCAACAGTCCTGGAAAAAATTGCCTGTCAAAAGGAGTGGGTGCATACACATTAAGTAGAACCCCCCCCCCCCCCTGCCTTGTAGCCATAATTTTATCAAAATATAGTGCCCCTGTGGGTCTTTCAGAACTGGTTCTGCCACACATGCCAAATTCTTATGTAGCAAAATTGCCACACCTCTCTTCTGCCCATCTGGAGATTCGTACAATATTTGGCCCACCCAGCCTTGCTTGAGCTTCTCGTGTTCCTGGTCTGTGAGCCTAGATTCCTGTATGCAGGCTATATCTGCCTTCAAACATTTTAAATGTGCTAAAATATTTTTCCTTTTTATTGGGAAGGAAATCCCCCCCCACACACATTCCAAGTTACTATCTTACAATGTGTGAAATCTGATTGATCACCATAATGCTAGTCTCAGAAGTGCAACCCCCGGGTCCCAGCTCTTCCCCAGAGGCCAAAGTCTCCCCCCCATCGTTGCCAAAATAACCAATGTCTACGTCCGTTTGTTCGAGTTGGCGAGTTATTGTTTTTGAGCCCAGATGCATCTCCATTCTTAACCTGTCAATTTCTTGCTCCCAGTCCTCCCCTCCCCCATACCCTCCCACCCTCCCTACCCCTTGTCTCCCCCTTCCCCTAACCCTGTGACTACCACCCCCTCTCCCTTAAATGCTATTCCCTCATGTAACCCCTCATTTAGCCCCTTAAGGAGACCAGATGAGTGTTTACCCATCAGTTAAACCACGATCCTGCAGGAACCCGGGTCCCCTCCCCCCTCCACTGTTCTTTATCAACGTTAACAACACCCCACATCAACATCTTAAACTGTGAACCAACTTAGCAACAACATCAAACTTGCGTAATGCTGCATTTACTTGAGTCTCTCCGGCAATGTCAGAATTCTTGCAGCTACTGAGGTTTCACAGCTTCTCACTCTAGTTAAGAAACCCCTCACAACATCTCTAGATCTTTCATGTCTTCTGACAAGACTTTCACATGCTCGTTCGTTCCTTATCAAAAAGTCAAGGCACTTGCAGATGTAGTTCCTTCACCAAAAACTCTCGTGCTCCCTGAAGCGAGTCAAACGACCTCCACTTTCCCTCGTGTTGTACCTTCAGGATTGCCGGGTAAAGTAGCATAAAGCGAATTTTCTTTTTAACCATAGTGCACACTGGGTGGAATCTTCGTCTCTGCTCTTGTACGCCCGCTGAATAGTCTTGGAAGATTCTGATCTGGGCGCCTTCAAACGTGAGATTATCCCGTTTTAGCCGGTATCCTTTCAGGATTTCTTCCTTATGCAAGAAGTTATGTACTTTGATTATAGTCACTCTAGGTTTTTGTTTGTTGGGGTCTGGTCTTCAGACTCTGTGAGTGCGCTCTATACAAAGGGCCCCGTAGCTATCTGAAAGGGCTAGCTCTTTGCAGAGCCATTGTTCCAGCAAGTGCCCCAGCGATTTTTCCTGCACTGTTTCAGGAATTCCCACAATTCTTAAATTACACCTCCTCGTGTGGTTTTCAATATCCTCCAGCTTGTTTTGCTGTTTTTGTAGTTGGTCTTTTAGGTGCGAGATTTCTGGATCACACCTGGCCCATATATCTTCGATTGCGGAGATCTACTGTTCTGTCTCAGTTGTGCGCCTTACCATCTCTGCCAACACCCCATCGAGTTTGTCCAGCTGGCCCGTCAGCAAATCAAACCGTGGCGACAAGAGCTGCGCTAACCGCCGCTGTGATTTGAGCCAGCTGCTTGTCCGTGAACTCTCTGCCGTTTCCACTTTTTGCTTCCGCCATCTTGGAAGCTGGGCTGGGCGAGGCTGACTTTTCGGTTTTTGCTCCTCGATGCGTTGTTCCGCCGGCATCGGGAGGAGATAGTGGTCCATATGCTAGCGCAATCGCTTTCTGGAGAAGGCTGCCTTCTGGGGTGAGTTTAAAGCGAATGCTACATACCTATAGAAGGTATTCTCCGAGGACAGCAGGCTGATTGTTCTCACTGATGGGTGACGTCCACGGCAGACCCTCCAATCGGAAACTTCACTAGCAAAGGCCTTTGCTAGCCCTCGCGCGCTCATGCGCACCGCGCATGCGCGGCCGTCTTCCCGCCCGAACCGGCTCGTGTTCGTCAGTCCCATATGTAGCAAAACAAAGCAAGGGAAGACACAACTCCAAAGGGGAGGCAGGCGGGTTTGTGAGAACAATCAGCCTGCTGTCCTCGGAGAATACCTTCTACAGGTATGTAGCATTCGCTTTCGCCGAGGACAAGCAGGCTGCTTGTTCTCACTGATGGGGTATCCCTAGCCCCCAGGCTCACTCAAAATAACAACCATGGTCAATTGGGCCTCGCAACGGCGAGGACATAACTGAGATTGACCTAAAAAATTTACCAACTAACTGAGAGTGCAGCCTGGAACAGAACAAACAGGGCCCTCGGGGGGTGGAGTTGGATCCTAAAGCCCAAACAGGTTCTGAAGAACTGACTGCCCGAACCGACTGTTGCGTCGGGTATCCTGCTGCAGGCAGTAATGAGATGTGAATGTGTGGACAGATGACCACGTCGCAGCTTTGCAAATTTCTTCAATAGAGGCTGACTTCAAGTGGGCTACCGACGCTGCCATGGCTCTAACATTATGAGCCGTGACATGACCCTCAAGAGCCAACCCAGCCTGGGCGTAAGTGAAGGAAATGCAATCTGCTAGCCAATTGGATATGGTGCGTTTCCCCACAGCCACTCCCCTCCTATTGGGATCAAAAGAAACAAACAATTGGGCGGACTGTCTGTTGGGCTGTGTCCGCTCCAGATAGAAGGCCAATGCTCTCTTGCAGTCCAATGTGTGCAGCTGACGTTCAGCAGGGCAGGAATGAGGACGGGGAAAGAATGTTGGCAAGACAATTGACTGGTTCAGATGGAACTCCGACACGACCTTTGGCAAGAACTTAGGGTGAGTGCGGAGGACTACTCTGTTATGATGAAATTTGGTGTAAGGGGCCTGGGCTACCAGGGCCTGAAGCTCACTGACTCTACGAGCTGAAGTAACTGCCACCAAGAAAATGACCTTCCAGGTCAAGTACTTCAGATGGCAGGAGTTCAGTGGCTCAAAAGGAGGTTTCATCAGCTGGGTGAGAACGACATTGAGATCCCATGACACTGTAGGAGGTTTGACAGGGGGCTTTGACAAAAGCAAACCTCTCATGAAGCGAACAACTAAAGGCTGTCCTGAGATCGGCTTACCTTCCACACGGTAATGGTATGCACTGATTGCACTAAGGTGAACCCTTACAGAGTTGGTCTTGAGACCAGACTCAGATAAGTGCAGAAGGTATTCAAGCAGGGTCTGTGTAGGACAAGAGCGAGGATCTAGGGCCTTGCTGTCACACCAGACGGCAAACCTCCTCCAAAGAAAGAAGTAACTCCTCTTAGTGGAATCTTTCCTGGAAGCAAGCAAGATACGGGAGACACCCTCTGACAGACCCAAAGAGGCAAAGTCTACGCTCTCAACATCCAGGCCGTGAGAGCCAGGGACCGGAGATTGGGATGCAGAAGCGCCCCTTCGTCCTGCATGATGAGGGTCGGAAAACACTCCAATCTCCACGGTTCTTCGGAGGACAACTCCAGAAGAAGAGGGAACCAGATCTGACGCGGCCAAAAAGGAGCAATCAGAATCATGGTGCCTCGGTCTTGCTTGAGTTTCAACAAAGTCTTCCCCACCAGAGGTATGGGAGGATAAGCATACAGCAGACCCTCCCCCCAGTCCAGGAGGAAGGCATCCGATGCCAGTGTGCCGTGGGCCTGAAGCCTGGAACAGAACTGAGGGACTTTGTGGTTGGCTCGAGATGCGAAGAGATCTACCAAGGGGGTGCCCCACACCTGGAAGATCTGCCGCACTACACGGGAATTGAGCGACCACTCGTGAGGTTGCATAATCCTGCTCAACCTGTCGGCCAGACTGTTGTTTACGCCTGCCAGATATGTGGCTTGGAGCACCATGCCGTGACGGCGAGCCCAGAGCCACATGCTGACGGCTTCCTGACACAGGGGGCGAGATCCGGTGCCCCCCTGCTTGTTGACGTAGTACATGGCAACCTGGTTGTCTGTCTGAATTTGGATAATTTGGTGGGACAGCCGATCTCTGAAAGCCTTCAGAGCGTTCCAGATCGCTCGTAACTCCAGAAGATTGATCTGCAGATCGCGTTCCTGGAGGGACCAGCTTCCTTGGGTGTGAAGCCCATCGACATGAGCTCCCCACCACAGGAGAGACGCATCCGTGGTCAGCACTTTTTGTGGCTGAGGAATTTGGAAGGGACGTCCCAGAGTCAGATTGGACCAAATCGTCCACTAATACAGGGATTCGAGAAAACTCGTGGACAGGTGGATTACATCTTCTAGATCCCCAGCAGCCTGAAACCACTGGGAAGCTAGGGTCCATTGAGCAGATCTCATGTGAAGGCGGGCCATGGGAGTCACATGAACTGTGGAGGCCATGTGGCCTAGCAATCTCAACATCTGCCGAGCTGTGATCTGCTGGGACGCTCGCACCCGCGAGACGAGGGACAACAAGTTGTTGGCTCTCGTCTCTGGGAGATAGGCGCGAGCCGTCCGAGAATCCAGCAGAGCTCCTATGAATTCGAGTCTCTGCACTGGGAGAAGATGGGACTTTGGATAATTTATCACAAACCCCAGTAGCTCCAGGAGGCGAATAGTCATCTGCATGGACTGCAGGGCTCCTGCCTCGGAATTGTTCTTCACCAGCCAATCGTCGAGATATGGGAACACGTGCACCCCCAGCCTGCGAAGTGCTGCTGCTACTACAGCCAAGCACTTTGTGAACACCCTGGGCGCAGAGGCGAGCCCAAAGGGTAGCACACAGTACTGGAAGTGACGTGTGCCCAGCTGAAATCGCAGATACTGTCTGTGAGCTGGCAGTATCGGGATGTGTGTATAGGCATCCTTCAAGTCCAGAGAGCATAGCCAATCGTTTTCCTGAATCATGGTAAGAAGGGTGCCCAGGGAAAGCATCCTGAACTTTTCTTTGACCAGATATTTGTTCAGGGCCCTTAGGTCTAGGATGGGACGCATCCCCCCTGTTTTCTTTTCCACAAGGAAGTACCTGGATTAGAATCCCAGCCCTTTTTGCCCGGATGGCACGGGCTCGACCGCATTGGCGCTGAGAAGGGCGGAGAGTTCCTCTGCAAGTACCTGCTTGTGCTGGAAGCTGTAAGACTGAGCTCCCGGTGGACAATTTGGAGGTTTTGAGGCCAAATTGAGGGTGTATCCTTGCCGTACTATTTGGAGAACCCACTGATCGGAGGTTACGAGAGGCCACCTTTGGTGAAAAGTTTTCAACCTCCCTCCGACTGGCAGGTCGCCCGGCACTGACACTTGGATGTCGGCTATGCTCTGCTGGAGCCAGTCAAAAGCTCGTCCCTTGCTTTTGCTGGGGAGCCGAGGGGCCTTGCTGAGGCGCACGCTGCTGACGAGAGCGAGCGTGCTGGGGCTTAGCCTGGGCCGCAGGCTGTCGAGAAGGAGGATTGTACCTACGCTTGCCAGAAGAGTAGGGAACAGTCTTCCTTCCCCAAAAAAATCTTCTACCTGTAGAGGTAGAGGCTGAAGGCTGCCGGCGGGAGAACTTGTCGAATGCGGTGTCCCGCTGGTGGAGCTGCTCTACCACCTGTTCGACTTTCTCTCCAAAAATGTTATCCGCATGGCAAGGCGAGTCCGCAATCCGCTGCTGGATTCTATTCTCCAGGTCGGAGGCACGCAGCCATGAGAGCCTGCGCATCACCACACCTTGAGCAGCGGCCCTGGACGCAACATCAAAGGTGTCATACACCCCTCTGGCCAGGAATTTTCTGCACGCCTTCAGCTGCCTGACCACCTCCTGAAAAGGCTTGGCTTGCTCAGGGGGGAGCGCATCAACCAAGCCCGCCAACTGCCGCACCTTTTTCCGCATGTGTATGCTCGTGTAGAGCTGGTAGGACTGAATTTTGGCCACGAGCATAGAGGAATGGTAGGCCTTCCTCCCAAAGGAGTCTAAGGTTCTAGAGTCCTTGCCCGGGGGCGCCGAAGCATGCTCCCTAGAACTCTTAGCCTTCTTTAGGGCCAGATCCACAACTCCAGAATCATGAGGCAACTGAGTGCGCATCAGATCTGGGTCCCCATGGATCTGGTACTGGGACTCGATCTTCTTGGGGATGTGGGGATTAGTTAAAGGCTTGGTCCAGTTCGCCAGCAATGTCTTTTTTAGGACATGGTGCATGGGTACAGTGGACGCTTCCTTAGGTGGAGAAGGATAGTCCAGGAGCTCAAACATTTCAGCCCTGGGCTCGTCCTCCACAACCACCGGGAAGGGGATGGCCGTAGACATCTCACGGACAAAGGAAGCAAAAGACAGACTCTCGGGAGGAGAAAGCTGTCTCTCAGGAGAGGGAGTGGGATCGGAAGGAAGACCCTCAGACTCCTCGTCAGAGAAATATCTGGGGTCTTCTTCCTCTTCCCACGAGGCCTCACCCTCGGTGTCAGACACAAGTTCACGGACCTGTGTCTGCAACCGTGCCCGACTCGACTCTGTGGAGCCACGTCCACGATGGGGGCGTCGAGAGGTAGACTCCCTCGCCCGCATCGGTGAAGCTCCCTCCGCCGACGTAGTCGGGGAGCCTTCCTGGGAGGCGACGGCAGCTGGTACCGCACGCGGCATCGACGCCGGAGACCTCACCTCGGGCGATGGGCCAGCCGGAGCCACGCTCGACGGTACCGGTGGCGCAAGCACCGCCGGTACCGGAGGGGTAGGGCGCAACAGCTCTCCCAGAATCTCTGGGAGAACGGCCCGGAGGCTCTCGTTCAGAGCGGCTGCAAAGAAAGGCATGGAGGTCGATGCAGGCGTCGACGTCAGAACCTGTTCCGAGCGTGGAGGCTGTTCCGGGCTGTCCAGAGTGGAGCGCATCGACACCTCCTGAACAGAGGGTGAGCGGTCCTCTCGGTGCCGATGCCTGCTGGGTGCCGACTCCCTCGGCGACCCAGAGCTCTCGGTGCCGACCCGGGAAGGAGACCGATGACGATGCTTCTTCGATTTCTTGGAACGAAGCATGTCACCGGAGCTTCCCGGCACCAACGAGGAGGACGTAGAATCCACCCGTCGCTTCCTCGGGGCCGAGGCCGAAGGAGGTCGGTCTCGGGGGGGCTGTACCGCAGGAGCCCTCAGGGTAGGGGGAGACCCACCCGAAGGCTGACCGCCACCAGCAGGGGAATGGACAGCCCTCACCTGCACTCCAGACGAAGCACCACCGTCCGACGACATCAGCAGACGAGGTCCCGGTACCACCGACGTTGATGCAGCTATCCGATGTCTCGGCGCCGATGCAGAGGGCCGATGCCTCGATGCACTCGATGCACTGGCGGCCGAGGATGAAGCTCTGGACGCTGAAGACGTCGATGCACTCGATACCCCCGGTGCCGATGCCGACGAAGAGCCCGAGAACAAGACGTTCCACTGGGCCAATCTCGCTACCTGAGTCCGCTTTTGCAAAAGGGAACACAGACTACAGGCCTGCGGGCGGTGCCCAGCCCCCAAGCACTGAAGACACGACGCGTGCCTGTCAGTGAGCGAGATGACCCGGGCGCACTGGGTGCACTTCTTGAAGCCGCTGGTAGACTTCGATGTCATGGGCGGAAAAATCACGCCGGCGAGATCAAAAGTCGAAATGGCGGAAAAGGCACCGAAAAAACAAGGGGAAGAAAACTTCGACCCGAGGCCTAAAAGCGGCCTACCCCGAAGACGAAAGAAAACTTACCGGGGCGAAAAGCTGAAAATAGCGGGAGGAGAAAAGACCAAGAGTCTTTTCCCACACAGAATGGATTATATATATATATTTTTTTCGAAAACACACGACGAACGCGCGAGGTCGACTTTGCGGGGCCCGACACGGCAAAAACACGACCGTACCGAGCGCGGACAAAAGAAGACTGACGAACACGAGCCGGTTCGGGCGGGAAGACGGCCGCGCATGCGCGGTGCGCATGAGCGCGCGAGGGCTAGCAAAGGCCTTTGCTAGTGAAGTTTCCGATTGGAGGGGCTGCCGTGGACGTCACCCATCAGTGAGATCAAGCAGCCTGCTTGTCCTCGGAGAATACTCAGTTTGGATGGCGATTTGGGGCACGAGTCCTGGAGCAGCGCTGAAGACAGCTGCTACCCACACCGCATCACGTGGTCTTCCGCCGCCCAGAATTTAAAACTTATCTTACCACGGGGTCCCGGCGGCAGGAGTGAAAGGCAAGCAGGTTCAGCACTTCAGCCTTCCCTTCTCTCTCAGCTATGGTCCCGCCCTTGCGGAAACAGGAAATGAGGGCGGGGCCAGAGCTAAGAGAGAAGGTAAGGCTGAAGCGCCCAGCCTCTTCGCCTTTCACTGCTGCCACCAGGACCCTGAGGTAAGATGAGTTTTAAATTCTGGGCGGCACGCAGGAAGACGAGGGTGGAGGACTGTTGAGGGTGGGCAGGTCGGGCTGGCTGAGAACTTCTGGCGGGTAAAATATTGAGGGTGCTCGAACACCATGGAAAAAAACGAAGCAGATCGCAAAAATAAAACAGTAATTTATTATTAAAACCTGAAGTTATATATACATAAATAGCCCGACACAGGCCGTGTTTCGCCCGACAGGGCTGCTTCAGGGGCTATACAACAATCCTTTACTCACAAGTTTAATTGATAATATTGAATATGTGCTGTGCTGAGTTGAACTGAAATTTCATACATAGGAGATTACTTTAGAAAAACATCTCTATCAGAGATGCCAAAAGAGTATTGACACAACGTCAAACGATCAGTCTCTTATCTCCGAAATAAGAGACTGATCATTTGACGTTGTGTCAATACTCTTTTGGCATCTCTGATAGAGCTGTTTTTCTAAAGTGATCTCCTATGTATGAAATTTCAGTTCATCTCAGCACAGCACATATCCAATATTATCAATTAAACTTGTGAGTAAAGGATTGTTGTATAGCCCCTGAAGCAGCCCTGTCGGGCGAAACACGGCCTGTGTCGGGCTATTTATGTATATATAACTTCAGGTTTTAATAATAAATTACTGTTTTATTTTTGCGATCTGCTTCGTTTTTTTCCATCTTGGAGCTTGCAGACCGTTTGCCCTTGTGTTTTCTTGGGTGCTCGAACACCTACAGCACCCATGGAGTTGGCGCCTATGCCCAACAGAGGCCCTGTTTCACCTTCAGGGGATTCAGTCACCTTCCAGTCCTTAACCAAAAGCAAAGGCCACATATCTACAAAGGGTAATCTGAATTACCCTATCGCAGATAAGAACCTGTGTTTCATCACAGCCCATTAGACCACCAGGTTTTGTTTTTACTGGGGGGAGGGGGGCACCACTATACTACAGTTTAGGGTGGGAGGAGGTGCCACAAGAGGTGTCAGGTTGGGGGTGAGGGGCAGATGCAGAGCTTCCAAGTTACCCTGTGCAAGGAGGGAGATTTTAAGCCAGTCCAGGATTTCAGACACCCTCATCATAGGCGCCCCGTATACGAGGCTTGGGGAGGCTAAGCCTCCCCAGCCCAACCGTGACCTTCCCCTGGCTGCTGCCCCCACAAATGTAGGGCTGGCGCAGCGCTGCAGCCAGGCAGCTCTCAAACTGTCCCTCCTTCCTTCCTGCTCTCAGCTCCCCGACCGGCAGCACTCCTCCTGTCTGTTCCTCCCCCTCCCCCGCGCGCGTGTGTTTTAACCCTTTTACGTTCCGTGGCAGCGATGTCAGTGACGAAGAAGGCACTGCGGGCTCGCCTCCGGCTCCAGCTTCTCCCTTCTCTCTTCACACAGTGTCCCGTCTTCTGCGATGATGCATTTCCTGTTTCCGCGAGGGCGGGACACTGTGAGGGAAGGGAGAAGCTGGAGGCGAGCCTGCAGTGCCTGCTTCTTCACTGACGTCACTGCCATGGAGAGTAAAAGGGTTAAACGTGTGTGGGGGGGGGGGCAGGAAGGAACGGAGAGGAGGGCTGTCGGGGAGCTGAGGGAGGGCAGGGAGAATCGCTGGACATGGTTGGGAGGGGAAGGCAGGGGGAGAGAACAGATCGCTGGACATGGAGAGGAGGGGAGGGCAGGTCAGGGGGAGAGAAGAGATTGCTCAACATGGAGAGAAGGGGAGGGCAGGGGGAGAGAAGAGATCGCTGGAGAGGAGGGGAGGGCAGGGGGAGAGAAGAGATCGCTGGAGAGGAGGGGAGGGCAGGGGGAGAGAAGAGATCGCTGGAAAGGAGAGGAGGGCAGGGGAGAGAGGAGAATTGCTGGACATGGATGGATGGAGGGGAGGACAGGGGGAGAGAAGAGATCGCTGGACAGGAGGGGAGGGCAGGAGAGAGAGGAGAATTGCTGGACATGGATGGATGGAGGGGGCAGGGGAGAGAGGAAATTTGCTGAATATGGATGGATGGAAGAGAGGGCAGGGGAGAATGGAGAGTTGTTGGACATGGATGGATGGAGGGGAGGAAAGTATGGAAGGAGATGCACACGGATGGAGGGCAGGGAAGAGAGGAGACATGTTGGACATGGATGGAGTGGAGCGCAGGGAAGAGAGGAGAAATGTTGAACAAGGATGGAGGGAAGGAAAGACAAAGGAAGGAGATGCACATGGATGGAGTGGAAGGGAGAGAGGAGAAATGCTGGACATGGATGGAGAGTAGGGAAGACAGAGGAAGTAGATGAACATGGATGGAGGGGAGGGGAGTGAGGAGAAATGCTGGATATGGATGGAGGGAAAACTGCTGAATTTAAGGGCTGGATTGGAACACTTTGAGGGCAGATGTTGAAACTGGAGAAAGGATAGGGACAGGGCTACAGATGGTAGACAGGACACATAAGGACACAGAAGGATGGTGGACATGGTGAGAGAAAAAATATGAAATGGAAAAAAGACACTGCATAAAACAGAAGACACTGGGACCAAAGCTAATAGAAAAACTAAATGATCAAACAGCAAAGGTAGAAAACACTTTTTTATTCAGAATTTATTAATTGGAATATGTCAGCTTTTGGAAATGTGCATCTGTGATATTTTGCATGCTGACGTCTTGAGGTATTCTGCTAGCGTGTAGTATTTGCAGCCCTTTTTACATAAGTACATAAGCACTGCCACTCTAGGAAAAGACCAAAGGTCCATCAAGCCCAGCACTCTGTCTCCGACAGCGGCCAATCCAGGCCCCAAGAACCTGGCAAAAACCCAGAATTTAATAACAATCAATGGACTTTTCCTTCAGGAATCTGTCCAGACCCCCTTTCAACTCAGCAAGGCCAGCTGCCGTCAGTACCTTCTCCAGCAATGAGTTCCAGAGTCTAACCACACGCTGAGTAAAGAAAAACTTTCTCCAATTTGTTTTAAACCTACCACATTCTAATTCCATCTTGTGTCCCCTAGTTCTATTAGTGTTAGAAAGCGTAAACAAACGCTTCACATCTGTCCGCTCTACCCCACTCATTATTTTGTAGACCTCTATCATATCACCCCTCAGCCGCCTTTTCTCCAGGCTAAAGAGTCCTAGTCGTCTTATCCTCTCCTCATAAGGTAGTCGTCCCATCCCTTTTATCATTTTCATCGCCCTTCTCTGCACCTTCTCCAATTTTTTTATATCTTTTTTGAGATGAGGCGACCAGAACTGAACATAATACTCCAGGTGCGGTCGCACCATGGAGCGATATAACGGCATTATAACATCCTCATGCTTGTTTTCCATCCCTTTTCTAATAATACTCAACATTCTGTTCGCCTTCTTAGCTGCCGCAGCACATTGAGCGGAAGATTTCAACGTTCTATCCACGATGACTCCCAGATCCCTTTCTCGCTCCGTAACTCCTAAAGCGGAACCTTGCATGACAGTCTTCATTCGGGTTCCTCCTTCCCGCGTGCATCACTTTGCACTTGTCAACGTTGAACTTCATCTGCCATTTGGACGCCCAATTCCCCCAGTCTCACGAGGTCCTTTTGTAATCTTTCACACTCCTCCCGCGACGAGACGACCCTGGATAACTTTGTGTCATCTGCAAATTTAATTACCTCACTAGTTACTCTCATCTCAAGGTCATTTATAAATATGTTAAAAAGCAGCAGTCCCAGCACAGACCCCTGAGGGACCCCACTAACTACCCTTCTCCATCGAGAATACTGACCATTCAACCCTACTCTCTGCTTCCTGTCTTTTAACCAGCTCTTAATCCATAACAATTTTTGTTTTGTTTTTTTGTTTCACTAGGTTGAGTACTGGTGTTTTAGAGCCCGGTGTAATTATAGTGCTGCCTTTCCACGCATAAGGTTGTAGCTCGTCCTCTCCTTGGAATTAGTGCTGTTATGGTTTGGTAAGGTTATGAGTGTGTTTTTGCACAAGTTTGTGTATAGTGTTTTGCAGTGGAGAGATTGTGTGTTGGCCTTACTGAGGTGGCATCAAAACATCAGAAATGGTGTAGAGTCTAAATCATGGCACATAATAACATAGTAGATGACGGCAGAAAAAGGCCTGCACGGTCCATCCAGTCTGCCCAACAAGATAACTCATATGTGCTACTTTTTGTGTATACCCTACTTTGATTTGTACCTGTGTTCTTCAGGGCGCAGACTGTATAAGTCTGCCCAGCACTATCCCCGCCTCCCAACCACTGGCTCTGGCACAGACCGTATAAGTCTGCCCAGCACTATCCCCGCCTCCCAACCACCAGCCCCACCTCCCACCACCGGCTCTGGCACAGACCATATAAGTCTGCCCAGCACTATCCCTGCCTCCCAACCTCCGGCTCTGGCACAGACCGTATAAGTCTGCCCAGCACTATCCCCGCCTCCCAACCACCAGCCCCGCCTCTCGATCTCGATTAAGCTCCTGAGGATCCATTCCTTCTGCACAGGATTCCTTTATGCTTATCCCACGCATGTTTGAATTCCGTTACCGTTTTCATTTCCACCACCTCCCGCGGGAGAGCATTCCAAGCATCCACTACTCTCTCCGTGAAAAAATACTTCCTAACATTTTTCTTGAGTCTGCCCCCCTTCAATCTCATTTCATGTCCTCTCGTTCTACCACCTTCCCATCTCCGGAAAAGGTTCGTTTGCGGATTAATACCTTTCAAATATTTGAATGTCTGTATCGTATCACCCCTGTTTCTCCTTTCCTCCAGAGTATACATGTTTAGTTCAGCAAGTCTCTCCTCATACGTCTTGTAATGCAAATCCCATACCATTCTCGTAGCTTTTCTTTGCACCGCTTCAATTCTTTTTACATCCTTAACAAGATACGGCCTCCAAAACTGAACACAATACTCCAGGTAGGGCCTCACCAACGACTTATACGGGGGCATCAACACCTCCTTTCTTCTGCTGGTCACACCTCTCGCTATACAGCCTAACAACCTTCTAGCTACGGCTACCGCCTTGTCACACTGTTTCGTCGCCTTCAAATCATCAGATACTATCACCCCAAGATCCCTCTCTCCGTCCGTACCTATCAGACTCTCCCCGCCTAACACATACGTCTCCAGTGGATTTCTATTTCCTAAGTGCATCACTTTTCATTTCTTCGCATTGAATTTTAATTGCCAAACCTTAGACCATTCTTCTAGCTTCCTCAGATCCTTTTTCATGTTTTCCACTCCCTCCCGGGTGTCCACTCTGTTACAGATCTTAGTATCATCCGTAAATAGGCAAACTTTACCTTCTAACTCTTCGGCAATGTCACTCACAAATATATTGAACAGAATCGGCCCCAGCACCAATCCCTGAGGCACTCCACTACTCACCTTTCCCTCCTCCGAGCAAATTCCATTCACCACCACCCTCTGGCGTCTGTCCATCAACCAGTTCCTAATCCAGTTCACCACTTCGGGTCCTATCTTCAGCCCATCCAGTTTATTTAACAGCCTCCTGTGGGGAACCGTGTCAAAAGCTTTGCTGAAATCTAAGTAGATTATGTCCATAGCTCGTCCCTGATTCAATTCTCCTGTCACCCAATCAAAGAACTCAATGAGATTCGTTTGGCACGATTTCCCTTTAGTAAAACCATGTTGTCTCGGATCTTGCAACTTATTGGCTTCCAGGAAAATCACTATCCTTTCCTTCAGCATCGCTTCCATTACTTTTCCAATAACCAAAGTGAGGCTTATCGGCCTGTAGTTTCCATCTTCTTCCCTATCACCACCTCCGCCGTTCTCCTCTTGAAGGATCTACATATGGTCGTTAATAAAAGGAGCTCATTGTGAAAACTATGCACCCTAAAAGGGTGTTTTGTGGCTCTACATGAGAACTGTGATATTATGATCCCTTGTTTTATATTGTTGACAGTCTGCATTTTCTGTATGGGTGGTATATTGGTGTATTAGGGTCTGCCCAGTGCAATACTTATGGTACAGTAAGGTTCTGAGCGTGTTTTTGTACAAAGTTGTGCATAGTGTTTTGCAGTTGAGCGATTGTGGTTAGTATATGCTTTGAGCAACCACTTTATTCTTCGACATACGATACATATTTAATATCTAAATTTAATAAAAGGTATTAATTGTGACTATTTTATTTTTACTTATTTTTTTCTGTGTGTTGTCAGACAATTATGAATGTAATCTCTGACCCTGGCCTCACCCCAACCCCTTTAGCCTCCCCAAACAGTTGGGCCACCGACCGATTATGAACCTCATGATGCATTATGTGACTTGCAGCACTGATTTCAATGAATAGAACCAGACTACATTTGGGATGTAAGTTTATGGCCAGTACTGGTTTTAATGTCTCCCCTCATGGAACTGGGTAACTTGGCAGCTCTGTAGAAGCACACAGCAGTATGCTTGGGTTTTTATTTTTTTTAATATCGACCCTTCCTGTCAGTGCCTGAGATAATGACAGGCTCTGATAGGAAAGGTAATGAACAGCGGATTAACTCAGCAGTAGTTTGCCAGCTTGAAGTCTTGGCAGCCATTGTGAAGCGGTACTGGAGCGAGCGGGAGCGGCATCGCCGGGCAGGAAACAGTGGGGTCCTTTCCTGCCCCAAAGAGGCCACTAGACCACCAGGGCATGATAAGGTAGGGGATCCAGCAACAGCACACCAGACAGGCTGCCCACTTGCCCGCAAACCCAGACAAATGGGCAGGCTGGAAAAACCTGCTCGGACGTCCCCCAGTGTCCTCAAAAAGAGGACATTTCCAGGTAAAAACGGACTTATGGTAACTCTAAGTCAGCAAGGACTGTGAAACATTTACCAAGGATGTTGGTGAGCGAGGAGAACAACAACCACATTACATCACTACTTGTTGTTGTAGACTTCGAGCCTTGGTTTCACTCAAGAAAAGCACATTATTTACTTAAACAATGGCCTCACGGTTAAGGTGCCCCTTCAATGTGGTGTGCCAGTGGGACAATATTGTGGCCCCTCAAGTCACAACATCCGAGACAAAGTTTGTTGTGCATCGACAACAAGGCCAGGAATGCACATCACCAACTCAGGTGCAGCCTGCAATTTCTGCATAAAAGAGGCTCATACCTGAGACAAGTGGCTGATTGCTTTTCTGCTGATCTGAAGTAAAGCCCCTGCCTCCTTGATGATCTGCCTGAGGAACACTCTGCCACCTGCCAGATATTTCCATTCAGGTTATGTAGCTGCCATATAATTGCTGTGTGTTACTCTGGGGTTAGGATGTAGCTATACTAGAAGCCTACCTTAGGGTCTGATGTGAGTTTGCTATGATAAGCTTATCACTGTAATTATTCTTGCCTTTCATTTTGTTACTACTACTAATCATTTCTATAGCGCTACTAGACGTACACAGTGCTGTACACATTATATGAAGGCACTTTCTCTGTCCCTAGAAGGCTCACAATTTAAGTTTTTGTATCCGGGACAATGGAGGGTTAAGTGACTTGCCCAAAGTCACAAGTAGCTGCAGTGGGAATCAAACCCATAAGAGCATATGAGTAGCCATAGTGGGTCAGACCAATAGTTCATCTAGCCCAGTATCCTGTTTTCCAAACAGTAGCCAAGCCAGGTCACAAGTATCTGGCAGAAACCCCAAATGTGGAAACACTCTATACTACAAATCCCAGGGCAAGCAGTTGCTTCCCATGTCTGTCTCAATAGCAGACTATGGACTTTTTACCCAGGAATTTTTCCAAACCTTTTTTAAACCCAGATACGCTAACCACAGTTACAACATCCTCTAGCAAAGAGTTCCAGAGCTTAACTATTCGTTGAGTGAAAAAATATTTCCTCCTATTTGTTTTAAAATTATTTCCATGTAACTTCCTCGAGTGTCCTCTAGTCTTTGTTCTTTTGGAACGAGTAAAAAATCGATTTACTTCTACTTGTTCTACAACACTCAGGATTTTGTAGACCTCAATCATATCTCCCCTCATCTGTCTCTATTCCAAGCTGAAGAGCCCTCTTTAGCCTTTCCTCATACAAGAGGAGTTCCATACACTTTTATCATTTTGGTCGCTCTACTTTGAACCTTTTCTAATTCTGCTATATCTTTTTTGAGATATGGTGACCAGAACTGAACATAATTCTCAAAGTGCACACGCACCATGGAGCAATACAAAGGCATTATAGTATTTTCAGTCTTATTTACCATCCATCCTATATAATAAAAAGCACCTCCCAACGTTCTGAAGCTGACTCCGTGGCACAAAAACTTTGAGCCATTCGTGCTCTCCATCTGATGAAATGACATCGGAACTTCCTGGTACGTCACCAGCGACACTAACCAACCACAAGAAAGCAACACTCCCCAAACACCGTACCCGAACGTCAACGACACAAAACCGCCGAGAAGAACAGCGCCGGTAAAGCACAGAAAACCTCGCAAACACACTCGAAAACAGCCCCTCCCCGGTGCTCTGACACTTGCCCCTCCCGAGATGCCACTGGACCAAATCCCCCGGCAACAGACACCCTCATCCGATTTCGGACACCCGCCCTCTACTACCAGACTTCGGACCTCTCCCTCCTCCACCAAAACACTCCCTCCCGAATCGGCGTAAAAATCATAATCTCCCGCCTCCCGTCACGACACGCCTCCGGGCGTAGAGGACCCCACCCTCTCCCCCCGCGCTCAAGGATCTTTGTCCCTCTGTAACACCCTACCTCACACTTGCAGGCACCCTCCATCGACTGTGTTACGAAATTTAAAAAAAACCCAGCAACCACACGGAAGCAACCCACTCCACCCCTCAACAAACGCCGACCCCACTCCACCCACCACCACATTTCACCCATCCACGGCACCCCCCCCGTGTCATTGACAGACACAAACACACACACACAATACATCCCCCCTCCACCCCCCCAAAAATCCACGCAGAACCACCTCCAAAACCACTGCAAACCCCTCTAAGTTCAAAAACAATTCCTCCTACTTTGACAGAACACAAAAAAACAAACAAAAAAAACACTAGCAACAACACAAGACACAACCCACTCCACCACTCAACAAACGCTGACCCCCCCCAACCACCCTCACATTTCACCAACCCACAGACCCCCCCCCCCCCCCCCCACTGTCATGGACAGACACAAACACAACACAAAAAACAAACAAAAAAACCCAGCAACAACACAGACACAACCCACTCCACCCCTCAACAAACGCTGATCCCCCTCCAACCACCCTCACATTTCACCAACTCACGGACCCCCCCCCCCCCACTGTCATTGACAGACACAAACACACACACACAATACCACATAAGTTCAAAAACAACTCCTCCTACTTTGACAGAACGCAAAAAAAAAACCCCAAAAAACAAAGCCAGCAACAACACGGACACAACCCACTCCACCCCTCAACAAACGCTGACCTCCCCCTCCAACCACCCTCACATTTCACCAACCCACGGACCCCCCCCCCCCCCCCCCACTGTCATGGACAGACACAAACACACACACAATACCACATAAGTTCAAAAACAACTCCTCCTACTTTGACAGAACGCAAAAAAAAACCCAAAAAACAAAGCCAGCAACAACACGGACACAACCCACTCCACCCCTCAACAAACGCTGACCCCCCTCCAACCACCCTCTCTCCCCCTCCCCGGTCATGGATGGACAAAAAACACACACGCACAATACCACAGAAACACACACATTCCACTGCAAACACCCTGCAACAATAACCACCCTCAAAGACACACACCACTTCATCCCACTTTGCCAGCACGGCACATCCCCCCAACCCCCCCCCCCCCCCAAACCAACACTGAACACAAAAATATCACAAAAACACAGACTCTCACCACCAACCTCCAAATACACCCCACCCTCACTCACTTACACACACAAATACACAAACTGACTCTGTGACACCAACACAAACAATGTAGCTCAGTGACACACATGATCTTTCACACGTCCCCGTCCCCCCCAAAACCACAGAAGATGCACAAGGATAGATGCACACCCAATCTCTTTCTCTCACTGTATATCATCCCTGCAACAATAACCACCCTCAAAGCCACACACCACTTCATCCCACTTTGCCAGCAAGGGACATCCCCCAACCCCCCCCCCCCCACAACACCAACATTTAAAACAAACAAAAAAAAAACCCAAAACACAATAATACAAGCCACCAACAACACGGCCAACCCACCCCCTCCCCAAAAAACCCAACACAGACCCCCCTCCAAGCACAATGCCACACCCTCTCACAGCAGCTTCCACAACCCACCCTCCCCTACCAGCCACTGTGAGACATAAACACAAAAACACAAACACTAGCAACCAACCTCCCAGTCCACCCCACCCTCTTTCACTTTCATACACACACAAACACTCTCTGTGAAACACACACAGACACACTCTCTGTGTCACACACACACAGTAAAGCAGAGTTAAAGATCACAAAACACGTCCCATCCACAACATATGCCCCCAAACCCCAGGCCCACCAAAATCACAAGACAACTGCAACTCTAAGACAAAAAAAAAAAAAATAAAAAAAACAACCAACCCCTCCATGTTCACCAGACGTCCACCCACCCACAACATTGCTACACGATACTCGCCCACGCACTCCAACTTTGCCCCACCCTCTTTCACTCCCCCCCCACACACACAATCTATCTTTCAGACACATCTCTGTTTCTCAAACTCACAAACACCACCACCGCCCCCCACCCTTTAAAAAAAACAAACCACAAACTGATGCACAACATGGAGAGATGGATACTCACTCTCTCCCTCACCACACACTCACCACCACCCCCGCCCACTATTCCCCCCCCCCCCGACATTCTGAGACAAAAACACAATATCACACAAACACAGGAACTCACAACCAACCTCCCACTCAACACAACCCTCTCTCACTTTCAAGAACACACAAACCATCACTGACACACAGCCATACTCTCTGTGTCATACACACAGTGATGTCGCCTCACCCATCACCACACACACCCCTTAACCACCAAGGTAAAATTATGTATCATACCTGATAATTTTCTTTCCATTAATCATAGCTGATCAATCCATAGACTGGTGGGTTGTGTCCATCTACCAGTAGGTGGAGATAGAGAGCAATCCTTTTGCCTCCCTATATGTGGTCATGTGCTGCCGGAAACTCCTCAGTATGTCGATATCCAAGCTCCATCCGCAGGACTCAGCACTTAGAGAATTACACCCACAAAGGGACACTCTGCCCAGCTCACCACCGCCGAAACGGGGGAGGGGAATTAACCCAGCTCATCCCACACAAGTGGGGGAGGAGAATCCGTCCAGCTCATCCCCGCGGAGCGGGGGAGGGACACCACACCCGCCGATGCGGGGGGATCTGGCTTATCCTGCAACCGCAACCGCGGGAGGAGCTGACTGACCCTAACACCGCCGAAGCGGGAGGGGTACAAAGCTGCCCTACTGCCGCACGAAGCGGGAGGGAGCGCCGGCAGAATTTAAGTCTCAATCCAGCCCCGTAAAACGGAGGGGAGAGGAATGCAGCAGCTCACTGTAACACAAATTCGTCTCAACTCTTGAAGAATCCATTGAAAAACTTGAACACGAAGTCCTCCTGAACAGGAACTGAAGACTAAACTTGAACCTGAAATGCAACCAGAATATAAACAATACAGATATCTGGGAGGGGCTATGGATTGATCAGCTATGATTAATGGAAAGAAAATTATCAGGTATGATACATAATTTTACCTTCCATATCATCATGCTGATCAATCCATAGACTGGTGGGATGTACCGAAGCAGTACTCACCCAGGGCGGGACATAGAAATCCCTGACCGCAACACTGAAGCTCCAAACCGGGCCTCCGCCCGAGCAGCCACAGTCAAGCGGTAATGCCTGGAGAAGGTATGGGCCGATGCCCAAGTTGCCGCCTTGCAAATCTCCTCCAAGGAGACGGACCCGGCCTCTGCCATCGAGGCCGCCTGAGCTCTAGTGAAGTGAGCCTTCAGCTGGATAGGCGGCACCTTCCCCGCGGCCACATAAGCCGCTGCAATGGCTTCCTTGACCCATCTTGCCACTGTAGGCTTAGCAGCCTGCAGACCCTTACGAGGACCTGCAAACAGGACAAACAGATGATCCGACTTCCGGAAATCATTGGTCACTTCCAAATATCTGATGATGACTCGTCTCACATCCAGATATTTGAGAGCAGAGTATTCCTCTGGGTAGTCCTCCCTACGAAAGGAAGCGAGAAACAACCTTGGGCAGGAAGGAAGGCACTGTGCGAATAGACACTCCTGCCTCAGTGAACTGCAGAAAGGGCTCTCGACATGAGAGTGCCTGGAGCTCAGAAACTCTTCTGGCTGAAGTGATAGCCACCAAAAAGACTGCTTTCAACGTCACGTCTTTCAGAGATGCCCTTGACAAGGGTTCAAAAGGCGGCTTCTGCAAGGCTCTTAGCACCAGGTTGAGATTCCACGTAGGCACCACTGAGTGCAGAGGAGGGCGCAGGTGATTAACTCCCTTGAGAAAGCGCACCACATCTGGCTGCGAAGCCAGGGAAGCACCCTTCAGGCGGCCCTTGAAGCAAGCCAGAGCCGCTACCTGGACTTTAAGGGAACTGAGCGACAGGCCTTTCTCCAGACCTTCTTGCAGGAACGCCAACACTGAAGAAATTGGAGCAGTGAAGGGAGAAAGTGAGCCTGCTTCACACCATGCTGCAAAGGTACGCCAAACCCTGGCGTAAGCAGTAGAAGTAGAGCGCTTTCTCGCTCTTAGCATAGTGGCGATGACCTTGTCTGAGAAGCCCTTCTTTCTCAGACGCTGCCGCTCAATAGCCAGGCCGTAAGACCAAAGGGGGAGGGATCCTCCATCACCACGGGACCCTGATGCAACAGGCCCTGCTCCACTGGCAGCCGCAGAGGATCGTCCACTGAGAGCCTGATCAAGTCCGCATACCAGGGACGTCTGGGCCAGTCCGGACCCACCAGGATTATCCGGCCCGGATGCTTTGCCACCCGGTCTAGCACCCTGCCCAACATGGGCCAGGGCGGGAACACATAGAGAAGCTCCTGTGTCGGCCACTGTTGGAGAAGAGCATCTACTCCCAGGGATCGAGGGTCCCGTCCTCTGCTGAAAAAGCGCGGCACTTGGCAATTGGCCGATTACGCCATCAGATCTAGGCTCGGCTGGCCCCAGCGCTTCGTGATGTCCAAGAACGCCTGAGCAGATAGCTGCCACTCTTCGGGATCCAAGGTATGGCGACTGAGAAAGTCCGCCTTGACATTCATGACTCCGGCAATGTGGGCTGCTGACAGCTGTTCCAGGTTCGCTTCCGCCCACTGGCATAGATTCATGGCCTCCTTGGCTAGAGGGGCGCTCTTGGTACCTCCCTGGCGGTTGACATAGGCCACAGCCGTGGCATTGTCCGACAGGACCCGTACTGGTTTCAACGCCAGGACCGGGAGGAACTCCAAAAGCGCCAACCGAATGGCTCTGAGTTCCAGGAGGTTGATAGACCACTTTGCCTCTGCAGGAGACCAGAGCCCCTGCGCTGTCCTTCCCAAGCAGTGGGCTCCCCAGCCCGTCAAAGAGGCGTCCGT
This sequence comes from Microcaecilia unicolor, assembly GCF_901765095.1. NCBI lineage: Eukaryota > Metazoa > Chordata > Amphibia > Gymnophiona > Siphonopidae > Microcaecilia > Microcaecilia unicolor. The sequence continues at coordinate 132,199,183 of NC_044037.1, forward strand.
CGTGACGACAATCCACTCCGGGGTCACAAGAGGCATCCCTGCAGACAACTTGTCTGTCTGCAGCCACCAGCTCAGCGCCTTGCGCACTGCTGGGTCCAAGGGAAGGTGCACAGCATAATCCTCCGACACCGGAGTCCAGCGCTGCAGCAGAGAGTGTTGTAGTGGTCTCATATGAGCCCTGGCCCAGGGCACTACTTCCATCGTGGCCGTCATAGAGCCCAACAGCTGCACATAGTCCCAAGCCCGGAGCGGAGAGGCTACTAGGAACTGGTCCACCTGAGCCTGAAGTTTGACAATCCGATTGTCCGGCAGGAACACTCTGCCTAATTGGGTGTCGAATCGAACTCCCAGATACTCCAGGGACTGAGTCGGGCGCAGCTGGCTTTTCTCCCAGTTGATGATCCACCCCAGGGAGCTCAAAAGAGCAATCACCCGGTCCACAGCTTTGCCGCACTCTGCATAAGAGGGGGCTCGGATCAACCAGTCGTCCAGATAAGGATGGACTTGTACTCCTTCCTTTCGCAGGAAGGCCGCGATGACCACCATTACTTTGGAGAAGGTCCGCGGAGCAGTAGCCAACCCGAACGGGAGGGCTCTGAACTGGAAGTGTCGGCCCAGGACTGCAAAACGCAGAAAGCGTTGATGAGGAGGCCAGATGGGAATATGCAAGTACGCTTCCTTGATGTCCAAGGATGCCAGGAACTCCCCTGCCTTCACTGCCGCTATAACAGAGCGGAGGGTCTCCATGCGAAAGTGCAGAACTTTCAAGGCCCGATTGACCCCTTTGAGGTCGAGGATAGGCCGTACAGAACCTCCTTTCTTTGGTACCACAAAGCAAATGGAGTAACGTCCCTTGCCAAGCTGATTTTCTGGCACCGGAACGACCGCACCCAGGCGGATCAGATTGTTCAAGGTCTGCTGCACTGCCACAGCTTTGACCGGAGACTTGCAGGGAGAGAGTACAAACCCGTCTCTTAAGGGTCGGCAGAACTCTAGCTTGTAGCCGTCTCTGATGACTTCCAGCACTCAAGCGTCTGAAGTTACCCTGGTCCACTCGCCCAGAAACGAGGACAGGAGTCCTCCAATTTGCACTGGGCCATGGACCAGGACCCCGTCATTGGGTACGAGACCCTGGGGGAGGACAGGAGGGCGCACCTCCAGGACGGCGGTCTCTGCGAAAGGAATGCTGCTTGAGGGAGAAGTTCCTCTTGAAGGAAGAGGGGGCAGAGGAGCCCGACTTGCCCGGGCGGTACCGACGGGCTTCCTGAAACCGTCCTCTGGAGATACCGGGGCGAGCACTGGCCCGAGCCCTGACCTCTGGTAACCTCTTGCCCTTAGACGTGCCGAGATCGGTCACAATTTTGTCCAGCTCGACCCCAAAGAGCAGCTTGCCTTTAAAAGGCAACTTAGCCAGGCGGGACTTAGAGGCGTGGTCCGCAGACCAATGTTTCAGCCAAAGCCACCGCCGCGCAGAGACTGTCTGAGCCATACCTTTAGCCGAGGCTCTCAAGACATCATACAGCAAGTCTGCCAAATAAGCCGATTCCAGGGCCGGCCAATCAGCCCTCAAGGAAGGATCCGAGGGGGAAGCCCGCTGCACAATCGTCAGGCACGCCCTGGCCACGTAGGAGCCACAAACTGAGGCCTGCAAACTTAAGGCAGCCGCCTCGAAGGACGACCTTAAGGCCGCCTCCAATCTTCTGTCTTGGGCGTCCTTTAGGGCCGTGCCACCTTCCACCGGCAACGCCGTTTTCTTAGTCACCGCAGTGATTAAAGAATCCACGGTAGGCCAAAGAAAGGCCTCACGTTCACTTTCAGGCAAAGGATAGAGGCGGGACATAGCCCTAGCCACTTTGAGGCTCGCTTCCGGGACATCCCATTGAGCCGAAATTAAGGTGTGCATGGCATCATGCACGTGGAAGGTTCTAGGCGGGCGCTTCGTCCCCAGCATAATGGCGGAGCCAACAGGGGCTGAGGGAGAGACGTCCTCCGGAGAGGAAATCTTTAAAATGCTCATGGCCTGCATTAACAGGTTGGGCAAATCCTCTGAGCGAAAGATCCGTGCTGCAGAGGGGTCATCCGCTCCATCCGAGCGGGAATCCGTCTCCTCAAAGGAATCCCCAAAGGACCGTTGGGAGAACTCAGATACGCTGCCCTCATCTACATCAGAGGAAACAGCGTCCTCTAAGGCCTGGGAATCCACCCGAGGGCGTTTACTTCCGGGGGCCTCAACCCCTTTATCGGACAAGGGAGAAGGGGCAGCGTTCTGCATAAGGAAGGCCTGATGCAGCAGCAAAATAAACTCGGGGGAGAAACCCCCCAGACTGTGCACTTCAGCAGCCTGGGCCACAGCCCTAGACGCAGCCTCAACTGGCGCTCGTAAGAGCGGGGGAGAAACATGCTGCGCATCCAAGATGGCGTCCGGCGCGACACTCCGCGAAGGAGCCGCGCGGGAAGAACAGCGCTTAACTTTAGCCGCTTTTTTGCCGTCGCCCAAATCAAGGGCGGCCATGGCATGAACGTCTCCCAGCTCAAGGGCGGCCCAAGAAGAAGCCGTCCGAGGAGAGTGGCCGGCCAAGATGGCGCAGGCGAGCAGCGGGGGATGGGCGTTTATGGCGGGAAAAACCGCCGCACCGGAGGAAGACCCGGGACACTGGCCGGCCTCCGAACTGACACCCAACAAGGGCGAATTAGACTTTAATACCCCCGCATCCCCGCTAGGAGCGCACACGCGGTCCAGGGAGCGATTCTTCGCGCCCTCGCCCTCCGACGCCATAGGCCACGTGGAGATCAATCGGGGAACCCCCTGCCCGCTATAAAAAAGGTAAAAATGACCTGCTTCTCGCTCCGAGCTGTAACGACCTGGTGTCCCAGTGAGTAGCTGCAATAAACGTTTAAATAAACGTCGAAATAAACGCCTTTAAGGACGTCCAAAATTTTTTTTTTTGTTTTTTTTTTGTTTAAAGGAGCCAGCGGGAGGGGGGAGAAAAGGAGGGACCTGGCGCCACCAGGTTTGCACTTGCTCAAGAAGAGCCCTCAACCCCAGGCACTCAACAAAACCTAAAAATTAGGCTTGGAGGCCTAGCCAGAGCTGCTGCTGTGTGTGACCACCACCTGCTGAGATAGAGAACATACTGAGGAGTTTCCGGCAGCACATGACCACATATAGGGAGGCAAAAGGATTGCTCTCTATCTCCACCTGCTGGTAGATGGACACAACCCACCAGTCTATGGATTGATCAGCATGATGATATGGAAATATCATCTCTCTCTCACACATACTCCTTCCCATGCATCACTCTCTCACACACACAAAATCATTTCATGTAACTACCAAACTTAATGTCTCCTAACAGAGTCCAAAAAAAGGAAAAAAAGGAAAATAACAACACTGCCCATTTCATTTCTAGGAAAACACTGGACACACAGAAAACAGCAACTGTGCCACCAAACGTACAAGGTACGAGGAAACGCACCTCTGAACTAAAAGGATTGACACTTAGAACCACAGTACGGAGATAACACGCCCTCACAATCTCTAATACAAGGTATGCAGCTTGGGGAAGACACACACACACACACAGTGACACACACACAAAAAACACTGGCCCACACACACAAACTACCTGTTAGACACACATGATCTTTCACTCACACACACAGACACACAACCACCGCCCACCTCCACCACAAAACCCCACTAAAAAAGAATAACACACACATACACTGATGCACAACATGCACACACTATCTCTCTATATATATATCACCACTTCAACAATAAGCACACTCAAACCCAAACATCACTTCAATACATACACTGTGAGACAAACAAAACCTGTAACTTCACAGTTCAATATATCATTCCCATTACATTTACACTTTATAAATGCCCATTTCATTTTTTCCACTCAAGTGCACACAGAGAAAACAAGCAGCGTGGTGAAACACTAACAAGGAAAAAGGAAACACACAAGAAACTACAACAGAGTGACACTGTGAAGCACAGAACAAAACTAAAAAAAAACCCAAAACCACTGGACTCCCAGGTATGCAAATTCGCAGCAAATAATGTAAGGGACAGGGGAAAAAACAAAAAAATGATGCACATATATGACCCCGTTTGTAACTTACACTCACTATCACAGGCACTATCTCTCTCTCTATGTCACACACAGAGACTCACTATCTCTGACACACATACTGTTACTGACATATAGTCACTATCCAGCTTATAATTGAAAAAGAAAAACGCCTATATTGCGACCCAAATCAGGAGATAGACGTTTGTCTCACAAAAACGAATAAAGCGGTATAATCGAAAGCCGAATTTGGACGTTTTCAACTGCACTCCGTCGCGGATGTGGACAAAGTTGATGGGGGCGTGTCAAAGGTGTGGTGAAGGCGGAACTGGGGCGTGGTTATCGGCCGATCAGAGATAGGCGCCTTTCGCCGATAATGGAAAAAAAATATGCGTTTTTAGCGAGAATTTAGGGCACTTTTCCTGGACCCTGTTTTTCCACGAATAGGGCCCCAAAAAGTGCCCTAAATGACCAGATGACCACTGGAGGGAGTCAGGGATGACCTCCCCTGACTCCCCCAGTGGTCACAAACCCCCTCCCACCACAAAAATATGCCATTTCACAATTTTTTATGTTCACCCTCAAATGTCATACCCATCTCCCTGGCAGCAGTATGCAGGTCACTGGAGCAGTGGACGTCAGGCAGGTAGACCCAGGCCCATCCCCCCCCCCACCTGTTACACTTGTGCTGGTAAATGAGAGCCCTCCACACCGCCCCCCAAACCCACTGTACCCACATGTAGGTGCCCCCCTTCACCCCTTAGGGCTATAGTAATGGTGTAGACTTGTGGGCGGTGGATTTTGAGAGGGATTTGGGGGGCTCAACACCCAAGGGAAGGGTGCTATGCACCTGGGAGCTCTTTTACCTTTTTTTTTGTTTTTGTAAAAGTGCCCCCTAGGGTGCCCGGTTGGTGTCCTGGCATGTGAGGGGGACCAGTGCACTACGACTCCTGGCCCCTCCCATGAACAAATGCCTTGGATTTATTCGTTTTTGAGCTGGGCGCTTTCGTTTTCCATTATCACTGAAAAACAAAAACGCCCAGCTCACAAATTGTCGAATAAAACATGGATGTCTATTTTTTTCGAAAATACGGTTCGGTCCGCCCCTTCACGGACCCGTTCTCGGAGATAGACGTTTTTGTTCAATTATGCCCCTCAAGATGTGTCAAACATACTCACACAGTGTCACACACATACTTGCAATCTCAGACACATATAGTCCATGACGCACACATATGCACTACTACTAATTATCAGACACAAACTCTATTTCTGACCCTCACACACATGCTGAGTCCACACATTTTTATATTTAATACATAATTTTAAAAACAAAATTGCAATTACATAACTTACATATTAACCATTTAATTTCTTTCAGAAACAAGAACACAAAAATTAAAAGCAAGGAGCTGCGGAGCATACAATTCAACTGACCATTGATCTACAATGTCCATTGTACCATCTACCATAAACACAGAGTGACAACTAACACACAGCGTTAAAAAACATACGGAGCCACAAAACACTTCAACAGCCTGACACATTGATCACTGTTTTACTCTCTCTCACAATCTCACACACTGTGGCACACAGACACACACAGTTGAACTATCTGATACAAAAACTGAGTATCACTCCCACTAAGTTAACACTGAAACACACTATCAGACAAACACACAGAAGGAGGCACAGTGCTATAGAACCAGTGGTGTGCTGGAGCCGGCTCGCACCAGCTTTACAGAGCCGGTTGTTAATTCTTCACGAATTTTGCGAGCCGGTTATTGTCTCTGTCAGCAGGGGACGGTCACGGGAACAAAGGTTTTTATTTTCCCTACAGCCGGGAGGCCTCCTCAAGTCCTCGTGCTGAATTGGGCTGCCTGGTTGGAGTGCTGAGGGCAGGACCGCAACCCAAAAAGGGGGGGGGGGGTGTCGTGGTGTCCTTCTAACTTCTTCTGTTCCTGCCGCGCGCCCTACCTGCTGCCTCACTTGTCTCCTCCCAGCGGTTCCTCCAGTCTCTGAGTCGCGTCCATGATCGACGTCACGATGCCGCTCCTTCCTCCCTCTGTCTCCCCGCCTCTCTGGTCTGAGTCCCGCCCATGACTCACGTCACGACGTCTTCCTCCGCATCCTCCCCCTGCGGCACCCTGCGCGCCCTTCTTGCTTAACGGATCCTAAGTCCTGCAGGTGTTTGGCGCCTTCTGCTTGCTTCAGTGCACGCTGTCTCCGTATCCTCACACCCCTGCCTTGCCGGCCAGCCAGGCCACCAGTCTACTATATCGTCCTGGTCCAGTCCTCCCTCCTCGTCGTCATGGATCTTCACTTCCAGTTCCATTCCAGCCAGGTAGGCTCCAGCGATCTAATATTTATTTAAATTGACTAAAAACATTTTTTATTGTATTTTCTGCTGCTGCTAGTGCTAGTTTTACAGAGCAGCAAGCTGCAGCTAGGGGCCTGCCTGGGTCCCGGGGGGGGGGGGGGGGGGGGGGGATCAAAATGTGAAAAGGAAGGGGGGGCCTGGGGGGGCAAGATAGAGCACTACTCTGGATGGGAGAAAGAGGACAATAATGGTAATGGGCATGAATGGCCAAATTTCAGGGCATGAATGGCCAATTTTCAGTGAGGATATCCTGTTTTCTGCTGGGTTCGTCTTAAGTTAACTGTTGTTGTAATCTATAAAATTGATGTAATATATATTGAAATTAAATGGAAGTAGAATTATTATTAAACTCTCCTTTCATTGGGGCACACATGGAATCAGATCTGTTTTGTAGAAAGTTACCTTTTAGATACACAAATGGTTTATTCTGTTTTGAACGTTTCAGGGGGAAGTGGTTTTATTAGTCAAAATAAATATTTTGTTTCATGCAGATTTTTTTTGTTTATACATAAATGGGCTATATAAGCCCCTAATGCAGCCCATATTGGTTTTCTTATATTTTGTTCTTGTGATAACTTATACTGTGCCAAAACTGAAAACTCTTATCTCTGTCTGGTCGGTAATAAAAGGAGCTCATTGTGAACACTATCTAACCCAAAAGGTTGTTTTGTGGCTTGGTATGGTCGCGTTTTCAATATGGTAATACTACTACGGCCCAGCTAAGGAACACCAGGTTATTTTGAGTTAGTCTTCACTGGACCAAACTTGCTTTCCTTGTGCCACCATCACTATCCAGCAGGTAGGCTGTGTCTTAAAAGATGGAGGAGAAAGGATTTTTTTAAAAACATTTATCACACATTCCAAGCAAAGTTGGCTTACATTTCAAAATACACTGGGACAGAATAATAGAATTCAGTTATATTATGGGAACAAATAGATGGATATGTCTGAAACATTTGAGATTAGCATATATATGATATGTACCCAACTGAGCATTTAAACGTTTGTCCTTTAATGATACCATATGTTCAGAAATCCATAGCCATTTAGTATAGGTAGTTATTCAAACATTATCACATTCATACACCAGAACAGGCATCCATCCATCACATCACATTGCAAAAGAAAACAACTTCTACAGAGTACGTCCAAAATTTAATTTTTATTTCCTTATTTCTTTCTTCCAAAATTCCAGACAGCACATGTACAGATCAGTAGGAGGACCCAAAGCACTCCAAAACAAGTAAAGTCACAAACAACACAGTTTATTGTTCAACCACCCTTAGGATTTACCTTGGGTTTAAAAAGCAAAACCATGTGTATATCCTTTGTACCAATAATGTAGAATAAAATTACATGTTGTTAATACTTTACCAGCTAACTCTCTTCCTGGGAATAGCCAGCTTTGCAATTTATGTGTGTGTGGGAGGGAGGGGGCACGCAGAGGTGGATGGGGGGCGCAGAGGTGGATGGGGGAGAGAGCCTGTTAAAAATTTACCAGCACACCACTGTATAGAACGCACACAAATACAAAAAATGACAGATGAAGTAAAAAATAGGAATAGAAGAGTATATTTACAGAGACGGAAAGACAAACAGAACAACAGTTAAGACAGCCTCCAGTGACAACACACTGTACAACTACAAACTCCGCAATTGAAATAACAGATTGTGTAAATGAGAACAACACTCCATACTACAGTTGTGGTGCCATGAACGCTAAATGCATATTTTGTCAAGCAAAACATTTTAAGAATGAAACACCTTCCGACAAACTATTTACAAAATGCTGTAGTAAGGGCAAAGTACATCTTCCACCTATTAGATGTCATGAAATTATACAAAAACTTCTATCAGGGGAACATCAATATTCTAAAACTTTTTATGAAAAACATTCGGTCTATTAATAGTTCCTTAGCTTTTGCCTCTGTGGGAGCTAACATTTCACCACCACCTGGATATGGGCCCTTACTGCTTCAGAATTAACAGCAATATTTACCATAGAACATCATCACTACATCCTGATAATGAACATAAAAGACAATATGCTCAATTATATATTCTAGATCCAGAGGAAGCTGCCATCCAGAGGCTACAAATCAAAACAAATTCAAACATCAATGACACATTAATGACACTATTAAGCAATATTATGGCACGTGACAATCCTTTTGCACAGGCCTGCAAAATGCTCTATGAAGTAGAGAATGCATCACAGAAGCACAACGACTAACAATAGAACCACCTAGAATCTCAATGGCTATTGTACAAGATCGAAAAAATGATCAACGAAGATATAATGCCCCTAGAGCAAATGAGGTGGCTTTCATTTTTCAAAACACAGACGGAGAACCTCCATTACATCGAGATCTCATAATACACTGCAGGAACAAAAAAAAATGAACCCAGGGGAGATCACGTGACGCCATGGCGGAGAGCAGACGCACCTGAAGAGCTCTCCGACCCCGATCCTCCTTCCCCGTTGAGCTGAACAATCACGGACCCAGAGTGCGTGCTACAACACATCGGAGCATAGATTAAACTCCAGCGAGTGAGTATCGGACAGCATACGCCGGGGATGGCTGCGAAAACCGCTCAAAAAGAGAAGTTGCGGCAAAAACAACCAGACCCCAAAATGGCGTCCTCGCCGGAAAAATCCAGCACAGCAGTTTCTTCGGCGTGGGTGGCGGAGATAACGGCGGAGATGTCCGCCGTTATGGAGGAGCTACTAGAGCGCAGATTAGCCCCCATCGACTCCAAATTGGAGAAGCTGCACTCGCGAATGGAGGACTTGGCGAGAGAATGCGTGGCTTGTCAAACTCGAACGAGCGTGGTGGAGGATAAATTACAGGAGGTGGAGGCCGAACAAAAAACATCCAGAGGACGCGTTGAAGCGCTAGAACAAAAAGTAGAAGAACTGGAGAATCGTTCTAGACGCAATAATCTGCGTCTGGTGGGACTTCCAGAGGCCATGGGTGGCAGGGACTTAATTATGGAGCTGGAACGCTGGCTTACTGCAAGAGTGGCCTTCCCTGCGCACATGGGCCCCTTGAGAGTAGAGAGGGCCCACCGCCTGGGACCTCGTACAGACAGCACCAATAAACCCAGAGTACTCATTTTGCGGGTTTTGAATTTTCAACACAAACAATATATTTTGCAAGCCTCCAGGAAAGACAATGTGCTGATATATGAACAGAAAAGAATACTATGTTTTCAAGATTATTCGGCGGGGGTGGCGGGGAGACGCCGCGCCTTCTCCCCGGTGTGTACAGCATTGTTTAATCAGAAGATTAGATTCAACCTGATGTACCCAGGCAGTTGAAGATCGTGTATAAAGGATCAACACATGTATTTGACGCAGTGGAGGCGAAAAAATTTGTGGCCCAGATCGAGACAGAAGACATGGGAAGCACTGGGAGAGACACCCCGGCATGAATCAGAGGAGAGGACGGGGTGCTACGCTGCCTCTTAACTAGAGAAAGATCTTATGGACATCAGCCACAGGCTCGCAAGGTTCGATTAGATAACAGATCATCTCAACAGCGGATGTTAATGTTTGTTAACTAGAGAGAGATCTCATGGACATCAGCCACAGTTTTGACAGGTTTGACTAGATAACAGATCTTTTGAACAGTTGAGGTTAACGTTTGTTAAAGTTGTATAGGGCATAAGGATTCTGACTAACTGGAGGGGTTCATACCCGCATAACTTACACTACAGGGACAGACCTCAAGAATATAATGGACAAACCTAGAGATTTAAGACAGATAGGAGGTGTAATACCTATGACTGGAGGTGGAACCTGAAAATTTATATTGATCGGGGCCTGCCCACACCAAAGCCCGATTGATGGTATAAATGATCTTAATATGCACTATCATATGAGGGGAGACATAATCTGAGAAGTATAAGGAATCTGTATTAGGGGATTATATTGTTTGTCGAGGGTCGATTGCTAAGGGGGTTAGAAAACGAATTGGATGGGCTTTAAAAGTCCAGAGTATATAACGGATGAGATCATGAAGGGGAGGGAGGTCGGGAGGTGACAAAAGTGATCGGTTCCTATATTGGGAAACATGGAACAAGGGGGGAGGGGTCAGAAGAATGGGGTGGGGGGATGGGTAGGGGAAGGAGTAGAGATTTGGGTGGGAGGGATAAAAGGGAACAAAGCCAACCAATGCGTTAGGGGGAGGGGAAGAACACTGAAACAGAGACAAGGCAAATGTCGAAAGCGGGATTGGGGGGGGCATAGGCTGGGGTGCCCTCCTGACAAGACAACATGAAAAGAGAGTTACATTACAGAGCATAGTAGGACCTACAGATTATGGTTAGGCTCGTTACTTGGAACGTGGGGGGTATACACTCACCCATAAAGAGAACAAAAATCTTGCAACAGTTACAGAGAAATAATATAGATATTGCCTTGCTGCAAGAAACACACCTTAGCCAGGAGGAACATGCAAAACTCAGGACATGGTGGGTGGAGGAATGCGTCTCAGCGGGAGCACAAGGGAAAAAAGGAGGGGTAGCGATATTAATTCGTAAAGGGCTGACCACAGCGGTACGCCCCATGGTGACGGACGCAAGAGGCCGTTATGTGCTCGTGGAAGTGGAGATATCGGGACAAAAACTGTTAGTAGGCAACATCTACGCCCCTAATCAATTTGACAAGCACTTTTACAACCAAATACTACAACATTTACTCTCATATCGTGGGGAACAGATGTTGGTAGGGGGAGACTTTAATACGGTATGGGATGCCTCGATTGATAGCACCCAGGGTAAAAGAAGTGATTTGGCGGCGTCTAATAAGGGCTTGAAAAGATTAGGACAGACGCTGCATTTGATAGATGTGTGGAGGGTGTTACATCCCACTGAAAGAGACTATACTCACCACGCGAGAGCCCACGCATCCCAAGCCAGAATAGATTATATATTAATCACTGAAAACATGCTAGGAAAGGTAAAGGATACGCATATAGGACCTTACACGATCTCAGATCATGCGTGGGTGAGTATGGAATGGGAATGGGAGGAACGAAGACACAAAGGGGGCTCCTGGCAGTTTCCGCTAGAACTGACTGGTGACGAGAAATTTAAGATCAAATTAAAGGAGAGTTGGGAAGATTATAAAGCAACGAACCGGCAACACATAGAGAACCCACTTTTATTTTGGGATGCAGCGAAAGCTGTGTTGCGAGGCGAAATAATTAGTTACCATCACCACCTTAGATCAGCGAGAAATAGGGAAATTATAAGACTAAGTAAATTGATATGCAAGGCTCTGCAGGCCTATGGCCGGACACACACAGAATCACATCGAGCTAATCTTATGGAAACTCAAGTCACATTAAACACATTGTTGCACCAGCGGGCTTCGAAGTCTCAAGCATATTATAAATTTCACTTACACAGATTTGGGAATAAAGCAGGGCGTCTATTAGCAAGATTAGCCAACCCGAGAGGGAGCACAAGACAGGTCCTACAAGTGAGAGGGGAACAAGGGAAACTGGAATGCACAGCAGAAAAGATATGTGAGGCGTTTGCTAAATTTTATGATAATCTATACATGATGCCGGAGGACAGGGGGCTATCAGAGTCTCTCTATCTAGACAATTTAGACCTGCCGGCCCTCAGCCAAAGGGATAAAGATAAATTGAATGAACCAATCACGGAGGCAGAAGTAATGCTGGGTATAAAACAAGGACAATTGCTTAAAGCGCCTGGTCCTGATGGGTTCCGCATAGAATTTTATAAGATCCTAGGGGAACACATTGCTCCGACATTAACTAAATATTTCAATAGCATAGTTGACAAGGAACAACCCCCGGAAGGCCTATCTTTAGCACATATAGTGGTGCTGCCCAAGCCCGGTAGGGATCCACAATGTGTAGAGTCATATCGCCCAATTTCCCTATTATAAGTACATAAGTACATAAGTACATAAGTAGTGCCATACTGGGAAAGACCAAAGGTCCATCTAGCCCAGCATCCTGTCACCGACAGTGGCCAATCCAGGTCAAGGGCACCTGGCACGCTCCCCAAACGTAAAAACATTCCAGACAAGTTATACCTAAAAATGCGGAATTTTTCCAAGTCCATTTAATAGCGGTCTATGGACTTGTCCTTTAGGAATCTATCTAACCCCTTTTTAAACTCCGTCAAGCTAACCGCCCGTACCACGTTCTCCGGCAACGAATTCCAGAGTCTAATTACACGTTGGGTGAAGAAAAATTTTCTCCGATTCGTTTTAAATTTACCACACTGTAGCTTCAACTCATGCCCTCTAGTCCTAGTATTTTTGGATAGCGTGAACAGTCGCTTCACATCCACCCGATCCATTCCACTCATTATTTTATACACTTCTATCATATCTCCCCTCAGCCGTCTCTTCTCCAAGCTGAAAAGCCCTAGCCTTCTCAGCCTCTCTTCATAGGAAAGTCGTCCCATCCCCACTATCATTTTCGTCGCCCTTCGCTGTACCTTTTCCAATTCTACTATATCTTTTTTGAGATACGGAGACCAGTACTGAACACAATACTCCAGGTGCGGTCGCACCATGGAGCGATACAACGGCATTATAACATCCGCACACCTGGACTCCATACCCTTCCTAATAACACCCAACATTCTATTCGCTTTCCTAGTCGCAGCAGCACACTGAGCAGAAGGTTTCAGCGTATCATCGACGACGACACCCAGATCCCTTTCTTGATCCGTAACTCCTAACGCGGAACCTTGCAAGACGTAGCTATAATTCGGGTTCCTCTTACCCACATGCATCACTTTGCACTTGTCAACATTGAACTTCATCTGCCACTTGCACGCCCATTCTCCCAGTCTCGCAAGGTCCTCCTGTAATCGTTCACATTCCTCCTGCGACTTGACGACCCTGAATAATTTTGTGTCATCGGCGAATTTAATTACCTCACTAGTTATTCTCATCTCTAGGTCATTTATAAATACATTAAAAAGCAACGGACCCAGCACAGACCCCTGCGGGACCCCACTAACTACCCTCCTCCACTGAGAATACTGGCCACGCAATCCTACTCTCTGCTTCCTATCTTTCAACCAGTTCTTAATCCATAATAATACCCTACCTCCGATTCCATGACTCTGCAATTTCTTCAGGAGTCTTTCGTGCGGCACTTTGTCAAACGCCTTCTGAAAATCCAGATATACAATATCAACCGGCTCCCCATTGTCCACATGTTTGCTTACCCCCTCAAAAAAATGCATTAGATTGGTGAGGCAAGACTTCCCTTCACTAAATCCGTGCTGACTTTGTCTCATCAGTCCATGTTTTTGTATATGCTCTGCAATTTTATTCTTAATAATAGCCTCCACCATCTTGCCCGGCACCGACGTCAGACTCACCGGTCTATAATTTCCCGGATCTCCTCTGGAACCCTTCTTAAAATCGGAGTAACATTGGCTACCCTCCAGTCTTCCGGTACTACACTCGATTTTAGGGACAGATTGCATATTTCTAACAGTAGCTCCGCAAGTTCATTTTTTAGTTCTATTAATACTCTGGGATGAATACCATCAGGTCCCGGTGATTTACTACTCTTCAGCTTGCTGAACTGACCCATTACATCCTCCAAGGTTACAGAGAATTTGTTTAGTTTCTCCGACTCCCCCGCTTCAAATATTCTTTCCGGCACCGGTGTCCCCCCCAAATCCTCCTTGGTGAAGACCGAAGCAAAGAATTCATTTAATTTCTCCGCTACGGCTTTGTCCTCCTTGATCGCCCCTTTAACACCATTTTCGTCCAGCGGCCCAACCGACTCTTTGGCCGGTTTCCTGCTTTTAATGTATCTAAAAAAATTTTTACTATGTATTTTTGCTTCCAACGCTAATTTCTTCTCAAAGTCCTTTTTTGCCCTCCTTATCTCCGCTTTGCATTTGGCTTGGCATTCCTTATGATCTATCCTGTTACTTTCAGTTGGTTCTCTTCTCCACTTTCTGAAGGATTGTTTTTTGGCTCTAATGATTTCCTTTATCTTACTGTTTAGCCACGCCGGCTGACGTTTAGTCTTTTTTCCCTTTTTTCTAATACGTGGAATATATTTGTCCTGAACCTCCAGGATGGTGTTTTTAAACAGCATCCACGCCTGATGCAAGTTTTTTACTCTGCGAGCTGCTCCTTTCAGTCTTTTTTTCACCATTTTTCTCATTTTGTCGTAATCACCTTTTCTATAGTTAAACGCTAGCGTACTTGATTTCCTAGTTTCACTTCCTTCAATGCCAATATCAAAACCGATCATATTATGATCACTGTTAACAAGCGGCCCTCGTATCGTTACCCCCTGCACTAGATCATGAGCACCACTAAGGACTAAGTCTAGTATTTTTCCTTCTCTTGTCGGCTCCTGAACTAGCTGTTCCATGAAGCTGTCCTTGATTTCATCAAGAAATCCTATGTCCCTTGCGTGTACAGATGTTACATTAATCCAGTCTATATGCGGGTAATTGAAATCCCCCATTATTATTGTGTTGCCCAGTTTGTTTGCGTCCCTGATTTCCTTTAACATTTCCGCATCCGTCTGTTCGTCCTGGCCAGGCGGACGGTAGTACACTCCTATCACTATCCTTTTCCCCTTTGCACATGGAATTTCAATCCACAGTGATTCCAAGGAGTGTTTTGTTTCCTGCAGAATTTTCAATCTATTTGATTCAAGGCTCTCGTTAATATACAATGCTACCCCTCCACCAATCCGATTCACCCTATCACTACGATATAATTTGTACCCCGGTATGACAGTGTCCCACTGGTTATCCTCCTTCCACCAGGTCTCAGAGATGCCTATTATATCTAATTTTTCATTTAGTGCAATATATTCCAACTCCCCCATCTTATTTCTTAGGCTCCTGGCATTCGCATATAGACATTTCAAACTATGTTTGTTGTTCCTAAGTACATCATGCTTAGTACTTGACAGTATTAATTGGCAATCTTTTGTCTGATTTTTATTGTTATTTAAAGATACCCGATCTACTACAATCTCTTTTGCAACCTCACTATCAGGATACTCTATCTTCCCTGTTATGGTGATATCTTTGAAAGATACCTTATCCCGAACCATGCTCTTTTGAGCGACTGTCAGCCTTCCCCCCATTTCTAGTTTAAAAGCTGCTCTATCTCCTTCTTAAACGCCGATGCCAGCAGCCTGGTCCCACTCTGGTTAAGATGGAGCCCATCCTTTCGGAATAGGCTCCCCCTTCCCCAGAATGTTGCCCAGTTCCTAACAAATCTAAAGCCCTCCTCCCTGCACCATCGTCTCATCCACGCATTGAGACTCTGGAGCTCTGCCTGTCTCTTGGGCCCTGCGCGTGGCACAGGTAGCATTTCAGAAAATGCTACCCTGGAGGATCTGGATTTCAGCTTTCTACCTAAGAGCCTAAATTTTGCTTCCAGAACCTCTCTCCCACATTTTCCTATGTCATTAGTACCCACATGTACCAAGACAGCCGTCTCCTCCCCAGCACTATATAAAATCCTATCTAGGTGACGCGTGAGGTCCGCCACCTTCGCACCAGGCAGGCAAGTCACCAGGCGATCCTCACGTCCACCAGCCACCCAGCTATCTATATGCCTAATGATCGAATCACCAAGTACAACAGCTGTCCTAACCTTTCCCTCCCGGGCAACATTTGGAGATATATCCTCGGTGCGAAAGGATAATACATCCCCCGGTGGGCAGGTCCTGGCTACAGGAGTACTTCCTACTTCACCAGGGTGATGCTCTCCTTCTAGGAGACCTCCCTCCTCCAAGGTAGTACAGGGGCTACCTGACTGGAGGTGGGACTTCTCTACAACATCCCTGTAGGTCCCCTCTATGTACCTCTCTGTCTGCTAGCAATAAAATTGCTAGCAAAAATCCTGGCCAACCGCATGAAACAGGTCCTGCCGAAGCTAATTCATGAAGCCCAAACGGGACTTGTGGAGGGCAGGGTAATAGCGAAGAACTTGCGGAAAATCATAGGGGCTCTTGAAAGGAGGAAGCATACAGATACACCATCCCTCCTAATAAGTTTTGACGCCGAAAAGGCGTTCGACAAAGTACACTGGGCATTCCTGTTCGCCACATTAAAAAAATATGGGTTTGATGGTCGCTTTATGTCAGGGATTCGAGCCCTTTATCATAGACCAAAAGCTAAGATACGGGTCAACGGATTGGAATCAGAGGAGTTTCAGATATATAGAGGAACCCGACAAGGATGCCCGTTATCCCCGTTGCTATTTGTCTTATCGCTTGACCCATTGATCAGAGACATTGAGGCTAGTCAAACGATACAGGGTATGCACATAGGCCAGGCCGAATTCAAAATAGCAGCCTTTGCAGATGATCTCTTAGTAATGCTTACAAAACCTAAGTCATCGTTCACGGCTCTGATGGAGATCTTGGAAGAATATGGGGACTATGCAGGTCTAAAACTGAATCTGACTAAGTCAGAAGCCTTGGCCTCCTCAGAGGAAGTGAGGGCCTTATGGGGTCAGGGGTTCCCTTTAAGCTGGGCAGAAGGATCTTTTAAATACTTGGGGATTCAACTGACCATGGAGTTAGAAAAACTGCATGACTTAAACGTACACACCCTGTTAGAGGGGACAAGACATCGACTAGATAGATGGGAGGGCCTCCCGTTATCATTAGTTGGCAGGATAAATTTAATACGTATGGTAATATTCCCAAAGTGGTTGTATCTCCTGCAGACACTCCCCCTTCGACTGACACGCAAAGAATTAATGAACATTAACAGGGCCTTTAGCAGGTTCTGTTGGGCGAGAAAGAAACCCCAAATAAAGGCCGCAGTGATGAGAGGGAGATGGAATAGGGGAGGATTGGGAGTGCCAGACCTCGCCTTGTACAACCAAGCTTGTCTCCTCAGACATATAGGAGACTGGGTAGGCCACTCAAATGTCTTCACACCATTGAAAATGGAACAGGAATATTTCGCTCCGTATGATGTTATCACATTATTACACTTAGAACAGGGACAAATTCCGGCCCAGTTTAAACGTTGCCATTTGCTACAATCCATGCGTAAGGCATGGAAAGAGCTAGTTAGGACCCTGGGAGGAATACCAGGAACATCAGAACTCTTAACATTTAGAGGGAACCCGAGTTTTGAGCCTGGACAAACTAACTCAGCCTTCCTTCGATGGGAGGCACAGGGAATCACAAAAGTGGAACATCTGCTAGGAAGGGACGGAGATATCCTGAAATTCGAAGACCTGAAAAATAAGATAGGGAATACATGGGGGGACTATTTTGCGTTTGTACAAGCTAAACATTATATTTCTAGCCTTAACCAATCAACACTCCAATCAAAAATAGGAGGTCAGATACAAACCTTCTTCCTGGCACTGGAAGCACTAGGAATGACAGTATCTTCTATAAGCCGAGCAATGGAGAAAAACGCCCCCATAAAAAACTTGGACTATATTAAACAAAAATGGGAACATGAATCGGGAGGGTCATTAGGGAGGTGGGATGTAGGGGCCACACTGAGGCGCATTCCGATGCTCACCATAGACGAAAGGCTTAGGGAGAGTGGATATAGAGTGGTAATGAGGGCATATATGTCAGGGAAGCAATGGGGACACATAACCACCGGGAGGAATGTGAAATGTGTCAAATGTGACCAAGAAGCCCCCACGTTATTTCATGCCTTTTGGGATTGCCCTGGAGTCCGTATGTTTTGGAGACGAATTCAATGTTTTCTAACTACCATGACACAGACACCGGTAAGGGGGGCATGGGAACATTACGTGCTGGACACGCAATCAGCGTTTGCGGCATTGGCGAAAGGGCCTAGGCTTTGGTGCCGTAAGGTCTGCCTGATAGCACGTAAGACTATATTGCAAAAATGGGTATCTCCCGATCCACCTGCCTATTGGCACTGGCGGAACCAAATACATGAGATGGCCACATGGGAAGCCAGAGAGGCAAAAGGTAATCCAAAACGGAAAAAATGTTTCATGCAAATATGGGGACTTTATTTACAAGGGCTTAGCCCAAGGGGCAGAAGTCTATTGCTCAACATGTTGTGACACAGTTACGGTTATTTACATAGCGAGTAAATCTCCTCCCGAACAAAGGTTGGCAAGGGGGAGGGAGGAGGGATTGGCGAGATCTTGTATCATTATGAAAAGGGAATAATTAATATACATGTTTCCAAATGTACTGCATTATTGATAATTAAGATCTGGTGGACATTTGGGCAATGCTCGACAGTACTGATGGCTCAGCCGTGAGGGGACCACAAGAACAAGGGCTCCCTCCCGGGATAATGGATGCCTACCTGCAAACAATGGTTCTATGCAGAGACGAACTAAAGGATACGACCAAAATCAGAGCCAGGAGAACTGAGAACTATTGAAAACACACCATGATGACCTTTTTTTTTTTCTTTTTTTTTCTTTTTTTTTTTTTACATAAAAATAAGCATTGCCTAGTCTAAATCGCATTGTGGACATGAGGGAGGGGAAAGGGAGGGGGGAGATGGGGGGGAGAAAACGAAACAAAATCTTGATGGTAAACATTATTCACCTTGTATAGATGCATAACACTTGTATTTTATAATTGATTTTGAAGTTACTTGGTTGTATATGCCAGATTGTTCCATCAATAAAAAAGTTGAAACATAAAAAATGAACCCAACAAGACCAAGATAATCAATGTGTTAGATCCAAATCTAGAACCTATGGTATATCCATTACTGTTTCCACATGGAAATCAAAGCTGGGGAATACATGTTCCTTTGTCTGAACAACCTAAATGTCTAATGCACCTGTCCCACCAGCAAAA
Source organism: Microcaecilia unicolor (assembly GCF_901765095.1). Taxonomy (NCBI): domain Eukaryota; kingdom Metazoa; phylum Chordata; class Amphibia; order Gymnophiona; family Siphonopidae; genus Microcaecilia; species Microcaecilia unicolor. The sequence goes on from NC_044037.1 coordinate 132,218,463, forward strand.
AAAAAAAAAAAAAAAAAAAAAAAAGAGTGAGAGTAACACAAATGCAGTACTATAGATATCGTTTTGCTGAAACAGATGAATTCAAACCATTTCTTTCAGCAGGAAAACTAACACAACAATACTTTGTGGATGCCTACATTAAAACTGAGGCAAACAGACTCAACTACATCAGACAAAATCAACAAATACTACGCGTAGAAAAATACTCAGGATTAATGGACCACCTTGCAAGTGAACAAACAGATGCACGATTAACACCTGGACAACCATTCATTTTACCATCAACATTTTCAGGAAGCCCCCAAAATATGCATCACAATTACCAGGATGCAATGGCCATAGTTCGCAAATATGGAAAACCAGATCTCTTCATTACTATGACATGCAACCCTAGATGGGAAGAGATTACTGACAACTTAAAACAAGGCCAGACACCAGAGTTTCATCCAGACTTATTGGCAAGGGAGTTTCATTTAAAACTCAAACAATTACTAAATGATAAATGCAAAGACCATATACTTGGTGTCCCTCTTGCCAACATTCATGTCATAGAATTCCAAAAAAGAGGTTTACCACATGCACATATTTTGATCATTCTAAAAGAAGAGCACAAACCGAAAAATAAAGATTTAATTGATAAAATTGTATGCGCAGAAATTCCTGACATAGAAAAATTTCCACGTCTACATGCAACTGTCGCTAAACATATGATTCATGGCCTTTGCAGTGAAAACAACTTAAACTTCCCATGCATGCTTTCTGGAAAGTGTTCAAAACAATTCCCCAAAACATTCCAAAATGAAACCATTGCAAACTATGATGGCTACCCTAAATACCGCAGAAGAGATAATGGTGTTGGAACACTTTTACATGGAAAATTCATCAATAACAGTTGGGTAGTCCCTTATAACCCTTACTTACTTTTAAAATACAATTCACATATTAACGTGGAAATATGTGCATTGATTAAAAGTGTGAAATACCTATTCAAATATGTCTACAAAGGACATGATTGTGCTAACGTCATAATTACAGAGCAGAAGAATTCACAACATGATGAGATTAAAACATTTACAGACTCAAGATACATTAGTGCTCCAGAAGCTGCATGGCGACTAAATGGCTTCAAAATGCATCACCAATCACATACTATACAGAGTTTGGAAATATACTTGCTTTGATGGAAAATATTAAAAATTGCTTTTCAGTCTTGCTTTAATCGATAATACATTTTTAAAATCCCCTGTCTTAGACCCAAAAGTGACTTTCCTGGTATATCTCAAAGAGCAGGCTGGAAAGAATGAGATAAGGCACCTCTCAAGAACAATGTATGTCCCTGATGCTAGCTTGTGCAGAAGGGAGGTGTAGGAGATAAGGTACTTCTCAAGAACAATGTATGTCCCAGAAGCTAGCTTGTGCAGAAGGGAGGTGTAGGAGATAAGGCACCTCTCAAGAACAATGTATGTCCCTGAAGCCAGCTTGTGCAGAAGGGGGGCGGGTACTTTTGAGGTTTGGTAAATAAGTCACCTGGCCAGTGGTTTGTTTTCTTGAACCGAGAGAGTGTGACGGCATCCCCATGCACATTTCTGGGTAAGTTTTAACTTAAAAAGGGGGCTTGTTGCGACGGAACTCTGGGGCTCATTCTGTGGATGGACGCATCGTGCAGAAAAGACTTGTTCCTGGTCTGGACGCTTCAGGCTTTCGCTGCAACGGGCCCCCCAGCTGATTAGATAAGGGGCTGAATCATGTAATTCCTGACCAGTGATGATGATGTATGTATATATATATAAATATCTTTCTTATTTTACTTTTCTATAGCCTTCCTTTAGTAATGTACTCGATTAGTGTGTGTATTTCTTAATCATTGTGATGCAGTAACAATAATGACTTATACATTCTCCAATTAAAGTGCGAATAAAGAGTTTCATTTACCCAATACGAATCTAAAAGAACCTGTAATATTCTATTCTGTGAGCAGTCTGTGGTGATCAAGTGAGCAGGCTGCAATACCGAAGCAATACAGTTAACAGATCAACAAACCATTGTCTTCCACCCTGAACACGTGGAGGCTGCAGTACAATCAGCTAAAAAAAAGGGACACCACTTTGACAGCATGGTTTAAACTAAATCCTCAAGCAAACAACATTCTATACATTGATATTCCTATGTACTACACATTTGACAAAACTCAACGAACGTGGAAACGCAGGAAAAGTGGAAATACAACAACAATAGGCAGAATGTATGCAGTTCATTTACCAGCAGATCCAGAATGATACTGTTTAAGGTTGATACTACTACACCAACCAGGAGCTAAGTCCTTTGAAGATTTAAAACTACTACTACTATTTAGCATTTCTATAGCGCTACAAGGCGTACGCAGCGCTGCACAAACATAGAAGAAAGACAGTCCCTGCTCAAAGAGCTTACAATCTAATAGACAAAAAAAAACAGTACAGCATATTGTTTACAATACATTTCAAGAAGCTGCAAAGAAAATGGGACTCATTCACGACAACACTGTCTGGGAGAGCACATTAGACGATGCAGTAACATGCAGCATGCCCCCCAGCAAATAAGAGAACTATTTGCATACATTTGTGTTTTTGCAATTCCAACTAATGCTTTACAACTATATCAAAAATACAAATTTTCCATGATGGAAGAATTTCAACATATGCATGGTTGCAACAATGAGTGCTCAGTTTGTGAACAATTGTGTCTAACAAACATACAAACCATTCTAAATACACATGGCAAATACGTTGAACACTTTGGTTTACCAAAAGCTATCAACAAACCAGAACATCCAACCCTTGCCTTCAATATTGCAAATGAAAAACGTACAGCTGAACAAATGGAAGAAAAACTAACCCCTCAACAACGAGAAGCTTTTAATACTGTTATCTCTGCTTGCAATACAAATAACAACAACTGCTTTTTCCTAGATTGACCAGGTGGAAGTGGCAAAACATGTACATATAAAACAATCCTCAGCACTATCCGAGGAGATGGTGGAATTGCACTTGCTGTCGCCTCAACAGGAATTGCAGCAAATCTCCTCCCTGGAGGACGAACATATCATTCCCAATTTAAATTACCTGTTCCACTACTGGACAACTCCACATCAAGTATGAGATTAACATCTAACGATGTTTCAATCATAAGAGATGCATGCATGCTTATGTGGGATGAAGCTACAATGGCACCCACTATGGCACTTACTGCTGTAGATAGACTGCTTAAAGACATCATGAAAAATGAAAAACCATTTGGAGGAAAAATTATTCTGCTTGGTGGAGATTTCAGACAAACACTACCAGTAGTACCACATGGAGATCAAACAAAAATAATTGAAGCAAGCATTAAGTATAATAAACTATGAAACAAATTCAAAATACTAAAATTACACACTAATGTCCGCTGTGCGGACACAGATTACAACAACTGGCTTATTGATTTAGCTAACGGCAATCTACCATGTCCACACGGTTTGCAAGATGTTATTCAAATACCTGAACAGCAAGTGAATGATACATACCTGTAGCAGGTGATCTCCGAGGACAGCAGGCTGATTGTTCTCACGACTGGGTGACATCCGCGGCAGCCCCCACCAACCGGAAGAAGCTTCGCGGGCGGTCCGCACGCAGGGCACGCCCACCGCGCATGCGAGGCCGTCTTCCCGCCCGTGCGCGACCGTTCCCGCTAGTTGAATGACAAGCAAAAAGATGAAAACTCAACTCCAAAGGGGAGGAGGGAGGGTAGGTGAGAACAATCAGCCTGCTGTCCTCGGAGAACACCTGCTACAGGTATGTATCATTCACTTTCTCCGAGGACAAGCAGGCCGCTTGTTCTCACGACTGGGGTATCCCTAGCTCTCAGGCTCACTCAAAACAAGAACCCAGGTCAATTGAACCTCGCAACGGCGAGGGTATAACAGAAATTGACCTACGAAGAACAACTAACTGAGAGTGCAGCCTGACCAGAATAAATTCGGGTCCTGGAGGGTGGAGTTGGATTTAAACCCCAAACAGATTCTGCAGCACCGACTGCCCGAACCGACTGTCGCGTCGGGTGTCCTGCTGGAGGCAGTAATGCGATGTGAATGTGTGGACAGATGACCACGTCGCAGCCTTGCAGATCTCTTCAATAGTGGCTGACTTCAAGTGGGCCACTGACGCTGCCATGGCTCTAACACTATGAGCCGTGACATGACCCTCAAGAGCCAGCCCAGCCTGGGCGTAAGTGAAGGAAATGCAATCTGCTAGCCATTTGGAGATGGTGCGTTTCCCGACAGCGACCCCTAGCCTGTTAGGGTCGAAAGAAACAAACAATTGGGCGGACTGTCTGTGGGGCTGTGTCCGCTCCAAGTAGAAGGCCAATGCTCTCTTGCAGTCCATTGTGTGCAACTGACGTTCAGCAGGGCGGGTATGCGGCCTGGGGAAGAATGTTGGCAAGACAATTGACTGGTTAAGATGGAACTCCGACACCACCTTCGGCAGGAACTTTGGGTGGGTGCGGAGCACTACTCTGTTGTGATGAAATTTGGTATATGGAGCATGAGCTACCAGGGCTTGAAGCTCACTGACCCTACGAGCTGAAGTAACTGCCACCAAGAAAATGACCTTCCAGGTCAAGTACTTCAGATGGCAGGTATTCAGTGGCTCAAAAGGAGGTTTCATCAGCTGGGTGAGGACGACGTTGAGATCCCATGACACTGCAGGAGGCTTGATAGGGGGCTTTGACAGAAGCAAGCCTCTCATGAATCGAACGACTAAAGGCTCTCCAGAGATGGCTTTACCTTCCACATGATAATGGTAAGCACTAATCGCACTAAGGTGATTCCTTACTGAGTTGGTCTTGAGGCCAGACTCTGATAAGTGCAGAAGGTATTCAAGCGGGTTCTGTGCAGGGCAAGAACGAGGTTCTAGGGCCTTGCTCTCACACCAAACGACAAACCTCCTCCACTTGAAAAGGTAACTCTTTTTAGTGGTATCCTTCCTAGAGGCAAGCAAGACACGGGAGACACCCTCCGACAGACCCAACGCAGCGAAGTCTACGCCCTCAACATCCAGGCCGTGAGAGCCAGGGACTGAAGGTTGGGGTGCAGCAACGCTCCGTCGTTCTGCGAAATGAGAGTCGGAAAACACTCCAATCTCCACGGTTCTTCGGAGGACAACTCCAGAAGAAGAGGGAACCAGATCTGACGGGGCCAAAAGGGCGCTATCAGAATCATGGTGCCGCGGTCTTGCTTGAGCTTCAGTAAGGTCTTCCCCACCAAAGGTATGGGAGGATAAGCATACAGGAGGCCGGTCCCCCAATGAAGGAGAAAGGCATCCGACGCTAGCCTGCCGTGTGTCTGAAGTCTGGAACAGAACAGAGGCAGCTTGTGGTTGGTCTGAGAGGCGAAAAGGTCCACCGAGGGGGTGCCCCACTCTCGGAAGATCTTGCGTACCACTCTGGAATGGAGCGACCACTTGTGCGGTTGCATGACTCTGCTCAGTCTGTCGGCCAGACTGTTGTTTACGCCTGCCAGGTATGTGGCTTGGAGGAGCATGCCGAACTGGCAAGCCCAACGCCACATCCCGACGGCTTCCTGACACAGGGGGCGAGATCCGGTGCCCCCCTGCTTGTTGACGTAGTACATTGCAACCTGATTGTCTGTCCGAATTTGGATAATTTGGCAGGACAGCCGATCTCTGAAAGCCTTCAGTGCGTTCCAGATCGCTCGGAGCTCCAGGAGGTTGATCTGCAGATCCTTTTCCTGGAGGGACCACAGACCCTGGGTGTGGAGTCCATCGACATGAGCTCCCCACCCCAGGCGAGATGCATCCGTCGTCAGCACTTTCGTGGGCTGTGGAATTTGGAATGGACGTCCCAGGGTCAAATTGGTCCGAATGGTCCACCAGAGCAGTGAAGTGCGGCAACTGGTGGAGAGGCGGATGACATCCTCTAGATTCCCGGTGGCTTGGAACCACTGGGAAGCTAGGGTCCATTGAGCAGATCTCATGTGAAGACGAGCCATGGGAGTCACATGGACTGTGGAGGCCATATGACCCAGAAGTCTCAACATCTGCCGAGCTGTGACCTGCTGAGACGCTCTGGTCTGCGAAGCCAGGGACAGGAGGTTGTTGGCCCTCGCTTCGGGAAGGAAGGCCTGAGCCGTCTGGGTATTCAGCAGAGCTCCTATGAATTCCAGAGACTGGGTTGGCTGGAGATGGGACTTTGGGTAATTTATCACAAACCCCAGCAGCTCCAGGAGTTGAATAGTGCACTGCATGGACCGGAGGGCTCCTGCCTCCGAGGTGTTCTTGAACAGCCAATCGTCGAGATATGGGAACACGTGCACTCCCAGCTTGCGTAGATACGCCGCCACCACCACGAGGCACTTTGTAAACACCCGTGGGGCAGAGGCGAGCCCAAAGGGCAGCACACAATACTGAAAGTGCCGTGCGCCCAGGCGGAATCTGAGATACTGTCTGTGAGCTGGCAGTATTGGGATGTGAGTGTATGCGTCCTTTAAATCCAGGGAACATAGCCAATCGTTTTTCTGAATCATTGGCAGAAGGGTGCCCAAGGAAAGCATCCTGAACTTTTCTTTGACCAGGAATTTGTTCAGGCCTCTCAGGTCTAGGATGGGGCGCATCCCCCCTGTTTTCTTTTCCACAAGGAAGTACCTGGAATAGAATCCCTGCCCTTCCTGCCCGGGTGGTACGGGCTCGACCGCATTGGCGCTGAGAAGGGCGGAGAGTTCCTCTGCAAGTACCTGCTTGTGATGGGAGCTGAAGGATTGAGCTCCCGGAGGACAATTTGGTGGAAGGGAGGCCAAATTTAGGGCGTATCCGCACCGCACTATTTGGAGAACCCACTGGTCGGAGGTTATGAGAGGCCACCTTTGGTGAAAAAATTTTAACCTCCCTCCAACCGGCAGATCGTCCGGCACGGACACTTTGAGGGCGGCTATGTTCCCGTGGATCCAGTCAAAAGCCCGTCCCCGGCTTTTGCTGTGGAAGCGCAGGGGGCTGCTTAGGCGCATGCTGTTGATGAGAACGAGCGCGCTGGGGCTGTCCCTGTGCCTGTCGAGGCCTTCGGGCCGGCTGGGTGTACCTACGCTTGGCAAAGCATAGGGCGCAGCCTGCCGGGCCCGGGAAAAACGTCCACCTGCTGAGGTGGATGCTGAAGGCGCCCGGTGGGAGAGCTTGTCGAGGGCGGTTTCCCGCTGATGCAGTTGGTCCACCAGCTGCTCGACCTTCTCGCCAAAAATATTATCCCCCCGGCAAGGGACGTCGGCCAGTCTCTGCTGGGTGCGGTTGTCCAGGTCAGAGGCACGCAGCCATGAGAGCCTGCGCATCACTATACCTTGGGCCGCAGCACGAGATGCCACGTCACAGGTGTCATAGATACCCCTGGACAGGAACTTTCTGCACGCCTTCAGCTGCCTGACCACCTCCTGATAAGGCCTGGACTGCTCCGGCGGGAGCTTATCAACCAGGTCCGCCAGTTGCTTCACATTATTCCGCATGTGGATGCTCGTGTAGAGCTGGTAAGATTGGATGCGGGTCACAAGCATGAAAGATTGGTAGGCCTTCCTCCCAAACGAGTCCAGAGTGCGAGACTCCCGCCCCGGGGGCGCCGAGGCGGTATCCCTCGAACTCCGTGCCCTCTTGAGAGCAGAATCCACGACCGCCGAGTCATGGGGCAATTGGGGCCGCATTAACTCGGGGTCCGAGTGGATTCTGTACTGGGACTCTGCTTTCTTGGGAATGGTGGGATTAGATAATGGACTCATCCAGTTCCGAAGCAGTGTCTCTTTGAGGACATTGTGCAACGGCACCGTGGAGGACTCTCTAGGTGGTGATGGATAGTCGAGGACCTCGAGCATCTCAGCCCTCGGCTCATCCACAGAGACCACGGGGAAGGGAATGCAAATGGACATGTCCCTTACACAGGAGGCAAAGGAGAGGCTCTCAGAAGGCGAGAGCTTCCTCTCTGGTGAAGGCGTGGGGTCAGAGGGGAGGCCCGCAGACTCCTCTGAGGAGAAATATCTGGGGTCCTCCTCTTCCCACCACGAGGCCTCTTCCTCGGTATCGGACATAAGCTCATGTAGCGGAGTCCTTAACCGGGCCCGGCTCGACGTCGAGGCACCGAGGCCTCGGTGTCGTCGAGCGGTGGACTCCCGCGCCGGCGGGGACGAAGCTCCCTCCGTCGACGGGGACTCCACCTGCATGGCGGTCGAGACCGGCGCCGCAAGCGGCGGCGGTGTCGAAGGCCTCGGCACCGGGCTAGAGCTCGCCGGCGCCACAGTCAACGGCGCCGAGGGCGCAAGCACCCCCGGCGCCGGCACAGCCTGGCGCATCAGCCCTTCCAGGATCCCCAGAAGGATGGCTCGGAGGCACTCGTCCAGGCCCGCTGTCGGGAAAGACGGGGGGGCTGGTAGAGGTGTCTGTGCCGGAAGCTGCTCGGGTCCAGGAGGCTGCACCGAAAGTGCTGGGACCCTGACGCGTCGGTACCTCCACTACCGAAGGGGACCTCTCCTCTCGACGCTGACGCTTCGGCGTCGACTCCTCGCCGGCACCGATAGCGACCGATGACAGTGCTTCTTTGATTTTTTGCGGTGCCCATCATCGGCGCCAGGTGGAACGGAGGAGGAGGAGGTCGATCCCCCTCGGTCTCGAGGAACCGGGTCAGACAGGGTTCGGTCCCGAGGGCCATGGGCAGAGGGAGTGACCGGGGCCGATTGCCCACGCGGCCTCTCACCCCTACCCTCACCAGAGGACCGGCGGGCCGACGGGACCTGTGCTCCTGGGGTCGATGCCATCGGTGCCGATTTCGCGGACATCGATACCGGTACCGAAGAACCGGCCGTCGATACCGATGCCGTCGAGGTCGACGTCGAGGGGCCGGCGCAAGTTCCAAAAAGACGGTCCCGTAGAACTTGCCTCGCAACCTGAGTCCGTTTCCGGAGACCAAGACACAAAGAGCACGACTTGATATTGTGCTCCGGCCCGAGGCACCAAGTGTGGGTGTCGGTCTGCGAGATAGGCCGGCCGCACCGACCACACTTCTTAAATCCACTCGGGACCTTCGAGGACATCGACGGAAAAATCGCGTCAGCGAAATTAAAGTCGTCGATGGTGGCGGTAAATCACACCTCGAACAATAAATCGACCGCGCGGCCACAACGCGACACCCCCGCTAGAAAACGAGGGAAAAACAAGCGCGTTCACTTTTTTTTTTTTTTTAACAAGAAAAAGAAAAAGGGGTCCGGAACGTGCGGGAACCAGAAACAAACAACAAAAAATAAGAAATTCGCGAAAACGCGACGGTTTTTCGGGGCTGACAAGAGAGAGCGGCGACGCACGACTCTCTCCAGCGCGGAAAAAACAAGACTGGCGGGAACGGTCGCGCACGGGCGGGAAGACGGCCGCGCATGCGTGGTGGGCGTGCCCTGCGTGCGGACCGCCCGCGAAGCTTCTTCCGGTTGGTGGGGGCTGCCGCGGACGTCACCCAGTCGTGAGAACAAGCAGCCTGCTTGTCCTCGGAGAACATTTGTTACAGAGATATAGTTCAGGCTGTTTTTGGAAACAAAATTACCCCTGACACTGTTCATAACTTTGCTAAAAAGGCTATTCTGTGTGCAAAAAATTCACGTGGACAAAATAAATGAGGACGTTCTAAAAATTTTAGAAGGCACCACAATCACTTACTTACTTAAGCATAGATTCAATTACAGACTCCACTGAAGATGAACAACAATTATATCCTATGGAGTTCCTTCATGAGCAAACACCAACTGGCATGCCTTCACATAAACTTAACCTAAAAATAGGTGCAATTATTATTCTACTCAGAAATTTAAACACCATACGAGGTTTGTGTAACGGAACACGCTTAATTGTAAAAGACTTGAAACAAAACATCATCATTGCTCAAATCATCAGTGGATCAACTGCAGGCAGTACGGTTTTCATACCACGAATTGACCTTGCACCCTCACAGAGTGACCTACCATTCACTCTCTGAAGAAGACAATTTCCTGTCAAACTGGCATTTGCAATGACCATTAACAAATCACAAGGTCAAACATTTAACAAGGTTGGCATTCATCTTCCAGAACCCGTGTTCACACATGGGCAACTATATGTTGCATTTTCATGAGTAAGGAATTCATGTGATGTAATTGTTAAAATAATTGATGGACCAGAACAAGGACAAATTATTCAAAATTCCAAGAAAATGTACACCAAAAACATTGTTTATAAAGAAATATTACAAATGTAAACAACAAATAGGATATGAATAACAATGTACCACAAACTGCTTTGTAACTTCCTTATACTACATCCTACAAATACAATAACAAAACAACCAACACTACAAAAAAACAAAAATTAAAAAATGAAATTGCACAAAACACAAAAATGTCAATTATTCATTACCAACACAACACAATTATAATAAAAAACCCTTTCAAAACATTCATTGCAGAAAACAAATACCTTGCTAGCGCCCGCTTCATTACTCTCAGAAACGGGCCTTTTTTACTAGTTTCCTAATAATTCATAGCATCCTGTTTGCTTTTTTGGCCGCTGCCACACACTGAGTAGAAGATTTCAGTGTATTATCTACGATGACACCCAGATCTTTTTCTTGAGCGCTGACCCCCAAGATGGACCCCTAGCATCAGGTAACTATGATTCGGAGTATTCTTTACAATGTACATCACCTTGCATTTGTCCACATTCAATGTCATCTGCCATTTGGATGCCCAGTCTTTCAATTTCCTAAGGTCTTCCTGCAATATTTCACAGTCTGCACATGTTTTAACAACCTTGAATAGTTTTGTATCATCTGCAAATTTGATTACCTCGCTCATCGTTCTGAGTTCCATATCATTTATAAATATGTTAAACTAGTAAAAAAGCCCCGTTTCTGATGCAAATGAAACGGGGGCTAGCAATGTTTTCTTCTGTGTGCATGTGGGAGTGTGTGTGTCCCTGCCCTCTGGCCTCTCTCCCCTCCCCCCTCTGAGTCCTTCAGTGTTACAGAGCCAGCGATTTGATTTCGTGCTCTGCTGTTTTCCTTCACTGACTGTGTTACAGAGAGGGCGGGGCAGACACTCATAGGGAAACCGGATATCTCGCCCCCTTCACACTTCCGGCTGGAGGCTTCATAGAACGTTGGTTTTGCCTTTTATATAGAGAGATAGTACCGGTCCCAGTAAAGATCTCTGCGCCACTCCACTGTTCACTCTGCTCCACCGAGAGAAATAACCATTTAACCCTACCCTCTGTTTTCTGTACAATAACCAATTCCTAATCCACACCAGAAACTTGCCTCCTATCCCATGACTTTAATTTTCTCAGGAGTCTCTCATGAGAAACTTTATCAAAAGGTTGCCAGGATCAAAGCCTGCTGCACTAACCATGAAGCTACTCCTCCACTTGTTCTTGCTGCTATGTAAATAAATAATCTACTTTTATAATATCTTTGCGGTGTTGTCTCAGTATTTTTTAGTGTATCTTGGACATTAGGACTCGGACACATAAATAAAGGGAACATGCTTACTTTCCAACAGTACATTGTCTAATACCAAAATGCTGCTGTTTCGTATTTGTCACATAATTTAGACAGAGTCACGTTCCCCAATTACACCCAAAAAGGGTGTAATATGTGTATGCCCCATAACTGTTTGATGTACACACTCAGCAGCTCCTTTCTGTCAGCTTTATGTTTGATAGATAGGTGTAAGGGTGTGTGAAGATGGTGGAGAGATTTACTCCATTCCTTGCATTCTGCCTTTCATTAGCCTTACCTGATCTCCTGGGCTCTGTGCTCTGGAAAGCGGTCCTGGAACTGTTTTAGTGCCTGCATCACTGCTGATGTGCATTCAACATATGTATAATCAATCATTATATTTCCTGCAAAACATATAGAAATGCTCAAAATATAGATGTGTCTCCTCCCCGGTTTAATTACAATACTGCCTTTATACAAGCCTTTTATACAAGCCTCAACTCACACCTGGTAAAAGCATGTGTCCCTCCTGCCCATGGAGGAGGGAGGGGTTAAACAAAAGAAGTCAGAATGTAAACTTGAGGCCACCACTTTTGTATGCCAAAATCAAAAGCCAAAAGGGGGTTGGGACATTTCAGAGCACTACTACCCAATTATTTTGTCCACACTCTTAAGGATATATCCCATCTGCCAACCACAGATCAGCGAATGATACATACCTGTAGCAGGTGTTCTCTGAGGACAGCAGGCTGATTGTTCTCACGACTGGTTGAGGTCCACGGCAGCCCCTCGAATCCAGAAGAAAAATCTCGCTGGAGGTCCCGCACGCGGGGTACGCCCACCGTGCATGCGTGGCCGTCTTCCCGCCCGTGCGCTCCCACTCAGTTAAATGACAAGCAAAGAAATGAGGAAAAAACGCAACTCCAAAGGGGAGGAGGGAGGGAAGGTGAGAACAATCAGCCTGCTGTCCTCGGAGAACACCTGCTACAGGTATGTATCATTCACTTTCTCCGAGGACAAGCAGGCTGCTTGTTCTCACGACTGGGGTATCCCTAGCTCCCAGGCTCACTCAAAACAACAAACAGGGTCAATTGGACCTCGCAACGGCGAGGACATAACAGAAATTGACCTACGAAGAACAACTAACTGGGAGTGCAGCCTGAACAGAATAAAACCGGGCCCAGGAGGGTGGAGTTGGATTCAAACCCCAAACAGATTCTGCAGCACCGACTGCCCGAACCGACTGTCGCGTCGGGTATCCTGCTGGAGGCAGTAATGTGATGTGAATGTGTGGACAGATGACCATGTCGCAGCCTTGCAAATCTCTTCAATAGTGGCTGACTTCAAGTGGGCCACTGACGCTGCCATGGCTCTAACACTATGAGCCATGACATGACCCTCAAGAGTCAGCCCAGCCTGGGCGTAAGTGAAGGAAATGCAATCTGCTAGCCAATTGGAAATGGTGCGTTTCTCGACAGCGACCCCCTTCCTATTGGGGTCGAAAGAACCAAACAATTGGGCGGACTGTCTATGGGGCTGTGTCCGCTCCAGGTAGAAGGCCAATGCTCTTTTGCAGTCCAATGTGTGCAACTGACGTTCAGCAGGGCGGGTATGAGGCCTGGGAAAGAATGTTGGCAAGACAATTGACTGGTTAAGATGGAACTCCGACACCACCTTTGGCAGGAACTTAAGGTGAGTGCGGAGGACTACTCTGTTATGATGAAATTTTGTATAAGGAGCATGAGTTACCAGGGCTTGAAGCTCACTGACTCTACGAGCTGAAGTGACTGTCACCAAGAAAATGACCTTCCAGGTCAAGTACTTCAGATGGCAGGAGTTCAGAGGCTCAAAAGGAGGTTTCATCAGCTGGGTGACGTTGAGACCCCATGACACTGCAGGAGGCTTGACAGGGGGCTTTGATAAAAGCAAACCTCTCATGAATCGAACGACTAAAGGCTGTCCAGAGATGGCTTTACCCTCTACACGATGATGGTAAGCACTAATTGCACAAAGGTGATTCCTTACTGAGTTGGTCTTGAGACCCGACTGACAAGTGTAGAAGGTATTCAAGCAGGGTCTGTGCAGGACAAGAGCGAGGTTCTAGGGCCTTGCTCTCACACCAGACGACAAATCTCCTCCACTTAAAAAAGTGGAATCCTTCCTAGAAGCAAGCAAGACACGGGAGACAAAGTCAGACAGACCCAAGGTAGCAAAATCTACGCCCTCAACATCCAGGCCGTGAGAGCCAGAGACTGAAGGTTGGGGTGCAGAAGCGCACCGTCGTTCTGCGAAATGAGGGTTGGAAAACACTCCAATCTCCACGGTTCTTCGGAGGACAACTCCAGAAGAAAAGGGAAACAGATCTGACGTGTCCGAAAGGGCGCGATCAGAATCATGGTGCCGTGGTCTTGCTTGAACTCCAGTAAGGTCTTCCCCACCAAAGGTATGGGAGGATACGCATACAGGAGGCCCTTCCCCCAATGGAGGAGAAAGGCATCCGACGCTAGTCTGCCATGTGCCTGGAGTCTGGAACAGAACTAATGCAGCTTGTGATTGGTCTGGGAGGAGAAAAGGTCCACCGAGGAGGAGCACCACTCTAGAAAGAGCTTGCGTACCACTCTGAAATGGAGCCACCACTCATGTGGGTGCATGAGTCTGCTCAGCCTGTCGGCCAGACTGTTGTTTACGCCTGCCAGGTACGTGGCTTGGAGAAGCATGCCGTGCTGGCGTGCCCAGTGCCACATCCCTACGGCTTCCTGACACAGGGGGCGAGATCCGGTGCCCCCCTGCTTGTTGATGTAGTACATCGCAACCTGGTTGTCTGTCCGGATTTGGATAATTTGGAAGGACAGCCGATCTCTGAAAGCCTTCAGCGCGTTCCAGACCGCTCGGAGCTCCAGGAGATTGATCTGCAGACCTGCTTCCTGGAGGGACCACGCCCCTTGGGTGTGTAGCCCATCGACATGGGCCCCCCCCACCCCAGGAGAGATGCATCTGTCGTCAGCACTTTTGTGGGCTGAGGAATTTGAAATGGGCATCCTAAGGTCAAATTGGTCCGAATCATCCACAACCGCAGCGAATCGCGGCAACTGATGGACAGGCGGATGGCATTTTCTAGATTCCCGGTGGCTTGACACCACTGGGAAGCTAGGATCCATTGAGCCGATCTCATGTGAAGACGAGCCATGGGAATCACATGGACTGTAGAGGCCATATGGCCCAGGAGTCTCAACATCTGCCGAGCTGTGATCTGCTGGGACGTCCTGGCCTGGGAGGTGAGGGACAGAAGGTTCTGAGCCCTCGCCTCGGGAAGGTAGGCCTGAGCCATCTGAGAATTCAGCAGGGCTCCTATAAATTCTAGAGATTGGACTGGCTGGAGATGGGACTTTGGGTAATTTATTACAAACCCCAGCAGCTCCAGGAGGTGAATAGTGCACTGCATGGACCGAAGAGCTCCCGCCTCTGAGGTGCTCTTCATCAGCCAATCGTCGAGATACGGGAACACGTTCACCCCCAGCTTGCGAAGGTACGCCGCAACCACTATCAGGCACTTCGTGAATACTCGTGGCGCGGAAGCGAGCCCAAAGGGCAGCACACAATACTGGAAGTGACGTGTCCCCAGATGGAATCGCAGGGATGTGGGTATAAGCATCCTTTAAATCCAGGGAACCAATCGTCTTTCTGAATCATGGGGAGAAGGGTGCCCAAGGAAAGCATCCTGAACTTTTCTCGCACCAGATATTTGTTCAGGCCTCTCAGGTCTAGGATGGGGCGCATCCCCCCTGTTTTCTTTTGCACAAGGAAGTACCTGGAATAGAATCCCTGCCCTTCCTGCCCGGGTGGCACGGGCTCGACCGCATTGGCGCTGAGAAGGGTGGAGAGTTCCTCTGCAAGTACCTGCCTGTGGTGGGAGCTGAAAGATTGAACTCCCGGTGGGCAATTTGGTGGGGTGGAGATCAAATTCAGGGTGTAACCACAGCGCACTATTTGGAGAACCCACTGGTCGGAGGTTATGAGAGGCCACCTTTGGTGAAAAACTGTCAACCTCCCCCCGACCGGCAGGCCGTCCGGCACGGCTACCTTTATGGCGGCTATGTTCCCATGGATCCAGTTAAAAGCCCGCCCCCTGCTTTTGCTGTGGAGCTGCAGGGGCCTGCTTAGTCGCATGCTGTTGACGGGAAAGAGCGCGCTGGGACTGTCCCTTTGCCTGAGGCCTTCGGGCTGGCTGGTTGTACCTACCCTTGCTGTAAGCATAGGGTGCAGCCCGCCGGGCCCCGGAAAAATGTCCACCTGTGGAGGTGGATGCTGACGGCGCCCGGTGGGAGAGCTTGTCGAGAGTGTTTTCCCGCTGGTGCAGTTGGTCCACCAACTGCTCGACCTTCTCGCCAAAAATATTATCCCCCCCCCCCCCCCCGGCAAGGGACATCCGCCAGCCTTTGCTGGGTCCAGTTATCCAGGTCAGAAGCATGCAGCCATGAGAGCCTGCGCATCACTATACCCTGGGCCGCAGCTCTGGATGCCACATCACAGGTGTCATAAATACCCCTGGACAGGAATTTTCTGCACGCCTTCAGCTGCCTGACCACCTCCTGAAAAGGCCTGGACTGCTCCGGCGGGAGTTTGTCGACCAGGTCCGCCAGTTGCCGCACTTTGTTCCGCATGTGGATGCTCGTATAGAGCTGGTATGACTGGATTCTGGTCACGAGCATGGAAGAATGATAGGCCTTCCTCCCAAACGAGTCCAGAGTGCGAGACTCCCGCCCCGGAGGCACCGAGGTGGTATCCCTCAAACTCTTGGCCCTCTTGAGAGCAGAGTCCACGACCGCTGAGTCATGTGGCAGCTGAGTCCGCATCAACTCTGGGTCTGTGTGGACTCTATATTGGGACTCTGCTTTTTTGGTGATGGTGGGATTAGATAGGGGCTTTAACCAGTTCCGGAGCAGTGTCTCCTTCAGGACATTGTGCAATGGTACCTTGGAAGACTCTCTAGGTGGTGATGGATAGTCGAGGACTTTGAGCATCTCAGCCCTCGGCTCATCCACGGTGACCACTGGGAAGGGAATGCTAATAGACATGTCCCGTACAAAGAAGGCAAAGGAGAGGCTCTCTGGAGATGAGAGCTTCCTCTCCGGTGAAGGTGTGGGATCGGAGGGAAGACCTGCAGACTCCTCCGAGGAGAAATATCTGGGATCATCCTCCTCTCCCCCCCACGAGGCCTCCTCTTCGGTGTCGGACATGAGCTCTCTGAGATCAGACCGCAACCGGGCCCGTCTCGACCCTGAGGATCCGTGTCCCCGATGATGGTGCCGAGAGGTGGACTCCCGCGCCGTAGGGGACGAAGCTCCCTCCATCGACGTGGATTCCACCTGAGTGGCGATCGAGACCGGTGCCACTTGTCGAAGACCACATCACAGGGCCAGAGCCAGCCGGCGCTTCCATCAACGGCACCGTGGGCGCAAGCACCCCCGGTGCCGGCAGGGCCTGGCGTATCAGCCCCTCCAGGATACCTGGGAGGATGGCTCGGAGACACTCGTCTAGGGCCGCTGTTGGGAGAGGCTGGGGAGCCGGTGCGGGCGTCGGTGCTCGAAGCTGCAGGGGTCCAGGAGATGATACTGGGGTACCCGACGACCTGCGCATCGACACCTCTTCAATAGAGGGGGAGCGCTCCTCCCGGCGTGGGCGCTTCTTAGGGATCGAATTGTCTCTCGACGTCCCTGAGCTGCCCGTGCTCCGCGGCATGGACGAGGAGGAGGTTGAGTCCCCGCACCCTCTGGGGGTCGGATCCGACAGGGTTCGGTCCCTATGGCCATAGGCGGCGGGAACAGCCGATGCGGATTGCCCACTCCGCCGTTCACCGCCGCCATCGCTGGCAGGTCGTTGGGCCAAGGGAACCTGTACTCCTGGGGTCGATGCCATGCTCGGCGTCGAAGTCGTCGACATCGATACCGATACCAAAGTCCCAGCCGTCGACACCGATGCCATCGATGTCGACGGGCTGGTGCAAGTTCCGAAAAGACGGTCCCGGAGAACTTTCCTCGCGACCTGTGTCCGCTTTTTCAAGCCAAGACACAAGGTGCACTCCTTGGAATTATGCTCTGGACCGAGACACTGGAGACACCAAGTGTGAGGATCAGTCTGCGAGATCTGCCGGCCACACCGACCACACTTCTTGAATCCACTCGGACCTTCGAGGACATCGACGGAAAAATCACGTCGGCGATGTCAAAACCGTCGATGGTGGCGGTAAAAGAACACCACCACAACAAAAGAAAAAAGCAATCGGCTGCGCAGCCACAAGGCCGCGACGAAGCGAAAGAAAGGGAAAAACACTCGACGATGAGATTTTTTTTAAACGAAAAGAGAAAAAGGGGCGCGCGAACACGCAGAGAAATAAACTGCGGACTAGGCCGCAAAACGGATTTTCCGGGGCTGAGACAGGGACGAAACTGCGTCTCTCTCCAGCGCGGAAAAATAGAAAACTGAGCGGGAGCGGTCGCGCATGGGCAGGAAGACGGTCGCGCATGCGCAGTGGGTATACCCTGCTTGCGGGACCTCCTGCAAGATTTTTCTTCCGGATTCGAGGGGCTGCCGTGGACGTCAACCAGTCGTGAGAACAAGCAGCCTGCTTGTCCTCGGAGAATATAAGATAGCTTATCCAGGATGGTCATTAATTTTAATATTCATTTTTTAAACATTATTTTTAGAAATGTTACAAATACAATAATTTTCACTGGCTTTTTGATTGCGTAACCAAGTCTTGGAATAGGAGGCACTATTCAATGGTGGGTGGAGAACCAGGTAGGAGATAGAAGCCAGAATAGGTTAAGTAGTCAATCCCTCAAGTTGAGGAAGATGAACAGTGGAATACCATGGGGATATGTTCTGGGACCAGTCCTTTCTAACTTATAAATAATGTGATAAAAGAATACGTGTGATGCTTAAAGCTGCAGGTGACACAAACATTGTTCAGAGTTGTTAAATCACATGTTGATGGTGTGAAATTGCAAGGGACTTTAGGCGACTAGGAGGACGGATGCTCAAATGGCAGGTCAAATTATTTTGGGCAAATACAAAGCGAGGTACATTATGGAAGAATAACCCAGGTTACAGCAGCTCAATATTACTGTAGGTCCTACATCGAGTTAGAGAAGGTAGGTGGCACTGTAGACAACACCAGGTAATCTTTCACCTAAGGCGTGATGGCAGCAAAAGGAGAGTAGTGGGTTAGGTATTATTAGGAAAGGAAAAGAGAATAAAATATCATAATGCATCTATATTAATCAATGGTGTGACCAGGCCGCAGGTATTATCTGCAGTTCTGGTCAAGGCATCCTTAGTTAAAGAGGAGTGAGTTCTGAGGCTCCAGCCCCACAGCAGCTTGATTAAGCAGGGGCGGGAGTGAGATCACAGTGGAAATCATGTTTTGATTGACTTGTACTGGGCAATAGGCAAATATGTGTGTGGGACTAGACTGTGTATTCCTATTCACTCTTTTGACCAGGCTTTCAATATTATATGTGGATCTGGTTATTACATCGCAGAAAATAACAAGCCATTAATGGGCGAGTCCCATTGCGTTTTGTTGGGAGAAGGATTAGAGCAAGTTCAGAGGGGCGATCACGGCAGCTCAACACTATACCGGGACCCTAGGCAAATTTATCCTCAGGAAGGCTGACAGTGGATTCCCATTCACTCCTATGTCTTCCCCTCCTCCCTTTAACAACTTGTCTCCTCTTCTCATGTACTAGCCACTGACTGACTCCAGAGGTGATGTGGAGGGGCATTTTCAAAAGAAACATCTAAATCAGAAAGAAGGCCATTTTCAAAAAAGATGGACGTCTATCTTTTGTGTTCGAAAATACTATGGACGTCCTGTGATTTGGACGTCCTTTTTTTTTTTGGTCCATTTTCAAACAAAAGATGTCCAAAACAGAAGAGGAGTGGCTTAATGGTTAGTGCAGCGGGCTTTGATCCTGGCAACATGGGTTCAATTTCCACTGCTGTTCCTTGTGACTTTGGGCAAGTCAAATGCACAAGGGGCAATTTTTGAATATGACATCTAAGTCTGAATTTGGACATTTTTTTTTTAAACGTCCAAAATCTGAACAGGAAAGAAGGTCATTTTCTACAAAAAAAAACCTCTTTTCTTTTTGAAAATGCTATTTGGAAAAATGTTTTGTGATTTGGATGTTTTATTTTTTGGTCCATTTTCAAACAAATACATCCAAATGCAAAACGTACAAAATCCACAAGAAATTCCACAATAATGTGAAATCATTCACATGTTCTAAGTGTGGTAAAAGCTTTGGTTGTAATGTAAATCTCAAAGTGCATCAGAAAGTCCACACAGGACAGAAACCATTTGCATATACAGAGTCTGGTAAAAACTTTGGTCAGAAGGTAAACATCACAAAGCACCACAGAATACACACAGGAGTGAAACCATTTACATGCACTGAGTGTGGTAAAAGCTTTCGTTGGAAAGGAAGCCTCACATGGCATCAGTGAATCCACACATTGATGAAACCATTTACATGCACTGAGGAGGTAAAAGTTTCAATTGCATTGGGAAAGGTAATTAGGGAATGTACACTCTTGCTATGAAGTATGGAAAAATAGCACTCTGATATTTAGATATATGTAATGAGACCTCCTTTTCATCTATAGATCAGAATTAAAAGCCCAGATCTAATGATAAACAATAGACACAAGGCTCAGATGTTATTTAAAAAAATTGAAAGCTTGGCATCAGGTAGAATAGTGGAAAAGTGACATCCCAGGAAAGCAATAGCGCATCCATGGGGGGCACTGCAGTGGACTTTATAAAATGCTCCCAGGTACACATCTCACCATTGCTCCCTTACCTTGTCTGCTGAGCCTCCCCAAAACCCACCCAAAACCCACTACCCCCAACTGTACACCACTACCATAGCCCTTACAGGTGAAGGGAGCACCAATATGTGAGTACAGTGGGTTTCTGGTGGGTTTTGGAGGGCTCACAGTTTCCTCCACAAGTGTAACAAGTAGGGGGAGGTAGAAACCTGGGTTCAACTCTCTGCAGTGCACTGCACCACTACTAGACTACTCCAAGGACCTGCATGCTATTCTAATTGACCTGAGTATAACATCTGAGGCTGGCATAGAGGCTGGCAAGTAATATTTTTAATCACAATTTTTTTGGGGTGGGAGGGGGATAGTGACCACTGAGGGAGTAAGGGGAGGTGATCCCCGAGTCCCTCCACTGGTCATCTGGTCATTTGGGGCACCTTTTGTGTGGAGTAGAGGAGTAGCCTAGTGGTTAGTGCAGCAGACTTTGATCCTGGGGAAGTGGGTTTAATTCCCATTGCAGCTATTCACTATAAAAAAATGTCTAGCTCAAAATGTCTAAGTTTTAGTCTTGGATATCTTTGTTTTGTTCCATTATTGCTAAAAGACGTCCATGTCTTAGGAACACCCAAGTCCCACCTTAAGCACGCCCCTTGAGATTTTGATGTCCTTCTGACGAACTTCAGAGAAAGACGTCCAAAAAGAGGTTTCAATAATATTGATTTGTATATTTCTGTGAGATAAACGTCCACATGCTGACTTATGTCACTTTTTGGACGTCTATCTCTTTTGAAAATAAGCCTGATAGTGACAAACATTTACAATATAAGGATCTGAAAATTTTTCTGTTAAGAAACATGCGAGTCTGGATGTCTAAATAGATAGGATTATAAATAAAATAAAATTCTTTCACAAATGACTGGTACATATCATGGAATGCTTAGGGTTGGTGTTATAGATAAATCTTTGTTGCCGCAAGTCACTTCAAACCTATATAGGGAATAAACGGGTTAGAAGTATCACTTTAGATCGGGACAGACAAACAGGACAAATAAGAGATAAGAGATAAGGGAATTACTAAGGTGGGAATCATAAAATACGGGTACTGAACAAGTGAGTAAGGATTAGGAGTTAAAAGCAGCATCAAAAAGGTGGGCTTTTAGCTTAGATTTGAAGATGGCCAGAAATGGAGCTTGACGTACCAGCTCAGGGAGTCTATTCCAGGCATATTGTGCAGCAAGATAAAAGGAACTGAGTCTGGAGTTAGCGGTGGAAGGGTGCACACAAGAGAGATTTACCCAGTGAACGGAGTTCCCGGGGAAGAGTGTAGCAAGAGATAAGAGTGGAGAGGTACTGAGGAGCTGCAAAGTGAATGCACTTGTAAGTCAATAAGAGGAGTTTGAACTGTATGCGGAAACGGATAGGGAGCCAGTGAAGTGACTTGAGGAGATGGCTAATATGAGCATAGTGACACTGGCAGAATATGTCATGCAGCAGAATTTTGAACAGATTGAAGAGGAGAGAGATGGCTAAGTGGGAGACCTGTGACAAGTAAGTTGCAACAGTCTAAGCGAGAGGTGATAAGAGTGTGGATAAGGGTTCTGGTAGTGTGCTCAGAAAGGAAAGGGCGAATATTATAGAGAAAGAAATGACAGGTTTTAACAGTCTGCTGAATATGTGCAGAGAGGAGTCGAAGATGACCCCAAGGTTATGAGTTGATGAGACAGGGAGGATAAGAGTGTTATCCACAGAAACAGAGAATGGGGGAAGAGGAGAGGTTGGTTTAGGGGAAAAGATAAGAAGTTTAGTCTTGGTCATATTTAGTTTCAGATGGAGGTGAGACATCCAGGCAGCAATGTCAGACAGGCAGGCTGATACTTTGGCCTGGATTCCAGCTGAGATTTCTGGTATGGAGAGGTAGATCTGGGAGTCATCAGTGTAAAGGTGATACTGAAAACCATGGGATAAGATCAGAGTACCAAAGAAAGAAGTATAGATGGAGAAACAAAGAGGTCCCAAGACAGATCCCTGAGGTGCACCAACTGATAGTGGGATAGAAGTGGAGGAGGATCCACTAGAAAATACACTAAAAGTACAATGGGAGAGATAAGAGGAAAACCAGGAAAGAACAGAGCCCTGAAATCCAAGTGAGGACAGCGTCTCAAGGAGTAGGCTGTGATCAACAGTGTCAAAAGCAGCAGATAGATCAAGAAGGATGAGGATAGAAGAGAGGCCTTTGGATCTGGCCAGGCACAGATCCATTGGAGACCTTAACAAGCACTATTTCAGTTGAATGAAGAGGGCAAAAGCCAGATTGAAGTGGATCAAGAATAGCTTGAGATGAAAGAAAATCAAGACAACGGCGGTGAACAGCACGTTCCAAGTATCTTGGATAGGAAAGGGAGGAGGGAGATGGGGCGATAGTTGGAAGGACAGGTAGGGTCCAATGAAGGTTGTTTTAAAGGAGTGGTGTGACTACAGCATGTTTGAAGACATCAGGAACAGTTGCAGTGGAAAGTGAAAGGTTGCGTATAAGACAGATAAAAGGGATGACAGTAGGAGAGATAGTGCTAAGTAGATGGGTAAGAATAGGATCAGATAGTTAGTTTTGAGGAGCAAAGAAGATGTACAGTTTCCTCTTCAGTGATTTCAGAAAAGGAAGAAAAGGAGGCAGGGGTTGGAGGGTTGAAAGAATGGACTAAAAGAAGGAGAGGTGGAGGTGACTTGGTTGAGAATTCAAGTTTAATCTTGTGAACTTTATCATGAAAATATTCTGCCAGAGTCTGGGGAGAAAGTGAAGGGGGAGTTGGAGGTGAAGGCACTGTGAGGAGAGAGTTCAGTGTGGCAAAGAGGTGTCGAAAGTTTGAGCCAAGAGAATTTGTCAACTGGATGTAGTAGTCCTGTTTGGCAAGTAAAAGAGCAGACTAGAAGGAGGTCAGCAAGAATTTGAAATGTATGAATCAGCATGGGCATGGGATTTCAGCCAAAGGCATTCGGCAGAGCGGGCACAAAAATGTAGGTAGCGGATTCTAGAGGTCAGCCAAGGCTGGGGTTTTGTACGCCTTACAGAACGGTGAATGGGAGGAGCGAGAGTATCCAGAGTAGAGGAGAGAATAGTATTATAGGAAGAGACAGCCTCATTGACAGACTTGGATAACATAGTGGTTGAGAAGGTATTTGAAACACTGGAGGACAAAGTAGAAGCGTCAATAGCCTGAAGATTCCTAAATGTGTTGGTTGAGATTGGACAGGACTGAAAAGAATGGTGTTTAAGTCTGAAAGTTATCAGATGATGGTCAGAGAGGGGAAGAGCTGAGGCACAGAAACTGGAGAATGAGCAGAATGAGAAAATAAGATCAAGATAGTGGCCATTCTGGTGAGTGGGGGTAGTGGAGCACAGTTGAAGATTGAAAGAGGATGTTAAAGCGAGAAACTGAGAAGCATGAGTGTCAGAGGGATCATTAGCATGAACGTTAAAATCCCCAAGAATGAGGGAAGGAGATGAAGGTTCAAGAAGGAAAGCCAGGTGTCAAAGTCAGTGAGAAAGGAAGAAAGAGACTTATCAGGGGGTCGAAAAATGACTGCTACTCGGTGAGGCAGAGGAGTGAATAGATGGATGGAGTGGACTTCGAAGGAAGAAAAGCAGTGAGACTGAGGTGGAAGAAGAGGTTGAAATCTACAGGAGGGTGAAAGTAGTAGCACGACACCACCTCCGCGGCCAACCGCGCGAGGAGTATGGGAGAAAAAATAACCTCCATGGCACAGGGCCGCGACAGAAGCAGAGTCTTCAGGACAAAGCCCAGTTTCAGTTAGGGCAAACAGATGGACAGTATGAGAGATAAAGAGATTGTGGATGTAGGAAAGTTTATTACAGACTGAGCGGGCATTCCACAGAGCACACATGAAAGGCAAGGAAGAAGGGGGGTGGAGGAGAGGAACAGAAATTAGACTGGAGACATCACGGTGTGACCTGCATGAATAGGATAAAAGTTGATGTGGAGGACCAGGATTAGGATTGATATCCCCAGTGGAGAACAAGAGAAGGAGCATGAGAGTACGGAGAAGAGTAGGAGAGGCCTTATGATAGCGATGAAGGCAAGATGAACTCAGATAGAATGGAGTTGATTGAATGGAAGGAAATGTTGAAGGTTGAGAGCTGAGAAGAAGGGAGAGGACAAAAGAGATGCAAGGTGGGCAATGTGTTCCTGCAATGTACAGTGGTTTTAGATGGGGAAACAGATTAGAAAGGGACAGTACCAAGAACAGAAAGTGTACTGGAGCCATAAGTAGTAACTGGGAGAAAATATAAAATGTATAGAGAAAATGCTCCGGCGCGAGGCACCTGGAGCGAGGGCCCTGGGAGGATCGAGGTGGAGCCGGGAATCACCCCAGAGAAGGCTGTGAGGATATGCAAAAGGGCTGCAAGTCCTCCACATCACCTGGTGGGGGTGCTGGGCACCTTGAGTGAAGGCCCCGAGTGGATCGGAGTGGACATGGGAGTCACCCCGGAGAAGGCTGTGAGGATATGTAGATGAGCTGCAAGTCCTCCACAGCACCTGGAGGAAGACCTCCTCCAGGGGCAGTGATGTGGAGGTAAGAGGAGGAGCGGCTGTAGAGACGGCATTTTAAGACTCGGGCATTTCCGAATGATTTGGGCTGGGTTTAAAAACATTTATCGCTTCTTTTCTTTTTGAAGCGGCCACTGCTGCTCAACAGGAGAAGCAGCAGTGGCCGGACAGTGTTACTACTGGCATCTGCGGGTGGCGAGGGGATGTTTGATGTGCTTCAGGGGGGGAGGGGGGCTTGGGTGATGCGCCGGGGGGGGAGGGGGTTCTGTGGTGCCGCGCTTGTAGTTTTTTGATGCGCCGCTCCCTGCCACTTCGGAGCAAGTGGCAGGGAGCGGCGCAGTGACAGCTGATTCCCAGGCAGGGGGAGGAGTAGGGAAACATGTTGGTTGGTTGCCTTACCTCTCACTGTTCCGCCCTCGACATCACGTTTTGACGCAAGGAAAGGAGAGAGATGGTGACAGACTGACGAACCTAACAAACCCTTCACTTTATTGAAGCCATGGAGTCAGCTTCAGAACGTTGGCAGTGGAAATTATTATAACATAGTAGATGATGGCAGAAAAAGACCTGCACGGTCTATCCAGTTTGCCCAACAAGATAACTCATATGTGCTACTTTTTGTGTATACCCTACATTGATTTGTACCTGTGCTCTTCAGGGCACAGACCATACAAGTCTGCCCAGCACTATCCCCGCCTCCCAACCACCAGCCCCGCCTCCCAACCACCGGCTCTGGCACAGACCTTATAAGTCTGCCCAGCACTATCTCTGCCTCCCGCCACTGGCTCTGGCACAGACCGTATAAGTCTGCCCAGCACTATCCCTGTAGATGTCAATGGCGGAGCGATTCTCTTATACTCATGTCTTCTAAGGTATTCAGGTTTTAACACTGTCACTCTTGCCTGGATTACATATCCACCTAACTCACCTTTGCCTACTTGAGTTTATCATCATTGAACTTGATTGTTTGCAAACCTCGTACTACTGTTCTTGGCCACGTGGCCAGTATCTGGCATGGAGCAGGAACAGATCTTGTAGTGTCAATCCACTTGATCAGATTTACTAGTGCACAGCACATCATTTGCTTTCTTCGATTATTATACTTGCGTTGAATGCTGGTCTCTGGTAGTTCTGACCATCTTCATATTTCAAACTCCCTATACTTACCAGCAATTACGGACAGGCATATGTTTTCCTTCAGATAAGTGAATCCATCTGACAGACTTGACAATCAGGTGACATCACTTATGGCTATAGTACTTGCACACAAAAAAACCCTGAAATTTAGGGGCAGTTAGGAGGCTATGAGGGTGTTTCTCAACTGGTATTGATACAGCCAGGCATCCTATTAACATGTGTTGGTAGTAAAATATTTTCTGCGTGGATTCCTTCTTGCTAGGCAGTTATGGGTCTACGGATTATGTGAGCTCAATGCCTAGTGAAGCAATTTGTTTGTGGTCTCTCCTAGGCCCCAATTCACGTAGTTACAGCTTTGGGGCGTATGGGTTTTCAAGGCATCAGTGTTGCAATGCAGAGATTTTAGGTAGAAAGTACGTTCATCCAGAATAAACTGAAAGTATCCGCGGTAGGCTGCAGAGAAAGGGGATGTCCTATTTTCCTCAGTGAGTCAAAAGTACATACAGGCTGCTGAGTGCATCCGGTCCAGCGCATATTTCATGAATCCATTTTGACTTCACTGTTCCCTGGTGGAGTGTCAAACAACAATGGTATGAAAGCACCAGTTTCCTTAAGAGGAAGTGGTTCCAAAGTTGAACCGGGACATCAGTACTCATATTATTGGGAGACGCCTATACAGGTACCGGTACATATCAGTATGGCGATACAACTGGCTCTGGTCACGAAGAGCATCACTAATGAGATACAACTTTTGTAGCTTGGCAGGATGAATCGGGCAACATCCCCCTAGGCTTACCTGCCTTGAGAAGTGAACTGAAGTATGAGGGTGCAGTTGACATAAGCGCATTATTAACGGCATTCACACTCGTGTGATGACAGTGGGCACAATTCATCACTAGTGGTTACATGATTCAATCTTATTTCTTTGTTTCTACAGGCTTTGATGATCAGAGGCACAATCACAAGAAAGTGAAGGTGACATCTCAACTGGGGGCAATTCAACTGCTTGAGCACTTACAGATTGTGGGGTCCAACATCATCTTTCCTTTGCCAGTGCTATCAACACTTCAAATGGAGAGCAAAAGGGCTTAGGAATGTGAATAGATGAACTGATCCTCACATGCTGCAGTGCATGGATTGGCAGATGCCAACCCCTTGAGCACAGGTGCTGTGCAAGGAATCTTACTGGATGGGGGAGGGGGACTATATCTGGGAGAGATGTGCAATAACACTTTTAACAATGGTCCCTTCCATAGCCTGCCTGACAACAGTTACAGGAGGTGTGAGAGAACCTTTTCCTTGGGCTACAACTGACCACAGCTAAGGGATTGCGTGGAGCAAGTTATATTTAACTACCCCAGGTAACCACCCCAGGCTTGTGGCGGGAATACCCGGGCCTGAGTGACTGGAGGAGTGCTAATTCATCAAGTAGTGATTTGGTGCAGATGGGTTCACTAAACCTAGGTTGAACGCTTATGGCGGCAGACTGGGTGCTTTATGAGCTTACAGTGGGGCTCGGGTATCCTATTTTTGATTGTTTGTGTTAAAGACAGTCATGTCTTTCAATAAAGCTGCAGCCAAGTTGTTCCCACTTAATTACAAAGTGAATGTGTTGTAATTTATTAATTTGGGTTCAGAGAGGTAAGACGCTAGGTCAGGGTGTCTCGGCTGCCTATGTTATGCTTTGGTAAAGTGCCGTGTTCATTCCACAGATACTAGTGATTGGGTTGCAATTCACAATAATGATGTGAATTGCAACTCACATGATGTCTTTGCTAAACAGGCATGTGACCTTGAGCCTACACCTTTGAATGTTTTGCAATTGCCCTTGAGGTCTGGAAAGGTCACCAAGGGAGAGGCAATTGATGCTGAGGACTTGTGAGCTGGTCTTTAGTTTTGCTATTCGGCTGTTTTCTTGAACTACTATGCCCCATAACAAGCGGAAGGAGATTGTTAGAGGCTTACTGCTGCTGACTGTGGCATCCTCTCTGACACAGCAAACACTCAACCGATTTGCTACCCAGTGCCTGCAAGAGCAACTTGGAGGGAGTTCTGATGGCGGCTCAGCAGGAGGAGCTGCCAGGCTGTTGGAGCATGACATCGTTGTCACCTCCAGTTACCGTGGATCCACCGTGTCCTGCTGCGGTGTGGGTTAGGAGGATGAGATTCGGACCTGTGGAATTCGCTGGTGATAGAACACGTAGCGATGGAGTCTCTCCTGCTGGAGCCGCAATGGTAGATTTGAGAACTGGGGAGGAATTGAAGTTGATTCCCCCGGCAGTTGCTGGATGTCCTCTTGAAGGCTACTGAGAAGTTGAATACTACTATAATGAAATCAGCTCAGGAAACTGTGAACTTAGTTGCCACAGTGGGACAGCTTTCTCAGTCAGTGGATAAGTTGAAGCTCGATTTTCCTGAACAGGCAGAAATCACAAGCAGATATTATTTTTTTTTCACTTTAATTTTTTTTTTATTATAATAAATCTGTAACAGGCAATTTCGCAAAGAGCACATCCTGCTCATATTTGCCCACGCAGGGGCTCATAAATACTGACCTACTACATCTGGAACTAACTTATCCCCTATGCATACTGCTCCAAAACTCTTAACATTACAATAGTCCCATAAACAGTATCCACTTCCCAACTAAACCGTGCACCCCTAATATAACAATGTCCCCTTCCCCACCCCTCTAACTGTTGCCAACCCCAACTCAACTTAAGAATGCCCCCTAGTTCTTTGGGACACTCTATCTCCCCTTCCCCTCCCCTCCCCCCCCTCCTATAATACATGTCAATCGCTGGTGTAATCGAGCCCATCCACCTGTATGTCGCAGTGCCCCCTCCCTGCAGTATGCTGATAGTCGCTCCATTTGTATTAACTGCCCCAATTTACATTTCCAGTCACCCAAAGTCAGGGGGTCTGCCCTCTTCCAATACTGTGTTATGAGGCACTTAGCTGCTGCCAACCCCAAGCGCAACCATTTCCTCTCCTCCCAAGAGTCCCTCTCATTATATAAGCCTAAGAGGCACACCAAAGGGCTACACACCAAAGATGATCCAATTAACTTTACTAGCGCTTTCATAACTGCGTGCCAAAAGGGCACCATCCTGGAGCATGCCCACCATATGTGTAGAAATAAATGATCCCCTTTGTGACTTACACCTCCAGCACAAGTCTGATGTACTAGGCTAGGGTACATCCTCTTCAATCTCTCAGGTGTGTAATACCATCTGGATAAAACTTTATATGCATTTTCTTGTACCAAAACACAGATCGAAGCTTTCTGAACTTCTCCACAAATAATTTCTCACTCCTGATTGGAAAAGTGGCAATTTAAATCTTCCTCCCAGGGCCCCTGAAAACCAAATGGTCTGGGATCACACCCCCTAAAAAATGTATACATCACTGATATAGGTCTGGGCACCTTCCTCAACAAAAGCCACAGATTTTCCAAACTTTCTTTCTCCTGAGGGTCCCCTCCCCCTTTCCATCCCATTGTTCCCACAAAATGTTGAATCTGTATATAGGGAAAATTGTCCCCTCCCCCGACAAACTATACATGGAGCACAGCGTATCAAAACTCTTCACCCTTCCCCCCTGCAGCACATCCCGAATATTCACAATACCCATTTGCTCCCACCGCACAAAACTGGTATTTTCTCTCCCTACCCCAAATTTAGGCTCTCATCTCAAAGATGCCAATGTCGATACCCTACCAAACTGCCCCCCATTTTCTCCGCACTTCCCCCCACAATTCCACCAAATGCCTCACATACGGATTCTGTACCCCAGCCAAGATCACTTTCATTCCCTCACTAGTCCATAAATAAGAGCTTATCGGCTTGTGCGGACTATATGCTTGCTCCACCTGTAGTAGTAGTAGTAGTCCACCTGACTAGCAGGCTTAGTCATCCCCCTCTCCCAGTCTAGAATCATCCTCAATTGAGCAGCCACATAATACCATTCAATATTGGGTACCGCTCTACCCCTCCTCTCAGGAGCGCCCCATAACACTTGTCCAGCCAAACGAGGATGCCTACCCTCCCATATAAACTGTGACACAAAACTCTGCAATAGCTTAAGTGTCTGTTTTGTTACCTTCACTGGCAGCGCCTGAAACAAAAATAGCAGTCTAAGCAACACAATCTTCTTCACCATTGTCATACGCCCCCACCACGAGAGCCACAATCCCTTCCACCGGAACAGTTCCCCCCGGACCTGATCTATTATCTTCCCATAATTGAGACTATACATCCCACCCAAGTCCCTGGGAATCTGAATCCCCAGATGCCTAATGTGATGCTTGGCCCACCTAAATGCAAACAATGCCCTCAATCTACTCCCCCCCCCCCCCCCCCCCGATTCAAAGAAATCCCCAATATCTCACTTTTATCCATATTGATCCTTAGGCCAGCATACCTTTCAAATTTCCTAAGTATCTCTAACACCGCAGGCCATGTCTGCTCAGGATTCACCACGTAAAGTAACACATCATCTCCAAACAAAGCAATATGATGCTCCATCCCTCCTACCCTAATACCCCGAAAGTCTGGATGCTGGCGTATCATTACTGCCAACGGCTCTATGTAAAGTGCAAAAAGAAGGGGCGACAGTGGGCAGCTGCCATGTTTTCAAAAGCAGGAACTAGGATCGTGAGCCCTTTGGCCACTGCCGAGGAGCGGCAGTGGCAGGCAAAACCACCCCTCACAGGGATAAGGCAGAATTCTGACAGGGCCAGCTAGACTTCACCTGCACTTGACCACTGTTCCTCAGGAGTTGAGCCCCTGGGTGCAGGTGGCCGGCAGGACTTACTGGACAGGGCAGGAACTGGAAACCAGCAGGATATACACAGGGTCTAGAATACACAGGGAGGCTAGGCAGAATACTAGACTAGGACTCTCAGACAGACAAGGGACAGAACTGAAAGCTGCAAGCAGTCACTGAAACAGGGAACAACCACAGATAGACAAGAGACAGAACTGAAAGCTGCCAGGCAGCCACTGAACAAGAAACACAGGCAACTCAGAACTAGACAAAGACATACAAACAAGAAACAAGACTGGGAAACAAGCAATACAGAACAAGAAGCTACACAAAGACTAAACTAGAATCAGGCAAGAATTACAGACTATAAACTGGACTAGGCAGAAGTGCAGCAAGCACCAACAAACCAGGGCCTTAGGCAATGCAAAGGCAAAAGGCAGAAGTTTCTAGCTGATTAATAAAGCCCATCAGCACCTGAGGCTCAGCTGCAGCAATCTCAAGGCAACTACGGGTGCAGTTCAGGCACAAACAAGAAAGACAAGTCTGGCAGCCTGGAAGATCCGGACCGGACTGAGCTGAAGCCTGGAACGGGTAGGAACAGCAAGATAGTCTATGGTAGCCACCGGTTCTGGCCACCAGAGGGCAAGGGGAGCACAAACCAAGAAGCAAGCAGAAAGCATACTGAAGCATAGAGAGGCTCAGCATACACAGCTGCCGCACAGAGGAACAATCAGAGCCATGCTGGAAGCAGCCAGCACACAGAGACAGAGACAGAACTAACTTAGAAAGACCAGACAGAAGCCAGCTTAGAAGCTGATCGCCAGAAATAACGTAAGCCTGAGAGGGGTCACGACCACAGACGTGACAGCAGCCCTGCCTAGTCCCTCTACCAATTGGGAAAAAGGGCGTATACACCCCCCACTAATATGGATACATGCCTTAGGAGCTGTATACAAAGCAGCCAGCCAAGCCCCCAAATTATCCCCCAATCCCATGTGCTTTATTACTTCCCGCAGAAAACCCCAGCTTACCCGGCTGAAAGCCTTCTCTGTATCTAGTGCCAACAAAACAGCACTAGACTGGGATCTTTTTGCCTCCCATATTAAATGTAGAGTACGCCTGATGTTATCCTCTACTTGTCTCCTCAGGATAAACCCAGACTGATCTATATGGATCAATTTCGGCAGCACCCTAGCCAATCTGTTAGCCAGAACCTTAGCTATTATCTTTGCATCCACATTCAGACGTGAAATCGGTCTATAAGCCCCACAAACCACTGGATCGTTCCCAGGCTTAGGTAGAACCATTATCCCAGCCTCAGACATTGATACCGGTAGTCCACTACCCTCCAAAGCTCCATTTCCCACCCTCACCAAGAGGCCTCCCAACTCCTCCACAAAACATTTATAAAACCTCACTAAGTATCCATCTAAACTTGGCGCTTTACCATTAGGTAGCCATTTTATCACCTCCTGTACCTCCCCCAATCTAATGGGTTCCCCAAGCTGAGCTCTTTCAGATTCATCTAAGTATGGTAAGGGAATCAAATCCAAAAACCGAGCCATCTCTAACTTTTGTGGTTCCTCAGAAGCACTAAATGTCTGAATCAGCAAAATGCCATCCTCCCCTCTCATCCTTCAACATCCTTGAACTCCGCGCCCGCAAATAATGGGCCAACATTGCACTGGATTTATTGGCGAACTCAAAATATTGTTGCTTGAGCTTAGTTCTCATAAAATCCACCTCTGTCATCTGCAATTGTGCTATTTCCCCTCTCACTTGCTTACGTTCCACCCATACCTGCGGTGTAGGGTTTCTTTTGTGCCACTGTTCTAAATGCAATAGCCTCTTCTGCAAAGTCAGCGCATGCTGCCCCCTTTCCCTTTTCTTGCGTGACCCCCCCCACTTAATCAAAACGCCCCTCACCACTACCTTCAGCGCATCACAGAGCACCCCATCTGTTACTTCCCCATTATCATTAAAATGTCGATATTCTTGAATAGTATGTTGAATATCTTCCCGCACTTTCTCATCCCCAAGCAATGACTCATTGAGTTTCCAAAGTCCTTGTTGCCTGCATTGACCCAACCCAATTAATTTAATCCATGCTGGCGCATGATCAGAAACACACAGCCCCTACCATATGCCAGCCATTACGATGCACCCATAACCCATCTATCCGGGAGTAAGTCTGAGCTGCATGTGAGAAGAAAGTATAATTCCGCTGCACCCCATGTAACAACCTCCAACAATCCACCACCTTCAACCCCTTCAAAAACTGTAACAATGCTTTCCTCCAAGGGCCACTCTGCTGCCCCCCTCCCGTCGAATGATCTAATCTCACATCAGGGGCAATATTGAAATCCCCCCTACCACAACCTGCCCTCCTACGAATCCTGAAATTTATTCCTTTAATGTTTGAAAAAAGTCCCTCTGCTCCACATTCGGAGCATAAATATTAATCAATGTCAATTCCTTCCCTTGCAACCACCCTCTGAGACCCACACAACGCCCACTAGTATCCCGAAACACCTCTTTAATCACAATTCCACAAGTGTGTCTTATCAAAATAGTCACTCCTCCCAACCGTTTAGGCCCCGCTCCCTGATGTACCACCACTTCCCGAAAAGGCCTACTCTGCAACAGGTGCACATCCCTTGGTCTTAAATGTGTTTCTTGCAAAAACGTCACATCCCATTTCAGCCTACCCAGCTCTTTAAATACTCTACTACGCTTCCCCTGGTTATTTAACCCATTTACATTCCATGTTTCCACCAATAAGGTCTCTCCCCTCCCCCCCCCCCTCATCCCCTCTCCTTTCCCACATGCAACCTCTGCAATCCCCCTTGCTCCAAACCCACACTCCCCTGCTCCAACTTATCCCCAACCCCTCCCCCATCCTCGTAGCCAATCTCTGTCAGTAAATCAGCCATCCCATGAGAGATCCACACACTCTCCCAAACTTTAACCTCTCCAACGCTAATCCCTATCCATCCCAGCACCCTACTTCACCCACACCCCTAACATTCATGTACCCCACATTCCTCCACCCAACCTCCCCACTGATTTGAGCATTTCACCACCAGTCCACATAAATCTATAATCCCTCAGGAAGCTTGCTTGTTAGAAGTCTTTCCCTGTTCCACCACCTTCTGCCACACCGAATCTGCTCTGGGTTCCCTTGTGATCTCCCGCAACTACTTCTGAACTGGAACATCCTTGCACCTCAACGAGCGCAGTGTTGCCCATGCCTCCTCCGGAGTCTTGACTTTACGCGATTTACCGACCACTGTTAGCCACATCCCAAATGGAAATAGTCACTTATACCAGATCCCCTTGGACCTCATATATATTGTGGCTTCTCTGAAGGATAAACGCTTTTGCAGTGTAGTCCAGGCTAAGTCCTGGAACACACCAATCCTACAATTTTTCCAAACAATTTCTTTTTGTTGCTTTGGTCAATATCGTCTCCTTCATGGGGAAGTCAGCAAAACGCACCACAATGTCCCTTTGGCGAGCGTCCTGCTGCGGGCCAGCCACTCTATGCACTCTCTGAATTCCAAGTTCCGGCACTTGACCCCCTTCCTCTCCATTCAAAATAAACCCACACAGTTCCCGAATCACTGCTTCACAATTGCTAAATATATCAGAGTCAGGAATTCCCTTAAATCACAGGTTGCTGGGATGTGACCTATTCTCCAGGTCCTCCACCTGCTCCTTGAGTTGTTGTAATTCCCGCGTGTCCTCATTCACCACTTTGTGTAGTTTTCTCATATCTTGCTTGAAAGTCTCCATCCCCTCCTCCATCTCTCCGACATGCGTTCCCAAATCACAGATTTCAGCCCTGATTTCTCTCAGGGCAGTTTGTATGTCCTGTCTGACCCCTGCCAAATCAGCCTTCAGGACCTGAAACCAATCCACCATCTCCCGTTTCGCGATGTCACCAGGATCAGGGCCCTCCTCAGCCTGCTCCTCTGTGGCTCCCGCTGGACTCGCCGCCATCTTTGTTCCACTCCTCTCTGTCCCTGCCGACGCCACCAACGTTTTTTCCCTCTGCTCCGTTGAATAACGGAATCTCTCCAATCCCTTCTTTGGTGGCATTCCTCAGGGATCATTCCCCTTGAGGCACCTTTCCGGATGCCACTTAATTCTATAGGATTCACTCGCTCAGTTTAAGGCCCCAATGTAACATAGTAACATAGTAGATGACGGCAGAAAAAGACCTGCATGGTCCATCCAGTCTGCCCAAGATAAACTCATATGTGTATACCTTACCTTGAATTTGTACCTGTCCTTTTCAGGGCACAGACCGTATAAGTCTGCCCAGCAGTATTTCCCGCCTCCCAACCACCAGTCCCGCCTCCCATCATCGGCTCTGGTACAGACCGTATAAGTCTGCCCTCCCCTATCCTAGCCTCCCAACCACCAACCCCTCTTCCCCCCACCTGCTCTGCCACCCAATTTCAGCTAAGCTTCTGAGGATCAAATTGGGTGGCAATGGATCTCTGCACTGAAGCTGTCCTCTCAGTCCGTGACCTGAAGGCACCCCACAGCTTTATTTCTATCTTTTCCAGCTCTTTCACTCTGCCTGCCCACACTCTTGTTCAGAAAATCAGTCCTCTCTAAAGGAAAGTAGCAAGGAGCGGGCCGAAGCAGTCAAAAACCGGCTGAAGGCAGTTTTACTTTCAAAGCTATGCTGTTAGTGTAAGGTTCTACACAGAGAACTGCGTTACCTTTCAAGTCTCTGTAGTTTACAGGTCCTCTCCCAGTTGTGCCCCAGCTGACCTCTCCGCAGGAACGGCAATTCTCCTCCACTTGCCACCCAGCCGCCCGGGATGGGCCCCCGCCTCCGCCCCGAAGGCCGACGAGCCCCAACGCTCCAAGAGCATCCAGTAACGTTCCTCAGATGCCACCGCCATCCGCGACTCACTGTCTCCTCAGCGACTGCCTTCCTTCCCCCTCGCCGGTCCACCGCTCCCGTTTCACGATGAACTCAGTATTCTCCCGTCTGCAGCAGCAGCACCTCTCTCCCACAATCGCCAACTCCGTGCAAGCACGGGCACGCTTTCCTGATCCTCACCACTCCTCGATCTCTTCAAATCAGCACCTCTCAGCCGCTGACTACTCAGCTTTTAATCCCTGGCGATTTCGGCACCCACTCTGGGCAGGTACGGGTGTGCGTCCATATCTTTTTGGGTGCAAAGTCTCGGAGGGATTCGGGACATGTCCTCCTACTCATGCCGCCATCTTGGATCCACAAGCGGATATTATTGCTTTGAAAAATAATGTAACACACTTATGACAGATAATTTAATAATACATCATAAAATTGAACAGACTGAAAACCAAAATAGACATTTGAATTTGAGAATTTTGAACTTTCCTAGACCTGTTGGAGTTCTCCCCATGGATTTGTTTAAAGATATCTATTGAAATTTAAAATTTTCTTCAGAACTTTTCTATTTACCTGTAAAGAAGTTACCTGCGGTGGACCCTGAAACACATGGACAAGTCCAAGAGGCAGAAATCAAGGATTTAAAAGATCTTTCTTTGATTTTGGAGGACTCACTTTCTAATGTTCTTATAGAGTTACATTATTGGTCTTGTTTGTATTAGAGCAAGATCTTAACACAGTCATAAGAATGTATTTCAAGAACGCACAGCAAAGGTTTTGTGGACAAAAATTATGGTTGTTTCCAGATGTTACCAAATCTACCCAGGATAGACAGAAGTGTTTCCTGGCCTTCAGGAAAGAAGTTAAGACACTGGGCACGATGTTTCTATTAGCGTATCCGTGTAAATGTGTTATATGTTATTTAGGGGTGTAATTTTTTTTTTCATGCCTGAGAAACTTAAATCTTTCTGGCTCTGAAGAGGGTGTCCAGCACTGTTACACATCTTGATAATATAGTGTTTTTGGAATTTACTTGCAGTGTATATGCAGATTATTGCTTTTCCTAGCTGTTGTAAGCTTAACAGATTTTTCTTTTTTTTTGATCACCTTATCTATTTAGCCACTTTGCCCAAATTTGTGGTCTAAGGAACTGAAACACAGATGGAGGGGGGGGGGGATAAGTTCTCCCCTTTTTTTTAATGTAAAATTTCCTATTTGATGTGGTTTTGTATCAGTTCTCTGTTTTACATGAAACAAGTGGATACTTGTCAACTATGTTATATACTTATAAATAAAATAATTAAAATAAAAAAGAAGAAGAAGTGGCTGGGAGGACTGGGCTGTGACTTTGCGACCGGTTTTCCCAGGACAGAAATATCTCACCAGCTATATTGCATTACCATATTTACATACAAATGGGCTGTGTTACATCCATAAGTGTGCTTTGCATCTCATTAGTATTTAACCCACAATGAAACTATTGTATGCTACAATAACTTGCATATTTGTCCCTTAACATGTGATAAATGGCATTAAACATGCATTACAGCTATAATGCAGCTTGATAACTACAGCCCTTCTTTACATATAGCGAATGATACATACCTGTAGCAGGTGTTTTCCGAGGACAGCAGGCTGATTGTTCTCACGACTGGGTTGACGTCCACGGCAGCCCCCACCAACCGGAACAAAACTTTGTGGGCGGTCCCGCACACAGGGCACGCCCACCGCGCATGCGCGGCCGTCTTCCCGCCCGTGCGTGACCGTTCCCGCTCAGTTGAATGACAAGTAAAAATGATGAAACGCAACTCCAAAGGGGAGGAGGGAGGGTAGGTGAGAACAATCGGCCTGCTGTCCTCGGAGAACACCTGCTACAGGTATGTATCATTCACTTTCTCCGAGGACAAGCAGGCTGCTTGTTCTCACGACTGGGGTATCCCTAGCTCTCAGGCTCACTCAAAACAAGAACCCAGGTCAATTGAACCTCGCAACGGCAAGGCATAACAGAAATTGACCTACGAAGAACAACTAACTGAGAGTGCAGCCTGACCAGAATAAATTCGGGTCCTGGAGGGTGGAGTTGGATTTACACCCCAAACAGATTCTGCAGCACTGACTGCCTGAACCGACTGTCGCGTCGGGGTATCCTGCTGAGGCAGTAAGTGTGATGTGAATGTGTGGACAGATGACCACGTCGCAGCCTTGCAAATCTCTTCAATAGTGGCTGACTTCAAGTGAGCCACCGATGCTGCCATGGCTCTGACACTGTGAGCCATGACATGGCCCTCCAGATTCAGCCCAGCCTGGGCATAAGTGAAAGAAATGCAATCTGCTAGCCAATTGGAGATGGTGCGTTTCCCGACAAGCGACCCCTATCCTGTTAGGGTCAAAAGAAACAAACAATTGGGCGGACTGTCTGTGGGGCTGTGTCCGCTCCAAGTAGAAGGCCAATGCTCTCTTGCAGTCCAATGTGTGCAACTGACGTTCAGCAGGGCGGGTATGCAGTCTGGGAAAGAATGTTGGCAAGACAATTGACTGGTTAAGATGGAACTCCAACACCACCTTCGGCAGGAACTTTGGGTGAGTGCGGAGCACTACTCTGTTGTGATGAAATTTGGTATACGAAGCATGAGCTACCAGGGCTTGAAGCTCACTGACCCTACGAGCTGAAGTAACTGCCACCAAGAAAATGACCTTCCAGGTCAAGTACTTCAGATGGCAGGTATTCAGTGGCTCAAAAGGAGGTTTCATCAGCTGGGTGAGGACGACGTTGAGATCCCATGACACTGCAGGAGCTTGATAGGGGCTTTGACAAAAGCAGGCATCTCATGAATCGAACGACTAAAGGCTCTCGAGAAATGGCTTTACCCTCCACACGATAATGGTAAGCACTATCGCACTAAGGTGATTCCTTACTCAGTTGGTCTTGAGGCCAGACCTCTGATAAGTGCAGAAGGTATTCAAGCAGGTTCTGTGCAGGGCAAGAACGAGGGTTCTAGGGCCTTGCTCTCACACCCAACGACAAACCTCCTCCACTTGAAAAAGTAACTCTTTTAGTGGAATCCTTCCTAGAGGCAAGCAAGACATGGAGACACCGCAGACAGACCCAACGCAGCGAAGTCTACGCCCTCAACCTCAAGGCGTGGAGAGCCAAGAGACTGAAGGTTGGGGTGCAGCAAACGCCCCGTCGTCTGCGAAATGAGAGTCGGAAAACACTCCAATCTCCACGGTTTCTTCGGAGGACAACTCCAGAAGAAGAGGGAACCAGATCTGACGGGGCCAAAAGGGCGCGATCAGAATCATGTGCCGCGGATCTTGCTTGAGCTTCAGTATGTCTTCCCCACCAAAGGTATGGGAGGATAAGCATACAGGAGGCCGGTCCCCCAATGAGGAGAAAGGCATCCGTCGCTAGCCTGCCGTGGTCTGAAGTCTGGAACAGAACAGAGGCAGCTTGTGGTTGGTCTGAGAGGCGAAAAGGTCCACCGAGGGGGTGCCCCCACTCTTGGAAGATCTTGCATACCACTCTGGAATGGAGCGACCACATCGTGCGGTTGCATGACTCTGCTCAATCTGTCGGCCAGACTGTTGTTTACGCCTGCCAGGTATGTGGCTTGGAGGAGCATGCCGAACTGGCAAGCCCAACGCCACATCCCGACGGCTTCCTGAACACAGGGGGCGAGATCCGGTGCCCCCCTGCTTGTTGATGTAATACATTGCAACCTGATTGTCTGTCCGAATTTGAATAATTTGATAGGACAGCCGATCTCTGAAAGCCTTCAGTGCGTTCCAGACCGCTCGGAGCTCCAAGGAGGTTGATCTGCAGATCCTTTTCCTGGAGGGACCACAGACCCTGGGTGTGAAGCCCATCGACATGAGCTCCTCACCCCAGGTGAGATGCATCCGTCGTCAGCACCTTCGTGGGCTGTGGAATTTGGAATGGACGTCCCAGGGTCAAATTGGTCCGATTGGTCCACCAGTGCAGTGAATTGCAGCAACTGGTGGAGAGGCGGATGGCATCTTCTAGATTCCCGGTGGCTTGAAACCACTGGGAAGCTAGGGTCCATTGAGCAGATCTCATGTGAAGACGAGCCATGGGAGTCACATGAACTGTAGAGGCCATATGACCCAGAAGTCTCAACATCTGCGAGCTGTGATCTGGCTGAGACGCTCTGGTCTGTGAAGCCAGGGACAGGAGGTTGTTGGCCCTCGCTTCGGGAAGGGAAGGCCTGAGCTGTCTGGGTATTCAGCAGAGCTCCTATGAATTCCAGAGATTGGGCTGGCTGGAGATGGGACTTGGGTAATTTATCACAAACCCCAGCAGCTCCAGGAGTTGAATAGTGCACTGCATGGACCGGAGAGCTCCTGCCCTCCGAGGTTGTTCTTGACCAGCCAATCGTCGAGATATGGGAACACGTGGTGGCAGGGAGGCCAAATTCAGGGCGTATCCGCACCACACTATTTGGAGAACCCACTGGTCGGAAGGTTGAGAGGCCACCTTTGGTGAAAAAATTTTAACCTCCCTCCGACCGGCAGATCGTCCGGTACGGACACTTTGAGGGCGGCTAGGTTCCCATGGATCCAGTCAAAAGCCCGTCCCCGGCTTTTGCTGTGGAGGCACAGGAGGCTGCTTAGGCGCACGCTGTTGACGAGAACGAGCGCGCTGGGACTGTCCCTGTGCCTGACGAGGCCTTCGGGCCGGCTGGGTGTACCTACGCTTGGTAAAAGCATAGGGCGCAGCCTGCCGGGCCCGGGAAAAACGTCCACATGCTGAGGTGGATGCTGAAGGCGCCCGGTGGGAGAGCTTGTCAAGGGCGGTTTCCCGCTGATGCAGTTGGTCCACCAGCTGCTCGACCTTCTTGCCAAAGATATTATCCCCCCGGCAATGGACGTCGGCCAGTCTCTCTGGGTGCGGTTGTCCAGGTCAGAGGCACGCAGCCATGAGAGCCTGCGCATCACTTATACATTGGCCGCAGCACGAGATGCCACATCACAGGTGTCATATATACCGCTGGACAGGAACTTTCTGCACGCCTTCAGCTGCCTGACCACCTCCTGAAAAGGCCTGGACTGCTCCGGCGGGAGCTTGTCAACCAGGTCCGCCAGTTGCTTCACATTATTCCGCATGTGGATGCTCGTGTAGAGCTGGTAAGACTGGATGCGGGTCACGAGAATGGAAGATTGGTAGGCCTTCCTCCCAAACGAGTCAGAGTGCGAGAACTCCCGCCCCGGGGGGCGCCGAGGCGGTATCCCTCGAGCTCCTGGCCCTCTTGAGAGCAGAGTCCACGACTGCCGAGTCATGAGGCAATTGAGGCCGCATTAACTCTGGGTCCCAGTGGATTCTGTATTGGGACTCTGCTTTCCTTGGGGATGGTGGGATTAGATAATGGTCTCAACCAGTTCCGAAGCAGTGTCTCTTTGAGGACATTGTGCAACGGTACCGTGGAGGACTCTCTAGGTGGGTGATGGATAGTCGAGGACCTCGAGCATCTCAGCCCTCGGCTCATCCACAGAGACCACGGGAAAGGGAATGCAAATAGACATATCCCTGACAAAGGAGGCAATGGAGAGGCTCTCAGGTGGCGAGAGCTTCCTCTCTGGTGAAGGAGTGGGGTCGGAGGGGAGGCCCACAGACTCCTCTGAGGAGAAATATCTGGGGTCCTCCTCCTCCCCCCACGAGGCCTCTTCCTCGGTGTCGGACATAAGCTCGTGCAGCTGAGTCCTCAACCGGGCCCGGCTCGACGTCGAGGCACCGAGGCCTCGGTGGTGTCGTCGAGCGGTGGACTCCCGCGCCGGCGGGGATGAAGCTCCCTCCATCGACGTCGATGGGACTCCACCTGCGTGGCGGTCGAGACCGTCGCCACAAGCGGCGTCAGCGTCGAAGGCCTCGGCACCGGTCTAGAGCTCGCCGGAGCCACAGTCAACGGCGCCGAGGGCGCAAGCACCCCTGGCGCCAGCACAGTCTGGCGCATCAGCCCCTCCAGGATCCCCGGAAGGATGGCTCTCGGAGGCACTCGTCAAGGCCCGCTGTCGGGAAAGACGAGGGGGCCGGTAGAGGCGTCGGTGCCGGAAGCTGTTCGGGTCCAGGAGACTGCACCGAAGTGCTGGGACCCTGACGCGGCGGGCACCTCTACTACAGAGGGGGACCTTTCCTCTCGACGCTGCCGCTTTCTCGGCGTCGACTCCTCTCCGGCGCCGG
This sequence comes from Microcaecilia unicolor, assembly GCF_901765095.1. Lineage (NCBI taxonomy): Eukaryota > Metazoa > Chordata > Amphibia > Gymnophiona > Siphonopidae > Microcaecilia > Microcaecilia unicolor. The sequence continues at coordinate 132,260,368 of NC_044037.1, forward strand.
GGGCCAGATGCATCGATTGCAAACCGATGACGGTGCTTCTTCATTTTCTTGCGGTGCCCGTCATCGGCGCTAGGTGGAATGGAGGAGGAGGAGGTCGGATCCCCCTCGGCCTCGAGGGATCGGGTCCGACAGGGTTCGGTCCCGAGGGCCCTGGGTAGAGGGAGTGGACCGGGCCGATTGCCCACGCAGCCTCTCACCCCTGCCGTCACCGGAGGGACCGGCAGGCCGACGGGACCTGTGCTCCTGGGGTCGATGCCATCGGTGCCGATTTCGTGGACATCGATAACGGTACCGAAGAACCGGCCGTCGATACCGATGCCGTCGACGTCGAGGGGCTGGATAGACAGTTTCTGCAGAATTTGTTTGGTGTCTAGAATCCAACTCCATCCTCTAGCCCATTTGTGTTTGTTCCAGGCTGCATTCTCACACAATTTGTATGTAGTTTCAGGTTAATTTGAACTAGAAATTGCTGGTGGCTAGGGATTCCTACTTGTGAGTATGAACTGGCTGCTTTCCTCGGAGAAGTGAAGATACTTGCCCTGTAACAAGTATTCTCTGAGGTTAGCAGGCCATTAATTCTCACATACCCTTCCACCTCCCCTTAAAGTAGTCTTGTATAACTATTTTATTGTACTGATGGTCCCATGCTCTTGCAGTGGGGGGGAAGGTACTCGTGTGTACGCAGTGGGAGTGCTGCCACGAGCTCTTAGAGAGTACGCTGAAAAAGTGATCCACACCGGGTGCCATGGATGACATCACCCACATATGAGAATTAATGGCCTGCTGTCTTCAGTGAATACTTGCTACAGGTAAGTATCTTTGCTTTATTGTAGTGGAGATAAAGTAATCAGGTACAGGAAACATCTCACTCTGGTGCTTTTTTTCAAAGCACATAGACTTACAAAGTTGCGTAGCAACCTATGTAATTTTGTAAGTTGTGATAAAGTCTCCTCCAGGATAGTTGGGTTAAGGCAGTTCCAGTCTGAAATACAAGTCCCAGAAGGCACTGCAGGCAAGGAGCCAGAGGGGGAGATGAAGAACCCGGACTGGACTCCTAGCTGCAATCAGGGAAGACATGGGTGTAAGCTGGCAGGTTGTGTGGAGTGGCTACCACTTGGCGGAAAGAGAGTTAGGAAACCCTGTGTGCAGGAGCTCATCATTGGTCTCATTAGTTTAATGCTCAACTCAGCTGGTATGGGTGTGGGGAAGCTAATGAAAGGGGAATGATTGGTTGTGGTAGTTGAAGCCAGGGATTGATTAGGCAGGTGGGAAGGAGTCCCAGCAGTGGAGTTCAATTAAGTTCAGGAGAGAGAAGCAGAAGGAGAGAAGCAGTTGCAGGCTGAAAATCCTTGGGCAGGGAGGTCCCTAAAGTACTGAAGCTGGCTGAAATTCCTTGGGTGAGAGGAAGTCCCAAAAGTATTGAATTCACTGTGAAGCTGATACAGGGGAAAACCCTTGGGTAGAAGGAGTCCCTAAAATATTGAACTCTCCTGAAGGTAAAGAGGATAGAAGGTAGAAACTGCTACTTGGTGACTGAACCATGATGATGAACTGAAAGAACTGTTTGTCTTGGGAATTGAATTACTGTGTATTGTGCACTGGATAAAGAGCCCAGACTGAAGCCTGTATTGAATCCTGGTATGTGCTATGCTGCTGTTGGAACTGTGTATTAGAAACCTGCATGGAATAAAAGTCCTTAAGATTGAAGTTACTGGTGGACATCTATTTCTTCATTGTGCCGGGAGCCTGTGGCTGGAGGAGATTGTTCTAACCTTGGCTGCACAAGAGAGGCGCCTGGTTACAAAGTCTATATGCTTTGAAAATAAGCCTCTGTCAACAATAGGGCAGGTTACAGCTCACACCTGTCTCTTGCTGAATCTACACAAAGTTTTCAGATTCCAAACACGGCAATTAGTCATGGAAGGTTACACAATGTCTGAGATCTGGGAAACATCTGTAACAGGTGTGTGAAGATCCTATAACCTAAACAACCAAAAACTAGAACAATTATACTTTTGCCCTGCTTGAACAACACTGGCTGGAGCACCCAATCAGAATTTGCATGTGTACAAGTGGGGAAAAAATCTTTATTACAGGTGCAAGAAGATGGTGAGAAAGATGAATATGTTCATTCTCACAGTGTTTTGATACGTCTGTTTCTCACAGGCACCACTAATAAGAGTATGCTTGTGTGCCATCCTGAGAAAGCTTTTCAGTACAAAAATAGGTGGCGCAAAGGAGACAAAATAGTGTAAGAAGTAATGCCAACTGTCAGTATGGGGCTTGCAAGCCCTGTGAACCTTGTGAGCCTTGTAAATCTAAAACCCTATGAGCCCAACTTCCACTACAATAGGCAGAATACTTTTGTCCTGCATCACAAAGATCCTTTGTACTTTTTAAATGCTGATTTTTTTTTTTTTTTTTTTAATTTTTAGTCACGTCTTTTGAATACCATACAGGTCTAATTTTTTTCTTACTGTGTACTTTTCTGCCAAAGAATTGTGGTTGCTCAGTAAGTCTACTTGGATATGTAGAAATAAGAATCAACAAATTATAGCTGATACATTTTTAATGATCCTAATAAACATTTGAGAGCTATCCTCTATCAGGTCATTGAAGAAACAGTACAGTTTAGACTAGGTTAATGATCTCAGAGCCAGTGCACTTAAAGAGAATGAAAAAGAATGTAATAGGCTTTTCTTTGTTCCATGCTCACAGGAAAAGAAATGAGGTTTTTAGAAGATAATTAAGAGACTGACTTAAAGAAAAAATAGGGGAACTGTCTATTAAGTGATAAGTGGGATAGTTCCTTTAAAAATGGTATTATAATAGATTGAATTTCCTTGGCAGTATTTGTTTGTTTTTCCTTTTTTTTTTAAGTTGTTGTAAAGAAATGTGAGATATTGATTTTTTTAAACAAAAAACACAAAGAACTGTCAATCAATTGGAGAGTAGAAAAAGTCTCTTTAAAAATAATGGTGGTAGTCAGTGTTGACATTTTTCTGTACATAAGATATTAATGATTTCATTTCATTTTCTTTGGTGGTTTAAGGATTAGATAATGACTGGCTAATGTTGTTGAAAATTTCTAAATGGTGTACTTTCATTTTAAAAGAAATGAAAAGTTCAGAGTGATTTAAGACTTTGAAGTTGGATGTGCTATGTCTGCTGCATTTCAGGCTGGATGGTTTTTATAAGTTGATGAAGTTCCTTAGAGGTTTTTTAAAATTTTATTTTTATGAAACTTTGAAATATAAACATAAGTACATAAGTAATGCCACACTGGGAAAAGACCAAGGGTCCATCGAGCCCAGCATCCTGTCCACGACAGTGGCCAATCCAGGCCAAGGGCACCTGGCAAGCTTCCCAAACGTACAAATATTCTATACATGTTATTCCTGGAATTGTGGATTTTTCCCAAGTCCATTTAGTAGTGGTTTACGGACTTGTCCATTACGAAACCGTCCAACCCCTTTTTAAACTCTGCTAAGCTAACCGCCTTCACCACGTTCTCCGGCAACGAATTCCAGAGTTTAATTATGCGTTGGGTGAAGAAACATTTTCTCCGATTTGTTTTAAATTTACTACACTGTAGTTTCATAGCATGCCCCCTAGTCCTAGTATTTTTGGAAATCGTGAACAGACACTTCACATCCACCTGTTCCACTCCACTCATTATTTTATATACCTCTATCATGTCTCTCCTCAGCCGCCTTTTCTCCAAGCTGAAGAGCCCTCGCCGCTTTATCCTTTCCTCATAGGGAAGTCGTCCCATCCCCTTTACCATTTTCGTCGCCCTTCTCTGCACCTTTTCTAATTCTACTATATCTTAATTGAACACAATATTCGAGGTGCGGTAGCACCATGGAGCGATACAAAGGCATTATAACATCCTCATTTTTGTTTTCAATTCCTTTCCTAATAATACCTAACATTCTATTTGCTTTCTTGGCCACAGCAGCACACTGAGCAGAAGGTTTCAACGTATCATCAACGACGACACCTAGATCCCTTTCTTGGTCCGTGACTCCTAACGTGGAACCTTGCATGACGTAGCTATAATTCGGGTTCCTCTTTCCCACATGCATCACTTTACACTTGCTCACATTGAATGTCATCTGCCATTTAGACGCCCAGTCTCCCAGTTTTGTACGGTCCTCTTGTAATTTTTCACAATCCTCCCGCAATTTAACGACTTTGAATAACTTTGTGTCATCAGCAAATTCAATTACCTCACTAGTTACTCCCATCTCTAGGTCACTTATAAATATGTTAAAAAGCAGCGGTCCCAGAACAGACCCCTGGGGAACCCCAATAACTACCCTTCTCCATTGAGAATACTGACCATTTAACCCTACTCTCTGTTTTCTATCTTTTAACCAGCTTTTAATCCACAATAGAACACTACCTCCTATCCCATGACTCTCCAATTTCCTCTGGAGTCTTTCATGAGGTACTTTGTCAAACGCCTTCTGAAAATCCAGATACACAATATCAACCGGCTCCCCTTTATCCACATGTTTGTTCACCCCTTCAAAGAAATGCAGTAGATTGGTGAGGCAAGATTTCCCTTCACTAAATTCATGTTGACTTTGTCTCATTAATTCATGCTTTTGAATATGCTCTGTAATTTTGTTCTTAATAATAGTCTCTACCATTTTGCCCGGCACCGATGTCAGACTCACCGGTCTATAATTTCCCCAATCTCCTTTGGAACCTTTTTTTAAAAATCGGTGTTACGTTGGCCACCCTCCAATCTTACGGTACCATGCTCGATTTTAAGGATAAATTACATATTTCTAACAATAGCTCTGCAAGTTCATTTTTCAGTTGGTTTGAATAATCATTACTTGATATGTGTTATTTATTATTTCTTTTATAATCTAATGCATGCCTTCTGCTGCTTGGCCAGCTAGCGAAGAGATTCAGCTTGATTCAGTGAGAGAAAATCCACCAAATCAGTCATACTGCACACTAGGTTCTGAAAGTAGAGGCTCGTGTATGGGTTATGAGCATTCAGTATATTGCAGGATAGCGAAGATGACTCAAGAATCAGTGGACAACGTTCCAGATGATTAAAACTGTTTATTAAAACAAGACTAGACACAGCTGTGTTTCGGTTGACTAGACCTGCATCAGGAGTCTATTCCAAAAGATTATAAAAGAAATAACAACACATATCAAGTAATGATTATTCAAACCAACTTAAAACATTAAAAGAATAAAAAATAAATACAAAAAATAATAAAAAAATAAAGATGAACTTTGACACAGTTTTTACAAATTGTGATGAAGAGATCATAAATGTACGAACCTACTTCAAACATGTGGCTAAAAGATAGAAATAACAATAAACTTTGACATAGTTTTACAAAATATTGTGAAAATAATAAAAAGATAAAGCCACACTTAAATACAATTGTTCAATTGTGGTTGGGAGGCGGGGATAGTGCTGGGCAGACTTATACAGTCTGTGCCAGGGTTGGTGGTGGGAGGCAGGGCTGGTGGTTGGGAGGTGGGGATAGTGCTGGGCAGACTTATACGGTCTATGCCCTGAAGAGGACAGGTACAAATCAAGGTAGGGTATACACAAAAAGTAGCACATATCAGTTTATCTTGATGGGCAGACTGGATGGACCGTGCAGGTCTTTTTCTGCCATCATCTACTATGTTACCTTTTCTTTCAAGAAAGTATTTCCTGATGTTTCTCCTAAGTCTACCACCCTAAACCTCCATTCATATTGTCTGGTTTTACTCCTTCCCCATCTCTGGAAAAGATCTGCTTGTATATTAATACGTTTGAAGTATTTAAATGTCTGCATCTCCCCTATCCCTCCTTTCTTCTAGGGTACCTCATATTCAGGTCAAGCGTCTTCTCAAACATCTTTTGGTGCAAATCCCATACCACTTTGTAGCTTTCCTCTGAACCGCCTCAAGTCTTTTTATAACCTTAGCAAAATACAGCCTCCAAAACTGAACACTGGTGGCTTTGTTGGACAATGATACGAGTTCTATGGTTTAGATGGTTGCACTGTTGAATCCTGAACCCCATAAGTTGATGATTATTCATCATCCAGTTCTGAAAGTTTTAAAGCAGAAGATGTATAAGACAGTGGAACATCAACTTGTTCTGTCCCAACTGGACTATTATAATAACAGGAAACAAAACACATCTTGGAATCCCTATGGATTGAAATTCCATGTGGAAAGAGTAAAAGGATAGTGATAGGAGTGTACTACTGTCCGCCTGGCCAGAATGGTAAAATTATGTTTCATACCTGATAATTTTCTTTCCATTAATCATTGCAGATCAATCCATAGACTGATGGGTTTTGTCCATCTACCAGCAGGTGGAGATAGAGAGCAATCTTTTGCCTCTCTGTGGTCATGTGCTACCAGGAAATCCTCAGTATAGTCGATATCAAAGCTCCATCCGCAGGAATCACCAAACATAAACACCCAACCACCGCCAAAGTGAGGGGGAACCCACACCAGCCGCCGCGGGGGGAACTGGCATATCCTGCTACCGCAACCGTGGGAGGAGCTGGCTTACCCTAACACCGCCAAAGCAGGAGGGATACAAGGCTACCTTACTACCGCCCGAAGCGGGAGGGAGCACCATCGAAACGGGGGGGGGGGGGGGGGGGGGGGAAGAAGCAGCAGCTCACTGTAACACAAAGTCATCCCAACTCAAGGGAAATCCAACTGGAAGAACTTGAACATGAAGTCCCCTTGAACAAGAACTGGAATCTGAACTCGAACCTGATATATAACAAAAACGAAAAAAACAGTACAGGTATCTGGGAGGGACTATGGATTGATCTGCAATGATTAATGGAAAGAAAATTATCAGGTATGATACATAATTTTACCTTCCATATCATCATGCAGATCAATCCATAGATTGATGGGATGTACCCAAGCAGTACCTACACAGGGCGGGACATGGAAATCCCAGAGCGCAACGCCCCATCAGTACGCGCTGTCACGTCCAAGCGGTAATGTCTTGAGAAGGTATGAACCGATGCCCAAGTTGCCGATCTACAAATCTCCTTCAAGGAAACGGATCTGGACTCTGCCATAGAGACTGCCTGCGCTCTAGTAGAATGAGCCTTCAGCTGAATAGGCAGCACCTTCCCTGAAGCCACATAAGCCACCGCAATAATTTCCTTGACCCAACGTGCCACGGTAGGCTTAGATGCCTGGAGACCCCTACGAGGGCCCGCGAACAGCACGAACAGATGATCCGACTTCCGGAAATCGTTGGTCACTTCCAAGTATTTGATGACGATTCAGGCATCTGAGAGCATGATACTCCTCTGGATAATCCTCCCTATGGAAGGAGGGCAGACAAAGCTGCTGATTCACATGGAAGCGAGAAACGATCTTGGGCAGGAAAGAAGGCACCGGTGAATAGACACCCCTGCCTCAGAGAACCGCAGGAACGGCTCCCTACATGAGAGCACCTGGAGCTCGGAAACCCTCCTGGCTGAAGCGATTGCCACCAAAAACACCGCTTTCAACGTCAGATCCTTAAGAGACAGCCGCGATAAGGGCTCAAAGGGCGGTTTCTGCAAGGCCCGCAGCACAAGATTGAGATTCCACGTAGGCACAATCGAGTGCAGAGGTGGGCGCAAGTGATTAACACCTTTTCAGAAAACGCACATCTGGCTGAGACGCCAGGGAAGCACCCTTCAGGCGACCCCTGAAGCAAGCTAGAGCTGCTACCTGGACTTTAAGAGTCCTTAGCGAAAGGCCTTTCTCCAGCCCCTCTTGCAGAAACGCCAACACTGAAGCAACCGGCGCTGTGAAGGGCGTCAGGGAGCCGGCCTCACACCACGATTCAAAGGTACGCCAGACCCTAGCGTAAGCAGTAGAGGTAGAGCGCTTCTGTGCTCTCAGCATAGTGGCGATGACCTTGTCTGAGAAACCCTTCTTCTTCAGCCGCGTCCGCTCAAGAGTGAAGTAAGAGCGTATTTTATGTTGTTTTGTATGGTTGATTGACATTAATTGTCAATAAAAAAGGTTTTTCACATGTTCTGGAGTCTTAGGTAGTTATTTGTTTAAACTGACTCTGGTTTTGAATTAAGTCCCTATTGTTAAATAGTTGATTAAATTTTAACTACCAAACGCAATTCTGGGTATCCAACAAAAATCGGTTTCAAATTTCAAAATTAGCAAACTATAACAGAAACCCTAATTGGAACTTTAAAGTATTAGAAATATTCTCATTTACTCATATTGTATACATAATTACTTTTTGTAAAAAGCTCAATAAAATTGTATAAATATTTATTTGTTGTGCTCAGTTTTTTTGGTGTATTGCTGTGGACTAAAAGTCCAAGCTGTGCAGGGACACCACATTTACATCATAGCACATCCTACCTCCATCCTGATCACAATATTTAATTAATGGACAATATCCAGAAAAAGATGTTAAAAAACTAATGTTCAAAAAAATATATTGAATAACAGCTACTTAGCTTTGGTAGCTTAGCTTGATCTTTCCGCTGCTTTTGACACTGTCGATCAAAGCATACTTCTCGATACCCTGTCCTCACTTGGATTCCAGGGATCTGACCTTTCCTGGTTCTCTTCCTACCTCTCCCTCCGCACCTTTAGTGTTCACTCTGGTGGATCCTCTTCTACTTCTATCCCTCTGCCTGTCGGCGTAAATCAGAGTTCTGTTCTTGGTCCCCTCCTCTTTTCTATCTACACTTCTTCCCTTGGCTCATTAATCTCATCCCATGGCTTTTCCTACCATCTCTATGCTGATGACTCCCAAATCTACTTTTCTACCCCTGATATCTCACCTTGCATCCAAACCAAAGTTTCAGCGTGCTTGTCTGACATTGCTGTCTGGATGTCTCAACGCCACCTGAAATTAAACATGACCAAAACCGAGCTTCTCATTTCCCCCCCCCAAACCCACCTCCCCGCTCCCCCCGTTTTCTATTTCTGTTGATGGCTCTCTCATTCTCCCTGTCTCCTCAGCTCGAAACCTTGGGGTCATCTTTGACTCTTCTCTCTCCTTCTCTGCTCATATCCAGCAGATTGTCAAGACCTGTCGTTTCTTTCTTTACAACATCCGCAAAATCTGCCCCTTTCTTTCCGAGCACTCTACCAAAACCCTCATCCACACCCTTGTCACCTCTCGTTTAGACTACTGCAATCTGCTTCTTGCTGGCCTCCCACTTAGTCACCTCTCCCCTCTCCAGTCGGTTCAAAACTCTGCTGCCCGTCTCATCTTCCGCCAGGGTCGCTTTACTCATACTACCCCTCTCCTCAAGACCCTTCACTGGCTCCCTATCCATTTTCGCATCCTGTTCAAACTTCTTCTACTAACCTATAAATGAATTCACTCTGCTGCTCCCCAGTATCTCTCCACACTCGTCCTTCCCTACACCCCTTCCCGTGCACTCTGCTCCATGGATAAATCCTTCTTATCTATTCCCTTCTCCACTACTGCCAACTCCAGACTTCGCGCCTTCTGTCTCGCTGCACCCTACGCCTGGAATAAACTTCCTGAGCCCCTACGTCTTGCCCCATCCTTGGCCACCTTTAAATCTAGACTGAAAGCCCACCTCTTTAACATTGCTTTTGACTCGTAACCACTTGTAACCACTCGCCTCCACCTACCCTCCTCTCTTCCTTCCCGTTCACATTAATTGATTTGATTACTTTATTTATTTTTTGTCTATTAGATTGTAAGCTCTTTGAGCAGGGACTGTCTTTCTTCTATGTTTGTGCAGCGCTGCGTATGCCTTGTAGCGCTATACAAATGCTAAATAGTAGTAGTAGTAGATTGTGCAGAACCAAAGATCTTCTTCCTGCAAAGTTCTTGTCCACTGCAATACTTTTTTCAAAAAAATCACTCCATGCAAGACATAAGATCAAAAGAATCACTGTTCATAGATTTTAGTTACCTACATGGGCCATGTTTCGCCAGACTAGTGGCGTCTTCAGGGGAACTGATTTTTCAGCAAAACCAGGGAGGAACAACACCCTGTCCGGTTCACAAACCTAGGTCCTGTGGAAGGCCAGAAGAGCCTGGAATATCGCTCTCAGTTCCAAGCAATTGATGGACCATTCCGCTTCCACGGTGGACCACAGACCCTGAGCATAGCCTCCCCGGCAATAAGCTCCCCAGCCCGAAAGGCTGGCATCTGTTATCACCAGACACCAAACGGAAGAGCCATTGGCATCCCCTGCAGCAGCATGCTGTCGGAAAGCCACCAATCCATACTGCGCTGGGCCGCAGGAAGCCACCTTAGTCTGCGTTGGTATTCCTGGGAAATCAGAGACCATTGCTGAAGCAGAGCAAGCTGCAGCGGCCTCATGTGAGCTCTCGCCCAGGGAACCACCTCTATGGTGGCCGTCATCGATCCCAGGAGCTGAACAATGTCCCAAGCTCGAGGGCGAGGCATTCGCAGAAGCAGGCGGACCTGATTCTGAAGCTTGAGACGCCTGTTCTCCGGAAGAAAAACGAACCCCGAAGCCGTGTCGAACCGGATCCCCAAATACTCGAGAGACAGAGGGGGTCAGGTGAATTTTGGGCATATTGACTACCCAGCCCAGAGTCTGAAGAACTGTAACAACTCTGAATGTGGCAAGTTGGCTTTCGTCTGCTGAATCCGCTCTGATGAGCCAGTCGTCGAGATAAGGGTGAACTCTGAAACCCTCTCGCCTGAGAAAGGCAGCCACCACTACCATCACCTCGGAAAAAGTCCGAGGGGCAGTTGTCAGGCCGAAAGGCAAGGCGTGAAACTGGGAATGTTGGCTCAATACCGCAAACCAGAGAAACCGCTGATGCGGCGGCCAGATGGGAACATGCAAATACGCTTCCTTGAGGTCCAGAGACGTGAGAAACTCTCCTGGCTGTTCCGTCGCAATGACGGAGCACAGGGTTTCCATGCGGAAGTGTCACACTCCTAAGGACTCGTTGACTCTGCGTAAGTCAAGGATAGGTCTGAACGACCCGCCTTTTCGAGGCACCACAAAATAGATGGAGTAGCGACCGCAGCCGCGTTTCGGGGGAGGAACCAGAACCACTGCTCCAAGCTTCAGCAACACCTGCAAGGTCTCGTTTACTGCTGACTGTTTGACGGCAGTACCGCATCGGGACTCCAAAAATGCGTCTCCTACCGGGGCAGCGAATTCTAGTCGGTAACCTTCTCTGATCAGGTCCAGGACCCACTGATCCGAAGTAATCTTGGTCACTACTCGAGAAAGAGGGAGAGATGACCCCCTACTGCGGGAACCGACGAGTGGACCGGTGCCCCATCATTGTGGAGGGCGCCCCTGAACTCCTGGACGTTGCTCGGACGCCGCAGCGCGTTTGTCCGAACAAAAGGAGTTCCTCTGCTGGAAACGGGTACGTTGACCAAACCCCGCAGAGCGCTCCGGGCAATACCTGCGAACTTCGCGAAAACGTGGCCTGGAAGAGGAGGGAAAAGAAGGACTTTTGGAAGAAGGCCTCGGCCTATCCTCAGGCAACTGTTTAGACTTAGAGTCCCCTAGGTCCTTAACAATCTTCATTAAATCCTCCCCAAATAAAAGAAGGCCCCGAAAGGGTAACCTCACCAGCCTTTGTTTAGAGGCCATGTCAGCTGCCCAATACCAGAGCCAAAGAAGGCGGCGGACAGCAACCGGCACTGACATCTTTTAAGCCGAAGCTCTGACCAGATCATAAAGGGCATCAGCCAAAAAAGACAGGGCAGACTCAATACGCGGGCCGAACTCAGCAAGGGAACTCGCTCCATCGGCGGGCTGCTGAACCGCCTGCTGCAACCAGGAAAGGCCGGCCCGGGCTACATAGGAACTGCAAACAGCCGCCCGTAAGGAAAGGCCCGAGATTTCAAAGGACCGCTTCAGTGCGGATTCCAGCCGCCGGTCCTGCATATCTTTCAAGCGCCCCTCCCTCCACCGGGAGAGTACATAAGAGTAGCCATACTGGTCAGACCAATGGTCCATCTAGCCCAGTATCCTGCTTCCAACAGTGGCCAGCCAGGTCACAAGTACTTGGCAGAGAACCCAAATCGTGATAACATTCTATGCTACAAATCCCAGGGTAAGCACTTGCTTCCCATGTCTGTTTTCAGTAGCAGACTATGGACGTTTCCTCCAGAAACTTGTCCAAACCTTTTTTAAACCGAGATACGCTAACCGCTGTTACCAAATCCTCTGACAAAGAGTTCTATAGCTTAACTATTCATTGAGTGAAAATATATTTCCTCCTATTTGTTTAAAAGTATTTCTAAGTAACTTCCTCTAATCTTTGTACTTTTTGAATGAGTAAAAAATTGATTTACTTCTACTCATTCTACACCACTCAGGATTTTGTAGACCTCAGTCCATATCTCACCAAGATAAAGGAAACCAGGGGGAAAGAAGGGAAGGGTGGATGAGTCAAAAATTGTTGTTGTTACATTTGTACCCCGCGCTTTCCCACTCATGGCAGGCTCAATGCGGCTTACATATTGTATACAGGTACTTATTTGTACCTGGGGCAATGGAGGGTTAAGTGACTTGCCCAGAGTCACAAGGAGCTGCCTGAAGTGGGAATCAAACTCATTATATTGATGTGAATCAAGAGGTGGAGACACATGCTGAGTCCTTGGGGTAGGCTCAAAATGAGCCTAAATAAATAAATACATCTCCCCTCATCCATCTCTTTTCCAAGCTGAAGAGCACTAATCTCTTTAGCCTTTCCTCGATGAGTAGTCATTTTAGTCACAGCCGTAACACACATAGTATATGACGGCACAAAAAGACTTGCACGGTCCATCCAGTCTGCCCACAAGATAACTCATGTGTATACCTTACCTTGATTTGTACCTGTCTTTTTCAGGGCACAGACCGTCTAAGTCTGCCCAGCACATCTCCCCTCCTCCCAACCACCAGCCCGCCTCCCACCACCGGCTTGGGCACAGACCGTATAAGTCTGCCCACCACTATCTTCGCCTCCCAACCACCAACCCCTCTTCCCCCCACCGGCTCTACCACCCAATTTCGGCTAAGCTTCTGAGGATCCATTCCTCAGCACAGGATTCATTTATGTATATCTCACGCATGTTTGGAATTCCGTTACCGTTTTCCTTCTCCACCACCTCCGCGGGAGGGCATTCCAAGTATCCACCACTCTCTCTGTGAAAAAATACTTCCTGACATCTTTTTGAGTCTGCCCCCCTTCAATCTCATTTCATGTCCTCTCGTTCTACACGCCTTCCATCTCCGTGAATAACGCATCCACTTTAGGCATCCCAAAGAAGGCCAACTGACTTCACTCACAGGGGTAAATGTGACACATAGCCCTGGCCACCTTCAAGGGACCATCAGGGCAGACCATTGAGCTGAAATAAGCTCTTGGATGGAAGCATGCACGGGAAAAGCCCGAGAAGGCTTCTTATACTAGCCATCCTAGGATTAATAGAAACGCAGCACCCTCTCATCAGCTCTTCAATATAAAGGGCCTGTAAGGCATCAGAAATGAGAGCTGGCAGCTCGTCGCAGTGGAAAATCCAAACCACTTTAGGGTCATCCAACTCCTGTGGCAAGCAGCCACCCTCGTCTGGATCATCAGTCCGTGAGGGTCTGCCAGACCACTCAGACTCCCAGAAACTAGACCACGGGGGAGAACAGAGTGAAGAGTCCCCCTCAGACGGGGTATTCACTTGTCTACGCTTAGTGTCAGCCAAAAGCTCGGGGGAAGAAATAAAGTCTCCAGCAGACGCTGAGCTATCAAGAACTGGAGGCAATGCAGTCCGAAAGGAATTGTCAGGAGCCTCAGGCAGTGCTCTTTTTAACATAAGAGCCTTATGCATCAGCAGCACAAATTCAGGGGAGAAAAACTCACCCTGTACGTCCGCCCCTACATTGGGGGAAGCGGAGGCAATAGCTCCTCTAGAAACCTCGAAACGAGGCGTCCCCCTGCACTCAGACCCCTCCACAACCGCAAGGGTCGAGTCACGCAGCGCCTCCAAGATGGCGCCCGCTGCCAACTCTGTCGGGCGGGAAGAATCGCCGCCCGCCATGCTCGTGCCAGCATTAGCATCTAGGCAGCATGTGCTGCAAAGCCCCGCTGCTGATCTGCATTTTCCCACAGTGGGAGCAGCGCTTAACCCCTTCAGCAGCCATCAAATACAGAAAACAAAATGGCACCTTCGCGCCAAAACTTACCCCGCACAGAGCGCTGTCAGCGGGAACCTCCCAGGAGGAGTTGGGCACCACTCTCACCTCAGGAAACTGAGTCAAACGAGGTTCGGTCAAGCTGCACCGAACCAGGAGCTCTGGAGAAAGCCTCAGATTTTTTTTTTTTACTGTGAGTAAAGTTAGAGGCAGGCAGCCACAGAGGAACTCCGGGAGGAGGGGGAATGAGGTAAGGCAGGGACAGGGAAAACCAAGTATGCCTTTAAAGTGGGCACCACCAGCCACAACACCCCCTGCTCTACTGGCAAAGCACAGGAGCCACCCCAGGAAGAAATCCAGGAGCTGAGAAAGTGACATCCACACCTGCTGGGAGATAGAGGGGCAGAGAGGGCTGGGTGCCCTGGAACACCATGTGCTTTCAGTGTTCTCTATCTCCACCTGCTGGTAGGCAGATACAACCCATCAGTTAATGGATTCATCTGCTGTTGATGACAAGGAACCTCCTTTTAACATATTCATAAGTTTCATTAGAGACATAGCTAAAAGAAGAAATGATCCTTGGTTCATGGTTGAGCCACCTGAATCAAGTCAGTTTCCTGGAAGGGAAACCAGTTAAACTCTAAAAAAAAAAAAACCTACATCTGTACATAAGACAGAAGTGTCATCCTCAATATCTACACTGACTAATTCTTCCACCACAGAGAATGTAGGGGAACCCAAAGAACAGTGCCCTATACACAGAGCACCTCACCCTGTCAGAAAGTGCCGAAGGGTTCATAGGGAAACCTTTGAGGGAGAGTAAAGAGGTACTAAAAAGGTTTAGATTCTGTTACAGGTGCTGTTCTTAGACCATCTCGCCAAAGACTGCAGAGTACCAGTCCAGTGCACAGAGTGTGGTAGCAACCAACATGTTTATGCCCAACACCCAGAAGGGGCAAAGCCACGTCCCAGTCCCGAGATGAATCATGGTGGGGATAAGGAAGAGGGAAGTACACCGACACTCCAAGTCACTCCAAAATGCACAAAAGCGTGTGGGAAACGCCGTGAAGGTAGACCCTGCACCAAGATAAGCCTGGCCAAAGTGTATCCTGAAGGGCATGAGAAGGCAAACAAAATGTACGTCATCATAGATGAGCAGAGCAACCGGTCCCCTGCAAGGTCAGAGTTTTACGCCCTGTTTGAGATCCAGCAAGACTACTCCTCATATAGCATCAAAACTTCTGCAGGAGTTGCACAAATGTCGGGGAGAGTAGCAAGCGGCTTTGTGATAGAAGCAATGGATGGAAGCACCAAGTCACGATTACCTACAATAATTGAATGTGACCAGATTCCAGATGATAAGGATGAGATTCCTACACCAGAGGTTGCTTGGAATCACCCCCATCTGAGACCCATAGCCAATCAACTTGCACCGTTAGATCCAGATGCTGAGATCTTACTCTTGCTGGGCCGAGACGCACCAGAACTCCTGGAGATCCATGAATCTTGCAAGGGTCCACGTGGTGCTCCTTATGCGCAGCGTCTCGACCTGGGTAGGACAATCGTGGGCAAAGTCTGCCTCAACCAATCGAGAAAGGCAAATGTCAACGTGCTCTTCACCAATGAAGAAAACGGGCGCGCTTCACTGTTTGAGTCATGTAACAACCACCTAACTACCAAAGAGGCTCCTGTTCACAGAGCAGAGCGTTGTCTCAACACTTTATAAAGCCATCTACGCAGCAGATTTAGGAGAACATCTAGGAAGCTAACAGTGTGTGTTCCAGACCACCAAAGATGATGACAAACCTGCTTTCTCCATAGAAGATAAGAATTCTTGAACATTATGAACAAAGAGCTCAGAAAAGATGAGTCAAACAGCTGGGTAGCACCCCTCCATTACGTAAGCCCAGGTTTCAACTTCCAAACAACAGAAGCTATGCTCTCTCCCGACTTGCCTCGTTGAGGAAAACCTTGAGGCGGAAACCAGAGATGAGGCAGCATTTCATAACCTTCATAAAGAACATGCTCATCAACAGTCACACAGAGCTGGCCCCACCATTAAAGGAGATTAAGAGTGCTGGTACCTACCTATCTTTGGGGTATACCACCCTCAGAAGCCACAGCAAATCTGAATCGTGTTTGACTCTAGCGCCCAGTTGCAAGGGATCTCACTGAACAATGTGCTGCTCACTGGCCCCGACCTAACCATAGTCTACTAGGGATCTTACTCCGCTTCAGAAAAGAACCCATTGCTGTGACGGCTGACATTCAGCAAATGTTCTACTGCTTCACTGTTCACGAAGATCATAGAAATAATTTAAGGTTCCCGTGTTCCCACGGTGATGACGTCAACAGAGATGTGTTGAATACAGGATGCGAGTCAATGTCTTTGGGAACAGCCCATCCACCAACAGTGGCCACATACGGCCTTAACAAACTGCAAGAGAAGGAGAAAAGAACACGGGGTTGATGCCAGACAATTTGTAGAGAGAGACTTCTATGTGAATGATGGGTTGAAGTCCTTGCCTACTGAACAGAAGCCATTGACCTGCTAAAAAGAAGACGCAGAAGATGATGTTAGCAGAAGCTAATTTGAGGCTCCACAAAATTGCATCCAACCAGCGCCAATGTAATGAAATAGTTTCGTACAGGTAGATAACCCAACAAACTTGAAAGATCTAGAATTAGGAGTGGATACACCCCCATTACAATGCAGCCTTTGCCTGAATTGGGACCTGAAGACAGACACCTTCACCTCCGGGTCTGTATACAAGAGAAAAACGTACACCACCGACAAGGGATCTTGTCTACAGTGAATAGCCTCTATGACCCACTAGGGATTTGTGGCACCAGTCCCATCCAAGAGAAAACACTGCTTCGTGAACTTTCTTGGAGCTCAAATGAATGGGATGCTCTACTACCACAAGAAAAGATGCAAGAGTGAACACATGGAGAACTCCTAAAGACACTGCCGAACTTCACATCCCACGGACATATGCCTCCATGTCCCTCAAGAACGCTTGCCACAGGAGGTTTGCGTGTTCTCTGATGCCTCAGAGAAAGCCATAGCTGCAGTGTCATACCTTAAAACCAAAGATGCCAGAGCGGTAAGGTCCTATGGGATTCATCTTCAGCAAAGCAAGTTAACCCCGCAACCTAGTCAGACTGTGCCACGCCTAGAACTATGTGAAGCAGTCCTGGCAGTAGAATAGCCGAACTGGTTGTGAGTGAAATGGACACCCACAGGTTCAGTTAAGATCTATACAGATAGCAAGGTTGTACTTGGCTATATATATATATAACAAGAGTAAGAGATTTATGTATACGTGAGTAACCGAGTAGAATGCATCCGAAGATCTACAAGACTGCACTACGTGGCTTCTGACCAGAAACCCAGCAGACCATGCCACAAGAGTTGTCTCAGCAGCGCACCTAGCGCAGATGACATGGTTAACAGGGCCGACTTTTCTCCCCGAACCAATAAGCGACCCTCCAACTACAGCGAACTCCTTTGAACTAGTGAACCCTGAAGACGATGATAAAGTTGCTTAGTTGTAACTACTCTTGCCACAAGTATGTCAACTAATGATAACCTGGGGGCTCACCGCTTTAAGCGATTTTCGCAATGGGTGACACTGGAAAAAAGCCATAGCCCATCTTATCCACATCACAAGTTCTTTCCAGCAAAGACCTGATAGTAAACAGGTGTCATCACTGGCACCTTTGCACCAAGCCCTTGGGCAGTAGAATTCGTGCAAGCAGAGAAGGTAGTCCTGCATTGTGTGCAGTGGGAAGCATATGCTACAGAGTTTCAGTGCATCAGTAAAGAGAAGAACATCCCGAAAAATAGCCCCCTTTGGAAGCTAAACCACTACAAGGATGAGGATGGTTTCTTAAGAGTAGGCAGCCGTCTCACCCATGCCAAAAATAGACAAGAGCGAAAAGAACCCTCTGATTATCCCAGGTCGACATCTAGTATCCACCCTGCTTGTGCGCCACACCATGAGCAAGTTAAGCATCAAGGTCGACACTTTCCCGAAGGAGCAATCAGGGCCGCAGGTGTGTGGATCGTCGGAACAAAGCATTGTGTCACTGCAGCCATCCACAAATGCGTAAAGTGTCGTAAGCTGCGGGGCAAACCATCAAGATCAGAGAGTGGAAGACTTGAGACCTGAAAGGCTGAGCATTGACCCACCATTCACCTAGTGGGGATGAACATCTTCGGGCCATGGTCAGTTATCTCGAGACAGACCAGAGGAGGAAGTGTGACAGCAAACGATGGGCTGTTATGTTCACGTGCATGAGCATACATGCTGTCCATATCAAAGGGATAGAGTCAATGGACACTTCAAGCTTCATAAATGCGCTTAGAAGATTCTTCTCAATCTGTGGTCCAGTCAAGCAGATCCGTTCTGGATTGTGTATCCAACTTCATTAGTGCTTGCAAAGAGTTGAAAACAACTCAGATAAGATTATCGATTTGTCCATCGGAAAGTACCTGAATGACCACCGCTGCAAGTGGATATTCAACCCACCCCATGCTTCACATAGGGAGGAGTTTGGGAGTGCATGATTGGGCTCGCTCGCCGCATCCCTTCATTCTATGCTATCAGAAAAAGAGACTAACCACCATCACCCATGAGGTTTTGACTACTTTCCTGGCAGAAGGTGTTTATCAATGCAAGACCTCTAATTCCAGTGTCCCTCCAATGTACAGTCGCCTTGATCCTGACTCCAGCCACGCTCCTACACAAAAAATAGGTGTACCACCAAATCCACCCAGAGACTTTGATGAGAAAGATCTGTGTAGACGGCAATGGAGACAAGTCCAAAGTCTTGCCAACACCTTCTGCAGGCGGGAGTACCTTCCGACCTTACAGATCAGCAGTAAATGGCAGACTAGTAAGACCAACATCCATGAAGGCGACATTGTCTTACTCAAGGACAACCAAACTCAACGCAATGATTGGGCCCCTGGCATTAGTCACCAAAACCATCCCAGTGGATGATGGAAGAGTCAGAAAAGTGGAATTCAGAACTGTGAAACAAGGAACAGCAAAGACGTTCTGCAGACCGATCACTGAAATCGTGCTCCTCGTGCTGCATGAAGGGCATGAGCACAGCGAGTCATCACTACTCAGGAGGACCAGCGACTCAAAGACTTTCTCTCTCTCTCTTTTGTGTTTAGTGTTGTTGTTGTTTGTCCTCTTGTTTCAGGTCCTGTATGCTGAAGATGACCCCTACAGCGGCGGATAATCTGAATGCAATGAAGGAAAAATTAGGTTCTTACCATGATAATTTTCTTTCCTTTAGTCATAGCAGATGCAGCCATTACAGATGGGTTGTGTCCATCAACCAGCAGAGGGAGATAGAGAGCACACTTTTTCAGTGCCTCATACCAGCTTGCTCCACTGCCTCTCTTCAGTATTTGAAGCTTCCAAAGCAGTATGGCAAACCGCAATGGGAATAACATGAGCTTTCCTCACAGCGAATGATGGCCCTACAACAAAGGTATTAACTCAGAATGGAGGGAATGAAACATCCTCCCGGAGGGCATAAACTCATCCTCCACTGAGACATAACTGGAGGGAATAAACTCATCCTCCCGGAGGAAATAAACATCCTCCAAAACATGAAGCTGGAGGGAATTAAGTCATCCTCCTTTAATTGAACAAGAATCCTGAAGACTGTTTTCTGACTTTCTCCCAAGGACGGAATCTCCAGGAAACACGAACAGAACCTGAAATAGATTTACAGCAGATAGCATCAGACAGGGAAGGATCATGGCTGCATCTGCTATGACTAAAGGAAAGAAAATTATCATGGTAAGAACCTAATTTTCCCTTCCTTGTCATCAAGCAGATGCAGCCATTACAGATGGGATGTATCAAAGCAATCCCTAGATAGGGTGGGAACAAGCCACACCACGCGCCAGCACTTGCGCACCAAAATGTGCGTCCCTCCTGGCAGCCACATCCAGCCTGTAATGTCGGGCAAAAGAGAGCTTAGAAGCCCATGTTGCTGCACTACAAATCTCTTGAAGAGAGAGTGCTCCAGTTTCAGCCGAAGAAGAGGAAATTCCTCTAGTGGAATGCACCTTAAAGGCATCAGGCGGAGGCCGGCCGGCAAGCAAATAAGCTGAAAAGATAGATTCTTTAAGCCAGTGGGCAATAGTGGCTTTAGACGCTGGAGACCCTCTGCGAGGACCTGATAGCAAAACAAACAGATGATCAGAGGTCCTGAAAGAGTTAGTAACTCGCAGATACTGCAGCAGAGTCCTGCGCACATCCAACAGGTGCAATTGCCCAAAAGATTCTGGAAACTCCTCTTCGACAAAGGAGGGCAAGAAAATAGGTTGGTTTAGGTGAAACGCTTAAACCACCTTAGCCAAGAAGGAAGGCACGGTCCGAACCGTGACCCCGGACTCTGAAAACTGCAGAAAAGGGTCTCTACAGGACAGCGCCTGGAGCTCTGACACCCGTCTCGCTGAAGTAATGGCCACTAACAAGACGGCCTTCAGTGTCAAATCCTTCTCTGAAGCACGCCGAAGCGGTTCAAAGGGAGCACCTTGAAGGGCTTTCAGCACCAGTCCCAGGTTCCAAGCTGGACAAGGTGCACGCACGGGAGGACGGAGCCGAAGCACCCCTCTAAGAAACCGTGCCACATCCGGATGAGCAGCTAAAGACACGCCTTCAACCTTGCCACGCAGGGAGGCCAACGCTGCCACTTGCACCTGCAGGGAATTATAGGCCAAGCCTTTTGAACACCATCCTACAAAAAGTCCAGAATCGGCGAGACAGGAGCCCGCAGGGGTGTGATCTCTCTGGAAGCACACCAGACTTCAAACTGGCGCCAAATCCTGGCATAAGCCACGGAAGAGGAACGCTTGCGGGCTTGCAGGAGAGTGGTAATTACTTTATTGGAATAGCCTCTGCCTCTCAATTGCGCCCTCTCAATCGCCAGGCCATAAGACCAAATCGACCGGCGTCCTCCATGGTCACCGGACCCTGTGACAACAGGTTGGGAACCAGAGGTAACTGAAGGGGATCCTCTATGAGCATCTGTCGGAGGTCCGCATACCAAGGCCTCCTGGGCCAATCCGGGGCGACGAGAACCACTTCTCCTGGATGCAGCCGAATCCGCAGGAGCACTCGCCCTATCAAGGGCCACGGAGGGAACACATACAGTAGGCCCGGAGGCCAGGGTTGAGCCAAGGCATCCAACCCCGCCGCGCGAGGATCTCTCCGTCTGCTGAAGAAGCACTGGACTTTGGCATTGGTGCTTGTCGCCATTAGATCCATCACGGGCTTGCCCCACTTGGCACATATCTGCAGGAACACTTCATCTGCAAGTTTCCACTCCGCTGGATCGATCTGATGCCTGCTTAGATAATCGGCTTGCAAGTTGCTCTGACCTGCAATGTGAACTGCCGACAGAAACTGTAGATGCAGCTCGGCCCAGTGGCAAATTTGTTCGGCCTGCGCGGCTAGAGCTCTGCACTGAGTGCCGCCTTGTCGATTTATGTAGGCCACTGCTGTCGTGTTGTCCGACATCACTCTGACAGCCAATCCTTCCAGGGTCACTTGAAAGGCCAGAAGCGCCTGAAACACCGCTTTCAACTCTAGGCGGTTGATGGACCACTCCGAATCCTCGGGTGTCCATAGACCCTGGGCATGCTTCCCCTTGCAATGTGCGCCCCAGCCTTTCAGGCTGGCATCTGTCACCGCTAGGCACCAATCGGGGAGCGCCAGCGGCATTCCTCGCCGCAGCATGCTGTCTGAGAGCCACCACTCCATGCTGAGTCGGGCCGCAGGGAGCCAAGAGAGTCTGCATTGGTAACCCTGAGATACTGGAGACCATCTTTGGAGTAGAGCATACTGTAGAGGTCTCAGGTGCACTCTCGCCCAGGGCACCAGTTCCATGGTGGCCGTCATCGATCCAAGCAGCTGGACAATGTCCCAAGCTCGCGGGCGGGGCATCCTCAGGAGCAGACGGACCTGATTCTGAAGCTTGCACCGCCTTTGCTCGGGTAGGTACACATACCCCGAGGCTGTATCGAACCTGGCCCCCAAATATTCTACAGACTGCGAGGGGGTCAGATGACTTTTGGCCAAATTGACGACCCAGCCCAGAGATTGAAGTACTGAGACCACTCTGGCTGTTACATGCTGACTCTCTGCAGCAGAGTTTGCTCGAATGAGCCAGTCGTCCAGGTACGGGTGAACCCGAATACCCTCTCGCCTTAGAAAGGCAGCTACTACCACCATAACCTTCGAAAAGGTGCGGGGAGCTGTGGCGAGGCCAAAAGGCAAGGCCCGGAACTGAAAATGCTTTCCCATCACCGCAAACCTCAGAAACATCTGGTGCGGGGGCCAAATTGGAATGTGCAAGTAAGCTTCTTTCAGGTCCAGAGACGTGAGAAACTCTCCTGGCTGTACGGCGGCAATGACAGAGCGCAGGGTTTCCATGTGAAAATGCCGCACTCTCAGGGACTTGTTTAATTCTTTTAAGTCCAGAATAGGGAGAAAAGACCCTCCTTTTCGCGGCACCACAAAGAAGATGGAGTAGCGGCCGCAGCCGTGTTCGGCGGGAGGTACCGGGGACATGGCCCCTATCTGAATCAGACCTTGTAAAGTCTCCTCTACCGCCGCCTGTTTGGCGGCAGAACCGCATCGGGACTCCACAAACACGTCTCTTACAGGGGCGTCTCTACGGTCTTGAATATCCTTCAGGGCAACACCTCCTTCAACAGGGAGGGTAGTTCTCTTTGTCACAGCTGTGACTAGGGCATCCACTTTAGGCATAGCAAAGTGAGCCATATGCTCCTCACTCAGAGGGTACAATTGCCCCATAGCCCTGGAAACTTTCAAAGGTCCCTCGGGGTCAGCCCATTGAGCCGAAATAAGCTCTTGGATGGAATCATGCAAAGGAAAGGCTTGAGCAGGCCTTTTGGTACTAGCCATCCTAGGATTCACAGAGGAGGCTGTGCCACTGGCAGGGTCCTCAATAGAGAGAGCCTGCAGGGCATCAGAAATAAGCGCTGGCAGCTCATCACGGTGGAAAATCCTCACCGCGGAGGGATCATCCAGATCCTGAGTCACTTCTGCACCAGACTGTGGCTCCTCAGACCATGAAGGCCTGCCAGAGTCCTCCGAATCCTCGCAGCCCGACCACGGAGGGGAAAATGGAGGTGCAGCACTCTCTGAAGGGGAATGAGCCCTTCTGCGCTTCATATTCTGCCAATTATCAGGGAATAACGTCTCAGAGGGCATACCCAGGCTAGAATCCAACGGGGGGGGTGGGGGCATTAGAAGAGGCCTGTGCCGGGCTTTGTGGGAGAGCTCTTTTAAGCATGTATGCTTTTTGCATTAATAAGACAAAATCAGGGGAGAAAAACTCACCCTGGGCACCCGGATCTCTGCCGGGGCTAGTAGCTCCCATATCAGCCTCACTCCGAGGCCTCCTCCCGGGCTCAGGACTCTCCATCTCAGCGGAGGTCGCGCCATGTGGTAAATTCAAAATGGCACCCGCTGCCAGCTCAGAGCGCGAAGAATCGTCACTCGCCATGCTCGGGCCGGCTCTAACGTCTGTACAGCATGATTTACAGAGCCCCGCTGCTGATCACTTGGAACAGCGCTTTACTTGTCTCCGCAGCCATCGCCGAAAACAGCGGTAAAATTCAAAATGGCGGTTCGCGCCAAAATCGCCCCGATCGCGGGCCCAACCCGGAGGAGTCAGAAAACACTCTTACCTCGCTGGACCGAGTATCACAGCTCTGGTACCACAGAAAAAGGCAAGGAAAAACCTCTGTTCCAGTGTCTAAGCACTTTTTTTTTTAAAACGCTGTGAGGAAAGCAGAGGTAAATAGAACTCCGGAGGCTCAGGTGAGTGGGAAAGGCAGGGAAAGGGCGAACCTATGTGCCTGCATCCACTGTTGGTGGGGAAGGACAGGGAAAGCTAAGCAATGTGTCCACATCCACGGAGGTATGGGTAAGGCAGGGAAAGGGTGAACCTATGTGCCTTTAAAGTGAAGCTGCTATAGCCTCCAACACCCCTGCTAACAACTGGCAAAAGCACAGGAGCAACCTCCAGGCAGATTTTAGATGCAGCTCGAAGAAGCTGCAGCCACTGTGCTAGGGGAGATAGAGAATACTGAAGAGAGGCAGTGGAGCAAGCTGGTATGAGGCACTGAAAAAAGTGTGCTCTCTATCTCCCTCTGCTGGTTGATGGACACAACCCATCTGTAATGGCTGCATCTGCTTGATGACAAGGAATGGACATTTACATGTTATTAATTTTGATAAAGTGTGGTAATAGTAATAATGGTATCTAGCGATACCAGGCGGGGAGTGTTCTGTCCTCTGACAGCCTTTCCCTGATTGTAATGTGGCTCTGGGGTGGGTGTGACACTTTTTCTGTCATTCTCACTGCAGACTCAGTCACATGAGCGTTGCATTGTGGGGGGGTCTATTTATCAGGCAACGTGACTTCACTAGCCTGTCTGCATAGAACTGTTATATGATTGGTTATGCTGTTGCTAGTTGGCAGGCTCTGTTCCCATTGGTGGTTTTCCCACTGCTCACTGGGCCGAAGTGTGCCCTTTTTTCTGTTCCCTTTAGTCTGAGGTAGGCTCCATTTGTTAGACAGTACAGAACCCTTTCCTGCGTTACCCTCTGTTAAGAGTACAGTCTTGTTTGTGACCGTTTCCTTGTCTGTGCTCACCTTGCCCCCTGGTGGCCAGAACCTGTGGCTGCTATGAAATGTCACACGTTCCAGACTTCAGCCCAGTCCGGATCTTCCGGGCTGCCAGACTTGCTTCTCTTGTTTGTGTCTGAACAGCACCCGTAGCTGCCTTGTGATTCTTGCAGCTGAACTTCAGCAGCTGATGGGCTTTATTAATCACCTGGAAACTTCTGTGCTGGCCTTTGCATCGTCTAAGGTTCCTGGTTTGTTGGTGCGTTGTTGCACTTCTGCCTAGTCTGGTTTTTGTTTGAGCTTCTTGTCCGGTTCAAGTTAGTCTGTGTGTAGTTTAGCTTAGGTTTATTGCTTATTTCTTAGTCTTGTTTCGTTTGTACTCCTGGTCTTGTTTCTGTTGGTCTGTGTCTCTTGCTTAGTGGCTGCTCTGCAGCTTTCACTCCTGTCTCTTGTCTGTCAGTATTTGTACCCTGTTTCAGTGGCTGCTTGGCAGCTTTCAGTTCCTGTCCTTTAGCTTGTCCATTTCCTGCTTTGTGTAGTATTGTCTGTCCCAGCCCAGTTTCCTGCCTTGCTGCCCATGCATATTCCTTTCCCCTTTGACCCTCAGTCTCTGTTCAGCCTAGTTGGTATCCAGTGCCTGCCCTGTCCGGTAACTCCTGCCGGCCGCCTGCACCCAGGGGCTCAACTCCTCAGGTGCGGCGGTCAAGTGCAGGTGACATCTAGCTGTTTCTGTCAGAGTTCTGCCTTGTCTCTGGTGTGGGGTGGTTTTGCCTGCCACTGCTGCTACTCGGCAGTGGCCCAAGGGCTCACAAACCTAGTTTCTGCCTTGAAAACCTGACAACTACTTAGTTTTTACCTTGAATATATCTTACTAAAAAAGATACTGTACTCCATTCAACCAGCTCTGAGCTAATGTTGTTTTCAGAATCACAGAGACTCTTTGCCATTGGGGCAGAACCTCTGATCTACAGTTGACTGTGAGTAAACATTGTGCTATTCAAATAAAGGACTTTCAGAGAGATAGAGTCTTCAGGTGTGAACTGGTGTACCGAGGTTATACGTCAGGATATAAGACTTAGAAGCTACAAGTCTTAGAGGCCTGAACAGTCTTTCATGAGGTACTTTGTCAAACGCCTTCTGAAAATCCAGATACACAATATCAACTGGCTCACCTTTATCCACACGTTTGTTCACCCCTTCTAAGAAATGTAGTAGATTGGTGAGGCAAGATTTCTCTTCACTAAATCCATGTTGACTGTCTCATTAATCCACGCTTTTGAATATGCTCTGTAATTTTTTTCTTAATAACAGTCTCTACCATTTTGCCCGGCACCTACGTCAGACTCATTTCCCAGATCTCCTCTGGAACCTTTATAAAAAATCGGCGTTACACTGGCCGCATTCCAATCTTCCGGTACCACACTCAATTTCAAGGATAAATTACATATTACTAACAATAGCTCCACAAGCTCATTTTTCAGTTCTATCAGTACTCTGGGATGAATACCATCCGGTCCAGGAGATTTGCTTTTGCTACTCTTCAGTTTGTAGAACTGCCCCATTACATCCTCCAGGTTAACAGAGAATTCATTAAGTTTCTCCGACTCGTCAGCTTTGAATACCATTTCTGGCACAGTATCCCACCCAAATCTTCCTCGGTGAAGACCGAAGCAAAGAATTCATTTAATCTCTCTGCTACATCTTTGTCTTCTCTGATTGCCCCTTTTACTCCGCGGTCATCTAGCGGTCCAACCGATTTTTTCCCCGGCTTCCTGCTTTTAATATACCTAAAAAAAAATTTACTATCCTGCTTATAATCGAACGAGAATAACGCCCAAGTTCCGACCTAAATCGGGAGATGGGCGTTCTTCTCACAAAAACAAATAAAGCGGCATAATCGAAAGCCGAACTTTGGACGCTTTCAACTGCACTCCGTCGCGGATGCGGACAAAGTTGACGGGGGAGTGTTGGAGGCGTGGTGAAGGCGGAACTGGGGCGTGGTTATCACCCGAACAGAGATGGGCGCCCTTCGCCGATAATGGATGCGTTTGTAGCTAGAATTTAGGGCACTTTTCCTGGACCCTGTTTTTTGACGAATAAGGCCCCAAAAAGTGCCCTAAATGACCAGATGACCCCCAGAGGGAGTCGGGGATGACCTCCCCTGACTCCCCCAGTGGTCACTAACCCCCTCCCACCACAACAAATGATGTTTCACAACTTTTTACTTTCACCCTCAAATGTCATACCCTCCTCCCAAGCAGCAGTATGCAGGTCCCTGGAACAGTTGTTAGGGGGTGCAGTGGACGTCAGGCAGGTGGACCCAGGCCCATCCCCCCCCTACCTGTTACAATTGTGCTGCTTAATGCTACTAGTCGTCCAACCCCCCCCAAACCCCCTGTACCCACATGTAGGTGCCCCCCTTCACCGCTTAGGGCTATAGTACTGGTGTAGACTTGTGGGCAGTGGGTTTTGAGGGGGATTTGGGGGGCTCAACACCCAAGGGAAGGGTGCTATGCACCTGGGAGCTCTTTTACCTTTTTTTTTGTTTTTGTAAAAGTGCCCCCTAGGGTGCCCGGTTGGTGTCCTGGCATGTGAGGGGGACCAGTGCACTATGAATCCTGGCCCCTCCCACGAACAAATGCCTTGCATTTATTCGTTTTTGAGCTGGGCGATTTCATTTTCCATTATCGGTGAAAAGCAAAAACGCCCAGCTCACACCTTGGCGAATAAAGCATGGGCGTCTATTTTTTTTAAAAAATACGGTTCACTCCGCCCCTTCACGGACCCGTTCTCGGAGATTAACGCCCATGGAGATAGGCGTTTCTGGTCGATTATGCCCCTCTATGTGTTTTTGCCTCCAACACAGTCTCTTTTTTGAAGTCCCTCTTAGCATTCCTTATCAGAGCTTTGCATTTGACTTGACATTCCTTATTATTTTCAGACATTTCTTCTTCCATTTTCTGACGGATTTTCTTTTAGCTCTAATAGCTTCCTTCACCTCACTTTTTAACCACGCCAGTTGTCGTTTGGTCTTCCGTCCTCCTTTTTTAATACGCGGAATATATTTGGCCTGGGCTTCCAGGATGGTGTTTTTCAACAGCATCCACGCCTGATGTAAATTTTTGACCCTCGCAGTCGCTCCTCTAAGTTTTCTTTTCACCGTTCTTCTCATTTTATTAGAGTCTTCTTTTTTAAAGTTAAAGCTAACGTATTTGATTTCCTACGTATACTTACTTCAAAACTAATATCAAATCCGATCATATTATGATCACTGTTATCAAGCGGCCCCAGAACCATTACCTCCTGCACCAGATCATGCGCTCCACTAAGGACTAGGTCTAGAATTTTTCCTTCTCTCGTCGGCTGCTGTACCAGCTGCTCCATAAAGTTGTCCTTGATTTCGTCAAGGAAATTTACCCTCCCTGGCGTGCCCCGATGTTACATTTACTCAGTCAATATCGGGGTAATTGAAATCACCCATTATTATTGTGTTGCCCAGTTTGTTTGCATCCCTAATTTCCTTTAACATTTCTACATCCGTCTGTTCATCCTGGCTAGGCGGACGGTAGTACACTCCTATCACTATCCTTTTCCCCTTTACACATGGAATTTCACTTCACAGTGATTCCAAGAAGTGTTTTGTTTCCTGCAGAATTTTCAATCTATTTGATGCAAGGCCCTCCTTAATATACAATGCTACCCCTCCACCAATTCGATCCACCCTATCACTATGATATAATTTGTACCCCAGTATGAAAGTGTCCCACTGGTTATCCTCCCTTCCACCAGGTCTCAGAGATGCCTATTATATCTAATTTTTCATTTAGTGCAATATATTCTAACTCTCCCATCCTATTTCTTTGGCTCCTGGCATTCACATATAGACATTTCAAACTATGTTTGTTGTTCCTATTTACATCATGCTTAGTACTTGACAGTATTAACTTACAATCTTTTGTCTGATTTTTATTTTTATTTAAGGACACCTGACCTACTGCAGTCTCTTTTGCAACCTCACTATCAGGATACCCTATCTTCCTTGTTTTGGTGATATCAAATCATTGTTCAAAGCCCACCTCTTCAATGTCACTTTCGGCACCTAATCACAACACCTACGAGAATGGTATGGGATTTGCGTTACAAGGCGTATGAGGAGAGATTTGCGAACCTAAACATGTATACTCTGGAGGAAAGGAGAAACAGGGGTGATATGATACAGACATTCAAATATTTGAAAGGTATTAATCTGCAAACGAACCTTTTCTGCAGAAGCGAAGGCGGTAGAACGAGAGGACATGAGATGAGATTGAAGGGGGGCAGATTCAAGAAAAATGTCAGGAAGTATTTTTTCACGGAGAGAGTAGTAGATTCTTGGAATGCCCTCCCGTGGGAGGGGGTGGAAATGAAAACGGTAACGGAATTCAAACATGCGTGGGATAAACATGATTCCTGTTCAGAAGGAATGGATCCTCAGGAGCTTAGCCGAGATTGGGTGGCAGAGCCGGTGGTGGGAGGCGGGGATAGTGCTGAGCAGACTTATACAGTCTGTGCCAGAGCCGGTGGTTGGGAGGCGGGGCTGGTGGTTGGGAGATGGGGATAGTGCTGGGCAGACTTATACGGTCTGTGCCAGAGCCGGTGGTGAGAGGCGGGACTGGTGGCTGGGAGGCGGGGATAGTGCTGGGCAGACTTATACGGTCTGTGCCAGAGACGGTGGTAGGAGGCGGGGCTGGTAGTTGGGAGGCGGGGATAGTGCTGGACAGACTTATACGGTCTATGCCCTGAAGAGGACAGGTACAAATCAAAGTAGGGTATACACAAAAAGTAGCACATAGGAGTTTATCTTGTTGGGCAGACTGGATGGACCGTGCAGGTCTTTTTCTGCCATCATCTACTATGTTACAATGTTACTCTACTCAGGAAATCTAGACTACCCCAACTTGACATTTCGTCCTTTAGATTGTAAGCTCTTCTGAGCATGGACCGTCCTTAGTTATTAATTCGTACAGCGCTGCGTAACCCTAGTAGCGCTCTAGAAATGTTAAGTAGTAGTAGTATATCACCTTATCCCAAACCATGTGCTTTTGAGCGACTGTCGGCCTTCCCCCCGTTTCTAGTTTAAAAGTTGCTCTATCTTTCAATCTGCAATGGTGGCTTGTGGTGTCTCCAGACTGCACTGAATTCCATGCCTTAAAGACATTTTGCTTGCTTTGCATCAGTGATGGATTCTTGGCTGTGACCCTGACACTGATTATCCAGTGACATATCTGGCTCAATATGAAGGCATGTGTAACCTGGGGCAAGGATATTCTGCTTATTCAGCCTCAGACTGCTTACAGCCTCAGGAACTGGAGGGCTATTCAGATAACATCAAAGACATAGATATGGTAAAACACAAGTATAACAATTGGGCACAGACCAATCACATATCAAGATGCTATCATGATTTTAAGGACACTTCTGATAAGATTTTATATAAAAGATGCACCTGCAAAAGGCACAGGTCAGAATTAATAACAACAACATTATGTCACAAGGGCCATGATCATCAACAGAAGAAGTTTCTTGCCACTTGCCTGAATTGCCAGCTGCTTAAGTAGGCAACCCAACACCACCAAACTGGGGTTGTATACCTTTTTTCCTAAAGTCAGTGAACAGTCTGGGCTCTTAGGTGGTTCTGCCATAGGTAGTGTGTGACATCTGTTTATTTTATCATTCTATCCATTTGTATTAGGAACTTTTGAAAACTAATCTTACTTTTATTTTATGCTTCATCTTTGTAAATACAACCCTTTTGTATTTGTTGTGTATGGTCCTGTTGGCTTATCAGTGAATAAGAAAAGGAAATTCTGAACTCTGAGACTTTTATTATTGGACATGTGTCCCCTAGATTCCGGGTCCTTATTTACATGTCTATGTCCCAGGCTGACCAGTAGGGGTCAGCATGAACTGTTTGACCAAAGCAAAGAAAAAAAGCCCTCGCTTTCTAACTTTTTTCAAATACATGATTTTGGTATCTGTTGCAATCAGACTTCTCCACAGCTAAGTATATTTCAGACTTCTATTTTCTCTGTCTAACCTTAGTTTAATATGAGCAAATGCAAAGTAAAGCATGTGGAAAAGCGGAACCCAAACTATAGCTATATGATGCAAGGTTCCACATTAGGAGTCACTGCCCAGGAATGAGGTGTCATCGTTGCTGCGTTGAAACCTTCCGCTCAGTGTGCAGAGGTGTCTAAGAAAGCAAATTAAATGTTAGGAAAGGAATGAAAAACAAAGATGAGAATCTTATAATGCCTTTGTATCACTCCATGGTGCGACCACATCTTGAATACTGTGTGCAGTAGGGCGACAAAAATGATAAAGGGGGTGGGATGACTTCCCTATGAAAAAAGGCTAAAGAGGTTAGGGCTCTTCAGCTTGGAGAAGAGACGGCTGAGTGAAGTGGAATGCGTAGACATGAATTATTTGTTTACTCTTTCCAAAAATACAAGGACTAGGGAACACGCAATGAAGTTACTAAGTAATAAATTTAAACAAACTGGAGAAACTATTTCTTCACTTAACGTTTCTCTGGAATTCGTTGCCAGAGAATGTAGTAAAAGCAGTTAGTTTAGCAATGTTTAAAAAAGATTTGGATAATTACCTAAAAGTCCATAAGCCATTGTTAATAGAGAACAAAAATAAGAATAGGTCCAGGGGAGCAACCACATCTTGAGTTTTATATGTAGTTGTCCCATGTAAGAAAAAGCATAGAGTTGGAAAGAGTTTAGAGAAGAGCAACCAAAATGATAATGAGCATGGAACTCTATTTATCTTAGAAAAGAGATCACAGAGAGGATATAATAGAAAAAGTTTTAAAATAATGAATGAGGTAGAACGGTTGTTTAACCTTTCAAAAATTAAAACAAAAAGATTACACTCCATGAAAATGACCAACAGACTGAAGAAAAACATCCAAAAGTTTATTTCTTGAAGTGTATAATTAAGCTTTGGAATCTATTACCAGAAGATGTGATCAAGATGAACTAATGTTGGTCAAAAGAAGTTTGGACACATTCCTGAAGGAAAATTCAATTTAAAAAAATTGTTGCCCATTACTTATTCCTGGAAATGCTCTATAGAAACATATCTACTTTTTGGGATCTATGGTATATTTGTGACCTGGACTACCACTGTCAGAGACAGGATATTGGGCTTGACGGATTTTAGTCTGATTCAACATGGTTTATTTTAGTTTCTTATATTCTTATATGTTCTTACTGCCCTAAGCAGCTAGAAATCCTTTCAACATTAAGTTATCTGGCACACTCATTCATTGTGGAAAAGTGTTGTGGATTGGTTAGTTGTGAATGAAACCTTATCATACTGCAACCCAACAGAAACTGCCCATAGGGCAGAAGGAAGCTGCTAGGCCAAAAATGTAAAGAAAAATTTTTTAAAAAACCACAACAATAATAAACATGAAACTTTTATGAAAGGGAAAGCATTCTCTGAGTTTCAACTGGAACAGCATGACATGAAGATCTGTAAGAATGGGGTGGGTGTAGGTTCTCACCAAACACCTCTGAAGGGTTGAGGAGCTCCAGCAGACGTCCCCCACGCTTGGTCTCATACGTAGCAAACCCCCCATCAGGGTTCCTCATGCTCAGTAACTGCAGAAAGAGGAAAAAAAGGAGTCTTACATCTATCTCAATATACCCAAACTCCATCACAATAATAGTGCCTCTTCGTGCTATCTTGAAGCCCCAGTGCAATTGTACCACTGACATTTATGACCCAGTTTATGAAGCCATGTTATAGGCGCGTTCATGTTTTTAACGCGTGTTAACCATGTATGTGCGTTATCCCTATAGGCGCCTACACGATTAGCACACGTGCTAATTATAGGTGTGTTAAAAACACTAGCGCACCTTAGTAAACAGGGCCCTTAGTGTTGTAACTGTTGATCCGTGCAGTTTACCACAATGCCCTTCTTGGAACTACAGTGCAGCTATACCATGGATAGTATCAATTCAAAAAAGCATGGAAAAAGCACAGAGAATTTCTGAGTGAGATAAATAGAATGTAGAGCTGAGCAGGTGGTATGACTAGACAGCTTGGATGTGCTGTATAATCTATCTTCCATTGTCTATATTTCTATAAATTAATTTTTAGGTGGCTAAATATTAAATGAAACAGATCTTTTTGCTTAATATGCACAAGTCATGACTGTATTTAAAAAAAAAATTATCCCAAACAGAATCACATAACAACTGATGGGGAACATCGCTTACCACTAAGAATATTGTATAGTTACTTCTGAAGCCTTGTCTTACCACATTAACAGCATCAAACAACCGTTCCTGAGGAACAAGCTCCGTAATAAAAGAACATCTCTCCTGTAGCAGAATCACAGACTTAAGTCCCTCAGCAGTGCAATCTGCCACAATCCAGCCACAGTCTCGGGTGCTGAAAGGAAATCCACCCTAAGCAAGAGAGGAAGTGTCAGATTAGCAGGGCAAGACATGTATTTGGCCATACCTGTATCACCTATGAGAAAACCTGGTACAATCCCTAGTACTAAGTCACCTGGACTATTGCAACTCACTCTTCGCTGGCTGTAAAGAACAGACCATCAAGAAACTTCAGACGGCCCAGAATACCGCAGCCAGACTCATATTCAGAAAAACAAAATATGAAAGTGCAAAACCCCTAAGAAAGTACCTACACTGGCTTCCACTGAAAGAACGTACCACGTTCAAGATATGCACGATTGTTCATAAAATCATTCATGGAGACGCCCCGACCTACATGCTAGACCTCGTGGACCTTCCACCCAGAAATGCCAAACGATCTTCCCGCACCTTTCTCAACCTACACTTCCCCAGCTGTAAAGGGATCAAATACAAACAAACACATGCGTCCAGCTTTTCCTACATGAGTACGAAGATGTGGAATGAACTACCAACTCACTTGAAAACGATCAACGAATTAAATAGCTTCCGCAAAGCTTTGAAAACCTCTCTCTTTAACAAAGCCTACATGAGAACCCATAATTACTTGAACACAACCCTTACACTCCTTTACTCAGAATGTCTCACTGTACATAACCAGATCCTCTTGTTTTCTTTTATCTCTTTGCAACACCAATTGTATTTCTTCCCTGTTATGGCAATGCCATAACAGATCTTTGTAAGCCACATTGAGCCTGCAAATAGGTGGGGAAATGTGGGATACAAGTGCAATAAAATAAAATAAAATAAATGATCACTATTGGATTTGGATTTTAGATTTAATTACTAATCTGAGCTCCAAGTGAGTTACATATTTAGGTATAGTTGGTAGGTCTCTACCCTGGAGAGCTTAGAATTTTAGTTGTATTTGGAGTCATGGAGGATGATGTGATTTGCCCGAAAACTGCAAATTGCATCAACTGGAGAAGTAAAATTTGAATCCTGAGAAAAACAAGACTACAAGAGTAAACCCAAGACTGGATCAACCTTGTTCTCTGAATCCAGATCCAACTGGCAGCCTTACTCTAACCACTCCATGTGCCTTCCGCTATGAGATGACTGAGGGATGATTTGGATACAATGCATATTCCACACCACTCTATCAGCAATAAGCTCCCCAAGCAAATGATTTGTAGTCTCACACTCTCGGAGAACTCGAACGCCCCACGGATAATCACAGAAGTGTGAAGAGGAAAAAGTGGAAGGTTGACCACGGATACCAAAGACTGGAAAGATGAAAACTTCTAATCAAAACTTTCTTGATAAAAAGACTCGACACAAATGTTGTGTTTCGGCCACTAGGCCTGCATCAGAAGTCTAAAACAAAAATACTATACATATGTATATATATAATAAAAACAAATAAATATGTAATAAAATTAAACAGACAAACAGAAAATGGATAATGGCTGATAATGACAAGTAGAATATACAATTGTATTAAAAAGACAAAAATGACAGAGCATCGAAAAAAACATATATATACATCATGCCATCATTTCAGTATGTTAAACAAACAGTAAAAGAATAATAGCTGATGATGACAAGTAAAATGTGTATTAAAATAACAAATATATATTTATTTGTTTGTTGCATTTGTATCCCACATTTTCCCACCTTTTTGCAGGCTCAATGTGGCTTATATATTAACGCTAACGGCGTTAGCCGATTCAGGTCTGAACAAATACATGGTGTGAATGAATACAAGGTGATATTGTGGTACATTAAGGTACATGCATGGTAGGTACAATTGGGGGGAATTTAGGGAGGGAGGGGGGAGGAGTCAGGTAATGTCCATTATGTTCTTTGGTTACATCGTGTCGCAGGTGTCTATGCTCTTTTGAACTGGTCTGTTTTTAGTGCTTTCCAGAATTTAAGGTGGTCTGGCATAGTTTTTACAATTTTGGCAGTGCGTTCCATAGTTGTGCGCTTAAGTAGGAAAAGCTGGATGCATAAGTGGATTTGTATTTGAATCCTTTGTTGCTTGGGTAGAGGAGGTTTAGGTATGATCGTGCAGATTTTGTGGTGTTTTTAGTTGGCAGGTGAATAAGGTCTGTCATGTATCCAGGTGCTTCACCGTAAATAATTTTATGAACAGTTGTCCAGAATATCAAGAATATATATATATATATATATATATATATATATATATATATATATATATAAGAATATCCATCCATGTCCAGCAATTCTCCTCTATCTCCTGCTCTCCTCTACATCCATTCCAGCATTTCTCCTCTCTCCCTTGCCCTCCCCTCCCATCCATGTGCATCTCCTTCCTGTCTTCCCTCCCCTCCATCCAGGTCCAGCAATTCTCCTCCCTCAGCTGCCCTCACCCTCCCATCCATGTCCAGCTATTCTCTCTCCCCTGCCCTCCCCTCCCATCCATGTTCAGCGATTCTCCTCTCCCCTGCCTCCCCTCCCAACTATGTCCAGCAATTCTCCTCTCTCCCCTGCCCTCCCCTCCTATCCATGTCCAGCAATTCTCTCTTCCCTGCCTTCCCCTCAAATCCATGTCCAGCAATTCTCCTCTCTCCCCTCCATATCCAGCAATTCTCCTCTCTCCCCTGCCCTCCCCTCCATGTCCAGTGATTCATTCAAACCCCAGCCCCCACCTGCCCACAGCTCCCCGACATTGTTTGTGCGCCCGTGCTCCCTGCCTTGAAAACTTTTGTTTACCCGAAGTCGCGGCGAACTGGCAGTAAAAGCAGCAGGCAGGCAGGCAGGCTCGCCTCCTTGTTGCTTCCTTTCCTTCTCAGCGCATCCCACCCTCGCGGAAAGGAAATTACATCAGAGAAAGGCGGGATGCGCTGAGAGGGAAGAGAAGCGACGAGGAGGAGAGCCTGCCTGCCAGTGTCTGCCTGCTGCTTTTACTGCCGGTATGCCGCGACTTCGGGTAAACTAAATATTTCAAAGCAGGGAGCATGGGTGCACGAACGGAAGGGAGCGGGCAGGTGAGCCGGACCTCACAAAAAAGGTGCCAGTAAGCCATACCAGTGCGTACTGGCACAAAAAAAGCACTGTATATACATGTATATTATTTTGTTGTAGACTCCTGATGCAGGCCTAGCGGTCGAAACACAACGTTTGTGTCGAGTCTTTTTATCAATAAACGGTTGATTAGAAGTTTTCATCTTTCCAATCTTTGGTATCCGTGGTTCAACCTCCCACATTTTCCTCTTCACACTTCAAGGAATAAACAGACAAACCCTCCCATTTCAATCAATCATTGGCACAGAACCCAACATTCTATCCTCCATTTGTACCTTGTTCATCTGACGATAATACTTCTGATAATCAGGAGGGTTATCCAGAATCTTAAAAACAGAGAAAAGTAGCATAAGTCAAAGGAAAAAATTAGCACGAAGAATGAGAAAGCGAATGCTACATACCTGTAGAAGGTATTCTCCAAGGACAGCAGGCTGATTGTTCTCACAAATGGGTGACGTCCACGGCAGCCCCTCCGATCGGAGATCTTCCTAGCAACAGAGTTTGCTAGTTCTCGCGCATGCGCGGCCGTCTTCCCGCCCGAAATCGCTCGTGTTCGCTAGTCCCGTACCAAGCAAAACAAGACAAGGGAAGACACAACTCCAAAGGGGAGGTGGGCGGGTAGGTGAGAACAATCAGCCTGCTGTCCTCGGAGAATACCTTCTACAGGTATGTAGCATTCGCTTTCTCCAGGACAAGCAGGCTGCTTGTTCTCACAAATGGGGTATCCCTAGCCCCCAGGCTCACTCTAAACAACAAACATGGTCAACTGGGCCTCGCAACAGCAAGGACATAACTGAGATTGACCTAAACTTTTCCAACTAACTGAGAGTGCAGCCTGGAACAGAATAAAAATGGGCCTAGGGGGGGTGGAGTTGGATTCTAAACCCCAAACAGATTCTGCAGCACCGACTGCCCGAACCGACTGTCGCGTCGGGAATTCTGCTGAAGGCAGTAGTGAGATGTGATTGTGTGGACAGATGACCACGTCGCCGCCTTGCAAATCTCTTCAATAGTGGCTGACTTCAAGTGGGCCACTGACGCCGCCATGGCTCGCACACTGTGAGCCGTGACATGACCCTCGAGAGTCAGCCCAGCCTGGGCGTAAGTGAAGGAAATGCAGTCTGCTAGCCAATTTGAAATGGTGCGTTTCCCCACAGCCACTCCCCTCCTGGTGGGATCAAAAGAAACAAAAAGTTGGGCGGACTGTCTGTGTGGGCTAGTCTGCTCCAGATAGAAGGCCAATGCTCTTTCGCAGTCCAATGTGTGCAGTTGACGTTCAGCAGGGCGGGTATGAGGACGGGGAAGAATGTTGGCAAGACAATTGACTGGTTCAGATGGAACTCTGACACCACCTTCGGCAAGAACTTAGGGTGAGTGCGGAGGACTACTCTGTTATGATGAAATTTGGTATAGGGAGCATGAGCTACCAAGGCTTGCAGCTCACTGACTCTGCGAGCTGAAGTAACTGCCACCAAGAAAATGACCTTCCAGGTCAAGTACTTCAGATGACAGGAATCCAGTGGCTGAAAAGGAGGTTTCATCAGCTGGGTGAGAACGACATTGAGATCCCATGACACTGTAGGAGGTTTGACTGGGGGCTTCGACAAAAGCAAACCTCTCATGAAGCGAACAACTAAAGGCTGTCCCGAGATCCGCTTACCTTCCACATGGTAATGGTATGCACTAATCGCACTAAGATGAACCCTTACAGAGTTGATTTTAAGACCCGACTCTGATAAATGTAGAAGGTATTCAAGCAGGGTCTGTGTAGGACAAGAACGAGGATCTAAGGCCTTGCCATCACACCACACAGCAAACCGTCGCCAGAGGAAAAAATAACTCCTCTTGGTAGAATCTTTCCTGGAAGCAAGCAAGACTCGGGAGACACCCTCTGACAGACCCAAGGAGGCGAAGTCTACGCTCTCAACATCCAGGCTGTGAGGGCCAGAGACCGAAGGTTGGGATGGAGGAGCGCCCCCTCGTTCTGTGTGATGAGGGTCGGAAAGCAGTCCAATCTCCACGGTTCTTCGGAAGACAATTCCAGAAGAAGAGGGAACCAGATCTGACAAGGCCAAAAAGGAGCAATCTGAATCATGGTTCCCCTGTCTTGCTTGAGTTTCAGCAAAGTCCTCCCTATCAAGGGAATGGGAGGATACGCATACAGGAGACCTTCCCCACAAAACAGAAGGAAAGCATCCGACGCTGGTCTGCCGTGGGCCTGCAGCCTGGAACAGAACTGAGGGACCTTGTGATTGGTCTGAGTGGCAAAGAGGTCCACCAAGGGGTGCCCCACACTTGGAAGATCTCGCGAACCACTCTGGAACTGAGCGACCACTCGTGCGGTTGCATGATCCTGCTCAATCTGTCGGCCAGACTGTTGTTTACGCCTGCCAGATACGTGGCCTGGAGCCACATGCTGAACCGGCGTGCCCAGTGCCACAAGCTGACGGCTTCCTGACACAGGGGGCGAGATCCGGTGCCCCCTGCTTGTAATACATAGCAACCTGGTTGTCTGTCTGAATTTGGATAATTTGATGGGACAGCCGATCTCTGAAAGCCTTCAGAGTGTTCCATACTGCTCGCAACTCCAGGAGGTTGATCTGTAGACCTTGTTCCTGGACGGACCAAGTCCCCTGGGTGTGGAGCCATCGACATGCGCTCCCCACCCCAGGAGTGACGCGTCGAAGGTAAGCACTTTTTGCGGTTGAGGAATCTGGAAGGGACGTCCCAGGGTCAAATTGGATCGAATTGTCCACCAATGAAGGGAGAGGAGAAACCTCGTGGACAGACGGACCACGTCCTCTAGGCTCCCAGCAGCTTGGCTCCACTGAGAGGCCAGGGTCCATTGAGCAGATCTCATAAAAAGGCAGGCCATGGGAGTCACGTGAACCGTGGAGGCCATGTGGCCGAGCAATCTCAACATCTGCCGAGCTGTGATCTGCTGCGACGCCCGCACCGAGGAGACAAGGGTCAGCAGATTGTCGGCCCTGGTCTCTGGGAGGTAGGCACGGGCCGTCTGGGAATCCAGCAGAGCTCCTATGAATTCGAGTTTCTGAACTGGAAGAAGGTGGGACTTTGGATAATTTATCACAAACCCTACCAGCTCCAGGAGTCGAACAGTCACCTGCATGGACTGCTGAGCTCCTGCCTCGGAGGTGTTCTTTACCAGCCAATCGTCGAGGTAAGGGAACACATGCACTCCCAGCCTGCGCAGAGAAGCCACTACTACAGCTAGGCATTTGGTGAATACCCTGGGCGCGGAGGCGAGCCCAAAGGGTAGCACACAGTACTGAAAATGCCGTGTTCCCAGACGAAATCGAAGATACTGCCTGTGAGCTGGCAGAATCGGGATGTGCGTATAGGCATCCTTTAAGTCCAGAGAGCATAGCCAATCGTCCTGTTGAATCATGGGAAGAAGAGTGCCCAGGGAAAGCATCCTGAACTTTTCCTTGACCAGATACTTGTTCAGGGCCCTTAGGTCTAGGATGGGACGCATCCCCCCTGTTTTCTTTTCCACAAGGAAGTACCTGGAATAGAATCCCAGCCGTTCTTGCCCCGGTGGCACGGGCTCGACCGCATTGGCGCTGAGAAGGGCGGAGAGTTCCTCTGCAAATACCTGCCTGTGCTGGAAGCTGAAGGATTGAGCTCCTGGTGGGCAATTTGGAGGTATTGAGGTCAAATTCAGAGAGTACCCTAGCCGGACTATTTTGAGAACCCACTGATCGGAGGTTACAAGAGGCCACCTTTGGTGAAAAAAATATTAACCTCCCCCCGACCGGTAGGCCGTCCGGCACAGGCACTGGAACGTTGGCTATGCTCTGCAGGAGCCAGTCAAAAGCCCGCCCCTGACTTTTGCTGGGGAGCCGCAGGGGCCTGAGGCGCGCGCTGCTGACGAGAGCGAACGCGCTGGGGTTTAGCCTGAGCAGCAGGCTGGCAGGAAGGAGGATTGTACCTACGCTTGCCGGAAGAATAGGGAACCGTCCTCCTTCCCCCATAAAAACGTCTACCCGAAGAGGTAGAGGCTGAAGGTGGCCGGCGGGAGAACTTGTCGAAAGCGGTATCCCGCTGGTGGAGCTGTTCAACCACCTGTTCGACCTTGTCCCCAAAAACATTGTCCCCCCGGCAAGGGGCATCCGCAATCCGCTGCTGGATTCGATTTTCCAGGTCAGAGGCATGCAGCCATGAGAGCCTGCGCATCACCACACCCTGCGCAGCGGCCCTGGATGCAACATCAAAAGTGTCAAAGACCCCCCTGGCCAGGAATTTCCTACACGCCTTCAGCTGCCTGACCACCTGCTGAAAAGGCTTGGCCTGCTCAGAAGGGAGCTTGTCGACCAAGTCCGCCAACTGTCGCACATTGTTCCGCATGTGTTATGCTCGTGTAGAGCTAGTAGGACTGAATCTTGGCGATGAGCATTGCAGAATGGTAGGCCTTCCGCCCAAAGAGTCCAAGGTTCTAAAGTCTTTGCCTGGGGGCACCGAAGCATACTCTCTAGAGCTCTTGGCCTTCTTGAGGGCCAGATCCACCAAACCAGAGTCGTGTGGCAACTGAGTCCGCATCAACTCCAGGTCCCATGGATCCGATATTGAGATTCGATCTTCTTGGGGATGTGGGGCGTAGTTAAAGGTTTCGCCCAGTTCGCCAGCAACGTCTTTTTGAAGACATGATGCATGGGTACTGTGGACGATTCTTTAGGTGGCGAAGGATAGTCCAAGAGCTCCAGCATCTCAGCTCTCGGCTCATCCTCCATGACCACGGGAAAGGGAATTGCCGTAGACATTTCCCAGACAAAGGCCGCGAAAGAGAGACTCTCCGGGGAAGAAAGCTGTCTTTCAGGCGAGGGAGTAGGATCAGAAGGAAGGACCGTCAGACTCCTCGTCAGAGAAATATCTGACGTCTTCCTCTGCTTCCCACGAGGCCTCCTCATCAGTATCGGACACCAGCTGGTGGACTTCGGTCCGAAGCTGCGCCCGCCTCGACTCCGTGGAAACACGGCCACGGTGGGAGCGTCGAGAAGAGGACTCCCAGGTGGGGGCGACGGAGCTACCTCCATCGATGTCGCCGGCACCGCAAGCGGTACCGGGGCGGGCGCCCTCACTGCAGACGAGGGCCCAGCAATCGCCTCACTCGACGGCACCGGCGGCGCAAGCACCCCCGGTACCGGAGGAGAAGAGCGAAACAGCTCTTCCAGGATCCCGGAAGGACGGCCCTGAGGCTCTAGTTCAGAGAGGCTGTGAAGAAAGGCGTGTGAGGGCCGGTACCGGCGTCGAGCTGCGAACCTGTTCCGGGGATGGAGGCGGTACTGGGTTGTCCACAGGGGAACGCATCGACACCACCTGAATGGAGGGTGAGCGGTCCTTCCCGATGTCGACGCTTGGGTGCCGGTGGTACCGGCGACCCAGAGCTCTCGGTACCACGTTTGGAGGGTGACCGATTGCCGGTGCTTCTTTGCCTTTGCACGCCGCACGGCATCTGTACCCCCCGGTACCGAAGAGGAAGACGTCGAATCCAAACGCTTCCTCGGGTCCGGGTCCGAAGAGGGGTCGATCCCGGGGGGCTGTACCACGGGAGCCCTTGAGACAGGCGGAGGACCTGCTCATGGGCTCACCGCCACCAGCAGGGAATGGACAGCCCTCACCTGCACTCCAGACATCGAAGCACCCTCCGACGACATCCTCAGGAGGAACGATCCCGGTCTCGTAGCTGCACCCGACAATGACCTCGATACCGAAGGCCTCAATGTCGATGCCGGTACCGATGGACGCGGTACCGAAGTCGATGCTGGGCACGGTACCGAAGGCTCCGATGCCGAGGACCACAGAACTGAGGATGTCGACGCGCCGGATGAAGCCCCGAACAAACTGTTCCACTGGGCCAATCTCGCCGCCTGAGTTCTCCTCTTCAAAAGAAGACAGAGATTACAGGCCTGAGGATGGTGCCCAGCTCCCAGACACTGAAGGCAAGAAGCGTGCCTATCAGTGAGAGAGATTATCCGGCCGCACTGGGTGCATGGTTTGAAGCCACTGGAAGGCTTCGTTGACATGGGCGGGAAAAAATCTCGCCGGCAAAATCGAAGTCCGCAATGGTGAAAAAAGGGGCACCAAAAGCTCACCAAAAAACGAACGAGCGGCGAAAAAAGCCGCAATCGACCACGAAAGAAAACTTACGGGCCAACACTAGTAGACAGAGGAAAAAGTTAGAAATTTTTAGCGAAAAAACTACGAATCGCGAGGGATCTCCAAAAGGCGCGGAGCGACCGAAAAAACAGCGTCCCGAGCCGCGGAAAAAAGGAGACTAGCGAACACGAGCGATTTCGGGCGGGAAGACGGGCGCGCGCGAGAACTAGCAAACTCTGTTGCTAGGAAGATCTCCGATCAGGAGGGGCTGCCGTGGACGTCACCCATTTGTGAGAACAAGCAGCCTGCTTGTCCTCGGAGAAAAGGCAGTATAGCAAATACAATAAACAAAATAATACAGTGAATGAAGTCAGAGTACTGGAAACAGCATTGTTTCCTGTTTATATGGGACATGCAGGTCATGAACCATAAAATAACTTTACAACAGTAACTGAGAATTATGAGCAAAGCTAGGCCTCTGTGAACAGGCTATGAAAAGGTTAAGAGTCACCGAGAAGCTAAATAATAATACGTACACAGAATGTGAATCTCATGTCAGCTTGCCCTTCTTTTGGTGAGACAGGCAGATATGGAGTCATAACAGAGATATGTGTGGCAGGAGAATGAAGTAATGCAAGGGAAATTTGCTGCTGACCATGAAAGCAAATAATGAAGAGACACAACTTTGGTTGCTGGGAAGATGGTTTTGCAAAGTAGAATAACCTTACTGACCTTAATTATGATAAGCAAATATGTTATGAAGAGCTTTGCTTCTGTAAGATGCAATTTACTAGAATATGATGGAATATGTTAGAATTTACTAGAATATGCTGACTTTGTATTTCCAATACTAGCCTATGAGAGAAAAGGGTATAAAAGGAGATCATGGACAGAGGCAATCTGAGAGCTAATGTCAGAGGTCACGTTTGTGTCCCAGTTGCTGTCCTCATATGAGAATTAATTATATTACGTATTCTAATTGTAGTCCTGACTGGTAAGGCGTAATAAACAATTACTGATTATTCTCATACTACTATAGTCTTCTGTGTCTTTCTGTCTCTCCACCTGGTGGCGTTAGGACCATAATCCCTGGAGTGCTGAACATTCCAGGTTACAGGTAACTAGTACAGGTAACTGGTACCTTTATACCTAGGAGAGGGCAGAAAGATAAACATTCCATAGGTGAAATCAAAGGGTATTTGGGGAGAGAGCATTCCTCCTGTGGAAAACAACCCAGATAATAGAAGTTGAGTGGAAAAGGCGGGGGAGGGGGGGGAGAGAGAAAACACTGTTCTTGTGTATGATATCAGAGAGATGTTCTTGTATATGATATGAGAGAGCTCTTCCCACGGAAGATGACTGATCGGGGTAGGAAAGGTAGGCAGAGCCTAGCCTATCAACACTGTTATGCCCCCACTACCATCTGTTCATATTTGTTTGTATTAAACTTATAGGGCCCAATATTCAAAGCAATTTAACAGGTAAGGAGAGGCTCTTGCCTGTTTAAATTGCATTTAGTAAGCTGGCTTGCCGATGTTCAGTGGCACAAACCAGACCTGACCAAATGGATCTGTAGATAATTACATCCTAACAACAATTAAGGAAGCTAATACAATGGTGTTCTCTATTATCTGGGTATTATCTATTATCTGCAGCTCGACCTTATTTTCCGCCAAATCGTTATACCCACACCAGCCCACTCCTCAAGTCACTTCACTGGCTCCCTGTCTGCTCCCGCATATAATTTAAACTCCTCTTACTGACCTTTAAATACATCCATTCTACAGCTCCCCATTACCTCTCCACTCTCATCTCTCCCTACATTCCTCCCCATGAACTCCGCTCACTGGACAAATCTCTCTTGTCGTCCCCCTTCTCCTCCACTGCTAACTCCAGGCTTCGTTCCTTTTCTCTCGTGGCACCTTATGCCTGGAATAGACTTCCTGAGCCTGTACGTCTAGCTCCATCTCTACCTGTTTTCAAATCTATGCTAAAGACCCACCTTTTCACCACTGCTTTTAGCTCCTAGCTACTACTCAATTGTCTCCCCTTGTTCCTTCTCACCCAGTACTTCCCTCACCCTTAATTGTCTTGTCTGTATTTTACATTGTAAGCTCTGTTGAGCAGGGACTGTCTCTCTCTATGTCATGTGTTCAGCGCTGCTTGTGTCTGGTAGCGCTATATACAAATGTTAATAATAATAATAATAGTGACTGGGAAAATGTCATATCAGGATAGGCATGGAAGATAAAGTTTCTAGATGAAATAGATGACTGTGAGATCATGTGATGCACTGGGAGGAGCAGCAGGGCTTAGAGCTGCTCCGGGGTCCCCGCTTGCTGCCTTGACCCTGACCGCCCAAAACGATCTTCCGCTGCATGGACCCTACCTCAGAAAGCACTGGAGTACTTGCATGGAACAATTCCCTCGTTCCAATGCCGTCTGGAGCGCTAAAGAAAGGAGCGAAATCGGAGAAGGAGAAGGGGGGTCTGACTGGTGGGGATGGCAAGATTGCGGCCGCATCGCTGAGAGGGGGAAGCG
This sequence comes from Microcaecilia unicolor, assembly GCF_901765095.1. Classification (NCBI taxonomy): domain Eukaryota; kingdom Metazoa; phylum Chordata; class Amphibia; order Gymnophiona; family Siphonopidae; genus Microcaecilia; species Microcaecilia unicolor. The sequence goes on from NC_044037.1 coordinate 132,305,331, forward strand.
GAATTTTCGGCACGGCAGTTGACCCAGCTAGCATCGCGGTGGGTACCGCGCTTGAGCCACAATTTACATCTCCAGAGGTGCAGTTTGAAAAGCTTGAGGGAGTACTGGCAGATATCAAGGGGCGAACTGCTGAGGTGGGAAAATGAATTTGGACATGGAAGACACATGCCAACGGCATGAACCGGTCCTGCAAGCTGAAAGAAAAACTCACTAACCAGCAGGAAAAAATAGACGAATTAGAGAACAAAGCCCGGAGAAGTAATCTGACATTTGTGGGGCTCCCTGAAGCGATCCTGGACAAAAATCTGGGCTCGGTGTTAGAGCAATGGCTTTACCAGGAGTTCGCGCTCTCGGACAGCAAGGGGCCCCTCTGTATAGAGAGGGCTCACAGAATAGGCAGACTGTTAGAGAATAATTTGCGCCCGAGGGTGGTAATTATCAAAGTGCACAACTATACATAAAGAAGAAATCTTACAAGGATACTGGCTGAAAAGGGACTCTCTGACCTACTCTGGTGCTCAAATTTTGTATATTCCAGTACTATTCTACCAAGTTCTAGGAGAAAAGGAGGAAATTCCACCCGATTTGCACCACGCTAGTGGAAAAGAGAATGAGCTTTAAGCTACTTTATCTGGCTGTCCTGAAAATACTCCATGATGGAAAATGGTCTTCCTTTGAAAACAAGCAGGCTGCCTTACAGTTTCTCAACTGCGTGGGGAAGGAATCCAGCTGCACAACCTGATTTGAATCTGGCGGCCCTTAGCAGAGGGACAGAAGGAGGTGGAAATGTGGTATGCTTAAGACAGTGATTCGCTGGAACTTTTGGGACTTTATGCAGTGGAGGTTTGATAATTATGCAATTCTGTGCTATAGAAGGTGGTTGGGGATGGGGGGGGGGGTGCGGGTGCCTCTGCATACATGTAATCTTACCTCTACGGTGGACAACCTTTTGAGGTTAAGGGGTTACCAAGGGGATGGGGTAGAAGGGTTGGGGGAAGGAACTTGGAGAAGCCGGGGGGGGGGGGGGAGGGCGGGATGGGAGGGCAGGGGAGAGGTGCTCAAGGGAGTGTGAGTGGTGGTGGGATACCACTGGGAAGGGTTTGGATGAATGGAGTATGGCTGAGGTGCATGGAGCAGGGGGGGTGGTCTGTGTCAGAGGAGGTCAATGCTGTAGTGGAACGGGGGGTTCTGGGGGAGGGGCTGGGACCCCAGGACCACAGTGTTTGGCATACGAGTTGTGTATAATCTGCAATGGGAATTATTAGGTTGTAAATTAGTGTCATAGAATTTGGGAGGGATCGCCTCCCCAATTAAGAGGAAAAAGATCCTCTAACAAATGGGACGCCTGAATGACGATATTGTCTGTTTGCAAGAAACCAGGTTATCTGATTTGGAGCATAGCAAGTTGAAACGAACCTGGGTTGGGGGAGTTTACTCCGCCTCCTCAGGGGCCCGAAGAGGGAGGGTGGCAATCCAATTCCATAGAAGATTGGTTTCTACTGCGGAAGTGGTGCTACGGGACCCCTTGGGCAGATATTGCTTAAACTATGGTTGCAAGGGAGGGAAATATTTCTAACCGTTTATGCTACTACTACTTAACATTTCTAAAGCGCTACTAGGGTTACGCAGCGCTGTACAATTTAACATAGAGGGACAGTCCCTGCTCAAAGAGCTTACAATCTAAAAGACAAGTAAACGGTCAGTCCGATAGGGGCAGTCTGGATATACTGAACGGTAAGAGTTAGGTGCCGAACGCAACATTGAAGAGGTGGGTTTTAAGCAAAGACTTGAAGATGGGCAGGGAGGGGGTTTGGCGTATGGGCTCAGGAAGGTTGTTCCAAGCATAGGGTGAGGCGAGGCAGAATGAGCGGAGCCTGGAGTTGGAGGTGGTGGAGAAGGATAATGTGTTAAATAATAAACATGCTACATAAATATAATGAGAAACAGTTGAACAGTATAAAGTTCCTATGGTCAGTGAAATGCAAGTTAAGGCAAAAGAGCTACGAGTCACACACCTGTGAAAATAATAAGGGAGTCATAGAATCAGCCTTGAGCTGGTAGCCTTGTGTGTGAAACAGAGACAGTCTGTGCAAGGATAGAAAGAATGTTGCTGGCATTTGTAGATAAGGAAGAAAAGAAAAAGAACAGGCAGGCTTCAAAGGAAAGGGTTGCTGACGTGGCAGGCATTGGGTGTAGTACGAAAGTAAGTGTATATAAACTAAGGAGAATATATGTAACCTAAGCAAAATGAGCTAGCTTTCCTTCTGTGTATGCTGTTATGGTAATATATATTTTGCTTCCTGTATGATGTTCTCATACTGCCTCTGTCCAAGGGAGGACAGTTGAAAAAATAAAAATTTTTGATTATTCTTCTTTATAATAGGTGTCAGTTTCTTTGTTTACACACATATAAGGTGTAAATAAACAAATTGGCGACCGCGGAAGGACGCGGCTGCCGTTGTTCTGATTAAGTTGTTGTATTGGTAATCGTGTGACTTTCTTTCCTATGATCTCCAGAAATGGCCAGCCTGGATTGAGTAGGTTATAGACTGTCAATCAGCTGAACCGTGAGTATATCTTGAAGCAAAGTCTTTTGAAAAATTGCTTTTTTATTTTGTATCTTCATTATCTATATTTATTGTTTGCTGTGTATTTGCTAGCTTAGGCATGTTTGTTATTACATCATGAGACCTTTTCAGTCTAAGATGGAACCATCCCCTCAACCCGCTGCCGAGGGTCAGGGAGAAACACCTATCACTCCTTATGTTTTGTATGTAGATAGCCGAAAGAATTGCTCACCCCTTGTGCATGTTAAGGATACTTTTCCCTTCGAGGCACCCATTATTCAAAAGGTTTGTGAGAAATGGGATGGATATTGCCTCACAGGATTCATTTTTATCATGGCCAGGTGCTGGTTCATTTGTAAGAACTCAGCTGTTGTCTGTTTTAAAATACTACAACAAACAAAAGGAAAAATCCTTGCAGAAACACTTACATGTTTAAATCTGTTCATGTTGCAGCAGACTTATACCATGCTGATAAAATGAAAATTGAGACACAGACGCTGTGAAACAGCATGCATGAAGGCAGACGAGGAATTTCAAAAACAGCCTCCTTCATACCAGAGCTCTGAAGCTGCCACAGCAACACTACAACATCTTGGATACCTTTTGCAGAACCAGCTGCCACTGCTGAATTAGGAATGTCAATTAGACAATTTACACTGCTGAATTAGGAATGTCAATTAGACAATTTACAATCATTATTACATGTTGTTACCCATGAATTGGACATTGCTTTAAACCGCCCTACAAAGGCAGATGATGATGATGTTTGTGAACTTATTAATGATACCTCATGTTGTAGCTGTTATCAGAAATCAATAATGTGAAAAATGCAATGCAGCGCATTCTTTCTCTAGCAAGAACTCAAGTAAGTGATTATGAAGGAATATTAGACATGTCATGGTGGGATTCCATGAAATTGGTTTGGAGGATTAGGTCCATGGTTAAGAGGGATTGTGACTGGATGCATTGTTTTCATATGTCCTTTGCCCACACGCTGCCACTTTGAGTGGACATCTGAGCCTTGTTCTTGCTAACTCTCCCGAGGGCCTCTGGGGGTGCTTCCTGCTGTGCCTCCGGTAGCGCTGCTCGAGCTTCAGCCAAGGATCTCACCTGGTTGCATACGGCCTTCTTTGTAGAATACTAGGGCAAAAGGATGTTTCCAGCGGTACCGGATCCCAAGTTCCTGCAACCGTCTTGTGACTTGGCTTCAACTCCCGCTCGGCGTTTTAAATTTGAGGCGCCAGATCTTGATAAATCTCTACTGGGTATGTATCCCACTTGAGCTTTGGAGGCGTCTTGCCATCTGGAGCACCCCTCCTTTAGTTTGTAGTCTTGGAAGCAGGCGATGATATCCCTGGGTAGGTTGTTTCTCGCTGGGCCCAGGGACCTATGGGAGCGCTCCAGGCCGACTCCTTCATCCCCCAGCGGGGTGCCTGTCTCTTCCAGAATGGCGCTCACCACTTTCTGGACCACCGCTTCGCAGTCAGTATATTCCGGGGTTTCAGGTATGCCCCTGAAGCGCAGATTATGCCGTCGGCTTCTATTCTCCAAGTCCTCCAGCTTATCTATCAGTTGTTTGCTGACCCAGGCGAACATCTGCTACCGCCCGATCCAGGGCCCCAAGCTCCTCTGCATGCTCTTCTACCCGGGTTTCTACCTCCTCCACTCGGCCTCCTAGTTCTCTAATTTCGCTGCGGAGGTCTGAACCCAGCGTCTCCAGCTCCGCCCGGACCGCTTTCACGTCTGTTCGAATTTCTTGCAGCCATTCTTTCAGCTCCGCTAAGGGGTCCACCGCTGTCTGCTCCGGATCCTCCCCGAGAGACTGGGCTGCTCTGGGCCGCCTCATCCGTTGGTTTTCTGGCGCGTGGGGGATGGTCTCCTGCTCCCGCCTCGCGGTTCGCCGATGTCCCGCTTTTAAAGCCGAATTTGGCTTAGTTCCGCTTGTGTGCTCATCCTGACCCGAACCGCCCGCTCTTAGGCTATCTCTGGGGGTCGAAAATCTGCCTCTGCGGTGCCCTCTATCGGGAGACCTCGTGCTCTTTGTGCTGCAGTGAGCAGGAGCGAAAACGCTAGACCGCCATCTTCGCAGGTGACGTCACTTCCTCCGATTGCTTGTATTACTGAAGCTGATAGCTCATTGCTATGGAATAAATACTCTTTAGGTTATGAAATCTGTCATTGTCTAATGCTAACAGAGGATAGTGAAAAATTACAAGAGGACCTCACAAGACTGGGAGACTGTGCGTCTAAATGGCAGATGACGGTTAATGTGAGCAAGTGCAAAATGATGCATGTGGGAAAGAGAAACCCAAACTATAACTATGTAATGCACAGAGATTTCGGTGTCGTTGTTGATGATACGTTGAAACCCTCTGCTCAGTGTGTGGTGGCAGCTAAGAAAGCAAATAGAATGTTAGGAAAGCAAATAGAATGTTAAGAAAGGAATGGAAAACAAAAGTGAGGATGTTATAATGCCTTTGTATCGGTCCATGGTGCGACCGCATCTCGAATATTGTGTTCAATTCTGGTCACCGTATCTCAAAAAAGATATAGTGGAATTACAAAAGGTAAGAGAATGGCGACAAAAATCATAAAGGGAATAGGACGACTTCCCTATGAGGAAAGGCTGAAGTAGCTAGGGCGAAGGACAGCTGAGGGGAGATATAATTGAGGTCCATAAAATAATGAGTGCAGTGGAACGGGTAGAAGTGAATCGCTGTTTACTCTTTCAAAAAACACTAGGACTAGGGGGATGCGATGAAGCTACAATGTAGAAAATTTAATACAATCGGAGAAACTTTCTTCACTCAACGTGTAATTAAACTCTGGAATTCGATGCCAGAGAATGTGGTAAAGGGATAGCAGGGTTTAAAAAAGGTCTGGACAGCTTTCTAAAGGAAAAGTCCATAGACCATTATTAAATTGACTTGGGGAAATCCACTGCTTATTTCTGGGAAAAGCAGTAAGTACATAAGTAATGCCACACTGGGAAAAGACCAAGGGTCCATCGAGCCCAGCATCCTGTCCACGACAGCGGCCAATCCAGGCCAAGGGCACCTGGCAAACTTCCCAAACATACAAACATTCTATACATGTTATTCCTGGAATTGTGAATTTTTCCCAAGTCCATTAGTAGCGGTTTATGGACTGTCCTTTAGGAAACCGTCTAACCCTTCTTTAAACTCTGCTAAGCTAACCGCCTTCACCACGTTCTCCGGCAACGAATTCCAGAGTTTAATTATGCGTTGGGTGAAGAAACATTTTCTCTGATTTGTTTTAAATTTACTACACTGTAGTTTCATCGTATGCCCCTAGTCCTAGTATTTTTGGAAAGCATGAACAGACGCTTCACATCCAACTGTTCCACTCCACTCATTATTTATATACCTCTATCATGTCTCCCCTCAGCCGTCTCGTCTGCAAGCTGAAAAGCCCTAGCCTCCTTAGTCTTTCTTCACAGGGAAGTCGTCCCATCCCCGCTATCATTTTAGTTGCCCTTCGCGACTGTACTTTGCACTTTTTGGGGATCTTGCCAGGTATTTGTGACCTGGATTGGCCACTGTTGGAAACAGGATGCTGGGCTTGATGGACCTTTGGTCTGTCCCAGTGTGGCAATACTTATGTACTTAAAGAAAGAAGTGGTCTGGTGCTTGATTATAGTCCTTCTTTTCCCTTTAACACACCAACTCATTATTAATAAACTAGTAAAAAAGGCCCGTTTCAGAAAGCAATGAAACAGGCGCTACGCTAGCAAGCGATTGCCGGTATCCGAGCCGTGCTCCCCACCCCCACGTACTGCAGCACGCGCGCCTACCTGCATCATGATGTCCAGTCGCGAGTCGTTCTCGATACTGTGCACCGCATTTGTTGAAGGAACCTCAGCTGCTTGGCGTACTGGGCCCGGTAGAACTTCTCGCCTGCCTCCTGGCGCTCCTTTCGGATTCCTGGGCAGGGGGAGGAGTAGGGAAACTACTCCTCCCCTCCACATTGGACAATCGCGGCTCCTCCCCTCTCCCTGACGTTTCCCTACTCCACCTCCACATTGGGCACTCGTGGCTCCTCCCTTCTCGCTGATGTCACGATTCTCTACATGATTGACACCACACACCACCGGATATCTACTCCATGAGGGACCCCTCCACCGGAAGCCACCAGGCAGCCTCAGAACGTTGGCGGTGAGCTTTATTATATAGGATGGGCTAGAATACTAATATGTAAATTGCTAGATGAGTCTCCTCATTGTCCTGTTGGTATTTTGTCAATCTATTTACTCTCATGCAAATGGCATAAATTTTCAATCTCCTCAGATGCGAGACGCCAAGTTCGCACAGCTTCATTCTATATTGCTGCAAGGTTATGTGAGTTCCACAAGTTTTATGTATAGATAATCGGAGATTCAGTTATATAAATGCTCTTGATACATTCTATCTACAAGTTGTTTTACACAGCGATTAGAACCATCTGGTGCATAATTTTAAGTAAGAGACTCTGCATGTTTTTGTTTTTTGTCATCTTCGCTGTTTTATACACTGTGGCTTTTCTGTGTTTTTTTGCATTTTTTAAACTGAGACAGCTAAGAGTGATTCAATATTATTTCTAAGACAAAGATTATGCTCTTCTGATGCATTCTTTATATTGTCACAGCTGCATTACTGCAATTCGGTTTACATTGAGTTATCAAAGAAACAATGGATAGATTGCAGTTACTGCAAAGTACTGCTTTCTAAAATGATTTTTTGTAGTAACAGGTTTGATAGGTCCACCCCCTTTACTGATTAATTTACACTGGTTACAGTGAAAGCTAGAATTATCTATAAGGTTTTTTGCCTGGTTTTTAAATCCTTACTTGGTTTAACATCGGTTTATTTGTATGCCTTACTTTTTGCTCTTCTTCTCAATTATAATTCACACTTAAGTATAACAATATTCTTCTATATCCTTCGGTACAGCATTTAGTGTCAAAAGAAATTATAACCAATCATATTCCAATTTCGCTGATTACTGCTGGCTTTCATTCTTTTCACAGTACAGAAACCTGTTCTTGTATCCCTTTATGATAACATTCAAGTATCATTAAATCAACATTTTACTGTTATTGTGGTGTCATGGATCTTTCCTCAACCTTAGATTTACTTGAATACCATATTCTCTTAGACCGTCTCTCCTCTAAGGCACTGTCTACTCCTGGTTTCAAAGCTCTCTCTCTAACCGTACCTATCAACTTACTCATTAAGGAATGTTCTCTCCAACTTATTCTGCTCTTTCCGGGGTACCTCAAGGTTCCATCCTTTTACCCACCAATATTTTTCTATCTCCTCTCCTGAATCTTATCCAAGAATAAGTTTGCCAACCATATTGTTATGCAAATGATATACAGATTTTCCACCGTATTCTACAGAGCTAGCATAAATAACACCAAATGTGAAGCAATTGTATTCTCCAATCTCTACTTACCCCCTCCCCCCCATACTAGATAAAACTCCACTTGCTACAAGAAGTCTATTAGAATTTTAGGTACTATTTTTGATTCCAAATTGACCTTCAAAAATCAGACTGGCAGCATCAACATCCTTGTTTTTTGTACTCACACGTATCCGCTCAGTTCGACCTTTTCTATCTTCAAACTCTATCCGTTCGCTTGCTTTTGCACTGGTAATTTCAAGGCTTGATTATTGCAATTCCTTATACACCAGCCTTCTGCTCCATTCCCTCAAACAACTTCAGTTGATACAATCCACCTCAGTGAACTATTTATCGTGCCCCACCAATTCAACCGTGTCATCCCTCTTCTCTCCCATGATCTTTGGCTCCCAGTTTCATATCATATAAGATACAAAATTCTAATGCTGGCCTTAAGGATCAGAATCCATCTGCTCCAACATACTTGCACAAGCTCCTGGTTCCTTCTGCCCCTTCCCATACTCTCTGGTCATCTTCAGATAGGTAATTATCTTTCAGATAACTACCTGTTCCCCCCCCCCCCTTCACTTTCCCCCCAGACTCTGGCTGAGTTCTTTCATGATAAGGTTCACAAGATTAAACTTGAATTCTCAATCAGGTCACCTCCACCTCTCCGTCACTTAGTCCATTCTCTCAACCCTCCAACCCCTGCTTCCTTTCTGAAATCACTGAAGAGTAAACTACACATCTTCTTTCCTCCTCGAAACTAACTACCTGTTCCTCTGATCCTATTCCCACCCATCTACTTAACACTATCTCTCCTACCATCATCCCGTTTATCTGTCATATTCTCAATCTTTTACTGTCCACTGCGACAGTTCCTGATGCCTTCAAACATGCCGTAGTCACACCACTCCTTAAAAAACCTTCAATTGGACCCTACCTGTCCTTCAACTATCGCCCCCATCTCCCTCATCCCTTTCCTATCCAAGATAATTGGAAGGTTGCTGTTCACCGCTGTTGCCTTGACTTTCTTTCATCTCAAGCTATTCTTGATCCTCTTCAATCCTGGCTTTCGCCCCCTTCATTCAACTGAAACAGCGCTTGCTAAAGTCTCCAATGATCTGTTCCTGGCCAGATCCAAAGTCTTATTCTATCCTCAACCTCTCGATCTATCTGCTGCTTTTGACAACTGTTGATCACAGCCTGCTCCTTGATACGCTGTCCTCACTTGGATTTCAGGGCTCTGTTCTTTCCTGGTTTCTTCTTATCTCTCCCAGCGACCTTTAGTGTATACTCTAGTGGATCTCCTCACTTCTATCCCACTGTCAGTTGGTGTACTTCAGGGATCTGTCCTGGGACCTCTTCTTTTTCTCCATCTATACTTCTTCCCTTGGTTACTCTGATCTCATCCCATGGTTTTCAGTATCATCTTTACACTGATGACTCCCAGATCTACCTCTCCACACCAGAAATCTCAGCCGAAATCCAGGCCAAAGTATCAGCCTGCCTGTCGGACACTGCTGCCTGGATGTCTCAGCGCCATCTGAAACTAAACATGACCAAGACTGAGCTTCTTATCTTTCCCCCTAATCAACCTCTCCTCCTCCCCCATTCTCTATTTCTGTAGATAACACTCTCATCCTTCTTGTCTCATCAGCTCGTAACCCTGGGGTCATCTTCGACTCCTCCCTCTCCTTCTCTGCACATATTAACAGACTGCTAAAACCTGTCGTTTCTTTCTCTATAATATCAGCAAAATTTGTCCTTATCCTTTCCTGAGCACACTACCAGAATCCTCATCCACACTCTTATTATCTCTCGTTTAGACTATTGCAACTTGCTTCTCACATGTCTCCCACTTAGCCATCTCTCTCCTCTTCAATTTGTTCAAATTCTGCTGCACGACTAATATTCCGCCATGTCGTTATGCTCATATTAACCCTCTCAAGTCACTTCACTGGCTTCCTATCCGTTTCCACATACAGTTCAAACTCCTCTATTGACCTATAAGTGCATTCACTCTGCAGCTCCTCAGTACCTCTCCACTCTCATCTCTCCCTACATTCCTCCCCGTGAACTCCGTTCACTGGGTAAATCTCTCTTAGCTGCACCCTTCTCCTCCACTGCTAACTCCAGACTCTGTTCCTTTTATCTTGCTGCACCTATGCCTGGAATAGACTTCCTGAGCCGGTACGTCAAGCTCCATCTCTGGCCGTCTTCAAATCTAAGCTAAAAGCCCACCTTTTTGATGCTGCTTTTAACTCCCGCCCTTATTCACTTGTTTAGAACCCTTATGTTATCATCCTCACCCTAATATTCCCTTATCTCTTGTTTGTCCTGTTTGTCTGTCCTAATTAGATTGTAAGCTCTGTCGAGCAGGGACTGTCTGTTCATGTTCAAGTGTACAGCGCTGCGTACGTCTAGTAGCGCTATAGAAATGATAAGTAGTAGTAGTAGTCCCACTGAGAACTTTACACTTGACTCTTTCTCACGAGACCGCTTTTAGTTATTTAGGACCGAATGTGGAATAATCTCCCTTCTGCACTCAGAATTGATATATCCATCAATCATTTAAAGTTCTTCTAAAACTCTTCTTTTCTCTGAAGCTTTCCCTACTTTCTTCTTAGGGTTTTTTTTTTTTCTTTTCCAGCCCCTCAGTAACCACAGAACGTATTTGCTTTAATTGTTGTAAACTGCCTAGTTGCCTGTATAGACTTTATTCGCAGTATGTCAAGTGTATGGGAAAATAATAAATAAAATTCTTTGACATTGGATTTAAGACTTGAAAAGTTCTATTGTTTGTTTCATAAAAATCTTAAGATATTTTTTATTTTAGGATTTCCTTAACATCTGTTTAATTCCTATTTTTACTGTAATTTGTATTATTGGATTATTATGCACATTTGATATGTATCTTTAATCATGTACATCGTTTTGGACCTGTAAGGGATTTGGCAGTCAACAAATATCAGATTAGATTAGATAAACACCCCCAACAATGATGCAAAGCAGCATTAGGATGTTTTTCCTATCTACTCACTACTCTAAAAGAATATTCAAATTTTGGAGTCTTATTAACAAAGGCAACACAGAACTCCCTCCACTAACAGGCATTCTCAGGTAATACAAAACCCTGGGAAAATGCTCACATAAGTAGCAAACCAACCCACCAACCCAATACTAAAACTCAGAACCCCCCAAAAAAGCTATAATCTAGCCTGTAAAAAGTAGGCAATGCAAATACTGTAATCTGCACTAGAACACCAATATATTTCCTATTATGAGGTACAGATTATAAAACAGAACAAGCTGGACTGCTATAGATCCCTACACAAAAACTACAGGCTAGTAGAATACCAGCCTTGGTCACACATACAAAGCACAGACAGAGCCTCATCAAATACAGAATAAGGGACTACAGAACAGAAAGAGAAACTTACAGACACAAACTGACTGTCCATATACTGCAAAACTGAAGAAACAAAAACAGACGTGCCCATCCTCTTGCATCATGCAAAATACAAAAGATAAAAGATACCCATTTCCCAAAACTAACAGAGAAAATCAAAGACTTCCCAAAATAGGAGCAGAAAATCCTAGAGTAAACAGAAAAAAAAACAACAGATACAGCACCAAGGGCCAGATGCACTAAACTTAACGAGCCATTAACGAGCAAGTAGTAAACCCTGGCATGCACTAAAGGCTTATCCGAGCCATTTTCCGGGTGACGGTAGCAGCTAACGAAAATGGAATGCAGATGAGCAAATTGTGTAGAAACTCTATTGTAATGAGATGCACTACTGAGATGCACTACCGTTTCCCGATTGACTTAACGCTGGAAAATCTAACGAGAGGTCTATCTCGTTGGGGCTGCGCGGATTGAAAAACTTCTATAAAGTAACAAAAAAAAAAAAACGGGGAAAAAAAAGGCAAGTGCTCGTCAGGGACGTCCTTTATGGACGTCCTTTTTGGACAGTCCTCCCCAGGCGAGCTGACGCTGGAAATGGTTCTATCCAACGTGAGAGCACAGCGCGGCTCTGATCATAAGCGCCTTTCTTCGACCCGGCATCACAGGCTGAAAGTAGCAACTCCGCACACACTCTGAGGCGAGGGGAGTGCTGAACAGCTGACCGCACACCAAGACCAAATCGGAAGCGGCAGAAAGAGAGGAGAACTGCGCGCTGGAGACCGCCTCGAAGTGAAGCCTGACAGTGACCCCCATGAAGGACCCGCACCCGTGGGCTGACCACTGCGAATCCGCGTCAACAGTAGCGGCTGAGGAGTGAGATGCCCGCACCCACCCTGCACGAAGCCGGTTCCCTTGCGTCTGCCTGCATGATCCTTCCTCTCACCCGTACAGTGGTTTCTCGTCGCGATCCTGCCTCCAACCAGTGCAACAACCAAAAATAGCGCTCAGCTAAATGCGATGTGATTGGCTCAGAGACTTCCAGATCTCTCAGCTGGGTAAAGCACGTCCAAAAAGGATGTTTTATTATTGCGGGGGGGGGGGGGGGGGGGATCACAGTCCAAAAGGATGTCCTTTATGGATGGGCGTCCTCAACTGTGCCTTCTTCCTGGATCCCCGACTGGATCACACATGGAGAGAGGGAGGGAGCGAGCGAGCCAGGACACCGGGGGCAGGAGGAAGGGAGGGATCAAGTGAGAGAAAGAGACCGTCACAACAGGGAGGGAGCAGCAGGAAACATAGACGGTGCTGGGGGCAGCTAAGCCCTTGTGCAGCGGGATCGACATGCTGCTAACTTTTATTGTTTTGAGTGAAGGATTGGCATGCGCAGAGCAGCCAGCATAACGCTTGGCTGCTCTGCTCATGCTCGACCTGCCGACTGTTTAACAATGGAATAGAGAATGCAAGTGAGCTACAACGAGCAGCTCATTTGCATTCCTATTCCTTGATGCATGCCCGTTTCCTTACCGATTGCTAAGGGAATCGGTAAGGGGAAGGGCTCTAACGATTGTTTAGTGCATCTAGCCCCAAATATATTATGGTCAATATTTAGAATAGTTTAAGTAGGCAGAAAAGGCTTCAGCCCACTTAAACCACACTGAGCTGGCTGGGCAGTCCAGGAGCAGAGTCAAGACAGACCTGGAAGTTATGTAGGCACCATTAATATTCTGTGCCAGTGCCTAACCAGGCATAAAAAGCAGTCCTATCTTTGCCTGATCAGGTATGCAGGTACTGGAATTGAATACTGGCCAACACCAGCATAACTTCCGGGTTCACCAACAATGACCCAGCTATTGAATGTGGGTATCCAAAACATGGCCAGGATTGAACATCTGGTCTAATTTAGCTGGCAGCAGTCAACGCTTAAATACTGACCACCACCAGCTAAATATTGACCCAGATGTATTGTACTACCAGGCAATAAAAGTTATCTAACCAGGGACAATATGGACAAGTAACAGAAACTGAAAATTGTTTTTTATTGTCCTCTCTGTACACTGTAATTTTATTGTGTTATTACTATTTGTAAATTACTTCCCTCTGCTTATTGTACCTCAACCCATAAAGGGGATAAATTCTATAAAACAGGCACTAGCATTTATATGCCAATGATGAGCATAAATGATTATTTATTTAATTTATTAGGATTTTAATCACACCTTTGCAAGTAGTAGCTTTCTGGAATTATCACATATTAAACTGACTACTAAAATTTCAGCAATTTGTTCCACCATGTTGCAGCTTGGTAAGTGAAAGATGCTTCTAATTCAGTTTATATACAACCCCTTGTAGTGAAGGGAATTGTAGATACAAATAATGTCTTGAACTGGATGCACATTCTTGTCTAATAACAAGATCATGGGGTGGTACGTATTATGGGGCTAACCATGCAGAACTGAAAAAAAAACAAGTACAACAATTTAAAAAACTGAATAGGCTTTAATCAGTGAAGATCTATAAGCAGAAGTTTAGCACTCTCAATCTAGATGCTCTATAGATCAGACGGGCTGTTGTATTTTGCAGTAATTGAATCACCTGTTTAATCTTGGGTATTACAAGTGAGATATCTCCATCTAAAGAGATAAAAATAGTTATATTGTTTGTATAAATAAACGGATGCAACCCGAGCCTCCTCCTCCTCCCTTTGTCCCAAAGGGTCCATCAGAATATTAAATAGGGTTGCAGACAATGGTGAGCTCTGCGGATCGCCACATGCTGGTGACCATTCCTGACAGAACTCTCCCCTCATTTTTACCTGATATTTCCGGTTAGTGAGGAACCCTTTAAACCAGTTCAACACTGCTCCAGCTATGCCCAACCCACTCATTAGATTTAATATAATGTCATGATCAGGGGAGAGTCACATGGTGCAATGAGCTGAGCAGCTGTGTCTAGCTGGAGCTCGAGAGCCCTCGCCCTGTTAAAGCTGGAAACCGCTCCATTAACTTTAATTACTGAGGCTGCTAACCCTGATTAACTTCTATGGACAAATACCTCAATAAAACTCCAGCTGGGATGACACTTAGAGCGGCAAAAAAGGAGAAAGATAAAAGCAAGCTCGTCACCCCGGAAGCCAAGATGGCGAGGGTAACCACATTGTCGGAGAAGTCCTTCTCCGAGTTACAACTTGTGCAGCTAACGGAAGCAGTTGAAAAGGCTTGGAAACCTAAATGGGAAGCTTTCGACCAAAAACTGGATCTGTTTCACACAAAATTAGAGGGACTAGAACAGAGGACATTGAAATAAGAGTCTCGGCCCTAGAGGATGATTCCCAGGGTTAGAGCACAGACTTGCTTATGATCAAACAGAAATTACAGGAGCAAGCAGAAAAATTAGAAGACTTAGAAAATCTGCTCCCGGCGGAATAACATCCGAAATAGTGGGCCTAGCAGAAAGCATACTTGAACGAAACTTGGTGCCATGGCTGACGGATTGGCTAAGGAGCTGGCACTTTCTGATTCCTTGGGACCTGTGGTGATAGAGAGGGCGCACAGAGTAGGCCGCAAATCAGACCTGCAAAAATAGGCCGAGGGTGATTAGTAGCAAGCTGCTTAATTACCGACACAAAGTTGAAATTCTAAATGGATTCAAAATACGTCGAGCGGACTTAACCTATGAGGGGGCGGCATGTTCAAGATTACTCTGTGGAAGTACAAGGAGCAATGGAGAAAACTTCATCCCATATGCGCTAAGCTGGCGCAGAAACAAATAAGATTCACACTTCAATACCCAGCACACTTGAAAATCCATATCCAAGGGCAGCGGCGAGTTTACAAATCAGTTGCAGACGCTAAAACAGTGCTGCAAGAACACAACATTATTGAAGGAGACTGATGTGTTTAGTAAGTGCTGTTGGGCACACGAGGTTTGCACAAGTAACTATAGTGAGTGGTGAACAAATCAGAGTCCAGGGCGAGGGGGCTTTCTGCAAGCCAGGTGACTCTGTGCATCGCCAGGCCTTGGCCCGGAGATGGTTGGGGGTCTGAACGTGTGTTTGGGGATTGGGAGGGGAGGGGGTTTGGGTTTCGTTATTGGTTTGATATGGAAGTTGGGGATGGGATTTGGCATGCGGCAGGGTGTTAGGTTTACTCAATTTGCTTGGACGGGTTGGAAAGGGCAGGAGGGAGAACAGAGTTGGAGTGGTAAAGATGCTATGTCAACATATGCTGGCAAGAAGCCAGATACTATAAGAAGTCAACAAACACTAGTAAATGAGTTGCGTATAACATATGTCTGCTAGAATAATTTCATGGAATGTGGGGTGGCATTACCTCCCCGATAAAGAGATCTAAAATCTTAGCAGCACTGAAAAGGCATAAAGCGGATATTGCGCGTCTCCAGGAAACGCGCCTTACCGATCTAGAACATGCTAATTTACAGAAATATGGGTGAGTGAGGTGTATGGCGGCCTCATCCCAAGGGAGGAAAGAAGGGGTGGAAATGTTGTTTCGGAAGGGACTCCCATACAAGGTAACCTTAATGGGTAAAGGGAGTAAAGGAGACTACATATTACTTAAGAGTGTGGCTGCAAGGGATGGTTTTTTTGTTGCTAGTACTATACGGCCCTAACAATTATGATCCAACTTTCTTTAAGTCCTTGGCTGGAACTTGTTTACAACACCATAATGCTAGATTGATAGTGACAGGAGATTCCAATGTGGTAATGGACCCCCGTCAGGATTGTTCCAACCCGAGGGAATCACAATATAGAGGGGCACACTCCCAAGAGTTCCAAGCATTAACAAGACGCTCAATTGGTGGACCCCTGGTGATCCTACACTATGGAGAAAGGGACTACACAAATAGATCGAGGGCACATGGATCATGCACCAAGATAGATTATATATTATTAGACCGATCCATATTTCACCTAGTCAATACTGCCACTATAGGGCCAGAAGAAATCTCGGACCATGCTCTAATATGGGTGGAGTTGAATGTTACAGCTGGCAAAGGGGGTGTGAATTGGTGGAGATACCCGGCTTACTTACACTCAGACCCACATTTAAAGAGCCATATCCACAAGAGCTGGGCAGAATATGTACGCTTTAATGGGGAGCATGTCGTAAGCCAACCCGAACTGTTTTGGTCTGCACCTAAAGCGGTATTAAGGGGCGCCATTATAGCTTACTGCAGCCTCAAGAATAAGAAGAGGGCGGCGGGGATACTACAGTTAGAGCGACAACTGAGTAGGGCTAAAAGAATCTTCATACACCACCCATCTAAAGCTACCTTTGAAACTTTAAAATCCACACAGGTAGCACTGAATAGTTTGTTACATGAGAAAGAGACCAGGTCAGCCCTCTATTACAAATATAAACTACAGAGATTCGGTAATAAGACTGGTAGAATGTTGAGCCGTTTAATCAAGAATTTGGGGGGGGGGGGGGGTCCCCGTACGGTTACAATGTTAAAAGACTCAAAAGGTAGGCCCACAACGGAGAAAGAGCAGATAGGTCAGGTATTTACAGAGTATTTTGCCACTCTATATATGGCAGAGGCGCCCCCCAGAGGCGCCCCCCACCCCAGAGCAGGCCATGCAAGAGTACCTACACCATGCGGGGCTCTCCAAAATCACAGCAGAAGAGTTAGAGGCCTTGAATATGCCCTTAGGGTTGGGAGAACTACAACAGGTGATTAAGTCCCTAAAGCTGTGCTCAGCTCCAGGCCCTGATGGTTTCACAGGAGAATATTACAAAAGTCTACCTGGGGAAGCCCTGGCAGCTCTATTAGAATATTACAATGAGGTTATAGAAAAGGGACAATTTCCAAGATATGCTAACACGGCTCTCATATCGTTAATACCTAAGCCGGGTAAACCCCATGACAGGGCTGAGTCTTATAGGCCCAATCTTTCTCCTCAATGTAGACATTAAAATAATAGCTAAAATGTTGGCGGAGAGACTGGCCCAGTTCTTACCGCAGTTGATCAATGCAGAACAGGTAGGGTTTGTGAGAGGCAGGCATTCGGTACACATAAGGAAACTCTTGCTGGCAATTGCAGCATGTAAACAAGATGGAGAGCCCTCCTTAGTAGTAAGTTTAGACGCGGAGAAGGCCTTTGACCGGGTGGGACTTCTTGTTTCAGACCTTAGAAAGCATGGGCATAGCAGGGTGGTTCCTGAGGGCGGTTCGTGCTCTATATTGCCAGCCCACGACGAGGGTTCTTGTAAATGGCACAAGAGAGTCAGAGTTCCAAATATGTCGTGGAACGAGACAGGGATGTCCACTCTCCCCGCTACTTTTTGTTTTGTCCTTGGAGCCACTGCTGAGGATCATTACGTCTACCCAGGACCTTGAGGGGGTCACCTTGGCAGGTCATGACATCAGGGCGTTGGCCTACACAGATGATCTGCTGGTTCTACTGAAAAACCCTACCCAGAGCTTAAGCAGGCTGTTGCAGATAATTGAACAACTTGGGAAATTTTCTGGCTTTAAATTAAATTTACATAAGTCCATTGCACTTCCCATTCTACTGGACGTCAAAACGTCTTGGCCTGGACAGTTTCCCTTACAGTGGGCGCAGAGCATGATTAAGTATTTAAGAGTATGTATTCCAGCTGATTTGTCCCAGTTATACAAGCTAAATATACAACGCTTATTAAAAGACACTGAAAAACAATTGCAGGCATGGGGATCCCTTCCACTCTCTTGCCTGGGGCGTATTGCATTGTACAACATGATTGTAGTTACAAAGTGGCTCTACATTTTTCAAACTCTCCCGCTTTACTTAAAGAGGGGGGAGGAAAAGAAATTAATGAGGTTAATGCAAACCTTTTTGTGGAGTGGGAAGAAACCCCGCTTTTCCATTCCAACACTGAGTATACCGTTAGAATATGGGGGTTTAGGACTACTGAACGTGAAATATCTAACAATAGCTAGTGGCATGCGCCACATCACTGACTGGTTTCGCAGAACACAGGACCATACAAATACAGAATTGGAATTACAATTATACCCAGAAACACACTTCAGCAGCTATTTGCATATGATGGGATTACCATTGTCGCCCCTACTGAAGCATACAGGAATAATGACATCAGCAAAAGCAACTTAGAGATAATGTCATGATCAACCAAATTGAAGGCACTAGACATGTCAAACTGGAGCAGTAGAACCTGTCTACTCAAACTAACCTCTCTTCTAAAATTAGGTACCAATGCTGTCAGCACGGTTTTGATACTATAACCACTCCTCAATCCTGATTTGATAGTAGTGAAGAATATCACGCTGATCTAGAAACTTAGCTACTTGTGCCACCACTATTCCCTCTGTTACCTTGGTCAGTAGCAGTATAGATGCAATTGGTCTACAATTTGTTATTTCATTAGACGGGAGGGTAGAATTTTTAGGGATAGATGTTAAAATGATTTCCCCTCCTTTTTGAAAACAACCCTGATCAAGATTATTACCAATAACCTCTGTAACAAAGAAAACAAAATTTTGGGGAAGCCATTCTCATTACTGAGAGAGAAGATGTATGCAGTATGAGTATTTCCTAATACAAGCTGACACTGTCTGGGTAGTGGGCAGTGAGAAAGAGGACCAAATCCTACCTACTGCTATCTTTTGGCAACAACCACCTCCACAGTTTACCACATCTAATATAATAAAACGCACCGTGAACGTTCTAATGAGGACAACGTTCTGAAAGGGTTCGTGGGGTTCGTGGCGTTCGTGTTGTGAAGCCAGCAAGCCGTCTCTGCCCCGCCCTCGCGTCTAAACAAACAAATCCGGAAGCGAAGCGTCAGGGAAGGAGGCGGCGCTCCCGACGTCTACCCTCCTTCGCTGTGTCACAGCGAAGGGAAAGCTAGACGTCGGGAGCGCCGCCTCCTTCCCTGACGCTTCGCTGCACGAACCGCCACGGAGGTAAAGTTAAAAAGAATAAAAAAAAAGGGATGCATGGATGCGAAGGGGGGGGGGGGGGGGGGAGAAGAGGGCGGCCCAGGCTGGGACATGGCAGAGAGAGTAGCATGGATGCGAGGGGGGGGGGGTCATGGAAGGGCGAGAGGGGACTTGCTGGAAAAGGATGAATGGAGGCTGCAGGGGACAGAGGAGTATGGATGGGTATGGATTAGGAGGGCAGGGCACAGGGAGAGAGGGGAATTACTGGAAATGGATGAATGGAGGGGGCAGGGGACAGAGGAGTATGGATGGGCATGGATTGGGAGGGCAGGACTCAGGGAGAGAGGGAAATTGCTGGATAGGGAAAAATGGAGGGGCCAGGTGACAGATGAGCATGGATGGGCATGGATTGGAAGGGCAGGACTCAGGGAGAGGGGAATTGCTGGATAGGGATGAATGGAGGGGACAGATGGGCATGGATGGATATGGATTGCAGAGCAGGCCTCAGGCAGAGAGGGCAAATGCTGGATAGGGAAAAATGGAGGGGCCAGGTGACAGAGGAGCATGGATGGGCATGGATTGGAAGGGCAGGACTCAGGGAGAGGGGAATTGCTGGATAGGGATGAATGGAGGGGACAGATGGGCATGGATGGATATGGATTGCAGAGCAGGCCTCAGGCAGAGAGGGCAAATGCTGGATAGGGAAAAATGGAGGGGCCAGGTGACAGAGGAGCATGGATGGGCATGGATTGGAAGGGCAGGACTCAGGGAGAGGGGAATTGCTGGATAGGGATGAATGGAGGGGACAGATGGGCATGGATGGATATGGATTGCAGAGCAGGCCTCAGGCAGAGAGGGGAAATGCTGGATAGGGAAAAATGGAGGGGCCAGGTGACAGATGAGCATGGATGGGCATGGATTGGAAGGGCAGGACTCAGGGAGAGGGGAATTGCTGGATAGGGATGAATGGAGGGGACAGATGGGCATGGATGGATATGTATTCCAGAGCAGGCCTCAGGCAGAGAGGGGAAATGCTGGATAGGGAAAAATGGAGGGGCTAGGTGACAGAGGAGCATGGATGGGCATGGATTGGAAGGGCAGGACTCAGGGAGAGGGGAATTGCTGCATAGGGATGAATGGAGGGGACAGATGGCCATGGATGGATATGGATTGCAGGGCAGGCCTCAGGCAGAGAGGGGAAATGCTGGATAGGGATGAATGGAGGGGGCAGGTGACAGACAAACATGGATGGCCATGGATTGGGAGGGCAGGGCTCAGGGACAGAGGGGAATTGCTGGAAAAGGATGAATGGAGGGGGCAGGGGACAGATGGCCATGGATTGGAAGGGCACGGCTCACACTCTCTCTCTCATATACAATGTCTTTCTGACTCTCACTCTCACACACTGTCTCACACAGTATCACATTCACTCTCTATGTGCCACACAGTCACTCACACACTCGCTTGGTGTCATACACTCACTCTCACAGAGAATCTGTGTCTCACACACACACTCTCTCTGTTGCCCAGACACACACACTCTCTCTCACACTGTGTCTCACATACACACACTCTCATTCTCACACACACTCTCTCACAAACACACTCACACCCAGACTCACTCTCTCTCTCACACACTCATACTTTCACTCTGACTCTCAAACAGTCACTCTCACATACTCTCCCAAACATACACACTCCAAGGAAAACCTTGCTAGCGCCCGTTTCATTTGTGTCAGAAACGGGCCTTTTTTACTAGTCAACAATAAAAGAGAGCATATCAATGCTCTTAGCTTCTCTATTTTTGAAGTAATGTGCCAATTCCTCTATTTTTGGAAAGTCCTGCCGCTGGTGCTGTTTAAAAAGGAGACAGAGTAGCTTTTAAATAGATCATGGAGGAAAGCATGGTTTAAGTGAGATATTGTCAGAGAGGCTGTAATAAAGGCAAGCGTAGCCTCAATGAATTTAAATTAAAAAGAAAAGTATTACAAGAAACAACCTGAATCATACCTAATCTGATTCTTACCTGTGTAATCCTGAGAAATGTGTGTGCGTGCCTTAAAGAGGAAACAAACTCTACATAGTCCTGAGCTCCAGCCTGAGGAGAAAAACAGATAGGAGATTTTTAAAAAACAGTATGGGAGAGATGAGGCAATAGAAAAAGGGAAGGAACAGTAGAGGAACAGGAAGGGATGGAAAACAGGCAAGGAGTATGGAGAAGCAATGTGAGAGGACAAGGAGAAGATAATAAAGAATGTGAAAAGGGGAAGTGAATGGAAAGAAGAAAGGATGAAAGAAGAAAGTACGAATTAGAGTAAGGAAATGGAAGAGGAAGTTTAAAAAAAAATCCATTCATTTTTATGTTTCCTCCTGAAAAATTAGTGTAACTAAAAATATCTTATAAAAATCCACAAGTCAACCAATCAACACAGATTTAATTAACAAGTTTTCTTAAACACCAGTTACTCCATTAGAGATCTGCAGAGGAAGAGGAGCCTGCATAAGTTTACAGTAAAAGATGAGTCTTGCAGGAAGAGAAAGCAAAGTTACTCATCTGTAGCAGGTGTTCTCTAAGGACAGCAGACTGAGTATTCTCACATCTGGGTGACATCATCCAACGGAGCCCGGTGTAGATGCTGCCTAGTCTATACAGCTATTTGAAAATTCTAGCAGTGTCCTATCGCACATGTGCAGGTGCCTTCCTGCCCGACATGTGATCACAGGTTGCTCAATAGGATAACATAGCTGAAGGAATACAATTCCTATGGGAGGTGGGAGGTAGAGAGAGGCATGGAGATAAAGATTTATCCCCATTCTCATACACGCCATCTTTTTTTCCAGCCCCCCCTCCCTGCATACGCCAACTTTTTCCAGACCCATCCCTTCCTGCACACACATACATCCCTATTTTTCCAACCCCCCTTCCTGCACACACACACACACACCATCCCTATTTTCCAGCCCCCTCCCTGCATCCACACAAACATCATCCCTATTTTTTCCAGCCCCCCTTCCTGCACCTACACACCATCCCTATTTTTCCCACCCCCCTCCCTGTACCCACATTCCATCCACCTTTGTTTCCAGTCCCCCTCCCTACACCCACACTTCATCCACCTTTGATTCCAGTCCCCCTCCCTGCACCCTCACTCCATCCACCTTTTTTACAACTCTGCTCTCTGCGCCCATACTCCATACACCTCCAACCTCTTACACACTCACTAGTCCAGCGTTGGGCAGAGTCGCCCAAAAAACCAACTGAAGTTCCTGCAGTATTTCCACATAATATAATACCGTTACCATGGTAGCACTGCTAGATTTAAAAGAAAATGCCCCCATGACTGCAGGAATTCCCAAAGTAACCATTACCATGTCACTCTCTAGTGGGATTGTATGTGAGAATACTCAGCCTGCTGTTCTTGGGGGAACACCTACTACAGGTGAGTAACTTCGCTTTCTCTGAGACAAGCCGGCGGTAAGTATTACCCCACATCTGGGTATCCTGTAGGAGTACCTCCTGTATCTCACCTTTTGTAGGCCTGAGGCCTGAATAGGCTATGAACCATCTTTCTTAAACTATACTTTCATGGATTCTGCATGACTTTCTGGCAGCACTGTGCTAGCTGACATCCTCCAAGGACATGCAGTACGCCTACACTAGCCCTCCAGTCTACCTCTTGTGAAGCTGAGAAGAAAGTTTCGCAGAAAGACAGGAATGAGGTAATGCTTGTTATTTACCTCATTGTTGAAACATCCTGTACTATTACTAAGGTGGTCCTTCTGGAAGCCCAAAGGTCCCTCTTTGTGGAACTGTGGGTCACCTGCTGGCGTCGGTGCCGGGGAAAATGGTAGAAGCTATTATTAAAAGCAAAATTACAGAGCACATCCAAGGACATGGATTACTGAGACCAAGTCAGCACGGCTTTAGTGTGGGGAAATCTTGCCTGACCAATTTACTTCAATTCTTTGAAGGAGAAAACAAACATGTGCACAAAGGGGAGCCGGTTGATACTGTGTATCTGGATTTTCAAAAGGCGTTTGACAAGGTACCTCATGAAAGGCTACAGAGGAAATTGGAGGGTCATGGGATAGGAGGAAATGTCCTATTGTGGATTAAAAACTGGTTGAAGGATAGGAAACAGAGACTGGGGTTTAATGGGCAGTATTCACAATGGAGAAGGGTAGTTAGTGGGGTTCCTCAGGGGTCTGTGCTAGGACCGCTGCTTTTTAATATATTTACAAATGATTTAGAGATGGGAGTAACTAGCGAGGTAATTAAATTTGCTGATGACACAAAGTTATTCAAAGTCGTTAACTCGCGACAGGATTGTGAAAAATTACAAGCGGACCTTACGAGACTGGGCGGCTAAATGGCATATGATGTTTAATATGAGCGAGTGCAAGGTGATGCATATGGGGGAAAAAAGAACCCGAATTATAGCTACGTCATGCAAGGTTCCACGTTAGGAGTTACGGACCAAGAAAGGAATCTGGGTGTCGTCGTCAATAATACACTGAAACCTTCTGCTCAGTGTACTACTGCGGCTAGGAAAGCGAATAGAATGTTGGGTATTATTAGGAAAGGTATAGAAAACAGGTGTGAGGATGTTATAATGCCGTTATATCGCTCCATGGTGTGACCGCACCTTGAGTATTGTGTCCAATTCTGGTCACCGCATCTCAAGAAAGATATCGTGGAATTGGAAAAGGTGCAGTGAAGGGCAACGAAAATGATAGCGGGGATGAGACGACTTCCCTATGAAGAAAGACTAAGGAGGTTAAGGCTTTTCAGCTTGGAGAAGAGACAGCTGAGGGGAGACATGACAGAAGTATATAAAATAATGAGTGGAGTGGAACAGGTGGATGTGAAGCGTCTGTTCACGCTTTCCAAAAATACTAGGACTAGGGGGCATGAGATGAAACTACAGTGTAGTACATTTAAAACAAATCGGAGAAAATCTTTCTTCACCCAACGCGTAATTAAACTCTGGAATTCGTTGCCAGAGAACGTGGTGAAGGCGGTTAGCTTGGCAGAGTTTAAAAAGGGTTTGGACGGTTTCCTAAAGGACAAGTTCATAGACCGCTACTAAATAGTCAAGATGGCCAACAGGTAAGGAGCTCTGCAAACAAGCTCCTGAGGTCCCAAACAAACTGACCACCTGAGCCGACCCCAACCAGACCGGAATGGACCGAGAAGGAACTAAACCAGAGCCGAATCCTTGCTGAATCAATTGATCCAATCAGGGCCCAAAGATCCAGAAGGCAAACGACGAGTTTCGGACGAACTGTAAGCAACACGCGACCCATCTACCCGCTGACGACCGAGACCTAGAGTGAACAGACTCACCGGGCCATCCAGGTGTCAGCAGATACCCCTGACCAGACCGGAAAGGTTCGGACAGGATTTAAATCAAAGCCCTCACTCCGAATTACCCAGGCTTGCCGATTTGGGGGACCCGACCCGGAAGCAGACGCTAAGAGCTAACCTTCCGGACTGCGACTCGAGGAGTGACCGACGGCGGAGAGACAGCAGGGTAAGTCGTAGCTGTTTTAACGGCTTCAGGCGGCTTCCCGAGAAGAACTGCTGCCGAGCGCAAGACCACAAAGCCTGCAAGACCACAAAGCCTGACCCACCGAGCCCCAGCGCAAGCAGGGGCGCATGGGCTGATCAAGGTCTACTGCTGCTCTGCCTGATTCGTGCTGCGAAACGACCTGGACCAGACCAGGCCCAGTGAGGCCAGGGCTGAGCGACCTCCCGACTCGAGCTCACCGCAAGGAGCTGGTCCTTAAAGCGTCGGAGCAGGCGAGGAGGCAGAGGACAAGAGAGGCGCCAACCACCGAGGCGAAGAGGAGAAAGATGCCAAGTGCACACCTGTGAGTAAGAACGCGGGACGGCAGGCTGATGAGAGAACTGAAGGTGTAGAGGAGCGACTCAGGAACACGGAGAGGCACACCGAGAGTGAATCTCTATTGGGCTCACAACCCAGCAACGGAGCGGACGATCCAACAAGAAGACGGGGACTGACCCAACCAGAGATCGATAATTCCGACCAGCCACGTTGTGACAAACCGCAGACATCGGAGAGCACCATCTCCAGTGTGCATCGCCCTGGCGCGAACCATTAGCCGGAGGTGGCCGAATTAACAGCAGAGCTGCTAAACTAAGAAAGCTGCTGATGCTTCTTTCACTGCTTGCTCAAATAAAAAGGGCAGCTGCAGCATATCATTCTTCCAGGTAACTACTTAATCAGCTGAAAAGTTTAAAAAAAAAATCCCAAAGCCAACTGGCATACCAGAACTGTATCACCTTAATATTGCATTAAAGAACTT
This sequence comes from Microcaecilia unicolor, assembly GCF_901765095.1. Lineage (NCBI taxonomy): Eukaryota > Metazoa > Chordata > Amphibia > Gymnophiona > Siphonopidae > Microcaecilia > Microcaecilia unicolor. Next base: position 132,330,942 of record NC_044037.1, read on the forward strand.
TAACTTTACACTAAATTACTATTTATGCTGCACTGCGCTTAATGCACTGCTTACTGTCTAAGCTGCACTGCTTATACTATACTGCGTATACTGTACTGCTTACTGGATAAGTTGCACTAATTATGCTGCACTGCGTATACTGTACTACTACTACTATTTAGCATTTCTATAGTGCTACAAGGCGTATGCAGCGCTGCACAAACATAGAAGAAAGACAGTCCCTGCTCAAAGAGCTTACAATACTGTACTGATTATATTGCGCTGTTTAAACTATGTACCGCTTACTGTTTAAGCTGCACTGCTTATACTGCACTGCTATATTGCACTGCTTATACCATACCGTATATACTGTATTGCCTAATGTTTAAGTAGTACTGCTTACTCTGTATTGCCATACTGCACTGCTTATACTATACTGCTCATACTGCACTGCACTGCTCATATTGCCTACTGTTCGTACAAAAGAACATGCACTAACACCTTCAAGCACAACCAAACAACAAGAACAATAGCTAACATGAACACCAAAAAATTACTCATGATAATTTACTTCCCCTCTCTAATCTAAAAAAAATATCGACTCATTGAATTTTGAACTGTAACCCACTAACGCTCCCTAAACAACGAACACTGGAGCCCTAGCAAAATATTATTCCTAATCACCTACTATCTCCCCCTAATCCACCATGCACCCACAAACCCTATCATAGACAACACCACCCACACAATTCACAAATCACCCATACAACCCATATACAACATGCCTACCAACCACGATCACCATCAACAGGAAAGAATGAAAGGACTTAACAAACGCATACATCCAGAAGACAGACAACTGATAAAAATTAACACTACCTCAAATCCAACCGATTACTACCAGCAAATACAAATAGGATACGTCAGACGCCAGATCGGCAGTCAATAAACCCACGACACTAACCGACTGGATCACAGATGACCATCTTGACCTCCTTATCAGTGAAACCTGGATCCATGACCCCAAAGACGCAATAAACTTAGAGCTCTGTCCTCCAGGATACAAAATTACCCACTGGACAAGAGAAAGAAAAAGAGGAGGAGGTATAGCAATAATCTACAAATCTCAATTCACAATCACAACAGCAGAATCTATTCCCCCCCAACTCGAAATAGCCTCAGTCAGAATTAACCACCCCAAACTACATGAACACTTAAACCTAATCCTATTCTACAGACCCCCGGGCAACTGGCAAGACTCACAAATGCACTTTCAAGATTTCATATCGACTACTTGCTTGTCCACCCAGAACCTTATCATAGCAGGTGACATCAACCCTCACCTTGAAGATACTAACTCAAGCAATGTACGCGAATGCAAAGACTTCCTCCAACTATGGGAGCTCCACTGGCCAAACACACAACCCACCCATAAAAAAGGACATACACTAGACATCACCACCCACAAATTCTCATCAGATCCAAATCTCACAACAACAGACACAAAATGGACAGCCACACCATGGTCTGACCACTACAGTGTTAACCTCTCCCTCCAATGGAGAACAAAAAAGACACAACAAAAACAAAAACAACAAACCTACACTACGAAAGGCAAAATAGACCCACTAATAATCTGGCAACAACTTTACACCGAGGAATGGACAACACCTACAGACTCACCCTAATTTCTTCAAGAATGGGATAACAGATAAAGAACAATATTAAACAATATAGCACCACTTCAAACCAGAACCTCACACAGAAAAAACTCAATACCATGGTTTAACGAAGAACTGAAAGAACTAAAAGCTCAGGTCAGAAGACTAGAAAGAGCATGGAACAAGACAAAAGACGAAAACACACTCAAAGACTGGCAACAACTACAAAGAAAATACAAACACGCTACCAGACAAACTAAAAGAACATATTACAAAACCAAAATACGACCAAACTACAAAGATACACACAAACTCTTCTCACTCGTAAACAATCTCCTAAACACCACTACAGCCACCTCCAACAACACAGAAACCCCATCAGCAATAAATCTCGCAAATTACTTCAAGGAAAAAATCATAAAGCTCAGACTCATGATACCTACAAATACAATGGACTACACAAACATACTTGAATGCCTAGACCCGAAACACGGGGAATGCCCAGCAGACCGATCATGGACCAACTTTGACAAGCTCTCATCAAAGGAAATCTCACATTGGCTCGGAAAATACGCCAAATCACAATGCAAATTAGACATATGCCCTAATAATCTAATAAGATCCGCACCCAAACAATTCAAAACAGACCTCACGAACCAAGTAAATCACAGGCTTCAAAATGGGCTCTTCCCCATGGATAAAGGAAACATCTTACTAACTCTGCTACCGAAAGATGCAAAGAAGAACACAATGGACTTAACCAACTACCGCCCAGTAGCACCTATCCCACTCATAACCAAACTCATGGAAGGCATAGTGACGAAACAATCATTGAATACCTAAATAAACGCTCAATCCTGCATGAATCTCAATCAGGATTTCAGACAAACCACAGCACAGAAACTGTTCTAGTAGCCGCAATGAATTCATTCAAATAAGCAATCGCAACTGGTAACAACATACTCGTCCTACAATTCGACATGTCCAATGCCTTCGACATGGTTAATCATGAAATACTATTACATATACTAGAATACTTCGGAGTAAGAGGCACAGTAATCAAATGGTTTAAAGGATTCCTAACCGGAGGAGATCACGTGATGCAGTGAGAGGAGACAGACGTGTTTTGCCTCCTGCTCGAGGGTCCTAACTCTCATCTTTTGACAACGCCATTAAAAATCCACATTTAACCTGCAGTTTGGCTCGGTAGTGCAGTGGTGGGTCTTATGGACAAATACCTTACGCCAAAGAATAGGATGGCCGCAAAATCAGCGAAAAAGGGTTCGGAACGCTCCAGAACGGCTGAAGAAAAAATGGCGGACCAAGGGCAGGCCCCGCAACTTACCTGCACGGAAGCAGCGATCACGGAACTTACCAAAGCGGTAGTGCTTGCCCTGGAACCGCGACTACAACAGTTGTCGGAGCAGTTGGCGGGGATTTCCCAAATAACGGCGGAATTAACCCGGAGAACCGGCGAATTGGAGTGCCGAGTGTCAGATATAGAGGATGGCGCTCAGGGGAATGGTGTAGAACTGACGCGCTTAAGAGAGCTGGTGGTGGACCAACAAAACAAGTTAGAGGATCTTGAAAACAGGTCCCGCCGGGACAATCTTCGACTACTGGGCATTCCCGAAGCAGTGCCCGAAAGATCTTTGCGCCGGGTCTTGGAACGCTGGATGAGCCCGATGGTAGTGCGGGAAGAAGAACCAGACCCGGTGAAGCTTGAGCGTGCACATCGGTTAGGAGCGGTCCGAACCGGAGAAGGGCGCCCGAGAATAGTGATTGTCAAGTTCCTCAACTCAGCCCAGAAAGATGGATTTCTTCAACATTACCGGCAACACAAGGAAGAGGTTACCTATGAGGGAGTACAAGTGCGGGTGTATCAAGATTATTCTGCAGCGCTGGCGGCAAAGCGCCGCCAGTACTCTGAAGTTTGCTCTCGTTTGATCGAAAGGAAATACAAATTTCAAGTCCGCTATCCCGCAGTTCTGAAAGTGTGGCATAATGGCCAGTGGCGTACCCACGACACACCAGGGAGCGCGATGGCCTGGCTCAATGGAGTCCCTGAGCAGCACGTGGCAGAAGATCAAGTGGGGTGAGGCCGAGACAGCGGGGAGAGATCGTGGATGAACAACTACCTTGAAGAGTTGGTGGTAAAAGGGGTTAGATATCTGACCAGATGAGACTTAAACCACACCTGTTTCAGTGTTTTTGTTTATATTGTTGCACTATGGTCTCCAAGACTGGACTGTTTGGGGAGTGGGGGCGGGTGGGGACTTGAGGTAGCGGGAAGTAAGCAAGGCCGAGAGCCGGTTTGGGCCTTTTGAGTCCCTGCCTCCTCACCCCCTCCCTCCCTCAGTTGATACTAAACTCCTGGAGGAGAAGAATAGGCTTTCTCTTTATTAAACATTCACCCCTTTGATGCACAAGGTTATTTGAAAGTTTATGTAAAAGAAATATGCGAATTAAAGCATGTACCTGCTAATGTTTGATAGTGCAAATATGGTTTTAGGAATGGGGTGGGTGGTTTATGGAGGGGGGTTAAGTAACAGGGAGGAAGAACTTTAGTCTGGAAGATAGGGGGAGGAGTGGTGGGATAATGGTCGAGATCCGTTAAAGTGTGAGTAGGTAATAGAAAAAGGGAGTGTAAGGTGGAAAATGTATGTGGCATAGAATCATAAGAGAGGATGGGATTCCTCTAGGTGTCATTACGTGATCACAAACAGGCTTTTCTATGGAAGCATGGAGAAGAATGGAACTGGGAGTGGAAGGGGAAAGGGAGGGAGGGGGGGGGCATTGAGGGGGGGAGGGGGGTTAGTTCTAGGGAGTCCCATGGTGTCCAATGGGGAATGGTATACTGATGAGTGTGTCGCTGGGGTGGGAGCGGTCTCCTGGGAGATCTCTGGGGTTGCGGACTTCTGGGCGAGGGCTGGGCGCCCGGGAGTCTCCAACGCTATAAGTGAATGGACCTTGATAAGAGCAATGAGTAGGGACCCTGGATAGGTCACCGTTGCCACGATTAATTTCTTGGAACGTGTGCGGTATCACCTCCCCCATTAAACGTACAAAAATATTAACTGCTCTCCAGCGTCACAATGTTTCGATGGCTTGTCTACAAGAGACCAAACTCTCTGATGCAGAGCACCTAAAGTTAAAACAGCGTTGGGTGGGGGACTGCTTTTTTGCATCAGCCAAGGGTAAAAAGGGGGGGGGTGGCTGTACTGATCCATAAAAGCTTACAATGCCAGGCTCAAGTGGTGGAAAGAGATAGGAATGGGCGCTATATATTGTTGCGACTGAATGTTATGGGGCAGGACTTTTATCTCCTAAATGTTTATGGACCTAACGTGTACGACCATTCGTTCTTCCAGCGCCTGGTGCGCCTAGGAATACAATACGCGGAGGTGCCTTGGGTGGTAGTAGGTGATTTTAACCAGGTGCTGGATGAACAACAGGATCGCTCAGGCCCAAATGTGGGGACGGTGACGAGAGCAGGAAAGGGTTTGCCTTATTTATGTCAAGCCCTGAACTTGGTGGACCCGTGGCGGTTGTGCAATCCCAGCGTGCGGGATTATACGCATTTGTCACGGGCACATGGCACGTGGTCCAGACTGGATTATATTTTGGTATCTGCCCCTATTTTCTCGCAGGTAGTAAAGTCGGAGATTGGCCCAATGGAGATTTCGGACCACACACTCATTTGGGTAGACATGGACTTTGGAGAGGCGCGGTTAAGACGACGGTTGTGGCGATTCCCCGCCTATCTGGTGGAAGATGAGGATTTTAAGGACTATCTCCAGAAAAAATGGTCACTGTTTGCAGACGCGAATGCCTGCCATACGTCTGACGCGAGATTATACTGGGAAACGGCTAAGGCAGTGTTGCGCGGAGACATTATAGCATATATGTGTGCGAGGTCCAGGCGTCTCTCGCAGGGACTGGTTTGGTTAGAGAAGGTATTCCAAGAGGCCAAACGGATTCATATGGCAACTCCCTCGGCACAGACTAGAGAACAGATGCTATCGGCCAGGGTGGCTTTAAATGCCCTAATCCATGAACGTACCAAAAAACATCTGTTCTACCGTTCTTTTAGATTCCATCGGTTTGGGAACAAATCAGGTAGATTGCTAGCGAGGCTTGTCAGAACCTGGGGGGGTAATCGCTTTGTGTCATCATTAATAGGCCCTAATGGACGGAGGGAAACTCAGACCTCAAAGATAGCACAGTTGTTCCATGATTACTATGCGGCTTTGTATGCGTCGCCATGCCCTCAGGAGGGGCCCCCCATGAGTGAGTATCTTGAGAATTCGGGACTCCCCCGTCTCTCGGCTTCGGTAGTTGCTCAATTGAATGCGCCTTTAAAAGGGAACGAGATTCAGCGAGTGGTCAAGACACTAAAGAGAGGTACGGCGCCGGGGCCAGATGGATTCTCGGTCGAGTTCTTTCAGTGTATGTTCACGCAAGTTGCGGTCCCGCTACTCGATTTTTTTGAAGCTTCGTTGCAACAGGGCTCATTCCCTGGGTTTTCAAACGACGCCCTGATCTCGCTGATTCCTAAACCAGGCAAACCGGCGGACCTCCCTGGTTCTTACAGGCCGATTTCCCTGATAAACGTCGACCTAAAGATCCTGGCCAGAGTCTTAGCGGACAGGTTAGCGTTACATATGCCCTTGCTGATTGGAGAAGGGCAGGTGGGATTTGTCAGGGGGCGTCACTCCTCGGTGAATGTGAGGAAGGTATGTCTGGCCATTGCGCGGAGCCATGTGGTTAATGAGCCGTTGCTTTTGATCAGCTTAGATGCCGAAAAGGCATTCGACAAAGTGCGTTGGAATTATATGTTTGCGGTGCTGGATCATATTGGGATTACGGGATGGTTTCGGAAGGCAGTAGAAGTGCTTTATGAAAAACCAAGAGGGTCCCTGGTGGTAAATGGAACATGTTCAGCCCCTTTTGAAGTGTCCTGTGGTACAAGGCAGGGATGTCCCCTGTCTCCTTTGCTGTTTCTTTTATACTTGGAGCCTTTATTGAGGTATATCCAGAGCAACGTAGACGTTGTAGGGGTGAATCTTTCAGCAATCCCACTGAAAACACTAGCGTTTGCAGATGATATTTTGGTGACCCTGACACAGCCCAGGCAGTCGATCCCGGCCCTTCTCGGGGAAATTGAAGAGTTTAGTTACTTCTCAGGCTTTGCTCTTAACCTACAAAAATCAGCAGCATTTCCGATACAGGACCATATACGGACCGGGTGGGAGGGAGAGTTTCCGCTATCTTGGACGTCGGGCCCATTAAAGTACTTGGGAGTGTGGATACCAAAAGACCTGACCCAACTCTATGAGCTGAACGTCGAACCTCTGCGTACCATTATGAAGACCTCTCTCGGGGTTTGGCAATCGCTACCGCTGTCGAGCCTGGGTAGAGTGGCACTGTATAATATGGTGTTAGTGCCTAAGTGGACTTATATCCTGCAAACGGTGCCTATATTACTCACAAGGAAGGATGAAAGATTAGTGACTAGATTGGTGACACGTTATATCTGGCAGGGGAAGCGGTCACGGATGGCGGCAGCGCAGTTATACCGACCTAGAGGCCAGGGGGGCTGGGGCTTACTAAATGTCAAGTTACTGTCTGTTGCCGGGAACATGAGGCATATATCTGACTGGCTTAGAGGCAGGAATCATTTCACCCTTTCGGAGGAAGAGCAGCGTCTCTTGCAACCGATACATCTTAGCGCGTGGTTACACGCCCAACCATGTGAACATAAGGTACCTGAGCCTTATGCAGTTTTGTTAATGCCATTGCGGCGGGCTTGGAGGTGGGTGTGTCGCCTTCTTGGGTTCTCGCCAAGGTACTCACCGTTGTTACCGTTACAGGGTAATCCTGATTTTCCACCGGGCACGAGCTCAGCTCAATTTGAGGCCTGGAGAACCAGAGGGGCACATTATTTGCATCAGTTTTATTCAGAAGATGGCGAAAGGAAGACTTTGGGGGCCTGGCGGTTGGAATTTGGCGAGGGGGCGGGAGACTTCTTGGCTTGGCATCAGCTCTGCCATTATGTACGGTCAATCCCCCCTGACTCCCTGAAACTAGAAGTGTGGACGAAGCTCTTGGAGGTGTTTGCCCTAGATGCACAATTGGCAGTCCCCCTAAAATATTACCATGCGCGACTGAGAGAACAGTCGGGTGAAGTAGATTATGAAAAATTAGCAACCCATTGGAATAATGAGTTAACCCTGAGGCTTAAGGGGGACCAGTTAAAGACTTGCGTGCTGAATATCCCCAGGGTGACAGAAAATGTGACGCTGAGAGAAACTCTCTACAAATTTGTAATGCGCATGTATTTTTCTCCACATAGGGCAATGAGGGCGGCAATGCGAACAGATGACGCCTGTGCGAAGTGTGCTCACTCCCCGGCGGGCCTTGGGCACATGTTCTGGCAGTGCCCGTGTGTCCTGGATTTTTGGAGGCGAGTGGCCAGACATGTGTCGGTCATTTGGGGAGTGAACTGGAAACCCCATGCCGCGCAGTTATTCGATCTCTTTAAACTGCAGACACCTGGAGCAGTGGGGCTTAAACCCTTTTTGAAGAGAGCTATCCTTATGGGCAAGAAAGTTATACTTCATCAATGGATAGGAGCAGAACCCCCAACTTTCTCACAGTGGAAGTCCAGGATGATCTCTTTGTGTGCACTAGAGCGCAGGGGGGTGGGGGACCTAGCCTTGCCTAGAGGTGATGCTTTCTGCAGACGGTGGGCACCTTTTTGGGATTCCCTGACCCCAGTGGCACGCAGCAGGATTTTGAATTGCTGATTGGTACATCATGGTGACTCCCAAGGGGGGGGGGGGGGGGGGGAAAAAGGGGATGGGGGGAGTGTACAGGGAGGGATTAAAGGGGAGAGGGTTAGACTGACATTTAGAAATCGGAGGGATCAGTGGGCTATAAATAGTTGTTTTGCGGGAGCAGAATATTCTGCCATTGAGAGCTGTTTATAGGGACATGACTATGATGTATGGTTATATAATGTTTATAACTGCTCTGTCATTGATGGCTCTGGCGGAGCCCAAATTAACACAATGAAAAAATTGAAGATGACAAAGCTGATCCCTGTTAGCGGAAGCAGCACCGCGCAAGGGGCCATAAGAGCCAAGGCCCTTTGCGGCGAGACAAGAGGAGGGGTGTATCCCTCTGGTTACCTCAACATGGTGCAAGACCATCCAATTTGACTGTGGGCGAGTGTTGGATGGGGGGGGGGGGGGGGAGGGGGTGGGAAGTGGAGGGGATATAACAAGGAAAAATTTAAAACTATTAGATGATATTGTTAGTGCAGTTGACATGTTGTGTGACCTATTTGATTTTCTCTGAGCAACTGTACAGGTGATGTTATCAACAATAAAAATGATTTCAAAATAAAGGATTCCTAACCACAAGATCATACCAAGTAATAACGAACGCGGACAGATCACCTCCATGGACACCCCCGAATGTGGAGTACCCCAAGGATCCCCCTATCACCAACCTTATTCAACCTAATGATGATACCAAACTGCTAGCCAATCAAAACCTCAATCCTCACATATATGCAGACAATGTCACTATCTACATCCCGTTCAAACATGATCTAAAGGAAATCACCAACGAGATCAACCAAAGCCTCCAAATCATGCACACCTGGGCGGATGCATTCCAACTAAAACTTAACGCAGAAAAAACACAATCTCTTGTACTCACCTCCCAACATAACACAAAAAACTTCTCTACTATAATCACACCATACAGCTCTCTTCCAGTCTCACAAAACCTGAAAATTCTCGGAGTTACTATTGATCGAAACCTCACTCTAAATACCCACGGGAAGAACACGATGAAAAAGATGTTCCATACCATGTGGAAACTCAAAAGAGTAAAACCATTCTTCCCGAGATACGTCTTCCACACCCTGGTACAGTCAATGGTAATAAGCCATCTGGATTACTGCAACGCACTATATGCGGACTGCAAAGAACAGACTATCAAAAAACTCCAAACAGCCCAGAACACTGCCGCCAGACTCATATTTGGAAAAACTAAATATGAAAGTGCAACACCACTAAGAAAGAAACTGCACTGGCTCCCACTTAAAGAACGCATTGCATTCAAGATATGTACGATTGTACACAAAATTATTCACGCAGGCCCCGATCTACATGCTGAACCAAGTAGACCTACCTCCCAGAAACGCCACAAGAACATCCCGCAAATTTCTCAATTTGAACTTCCCCAGCTGTAAAGGACTAAAATACAAGCTGATGCATGCCACTACCTTCTCCTACATGAGCACGCAGATATGGAATGCTCTACCCACAGACCTGAAATCAATTGTCGAAACAAATAACTTTCGCAAATCTCTGAAGACATACTTCTTCAACAAGACCTACAACGAGAGCCAACAGCTAGCGAATGATACATACCTGTAGCAAGTGTTCTCCGAGGACAGCAGGCTGATTGTTCCCACGACTGGGTTGAAGTCCACGGCAGCCCCCACCAACCGGAGCAAAACTTTGCGGGCGGTCCCGCACGCAGGGCACGCCCACCGCGCATGCGCGGCTGTCTTCCCGCCCGTGCGCAACCGTTCCCACTCAGTTGAATGACAAGCAAAGGAATGAGTAAAATGCAACTCCAAAGGGGAGGAGGGAGGGTTGGTGAGAACAATCAGCCTGCTGTCCTCGGAGAACACCTGCTACAGGTATGTATCATTCACTTTCTCCGAGGACAAGCAGGCTGCTTGTTCTCACGACTGGGGTATCCCTAGCTCTCAGGCTCACTCAAAACAAGAACCCAGGTCAATTGAACCTTGCAACGCCGAGGGCATAACAGAAATTGACCTACGAAGAATAACTAACTGAGAGTGCAGCCTGAACAGAATAAAATCGGATCCTGGAGGGTGGAGTTGGATTCAAACCCCAAACAGATTCTGCAGCACCGACTGCCCGAACCGACTGTCGCGTTGGGTATCCTGCTGGAGGCAGTAATGTGATGTGAATGTGTGGACAGATGACCACGTCGCAGCCTTACAAATCTCTTCAATAGTGGCTGACTTCAAGTGGGCCACTGACGCTGCCATGGCTCGAACACTATGAGCAAGTGATATGACCCTCAAGAGTCAGCCCAGCCTGGGCGTAAGTGAAGGAAATGCAATCTGCTAGCCAATTGGAGATGGTGTGTTTCCCGACAGCGACCCCTTTCCTATTGGGGTCGAAAGAAATAAACAATTGGGCGGACTGTCTGTGGGGCTGTGTCCGCTCCAGATAGAAGGCCAACGCTCGCTTGCAGTCCAATGTGTGCAACTGACGTTCAGCAGGGCGGGTATGTGGTCTGGGAAAATGTTGGCAAGACAATTGACTGGTTACGATGGAACTCCGACACCACCTTTGGCAGGAACTTAGGGTGAGTGCGGAGGACTACTCTGTTATGATGAAATTTGGTATAAGGAGCATGAGCTACCAGGGCTTGAAGCTCACTGACTCTACGAGCTGAAGTAACTGCCACCAAGAAAGAAATAAACAATTGGGCGGACTGTCTGTGAGGCTGTGTCCACTCCAGATAGAAGGCCAACGCTCGCTTGCAGACCAATGTGTGCAACTGACGTTCAGCAGGGCGGGTATGTGGTCTGGGAAAGAATGTTGGCAAGACAATTGACTGGTTAAGATGGAACTCCGACACCACCTTTGGCAGGAACTTAGAGTGAGTGCAGAGGACTACTCTGTTATGATGAAATTTGGTATAAGGAGCACGGGCTACCAAGGCTTGAAGCTCACTGACCCTCCGAGCTGAAGTGACTGCCACCAAGAAAATGACCTTCCAAGTCAAGTACCTCAGATGGCAAAAAGCCAGTGGTTCAAAAGGAAGTTTCATCAGCTGGATGAGGTTGACGTTGAGATCCCATGACACTGTTGGAGGTTTGACAGGGGGCTTTGACAAAAGCAAACCTCTCATGAACCGAACTACCAAAGGCTGTCCAGAGATAGGCTTACCCTCTACACAATAATGGTAAGCACTAATCGCACTAAGATGGTTCCTTACTGAGTTGGTCTTGAGGCCAGACTCTAAAAAGTGTAGCAGGTATTCAAGCAGGGTCTGTGCAGGACTCGAGCGAGGTTCTAAGGCCATGCTGTCACACCAGACGACAAACCTCCTCCACTTGAAAAAGTAGCTCTTCTTAGTAGAATCTTTTCTGGAAGCAAGACTCGGGAGACACCCTCAGGCAGACCTAAGGAAGCAAAATCTACGCCCTCAACATCCAGGCCGTGAGAGCCAGAGACTGGAGGTTGGATGCAGAAGTGCCCCCTTGTCCTGCGTGATGAGGGTTGGGAAACACTCCACTCTCCACCGTTCTTCGGACGACAACTCCAGAAGAAGAGGGAACCAGATCTGATGGGGCCAGAAGGGTGCAATCAGAATCATGGTGCCATGGTCTTGCTTGAGTTTCAGCAAAGTTTTCCCCACCAAAGGTATGGGAGGATACGCGTACAGGAGTCCGCTCCCCCAATGCAGGAGGAAGGCGTCCGACGCTAGTCTGTTGTGGGCCTGAAGCCTGGAGCAGAACTGAGGCAGCTTGTGATTGGTCTACGTGGCGAAAAGATCCACCAAGGGGGTGCCCCACTCCCAGAAGATCTTGCGTACCACACGCAAATTGAGAGACCATTCGTTCGGTTGCATGAGTCTGCTCAGTCTGTCAGCCAGACAGTTGTTTATGCCAGCCAGGTACATGGCTTGGAGAAGCATGCCATGCTGGCGAGCCCAGCGCCACATCCTGACGGCTTCCTGACACAGGGGGCGAGATCCGGTGCCCCCCTGCTTGTTGATGTAATACATGGCAACCTGGTTGTCTGTCTGAATTTGGATAATTTGGTGGGACAGCCGATCTCTGAAAGCCTTCAGAGCGTTCCAGACCGCTCATAACTCCAGGAGATTGATCTGCAGATCGCGTTCCTGGAGGGACCAGCTTCCCTGGGTGTGAAGCCCATCGACATGAGCTCCCCACCCCAGGACAGACGCATCCGTCGTCAGCACCTTTTGAGGCAGAGGAATTTGGAAAGGACGTCCCAGAGTCAAATTGGACCGAATTGTCCACCAATGGAGGGACTGAAGAAAACTCGTGGACAGCAGGACTACGTCCTCTAAGTCCCCAGCAGCTTGGTACCACTGAGACGCTAGGGTCCATTGAGCTGATCTCATGTGGAGGCGGGCCATGGGAGTCACATGCACTGTGGAGGCCATGTGGCCAAGCAATCTCAACATCTGCCGAGCTGTGATCTGCTGAGACGCCCATACCCAGGAAATGAGAGACAGAAGAGTGTCGGCCCTCGCTTCCGGAAGGTAGGCATGAGCCGTCTGAGAGTCCAGCAGAGCTCCTATGAATTCTAGCTTCTGGGTTGGAAGAAGATGGGACTTTGGATAATTTATCACAAACCCCAGTAGCTCCAGGAGTCGAATAGTCACCTGCATGGACTGTAGAGCTCCTGCCTCGGAGGTGTTCTTCACCAGCCAATCGTCGAGATAAGGGAACACATGCACCCCCAGCTTGCGTAACGCCGCCGCCACCACCACTAGGCACTTTGTGAACACCCGTGGCACGGAGGCAAGCCCAAAGGGCAGCACACAATACTGGAAATGCTGTGTCCCCAGACGGAATCGCAGATACTATCGGGATGTGGGTATAAGCATCCTTTAAATCCAGAGAGCATAGCCAATCGTCTTTCTGAATCATGGGGAGAAGGGTGCCCAAGGAAAGCATCCTGAACTTTTCTCAGACCAGATATTTGTTCAGGCCTCTCAGGTCTAGGATGGGACGCATCCCCCTGTTTTCTTCTCCACAAGGAAGTACCTGGAATAGAATCCCAGCCCTTCTTGCCCTGGTGGTACGGGCTCGACCGCATTGGCGCTAAGAAGGGCGGAGAGTTCCTCTGCAAGTACCTGCCTGTGGTGGGAGCTAAAGGACTGAGCTCCCGGTGGGCAATTTGGTGGAATGGAGGTCAAATTGAGGGCGTATCCGCACCGCACTATTTGGAGAACCCACTGGTCGGAGGTTATGAGAGGCCACCGTTGGTGAAAAAATGTTAACCTCCCCCTGACCGGAAGATCGTCCGGCACGGCACTTGTATGGCGGCTATGCTCCCCTGGATCCAGTCAAAAGCCCGTCCCTTGCTTTTGCTTTTGAGCCGCATGGGCCTGCTTGGTCGCACGCTGTTGACGTGAACGAGCGAGCTGGGGCTGAGCCTGGGCAGGCTGTCGGGAAGGAGGATTGTACCTACGCTTGGTGTAAGCGTAAGAAGCAGTCTTCTTTCCCCTGAAAAATCGCCTACCTGAAGAGGTAGGTGCTGAAGGCACCCGGTGGGAGAGGTTGTCGAGGGCGGTTTCCCGCTGGTGAAGCTGTTGGACCAACTGCTCGACCTTCTCACCAAAAATATTATCCCCCCGGCAAGGGACATCCGCCAGCGACTGCTGGGTCCGATTGTCCAGGTCAGAGGCGCGCAGCCATGAGAGTCTGCGCGTCAATATACCTTGGGCAGCGGCTCTAGATGCAACATCACAAGTGTCATAAATACCCCTGGACAGGAATTTGCGACATGCCTTCAGCTACCTGACCACCTCCTGAAAAGGCCTGGCCTGCTCCGGCGGGAGCTTGTCAACCAAGTCCGCCAGTTGCCGCACATTATTCCGCATGTGGATGCTCGTGTAGAGCTGTTAAGTCTGGATCTTGGTCACAAGCATGGAGGAATGATAGGCCTTCCTCCCAAAAGAGTCCAGAGTGCGAGACTCCCGCCCCGGGGGTGCCGAGGCGGTATCCCTCGAACTCTTGGCTCTCTTGAGAGCAGAATCCACGACCGCCGAGTCATGAGGCAACTGAGTCCTCATCAACTCCGGGTCAGTGTGGACTCTATACTGGGACTCCGCCTTCTTTGGGATGGTGGAATTAGATAAAGGCTTCCCCCAGTTCCGAAGCAGCGTCTCCTTCAGGACATTGTGCAACGGTACCGTGGAAGACTCTCTAGGTGGAGATGGATAGTCGAGGACCTCGAGCATCTCAGCCCTCGGCTTGTCCACCGTAACCACGGGAAAGGTAATGCTCACAGACAAGTCCCTAACAAAAGAGGCAAAGGAGAGGCTCTCAGGTGGCGAGAGCTTCCTCTCCGGTGAAGGAGTGGGGTCAGAGGGGAGACCACAGGACTCCTCGGACGAGAAATACCTGGGGTCCTCCTCCTCCTCCCTCCACGAGGCCTCCTCCTTGGTGTCGGACATGAGTTCTCTGACTTCTGTCCTAAATCGGGCCCGTCTCGACTCAGAGGAGCCACGTCCTCAATGATGGCGTCGAGAGGTGGACTCCCGAGCCGGCGGGGACGAAGCTCCCTCCATCGACGTCGACGGGGATTCCACCTGAGTGGCAGCCGAGACCGGTGCCGCTTGCGACTGACACATCACAGGGCCAGAGCCAGCCAGTGCTTCCATCAACGGGAAGAGATTGGCGCAGCAGCCCTTCCAGGATACCTGGAAGGAGGGCTCGGAGGCGCTCATCCAAGTCTCTGTCGGGGAAGGCTGAGGGGCCGGTGCAGGAGTTGGTGCTTGAAACTGCACGGGGCCAGGAGAGGGTACCGGACTGCCCAACGCATCAACACCTTTTAGATGGAGGGGGAGTGGTCCTCCCGGCGTCAATGCTTCTCGGGAGCCGACTCTCTCGACGCCACGGAGCTCCCGGTACCGTGCGAAGGGGGCGACCAATGACGATGCTTCTTAGCCAACTTCCTTCGATGCACGTCATCGGCGCTCCGCGGTACCGACAAGGAGGACGTGGAATCCACACGCCTCCTCGGGATCAGTCCCGATGGCCCTGCCCAGCAGGAAACGCCGAGGCAGGTGAAGGCCCACTCGGCTGCTCGCTGCTCCCAGCGAAAGATGCTTGTCGGGCCGGAGGTACCTGAACTCCTGAGGTCGATGCTATGTCCGGAGCCGAAGTCGACGCCACCGGTGCCGATGCTGCCGAAGTCGACGCCACCAATGCCAATGCTGTAAATGTCGACACCGAAGGGCCGGCGCAAGCTCCAAGAATTTGGTCCCGTTGAGCTTGCCTCACTACTTGTTTCCGCTTTTTCAAGCCGAGACACAAGTTACACGCTTTGGGATTATGTTCAGGCCCGAGGCACTGAAGGCACCAAGTGTGGGTGTCGGAGAGCGAGATCTGCCGGCCGCACTGACCACACTTTTTGAAGCCACTGGGAATCCTTGATGTAATCGACGGAAAAATCGCGGCGGCGAGGTCAAAATCATCGATGGTGGCGACAAAAAGGACCACGAGGAGGAAAACACACGAACGCACGGCCACAAGGCCGTGACGGCGGTGAAAGGAAAGGAACGAAAAAGAATAAGGGGGGACTTTTTTTTTTTAAACAAGAAGTAGGAGAAAAAAGGCGCGAATGGCGCCACTAAACAAAGAAAAAAGCGGGCTAGGCCACAACCGGTTTCCGAGGCTGACAACGGAGAGGGACGCAAAGCAGTCTCTCTCAGAGCGCGGAAAATGAAAAACTGAGCGGGAGCAGTCGCGCACGGGCAGGAAGACGGCCGCGCATGTGCAGTCGGCGTGCCCCACGAGCAGGACCTCCCGCGAGAAGTTTTTTCCGGTTGGAGGGGGCTGCCGTGGACGTCACCCCAGTCATGAGAACAAGCAGCCTGCTTGTCCTCGGAGAAACATATATATATATAATGTGACAAGGAAGTAGATGTCATGAGAGTGGAGAAAAGCCCTACTACAGGTCCCAGAAGGCATTGGGAGCACCAGTTCAAAACCTGGAGTGCTGCTGCCTTAATGGAACAGGGTGATTTCCCTCAGAATCTGTAAGGGAAACCTCGGCACTAAGTTGGAAGGAAGCCATAAGGAAATAGTCAGCAAACAAGCTCTTACCTGACAAGAATGACCAATAATGGGAAGCTCTGGGGCTGTGTGTCTGTTGCCCAAAGCAGAGTGTAGGGTTTTTGTGTTCTCCACAGGAAGCGAGAGAAGCTAATCTCCAGGCCTATCAGGTGATCCTCAGAGAATACTTTGTAAAGGTTTTCTTACTGGGAGAAGCAAAGGAGTGTTCGTGCAATAGGAGAAAGATGTATGTCTGTGATCAGTTGGGGAGGGGTAAATAAGCTTCCTGACTCCACAGTAGCTACAGCCTAGGGAATGTGGCTAGGTCTTCTGGGAATTGTAGTCCAGCCCTATGCCCCATAGAAAGTAAGAGGGCCGGTGATGCCATCCCCTGGGGGAGGAGAAGGGCAGAGTTCTAGAAGCACCTGGCAGTCCTCTGCTATATAAAAAGGTTTTGCAGACAAATAGAGAAAGGAAGGAAGAGGAGGTGAGAAGACAACGAAGGGAGGAGGGAATTCCCTAAGACCTGGCCACCTGGGAGAGAGTAAATGGGCTACCTAACCTGGGGCAGTGTAGGGTTACCATATGGCTCCAGAAAAAGGAGGACGGATTGAGCCAGCCGGGTTTTACTCCCATTGCTTTCAATGGAAGTAATTGAGCCAGCCGGGTTTTACTTCCATTGCTTTCAATGGAAAGCAATGGAAGTAAAACCCGGCTGGCTCAATCCGTCCTCCTTTTTCTGGAGCCATATGGTAAACCTAGGGCAGTGAGGACCCCCAAGTACAATCTGGAGCAGAGTCAAGTATTCCCTAAAGGCAGGTTGAAAGCAAGGAATGTGGAGAGGCTTCTCCCGACAGAAAATGTGGGGAAAGATCAGCCTGAAATGGAGGGGCCTGAGTGTGACCCCAAGAAGGTATCATTTAAGGAGGTTTTCCCTGAAATGTTTTGGAACGACGGAAGTTGTTAACCTTTTTGTTTATTGGATTATGCTTTTGGTTTTGACTTCTTGCGTTGTTACCTAAAAGTATGGAAATATTTCGGTCAATTAAAAGCGAAAACCTGGACTGGATCTATTGGTGGCCTTGAGTTATAGAGGTTACAAAACTGGGAGTACGGGCAGCTGCCCAGTTGCCTGAGGACCATAGGGATCTGGAGGCTGAAGGGATCATCACAATATTTATTTTATTTATTTTTAACATTTCCAACCCGCCTACTAACTAGGCGGCTTTCATAAAAACATACAAAACAATTTCAGTTAGCAAAATCACAATAAAATAAAATATCACAATCATAATTTCCATAAGATAGATATCCAGATATCTATTTTGTGCAAGCCTCAGTATATATTTTTGTATCTTGCTTGCCATATTTGCTTATTTTTGTTATCTATAATAAATAATATATATTTCCACATTGGCATCATTCTTTCATTGGGGACAGCTCAGCTAAAACCTTAGTGCCACCTTAGATGCAGTCATACCTCTTGCATCACAAGTCCAGAGTAATTACTATCTGAGCAATTTTCTGTCATTGTATATGCACCTACAATCCCTAGCTACCAGGCTCACCGAAAACAACAATGCTAGGACTATACAGACTCGAGACATCAAGGCCTTGTAGTCAAACAACCTTAAACTATATACCTTAAACTGTGAAGGTGCAGCCTGGAAAAGAATAAAACTGATCTTTGGAGGGTGGAGTTGGACTCTAGACACCAAGCAAATTATGCAGAACTTTCTGACCGAACCGGCTGTCAAGTCATGTATCTTGCTCAAGGTAGTAGTGGGATGTGTAAGTATGGACCAAAGACCATGTCGCAGCCTTGCAAAGTTTCTCGATGGAGGCAGACCTTAAGTGGGCTACAGATACAGCCATGGCTCTGACATTATGAGCCTTGACATGACCCTCAAAAGTCAGTCTGGCCTGGGCATAAGTGAAGGAGATGCAATCTGCTAGACAACTGGAAATACTGCATCTGCCGATGGCTATCCCATCCTGTTAGGGTCAAAAGAAACAAAAAGCTGGGTGGACTGTCTATGTGCTTTAGTCCATTCCAAACAGAAGGCTAAAACTCGCTTGCAGTCTAAGGTATACAATACACTTTTGCCAAGATGGGCATGCAGTTTTGGGGAAAATGTTGGCAAAGCAACTGACTGGTTAAGATGGAACGCTGATACTACCTTAGGAAGGAACTTAGGTTCTCCGAGGACAAGCAGGCTGCTTGTTCTCACGACTGGGTGACGTCCGCGGCAGCCCCCACCAACCGGAACAAAACTTCGCGGGCGGTCCCGCACGCAGGGCACGCCCACCGCGCATGCGCGGCCGTCTTCCCGCCCGTGCGTGACCGTTCCCACTCAGTCCTTTCTTTTCCGCGCCTGGAGAGAGACGTGTTCGCCTCTCTCGTTCTCAGCCCCAGAAACCGGATTGCGTTGTTCGCGAATCTTCGTTATTTTTTCGTTTATTTTCGTTGCCGCGTTTTTTCTTTAGTTTTTTCCCCCCCCCCAAAAAAACGCGTTGTACTTGTTTTCCCTCGTCTTTTAGCGGGGGCGTCGCGTTGCAGCCTTGTGGCCGCGCGGTCAATTTCTTTTCGAGGTGTGATTTTACCGCCACCATCGACGACTTTGATTTCGCCGACGCGATTTTTCCATCGATGTCCTCGAAGGTCCCGAGTGGATTTAAGAAGTGTGGTCGGTGCGGCCGGCCTATCTCGCAGACCGACACTCACGCTTGGTGCCTCCAGTGCCTCGGGCCGGAGCACGATACCAAGTCGTGTACTTTGTGTCTTGGTCTCCGGAAACGGACTCAAGTTGCGAGGCAAGTTCTTCGGGACCGTCTTTTTGGAACTTGCGCCGGCCCCTCGACGTCGACGGCATCGGTATCGACGGCCGGTTCTTCGGTACCGGTATCGATGTCCGCGAAATCGGCACCGATGGCATCGACCCCAGGAGCACAGGTCCCGTCGGCCCGCCGGTCCTCCGGTGAAGGCAGGGGTGAGAGGCCGCGTGGGCAATCGGCCCCGGTCACTCCCTCTACCCAGGGCCCTCGGGACCGAACCCTGTCGGACCCAGTCCCTCGAGGCCGAGGGGGATCCGACCTCCTCCTCCTCCATTCCACCTAGCGCCGATGACGGGCATCGCAAGAAAACAAAGAAGCACCGTCTTCGGTCGCCATCGATGCATCCGGCCCCCGGCGCCGGAGAGGAGTCGACGCCGAGAAAGCGTCAGCGTCGAGAGGAGAGGACCCCCTCTGTAGTAGAGGTACCGCCGCGTCAGGGTCCCAGCACTTCGGTGCAGTCTCCTGGACCCGAGCAGCTTCCGGCACCGACGCCTCTACCGGCCCCCCCGTCTTTCCCGGCAGCGGGCCTGGACGAGTGCCTCCGAGCCATCCTTCCGGGGATCCTGGAAAGGCTGATGCGCCAGACTGTGCCGGCGCCGGGGGTGCTTGCGCCCTCGGCGCCGTTGACTGTGGCGCTGGCGAGCTCTAGACCGGTGCCGAGGCCTTTGACGCCGCCGCCGCTTGCGGCGCCGGTCTCGACCGCCACGCAGGTGGAGTCCCCGTTGACGTCGATGGAGGGAGCTTCATCCCCGCCGGCGCGGGAGTCCACCGCTCGACGACACCGAGGCCTCGGTGCCTCGACGTCGAGCCAAGCCCGGTTGAGGACTCAGCTGCACGAGCTTATGTCCGACACCGAGGAAGAGGCCTCGTGGGGGGAGGAGGACCCCAGATATTTCTCCTCAGAGTAGTCTGTGGGCCTTCCCTCCGACCCCACGCCTTCACCAGAGAGAAAGCTCTCGCCTCCAGAGAGCCTCTCCTTTGCCTCCTTTGTCAGGGACATGTCTATATGCATTCCCTTCCCCGTGGTCTCTGTGGATGAGCCGAGGGCTGAGATGCTCGAGGTCCTCGATTATCCATCACCACCAAGAGAGTCCTCCACGGTACCGTTGCACAATGTCCTCAAAGAGACACTGCTTCGGAACTGGGTGAGACCACTATCTAATCCCACCATCCCCAAGAAAGCAGAGTCCCAATACAGAATCCACTGGGACCCAGAGTTAATGCGGCCCCAATTGCCTCATGACTCGGCGGTTGTGGACTCTGCTCTCAAGAGGGCACGGAGTTCGAGGGATACCGCCTCGGCGCCCCCGGGGCGGGAGTCTCGCACTCTGGACTCGTTTGGGAGGAAGGCCTACCAATCTTCCATGCTCGTGACCCGCATCCAGTCTTACCAGCTCTACACGAGCATTCACATGCGGAATAATGTGAAGCAACTGGCGGACCTGGTTGACAAGCATCCGCCGGAGCAGTCCAGGCCATTTCAGGAGGTGGTCAGGCAGCTGAAGGCGTGCAGAAAGTTCCTGTCCAGGGGTATATATGACACCTGTGACGTGGCATCTCGTGCTGCGGCCCAAGGTATAGTGATGCGCAGGCTCTCATGGCTGCGTACCTCTGACTTGGACAACCGCACCCAGCAGAGACTGGCCGACGTCCCTTGCCGGGGGGATAATATTTTTGGTGAGAAGGTCGAGCAGCTGGTGGACCAACTGCATAAGCGGGAAACCGCCCTCGACAAGCTCTCCCACCGGGCGCCTTCAGCATCCACCTCAGCAGGTGAGGGCTGCCGGCGGGAGAACTTGTCGAATGCGGTGTCCCGCTGGTGGAGCTGCTCTACCACCTGCTCGACTTTTTCTCCAAAAATATTATCCGCACGGCAAGGCGAGTCCGCAATCCGCTGCTGGATTCTATTCTCCAGGTCGGAGGCACGCAGCCATGAGAGTCTGCGCATCACCACATCTTGAGCAGCGGCCCTGGACACAACATCAAAGGTGTCATACAACCCTCTGGCCAGGAATTTTCTGCACGCCTTCAGCTGCCTGACCACCTCCTGAAATGGCTTGGCTTGCTCAGGGGGGAGCTTGTCCACCAAGCCCGCCAACTGCCGCACATTGTTCCGCATGTGTATGCTCGTGTAAAGCTGGTAGGACTGAATCTTGGCCACGAGCATAGAAGAATGGTAGGCCTTCCTACCAAAGGAGTCCAAGGTTCTAGAGTCCTTGCCCAGGGGCGCCGAAGCATGCTCTCTAGAACTCTTGGCCTTCTTTAGGGCCAAATCCACAACCAGAGTCATGAGGCAACTGAGTGCGCATCAGCTCTGGGTCCCCATGGATCCGGTACTGGGACTCGATCTTCTTGGAAATGTGGGGATTACTTAGAGGCTTGGTCCAGTTCGCCAGCAATGTCTTTTTGAGGACATGATGCATGGGTACTGTGGACGCTTCCTTAGGTGGAGAAGGATAGTCCAGGAGCTCAAACATTTCAGCCCTGGGCTTATCCTCCACAACCACCGGGAAGGGGATGGCCGTAGACATCTCCCGGACAAAGGAAGCGAAAGACAGGCTCTCAGGAGGAGAAAGCTGTCTTTCAGGAGAGGGAGTGGGATCGGAAGGAAGACCCTCAGACTCCTCGTCAGAGAAATATCTGATGTCTTCTTCCTCTTCCCACGAGGCCTCACCATCGGTGTCAGACACAAGTTCACGGACCTGTGTCTGCAACCGTGCCCGGCTCGACTGCGTGGAACCATGGCCACGGTGGGAGCGTCGAGAGGTAGACTCCCTCGCCCGCACCGGCGAAGCTCCCTCCGCCGACGTAGTCGGGGAGCCTTCCTGGGAGGCTACCGCACTCGATACCGCAAGCAGCACCGATGTCGGAGACCTCACCCCGGACAATGGGCCAGCCGGCGCCTCGCTCGACGGTACCGGAGGCGCAAGCACCCCCGGTACCGGAGGGGTAGGGCGCAACAGCTCTCCCAGGATCTCTGGGAGAACGGCCCGGAGGCTCTCGTGCAGAGCGGCTGTGGAAAAAGACATGGAAGCCGATGCAGGAGTCGATGTCAGAACCTGTTCCGGGCGTGGAGGCTGTTCTGGGCTGTCCAAAGGGGAGCGCATCGACACCTCTTGAACAGAGGGCGAGCGGTCCTCTCGGTGCCGATGCCTACTGGGTGCCGACTCCCTCGGCGACCCAGAGCTCTCAGTGCCGACACGGGAAGGGGACCGGTGACGATGCTTCTTCGATTTTTTGGAACGAAGCACGTCACCGGAGCTTCTTGGCACCGACGAGGAGGACGTAGAATCCAGCCGTCTCTTCCTCGGGGCCGAGGCCGAAGAGGGTCGGTCTTGGGGGGGCTGTACCGCAGGAGCCCTCAGGGTAGGGGGAGACCCACCTGAAGGCTCACCGCCACCAGCAGGGGAATGGACAGCCCTCACCTGCACTCCAGACGAAGCACCACCGTCCAACGACATCAGCAGACGAGGAGGTCTCGATACCACCGACGCCGACGCAGCCCTCCGATGTCGCCCCGATGCAGAGGGCCGATGCCTCGATGCACTCGATGCAATCGGGGGCGAGGATGAAGGTCCGGGCGCCGACGACGTCGAAGCAGTCGATACTCCCGGTGCCGATGCCGACGAAGAGCCCGAGAACAAGATGTTCCACTGGGCTAATCTGGCTACCTGAGTCCGCTTTTGCAAAAGGGAACACACACAGGCCTGAGGGCGGTGCCCAGCCCCCAGACACTGAAGACACGACGCGTGCCTGTCAGTGAGCGAGATTACCCGGGCGCACTGGGTGCACTTCTTGAAGCCGCTGGAAGACTTAGATGTCATGGGCGGAAAAATCGCGCCGGCGAGATCAAAACTCGAAATGGCGAAAATGGCACCACAAAAATAGGGGGAAGAAAAACTTCGACCGAGGCCTAAATAGGGCCTACCCCGACGACGAAAGAATACTTACCGGGGCAAAAACTCAAAGTACAGGAAGGGAGAAAACCATAAAGGCCTCCTTCCGACACCTTTTTTTTTTTTTTTAAAGAACGAAGTCTATAACGACGCGCGAGGTCAACTTTGGGGCGCGAACGGCGAAACACGACCGTACCGAGTGCGGACAAAAGAAGACTGGCCGGCACGAGCCGGTTCGGGCGGGAAGACGGCCGCGCATGCGCGGTGCGCATCCGCGCGCGAGGACTAGCAAAGGACTTTGCTAGAAAGTGTTCCGATTGGAGGGGCTGCCGTGGACGTCACCCATCAGTGAGAACAAGCAGCCTGCTTGTCCTCGGAGAATGAATACTACTCTGCTTAGGGAGGAGGAGACCCTTGCAGGCTATAGGCAGATTCTACAGGAGTACTTAAAGCTTAATGTCAACTCGTGTCAAGCTTTGGGGGTGGTCTGGGATGCCCTGAAGGCTGTCTCTAGGGGTTTTTTTCTCCAGAAGGCTAGTTTTCATGCTAGGCAGCAACGGGCTGAGATTGCCCAGTGTCTGTCCCGCTTGTCGGCCTTATCTGAAAATCATAAATCTTCGCATTCGGTGGCTACCTTGAGGGAGATCCAGGGGCTTCGTTTAAAACTGAACCAGATTTACTCGGATCAGTTGCAATTTGTCAATGCCAAATCTCATTACTCCCAAAATGTACATTCTAATAAACCTAGTAGGGCCCTGGCGATTAAGCTATCTCAGTGAAGAGTCCATCGTACTATTCTAAAAATAGGGGAAAGGCATCCGACGTTAGCCTACCGTGGGCCTGAAGTCTGGAACAGAATTGAGGGACCTTGTGATTGAGTTGAGTGACAGAGAGATCCACCAAGGGAGTGCCCCACACTTGGAAGATTTTGTGTACCACCCTGGAATTGAGCGACCACTCATGAGGTTGCATTATCCTGCTCAATCTGTCGGCCAGACTGTTGTTTACACCTGCCAGATAGGTGGCTTGAAGAAACATGCCGTTCCGGCGAGCCCAAAGCCACATTCTGACGGCCTCCTGACACAGGGGGCGAGATCAGCTGCCCCCCTGCTTGTTGATGTAATACATGGCAACCTGATTGTCTATCTGAATTTGAATAATTTGATGGGGCAGCCGATCTCTGAAAGCCTTTAAAGCATTCCAGACCGCTCGTAACTCCAGGAGGTTGATCTGTAAACCTTTCTCCTGAAGGGACCAACTCCCTTGGGTGTGAAGCCCATCGACATGAGCTCCCCACCCCAGTGGAGGGACTGAAGAAAACTCGTGGACAGCAGGACTACGTCCTCTAAGTCCCCAGCAGCTTGGTACCACTGAGACGCTAGGGTCCATTGAGCTGATCTCATGTGGAGGCGGGCCATGGGAGTCACATGCACTGTGGAGGCCATGTGGCCAAGCAATCTCAACATCTGCCGAGCTGTGATCTGCTGAGACGCCCATACCCAGGAAATGAGAGACAGAAGAGTGTCGGCCCTCGCTTCCGGAAGGTAGGCATGAGCCGTCTGAGAGTCCAGCAGAGCTCCTATGAATTCTAGCTTCTGGGTTGGAAGAAGATGGGACTTTGGATAATTTATCACAAACCCCAGTAGCTCCAGGAGTCGAATAGTCACCTGCATGGACTGTAGAGCTCCTGCCTCGGAGGTGTTCTTCACCAGCCAATCGTCGAGATAAGGGAACACATGCACTCCCAGTCTGCGTAGAGACGCCACCACGACAGCCAGGCATTTTGCAGAGGCGAAACCAAAGGGTAGCATACAATACTGAAAATGCCGTGTTCCCAGACGGAATCGAAGATACTGTCTGTGAGCTGGCAGTATCGGGATACGAGTGTAAGCATCCTTTAAATCCAGAGAGCATAGCCAATCGTTTTCCTGAATCATGGGAAGGAGGGTGCCCAGGGAAAGCATCCTGAACTTTTCCTTGACCAGATATTTGTTCAGGGCCCTTAGGTCTAGGATGGGACGCATCCCCCATGTTTTCTTTTCCAAAAGGAAGTACCTGGAATAGAATCCCAGCCCTTCCTGCCCCGGTGGTACGGGCTCGACCGCATTGGCGCTGAGAAGGGCGGAGAGTTCCTTGGCAAGTACCTGCTTGTGCTGGAAGGTGAAGGACTGAGCTCACGGTGGACAATTTGGAGGTTTTGAAGTCAAATTGAGAGCATATCCCAGCCGAACTATTTGAAGAACCCACTGGTCAGAGGTTATAAGAGGCCACCTTTGGTGAAAAAATTTTAACCTCCCCCCGACCGGCAGATCGTCCGGCACGGATACTTGGACTTCGGCTATGCTCTGCTGGAGCCAGTCAAAAGCTCGTCCCTTGCTTTTGCTGGGGAGCTGCTGGGGCCTGTTGAGGCGCACGCTGTTGACGGGAACGAGCGCGCTGGGGTTTAGCCTGAGCAGCAGGCTGGCGGGAGGGAGGATTGTACCTACACTTACTAGAAGAATAGGGAACAGTCCTCCTTCCCCCATAAAAACGTCTACCAGTTGAGGTAGATGCTGAAGGCGCCCGGTGGGAGAATTTGTCGAAGGCAGTGTCCCGCTGGTGGAGTTGTTCTACCACCTGTTCGACCCTTTCTCCAAAAATGTTATCACCCTGGCAAGGAGCATCCGCAATCCACTGCTGGAGCCTATTCTCCAGGTCGGAGGCACGCAGCCATGAGAGTCTGTGCATCACCACACCTTGAGCAGCGGCCCTGGACGCAACATCAAAAGAATCGTAAACACCCCTGGCCACGAATTTACGACATGCCTTCAGCTGACTGACCACCTGCTGAAAAGGCTTGGCCTGCTCAGAAGGGAGCTTGTCCACCAAGTCCGCCAACTGCCGCACATTGATCCGCATATGAATGCTCGTATAGAGCTGGTATGATTGGATTTTGGCAATGAGCATTGCAGAAGGTAGGCCTTCCACCCAAAAGAATCCAAGGTTCTAGAGTCACGACCCGGGGGCGCCGAAGCGTACTCCCTAGAACTCATGACCTTCTTAAGGGCCAGATCCACCACACCAGAGTCATGGGGCAACTGGGTCCCTCATTAACTCTGGATCCCCATGGATCCGATACTGGGACTCAATTTTCTTGGGAATGTGGGGATTAGATAACAGCTTCGCCCAGTTCGCCAGCAATGTCTTTTTGAGGACATGATGCATGGGTACAGTGGACGATTCCTGAGGTGGCGAAGGATAGTCCAAAAGTTCAAACATTTCGGCTCTTGGCTCATCCTCCGTACCCACAGGGAAGGGAATGGCCATAGACATTTCCCGGACAAAGTCCGCGAAAGACAGGCTCTCAGGAAGAGAAAGCTGCCTTTCAGGAGAGGGAGTGGGATCAGAGGGAAGAACACCAGACTCCTCATCAGAGAAATATCTCGGGTCCTCCTCTGCTTCCCACAAGGCCTCGCCCTCGGTATCGGACACAAGTTCACGAACTTCAGTCCAAAGCCGGGCCCGTCTTGACTCCGTGGAAACATGGCCACGGTGGACACGTCGAGAGGAAGACTCCCGCATCGGCCGCGATGAAGCTCCCTCCATCGATGTCGTTGGGGAGTCAGCCTGGGAGGCTGCCGATGCAGGTACCGCAAGCGGTACCAAGACCGGAGACCTCACGACGGGAAAGGGGCCAGCCGGCACCTCACTCAACGGCACCGGTGGCGCAAGCACCTCCGGTATCGGAGGAGAAGGGTCCAACAGCTCCTCCAGAATCCCTGGGAGGATGGCCCTGAGGATCTCGTTCAGAGCGGCTGTCGAGGAAGGCAAGGAGTCTGGTACCGGCGACGAGCTGAGAATCTGTCCAGGATGTGGAGGCAGTACCGGGCTGTCCACAGTGGAGCGCATCGACACCTCCTGTATAGAGGGTGAGCAGTCCTCCCGGTGTCGGCGCTTGGGTGCCGGCGCCACCGGCAACCCAGAGCTCTCGGTACAGAGTCTAGAAGGCGACTGATGTTGATGCTTCTTTGCCTTCGCAAGAAGCACATCACTGGTACCTCCCGGTACCGAAGAGGAGGACGTCGAATCCAAACGCCTCCTGTGGGCCGGGTCCGAAAGAGGTCGATCCCGGGGGGGGGGGGGGGGGGGGCCTGTACCGCAGGAGCCCTCGAGGCAGGCGGAGACCTACTCAAGGGCTCACCGCTACCAGCAGCAAAATGGACAGCCCTCACCTGCACTCCAGAACACGAAGCACCCTCCGACGACATCGATACCACCGATGACCTCGGTATCGCAAACGTTGGAGCACCAGCAGATGAGCTGGGTACCGCAGACGTCGACGCACCGGACGATGACCTTGGTACCGAAGACGTCGAATCACCGGACGAGGCCCCGAACAAAATGTTCCACTGGGCCAATCTCGCCGCCTGAGTCCTCTTCTTCAACAGAAGACAGAGAGTACAGGCCTGGGGACGATGCCCGGCCCCCAGACACTGAAGGCACGAAATATGCCTATCAGTGAGGGAGATAGTCCGGCTGCACTGGGTGCACTTTTTGAAGCCACTGGCAGGCTTCGAGGACATGGGCGGAAAAATCACGCCGGCGAAGTCAAAATTCGCGATGATGGCTAATGGCACCAAAAAAGTTTGAAAAAACCCACACGGGCGGCTAAAAAGGCCGCGCCCAACAACGAAAGAAAACTTAATGGGAAAACTCTCGAAATAAAGGAATTTTTTTTTTTTTTTACGAAGTAGGAACACGACGGAAAAGAAGAATCCGGACACTTCCGAATGGAAGAACGCGGTGAAAATACGCGCGGGGTCTCCTTGGGGCGCAGACCGACCGAAAATAGCCGTCCTGAGCCACGGAAAAAAGAAGAGTGGCGATCACGCTCATGTTCGGGCGGGAAGAAGGTCGTGCATGCACACGCGAGGGCTAGCAAACGCTGTTAATAGTGAAGATCTCCGATCGGAGGAGCTGCCGTGGAAGTCACCCATTTGTGAGAACAAGCAGCCTTCTTGTCCTTGGAGAATATCTTCTTACATAAGCACATAAGTAATGCCACACTGGGAAAAGACCAAGGGTCCATCGAGCCCAGCATCCTGTCCCCGACAGCCGCCAATCCAGACCAAGGGCACCTGGCAAAGCTTCTCAAACATACAAACATTCTATACATGTTATTCCTGGAATTGTGGATTTTTCCCAAGTCCATTTAGTAGTGGTTTATGGACTTGATGCAGATGACTTACAACTTATTTTCAGACAAAGATTAATATTATTAGGCAAAATTAAGTTTCAGATTCAGATAAAGGTAGAGAGAAAGGATGGTGTGTATGCAGATCTACAATGGAATCAATTTGCAAAAGGTGGATGTTAAAACAATTCCAAAGTATCTTAAGAGATTATCTAAAAAATCTAGTTATTTGGATGTTTGTCTTTCATATCTATTGAAGACAATACCCTTTGAGACAATCATCTGGTTGCCAGGTTTTGTTAATTCTATTTTACATTTAGGTATATACCCTTCTGATTTAACACATATTATTTTAACACCGATTCCTAAATCAATGGGGCAGATTTATCTAAAACAAAGAACTACAGACCAGTTTTTTTTTTTGCTACATTTGTACCCCGCGCTTTCCCACTCATGGCAGGTTCAATGCGGCTTACATATTGTATACAGGTACTTATTTGTACCTGGGGCAATGGAGGGTTAAGTGACTTGCCCAGAGTCACAAGGAGCTGCCTGTGCCTGAAGTGGGAATCGAACTCAGTTCCTCAGTTCCCCAGGACCAAAGTCCACCACCCTAACCACTATCCCCCCAGCTTGCTAAATTCTTATAGTGAATATTCACCTTAAAGATTATATTACAAAGTTTGATCTATTATATGATTCACAACACGGCTTTAGGTTATCACATAGTACAGAAACTTTGTTAATAGAAATGGTAACGGAAATTAAGAAGTCTCTAGGTAAAGGTTTACAGATGTTGCTGCAATTCGATATCTGAAACTGCTTCTGATGCAGTAGATCATGTATAGCTGTTGATCAAATTGAGTTAAGTTTGGTATAGATGGGAAGGTTTTAGACTGGTTTGGAGAATTCTTACAAAAACAGTCATACAGGGTTAGGAAAGGTTCTAATCTGTCTTTAGAATGGTGAGCTGGTTGTGGGGTGTCACGGGCTCCCTCCTTTCACTATCTACTATAATAAAACGCACCCTGAACGTTCTGAGGACAAAGGTAATGAAGTCACAGCAGAACGATAAGGGTTCGTAAGTTCGTGGTGGTGAAGCCATCCCATTGAGAATGCCTCCCTGCCCCGCCCGCCCGAAAAACAGGAAAAAAAGCAGAAACGTTACCAAGCAGCAAAGCCACAAAACACGGACCTATCACAACAAAGCACCAAAGGAGAAATGTTACCAGGCAACGAAATGCGACACAGAAAGGACCTATCGGAACAAAAAACAGAACAAGAAAGGAGGAGCATTCAGCTGTAGAACGCCGCATTGTCTGAGCAGCACAGAGCAGAGCAGACGAACAACGCTGGAAACAGACAATATCCCAGCAGTTGGTATGTACACAAACGCAATATACTGTTCTTCACGTGGAGCCGGGGGAATAGGAGTACTGGGAGGTGCGCGGCTATGACTACCTAAGCGCCACCTGCAAAAAATTAACCCGACCCAGCCAGCATCACAGACAGACCCAGGCGGGGGGAGGAGTACAAAGATGCACGAAACTCCAAACGGCCCCCCCACCTTCTCAGGAATCAACCCAGGACGTCCAAAAACAATCCCCGCCACAACAAACCCTTCATCCACACAGCCGGCCTCTAACGGACTGAAACAGCAGCCTACTCTCCCTTCCACAAACCACCGCACCCAGAACAAGACTGCTTCCCACAGCGCTTTCCTCTTCAACTGTTCCCCCCTAACAAAAACGACGCTTGCACACGCTGCTCCTCTCCCACCAAACAACAAAAAAACATCCCCCGCATAAGGCAACTGCTAACCCACCTCGAGGATTCGCCGACCTCATTCAACTCGGGAAAACACAGTTCCGCTTCACACACTGCTTTTCTTTTCAAAGGAAAGCCTACAGGAGCCCTAAAAGGCCAAAAAAAAACGATCGCAAAAATAACCTCCCTTCCGCCCATGTAAACAAACACTGCTGCCTCAGCACAACACCAAAGAAGCTTAAAAAAAAGAGAAACATCTATCCAGCACTCTGCAAACACTGACCCCCCTACAAACACCCTTACATTTCACCAAAACAAAGATCTACCTACACAAACCCCACAGACAAAGAAACAGCTTGCAAGCACAGCACATCCCCCAACCCCCTCCCCAAAAACAAAAGTAAAAAAAAAAACCCACCAACAACCTGCACACACACACAAACTAACTCTGTCACACATGCTCTGTCACACATGCACAGACAATGCACCACAAACACATACATTAACTAACAGAAACACCCCTCCCCCCAAAAAACCACAGAATGTAAACAAAAATACATGCATACTCAATTGCTATCTGAATCACTCTATATCATCTCTGCAGCCATAAACACCCTCAAAGCCACACTCTGCTCCATGACACTTTGCAAGCCTGGGGAGGGGGGAGGGGGAAATCCCTGTAACTGACATAAAGACCAGGGAACTGGGAGGGAGGGAGGGGGGACCCTGCCACATACTCTCATTCTCACACATGCTGGCAACCAGTCTCTGTCTCTCTGTGTGACACACAGACAAAGGCACATTCACTCTCTCTCACACAGACCATCTCAACACACACTCTCCAAAGGTTGTTTGAAACTATGTGACTGGTAAGGATTTTTACCTAAACCCGACAAACATGTTTTTATAGTAAAGCTCTTTTTTGAAAACACTTATATCCCTTAATATCTAACAGGAAAAACAAAAAAAAACCCCAAACCACATGCTAGCGCCTGTTTTATTTGTTACGGAAACGGGCCTTTTTTACTAGTCTCTAATATTTATTTGAGTAGGATGGGTTGTATACTATCAACATTTGGTGTTATGGTTTAGTCATACACAGATTGCTATGCTCTGCTTTAGATAAATTTGAAGATGCAATGCATCTTTTGAGGAACTTATTGTTAAGACAGATAACTGGGCCAAAGAAAATGTTTTAAAGTTGAATAGATTGTGCTCCCTGGCTCCTAGTGGGAGACTTCAATTGTTGCAGGAATGGATGCATGAATTTGTGATACTTCAGGAGTCAGACAACACACACCAGAATGAGAGAGTAATCTTCTTTATTTGCCAGCAAACAAAGCAGGACATCAGTTCTAGCTCTCTTCTCTCTCTCTCAGCTCTCTGGGTCTTTCTCTCAGCTCTCTGTGTCTTTGTCTCAGCTCTCTTCTTATGCTGTCTTCTCCTTCTTCTGTCTGTTCCTTCTGTCCTTCTCTTCCTTCTGAGCTCCTTCTGACGTAAACTGCTTCTTCTCCCACTTAAATACAGTTCTATCTAGCCTAGCCTAGCCTAGCCTAGCCCAGCCCCCTCCTAGCCTGGCCCCCCCCCCTTACTCTCCAATTGGTTAAGGAATAGATTGGTCACCTGGCCTCAACCAATCATTACTTTTGAAATATCAGTTACATAGGTTTGGTATTCCTCAAACTGACCTCTAACCTGGGGCCCCTTAAGCCAGACATTTGGTCTCCAGAACTCTTATATTCTCATCATGATTGATTTCTCATCTATAGCTTAAACTGGGTTCCCTTAGAGACCAAGAGGCCCTAGTGAGATTGGTTATTCTCATATTCCTAGTCTGGTTCATACTAACTGCTAACTAAACTCTGGCATTCATTAAAGGGGTCAAAAGTCAATCTTACTTAATAGCATACATATCAGGTTATCACTTTCAAGACCATTTCTACATTTTACCTATAATTAATCAAGGAGAAGAGAGCTGACTAGTCCTGACCTCTTCACCTATCAGCTTATACATTGAACCAGCCAGAACTATGGCTAAGTCAAACCACATGTTTGACCTCTTCACTGCAGTCCTTGCTTAGAAAATACAGCAGAGAGTAACATTAGATTTAAAAAGGTATTCTACATTTAACTAAACAGAATCAGTATTTCTTATAACACATATTCTAAATATCAAAAACTTGTAAATACTAATCTATTGCCTCTCTCTCTAAATAGTATTTTCTATCTAAGCATTTTTCTATTTAATCCTAAACAAACTGCCTGCTTACAAAACTATTCAGTATGCCTAATAATATACAGCTGTTGAGCTAGCTTTCATCATTCACCAGGGTGAAAGAAATTCCTGTCTCTGACCTTTCTAACCCAGCCCGGCAGCTAGACTTCTAGTAATTAATTCCAGCCTGCATCCCTTCACTACTTGCAGGACTAAGAATTTAAAATAATATTTCAGCACCTTTAAACAGAATTAACCCTTCATATGATTTCTTATATATGATTATGCCCATGGCTGCTTCACAATCAGGTGATAGATGGGCAATTAGATCGGTCGGACCCCTCAGCGGAGACAGCGATGGGTAGGGGCAAGGGCATACAACACCTGTGCAGGGCGTTGAATTTAGTGGATCTATGGCGCTTGGTTAACCCTACGGTGCGTGATTATACCCACCTCTCCCGAGCGCACGGCACGTGGTCCAGGTTAGACTACATTTTAGCTGAGGGTACCCTTTTCCCCACAGATAGTGAATGCAGAGATAGGGCCATTGGAGATTCCAGACCACTCCATGATATGGGTGGATATAGACCTGGGAGCGAGAAGACTTAGAGGGAACCGGTGGAAATTTCCATCACACCTGGTGGGAAATGTACACTTCCAAGAACATCTTAGGCAGAAATGACAACTGTTTGCGGACACCAATGCACAACATGAGGAAGAAGCCCTTCTATATTGGGAAACTTCAAAAGCAGTTATGAGGGGGGAGGTAATCTCCTACATGTGTGCCCAGGCAAAAAGGTTAGCACAGGGCATCGTGCAGCTGGAGCATAAATTTAAGGCAGCAAAATGTAAATATCTGGTAGCCCCCTCCTCAGCGAGTAGGGAAGAGATGGTTTCGATGCTCGCGGCGTTAAATTCTCTCATTCACGAACGAACCAAGAAACAGCTCTTTCACCGCTCATTTACCTTACTACTACTACTATTTAGCATTTCTATAGCGCTACAAAGCGTACGCAGCGCTGCACAAACATAGAAGAAAGACAGTCCCTGCTCAAAGAGCTTACAATCTAGTAAACAAAAAATAAAGCAAACAAATCAATTAATGTGTAGAGGAAAGAGGAGAGGAGGGTAGGTGGAGGTGAGTGGATGGTAATAAATCAGGGAAATTGTTGGCAAGAGTGGTAAAGAGCTTGGGGGGCAACAGGTTCCATCCCTTCTTTGGTAAGGCTGGATGGCACGAGCAAAGTTCAGTCTGAGGGGATAGTACAGATTCTACATGATTTCTATGGTTCTCTTTACAACAAGCCAGACGAGCGGAATGGGCCCTCATTAGTGGACTATCTGGAGGATTCGGGTATCCCACGATTAACAACAGAGGTGATAGACCAGCTGAACTCCCCTTTGCGGGC
The DNA here is from genome assembly GCF_901765095.1 of Microcaecilia unicolor. Taxonomy (NCBI): domain Eukaryota; kingdom Metazoa; phylum Chordata; class Amphibia; order Gymnophiona; family Siphonopidae; genus Microcaecilia; species Microcaecilia unicolor. Next base: position 132,364,758 of record NC_044037.1, read on the forward strand.
TAAGGAAATTCAGAAAGTGGTCAAAGTGTTGAAAAGAGGCACAGCCCCAGGCTCGGATGGGTACACAATGGAATATTACCAGTGTATGTTGCCACAAATCTGTGGCGCCCTGGTTTCCTTCTTTGACGCCTCGGTTGCAGAGGGTAAGTTTCCACAGAGCTCTAACGAAGCATGGATCACACTTATACCGAAGCCAGGGAAGAGTCCGGAGCGCCCGGAGTTGTACAGACCAATCTCTCTCCTTAACGTGGACTTAAAGATCTTAGCTAGGGTATTAGCAGAGAGGTTGAGCCCGCTTATGACAGAATTGGTGGGGGAGGAGCAGGTGGGTTTGTCAGGGGTAGGCATTCTTCCATCAATGTTTGCAAAGTTTGCATGGCCGTGGCACATAGTCAATTGTCAGAGGAACCCCTGCTATTGGTGAGCCTAGACGCCAAAAAGGCGTTCGATAAAGTATGCTGGGACTATTTGTTTGGGGTTCTAGACTATGTGGGCTTCAAGGGCTGGTTTATGCATGCGATTGGGGCTCTGTATTCTCGCCCTCGGGTCGCCCTATTAGCAAATGGAATCTGCTCAGCCACGTTCCCGATAACGAGGGGGACACGGCAGGGTTGCCCACTCTCGCCGTTACTGTTTTTGCTTTATTTAGAGCCCTTGTTGCGCACTATTCAAAAAGACCCTGAAATAGAGGGGGTTAGGATGCCCTTGCTTTCAATAGAGACCTTGGCATTTGCAGATGACATCCTGTTGACTCTGACGATCCCCTTGCCGGTCGTTGCCACACCTCCTTGATACCATCAGAGAATTCAGTTATTACTCTGGATTTACCCTCAACTTGCAGAAGTCGGTGGCGTTCCCCATGCAGAGCTCGATTAGGGAGACTTGGGAGTGAGAGTTCTCTCTTATGTGGTCTAAGGGGCCCTTAAAATATCTGGAGGTGCTGATCCCCGCCGACCTATTTAGCTTGTACAAAGTGAATATTGAACCACTTCGACAAAGTACGAGGCACACCTTGCAGAGTTGGCACTCGCTTCCGCTATCCCTCATAGGTAGAATTGCCCTTTATAACATGATATTGCTGCCTAAGTGGACTTATGTATTACAAATGGCACCCCTGTGTCTGACGCAAAAAGATGATCACTGGGTGACAAGGTTAGTGACGCGGTTCATATGGCAAGGTAAAAAACCTCGGATACGAGCATCCCAGCTCTTTTTACCGCGATCAGGGGGGGGGGTGCTGGGACTGATGAGTGGCAGGCTCCTTTCAATAGCAAGTAACATGCGTCACCTCACGGATTGGTTCCGGGGATCATCCCATTTCTCGTGTACCGGGGCAGAGACGGGACTGTTTGCCCCAGCTCACTTTTGTGCCTGGTTACATGCAGCACCGGGGAAGCTGTGTACACCCCCCGGCTTATGCACCAATACTCTTGCCTGTGAGGAGAGCATGGCGGTGGGTCTGCCGGTTTTATGGCCTGTCTGCAGAATCCTCTCCGTTGCTACCAATCCAGGGCAATAGAGACTTTTTACCCGGTTCCACATCGGCGGACTTTGCCAATTGGAGGACGAAAAACCTACAGTATTTATAACAGCTATACAATGAGGATGGCACACTAAAATCTCAGGTTGACCTGCGGGCAGAATACGGGATTAGGGGAGTAAACTTCTTCTCTATGTTTCAATTACGCCATTATGTAAGATCCCTGCTGGCCCCAACTATGACTGCACAGATGTAGGAACAATTAGTCACTATACTGGGGTTGGACGCACAATTAAGGGTCCCGCTTAAGTATTACCATGCATCCTTACCATGCATCTCTACGGGAACAACTGGGCGAGGTGGAGTATGACAAACTAACCAGTTGCTGGAATAGAGAATTAACGATACAACTCCAGAAGGAAACGGTGAAAGTCTGTCTCTTGGGCATCCAACGACAGATGGAGAATGTGACGTTGCAAGAAACACATTATAAATTTTTGATGAGGATGTACATTTCCCCTCACAGAGCATATAGGGAATCCATGGGGCCGGAGGACAGGTGTAAGAAGTGTGCCCAATCCCCGGCCGATTTGGGACACATGTTTTGGACATGCCCGCAGATCCTTGGCTTTTGGCGCCAGGTATGCCAGCATGTGTCTAGGCTCTGGGGGGTCGTTTGGAAACCAACTCCATCTCAGCTATTTGAGGTATTCAGGGTGTCCCCATTCCTGCCTCAAGGCCTCAAATGTTTCTTGAAAAAAAAAAAATGATCTTGGTAGGAAAGAAATCGATCCTCCAACAGTGGATAACCACGTACCCGCCTTCATTGCAACACTGGCGAGCCAACATGATTCACCTCTGCGTAATGGAGCGCAGGGGTGTGGATGACCTGTCTTCGCCACGAGGAGACCGGCTTTGTCAAGTCTGGTCTCCTTTTTGGGACTCATTGACTGTAGTAGTGCGTAGTAGAATTCTGAACTCTTAAGGGCGACAGGTGGGGTGGAGGATGGGTTTGGGGGAGGGTGGGTGGGGGGGTAGAGGGAGCATGACAGGAGCTCAATTTGTGTTTAACTCAGGGCGATTTTACTTAAATACTCTGTCCAGGCCATGGAGATTGGACCTACAATTACGGTGGTTAAATTATAGAGCGAGAAGCAGTTCCTGGACACGAAAAGCTTAAAGGAGAGACAAAGGTCCCATCAGATGGCATTTGTTGAACTTAGCTCTATACTGCAATGTACAAGGGGTGGGAGAGGGGGAGGGGAGGGGGGGAATAAAAAGCACTGTGGTGAGTTGTTTTATGGCAGTGTGGTATTGCATTAGTGGAATATGGATTGTTAATACGGTGACTGTATTGTGTATGTTTATCTTCTGCACCAATAAAAAATATTTAAACATAAAGTTGAATAGATTGAAGAAAAAATCCTTGGGATAATTAATTCAAATTTGTTTTTTGAATTACAATTAAAAGCCTTAACAAAAACACATTTTTTTAGGCTTAGACAATTGAGGACTGTACGTTCCTTGTTACACCCACTCAGTTTTTGAAGTGCAATGCAGACCGTCCTGCCATATTTGGATTACTGTAATTCTCTATATGGAGGACCTTCTTGTAAATTAGTCAAGAGATACAATTTTTGCAGAATACGGTAGCGAGACTAAGTAAACATGAGACAGCTACCCTGTTACTGTATGATTTACATTGGCTTAATGTTAATTCTAGGATGCAATTTAAGTTAGCTTGCTTAATACATAAATTGTTATACAGAGATAACTCTAAATAACCAACTCATTATCTTGACTTTCATCATCATTACATACAGCTCGGAAGGAATGTTGCTTAAAACTTAACTATCCGTCGGGTAAAAAGACACAGATACGTATATTCTGTACCTATGTGCACCAGACTGTAAAAGTCTGGAATAGCTTACCTTTGAGGATTCAGAAAATTCAGACATATTTGTTATTCCAGAACTCTTTACAAAGTTATTTTTAGATATGATGTGATTACTAATGGGACAAAGGATACTGATTTAATTCTCCTGAAATGCAGGATCTCTTTTTCTGTAATATGCTTAGAATTTTAACGAACTTAGCGGACTATAAAAGCCAAATAACAAAGCATAGTTCTCACCAAGATGTGATTGTGCATACTTTGCAGGTGGGAACCCACAGGAGCAGAATTTGGGCGGAACATGATTGGGGTGCACATTTATGTGCATAGATTATCAAATGTTATACTCTGAATGTGTTATTTTGTGGTCTAGGTGCATACATTTACACCAGCTCTTATAGAATTACTCTCTACATGATTACAAATGAGCATTATCCTTTAAGTTGCTTCCTACTCTTAGCTGCTAGAGAGGCTTTAGCATTTGGTCTTCAGAGAGATGGAACATGGGCAAGTCAAACTGAGATGTGAATGATGGCTCCATGATGAGAGCCAGTTAGGAAGGAATAGGGGATGAGACTATATTCTTTGAAAAGCCAAAGGGGAATTACAATTAGAGGAAACAGAATTAGAGCGGGCTATGGGAGGGAATAGTCGTAAAAGATGTGTGTCAAGAATATATGCGGCATTGCTCACATATAGGAATCCAATTAAGGGGTACACACAGAAATGGGAACAAGATATAGGGATTACACATGAACCACAGAGATGGGAAAGGACGATAGGCTTCCTATTAAAGGGGTCGGTGACTAGCTCAATGATAGAAAATGGATATAAAATTTTGTATCGCTGGTATTACACCCCACATAGAATAGCAAAAATGTTTCCAGGAACTTCGAATCAATGTTGGAGAGGGTATCAAATCAAGGGAGATATGAAACATATATGGTGGTCCTGTCCAAAGATACAACTTTATTGGCAGGAATGTCTCAAACTATTGCAACAGCTGCTGGGCAGAGAATATCCGAACACAATAGACCACTGCTTATTGCAATTTCACCCATCAGGACTTTTAAGACCACTTCTTGTTTGGCCTCTATGTTTTTAGGGGCTGTTAAGATTATGATAACCGCCGCCTGGAAACAACAACTGGCTCCTCCAGTGGTCAAAGTTTTACATAAAATGGATTATATATAGCAAATGGTAAAATTAACAGCAATGAAGAATGGACAGCTGAGCCAATTTTATAGGATTTGGGACAAATATAAGACATGGAGATACCAGGCGGGAATTGATTTGGAAGCTCCTCAATTGGTGGTGCCGGTGATGTGAAACCAATTCGCAAAACGGGGCTTACCCTCTGCGGAACTGTTAAACATAAAACAATTATACACCAAAGAGATAGGATACTGCAGGGATTGGGGGGGAGAGGGGGGACAAGGGAGGGGGATAATCCTATGATGTAGACTGTGATATTGATGGTTTATATATTTAAGATGTTTCAATATTAAAAATAAAGTTATTAAAAAAAAGAGAAAAGAGAGAGAAAAAAAAAAGAAGGAATAGGGGAACAAAGATCATTCATGATGGCTTTCTGGAAAATATCAGAATGGAAAAAAATAAAGAAAAAAAATAGTGTATGAGGAAAAGAAGTAGACAACATGAGAGAGAAAGCTCAAACACAGATAATATATAGTAACATAGTAGATGATGGCAGAAAAAGACCTGCACCGTCCATCCAGTCTGCCCAACAAGATAACTCATATTTGCTGCTTTTTGTGTATACCCTACTTTGATTTGTACCTGTGCTCTTCAGGGCACAGACCGTATAAGTCTGCCCAGCACTATCCCCGCCTCCCAACCACCATTCCCGCTGCCCACCACCGGCTCTGGCACAGACCGTACAAGTCTGTCCAGCACTATCCCCATCTCCCAACCACCAGCCCTGCCTCCCGATCTTGACTAAGCTCCTGAGGATCCATTCCTTCGGCACAGGATTCCTTTATGCTTATCCCACGCATGTTTGAATTCCATTACCGTTTTCATTTCCACCACCTCCCGTGGGAGGGCATTCCAAGCATCTACTACTCTCTCCGTGAAAAAATATGATAGCATACCTCCAGAAAGGCTTGGACAGTAAACGCTGTATCCCAGAGCTGTGATCCATTGGTACCCTGAAAGAAGCAGTTGTCAGTTCAAATGCTACATTTGCACTGTAACCACACTCAGACAACTGTAAAAAAGTGAACCTAAATATACAGTCTGTGGGTACTTTTGTCCTATAGATTTTAAAAATCATTTTTCAAAGGGAACCAGTTCCCTCTTAAAACTGAGTTTGAAAAAGGATATATACAAATCTACATCTGCTCCTTAAGCGAGTATTTTTCCCAGCCAAACTTACACACGTAGTTTAGGAAATCCAAAGGTGTATGCACAAGTCTACTCTCTGCCTCTAGCAAAAGCTCCCTGATGGGCAGGCAAATTTATGTGTATAGAGCGAATGCTACATACCTGTAGAAGGTATTCTCCGAGGACAGCAGGCTGATTGTTCTCACTGATGGGTGACGTCCACGGCAACCCCCTCCAATCGGAATCTTCACTAGCAAAGGCCTTTGCTAGCCCTCGCGCGCCCATGTGCACCGCGCATGCGCGACCGTCTTCCCGCCCGAACCGGCTCGTGTTCATTAGTCCCGTATATAGCAAGACAATACAAAGACAAGGGAAGACACAACTCCAAAGGGGAGGCAGGCGGGTTTGTGAGAACAATCAGCCTGCTGTCCTCGGAGAATACCTTCTACAGGTATGTAGCATTCGCTTTCTCCGAGGACAAGCAGGCTGCTTGTTCTCACTGATGGGGTATCCCTAGCCCCCAGGCTCACTCAAAACAACAATCATGGTCAATTGGGCCTCGCAACGGTGAGGACATAACTGAGATTGACCTAATAACTTATCCAACTAACAGAGTGTAGCCTGGAACAGAATAAACATGGGCCTAGGGGGGTGGAGTTGGATTCTAAACCTCGAACAGATTCTGAAGCACTGACTGCCCGAACTGACTGTCGCGTCGGGTATCCTGCTGCAGGCAGTAATGAGATGTGAATGTGTGGACAGATGACCACGTCGCAGCCTTGCAAATCTCTTCAATAGTGGCTGACTTCTAGTGGGCCACAGACGCTGCCATGGCTCCAACATTATGAGCCGTGACATGACCCTCAAGAGCCAGCCCAGCCTGGGCGTAAGTGAAGGAAATGCAATCTGCTAGCCAATTGGAAATGGTGCATTTCCCCATAGCCACTCCCCTCCTGTTGGGATCAAAAGAAACAAACAATTGGGCGGACTGTCTGTTGGGCTGTGTCCGCTCCAGATAGAAGGCCAATGCTCTTTTGCAGTCCAATGTGTGCAGCTGACGTTCAGCAGGGCAGGAATGCGGACGGGGAAAGAATGTTGGCAAGACAATTGACTGGTTCAGATGGAACTCCGACACTACCTTCTGCAAGAACTTAGGGTGAGTGCGGAGGACTACTCTATTATGATGAAATCTGGTGTAAGGGGCCTGGGTTATCAGGGCCTGAAGCTCACTGACTCTACGAGCTGAAGTAACTGCCACCAAGAAAATGACCTTCCAGGTCAAGTACTTCAGATGGCAGGAGTTCAGTGGCTCAAAAGGAGGTTTCATCAGCTGGGTGAGAACGACATTGAGATCCCATGACACTGTAGGAGGTTTGACGGGGGGCTTTGACAAAAGCAAACCTCTCATGAAGCGAACAACTAAAGGCTGTCCTGAGATCGGCTTACCTTCCACACGGTAATGGTATGCACTGATTGCGCTAAGGTGAACCCTTACAGAGTTGGTCTTGAGACCAGACTCAGACAAGTGCAGAAGATATTCAAGCAGGGTCTGTGTAGGACAGGAGCGAGGATCTAAGGCCTTGCTGTCACACTAGACGGCAAACCTCCTCCATAAAAAGAAGTAACTCCTCTTAGTGGAATCTTTTCTGGAAGCAAGCAAGACACGGGAGACACCCTCCAACAGACCCAAAGAGGCAAAGTCTACGCTCTCAACATCCAGGCCGTGAGAGCCAGAGACTGGAGGTTGGGATGCAGAAGCGCCCCTTCGTCCCGTGTGATGAGGGTCGGAAAACACTCCAATCTCCACGGTTCTTCGGAGGACAACTCCAGAAGGAGAGGGAACCAGATCTGACTCGGCCAAAAAGGAGCAATCAGAATCATGGTGCCTCGGTCTTGCTTGAGTTTCAACAAAGTCTTCCCCACCAGAGGTATGGGAGGATAAGCATACAGCAGGCCTTCCCCCCAATCCAGGAGGAAGGCATCCGATGCCAGTCGGCCGTGGGCCTGAAGTCTGGAACAGAACTGAGGGACCTTGTGGTTGGCTCGAGATGTAAAAAGAGATCTACCAAGGGGGTGCCCCACACCTGGAAGATCCGGCGCACTACTCTGGAGTTGAGCGACCACTCGTGAGGTTGCATAATCCTGCTGAACCTGTCGGCCAGACTGTTGTTTACGCCTGCCAGATATGTGGCTTGGAGCAACATGCCGTAACGGCGAACCCACAGCCACATGCTGACGGCTTCCTGACACAGGGGGCGAGATCCGGTGCCCCCCTGCTTGTTGATGTAATACATGGCAACCTGGTTGTCTGGCTGAATTTGGATAATTTGGTGGGACAGCCGATCTCTGAAAGCCTTCAGAGCGTTCCAGACCGCTCGTAACTCCAGGAGATTGATCTGCAGATCGCGTTCCTGGAGGGACCAGCTTCCCTGGGTGTGAAGCCCATTTACATGAGCTCCCCACCCCAGGAGAGACGCATCCGTAGTCAGCACTTTTTGTGGCTGAGGAATTTGGAAAGGGCGTCCCAGAGTCAAACTGGACCAAATCGTCCACCAGTACAGGGATTTGAGAAAACTCGTGGAAAGGTGGATCACGTCCTCTAGATCCCCAGCAGCCTGAAACCACTGGGAAGCTAGGGTACATTGAGCAGATCGCATGTGAAGATGAGCCATGGGAGTCACATGAACTGTGGAGGCCATGTGGCCAAGCAATCTCAACATCTGCCGAGCTGTGATCTGCCGGGACGCTCGTACCCGCGAGACGAGGGACAGCAGATTGTTGGCCCTTGTCTCCGGAAGATAAACACGAGCCGTCCGAGAATCCAGCAGAGCTCCTATGAATTCGAGTCTCTGTACTGGGAGAAGATGGGACTTTGGATAATTTATCACAAACCCCAGTAGCTCCAGTAGTCGAATAGTCATCTGCATGGACTGTAGAGCTCCTGCCTCGGAATTGTTCTTCACCAGCCAATCGTCGAGATAAGGGAACACGTGCACTCCCAGCCTGCGAAGCGCTGCTGCTACTACAGCCAGGCACTTCATGAACACCCTGGGCGCAGAGGCGAGCCCAAATGGTAGCATACAGTACTGGAAGTGACGTGTGCCCAGACGAAATCACAGATACTGCCTGTGAGCTGGCAATATCGGGATGTGCGTGTAGGCGTCCTTCAAGTCCAGAGAGCATAGCCAATCGTTTTCCTGAATCATGGGAAGAAGGGTGCCCAGGTAAAGCATCCTGAACTTTTCCTTGACCAGATATTTGTTCAGGGCCCTTAGGTCTAGGATGGGACGCATCCCCCCTGTTTTCTTTTCCACAAGGAAGTACCTGGAATAGAATCCCAGCCCTTCTTGCCCGGATGGCACGGGCTCGACCGCATTGGCGCTGAGAAGGGCGGAGAGTTCCTCTGCAAGTACCTGCTTGTGCTGGAAGCTGTAGAACTGAGCTCCCGGTGGGAAATTTGGAGGCTTTGAGGCCAAATTGAGGGCATACCCTTGCCGGACTATTTGAAGAACCCAACGGTCGGAGGTTATAAGAGGCCACCTTTGGTGAAAAACTTTCAACCTCACCCCGACCGGCAGATCGCCCGGCACAGACACGTTGATGTCGGCTATGCTCTGCTGGAGCCAGTCAAAAGCTCGTCCCCTGCTTTTGCTGGGGAGCCGTGAGGCCTTGCTGAGGCGCACGCTGCTGACGAGAGCGCGCGCGCTGGGGCTTAGCCTGGGCCGCAGGCTGGCGAGAGGGAGGATTGTACCTATGCTTACCAGAAGAGTAGGGAACAACCCTCCTTCCCCCATAAAAACGTCTACCTGATGAGGTAGATGCTGAAGGCTGCCGGCGGGAGAATTTGTCGAAAGCGTTATCCCGCTGGTGGAGCTGTTCTACCACCTGTTCGACCTTTTCTCCAAAAATGTTATCCGCTCGGCAAGGGGAGTCCGCAATCCGCTGCTGGATCCTATTCTCCAGGTCGGAGGCACGCAGCCATTAGAGTCTGCGCATCACCACACCTTGAGCAGCGGCCCTGGACGCAAAATCAAAGGTATCATATACCCCTCTGGCCAGGAATTTTCTGCATGCCTTCAGCTGCCTCACCACCTCCTGAAATGGCTTGTCTTGCTCACAAGGGAGCTTGTCCACCAAGTCCGCCAACTGTCGCACATTGTTCCGCATATGAATGCTCGTGTAGAGCTGGTAGGACTGAATCTTGGCCACGAGCATACAGGAATGATAGGCCTTCCTCTCAAAGGAGTCTAAGGTTCTGGAGTCTCTGCCCGGGGGCGCCGAAGCATGCTCTCTAGAACTCTTAGCCTTCTTTAGGGCCAGATCCACCACACCAGAGTCGTGAAGCAGCTGAGTGCGCATCAGCTCTGGGTCCCCATGGATCAGATACTGGGATTCAATCTTCTTGGGAATGTGGGGATTAGTTAATGGCTTGGTGCAGTTCGCCAGCAATGTCTTTTTTAGGACATGATGCATGGGTACTGTGGACGCTTTCTTAGGTGGAGAAGGATAGTCCAAGAGCTCAAACATCTCAGCCCTGGGCTCATCCTCCACGACCACCGGGAAGGGGATGGCCGTAGACATCTCCCGGACAAAGGCCGCGAAAGACAGACTCTCGGGAGGAGAAAGCTGCCTTTCAGGGGAGGGAGTGGGGTCAGAAGGAAGGCCATCAGACTCCTCGTCAGAGAAATATCTGATGTCCTCCTCCTCCTCCCACGAGGCCTCACCATCGGTATCAGACACAAGTTCACGAACCTGCGTCTGAAGCCGTGCCCGATTCGACTCCGTGGAAACACGGCCACGGTAGGAGCGTCGAGAGGTGGACTCCCTTGCCAGCGTCGTCAGGGAGTCTGCCTGGGAGGCGGCCTTAGCCGGTACCGCAAGCGGTACTGATACCGGGGACAAGGGTGGACAATCTCTTAGCCCTTGTGTCCTTGGCTCGAGCGTCTCAACAGATCACAGCTCGGCAGATGTTGAGAATCTTAGGTCACATGGCTTCCACAGTTCATGTAACTCCCATGGCACGCCTACAAATGAGATCAGCTCAATGGACCCTAGCTTCCCAGTGGTGCCAGGCCACAGGGGATCTAGAGGATGTCATCCATCTCTCCACTGACTTTTTCAGTTCCCTTCAGTGATGGACCATTCAATCCAATCTGACCTTGGTACGTCCATTCCAAATTCCTCAGCCACAGAAAGTGTTGATGACGGATGCATCCCTCTTGGGGTGGGGAGCACATGTAGATGGGCTTCACACTCAAGAAGCTTGGTCCTTTCAGGAAAAGGATCTTCAGATCAACCTCCTGGAGTTACGAGCGATCTAGAACGCTCTCAAGGCTTTCAGAGATCGGCTATCCAGTCAAATTATTTTAATTCAGACAGACAATCAGGTTGCAATGTACTACATCAACAAGCAGGGGGGCACCGGATCTCGCCCTCTGTGTCAGGAAGCCGTCAGGATGTGGCGTTGGGCTCACCATCACGGTATGTTTCTCCAGGCCTTGTACCTGCCAGGCGTAAACAACAGTCTGGCCGACAGACTGAACAGGATAATGCAACCTCACGAGTGGTCTCTGAATATGGACGTTGTCCGCAAGATCTTCCGAGCGTGGGGCACCCCCTCGGTGGATCTTTTTGCCACTCAGATCAATCACAAATTCCCTCAGTTCAGTTCCAGGCTTCAGGCCCATGACAGACTAGCATCTGATGCCTTTCTCCTACATTGGGGGATAGGTCTAATGTATGCGTATCCTCCCATCCATTTAGTAGGGAAAACTCTTCTGAAGCAAGACTGCAGAACCATGATTCTGATTGCACCTTTTTGGCCCCGTCAGATCTGGTTCCCTCTTCTTCTGGAGTTGTCCTCCGAAGAACCATGGAGATTGGAGTGTTTTCCGACCCTCATCACTCAGCACGAGGGGTCACTTCTACATCCCAACCTCCAGTCTCTGGCTCTCACGGCCTGGATGTTGAGAACTTAGAAGTTGCCTCTTTAGGTCTGTCGGAGGGTGTTTCCCGAGTCTTGTTTGCTTCCAGGAAAGATTCCACAAAAAAGAGTTACTCTTTCAAATGGAGGAGGTTTGCCGTCTGGTGTGACAGCAAGGCCCTAGATCCTTTTTCATGTCGTACATGGACCCTGCTTGAATACCTTCTACACTTGTCAAAGTCTAGTCTCAAGACCAACTCCATAAGGGTTCACCTTAGTGCAATTAGTGCTTATCATCACCGTGTAGAGGGTATGCCTATGTCTGGACAGCCTTTAGTTCGCTTCATGAGAGGTTTGCTTTTGTCAAAGCCCCCTGTCAGACCTTCACCAGTGTCATGGGATCTCAACGTCGTTCTCACCCAGCTGATGAAAGCTCCTTTTGAGCCACTGAATTCCTGCCATCTGAAGTATTTGACCTGGAAGGTCATTTTCTTGGTGGCTGTTACTTCAGCTCGTAGAGTCAGTGATCTCCAAGCCCTGGTAGTTCCATCATAACAGAGTAGTCCTCCGCACTCACCCTAAGTTCTTGCCGAAGGTGGTGTCGGAGTTCCATCTGAACCAGTCAGTTGTCTTGCCAACATTTTTTCCCTTTCCACACCCTGGTGAGGTCAAGTTGCACACCTTGCACTGTAAGAGAGCGTTGGCCTTTTACATAGAGCGGACAAAGCCCTATAGACAGTCCGCCCAGTTGTTTGTTTCTTTTGACCCTAACAGGAGGGGAGTTGCCATCAGAAAACGCACAATCTCTAATTGGCTAGCAGATTGCATTTCCTTCACTTATGCCCATACTGGGCTGACTCTGGAGGGCCATGTCACGGCTCATAATGTTAGAGCCATGGCTGCATCAGTGGCTCACTTAAAGTCAGCCTCCATTGAAGAGATTTGCAAGGCTGAAACGTGGTCATCTGTCCACACCTTCACATCTCACTACTGCCTTCAGCAGGATTCCCGACGCGACAGTCGGTTTGGGCAGTCGGTGCTGCAGAATCTGTTTGAGGTTTAGAATCCAACTCCACCCTCTTAGGCCCATTTATATTCTGTTCCAGGCTCCACTCTCATAGTTGTGTTTTTTTTAGGTCAATCTAAGTTATGTCCTCGCCGTTGCGGGGCCCAATTGACCAACGTTTATTGTTTTGAGTGAGCCTGGGTGCTAGGGATACCCTATACGTGATAATATTCAGCCTGCTTGTCATTGGAGAAAATGAAGATACATACCTGTAGCAGGTATTCTCCGAGGACAGCAGGCTGAATATTATCACAACCCACCCTCCTCCCCTCTGGAGTTGTTCCTGCTCTACTCTTTTGCTTTTCATTAACTAGCGGTGGCACGCTCGTGTCACGGGCATGAACTTGCTCGCGCATGCGCAGTGCGTTCTGTCCCATGCGATGCAGCGTTCTCGAAGTTTCTTTGTTTTGAAGAGTTCCGATCTCCTGGGCAGTCGCGGATGACGACCCATACGTAATACTATTCAGCCTGCTGTCCTCAGAATATACCTGCTACAGGCATGTATCTTCATTTTATTGGAAGATCTTCTCCTAGTACTTAGGATATCAAAGGACTAAAAATCCAGATGAGAACAGCTTAGCTTAGAGGGGTGAAAGGTTTGCCAGTTGTTACCTTTTTTGCCTCAGACAGAAGGGTAAGAGGAGACATAAGTATACTGTATAAATACATAAAGGTTCATACAAATACATTTCAGGGAGATTTGCTCAAACTACCACAACCCCAGAATAATGAACATATGAAGAACACTTCCTCTAAATATGGAGCTTTCTTTTGTTGAAGATAGTGCTAAGAGACTGAAAATGCTTTCAGAGGAATTCAAATTGGTTATATCTATGAACTTGTTTAAAAGTAGAATAAATGGGTTTCTGGAGAAGAGGCCAGTGGGTGTATGTGATGTGCTACTTGGATTTTAGATGCTTATGCTAGGAAACAAACCCTGCTGTAACATTTGTTAAATTTTGCTTGATCATTACTAGAAAGCTGCCAGAGACAATCAAGGAAGCTTGGCCCTAACATTATATTGCTGTGGTCTCCATGTATGCTCAGAGTGAAAAACTGACACTGTTCTAGTATTGCATTGCTGTAAAAAACACTTGGTAGTGGGGATAGACAAAGGATGATGAATGTAATGAAATTTAACTGTGCTTGTAGTTATGGGGAGGACAGTTTTCTAAGACATTTCTGCTCATAAAACAAGATTTTATGCACAGAAATGGGATTTTTGAATTTTGCCCACTTTCTGCAGGTTAACTTATTTGCACAGTTTCATTCTCCGAGGACAAGCAGGCTGCTTGTTCTCACTGATGGGTGACGTCCACGGCAGCCCCCTCCAATCGGAATCTTCACTAGCAAAGGCCTTTGCTAGCCCTCGCGCGCCCATGCGCACCGCGCATGCGCGACCGTCTTCCCGCCCGAACTGGCTCGTGTTCGTCAGTCTTCTTTTGTCCGCGCTCAGGACGGTCGTGTTTTGCGCCATTTCATGCCCCTCAAGTTTACCTCATGCGTCTTCGCGATTTTCGCTTTAAAAAAAAAAAAAAAAAAGAGACCGATCAGGCCTCGGTACGGGTTTTTTCTCCCTTCCTTTTGGTGCCTTTCGTCATCATCGCGAATTTTGATTTCGCCGGCGTGATTTTTCCGCCCATGTCATCGAAGTCTTCCAGCGGCTTCAAGAAGTGCACCCAGTGCGCCCGGGTAATCTCGCTCACTGATAGGCACGCTTCGTGTCTTCAGTGTCTGGGGGCTGGGCACCGCCCGCAGGCCTGTAGTCTTTGTGCTCTTTTGAAAAAGAGGATTCAGGTAGCGAGATTGGCCCAGTGGAACGTGTTGTTCTCGGGTTCTTCGACGACAACAGCACGGGACTCGTTGAGTCCATCGACGCGCGAGGGCTAGCAAAGGCCTTTGCTAGTGAAGTTTCCGATTTGAGGGGGCTGCCGTGGACGTCACCCATCAGTGAAAACAAGCAGCCTGCTTGTCCTCGGAGAATTGATTAGAAACCCCAGTAGCTCTAGCACTTGAATAGTCATCTGCATGGACTGTAAAGCTCCAGCCTCCGAGGTGCTCTTCACCAGCCAATCGTTGAGATAAGGAAAGACATGCACTCCCAGTCTGTGTAGCGATGCTGCGACAACTGCCTGGCATTTTGTGAAGACCCTGGGTGCAGATGCGAGACCAAAAGACAGAACACAGAACTGGAAGTACCGAGTTCCCAACTGAAAAAGAAGATACTTCCTGTGAGCTGGAGTATCGGGATGTGAGTATAGGCGTCCTTTTAAGTCCAGAGAGCATAACCAAACATTTTCCTGAATCATGTGAAGAAGGGTGCCCAGGGAAAGCATCCTGAACTTTTCTTGGACTAGGAATTTGTTCAGGGCTCTTAGGTCTAGGATGGGAATAATCCCAGCCCTTCTTCCCCTGGTGGAATGGGTTCGACCGCATTGGCCTTTAGAAGAGGAGACAGTAGCAGAAGACGGCCGGCGGGAGAGAGAATCCATGGCATCATGATGCTTTTTGATCTGATCAACCATGTCCTCTACTTTTTCTCCAAAGAGATTATCCCCCCCGACAAGAAACATCCGCCATCCGCTGATCCATCTGATCCAGGGCAGAGACACGCATCCCTACACCTTGAGCAGCTACTCAGGATGCTACGTCAAAAGTGTCTTAAGACCCCCTGGCCAGGAATTTGCGACACGCCTTCTGCTGCCTGACCACCAGGTGAAAAGGTTCAGCAAGCTCCGGAGGAAGTGCTTCAACTAAACTGGACAGTTGCCTCACCGAGTTCCGTAAGTGAATGCTCGTGTAGAGCTGATAAGACTGGATCTTGGCGGGCGAGCATAGCGGCCTGATACGTTCGTCTCCCACAAGAATCCAAGGTCCTAGACTCTCTTCCTGGGGGCGCCAAGGCATAGTCTCTAGTACTCTTGGCTCTTCTGAGAGCAGAGTCCACCACCATGGAATCGTGAGGAAGTTGGGCCTTCACCATTACAGGCTCTCCATGGACTCTGTACTAGGACTCTGACTTCTTGGGGACCACTGGATTAGAAAGAGGGCAAGACCACTTCCATGAGTGTATTATGCAGAGGGGCCGCTGTAACCTCAGCAGGCAGAGAAGGATAATCCAGGACCTCGAGCATCTCAGCCCTGGGCTCATCCACAACATTCATATGGAATGGAATGTCCTTACACATTTCCCGCACAAAGGATGAGAAAGAAAGACTCTCAGGTGAAGACATCCTAGTTTCAATTGGTGGAGTAGGATCAGAGGGAAGCCCACACGACTCTTCCTCCAAAAAGTATCTGGGGTTCTCCTCCTCTTCCCATGAGCGCTCCTCATCGGTGTCGGACAAAAGCTCCCTAAGAGCAGCCCGAACCCGAGCTTGTCTCGACGTCGAGGATCGACGACTTTGAGGGGGTGTCAAGAAGTCGACTCCTGCCTAGACTCCGGCGAAGCTTCCTCCACCGACGTTGAGGGGGAATCGACCCAGGTCAGCCAGCCGACGTCGGTACTGCAAGCGGCACCGAGGAAGGGGGCCTCCTCACAGGTGATGGCCCAGATGCCACCTCCACAGTCGATATGGAAGGCGCAAGCACCCCCGACACCGATGCAGACTGGCGAAGCAACCCCTCCAGAAGATCCGGAAGAAGGGCCCTGATGCACTCGTCGAGAGCTTCCATCGGAAAAGGCTTTGGGGGGGTGGCGGTGCAGGAGTCGGTAGCAGACTCTGAGGGGGCTCGAGAGTCGGTGCCAGGCTGCCAGATGACTGACGCATCGGCACTTCTTGTATGGAGGGTGAGCGGTCCTCCCAGCGCCGACGCTTCTCGGGTACCGACCGCCTCGGCTCCACGGAGCTCTCGGTACCGTGCATGGAAGGAAATCGATGACGGTGCTTCTTAACCTTCGCTTGACGCCCATTATCGAGACTCCTCAGTACTGAAGAAAAGGACATGGAATCCTCATGCCTCTTTGGGGCCGAGTCTAATGAAGGTCGGTCCCGGGGGGGGGGGGGGGGGGGGCTGCATAGCAGTAGGCCTTGAGATGGGCGGAGACCCACTCGATGACTTGCTGCTCCCAGTTCGATGCGGTCGTTCGGCAGCCATTACCTGAGCTCTCTGTGTCACTGCTTCCTTCGACGTCGATGCCGCCGATCTCGGTACTGATGTCGATGCCAACGTCGAAGGACTGGACTGGTCAGAAAAAAGTGTCTCACACTGAGCTTCTCGAGCCACTTGGGTCCATTTCTTCATCAACTTACACAGTTTACAGGCAGCTGGGAGATGGTCAGGCCCAAGACACTGAAGGCACCACGCATGGGGGTCGGTAGATGAGATGGTCCGGTTGCAGCGAGTACAGCGTTTGAAGCCGCTGGGGGTCTTCGATGACATGGGTGGGAAAATAGCGTCCGCAAAATCAAAAGGCTCAATGGTGCCAATGACAAGGCACAAAAAAGGGGAAAAAAAGACGCGGTCGAGCAGCCTAAAGGGCGGCCGCAACGAAAAAGAAAGGAAACTTCAAAGAGGAAGAAAAGAATAAAAAGTAAAGGAAAAAACTAAGTATATATATATATATATATATTTTTTTTTTTTTTTTTTTTTTTTAAATCTGAGAGGAACTTGAGAACAAGAAGAGAGGGCGTGATAAACGTGGGAAAAAACAGTTCTCCTGAGCCAAAAAGGAAGTAGCAGCAAAACACAACTCTCCTGAAGCAAGGATCAAAAATAACTAGTGGTGGCACGCTCGTGATGCGGGCGGGAACCTGCTCGCGCATGCGCGGTGCGTTCTGTCCCGCGTAACGCAGCGTTCTCAAAGTTTCTTTGTTTTGAAGAGCTCCGGTCTCCTGGGCCGTCGCGGACAACGACCCATACGTGATAATATTCAGCCTGCTTGTCCTCTGAGAAAATAAGCTTGATCATCATTAGAAAGCTGCCAGAGGCAATCAAGGAAGCTTGGCCCTAACATTATATTGCTGTGGTCTCCAAGTATGTTCTCAAACTTTTGCTCACTCTCCCAGTTTTACTGGATGTCACATGACTAAGAATATCAAATTCTAGAATAGTGCTATTCACGTTTGCCTGGGTATTAGTAAAAAGTACTGACCCATTCAGTTTGTATGTTACTCATTTTTACAGCTTATTTTTTATTTATTTCCTGCATTTGTATCCCACATTTTCCCAGGCTCAATGTGGCTTACATTGTTCCTTCATGGTGATCACCATTCCAGAGAGAGAGATACAAGTGGTATTACATAAAGATCATGAGTGAGATAGAGGGGAATAATCGAATGTCGCCGGCCATCTCTATGGACGGCCATCTCCGGGGCCGGCTCTGTAAATGGGTGGAGCCAACCGTATTTTCGAAAAAGATGGCCGGCCATCTTTTTCTTCGCTAATAGGTTGGGCCCAGCCAAATGTCAGAGATGGCTGGGTATGAGAATACATTTTGGTCCAAACAATTTCATATGATCTGCTCTCCAAGATACCTTAATCAGAAGATAAAAAGTGCTCATTGGGCACTACAGATGAGGTGATACTGAAGTATGACACTGATGATGCATGTAAAAATCTCTGGAATGCGTCAGTGCAACCTATGTGTGTGGAAAGCCTGGTCCAAATTGTCCTCAACACATACAGGCATTTTCACTAATGTCACCAAAGTATTAGTCTTGTGTCCCAGAACTTCCTTTGACCTGTATAATTATGTTTGCTCTGGAGCACTCTTCCTCATAATTCAGACATAGAAAGTGGTGAGCTGAGGTTTGTGGATCAGAGAGTAACAAACAGTACCTGCATCTTCATGCCATCGAGGCCCAGCCTAAAACAGAAGAAAAACTGTTCAATTCAATGGCAAATCATCATCATTGAGCACACAGCTGTGGAATGCACAATCAACGAAATAACCAACTTTTGCAAATCTCTGAAAACCTCTCTCTTCAACAAGGCCTACCACTATAATCCATAGCTTAACTATAACACATCACCAATCCACCCTTATTCTGAATGTCTTCTTTCTATAACTGTTTGCTTAACTCTTTTTGTCCTCCTGGATCTCTTTGTAACACCAATTGTATCTATTTACCCTGGAATGGCGATGCCATTACAGGTCTTTGTAAGCCACATTGAGCCTGCAAATAGGTGGGAAAATGTGGAATACAAGTGCAATAAATAAATAAATAAATTTAGCAGATAAATGCACATGCCAAACAGAAGGACCACTGTAGTATTACATTACTGATGTGTAGGTGATTAGTTTCTTCTGCAATTCATCTATTCTTGACCTAATATTCCCGTTAATCCTTTCCAAGTGACCAATCATCTCTCTGCAACCCCAATCTCCCACCCCAGTCAATTCAGCCAACATTTTCAAACCACCTCCCAACTAAACTAGTGGATTCCACCACGCACCCTATCCCCACCATTGCCTTCCTTATTTCATAAATTTTGCTGTACTGTTTTTGAATTAGGTGGAGTTTTTTGTTTTGTAAAATATTCTATGGTATTTTATGTTTGTTTATCTTTGCTTTAAATGTTTGTGATTTGCTTTGAACTCCTTAGGGGAAGGCAGAATATAAACTTTAAAATGTAAAATAAATTGAAATTAATAACCTGGATACTTGTACCATCTACACCTTAGTAATTAATTCTGATTGGCATTCCCTCATATATTCCCCATTTCCCATGCACACTTATACTGTATGCTGCATCTTCAGATATTCTGGTAACCCCTATGAAAAAGTTCCATCTCTCATCTCACACTTACCAGAGGTAATCAGGAATTCTGGACACATGCTCCTGAAAAGCTGAGGACTGCGGCCCTTCCACATACCAGCGCACTAGCATATTAATTGTTTTAGATATCTACACAAAAATAAGACACCATAACTCAGCCTCTTTCAGGTAAACATACCCAGCATTCACTGCTATTAGCTTACCTCACCACCCAAACTCTCCACAAACATATCCACCAGGAATACGTTCAGCCTGACGCAGGTCCTTCTGCAAACTACCCAGCATGCACTAAATGTAAGCATTCAATTCCTCCGTAGACCATACTCAGGATACCCTGTTGAGCTTGGAGCCACTAGAAATGGTTAATGAGAGTTGCCTTACCGGGCCAATGCTGATGCACTTAGTGAACCTGTCATCAGCCTTGATGTGATCATAGAGCTCATCCATGGCTTGTCGGCGTAGGCTGCCACTATGATGTGTCTCATACCAATTAAGTATTCCTAAAAAAAAAATGAACACAAGTTCACTAAATACTGGAACCTGCCATTGCTTCACCCACAGTGGTATCTTATTTTCTCCTTGTCCCCCCACCCTCATATGCCCTGTACCTTCAAGGCTAATAAATAACGTGGAGGGGCATAATCGAACGTTGTCGGCAAAATAGTTCGCCAGCGATCTATTTTGGCGGCAGCGCAATAGCTGGCCGGAACCGTATTATTGAAAAAGATGGCCGGACATCTTTTTTTCCGATAATACGGTTTAGCCCGGCCAAATGCCAGAGTTCGCTGGGTTTCAGATCGCCGGTTTTGTTTTTCAGCGATAATGGAAAAAAATGCCGGCCATCTCAAACCCAGCGAAATCCAAGGCATTTGGTTATGGGAGGAGCCAGCATTTCTAGTGCACTGGTCCCCCTGACATGCCAGGAAACCAACCGGGCACCCTAGGGTGCACTTCTAAATTTTTTTTTTAAATACAAAAAAAGCTCCCAAGTGCATTGCTCCCTTACCTTGGGTGCTGAGCCCCCCAAACCCACTCCCCACAACTCTACACCATTACCATAGCCCTTATGGGTGAAGGGGGGCAACTACATGTGGGTACAGTGGGTTTTGGGGGGGTTTGGAGGGCTTTACATTTACCACCACAAGTGTAACAGGTAGGGGGGGGATGGACGTGGGTCTGCCTGCCTGAAGTGCACTGCACCCATTAAAAACTACTCCAGGGACTTGCATACTGCTGTCAGGGAGCTGGGTATGACATTTGAGGCTGGCATATAGGCTGGTAAAAAAAAATTTTTGATTTGTATTTTCTTTTAGTGTGGGAGGGGGTTGGTGACCACTGGGGGAGTAAGGGGAGGTCATCCCCCATTCCCTCCGGTAGTCATCTGGTGAGTTGGGGCACCTTTTTGAGGCTTGGTCGTGAAAATAAAAAGGACCAAGTAAACCTGGCGAAATACTGATTAACGCCGCTTTTTTTTTCCATTATCCGCGAAAGCCAGATGGTAGCCACGCCCATGCCCCGCCTTCGTTACGCTGCCGACATGCCCCCTTGAACTTTTGCTGGCAAGGCAACAGGAAAGCAGTGATGCTGTCAAAAAAGCCGCTTTCGATTATACCAATTTCGCCACTTCTGAGAGATCACCGGTCATCTCCCGATTTCTGTCGGGAAACGGCCGGCGATCATTTTCGAAAATAAGCCTGATAGTAGATAACAAAAGGAACTGAGCAACTGACACCATCCTGTCTACACTGCCAATCCTGCTACCAGTCCGAGCACGTCCACCCGTAGAATACTACTTCATATCTAGGACATGATTTATTTTTTTTAATTCCCTCCTTCATGGGCACCTTCCTAAGTACTTCAAAGAGAAAATCGTACAACTACGATTTGGACTGAATTTGAGACACTATTGGAAGATCTCATCTCCCAAACGCTTAAAAGATTTGCCAAATCTCATTGCAAATTAGATATATGCCCAAATAACTTTATGAAATCGGCCCATCAACAATTTATAACAGACCTAACGAAACACATCAATTTTATGCTACAAAATGGACTCTTCCTAAAGGAGAAAGGAAACATTCTACTCACCCCCATCCCCAAAGATGCAAAGAAAAATGCGAGTGAATTAACCTATAGACCAGTAGCATCCATTCCCTTAATAACCGAAATAACAGAAGGGATGGTGACCAAGCAACTCGCAGACTATTTAAATAAGTTCTGAATACTACACGACTCCCAGTCAGGATTGTGTTCTCATCACAGCACTGAAACAGTACTAGTTACGCTCATGACTAAATTCAAACAAACAATTGCAACCGGAAAGAACATACTACTTCTACAATTCGACATGCCAAGCGCCTTCGACATGGTTGATCATGGAATTCTATTACACATCCTTGAACACTTCGGTATTGGAGGCAACGTTCTTAATTGGTTTAAGGGATTCCTAACCACGCATTCATACCAAGTGACATCAAATTCGATTACATCAGCCACGTGGACACCTGAATGTGGAGTTCCATAGGGATCCCCCCTCTCACCGACCATATAAACCTAATGATGATACCCTTGGCCAAACTATTATCAAACCAAAACCTCAACCCATACATATACGCTGATAATGTAACGATCTACATCCCATTCAAACACGACCTAAAAGAAATTTCCAACGACATCAACCAAAGTCTACATATCATGCACTCCTGGGCAGATGCATTTCAATTGAAACAATGCAGAAAAAACCCAATGCCTAATACTCACCTCTCAACACAACACAAACAAATTTACCACCAAACACACACCTAAACTAAATCTACCAATTTTGGAAACCCTAAAAGTTCTTGGAGTTACCATTGATCGGCACCTAACACTTGAGAATCACGCGAAAAACACAACCAAAAAGATGTTCCACTCAATGTGGAAATTAAAAAGATCAAGACCTTTCTTCCCAAGGACCGTCTTCCGTAATCTGGTACAATCATTAGTACTCAGTCATCTAGACTACTGCAACTCACTGTACGCTGGCTGCAAAGAGCAAATACTTTAAAAAACTCCAAACAGCCCAAAACACGGCAGCCAGACTCATATTCGTAAAATCAAGATACGAAAGTGCAAAACCCCTATGAGAGAAGTTACACTGGCTCCCACTCAAAGAATGCATTGCGTTCAAAGTATACACCCTAGCTAACAAAATCATCCACGGCGATGGCCCAGCCTACATGTCAGACCTGATAGACATACCACCCAGGAATGCTAAAAAAATCATCTCGCACATTCCTTAATCTTCATTTCCCCAACTGCAAAGGTCTAAAATACAAATTAATGCACGCATCAACCTTTTCCTATATGAGTACGCAATTCTGGAACGCGTTGCCAAGCAACCTAAAAGCAATCTATGAACTGACCAACTTCCGCAAACTACTGAAGACCCATCTCTTTGACAAGATATACCACAAAGATCAACACATGTAAAACTCCATACATATATCCAGAATGTTTAATAATACCTTCTGCTATATTACTATTATGTATTCTATTACCATTTAACCCAAAATCCTTCTGTAACACCAATGTCTATTCTCTTCTTATTTCCACTATCCACGATGTATTGTAAGCCATTGAGCCTGCAAAGAGGTGGGAAAATGTGGGGTACAAATGCAATAAATAAATAAATAAAAATAAATAAATAAATAACCGATCATGGAAAATCCTCCTACATCTAACCGCAAGTCCTACAGCATATGTCCAGTCAGCAAATAACACCATCATGAATATTGCTCAAACATGCAACATCAACCACATGAACACGAGAAGTATACAGCCTGCAAGACACGTCTGAGTGCATGACTCCTGCATCTTCTAATAATTTCTGTACTATTAATTCTATTATTGCAGAAGGAAATACCAGTTAATGTACCTGCAGCCTGCCAAACAGAACTGCCTGCTAATCAAATTCTCATGCAATCTCTTTGCTTTTTTTTGGCCTCTTCATCTGCTGTGGAAGAGCATTCAATACATCAACTGTTTCAAAGAGTAAGCAGGAAACTGAAATAGGTCTTTTTAGTACATAAGACTATTAATTTATTTATAGTTAGAAACAGGACGCAGCATTTTCTTTGAGGCAAAAGAGAAACTAAACAGAAAGTCTGGTTCAATTTAGTTTATCTCAGCACTTTTTATACCGCACCATGCTTAGAGGCACCAAAGCAGTTAACAGTACATAGTAACACAGTAAATGACAGCAGATAAAGACCTGAACGGTCCCATCCAGTCTACCCAACAAGATAAACTCATTTTACATGGTATGTGATACTTTATCTATACACCCGAGTTTGATTTGTCCTAGCCTTTCTCAGGGCACAGACCGTAAAAGTCTGCCCAGTACTGTTCTTGTACTAAAAGTTCTGAAGTTAACATTGAAGCCCCTTAAAATTTACACTCCAGCCCATCCATATCTATTCAGTTACGATCAGGGCGTAGACCGTAAAAGTCTGCCCAGAACCAGTTTTGTTTCCCCATTACCGACGTTACCACCCAAACTCCGCTAAGATTACATAGATCAATTCCTTCTAAATAGGATTCCTTTGTGTTTATCCCACGCATGTTTGGCAATTAAAATTCAATGCGAAGAAATGCAAAGTGATGCATTTAGGGAGTAGAAACTCACGAGAGACTTATGTGTTAGGCGGTGAGAGTCTGATAGGTACTGAGGGAGAGAGGGATCTTGAGGTGATAGTATCCGAGGATCTGAAGGCGACGAAACAGTGTGACAAGGCGATGGCCGTAGCGAGAAGGTTGCTAGGCTGTATAGAGACAGGTGTGATCAGCAGAAGAAAGGAAGTGTTGATGCCTCTGTACAAGTCGTTGGTGAGGCCCCACCTGGAGTATTGTGTTCAGTTTTGGAGGCCGTACCTTGCGAAGGATGTTAAAAAAATGGAAGCGGTGCAAAGAAAAGCTACGAGAATGGTATGGGATTTGCGTTCCAAGATGTATGAGCAGAGACTTGCTGACATGAACATGTATACCCTGGAGGAAAGGAGGAACAGGGGTGATATGATACAGACGTTCAAATACTTGAAAGGTATTAATCCGCAAAAAAATCTTTTCCGGAGATGGGAAGGCGGTAGAACGAGAGGACATGAAATGAGATTGAAGGGGGGCAGACTCAAAAAAGATGTCAGGAAGTATTTTTTCACGGAGAGGGTGGTGGATGCTTGGAATGCCCTCCCACGGGAGGTGGTGGAGATGAAAACGGTAACGGAATTCAAACATGCGTGGGATATGCATAAAGGAATCCTATTCAGTAGGAATGGATCCTCAGAAGCTTAGCCGAAATTGGGTGGCGGAGCAGGTGGGGGAAGAGAGGTTGGTGGTTGGGAGGCGAGGATAGTGGAGGGCAGACTTATACGGTCTGTGCCAGAGCCGGTGATGGGAGGCGGGACTGGTGGTTGGGAGGCGGGAAATACTGCTGGGCAGACTTGTACGGTCTGTGCCCTGAAAAAGGCAGGTACAAATCAAGGTAAGGTATACACATATGAGTTTATCTTGTTGGGCAGACTGGATGGACCATGCAGGTCTTTTTCTGCCGTCATCTACTATGTTACTATGTATTACTGTTTTCATCTCTACCACCTCCTGTGGATTAATACCTTTCAAATATTTTAACATCTGTATCATGTCACCCCTGTTTCTCCAAGATATACACGTTCAGATTGGCAAGTCTCTCCTCGTACGGGTTGCAGCGCAAATCCCATACCACTTTTGTAGCTTTTCTATGCACCACTTCCAATCTTTTTACATCTTTAGCAAGATACGGCCTCCAAAACTGAACACAATACTCCAAGTGGGGCCTCACCAATGACTTGTAGAGCAGCATCAACACCTCCTTTCTTCTGCTGGTTATACCCCTCTCTTTGCACCCTAGCATTCTTCTGGCCAAGGCCGTCACCTTGTCACATTGTTTCTTCACCTTCATATCCTCTGATACCAACACCCCAAGGTCTCTCTCCTGAGTCGAGCTAAGTAATCTCTCCCCTCCTATCCGGTATCTCTCTTTTGGGTTTCTGCACTTCTTAGCATTAAATTTTAGCTGTCAGACCCTCGACCATCCTTCTAACTTTTGGAGATCCCTTCTCATTGTTTCTACTCCCTCCAGGGTATCCACTCTATTGGCTATCTTCGTGTCATCATCAAAAAGGCAAACCTTTCCTTCCAACCCTTCAGCAATATCTCTCACAAATATATTAAACAGAAAAGGACCCAGCACCAACCCCTGAGGAACTCCACTGCTCACCTTCCTTTCCTATGAGCAGATTCCATTTACCAACACCTTCTGCCACCTGTCGGTCAACCAGTTTCCTATCCTGTTCACCACTTTCGGTCCCAAATTCAGCCCTTTCAGCTTATTCACGAGTCTTCTGTGGGGGACCGTATTAAAGGCTTTGCTGAAATCCAAGTAGATTACATCTAGCGCACATCCCAGTCAAAGAAGTCAATAAGATTCGTTTGGCAGGGTTTTCCTTTGGTAAAGCCATGTTGCTTTGGGTCCTGTAACCCGTTGGCTTCTAGAAAGTTAACTATCCTTTCTTTCAGCAGTAACTCCATTAACTTTCCTACCACCAACGTGAGACTTAACGGTCTGTAGTTTCCCCACTTCTTCCTTGTCTCCACTTTTGTGAAGAGGGACCACATCTGCTCGTCTCCAATCTCGCAGAACCTCTTACGTCTCTAAAGATCTATTAAATAAATCTTTAAGAAGTCCCACCAGGACCTCCCTGAGCTCCCTCAATATCCTGGGATGTATCCCATCTGGCCCCATAGCTCTGTCCACCTTCAGATTCTCCAGCTGTTTATAAAATCTTTCTTCCGTAAACGGTGCAGTATCCACTCCATTCCCAGATATTCCTTCTACAGCTGACCGCGGTCCTTCACCAGAGAGAAGTAATTATTTAGCATGTTCGCTTTATCCTCATCACTCATAGCCATTCTCATTATCATTCAGTCTGCAATTCCATTCCTATCTTTTCTCCTTTCTCCAATATATCTGAAAAAGGTCTTGTCATCTCTCTTTACATCTTTAGCCATTTTTTCTTCCACTTGCACTTTCACTAGTCGTATTTCCCTCTTCGCTTCTTTAAGTTTAATCCAATAATCTTTTCCGTGATCCTCTCGTTGCATTTCTTGAACAAAGCCTCTTTTGCTCTTATTTTTTCAGCTACTTGTTTGGAGAACCATATAGGCTTGTTTACTTTCCTCACAAAAAGATAAGTCGCCAAATTTATAGCAGCCTTTAGCATTGACCACTGATTTTCCACTTCTCCTACGCTTTCCCACTCCAAGAGCTCCTTCTTCAGGTATTCCCCCATTTTATCAAAATCTGTACATCTGAAATCCAGTACTTTGAGTTTTGGGTGTCCACACTCCGCCTTTGCCCTTATATCAAACCATATCGTGTGATGATCAGTATTACATAATTGGGCACCCACCCAGATATTGGAAACACTTCTTCCATTCGTGAGTACTAGATCCAGCATCGACCCAAAAAACATCCAAAAAGAAAAACAAGGGTCAATAGAAGAATAGAAAAGAAGAGGAAGGCTATAAAGGCTGTGAGAGGCCTAGAAGAGGCTGGCTAACTTGGCAGCTCTGGAAAAGTGAACTGAGAACCAGGGATGTTAAGTTAGCCATTTTCACCACCCACTGCCTCCGGTATAAACCAGAGATACCAAGGGTGGACTGCCCCACAGAATAAGATTTATTGGTAACTAGTGGAACCCAGCCCTAGAAAGGCTCTCTTGTAAGCGATTTTTTGTCTCTCCCCTGCCCTCCCCTCCCATGTCCAGTGATTCTCCTCTTCCCTGCCCTCCCATCCGTGTCCCATGATTCTCTTCTCTCCTGTCCTCTCCTCCCATCCATGTCCATCGATTCTGCTCTGCTCTGCCCTACTCTCGATGTGCTGCGATTCTCTCTTCCTTTGTACCTCATCGTTTTCTGGCTGGCTTCCCTTCCATTGATAACATCCTGACGTCAGCTCGCCTCCAGAGTTCCCTTCCCTCTCACTGTTCCGCCCTCTGTCATTAGGTTTTGACGCGAGGGCGAGGCAGTGAGGGGGAATGGAACGCTGAGGCTGGCTGACGTCATCAGATGTTACGAACCCAGGTAGCCAGACAGCAATGGAACGTTGGAGGTACAAATTATTATATAGGATGTGTCAGATACAAATTTACAAAGTTCACAAATGGAAGAAGCAAAAAAAATTAATATTTAGCTTTTTCTGGTGCTTCTAAAAGGATATAGAGTTGAGGCAGTATTAGGACAGTTTTGTAAGGAATTTCCCCAGGTAACAATAATTAGCTGGGTAAAATCTTCGGGCAAAAGCTTTTGTTTACTTAGTACGCACACAGATATATTTTTAACAATTAACTTTTCCACTTCAGCCCAAACTTTCAAAGAGAAAAGCTAAATAAGACTGTTCCCACCAGAGACATAGAAACACATGTGCATGCACTTTCATTCTTTGGGCATACATATCCACATGCACCCACTCTGGTGCTGTGCTGCTATCTGCTGTTCGTGTGCTCATTCAGTACATGTCCCCTCCCCCCACCAGCTCTACCCACCATCATGTAAATTCTGGTATTTGTTGTCAGCTCTTATTTGCAGCCTGTAGCAGAACCCTTACACCATCCCTTTTTTTTTTTTTTTTACTTTTCTATCCCTGCTTAACAATCCCCTACCCAAAACACTCACTGGTTTCACTGGCTCTCTCCAAAGCCCTAAATAGAGCTCAGTCTCCCCAAAGAAGGTTATATGACAGGAGATGTCATGAGGTTAATATTATTGTTTTCCATTTCTGAACTTTTCGTAATGTATGGTGGTGTGGGATTAGGCAGATCCAGGGGAGAAAGACTACTTGAAAAGATGCGTTTTCAGGTTTTTTCTGAATTGTAAATAAAGGGGGCATTTCTATATATGCAGCCTAACAAATCCGCAGGGTAAACAATTCCGCCTAGGCATATTCTATAAGATTTATGTGTGGTATGTAGAATACGCCTAGGCGGACTTCACTGCGACTAAACTACACGCATCCATTTACATCAGCAAAAACATGATGTAAATCCATGCATGTAGATCTATTATTTGTTACATTTGTATCCCACATATTTGCAGGCTCAAATGTGGCTTACATAATACCATAAAGGTATTCGCCAAATCCGGTACGGGATAGGTACAAAATGTTGTATTGGGATAGGGAAGATATGTTGTATTGGGATAGGGAAGAAAAGATTCAATCAAGTTGGGTTGAGGTAAAAGAGTTCATTAATGTCCAATATGATCTTTAATAGTGAAGTGTTGCAGGGTTGAGTCATTTAAGTTGGGTCATTCAGATATGCCCTTCCGAATAGGTGAGTCTTTAATGACTTTCTGAATTTTAGGTAATCATAAGTTGTTTTCACCACTGGGCCATATTCTGTAACAATGCGCATAAATTTTGGTGGAGACTGGGAACTGCGGCGCCGGCGGCTTAGGAGCAGGAGAGGGAGGCAACTAAAAACTGCTCCAGGGACCTGCATACTGCTGTGATGGAGCTGGGTATGACATTTGAGGCTAGCATAGAGGCTGGCAAAGAAATGTTTTTAATTTTTTTTTTTTGGGAGGGAGGAGGTTGGTGACCACTGGGGGAGTATGGGGAGGTGATCCCCAATCCCCTCCGGTGGTCATCTGGTCAGTTTAGGCACCTTTTCAAGGCTTGGTCGTGAACAAAAAAGGTGTTTCTACCCAAGAAAAGGATTTTGGAGTTAGTGTGGACAGTGTATTGAAATCCTCATCTCAGTGGGCTGTGGTGGTAAAAAAAAAAAAAAACAACCCCCCCCCCCCCCCCCCCCCCCCACCGAAACAAATAAAATGCTAGGTATTATTAAGATAGGTATGGAGAATAAAACGGAGAATATCCCAATGCCTCTGATCCATGGCTCAACTCACCCCTATTTGAAGAGGATTTGGTAAATCTAGACAAAAATGATTAAAGGGATGGCATGGCTCTCCTGCGAGGAAAGACTCAACAGGTTTGGGTTCTTGAACATGGAGAAAAGAAGAGAGATGGCCGAAAAGGGTCATAAAATCTACTGGGATAGAATGGATACATCAGGTATAGTTATTCTCTCTTTCCAAAAGTACTAGAACTAAGATATTAGCCCCTGCATGTGTATGTATATGCATGATTGGACTTGGACATATAGAGGGGCATTTTCGACCAGGGACGCCCATCTGTAAGGGCGCCCATCTCTGAGGACGGCGCCACGAGAGGGGCGGGGCTGACCGTATTACCTCTCCTTAAGAAGCCTTCACTCAACCCTACTTGTCCCTCTAATTACCGACCCATCTCCCCCCTCCCTTTTCTCTCCAAATTACTTGAGCGTGCTGTTCACCACCGCTGCCTTGATTTTCTCTCCTCACATGCTATTCTTGGGCCACTACAATCTGGTTTTCGCTCTCTCCACTCAACTGAAACTGTGCTTACTAAAGTCTCCAATGACCTATTACTGGCTAAATCCAGAGGTCTCTATTCCATCCTCATTCTTCTTGATCTTTCCGCTGCTTTTGACACTGTCGATCACAGCATACTCCTCGATACCCTGTCCTCACTTGGATTCCAGGGCTCTGTCCTTTCCTGGTTCTCTTCCTACCTCTCCCTCCGCACCTTCAGTGTTCACTCTGGTGGATCCTCTTCTACTTCTATCCCTCTGCCTGTCGGCGTACCTCAGGGTTCTGTTCTTGGTCCCCTCCTCTTTTCTATCTACACTTCTTCCCTTGGTTCATTAATCTCATCCCATGGCTTTTCCTACCATCTCTATGCTGATGACTTCCAAATCTACCTTTCTACCCCCGATATCTCACCTTGTATCCAAACCAAAGTTTCAGCGTGCTTGTCTGACATTGCTGTCTGGATGTCTCAATGCCACCTGAAATTAAACATGACCAAAACCGAGATTCTCATTTTCCCCCCAAACCCACCTCCCCACTCCCCCCCGTTTTTTATTTCTGTTCATGGCTCTCTCATTCTGTCTCCTCAGCTCGAAACCTTGGGGTCATCTTTGACTCTTCTGCTCATATCCAGCAGATCGCCAAGACTTGTCGTGTCTTTCTTTACAACATCCGTAAAATCCACCACTTTCTTTCCGAGCACTCTACCAAAACCCTCATCCACACCCTTGTCACCTCTCGTTTAGACTACTGCAATCTGCTTCTTGCTGGCCTCCCACTTAGCCACCTCTCCCCTCTCCAATCGGTTCAAAACTCTGCTGCCCGTCTTGTCTTCCGCCAGGGTAGCTTTACTCATACTACCCCTCTCCTCAAGTCGCTTCACTGGCTCCCTATCCGTTTTCACATCCTGTTCAAACTTCTTCTATTAACCTATAAATGTACTCACTCTGCTGCTCCCCAGTATCTCTCCACACTCGGCCTTCCCTACACCCCTTCCCGTGCACTCCGCTCCATGGATAAATCCTTCTTATCTGTTCCCTTCTCCACTACTGCCAACTCCAGACTGCGCGCCTTCTGTCTCGCTGCACCCTACGCCTGGAATAAACTTCCTGAGCCCCTACGTCTTGCCCCATCCTTGGCCACCTTTTAATCTAGACCTAAAGCCCACCTCTTTAACATTGCTTTTGACTCATAACCACTTGTAACCACTCGCCTCCAACTACCCTCCTCCCTGTACACATTAATTGATTTGATTACTTTATTTTTTGTCTATTAGATTTTAAGCTGTTAGAGCAGGGACTGTCTTCTATGTTTGTGCAGCACTGTGTACGCCTTGTAGTGCTATAGAAATGCTAAATAGTAGTAGTAGTAGTAATTATCGAACGAGATGGGCGTCCATCTTTCGTTTCGATAATACGGTTGGGGGGCGCCCATCTCAACATTTAGGTCAACATTAGAGATGGTCGACCTAAATACTGAGATCGCCGGATTTAGAGATGGGTGCCCTCAGTTTTCGCCAATAATGGCAACCGATGGCGCCCATCTCAAAAACGAACAAATTCAAGGCATTTGGTCGTGGGAGAGGCCAGGATTCGTAGTGCACTGGTCCCCCTCACATGCCAGGGCACCCTAGGGGGCACTACAGTGGACTTCGCAAATTGGTCCCAGGTGCATAGCTCCCTTACCTTGGGTGCTGAGCCCCCCCCCCCAAAAAGAACCCCAAAACCCACTCCCCAGAACTATACACCACTACCACAGCCCTAAGGGGTGAAGGGGGGCACCCACATTTGGGTACAGTGGGTTTCAGGTGGGTTTTGAAGGGCTCCCATTTTCCACCACAAGTGTAAAAGGTGGGGGGGATGGGCCTGGGTCCGCCTGCCGGAAATCCACTACACCCACTAAAACTGCTCCAGGGACCTGTATACTGATGCGATGGACCTGAGTATTACATTTGAGGCTGGCATAGAGGCTGGCAAAAAAAAGTTTTTTAAGTTGTTTTTTTGAGGGTGGGAGGGTGTAAGTGACCACTGGGGGAGTCAGGGGAGGTGATCCCAGATTCCCTTCGGTGGTCATCTGGTCAGTTCGGGCACTTTTTTGGGACTTGGACCTGAAAAAAAAGGGACCAAATAAAGTGGACCAAATTCTCGCCAGGGACGCCCTTCCTTTTCCATTCTCGGCCGAGAGTGCCCATCTCTTAAGCACGCCCCTGTCCTGCCTTCGCTACCTTTTCGACAAGCCCCCGGGAACTTTGGCCATCCCGGCGACGGACTGCAGTTGAGGCCGGCCAAAATCAGCTTTCGATTATGCCGATTTCACCGGCCTTGAGAGATGGCCGGCCATCTCTCAATTTGTGTAGGAAGATTGCCGGCCTTGTCTTTCGAAAATAAGCTGGATAGTGACATATACAAATAGATTCTTCGTACTGTATGGATGATCATAAGAAATATGTGTGAAAGAAAAAAACAAATACATTTGTGTAAAGAATACATTAAAAAAGCAACTCTAAGTACATAGATTGTAAATCAAATCATACCCGAAAAAAGTTTGTTTGTTTTGTTGTAATCAGACCATGAATGATATCGTGTTGTAGTGGGTGGAAAAATAAATAAAAATATAACAAGTAAAGAATAGTGAATAATAACTAGAAAAAGATGATAAAAATAATAAAGTAATTAAAAATTTGTTAAAAATACATCAAAAATAGATAAGGGATTTGTAAAAAAACGTGACTGTGTAATTATTGCTTTTAAACGAGAAACGTAACGTCTTTAGATAATAAATATTTTAAGATGATCGTTATATGCAAGCAAAGTGTACCTTTTTAGGTTTTCACTTGATAAAAAACCAAGGAAAATATGGCTTAGGACTTCTGTAAAAGAAAATCAAAGTGTTGATAGTAGGAGAAAAACAAGAAGAATATCAAAAACAAAAACTGAAAATATGAGGACCTACCGTGATGTGAAGAAATATTGTGTAAGTGGTAGTGCTATAAACTTATCGAGTTGATAGATAAATACACGAACGTATATCGAAAGTGTATAATATAGAGTAACCCTTTGTGTTCAAACATGTAACAAACTTTGTATTTTGAAAAATATTTATCGAAAGTGCTGTGAATGCAAAATAAACGAGCTCAGAAATATTCTGTGGTAATACATCGGGAGTGTGAGTGTTAAAAATTGTATTGGTGAGGGGAACAATTACATTACTAATCTTAAAAAGTGTGCCATGACAAGTAAAGGAGTAAATGGAATGATGCTAAAAGACTAAACTGAATACTGATAGTACACAACGATGTACTAACTATCCATATTGTTTTTTAATTGGCTGGTGTTGCATTCCAAAGTGAACATAAAAAGATAGCAATAATGGTATGAATGATCTACTGTGACTTCTAATGTGACGAACCGTGTTTTGAAGAATAATGCTTTGAGAAAAGATATATATCTAATAAATAAATATCTTGGGGAAAGCTGTTATTGGCATGGTATTTTTTGGAAAAAGGTGCCAAAAGAGGTATACACGTATACATAGTGTGACAGTCGGAAAAGCTTCGAAAGCAACGAGCTGCAAGCAAGCTGCTTGTAAATAGAATGATGCACAACAATGTACTAAAGGTCCATCCTATTTTTGAATTGGCTGATATTACACTCTGGACAACCATAAAATGATAGCAATAATGGTATGAATATAGTAACATAGTAACATAGTAGATGACGGCAGAAAAAGACCTGTACAGTCCATCCAGTCTGCCCAACAAGATAACTCATATTTGCTGCTTTTTGTGTATACCCTACTTTGATTTGTACCTGTGCTCTTCAGGGCACAGACCGTATAAGTCTGCCCAGCACTATCCCCGCCTCCCAACCACCCGCCCCTCCTCCCAACCACCGGCTCCGGCACAGACCGCACAAGTCTGCCCAGCACCATCCCCACCTCCCAACCACCAGCCCCGCCTCCCAACCCCGGCTCCGGCACAGACCGCACAAGTCTGTCCAGCACCATCCCCGCCTCCCAACCACTAGTCCCGCTGCCCACCACCGGCCCTGGCACAGACCGTACAAGTCTGTCCAGCACTATCCCCGCCTCCCAACCACCAGCCCCGTCTCCTGATCCTGACTAAGCTCCTGAGGATCCATTCCTTCGGCACAGGATTCCTTTATGCTTATCCCACGCATGTTTGAATTCCGTTACCGTTTTCATTTCCACCACCTCCCGCGGGAGGGCATTCCAAGCATCCACTACTCTCTCCGTGAAAAAATACTTCTTGACATTTTTCTTGAGTCTGCCCCTCTTCAATCTCATTTCATGTCCTCTCGTTCTACCACCTTCCCATCTCCGGAAAAGGTTTGTTTGCGGATTAATACCTTTCAAATATTTGAACGTCTGTATCATATCACCCCTGTTTCTCCTTTCCTCCAGAGTATACATGTCTAGTTCAGCAAGTCTCTCCTCATACGTCTTGTAACGCAAATCCCATACCATTCTCGTAGCTTTTCTTTGCACCGCTTCAATTCTTTTTACATCCTTAACAAGATACGGCCTCCAAAACTGAACACAATACTCCAGGTGGGGCCTCACGAACGACTTATACAGGGGCATCAACACCCCCTTTCTTCTGCTGGTCACACCTCTCTCTATACAGCCTAACAACCTTCTAGCTACGGCCACCGCCTTGTCACACTGTTTCGTCGCCTTCAAATCCTCAGATACTATCACCCCAAGATCCCTCTCTCCGCCCGTACCTATCAGACTCTCCCCGCCTAACACATACGTCTCCCGTGGATTTCTATTCCCTAAGTGCATCACTTTGCATTTCTTCGCATTGAATTTTAATTGCCAAACCTTAGACCATTCTTCTAGCTTCCTCAGATCCTTTTTCATGTTTTCCACTCCCTCCGTGGTGTCCACTCTGTTACAGATCTTAGTATCATCCGCAAATAGGCAAACTTTACCTTCTAACCCTTCGGCAATGTCACTCACAAATATATTGAACAGAATCGGCCCCAGCACCGATCCCTGAGGCACTCCACTACTCACCTTTCCTTCCTCCGAGCGAATTCCATTCACCACCACCCTCTGGCGTCTGTCCGTCAACCAGTTCCTAATCCAGTTCACCACTTCAGGTCCTATCTTCAGCCCCTCCAGTTTATTTAAGAGCCTCCTGTGGGGAACCGTGTCAAAAGCTTTGCTGAAATCTAAGTAGATTACGTCCATAGCTCGTCCCTGATTCAATTCTCCTGTCACCCAATCAAAGAACTCAATGAGATTCGTTTGGCACGATTTCCCTTTGGTAAAGCCATGTTGTCTGGGATCTTGCAACTTATTGGCTTCCAGAAAATTCACTATCCTTTCCTTCAGCATCGCTTCCATTACTTTTCCAATAACTGAAGTGAGGCTTACCGGCCTGTAGTTTCCAGCTTCTTCCCTATCACCACTTTTGTGAAGAGGGACCACCTCCGCCGTTCTCCAATCCCTCGGAACCTTTCCCGTCTGCAAGGATATATTAAACAAATCTGTAAGAGGACCCGCCAAAACCTCTCTGAGCTCCCTCAATATCCTGGGGTGGATCCCGTCCGGTCCCATGGCTTTGTCCATCTTTAGCTTTTCAAGTTGTTGATACACACTTTCTTCCGTGAATGGTGCTGTATCCACTTCATTCTCAATTGTATTATTTCCAGTCCATCGCGGTCCTTCTCCAGGATTTTCCTCTGTTAAAACAGAACAAAAGTATCTATTTAGCAAATTTGCTTTTTCTTCATCATTTTCCACATAGCGGTTCGCAGTATCTTTTAGTCTCACAATTCCCTTTTTAGTCATTCTCCTTTCACTAATATACCTGAAGAAACTTTTGTCACCCCTCCTTACATTTCTAGCCATTTGTTCTTCCGCTTGCGCTTTTGCCAGTCGTATCTCTCTCTTGGCTTCTTTCATTTTCATCCGGTAATCCTCCATGTGTTCCTTTTCTTGAGTTTTTCTGTATTTCTGGAACGCCAACTCTTTAGCCTTTATTTTCTCAACCACTTGCTTGGAGAACCATATCGGTTTCCTTTTTCTCTTGCTTTTATTTACTTTCCTTACATAAAGGTTTGTGGCCCTATTTATAGCTTCTTTCAGCCTGGACCACTGTCCTTCCACTTCTCGTATTTCCTCCCAGCCCATCATCTCCTTCCTCAGGTATTCCCCCATTTTACTAAAGTCAGCACGCTTGAAATCCAGGACTTTGAGTTTTGAGTGGCCGCTCTCCACTTTAGCTGTCATATCAAACCAAACCGTTTGATGGTCACTGTTGCCCAGGTGGGCACCCACTCGGATATTTGACACGCTATCCCCATTTGTGAGCACTAGATCCAGTGTCGCTCCCTCCCTCGTGGGTTCCATCACCATTTGTCTGAGCAAAACACTTTGGAAAGCATCCACGATCCCTCTACTTCTTTCCGATTCCGCAGAGGGAACCTTCCAATCTACATCCGGCATATTGAAATCTCCCAGCAACAGCACCTCTCTCTTGCTTCCCAACTTTTGAATATCCGCGATCAGGTCTTTATCTAATTCCTCCAATTGTGTTGGAGGTCTGTAGACAACACCCACGTGGACAGAGGTTCTATCATCTCTTTTTAAGGTGATCCATATCGCTTCTTCCTTTCCCCAGGTTCCTGTCATTTCAGTCGCAGTGATATCATTCTTCACATACAGAGCTACTCCGCCACCTTTACGACCCTCTCTATCCTTCCTAAATAGATTATAGCCTGGTATGTTTGCATCCCATTCATGGGAACCATTGAGCCACGTCTCTGTGATTGCAACAACATCTAAGTCTGCCTCCAGCATCAGGGCCTGAAGGTCATGAACTTTCTTGCTTAGACTGTGAGCATTTGTGGTCATCGCTTTCCATTTATATTTCCTGGTATGCGTTTCAACAATAGTGATTTGGGGGTTTCTTTTCTCTTTGGGTACCTTCATATCTTTTTGTTCCACTTTTATTATTTTTTCTTTGGCTTCTGTTCTGTTTTCAAGAACATCACAGTGCTGTAATGGAGTAAAATAATTTTGTAGTGGTAATACTTGTGAGGTCTGATGTTTTCTTGTCACATAACGAAGTCTGCCTGAGCCTACAGTGATCCATCTATTTTTAGGTGGTTTTTATCCTTTGTGGTAGTGGTGATAATTTGGTATGATTCTGTGCAGTATGATATTGTGCGGTCCTAGATGCTGCTTTAAGTGCATCTAGTTCCTGTTTTACTTTACTGAGCTCGTGTTTTAATCTAGTGAGTTGCAGACAGATAGGACAAGCCTTAAGTCTCCAGATAATTGGTCTTGAAACTAAAGCACCACAATTATTACAGAGAATAAAAGTCATCCTGCTTGATTGAAATGGGTATGAACAGGTATGATATAGTGAGAACAGCAGCCTATGGGTCTGTTCTGTTGGCTGATTCTTATTTTTAGAGCAGTAATCCTTAGCTGGTGAGTAGAAGACTGGGGATTTCTGTGATAACGAATGGTATATAGTGATTTCTAATGTGAAGAAACGTTTTTCAAGAAATAATGTTTTTAAAAAATAAATAACTAAATAAATACCTGTACAACGGCGTTGTATTTTTTGAAAAAAGGTGCCAAAGAGAAATATACATGTGTGCATAGTGTGACAGTCAGAAAAACTTCAAAAGTAACGAACTGCAAGCAAGCTGCTTGTATTCAAAATGACAGTTATGAAACGTTATTCTACTTGCTTATGAATAGATAAACCGTCTTACTCACCCTTAGAACACAAGAATAGCGAAGTCAGCTGTGGAGTGCCTCAACAGCAATACAAATAAATGACATCAGTAGTACAAACTGAGGGTTTAACGTAGCTACCATTTAAAGGGTTAGTGGAGGAAATGACGTAAGGATAAATATTTAAATGACCTTACGTATCTACAAGGTGTAAATAGCTACTAACTGCAGGGACATGTATGCGTGAATCGATCAACTGCAATTGTAAAGAATGTGAACGATCGTATGGCAACCAATAATGTTGTGAAAAGCAGAGAAATGAAATAATGTGAAAAATGTATTAAATACCGCTCCAGTGAATATCTATTTGATCCCCAAAAGCAACTTAGGTCCAACCTCGTAGCTAATATAGGCTATATATTGAAACATAGCATGTTGAATGGTAAATAAAAAAAGAATTAAAAAAATTAAAAGATAAACATTAAAATAACTACATTGTTCTTCTGTTTCTCTAAGAAGGAATATGGAAAGACCTATAAAAATGTGTTTACAAACCAGCTAAATACGTGTTAGTAGGGTAGGTATCAGAGTTGTAAAAAACGCTTGCAAATCAAGCTCTGTGTGCTGACTAAATAGTATATAAATAAAAATGAAAAAAGTTATGTACTACTACTACTATTTAACATTTCTAGAGCGCTACAAAGTGTACGCAGCGCTGTACAAACACAGAAGAAAGACAGTCCCTGCTCAAAGAGCTTACAATCTAATAGACAAAAAGTAAAGCATTTAAATTTAAAATACATATAAATACATACATGTACATATAATGGAGTAAAAGAGGGGAGTCACGTGATGCGCTGAGAGAGCAGGACGTGAGATCTCTGCTCTCCGAGGCCCGACGCCCAAAATCGTCAACTATTCTCGCTAAAACCTCTTGAGAAGGTCAGAAAAGACTAGAGAGAGGAAGCTTACCCACCGATGGACAAGTTTGTCGAAGCGCAACCAAAAACAATGCCAGCCCACAGTGTTAAAAAAGAAAAAGAAAAAACGCGAGGAGCGGACGCTGGCGCAGATCAGCCAACGGCACGAGGCGGGTTTGCCCTCTCCGAGGAACAGCTACTGCAAATAACGACGGCAGTAACCCAAGCGCTGGAGCCGCGCCTAGAACGTTTATCGACACAGATAGAACAGTTCGAAGCCTGTCTGACAGAAGCTTCCAAGTGAACAGGAGAGTTAGAGAAGCGGGTGTCAAACTTGGAAGATATCCACCCCCCGATGCAGCAAACAATGAAACAGCTGCAGAGTACGGTAACAGCGCTAAATGAAAAGATCGACGATCTCGAGAATAGATCGAGACGGAGCAACTTGCGTCTCATTGGTCTGCCAGAATCGATCAGCGACCCAGCATTAGCAGAGGTCGTGGAAAAATGGCTTAAATCAGAATTTGCTTTATCAGACCACGCTGGGGCACTCTGTCTGGAGAGAGTTCACAGAGTAGGCCGGAGACAAGATGGCCGCCAGGCACCGCGTGCAGTCATATTAAAGGTACATAACTACCTCCATAAACTAGAGATTCTGAGAGGATACAGATTAAAGAGAGAGACCACCAAATATGACGGCCATTTGATTCGAATTTTCCAGGACTACTCGGTATCTCTACAAGAACGACGGAAGAAGTTTAACCCGTTGTGCCGCCGTTTGCAGGAATTGCAGGTCAGATTTATGTTTATCTACCCAGCGGTGTTACGTATACGACATGGAGACAGATGGAAATCGTTTGACACAGAGCTGGCAGCCAAGGAATACATCGCAGAGTTGGAAAGCAAGTTGGCTCCGCAGCCGGTGGAGGAAGGGGGAGAGTGAGACTGTTCTTGGACCTTGCAGTGGACTGATGCAGTGAGTACAATAAGCTGTGAGAACACTTCTTAGTTATACAGCCAACAAGGGCGGGAGGCCTCGTGCATTGTAGGGGCTCCCAACTTAACGAGGGCAGATGTATAGGGAACGGGTACACAGGTTAGATTCTTGGGAGGGGGGGGGTAGGGAATAGGGTGGGAAGGGTTAGAGAAAGGGGGAGCATAAGATTTCATTTGGGAACACGGAATACAACATTGGTACCAACACCAGGTACAGAAGAGAGGATAGTGACAAAACGATGTGCAGTGGGAAAAAGGGAGCTCTGGGGCAAGGCTGGGTGCCCTGGAGACATAAACAAAGCATCTTAGCGTTGCCAGGACAGCCTGTTACCCCTGTATGCCACCTGCTAGGATTCGCCTGATCTCTTGGAATGTGGGGGGCATCTCCTCTCCAGTTAAGAGAACTAAAATACTTGCGGCCCTTAATCGCCACAAAGTAGGAATAGCCTGCCTTCAGGAGACCAGACTTTCACAGGAAGAACATGAGAAGCTGAAGCGCCATTGGGTGGGGGACGTTTTTAGCTCCCCAGCAATAGGTCGAAAGGGGGGGGGGGGGGGGTAGCGATCCTGATTCACAAAACACTATTATGCACAGCAAAAATGATGTACAAAGATGGTGAGGGAAGATTGGTGGGGATACAACTTAATCTACAAGGGAACGAGATACTGCTGGCCTCAGTGTATGGGCCAAACTCCTCAGCACAAAAATTTTATGCACAACTGTTAACCAGATATCAAGACAGAAAGGTGCGGCCCTTAATAATAGCAGGGGACTTAAATCTGGCGATGGATGCAGAGTTAGACAGATCTAACCCACCTCCCAAAAGTCTGACTTCTTCCCCCTCGGTGTTAGAAACCTTTTGTCAGGGACTGGGCCTGATAGATCCTTGGAGGATCCTCCATGGGGAAGAGAGGGATTACACACATACCTCCAGAGCACATCACACACAGTCCAGAATAGATTATATACTGGTAACACCGGATCTCTTCCCCAAGATCACTGCAGTCACAATAGGCCCGGAAGAGATTTCGGACCATTCTGCCATTTGGGTGAATATTGAATCGGGGACTTTCTTCCGGAGGCCATCAGGGTGGAGATTCCCAGCATATTTATTCTCCTCTAAAGAATTCCAAGGCCACTTGCAAAAGAAATGGGAGGAGTTTCAGGCACATAACTCGGAACACGTAGAGGATATTGTTCTTTTTTGGTCTACCGCCAAAGCGGTACTCAGAGGTGAGATTATCGCCTACGTCAGTAGACGGAATCGACAAATCACCCAGGGAATCATAGACCTAGAGAAGAAGTTAAGAGGGGCGAGACGCAGATACATTCACGAACCTACTCAATCCCACTATGAGACACTGACGGCTACTAGGGTGGCCTTAAATAGTCTACTACATGAGAGAACAAAGAAATCCCTGCTGTACAGGAAGTACCAGTTGTACAAATTTGGGGACAGAGCAGGAGGAATGATGGCCCGTCTGGTGAAAGGAACCCGGAGACCGCATTTCATTTCCGCTATTAAGACACCTGGGGGCAAGACTACAAATAACTTATCAGAAATAGCTCAGACTTTTCAAGATCACTTCGCCACCTTATATAGGGGGGGGAACAGAAAAAGTAGGCCTCCGGGAGAAAATTCAGAAATACCTACAAGAGAGGAAATTGGGGAGTATTTTGACGGACCATTTAGCCTCTCTAAATATCCCGATAGAGGCCAAAGAGTTACAGACAGCCATTAGAGCGCTGAAGTTACATTCCGCCCCTGGGCCCGATGGCCTGTCCGGCGAATTTACAAAATATTAACATCACAGATAATAGGTCCTTTAACAGAATATCTAAATACGGTGGTGGAGGCGGGGTGTTTCCCAGCACATGCGAATACGGCTACTGTTAGCCTTATACCTAAACCTGGTAGAGACCCCTTGGACCCTAGCTCCTACAGACCCATATCACTCATTAATGTAGAGGCGAAACTACTGTCCCATATTTTAGCAGATAGATTGGCGCCCCTAATGCCTCAACTAGTACAGGAGGAACAAACTGGCTTCATTCGGGGCCGCCAGTCAGTCCTCAACGTGCGGAAATTACTATTAGCCATGCTGGCTAGACCAGGTTCAGAGGCCCGTGGATTGCTTGTGAGTTTAGACGCGGAACGCGCTTTTGATCAGGTGGAATGGCCTTTCATGTTTGAAGTCCTGAAAGACAGAGGGTTGGCAGGATGGTTTTTTCAAGCGGTAGAAACATGGTATACACGCCCACGAGCAATGATAAGAGTAAATGGGATGTACACAGATAGTTTTGACATCGAAAGGGGCACAAGACAGGGATGCCCTCTGTCACCATTGCTTTTCATATTGACTCTGGAGCCCTTATTGGCAGAAATTCGATCGCAGTGCAACATTAAGGGCATCCAGGTGTATGGGAGGGAACTGAAAGTACTTGCATACGCAGATGACGTGCTGATGTTGCTGAGTGACCCACAGGCCTCGCTTACATCGCTCCTATCTGTGATAGAGAATTACAGGAAACTTTCGGGATATAGGCTTAACTTGGCTAAGTCACTGGCCCTTCCACTGAGTGAGACGGTACGGAGAGAGTGGAGAGGCTAACAACCACTGTAGTGGGCACAACATCAAATCCGTTATCTGGGGGTCACAATCCCAGTAGACATGGAAGCACTATATGAGAGTAATGTTTCGCCCCTCGTGACCTCGACCAGGAGATTATTACAGGCATGGAGTGCGTGCCCTCTCTCTTTTTCGGGTCGGATAGGCCTTTTTAACATGATGATTGCCCCTAAGTGGCTATATATATTTCAGATGCTGCCCTTGTACCTGAGGGAGAGGGAGGAGCGGACTCTTAATCAGCTCACACAGAAGTTTTTGTGGAATGGGAGAAGGCCTAGACTCCCTATTCAGATATTACAGAAACCAAAATCACATGGGGGAATGGGCCTGCTTAACATACGTTACCTCACTGTAGCTAGTTCTATGAGGCACATAAAAGACTGGCTAGCAGGAACCCAGGATTTTTCGATAACACCTTTAGAGATGGCTCTGGCTCCCACTGCACATCTAGGATGGGGATTGCATGCGCCGGGACATAGATTAGATGAGGGGTTGGGGAAGAATCCATTATTACTGGCAGCTAGGGCAACATGGAAGTGGCTCTGTAAGAGACATAACTGATTGGAGGGCGACTCCATTTCTGCCACTGTATCACAATCCGGATTTTCCTGAGGGATCCACCTCTGCAGCCTTCGCCCGATGGCGGACAAGTGGGA
This sequence comes from Microcaecilia unicolor, assembly GCF_901765095.1. Lineage (NCBI taxonomy): Eukaryota > Metazoa > Chordata > Amphibia > Gymnophiona > Siphonopidae > Microcaecilia > Microcaecilia unicolor. The sequence goes on from NC_044037.1 coordinate 132,407,594, forward strand.
TACAGTATATCTACCAACTAGTGACGGAGGAGGGCAAGATACGTCCATTTACAGAACTGCAACAGGAATTTAAGCTGACCAAGAAAGACCGCTTTGCCTATCTACAGGTGCATCATTACATCAGATCTCTGGGATGGTACAACTTAAGTGAGGATGTTCAGGACATTTTAAACACTGCATTGACTTTAGGGGCACAGAACCCGGTACCTCTGAAATACCACCACAGATACCTACAAGACTCAACAGAGGACATAGATTACCGAACCGTGGCGAGAAAATGGGCGGCAGACCTGAAGGTGGAGATCAAGGAGGATACATTGAGTGGTTTCCTGACCTCCATACAAAGTACCTAAGGTCTTCACCCGCTTTTGGGAACTACAATATAAATTTGCCCTTCGACTTTATGTTTCTCCAAACAGAGCCTTTAAAGCAGGATATGGACAGTCTGATATCTGCCCGTGGTGTGGTTTCGCTCAAGCCTCCCTTGGACATATGTTCTGGACTTGCTGCCACACGACATTGCTATGGGCACAGATACTGCGTGAGACTAGGAGATATTGGGGTCATAAAATTCAGCGACAACCCCTACTCCTTTTTGGAGAATTCAAATGTGCTGGAACCACTCCCTCAGGCCTTCGCGCTTTCCTACAGAGGGCAGCATTGATGGGGAAAAGAGCCATATTGCTGCACTGGAGAGACAGTAGAGCACTGTCCATAGCGGACTGGCGGATACAAATGATTGAATTATTGAAGTTAGAGAGGCGCGGAATTCAAGATTTGACATCAAGAGAAGGTCGGACACTGCAGAAAACATGGGCGAACTTTTGGGACACTTTGCAACCCACTGCACAAAGTAGAATCCTCAATTCATAGTACCTAATAGTGATAGTAATGTTAACATTAATAATCTTGTGCTGATAGGGAGGGAAGAAGGGGAGGGGATATGCTAAGTAGGAGGAGGGGAGGGTTGGGAGGGCTAGGGATGGAGAGGGGAAGGGGTTGAGGGGAGGGGTTTGAGGAGGGAGAAATCGGACGGAGGGAGGGGTTGGGGGGATGGGAGAAAATGTAAATGATATGTTGATGCTTGGCTAGCTGTTGATCATTGTGATTTTCACTGTTAGTTGCATATGTATTGGTTCTGTTTCTATTTGTTGCGCAATGATAATAAAAAAGATTTAAACATAATGGAGTAAAAGAAGGGGGGAAATAATAAAAATAATAATAATGATAAAAGAAAAAAGAAAGGAAGAAAAAAGGAAAAAGAGGGAAAAAAATAATAAAAATTAATAAACACTACTCCTCCAAGATCCATGAATTTACACTGACTTAGAATAGGAATGTTTTAAATCATGTATAACTCATATATTTCAAATTTTTTAAAATAAAATGTTTGAAATCATTTTATGCTGATATACCTCAATTTCAATAAAATAAAGTGTGTAAAATGACCAAATTTAATTTTGCTAAGTAATTACTAGTTTTTAGATAAATAAAATTAAAAATATATTAATAACAATAAAATAATAAATGGAAAAATAATAGAATAACGAAAACAATTTTAATAAAAAAATAAAATAATAAAAAAATTGAACTTATGAAAATTAATCCATTGTATTATTATTATTATTATTTATTGCATTTGTATCCCACATCTTCCCACCTATTTGCGGGCTCAGTGTGGCTTACAATACATTGTATTGATGGAAGTACAATTTGTTACAACTCGATTATGGTTACATTGTGAGGAGTAAAGTAAAAACAATGTCTACGTATCGCAAGGGGAATAGAACAATGGAACAGAACAATGGAATAGTGAAGAAACAACGGATACTGATAGGATTACAGAACAATAGCTAAAGAACATTTGGTTATAACATTTTTACCTGTAGATTAAGGTTTGAGTGTGTTAGAATTTTTTTGAGTGTGTTAGAATTTTGGGGGATGAGAGTATAAATGAGTATGTATTGATGCAGTACTAACAGTGTGCGTGGACTTCATGTGTTTTAATCCTTTCGATAGATTTTTTCGAAGAGATAAGTCTTCAATGACTTGTGGAAGTCGGTCAGCTCGTATATATGTATATATATATATATGTATATGAAAAAAAACTTTAAAAGTTAAATATATTTTGTTCTTGTATATAATACAAGATAGAAGATAAAATCAAATTAACTAACTAGTACTTTAAAATACATGAATTGCAACAATCTTTTATAATGATGTTATGACTTGAATGTTATAGATTCTAATAAATGGCTAAATTCTGATTTACACAGTATATGCTAATTTGTAAATGGATAAAAAAATTGTTATTATGGTCATAAAAAATATTTTTATAGATGATAGAAGCACAAATGAATTGTAGTCTTTACCGTACTAGATGCAATAAGAATGAAAAATTGCCTCATACTCATAAACATTCAAACATGCAAGAAACATTAAAGACATCTTGTAACGTATAGAAATCATGTAACATTTAAAAGAAACAAAAAATATCTAGTACAATTTAAAAAAAGCAAAAAATGAGTAATCAAATTTCCAATACAGAATATTGATAAAAAAACAATAACAATAAATGCCAATGATAAATAATAAATATATTGGAGTAAACATTAATAGTCTGAGACATTACTATACCATAAAAATACACAAATGATCTGATAAACATGATGAAAGTGCGGTATCACATGGAAAACAGTGCACCCATGGAGAAGTATGTATGTTGGGTATTGAAAATATGACTTGGTGACTGAGTGGCATGATATAAAAAGGGAAAATTAGGTTCTTACCTTGGTAATTTTCTTTCCTTTAGTCATAGCAGATTAAGCCATTATGTATGGGTTGTGTCCATCAACCAGCAGGAGGAGATAGAGAGCACTCAAATTTCACAGTGCCACATGGTCAGCTAGTTCCACTGCCTCTTCAGTATTTGAAGCTTCCAAAGCAGTATAACAAACCGCAATGGGAATAACATGAACTTTCCTCACAGCGAACGATGGCCCCATAACAAGGGCATGAACTCAAAAGTAGGGAATGAACACATCCTCCTGGAGGGAATAAACTTGTCCTCCTCTTTGTATTTATGGAGGGAATACACACATCCTTCCTGGAGGGAATGAACTCAACCTCCTACACATGAACTGGAGGGAATGAACTCATCCTCCTATAAGTGAACAAGAATCCTGAAGACTGTTTTCCAACTTTCTCCCAAGGAAGAATTAGAACTTCAGGAAACAAGAACAGAACCTGAAACAGATTCACATCATACAGACAATCATAAAGGGAGGGCTCATGGCTTCATCTGCTATGACTAAAGGAAAGAAAATTACCAAGGTAAGAACCTAATTTTCCCTTCCTTGTCATCAAGCAGATGAAGCCATTACAGATGGGATGTATCAAAGCAATCCCTATATAGGGTGGGAAGAAGTCACACCACGCGCTAGCACTTGTGCTCCAAAACGCACATCCCTCCTAGCAGCCACATCCAGCCTGTAATGTCAGGCAAATGAGAGCTTCGAAGCCCATGTTGCTGCACTGCAAATCTCATGAAGAGAGAGTGCTCCAGTTTCAGCCCAAGAGGAAGAAATCGCTCTTGTAGAATGTGCCTTAAAGGCTACAGGCGGAGGCCGGCCGGCAAGCAGATAAGCTGAAAAGATAGCTTCTTTGACCCAGCGGGCAATAGTGGCTTTAGACGCTGGAGACACTCTGCGAGAACCTGATAATAAAACAAACAAATGATCAGAGGTCCTGAAAGAATTAGTAACTCGCAGATACTGCAACAGAGTCCTGCGCACATCCAACAGGTGCAACTGCCCAAAGGATTCTGGAAACTCCTCCTTAACAAAAGAGGGTAGAAAAATAGGCTGGTTTAGGTGAAATGCTGAAACCACCTTAGGCATGAAGGAAGGCACGGTACGAACCGTGACCCCGGACTCTGAAAATTGCAGAAATGGTTCTCGACAGGACAGTGCCTGGAGTTCTGACACCCGTCTCGACGAAGTAATGGCCACCAGAAAAATGGCCTTTATTGTCAAATCTTTTTCTGAAGCTCGCCGTAGCGGTTCAAAAGGAGAACCCTGCAGAGCCTTCAAAACTAGCCCCAGGTTCCAAGCTGGACAAGGTGCCCGCACTGGAGGACGGAGCCAAAGCACCCCTCTAAGAAACCGTGCCACATCTGGATGAGCAGCTAAAGACACGCCTGCAACCTTACCATGAAGGGAGGCCAATGCTGCCACTTGCACCAGCAGGGAATTATAGGCCAAGCCTTTTTGTACACCATCCTGCAAAAAGTCCAAAATCGGCGAGACAGGAGCCCGCATGGGTGAGATTGCTTTTGAAACACACCAAGCCTCAAACTGGCGCCAGATCCTGGCATAAGCCACGGAAGTGGACCGCTTGCGGGCCTGCAGGAGAGTGGAAATAACATTATTGGAATAGCCTTTGCCTCTCAATTGCGCCCTCGCAATAGCCATGCCGTAAGACCAAAACGGCAGGCGTCCTCCATGGCCACCGGTCCCTGCGACAACAGGTTCGGTACCAGAGGTAAAGGGGAGCCTCCACTAGCATCTGTCGGAGGTCCGCATACCAAGGCCCCCTGGGCCAATCCGGGGCGATGAGAACCACTTCTCCTGGGTGAAGCCGAATCCGCAGGAGCACACGTCCTATCAAGGGCCACGGAAGGAACACATACCAGAGGCCCAGAGGCCAGGGTTGAGCCAAGGCATCCAACCCGGCTGACCAAGGATCTCTCCGTCTGCTGAAAAGCACGGGACTTTGGCATTTGAGCTTGTCGCCATAAGATCCATTACGGGCTTGCCCCATTTGGCACATATCTGCAGGAATACTTCGTCTGCCAGTTCCCATTCCGCTGGATCGATTTGATGCCTGCTTAGATAATCGGCTTGCACGTTGCTCTGACCTGCAATGTGAGCTGCCGACAGAAACTGTAGATGCAGCTCGGCCAAGTGGCAAATCTGTTCGGCCTGCGCGGCCAGCACTCTGCACTGAGTGCCGCCTTGTCGGTTTATGTAGGCCACTGTTGTCATGTTGTCCGACATCACTCTGACAGTCAATCCTTCCAGGGTCACTTGAAAGGCCAGAAGCGCCTGAAACACCGCTTTCAACTCTAGGCGATTGATGGACCACTCCGACTTGTCGGGTGTCCAAAGACCCTGGGCATGCTTCCCCTTGCAATGTGCACCCCAGCCCTTCAGGCTGGCATCTGTCACCACTAGGCACCAATCGGGGAGCGCCAGCGGCATTCCTCGCCGCAGCATGCTGTCTGAGAGCCACCACTCCATGTTGAGTCGGGCCACAGGGAGCCAAGAGAGTCTGCATTGATAATCCTGAGATACTGGAGACCATCGTTGAAGCAGGGAATACTGCAGAGGTCTCAGGTGCGCTCTCGCCCAGGGCACCAAATCCAAGATGGCCGTCATCGATCCCAACAGCTGGACAATGTCCCAAGCTCGCGGGCGGGGCATCCTCAGGAGCAGATGGACCTGATTCTGAAGCTTGCACCGCCTTTGCTCGGGTAGGAATGCATATCCCGAGTCTGTGTCGAACCGTGCCCCCAAATATTCTAGGGATTGCGAGGGGGGTCAGATGACTTTTGGCTACACTGACGACCCAGCCCAGAGATTGCAGTACTGAGACCACTCTGGCTGTAGCTTGATGGCTCTCTGTTGCAGAGTCCGCTCTGATGAGCCAGTCGTCTAGGTACGGGTGAACCCGGATACCTTCTCGCCTGAGAAAAGCAGCTACTACCACCATTACCTTGGAAAAGGTTTGGGGAGCTATGGCGAGGCCAAAAGGCAAGGCCCGAAACTGGAAATGTTTTCCCATCACTGCAAAAACTTCTGGTGCGGGGGCCAAATTGGAATGTGCAAGTAAGCTTCTTTCAGGTCCAGAGACGTGCGAAACTCTCCTGGCTGTACCGCCGCACTGACAGAGCGCAGGGTTTCCATGTGAAAATGCCGTACTCTTAGGGACTTGTTTAATTCTTTTAAGTCCAGAATAGGGCGAAAAGACCCACCTTTTTGGGGCACCACAAAGTAAATGGAGTAGCGGCCGCAGCCGAAATCGGTGGGAGGCACCGGGGGAAACCGCCCCAATGTGAATCAAGCCTTGTAAGGTCTCCTCTACCGTGGCACATTTGGCGGCAGAACCGCATCGGGACTCCACAAACACATCTCTTATCAGGGCATCGAATTGTATTCGGTATCCTTCTCTGATCAGGTCCAAGACCCACTGATCTGAGGTAATCTTGGCCCACTCCTCGAGAAAGAGGGAAAGACGTCGTCCTATAACAGGAATCGAGGAGGGGGCCGGCGCACCCTCATTGAGAGGGTCGCCCTTGAACTCCAGGTCTTGAGCCTGCTGCTGCGGAACGTTTGTCCGAGCGAAAGGAGTTCCTCTGCTGAAAACCGGCCACGAGAAGTGGACCCAGCAGAATGCCCCGGGCGGTACCTTCTAGCTTCACGGAAGCGAGGTCTATAAGAGGAGTGAACCGCCTGACCCTTGGAGGGAGGCCACGGCCTATCCTCGGGTAAGCGCTGGGGTTTAGCATCTCCCAGGCCTTTCACAATTTCCTCCAACTCCTCACCCAACGTCACCAACCTTTGTTTAGAGGCCATGTCCGCCGCCCAATGCCGTAGCCACAGAAGACGGCGAGCCACCACTGCTACAGCCATCTGTTTACCCGAAGCTCTGACAATATCAGAAAGGGCGTCAGCCAAAAAGGACAAGGCCGACTCCATTCGTGGAGCCACTTCAGACAAGGGCTCCGCTCCATCACCGGGCTGTTCCACTGCCTGTTGCAACCATGCCAGACATGCTCCAGCAGCATAACAACTGCATGCAGATGCCTGAATAGTAAGACCAGCAATTTCAAAGGACCATTTAAGTGCTGATTCCAGTCTACGGTCTTGCATGTCCTTCAGGGCAACACCTCCTTCAACCGGGAGGGTAGTTCTCTTTGTCACAGCTGTGACTAGGGCATCCACCTTAGGCATTGCAAAGCGAGCCAAATGCTCCTCACTCAGAGGGTATCATTGCCCCATAGCCATGGAAACTTTCAAAGGTTCTTCGGGGTTAGCCCATTGAGCTGAAATAAGCTCTTGGATGGAGTCATGCAAAGGAAAGGCTCGAGCAGGCTTTTTGGTACTTGCCATCCTCGGATTTCCAGAGGAGGCCACGCCACTCCCAGGGTCTTCAATAGAGAGGACCTGTAAGACAATCTGAAATAAGCGCTGGCAGCTCCTCGCGGTGGAAAATCCTCACCGCGGATGGATCATCTGGATCCAGTGGCCCTTCTGCACCTTCCTCTGGTTCCTCTGGCCACGAGGGCCTGCCAGACCCCTCAGAGTCACCACATCCCGACCACAGGGGGGGAAAAAGGGAGGTGCGCCACTCTCTGAAGGGGAATTTACCCTTCTGCGCTTCTCTTGCGGCCAGCTATCAGGGAAAAACGCCTCAGAGGGCAATCCCAGGCCTGCATCCACTGGAGGAGCAGTAAGGGGGGGCCGTAGAAAACCCCTGTGGCTGAGCTCTTTTAAGCATATATGCATTATGAAGCAATAATACAAAGTTAGGGGAGAAAAACTCGCCCTGGGCACCCGGTTCCAGTCCAGGGCTAGTAGCTCTTTGGCCAGCCTCAATTCGAGGGCCCCCTCCGGTCTCCAGACTCTCCGCCTCAGCGGGGGTCGTGCCATGTGGTGCTTTCAAAATGGCGCCCGCTGCCAGCTCCACCGAGCGGGAAGAATCATCGCTCGCCATGCTCGGGCTGGCTCTTACGCCTGAACAGCACGTTTTACAGAGCCCCGCTGCTGATCTGCGCTTGCCACACTTGGAACAGCGCTTAACACTCTCTGCAGCCATCGCCGAAAAAACGGCGGAAAATTCAAAATGGCGGCTTCGCGCCAAAAACGTCCCAATCGCGGGCCCTCCCCGGAGGAGTCAGAAAACACTCTTACATCACTGGACCGAGTATACAAGCTCCGGTCACGCTGTAGAAACTGAAGAAAACCTCTTGCTTTTTTTTTTTTTTTTAAACGCTGTGAGGAAAGCAGAGAAAACAGCAAAAGAGGCAATCAAATCAACTCCGGAGGTACAGAACAGTGGGAAAGGCAGGGAAAGGTGAACCAATGTACCTGCATCCACCAAGTATAGAGTGGGAAAGAGCAGGGAAAAGTGAAACTAATGTGCTCACATCCACTGGGGGGATGGGTAAGGCAGGGAAAGGGCTAACCTATGTGCCTTTAAAGTGAAGCTGCTATAGCCTCTAACACCCCGGCTAACAACTGGCAAGCCAGGAGCCACCCCCAGGCAGATTTTTTAAGGAGCTTGTTCAAGCTGCAACCACCCTGCTTGGGGAGATAGAGAATACTGAAGAGGCAGTGGAGCTGGCTGACCATGTGGCTCTGTGAAATTTGAGTGCTCTCTATCTCCCCCTGCTGGTTGATGGACACAACCCATACGTAATGGCTTCATCTGCTTGATGACAAGGAAATGGTTATTGTATTTTTAGAGAAAGACACTGTAATCAATTTCTAAATTGAGTCTGTGTGGTTTAGGGCTGTTGAAGTAGAAAATGAATCTCTGCTCTTCTCTATGAGTAAAGTGTTCTGTCAGTGGTGCTGATTGGACTTGGCATTTAATACAGCTTCTGTGCTTAATTATCCTACTTTTCACTAGTCTGGTAGTTTTGCCAATATATATTATTTTTTGAAAAACGTTTTGTCACTTACCATTATTGCTATCATTTTATGGTTGTCCACTTCAGAGTGTAATATCAGCCAATTCAAAAATAGGATGGACCGTAGTACATCGTTGTGCATCATTCTATTCATGCAGCTTGCTTGCAGCTCGTTGCTTTCAAAGCTTTTCTGACAAAATTTATCTTCCGCCTGTAATCCGTTGGGTTGGTCGTGAGCCCTTGGGCCCTGGCCGAGTACAGCAGGGCGCCGACCCAGGCCAAGGGGAGACCGACCCACCACCGCACACCCCAGCTACACAATACCCCATAAGCTACCCATCCCCACAGTCCCTCAGGAAGAAGGGAAATAGGCATACAGGCGGGCCTCGTGGCCGAACCGGAACCCACGCACACAGAGCCACTCGTGCGAGCCTCACGGCTGAACTGGAACCCAATCACACACAGGGAGAGGTAAAAGAACCCAGAGGGCCCCAAGATGCCAGACACGCGCTGAACACCAGCAATAGGGCAGAGGGGGAAACAAAGGACCAGAGCGGGCCACGCCCACCCAGAGGACTAGCGCAGGACAGGGGAACTAACACAGCAACTTCCCCCCCCCCCCCCACCAGGGTAGGCGCCCCAGGCAGAAGCCAGAGGAACCAGGCACAAAAGGAAGGCAGAAAGCCTTTGCCTCAAACCCACTGTAGACAGAGGCACACAGAACACAAAGGGTTAAGCTTGTAGAGCCAGCAGAGAGAGAGTGCCATAAATCAACAAACAATCAGAGAGAACGCTTCCCCTCCCGAGAGGAAGCGGGGCCCATCCAACAAACACACTGGCAGAGGCAGGAATACAATACACACAGTACACAAAGGGTTAAACTCACTGAGCCAGCAGGCCGAGACACTGGGAAGAGAAATCCTTAAAACAAACAAACAAAGGAGAAGGCTCTCACTCAGCCCCGAGCCCCCCCCCCCCCCCCCCCCGGAGGCTGAGCAATGCCCAGCCCCCACTAAACAAACGAGCAGCTGACCCTGATTACAGAGCTACGCACACACACACAGCAGCAGCTAACCCAGAGGGAAGGAAAAGAATACTCTAATACAACACAGATCCCTGTCAGAACCTAGAGCACGTTCTGAGAGAAAACTATCAGGCTTTCCTGTTACCACCAAGTAAGTAACGCAAAAGCAGAAAACACTCTTCAGATGCAGGCTAAAGTACTATCCCCTGACGTCAGCACAACCCCTGGCAGCCAATCAGAAGAGACGTCCCCCCCTCCCCCTCAGCCAAACCGGCAGAATCATAACACCGCCGCCGCCCACCCCCCACTGAGCCTGCCCTCAGCTCCCTGACCGCCCTCCTTTCCATTCCTGCCGCAGCCGCGCTGCGTTTAAACCTTTTATTTTAAGTCTCAGCGGCAGCTTGCATCCAGCCTTTCCCTTCCCGCTCGTGGAAACAGGAAATACCTCGTCAGAGGAAGGCGAGACACCGAGTGGGAAGGGAATGGCTGGAGATGAGTCGCTGCTGCGACTTAAAATAAAAGGGTTTAAACATAGGACAGCTGCAGCAGGAATGGAAAGGAGGGCAGGCAGGTGGGTCTGGGTTGGACGTCAAACTCGGGGGCTGAAAAAGAGGGGCTGGGGCAAGTCACTGGACATGGATGGGAGGGGAGAACAGGGGGCAAAGGGGAATCATTGGACATGGATCGGAGGGGAGGGCAGAGGAGAATCGCTGGACATGGATGGGAGGAGACGGCAGGGGAGAGAGGAGAAATCACTGGACATGGAGGGGAGGACAGGGGCAGAGGAGAATCGCTGGACATGGATGAGAGGGGAGAACAAGGGAGTGAAGAGAAATTGCTGGACATGAAGGGGAGGGCAGGGGACAGGAAAATTGCTGGATATGGATGGATGGAGGAGAGGGCAGGGGAGAATGGAGAGTTGCAGGATATGGATGGATGGCGGGGAGGGAAGACAGGAAGAAGATTCACATGGCTGGAGGGGAGGGAAGAGAGGAGAAATCTGGACATGGATGGAGTGGAGGGCAGGGAAGAGAGGAGAAATGTTGGACAAGGATGGAGGGAAAGAAAGACAAAGGAAGGAGATGCACACGGATGGAAGGGAAGGGAGAGAGGAGAAATGCTGGACATGGATGGAGGGAAGGAAAGACAGGAAGGAGATTCACATGGCTGGAGGGGAGGGAAGAGAGGAGAAATCTGGACATGGATGGAGTGGAGGGCAGGGAAGAGAGGAGAAATGTTGGACAAGGATGGAGGGAAGAAAAGACAAAGGAAGTAGATGCACATGGATGGAGAGAAAGGGAGTGAAGAGAAATGCTGGATATGGATGGAGGGAAACTGCTAAATTTAAGGGCTGGATCGGAACACTTTGAGGGCACATGCTGAAACTGGAGGTAGGATAGGGACAGGTCTACAGATGGTAGACAGGACGCATTAAGGACACAGGAGGCTGGTGGACTTAGTGAGAGAAAAAATATGAAATGGAAAGAAGACACTGCATAAAACAGAAGACACTGGAACCAAAGCGAATAGAAAAACTAAATATTCAGACAACAAAGGTAGAAAAAAGTATTTTATTCAGAATTTATTAATTGGAATATGCCAGCTTTTGGAAATGTGCATCTGTGATATTTTGCATTTAAGTTTTAATTTCTCTAGTATTGCTGCATGCCGAGTCTGACTTCTTGAGGTAACTTTCCAGTTCAGTATTTTGCCTTCATATCTTTTGACTTCTAGTTCCTTCTGTCATATCTGTTGTCATGTGTTTTTCATGTGTGATCAAGGCGCAGTATTCTGCTAGCATGTAGTATTTGCAGCCCTTTTTGCTTTGTTTTTTTTCACTAGGTAGTGTATTGGTGTTTTAGAGCCTGGTGTAGAGTGCTGCCTTTCCACGCATAAGGTTGCAGCTCGTCCTGTCTTTGGAATTAGTGCTGTTATGAGTTGGTAAGGTTCTGAGTGTGTTTTTGCACAAGTTTGTGTAAAGTGTTTTGCAGTAGAGAGATTTGTGTGTTGGCCTTACTGAGGTGACATCAACACTTTAAATTAATTTTAGTTTGTTTGTCACAACATCAGACATGATTTTATATTTTGGAAGATCTGATGTTGAATTGTTCCATAGATGTGTATGTGGTTTAGTGTTGGTAAGTGCTTGAAACTCGGAAAGCAGCTGCTTCAACATCTTTTTATCCAAATTTTACAAAGCTTTTGAAACTGGCACTTACTGTTCCTGTTGGCACAGCTACCTGTGAGAGATGCTTTTCTGCTATTAGATGTGTACAAAACTGGCTGAGATCCACAATGGGTCAGCAAAGACTGACAGCTTTATGTTTACTGAACACTGAAAGTGACCTGGTTGGAGATATTAACCCTGAGCAGATCATTGACACCTATGATGCGAAGTCTAGTCAACAGATATTACTTCACTAATGTGACCATTTCATTTTGGGATTTTCCATGGATGGAAATAGTAGTGTTTAATAACTGATAACATTTTTGAATAGTATACATTGGTTAATATATGCTTTGAGCAACCACTTTTTACTTTGACATATGATACATATCTAATATCTAAAGTTAATAAAAGGTATTAATTGTGACTATTTTACTTTTACTTTTTTTTTCTGTGTGTTGTCGACAATTATGGATATAAGCCCCACCCCTGGCACCACCCCCTTTAGCCTCCCCAAACAGTTGGGCCACTGACCGCCTATCTTATCAAAGACTCTAAGGTGAAAGAGGAGAGGATTGGAGAGTTAGGGGCACTTTTAGTAAGGCATGCTGAAAAATGGCCTGCGGTAGTCTAGACACGTGTTTTGGGCGCACGCAGAATCATTTTTCAGCGCACCTATAAAAAATGCCTTTTTAAAATTTTTGCCAAAAATGGACATGCGGCAAAATGAAAATTGCCACGTGTCCATTTTGGGTCTGAGACAATACCACCAGCCATTGACCTAGCAGTAAGGTCTCACACAGTAACTGGGCAGTAATGGTCTATGTGCGTAAAATGCTGATTACCACCCACACACCAGAAAATAAAAATATTTTATAGCGCGCATAGTGGTCACGCGTAAAAAATGAAATTACCGCAAGGGCAACACGGTAGCCGGGTGGTAACTCGGAATTGTCACGCGTCGGGCACGCATAGACACTTGCGCAGCTTAGTAAAAGGGCCCCTTAGAGCTCTCTGCTCCAAAAAATATCCACTTTAACTATCCTTCTGCCTTCAAGACAATTTACATATCTGTAGAATCCTGGAAAAAATCTAGAGAGTTGGTAATCCTAGCCTTTTAAGTTCCAAGCACATCTGATAGCCACCACCCCTTCACTCTAAACATATGCCTAGTTTGCCTATGACATCACCCAGCCCTGACTCCATAATCATCTGTCTTTTCTTCAAAGTGAACTACATAAACCCATACACTTCCTGCCATCTAACACTTTCCCAGTTTGTAACCCAAACCACTGGCTCCTTTTTCTGTTGAGCAAGTGTATCCAGTCCTGCGTTTGCTCCTACTGCACAGGACTAATTCTATGAATTTATGAACTGAACCCAAGTTGGTAGCCTAAGTCCATCCTGGCATTTCACCCTCACTATGGTTCCTTACCATATGCCAGAGTCAACAGCCAGCTGTGGGGTGTGTATATATCACAGGCAGTAACATTATTCCTCTGGGCTGGCCAGTCAATAGTAGAATAATCTTGCACATACAGCTCCTAAACAGAAAAATATTAGTTTCCTATATATAATGCTGTTCAGCAGATCACATTCCAAAATACATGACAAAGCAGCACATGCACAACAGATACACTGAAATATGAAACAACCATCGAAGAGTGCAGCAAATACACAAAACATAAGATATACAAACACAGACAGGAGAAATGAAAATAGCAAAATCTATACAATGAATGCAAAAGGGGATTAGATTTCTCAGGAAAAGGAAAGAGAAGCAACATAAAATAAAGAGCATGACTAGCCCCCATGATGTCCCCTAGACCTTCTAGGATGATAAGCATCCTATATCCACAACAACTATGAGATACATCTGCATAATATTTGTATCTTTTGCTTATTTTATAATTAGCATATATTTAATTCATTCTAAAAGTAAAGTCTGTCAGTCTTGCCTGTGTTTTCATATAATTTATTTATTTTTGTTTGGGGAAAAATAAAACTCATATTTCAGGGTTGTGGAAAGGGGTGTGAAGGGAATCAATATGGGTGGAGGATATAGAAGTAAGGGGGAAAAGAGGGTTTAATGTACTCCTACGTAAGCAGCTGGCTTGTTTAAACAATCTATACAATGCATTTTAAGTTTCTTTTTAATTTTTATTTTTGCATTCACAAATTGTAATTTTGGTAGCATCAGGGTCTTTTTTTTTAACATTTTCTCAGTCGAGTTTTGGCTATTTTTGCATTTTTCATTCTAAAAACATTAAGGTTGTTATTTATAACATTCTTGCCTCCTTTTCTGAATTAAGAAACAGATATTAAAAACATTCATGATCTAAAATTCTTTGGTCCTTTCACCTTACTATCGCTAAGTGGTAGGTAGTGACTGTTATTTGCATTATTTAAGAAAACAATATATAACAATCATCCTTTTTTTTTTTTTTTTTACTTCTTAATAGGACATAATCCAGCCAATATTCAAAACGATTAAAGCAGGCAAGAAAGGCTTCTGCCCGCTTAGAATAACTTGTCTGTGGCTAACCACCAATATTCAGCAGCACTTAACTAGTTAATGCTGCTGAATATTTGTGATTAGCACATGCGCCAAAACCAACTAAACTGTGGGCATTCGAGGGGCGGAGTTGGCACTTATGCAGTTAAGTGCCGATATTCAGCCCTTGACCGCATAAGATAACCATATATATATATATCTCCAGTGGTGTGCTGGAGCTGGCTCGCACCGGCTCACAACAGCCGGTTGTTAAATTTTTTACCGACTTGCGAGCCGGTTGTTCCTGAGGGCGAGCCGGCTCTCCTTCCTTCCTCCCTCCCTCCCATCCTCCCTCCTACAGGGTCCGGTCCATCACCTCCCTTGTCCAGCAAATTTTTTGGGGCAGGCAGTCTGGCCTGCCCGCTGCCGGTGCTGACCCTCCCGCGCTGTTGGATCGCTCTTTAAAAATGGCCGCCGAGACTTCCAGCGGCGGCCTCACGAGACTTCTGCTGAAGTCTTGGAGGCCACCCTTGTAAGACTCGGCGGCCATGTTGAACAGCGATCCGGCAGCGGGGGAGAGTCAGCACCGGCAGCGGGCACGAAAGACTGAGGATCTTTCCTGCCTGCCCTGAAGCATCCTCTGGACAGCCTCAGTGGCTGGAGGGGGGGCAGGGGAGAGAAGGGAGTCGCTGGGCATGGGTGGCTGGAGGAGGAGGGGGGGCAGGGGAGAGAAGGGAGTCGTAGGACATGGGTGGCTGGAGGAGGGGGGGGCAGGGGGACAGAAGGGTCGTTGGGTATGGGTGGATGGAGGGGAGGGCAGGGAAGAGGAGGGTCGCTGGACATGGGTAGATGGAGGGGAGGGCAGGGGAGAGAGAAGAAATGCAGGACATGGATGGAGGGGAGGGAAGAGTGAGAAAGGAGATGAGATGAGGGAAAAGGAAGAGAGGGGAAAAACTGCACATGAATGAAGAAAATAGGCAGAAGCTGGATCCACTGGACAGTCAAGTCTGCGGAGGACCAGAAATGAAGAAGAAAGGAGGAAAGGAAAGAAAGCCCTGGAAACGGAGTTAAGAGGACAGATAGCAGCAGAATCGGATACTGGGCCAGCATTTAATTTTTTTTCCCTGGAGTAATGCATTGCTCCCCCCCCCCAGGCTCTCTCCCCGGCTATAGCCATCTCTGCAATTTGGGGGGGGGGGGGGGCGTAGAGGGGGACCGGGGAGAGAGCCTGTTAAACATTTACCGGCACACCACTGTATATATCTATAGATGCACACGCTTTTTTATATATTTTTATACTCGTATGGCTGTTTTACCTTCAATATTTTTGGTGTTTCATACACACAATCACAGAAAAATGACTTTTTGCAGACTTTATCATTCCCTGATGCAGGCAAATGCTGAAATGTTTCTGTGTCGGGTTTCTGTATATCAAATGTTCCTACAATACAGTTTAAAGTGTTTTGCACAATACTGGTGTATTCAGTGCATTTTTTGGAGGAAAAAAGGTACCGGTACTCATTGTGGGTAGAGCCACCACCTATGGCTCTGCCCCTGATAGCCACACCCCTTATACCAACCATGGCGCATATAAACAGGCATCATTGAAAATATTATACCAGTATAGGAGAAAAAAATAACTTGAATTTTTTCATTATAATTTCTGTAAGATGTTACAGCTCCAGTATACCCAGTGCAAAATAAGATAGCAGATGTAAATTCTCAAATTGGACATATTCCAAACACTAAAATGAAAATAAAATGATTTTTTTCTACCTTTGTTGTCTGGTGACTGTTTTTCTGACCAAGTCGGTCCCAGTCTTTGATTCTGCTGCTCTCTATCTGTTCCCTTAACTCTGTTTCCAGAGATTCCTTTCCATTTATTTCTTTACTTTCCTCCTTTCTTCTTCATTTCTTGCTGTACCATCCATAGATACAAGCTGGGTCCTCCATAGACTTGACTGGAGGAGGTATAGAGTGGATTCAGTTTCTCTCTATTTTCTCCAGCCATGTGCAGTTTTTCTCCTCTTTTCCCTTTCCCTCATCTCCGTCAGTATGCATCTCCTTCCTATTCTTCCCTCCCCTCCATCCATAGGCATCTCCTGTCTTAACTCTCTCTTCCTTCTCACCCATCCATGTTCAGCATTTCTCCTCTCTCCTCCCCTCCATCTATGTACATCTCACCTCTTCTCTCTTCCCTCTCCTCCATCCATGTTCATCTCCCTTCCTCTCTCTTCCCTCCCCTACATCCATGTCCAGCATTTCAACTCTCTCGCCTCCATCCGTGTCCAGAATTTCTCGACTACCCTCCCCTCCATCCATGCACATTTCTCCTCTTCCGCTCCCCTCCATCCATGTTTATCTCACTTACTCTCTCTTTCCTCCTCTCCATCCATGTCCAGCATTTCAACTCTCTCCCCTTCCCTCCATGTGCATCTCCTTCCTCTGTCTTCCCTCTCCTCCATTCATGTCCAGCATTTCTCCTCTCTCCCTTCCCCTCCATCCATGTGCATCTCCTTCCTCTGTCTTTCCTTCCCTCCAACATTTCTCTTCCCTGCCCTCCCCTCCATCCATGTCCAGCATTTCTCCTCTCTCCCTTCCCCTCCATCCATGTGCATCTCCTTCCTGTCTTCCTTCTCCTCTATCCATGTCCAGCATTTCTCCTGCCCTCCCCTCCATCCATCCATGTCCAGCAACTCTCTCTCCTGCCCACCCCTCCATGTCCAGCGATTCTCCTCTCTCCCCTGCCCTCCACTCCATCCATGTCCAGCATTTCTCCTCTCTCCCCTCCCCTCCATCCATGTGCATCTCCTTCCTGTCTTCCCTCTCCTCCATCCATGTCCAGCATTTCTCCTGCCCTCCCCTCCATCCATCCATATCCAGCAACTCTCCTCTCTCCCCTGCCCTCCTATCCCATCCATGTTCAGCAATTCTCCTCTGCCCTCCCCTCCCATCCATGTTCAGCGATTCTCCTTTGCCCCTATCCTTCTCTCCCATCCATGTCCAGTGATTCTCCTTTGCCCCTATCCTTCCCTCCCATCCATGTCCATCGATTCTCCTTTGCCCCTATCCTTCCCTCCCATCCATGTCCATGTATTCTCCTTTGCCCCTATCCTTCCCTCCCATCCATGTTCACAGATTCTCCTCTGCCCTCCCCTCCATGTCCAGCGATTTTCCTTTGCCCCCTATCCTCCCCCTCCTTTCCATGTTCAGTGACTCGCCCCAGCCTCCACCTGCCCCCGAGATCGTTCCAACCCCATCCCCACCTGCCGGCCCTCAGCTCCCCGACTTTCCGTTCTGCCCCCTGCAAATCTTCTATTTACCTGAAGTCGCAGCAGCGAACCGGCAGCAGTGAAAGAAGCAAGCAGGCAGACTCGCCTCCTCATCGCTTCCCTGCCCTCTCAGCATCCCGCCCTTGCAGAAAGGAAATTACATCAGAGAAAGGCGGGACGCTGAGGGCAGGGAAGTGGATGAGGAGGCGAGCCTGCCTGCTTGCTGCTTTCACTTCTGCCGGGTCGCTGCTGCGACTTCGGGTAAATAGAAGATTTGCAGGGAGCAGAACGGAAAGTCAAGGCGCTGAGGGCCAGCAGGTGAGCCGGCCCTCAGAAAAAAGGTGCAGGTACGCCATACCGGCGCATACCGGCACAAAAAAAGCACTGGGTGTATCTTTACTTTTCCCCTTGGACACATTTCTTTCACCTTCGGTACCACCTGCCTCCCTTGTTTGCCCTTAGATTAAGGATAGGGCAAGAGAAGGGAAAGCAGGTTTGAGACTGCTGGAGGAGGAAGAAGAGGAAGGGAGATTCAAGGATTGATGGACAGTAAAACGGAAAGGGTAAACAGATATGGGGTGTGGAAGGACAGAGAAGAGAGAGATGGGAAAGGCGATAGACGATGGGGAGAGAATTCATTAGGTAGCGGACAGAGTCCCCACTCGAGGGGAGATGGAGTCAATTCCCTGGCTCTAATCCTGCTTCTCCTCGTGTTTCTCCACCCTCCCTAGTTTCTTCTCTTTCCTACCTTCATCCCTGGTCCTCTCTTCTCCTCACTATCCTGAATTCCCTCTTTCACATATACATACACAGTTGATCCGCTTACTCAGTATCCAAGTGCTTTCACATTCCTATTTCTAATCCAAAACACCAGCTCCATTTTTTGAGGGTCAAACCAGTACAGTCCATGGTTTACTGTGATTGCATACATGGCTGCAGACCTGCGTGCATATATAGGCAGATGATCAAAAGCCCCATGCTGTTCCAAACAAAGCTCTAATAATAGCGCTGGAACAGCGCGGGGCTTTACTGCCTCTATGATCAGAGAAAATAGCATGCAAATTTAAGCACACTATTATCTCTGATCATAGAGTAAAAGTACGGGAGAATTGTTCTGAGCGCATTCTCCCACACCTGTCTGACAGGCCTAGGCTGTCAAAAGCCCAGATCTGTCAAACACAGGAGCTGGAGGTCCATGAGACCACCAGACCCCAAGTACCCCCACCCCGAGCCAAGTGACATGGGGGCTGGAGGTCTGGCGGACCTCCAGACCCCCAACCTCCCCTAGCATCTCCTTGAATAGAGCCCTGGTGGCCCACAAGTCAACCCCCCCCCCCCCAGTCCCCCGACCAACACAGGTTCACAGGGGGCTGGAAATCTGGTGGGTCTCCAGTGCCCCAACCCCCCTAGCAACATGGAGCCCTGGTGGCCTGGGCCACGAGTCAATCCCCCCCCCCCCCCCAGGTAGTCTAGCGGCCCTTCTCTACCACCTACCTTCGTTGGAGGAGGGAGGTGGCCTCCCTCCTCTTCCATCAGCGCCACCTCGAAAATGGTGGTGCCCAGCCCTGGCCAGTGCATGCTGGGATGAGCTGGGCGGGGCTTCACACCATATAAGGGAGAAACTCCACCAGGGCTCCATGTGAGGGGATGCCAGGGGCTGGTGACCCACCGGATCACCAGCCCCCACCTCGAACCTGTGTCAGGGGGGTCGGGGGGACTGGAGGTCCAGATAACCTCCAGCCCCCATGTCACTGGGGGGGGGGGATCGGGGTTCCTGCTTCTGCGGGGGGAATGGGGGGGCTGCTAGCATGAAAATGCCTGCTGGACAGGGCTCACCATTCCTCCCCAATGGTCTGCAAACCCTAATGCCAGCTCCGAGCTGGCGTAGGGTTTGCCGCGGACAACGCGCTAATGTTTGTAACGCTGCTCGCTGATCATTGGGGAGGAATAGGTTTAGCATGCATTTGAATGCCAATTGAACTAAGAGCCCTCTTTTGCATGCATTTGCATGCTTGTGGCGTTGAGCCTGTGAGCGCACTGTTTCACATGCATGGGGGCTCTGATCATGGGGCGATAGCAAACACAGGCGCTAGTATGGTGCTAACAGCCTCTAGCGCCTGCGTTTGCTTCTGATCATCGGTCAAATAGTGAGCAGAACCCAGGACTGAATCCAGTTAGTAGAAAGACTCCCAGCTCCCCCCCTCCAAAAAAAAAAATAATAATAATAATAATCCCCATCCCTTCTCTCAATGCCCTTAGTTCTCACCTTCTCAAGCCCTTTTTCCACACCAACATCCTCTTTCATATAGCTTTAATTCCCAATTAACCTTCTTAGCTCCTCTGTTGCAATCATTTCCCCATTCAATCCCTCTTTTTTTTTTTTTATTTCTTCTTTATCATCCCTCATAACAGGCACTAATCTGGCCTGTAGGAGAAAGAAAATAGCACTATAAACTGTATCTTCACCATTTGCCACTAGCTTCAGGATCTTTGGTTTGAATCATCTAAGACACTGTAGTGCCACATGATTCAAAGTATAAGTTGGGCCCCAGCAGATAAGGAAGAGAAGGCAGACTGAGGCACTGTCATAAGAACATAAGAATAGCCATACTGGGTCAGACCAAT
This sequence comes from Microcaecilia unicolor, assembly GCF_901765095.1. NCBI lineage: Eukaryota > Metazoa > Chordata > Amphibia > Gymnophiona > Siphonopidae > Microcaecilia > Microcaecilia unicolor. Next base: position 132,427,871 of record NC_044037.1, read on the forward strand.
GCTCCACCTAGCCCAGTATCCTGGTTCCAGCAGTAACCAATCCAGGTCACAAGTACGTGGCAGAAACCCAAATTAGAAGCACTATTTCATGCTACCAATCCCAGGGCAAACAGTGGCTTCCCCACTGTCCATTTCAACAAAAGACTATAGATGTTTCCTCCAGGAACTTTTCCAAACCTTTTTTATACCCAAATACACACCACTGTTACCACATCCTCCAGCAAAGAGTTCCAGAGCTTTATTATTTGAGTGAAAAAATATTTCCTCCTATTTGCTTTAAAAGTATTTTCATGCAATTTCATTGAGCGTCCCATGGTCTTTGTACTTTTTGAAAGAGTAAAAAGTTGATTCACCCCAACCTCCTCCACACCACTTGAGATTTTATAGACCTCAATCATATCCTTAACCGTCTCTTTTCCAAACTGAAAAGCCCTAACCTCTTTAGCCTTTCCACATATGGGAGCAGTTCCATCCCCTCTATCATTTTGGTCGCTCTTCCTTGAACCTTTCTAATTCCGCTGTATCTTTTTTGAGATATGGCAACCAGAATTGAACACAATGAACACAATACTCAAGGTAAGGTTGGACCACGGCGCGATACAGAGGCATTATAATATTTTGGTCTTATTTTGTATCCCTCTCCTAATAATTCTAAGCATCCTGTTTGCTTTTTTTTTTTGGCTGTCACCGCACACTGGGCAGAAGATTTCAGTGTATTGTCTACAATAAAACCTAGGTCTTTTTCTTGAGTGCTGACTCCTAAAGTGGATCCTAGCATCAGGTAAGTATGATTCAGCTTATTCTTCCCAATATACATCATATTGCATTTGTCCACATTAAATTTCATCTGCCATTTAGATGCCCAGTCTTCCAGTTTCCTAAGGTTGTCCTGCAATTTTTCATAATCTGCATGTATTTTGACAACATTGAATAGTTTCGTGTCATTTACAAATTTAATCACCTCACTCGTCATTCTGAATGCCAGATCATTTATAAATATGTTAAATAGCACACCGGTTCCTGTGGCACTCCACCATTCACCCTCCTCCACTGAGAAAAACAGCCAGTTCCTAATCCAAAGGACATTGCCTCCTATCCCATGACTCCTTAATTTTCTCAGGAGTGTCTCATGAGGTACTTTGTCTAAAGCTTTCTGAAAGTCTAGACACACTAAATCAACCAGCTCACCTTTATCCACATGTTTATTCACACCTTCAAGGACATGAAGCAAATTGGTGAGACAAGACCTCCCTTGGCTGAATCCATGATGACTCTGTCCCATTAAATGATGTTTGCCTACGTGTTCTGTAATTTTGTTCTTTATAATAGTTTCCATTATTTAGCCCGGCACTGAAGTCATGCTTACCAGTCTGTAATTTCACGGATCACCCCATGAATCCTTTTCAAAAATCGGCATCACATTGGCCATCCTCAAGGTACTACAGACGATTTTATTGACTGGTTACAGATCACTAGCAGCAGATCAGCAATTTCATGTCTGAGTTCTTTCAATACCCTGAGGTGTATACTATTCGGTCCAGATGACTTATCACTCTTTAACTTGTCAATTTGGCTCAGTAAAAGTCTTCCAAGTTCACTGAGATTTCTTTCAGTTCCTTCACATTATTACCCCTGAAAACCATTTCCCTATAGGTAGATCTCTTACATCTTCTTCCATAAAGACCGAAGCAAAGAATTCATTCAATCTCTCCGCTATGGCCTTGTCCTCCCTGAGTACTCCTTTTGCTCCTTCCTGATCTAATGGTCCCACAGATTCCCTTACAGGCTTCCTGCTTCTCACATACCTAAAAAAAAGTGATACTATGAGTTTTCGTCCCCGTGGCAGGTTTTTCTTCATATTCTCTTTTAGCCTTCTTTATCAATGCTTTGCACCTGGCTTGATAGTGTTTATGCTTCTTATTTTCTTCATTCAGATGATCCTTTTTCCATTTTTTGAAGAGTGTTCTTTTGACTCTAATAGCCTCTTTTACCTCTCCTTTTAACCACATTGGCTGTCATTTGCTCTTTTTTTTCACCTTTGTTAATAAGCGCAATACATCTAGTCTGGGCTTCCAAGATGGTATTTTTAAATAACGTCCACACCTGATCTGAAGTCTTAACCTTTACGGCTGATTCTTTCAGCTTCTTTTTAACCATTTTCCTCATTTTGTCATAGTTGCCATTTTGAAAATTAAAAGCTGCTATAGTAGATTTCCTTAGTGACTTCACTCCAGATATCAGCTCAAATTTGATCATGTTATCACTGTTTCCCAGAAAATCCAACACTATTATCTTTCGTACTATGCTCTGCATTCCACTAAGGATTATATCCAAAATAGCTCTCCCTCTCGTTGGTTCCTGGACCAGTTACTCCAAGAAGCAGTCATTTATTACTAGAGATTTTACCTCCTTGCCACACCCTGATGTAACATTTATCCAGTCAATATTAGGATAATTGAAACCACCCATATTATAAATGTTGTCCAATTTGCCAGGTTTCCTAATTTCTGTAAACATTTGTTCATCTGTCTGTTTGTTCTGTCCTGGCGGACGTTAGTACAACCCTACCAACATACTCCTTTTCCCTTGACACATGGAATTTTCTATAAAGATTCTATGCTGCTATCTGTTTCATTTAGAATGTTTATATTGTTTGACTCAATTCCCACTTTAACAAATAGCGCAACCCCTCCCCCTTTAAATTTGATCCATTTTATCATTGCATATAATTTGTACCCTGCTAACAGTGATTGTTCTACCTCCATCAGGTCTCTGAAATGTCTATTATATTTACCTCTTCATTTAGTGCTATGTACTCCAATTCTTCTATCTTAAAGCCTTATAGCATATCTACAGGCTGCTTTGAAGTTAATGGGGATACTTAGCATCCTTTGCTCTGTTCTCCCATTGAACACTCCTGGCTTTCTTTCACCATTATTGAATCCTCTCTATTGGAATTCCCTAAAGATCCTGTTTCAATAGCATCCTTCAAGGATATTCCACACCGAACCATGCACACCTGTGTGACTATCGGTTCCCGCCTCCCCCACCCCATTTTAGTTTAAAAGCTGCTCTATTTCCTTTTTAAATGTTAGTGCCAGCAGCCTGGTTCCTTCCTGGTAAGATGGAGCCCATCCTTCCAGGTCTCTGTTCTTTCATGCTTCTCCTCCTACCTCTCACTTCACACCTTTAGTGTACACTCTGGTGGCTCCTCTTCCACTTCTATCCCACTACCAATCAGAGTACCTCAGGGATCTGTTCTAGGTCTTCTCCTGATCTCCATCTACACTTCCTCCCTTGGCTCTCTGATATCATCCCATGCCTTTCAATACCATCTCTATGCTGACGACTCCCAAATCTACCTCTCTACCCCCAAAATCTCAACCAGCATCCAGACTGATGTTTCAGCCTGCCTGTCTGACATCGCTGCCTGGATGTCTCAACGTCATCTCAAGCTTAACATGGCCAAGACAGAACTTCTCATCTTTCCCCCTAAATCCACCTCCCCCCTTTCTCTATTTCTGTGGATGGCACTCTCATTCTCCCTGTCTCATCAGCTCGTAACCTTGGGGTCATCTTCGACTCCTCTCTCTCCTTCTCTGCTCACATTCAGCAGATTTCCAAAACCTGTCATTTTTTTCTCTATAAGATCAGCAAAATCCGTCCCTTCATCTCTGAGCACTCTACCAGAACCCTCATCACCTCTCGCCTAGACTATTGCAACCTGCTTCTCACCGGCCTCCCACTTAGCCATCTCTCTCCTCTTCAATCAGTCCAAAACTCTGCTGCACAACTCATTTCCTGCCAAAGTCGCTATGCTCACATTAGCCCTCTCCTCAAATCACTTCACTGGCTCCCTATCCGTTTCCACGTTCAATTCAAACTTCTCTTACTGACCTATAAGTGTATTCACTCTGCTGCTCCCCAGTACCTCTCCACTCTTGTCTCTCCCTACACCCCTCCTCGAACACTCCATTCTGTTGACAAATTTCTCGTCTGCCTCCTTCTCCTCTAATGTTAATTCCAGACTCTGTTCCTTCCATCTCGCTGCACCACATGCCTGGAATAGACTTCCCTAGCATGTACGTCTAGCCCCATCTTTGGCCATTTTTTTCGGTTTCAACAGTTTTTATTAATGAAGCACAAAAATTGTGTTTACATAATGTAAATATCACTACAATCAATCAACACACAGTAAGTACGGGAATTGTACGATATTACTCATCTCCATTAATCTTTTAACTTTATCCCCCCCACCCTTTGTAACATTAGCTAACATTTATTCAACAGGGTCTATTAACAGCAATTTCCAAACAACCCTTTCCCCCCCATCTCTTCCCTTCTACCAATTGACACCATATGTTCAAATGCTTTGACCCCCGAAATATAACCACTTTCAGGTGTCAGCTTTACATTCACAATCGAAAGCCTTGAATTAAGATCAAACAAAAATGTGTGAACTTACTCCCCTCCGCAAGAGAGCCAGGGGGCCTGTGTTCTGATGGCCCTCCTACCCCTCCCCAGAAGATGTCTGTACCAGACTGGAAAAGGGCTAATATAACTCCAAATAGACTTCCCCCCCCCCTACTACCCCCCTCCTAAACCCTCCCTCCCCCCGCCTAGGTCTACTCTGCTGTTCTTCCCAATTCCTAAAAGGCGATAGGAAAAGACTCTATTCCCATTCAGTTTCCATTAGTTTCCGAGGGAAGCTTGGACAATGCTCCAAGTTTATTAATAATGTGACTCCTCGCCCTGTGAGACAAGGTGTTAATATATCCTTCCCAGGTAAGGAAAAAGTTGCTTTGTGTCTGAAGGTTAAGCAGAGAGTCCTGGAGCTCCATCATAAGCAAGTCATGTAAGCGATTTCTCCATTGCCAAAAAGAGGGGTTCAGTTCTTGTGTCCAATTAACAAGTATGCACTTCATGCCCACCAAAAAAGCCTTATGGGCCATTACATTCTGGTATCTCGTACCCCCCTCCACTGGAGCGTGGCAGCCCAACAGAATACTCGTAGGCTGCTGATTAACCGTTTTCCCTCCTATCCTTTCTAAATATTTTACTATCCTAGTCCAAAAAGCTGTTATAGCTGAGCACTTCCAGAAAGCATGGTAGAAGTTATTGTCCGGCGCACCACAGCGTCTACATTGGGCTGATTCTATATACCCCATTTGACACAGTCGAGACTGAGAGGTGTATGCCCTATATATCACTCTGACCTGGCATTCTCGAAGGTTTGCGTTTTGTGTCCATTTCAGGACTCCTCTCCAACCCTTCAACAAATCTCCCAGGGTGATCCCTCTTTGTGTGTCTGCTGTCCACTTTGCTGCCACTCGTGTGAGATCTCCCTGTGGCCTAGCCAGTAACAGCCTTTTATGTAGTATGGATATCGAAATAGGATCCTCTGATATGATCTCGAATAAATCCCCCATCTTAGTGGTCAGATCAACACCAAGTGCAGCTCGGGGGAGTGAAGCTATATAATGTCTAAGCTGTTCGTATGCAAAACATACCCCCCAATCTGCTACGTCTAGCTGTAATTCGGCCATTGTTTTAAGGTTACCACTGGGCTCCAACCAATAGTGTAAAAGTATATTATCCCCTTCTCCCCAGGATCTCAATATAGGATTTTCATCCCCTGGGCGAAATGCCTCATTCCCTTGGAGGGGTAGTAATCTACTACATCTAGGATCGAAGGACCACAGCCTAGCCAGGTCCTTCCATATGGCTTTTAAGGGCCACACCAATACACTAGTCCACAACCTTGTAGGCAGGTCCTTCAGTGCCCCATGTAAGACATACATCAGGTTTAAGAGGCTACACCTCGCTTTTTCTATCTCCAATGGGGTATAATCCTCCCTCTGCAGATACCAGTCCCCTAAGTGGCGCAATAAACATGCTATGTTATAGCGTTTAATGTCCGGCACTCCCATCCCCCCCACTTCTCCAAAGCCTCACCAATTGTGAAAATCGTATCTGGGGTCTTTTCCCAGCCCACAAAAATTTGGAGAGCAGTTTTTGTAAAGATCTCACTTCCTGGTGTTTGAGGTACAATGGGATCATCTGTAAAAAGTATAACCACTTAGGGAAAAGCACCATATTAAACAAGGAGATGCGGCCCACCAACGATATCGGTAGTCCTGCCCATCTTCCCAGTGTTCTCTTGGTGTCTTCTAGCAAGTATTCTACATTAGCACTATATAGCTGCTTGGGGTCCTTGGTGAGCTGGATCCCTAGATATTTAAACGCACCCCCCACTCTTTTAAGTGGACAACATAAACTTTCCCACTGTTCCTCTCTCACGTGAAGTGTCATAACTTCAGATTTGTCTAGATTGAGACGAAAACCAGAGTAATCCCCAAATTCAGCAAAAATGTCCAGTAGGGACGGTAAGGCCACCTGGGGGTCCTGTATTATAGTTAAGAGGTCATCAGCGAAGGCCGAGATCTTAAAGGAAGTTTGCTGTATCTGTACCCCTCTCACCTCCTCCATACTCTGGATATCTCTAATAAGAGGGTCAAGCACCAACACAAAAAGAATGGGCGAGAGGGGACATCCCTGTCGGGTACCCCTGGCAATCCTGAATGTTTCTGAAGCCTGCCCGTTTACCCATACCTCCGCAGTAGGTCCTTGGTACAGAGTTTCTATGGCATGTAGGAAAAACCCTTCCATCCCAAATGCCCTCAGGGAGGCAAACATAAAATCCCAATTAACCCGATCAAATGCCTTTTCGGCATCAAAACTAATTATTAAGGCCGGGGTTGATGATTCATGTAGGCTTTCCAATGCTCCCAAAATCTGTCTCATATTGCAAGCTACTGATCTTTCTCGTACGAAGCCCACCTGAGACTCCTCCACTATCTCCGGCAGGATCCGTGCCAGTCTGTTTGCCAGAATCTTTGCCAGTAATTTTATTTCAAAAGGAAGCAAAGAGATAGGTCTATATGAACTGGCTAGGAGTGGGTCGCGGCCTGGTTTTAATAAGACTATGATTTGTGCCTTCCTTAAAGACTCTGGTAGTCCCCCCATCTCTATACATTTATTGAAAACCTCTGTCAGGCAAGGTACAATGTCCGAGCTAAGGAGCTTATAAAACTCAGAGGAGAGTCCATCCACTCCTGGAGATTTGTGCAATGGGCTGGCACGTATACCCCAGCTCACCTCGTCCTCTGTTATTAATCTATTAAGGCTACTTTGTTGTATCTTTGTGATCTGGGGAAGTGATTGTCCTGCTAAATAACACTCTGCTTGGAGCCCCTGATCCTCTGGAGGGGAATATAAAGCCTCATAAAACTGCCGGAATACTTCATTCACACCCTCCAGAGTATGCTGAATTCCCCCCTGTGTATCTCTGATTTGTGACACATATCTTGAGCCACCAGCTTGCTTTAACAGTCGTGTCATCAATTTCCCTTGCTTATTTGCATATTTGTATAACTGATAACGATAATAAAAGTTTGATTTTTTAGCTTTGGTATGTATTAACTGGTTCAAAGATGACTGAGCTTCTAATAGCCTTGATTTATTTAAGGGCGTTGGGTTAGTTCCAAATCTCTGGCGTGCCTGCCCCACTACCTTCCCCATCCTGTCTATCTCTGCCTCTCTGGATCTTTTCTTATAGGAATGATATGAAATTATGGCTCCTCTCAGCACGGCCTTGGCCGCTTCCCAAAATAGTTTCGGGTCTAAATGATAGCTATTCTCATTAAACTCTGAGTATTCTTTCCATTGGGATTGTATATAGGAGGCAAATTGTGGGTCGTAAAACAGTTCTTTGGGAAATCGCCACCTAGGCCTCTGGGTTCTATCCCCTCCACACCCAATTGAAATCCACACAAAAGCGTGGTCTGATACCTGTGTCGGCCCTATCTCTGCCTGTTGTAGCCAAGGAATCCTATTTGCCGAAACCAGGATATAGTCAATTCGGGATAGTGTCTCATGTGCCCTAGATAAGTGGGTATAGTCCCTCTCTCCCGGATGGTACAGGCGCCATGCGTCTACTAGATCTAACATAGAGCACAGCCGTGGGACTCCCTTTGTCAAGTTCACTGGCCCTATTCTGGAGGCTCCAGTGCTATCCAATAACGGGTCATAGACTGAATTAAAGTCTCCCCCCATAATTATAGGCATCTGGTCAAAGGAGTGCACATGTCTCACCAGGGTCTGGTAAAACCTCTTGTCATATTGGTTCGGTGCATATACATTAATTAGTAAGAAAGGGTGATTATTCACATGGGCTTCTAAGAAAACATATCTTCCTAGCGGATCCGCAATTACTCGTTTTTTAGTGATATGAAGCCCTTTGCGGAATAAGATAATAACTCCCGCCTTTCTATTTGGTGACGGGCTTTCCACGTAGTCTCTCACCCACCATTTACATAACTTCTTGTGTTCTATTGCTGTTAAGTGTGTCTCCTGTAGCATTGCTATATGTGCCTTTTGTCTATTTAAAGTCTGTAAAATCTTACTTCTTTTGATTGGGGAGGAAATACCCCCCACATTCCAAGATATGAGCTTAACCATAGCCTGTCCAAATTGGCTCACATATGTTATTAAACCTATAGTAAAGAGAAAGGTGTCCCAGCCTACACCTCCCTCTGCTTCTTTGTATACTCTCGGCACTTCCTAATTGTCTTCTCCTACCCCATTTACATGCCATGTTCGAACAGACCTGCTCCCTACCCCCTCCCCTCCCCCCCAAGAATTCCCTCCCACCCCCTCCAATCTTTAAACCCTTGAGTTCCAACAGGGAACTCATCACGTATAGTGTCCTTTCCCCCTCTATTTCAATTAACCATCTGCTCCATGGGGAATACCCCATCATGTAGAATTTATGCCTGTCTCCATTTATTGAGACCAGGTGTTTACCTTGTACCCCCCTGTCCAATTATTCCCTTGGGACAAAGGTTTAGGTATGGAGATTTAGTCTCTAATCATACTTAGCAGTCTTCCAGTCCATGTCTCAAAGTCTCTATCGACTCACTTGTCCCGTCAAAGACTTTCTTCTGTTAAACGCCATCTTTTCGACATCAGGTAGCAGGTTCCTGTGCAATGCTCTTAAGGAATTCTTTAGCTGCAGACACCTCTTCAAAGAGTTTCTCTCCTCCCTCGTACTGCACTTTCAGTTTGGCAGGATAAATCAGTGCAAACCTGATTTTTTTTCTCAAGTAAAGCCGCACACACGGGCGCAAACTCCTTTCGCGCAGCGGCTACACGTGCTGAATAGTCCTGGAAGCAAAGGATCCGTTGGCCTTCACAACGAAGCTCTCCTCCTGCCCACACAGCCTGTAATATCGCCTGTTTGTGGCCATAGTGAAGAATCTTCATTATCACCGCCCGCGGTCTCGCCGCGCCTTGGCGCTTCGGCCCCAGCCGATGTGCTCTCTCGATGCGCAGCGGGCCCGGTAGATTATTCAGTTTTAATGTGCTGTGAAGCCAGGTTTCTAGGAAACTTCCCAGCTCTGAGTCCTTTATATGTTCCGGGAGCCCAATTAGCCGTAAATTATTACGACGAGACCTGTTCTCTAAGTCGTCTAATTTGTTTTCTAGCTCTGCTATTTTCTTCTGTAGGGCCTCCACAGGTTGTTCGGATGTCACTGCTCGGTCTTCCAGGTCACTGATCCGCTGTTGCATGTGGTCCAGGTCGAAGTGGAACCCGTCAAGCCGTTCATGGGCGGATTCTGCGTGGTCAAACAACGCTTGCAGTTTTTTATCAAGGGCCGCCTCTACCGCAGCTGTCACCTCCGCGGTAATTTCTGCCGTTCATACCGAGCAAACGCTCGAATTCGGCGATTGCTGTCCGGGCGCCATCTTGGATTCTACGCCTTTCTCTTTATATTTTCTAAGCGTTTTCGCCGCCATTCTTCTTCGCAAGGCTAGCAAGCAAATGCCACCCGGTCTCCAAGTTGTTAGGCTGGCGATACAAAAGTTCGTTTTTCCCCTTTGAGGCTGATAATAGCGTAAGATGATGGGAGAATCGCAGGAGCTCAGTTCCAACGCGACTTCACTCCTGCATCACACCACGTGATCCTTCTCTTTGGCCATTTTTAAGTCCAAGCTAAAAGCCCACCTCTTTGACGCTGCTTTTGAGTCCTAACCACTGCTCACTTGCCTGTACCTTTATCCCCTCCTCTTTAATTCCCCTGCCTCTTAGTTGTTCTGTCTGTTACCTGTCTTATTTAGATTGTAAGCTCTTTGAGCAGGAACTGTCTTTATGTGTATGGTGTACAGCGCTGCGTATGCCTTGTAGCCCTATAAAAGCGATTATTAGTAGTAGCAGAAATGGGCTTCTCCTTCTCCAGAATTTTGCCCAGTTCCTAACAAATCTAAATCCCTCATCCCTGCACCATCGTCTCAACCATGCATTGAGACTTCGGAGCTCTGCCTGTCTCTTGGGACCTGTGCATGGAATGGAGAACATTTCTGACAACAGTCACTCTGAAACACATGGTTCAAAAAATGGATTATGGTGAAATAGGAAGTTAGATTTTCCAACAGAAAAGCTGTCAAAAGGTTGAAAAAGTCAAGGTGTATTTTGATAGAACTGATATACATGATTCCAATCTACACCAATCACCTGCTAGACAAGTTGTGAATACAAATGCAAATCAAACATTGAACAGTCTTTATGTGAAAGACAAAAGCCTAAAAAATTAAGCACAATTCTGGGGATTCTATATAGCGCGCCTAGAGATCTGCGCCAAAATCCAAGCAGATTCTATAACAATGCGCGTAACTTAACAAGCTGAGGGGCCCTTTCACTAAGCCATGTAGGTGCCTACGCGCATCCTACGCGTATCAGTTTTGAACTACCGCCCGACTACTGTGTGGCCCAGGAGATAATTTCATTTTTTTTACATGCATCCACTAAGCGTGCTGGAAATTTTCCGTCGCACGGAGCTAACCAGGCGGTAAAGCGAATGCTAAATACCTGTAGAAGGTATTCTCCGAGGACAGCAGGCTGATTGTTCTCACTGATAGGTGACGTCCACGGCAGCCCCTCCAATCGGAAACTTCACTAGCAAAGGCCTTTGCTAGTCCTCGCGCGCCCATGCGCACCGCGCATGCGCGGCCGTCTTTCCGCCCGAACCGGCTCGTGTTCGTTAGTCCCATATGTAGCAAAACAAAGGCAAGGGAAGACACAACTCCAAAGGGGAGGCGGGCGGGTTTGTGAGAACAATCAGCCTGCTGTCCTCAGAGAATACCTTCTACAGGTATGTAGCATTCGCTTTCTCCGAGGACAAGCAGGCTGCTTGTTCTCACTGATGGGGTATCCCTAGTGCCCAGGCTCACTCAAAACAACAAACATGGTCAATTGAGAGTGTAGCCTGGAACAGAATAAACATGGGCCTAGGGGGGTGGAGTTGGATCCTAAACCCCAAACAGATTCTGAAGCACTGACTGCCCGAACCGACTGTCGCGTCGGGTATCCTGCTGCAGGCAGTAATGAGATATGAATGTGTGAACAGATGACCACGTCGCAGCTTTGCAAATCTCTTCAATAGTGGCTGACTTCAAGTGGGCTACCGACGCTGCCATGGCTCTAACATTATGAGCCGTGACATGACCCTCAAGAGCCAGCCCAGCCTGGGCGTAAGTGAAGGAAATGCAATCTGCTAGCCAATTGGATATGGTGCGTTTCCCCACAGCCACTCCCCTCCTATTGGGATCAAAAGAAACAAACAATTGGGCGGACTGTCTGTTGGGCTGTGTCCGCTCCAGATAGAAGGCCAATGCTCTTTTGCAGTCCAATGTGTGCAGCTGACGTTCAGCAGGGCAGGAATGAGGACGGGGAAAGAATGTTGGCAAGACAATTGACTGGTTCAGATGGAACTCCGACACAACCTTTGGCAAGAACTTAGGGTGAGTGTGGAGGACTACTCTGTTATGATGAAATTTGGTGTAAGGGGCCTGGGCTACCAGGGCCTGAAGCTCACTGACTCTACGAGCTGAAGTAACTGCCACCAAGAAAATGACCTTCCAGGTCAAGTACTTCAGATGGCAGGAGTTCAGTGGCTCAAAAGGAGGTTTCATCAGCTGGGTGAGAACGACACTGAGATCCCATGACACTGTAGGAGGTTTGACAGGGGGCTTTGACAAAAGCAAACCTCTCATGAAGCGAACAACTAAAGGCTGTCCTGAGATCGGCTTACCTTCCACACGGTAATGGTATGCACTGATTGCACTAAGGTGAACCCTTACAGAGTTGGTCTTGAGACCAGACTCAGACAAGTGCAGAAGGTATTCAAGCAGGGTCTGTGTAGGACAAGAGCGAGGATCTAGGGCCTTGCTGTCACACCAGACGGCAAACCTCCTCCGAAGAAAGAATCTTTCCTGGAAGCAAGCAAGATGCGGGAGACACCCTCTGACAGACCCAAAGAGGCAAAGTCTACGCTCTCAACATCCAGGCAGTGAGAGCCAGAGACCGGAGGTTGGGATGCAGAAGCGCCCCTTCGTCCTGTGTGATGAGGGTCGGAAAACACTCCAATCTCCACGGTTCTTCGGAGGATAACTCCAGAAGAAGAGGGAACCAGATCTGACGCGGCCAAAAAGGAGCAATCAGAATCATGGTGCCTCGGTCTTGCTTGAGTTTCAACAAAGTCTTCCCCACCAGAGGTATGGGAGGATAAGCATACAACAGACCCTCCCCCCAATCCAGGAGGAAGGCATCAGATGCCAGTCTGCCGTGGTCCTGAAGCCTGGAACAGAACTGAGGGACTTTGTGGTTGGCTCGAGATGTGAAGAGATCTATCAAGGGGGTGCCCCACACCTGGAAGATCTGGCGCACTACTCGGGAATTGAGCGACCACTCGTGAGGTTGCATAATCCTGCTCAGTATGTCGGCCAGACTGTTGTTTACGCCTGCCAGATATGTGGCTTGGAGCACCATGCCGTGACGGCGAGCCCAGAGCCACATGCTGATGGCTTCCTGACACAGGGGGCGAGATCCGGTGCCCCCCTGCTTGTTGATGTAATACATGGCAACCTGGTTGTCTGTCTGAATTTGGATAATTTGGTGGGACAGCCGATCTCTGAAAGCCTTCAGAGCGTTCCAGACCGCTCGCAACTCCAGAAGATTGATCTGCAGATCGCGTTCCTGGAGGAACCAGCTTCCCTGGGTGTGAAGCCCATCGACATGAGCTCCCCACCCCAGGAGAGACGCATCCGTAGTCAGCACCTTTTGTGGCTGAGGAATTTGGAAAGGACTTCCCAGAGTCAAATTGGACCAAATCGTCCACCAATACAGGGATTTGAGAAAACTCGTGGACAGCTGGATCACGTCTTCTAGATCCCCAGCAGCCTGAAACCACTGGGAAGCTAGGGTCCATTGAGCAGATCTCATGTGAAGGCGGGCCATGGGAGTCACATGAACTGTGGAGGCCATGTGGCCCAGCAATCTCAACATCTGCCGAGCTGTGATCTGCTGGGACGCTCGCACCCGCGAGACGAGGGACAACAAGTTGTTGGCTCTCGCCTCTGGGAGATAGGCACGAGCCGTCCGAGAATCCAGCAGAGCTCCTATGAATTCGAGTCTCTGTACTGGGAGAAGATGGGACTTTGGATAATTTATCACAAACCCCAGTAGCTCCAGGAGGCGAATAGTCATCTGCATGGACTGTAGAGCTCCTGCCTCGGATGTGTTCTTCACCAGCCAATCGTCGAGATATGGGAACACGTGTACCCCCAGCCTGCGAAGTGCCGCTGCTACTACAGCCAAGCACTTCGTGAACACTCTGGGCGCAGAGGCGAGCCCAAAGGGTAGCACACAGTACTGGAAGTGACGTGTGCCCAGCTGAAATCGCAGATACTGTCTGTGAGCTGGCAGTATCGGGATGTGCGTGTAGGCGTCCTTCAAGTCCAGAGAGCATAGCCAATCGTTTTCCTGAATCATGGGGAGAAGGGTGCCCAGGGAAAGCATCCTGAACTTTTCCTTGACCAGATATTTGTTCAGGGCCCTTAGGTCTAGGATGGGACGCATCCACCCTGTTTTCTTTTCCACAAGGAAGTACCTGGAATAGAATCCCAGCCATTCCTGCCCGGATGGCACGGGCTCGACCGAATTGGCGCTGAGAAGGGCGGAGAGTTCCTCTGCAAGTACCTGCTTGTGTCGGAAGCTGTAAGACTGAGCTCCCGGTGGACAATTTGGAGGTTTTCAGGCCAAATTGAGGGTGTATCCATGCCGGACTATTTGAAGAACCCACTGATCGGAGGTTATGAGAGGCCACCTTTGGTGAAAAACTTTCAACCTCCCTCCGACCGGCAGATCGCCCGGCACTGACACTTGGATGTCGTCTATGCTCTGCTGGAGCCAGTCAAAAGCTCGTCCCTTGCTTTTGCTGGGGAGCCGAGGGGCCTTGCTGAGTCGCACGCTGCTGACGAGAGCGAGCGCGCTGGGGCTTAGCCTGGGCCGCAGGCTGTCAAGAAGGAGGATTGTACCTACGCTTGCCAGAAGAGTAGGGAACAGTCTTCCTTCCCCCATAAAACGTCTACCTGTGGAGGTAGAAGCTGAAGGCTGCCGGCGGGAGAACTTGTCGAAAGCGGTATCCCGCTGGTGGAGCTGCTCTACCACCTGTTCGACCTTTTCTCCAAAAATATTATCCGCACGGCAAGGCGAGTCCGCAATCCGCTGCTGGATTCTATTCTCCAGGTCGGAGGCACGCAGCCATGAGAGTCTGCGCAACACCACACCTTGAGCAGCGGCCCTGGACGCAACATCAAAGGTGTCATGCACCCCTCTGGCCAGGAATTTTCTGCACGCCTTCAGCTGCCTGACCACCTCCTGAAATGGCTTGGCTTGCTCAGGAGGGAGCTTGTCCACCAAGCCCGCCAACTGCCGCACATTGTTCCGCATGTGTATGCTCGTGTAGAGCTGGTAAGACTGAATTTTGGCCACAAGCATAGAGGAATGGTAGGCCTTCCTCCCAAAGGAGTCTAAGGTTCTAGAGTCTTTGCCCGGGGGCGCCGAAGCATGCTCCCTAGAACTCTTAGCCTTCTTTAGGGCCAAATCCACAACTCCAGAGTCGTGAGGCAACTGAGTGTGCATCAACTCTGGGTCCCCATGGATCCGGTACTGGGACTCGATCTTCTTGGGAATGTGGGGATTAGTTAAAGGCTTGGTCCAGTTCGCCAGCAATGTCTTCTTTAGGACATGATGCATGGGTACTGTGGACGCTTCCTTAGGTGGAGAGAGCTCAAACATTTCAGCCCTGGGCTCGTCCTCCACGACCACCAGGGAAGGGGATGGCCGTAGACATCTCCCGGACAAAGGCCGCAAAAGACAGACTCTCGGGAGGAGAAAGCTGCCTTTCAGGGGAGGGAGTGGGGTCAGAAGGAAGGCCATCAGACTCCTCGTCAGAGAAATATCTGATGTCTTCCTCCTCCTCCCACGAGGCCTCACCATCGGTATCAGACACAAGTTCACGGACCTGTGTCTGAAGCCGTGCCCGGCTCGACTCTGTGGAACCACGGCCACGGTGGGAGCGTCGAGAGGTAGACTCCCTCGCCCGCACCGGCGAAGCTCCCTCCGCCGACGTCGTCGGGGAGCCTTCCTAGGAGGCGACCGCAGTCGGTACCGCAAGCGGCACCGATGTCGGAGACCTCACCCCGGGCAAAGGGCCAGCCGGCGCCTCACTCGACGGTACCGGAGGCGCAAGCACCCCCGGTACTGGAGGGGAAGGGCGCAACAGCTCTCCCAGGATCTCTGGGAGAACGGCCCGGAGACTCTCGTGCAGAGCGGCAGTGGAGAAAGACATGGAAGCCGATGCAGGTGTCGATGTCAGAGTCTGTTCCGGGCGTGGAGGCTGTTCCGGGCTGTCCAAGGTGGAGCGCATCGACACCTCCTGAACAGAGGGTGAGCGGTCCTCCCGGTGCCAATGCCTACTGGGTGCCGACTCCCTCGGCGACCCAGAGCTCTTGGTACCAACACGGGAAGGAGACCGGTGTCGATGCTTCTTTGACTTTTTCAAACGAAGCATGTCACCGGAGCTTCCCGGTACCGACGAGGAGGACGTAGAATCCAGCCGTCGCTTCCTCGGGGCCGAGGCCGAAGAAGGTCGGTCTCGGGGGGGCTGTACCGCAGGAGCCCTCAGGGTAGGGGGAGACCCATCCGAAGGCTCACTGCCACCAGCAGGGGAATGGACAGCCCTCACCTGCACTCCAGTCGAAGCACCAACGTCCGACGACATCAGCACTAGTGGAGGTCCCGGTACCACCGACGCCGACGCAGCCTTCCGATGTCTCGGCCCCAACGACGCAGAGGGTCGATGCCTCGATGCACTCGATGCAGTCGCGGCCGAGGGCGGAGGTCTTGACGCTGTCGACGTCGACGCACTCGATACTCCCGGTGCCGATGCCGACGAAGAGCCCGAGATCAAAACGTTCCACTGGGCCAATCTCGCTACCTGAGTCCTTTTCTGTAAAAGGGCGCAAAGACTACAGGCCTGCGGGCGGTGCCCAGCCCCCAGACACTGAAGACACGACGCATGCCTGTCAGTGAGCGAGATTACCCGGGCGCACTTCTTGAAGCCGCTGGGAGACTTCGATGACATGGGCGAAAAAATCACGCCGGCGAAATCAAAACTCGTAATTGCGGTAAGGCACCAAAAAGAGGGGGAGAAAAAATTCGACCCGAGGCCTCAAAAGGGCCTACCCCGAAAATGAAAGAAAACTTAACGGGGCAAAAACTGGAAATACAGGAAGGGGAAAAAGACCGAAAGGCATTCTTCCGAAATCCTTTTTTTAAAAAAATTTTTTTTTTAGTAGCGAAAAGTCAAAAAGACGCGCGAGGGTCAACTTAAGGGGCGCGAACGGCGTAAACACGACCGAAACGAGCGCGGACAAAAGAAGACTGACGAACACGAGCCGGTTCGGGCGGGAAGACGGCCGCGCATGCGCGGTGCGCATGGACGCGCGAGGACTAGCAAAGGCCTTTGCTAGTGAAGTTTCCGATTGGAGGGGCTGCCGTGGACGTCACCCATCAGTGAGAACAAGCAGCCTGCTTGTCCTCGGAGAATCAGCATTATACATGTGTAGAGTATTACCACCCGGTTAACGCGTGAGATTTTACTGCTATGTCAATGGGTGGCAGTAAGGTCTCAGGCTCAAAATGGATGCACGGCAATTTTTATTTTGCCACACATCCACTTTTGGCCAAAAAAAAAAGGCCTTTTTTGCAGGTACACTGAAAAATGAACCTTCACATATCCAATACACGGGTCTACACTACACCAGGGCAGGCCACTTTTCGGCCCACCTTAGTAAAATGACCCCTTAACAAGCTAATGAGCACTGATAACAGCACTTAACAAGCAATAATGAGCACTAATTAGAATTTAAGTGCACAACTCACTAAGATATTCTGCAACGAAGTGCGCCAAACTTCTAACACGCACAGGCAAAAAGGGGCATGGTTATGGACAAGGAAACAGATATTTCATGAGTGCTCTGAAATTTACACGTGTAGTTATAGAATATTGCCCAGTGAGTGTAAATCTACGCGCTGGAATTTACGCCATGCTTTCACTGGTGTAAATGGATGAGCGTAGTTGTAGACGCTGAGATATCGAGAGTATTCTGTGTACTGCACCTAAATCTAGGCACCACTTATAGAAAACACTTAGTCGGCACTGATTTCCATGCCAATGTTTTAGGCGCTATATATAGAATCTCCCCCATGCTAGCATTGTTTCTTGGAAGCAGCAGAGTGAAGACAGGCTTGGAGTTGTGGATACGAGATGGAAATATAACCCCTGACGCAGCATTCGCGAAACGGGGGCTCCCTGTCGGGTTGAAGAGTGGAGACCACGGAAGTGAGCGGAACAAGATAGCAGTTGGAAAAAGCTAAGTGTTTCTTGGCGGGGTCTCTGGCTACATCTTATATAAGCACCACAAGCATTTGTGAGAATTCAGAATTAAGAGTGCACAAGAAACTGTTGGAGAAGGTGGTAGAGACACATACAAAGGCCAGGTAGAAAGTGGTCAATTAGTTGGATGGAGTTTTTTTGAAGCAAGATAATGATACGCCATAACTGAAGATAGCCAGATACGTTGGGCGGGCTGGTTGGCGAAACTGAAGCTTTTTTCTCCATCTATAAGATTGACCAGTAGGCATATTGTGTGGGATGTCTCACAGGATTTTTTACACAGCCAGTGTGAGGTTGTGTTTGGATTTTCAGTGTAATTGAATCAAGCTTGAGTGAACTAGTGGTCATTTTAGAATATATAATGCCATAAAAAGACAAAATCAAACCAAAATAAGAGTTACCCTACTAGGTCAGACCAAGGGTTGATCTAGTCCAGTATTCCATTACAAATAGTGGCCAATCCAGGTTGCAAGTCTATGATAGAGTACCGAATAGTAGCAAGATTCCATGCTACTTAACCCCAGTGGTAAGCTGCGGCTTTTCCTAGGTCTAAGCACAGGACACAAAAGGAAAGCAGAGCTCCAAATTCTCAATGCGTGGTAGAGACGATAGTGCAGGGATGAGGGATTTAGATTTGTTGGGAACTGGACGACATTCTGGGAAAGGGGGAGACTGTTCCGAAAAGATGGGATGGAACCAGGCTGCTAGTGCTAACTTTTAAAAAGAAGATAAGAGCAGCTTTTAAACTAGAATGGGGGGCAAAGACAACAGTCGCCTAGGAGTGCATAGTTCAGCATGGAGTATCGGATACTATTGAAACAGGACATTTAGGGAATCCCAGTAGAGAGGTTTCAACAATGCTGAAAGTAATACAGCTGTGCTTAATGAGAGAGCAGGATAAAGGATGCACATTATCCCCTTCAACTTCTAAGCAGCTTGTAGATCAAAGGGAAAAAAACACAATTTGAAGTGCCTATATACAAATGCTAGAAGCCTAAAAAATAAGATGGGAGAGTTAGAATATATAGCATTAAGTGATGAGTGTTTATTTAGGAGGTGTATTCGAGAAGTCAGTGAGAAAATATTCAGTGTCAGCTAGTATATGTACTCTACTCTATCGATTCAATAAATACTGCTCCCCAGAGTATGCTTCTAAAGACAGGAACGTGCATCTGTTTCTACTGTCTGCCAAGAGCCGTCCCGGTTACTATTGGCCATTGGCCCTAATGGTCCCATGATAGAGCCCCCAAAAAGGGACAGTGCCACTACTCCCAAAAGAACCCAAAAAACCAGCGAATAAGGTGTCATGGGTCGAAGAGCAGCGGCCCAATGGGTTTCCACTGATTAGGAAGCCGCCTCGCTTACAACTAACCACCCCAATGGGCCTCCAGTGGTTAGGAAGCGTCTCCACTTACAACAAACCACCCGAAAATTTATGGTTAGGAAGCCGACACGCATTACAACTAGCCGTCCTAAAATTTTGGAAGGCCCTAGTCAACTAGTCCAAATGGCAACATAGGCTTTAGACATCTCTGTAAATCCCAGCGCTCATCTGTACTAGGTAACTCCTATGTGGGCAATAATCCAGAAAAATGGAAGCAGGCCATTCTGAAAATGGAATGGAATTTCTGCTCAAAATCTAGTAATTGAGATACCGTCATCCAACGAAGGGTCACTGACCCTTCGATGGGTGTAAGCCCCAGGCATCGATATCAAAGCCAAAAGTTATAGCATGACACGAGTAAAAGGTGGAAGAGGGGCATAGTATGTCCCTTTGAGCAGTGCACATAGGCACATCTAAAGGACAGTGTAATTAAAAAAAGTAAAGAGAGATAAAGATTTGAAAAACAAAGCAAACAAATAGAAACAAGAAAACAAAGCAGGTTCTAGATTAACGTTCCAGATCAATAACATGATCAAGAACCAAGGTCTGGATTATGTTCTAGAGTACAATTCCAAAGCAAAATTGCAGTCTAGAACAGTGTGCCGGTGTTACAGTGGGTTTTAGAAAAGAACCCAGAACCAAATAGTGTTGCTTTAAAATTGGAAGGAAGAAATATAAAGCACTATAAGATATACATAAAAAAGCATAAAGCGCTTAGTGTTATAGCACGGGAATAAGCCCATAGGGGCTGATATCTGTACCAGGAAATCAGCAAGCCGGCAGTGCAATCATAAAAAGTGAAACTAAGAAGCATGCAAACGAAGCTGTTTACAGGAAATAACACATACAAAGCACCCAAAGCCAGCAGAGGAGCATCGAAAGATAAGTAATTTTAACACTTATTAATTAAATATGAAGAGCATAATGCCTGCAGAGAAAATGTGCCATAAAACAAGGTTAAAACTGTAGGCATCAGAACATCTAATAGGACCGGAAACAATGCCGTACACAGTTTATTTATAGAGTACGAACACCCTACCGGAGCAACACACAAAAATAAAAAGGCAATGATTCCTGAGGATAAGCAAGTTTGTGGTTTTATTTCTTAATTTCATCCTCGGGCTGGCAAGGAGTCACGGGGTAAGGAAGGTCGTTACACAGGAAGTGTATGCATATCAGTCGTGCCAAACACAAAAAGATCTTATAAGCAGAGCAGGCGAACTCCCCTTATTTCTCCAGCAACCGGAGATAAAATATATCAATAACAAAGGCAGAAGATAAACAAATCAAATTATAAGGAGAGCTTCAAAAATATATAAGATGTTTAAACTGCATCCAAATCATATCACCATAAGACCTCATTTAAAATTATCAATTCAGTAAAACCTTTACGGCTAGATATACAGCTTAAGAATAAAGAACCAGCAGCAGGTGCAGTCAGAATCTGGAAACTTTAATATAAAAATAGAGTCAGGGCAAACAGTGCAAAACAGGAAATATTAAGCTCTAAATGACAATCAGAAAACTGAGTATCATTGTCCAAAAACAAATTGGCAAATCAAAAAAAAAAATTGAGGGAACCGCTCCAGGGATTAGAAAGAAAGTCATTTCATAATAACAATAACAATTGCGCAGGGGCAATTACTAAGGACAGAACATTAAAATGCTGACAATAGAACTTAAGTAATTATATCCCATTTATCATCCAGTAGATTAAATATACAAAAGCAATTGAGAGGAGAGAGAGAGGAAAAAAAAAAGAGTAAATTATGCAAGGGTTGAAGAAGGGGGGGTAGGAGGCGTACTAGGGTGTGGAGTTACACCTGGAGTTACGCCCCGGGCCACGCCCATAGTGGGTGGACTGAACAAAAAGAAAAAGTCATAACAAACCGGAAGATGGCCGCATACCATGATAGCCAGTCAAAAGTTAAGGTATAAAGCATTTACAGTACATGAAAGAAAAAAAAAAACAAGCTTTTGAAGCTCAGGCAGACATTGAGGATGAGAGAATGCCATATAACGGGCAAAAGACCTTTTGCAGGGAGTAAATGTAGATAGAAGTGAGAGAAAACACAACAGAATTATGACAGGAGAGACATAGCAACATCACTGGCAGAAACAATAAGTATTGCAGCTTAAAGTTTATAGTCAGTCAGGATTAGTTAAGAACTTTGGAATGGGCTCAAACGGGAGTATGAAGAGTAAAAGTACATCACCGGACGCAATGCCGATGTAGGAGGCTTGCACAGATGTTGAGCAGTGAATAGAAAACAGAGAGCAGCCGAAACTAACAGGGCAGGCAAGTGTAGGGTATTTACGCTGCCAAAATTAAACACTGATGTGCCACTTTAGTGGCTACGAAAGTCAGAGACAGAATACAAGCCAGAACTTTAGTGGAGGAGTTTTAAAAGAACAGAATTGCCAAGAAAGTTTACAGATGGGGGTTTTAACAGGTGGTGAATAGAGATATAGAGAGAGGAGTTGGGAGATCTAAAATCTGTCACGGGACTCAAAAGCAGTAAGAATGCAGTGGCGTGTAACAGCAAAGAAATACTTTTACCAGAAAAAGGGATTAAAAATACAGCTGCAGGTTTTAGGGTTAGCAGAAGTAGAATGACAGTTATAGCTGTATAGTAATATCATGAAAGAGAGAATGACAGCTTAAAGAGCTGAGCACCGTAAACCAGTGCTTCCAGCTGACGGGGAGAGCAAGTTACCCCACTCTAACACCAAGTTTCAGAGGCTATTCTTTATGAAGAGAACAACCGTAAGATACAGACTGTGGAAGAATGACAGGAAAGTATTCAGAAAATGGACATTTCCTCTATATGAAATGTAAAGGCTATGTCGCAGTAAGAAAAAGAAAAGCGGAAGTGAATAAACATGAAAGAAGGGGGGGGGGGGGGCTATCTGGGCTGTCAGCTATGAAGAGTAGTTCACAAAACACACAGACCAGAAAGATTAAAGGGAAACAAATAGGATTTCAGTGGAGTGCAGTGAACAAAAGCCAAGAAAGATGTAGGGGAGTATGAGAGGCTAGACTTTATGGAGAGAATAGCCTCAGAAGGATAGAAAAAGCAGCTGAACTAAGGCAAATAACACAGTGACACAAACAGAGAAAAATTTCTGGATCGCATTTAACCCGCGATCAACAGAATTACACAAAACATGACCTGCCTGGATCTTACTTAATCCAAGATCTACAGGTAGGCATGGGGGAGACATAACAGGGATCAACTTCAACATACACCGAATAGGCAAAAGAGGACAGAGAGTTTGGAAAGACAGAGAAGAAGATACCCTCCCAGCTAACAGTCTCTAGAGAAGCAGACAAACAGGGGACAGAAAAGAGCGTAAGGGGCGACAAAGAAATGAGATAGAGTAGCAGAGAAAACCTTGGAACCTCACAGGAAACAATCAGTGGAGTGCAGTAAAGGAGACGGCAAGCGTTAGGGCGCACTCACTTGAGCTAACAGCAAGGCTCCAATCACGCTGCAATCAGACATGTACACACACCATGCAAGTATAAAGAACAACAAGTAGAAGGACGGGGACAGAAACCCGTCAGAAAAAGGACAGAACAGCGGTGAGAGAGAGAGAGAAAGAGACCAGAAAAAGAGCAGAATCCATAGAAAGAAAGTGACCACAGATAAAAAAGGACTAGAACAAAACACAGAGAGTAGCGTGTGAAGTAGAAAAAGCACGAATTCTCATCAGCATTCAGCAAGAGGTGCTAGCATAAGACCGCTGCCAAGAATCGCACTAGATATATGCAAACAGCATAAGCGAGATCGCAGTCGCCTGGTCCCGCAATTATGCGCCATTCATACATCAATCACACACTTGTGCACAACACACAAATCAAAAAGGGACAGGAGAGAAGAAGGGAAAGGAGATGACAGGACACAGAACAGAGAAAGAAAAGACATGAATGGTGAGAAAGAATGAAAGGACAAGGGTCCCCATAGAAAAAAGACTGGAACGTTAAAGAAAGAGCCCACAGCCACCTAGGGACACGAACAAAGTAAGTCTAAGGTCAAAGAGTTGGGGGAGAGAGTGAAGGAAAGAAGCGGGAAGGGAAGCCCAGGAAAAGAGAGAAGATGAAAGAAAATGAAAAGATACCAAAACCAGTGCAAGCAGACCAAGTAGACCTTGGACGCCCAGGATCTCCCCTCTGCGACCAAGGATGGACAGCAACAAGGATTTAAAAGACTGGAAAGTTTGGAAACAGGGAAAAATATCAGCAGTCGGGGTTACCATTGTTTATTTAGGAGTTGTTTTATCCACCCCTCTCTAGACCTCCGTGGAACCCCTTTCCACGGTGAGGTGAACAGGGGACCAAAGGACCGCCTTCGGACACGGAGGTGTAGAGGGGGTGACAGAAGGCGCAGTTCAAATCTAATTCCCAGGACCTCAGCTTTCTGGCTTCTAGGATCTAGGTGAATCTCTGGCCATTTATTTTCCCACATAATGTATACATGAGTGAAAGATAATTTACTTGTGTGTATATTGTTTGTGTGAGACAGTTCAAAGAAGCAGATAGATAATCAAAAGATTGAAACTCAGGCTGGAGAAGTTTAGTGATAGAAATAGTTTTTATTCTCACCAAGTGAAACTTCCAGCTGGTACACACATCAGTCAAATTCTGGGTTCAACGGACCGTAGCTTCGCAGTCTGACTGGCGTCGGGGAAGGACTCCGATCTCAGTTCAGATTTACATTTCTTTTATAGTTTTTGCAGTCCATACAACTCAATGGAGAAAGACTTTTTTTCTTTTTTTTTTTTTTTCATCTGTGAATCATACTTAACCGCAGGTCAGATGCCCACCTGCCCCTCCTTTCTGATATTTCTTAATAACGTCAATTTCCGGACTTGTAAACATCTCTCCTAATATAGAGAGATCAGTTTTGTATCTTGTGACTCTGGATGCCATCTTAACTGCAACAGACTCAATTTTCTGAACCAAACTTTTTAGGATTTTAGCCATCAATTCCTTGATCTTGGCTTTTGCACTGCTTTTGAATGTCACACTAAATTCTAATAAGGCTTATCAAGCAGTCCTGCTTCTGCAGGTGCTCAGCAACAAGGCCATCATCAGATTTTCAGGCCTAGTCAGTGCTTTTCAGCAGTTTAAGCTATGTAACTCGGCCCACCACTATTCCAGTGGATGGGCCTCAAGCTGGCACACATATTAACATGAGCTAGATATAAAAGGCATCTCAGAGACTTGGAGGAAAGAGGACAATCAATGGGACAATGTGTTAAAATGGTACAAATTGTATCGCAATGATAGAGAGGATCAAACTGGAGGGGGGTTGCGCTACATGTCAAAGAGAAAATTGAGTCAAATAAAATAAACAACATGACACAAATAGCAGCGTGGAATCATTATGGAAATTCCATGTGTCAAGTGAAGGAGTATTCTTATAGGGCTATACTACCATCCACCGGGACAGAACGAACAGACAGATGAAGAAATGTTTACAGAGATTAGGAAAGATGGCAAACTGGGCAATGCTATAATAATGGGTGATTTCAATTACTCTGATATTGACTGGATAAATGTTACATCAGGGAGTGCCAGGAAGATAAAATTTCCAGATGTAATAAACGATTGTTTCTTGGAGCAGGTGGTCCAGGAGCCATTTTAGATCTGGCCCTTGGTGGCGTGCAGGGCATAGTGCAGAGAGGTGGCGGTGTTGGGTCCCCTGGGAAACAGTGATCATAACTTGACCAAGTTTGAGCTACAATCTGCGATGAACCCGCAAAGGAAATCTACTGTAGCTGCATTTAATTTTCGAAAGGGCAACTATAATAAAATGAGGAACATACTTAAAAAGAAACTGAAAAGATTGGCTGCAAAGATTAGGACACTAACAGGCTCATTTTCAAAAGAGGATGCCCATCTTTCGACACAAATTGGAAGCTGGACGTCCTTCTCACATGGTCGTCCAAATCGGTATAAGTGAAAGCCGATTTTAGGCGTCGCTAACTGTTTTCTGTCGCAGGGACGGCCAAAGTTCAAGGGGATGTATCGGAGGTGTAGCGAAGGCGGGACTTGGACGTGCCTAACACATGGAAGTCCTTGACCCATAATGGAAAAAAAAAGGCCGTCCCTGATGAGCACTTGGACGACTTTATCTGGTCCTGTTTTTCTTACGACCAAGGCACAAAAAGGTGCCTGAAATGACCAGATGACCACCGGAGAGAATTAGGGATGACCTCCTGTTACTCCCTCAGTGGTCACTAACAGGGGAGTAGGCAGAATTGACATTTTGGGGGGGCCAGAGTTAACTTGAGGGGGCACTAGGCATATAAGTGTGAGTAGTGCTTGGTATACTCCTAAATAATGCCTTAGAGTGCACTTGATGACGGATTTCTAAGTAAACAGTCTGTCCTACATCAATCAACATAAACCACATACGCACATGGAAACTTTGGAAACTGACATTTTAAAATAAAGTTGCATTATCCCATAACTTAAACTTTGCCATTATAGCAGACCTGAGTCTGGTCACCTTCTCAACACAGATCATAAATAATTACTGCAGTGGCACATATCCCTCTACAATGCTTTATAACAAATATAAAATAGGGAAATTCTTTGAAATGGTCTAAGTGTGATAGCAGCTGAGAAGTGTCCATAGCAGTGTGGACAACATAACTGGGCAGACTGGATGACTAGATGTTTTCTTGGGAACACTGTCAGGAATTTTGTCTCTCTTGGAAGCTAAAATCATAATCAACTTCCATAAATTTTGTGATAAACACAGAAGATTCTTACCTCCTAAAAAGTGGGTAGAGGAAGCATAATATAATGACACCATGTGCAGCAGAAGTCACATGCACAAAGCAGCAGTTTTGACCCTGTCAATGCTTCCGCTACCCATCACTCACCAGAAATTCTGGCAGCACCTCAATAAAAGCAACAAAAAACTCTTCAATGCCACATACTTTATGAAATAACCGTAAATCCTGCAAAGATGCTTCTCAGAGCCCATGTAGCAAACTAAACAGCAACAATTCTAAAACACACAAATACTAATAACGGTACCTTTACAAAGGCAGCAGTAAAAATATAGAACATCAGACTTCCGGTTGGGGAATGGAGTAGAGAGGCGGAAGGTGAAGCTACTCCGGGACACAAAGTGATCTGCACTCGCAAACGGCGTCCTATCCAAAAATAAAGCGCTAATTTGAGAGCGGGAGTGTGTCCTGCACAGACGAGAGCCAAACAGCAGAGAGAATCAGGAGTCATGGTGGCGAAGCTGGGGCGGAAAGAGCCTAAAGACCGAGCACACCCAGGAGAAAACAAAATGGCGGACAAGGGAGTGCCAGACTCACCCTCGCCCAGTTCACTCTGGGCCACGGAGATCACTGAAGTGAAGGCGGCAGTGGAGCAGACGATCGGTCAGAAATTGCAGCTGATTTTAGACAAGCTGGACGGCATGGATGAGAGGCAAACCACGCTGATGACGGAGCTACACGAGGTACAGCAGCGTGTGGGGCAGGCGGAAGAGGAGATCCGGAAAGTAGCAGAAGAGCACCCGAAAATGGCCCGTAGGTTGGGAGAACTCGAATCGCGGCTGGAGGATCTTGAAAACTGCTCAAGGCGGAATAATTTGAGACTTGTGGGACTCCCAGAGAGCGTGGGGGGGAAAAAATCTGGGTGCGTTCCTTGAAAAATGGCTGCCGGGAGCGTTGGAACAGCCGGGTCTTGAAGGCAAGCTGAGAATTGAGTGGGCGCACCGGCTGGGCCCCCGACGTGACAACGTGGAGAGACCACGGGTCACCATATTAAAGATTTTGAACTATGCCCACAAGATGGAGATTCTGCAGAACCTGAGAGCAGGGAAGAAGTTGGAATACCAGGGAAAGAAAATTTTATGTTTTCAAGACTATTCACAGAAGGTTTCTGCAGCCAGAAGGGACTTCGCCCCCATCTGCTCAACCTTGTTTGATCTTAAATACAAGTTTAGCCTCCTGTACCCAGCACGACTGAAGGTGATAAACAATGGACAAGCAGTCTTCTTTGAAAAAGTGCGGGAGGCTAAGGAATTTGTTGGTAAGCTGAAAGAAGCAGATGGAGGAGCGCTCGGGGAGAACAACGGATGAGAGGGACACCTGTTTGCAGACCAGGGCGAAATAGATGTGGGTTTTAAGCCTGCAGGAGTTTGGAGAAGATTTTGTGTTGACTGTTACACATGTTTTTATTTATTTATTTTTTTTTATTTATGTTGATTTATATACCGTGTCTTGTTGCAACTGCAAAACAGAACGGTTTACATATATATAAAAAATTGGTATATACAAATAAACAAACATAGGAATTCCATTCGTGACAGGAAAGCACAGCAATCAAGATAGACTACATAATAAATCAATACAAATTAAAAATCTAGTATACAATTAAGCTATCCCATTTTTCTTTGTCTTTTTGACCTTATCTCATTATGCCAAGTTCTGTTCTACATAGCTTATAAAGAGATAGGTTTTCAGAAGTTTTCGGTAATGGAGATAAGATTTCTCTAGTCTGATCTCCTTTGGAAGGCTATTCCAAAGAGAGGGTGACAGGTAGAAAAAAGCCGATCTCCGTGTAGATTCCCACCTAGCCTTAGTAAGAGGGGGAATGACTAACCTGTTATCTGTTAGGGATCTGAGAGTTCGCATAGCGGTGTAGGGGATTGTTAAATTCGACAAGTAGCTGGGGTTTAATGTGTGAAAGGCTTTGTGTGTAAGGACAAGAGCCTTAAACTTTATTCTTGCTTCGACCGGGAGACAGTGCAGATGATGCAATAAAGGTGTTGCTCGATCATCCCTCCGGGCCCTACAGATCATACGTGCTGCTGTATTTTGAATTCTTTGTAATCGCTTTAAATTTGCTTGGGTAATCCCTGCATATATAATGTTACAATAGTCTAAACGTGAAGTAATATATGCAGATGTCAGCGTTTTGAGAGAGCCCTTACTTATTGAATTTCTGACTGACCGAAGCCGTCTCAGATGACTAAGAAAGATTTTTTCACTACATCGGATACTTGTTCCTCAAAGGTCAATGCGGAATCAATAATGACCCCGAGATATCTAAAAGACTTAACTGTTGGAATATTCTGACCAAATAGCACAGGTACTACAGAGGGATATGTGCCTTGCCCTACTATCCAAGATGTTGTAGTCTTATCCGGGTTCAGTACCAGCTGATGTGTAGTTAACCAGTCTGCTACTCTATCCAAGCATACTTGAATGGGTGTAAGATCTATGTTCAATGGTCTAACATAATGGATAAGCAAAAAATCATCTGCATATGAGTAAAAACTTATACCCATTGTTTGAATGAGGAGCGCCAGGGGACTGATGAATAGGTTGAACAGTAGTGGAGATAAAACCGAACCCTGAGGTACTCCACATGATAAGTTGTAGGATGCAGAACAGGATTGCTGCTGAACTACTTTAAATGAGCGATTTGTTAGAAAGGATATAAACCATTTCATAGTTGTCCCTGAAATACCAATCTCACTCAATCTATCAATGAGTAAGTTGTGATTGATTAGGTCAAAGGCCGCAGACAAATCTAATGAAACTACCAGGGCAATATAACCAAGTTCTAATTTTGCATGGATTTCACTTAACAGTGAAGTCAGAATGGTCTCTGTACTGTGACCTTTCCTGAAACCCGATTGTCTGGGATGTAACAAATTTTTTGAGTCCACATAAGTTTGCAACTGTCTAAATACTACTCGTCGTTGAGAGTCACAAGGGTTCCTATTTGTGGTTGTGTGCAGACTGTTACTTGGACAAGGGCATCAGAGGGTTGTAGCCCTCAGAGCAATAAGAGAGTGTCCTAATCCTGGGGACACGGAAGCTCACTTGCCTTCGGGCATGTTGGGGGTAAAGTATGTTGGGGGGGGGGAGTGGGGGGGGAGGGATCAAGAGTGGGAGGGGAGGGTGGAGTAGGATTCTAGGGGTAGGACAAGGAAGGGTTAAGGGGAGGAGTCGAATGTGGGTGCATGAGATGTATGAGAGGGAGATGTGGCTGTCTGATAATAGTGGTGTGTGGCATGAGATGGAGGATAAAGAACTGTACCCGGGAGGTGGAGTCTGGGACATCTCCGGGGTGGTTATAAATTGGAAAACAGAATATGGAATGGTACATTAGTAAGAGGAGATGACGAATTTAAAGATTGTAACTTGGAATGTGGGGGGTATTCACTCCCCAATAAAGAGGCAAAAAACCTTGAAAGTCCTTAATGATCAGAAAACAACAATAGCTCTCCTGCAAGAAACACACTTGACACACATAGAACATGAGAAGCTAAAGAGATGGTGGGTAGGTGAAGTCATAGACTCCCCCGCAGTAGGAGGGAAAGGAGGAGTGATAATACTGTTCCGCAAAGGGATGCATGTGAAAATACGTAAAATTGTCAAGGATACTACAGGGCGGTATGTCCTGGTGGCTTTTAAAATAGAGAGACAACCAATGCTGTTATGTAATATATATGCGCTCAATACTTTTGAGAAGGTGTTCTATAAGACGCTTTTGCACAGAATACAAGACATGGGTGAAAGCCTTGTTGTGATGGGTGGCGACTTTAATGAAGTCAGAGACCCGCTGCTAGATAGGTCGAGGCCGACGGGGAGGGAGCTGTCCAGAGGCCAGAGGGGTTTGGGGTTGCTGGAGGAGGTGCTAGATTTGATAGATGTCTGGAGAACCTTAAACCCGTTGGAAAAAGACTACACGCATCTGTCCAGAGCTCATTCCACACTGTCCCGCATTGATTACATACTGATTGCAAGGGAACTGTTAACGCAAGTGCAGGGGACTAAGATTGGACCAATAGTTGTCTCTGACCATACCTAGGTCTCGATGGAGATGCGACTGGATAATAATGCGCAGAGAGTCTTTTCTTGGCGTTTCCCGACATATCTCTATCAAGATAGGCAATTTCAGTTACAATTGAAGACTAGGTGGGAACAATATCAAGGGGAAAATGAGGCCCATAGGAATGATCCGGTGCTCTTTTGGGAAGCCGCGAAAGCGGTTCTCCGGGGTGAGACAATAGCCTATAATAGTTTTCAAAGGAAGGTACGGAAGCGAGAAGTATTGAGATGGGAGAAGAGGGTAAAAACTTTATGGAGACAATTTGGTCACACTCAGACACCAGAAGTGCGGGCCCGGTTATTAGAGGCGCAGCAAGCCTTAAATGAACTGCTGCAGCAGTCAGCGCAAAAATCTGCAATGTACTACAAATATCAACTGTATAAATTTGCTAACAAAGGGGGGAAATTTCTGGCTAGACTATTGAAAAGGCAGGTAGGGTCCAGAAAAGTGCTCTCGCTAGTTAATAAACAAAAAGAACTGAAACACACGAATAGTGCAATAGCAGAGATTTTTAGGCAATTCTACGAACAGTTGTATAAGTCGCAATCAGAGGTGGTAACTCCGAGCGCAGCATACCTTGGAAGTGTGGAGCTACCAAAGTTGAATACTGCAGACTTAAAGATCTTAAATGCAGCAATAACAGAGGATGAAGTAGATAGGGTAGTACAGCAAAGCTCCCTGGGTAAGACACCTGGACCGGATGGCCTCAGCAACAAATTTTATAAATTACTTAGGCCGGGAATTGGTAGACAATTAGCGGAAGTATTTAATGAAGTGGTCAGAAGGGGACAGATGCCTGACCATTTGAATAAGGCTAATATTACGGTCATACTGAAACCACTCAAACAAGCACATCTACCGGAGTCCTATCGGCCTATTTCTTTGCTGAACTCAGCGACAAAATTTCTAGCTAAGATACTGGCGAATAGGCTGGCTCGGTTCTTCCCGACATTGTTGGAAGAATCACAGGTGGGTTTCGTGAAAGGTCGGAAAGTGGTCAGGAATCTGAGACGAATACTTGGGGCATTGGAGCGAGTGAGGGACGAAGGTTTGCAAGCTATGTTAATAAGTTTTGATGCTGAAAAAGCCTTTGACAGGGTGGACTGGGGCTTTATGTTTGAGACCTTAAAGGCCTACGGTATAAAGGGTTTTTTGGAAAGGCTATAAAGACGTTATAAAGAGATCCTAAGGCGAGAATTAGTGTCAATGGGTTATTTTCTGACTGGTTTGCCATAGGGCGGGGTACCCGGCAGGGATGCCCGCTCTCGCCGCTACTATTCGTATTGACCCTGGATCCGCTTTTACGGGAAATTGGCAGCAATGTAGAAATTAAAGGTGTTCGGATCCTGGATCAGGAATTTAAAACTGCAGCATTTGCAGATGATTTATTGGTGCTGATCACGGAACCGCAGAAATCGTTGACTCAGTTGTTGGAGAGTATGCGGGAATATGGGGACTTTTCGGGCTTCAAATTGAATCTAGAGAAATCGGAGGCTTTAGTCAGTGCGGGGGTAGATCCAGTGATTTGGAGTCGGTCACAGATCCGACAAGCACGCACGGAATTTAAGTATTTGGGAGTGCAACTGTCGATGGATCCGGCACAACTATACAGGGTTAATGTCCCTTGTCTGATTGGGGAAACTAAAGCACTTGACGGCTTGGGTTTCCTTGCCGTTGTCTTTTCTAAGTAGAATTTATTTATACCGCATGGTCATATTCCCGAAATGGTTGTACATGCTGCAGATTTTACCTATTAGGTTGTTGGTTGGAGATCTGAAAGCTCTGCAGAGGCACATAGCATGGTTTTGCTGGGCGGGGAAAAAATCGAAAATGAAGTGCAAACATGTGTATGGGGCTCAGTGTGAGGGTGGGTTGGGCATGCCTGACTTAAAAAATTATAACTGGGCTTGCATGGCCAGGCACCTGCAAGATTGGGTCTTCCAGTCGACAACCTATACTGACATAGGTTGGTAACAAGCTTTTTTTCGGCCATGGTCCTTAAATTGCTTATTACACTCTAAAAAAGTACCAATTCCTTTCAAAGATAGTGTACTCTTGCAACCTTTACGTTACGCCTGGAGGGTGTTATTGGGTTTCTGGGGGCAAGATCCAGAGGCCAGTGTGCTGTTAACGTTAGTGGGGAATG
Organism: Microcaecilia unicolor; assembly: GCF_901765095.1. Lineage (NCBI taxonomy): Eukaryota > Metazoa > Chordata > Amphibia > Gymnophiona > Siphonopidae > Microcaecilia > Microcaecilia unicolor. The sequence goes on from NC_044037.1 coordinate 132,460,138, forward strand.
TAGAATTCCCGGTGGGTAGGGAGAATTGAATTTTTAAAGATATGGAGCGACAGGGAGTGACACTATTGGAGAGTTTTCTTCAAGTAGATGGGTCGCTGTTGCCCTATGGGGAATTTGAAAGGAGGTGTGCGGGAGGTTCACTGGCGAGATTGGCCTATTTACAACTGGAACACTACTTCAGAAGCTTGCCCCGGTCTGCACTCACATTGGATTATGGGAAGAAGATGGTAAAATTATGTATCATACCTGATAATTTTCTTTCCATTAATCATAGCTGATCAATCCATAGACTGGTGGGTTGTGTCCATCTACCAGCAGGTGGAGATAGAGAGCAAACTTTTGCCTCCCTATATGTGGTCATGTGCTGCCGGAAACTCCTCAGTATGTCGATATCAAAGCTCCATCCGCAGGACTCAGCACTTAGAGAATTACACCCACAAAGGGACACTCTGCCCAGCTCACCACCGCCGAAACGGGGGAGGGGAATTAACCCAGCTCATCCCCACACAAGTGGGGGAGGGGAATCCGTCCAGCTCATCCCCGCGGAGCGGGGGAGGGACACCACACCCGCCGATGCGGGGGGATCTGGCTTATCCTGCAACCGCAACCGCGGGAGGAGCTGACTGACCCAAACACCGCCGAAGCAGAAGGGGTACAAAGCTGCCCTACAGCCGCACGAAGCGGGAGGGAGTGCCGGCAGAATTTATGTCTCAATCCAGCCCCGTAAAACGGAGGGGAGAGGAATGCAGCAGCTCACTGTAACACAAATTCGTCTCAACTCTTGAAGAATCCAATTGAAAAAACTTGAACACGAAGTCTTCCTGAACAGGAACTGAAGACTAAACTTGAATCTGAAATGCAACCAGAATATAAACAGTACAGATATCTGGGAGGGGCTATGGATTGATCAGCTATGATTAATGGAAAGAAAATTATCAGGTATGATACATAATTTTACCTTCCATATCATCAAGCTGATCAATCCATAGACTGGTGGGATGTACCGAAGCAGTACTCACCCAGGGCGGGACATTGAAATCCCTGACCGCAACACTGAAGCTCCAAACCGGGCCTCCGCCCGAGCAGCCACAGTCAAGCGATAATGCCTGGAGAAGGTATGGGCCGATGCCCAAGTTGCCGCCTTGCATATCTCTTCCAAGGAGACGGACCCGGCCTCTGCCATTGAGGCCGCCAGAGCTCTAGTGGAGTGAGCCTTCAGCTGGATAGGCGGCACCTTCCCCGCGGCTACATAAGCCGCTGCAATGGCTTCCTTGACCCATCTTGCCACTGTAGGCTTAGAAGCCTGCAGACCCTTACGAGGACCTGCAAACAGGACAAACAGATGATCCGATTTCCGGAAATCATTGGTCACTTCCAAGTATCTGATGATGACTCGTCTCACATCCAGAAATTTGAGAGCACAGTATTCCTCTGGGTAGTCCTCCCTACGAAAGGAAGGGAGACAGAGCTGCTGATTCACATGGAAGCGAGAAACAATCTTGGGCAGGAAGGAACGCACTGTGCGAATAGTCACTCCTGCCTCAGTGAACTGCAGAAAAGGCTCTCGACATGAGAGTGCCTGGAGCTCGGAAACTCTTCTGGCTGAAGTGATAGCCACCAAAAAGACTGCTTTCAACGTCAGGTCTTTCAGAGATGCCCTAGACAAGGGTTCAAAAGGCGGCTTCTGCAAGGCTCTTAGCACCAGGTTGAGATTCCACGCAGGCACCACTGAGTGCAGAGGAGGGCGCAGGTGATTAAACTCCCTTGAGAAAGCGAAGCCAGGGAAGCACCCTTCAGGCGACCCCTGAAGCAAGCCAGAGCCGCAACCTGGACTTTAAGGGAACTGAGCGACAGGCCTTTCTCCAGACCTTCTTGCAGGAACACCAACACTGAAGAAATTGGAGCAGTGAAGGGAGAAAGGGAGCCTGCCTCACACCACAATGCAAAGGTACGCCAAACCCTGGCGTAAGCAGTAGAAGTAGAGCGCTTCCTCGCTCTCAGCATAGTGGCGATGACCTTTTCTGAGAAGCCCTTCTTCCTCAGACGCTGCCGCTCAATAGCCAGGCCATAAGACCAAAGGGGGAGGGATCCTCCATCACCACGGGACCCTGATGCAACAGGCCCTGCTCCGCTGGCAGCCGCAGAGGGCCGTCCACTGAGAGCCTGATCAAGTCCGCATACCAGGGATGTCTGGGCCAGTCCGGACCCACCAGGATTAACCCGGCCCGGATGCTTTGCCACCCGGTCTAGCACCCTGCCCAACATGGGCCAGGGCGGGAACACATAGAGAAGCTCCTGTGTCGGCCACTGTTGGAGAAGAGCATCTACTCCCAGTGATCGAGGGTCCCGTCCTCTGCTGAAAAAGCGCGGCACTTGGCAATTGGCCGATGACGCCATCAGATCTAGGCTCGGCTGGCCCCAACGCTTCGTGATGTCCAAGAACACCTGAGCCGACAGCTGCCACTCTCCGGGATCCAAGGTATGGCGACTGAGAAAGTCCGCCTTGACATTCATGACTCCGGCAATGTGGGCCGCTGACAGCTGTTCCAGGTTCGCTTCCGCCCACTGATATAGATTCATGGCCTCCTTGGCTAGAGGGGCGCTCTTGGTACCTCCCTGGCGATTGACATAGGCCACAGCCGTGGCATTGTCCAATAGGACCCGTACTGGCTTCAACGCCAGTACCGGGAGAAACTCCAAAAGTGCCAACCGAATGGCTCTGAGTTCCAGGAGGTTGATAGACCACTTTGCCTCTGCAGGAGACCAGAGCCCCTGCGCTGTCCTTCCCAAGCAGTGGGCTCCCCAGCCCGTCAAAAAGGCGTCCGTCATGACGACAACCCACTCCGGGGTCAAAAGAGGCATCCCTGCGGACAACTTGTCTATCCTCAGCCACCAGCTCAGCGCCCTGTGCACCGCTAGGTCCAAGGAAAGGCGCACAGCGTAATCCTCCGACACTGGAGTCCAGCGCTGCACCAGAGAGAGTTGTAGTGGTCTCATATGAGCCCTGGCCCAGGGCACTACTTCCATCGTGGCCGTCATAGAGCCCAACAGCTGCACATAGTCCCAAGCCCGAAGAGGAGAGGCTACTAGGAACTGGTCCACCTGAGCCTGAAGCTTGACAATTCGATTGTCCGGCAGGAACACTCTGCCCACTTGGGTGTCGAAACGAACTCCCAGATATTCCAGGGACTGAGTCGGGCGCAGCTGGCTTTTCTCCCAGTTGATGATCCACCCCAGGGAGCTCAAAAGAACAATCACCCGGTCTACAGCTCTGCCGCACTCTGCATAAGAGGGGGCTCGGATCAACCAGTCGTCCAGATAAGGATGGACTTGTACTCCTTCCTTTCGTAGGAAGGCCGCGATGACCACCATTACTTTGGAGAAGGTCCGCGGAGCAGTAGCCAACCCGAACGGGAGGGCTGTGGACTGGAAGTGTCGGCCCAGGACTGCAAAAAGCAGAAAGCGTTGATGAGGAGGCCAGATGGGAATATGCAAGTAAGCTTCCTTGATGTCCAAGGATGCCAGGAACTCCCCTGCCTTCACTGCCGCTATAACACAGCGGAGAGTCTCCATTCGGAAGTGCCGAACCTTCAAGGCCCGATTGACCCCTTTGAGGTCGAGGATAGGCTGTACAGAACCTCCTTTCTTTGGTACCACAAAGTAAATGGAGTAACATCCCTTGCCAAGCTGATCTTCTGGCACCGGAACGACCGCACCCAGGCGGATCAGATTGTCCAAAGTCTGCTGCACTTGCCACAGCTTTGACCGGAGACTTGCAGGGAGAGTGCACAAACCCGTCTCTTAAGGGTCGGCAGAACTCTAGCTTGTAGCCGTCTCTGATGACTTCCAGCACCCAAGCGTCTGAAGTTACCCTGGTCCACTCGCCCAGAAACGAGGACAGGCGTCCTCCAATCTGCACTGGGCCATGGACCAGGGCCCCATCATTGGGTACGAGACCCTGGGGGAGGACCGGAGGACGCACCTCCGGGACGGCGGTCTCTGCGAAAGGAATGCTGCTTGGGGGAGAAGTTCCTCTTGAAGGAAGAGGGGGCAGAGGAGCCCGACTTGTCCGGGCGATACCGACGGGCTTCCTGAAACTGTCCTTTGGAGGAACCGGGGCGAGCACCACTGGCCCAAGCCCTGACCTCTGGTAACCTCTTGTCCTTAGACGTGCCGAGATCGGTCACAATTTTGTCCAGCTCGACCCCAAAGAGCAGCTTGCCTTTAAAAGGCAACTTAGCCAGGCGAGACTTAGAGGAGTGGTCAGCAGACCAATGCTTCAGCCAAAGCCACTGCCGTGCAGAGACTGTCTGAGCCATACCTTTAGCTGAGGCTCTCAAGACATCATACAGCAAGTCTGCCAAATAAGCCAAGCCCGATTCCAGGGCCGGCCAATCAGCCCTCAAGGAAGGATCCGAGGGGGAAGCCCGCTGCACAATCGTCAGGCACGCCCTGGCCACATAGGAGCCGCAAACTGAGGCCTGCAAACTTAAAGCAGCCGCCTCGAAGGACGACCTTAAGGCCGCCTCCAATCTTCTGTCTTGGGCGTCCTTTAGGGCCGTGCCACCTTCCACCGGCAACGCCGTTTTCTTAGTCACCGCAGTGATTAAAGAATCCACGGTAGGCCAAAGAAAGGCCTCCCGTTCACCTTCAGGCAGAGGATAGAGGCGGGACATAGCCCTAGCCACTTTGAGGCTCGCTTCTGGGACATCCCATTGAGCAGAAATCAAGGTGCGCATGGCCTCATGCACGTGGACGGTTCTAGACGGGCGCTTCGTCCCCAGCATAATGGCGGAGCCAACAGAGGCTGAGGGAGAGACGTCCTCCGGAAAGGAAATCTTCAAAATGCTCATGGCCTGCACTAACAGGTTGAGCAAATCCTCTGAGCGAAAGATCCGCGCTGCAGAGGGGTAATCCGCTCCATCCGAGCGGGAATCCGTCTCCTCCAAGGAATCCCCAAAGGACCGTTGGGAGAACTCAGATACGCTGCCCTCATCTACATCAGAGGAGACAGAGTCCTCTGGGGCCTGGAAATCCACCCGAGGGCGTTTGCTTCCGGAGGCCTCAACCCCTTTATCAGACAGGGGGGCAGGGGCAGCGTTTTGCATAAGAAAAGCCTGATGCAGCAGCAAAATGAACTCAGGGGAGAATCCCCCCGAACTGTGCACTTCTGCAGCTTGGGCCATGGCCCTAGACGCACCCTCAACCGGCGCTCGCAAGAGCGGGGGAGAAATGTGCTGCGCATCCAAAATGGCGCCGGCGCGAAACTCCGAGGAACCGCGCGGGAAGAACGGTGCTTAACTTTGGCCGCTTTCTTACCGTCGCCCGAATCAAGGGCGACCATAGTATTAACGTCTCCCAGCTCGAGGGCAGCCCAAGAAGAAGCCGTCCGAGCAAAGTGGCCAGCCAACATGGAGTGGGCGAGCAGCGGGGGATGGGCGCTTATGGCGGGAAAAACCGCCACACCGGAGGAATAACCGGGACACTGACCGGACTCCAAACTGATGCTCAACAAAGGCGATTCAGGCTTTGAAACCTCCGCATCCCCCCTAGATGCACACACGCGGTCCGGGTAGCGGATCTTCGCGCCCTCGCCCTCCGACGCCATAAGCCACGTGGAGACCGAACAGGGAACCCCCTGCCTGCTATAAAAAGGTAAAATTACCTGCTTCTTGCTCCGAGCTGTAACGACCAGTGAGCAGCTGCAATAAACCTTGAAATAAACGTTGAAATAAACGCCCTTAAAGGATGTCCAAATTTTTTTTTTTTTTTTAAACGGAGCCAGCGGGAGGGGGTAGAAAAGGAGGGACATGGCACCACCAGGTTTGCACTTGCTCAAGAAGAGCCCTCAACCCCAGGTACTCAACAAAACCTAAAAATTAGGCTTAGAGGCCTAGCCAGAGCTGCTGCTGTGTGTGACCACCACCTGCTGAGATAGAGAACATACTGAGGAGTTTCCGGCAGCACATGACCACATAGAGAGCAATCCTTTTGCCTCCCTATATCTCCACCTGCTGGTAGATGGACACAACCCACCAGTCTATGGATTGATCAGCATGATGATATGGAACTGATATTGTGGAAACTGTTTTATTCTTTAAGGGGGTTGATATCATTAATAAAGCTGTAAGACTCATATAAGAGGCGGTGATACTAGATGAAGGGTTATAAGAAACAAGGCCCTTTGCAGTAGGTCGTGTCATTAAGCTACTGCCTCATAAGAAAGGATGGTGGTGGTCCTGATGAGACTTTCTTATTATCAAATACCCTGAACAGCATATCATGAATTTTGTTGCATTCTACAAAGATGGTTCTCGTTAATAAACTTAAGGGGGGAGGTGGGTAAGGGGAGGGAGGTAGGAGGGGGGGATAAACCATTAACAATTATATGGTGACTTGAGTTATAACATTGATCATTTGTATTGGTCTCCTTTCATTGCATAATCTGTACAAGTTCGGTTGTTCTTAATAAAAAAGATTTAAACATAAAATATAGAACATCAATATCCTTCCTATTGGAAAAAAACAAACAAGTCAGACTCTTATGGATCCCCACACAAACTATATACCAGCAAATCTCTCACCTTGGTCACATGCAGAACACAGATTAACCCTCACCAATTACACAATAAAAGACCAAAAATTAGAACAGGAAATACTGAGAAATCACATTCTCTATAAGCAGAACAACACAGGAGAAATAAAAATAAAAAAAAGCACAGAACTAGTCTCACGATAAGAGCTGTGAGATTTTGCAGCTTCTATTATGAAACTGGTCCTGCAGGAGCAGGAGATGACATCTTATTAATAGCTCTCCTGCTGCCAATGGAGGGGGAGCAGAGATGCCAAGGGTAGCCCATGACAAAGCTGAAGATTTGTCACTGCTATGCTGGAGATTTCAGGCCAATAAGTGAGTATTTTTTTTTTTCAGAGGCCCCAGCAATGTCTTACACCAGATATGGCAGATATACATTACAAAAATTAACATATTCTAATAAATAAATAGAAAATAGAATTGTTCTACCTTTGTCTGTCATTTTCTTTTTCCATTTGTGTTGTCAGAGTCACTGGTTTCTGCTTTTTTAAATTTTAACTCTCTTACCATGGTCTCCTTGTCCATTTTGACATTTTTTTCTCTATGTTCAACATCCATCTTCCCTCTGCGTTCCTATCTGCCCTGTCCAGTATCTCCCCTGTCTCTTTCCCCCATCCTTCCACCATGTTCAGCATCTCTACTCTCTCTGTTCCTATTCTTGTCCTGTCCTGTCCAGCATTGCTCTTCTGTGTCTCTGTCCCCTTCACATGGCCATCACCCTCCTCTGTGTCTCTGTGCCTCCCCCCTCACATCAAACATGTCCCTTATCCCTCCTCATATTCAGCTTCTCCTCTCGCTTTTCCCAAATTCTGCCACACTACCGCCCCCTTCCAGTGCCAGCATATCTCTGTATCTATCTTCTTCCCCTCCCCTGGAACACATGTCTCTTTCTCTCTTCTTTTCCTACCCCTGGGGTCAGCATCTCTCTCTCTCTCTCTCTCTTCTTTCCCTCATGTACCCCGTCCCCCAACCTCAGGGCCAGCATGTGTCCCTCTCTCTTAGGTTCAGCAGCTCGCTGTCTCTCTTCTCTTCTTCCTGCTCACCTCTCCAAAAATCCAGCAGGTATATCTGTCTCTCCTGCACCTTATCTCATCTATCTCTTCCATCCCTGACCCTCATTTTGAAGATCTTCTCTTTCCCTCCTCACTATTCCCTCATTTTACTTTACTCTGCCACCCCCTACCCTGGTCCAGTCATCTCTTACCCCATCCGAGCCTCTGCCCTACAAACCTGCCTTAGATTCAATGCCGACGATAGCGGCAGCGTTTCACTCAGGGTGTCTCCGGCTGACCCACGGGGCCTTTCCTCTTCCAGTTCCCGCCCTTCTTTTCGGCGGGCAGGAACTTGCAGAAGAAACGCTCCGTGGATTGGCCATAGACAGCCTAAGTGAAACGCTGCCAACGTTGGAGATCTAAGGAAGGTTTGGAGGGTGGATGCTTGGATGATGGAGTGAAAGATGACCAGACCGGTGTGGAGGTGCGGGGGCAGACTGGAAGGAGTGAGAGATTACAAATGATTACCCCACAAGGCTCCTCACCCTCTTCAGCAGCAGAATTGCGGGTCTTGCGGCAGGGCAACTCCATCCTCTGATGCGCCCAATGATGCTAGCGACTATCTCTGTGGCCCGGCTCTGGACGTGCTGGCTCCGCCTACCAGCACCACGTAACTCGGTAATTCAACATGGTGCCGATAGGCAGGAGCCAGCACATCCGGGCCGCAGAGGCAGGAGCCAGCATCACTGGGAGCAATCGGAGGCACGTTGGGAGACAGAAGGCACCCACAGAGAACAGCAGCTGCTGCATCTGTCAAGTAGAGGCTCACCTAATAGCCTCAGCTGCAGCAAACTGCTGTACCTAGAGGTAAGTGGTGTATAAAAATCAGGCACCTCTTTGGCCACCAGTGTAGGGAGGGGCTCAAGAGAGGGATGAGGGGGCTTGGGCCCCCGAGGCCCCACGTAGCTACGTCACTGGTCACTAACCCCCTCCCACCCTAAAAAAAAAATCTTTCAAAATATTTTTTGCCAGCCTCTGTCATACTCAGGTCTGTGACAGCAGTATGCAGGTCCCTGCAGCAGCTTTAGTGGGTGCAGGCAGACCCAGGCCCATCCTCTTCCCTACCTGTTACGTTTGTGGAGGAAACAGCGAGCCCTCCAAAACCCACCACAAAGCCACTGTACCCACATCAAGGTGCCCCCCTTCACCCGTAAGGGCTATGGTAGTGGTGTACAGTTGGGGGTAGAGGGTTTTGGGGGGCTCAGCACATAAGGTAAGGGAGCTATGTTCCTAGGAGCAGTCCACTGCAGTGCCCCCTAGGGCGCCAGGTTGGTGTCCTGGCATGTCAGGGGGACCAGTGCACTAAGAATGCTGGCTCCTCCCACGAACAACGGGCTTGCATTTGGTCGTTTCTGAGATGGGTGAAATCAGAAACGACCAAGTCTAGGGATGACCATCTCTAAGGATGTCCATCTTTTTCGATACTACGCGTTTCCCTGCCCCTCCATCAGGACGTTTTGAGAGGACGTCCTCAACAAAACTTAGACGTCCCTTTCGATTATGCCCCTCCACCTCAGGTGTGGATGTTATTCAAAAATACCATCTTGGAAGCCCAGTCCAAATGCATTCCAGGTATTTGCAAAGGTTGAAAAGAAGAGAAAATGTCACCCAGCATGGTTAGAAGGTGCCAGGCAAAATGGTAGAGACTATTATTAAGAACAAAATTACAGAGTATATTCAAAAGCATGGATTAATGAGACAAAGTCAACATGAATTTAGTGAACAGGAAGTGAAATGGGACTTGATATACCGCCTTTCTGTGGTATTTTGCAAATACATTCAAAGCGGTTTACATATATACAGGTACTTATTTTGTACCTGGGGCAATGGAAAATTATCTTGCCTCATCAATCTACTACATTTCTTTGAAGGGGTGAACAAACATGTGGATAAAGGGGAGCCGGTTGATATTTGTATCTGGATTTTCAGAAGGTGTTTGACAAAGTACCTCATGAAAGGCTCCAGAGGAAATTGGAGAGTCATGGGATAGGAGGTAGTGTTCTATTGTGGATTAAAAACTGGTTAAAAGATAGAAAACAGAGAAGGCTTAAATGGTCAGTATTCTCAATGGAGAAGGGTAGTTAGTGGGGTTCCCCAGGGATCTATTCTGGGACCGCTGCTTTTTTACAAATTTATAAATAACCTAGAGAGGTAATTAAATTTGCTGATGACACAAAGTTATTCAAAGTCGTTAAATCGTGGAAGGATTGTGAAAAATTACAAGACCTTACGAGACTGGGAGACTGGGCATCTAAATGGCAGATGACGTTTAAATGTGAGCAAGTGCAAAGTGATGCATGAGGGAAAGAGGAACCCAAATAATAGCTACGTCATGCAAGGTTCCACGTTAGGAGTCACGGACCAAGAAAGGGATCTAGGTGTCGTCGTTGATGATACGTTGAAACCTTCTGCTCAGTGTGCTGCTGCGCCTAAGAAAGCAAATAGAATGTTAGGTATTATTAGGAAAGGAATGGAAAACAAAAATGAGGATGTCATAATGCCTTTGTATCGCTCCATTGTGCGACAGCACCTCGAATAGTGTGTTCAATTCTGGTCGCGGCATCTCAAAAAAGATATAGTGAAATTAGAAAAGGTGCAGAGAAGGGCAACGAAAATGATAAAGGGGATGGGACGACTTCCCTATGAGGAAAGGCTAAAGCAGCTAGGGCTCTTCAGCTTGGAGAAAAGGCAGCTGAGGGGAGATATGATAGAGGTCTATAAAATAATGAGTGGAGTTGAACGGGTAGATGTGAAGCGTATGTTTACACTTTCCAAAAATACTAGGACTAGGGGGCATGCGATGAAGCTACAATGTAGTAAATTTAAAATGAATTGGAGAAATTTTTTCTTCACTCAACGTGTAATTGGGCTCTGGAATTCATTGCCATAGAATGTAGTAGGGGTGGTTAGCTTAGCAGAGTTTAAAAAAGGCCTGGACGGCTTCCTAAAGGAAAACTCCATAGACCATTATTAAATAGACTAGGGGAAAATCCACTATTTCTGGGATAAGCAGTATAAAATGTTTTCTACTTTTTTGAGATCTTGCCAGGTATTTGTGACCTGGATTGGAAACAGGATGCTGGGCTTGATGGACCTTTGGTCTTTCCCAGTATGGCAATATTTGTGTACTTATATGTAGCAAGTGAGACGCAAAGCATTAATAAAGAAGACTAAAAGAAAATATGAAGAGAAACTTGCTGAGCAGACAAAAACTCACAGTAACAACTTTTTCAGGTACATCAGATGCAGAAAGCCTGCGAGGGAATCCATGGGACCGTTAGATTAGGAAGGAGCAAAAGCGACACTCAGGGAGGACAACGCCATAGCAGAGAAACAGAATGAATTCTTTACTTCTGTCTTTATGGAAGTTGATGTAAGATCTGCCTGTACTGGAAATGGTTTTCAAGAGTGATGATGCGGAGTAACTGAAAGAAATCTCAGTGAACCTGGAAGATGTAATGAGCCAAATTCACAAATTAAGAGTAGTAAATCACCTGGACTGGATGGCATACATCCAAGGGTACTCAACAAACTGAAGCATGAAATTGCTCATCTGCTGTTAGTAATATATAATCTGTTGTTAAAATCGTCCGTAGTACCTGAAGATTGGAGGGTGGCCAATGTGACGCCGATTTTTAAAAAGGATTCCAGGGAACTGATCCAGAAAATTATAGACCAGTAAACCTGACGTCGGTGCCGTGCAAAATAATGGAAACTATTATAAAGAATAAAATTACAGAATACGCAGACAAGCATGGTTTAATGGGACAGAGTCAGCATGGGTTCGGCCATGGGAAATCTTGCCTCACCAATTTGCTTCATTTCTTTGAAGGAGTGAACAAACATGTAGACAAAGGTGAGCCGGTTGATACAGTGTATCTAGATTTTCAGAAAGCTTTTGATAAAGTTCCTCATGAGAGACTCCTGAGAAAATTAAAGTCATGGGATAGGAGGAAAGGTTCTGGTGTGGATTAGGAATTGGTTCTGGATAGAAAAACTGAGGGTAGGGTTAAATGGTTATTTCTTTCAATGGAGTAGAGTGAACAGTGGAGTGCTGCAGAGATCTGCACTGGGACTGGTGCTATTTATAAATGATATGGAAATCGAAACCATGAGTGAGGTGATTAAATTTGCAGATGATACAAAACTATTCAAGGTTATTAAAACACGTGTGGACTGTAAAATATTGCAGGAAGACCTTAGGAAATTGGAAGACTGGGCGTCCAAATGGCAGATAAAATTTAATGTGGACAAATGCAAGGTGATGTTGCTTTGTAGCTTTTACTGTATGAGACGTGGGGTAAGGAATAATATATTGTAGAGGAATATATTCGAGTTATTCCCCAAGTTTTCCACGTCATCACTGTGACCCCTGACGCAGCTGCTAGTCACCGAAACACGGCCCGTGTCGGGTTTTTTTCTCAAGGCTCATTCATTAAAGAACTGTGTTCCATTTTTAAAGGCCCGTGGTGCTGTTTTTTTGTAGGGTCCACCTTGAGGCATATTTTCTACTACTACTACTACTATTTAGCATTTCTATAGCGCTACAAGGCGTACGCAGCGCTGCACAAACATAGAAGAAAGACAGTCCCTGCTCAAAGAGCTTACAATCTAATAGACAAAAAATAAAGTAAGCAAATCAAATCAATTAATGTGTACAGGAAGGAGGAGAGGAGGGTAGTTGGAGGCGAGTGGTTACAAGTGGTTACGAGTCAAAAGCAATGTTAAAGAGGTGGCCAAGGATGGGGCAAGACATAGGGGCTCAGGAAGTTTATTCCAGGTGTAGGGTGGAGCGAGACAGAAGGCGCGAAGTCTGGAGTTGGCAGTAGTGGAGAAGGGAACAGATAAGAAGGATTTATCCATGGAGCGGAGTGCATGGGAAGGGGTATAGGGAAGGCCGAGTGTGGAGAGATACTGGAGAGCAGCAGAGTGAGTACATTTATAGGTTAGTAGAAGAAGTTTGAACAGGATGCGAAAACGGATAGGGAGCCAGTGAAACAACTTAAGGAGAGGGGTAGTATGAGTAAAACGACCCTGGCGGAAGACAACACGGGCAGCAGAGTTTTGAACTGATTAGAGAGGGGAGAGGTGACTAAGTGAGAGGCCAGCAAGAAGCAGATTGCAGTGGTCTAAACGAGAGGTGACAAGGGTGTGGATGAGGGTTTTGGTAGAGTGCTCAGAAAGAAAGGGGCGGATTTTACGGATGTTGTAAAGAAAGAAACGACAGGTCTTGGCGGTCTGCTGGATATGAGCAGAGAAGGAGAGAGAAGAGTCAAAGATGACCCCAAGGTTTCGAGCTGAGGAGACAGGGAGACTGAGAGAGCCATCAACAGAAATAGAAAACGGGGGGAGTGGGGAGGTGGGTTTGGGGGGAAAAATGAGAAGCTCGGTTTTGGTCATGCTTAATTTCAGGTGGCGTTGAGACATCCAGACAGCAATGTCAGACAAGCACGCTGAAACTTTGGTTTGGATGCAAGGTGAGATATCAGGGGTAGAAAGGTAGATTTGGGAGTCATCAGCATAGAGATGGTAGGAAAAGCCATGGGATGAGATTAATGAACCAAGGGAAGAAGTGTAGATAGAAAAGAGGAGGGGACCAAGAACAGAACCCTGAGGTATGCCGACAGGCAGAGGGATAGAAGTAGAAGAGGATCCACCAGAGTGAACACTGAAGGTGCGGAGGGAGAGGTAGGAAGAGAACCAGGAAAGGACAGAGCCCTGGAATCCAAGTGAGGACAGGGTATCGAGGAGTATGCTGTGATCGACAGTGTCAAAAGCAGCGGAAAGATCAAGAAGAATGAGGATGGAATAGAGACCTCTGGATTTAGCCAGTAATAGGTCATTGGAAACTTTAGTAAGCGCAGTTTTGGTTGAGTGGAGAGGGCGAAAACCAGATTGTAGTGGGTCAAGAATAGCATGTGAGGAGAGAAAATCAAGGCAGCGGCGGCGGCTCAAGTAATTTGGAGAGAAAAGGGAGGAGGGAGATGGGTCGGTAATTAGAGGGACAAGTAGGGTCGAGTGAAGGCTTCTTAAGGAGAGGTGTGACCACAGCATGTTTAAAGGCAGTAGGGACAGTTGCAGTGGAAAGTGAGAGGTTGAGAATGTAACAGATAAAAGGAATAAGAGCAGGTGAGATGGCATTAAGAAGGTGGGTGGGAATGGGATCAGAGGAACAGGTGGTACATTTTGAGGAAGAAAGGAGAAGTGTAGTTTCCTCTATAGTAACTTCAGGAAAGGAGGAAAAGGAATGAGGGGAAGGAGAGAGAGGGGAACGGACTAGTGGAGGGAGAGGTGGCGAGGTAGAGAATTCAAGGTTTATCTTTTGAACCTTGTCGTGAAAGAATTCAGCAAGGGTCTGAGGAGATAATGAAGGGGGAGTTGGGGGAGGGGGCACCTTGAGGAGAGAGTTCAATGTGGTGAAGAGAAGTCGAGGGTTAGAGCTAAGAGAGTTGGTCAGTTGAATATAATAATTCTGTTTGGCGCGTAAAAGAGCAGAATGGAAGGAGGTCAGCATGAACTTAAAGTGTAAGAAATCAGCAAGGGCCCGAGATTTCCGCCAGAGGCGTTCGGCGGAGCGGGTACAGGAACGTAGGTAGCAGATATTAGAAGTCAGCCAAGGTTGGGGCTTTGTACACCTTATAGGGCGGGTCATCAAAGGTGCAAGAGTATCTAAGGCAGAGGATAGAGTATTGTTGTAGGAAGAAACAGCCTTGTTGACAGACGTGGATGCTGCCACAGTAGAGAGGAGGTTTGAAACATGGGAGGATAGAGATGAAGGGTCAATATCGTGAAGATTCCTAGCCTTCCAAAGTTCCAAAGAAACCAATCAAGAAAAAGATCTAGGTATTGTTGTAGATAATACGCTGATGTCTTCTGCTCAGTGTGCGGCATTGTCCAAAAAAGCAAACAGGATGCTAGGAATTATTAGGAAAGGGATGGTAAGACGGAAAATACTATAATGCCCTGGTATCGCTCCATGGTGCATCCTCACTTTGAGCATTGCATTCAGTTCGGGTCACTATCTCAAAAAAGATATAGCGGAATTAGAAAAGGTTCAAAAAAGATCGACCAAAATGATAAAGGAGATTGAACTCCTCTCGTATAAGGAAAGGCTAAAGAGTTTAGGGCTCTTTCAGCTTGGAAAAGAGATGGATGAGGGGAAATATGATTGAAGGCTACAAAATCCTGAGTGGTGTAGAATGAGTAGAAGTAAATTGATTTTTTACTCGTTCCAAAAGTGCAATGACTAGGTGGAGGTGGTACATAAACGTTTGATAACATAAGAATAGCCATACCAGATCAGACCAATGGTCCATCTAGCTCAGTATCCTGTTTTCTAACCAGTGGCCAAGCCAGGTCACAAGTACCTGGCAGAATCCCAAATCGTGGCAACACTCCATACTACAAATACCAGGGCAAGCAGTTGATTTCCATGTCTGTTTCAATAGCAGACTATGGGCTTTTCCTCCAGGAATTTGTCCAAACCTTTTTTTAAACCCAGATACACTAATGACTGTTACCACATCCTCCGGCAAAGAGTTCCAGAGCTTAACTATTCATTGAGTGAAAAAATATTTCCTCCTATTTGTTTTTAAAGTATTTCCATGTAACTTCCTTTTTTAAACCCAGCTACATTAACTGTTTTTAACCACTTGCTCTAGCAATGAGTTCCAGAGCTTTACTATATGTCGTGAAAAAATATTTTCTCTTATTTGCTTTAAACATGCTATGATTTAATTTCATGGAGCATCCCCTAGTTTTTGTACTTTTTAAAAGAGTTGATTCACATTTACTCATTACACTCCATTAATAATTTTATAGACATCTATCATACCTCCTCCTCAGATGAAGAGCCCTAACCTCTTCAGCCTTTCCTCATATGAGAGTCAATCCATCCCCTTAATTGTTTTGGTCACCGTTCTCTGTTCCTTTTCCATTTCCAGTATATCTTTTTTGAGAAGCGGTGACCAGAAATGCACACAATACTCAAGGTTAAGTCACAGCATGGTGCAATACAGAGGCATTATGATATACTTTGGTTTATTCACTATTCCTTTCCTAATAATTCCTAACATTCTCTTTGCTTTTTTTTGGCCACTGTCACACAATGAGCAGAACATTTCAACATATTGTCCTCTATGAAACCTAAATCCTTTTCCTCAGTGGTGACTCCTAATGTGGAGCCTAGCATCACGTAACTATAATTTGTTCTATTATCCTCAACATGCATCATTTTGCACCTGTCCACATTAAATTTCATTTGCCCAGTTTTCCAGGCGCCCAAGATCCTCTTGCTATTTCTTGCAGTCTGCATGTTATTTAACAACTTTGAATAGTTTTTTTTTAATCAACTGCAAATGCGATCAGCAGAATCATTCCCATTTCATTTATAAGTACAAATAATGCCACACTGGGAAAACACCAAGGGTCCATCGAGCCCAGCATCCTGTCCACGACAGCAGCCAATCCAGGCCAAAGGCACCTGGCAAGCTTCCCAAACGTACAAACATTCTATACATGTTATTCCTAGAATTGTGGATTTTTCCCAAGTCCATTTAGTAGCGGTTTATGGACTTGTCCTTTAGGAAACTGTCTAACCCCTTGATAAACTCTGCCAAGCTAACCGCCTTCACCACGTTCTCCGGCAACGAATTCCAGAGTTTAATTACGCGTTGGGTGAAGAAATATTCTCTCTGATTTGTTTTAAATTTACTACACTGTAGTTTCATCACATGCCCCCTAGTCCTAGTATTTTTGGAAAGCGTGAACAGACGCTTCACATCCACCTGTTCCACTCCACTCATTATTTTATATACCTCTATCATGTCTCCCCTCAGCCGTCTCTTCACCTAGCTGAAAAGCCCTAGACTCCTTAGTCTTTCTTCATAGGGAAGTTGTCCCATCCCCGCTATCATTTTAGTCGCCCTTCGCTGCACCTTTTCCAATTCCACTATATCTTTCTTGAGATGTGGCGACCAGAATTGAACACAATACTCAAGGTGCGGTCGCACCATGGAGCGATATAACGGCATTATAACATCCTCACACCTGTTTTCCATACCTTTCCTAATAATACCCAACATTCTATTTGCTTTCCGAGCCGCAGCAGCACACTGAGCAGAAGGTTTCAGTGTATTATCGACGACGACACCCAGATCCCTTTCTTAGTCCATAATTCCTAACGTGGAACCTTGCATGACGTAGCTATAATTCAGGTTCTTTTTTCCCACATGCATCACCTTGCACTTGCTCACATTAAACATCATCTGCCATTTAGCCGCCCGGTCTCCCAGTCTCGTAAGGACCTTCTGTAATTTTTCACAACCCTGTCGCGAGTTAACGACTTTGAATAACTTTGTGTCATCAGCAAATTTAATTACCTCGCTAGTTACTCCCATCTCTAAATCATTTATGTTTAAATCTGTTTATTCAGCATCTTAAACTTGTACATAATCACAGATCAAACCACATAGATAATATATCTAACTCATAACAATGTTCCCATGCATTTTACATTTTCACCCCAACACCCCAACCCTTCCCTACCCTCAGATACCTATAATAGCATATATCTCATAACTCTTCAACCTTGCCAGCATACTCCATTTCCTCCAGAGAACCCAAATATCGGTGTCCCAATACCTAACCTCTTAGTATCAACTATACAACAAACTTCTTATGGGCAGGAACTGTTATGCCATTCATTGTGTAATGCTTCAAAGGGCCTGCACTCTAATGACCCTTCGGCTACTAAGTCGCCTCTGTGGTGTTTGTTCTGGCGTCTGAATGGTCAGAATATGAACCCTAAACCCTCCCCGCCCACCTTCCCCTCCCTCCCTACCCTTGTCATGCAATAAGACCTGACCCAATGCAAGTGGCCTCACAACGTAACATGATCCTTAATCTATACCCATCTGACACAGCGAGATTCTTCCCACCCCTCTCTTACATAGTTCTAAGTGCAGTCAAAAATTCAATATGAAGCTTCTCCCCCGTGAGGGCAAAGTCATCCATAAAGGTTCCCATTGCATTCGAAACTGCTGCCCAGGTACACTGTCCCATGTTTTAATCTGGCATCTATCTATTCTCATCTGGGCAATCATCTGAGATCTCCAAAATGCCAGAGAGGGTCCCAGTTCTGATGTCCAGGATTTTAAAATGGATGTAAGCCCAAAATAAACAGCCATTTGTATATATCCTTTAAATCCTGTTGGCGGTGAAGAAGTGTAGCTATTTCTGAAAAAGATTATTAAGGGATCTGTCAACATTGCACATCCCCACTGACTATCTATCGCCTGCAAGAGCCCTCCCCAGAACTGCTGCACTCGTGCGCAGCGCCAAAACATATGACCCAAAGATGCATTGGCGCTACCACTTTTGGGGCAAGAACCATCACAGTTAGCGCTCATCTTAGAAGCTCTCCTGGGGGGTATATACATTCGTAACAGAATTTTATACATACGTTCCCTCTGTGGAATCGAGATCCTCATAGAATATAACTGTTTTATAAAGGATTTACATAAATCTTCAGTCACCTCACAGTTCAAGTCCTCCCTCCAGCCACGGACCAAGCGTGCATAATCTATCTCAGACGCGGTTTCCATCAATTGCTGAAGATGAAACCTGAGTGGCACAGACATCTGCGCCCCCAAGGAATACATTTCTGCTAACACTTCTTGGACGTCTTCCGTTAAGTCCGTCCAGCATAGGGAGGATATGTAATGGTGTAATTGAAAATAAGCAAAATGATGACTTGTCTCCTCCCCCAATACTTTCGTTAATTCTGAAAGGGGCTTTAACCTCCCCTCCTCGGTAAGCACATGAGATAAGTATATTAACCCCTTCCTTGCTCAACGTATAAACACTCCTCCACCCTGACCTGGAGGGAAAGCTGGATTATCACAAATGGCCAACCATGGCGTGGTCTTATCCGAAAACTGATGTCTTCTACAGATCCATCTCCAAGTGGCTCTCAGAGCAGGTAACAGAGGATGATGTGCTAGCGTGTGTGGTGGCATCCCTCTCCCCCCGTGCAAAAGACTACTAAAATGCCACCCCGGGAACCACCTAACCTCCGCCTGTGTCACAGAAAATTCAGAGGTACCCCGGAACCAGTCATTGATGTGTCGCATTCCACATGCCACCGATAAGGTCTTTATACTGGTCAGGCCCAGCCCACCGCAATCCCTAGGCGATGTGAGAGTGGACATCGGGAGTCTGGGCCTTTTCCCATGCCAAAGATAACGTTGAAGAAGGCGATTCAAACTCTTTTCCTCTGTTCCCTTCAGAAATACTGGTAATTGTTGAAATAAATATAGCCACTTGGGGGCAATCAGCATATTAAAAAGCGCTATTCACCCCCACAATGACAGTGGCAGTCCCTCCCAGAGTGTCAATTTCCGCTTTGTCAGCTAAATCATTGGTTTAACATTGCATGAGTAGAGCCGTTTTAAATCTCTGGGGAGAAGAACACCTAAATATTTCAATTCCCTGTCCGCCCACCGCAAAGGAAATTCCCCCCTCCACCCAAGTTGTACTGTCTCGTCTAGGGCCAATGCACAAGATTTTTGTAGATTTAAGGAGAAGCCGGAAAGCCTGCCAAATTCTTTTATTTTAGACAAAGCTTTCCGCAAGGAAACCTGCGGATTCGACAACATCATCACAATGTCATCCGCATACGCCAGCGTTTTTACTATTTCAGAGCCAATATCCACCCCCACCACCTCTGTAGAGCTGTTCAACACTCTGATTAAGGGCTCTAGAAAAAGGTCAAACAATATGGGGGACAAGGGGCACCCCTGTCTAGTTCCCCTACATATGGGAAACCAGTCCGATCTACCCCCATTTACTGCAATGTGTGCTCCTATTCCAGTATATAATATTTTTATGGCCTTCCAGAACCCTTCCGGCACTTCCATCCACTGCAATAGGTAAAAAAGGTATTCCCATCCCACATTGTCGAAAGCCTTAGAGGCATCCAAACTGACCAACACCGTGGGACTCCCCCCAGAGACACTCTTGGCCATTGCCAATAGAATTCTACGAACGTGCAGCACCGAGTGCCTCTTCGGGACAAACCCCACCTGCGCCGTACTCACCACTCCTGGAAGATGGCCTATCAATCTATTCGCCATCATTTTAGATAAAAGCTTAATGTCCACATTTATCAGTGATATGGGCCGATATGATTCTGGGTCTTCTGATGGTTTACCCGGTTTAAGGAGCATAACTATTAGGGCTGTATTTTCATGTGGCGGGAACGTTCCAGTGTCAAGCACTGCATTATAATACTCCAACAAGGGCCTCAACAGTTGAAGCTGCATAGTTTTAAAAAATTCCCCCGAAAAGCCATCAATCCCCGGGGAAGAATTTAATTTCAACCCCTTTATTGCCATCTGCAGTTCCTTAGGTTGGAAGGGGGCAGCCAGAACTTCTTGTGCCTCCGTAGTGAACTTTCCCATCCCTGCCCTTTCCAGAAAAGCTACCACCTCTTCTTTGTTCGGGGGGGCTCCTATGCGCGTATAAATGTTGAAAATATTCTTTAAATATCTGCAAAATTTCCTCTGTGCGATTTGTTACTCGCCCCTTTGCATCTTTTAGAGCTCCTATGGTCCTATTACCCTTCCAAGATTTTACCATATGGGCCAAGAGCCCACTCTGACGGTCTCCATGCCTGTAGAACCTATATCTCTGAAAAACCAGCTGTCTTTTAGTCTGTTCATGGATCAAAGAATTGAGAGTTACTTGTAAGGATAGATAATTTTCTCTATTAACCTGAGAACGGAATTCTAATAATGCACGCTTGGCCCGTCGCAGCCGCCCAGTTAGATTCATGATGTTTGTCGCTACTTTTTTACGTCTCGTGGCCGTTTATTGAATAATGTCCCCTCTCAGAACTGCCTTTGCTATGCACCAAAACAGCTTCGGGTCCTCCCTGTGCTGCTCATTGTGAAGGGAGAACTCATCCCACTTCCCCTGTAAGTATTTAAGAAACTCTGGGTCTTTGACTAAATAATTTGGAAATCGCCAACACTTTATGGGATGACAGTCCCCAGGTGCCTCCAGAGCTACCCATATCGGCGCATGGTCAGAGATCACCACCTGTTCTATCTGTGCCTCCGAGATCTCTGAGAAAAGATTGGCTGAGACAAACACATGGTCTAAACGTGCCCAGGAGCCATGTGCCCTCGATCTATGAGTAAAATCCCTTTCTTCCGGGTGCAGTGACCTCCAAGTGTCGATTAACCCTAAAGATGTGACAAATGTCGACAGGATCCCTGCCCCCCCCCCTGTATTCAAAGCCCCTTGTGCTCTACTTCCAGTGCTATCCAGGGCAGGATCCAACAAGGCATTCATAGGTTCAGGACAAATATATTCCACGTATTAGAAAAAAGGGAAAAAAGACTAAACGTCAGCCGGCGTGGCTAAACAGTAAGATAAAGGAAATCATTAGAGCCAAAAAACAATCCTTCAGAAAGTGGAGAAGAGAACCAACTGAAAGTAACAGGATAGATCATAAGGAATGCCAAGCCAAATGCAAAGCGGAGATAAGGAGGGCAAAAAAGGACTTTGAGAAGAAATTAGCGTTGGAAGCAAAAATACATACTAAAAATTTTTTTAGATACATTAAAAGCAGGAAACCGGCCAAAGAGTCGGTTGGGCCGCTGGACGAAAATGGTGTTAAAGGGGCGATCAAGGAGGACAAAGCCGTAGCGGAGAAATTAAATGAATTCTTTGCTTCGGTCTTCACCGAGGAGGATTTGGGGGGGACACCAGTGCCGGAAAGAATATTTGAAGCGGGGGAGTCGGAGAAACTAAACAAATTCTCTGTAACCTTGGAGGATGTAATGGGTCAGTTCAGCAAGCTGAAGAGTAGTAAATCACCGGGACCTGATGGTATTCATCCCAGAGTATTAATAGAACTAAAAATGAACTTGCGGAGCTACTGTTAGAAATATGCAATCTGTCCCTAAAATCGAGTGTAGTACCGGAAGACTGGAGGGTAGCCAATGTTACTCCGATTTTTAAGAAGGGTTCCAGAGGAGATCCGGGAAATTATAGACCGGTGAGTCTGACGTCGGTGCCGGGCAAGATGGTGGAGGCTATTATTAAGAATAAAATTGCAGAGCATATACAAAAACATGGACTGATGAGACAAAGTCAGCACGGATTTAGTGAAGGGAAGTCTTGCCTCACCAATCTAATGCATTTTTTTGAGGGGGTAAGCAAACATGTGGACAATGGGAGCCGGTTGATATTGTATATCTGGATTTTCAGAAGGCGTTTGACAAAGTGCCGCACGAAAGACTCCTGAAGAAATTGCAGAGTCATGGAATCGGAGGTAGGGTATTATTATGGATTAAGAACTGGTTGAAAGATAGGAAGCAGAGAGTAGGATTGCGTGGCCAGTATTCTCAGTGGAGGAGGGTAGTTAGTGGGGTCCCGCAGGGGTCTGTGCTGGGTCCGTTGCTTTTTAATGTATTTATAAATGACCTAGAGATGGGAATAACTAGTGAGGTAATTAAATTCGCCGATGACACAAAATTATTCAGGGTCGTCAAGTCGCAGGAGGAATGTGAACGATTACAGGAGGACCTTGCGAGACTGGGAGAATGGGCGTGCAAGTGGCAGATGAAGTTCAATGTTGACAAGTGCAAAGTGATGCATGTGGGTAAGAGGAACCCGAATTATAGCTACGTCTTGCAAGGTTCCGCGTTAGGAGTTACGGATCAAGAAAGGGATCTGGGTGTCGTCGTCGATGATACGCTGAAACCTTCTGCTCAGTGTGCTGCTGCGGCTAGGAAAGCGAATAGAATGTTGGGTGTTATTAGGAAGGGTATGGAGTCCAGGTGTGCGGATGTTATAATGCCGTTGTATCGCTCCATGGTGCGACCGCACCTGGAGTATTGTGTTCAGTACTGGTCTCCGTATCTCAAAAAAGATATAGTAGAATTGGAAAAGGTACAGCGAAGGGCGACGAAAATGATAGTGGGGATGGGACGACTTTCCTATGAAGAGAGGCTGAGAAGGCTAGGGCTTTTCAGCTTGGAGAAGAGACGGCTGAGGGGAGATATGATAGAAGTGTATAAAATAATGAGTGGAATGGATCGGGTGGATGTGAAGCGACTGTTCACGCTATCCAAAAATACTAGGACTAGAGGGCATGAGTTGAAGCTACAGTGTGGTAAATTTAAAACGAATCGGAGAAAATTTTTCTTCACCCAACGTGTAATTAGACTCTGGAATTCGTTGCCGGAGAACGTGGTACGGGCGGTTAGCTTGACGGAGTTTAAAAAGGGGTTAGATAGATTCCTAAAGGACAAGTCCATAGACCGCTATTAAATGGACTTGGAAAAATTCCGCATTTTTAGGTATAACTTGTCTGGAATGTTTTTACGTTTGGGGAGCGTGCCAGGTGCCCTTGACCTGGATTGGCCACTGTCGGTGACAGGATGCTGGGCTAGATGGACCTTTGGTCTTTCCCAGTATGGCACTACTTATGTACTTATGTACCCGCAATTATTAAGGTCTTTCCTTGAAATGGTACTAATGCCTTAAGAAGGTTAGGGAAGAACCCTGGCTCCTGGGGAGTAGGTCCATAAAGAGATAACAGGTATACCTCCCTGCCCTGCAAACAGAGCTTCACTAGCAGATATCTTCCCCTGTCATCAGCCATAATCTTCTCTACTGAGCAAACCAAGGACCGTCTAAACAATATCGCTACCCCCCCTCTACGCGCTCCAGAGGAGGCCCATTCTATCCGCCCCACCCACGTCCTCTCCAACTTTTTATGTTCCTCATCAGATAATCTAGTTTCTTGGAGACAAGCAACATCCGCATGAAGCCGGTTCAAATGTGCCAGAATTTTCTTTCGCTTTATCGGGGAGGAAATCCCCCCCACATTCCAGGATATTATCTTACATGAGGAAGAAACAGTTGTCTATAAAGCCCACCTATGAATCATATTTGTGTATATGTATCGAGACCAGGAGCCCAGCCCTCCCCCCAGCCTCATAGATCTCACACCCCCGCCGTGCCAGCACCTTAACTTTCCCACTTGCATACACTCAGAGTCCTGATATATTACATTGCTCCCCTCACCCGCCCTACCCGTCCTCTCCACCCCCCTCTGCCCAAGATCTTCCATCCCCCCCAACCCATCATTTCCAACTTCCCCACCCTCTCACCCTTTGCCCTTGCCCCTTGTAACAAACACGTGCTTGTGATGAGCCTAAACCCATCCCAGAAATCACATATATGCGAGGACCCCCGCTCCCCCCCAATACTTTCAACATCAGCAAAACATCATCTGTTACATAAAGCATATCAGCAAACATAACCTCATTTTTAACATTACAAGTTCAGTAAATCAAATCTTCCATTCCACGATCACCGGCTTTACATCTGATTCCAGACCCCGACTTGTCTTCAGGTAGCCTCCCTCTTCTCCTCAATGTCCTTGTTGACAAACTCTGAGGCCATTGCCACGGATTCAAAAATATTCCATTTGCCTTCTCGCTGGATTTTCAGGACTGCCGGGTAGCTCAGCATAAAACGGATCTTCTTGTCTGCCAACTTAGAACACAGAGGATGAAACCGCTTTCTGCGTTCCTGAACTCCGGCCGAATAGTCTGGAAAAATCAAAATCCTGTTGCCATCATATTTCAAAGTCTCTCGCTTCGCTTTATAGCCTCGTAGGATTTCCTCCTTATAAAGATAATTATGTATTTTCACAATTGCAACTCGGGGCCTGGCCTTGTCAGCTTGCTGTCTGCCGATCCTGTGTGCCCGCTCAAGGCACAGTGCACCATTGCTGTCTGACAAAGCGAATTCTTGTTTCAGCCACGCTTCCAATATTGGTCCCAGGTTTCTTTCTGCAACAGATTCAGGAAAGCCCACTATCCTTAAATTAGAACGACGGGCTCTATTTTCCAATTCTTCGATCTTGTCATTTTGTTGTTGTAATTGAAGCGCCATATCTTTCAGCTTTGGTTCGGTGGTATTCCATGCGTCTTCTGTAGCAGACATGCGGTTTTCTAAATCCAGCGTGCGCCTCGTTAATTCCGCTATTATTGTGTCCCACTTACTCATTTGGCCCGCCAGTGCCTCGAATCTCGGCTCCAAAGCCAAACCCACCGCCTTGACTATTTGGGCCACTTGTTGCTCCGTGAACTCAATATTAGATCCCGCTGTTGCGGCCGCCATCTTGGGTTCCGCGTCAGGCGTCGCGGTTCTCCCTTTTTCAGTTTTAGGGTTCTTTCGTGCAGTTCCTGCCGGCATCGATACCAGGAACTGGTCCATCCACTATACGTACGCTGATTTCGAGCGTCTCCCCGCTTCTCAGCGAGGTCCGATTCCCGTTAACTTGAAAGGAAAGAGCGGGGGCCCCGGAGCACAACTACTTTGCAGCCGCTGCTCTCACTGCATCACGTAATCTCCCTAAATCATTTATAAATATATTAAAAAAGCAGCGGTCCTAGCACAGACCCCTGAGGAACCCCACTAACTACCCTTCTCCATTGTGAATACTGCCCATTTAACCACACTCTCTGTTTCCTATCCTTCAACCAGTTTTTAATCCACAATAGGACTTTTCCTCCTATCCCATGACCCTCCAATTTCCTCTGTAGCCTTTCATGAGGTACCTTGTCAAATGCCTTTTGAAAATCCAGATACACAATATCAACCGGCTCACCTTTGTCCACGTTTGCTTACTCCTTCAAAGAACTAAAGTAAATTGGTCAGGCAAGATTTCCCCACACAAAAGCCGTGCTGACTCGGTCTCAGTAATCCATGTCCTCGGATGTGCTCTGTAATTTTGTTTTTAATAATAGCCTCTACCATTTCCCCGGCACCGACGTCAGACTCACCGGTCTAAAATTTCCCGGATCTCCCCTGGAACATTTTTTTAAAATGGGCGTTACATTGGCCACCCTCCAATCTTCGGTACCACGCTCGATTTTAAGGATAAATTGCATATCACTAGCAGTAGCTCCACAAGCTCATTTTTCAGTTCAATTAGTACTCTAGGATGAATACCGTCTGGTCCACGAGATTTGCTACTCTTCAGTTTGCTGAACTGCCCCATTACGTCCTCCAGGTTTACCGAGAAGTCAGTAAGTTTCTCCGACTCGTCCGCTTGAAATATCATTTCCGACACCGGTATCCCACCCAAATCTTCCTCGGGGAAGACCGAAGCAAGGAATTCATTCAATCTCTCCACTACGTCTTTGTCTTCCTTGATCGCCCCTTTTACCCCTCGGTCATCCAGCGGCCCAACCGATTCTTTTGCCGCCTTCCTGCTTTTAATATACCGAAAAAAAAATTTTACTATCCTTTTTTGCCTCTAATGCTATCATTATTTCATAATCCCTCTTGGCCTTCCTTATCTGCGCCTTGCATTTGCTTTGACACTCCTTATACTGCTTCTTGTTATTTTCAGACGGTTCCTTCTTCCATTTTCTGAAGGCATTTCTTTTAGCCCTAATAGCTTCCTTCACCTCACTTTTCAACCAGGCCGGCTGTCTTTTGGAGTTCCGTCTTTCTTTTCTAATTTGTGGAATATGTTTGGCCTGGGCCTCCAGGATGGTATTTTTGAACAACGTCCATGCCTGTTGTACAGTTTTTACCCTCTCAGTTGTCCCCCTAAGTTTTTTTCCCACCGTTCTTCTCATTTTATCATAGTCTCCTTTTTTAAAGTTAAACGCTAACGTATTTGACTTCCTGTGTATAGTTACTTCAAGGTTAATATCAAAACTGATCATATTATGATCACTGTTATCAAGCGGCACCAGTACCATAACATCCCTCACCAGATCATGTGCTCCACTAAGGACCAAGGCTAGAATTTTTCCTTCTCACGTTGGCTCCTGCACCAGCTGCTCCATAAAGCTGTTCTTGATTTCATCAAGGAATTGCACCTCTCTAGCGTGTCCCAATGTTACATTTACCCAGTCTATATTTGGATAATTGAAGTCACCCATTATTATCACATTGCCCAATTTGTTTGCGTCTCTGATTTCTTTTATCATTTCTGCGTCTACCTGCTCATCCTGGCGAGGCGGACGGTAGTACACTCCTATCACCGTCCTTTTCCCTTTTATACATGGAATTTCAACCCACAATGATTCAAAGGTGTGATTTGTGTCCTGCTGAATTTGTAATCTGAGTCAAAGCTCTCGTTAATATACAATGCTACCCCTCCACCAGTCTGGTCCACCCTGTCATTACGATACACTTTGTACCCCGGTATGACAGTGTCCCACTGGTTATCCTCCTTCCACCAGGTCTCAGTAATGCCTATTATATCCAATTTTTCATTTAGTGCAATATATTCCAACTCTCCCATCTTATTTCTTAGACTCCTAGCATTTACATATAGACATTTCAGAGTATGTTTGTTGTTCCTATTTGCAGGATGCTTAGTACTAGACACTACTGATTTACTATCTTTTGTCTGATCTTTAGTTGTATTTAAGGGCACCTGGCCTACCACGGTCTGTTGTGCAACCTCACTATCCAGAAACCCTATCTTCCCGGTTTGTGAGGTATCTTTGCAAGATACCTTATCCCGAACCATGAGCTTTTGAGCGACTGTCGGCCTTCTTCCCATTTCTAGTTTAAAAGCTGCTCTATCTCCTTTTTAAATGCCAATGCCAGCAGCCTGGTCCCACCCTGGTTAAGGTGGAGCCCATCCTTTCAGAATAGGCTCGCCCTTCCCCATAATGTTGCCCAGTTCCTAACAAATCTAAAACCCTCCTCCCTGCACCATCGTCTCATCCACGCATTGAGACTCCAGAGCTCTGCCTGTCTCTTGGGCCCTGCGCATGGAACAGGTAGCATTTCAGAAAATGCTACCCTAGAGGATCTGGATTTGAGCTTTCTACGTAAGAGCCGGAGTGTGGTAGCCGTGTTAGTCCACTCTTAAGGTTATCAATAGAAATCAAACAAAATAAAACATGGAAAAGAAAATAAGATGATACCTTTTTTATTGGACATAACTTAATACATTTCTTGATTAGCTTTCGAAGGTTGCCCTTCTTCGTCAGATCGGAAATAAGCAAATGTGCTAGCTGACAGTGTATATAAGTGAAAACATTCAAGCATTACTATGACAGTCTGACAGGGTGGGAGGATGGGGGTGGGTAGGAGGTATGCATGGGGACATCAAAGCATATCATTGATATTCTAACAGGATGGGTGAGGGGTGGGGTGATCAACAGAGACATACAGCTTTATGGTTTATAATGGGCTAGGAACCCCAGATCCTTGTTAAGTCCTTTCTGTTGGGTGTTAAAATATTCAATCATTCTGACTTCAAAGGTCTTATGTTCTTGTATGGTTTTAAAGTTACATTTCAGGATTCTCACTGTGAAGTCACTGGTACAGTGTCCTGGTCCTGTAAAATGTTGACCAACAGGTGTGGGAACCCTACTGGCACCAGTATTGTTCATGTGATGTCTATGTAAATTGAATCTTGTCTTAAGCATCTGGCCTGTTTCTCCAATATAGCATCCTTCGTTACATTTTTTACACTGAATGATATATACCACATTGGAAGATGAGCAACTAACTGAGGACCCCACACAGGATTACACAAAACAGTTGAAAGACCTTATCAAAACATTTCCTACACAAGCGCAACCTCACCTGAAGAAACTCATACCAAACCAGCCTGCTGTGGGCACATTCTACATGCTACCCAAGATCCACAAACTGGGAAACCCTGGCAGACCAATCACATAAGGTATTGGCACACTCACGGAAAAAATATCTGGACTCATAGAGGGAATTCTGAAACCTCTCGTACACAAAACTAACAGCTTCATACAAGACACCACAGACTTTCTGAATAAATTGAAAAATATCAAGTAACTATCACCTAACACCCTTCTAGTCATGATGGATGTAGAATCACTATACGGCAACATTCCACACGCGGATGGCATAGCTGCATGTGGAAGACTCCTAAAAAAATCCACACTGGACCATCAATACTCACCAGAAACTATTACAAAATTAATCAAATTCATTTTAACTCACAACTACTTCCGCTTTAACAATGATATCTATCTACAAATAATGGGCACTGCGATGGGCACCAGGACAGCACCCCAATATGCCAACCTTTTTATGGCTGAGCTGGAAGAGACATTTCTGAATACACACCAGACCAAACCTCTAAAATACAACTGGTACATCGATGACATTTTTATGATTTGGACGGAGGGTGAAGAAACTCTGAAACAATTTTATTCTGCCTTCAATACATACCATCCTACAATCAGATTCAAAATTGACTACTCCCCAGAAAAAGTCAATTTTTTGGACACCACGGTCTCAATCAGTGATGGCTGTATACAAACATCTATATACAAAAAACCCACAGACAGATGCAGCTACCTCCACAACTCCAGCTTCCATCCTTCACATACAAAAAGATCCATCATTTACAGCCAAGCCACAAGATACCACCGTATCTGCTCTGACCCAGGGGACAGAGACAGACACCTTAAAAGCCTGACTGCATCCTTCAAACAGAAAGGCTACAACCCCAAAATAATCTCCAAGAATATTGCCTCCTCCCTCAAAACACCCAGGGAGAATCTGCTACAGTACAAGGAGAAAAATTCCACAGACAGAATCCCCCTTGTAGTGACATACAATCCAGAGCTGGAAAAACTGAGGAAAATCTTAAGAGATCTACAACCTATACTCCAGGAGGATGAATTACCGAAAGAGATATTCCCATCCCCACCAGTACTGGCCTACTGACAGCCACCCAACTTAAAACACAAGCTAATCAGAAGTAAACTTCCATCACAGACTGAAAAGGAACAGAAGGGCACACTTCCCTGTAATTTATCCAGTTGCAAACTATGCCAAAAGTCACAGGACCCCAAAGTCATCCACAAAGGAAAGATATTCAACATAAAGGGATCTTTCACTTGCTCATCTTCCAGTGTGGTATATATCATTCAGTGTAAAAAATGTAACGAAGGATGCTATATTGGAGAAACAGGCCAGATGCTTAAGACAAGATTCAATTTACATAGACATCACATGAACAATACTGGTGCCAGTAGGGTTCCCACACCTGTTGTCAACATTTTACAGGACCAGGACACTGTACCAGTGACTTCACAGTGAGAATCCTGAAAGGTAACTTTAAAACCATACAAGAACGTAAGACCTTTGAAGTCAGAATAATTGAATATTTAACACCCAACAGAAAGGACTTAACAAGGATCTGGGGTTCCTAGCCCATTATAAACCATAAAGCTGTATGTCGCTGTTGATCACCCCACCCCTCACCTATCCACACCCATCCTGTTAGAATATCAATGATATGCTTTGATGTCCCCATGCATACCTCCTACCCACCCCCATCCTCCCACCCTGTCAGACTGTCATAGTAATGCTTGAATGTTTTCACTTATATACACTGTCAGCTAGCACATTTGCTTATTTCCGATCTGACGAAGAAGGGCAACCTTCGAAAGCTAATCAAGAAATGTATTAAGTTATGTCCAATAAAAAAGGTATCATCTTATTTTCTTTTCCATGTTTTATTTTGTTTGATTTCTATTGATATACGTAAGAGCCTAAATTTGGCTTCCAGAACCTCTCTCCCCATTTTCCTATGTCATTGGTACCCACATGTACCAAGACAGCCGACTCCTTCCCAGCACTATGTAGAATCCTATCTAGGTGACGGGTGAGGTCCGCCACCTTCGCACCAGGCAGACAAGTCACCAGGCGATCCTCACGTCCACCAGCCACCCAGCTATCTATATGCCTAATGATCGAATCCTAACCTTTCCCTCCCAGGCAGCACTTGGAGACATATCCTCAGTGCGAGATGATAGTACATCCCCTGGTGGGCAGATCCTGGCTACAGGAGTACTTCCTACTTCACCAGGGTGATGCTCTCCTTCTAGATGTGTCAAAAAAGCACCAGTCCTGGTCCAGATCTGTGAGGCACTCAGCTATTCAACTTGCCCCATTTTAAGAGTTGGCCATTTAACTCCACTTTCTATTTTTTAATTTTTAACCAATTCCCAATCCACAACAGACAATTACCTTCTATCCCACAGCTTTTTAATTTTCTCAGAAGTCTCTCAAAAGGGACTTTGTGAAAAGCTTTCTGATAATCAAGATACACTACATCAACCGGCCACCTTTATCCGCATTTATTTACATCTTCAAAAAATATAGCAAAATTGGTGAGGCAAGACTTCCTTTTGCTGAATCCATGCTGACTCTGTTCCATTAAGCCATGTTTGTCTATGTGTTCATTCATTTTTTTTAATAATAGTTACTACCATTTTGCTCAGCACTGACATCAGGCTTAACAATCTGTAGTTTATCCCGGTGCTGTATGCATCGATGGAGACGTTGATACCCTTTGAGGTGCCAGTATCGAGGATCTCTGAACCGGCATAATAATGGAGTCTCAGTAAGGGGCTGTGGCTGTTCCACTGGGGCCACAAGCGCCCTTGATGCCTATGTGGTGTGCCCCTGCAGCAACTGCACCAGTTCCTCTCTGAATAGGGTCCAGAACCGCTCATCAAAGGCGGGCATCAGCAAACGCAGGAAAGCCAGCAGAGAGGCAACCTGAGAAAGCATCTGTGTTGAACCGGGTGCAGGGACCTGGCTGTTAAGTGACTTGTGCACCAGCGTTTCTTCCAAAGATGGGGAGTGGTCCTCCTGGTGCTGCCACTTTTCAGGTATCGGTGACTCCAATGCCCCGGCGCTCCCAACACCATGCATCAAGGAGGACTGGTTCTTATGCTTCATAGGCTTCCGCTGATGCATAACATCCCTCTGTGTTGACAAGGATGACATTAAACTTGCACACACCTTCAGTGTCAGATCTGATGTTGATCGGTGCTAGGGTCTGCTATCAGTGCTCAGCGCCGAGACAGAGGGAGACCTCCTCAATGTTGGTGCACTTCCAGTGGATGTAGAAGTCTTAGCAGTCATGAAGCTCGACACTTCCAGTGCTGGCATCGATGTATCGGCCTTCGAGGAGCAAAAAAGGTGCTCCTATTGAACCTTCCATGGCTGACCATATACTAGGACTGGATCCTGGGAGACCTATAGTCTGCAAAAAGGACCTGCTACTACTACTATTTAGCATTTCTATAGCGCTAAAAGGCGTACGCAGCGCTGCACAAACATAGAAGAAAGACAGTCCCTGCTCAAAGAGCTTACAATCTAATAGACAAAAAATAAAGTAAGCAAATCAAATCAATTAATGTGTACAGGAAGGAGGAGAGGAGGGTAAGTGGAGGCGATTGGTTACAAGTGGTTACGAGTCAAAAGCAATGTTAAAGAGTTAGGCTTTCAGTCTAGATTTAAAGGTGGCCAACACATTGGAGACAGAGTATTTTAAGGGAGTCCAGAAGCTTCAACCCCAGTCTTCTCCGGTCTATCTATATGTTACATCTATCACTATCAATTATAATGTTCTATTACGTAGTGTGTTGACATTGTAAGTAGTATACCATGCCATACTTTGTATTGTTTTTGAATATTTTGTACTGCTGTAATTGCCTATTGAAACACAAGAGAGAGAGTAAAACAGCATACAAACCAAACCAACAACAAAAAGAAGCAACACTGGGCCTTCAGCATCCAGATAATCAATGTCCTCCTTTATTGTGAAATAGACCCGGCACGGGCAGTGTTTCGGCGCACATGCGCCTGCCTCAGGGGTCTAACATAAAACAATATAGCGAAGTTACTTACCTGTAGCAGGTATTCTTCGAGGACAGCAGGCTGATTGTTCTCACATATGGGTGACGTCCACGGCAGCCCCAGGTCCGGAAAATTTTCCTAGCAACAAAAGCTGCTAAAGCCTTCCAGTGCGCGGGTGCGCAGCCATCTTCCCACCCGTCACGCGAGAGTTCCGCTTCAGTCAACTTATGAAGCAAAAACAAAGAAAGGAACAACTCCAAAAGGGAGGCGGGTGGGTTGGTGAGAACAATTAGCCTGCTGTCCTCGAAGAATACCTGCTACAGGTAAGTAACTTCGCTTTTTCCGAGGACAAGCAGGCTGATTGTTCTCACCAACTCGCCTCTCTACCCTCATCTCCCCTTACGTCCCTACCCGTAACCTCCGCTCTCAAGACAAATCCCTCCTTTCAGTACCCTTCTCCACCACCGCCAACTCTAGGCTCCGCCCTTTCTGCCTCGCCTCACCCCATGCTTGGAACAAACTCCCTGAGCCCATACGCCAGGCCCCCTCCCTACCCATCTTCAAATCATTGCTCAAAGCCCACCTCTTCAATGTCGCTTTCGGCACCTAATCACAACACCTCTACACAGGAAATCGAGACTACCCCAACTTGACATTTCGTCCTTTAGATTGTAAGCTCTTCTGAGCAGGGACCGTCCTTAGTTATTAATTTGTACAGCGCTGCGTAACCCTAGTAGTGCTCTAGAAATGTTAAGTAGTAGTAGTAGTGTGTAGCACAAGAGCGAGGATCTAGGGCCTTGCTGTCACACCAGACGACAAACCTCCTCCATTTAAAAGAGTAACACCTCTTTGTGGAATCTTTCCTGGAAGCAAGCAAGATTCGGGAGACACCCTCAGAAAGACCCAAGGAGGTGAAGTCTACGCCCTCAACAATCAGGCCGTGAGAGCCAGAGACTGAAGGTTGGGATACAGAAGCGCCCCCTCGTTCTGAGTGATGAGGGTTGGAAAACACTCCAATCTCCACGGTTCTTCGGAGGACAGAAGAAGAGGGAACCAAATCTGACGCGGCCAAAAGGGAGCAATCAGAATCATGGTTCCGCGGGCATGCTGGAGTTTCAGCAAAGTCTTCCGCACCAGAGGTATGGGAGGATACGCATACAGAAGACCTGACCTCCAATGTAGGAGAAAGGCACCTGAGGCTAGCCTGTCATAGGCCTGAAGCCTGGAACAGAACTGAGGGACCTTGTGAATGAGCTGAGTGGCAAAAAGATCCACTGAGGGGGTGCCCCACGCGCGGAAGATCTTGCGGACAACTGCCTGTTGAGAGACCACTCGTAAGGTTGCATTATCCTGCTCAACCTGTCGGCCAGACTGTTGTTTACACCTGCCAGATATGTGGCCTGAAGAAACATGCCCGTGACGGCGTGCCCAAAGCCACATCTGGCCGGCTTCCCGACACAGTGGGCAAGATCCGGTGCTCCCTGCTTGTTGACATAGTACATGGCAACCTGGTTGTCTGTCTGAATTTGGATAATTTGATTGGACAGCCAATCTCTGAAAGCCTTTACAGCGTTCCAGATCGCTCACAACTCCAGGAGATTGATCTGAAGACCTGATTCCTAAAGGGACCAAGCTCCCTGAGTGTGAAGCCCATCCACATGAGTTCCCCACCCTAAGAGAGATGCATCTGTAGTCAGCACTTTTTGAGGCTGAGGAATTTGGAAGGGACGTCCCAAGGTCAAATTGGATCGAACTGTCCACCATATCAGGGAGTTGTGAAAAACGGTGGACAACAGGATTGCATCTTCTAGATCCCCTGCAGCTTGATACCACTGGGAAGCTAGGGTCCACTGAGCCGATCACATGTGAAGGCGTGCCATGGGAGTCACATGAACTGTGGAGGCCATATGGCCCAGAAGTCTCAACA
Source organism: Microcaecilia unicolor (assembly GCF_901765095.1). Lineage (NCBI taxonomy): Eukaryota > Metazoa > Chordata > Amphibia > Gymnophiona > Siphonopidae > Microcaecilia > Microcaecilia unicolor. Next base: position 132,494,414 of record NC_044037.1, read on the forward strand.
TCTGCCAAGCTGTGATCTGCTGAGATGCTCTGGACAAGGAAACCAGGGACAGAAGGTTGTCCGCCCTCGCCTCAGGAAGATAGGCCCGAGCTGTCTGAGAGTCCAGCAGAGCTCCTAAGATTTCTAGTTGTTGAACTGGAAGGAGATGGGACTTTGGGTAATTTATAACAAACCCGAGTAGCTCCAGGAGTTTGAGAGTCATCTGCATGGACTGTAGAGTCCCTGCCTCCGAGGTGTTCTTCACCAGCCAATCGTCGAGATAAGGGAACACATGCACTCCCAGCCTGCGTAGCGATGCTGCAACAACCGCCAGGCATTTCGTGAACACCCGGGGCGCAGAGGCGAGCCCAAAGGGCAGCACACAATACTGAAAGTGCTGTGTTCCCAGACGGAATCAAAGATACTGCCTGTGAGCTGGCAGTATCGGGATGTGTGTATAAGCATCCTTCAAGTCCAGGGAGCATAGCCAGTCGTTTTTCTGAAACATGGGAAGAAGGGTGCCCAGGGAAAGCACCCTGAACTTTTCTCGAATCAGATATCTGTTCAGGGCCCTTAGGTCTAGGATGGGACGCAACTCCCTGTTTTCTTTGGCACAAGGAAGTACCTGGAATAGAATCCCAGCCCTTCTTACCCCGGTGGCACGGGCTCGACCGCATTGGCGCTGAGAAGAGCGGAGAGTTCTTCTGCAAGTACCTGCCTGTGCTGGAAGCTGTAAGACTGAGCTCCCGGGGGGCAATTTGGAGGTTTGGAGATCAAATTGAGGGAGTATTTATTTATTTATTGCATTTGTATCCCACATTTTCCCACTTATTTGCAGGCTTTATGTGGCTTACAGAGGTCTGTTATGGCATCGCCATTCCAGGATATCAGATACAATTGGTGATGTAAAGAAATTAAGGATGGGAAAGAAGATCTAGGAAAATAGATATAGAAAGATGACTTTCAGAACTGGGGTGGATTGTTGAAGTGGTATAGTTAAGCTATGGGTCCTCTTTGTAGGCCTTGTTGAACAGGTATATCTTCAGAGATTTACGAAAGTTAGATATTTTGTCGATTGTTTTCAGGTCAGTTGGTAGTGCGTTACACAACTGCATACTCATGTAAGAGAAGGAAGTTGCATGTATAAGCTTGTATTTTAGTCCTTTACAGCTGGGGAAGTGTAGATTAAGAAATTTTCGGGATGATCTTTTGGCATTTCTGGAAGGCAGGTCCACAAGATTTAGCATGTAGGTCAGGGCGTCTCCGTGGATGATTTTGTATACAATCGTGCAGATCTTGAACGCGATTCGTTCTTTAAGTGGGAGCCAGTGAAGTTTCTCTCTTAAGGGTTTTGCACTTTCATATTTTGATTTTCCAAATATGAGTCTGGCAACGGTATTCTGGGCTGTCTGGAGTTTCTTGATGGTCTGTTCTTTGCAGCCAGCATACAGTGCAATGCAATAGTCCAGGTGACTTAATACCAGGTTACGGAAGATGAATCTCGGGAAGAAAGGTTTTACTCTTGAGTTTCCACATGGAGTGGAACATCTTTTTCGTTGTATTCTTCACATGGGTTTCGAGTGTGAGGTTTCGATCAATGGTAACTCCAAGAATTTTCAGATTATTTGAACCGGGAAGAGAAAAGTTTGGTGTGGTTATGGTGGTGAAGTTGTTTGTATTATGCTGCAAGGTGAGTACAAGACATTGTGTTTTTTCTGCGTTAAGTTTTAACTGGAATGCATCCACCCAGGAGTGCATGATTAGGAGGATTTGGTTGATCTCGATGGTGATTTCATTTAGATCATGTTTAAACGGGATATAAATCGTAACATCATCTGCATATATGTAGGGGTTGAGGTTTTGATTGGCTAGTAATTTGGCTAAGGGTATCATCATCAGGTTGAAGAGGGTTGGTGAGAGGGGGGATCCTTGGGGGACTCCACATTCGGGTGTCCATGGAACTGATATACCCGCGTTCATTATTACTTGGTATGATCTTGTGGTTAGGAATCCTTTGAACCAGCTAAGAAATTTACCTCCAACTCCGAAGTATTCTAGTATATGTAATAGCATTCCATGATTGACCATGTCGAAAGCACTGGATATGTTGAACTGTAGGAGGAGTATTTTGTTGCCAGTTGCAATTGCTTGTTTGAATGAGTTCATTACAGACACTAGTACAGTTTCAGTACTGTGATTCGACCGAAATCCTGATTGAGACTCGTGCAGAATTGAGTATTTGTCTAGGTAGTCAGTGAGTTGCTTCGTCACTATGCCCTCCATGAGTTTGGTTATAAGCGGAATAGATGCTACTGGGCGATAATTGGTTAGGTCCATTGTATTTTTCTTAGGATCTTTAGGTAGAGGGGTAAGTAGAATGTTTCCTTTATCCGTGGGGAATAGGCCATTTTGTAGCCTATACATGTAATTTATGTGTTTTGTGAGGTCTGTTACGAGTTGTTGGGGGGCAGATCTAATAAGGCTAGTAGGGCAGATGTCTAATTTACATTGCGACTTGGCATATTTTCCAAGCGATTGTGAAATGTCGTTGGTTGAGAGTGTGTCAAAGTTGGTCCATGATCGGTCTTGCTGGGTATTCCCCCGGTATTGGGTCTAAACACTCAAGGAGGTTTGTATAATCAGTTGTGTTGGTAGGTATCATGAGTTGCAACTTTATAATTTTTTCTTTAAAGTAAAGTAGTTTGCAAGATTGGTAGCAGATGGAGTGTCTGTGTTATAAGTGACCGGTGTAGTATTTAGTAGTTTGTTTACGAGTGAGAAGAGTTTGTGTGTATCCTTGTAGTTTGGTCCCATTTTGGTTTTATAAAATGTTCTTTTAGTTTATCTTATGGTATATTTGTATTTTCTTTGTAGTTGTTTCCAGTCTTTGAGTGTGGATTCGTCTTTTTTCTTGTTCCATGCTCATTCTAATCTTCTGACTTGTGTTTTTAGTTCTTTCAGTTCTTCGTTAAACCATGGTATAGAATTATTTCTACATGAAGTTCTGGTTTTAAGCGGTGCGATGTTGTCTAGAACTGTTCTGCATCTGTTGTCCCATTCACTAAGAAATTGGGGTTAGTGCTGTCCATTCGTCGTTATAGAATTGTTGCCAAAATGTTGACGGGTCTATTTTGCCTCTCGTAGTATAAGTTTGTTGTTCTTGTTTTTGTTGTGTATTTTTTGTTCGCCAGTAAAGGGAGAGGTTTGCTCTGTAGTGATCTGTCCATTTTGTATCTATTCGTGTGAGATTTGGTTCTGATGAGAATTTGTGAGTAATGATATCTAGTGTGTGCCCTTTGTTGTGGGTGGGTTGTATGTTTGGCCAGTGGAGCTCCCATAGTTGAAGGAAGTCCTTGCATTCACATACATTACTTAGGTTGGTATCCTCAAGGTGAAGGTTGATGTCACCTGCTATGAGAAGGTTTTGGGTGGAGACACAAGTGTTCGATATGAAATCCATAAAATTCGTTTGGGAGTCTTGCCAATTGCTTGGTGGTCTGTAAAACAAGACAAGGTCTAGGTAGTCGTGTAGGGTTGGGTGGTTGATTCTGACTGAGGCTATTTCAAGATGTGGAAGAATGGATTCGGCTGTTGTTGTGACTGTGAATTGGGAATCATAGATTATAGCTATGCCTCCTCCTCTTTTTCCGTTCCTTGTCCAGTGGGGTAATTTTGTATCCTGGGGGGCACAACTCTAAGATTATGGGGTCTTTGGAGTCATGGATCCAAGTTTCGCTAATAAGTAGGAAATCAAGATTGTCAGTTGTGATCCAGTCGGTTATAGTCGTGGTTTTGTTAACTACAGATCTGGCATTTATATAACCCATTTGTATTAGTTGGTGGGGTTCCGTTGGGTTCGAGGTTATGATGATTTCTATCAGTTGTCTGTCTTCTTGGTATTTGAGTTTGTTGAGTCCCTTCTTTCCTTTCTGTTGATAGTGTCCGTGAATAGTAGGTTTTTCGTGCCATTTTTTGATTTTTTCGGTAAGTGAATTGTGTTTGGGTTGTGTGCATGGCTTGTGTAATGTGGAAATATTATTGTCCGTGAGAGGGGATGTGAGTGTGTGGTGGATTAGTGAAAGGCAGCAAATGATTAGGAATATTTTGCTAGTATTCAGGGTGGTGTTAGTTTGTGTAGTGCAGTAGGAGCATGTGTGAGTTAGTGTGAGTTAGTGTTCAGCTGTGCCTAACAGTGGTGTGATGTTATAGGATAAAAATAGAAAGCATTCAAAAGCATTAGAGGATTAGGCCAGTAACCATTTCAATGATACAGTGATTTAAAGATATTATCCTGCCCAACTATGCAAAATACCGTAACAATGGTATGATGTTATAGGATAAATAGAAGGCATTCAAAAGCATTAGAGGATTAGGTCATTCCAATGATACAGTGACTTAAAGATATTATCCTGCCCAACTATGCAAAATACCGACTAGGGCATTATCTCAAAAAGTTACTCATCGTGCTATATAACAGAAGTCCACAATGGAGCATTCAAATCATCTTAGCTTTGGCCTTGCTCACGAGCTGCAATCTTGTCTGCTGTTTTCAGCGCAGGGCTGTTGCACGGTGAGTGTTTCCCCTATTGCAGTGATGATCTCTCCCGGCCTCAGCATTCGTCCAGTCAGGGAGTTCAAGCAAGGCTCCGGCGTGGTCTGGGTAGGTTGGGCGATGCAGGAGTTTCAGGTGGCTCTCGTTATGTCAGTGGGGGGAGGGGAGGTCGGCGAGCAGGAGACAAGTATCCCCGCCGGACTATTTGAAGAACCCACCGATCAGAGGTTACAAGAGGTCACCTTTGGTGAAACAATTTTAACCTCCCCCCGACCGGTAGATCGTCCGGCACGGACACTTTTATTGCGGCGATGCTCGCCTGAAGCCAGTCAAAAGCCCATCCCTTGCTTTTGCTGAGGAGCTGCAGGGGCCTGTCTAGGCACATGCTGTTGACGTGAACGAGCGCTGGGGTTGAGCCTGAGCAGGCTGGCGGGAAGGTGGATTGTACCTACGCTTATTGTAAGCATAGGGAGCATTCCTCCTCCCCGATAAAAACGTCTACCTGATGAGGTAGATGCTGAAGGCGCCTGGTGGGAAAGTTTGTCGAATGTGGTTTTCCGCTATTGGAGCTGCTCTACCACCTGTTCGACTTTCTCGCCGAAAATATTATCCCCCCGGCAAGGAACATCCGCAAGCTGCTGCTGGACTCGATTGTTAAGGTCAGAGGCATGCAGCCATGAGAGCCTGCGCATCACGACGCCACATCAAAAGAATCGTCAGTACCCCTGGACAGGAATTTACGACACACCTTCAGCTGCCTGACCACCTCCTGAAAAGGCCTGGCCTGCTCCGAAGGGAGCTGATCAACCAGGTCCGCCAGTTGCTTCACATTATTCCGCAAGTGAATGCTCATGTAGAGCTGGTAGGACTGGATTTTGAAGATGAGCATAGCCAACTGGTAGGCCTTCCTCCCAAAGGAGGAGTGGCCTAGTGGTTAGGGTGGTGGACTTTGGTCCTGAGGAACTGAGTTCGATTCCCAGCACAGGCAGCTCCTTGTGACTCTGGTCAAGTCACTTAACCTTCCATTGCCCCATGTAAGCCGCATTGAGCCTGCCATGAGTGGGAAAGCGCGGGGTACAAATGTAATTAAAAAAAAAAAATTCCGAGCCTCCCGCCCCGGGGGTGCCGAGGCGAAATCTTTCATACTTTTGGCTCTCTTGAGAGCAGAATCCACAACCCCCGAGTCATGAGGCAACTGGACCGTCATCAACTCTGGGTCCCCGTGAATCCTATACTGGGACTTAACCTTCTTAGGAATGGTGGGTAGATAGTGGTTTCATCCAGTTCCTTAACAGTGTCTGTTTAAGGACATTATGTAGAGGAACAGTGGATGACTCCTTAGGTGAAGGATAGTCCAGGACCTCGAACATCTCAGCCCTGGGCTCATCCTCAGTTACCACCGGGAAGGGAATGGCCGTAGACATTTGCCGGACAAAAGACGAGAAAGACAAACTCTCCGGGGGAGAAAGCTTTCTCTCTGGCGAAGGAGTAGGGTCAGAGGGAAGGCCATAAGGCTCCTCAGAAGAGAAATATCTTGGGTCTTCCTCTGTCTCCCACGAGGCCTCTCCGTCGGTATCAGACAGGAGTTCTCTGACTGCAGTCCGAAGCCGAGCCCGTCTCGATGCCGAGGAGCTGTGTACTCGATGGTGATGCCGAGAAGTAGACTCCCATGCCGGCGGCGATGAAGCTCCCTCCATCAACGTCGACAGAGAGTCAACTCGGGGGGGGCAGCCGAGGCTAACGCCGCAAGCGGCACCGACGTCAAGGGCCTCACCAAAGGAGGGGAGCCAGCCAGCGTATCTATCGACAGTACCGACGTCGCAAGCACCCCCAGTACCGGAACAGACTGTCGCAGCAGCCCTTCCAGGATCCCTGGAAGAATGGCTCTGAGGCACTCGTCAAGAGTGTCTGTCGAGAAAAGCTGTGGAGGCGGTTCAGGAGTCGAGGCCAGAATCTGCTGAGGAGGAGGAGGTAGTACAGGGCTATCCGGAGACCAGCGCATCGACACCTCTTCTATGGAGGGTGAGCGGTCCCTCCCGGCGTCGACGCTTCACGGGTGCAGATTCCCTTGATGCCCCGGAGCTCTTGGTACCGTGATATGAAGGGGACCGATGACAGTGCTTCTTTGCCTTCGCTCGAGGCACGTCACCGGTACCCCTCGGTACCGACAAGGAGGATGTGGAATCCACACGCCTCCTCGGGTTCGGTCCTGATGGGCCTGTACCAAAGGAACCCTCGAGGCAGGTGGAGACCCACTCAATGGTTCACTGCTGCCAGCATGTGATGGTCTCTGGACAGCCATTACCTGCGCTCCTGAGTTCGATGCACTCTCTGGTGCAGACATCGACACTGCCGACGACGACCTCGGTACCGCAGTCGACGTCGATGCCGAAGTACCAGGCAAAGCTCCAAACAGGCGTTTTCGATGAGCTTGTCTCGACGCTTGTGTCCGCTTTTTAAGGCTAAGAAACAACTTACATGTGTCTGGGCGATGGTGGGGCCCAAGGCACTGGATACACCACGCGTGAGGGTCGGTGCCTGAGATTGCCCGGTTGCACCGAGTGCACTTCTTGAAGCCGCTGGCGAGCCTCGATGTCATCGACAGAAAAATAGCGGCAACGAAATCTAAATCCGCGATGGTGCCAAAGGAAAGACACAAAAAGGGAAGAAAACCCGTACGGGCGGCAAAAATGGCCACACACGACAACGAAAGGAAACTTGAGGGCTAAACTAAAGAAAACTAAGGGAAAACTTTTTTTTTTAAAGAAAAAACAAAAACAGCTAGTTCACGAGCTCAAACGGAGAAGAAAAACCGGCGAAAAGCCGGCTAGGACGAAGGCTCTTCTTTTCTGGGGCACAGAACCACCGTAAACAGCCGCTCTTGACCGCGGAAAAAAGAAGACTGAAGTGGGACTCTCGCAGACAGGCGGGAAGTTGGCCGCGCATGTGCGGTGTGCACACCTGCGCGCTCGAAGGCTTTAGCAACTTTTGTTGCTACGAAGATTTTCCGGACCTGGGGCTGCCGTGGACATCACCCATATGTGAGAACAATCAGCCTGTGTCAGGTTCCCAGGTTCAGAGCCCGTGGGGACGGGCTCTGGAGCAAACGTGAGCCCTTAGGCTGCTGACGAGGAGCGACAGCAGCAGGCAAAACCCACCAACCAACACTGGGCTAGCACACCGGCACAGGCAAGGACCGCAGGCGCCGCCCAGTGAGCCGGAACACACGGACTGGAACACCCTGGACTGGAGGGCACCAGACTGGTCCGCACTGGACTGGAACACACCGGACCGGAACACACTGGACTGGAGTACACCGGACTGGTCCGCACTGGACTGAAACACACCGGACTAGAACACCCCGGGCTGGAACACTCTGGGCTGGAGTACACCGAACTGGTCCGCACTGCTTCACCTGCACTTAGCCACTGTCCCCCAGGAGTTGAGCCCCTGGGTTCAAGCGGCCGGCAGGGCTTACCGGACACAGGATAAAACAGGGACTGGGATACCAGAAGAAGCTTGACAGTACCAGGACCAGGAATGGGACTAGGGCTGAGGGACCACCTCAGACCCTGGAATACCACGCAAGCATGCACAGACCAGGAACACAGGGCTAAGAAAAGACAGAAGTGCTCCCAAACACCAAAAGGAAAGGCAGGGAAGCCCACAGGGGAAAGCAGGGAAACCTAGCAACTCAGAAGTGTTCCTATAGCGTAAACAGACTGAAGAGCACCTAAGCACCTAACCACAGAACTGCTCCTAAGCACTATACTAACAGAAGTGCTCCTAAGCACTAAACCAACAGGAGCGCTCCAAAGCACTACACTAACAGGAGCGCTCCTAAGCACTACACTAACAGGAGCGCTCCTAAGCACTATACTAACAGAAGAATGCCTAAGCACTAAACTAACAGGGGTGCTCCTAAGCACCAAGCTACAGCAGTGCTCCACAGTACTAAACTAACAAAGGAGAAGCAGGTGAGCCACAAGGAGAAAGTAGGAAAGCTAAACACAAACTAACAAAGGTGCTCCTAAGCACCAAACTACAGCAGTGCTCCTAAGCACCAAACTACAGCAGTGCTCCATAGCACCAAACTAACCAAGGTGCTCCTAAGCACTCCACCAACAACAATGCTCCTAAGCACTAAACTAATCAGGAGTGCTCCTAAGCACTCCACAACAGAAGTGCTTCTAACATCATCAAAACCAGAAGTACTTCTAACAGCACCAAAACCAGACGCACTTCTAACAGCAAAACAGAAGTGCTTCTAACAGCACTAAAATGAGAAGCACTTCTAACAGCAAAACAGAAGTGCTTCTAACAGCACCAAAAGGGAAAGCAGGGGAGCCACAAGGAAAAAGAAGGGAAGCTAAACACACAAGTCAAAAGTGCACACTGCACCAACACTAACCTGGACCTAAATCAAAACGTTGCAAAGGCAGCAAGTTCCCAGGTGGCTAATAAGCTCAGCACAGCTGAGCTCAGCTGTAACAATCACAAGGCAGCTACGGGTGAGGCTAGCAGCCAAACTTCCACACAAGACTGGAAGGCTAAAATACCTGGACCGGAATGCAAAGAGTCTGGAAAGTCTATGGCAGCCAAGGGTTCTGGCCACCAGAGGGCGAGAGGAGCACAACTCAAGGGAAAAAAGTCATTGCTTCTCCTCTGAGAAATAAATGTATCAGTCATACATAAAGATAAAAATAAAATATACACACATAAAACACTTTCAATTTTAAAAAAACACTTTCAATTTTAAAGAAATATACATATAACCAAGTAGTCAAAAATACATATGTATATGTAAAGACATGAAAATACATTCATATACAAGCTTTTTTATGACTTTTTTTTTCTGATTTTCAGTCTTTTAATGATATCATCCAAAGAGTATTTAATTTATTAACAAAGATCCAGCTCTCTCATTAAGATCCACAGTACGTTATTCATAATAGACACATATGATTTTTTTTCAAATACCTTAATATCATTTTGAATTGACCTCTAGTTCATAGACACACAAGGAAAGAATGGTCTTATGGATCCTTTTCTCACTGATCATTTTTTAGATAATTAAATATCATTGTATGGAGGATTTTTCCCTATTATTCTTATAAATCAAAAATTAAAAAAAGAGATATACATGTACAGTGAATGATACATACCTGTAGCAGGTGTTCTCCGAGGACAGCAGGCTGATTGTTCTCACGACTGGGGTGACGTCCGCGGCAGCCCCCACCAACCGGAAGAAGCTTCGCGGGCGGTCCGCACGCAGGGCACGCCCACCGCGCATGCGCGGCCGTCTTCCCGCCCGTGCGTGACCGTTCCCGCTCAGTTGAATGACAAGCAAAAAAGATGAAACGCAACTCCAAAGGGGAGGAGGGAGGATAGGTGAAAACAATCAGCCTGCTGTCCTCAGAGAACACCTGCTACAGGTATGTATCATTCACTTTCTCCGAGGACAAGCAGGCTGCTTGTTCTCACGACTGGGGTATCCCTAGCTCTCAGGCTCACTCAAAACAAGAACCCAGGTCAATTGAACCTCGCAACGGCGCAGGAACAACAGAAAATTGACCTACGAAGAACAACGAACTGAGAGTGACGCCTGACCAGAATAAATTCGGGTCCTGGAGGGTGGAGTTGGATTTACACCCCAAACAGATTCTGCAGCACCGACTGCCCGAACCGACTGTCGCGTCGGGTATCCTGCTGGAGGCAGTAATGTGATGTGAATGTGTGGACAGATGACCACGTCGCAGCCTTACAAATCTCTTCAATAGTGGCTGACTTCAAGTGGGCCACTGACGCGGCCATGGCTCTGACACTATGAGCCGTGACATGACCCTCAAGAGTCAGCCCAGCCTGGGCGTAAGTGAAGGAAATGCAATCTGCTAGCCAATTGGAGATGGTGCGTTTCCCGACAGCGACCCCTTTCCTATTGGGGTCGAAAGAAACAAACAATTGGGCGGACTGTCTGTGGGGCTGTGTCCGCTCCAAGTAGAAGGCCAATGCTCTCTTGCAGTCCAATGTGTGCAACTGACGTTCAGCAGGGCGGGTATGCGGTCTGGGAAAGAATGTTGGCAAGACAATTGACTGGTTAAGATGGAACTCCGACACCACCTTCGGCAGGAACTTTGGGTGAGTGCGGAGCACTACTCTGTTGTGATGAAATCTGGTATACGGAGCATGAGCTACCAGGGCTTGAAGCTCACTGACCCTACGAGCTGAAGTAACTGCCACCAAGAAAATGACCTTCCAGGTCAAGTACTTCAGATGGCAGGTATTCAGTGGCTCAAAAGGAGGTTTCATCAGCTGGGTGAGGACGACGTTGAGATCCCATGACACTGCAGGAGGCTTGATAGGGGGCTTTGACAAAAGCAGGCCTCTCATGAATCGAACGACTAAAGGCTCTCCAGAGATGGCTTTACCCTCCACAAGATAATGGTAAGCACTAATTGCACTAAGGTGATTCCTTACTGAGTTGGTCTTGAGGCCAGACTCTGATAAGTGCAGAAGGTATTCAAGCAGGTTCTGTGCAGGGCAAGAACGAGGTTCTAATCTCCTCCCCTCCATCATGTCCTACGAGTCTGTCGACAAGGCTGTCTCCGCTTACAATGCCACTCTCTCCTCTGCTCTGGACACCCTCGCACCATCCACCTCTCGTCCCACTAAGCGTACTATTCCCCAGCCACGGCTGACCCCTTGCATCCGTTACCTTCGCTCCTGCGCCTGATCTGCTGAACGCCTCTGAAGGAAACCTGCACCCATTCAGATTTCCTTCACTACAAATTCATGCTATCCTCCTTCCACTCCTCCCTATTCCTTGCCAAACAGGATTATTACACCCAATTGACCAATTCTCTCATCTCCAACCCCCGTCGTCTCTTCGCCACTCTTAACTCCCTCCTTAAAGTGCCCTCCGCTCCCACCCCCCCCTCGCTCTCTCCTCAATCACTGGCCGATTACTTCCGCGACAAGGTGCAAAAGATCAACCTTGAGTTCACTACCAAGCCATCTCCACCTCTTCACCCTTCAACCCTCTCCCTCAACCAATCAACCCAGGCCTCCTTCTCCTCCTTTCCCGACATCACCAAGGAGGAAACCGCTCGCCTTCTTTCCTCCTCGAAATGCACCACCTGCTCTTCTGATCCCATCCCCACCAACCTACTTAACATCATCTCTCATATTGTCACCCCCTCCATCTGTCATATCCTCAACCTCTCTCTCCACTGCAACTGTCTCTGACACCTTCAAGCACGCCGTAGTCACACTTCTCCTCAAAAAACCATCACTTGACCCTACCTGTCCCTCCAACTACCGCCCCATCTCTCTCCTACCCTTCCTCTGCAAAATACTTGAGCGCGCCGTTCACAGCCGCTGACTTGATTTTCTCTCCTCTCATGCCATCCTCGATCCACTTCAATCCGGTTTTTGCCCTCTACACTCAACAGAAACAGCACTCTCTAAAGTCTGTAATAACCTGTTCCTTGCCAAATCCAGAGGCCACTACTCCATCCTCATCCTCCTCGATCTATCCGCCGCTTTTGACACTGTCAATCATGATTTACTTCTTGCCACACTGTCATCATTTGGGTTCCAGGGCTCTGTCCTCTACTGGTTCTCCTCCTATCTCTCCCACCGCACCTTCAGAGTTCACTCTCATGGATCCTCCTCCACCCCCATCCCGCTATCTGTTGGTGTTCCCCAGGGATCTGTCCTTGGACCCCTTCTCTTCTCAATCTACACCTCTTCCCTGGGCTCCCTGATCTCATCTCATGATTTCCAGTATCATCTCTATGCTGATGACACCCAGCTGTATCTCTCCACACCAGACATCACCGCGGAGACCCAGGCAAAGGTATCAGCCTGCTTATCCGACATTGCTGCCTGGATGTCCAACCGCCACCTGAAACTGAACATGTCCAAGACCGAGCTCATCGTCTTTCCACCAAAACCCACTTCTCCTCTTCCTCCGCTTTCTATCTCAGTTGATAACACCCTCATCCTCCCCGTCTCATCTGCCCGCAACCTTGGAGTCATCTTTGACTCCTCGCTCTCCTTCTCTGTGCATATCCAGCAGATAGTCAAGACCTGTCGCTTCTTCCTCTTTAACATCAGCAAAATTCGCCCTTTCCTCTCTGAACACACCACCCGAACTCTCGTCCACGCTCTCATTACCTCTCGCCTTGACTAGTGCAACTTACTCCTCACCGGCCTCCCACTTAGCCACCTATCCCCCCTTCAATCTGTTCAGAACTCTGCTGCACGTCTTATATTCCGCCAGAACTGATATACTCATATCACCCCTCTCCTCAGGTCACTTCACTGGCTTCCAATCAGATACCGCATTCAGTTCAAGCTTCTTCTTACCTACAAATGCACTCAGTCTGCTGCCCCTCACTACCTCTCTACCCTCATCTCCCCTTACGTTCTCGCCCAAAACCTCCGTTCACAGAACAAATCCCTCCTCTCATTACCCTTCTCCACCACCGCCAACTCCAGGCTCCACTCATTCTGCCTCGCCTCACCCTATGCTTGGAACAACCTTCCCGAGCCCTTACGCCAAGCCCCTCTCTGCCCATCTTCAAGTCTTTGCTTAAAGCCCACCTCTTCAATGCTGCGTTCGGCACCTAACTCTTACCTTTCAGGAAATCCAGACTGCCCCAATTTGACTGTTCCAGTCTGCAGACCCAACTATCAGACTGACTGTTCACGTGTCCTTTAGATTGTAAGCTCTTTGAGCAGGGACTGTCCTTCTATGTTAAATTGTACAGCGCTGCGTAACCCTAGTAGCGCTTTAGAAATGTTAAGTAGTAGTAGTAGTTAGAGATGGCCACCATTGGTTTTTGCCAATAATGGAAACTAATGGCGGCCATCTCAAAACTGGCCAAATCCAAGCCACTTGGTCGTGGGAGGAGACAGCATTTCTAGTGCACTGGTCCCCCTCACATGCCAGGACACCAACCGGGCACCCTAGGGGGCACTGCAGTGGACTTCACGAATTGATCCCAGGTGCATAGCTCCCTTACCTTGGGTACTGAGCCCCCCAACCCCCCCCCCCAAACCCACTCCCCACAACTGTACAACAATACCATAGCCCTTAAAGGGTAACGGGGGGCACCTAGATATGGGTACAGTGGATTTCGGGTGGGTTATGGAGGGCTCCCATTTACCACCACAAGTGTAACAGGTAGGGGGGGAGATGGGCCTGAAGTGCACTGCGGTACCCACTAAACACTGCTCCAGGAACCTGCATAGTGCTGTGATGGAGCTGGGTATGACATTTGAGGCTTGCATAGAGGCTGGAAAAAAATGCTTTTTAATTTTTTTTTTGAGTGGGAGGGGGTTGGTGACCACTGGGAGAGTAAGGGGAGGTGATCCCCGATTCCCTCCGGTGGTCATCTGGTCAGTTCGGGCACCCTTTCAAGGCTTGGTCATGAACAAAAAGGGACCAAGTAAACACGGCCAAATGCTCGTCAGGGCCGGCCTTCTTTTTTCCATTATCGGCCGAGGACGGCCATCTCTTAACCACGCCCCCGTCCCACCTTCGGTACACTGCCAACACGACCCTTGAACTTTGGCCAACCCTGCAACGGAAAGCAGTTGAGGCCGGCCAAAATCTGCTCTCGATTATGCCTATTTGGCCGCCTTTAGGAGAAGGGCGCCCATCTCCCAATTTGTGTCGGAAGATGGCCGCCCTTCTCCTTCAAAAATAAGCTGAATCATCCGACAGAGCACGGCACGGATGCTAACAAATAATGTAGAAGCTTCTAGTAGCGTCCCACTGCATATGTGCTGGTGCCTTCCCACCAAAACATGAGTGTGGGTATCTCAATCTTCATTTTCCCACAGAGTGGGGAGGATGTATTTTGTGTTCTCCTTCAGTGTGCATGATTCTCTTTTTCAAGAGTGCCTTTCTGTGTGGGTTTTTGCTCTTTTTTCCTCATTATTCATCAGTTTAATATATTTTTTCCTCTCTCCTTTTTATTTCAAGTGTTTGCAGCACTTAAATTTCCTTTCTTTTTCACAAGTGGCTGAGCCAGTTAGGCTGTTGCCCCAACCTCAATTTTTTTGTCAGTTCAGCCACAATTTTTTTTTTGATGTCTCAGACCCCAGTGGCTTCAAAAGGTGTGCCCAATGCAATGGGGTAATTTCTTTCACAGAACCGCACTCTTGGGGTATCAAGTGCCTTGGTCCTAACCATGAGCTTAATTCCTGTTCTCTCTGTTTAAAAATGCAGTTGAGAAAGAGGGAGCAGATGCTAAAATAGAAGGATGGAGGGAGGGATGGGAATGGTGGAACCATGTGGGAGAGGCTGGGGGTGGAGGAGGAATGGATGAGAGAAGGATAGTGATTACATGGGGTAAAAATATGGTAATAGAGAGTAGATTAAAGATGAAAGGGAATGGAAGGCTGGGGAAGGAGTGGGAAAGGGAAAGTTAGTGAACGAGGAGGAGATGGACATTTGACAGACTGCTAAAAAGCAAAAAGAAGGGTGAAATTTGAGTGGACAGAGGCAGGAAAGAAAGTGGAAAGAGTCAAAAAGAAAAAAAATCAATAAGTCAGACAGCTGTAGTGAAGCAATTAAATAAGACAGGAGAGAGGAGAAGAGACAAATGGACAGCAGCCCCTTGAAGAAGAATTTAGCAGAGGACAGACAGAAAAGCAGAAAAGAGAAGACGGAACCAACATGATAGAAAAATAAAATGTCCAGACAACAAAGGTCAAAAAAAGCATTTTATTTTGAATGTATTAAATATGTTAGCTCTGGGAAATGTACAAAGCAGATGTCTTTGTATTGTGTTCACTAGAAAGGAAATGCATTTCCCCCTTTTTCTTTCTTTGGTGTTGCAATGCATGCCGGGTCTTGGGGTTCCCACTTCAATTTTTGTCTACATATTTTTATTTCTAATTTCTGATCCCTTGTTCTGTATTCAGTGAGGGTTTCTTGGATTGATAGTGCTGTCAGGTGGGGTTACTGGGGGAAGGCAAGGAGAAGAGGGGATCAGAGAGTGGCTTTTTTTGATCTGGGCCTCAGCATGTCTAACACCAGCCCTAACCCTTGCTGTAGCTAGTGAAGCTCCCCAAGCATCACCAGCTGATAACTTCCTCCAAAGGCGGCCAGAACTTTCTTCTGCCAAGCTCTATATCATTGAGACACCAACAGCTAAGTAGCGTGGGATGCTGGTGTCAGTGGCTCAGGGATGTTCCTGCTGCCTGCCAAACTTGGTAAAAGGGAGTTCTGACCACCTTTGGGGAAAATCTTCAGCTGACAGACATCGGGGATCCCTATTAGCTAAAGCATTTATATTTTTTTGAAAAGTGCTAGGGAAGGAGTGGAGAGTGGGAGGAGAGAGGAGGCAGAGAAAAAATTTGGTCCCCACCCGCTTTGACATTAGGCCTACCCAAAATTGGCTGTCTGGCTATGCCACTGGTATGCAGGATCTAGCACAAGGGGTAACGGTGGTGGGGCCCCCTAGACAATAGTGATCACAATGTAATCAAATTTGGCATCACTAGAACAAATTTTGAAAAGAAAAGACTACAATAAAATGAGGAGATTTGTTAGAAAAAAAATCCCCTAAAAAAGCAATTGCCAAAGTAAAAATATTGTATGAGGTGTATATGTTTATGTAAAAAAGCCATTTTGGAAATCCAAATAAAATATATTCTACACATCAAAAAAGTTACTTAAAAAAAGCCAAACAGCCAGCATGATTTAATGGTGAGGTGGAACAGACAGGAAAGCCAAAAGAGTGCCTTCAGAAAACAGAAAGCAAACCCTAATGAGGAAAATAGAGATGAGCACAGGCACTGGCAAATGAGATGTTAAAAAGTAATAAAGCAAGTCAAGAGAGACTTTGAAAAAAAGCTACCGTGTTTCCCCGAAAATAAGACACTGTCTTATATTAATTTTTGCCCCCAAAAATGCACTAGGTCTTATTTTGAGGGGCTGTCTTATTTTTCGGGAAAACATCGGGGTTGGCCCGCCCGCCCTCCGTCGCTCTCGGAACTAACCTTAAACGCCTCCTTTCACCTTCGCAGCAAGCAGCTGCACGGCAGGCCACTCCTTCCTTCCGTGTCCCGCCCTCGCCTGATGTAACGTCCGCAAGGGCTGGGCATGGAAGGAAGGAGAGGTCTGCCCTGCTGCTGCTTGCTGCGAAGGTGAAAGGAGGCGTTTAAGGTTAGTTCCGGTAGCAACGGAGGGTGGGTGGAGGGCGGCCTTGTCCGGCTCTCGGCGGCCCTGCTTTCAAACAAAAATTTGCTAGGTCTTACTTTCAGGGGAGGCCTTATATCTACCAATTCAGGAAAACCTCTACTAGGTCTTATTTTCGGGGGATGTCTTACTTTCGGGGAAACAGGGTGGCTGTAAAGGCAAGAACTAATACTAAAAATGTTTTCAAGTACATCCAAAACAAAGCACATGAGACAGTCACCTAGACAACCAAGGGGTAAAAGGAATGCTCAGGGAGGATAACTTAATAGCAGAAAACCTTAAAAATTTCCTTTGCCTTGATCGTTACTGAGGAGGCTGTTCGGAGTCATACTTACACTGGAAACATTTGATGGTGATGACTTGAAGCAACCAAAGCACATCACTGTAAATCTAGAAGATGTAATACAGCAAACAGCCAAACTCAAGATCAGAACTAGATAGCATTCACTCCAGAAAGAGGTATGGGGAAGGGTATATTTGTGTCTGTGTTGATAATACAGGCAGGCCAAGGCTGGTGCAAAACTACTTTGAGGGGCATAATCGAAAGGGACGCCCAAGTTTTGATGAGGACGTCCTCGCAAAACGTCCCGATGCAGGGGTAGGGAAACCCGTATTATCGAAACAAGATGGACGTCCATCTTTCGTTTCGAATACGTTCAGGGACGTGCAAATCTTGAAATTTTGGTCGTCCTTAGAGATGGTCGTCCCTGATTTTCGGCGATAATGGAAACCAAGGACACCCATCTCAGAAACGACCAAATGCAAGCCCTTTGGTCGTGGGAGGAGCCAGCATTTCTAGTGCACTGGTCCCCATGACATCAACTGGGCACCCTAGGGGGCACTGCAGTGGACTTCAGAAATTGCTCCCAGGTACATAGCTCCCTTACCTTGTGTGCTGAGCCCCCCAACCCCCCCCCCCCCCCCCCCCCGAAAACCCACAACTGTACACCACTACCATAGCCTGTTTCCTCCACAAAAGTAACGGAGGGGAGGGGATGGGCCTGGATCCGCCTGTCTGAAGTGCACTGCATCCACTAAAACTGCTCCAGAGATCTGCATACTGCTGTGATGGACCTGAGTATGACATCTGAGGCTGGCATAGAAGCAGGCAAAAAAAATTTTGAAAGATATTTTTGGAGGGTGGGAAGGGGTTAGTGAACACTGGGGGAGTAACGGGAAATCATCCCCAATTTTCTCCGGTGGTCATCTGGTCATTTCGGGCACCTTTTTGTGCCTTGGTAATGAGAAAAGCACGAACAGGTAAAGTTGTCCGTGCTCGTTAGGGACGTCATTTTTTTTTTCATTATGGGTTGAGGACATCCTAATGTTAGGCACGCCCAAGTCCCACCTTCGCTACGCCTCCGATACGCCCTCTTGAACTTTGGTCATCCCTACGACGGAAAGCAGTTGGGGACGTCAAAAATCGGCTTTCAATTATACCGATTTGGATGACCCTGTGAGGACGTCCATCTTCCGATTTCTGTTGAAAGATGGGCGTCCCTCAAACCTTGTCCTCCTCAACGTCCCCCGCCATGCATAATCTCCTTCCCTGTTGCCTTTCACCATATCTTGTCTTTTCCTGGATCACTTCTGGCCATCAGGATTAAAATCGCAAGAGCCATACTCCTCCATCATCTCCCTTCTCTCTGTGAAGTCAAACCCAGATGGGGCCCCCCTAGTCTTGCAAGATCCACCAGTCTCATGTGTTTCAACTTTAAGAGGGAAGTGGTAGATAGCAGATGTGGAAGAGGCAGCAGCAGCTAAAAAGCAATACTTGCCAACTCCTGCCAATGGGGAGGGTATGGCTCTGGAAGTGCAGGAAAAAAAACCTTTCTGCAGGCAGCTGCAGTCAGCCCATTTCCTCTCTTTTTCCATCATAACAAAGCAGGTCCTTTGCCTTCACAGTAGCTCTACGTCTCCCTCCTACCTATTTTGGTACCTTATTCTTCTAGTCTTTAGGCTATCCATGGAGTAAGTGCTCTGTGGGAAGGTGGTAATATCGTCTGAACCAGACGGTATACATCCCAGAGTAATGATAAAAACTGAAAAATGAACTTGCAGAGTCTATTGTTAGTAATATGCAATTTATCTTTAAAATCAAGAATTGTACCGGAAGATTGGAGGATGGCCAATCTAACGCCAATTTTTACAAAGGGTTCCAAAGGTGATCCAGGAAATTATAGACCGGCAAGCCTGATATCGGTTCCAGGCAAAATAGTAGAGACTATTAAAAAAAACAGAATTACAGAGCCGCTGCAATGGCTTCCTTGACCCATCTTGCCACTGTAGGCTTAGAAGCCTGCAGACCCTTACGAGGACCTGCAAACAGGACAAACAGATGATCCGACTTCCAGAAATCATTGGTCACTTCCAAGTATCTGATGATGACTCGTCTCACATCCAGATATTTCAGAGCAGAGTACTCCTCTGGGTAGTCCTCCCTACGAAAGGATGGGAGACAGAGCTGCTGATTCACATGGAAGCGAGAAACAACCTTGGGCAGGAAGGAAGGCACTGTGCGAATAGTCACTCCTGCCTCAGTGAACTGCAGAAAGGGCTCTCGACATGAGAGTGCCTGGAGCTCGGAAACTCTTCTGGCTGAAGTGATAGCCACCAAAAAGACTGCTTTCAACGTCAGGTCTTTCAGAGATGCCCTTGACAAGGGTTCAAAAGGCGGCTTCTGCAAGGCTCTTAGCACCAGGTTGAGATTCCACGCAGGCACCACTGAGTGCAGAGGAGGGCGCAGGTGATTAACTCCCTTGAGAAAGCGCACCACATCCGGCTGCGAAGCCAGGGAAGCACCCTTCAGGCGGCCCCTGAAGCAAGCCAGAGCCGCTACCTGGACTTTAAGGGAACTGAGCGACAGGCCTTTCTCCAGACCTTCTTGCAGGAACGCCAACACTGAAGAAATTGGAGCAGTGAAGGGAGAAAGTGAGCCTGCTTCACACCATGCTGCAAAGGTACGCCAAACCCTGGCGTAAGCAGTAGAAGTAGAGCACTTCCTCGCTCTTAGCATAGTGGCGATGACCTTGTCTGAGAAGCCCTTCTTTCTCAGACGCTGCCGCTCAATAGCCAGGCCGTAACACCAAAGGGGGAGGGATCCTCCATCACCACGGGACCCTGATGCAACAGGCCATGCTCCACTGGCAGCCGCAGAGGATCGTCCACTGAGAGCCTGATCAAGTCCGCATACCAGGGACGTCTGGGCCAGTCCGGACCCACCAGGATTATCCGGCCCGGATGCTTTGCCACCCGGTCTAGCACCCTGCCCAACATGGGCCAGGGCGGGAACACATAGAGAAGCTCCTGTGTCGGCCACTGTTGGAGAAGAGCATCTACTCCCAGGGATCGAGGGTC
Organism: Microcaecilia unicolor; assembly: GCF_901765095.1. Classification (NCBI taxonomy): domain Eukaryota; kingdom Metazoa; phylum Chordata; class Amphibia; order Gymnophiona; family Siphonopidae; genus Microcaecilia; species Microcaecilia unicolor. The sequence continues at coordinate 132,514,519 of NC_044037.1, forward strand.
CCGTCCTCTGCTGAAAAAGCGCGGCACTTGGCAATTGGCCGATGACGCCATCAGATCTAGGCTCGGCTGGCCCCAGCGCTTCGTGATGTCCAAGAACGCCTGAGCAGATAGCTGCCACTCTCCGGGATCCAAGGTATGGCGACTGAGAAAGTCCGCCTTGACATTCATGACTCCGGCAATGTGGGCCGCTGACAGCTGTTCCAGATTCGCTTCCGCCCACTGGCATAGATTCATGGCCTCCTTGGCTAGAGGGGCGCTCTTGGTACCTCCCTGGCGGTTGACATAGGCCACAGCCGTGGCATTGTCCGACAGGACCCGTACTGGCTTCAACGCCAGTACCGGGAGGAACTCCAAAAGCGCCAACCGAATGGCTCTGAGTTCCAGGAGGTTGATAGACCACTTTGCCTCTGCAGGAGACCAGAGCCCCTGCGCTGTCCTTCCCAAGCAGTGGGCTCCCCAGCCCGTCAAAGAGGCGTCCGTCGTGACGACAATCCACTCCGGGGTCACAAGAGGCATCTCTGCAGACAACTTGTCTGTCTGCAGCCACCAGCTCAGCGCCTTGCGCACTGCTGGGTCCAAGGGAAGGCGCACAGCATAATCCTCCGACACCGGAGTCCAGCGCTGCAGCAGAGAGTGTTGTAGTGGTCTCATATGAGCCCTGGCCCAGGGCACTACTTCCATCGTGGCCGTCATAGAGCCCAACAGCTGCACATAGTCCCAAGCCCGGAGCGGAGAGGCTACTAGGAACTGGTCCACCTGAGCCTGAAGCTTGACAATCCGATTGTCCGGCAGGAACACTCTGCCTACTTGGGTGTCGAATCGAACTCCCAGATACTCCAGGGACTGAGTCGGGCGCAGCTGGCTTTTCTCCCAGTTGATGATCCACCCCAGGGAGCTCAAAAGAGCAATCACCCGGTCCACAGCTTTGCCGCACTCTGCATAAGAGGGGGCTCGGATCAACCAGTCGTCCAGATAAGGATGGACTTGTACTCCTTCCTTTCTCAGGAAGGCCGCGATGACCACCATTACTTTGGAGAAGGTCCGCGGAGCAGTAGCCAACCCGAACGGGAGGGCACTGAACTGGAAGTGTCGGCCCAGGACTGCAAAACGCAGAAAGCGTTGATGAGGAGGCCAGATGGGAATATGCAAGTACGCTTCCTTGATGTCCAAGGATGCCAGGAACTCCCCTGCCTTCACTGCCGCTATAACAGAGCGGAGAGTCTCCATGCGAAAGTGCCGAACTTTCAAGGCCCGATTGACCCCTTTGAGGTCGAGGATAGGCCGTACAGAACCTCCTTTCTTTGGTACCACAAAGTAAATGGAGTAACGTCCCTTGCCAAGCTGATTTTCTGGCACCGGAACGACCGCACCCAGGCGGATCAGATTGTGCAAGGTCTGCTGCACTGCCACAGCTTTGACCGGAGACTTGCAGGGAGAGAGTACAAACCCGTCTCTTAAGGGTCGGCAGAACTCTAGCTTGTAGCCGTCTCTGATGACTTCCAGCACCCAAGCGTCTGATGTTACCCTGGTCCACTCGCCCAGAAACGAGGACAGGCGTCCTCCAATTTGCACTGGGCCATGGACCAGGACCCCGTCATTGGGTACGAGACCCTGGGGGAGGACCGGAGGGCGCACCTCCGGGACGGCGGTCTCTGCCAAAGGAATGCTGCTTGGGGGAGAAGTTCCTCTTGAAGGAAGAGGGGGCAGAGGAGCCCGACTTGCCCGGGCGGTACCGACGGGCTTCCTGAAACTGTCCTCTGGAGATACCGGGGCGAGCACTTGCCCGAGCCCTGACCTCTGGTAACCTCTTGCCCTTAGACGTGCCGAGATCGGTCACAATTTTGTCCAGCTCGACCCCAAAGAGCAGCTTGCCTTTAAAAGGCAACTTAGCCAGGCGGGACTTAGAGGCGTGGTCCGCAGACCAATGTTTCAGCCAAAGCCACCGCCGCGCAGAGACTGTCTGAGCCATACCTTTAGCCGAGGCTCTCAAGACATCATACAGCAAGTCTGCCAAATAAGCCAAGCCCGATTCCAGGGCCGGCCAATCAGCCCTCAAGGAAGGATCCGAGGGGGAAGCCCGCTGCACAATCATCAGGCACGCCCTGGCCACATAGGAGCCGCAAACTGAGGCCTGCAAACTTAAGGCAGCCGCCTCGAAGGACGACCTTAAGGCCGCCTCCAATCTTCTGTCTTGGGCGTCCTTTAGGGCCGTGCCACCTTCCACCGGCAACGCCGTTTTCTTAGTCACCGCAGTGATTAAAGAATCCACGGTAGGCCAAAGAAAGGCCTCACGTTCACTTTCAGGCAAAGGATAGAGGCGGGACATAGCCCTAGCCACTTTGAGGCTCGCTTCCGGGACATCCCATTGAGCCGAAATTAAGGTGTGCATGGCATCATGCACGTGGAAGGTTCTAGGCGGGCGCTTCGTCCCCAGCATAATGGCGGAGCCAACAGGGGCTGAGGGAGAGCCGTCCTCTGGAGAGGAAATCTTCAAAATGCTCATGGCCTGCATTAACAGGTTGGGCAAATCCTCTGAGCGAAAGATCCGCGCTGCAGAGGGGTCATCCGCTCCATCCGAGCGGGAATCCGTCTCCTCCAAGGAATCCCCAAAGGACCGTTGGGAGAACTCAGATACGCTGCCCTCATCTACATCAGAGGAGACAGAGCCCTCTAAGCCCTGGGAATCCACCCGAGGGCGTTTACTTCCGGGGGCCTCAACCCCTTTATCGGACAAGGGAGAAGGGGCAGCGTTTTGCATAATGAAGGCCTGATGCAGCAGCAAAATAAACTCGGGGGGGAAACCCCCCAGACTGTGAATTTCAGCAGCCTGGGCCACAGCCCTAGACGCACCCTCAACCGGCGCTCGCAAGAGCGGGGGAGAAACATGCTGCGCATCCAAGATGGCGTCCGGCGCGACACTCCGCGAAGGAGCCGCGCGGGAAGAACGGCGCTTAACTTTAGCCGCTTTTTTGCCGTCGCCCAAATCAAGGGCGGCCATGGCATGAACGTCTCCCAGCTCAAGGGCGGCCCAAGAAGAAGCCGTCCGAGCAGAGTGGCCGGCCAAGATGGCGGAGGCGAGCAGCGGGGGATGGGCGTTTATGGCGGGAAAAACCGCCGCACCGGAGGAAGACCCGGGACACTGACCGGCCTCCGAACTGACACCCAACAAGGGCGAATCAGACTTTAATACCCCCGCATCCCCGCTAGGAGCGCACACGCGGTCCGGGGAGCGATTCTTCGCGCCCTCGCCCTCCGACGCCATAGGCCACGTGGAGATCAATCGGGGAACCCCCTGCCCGCTATAAAAAAGCTAAAAATTACCTGCTTCTCGCTCCGAGCTGTAACGACCTGGTGTCCCAGTGAGTAGCTGCAATAAACGTTTAAATAAACGTCGAAATAAACGCCTTTAAGGACGTCCAAAAATTTTTTTTTTTTTTTTTTAACGGAGCCAGCGGGAGGGGGGAGAAAAGGAGGGACCTGGCGCCACCAGGTTTGCACTTGCTCAAGAAGAGCCCTCAACCCCAGGCACTCAACAAAACCTAAAAATTAGGCTTGGAGGCCTAGCCAGAGCTGCTGCTGTGTGTGACCACCACCTGCTGAGATAGAGAACATACTGAGGAGTTTCCGGCAGCACATGACCACATATAGGGAGGCAAAAGGATTGCTCTCTATCTCCACCTGCTGGTAGATGGACACAACCCACCAGTCTATGGATTGATCAGCATGATGATATGGAAGCATGGATTAATGAGACAAAGCCAACATGGATTTAGTCAAGGGAAATCTTGCCTCACCAATCTACTACACTTCTTTGAAGGGGTAGATGACATTTAATGCAAGTGCAAAGTGATGCATTTTGGAAAGAGGAACCCAAACTATAGCTACATTATTCAAGGTTCCACATTAGGAATCAATGCCCAGGAAAAGAATCTAGGTGTCATTGTTGACGATACGTTGAAATGCTCTGCTCAGTGTGCAGCAGTGGCTAAGAAAGCAAATAGAATGTTAGGAATTAGGAAAGAATGAAAAACAAAAATGAGAATTTTATGATGCCTTTGTATCACTCCATGGTGTGACCACACCTCGAATACTGTGTGCAGTTCTGGTCACTACATCTCAAAAAAGATATAGCAGAATTAGAAAAGGTACAGAGAAGGGCAAGAAAAACAATAAAGGGGATGGGGCGACTTCCCTATAAGGAAAGGTTTCAGCTTGGAAAAGAGAAGGCTGAGGGAACATATGATCCTCAGGATCCTCAGGAGCTTAGCCAAGATTGGATGGCAGAGCTGGTGGTGGGAGGCGGGGATAGTGCTGGGCAGACTTATACGGTCTGTGCCAGAGCCGGTGGTGGGAGGCGGGGATAGTGCTGTGCAGACTTATACGGTCTGTGCCAGAGCCGGTGGTGGGAGGCGGGGCTGGTGGTTGGGAGGCGGGGATAGTGCTGGGCAGACTATACGGTCTGTGCCAGAGCCGGTGGTGGGAGGCAGGGCTGGTGGTTGGGAGGCGGGGATAGTGCTGGGCAGACTTGTACGGTCTGTGCCCTGAAAATTACAGTTACAAATCAAGGTAAGATATACACAAAAAGTAGCACATATGAGTTTGTCTTGTTGGGCAGACTGGATGGACCGTGCAGGTCTTTTGCTGCCGTCATCTACTATGTTACTATGATAGAGGTCTAGAAAATACTGAGTGGAGTGGAACGAGTAGAAGGAAAAACACTTGTTTACTCTTTCCAAATATACTAGGACTAGGGGGCATGCAATGAAGCTACTAAGTAGTAAATTTAAAACATATCAAGAAAATATTTCTTCACTCAGTGTGTAATTAAACTCTGGAATTCAATGCCAGAGAATGTGGTAAAAGAAGTTAGCTTAGAAGGGTTTAAAAAGGGTTTGGATCATTTCCTAAAAGAAAAAGTCCATAAGCCATTATTAAGGTGGACTTGGAAAAATTCACTGCTTATTTCTAGGATAAGCAGCATAAAATCTGTTTTACTGTTCTGGGATCTTGCCAGGTATTGTGACCTGGATTGCCCATGTTGGAAACTTGATTGACCTTTGGTCTGTCCCAATATGGCAACACTTATGTTCTTATGTTCTGTGTTTAATTGGATCAATGTGGGCTCTTTTACAGGGGGTGTGTGGAAGTGGTGATGGGATTAAGGCAACTGTATCAATTAATTTTATCTATGTCTGTGATGGTTGAGGTAGATAGTTGCACATGAGTGTGCCAGAGTCAGGTGTATATGATGTGTGTATGAAGAGAGGTGTATAAGTGCAGAGGTATGTTCAGGGGCATGTAGCGCTATGGGACGGAGGAGTATCTGTGGCTATGGAGATGGGGCACATTGAAATGCATGCACATGTAGGTTAATGGGGCTGTGTAGGTGTGCTTGGGTGTGGGGAGTGTTGTAGCAGGAGGACTGGAGTACTTGGGGATTGCATTTCTTAGAGAGCATGGGATAAGGCAGGGAGAGGTGATTTTTATCAGCGGAGAGGTTCCCTGCTCAACACAGCTCCCGATTCCCTTGTTTCTTGCAAGCCCTGATGTTTGAAGAAAACTTGGATATTGTTCCTATTACAGAGACGTGGTTCATGATTCCCATGAATGGGATGTGACCATACCTGGCTATAATCTTTTTAGGAAGGATAGAGAGGGCCGAAGAGGTGGAAGAGTGGCACTGTATGTGAGAGACAATATCAGAGCAGCTGAAATGTAGGGAACCTGAGGAAAGGAAGAAGCTTTATGGATCGTCCTGGAAAGAGAAAACAGAACCTGTATCCACACGGGGGTTATCTACAGACCTCTGGCACAAACGGAGAAGTTAGACAAGGATCTGATAGAAGATATTCAAAAGTCTGGTATGAAAGGGGAGGTGCTTTTGGGAGATTTTAATTTGTCTGACATGGATTGGAACGTCCCGTCTGTGGAATTGGAAAGAAGTAGGGAGATTGTGGATGCCTTGCTCAGACAAATGGTGACGGAACCCACGAGGGAAGGGACGATGGAGGAAGTGTTTCCAATATCTGGGTGGGTGCCCACCTATGTAATACTGATCATCACACCATATGGTTTGATATAAGGGCGAAGGCGGAGTGTGGATGCACAAAACTCAAAGTACTGGATTTCAGACGTACTGATATTGATAAATTGGGGGAATAACTGAAGAAGGAGGTGTTGGGCGTGGAATGGCATAGGAGATGTGGGAAAAACAGTGGTCAAAGCTAAAGGCTGCTCTAAATATACAAATATATACAAATTTCAATGAGCAAACATGTGTGTGTGAATAAGCTCGATATTGAGGCGCCAATTCATAAATAACAGCACTTAGCTTTGTGTTTAACGGGGACACTGTTTCACCTGTACTTGGCTTCTTCAGGAACGCGTGCTGCTTTTATAAACTTTTACATATTTGCAGATAGATAAACGGTCTGTGCCCTTATAAAGGCTAGGCCAAATCAAACTAGGGTATACATATAAAGTATCACATACCATGTAAAATGAGTTTATCTTGTTGGGCAGACTGAATAGGACCCTACAGGTCTTTATCTGCTGTCATTTACTATGTTACTATGTTCTATGGACTACTCAGCACTTTCAAGCAGAGAGCCTGATTTTGCAGCCCCTTACCACAATACCACAGGAGCCTTGGGCCCTGTTTCCATACCTCCTAGATCCTCTAGGGGCAATAAACTACTGTGATGTTTTAACCCCTGCTTTGTTCCATATTTGTCCGAGTATTCCTCACCTGTCGGAGACAATGAATAAGACTGTCTTCATCAGCTGTAAGTCTTGTAGCATAGCAGTAACTCATTGGCAAGTAAACTTGACGACAGTGACACCACAATGTGGAGGGGTGAGCAGGCATCCAAGCAGGCAAGAGCCTAGAAGAAAGGGAACACTAAGATATGAATATCAGCAGAAAAGAACCAGAAATAGAGACAGGACATCAGTCACAACGTCTTTCACACACTGCCTCACCACAAAATGGGTACAACATAATCAACATCAGTGCAAGTTTCCATTACATTCTGTGCCAGCATAGGACAGGTACAGAGCATTTTAATCTGTGCCAACACATATCCTAGGAGTCACAGTGAATCTGGAAGAGGAGAGGCAGATAAAGAGAAAAGGGAGGAGAGAGAACATAAAAGGAAAGGAGGGGGCATATTTCATGGCCCCTACTTATTCTGTTTCACAACTTTGCACTATCCATTACTCCTGCAAAGATTTACTGAGTGCCCCCAATCATGTGCTCATTGTTTCTTTCTCACCCCCACTTCCACCCCCCCCCAACATAACCAAGTACCCCCCTCTTTCCTCCACTCGCAAGCTTTTCCACCTAGTAACAAGCACACTTTCTCCAACCATATGCTCCCTGCTCTCCATCATACATGGCTGGTGTAAGGGTATTAGGCACCCTAGGCAAACCTTCAGCCTTGTCTCTCTCTTTTGATAACTGCACTCAAGTCCCTCTCTAACATCATTTCCCACAGAGCAATCTTGTAAAAATGCATAATTGGACATCACATTTTTAAATATTAATCACTGTATGTTATAGAGGATTTATAACCTACCAGCTCCTTCATATGAGGTATGAGATTCAAAGTGAGATACAAACAAATAGAACTGATACAATCATCAGGAATAACAGAGAATTAACTATATGAGAAAATATATATTTTTGGTCCATTTTCGAAAAAGAAATGTCCAAGTGCAAAAGGCACAAAATCAAGCCATTGGGATGTAGGAGGAGCCAGCATTTTTAGTAGACTGGTTCACATGACATCCCTGGAAAGCAATAGGGCACCCTAGGGGGAACTGCAGTGGATTTCATAAAATACTCCCAGGTACACATCTCACCATTGCGCCCTTACCTTATCTGAGCCCACAAAAACCCACTACGCCCAACTGTACACCACTACCATAGCCCTTACAAGTGAGGGGGCACCTATATGTGGGTGTATTGAGTTTCTGGTGAATTTTGGAGGGCTCACAGTTTCCCCCACAAGTGTAACAACTAGGGGGAGGTATGGACCTGGGTGCACCTGTCTGCAGTGTACTGCACCCACCACTAGACAACTCCAGGGACCTGCATGCTGTTCTAATGGACCTGAGTATGTCATGTTTTCCAAAGCAGAAAACTGGGTTTGTGAGCCCTTGGGCCACTGCCGAGGAGCGGCAGCAGCAGGCAAAACCACCCTCAAACCAGGGACAGGGCAGCACAGGACTGAAACCCAGGCTGGAGTTGCAGCAGAGGCAAACGAGCTGGAACAGGCAGAGCAGGAACCCTAGTCTTCACCTGCACTTAGCCACTTTTCCCCAGGAGTTGAGCCCCTGGGTGCAGGTGGCCGGCAGGGCTTTGCAGGACAGGGCAGGGGCAGGATACTAACAGGCAACACACAACAGAGTAGGACTAAAAGCTGCCAGTGCAGCCACAAAACAACAAACACAAACAGATAAGAAACAGGACTGAAAGCTGCCAGGCAGCCACCAAACAAGACACACAGAGAACCAAGAACTAGACACAGAACAGTAGAATAAACCAAGGAACAAGCCAGGTCGGAGCAGGCAGGAGACAGAAGAGAAAACCAGGATACTAGCCGGGTCAGGGCAGGCAGCAGGCAGTAGAGAAAACCAGGAAACAAGCCGGGTCTGGGCAAGCAGCAGAATCAGGCAAGAAGCTAAAACAGGAGACCAGACTAGGCAGAAGTGCACAATGCACCAACATACCAGGGACCTTAGACAAGGCAAAGGCAGAGAGTTTCCAAATGGCTAATAAGCCCAGCAGCAACTAAGGCTCAGCTGCAGCAATCACCAGGCCACTATGGGAGCTGTGCAGAGTCAAACAAGACAGACAAATCCGGCAGCCTGGAAGATCCGGACTGGACTAAGCTTAAGTCTGGAACGGGTGATAGTCCATAGCAGCCACCGGTCCTGGCCACCAGAGGGCGAGGCGAGCACAGATGTAACAGAGTATAACATCTGAGGCTGGCAAGTAATGTTTTAAATCACATTTTTGGGGGGTGGTAGGTGGTTAGTGACCACTGGGGGAGTAAAGAAGAGGTCATCCCTCATTCCCTCCAGTGGTCATCTGGTCATTTAGGGGATCTCTTTGTGCCTTAATCGTTATAAAAACAGGTCTAGCTCAAAACATCTTAGTTTTTGTCCTGGAGGGTTTTGTTTTGTTCCATTATGCTTGAAAAACGTCCAAGTGTTAGGAACGCCCAGATCCCTCCCTTAACACGCCCCTGACAGAAAAACGTCTAAAAATTGGTTTTGAAAATACCAATTTGGACGAAAAACGTCCAAATACAGATTTATGCCACTTTTTGGACGTTTTTCTCTTTTGAAAATGAGCTCCTATATCATACTTCATTACTCCAGTTGCAAGAAATTACTATACAAATAAATCCATGCCACGGGCTTTACATACCAGAGTACTAAGTTATGGAATTAATTACCTAAACAACTGAGATATATAAATGATTATTTAAAGTTTCGCAAATTATTTAAAGCCTTCCTATTAAGCACTTCTCTTAAGGAAACAAATTGGCTTAGTCCTGTATTTTATCAGCCTGGTTTTCATTCCTAATAACTATGTTTGCCTTTACTTCATTGCAACATTCTTATTTACAAAGAGTCATGCAACCTATCTTATTGTATATTATATTTATGTTTTCTTGGATATAAGCCACATTGAACTCTATCTTATTCGGGATAATGTGGGATACAAATGTCACAAATAAATAAATAAATAAACAAATAGGTCTTTCAAAGCCTTACAAAATAAAAAAAAGTTTCAAAAGACAAATCTCAATAAAAAGACTATTCCAAATTATGTGCATTCAAGTTTCAATTTTATTTGATATACCACCTAGAAGTTACCTACCTAGGCAATTTACAAAAGTAACACTGGTAATAAAATAATAAAATTCTAAAAGCAAATTAAAACATAAAAGGGTCCTTTTACTAAGCTACAGCAAAAGGTGGCCTTAGCGCACCTAGCACAGGATTTTCCCACATACTAAGGCCATTTTTACCACAGCTGTAAAATAGCTGATTTTCTATTTTGTGTATTAATGGTCATACACTAATGTTGCCAATAGCATATGGCTATTAAAAAATAAAAAATACCACATGAGCACTTACCACCATCCATTTTGTAGGCAGTAAGAGCTCATGTGGTAATCCTGCACTAAACAGTTAGTGCATGCTAATGGATATGCTCTTTAACACAGGAATGCCCACTTTCCACTCCCCCCCCCCTCAACACACCCCTCCCCCGATAAATAAATAAATATCTTACAGTGACCGGATTAGTATGCACTAATTTGGCAGTTAGTGCAGGACACCTAAGCATTTGGTCTCATAGTGCAAGGCAGGAGAAGATGAAAGCTGCCGACCCAGCCAAGTCAAAATAGCAGGCTGCAGAAGGAGGCAAAAGCTGCTCCTCATCTGATCAACACCAGCTCCCCAGACGGTGGCTTCAGCAACCAGGCGTCGCAGCTCTGAAAGGCCCAACGGCCCAACCGTCACGATCTCCCCAGTAAGTGTTCAATCCTTATGATTCCAACCCATTCCCATTGAAGGAACACTCGGTTGTCCTGCCCCGGCCCAAAAGCTGGGTTCCCCCTAATAGTTAATAAGTCGGACACCATAGGGCTCCCTCCCAGTCTCTTCACCAGCCCCTTCCAGGCCTCCCGTAATGGATTAAGTATCAGACACTGTTTAAAATGTCGTGGGAGTTGCCTCCTAGTCTGATGTAACAATGAAAAGAAATCACCCAGGTGACGCAGCAAGCAGGCTTGATTGTACATATTTAAGTCCGGAATCCCGAGACCCCCGTGCTTCCAGCTCCCTAGCATATATGATAATTTTAACTTGGGCATCTTCCTCGCCCAGCAAAACCTACTGAGGGCCCTATATAAGGTTTTCAGGTCCTTCTGCAACAAACGGAGTGGTAATGTCTGCAACACATACAACCAGCGAGGAAATATAATCATCTGTACAAGGTTCACCCTACCCCGCAACGATAGAGGAAGGTCTCCCACTTCTCTAGCTGCTTCTTTGTTTCTCCCATGAGAGTCACGATATTAAGGGTATACACCAAATCCAAGTCCATAGCTAGCCTAATGCCCAAGTATTTAAATGAGCCATCCACCCAACTAAATGGGAAGTCCGGACCCCACAGTTGTTGAACTTCCAAGGAGAATGGCAATGCCTCCGATTTAGCCAAGTTTAAACACAGGCCTGCATAATCGCCATATTCCTTTAGAATGTCCATAAGTGCTTGTGGCTCTGTCAGCAGCACAAGGAGATCGTCAGCAAAACCTGGTATCCTGAAGTGGGATCGACCAAACTGTATCCCCCTTACCGCAGGACAACCTAAAATATCTCGTATGAGGGGATCTAGTGATAATACAAACAACAGAGGTGACAACGGGCACCCCTGCCTCGTCCCCCGCAACACAGCGAAGGTCTTTGATTCCACCCCGTTCACCAGAACCCTAGACTGGGGGGAACTGTACAAGGCCCGTACTGCAGATATAAAACGCCCCGCAAACCCATATTGCTCTAAAGTGGTGAACATGAAATCCCAGCGAACTTTATCGAACGCCTTTTCAGCATCGAAGCTTATAAGCATTGATGGTGTGCCTCTCCTTCTCTGAACCTCCAGTGCCGTCAGGATTTTCCTTAAATTCTTTACTACTGTTCTTCCCTCCACAAACCCCACTTGTGCCTCGTGTAAAAGACCCGGCAAGACTCCCGCCATGCGAATGGCCATAATTTTGGCCAGTATCTTTGCCTCCACATTCAATAATGATATAGGGCGATACAACTCTGGTCTTGCCAGATCCTTACCTGGCTTTGTCAAGACAACTATTTGTGGCTGAGTAAGACTAGGGGACAACTCCTCTACTTCCACCATTCTATTAAAGTATCTAGCCAAAGTTGGTATAATATCGTCTCCAAGGACCTTATCGAACTCCATTTGGAATCCATCCGGGCCTGGGGCTTTAAACAAAGAGCCCCTCGCTATCACCGAAGCCACCTCCTCTTCTTGTATTGGCCTATTTAGCTTATCTACGTCTTTTTGCCTCAAAGAAGGCAAATCAAGGTTATTTAGATAAAGAGTCCCTGGCAACCCCTGCTCCAACGGAGTTTCATACAGCTGACTGTAAAATTTATAAAAAGCCTCGCATATGGCCTCATCTGTACAAATCATAGCCCTTTGTCCATTCCTCATCTGTAAAATCCTTCCACGTCCCCCTCTAGGTCTCGCCAACCGTGCCAGTAGGTGCCCCACTTTGCTTCCATATTTATACAGCTGATATTTATAGTAGGCTTGAGATTTAGAAGCCCGTTGTTGCAATAGTTCATTTAATGCTGTTTGCAAGTCCACTAAACGGAGTCTATGAGCATCCTTATGCTTCCGTCCAAAAAGTGCCCGGGCCTTGCACACCTGTACACTGAGTCTCAGTATCTCCCTGTTCCGAGCTACCTTCAAATAATGCGAGTAGCTAATAATTTCACCCCGGAGCACTGCTTTCGCCACGTCCCAGTACAAAATTGGGTCCTCCACATGCCCCTTGTTCAACGCCCAGTCTCGCCAGCACTCCACAATCTTCTCTTTAAAAGTCACATCTCTATACAGCTCAGTCAGGAACCTCCAAAACTTGTCTCCAGATAATTTGGGGCCTAAAACCCAGTCCATGTACACCCATGCATGATCTGAAATTGCGTAAGGTCCAATTTCTGCTTTAACAACCTTCCCAAACACCTCCTTAGAGGCAAGACTATAGTCAATCCGCGCCTGGGTCGAGTGTGCCCTTGAAAGCTGCGTATAATCTCTTTCTGTGGGGTGTAATACCCGCCAAATATCAACTAAATCTAACAAGTTCTCCAAACTTTGTAGGCCTCTATTCGATGCTCCCAAATCTCTCCTACTACCCTGTGAACTATCTACTTGGGGATTACACACTGTGTTGAAATCTCCTCCCACCACTAAAGGAACCCCAGACTGGCCAAGTAAATGGCTGATCACTCTGTTGTAGAATTTTTTGTCATAATAATTGGGCGCATAAATATTACATATCAGAATTTTTTGACCCTGAAGTTCCACTTCCACAATTACAAATCTACCCCCTGGGTCTATGATTATAGGCTTAGTTGCGGCCGTTACCCCCTTACGAAATAGTACTGCTACTCCTCCTTTTTTCCCCACGGCTGCAGTTGCCACACATTCACCTACCCACCACATCTTCAATTTAGCGTGCTCAACTTGACTAAGATGCGTCTCTTGCAATAGTGCTATATCTATCTTGTTTCTCTGTAAATGTTGTAGTATTTTGATTCTTTTTGTCGGGGAATTAATACCCCCCCACACTCACACATTCCAAGTTATTAGCTTTACCATGGGTACCACACCTTCACCCTGCAAAAATCAAAGTTTTTCCAAAACCTGTAACTAGGTAGACGTCCCAGCCATCGTCTCCCCAGATTGAGCCATTCATCTCCATTCAACTTCCTCTCAGACGCCTTCCAATCCCCATGCACTCCCCCCTGGAACTCCTCTAATTCAATAGCATCCCTACAGCTATTCCCCTCCCCCCATCCCTGCTCCCCCCCTCCCCCCCTACAGACCCTCCCCTCTCTCTTTCCCTCTCCTCTCCCCTGTACCCCTATGTCCAACATTCCCATAGTGGGAACTATCACATCTTAACACCTCCCTATTCTCTCCCTCCCATGTCTGTTATTTCCACCTCCCAAATCCCTGCAGTAACCTCTACCCCATAATATACACAAGTACTTTAAAAAAAACAACATGCAACAAGAACCTAATTCTTATCATATATGTTCCCGTATGCCACTTGCCCTTCAACAAAAACAGTCAATTTAGATGTGCCTACATCCAAACTATGAACTCCTTAATCCTGTATCGGGTCTTCCCCGTCTCCACCAGCCTCGGGAACAGCTAATTCCACAATGTCTCAGTCTCGCCTGTGTCAAGGCCAATGGTGTTCACAAACTCAGTCTGTTCTTCCAAGCATCATTCCTCAGCCTGGTCCCGAAGCACTTTCCTCCTCCAAATCTGTAACATAGCTTTGTGCTTCCTCCACCGAGTAGAATGAGTGTACTGTTCCCTGATGTGTGATCTTCAACACAGCTGGGTAAAGAAGAGCAAATCTAATTTTCCAGGAAAACTTAGCGCATAGCAACGAAAAAGGCCGCCGTCGTCCCACCACTCCAGCCAAGTAGTCCTAAAAACACAGGACTCGTTTATTTTCATATAACAAAATTTTGTCTGTACGTGAAGCCCGCAAAATATATTGCTTATGTGTGAAGTTCAGCACTCACAAGATGATCACTCGGTTTATTTGAGGTGGTGCGTCATGGTCCTATCCTGTGGGCCCTCTCCACTCGCAACGGCCCCATGGCAGCTGGGAAAGAAATTACCTCTGTAAGCCAGCTTTCCAAAGTCTCTGCTACTGCCTTGTCACTTAAGCTCTCAGGGAGTCCCACCAGCCGCACATTATTTCTTCTTGAATGATTTTCCAAGTCCTCCACCTTCTGTTCGAGGGTCTTCAATTTCTTTTTAAGATCTTTTTGTGCATCTTCAACCTCCGTCACTCTATCCTCAACTTTGCTGGTTCTTGTTTGAAAAGTGACGCGCTCCCGGGTCAAATCCTCCATGCGAGTCTGCAGTTGCTCTAACTTATTATCAATAGGTGTTAGACGCCTCTCTAGTAGCTCTTCTAATACGGCTGTCATCTTGGTGGTTATCTCCGCTACCCACGCTGAGGAGACAGAGGGAGCTGCGGGGTTCGGAGAAGACGCCATCTTGGATTCAGGCGGCTTGCCTCGGAGTTTCTCTTTTTGAGCCGATTTCACCGCCATCTCCGCTCTCTTAGGTAAGGAAACGAAGCCCAAGACTTGTTGTATATCAGGGTACGATCACACTGCAGCGGAGTCCCGAAATCGGCTCGATACTTGGTGGGAGAAAACTGGGGCCGGAGAAACATTCACTTGCGACAGCTCTCCCACATGGCGTCACGTGACCTTCCTTCCATTGACTCTAATGATAAGGTAAAAGAGAAGAACTTCTAAGTATTCACTTAAATTTCTCCATTCTTCAAAATTATGATTGTAAAGAATTGAATTGGAAACCTAGCTCTAAGAGAAACCAATCTGCATATCTGTCATCCCCTCTCCCCCGATGACCGGTACACGTCTGTCCTCGGCCTCCTTACACAAAAAACAGAATTTCTGTCCTCCACCCCCCTTCAACTGACAGGCATCGCTTTTCTCGGTAAGTTCTTTTACTGGCTGAAGCCGACTCCGAAGCTGTGCGGTGGGCAGATGCAGAGCCTTGAGCATCTGCACATGCTCAAGGCCTGCCGTTTCCTGCTCTCTCCAAGATTCACAGACAGAGTGGGAGCCAGCAGGTCTTGAGCATGCGCAGATGGTCAAGGGCCCGCACCACTGCTCCTCCTAATCATCATATGTTTTTAGGACTATCTTACGTAAGTACATAACTACTGCCATACTGGGAAAGACCAAAGGTCCATAAAGCCCAGCATCCTGTTTCCAACAGTGGCCAATCCAGGTCACAAATACCTGGCAAGATCCCAAAAATTACAAAACATTTTATACTGCTTATCCCAGAAATAGTGGATTTTCCCCAAGTCCATTTAATAATGGTCTATGGACATTTCCTTTAGGAAGCCATCCAAACCTTTTTTAAACTCCGCTAAAATCCTATCTAGGTGACACGTGAGGTCCGCCACCTTTGCACCAGGCAGGCAAGTCACCATGCGATCCTCACGTCCACCAGCCACCCAGCTATCTATATGCCTAATGATCGAATCACCAACTACAACAGCTGTCCTATCCCTTCCTTCCCGGGCAGCACTTGGAGACATATCCTCGGTGCGAGAGGAAAGTACATCACCTGGTGGGCAGGTCCTGGGTACAGGAGTACTTCCTACTTCACCAGGGTGATGCTCTCCTTCTAGGAGACCTTCCTCCTCCAAGGTAGCACAGGGGCTACCAGACTGGAGGTGGGACTTCTTACAACATCCCTGTAGGTCTCCTCTATGTACCTGTCTGCCTCCCTCAGCTCCACCAAGTCTGCTACCCTAGCCTCTGAAGGGAAGGCTCTAACCTACGATATACAGCAGCGGTTCCCAAACTGTGCACTGTGGCATCCTGGTTCGCTGCAGCAAACTGTCAGGGGTGCCACAGAAAATCCTGACCTCCCTCCCACCGCCACCCGAAACACTTCCTCTTTGCTGAAAACATGCCTTACCTGCTCCTCCCGCTAGTGTCTCCCATCCCCTATGTGACTCCCTCCCTCTGCCCCAGGTCCAGCAAACGGCATCTCTTAACACCCCCACCCCCTTGTCTGCTTGCAAACGTGTCTCCCTTCAGAGGTCCCCAGCAGCAGTAGCATTTCTCACACTGCTACTGGCACCAGTCCTGAAGTCTTCCTTCTACTGCGTTCATCTCTTGCGGCAACAGGAAGCTACATCACATGGAGCTGAATATGGCAGATGGAAAGTTTCAGGACTGCTGCTGGCAGCGTTGTGTAAATTTCTGCCACTGCTGGGGACCTCTGGAGGGAGATGCGTTTGCAAGTAGAACTGGGGAAGTGGTTGTAGAGAGAGGAGGAATCTCGATTTGGAGATGGAGAGGAAGGAGAGAAATATGCTTGGAAGAAGCAGCAGCAGAATGGCAGGGAGCCTGAAGTGGAGATGAAGACTGTAGAGGAGCCCTCCCCCCAAGCTGCTCCAGGTACATAAGAACATAACTATTGACATACTGGGAATGACCAAAGGTCCAACAGTGGCCAATCCAGGTCACAAATACCTGGCAAGATCCCAAAAAAGTACAAAACATTTTATACTGCTTATCCCAGAAATAGTGGATTTTCCCCAAGTCCATTTAATAATGGTCTATGGACTTTTCCTTTAGGAAGCCGTCCAAACCTTTTTTAAACTCCACTAAGCTAACCCTCTTTACGACATTCTCTGGCAACAAATTCCAGAGTTTAATTACATGTTGACTGAAGAAAATTTTTTCTAATTCATTTTAAATTTACTACATTGTAGCTTCATCGCACGCCCCCCTAGTCCTAGTATTTTTGGAAAGCGTGAACAGATGCTTCACATCTACCCGTTCAACTCCACTCATTATTTTATAGACCTCTATCATATCTCCCCTCAGCCGCCTTTTTTCCAAGCTGAAGAGCCCTAGCTGCTTTAGCCTTTCCTCATAGGGAAGTCATCCCATCCCCTTTATTATTTTCATCACCCTTCTCTGCACCTTTTCTAATTCCACTATATCTTTTTCGAGATGTGGCGACCATAATTGAACACAAACTTCAAGGTGCAGTCGCACCATGGAGCGATACAAAGGCATTATAACATCCTCATTTTTGTTTTCCATTCCTTTCCTAATAATACCTAACATTCTATTTGCTTTCTTAGCCGCAGCAGCACACTGAGCAGAAGGTTTCAACGTATCAACGACGATGACACCTAGATTCCTTTCTTGGTCCGTGACTCCTAACATGGAACCTTGCATTATGTAGCTATAATTCAGGTTGCTCTTTCCCACATGCATCACTTTGCACTTGCTCACATTAAACGTCATCTGCCATTTAGACGCCCAGTCTCGTAAGGTCCTCTTGTAATTTTTCACAATCCTCCCGTGATTTAATGACTTTGAATAACTTTGTGTCATCAGCAAATTTAACTTTGTGTCATCAGCAAATTTAATTACCTCACTAGTTACTCCCATCTCTAGGTCATTTATAAATATGTTAAAACGCAGCAGTCGCAGCACAGACCCCCTTGGGAACCCCACTAACTACCCTTCTCCATTGAGAATACTGACCATTTAATCCTACTCTGTTTTCTATCTTTTAACCAGTTTTTAATCCACAATAGAACACTACCTCCTATCCCATGACTCTTCAATTTCTTCCGGAGTCTTTCATGAGGTACTTTGTCAAACGCCTTCTGAAAATACAGATGCACAATATCAACCAGCTCACCTTTATCCACATGTTTGTTCACCCCTTCAAAGAAATGTAGTAGATTGGTGAGGCAAGATTTCCCTTCACTAAATCCATATTGACTTTGTCTCATTAATCCATGCTTTTGAATATGCTCTGTAATTTTGTTCTTAATAATAGTCTCTACCATTTTGCCCGGCACCAACGTCAGACTCACCGGTCTATAATTTCCCAGATCTCCTCTGGAACCGTTTTTAAAAATTGGTGTTACATTGGCCACCCTCCAATCTTCCGGTACCACGCTCGATTTTAATAGCTCCGCAAGCTCATTTTTCAGTTCTATCAGTACTGTGGAATGAATACCATCCGGTCCAGGAGATTTGCTACTCTTCAGTTTATAGACCTGCCCAATTACATCCTCCAGGTTTACAGAGAATTCATTAAGTGTCTCCGACTCCAGGTTTACAGAGAATTCATTAAGTGTCTGCGACTCGTCCTTGGACCCCTTCTCTTCTCAATCTACACCACTTCCCTAGGCTCACTGATCTCATCTCATGGTTTTCAGTATCATCTTTATGCTGATGACACCCAGCTATATCTCTCCACACCAGACATCACCGCGGAGACCCAGGCCAAGGTATCGGCCTGCTTATCCGACATTGCTGCCTGGATGTCCAACCGCCACCTGAAGCTGAACATGTCCAAAACCGAGCTCCTCGTCTTTCCACCTAAACCCACTTCTCCTCTTCCTCCACTCTCTATCTCAGTTGATAACACCCTCATCCTCCCCGTCCCATCTGCCCGCAACCTTAGAGTCATCTTCGACTCCTCCCTCTCTGCACATATCCAACAGACTGCTAAAACCTGTCGCTTCTTCCTCTACAACATCAGCAAAATTCGCCCTTTCCTTTCTGAGCACACCACACGAACTCTCGTCCACGCTCTCATTACCTCTCGCCTTGACTACTGCAACTTACTCCTCACCGGCCTCCCACTTAGCCATCTATACCCCCTTCAATCCGTTCAGAACGCTGCCGCACGTCTTATATTCCGCCAGAACCGATATACTCATATCACCCCTCTCCTCAAGTCACTTCACTGGCTTCTGATCAGATACTGCAAACAATTCAAGCTTCTCCTCCTTACCTACAAATGCACCCAGTCTGCGGCTCCTCACTACCTCTCTACCCTCATCTCCCCCTATGTTCCCACTCGTAACCTCCGTTCACAGAACAAATCCCTCCTTTCAGTACCCTTCTCCACCACTGCCAACTCCAGGCTCCGCTCATTCTGCCTTGCCTCACCCTACGCCTGGAACAATCTTCCTCAACCCCTACGCCAAGCCCCCTCCCTACCCATCTTCAAATCTCTGCTTAAAACTCACCTCTTCAATGCTGCTTTCGGCACCTAACCTTACGAGAAATATAGTATGCCCCATCAGATCGACTCTACACTTGTCTTTTAGATTGTACACTTGTCTCTAGATTTACACCTATCTTTTAGATTGTACACTTGTCTTTAGATTGTACACCTGTCTTTTAGATTGTAAGCTCCTTGAGCAGGGACTGTCCTTCCATGTTAAATTGTACAGCGCTGTGTAACCCTAGTAGCACTTTAGAAATGTTAAGTAGTAGTAGTAGCTTTGAATACCATTTCCGGCACCCAAATCTTCCTCGGTGAAGACTAAAGCAAAGAATTCATTTAATCTCTCCGCTACGGCGTTGTCTTCCCTGATCGCCCCTTTTACTCCTCAGTCATCTAGCAGTCCAACCGATTCTTTTGCCGGCTTCCTGCTTTTAATATACCTAAAAAAAATTATACTATGTGTTTTTGCCTCCAATGCAATCTTTTTTTCAAAATCTCTCTTAGCCTTTCTTATCAGCGCTTTGCATTTGACTTGACATTCCTTATGCTGTTTCTTATTATTTTCAGTTGGTTCCTTCTTCCATTTTCTGAAGGATTTTCTTTTAGCTCTAATAGCTTCCTTCACCTTACTTTTTAACCACGCTGGCTATCGTTTGGTCTTTCGTCCTCCATTTTTAATACGCGGAATATATTTGGCCTGGGCTTCTAAGAGAGTGTTTTTAAACAGCATCCACACCTGATGTAAATTTTTGACCCTCGCAGCCACTCCTCTAAGTTTTTTTTTCACCGTTCTTCTCATTTTATCATAGTCTCCTTTTTTAAAGTTAAATGCTAACGTATTTGATTTCCTGTGTATACTTACTTCAAAGCTAATATCAAATCCGATCATATTCTGCTCACTGTTATCAAGCGGCCCCAGAACCATTACCTCCTGCACCAGATCATGAGCTCCACTAAGGACTAGGTCTAGAATTTTTCCTTCTCTCATTGGCTCCTGTACCAGCTGCTCCATAAAGCCGTACTTGATTTCATCAAGGAATTTTACCTCCCTAGTGTGCCCCGATGTTACATTTACCCAGTCAATATCCGGGTAATTGAAATCACCCATTATTATTGTGTTGCCCAATTTGTTCGCGTCCCTAATTTCCTTTAACATTTCTGCATCTGTCTGTTCACCATGGCCAGTACTACTACTACTACTTAACATTTCTAGAGCGCTACTAGGGTTACGCAGCGCTGTAAAATTCAACAAAGAGAGACAGTCCCTGCTCAAAGAGCTTACAATCTAATAGACAAGTGAACGGTCGGTCCGATAGGGGCAGTCAAATTGGGGCAGTCTGGATTCACTGAACAGTAAGGGTTAGGTGCCGAATGCAGCATTGAAGAGGTGGGCTTTAAGCAAAGACTTGAAGACAGGCAGGGAGGGGGCTTGGCGTAAGGGTTCAGGAAGGTTGTTCCAAGCATAGGGTGAGGCGAGGCAGAATGAGCGGAGCCCTGGAGTTGGCGGGTGGTGGAGAAGGGTACTGAGAGGAGGGATTTATCCTGTGAACGGAGGTTACGGGCGGGAACGTAAGGGGAGATGAGGGTAGAAAGATAGTGAGGGGCAGCAGACTGAGTGCATTTGTAGGTAAGAAGGAGAAGCTTGAATTGAATGCGGTATCTGATTGGAAGCCAGTGAAGTGACCTGAGGAGAGGAATGATATGAGTATATCGGTTCTGGCGGAATATGAGACGTGCAGCAGAGTTCTGAACAGATTGAAGGGGGGATAGATGGCTAAGTGGGAGGCCGGTGAGGAGTAAGTTGCAGTAGTCCAGGCGAGAGGTATAGTCCTATCACTATCCTTTTCCCCTTTACAAATGGAATTTCAATCCAAAGTGATTCCAAGAAGTGATTTGTTTCCTGCAGAATTTTCAATCTATTTGATTCAAGGCTCTCATTAATATACAATGCTACCCCTCCACCAATTCGATCCACCCTATCACTACGATATAATTTGTACCCCGGTATGATTGTGTCCCACTGGTTAGCCTCCTTCCACCAGGTCTCAGAGATGTCTATTGTATCTAATTTTTAATTTCATGCAATATATTCTAACTTTCCCATCTTATTTCTTAGGCTCCTGGCATTCGCATATAGACATTTCAAAGTATGTTTGTTGTTCCTACTTACATGATGCTTGGTACTTGACAATATTAATTTGCAATCTTTTGTCTGATTTTTATTTTTATTTAAGGACACCTGATCTACTGCAGTCTCTTTTGCAACCTCACTATCAGGATTCCCTATCTTCCCTGTTTTGGTGATATCTTTGAAAGATACCTTATCCCAAACCATGCGCTTTTGAGCAACTGTCGGCCTTCCTCCTGTTTCTAGTTTAAAAGCTGCTCTATCTCCTTTTTTTTATATACATCAATTTTTATTGATAACACTTGAACACAATAAGCATCAACATAATTCGAACATACATAGGAGATGTCATCAGCTTATAATTTTTCTCCCTCTTCCCTCCCAACTCCCCCCCCCCCCCCCCCTCTCTATCCCCACTCTCAACTCTTTCCCACTACCGGTTCTGTTAACAGTTCAATATCTTGCTTCTCGCAATGGGTGTCAGAGTGTCCCAAAACGGGAGCCAGACTTTACAGAACTGGTCTCCTTTTTTCCAGGCTAAGTCTCCCACTGTTTTCTTTTCTAGCATGCAGCATTGCATCATGGCTCCTCGCCATTGCGGTGTTCCAGGTGGGTCTGCTTGTAGCCACAATTGTAGTATGGTACGTTTGCCCATCAAGACACTCTTTCAGAGAACTCTTTAAATCCCTCTGGTGACTTGCCACGAATCCTATAGACATCAAATAGCTGTCCTGGCGTTGGTTACCAGTGTATGTTCCACATTTGCGATACTTGTTGTCCCAGTTTTATCCAGAAGGGGGTCACTTTTGAGCAATACCAAAACATATGCCCTAGAGAGGCTCCCACAGTTCCACATTTTGGGCAGTCGTCTGTTGTTCTCAGGGTCGCCTTATAAGCCCTGTGTGGTGATATGTACAGTCTCATGATAAATTTGTAGTGCATTTCCTGCGTCACATTCTCTGTCACCCAATACACACCCATTAAGCACAGTTTGATCTGTTCTGGGTCCAGTTTCCACCGCAGCTCCTGATGCCATTGTTGTGACACTTGCTTGTAGTCAAGTGTCCCCTGTAAATCTCTTAGATGATGGTGGAAGTACTTAAGTGGTTCTTTTAACTGTGCTTCCAGGCCCAGCATCTCACTCATGGATTCCCATACTTGCTGAGTAAGAGCCAATGCAGGCAATGTTCGTATGTAATGTTTGAGCTGCATATATTGAAAATAGTCTTTCTGTCCAAGTCCGAATTCTGTGCACAGGGCCTGGAATGTTTTAATGGTCCCTGTTTCAGACACCACCTGAAATAAGTATTTAATACTACAAATCTCCCATTTCCTAAACAAAGCAGATTTCCCCCCCCTCTGGGAATGCTAGGTTACCTTTAATGGGTAGTAGTGGAGACACTACACTGTTCCATTTGTTTTTCTTACTCAACCATTTCCATGTTTTCCGCAAAGGGTTCAATAGAAATCTATATGGGCCCAGGTTTGGGAGTTCTTCTGATGGGGCATGTAGCCAGTAAGCAAATCCCATTGGGGCCGTCAGCGAGGTTTCCACTTTCGTGCAGGAGAAAAACTCCCTTGAGCGAAACCAGTCCGATAAGTGCCTCAAATTACAGGCGATTGGTATAAGTTTTAAGTCAAGTAGCCCCAACCCCCCTTTTAGACAAGGTCTCATAAGTTTATGTAATCCAATGCGTGCACATTTTCCCTGCCACAAGAATGTTGTAAGGGTTTTATGTAGCCACCTCTCCTCTTTACAGTATATCCCAATATAGCAGGAATCATCTGGAAGATGTATGTCCATTTGGGAAAAATAAACATGTTATACATGGTGATTCTTCCCCTCAAAGACAGAGGTAGGCCCTGCCATCCCTGCAGAGCTTCTTTTGTATGCCTCTTCAAGGGGTCCATATTCTCTTTGTACAGATTTGTTAAATCCCTCGGTACATTAACCCCTAGGTACTTGAGCGTGCCCACGGCCCATTGAAAGGGGAAAGGGCCCTCCCACTCCTTTTGCACTGTTTCCTGTACTGAAAGGGCCAATGATTTTTGCAAATTTAATTGTAACCCTGAGTAGAACCCAAATTCGTCTATGACTTCTAGTAGGCGTTGGACTGAGGTCTTCGGTTGAGTAAGTGTAAGGAGCATATCGTCAGCGAAGGCCAGTGTTTTTATTAATGTCCCGTGTAGTGTGACTCCCTGTATGTCCGGGTCTAGTAGCATTGTGCGCAAGAGTGGCTCTAAATATAAGAGGAACAATAGAGGGGATAATGGGGCATCCCTGCCTGGTGACGCGCTCCACTCTAAAGGGTTTAGATCTGGTGCCATTTATTAATATTTGGGCTGTGGTATTTTTGTATAGTGTTTTCGTGGCATCTAAAAACCAGCCATCCAAGCCCGTGTGCTCAAGTACCTGAAACATGTAATCCCAGTTAACTTTATCAAACGCTTTGGCTGCATCTAGGCTAACCAATAGGAGAGGATCTCCTGTAGCCTGCCCATACGCCACTGCTAAGAGGGCTTTCCGTACCTGTTGAACCGCCTGACGGCCCTTAACAAACCCTACCTGGTGTTCTCCGATCAACATTGGCATGTGATACATCAGTCTATTTGCCAGTATTCGGGACAGGATCTTGACATCAACATTAATAAGGGAGATGGGTCTATAAGATTCGACTTGATCTTTAGGTTTACCCGGCTTAGGAATTAAGGTAATCAACGCTTCGTTCTCTCTGGGCGAAAAGGATCCCCTAGGAACCACTGCATCTAAATAGTCCACCAATGCTCCACACAGTTGTGGTGTCAGCATTTTATAATATTCATTGGAGAAACCGTCCAATCCTGGTGCTGATCCTATTTGTAAGGCTTTTATTACTTTAAATACTTCTTGTGTTTGTAGGGGCGCAGATAATATTTGACAGGCTTCCTCTGGCAATCGTGGCATTTTTGCATCTTCTAAATAAACTTTAGTCAGGGGGCCTTGGACCCTATTTTTGGGAGTATACATCTGCGTAAAGTGATCATAGAATGTATTTACTATAACTTGTAATTGGTTAAGTTTGTCTCCCTTAGAGTTTTTTTTTTTTTTATTCTTTATTTATTCTTTTACATTTTATTTCACAATACAAATGTAAATGGAAATGTTCAGAAAATCACAGGAAAAGAAAATAAACTTTTTAAAGGAAATAAGGTTCTCTATAAACTTTGTCCACAATTCTATGATCCAAGTACTAGGAAAAATAGAAAATATAATTAATCTATCAAAGAAACTTTGAGAGCAGTTTATCCCGCTAGCCCACGTAGCATTTCTCACTGGGTTAACCATTCAATGCTTAACAGCGCTTTCCTGTAATTCAATAAATTGTTGCAATTTTACAGGATCAAAGAATACATAATTATTAGCATTTAGGGATATCAAACATCTACAAGGAAATTTTAGTTGAAAGACAGCTCCTAAGTTGAGAGCTCTTGTCTTATGAGACAGGAACTCTCTCCTTCTCTTTTGAGTATCCCTCGTGAGGTCAGGAAAAATTTGTATCCTTGAACCCATAAAATTTGCATTTGCATGACGAAAATAAGTCTTGAAAATGTTGTTACGATCTATCTCCAAGGCAAAGGTAGCAATTAAAGTAGTTCTTTCAGTCACAATTTCCAGGGATGACTCCAAAAATCCAGTCAAATCAAAGTCCGGTTGAGCCTGAGACTGTCCATCAATCACTTTTTTTTGTCCTGTAATGTACTGGGCTCTAGCAATAGGAGGAAACCCCTCTGCTAGTATTCCCAGGACTTCACCAAAGTATTTGCGCAACATATCTAAAGCAGGGATTAGTGGAGACTTAGGGAAATTAATAAGTCTCAAGTTGTTCCTGCGACTTTGATTTTCAAGAAATTCTATTTTACGATATTGAACCTCTTTCTCCCTGATCAATGTGGCTGAAACGTTTTGCAATTTATTGACCTCAGCTTCCAGAGTTGCTACCTTTTTAATATTATCTTGGACTTTTCCATAAGTTTCTTGATAGTTTTGTTTCAAGTCAGTTACTTCTCCCCGAAGGGAGTTTAAATTAATTTGTAAAGCAGTGTTAATACCTTGGATGGCGTCCCAGAGCGTCTCAAACGTAATCGCAGCTGGTCTTCCAACACCACGGGTTTCCACAGGGGCAGCTGCACGATCCATAGAAGAAATATTATCCTTCGTTGTTAGTTTGGTCGGCGTTGAGGCGCTAACGGGCCCTCCTGGTTCAGTCGACAGGGGTTGTATTCCACCAATCACCCCGTCGTTCTGAGCCTCCATCAGCGGCATTCCTGCTCCTGGCCTTGGGGGGGCTGTGCTAGAGGGCGGGCTAAGCGAAAAGCCCTCAATGCTATGATCAGCTTCAGATGAAGTTGATCTCGCGGTCGCGGGTATCCGCTCTCCAAGTGTCCGAACTCCAAAATTCTCCAGTACGGTTTGGCGCACAGCAGGACTCAGGGCTTGACTCGAGGAGGTAAGAGTTTTCGCCTTCCCCTTTCTCTTCCCCATGTTGTTCTTACGGGTTTCTGGCGTCTTCCCCGTTAGGAGCTCAAGGAGTCCAAACTCTCACATCGCTTTAGGCGCCATCTTGGATTGTTGACCTGTCTCCCTTAGAGTTTTCAATCACTGGGATAAATCGCTGTGCAGTGGTTGCCTTTGCCACACTTGCCAATAGTTTCCCAGATTTATTCCCAAATCGCTGAAAATTTAGGCGTCGCGCTGTTAATTGTTTCTTTGCTTGCTCATGTATCAGGGAATTTAATGCTACTAGGGCTGCTGACATTGAGTCTCTATTGGCTATTGTTGGGTTACTCAAGTATTTCCTCTTGGCCTTCACATATACTGTCTCTGAATGTAGTATCCCGGCCGCCAGGCGCTTTTTCCTAGCACACTGAAATGCTATTACTTCTCCCCTCATAACCGCCTTAGAAGCTTCCCAATATGTTATAGGTGAGTCACATGATATCAGGTTTGTATCTTCGTATAATTGCCATTTTTCTTGCAGGTGAGCTAGCAGTTGTTTATCCTGATACAAATATGCAGGGAATCTTCATTGTTACCCTCTCCACCACCCCCACCTACGTTAATTTACACCCAGATCATGTTATGGTCCGATATTTCCATAGGGCCGATAGTGGCTTTCTGGACTTTAAAGAACCAGGATTGTGATATCAGTATGTAATCAATTCTAGACCAGGAAGAATGTACTTTAGACTGATGTGTATAGTCCTTTGTGGTAGGGTGGAGGGCACGCCACGGGTCAATTAATTGGAGATGTTTACAGAGCGCTGGTATCCCTTTCCCTTTACCCAACCCTGGGATAGCCGTGGGTGAGGATCTATCCAGACTCGGGTCTAGTACTTGATTGAAGTCTCCCGCCCATATCCAGGGGGCATCATTATGTTGCAGTCCTAATGCTATAAGGGTCTGGAAAAAATTTGGGCTATAAGCATTTGGGGCATATATTGCACAGATGTAAAACTTTTGCCCTTGGTAGTTTATCTGTAAAAGTACAATTCGTCCCTCAGTGTCTCTGTGGATTAATTTGGTTGTGCAAGGTAATCCCTTACAGATGAGTATTACTACCCCGCTCTTCCTATTACCCGAAGAGGAGAAGTGGCTTTCACCCACCCATTGTTGACAGAGTTTTTCGTGTTCTGTGTCGGACAACTTTGTTTCCTGTAAGCAGGCAATATCTATACCTTGCCGCTTTATCTGGGTCAGGATTTTATATCGTTTTACAGGTGATGTGATACCTGAAACATTCCATGATAATATTTTAAGTCCAGATCGACTAATCTTTTCTTTGTTTCGTTGGAACTATTATAAATATCATCAAGGTAGTCCTCCGGGAGCCCAGCCTCCCCCGGAGGGTGTATGATTTAATGTGTGGTTTAATGTGTGGGAGAACTTGCATTATCCCTAACACTCCATATGAAAGAACAGACATTATTAAGAACCTCCCCTCTATTTTGCTACGTATCACCACTCCTATCACTTCCCTCCCATCCTCTCCCACCCCCTCCCTCCCTCCCTCCCTATACCTAAACCCCTTTCCTCCCCCCCCCCTTGTTCCCAAAGTTGCCTCGAGAGGGATAACCCCATCTAGGCAGAGTCACAGCATGCCGGTTCCCCGCTCACCCCCAGGCCCCTCAATGTTACAATTAAACTTATAAAGTTATAACCTCTATGTATAAAGTCTTTACATTATTGTTTATCCCGTCAGGACAGTTCAATCAATCACAAGTTATGCTCACCACCACATGTCCAAAACCGGATCAAGCCGGTGCTTCCTGACTTTTCAGTTCTTGGTTAATATAT
Source organism: Microcaecilia unicolor (assembly GCF_901765095.1). Classification (NCBI taxonomy): domain Eukaryota; kingdom Metazoa; phylum Chordata; class Amphibia; order Gymnophiona; family Siphonopidae; genus Microcaecilia; species Microcaecilia unicolor. Next base: position 132,542,368 of record NC_044037.1, read on the forward strand.
TGCAGTGCTGAGTGTTCTGATGTAAAGGATATCCATTTCCCGTTTTTCATGATTTTTAATGTAGCAGGGTAAAGTAGCATAAATCTGGTGTTTTGTTCAATCAAAGCTGTACACACCGGGTGGAATTTTCTTCTTCTTTCTTGTATGTTGGCTGAGTAATCTTGAAATATGCGGATCTGGGCACTCGCGTAGGTTAGGGAATCTCTTTTCTGACGGAACCCCTGTAGAATTTCTTCTTTATGGATATAGTTGTGAACTTTCATAATTACTACTCTGGGTTTTGATCCATTTTGGCGTGGTTTCCCCAGCCTGTGTGCTCTTTTCAATGCATAGGGGGCATCTGCTTTCTGAGATAGCAAATTCTTTAGAAAGCCAGCTTTCAAGCAATGTGCCCAGATTTTTATCAGGAATTGTTTCGGGCAGGCCCACCAGTCTAAGATTACATCGTCTGGCTCTGTTCTCCAGTTCATCCAGCTTCTCCTCTTGGGCAGCCAGGCGTTTCTTAAGGTTGGAAAGTTCTGGTTCATGTTGTTGCCAAGTCTCTTCAATTTCGGAGACTCTCTTTTCCACCTCCGCGGTTCTGCTAGCGATCTCACCCAACCGGCCATCTAATTTCTCCAGCTTCCCCTCTAATGTAAGGAATCGGGGTTCCAGCGCTGTACTCACCGCCGCTACTAATTGCGCAAGCTGTCTGGCGGTAAATTCAGCCTCGCCTCACGGCGATGCGGCCGCCATCTTAGATTCGCCGCTCGCTACCGGGAGCTTTTCTTTTTCGTTCTTCGAGCTCTTCCTCGTGCTTCCAAGCGACATGGGAACGAGGAATGGGTCCATACACCTTCCGCAACACTTTAACGGGACTAGGTTGGTGTTTTTGAGGTCAGTTTAGTTCGTAAGGCGCCGGGAGCGAGCAGGATCCGCGGAGCAGCACAAAAGCGTTGCTACTGCTCCAACTGCATCACGTGACCGGTTCGCTCTATCTCCTTTTTAAATGCCAATGCCAGCAGCCTGGTCCCACCCTGGTTAAGGTGGAGCCCATCCTTTCGGAATAGGCTCCCCCTTCCCCAGAATGTTGCCCAGTTCCTAACAAATCTAAAACCCTCTTCCCTGCACCATCATCTCATCCACGCATTGAGACTCCGGAGCTCTGTCTGTCTCTTGGGCCCTGCGCATGGAACAGGTAGCATTTCAGAAAATACTACCTTAAAGGATCTGGATTTGAGCTTTCTACCTAAGAGCCTAAATTTGGCTTCCAGAAACTCTCTCCCACATTTTCCTATGTCATTGGTACCCACATGTACCAAGACAGTCGACTCCTCCCCAGCACTATCTAAAATCCTATCTAGGTGATGCGTGAGGTCCGCCACCTTCTCACTAGGCAGGCAAGTCACCAGCCACCCAGCTATCTATATTCCTAATAATCAAATCACCAACAACAACAGCTGTCCTAACCCTTCCCTCCCGGGCAGCACTTGGAGACATATCCTCAGTGCGAGAGGATAGTACATCACCTGGTGGGCAGGTCCTGGCTACAGGAGTACTTCCTACTTCACCAGGGTGATGCTCTCCTTCTAGGAGACCTCCCTCATCTAAGGTAGCACAGGGGCTACCAGACTGGAGGTGGGACTTCTCTACAACATCCCTGTAGGTCTCCTCTATGTACCTGTCTGTCCCCCTCAGCTCCACCAAGTCTGTTACTCTAGCCTCAAGAGAACGGACACGTTCTCTAAGAGCTAGGAGCTCTTTGCATTGGGCACACACATATGACATCTCACCAACTGGGAGATAATCATACATGTGACAGTCAATGCAAAAGATTGGATAGCACCCCTCTCACTGCTGGACTGCTGACTCTTAGTGTTTTTGAGTTTTTCAATAATTTAAAGCTTGTTACAGTATTAAGTATATTAGCCTAATATAAAAATGTCTTTTACTTTATATAGTATATTGTATGATTTATTTAGTGTTTCCTTCTTAGATGGTAATGAAATGTATTTTAAACTCTGTAAGAGCACTCCTTGCTTGTTATCCTAATTACAATAACTGACTATAAATGTTGTCCTAGGGGAGGGTGGGTGGGTGGGAAGACTAAACTAGATCCTGCAATGCCTGCTAGATTCTGTTAATGCTGTGGTACAAAGTTTTTAAAACTAAATGGAAAAGACTATGGAGATTAGTTGATAAAATTTGCTTATCACTTGTCAGGGTTGTTGGACTAACCTACAATTCCTCCTTTAAACCCCAATCTTTAAGTTCCCAAAGCACAAAGCAAAATAGTGTTCACTTACCTCTTCTCTCGGAACTTCTCAGAAAAAGGTGAAGGTGAGCAGTGGAAAAAAATGTTTGGCGGGTGGGGGGGGGGGGGGGCAGTAGACAACTATGTGGCCAGGGGAGGATACTGGATTTGATGGACCTTTGGTCTATCCCAATATGGCAACACTTTTGTGGCCAGGGGGTGTAGAGACCTGTGTGTGGCCAGGGTGGGGGGTGGAGACCTGTGTGGTGGAGGGGTGGAGATCTGTATGACCGGGGGGGGAGACTTATGTGGCGGGGCGGGAGGGGGGGGAGTGCCACCACGAAAAATTGATTGAACACAAAGGGTGCCGTGAACCAAAAACGTTTGGGAACCACTGACAGAGGGAGATTGTTCCAAAGGGTAGGAACAACAACACTAAATATAGGGTGCCGGATAGTGTCCAAAAAAATAACCAATAACTTTTGTTGTAATGATTTCTGAGTACGAGATACAGTGCAAGGAATCTGTTCTCTTTATGTAATAAACCAAAATTTATAATCATACTGTTAACAGAATGATGATGATAAAAATCCCTGTTCAATAGCGCAAACCAAAATTCAAAATCAGTAATTCAAGAATATGTGAAAGAGAGAACCTCATAAATTTTGATCAAGCTGTTGCTTAGTCTGACTTAACTTCTACATTGTAACCAGGTACCTCTAAGTGCAGCCAAGGATAGAACAATCTCCTCCAGCCACAGGCTCCCGGAACAGTCAAGAAATAAATGTCCACCAGCAACTTCAATCTTAAGGACTTTATTCCATGCAGGTTTCTAGTAGACCTGATACACAGTTCCAACAGCAGCATTCACCTTCAATCTTAAGCACATATAAGCCACCTTAAAAGTGTGTGGCAAATAGTCCCCTTTAAGCAGCAGGCTATCAGCATATACCAGGATTCAATACAGGCTCACAGTCAGCTCCAGTCTGGGCTCTTTATCCAGTGCACAATAAACAGTAGTTCAATTCCAAATAGAAGCAGTTCGTTCAGTTCATCATCACAGTTAAATCACAAAGCAGCAATTTCTACCTTCTACTCTCTTTACCTTCAGGAGAGATCAATACTTTAGGGACTCCTCATACCCAAGGGATTTCACCCTGCATCAGCTTCACTGGTAAATTCAATACTTTAGGGACCTCCTTTACCCAAGGAATTCCAGCCTGCAAATACTTTTGGGACTTCCTCACACCCAAGGGATTTCAACCTGCTTCAGTACTTTAGTGACCTCTCTTACCCAAGGGTTTTTTCAGCCTGCAACTGCTTCTCTCCTCCCTGGGACTCCTTCCCACCTGCCTAATCAATCCCTGGCTTCTGCTCTCACAACCAATCATTCTCCTTCCATTAGCTTCCCCCACACCCATACCAGCTGAGTTGAGCATTAGACTAATGATGAGCTCCCCCTCCCTGCCCGTCTTCAAGTCTTTGCTTAAAGCCCACCTCTTCAATGCTGCGTTCGGCACCTAACCCTTACCGTTCAGTGAATCCAGACTGCCCCAATTTGACTGCCCCTATCGGACCGACCATTCACTTGTCTATTAGATTGTAAGCTCTTTGAGCAGGGACTGTCTCTCTTTGTTAAATTGTACAGCGCTGCGTAACCCTAGTAGCGCTCTAGAAATGTTAAGTAGTAGTAGTAGTAGCTCCTGCACACAGGGTTTTCTCTCTCTCTTTCCCCCTAGTGGCAGCCAATCTACACGTCCTGCCAGCTTACACCCATGTCTTCCACTATTGCAGCTAGGAGACCAGTCCGGGTTCCTCATCTCACCCCCTGGCTCCTTGCCTGCAATGCCTTCTGGGACTTGTATTTCAAACTGACACTGCCTTAACCCAACTACCCTGGATGTGACTTTATCACAACATCTAACATATAGCCCCCTTGCACAGTAGCGCTATAGAAATGATAAGTAGTAGTCGTAGTAGTAACTTAATCCAAAGTGCAATTGCAAGCAGTAACATTTCCTAGACCCAACTGTTTCAACCCTCTTAGGTCCAAACCACAGTCTATGGACTTTAAACAGCAAGCTTACAGTTCACATGTACAGCAAACATATAGCTAGCTGGTCTGCCTCCTGGGAGTTTTTGTTTTTGCTTTCTTAAGCCTGGCCCCTACTTAGTAGCATTCCTACCCTATAGCACTGCTTTAAATCAGGGTGTTCTTCTTTTCTTTTTTTATTCAAAGTTCTATTCATCAATACGACTTCATCAATACATCATCCAAAACAGAACAAACTCCAATATTAATCTCACACAAAATCTCCCCTGCCCCCCCCCCCCCCGGTTCAACCTCACTGCAACCAGATGTCCTTCATCTTTTAAAACCAGCTTCAAACAATCAACAATGGTAGGGTGTTGCTATGTTTACTTCTCCATGTTCATAAGCAGCCCACACACTCCAAGAATCTTTCATCCCTTCATACTTCATAGCAGTCAACTTCATCATTCAGTATACATTATGCACTTTCCACATTACTAAATTCTACTATGATGGTTTCTCCTTTTGCTTCCAGTAGTTGTGTAGTGTCAACCACACTGCACATGCAACGCACCTTAATCTAATAAGGACATTTCTATTCTGCTTTACCAATCGGCTCAAGGCGGATAACAGATTAAATAAAGAAGAAAACAGGAGACATACTTCTAATTACAAAACATTTTAAATCACTTTCCTACACCTCAAAATATTTAATCACTATTCAAAGTACATGTTCCAACCATGGCCTTCTTTCATATTGCCTCTAATTGATCAATCACAGTCTCTTAACTAGCCAGGTCCCTCTCAACTGGAAGAAGACTATTTCACCCTGATCTTGAAGAAACCTTCCTCGGATCCTCTACACCCTGCTAATTTCTGCTCTGTGTCCAATCTTCCTTTTGTTTCTAAGCTAGAAGAAAAAATTATATTCTATCAACTTCTTTCCCATTTGAACAGCTACCAGTACTCCATCTCCATCAAACTGGTTTCAGATGGAGGCAATACTGTTCTAGTGGTCACATTACATCTATCTGTTGACTTGATCTAGTTAGTCCTCCCCTCCTCCTCTCACGCCTCCGTGAAATCGGCCTGCCGTTTCCGTTCTGTCATGGTTCACATCATATCTCACTGATTACTCCTTTACCATTTTAACTCCAACTTCTGTTTCTTCTGAATAATCCCTAGCCTGCAGAGTTCCTCAAGGTTCTATTTTGTTACTGAATATTTTTACTGCTGTAATTACTGTCTATTGCTTATATTTGATTTATTTTTACTGTACACCACCTTGAGTGAATTCTTTCAAAAAGGCGGTAAATAAATTCTAATAAATAAAATATCTACTTGAGTCCTCTTGCTACACTAATACAAGACTATAATATCAAATTCTTTTTTTATGCATATGATATCCTTTTCAATTCTCTTTTTTTAAATATTTTTTTATTAATTGTGATAAGTAAGAGGGTGTCCTATACGGTGTAGGCCACTAGAGGGCGATAGAAGAAGGTGGAGGTCACTAGGACCGGGGAGAGCCCTGGGAGGTCCACAGGTGTAGGAGATTATGGGCTGGGTCCTGGGTAGCTAATTAACCACTTTATACCCCACCTGAGTGTGAAAGGAAGGGAGGTGAGCTAGCAGCAGAAGAGGAGAGAGCCCCTGAAAGATACTGGCTAACCTTATGGACTTGGGGTGGACTGGGTGTCCAAAGGAGATCAGCAGGCTGAAAGTCCTGGGGTAAGAAGTCCCTAAAGCATTAGTGTTTGACTGTGTGTCCTCAGTACTTATAGGAACTGTGTGTTCAGTGGAGGGACTGTGTGTCCGAAGAAGAAAAGACTGTGTGTCTAGAACTGTGTGTTCAAAGAGGGACTGTGTGTCCAAAGAAGAAAAGACTGTGGGTCCAGAACTGTGTGTTCAAAGGGGGGACTGTGTGTCCAAAGTACTGAGAGAAGCAGGCTGCAAAGCCTGGGGTTGAGAGTCCCCAAAGTATTGGTGTAGTACTGAGCCCCATGTATCTGTGTGGGGAGGCTCAGTGTGAAGATCTATGAAAGTATAAAGTGTTAAGCTAGAAGAAGTGTGCCCAGGGGCTGGAATAAAGAGTTGCCTGAGAAATATGCAGATGGTGAGACCTGTTTAATTTGCTTAGAGGGGACCAGGTCACCCTGAGCGAGAAGGGGTAGCACACTAATTTGCATATGATCTGCATATTGAGAACCAGGTCACCCTGAGTGAGAAGGGGGATATCACATAATATTATCCAATATTTTACAAGACAATCCTCTTGTTCAGGAAAAGTATCTAGTAATCTACAAATTATGTAAACATAGTAAAACAAAAAGGAAAAAAGTGAGGCTTAAAAAGCTTCACATTAACAGGAAAACTATACTCAAGTCCATATATGTGATCCAAGATTTCAGGAAATTACTGGAGACAAAATATCTAAAGGTTAATCAAAAAAGAAATTCTACAAGTACTGTTAAGTAGAGCAAACACTTATAATTAACGCTTATCCACTTTCACTGAGGTTATGAGTGCAGATACATGAGACGGCTCTGTAAATACATATTTTTTTTCCTTAAACTTTATTATACACTTGCAGGGGTACCTTAAAAAAAAGGTACCTCCCAAGTGTAGAATTTCAGGCCTAAGGAGCAGGAATTGTTTCCTTCGTTGTCGTGTCTCCTTCGAGACATCAGGAAACAATAAAACTTTTAAACCCAGAAAGGGTTTATCTTTATTTCGGAAAAACAGACGAAAGATCCAATTCTTGTCTGGTAATAGTGCGACTGTCGCCACCAATGTAGCTGCAGTCACTAATTTGGTATCTGAAGTCTCAAGCAAGAGAGAAACATTTATCGGAGCTTCGGGTTGAGTGGTTCCTTTCCCAGGAATATAATAAACCATAGTCATTGGTGGTAGATTCTGTTCAGGAACATATAGCATATAGCATTTCAACATATCTATAGGAGCAACATTTTGAAGTTTAGGAAAGTTGACAAATCTCAGATTATGATTTTTAGTGTAATTATCAAAAGTTTCCATTTTGTCTATAAGACTCGTCAAATCTTTCATCATAATAGATTGTGCCGTTTCAAGCTTCATAATTCTTTGATCCAAATTAACAAATTTCCCATTCAAATCTTTAATCTGTTCATTTTTCTCTACCAAATTGCTTTCCAGAGATTTAACTTTAGGCTGTACATCGTTTATCTGCTTGAGGAAAACTTGTCCTAGGTTGGAAACCAGGTCCCACAAAGCTTCTAATGTCACATCTTTTGGTCTAGTCATAAATTCTTTAGGAAGTTCAAACCTTACAGGCTGGTCTCGGTCCTCACTCTGCCCCTCTGCTCCTCTCCCCTCAGTTCACGACGTTCCCACGGACAAACTGCTCTCCAGTCCCACCTCTGTAGTAAGTGAAGCTTCGATTCGACGATCTTCTGGGCCCCTAACCTCTACGGGAGTAGACCCCGTCGAATCCAGAAGGAAAGAACTGGCGCCTATCGGCTGGGGAGGGGGAGTGCGTTCGGCGGGGCTAAGAGTAACATCAAAGCCAGAGAGCGCCGAAGTCTCCATTTTGCCGGTGCACACCTCTGGAAGCGATCCGCCGTCTTGGTGAACTCCCTGCGATCTCAAATAACGATCCATCGGACCGGGTAATGAGGGAGTTAGCGGGGAAGCCCTACCCGCTAATCTCCCTCTTCGTTTAGGCATTTTTTTTTTTTAAAGAGAACGAGAGTCGCAGCAACCTAACAGCTTGCGGCCATCTTGGATCCATGCCCGTCATCCTTTTCAATTTTCTAACTTCTCCATCCCATCCTAACCTTACCTGTTCACAGAAATGTGTTAAAGTTTTGGCAGATTGGCTTGCCACACATAGGCTTGCCCTTTAACCCAAACAAACTAAATATGTTGTTTCTTAAATCAAAATCAGTGTAAACGTACTATAGCTGAAATCAAGAAAAATATAAGGAAAGAATATATATCAAAAGCACACTTAGCTTTATAGAAGCCTTTTTCCTCTGTGAAAGTTTACAATAGAAGCAACTTTTCTGTGTGGCGCACCCTGAAACTTTCAAGCTTTCAAGCAATAGGCAATCTTCTTAGTTGTGAACATCATAGCGGTCAAGCAATACTGCGACTCTTAACACATCAAAGTCAGGTCCAAACGGCACCGGTCCCAACTGGGACCCTTCGCCACCAACTTCTTCTGGAGACCACGCCGTGCTAATGTATGCTCTTGCCACTTGGACTAGCTCTGATCTATATTTTTTCCTTATATTTTTCTTCATTTCAGTTATAGCATGTTTAGACTGATTTTGATTTAAGTAACAGCATGGTTAGTTTGTATTGGTTTTTGAATTTTTTGAACTTTGGGGGGTTTTCTGACCGATGATTACTTCTTGACTGGTTGCATACTTATGTGATTACTTGCCCTTAAGCTTGCGAAAACTATTACTTCTGGATCACTGGCCTCCATCCTACCTCATCCCTTATCCTGTACCTTTAATAGGCCTCTACCAACCATGGAATCTTTTCCTTATCGTGGTATGATTTTCAATTCAAAGCTAACATTTGATTCCCAAGTTTCTCAGGTTACTAAACTCAGATTTCTATCCTGGAGGAGACTCTGGTGAGGTCCATTCATAGCTAGCTAGATTTTCCCACGTTCCACATGTTGATTCATGCTTTCGTAATGTCCAGACTCATTATTGTTATCCCATTTATTCCAGCATTGCCAAGTCCTCCCTTCATAGACTCCAAACTCTTCAGCTAGAATTAATCTCAGAAAGTTCTCATTGCTCTTTTTATAGAACAAAGTCAGCCTTTCGCTGTTGTCCCGGAAAGCTTAGGAAGGATGGCATTTTGATTTGCTTTAGACTCTGTACTGTTCAGCTACACTGTGTTATAGAATTTGAAGGTTGCCTTTGAGGTACTATTTATTTATTTGTTTGTTACATTTGTATCCCACATTTTCCCACCTATTTGCAGGCTCAATGTGGCTGACATAGTACCATAGAAGCATTCGCCAGTCTGGTAAAGAAACAAATACAGGTATATATTATATATATAAATGTAATTTTAAATACGGACAAGCCTATAAGAGCTGTATAATTGCTGAGTTTTACCTAGTTTTCTTTTGCGCTGCGATGAGCGTTCTTAAGTACGTATTTCCACAAAACAGCATGCCCTTGTTAACAGAACTGTGCTGTTCCAGGTAACAGCACTATGAACGGTTGTGTTTTAATTGACATTGAGACGAAACTCGTTCTATTTTGTCATTTGCCTTTATCAGCCTCTTCAAGCACAGTTGTTTGGATTACAATAACATACTCAGCTTTTTCTATTTTAGAATTTTTACTATGTGTTTGTGACACCATAATAAGATTTTCCTCAAACAGTAACAATGTTTGGTAAATACAGATACACTTACATGGGTAGCATGTACCATAGCAGTATGCAGTCATGAGAAATGTCATGCTGAAACAGAATTGTCCTTGTGCCAGCAAGATTTAGAAAATACCCGTTTGCTATTAAATCAGTCACGTAACAGATACAGGGAAGAGTAGAATAACTGTCAATTTTTGACTTCAGGGAAAGAGATTAGAACCAGAGAATTTTAATACACTGACACATTTGCAGTACCCATCCAAAAGAGCTTACTTTGCACAGGATACCCAAATATAGGCTACTTATTGGGCAAAATGGCTGCTGGTTAAACCAACTGCTGCCCAGTAAAAACAGCTGTAGATATGTTAAACAAAGAGAAATTGTCTAAGTTAAATGACAAAGCAGTGTACTGCTATCACGAGACATCTGGCATTGCTCCAAAAAGATTTGGAAACATTAAATAAATCACATAGGGGCCCTTTTACTAAACTGCGGTAAAAGGGGCCATGCGCTAGCAGCGGTGGCCATTTTTGCTGCACGCCGAGGCCCTTTTTACTGCAGCATGTAAAAAGCCTAAAAAAAGAAACGGCTATGTGGTAAGTTTGGACTTAACGCACAGCCATTCTGGGGGCAGCACTTACCGCTACCCACTGAAGTGGCGGTATGGGCTCCCACACTAACTCAGCAGTAACCAGGCAGCGCACTGTGCTACCCAATTACAGCTAGCTACCCCTGTGGTAATGTTTTTATTTATTTGCACATTTATATCCCACTTTTTTCCACAGGGATACGGACTCAAAGTGGCTTACAATGTACCGATAAGGCAACAGCCAGACCAGTTGTTTTACAAATACAATTTCATGAAAGAGGAGAGAAGGAACAGAGTTAGAAAAAATAGGGAGGGTAAGAAAGACTAAAAAAGGGCTATGGACAGATTAGTAGGAACGACTGTAGGTAATATGTGGACATTCTGAAGACGGCAGTCAGAGATAGGCTGGTCTGTGTTAAGACTCCGGATGCTGAGACGGTTCAGAGTAACTTGTACAACTGTCTACAAGGCAATCCATGATGGGGAGCAGGTGAAATACCCATCCAGACCAGGAGAAAGAAGCAGGCCACGATTAGAACTGTTGAAGGCAGGAAGAGATGTGAAGTGGCTGGACTGGCCAAGCCGGAATAGCATGTTGCAAGGAGCATTGAAAACTGCTTAACTGTCCACATCAGCTCCCTAAACGATGGATGCAGCAACCAGAAGATGAGGTTCTAAAAGGCCCAACGTCGCTGCTGCAATGAACAATGGTTGGTGAACGGAATTTTCTGGAATTTTCAGTGGCACTGGAAATGCCGTGCGCTGGGGGCGAACTACCGCCGGAGACCGCATTAGACCTGCAGTAGTTCCAGTTTGCTGTGCAGCAACCATTTAGTAAAAGGGCCCACTAGTGCAGTAACTGCTACTCTACCTACTGAGGGTTACAAACCAGCCAAAGCTTTGATTTTATAATTGCTTGACAAAGCAGGAATGGCTTCATGCCATATAAAGTCAGATCTCCCTCAGAGCAGAACTAGGCCTGATAATTTAGCTTGGCTGCTGGTGTTTTGTGATGCTTTAACACCTCCTAGTTATCATGAAATAAGTGAAATGTGTGACACCCTCAGAGTTTTATTTGAGCAAATGCCTAAGAAATGCTGGGAACGGATATACAAGGTCCTGACCCTGCACAAAGATCTGTCAAAACTGGAGCATCCCAGCATATACTTTCAATTTTGGCAAAGACAGATTTTCAGAAGCACAACTGAATGTCAACATCTCTGTTGATAATTAAAATCAGTACCTTCTAATGCAAAACCAAGAAATGATTTTAATGAGGTAGCCTCCATGGCTGGTGACCAAAGTGGGATTGATTCATTCCCCTCCTCCAAGCCTGAAGACTCCGCAGAAATAAGTAATGACAGGATAGCAAAGACGTACCCCTCTGCACAACTTAACTATAAGCAGAGGCCCAAGTGGGGAGATTTAGTGAGCAAATCTGAAAAACAAAGTAGCTGGAAAATTTATCAGGAAAGCAAAGATGGAAGAAAAAAATAGCCAATACTGTAAAATGAGGGAACAAAACTTTTTTTTTGTTTGTTTAAATATGTTAGGATTTAGTCAAAAGTGACATTAGACTCAAAGGTGAAGGGGAGGAATACATATAAGGTGATAAGGATAAGACAGCATTGCTTAACAAATATTTCTGTTCTGTGTTCACAGATCAAGGGCCAGGAGTAAGACTACAAAAGACAAACCAAAATAAGAATGGAAGAGTGGTAGACCCTGAACAATTTTCATAGGGTTGTGTTTGTGAAGAGCTAGCTAAACTAAAGATGGACAAAGTGATGGGGCTGGATGGCATACGTCCGAGGGTACTGAAGAAAGGAAAGTTCTGGCAGCTCCGTTGGATGACCTTTTCAGTGCTTCTCTAGAGTTGGGAGTGGTCCTTGAGGACTGGAGAAGGGTAGATGTGGTCCCTCTCCACAAAAGCCGAAGTAAGAAGGTTGAGAACCATAGAGCAGTCAATCTGACTTCTGTGGTAAGTAAATTAATGGAAATGCTTCTAAAATAGAGAATAGTGAGTTTTCTGGAACCCAAAGGATTGCAGGACCCGAGGTAGCATGGTTTCACTAGAGGCAAGTCTTGTCAGACTAATCTGACTAACTTATTTGATTGGATGACCAGAGAGTTGGATCAAGGGAGAGCACTAGATGTGGTGTACTTAGTTTATTTTTAAATCGTCTGTGCAGAACCATGTCAAAAGCTTTCCTAAAATCTAAGTGTCCTAGGTACTGTAAGTATCTGTACTGCTATGGATTTACAGCCTGCTTCACTGACAGAGACTACTCAATAATTATCGTAAATCCATAGCAGTACAGTACCCTAAAGGGACTGACTGGGTTAGGAACTGGTTGAATGAAAGGCGACAAAGGGTAGTGGTAAATGGACCTCATAATGAGGAAAAGGATGTTAACAGTGGTGTGCCACAAGGTTCAGTTCATGGGCTGGTTCTTTTTAACATTTTTATAAGCAATATTGCTGAACGGCTGTCTGGTAAGGTTGGCCTCTTTGCAGATGATACCAAAATCCGCAATAGGGTAGACAACCCTGATGGTGTGGAGAGCAAGAAGAGAAACCTAGTGAAGCCTGAAGAACGATCCAGAATTTGGCAGCACAAGATCTAATGTAAAAAAAAATGCAGGGTCATGCATTTGGGCTACAAAAACCCAAGAAAACATTACAGTTTAGGGCTAAAGTACTTTTGTGCATGAAAGAGTAGTGGTGCGGGAGGTTAACCCCCCCTCCATTAAGATTCAGTGTATCACAGACTTACATATTTTCCATCTACAATGCTAGCCTTGTGATGTCATCATATTGCATTGTGCACTGAAACACTTGTCATGACATGCCTGCCTTGAATCTAACAAAACTCTTGGCCACAATCCTGACACTGTTAACCTAGAGTCATCTGGGCCAAGTCAAAGGCATACAGTAGCCTTGGGCAAGGACATTTTGCTTATTCGGCACCATACAGTTTGGAGTCTCAGGATTCTTGTGCTTACCATATCTCTAGCAATCGGGCATGAACTAATCATATATTGTAAGGAGTATGGTAAGGAGTCTGGAGAAAGAAAGGGGGTGGGGAGGAACCCCAGCTACCAAAAAGGGAAAGATGATATGGTGGGGGTTCCAATCCTGCCCAAAAGGGACATAAGAGTAGAACACTACAAGTCCCAGAAAGCCCCAGGAGAGCACCTGGTAAGGGGGAGAAATAGGGTGCACCTCCCAGAGGCTCCAAAAGGGGGCCAACCAAAAAGGGAGAAAGCTGAAGCTCTACCCTGGTGGAAAAAGTGGTGGTGGAAAAAAGGGGCGGAGAAAGAACAACCCCAGAACCCGGTTAATGAGGGAAAAGGGAATCAGCTGGAGGGGGGGAGGGGAGAGGAGAAAATGGACTGGGCTCCAGAGGAGAGAGGAGGAGAGGAGCCAGAGGCGATGGAACAAGGAGAGCCAGAGGAGGTCCCTGAGGAACCGATGGAGCTGTTGGCTCTGACTCAGTCAGAGCAGGAGGTATAGGGGGCTGTCCGGGTCAAGCGGGAGGAGGTCAGGAGAAAAGGCTGACCAAGAGGGTGGGACCCGGAGGCTTTGAGCCCGCGCAAAGCCTTGCTACTTTGGAGACTGTGTTTGAAAAGCCAGGCTACATTTAGGGCTGTGTTTGGAAAGGCCCTGCTGCAAGTGGAACTGTGTTTAAAAGCCTTGCTACTTTGTGATACTGTGTTTGAAAAGCCTGGCTACATTTAGGGCTGTGTTTGGAAAAGCCCTGCTGCAAGTGGAACTGTGTTTAAAAGCCTTGCTACTTTGTGATACTGTGTTTGAAAAGCCTGGCTACATTTAGGGCTGTGTTTGGAAAAGCCCTGCTGCAAGTGGAACTGTGTTTAAAAGCCTTACTACTTTTTGAGACTGTGTTTGAAAAGCCAGGCTACATTTAGGGCTGTGTTTGCAAAGGCCCTGCTGCAAGTGGAACTGTGTTTAAAAGCCTTGCTACTTTTTGAGACTGTGTTTGAAAAGCCAGGCTACATTTAGGGCTGTGTTTGGAAAGGCCCTGCTGCAAGTGGAACTGTGTTTAAAAGCCGTGCTACTTTTTGAGACTGTGTTTGAAAAGCCAGGCTACATTTAGGGCTGTGTTTGGAAAGGCCCTGCTGCAAGTGGAACTGTGTTTAAAAGCCTTGCTACTTTGTGGTACTGTGTTTGAAAAGCCTGGCTACATTTAGGGCTGTGTTTGGAAAAGCCCTGCTGCAAGTGGAACTGTGTTTAAAAGCCTTGCTACTTTTTGAGACTGTGTTTGGAAAGCCAGGCTACATTTAGGGCTGTGTTTGGAAAAGCCCTGCTGCAAGTGGAACTGTGTTTAAAGGCCTTGCTACTTTTTGAGACTGTGTTTGAAAAGCCGGGCTACATTTAGGGCTGTGTTTGGAAAGGCCCTGCTGCAATTGAAACTAGGTGTAAAAGCCTTGCTGTAAATTGAAAGGTGATGGAAACAGCCTGTCTCCCCAGGGAGCCGGGTTTTGAGTTGAAAGATCCCTAAGGAAGTGGGACAACAGAGGAAAAGGGCTCTGAGCTGAGGACCAGCAGGTTCCTTTCTACAAATGGTGGCAGTGGTGGGATCTTTCTACAGGACCTGTCGCTAGAGAGGAGACTGGGATCAGACGGAGGGAGAAGCCCCTCGGAAGGGCCAACGTGGAGAAAGGCGCAGACCCATCTGGGGTTCCGGTAAGCGGGCCGGACGGGGGAGGGGAGATAAAAAAGGGGTCAGGAAAAGGGCCCAACATAAAAAGGGGTAATCGCCCTTGGAGGAGTTTTCTCTGTTGTTTTTCCCCAGGTGGTGGTGCCGGCCTCGAGATGGACCCCAAGGAGATCTTCGGATGGATGACTCTGCAATTTCAAAAACAACAGGAGCTGACCGCCAAAATAGTCGAAGACTCCCTGACCGCCGCTCGCGATCAACAGCAACCCGTACTGCACATGCTGCAGGATTTTTTTCAGAGAGGAGCTGCTACTCCCCGTGAGGAGGGAGCTGGAACTAATGGACAAGGGATCGGAGCAGGAGGAGCGGTAGGACCTGTATCCCTACATTCACTTAACTGGGGAAAATTGTCAGAACAAGATAATGTGGACGATTTTTTAACGGCATTTGAAAGGGTGGCTGGGGCGGCGGGGTGGCCAGGAGAGCAATGGGCTATGAGGTTAGTGCCTTCTTTGTCAGGGGAGGCATTGGCAGCCTTTAGGGATTTATCTCCTGTAGATGCTGCCAATTATGCAAGACTGAAGGAGGCTATTAAAGACCGATATGGCCTCAGTACCCAAGCTTACAGACGCAAGTTTAGAGCCACAAAATGGGAAAAGGGTACCCCCCCTAGAGCCGTAGCAAATAAACTTATGGATTTAGTAAAAAAATGGCTGGAGCCCGAGCAACATAGCCTGCAAGAGGTATTGCAGGAGTTGGTGGTGGAGCAATTCCTTCAGGGGCTTCCCGAAGGAATTAGGGCTGAATTAATAAAGAGGGGATGTAAGACGGTGGAGGGGGTGACGGCTGGGTTGGAGTGTTACCTAGAAGCCCAGCAGTGGGGTACCCCAGGGCTGGAAGGAGGAAAAGCCCGGGTGGTAGAGAAAGAGGGGCCCCCCAAAGTTTCCCTCATCAAGCCAGAGACCCCGACTTGGGGTAGGAAGCCCGAGGTAGTTGCAGGCCCGAGTAAAAAGGCTGCCCCTTTTGGGAACAGGGGGTGTTTTAAGTGTGGTAGCGCTGGACATTTAAAAAAGGATTGCCAGTGGCGGGAGGGATGGATCTCGCGTCTGGAAAAAGGGGGTATGCCCCGGTACCTGACTCAGGTTAAGGTAGAGGGGGTACCCGTTACGGCAATGTTAGACTCAGGCGCAGATCAGTCCATGATCTCTAGAGGGCTCTGGGAACAGATACGGAGGAGGAGACCCCCGGGGAGGGAGATCTATGAAGGAAAAGTGGCCATACAATGTATTCATGGGGCTAAGACGCCTTATGCCCTCCACAGGGTCAACTTACAGGGACCCCTGGGGGACATAAAGCTTGCGGTGGCTATTCTGCCCAGATTACCCCAAGATATGATCTTAGGAAGGGATTGGCCCCAGTTTAGGGAATGTATGGGAGAAAAAAAAGTGTTGGTTACCACCAGAGCTCAGTCTAGCCGTGAGGCAGATAGGGGCGGGGAGGACCTCGGGGGTGTTTTTCCTTTTCAAGGCGAGGTCCTGGGGGATCCAGGCCGAGAAAGGAAAGGAAAATCCTTGAAAAGAAAGGAACAGAAGGATAGGAGGCTCTTCAGAGGGTACAGAGGGAAAGTTACCTGCCGGTGGCCCCGGAGGAATTGAGGGAAGTTTCCCCAATTTCACCGAGAGCAGGCCACAGACCCTACTCTGGAGTAGGCGTGGGAGAGGGCCCACCAGGGGGAAGGCCAGGCAGCCTCCGGGTTCATGGTGGACGGGAATATATTGTATAGGAAGGTGCCTAGCTGGGAGAACTCGGGGGGAGGGAAACAGCTAGTGGTACCCCGGGCGTTCCGTTCTCTGGTGGTAAGGCTGGCCCATGATCATCCCCTGGGGGGGCATAAGGGCTCCCAAGCTACACTAAACCAAATATTGGCCCGATTTTATTGGCCAGGGATTTATGGGGAGGTGGAAAGATACTGTAAATCCTGTCCCAACTGTCAAAAGGTATCAGACAGATTCCCTCCAAAAGCCCCTTTAATGCCGCTGCCTAGGGTAGACCAACCTGGGAGGAGAATGGCCATGGATATCGTGGGGCCGGTGACAAGGTCACAGAGAGGGTTCCTCTACGTGTTAGTGGTGATGGACATGGCCACCCGATATCCATGGGCCCTGCCCTTAAGGAATATTTCGGCGAGGAATATCGCTAGGGAGCTTATAAAAATTTTTTGCGAGGTAGGGTTCCCCCAAGAAGTATTGACCGACCGGGGGTCCAATTTTATGTCGCAGACATTGAGGCAGGTATGGGAGGCCTTTGGAATAAAACATATACGCACGGCGGCTTACCATCCCCAAACAAATGGGATGGTAGAACGCTTTAACCGGATCTTAAAGGGTATGCTAAAAAAAAGCCTTGGGGGCGGACAGGACCGGGTGGGACCAGCTTTTACCATTCGTGTTGTACGCCTACAGGGAAAAGGTGCAAGCCTCCTTAGGGGTTTCTCCTTTTGAATTAATGTTTGGGAGGCGCCCCAGGGGTATGTTAGATATAGTGCAGGAGCACTGGGTGCCCCCCGAAACAACCGATAAAACCGTGGTGGAGTATTTACAGGATCTAAGGGGCCGGTTAGATAGGATACAAGAATATGCCCAAGACCAACTAGAACATAGCCAAGAACAACAGAAAGGGTATTATGACAAAGGGACCCGGGGAAGGGAGTTTTCCCCAGGGGATAGGGTCCTGATATTAATTTCGGAAGATCCACATAGGTTCTCCTCCCGGTGGAAAGGACCTTGGGTGGTAAGGAGGAGACTCGGACCCCTCACCTATGAGGTGGCGAATGAGAGGGGTAGAGTACAAACATTTCACGTTAATCTAATGAAGCCCTGGGTAGCTAGGGTAGGGTATCAAACCTGTGAGGAAGAAAGGGGGGGCGAGGAGTTAGGGCCTCAAATAAGGGAGATTTTTAAGCACGGCGAGCCCGGAGTTAATCCCCAGTTACCCCAGGAGAAAAGGAAGGAAATAGGAAGGCTCTTAGAGCGCTTTAAGGATGTGTTGACGGCCTGTCCGGGGAGTACCCACTTAGTAGAGCACGAGATAATCACCGAGCCGGGGAAGATCGTAAGGCAAAGGCCCTATAGACTCTCCCCGATGAAGAGGAGGGAAGTCATTACCCAAGTACAAGAAATGTTAGACTTTGGGGTAATTGAGGAGTCCCATAGTCCTTGGTCCAGCCCGGTAGTGTTAGTACCTAAGCCTGAAGGCGAATGGAGATTTTGTATTGATTTCAGGCAGCTTAATACGATCTCCCAAACGGATGCTTATCCTATGCCGTATATAGAAGAGCTAGTGGACCGGTTGGGAGCTGCTCAGTATTTGACTACTCTCGATTTAACAAAAGGGTACTGGCAAATCCCCCTGTCTCACGAGGCCCAAGCGAAGACCGCTTTTAGTACCCCCATGGGCTTATACCAATTTAAAAGGCTGCCTTTTGGCCTCAATTCAGCTGCGGCCAGCTGCCAACGCTTGCTTGACCAAGTCCTCAGACCACATCAGACCTATGCTGCAGCATATATGGATGATGTGGTAATCCACAGTGAGGACTGGGACACCCATTTAAAGCAGGTAGGGGCAGTGCTGCAAGCTTTACGGGAGGCGGGTCTTACCCTTAACCCTAAAAAGTGCTGCTTTGCCCAATATAGGGTCAAGTACTTAGGCTATAACGTAGGCCGAGGAGAGGTGCGGCCTTTATTGAACAAAGTTCAAAGCATCCAAGAATTTCCTCGGCCCAGCCGGAAAAAACAGTTGCGGCGATTCCTAGGTATGGTGGGCTATTACAGGCGATTCATCCCTCACTTTTCCGAAATCGCTACTCCCTTAACAGATATGTTGAAGGGTAAGAACCCCGATCAGCTGAGATGGGGGGAGGAGGAGTTGCGGGCCCTAGAGCAGATGCAGAATGCCCTGTGCCAGGAATCGGTGTTGAAGGCAGTAGATTTCAGAAAACCTTTTATCCTGCAAACCGATGCTTCGGGTAGGGGGGCTAGGGGCGGTGCTGTCTCAAGAACACGAAGAGGCAGAGCACCCTGTTCTGTATCTGAGCCGAAAACTCCTACCACATGAGACCCATTATTCCACCATAGAGAAGGAGTGTCTAGCCATAAGATGGGCGGTGCAGGAATGTACAGTCTATCTGGAAGGGCGCCCCTTCAAGTTGGTGACGGATCATGCTCCACTGAAGTGGCTTAATTTAATGAAAAACAACAATGGAAGGCTGATGCGCTGGTATTTAGCCTTGCAACCCTTCCAGTACACAGTGGAGCATCGTCCGGGGAGGTGTCTGGCGAATGTGGACGCCCTATCCCGGGTAGGGGACAATACAGAGGAAAAGGGAAAACGGGGGGGGAGTGAAAGCTTAAGGGGGGGGGGGGTATGTAAGGAGTATGGTAAGGAGTCTGGAGAAAGAAAGGGGGTGGGGAGGAACCCCAGCTACCAAAAAGGGAAAGATGATACGGTGGGGGTTCCGATCCTGCCCAAAAGGGACATAAGAGTAGAACACTACAAGTCCCAGAAAGCCCCAGGAGAGCACCTGGTAAGGGGGAGAAATAGGGTGCACCTCCCAGAGGCTCCAAAAGGGGGCCAACCAAAAAGGGAGAAAGCTGAAGCTCTACCCTGGTGGAAAAAGTGGTGGTGGAAAAAAGGGGCGGAGAAAGAACAACCCCAGAACCCGGTTAATGAGGGAAAAGGGAATCAGCTGGAGGGGGGGAGGGGAGAGGAGAAAATGGACTGGGCTCCAGAGGAGAGAGGAGGAGAGGAGCCAGAGGCGATGGAACAAGGAGAGCCAGAGGAGGTCCCTGAGGAACCGATGGAGCTGTTGGCTCTGACTCAGTCAGAGCAGGAGGTATAGGGGGCTGTCCGGGTCAAGCGGGAGGAGGTCAGGAGAAAAGGCTGACCAAGAGGGTGGGACCCGGAGGCTTTGAGCCCGCGCAAAGCCTTGCTACTTTGGAGACTGTGTTTGAAAAGCCAGGCTACATTTAGGGCTGTGTTTGGAAAGGCCCTGCTGCAAGTGGAACTGTGTTTAAAAGCCTTGCTACTTTGTGATACTGTGTTTGAAAAGCCTGGCTACATTTAGGGCTGTGTTTGGAAAAGCCCTGCTGCAAGTGGAACTGTGTTTAAAAGCCTTGCTACTTTGTGATACTGTGTTTGAAAAGCCTGGCTACATTTAGGGCTGTGTTTGGAAAAGCCCTGCTGCAAGTGGAACTGTGTTTAAAAGCCTTGCTACTTTGTGATACTGTGTTTGAAAAGCCTGGCTACATTTAGGGCTGTGTTTGGAAAAGCCCTGCTGCAAGTGGAACTGTGTTTAAAAGCCTTACTACTTTTTGAGACTGTGTTTGAAAAGCCAGGCTACATTTAGGGCTGTGTTTGCAAAGGCCCTGCTGCAAGTGGAACTGTGTTTAAAAGCCTTGCTACTTTTTGAGACTGTGTTTGAAAAGCCAGGCTACATTTAGGGCTGTGTTTGGAAAGGCCCTGCTGCAAGTGGAACTGTGTTTAAAAGCCGTGCTACTTTTTGAGACTGTGTTTGAAAAGCCAGGCTACATTTAGGGCTGTGTTTGGAAAGGCCCTGCTGCAAGTGGAACTGTGTTTAAAAGCCTTGCTACTTTGTGGTACTGTGTTTGAAAAGCCTGGCTACATTTAGGGCTGTGTTTGGAAAAGCCCTGCTGCAAGTGGAACTGTGTTTAAAAGCCTTGCTACTTTTTGAGACTGTGTTTGGAAAGCCAGGCTACATTTAGGGCTGTGTTTGGAAAAGCCCTGCTGCAAGTGGAACTGTGTTTAAAGGCCTTGCTACTTTTTGAGACTGTGTTTGAAAAGCCGGGCTACATTTAGGGCTGTGTTTGGAAAGGCCCTGCTGCAATTGAAACTAGGTGTAAAAGCCTTGCTGTAAATTGAAAGGTGCTGGAAACAGCCTGTCTCCCCAGGGAGCCGGGTTTTGAGTTGAAAGATCCCTAAGGAAGTGGGACAACAGAGGAAAAGGGCTCTGAGCTGAGGACCAGCAGGTTCCTTTCTACAATATCAAGATGCTAGTTTGATTTGAAGGACACTTCTGATAACATCATTGATAAAAGATGCACCTGCAAAGTATAGGTCAGCACTAATCAAGAATACCACTATATCACAAGGACTAAGGTCATCAACCATCTGCCTGCATTGCCAGAGCCTTCAGTGACAACTAAAGGTGTATGCTTTTGTTTTATTCTAAAAGCAAGTGATCATTCTAGTTGTTATGTCAAATTTTATTGGAAACATTTTAATTCTAATCTTTTCTTCTGTATAGTTTTGGTTTTATGTACAAAGGCAACATATAAAAAAATTTTCTATTAGTTCAGTGTGATCCTTGTGAGTAAATAATAAGAGGGAATTCTGAATTCTAGGTCAACTATTAGTTTACAGTTTACTGAACGTGCTATACCGCTCAACTTTATGCAAGAATACAGTGGAGTACAATATCAAATTTTTTAAAAGTGAGGAAAAGACCTCCAAAATCATGACAGGACAGCACAAGCACTCAATTAAAACACAATTCAAACAATAAAATTATTAAGTAATAAAGTAACAATAAAATGAGGCAAATGGACAAATTGAAGAGTAGCAAATAGCCAGGACTGGATGGTATACATCCCAGAGTATTGATACAATTGAAAAATGAACTTGCAGAACTATTTTTAGTTAATATGTAATTTATCTTTAAAATAAAGTGTGGTACCGGAAGATTGCAGGGTGGCCAATGTAACACCAATTTTTAAAAAGGGTCCCAGCGCTGATCCAGGAAATTACAGACCAGTGAGCCTGATGTCGGTGCTGGACAAAATGGTAGAGATTATTATTAACAACAAAATTACAGAGCATATTCAAAAGCATGGATTAATGAGACAAACAGGCTTATTTTTGAAAGAGAAGGGCGCCCATCTTTCAACACAAATCGGAAGATGGGCATCCTTCTCACAGGGTCGCCCAAATCGGCGTAATCAAAAGCCAATTTTAGGCGTCCTCAACTGCTTTCCATCGCTGAAACGACCAAAGTTCACGGGGGCGTGTCAGTAGCATAGCGAAGGCGGGACTGGGGCATGCATAACACATGGGCGTCCTCGGCCGATAATGGAAAAAAGAAGGGCATTCCTGACGTACACTTGGGCGACTTTACTTGGTCCTTTGTTTTTTACGACTAAGCCACAAAAATGTGCCCTAAATGACCAGATGACCACCGGAGGGAATCGGGGATGAGCTTCCCTTACTCCCCCCCCCAGTGGTCACTAACCCCCTCCCACTCTAAAAAAAAAAAAAAAAAAATTTCCAGCCTCTATGCCAGCCTCAAATATCATACCCAGCTCCATGACAGCAGTATGCAGATCCCTGGAGCAGTTTTAGTGGGTACTGCAGTACACTTCAGGCAGGCGGACCCAGGCCCATCCCTCCCTACCTGTTACACTTGTGGAGGAAAGAGCGAGCTCTGCAAAACCCACCAGAAACCCACTGTACCCACATCTAGATGCCCCCCTTCATCCCTAAAGGCTATGATAGTGGTGTACAGTTGTGGGGAGTGGGTTTGGGGGGGGGGGGGGTTGGGGAGCTCAGCAGACAAGGTAAGGGAGCTATGCACCTGGGAGCTTTTTCTGGTCCACTGCAGTGCCCCCTAGGGTGCCCAGTTGGTGTCCTGGATGTAATGCGGCAGTTCTACAAATTGAAGAGTAGCAAATCTCCTGGACCGGATGGTATTCATCCCAGAGTACTGATAGAACTGAAAAATGAGCTTGTGGAGCTGTTGTTAGAAATATGTAATTTATCCTTAAAATCGAGCGTGGTACTAGAAGATAGGAGGGTGGCCAATGTAACGCCGATTTTTTAAAAAGGTTGCAGAGGAGATCCGGGAAATTATAGACCGGGGAGTCTGATGACACAAAGTTATTCAAAGTCGTTAAATCGCGACAGGATTGTGAAAAATTACAAGACGACCTTACGAGACTGGGAGACTGGGCGGCTAAATGGCAGATGATGTTTAATGTGAGCAAGTGCAAGGTGATGCATGTGGGAAAAAAGAACCCGAATTATAGCTACGTCATGCAAGGTTCCACGTTAGGAGTTACGGACCAAGAAAGGGATCTGGGTGTCGTCGTCGATAACACACTGAAACCTTCTGCTCAGTGTGCTGCTGCGGCTAAGAAAGCGAATAGAATGTTGGGTATTATCAGGAAAGGTATGGAAAACAGGTGTGAGGATGTTATAATGCCGTTGTATCGCTCCATGGTGCGACCGCACCTTGAGTATTGTGTTCAATTCTGGTCGCCGCATCTCAAGAAAGATATAGTAGAATTGGAAAAGGTGCAGCGAAGGGCGACTAAAATGATAGCGGGGATGGGACGACTTCCCTATGAAGAAAGACTAAGGAGGCTAGGGCTATACAGCTTGGAGAAGAGACGGCTGAGGGGAGACATGATAGAGGTATATAAAATAATGAGTGGAGTGGAACAGGTGGATGTGAAGCATCTGTTCACGCTTTCCAAAAATACTAGGACTAGGGGGCATGCGATGAAACTACAGTGTAGTAAATTTAAAACAAATCGGAGAAAATTTTTCTTCACCCAACGTGTAATTAAACTCTGGAATTCGTTGCCAGAGAAAGTGGTGAAGGCGGTTAGCTTAGCAGAGTTTAAAAAGGGGTTGGACGGTTTCCTAAATGACAAGTCCATAAACCGCTACTAAACGGACTTGGAAAACTCCAAAATTCCAGGAATAACATGTATAGAATGTTTGTACGTTTGGGAAGCTTGCCAGGTGCCCTTGGCCTGGATTGGCCGCTGTCGTGGACAGGATGCTGGGCTCGATGGACCCTTGGTCTTTTCCCAGTATGGCATTACTTATGTACTTACTGTATGTTGGTGCCAGGCAAAATGGTAGAGACTATTTTTTTTAAACTTTTAAAATGAATTAATTTATTCAACACTGTTAATTAAACCACCAATTTCCACTATATTTGACAGTGCACCTTTGTTCCTTTTCACAGATAATCAACTTTTTCCTCAATACTGGACATGACAGTAACATATCAGATAAGTATACATTCTACTTAAGCAAAAGTTCATATGCTAACGTGCATGTAACACCATAAAATAATTTCTAGATTTTTTTAACTTATAAGAATTGATTCTTTGTGTATTTTTCCCCCTTTCCAGGTTCTTCTTCAGGTAAACGAATCAGGTAAGTATAAGTCTATAGTTTTATTTCACTTCTCTTTATATTTCAAAAATTTTTATTGATGATAAACAACGGAAATAACTACATCCAATGTCTGGCATATACAGAAATGCCTCCATCAAAGCTTCAATACATAAATACATTGGCAAAATCATCATGAAACACTTTTAGCATTTTTCCCTCCCCCCCCCCCCCCCTTCCCCTTTAGGCCTCCCTCCATCCCCTTTGCCAATATTACCAATGTACCCGAAACAATCTACATATTCTACCTGCTATATTATTAGTTCCGTTAACAAGCATTATATAAGACTGCATAACTCTAAATGGCCTATTCTTAACCCGTCCCCTCCGCCCTCCACAGTCCACCCTACCCTACCCAGTGCAACGCTCAAATAGCCTGACATCCACAGTTACCCATGCCAAGGAAGCTTATTCAGAATCTGACCATGTGCCCTTGGCGATATTTTATTTAAATATGCCCCCCATACTGCTAGAAACCTCCGCTGCCTTCCCAGCAACAGACCCGCACCCCTAGCTTCCCACATCATTAATTCATGCAATTTATTCCTCCAATGCCAGAAGGAGGGAGGGTGATCCTGTGTCCAATAGATAAATATGCATTTCTTTCCCAGTATACAAGCCTTCCCCAAGAACAACTTTTCTCCTCTTGTACCAATTCGCCATAAACAGGGCGCACTAAATAACGCTCTCATAAGTTAACCCAAAAGTTCGACCCAAGACCTCCTGTAAAAATTGAGGTATTGCTGACCAATATGTGGCGATCCTTCTGCAACACCACAAACCATGAAAAAGTGTAGCCTCAGCTCTTTTGCATTTCGGACAACACTGTAATTCCCTGACCCCCATATAAAAGGCCTGTCTATGGGAGATGTATGCTCTGTGTACCGATCTGAAATGACACTCCTGCAGCTCTGCACTATGCACCATTCGAGGGCCACTTTGAAGGGTTGCCAATAACAACTGGGCGGATATCGGTCTGCCCACCTCCGTGCTCCACCTGTCCGCAATCACCTGTAAATCCTGGGCGCACTCCCGTTTGCATAGTTCTCTGTTAAACCATGAAATCGATACATAACCTACAGCATCCCCTTCTAACAATTCACATAGCTGCTCTCCAAAACGAGGTGACAAACTACCACTCGGCAATGAGCGCACATAATGAGTCAATTGAACATAAGCCAATATGCTAGATGGGCCCCGCCCACAAAGTTCCACAAATGCCAGGTAATCCAAAAGGGAGCCATCCTGCTACATTAAACTTTCCAGATTGGTCACTCCCTTTTCTTGTAATTGGCAGAACATCTTAGTGTCCTGTCCCGGTGAAAAATCCGGGTTTCCCCGCAGTGGAAGCCACATGCTACTTAAGGGGTTCTGTCCCCATAACCTAAGTGTTACTCTCCACAATTGCCACAAAGGCCGAAGCAAAATACTCCTTCTAAATTGTTCTGGTAAATTCCCCCCAGCAACATGAAGCAGCGAGACCACATGCCATGGTCTAAAATAGTCCCTTTCCAATCCCAAATCTGTATAGTAAGTAAAACCTAACACCCAATCCCGTAAATATCGCAGCACACACACTTGATTATACTTTCTAAGATCAGGGAATCCCAATCCCCCGGATCCGGTGTTGCCCACCACGAATTTCCACTTCATTTTTGACTTCCGTCCTCCCCAACAAAACCGTGCCGCCGACTTGTAGAATGCCACCAGATCTCTCCTGGTAAGCCAGAGGGGCAAGACTTGTAATACATAAAACCACCACGGAAAAACGATCATTTTAAGCAAGTGCACCCTACCCAAAAACGATACCGGCAAAGCCAACCAATTGGCCAGTTGATCCTTCGTCTCCTGCAGTAGTTTAGATATATTGATCTTATATAACACTGAAGTGTCCATTGCTAATTGTATTCCCAAATACCGAAACTTCCCTGGCGCCCACTTCAGGGGAAACCCCTCTCCCCATGAGTATCTTATATCTTCCGAGCTCACCAATACCTCTGATTTCAAGAGGTTCAATTGAAATCCAGAAAAGTCCCCAAATTCCACTAAGCTTTCCATAAGATTTGGCCAGGATGTTTTTGGTTCCGTTATAAGCATTAATAGCATCTGCAAATGCTGCTGATTTAAAGGTATGCTTCCCAATTTGTACCCCCTTTATGCCCTGATTAAGTTGAATCTCTCGCAATAAAGGGTCCAGAGTTAAAACAAAGAGCAACGGTGACAATGGGCACCCCTGCCTTGTCCCCCTATTGATCGGGAAACTGTCTGACAACAATCCGTTAATATACACTTGTGCCTGCAGTTCTGCATATAGCGCTCTCACTGCTTTCAAATACCCTCCTCCTATACCATATGCTTCCAAGACCCCATACATGAATCCCCAATCGACCCGGTCGAACGCTTTTTCAGCGTCAAAGCTTATTAGTAAAGCCGGGGTCCCTTCCCTTCTGACCTATTCTAGTGCCGCTAATATCCTCCGCATATTTTTCGCTATTACCCGCCCACAAATGAACCCCACTGCGATTCTGCCATCAAAGATGGAAGAACTCTAGAGAGCCTATTCGCCATAATCTTGGCCAGAAGCTTTACCTCCGTGTTAAGCAATGAAATTGGGCGATAAGATTCTGGTCGGTCAGCTGGTTTACCAGGTTTTGGTATAACTATAATTTGGGCTGCATTTAGATGTCTAGGCAGCTGTTCCTGTTGGATAATGCTATTGAAAACCTGTCAACAACGGGCTGATCTCCGACTTCAGTTTATAAAATTCACACCGAAAACCATCTGGCCCGGGGGCTTTCCCCAATGCCCCCTTTTGAATTACCCACTCCACCTCTTCCACAGTCACCGGAGCACCTAGCCTAATCATTTCAGACTCCGTGATCCTAGGCAACTCCATGCTGGACAGATATACCTCACTGTTCTCCTGCAGTGAGTCCTGCACCTCATATAACCTGGCAAAAAACTCGGAGAAAACTTTATTAATAGCTTTGTCTACATGATGTCTCTGGCCATTGGAGTCCATTAATGTGGACACCTTAGAACGACCCACGCTCCCCTTTGCCAACCTTGCCAGAAGACCACTACTTTTATTTGCAAACCTGTAAAATTGATATTTATAATAATCCTGTGATCGCTTCGCCCGGCCATGTAACAATTCATTTAAACTTTGTTGTGCCTCCAACAGCTGCTTTTTCACCCGTAAAGAATTGGCCTCCCCAAATTGCCTACAGAGAAGAGTTACCCGCCTCTCCAAACATAGCACCTCTCTGTTGCGCACCTTCTTCTTATGACTAACATAGGAGATAATTTCTCCTCGAAGGACTGCTTTAGCCGTCTCCCAATACAAACCAGGATTAGATCTATGCTGTTCATTGGTTTCAGCATACAGTTTCCATTTCAATGCTAAAAATGGCAGGAAATGACTATCCCTATATAGAAAGGAAGGAAAGCGCCAACCACTCCCTACAGAGGCAGATTCACCACTTTAGTTGCACCTCGACCCAAGCATGGTCTGAGACCATTATGGGCCCTATCCTAGTTTCTTCAACCTGCGTTAAAAGGTCCTGTGAGATCAATATATAATCAAGTCTGGACAGGGTGTCATGTACT
The DNA here is from genome assembly GCF_901765095.1 of Microcaecilia unicolor. Taxonomy (NCBI): domain Eukaryota; kingdom Metazoa; phylum Chordata; class Amphibia; order Gymnophiona; family Siphonopidae; genus Microcaecilia; species Microcaecilia unicolor. The sequence continues at coordinate 132,570,152 of NC_044037.1, forward strand.
CTAGATATATGTGTATAGTCTCGCTCCAGGGGATTGAGTGTTCTCCAAACATCTATCACTCCCAATGCTGATTGAAAAAGCAGCACCCCTCGTTCTGTTCTAGCCAGTTCCCTACCCGTTGGGTCAGAGCGATCTAACCTCAGGTCTACCACATCATTCATATCCCCTCCCATCATTATCGGCACATCTCCCAAGCCCAAGATCTGTTTAATCACCCCCTTAAAAAACTCCCTCTCAAACACATTCGGGGCGTATATATTGCACAATAACATCGGCTGACGTTCCAGAACTACTGACGCCAACACAAACCGTCCCCCTGGGTCTACTATAACCTTCTTAGTTTCCAGATGTAACCCTTTCTTTATTAAGATCACCACACACCCCCTCCTTCCCGCTGCCGGCGCCTCATACAGTGTTCCCACCCATCACTTTTGTAATTTCCGATGTTCTTTCGCTGAAAGGTGTGTCTCCTGCAGAAAGGCAACGGAGGCTCCCCTATCTCTCAGTACTTTTAACAATTTTTGTCATTGAATGGGTGAGTGTATACCCCCCACATTCCAAGATATTATCTTCAATCCCGACATATCAACCTACCCCCTCCTTTCCCCACTGAACTCTTGTTTCTAATATATATCCTTCCACCACCCCAAAACCAAGGGAATGTCCCAGCCTCCATTCCCCCTAGCATGACATGAAGTCTCCAAAGCCCTATGAAACCCCTAACACCACAGCCTAACACCTTAAGCGTTGCACTACCCTCCCTCCCCTTGCCCCTCCCCATCCCAACCCCCCTTCCCCCTCCCACTCCCCCAAACCCTTCATCAGTCCGGAAACTACCCAGAACCCTTCCGTTTCAGAGCTTGAAGCCACCCTTCCCAATTACTCCTATTAACCTCTATCCCCCTTCATCCTTACAACGACATCCGCCCTTCACCTGACTTTCAGTCTCAATGTGAAGTTAACCTTACCCATCTTGACAAACAAAACTCATTCCCTCCCCCCCCCCAACAACCCCACACAGCAATTGCCATAATGACCTTAGAAGACAGTCATAAATCATAAATAGCTCAGAACCAATCCTCCACACTCCCCATTTCCACCCTCCCCCCAGGCACTCCCCATTACTCTCTCCCGCTGACTCATCCTATCGGGCCCTCCCTCTAACCGTGTTCACTCAACCTCCATTCACATTCTCTCCTGTCCCCCATTCAATCTTTTATTCCTTCAAACATCCTCCTCATTCAATCTATCCAAACATATTCACCCATTGCTCACTACCCCCGTCCCTCCAGCATCTTATTATCAGTCCTTCTGTTTATCTTCCCCATCTATACTAATTCCCGTAAGAACAAGGGTAGTTCTAAGTAATTAAACACCCCCACTCTCTGCCCCTACCCAACTGCAAGTTAACTGATGCACATCCTGAGAGTGTCTAGTCGATCTTTTCTCACTGTTCTCTCCGCTTAATCAGCGCTCTCAATGTCCAAATCCAGGCACTTCTGTGTCCATATATTACAACATGAGTCCACAAGGTTCCAAACAACATCAAAGTCCCAAAACGTACAGCCCTCAGTCCAAAAGCTGCATCCAACATAACTGTAAACAAATTATTCTGTCAGCTCCACTTAGTCATTAGATGTCATAGTCCTGCTTGCCTGTCACTCCAGCACGCACTCCCTCACTCTGATTCCGGCCTCGAGCTCATCAAATTATCCAGATAACTTTTGGCTTCCTCCACCCGCTCAAAATAATGAGCTTGATCAAGGTCCATGATTTTCAATTTTGCTGGATACAAAAGGCTAAAACGAATTTTTTGATCAAAATGTTTGGAGCATACCGGAACAAACGCTTTCCGGGCTGCTGCCACCTTAGTGGAATAGTCTTGAAAGCAAAGAATTTGACTATTCTGGTAGCGCAACTGCTTGCCTCCTCATAGGATCTGTATTTTATGGGCATCATTAAGCACTTTAAATATGGTCACCCTTGGACGAGTTTCTCCTTCCCGTCGTGGGCCCAGCCTGGGTGCCCTTTCCACACAGAACTCCCCCGCCAAATCTGGGAGCTCCGCCGCCTCCGGTATCCATTTTTCCAAAAAGCTCCTTAGGTCTTTTTCTCCCAGGGACTCCAGAAGACCGATCAGTCTTAAGTTATTTCGCCAGGAGCGATTTTCGATATCCTCCAATTTCTCCTCCAGAACTGTTATACGCTTATGCAGTGCTGGGTTCTCGTCCGAGAGTTTCTGCACCGTGTCCTCCATACTTCCCACTCTTTGCTGCACCTCTCGGAGATCCATCACCATGTTTGCATACCTCTCCTCCATGCCATCGAGTTTCTCAAGTATTTTTTGGAATTTGCAGTCTACTGAATGTTACCGCCTCTGACACCTCTCGAATGATCTCTGCCACCCACTGTGAGCTCGGAGTCGGGGACGGCGGTTGACTCTTATCCGCCATCTTGGCCACCACTCCTCGCCCTTTCTCTCGGCTCTCTTTTCTCACTGCCTTTGACGCCATCCTCTCCTAAAACCACCGCCATTTCCAGTCCACGATCTGCGCTTTTTATCTAATTCAGGTTACTTTCACTTCAGGGAGATATAAGCTGATTCAGAACACTGATTCTGTCGGGTGCTACGGAGCAGCGAGACACCACTTCCTCACTCCTCCATAGCCCAACCGAAAGTCATTTCGGTAGAGAGTATTATTAAGAACAAAATTACAGAGCATATTCAAAAGCATGGATTAATAAGACAAAATCAACATGGATTTAGTGAAGGGAAATCTTGCCTCACCAATCTACTACATTTCTTTAAAGGGGTGAACAAACGTGGATAAAGGGGAGCCGGTTGATATTGTGTATCTAGATTTTCAGAAGGCATTTGACAAAGTACCTCATGAAAGACTCCAGAGGAAATTGGAGAGTCATGGGATAGGAGGTAGTGTTCTATTGTGGATTAAAAACTGGTTAAAAGATAGAAAACAGAGAGTAGGGTTAAATGGTCAGTATTCTCAATGGAGAAGGGTAGTTATTGGGGTTCCCCAAGGCTCTGTGCTGGGACCGCTGCTTTTTAACAAATTTATAAATAAACTAGAGATCACAGGCCCTAAGACTTCTCCCGGGAAGAGGGTGTATACAGCTCTTGTATCTAATTCTGGTTAGAGGCCTTTTAACAAGGGGTAGGGGATGGGTGTGCAACTTGAAACAGTTTGATGACCGTCGGTATGTACTCTTGTTATGTATGTTCTCCTAATGGAATTCTATATGGAAAAAAGTAACTGGATTTGTTAACAATAAAAACTGTTGGCTTACCAAAAGTTGGGAAATAGGGGGTGAGAAGGAGGGAGGGAGTAGGATATGTAGGGAGAAGTAAGTGGAAAATATTGATGATACGTTTCCTGGTTGTATTGCTCTTGTATCTTTAAGAGTGTGTTCAGTTATATTAGTTATGCGAATGTAAAGAGGTTATTTCTTGATGTGTCATCAATAAAAAAGTTGAAATATAAATGACCTAGAGATGGGAGTAACTAGTGAGGTAATTAAATTTGCTGATGACACAAAGTTATTCAAAGTCGTTAAATTGCGGGAGGATTGTGAAAAATTTCAAGAGGACCTTAAGAGATTGGGAGACTGGGCATCTAAATGGCAGATGACGTTTAATGTGAGCAAGTGCAAAGTGATGCATGTGGGAAAGAGGAACCCGAATTATAGCTACGTCATGCAAGGTTCCACGTTAGGAGTCACAGACCAAGAAAGGGATCTAGGTGTCGTCGTTGATGATACGTTGAAACCTTCTGCTCAGTGTGCTGCTGCGGCTAAGAAAGCAAATAGAATGTTAGGTATTATTAGGAAAGGAATGGAAAACAAAAATGAGGAAGTTATAATGCCTTTGTATCGCTCCATGGTGCGACCGCACCTCGAATATTGTGTTCAATTCTGGTTGCCGCATCTCAAAAAAGATATAGTGGAATTAGAAAAGGTGCAGAGAAGGGCGACGAAAATGATAAAGGGGATGGGACAACTTCCCTATGAGGAAAGGCTAAAGTGGATAGGGCTCTTCAGCTTGGAGAAAAGGCAGCTGAGGGGAGATATGATAGAGGTCTATAAAATAATGAGTGGAGCTGAACGGGTAGATGTAAAGCATCTGTTCACGCTTTCCAAAAATACTAGGACTAGGGGCCATGCGATGAAGCTACAATGTAGTAAATTTAAAACGAATCGGAGAAAACGTTTCTTCACTCAATTTGTAATTAAACTCTGGAATTCGCTGCCAGAGAATGTGGTAAAGGCGGTTAGCTTAGCGGAGTTTTAAAAAGGTTTGGACGGCTTCCTAAAAGAAAAGTCCGTAGACCGTTATTAAATGGACGGGGAAAATCCACTATTTCTGGGATAAGCAGTATAAAATGTTTTGTACATTTTTGGGATCTTGCCGGGTATTTGTGACCTGGATTGGCCACTGTTGGAAACAGGATGCTGGGCTCGATGGACCTTTGGTCTTTCCCAGTATGGCAATACTTATGTACTTATGTATAGAAAATAGAGGCAGAGATCAAAATATAGTCAATACGTGACCACGTCTGGTGAACCCTTGACAGATGGGAATAGTCTCTCTGGGTTGGGTGGAGCAACCGCCAAGGGTCCATCAAGTCTAACATCTGACAAAGATATAGCAATCCCTTACCTCTGCCCAAAGTGCTACATGCCCTAGGTGATGATCTATCCAAAGTTGGGTCAAATACCTGATTGAAGTCTCCCACAATTATCCACGAGGCTGTATCATATTTAAGAGCCAGTCGGACTAAGGTTTGAAAAAATACCCGCATCATAGGCGTTCGGTCCATAGACTCCTGGCAACAATAGTTCTCCTGGCCCTTGTAATTTAAATGTACCAACATAAAGCGCCCCTCAGTATCCTTCTCCACCAGCCTGGAAATGCAGGGTAGGACTCTCTTTATAGGTATGGCCACTCCCCCGCACCGAACTGCAGAAGAAGAGGAGTGACACTCCCCCACCCACTGCTGGCGTAACTTCTGATGTTCAATATCAGAAAGTTTTGTTTCTTGCAGGCATGCAATTGATGCTTTGTGATGCTTAAGTAAGGATAAAATCTTGGTTTGTTTTATGGAGGATGTAATTCCAGAAACATTCCAAGAGATTACATGAAATGCCGAGGCACCAATAATCTGGCCCGTACTGGATCTGCGAGTCAGCCAAGCACCAGAAAAGGAAACACCCTGGGCCGCCCAACCTCAACCCGGGAGATACAAAAATACGTAACGGGGTACCAGTCAGTTTCCCCAACCAGCAGGACTCTAGGTCACTCCAATCCCAAAAAAGTGAAGCAGAACACACACCCGCGCCCCCTCCCCACAGTCACACAAACACAAATTACAAAGTAAAACATCCCTCATTCCTCATCTCTCCCTCCACCCTCCCCCACCCCGTTCCCCTTCCAATCCCTTCTCACCCCATCCCCACCACCACCCACCATTATCACCTCTTAACCATGCCCAACCCATCCTTCACGACGGGCAGGCCAGTGAGTCACTATAGTGGCAGAGGGTACCCATCTCCAATCCCTCAAATCTGGGAAAATATGAACAGTTCTGTTGCTTCCCTTCAGTAGCTGTCCATAAAACAGTAAACTTTGAACCTCAAAACCAGGAACTTATCTCTAAACAGGCAGTAAGTTCTAAACGTGATCTCCACAGTCAGACACCAGTAGGCCTTCAAAAGTCTGACCTCAATTATACTCCCGGTCAGGTAACAAGACGATTAATCCAGTCCATTGCGGCCTCTGGCGATGTATGCGCAACCCATTTACCATTAGTAAGGTCCTTTAAGGTGGCCTGGTATTGAAACATAAAATGTTGCTTTTCCACCAAAGCTAAATATGGATACCCTGGAAGGAGTAGAAACGAGGAGAAGGGATCTCCGAAAGTTAGAAGAATGGTCGAGGGTCTGGCAGTTAAAATTTAATACTTTATTTTTTTCTGGGGTATCTATTCTTTTCTGGTTTCACTTATACTTTTTGTACTTAATATAAAAGAAACCGCTATACCTTATTTTTTACTTTTTATCTTGCTGTGAATTTTCTACAGCGTCTACTTAAGTTATTTAATGTTAATAACAGTGCTCAGTTATCACATATTACTCTGGTCAAGTTTCTCTTAGTAATATGTTGTAACCCACATCCTCCTGTAAGGTTACAATATACTCTGTGAAAATCATTTTTCCCTCTGATATAATTTCTTTCCGCGAGGGCGGGAAGCGAAAGCGACAAGGAGGCGAGCCTGCCTGCTTGTTCTTTCACTGCTGCTGGTTCACCGCTGCGACCTCGGGTAAACAGATTTGCACGGGGCAGAACGGAAAGACGGGGAGCTGAGGGCAGGCAAGTAGGGATGGGGTTGGAACGATCTCGGGGGCAGGTGGAGGCTGGGGCGAGTCACTGGACATGGATGGGAGGGAAGGATAGGGGCAAAGGAGAATCGCTGAACATGGATGGGAGGGCAGAGGAGAATCGCTGGCATGGATGGGAGGGCAGGGGAGAGAACTGAGTTGCTGGACACGAATGGATGGAGGGAAGAGCAGGAGAAATGTTGAACATGGATGGAGGAGAGGGAAGACAGGAAGGAGATGCACATGGATGGAGGGGAGGGGAGCGAGGAGAAATGCTGGACATGGATGGGATGGGAGGGCAGGGGAGAGAGGAGAATCGCTGGACATGGATAGGAGGGAAGAAGAGGAGTAAAGGAGAATCGCTGGACATGGATGGGAGGGGAGGGCAGAGGGGAATCGCTGGACATGGATGGGAGGGGAGGGCAAGGGAGAGAGGAGAGTTGCTGGAAATGGATGGATGGAGGAGAGGGCATGAGAAATGCTGGACATGGATAGAGGAGAGGGAAAATAGGAAGGAGATGCACATGGATGGAGGAAAGGGGAGAGAGGAGAAATGCTGGATGGATGGAGTGGAGGGCAGGGAAGAGAAATGTTGGAGGGAAGAAAAGACAGAGGAAGGAGATGCACATGGATGGTGGGGAAGAGAGAGAGTTGAAAAGCTGGACATGGATGGAAAGGAGGAAAGAGAGAGGAAGCGAGATGAACATGGATGGAAGGGAGGGGAGGGGGAGAGGAGAAATGCTGTACATGTATGGTGGGGAGGAAAGACAGAGGAGGAGATGCACAAGGATTTAGGGGAGACGAGAAATTCTGGACATGGATGGAGGGAAGAGAGTTGAAATGCTTGACATGGATGGAGGGGAGGGAATAGAGAGGAAGGGAGATTAACATGGATGGAGGAGAGGGAAGAGAGAGGAAGTGAGACGAACATGGATGGAGGGGAGGAGAGAGGAGAAATGCTGGACATGGATGGATGAGAGAGAAGAGAGAGGAAGGACAGGAGATGCATACAGATGGAGGGGAGGGAAGAACAGGAAGGAGATGCATACTGACGGAGATGAGGGAAAGGGAAAAGAGGAGAAAAACTGCACATGGATAGAGAAAATAGGATGCACCCTATACCTCCTCCAGTCAAGTCTGCGGAGGACCCAGCTTTTACCTATGGACGTAGAGCAAGAGATGAAGAAAGGAGGAAAGTAAAGAAATAAATGGAAAGGAAGCCCTGGAAATGGAGTTAATGGAACAGATAGAGAGCAGCAGAATCAGAGACCGGAACTGACATGATCAGAAAAACAAAGTCACCAGACAACACAGGTAGAAAAAATCATTTTATTTTCAATTTTAGTGTTTGGAATATGTCCAATTTGAGAATTTTTTTGTTACATTTGTACCCCATGCTTTCCCACTCATGGCAGGCTCAATGCGGCTTACATGGGGCAATGGAGGGTTAGGTGACTTGCCCAGAGTCACAAGGAGCTGCCTGTGCCTGAAGTGGGAATTGAACTCAGTTCCTCAGGACCAAAGTCCACCACCCTAACCACTAGGCCACTCCTCCACATCTGCTGTCTTATTTTGCACTGGGTATACTGGAGCTGTAACATCTTACAGAAATTATTTATAATGAAAAAATTCAAGTTATTTTTTTCTCCTATACTGGTATAATATTTTCAGTGATGCCTGTTTATATGCGCCATAGTTGGTACAAGGGGAGTAGCTAACAGGTTGTGGCTGTCATAGGGGTGGAGCCATAGGTGGTGGCCCCACCCATAATGAGTACCGGTACCTTTTTTCCTACAAAAAAAAGCACTGTATCTCATACATATTCATTACGGTTATTCCCAAAAAAGCCAGCTTCCTTCCTTCCTTCATATTACCATATTCATTTGCACATATTATATATATATAATAATTCTCACCTCCAACGTTCTGACGCTGCCTGGAACCGTGGGTCCCTCGGAGGTGGTCTGCTAAGAGCGGAAGATAACACTGACGTCATCATCAAATCCAATGAAGTGCAACTGATTGGCTGTGCCTCGGGTGAAGTCACCAGCCCGTCGCCCAGCAACAAACCGCGACCCAGCCAGCAGCAAACAGTGACCCAGGCAGGGGGAGGAGTAGGAAGTCACCAGCCCGACGCCCAGCAACAAACCGCAACCCACCCAGCAGCAACCTACTCCTCCCCCTGCCTAGGAATCGCTCGAGACTGGCTGCCAACCTCCCAAACCACCTGCGCATACTAACCGCCCTCAAAAAACCGCTGCCACCCTCCCTCTCCTCTCCAACTCCGGATTCGGACTGTCGGAGAGGACGAAGAGGGAGGGCGGCAAGACGGCGAATAAGCGGCTCCAGCGAGTGTCCAATGTGGAGGAGGCAGGTGAGGGCTCAGGGCGGGGGTCGGGGACCAGTGGCGACTCGGAAGAGAGAGGAGGGAAAGAGCAGCGGGACCGCCTCCAGCGCAGCCGTCATCCCCGTTCACTCAAAACCAAGCAAGCAAACCTATGAGATGCTACAGGATGTTTAATAGACAGGAGTGGAAGTGAGCAAAGCAAGTCTATGGTATGCGTATTGTTAATCTCTGCTTCCACTTCCCTACGCAGCCATCATTGGTATACACTCAAAAACAAGCAAACCTAGGAGCTGCTGCTTCACATTGTCGTTTTTATGTTTAAATCTTTTTTATTCACATGAATCCAGAAAGGACATACACGAATAGTCCATACTAATACACAAGGAGCTGCCTAACTTCCTGGTGACATCAATTAACTTTGTCTTTTATGGTGAACAGTTTTTATGAGAAAACAACAAGACACATTACATCCACGAAAACAAAACCATATGCAACAGAGAGAACAACATGCCCATCAAATAACAAGATAGTACTTTATATCCTTAACACTTATTTTCTTCCCCATAGTCCCCCCCTTCCTTTTCCAGCCCAATACCCCCTCACATTGTCATTTTTAAATTGTTGTTCCATCTGAAACAAGTCTAAAGCTGTTTCTACTGGATAGACAGTGCCTTCTAAACGTGGAGGACAAAAGGAGGGGGGAGACAGACAGACCCTGCAACTGGGAGGGAGGGAGGGGGGACCCTGCAACTGGGAAAAAGGAAGGAAGGAAGGGAGGGAGGGACCCCCTGCAACTGGGAGGGGGGGGACCCTGGCACATACTCTCATTCTCACACACACACTCGCACCCAGTCTCTCTCACTCTCTGTCACACACACACGCAGATTCACACATTAAATCTGTGCATCATATAGGTCACCATGAGATCACTTTTTTGGATGTTAATATTAAATGGGAGAGGGGTTACTTTACGACTAGAGCATATCGTAAAGACACTGACAGGAATACAATACTGCACTATTGGAGTCATCACCCACAAATGTTGAAAAACAGTATCCCTGCAAGTCATCTCTTGCGTATTCGTTGGTTATGTAGCTCTCGAGAAGAGTTTACAAGTCAAGCTGGATAGGTTTGCCCAGCGAGGGTATCCTCGTAAAGTGCTGAAAAAAGCTACTAAAAGAGTGTTGAACTTTCAACACGAATGGTGTCAATCTAAAAGTCAGAGAACAGAAGAGCCCCCGCTTACTTGCGTGCTCCCGTATACTCTTAAGTACATAAGCACTGCCACGCTGGGAAAAGACCAAAGGTCCATCAAGCCCAGCACTCTGTCTCCGACAGCGGCCAATCCAGGCCCCAAGAACCTGGCAAAAACCCAGAATTTAATAACGATCAATGGACTTTTCCTTCAGGAATCTGTCCAGACCCCCTTTCAACTCAGCAAGGCCAGCTGCCGTCACTACCTTCTCCGGCAATGAGTTCCAGAGTCTAACCACACGCTGAGTAAAGAAAATCTTTCTCCAATTTGTTTTAAACCTACCACATTCTAATTTCATCTTGTGTCCCCTAGTTCTATTATTGTTAGAAAGCGTAAACAAACGCTTCACATCTGTCCGCTCTACCCCACTCATTATTTTGTAGACCTCTATCATATCACCCCTCAGCCGCCTTTTCTCCAGGCTAAAGAGTCCTAGCCGTCTTAACCTCTCATAAGGTAGTCGTCCCATCCCTTTTATCATTTTCGGCGTCCTTCTCTGCACCTTCTCCAATTCCTTTATATCTTTTTTGAGATGAGGCGACCAGAACTGAACACAATACTCCAGGTGCGGTCGCCCCATGGAGCGATATAACAGCATTATAACATCCTCATGCTTGTTTTCCATCTCTTTTCTAATAATATTCAACATTCTGTTCGCCTTCTTAGCCGCCGCAGCACATTGAGCGGAAGATTTCAACGTTCTATCCACGATGACTCCCAGATCCCTTTCTCGCTCCGTAACTCCTAAAGCGGAACCTTGCATGACATAGCCGTAATTCGGGTTCCTCCTTCCCACGTGCATCACTTTGCACTTGTCAACGTTGAACTTCATCTGCCATTTGGACGCCCAATCCCCCAGTCTCACGAGGTCCTCTTGTAATCTTTCACACTCCTCCCGCGACGAGACGACCCTGGATAACTTTGTGTCATCTGAAAATTTAATTACCTCACTAGTTACTCCCATCTCAAGGTCATTTATAAATATGTTAAAAAGCAGCGGTCCCAGCACAGACCCCGAGGGACCCCACTAACTACCCTTCTCCATCGAGAATACTGACCATTCAACCCTACTCTCTGCTTCCTGTCTTTTAACCAGCTCTTAATCCATAATAATACACTGCCTCCGATCCCATGACTCTCCAGTTTCCTTTGGAGTCTTTCATGAGGCACTTTGTCAAATGCCTTCTGAAAATCTAGATATACAATATCCACCGATCCCCTTTACTACTACTACTACTACTTAACATTTCTAAAGCGCTACTAGGGTTACGCAGCGCTGTACAATTTAACATGGAAGGACAGTCTCTGCTCGAAGAGCTTACAATCTAAAAGACAAATGTACAGATAATCTGAAAGGTCAGACAGATTGGGGCAACCTATATGTTCGAAAGGTTAGGTTCTGAATGCAGCATTGAAGAGGTGAGCTTTAAACAAGGATTTGAAGATGGGTAGGGAGGGGGCTTGGCGTAGGGATTCAGGAAGATTGTTCCAAGCATAGGGTGAGGCAAGGCAAAATGAGCGGAGCCTGGAGTTGGCAATGGTGGAGAAGGGTACTGAGAGGAGGGATTTGTCGTGTGAGCGGAGGTTACGGGCAGGAATGTAGGGGGAGATGAGGGTAGAGAGGTAGTGAGGAGCAGTAGACCGGGTGCACTTGTAAGTAAGGAGGAGAAGCTTAAATTGGATGCGGTATCTGATCGGAAGCCAGTGGAGTGACTTGAGGAGAGGGGTGATATGAGTACATCGGTTCTGGCGGAATATAAGACTTGCGGCAGAGTTCTGAATGGATTGAAGGGGGGATAGATGGCTGAGTGGGGGGATAACATGTCTGTGGAGGTTCCATCCTGAATGCCTGGTGGATCCTTACAGCTGCACACTGTTTCATGGAGTAAGTAGCTCATGGAGGTATAAGATGGCCGACAAACTGGCTGCTTTGTGATCAGCTCCGTGAGCCCGTCCGTCTGGATCCCTCCCTGCCGGTCCCACCACCGACTTCATCCGTCCCCGCATTGTGGGAAGCTCTGGGCATCGGATCGTTGTCGGAGCGGTGTCCGACGGCGTCCAACCGCGACCCCTCCTTCGGTCTCGGCTGGGCACTGGCCTGGATCGGCGCTCCCGGCGCCTCCTACTTCGTGTCACTGGCCAGATCAGCTGGCTGAAGGCAGTGGACTCGGCCAGTTCGGTCGACGGGGGTTGTACCGGGCGGAGAGGCGAGAGGCGGGCGATGTGGATGGGAGATCGCGAGCAGCGGTAGCGGTACGAGCAACAAGAGGCTGTGCGGCCTGGGACCGCACATCCACATGGCAGCCACTCTCCCTTTGTTCTGCTGCCAGGAAACAGGCGCAGCGTGGGAGATTGAGGTAGGGTGGCAGGGCAGCGGGTCCATCTGCATGGAAGTCGGCGCCTGGAGTGCTGCTGGCTATCTCCCCGATCGCAGGACCGTTCCTTCTGGCGTGGAGAGTCAGGAGACCTGGGCCAGCTGACCCCTGGCCCTGGTGTTGATCCTTCTGGGGAGCTCGGGGAGCCAGGTGACCTGTGGCAGCTGACCCCTAGGCCCTCGTGTTGATCCTCTCCCCAGGCCCACTTTTCATGTCCTGTACCCTTGTGGGCTCTGCCCTTGCCTCCCTGCCGCCCTGTCCATCTGCCTTGCTCTGGTCCTGCGGCCCCAGCCTGTTCCAATCCGACTTGTATCAGTCCGTTGCTCCACTCTCTTCGGCCTCTGCTCCAGCTTATTCCGGTCCTGCCGCTCCACTGTCTCCTGCACCACCTTGTTCCAGTCCGTCTGTCCCAGCGTGTTCCAGTCCTGTTGCGCCCCTGTCTTCTGCTCCAACTGGCTCCAGTCCATCTGTTCCAGCTTATTCCGGTCCTGCTGCTTCGCAGTCTTCTGCTCCGGCTTGTTCCAGTCCGTCTGTCCCAGCGTTTCCAGTCCTGCTGCGCCACTGTCTGCTCCAACTTGCTCCAGTCCATCTACTTCCAGCGTGTTCCAGTCCATCTGCTCCAGCTTGTGCCTGTCCAGCTGTACCAGCCTGCTCCATTACATCTGCTCCAGCGTGCTCCAGTCCGCCTAACCCGCTGCAAGCCTCTCATCCATTGACTTACCTGCCTGCCTGCTGCTACCTTGTCAACCATTGACTTACCTGCTCGCCTGCCTACCTGCGAGCCTCTCATCCATTGACCTACCTGCCTGCCTGCTGCTAGCTTGTCAACTACTCACTTACCAGTCCATCAATTCCAAACTCCCAATTCAGCTCTCCACTCTATCTATCTGCCTAACACCTTAGTCACCTGCTACACCTCAGTCACTACGTATGGCTCCTATCCACATTCTCTTCCTTGCCCTGTCCCTTCCTAATCTCTTCTCCTCCCCACCCCCACTGTCCACCATTGGAACTCATTGCCCTCCCGCCTGGCCCACCACGGCAATACCCTTCTCACCCCCATCCATCACCACCTCACCATCCCTCTTGTCCCCCTCCTCCATCCTAGCTCTCAACCTTCAACACTTCCTTCCTGCTATTAACCCATCCCCATTCCTCCTAAGTGCACCCCGTCTTCGTCGCCCGTCCTCCCCCTCCCTCCTCCGCTCTCTCTTGCTCCTCCTCCTGCTATCCGCGGGAGACATTAACCCTAATCCAGGCCCCCCCTCATCTGTCCCCGTCCTATCCACGCGGACGATCCCGAGACGTCTCCAATCTTGTCTCTATTCCCCTACTCCCCCTTCTTCCCTCCCCTTCTCTTGCGCCTTGTGGAATGCCCACTCAGTTTGCAACAAACTGCCCTTCACCCACGATCTCTTCATCTCCCACTCCCTTCAACTGCTCGCCCTAACCGAAACCTGGATCTCCCCGGATGACTCTACCTCAGCCCTTTGCCATGGTGGTTACCTCTTCTCTCACACTCCCCGCCCAGTTGGCCGCGGTGGAGGTGTTGGGTTACTACTCTCGCCCTCCTGTAGTTTCCAACCCCTCCTCCTACCGCAGTGTCACTGTTTCTCATCCTTTGAAGCCCACTCCATCCGGCTCTTCTACCCGCTACCACTCAGAGTGGCAGTCATCTACCGCCCCCATAATAAATCCTTCTCTTCCTTCCTTACCGACTTCGATGCTTGGCTCTCTGTTTTTCTTGAACCTTCATCTCCGTCTCTCATTCTCGGAGACTTCAATATACATGCTGATGACCCATCCGACCCTCACGCTTCTAAGTTCCTCACCCTAACATCCTCCTTCAACCTCCAGCTGTGCTCTACCACCCCTACTCACCATGACGGCCATTGTCTCGACCTCGTCCTCTCCTCATCCGGCTCACTCTCCAATTTCCAAGCTTCAGCTCTTCCTCTCTCCGACCACCACCTGATCACATTCACACTTCTCCACCCCCCCCCCCCCACCCAACCTTAACCACCACATCCAGGAATCTCCAGGCCACTGACCCCCTCACCTTATCCGCTAGTATCTCTAATCTCCTCCCATCTGTCATGTCCTCCGAGACTGTCGACAAAGCGGTCTCCGCTTACAATGCCGCTCTCTCCTCTACCCTTGACACCCTCGCACCTTCCACCACCCGTCCCACAAAGCGTACTAATCCCCAGCCTTGGCTGACCCCTTGCATCCGCTACCTTCGCTCCTGCGCACGATCTGCTGAACGCCTCTGGAGGAAATCTCGTACTCATCCAGACTTCCTTCACTATAAATTCATGCTATCCTCCTTCCACTCCTCCCTATTCCTTGCAAAACAGGACTATTACACCCAATTGACCAATTCCCTCAGCTCCAACCCCCGTCGTCTCTTCGCCACCCTTAACTCTCTCCTCAAGGTGCCCACCACTCCCACTCCCCCCTCACTCTCTCCTCAATCACTGGCTGATTACTTCCACGACAAAGTGCAAAAGATCAACCTTGAGTTCACTACCAAGCCATCACCCCCACCCCCCCTCTTCACCCATTAACCCTCTCCCTCAACCAACCAACCCAGGCCTCCTTCTCCTCCTTTCCAGAGATCACTGAGGATGAAACCTCCCGCATTCTTTCCTCCTCGAAATGCACCACCTGCTCCTCTGATCCCATCCCCACCAACCTACTTAACACCATCGCCCATACTGTCAACCCCTCCATCTGTCGCATCCTTAACCTCTCTCTCTCCACTGCAATTGTCCCTGATACCTTCAAGCACGCCCTAGTCACACCTCTCCTCAAAAAAACCATCACTTGACCCTACCTGCCCCTCCAACTATCGCCCCATCTCTCTCCTACCCTTCCTCTCCAAAATACTTCATAGCCGCTGTCTTGATTTTCTCTCCTCTCATGCCATCCTCGACCCACTCCAATCCGGCTTCCGCCCTCTCCACTTGACAGAAACAGCACTCTCTAAAGTCTGCAATGACCTGCTCCTGGCCAAATCTAGAGGCCACTACTCCATCCTCATCCTCCTCGATCTCTCTGCCGCTTTTGACACTGTCAATCACGATCTACTTCTCGTCACTCTGGCCTCATTTGGGTTCCAGGGCTCTGTCCTCTCCTGGTTCTCCTCCTATCTCTCCCACCGCACATTCAGGGTGCAATCTCATGGATCTTCCTCCACTCCCATCCCACTATCTGTTGGTGTTCCCCAGGGATCTGTCCTCGGACCCCTTCTCTTCTCTATCTACACCTCTTCCCTAGGCTCACTGACAGGGCCGGTCTTAGCAAGTGCGGGGCCCTATGCAGACCAATTTGGTGGGGCCCCATCCTAGCCCCACCCCACCATAGCCCCGCCCCACCGTAGCCCCGCCCCCACCCTAGCTCCACCCCATTGATAAAATTATTCCATTTTTAGAACATTTTTTTATTTATGAAATTTCAAAGACAAATGAAGCTAAACTTGTACAAAAAACTGATTGAAATAATAAGCACAATGCTATCATGAAACCTCCCCTCCCCAGAAATTATTCAGTTCAAGTCCACTACAATTAGTAGTTCCAATTCTCATAACAAAGGAGAATAAAGGAAAAATATTAAGAAAAGATTCAGTACTTTCAAATTCCCCTATTACTCTGTAACCCATATATGCAATAAAATAAAAATGAAATGAAAAGATATACAATAAAATTAAGTGATATGTAAAATATAATGTACAATATAAAAACATATAGACCACCAAGGTATTAAAATTGTTTTAAAATATATACCACAACTCTCTGACTCAAGAAGACTCCGACTCTGTCATCCATAATTGTCTGACAACACACAGAAAAAAAAATAAGTAAAAAAAAAAAAAAAGTCACAATTAATACCTTATACACCAATATACCAGCCATACGGAAAATGCAGATTATCAACAATATGAAGCTAGCAAGGGATCATAATATCACAATTCTCATGTAGAGCCACAAAACACCCTTTTAGAGATAGTGTGTCATGATTTAGGCTCTACACCCTTTCCGATGTTTGGTGCCACCTTAGTAAGGCCAACACACAATCTCTCCACTGCAAAACACCATACACAAACGTGTGCAAAAACACACTCATAACCTTCACAAACCATAAACAGCACTAATTCCAAGGACAGGACGAGCTACAACCTTATGCGTGGCGTGGAAAGGCAACTGTAATTACACCGGGCTCTAAAACACCAGTGCACAACCTAGTGAAAAAAAACAAACAAAAGGGCTGCAAACTATACGCTAGCAGAATACTGTACCTTCCTTGATCACACCTGAAAAACACATGAATGCAAAATACTGAACTGGAAAGTTACCTCAAGAAGTCAGACTCAGTATGTAGCAATACTACAAAAATTAAAACTTACATGAAAAATATCACAGATGCACATTTCCAAAAACTAACATATTCCAATTAATAAATCCTGAATAAAATAGTTTTTTCTACCTTTGTTGTCTGGTGACTTTGTTTTTCTGATCATGCTGGCTCAGTATCCGATTGTGCTGCTATCTGTCCTCTTAACTCCGTTTCCAGGGCTTCCTTTCCATTTATTTCTTTACTTTCTGCCTTTCTTCTTCATTTCTTGCCCTACATCCGTAAGTAAAAGCTGGGTCCTCCGCAGACTTGACTGTCCAGTGGATCCAGCTTCTGCCTATTTTCTATATCTATGTGCACTTTATCTCCTCTCTTCCTTTTCCCTCACCTCATCTCCTTCCTCACTCTTCCCTCGCCTCCATCCATGTCCAGCATTTCTTCTCTCTCCTCCATCCCCCCATGTCCAGCAACCCCCCCTGCCCCCTCTGTCCTCCCCTGCCATCCACCTATGTCCAGAGACCCCCTCCCCTCCATCCACCCATGTCCAGCGACCCTCCTGTCCTCCCTGCCCGCCCCTGCCATTCACCTATGTCCAGAAACCCCCTCCCCTGCCATCCACCCATGTCCAGCGACCCTCCTGTCCCCCCTGCCATCCATGTCCAGCAACCCCCCCTGTCCCCTATGCCCTCCCCTGCCATCCACCCATGTCCAGCGACCCTCCTGTGCCCCCTGCCCTCCCCTGCCATCCACCTATGTCCAGAAACCCCCTCCCCTGCCACCCACCCATGTCCAGCGCCCCTCCTGTCCTCCCTGCCCGCCCCTGCTATCCACCTATGTCCAGAAACCCCCTCCCCTGCCATCCACCCATGTCCAGCGACCCTCCTGTCCCTCCTGCCATCCATGTCCAGCAACCCCCCCGTCCCCTATGCTCTCCCCTGCCATCCACCCATGTCCAGCGACCCTCCTGTGCCCCCTGCCCTCCCCTGCCATCCACCTATGTCCAGAAACCCCCTCCCCTGCAATCCACCCATGTCCAGCGACCCTCCTGTCCCCCCTGCCATCCATGTCCAGCAACCCCCCTGTCCCCTATGCCCTCCCCTGCCATCCACCCATGTCCAGTGACCCTCCTGTGCCCCCTACCCTCCCCCTATGTCCAGAAGCCCTCCTCCCCTACATCCAGCGTCTGAGGGCAGAAAACTCGCTTCATCGTTGGCCGGCCTTCCCTCAAGTCCCGCCCTTGCGGAAGTTACATCAGAGGGCGGGACTTGAGGGAAGGCCGGCCAACGACGAAGCAAGTTTTCTGCCCTCAGACGCGAGGCACCGGCACCGCCGCTTGAAGGTTTTTTTAAATGCTGGGTCGGGTCAGTTGAGGTGCGGGCAAAAGAAGAGGGTCGTTTGGCGGGTCGGGGGGGGGGGGTCAGACGGGAGATGTCTCAGGTGGCTGGAGGGAGGGAGAGCAGCAGGGGAACGAGGAGACTCGCGACGTGGGTGGAGGGCAGACGAGCGTGGTCGGCGAGGCAGAGGCGAGGCACGCCGCGCGGGGCCCCCTTAGGCGCGGGGCCCTATGCGGCCGCCTCGGTCGCCTCTGCCTAAGACCGGCCCTGCTCACTGATCTCATCTCATGGATTCCAGTATCATCTCTACGCTGATGACACCCAGCTCTATCTCTCCACACCAGACATCACCTCAGAGACCCAGGCCAAGGTATCGGGCCTGCCTGTCCGACATTGCTGCCTGGATGTCCAACCGCCACCTGAAGCTGAACATGTCCAAGACCGAGCTCCTCATCTTTCCACCTAAGCCCACTTCTCCTCTTCCCCCACTCTCTATCTCAGTTGATGGCACCCTCATCCTCCCCGTCTCATCTGCCCGCAACCTCGAGGTCATCTTCGACTCCTCCTTCACTGCGCATATCCAGCAGACTGCCAAAACCTGCCGCTTCTTCCTTTTCAACATCAACAAAATTCGCCCTTTCCTCACTGAGCACACCACCCGAACTCTCGTCCACGCTCTCATTACCTCTCGCCTCGACTACTGCTCCTTTGTCCACATGCTTGTTCACCCCCTCGAAAAAATGCAGTAGATTTGTGAGGCAAGACTTCCCTTCACTAAATCCATGCTGACTTTGTCTCAGCAGCCCATGCTTTTGTACGTGCTCCGTAATTTTATTCTTAATAATAGCCGCCACCATTTTTCCCGGCACCGACGTCAGACTCACCAGTCTATAATTTCCCTGATCTCCTCTGGAACCCTTTTTAAAAATCAACGTTACATTGGCCACCCTCCAATCTTCCGGTACCACACCTGATTTTAGGGATAAATTGCATATTACTAACAGCAGCTCCACAAGTTCATTTTTCAGCTCTATTAATACTCTGGGATGAATACCATCCGGACCTGGCGATTTACTACTTTTTAGTTTGCAGAACTGCCCCATTACGTCCTCCAAGTTTACAGAGAAATCATTTAGTCTTTCCGACTCGTCCACTTCAAATACCTTTTCCGGCACCGGTATCCCTCCCAAATCCTCCTCGGTGAAGACCGAAGCAAAGAATTCATTTAATTTCTCCGCTACAGCTTTGTCTTCCCTGATCGCCCCTTTAACACCACCGCCGTCCAGTGGCCCTATCGATTCTTTAGCCGGCTTTCTGCTTTTAATATACCTAAAAAAATTTTGCTATGTGTTTTCGCTTCTATCGCTAACTTTTTTTCAAAGTCCTCCTTAGCCCTCCTTATCTCCTTTTTGCATTTGGCTTGACATTCCTTATGCTTTATCTTATTGTCTTCTGTCGGTTCCCTTCTCCATTTTCTGAAGGATTGTTTTTTGGCTCTAATAGCTTCCTTTACCTTACCGTTTAGCCACGCCGGCTGACGTTTGGTCTTTTTTCCTCTTTTTCTAATACGCGGAATATATTTGTGTCCTGTACTTCTAGGATGGTGTTTTTGAACAGCATCCACGCCTGATTCAAGTTTTTTACCCTTTCAGCCGCTCCCCTCAGTCTTTTTTTCACCGTTTTCCTTATTTTATCGTAGTCTCCTTTTTTAAAGTTAAACACTAGTGTATTTGATTTCCTGAGTTCACTTACTTCGTAGCCAATATCAAAACCAATCATATTACTACTACTACTACTACTATTTAGCATTTCTATAGCGCTACAAGGCATACGCAGCGCTGTACAAACATAGAAGAAAGACAGTCCCTGCTCAAAGAGCTTACAATCTAATAGACAAAAAATAAATAAAGTAAGCAAATCAAATCAATTAATGTGAACGGGAAGGAAGAGAGGAGGGGGTAGGTGGAGGCGAGTGGTTACAAGTGGTTACGAGTCAAAAGCAATGTCAAAGAGGTGGGTTTTCAGTCTAGATTTAAAGGTGGCCAAGGATGGGGCAAGACGTAGGGGCTCAGGAAGTTTATTCCAGGCGTAGGGTGCAGCGAGACAGAAGGCGCGAAGTCTGGAGTTGGCAGTAGTGGAGAAGGGAACAGATAAGAAGGATTTATCCATGGAGCGGAGTGCACGGGAAGGGGTGTAGGGAAGGACGAGTGTGGAGAGATACTGGGGAGCAGCAGAGTGAGTACATTTATAGGTTAGTAGAAGAAGTTTGAACAGGATGCGAAAACGGATAGGGAGCCAGTGAAGGGTCTTGAGGAGAGGGGTAGTATGAGTAAAGCGACCCTGGCGGAAGATGAGACGGGCAGCAGAGTTTTGAACTGACTGGAGAGGGGAGAGGTGACTAAGTGGGAGGCCAGCAAGAAGCAGATTGCAGTAGTCTAAACGAGAGGTGACAAGGGTGTGGATGAGGGTTTTGGTAGAGTGCTCGGAAAGAAAGGGGCGGATTTTACGGATGTTGTAAAGAAAGAAACGACAGGTCTTGGCGGTCTGCTGGATATGAGCAGAGAAGGAGAGAGAAGAGTCAAAGATGACCCCAAGGTTTCGAGCTGAGGAGACAGGGAGAATGAGAGAGCCATCAACAGAAATAGAAAATGGGGGGAGCGGGGAGGTGGGTTTGGGGGGGAAAATGAGAAGCTCGGTTTTGGTCATATTTAATTTCAGGTGGCGTTGAGACATCCAGGCAGCAATGTCAGACAAGCACGCTGAAACTTTGGTTTGGATGCAAGGTGAGATATCAGGGGTAGAAAGGTAGATTTGGGAGTCATCAGCGTAGAGGTGGTAGGAAAAGCCATGGGATGAGATTAATGAACCAAGGGAAGAAGTGTAGATAGAAAAGAGGAGGGGACCAAGAACAGAACCCTGGGGTACGCCGACAGGCAGAGGGATAGAAGTAGAAGAGGATCCACCAGAGTGAACACTAAAGGTGCGGAGGGAGAGGTAGGAAGAGAACCAGGAAAGGACAGAGCCCTGGAATCCAAGTGAGGACAGGGTATCGAGAAGTATGCTGTGATCGACAGTGTCAAAAGCAGCGGAAAGATCAAGAAGAATGAGGATGGAATATTGACCTCTGGATTTAGCCAGTAATAGGTCATTGGAGACTTTAGTAAGCGCAGTTTCGGTTGAGTGGAGAGGGCGAAAACCAGATTGTAATGGGTCAAGAATAGCATGTGAGGAGAGAAAATCAAGGCAGCGGCGGTGAACAGCACGCTCAAGTAATTTGGAGAGAAAAGGAAGGAGGGAGATGGGTCGGTAATTAGAGGGACAAGTAGGGTCAAGTGAAGGCTTCTTAAGGAGAGGTGTGACCACAGCATGTTTAAAGGCAGCAGGGACAGTCGCAGTGGAAAGTGAGAGGTTGAGAATGTGACAGATAAAAGGAATAAGAGTAGGAGAGATGGCATTAAGAAGGTGGGTGGGAATGGGATCAGAGGAACAGGTGGTACATTTTGAGGAAGAAAGGAGAAGTGTAGTTTCCTCAATAGTAACTTCAGGAAAGGAGGAAAGGGAATGAGGGGAAGGAGAGGAATGAGGGGAAGGAGATCACTGTTATCAAGCGTCCCTCACACCGTTACCCCCCGAACCAGATCATGAGCCCCACTAATGATTAAGTCTAGTATTTTCCCTTCTCTCGTCGGCTCCTGAACCAGCTGTTCCATGAAGCCGTCCTTGATTTCATCAAGAAATTTCACCTCCCTTGCGTGTACCGATGTTTCATTCACCCAGTCTATATCCGGATAATTGAAGTCACCCATTAATATTACATTGCCCTTTTTATTTGCTTCCCTAATTTCCCTTGTCATTGCCGCGTCCGTCTGCTCGTCTTGGCCAGGCGGACGGTAGTACACTCCTATCACCATCCCTTTTCCCGTGGAATTTTAATCCACAAGGATTCCAGTCGGGGTTTTGTCTCCTGCAATATTTGCAGCCTATCTGAGTCAAGGTTCTCAAACAGCACTACTCAGATGTCTAACATTGTGCAGATCATCAAGTAACACTGGTCTATGTTAGGCATTCAAGAGTCTTTAAAAAAATTTTCCACGGTTTGCATTTTCAAGAGGGGCAAATTTGGGGGAGCGTTTGAATCCAAATAGAAACAAGATACAAGATAGTGGATTGGATGTGGTTGGCCATAAAATATGCAATCGATGTGTATACTGTAAATTTGCGATGCAGGTGCAATCGCTTAAAATTCCCCATTCTGATGATAAAGAAAGCGAATGCTACATACCTGTAGAAGGTATTCTCCGAGGACAGCAGGCTGATTGTTCTCACTGATGGGTGACGTCCACGGCAGCCCCTCCAATCGGAATCTTCACTAGCAAAGTCCTTTGCTAGCCCTCGCGCGCCCGCGCGCACCGCGCATGCGCGGCCGTCTTCCCGCCCGAAACCGGCTCGAGCCGGCCAGTCCAGTATGTAGCAAGACAAACTCTTAAGGGAAGACACAACTCCAAAGGGGAGGCGGGCGGGTTTGTGAGAACAATCAGCCTGCTGTCCTCGGAGAATACCTTCTACAGGTATGTAGCATTCGCTTTCTCCGAGGACAAGCAGGCTGCTTGTTCTCACTGATGGGGTATCCCTAGCCCCCAGGCTCACTCAAAACAACAACCATGGTCAATTGGGCCTCGCAACGGCGAGGACATAACAGAAATTGACCTAAAAAAATTTACCAACTAACTGAGAGTGTAGCCTGGAACAGAACAAACAGGGCCCTCGGGGGGTGGAGTTGGATCCTAAAGCCCAAACAGGTTCTGAAGAACTGACTGCCCGAACCGACTGTCGCGTCGGGTATCCTGCTGCAGGCAGTAATGGGATGTGAATGTGTGGACAGAAGCCCACGTCGCAGCTTTGCAAATTTCTTCAATGGAGGCTGACTTCAAGTGGGCTACCGACGCAGCCATGGCTCTAACATTATGAGCCGTGACATGACCCTCAAGAGCCAGCCCCGCCTGGGCGTAAGTGAAGGAAATGCAATCTGCTAGCCAATTGGAAATGGTGCGTTTCCCTACAGCCACTCCCCTCCTATTGGGATCAAAAGAAACAAACAATTGGGCGGACTGTCTGTGGGGCTGTGTCCGCTCCAGGTAGAAGGCCAATGCTCTCTTGCAGTCCAATGTGTGCAGCTGACGTTCAGCAGGGCAGGAATGAGGACGGGGAAAGAATGTTGGCAAGACAATTGACTGGTTCAGATGGAACTCCGACACGACCTTTGGCAGGAACTTAGGGTGAGTGCGGAGGACTACTCTGTTATGATGAAATTTGGTGTAAGGGGCCTGGGCTACCAGGGCCTGAAGCTCACTGACTCTACGAGCTGAAGTAACTGCCACCAAGAAAATGACCTTCCAGGTCAAGTACTTCAGATGGCAGGAATTCAGTGGCTCAAAAGGAGGTTTCATCAGCTGGGTGAGAACGACATTGAGATCCCATGACACTGTAGGAGGCTTGACAGGGGGCTTTGACAAAAGCAAACCTCTCATGAAGCGAACAACTAAAGGCTGTCCTGAGATCGGCTTACCTTCCACTTGGTAATGGTATGCACTGATTGCACTAAGATGAACCCTTACGGAGTTGGTCTTAAGACCAGACTCAGACAAGTGCAGAAGATATTCAAGCAGGGTCTGTGTAGGACAAGAGCGAGGATCTAGGGCCTTGCTGTCACACCAGACGGCAAACCTCCTCCAATGAAAGAAGTAACTTCTCTTAGTGGAGTCTTTCCTGGAAGCAAGCAAGATACGGGAGACACCCTCTGGCAGACCCAAAGAGGCAAAATCTACGCCCTCAACATCCAGGCCGTGAGAGCCAGGGACCGGAGGTTGGGATGCAGAAGAGCCCCTTCGTCCTGCGTGATGAGGGTCGGAAAACACTCCAATCTCCACGGTTCTTCGGAGGATAACTCCAGAAGAAGAGGGAACCAGATCTGACGCGGCCAAAAAGGAGCAATCAGGATCATGGTGCCTCGGTCTTGCTTGAGTTTCAACAAAGTCTTCCCCACCAGAGGAATGGGAGGATAAGCATACAGCAGGCCCTCCCCCCAATCGAGGAGGAAGGCATCCGACGCCAGTCTGCCGGTGGCCTGAAGCCTGGAACAGAACTGAGGGACTTTGTGGTTTGCTCGAGATGCGAAGAGATCCACCAAGGGGGTGCCCCACGCTTGGAAGATCTGGCGCACCACTCGGGAGCTGAGCGACCACTCGTGAGGTTGCATAATCCTGCTCAATCTGTCGGCCAGACTGTTGTTTACGCCTGCCAGATATGTGGCTTGGAGCACCATGCCGTACCGGCGAGCCCAGGTCCACATGCTGACGGCTTCCTGACACAGGGGGCGAGATCCGGTGCCCCCCTGCTTGTTTACATAGTACATGGCAACCTGGTTGTCTGTCTGAATTTGAATAATTTGGTGGGACAGCCGATCTCTGAAAGCCTTCAGAGCGTTCCAGATCGCTCGTAACTCCAGAAGATTGATCTGTAGATCGCGTTCTTGGAAGGACCAGCTTCCTTGGGTGTGAAGCCCATCGACATGAGCTCCCCATCCCAGGAGAGACGCATCCGTGGTCAGCACTTTTTGTGGCTGAGGAATTTGGAAGGGACGTCCCAGAGTCAAATTGGTCCAAATCGTCCACCAATACAGGGATTCGAGAAAACTCGTGGACAGGTGGATCACGTCCTCTAGACCTCCAGCGGCCTGATACCACTGGGAGGCTAGGGTCCATTGAGCAGATCTCATGTGAAGGCGGGCCATGGGAGTCACGTGAACTGTGGAGGCCATATGGCCCAGCAATCTCAACATCTGCCGAGCTGTGATCTGCTGGGACGCTCGCACCCGGGAGACGAGGGACAACAAGTTGTTGGCTCTCGTCTCTGGGAGATAGGCGCGAGCCGTCCGAGAATCCAGCAGGGCTCCTATGAATTCGAGGTTCTGCACTGGAAGAAGATGGGACTTTGGGTAATTTATCACAAACCCCAGTAGCTCCAGAAGGCGAATAGTCATCTGCATGGACTGCAGGGCTCCTGCCTCGGACGTGTTCTTTACCAGCCAATCGTCGAGATATGGGAACACGTGTACTCCCAGCCTGCGAAGTGCCGCTGCTACCACAGCTAGGCACTTTGTGAACACCCTGGGCACAGAGGCGAGCCCAAAGGGTAGCACACAGTACTGGAAGTGGCGTGTGCCCAACTGAAATCGCAGATACTGTCTGTGAGCTGGCAGTATCGGGATATGTGTGTAGGCATCCTTCAAGTCCAGAGAGCATAGCCAATCGTTTTGCTGAATCATGGGGAGAAGGGTGCCCAGGGAAAGCATCCTGAACTTTTCTTTTACGAGATATTTGTTCAGGGCCCTTAGGTCTAGGATGGGACGCATCCCCCCTGTTTTCTTTTCCACAAGGAAGTACCTGGAATAGAATCCCAGCCCTTCTTGCCCGGATGGCACGGGCTCGACCGCATTGGCGCTGAGAAGGGCGGAGAGTTCCCCTGCAAGTACCTGCTTGTGCTGGAAGCTGTAAGACTGAGCTCCCGGTGGACAATTTGGAGGTTTTGAGGTCAAATTGAGGGTGTACCCCTGCCGGACTATTTGCAGAACCCACTGATCGGAGGTTATGAGAGGCCACCTTCGGTGAAAAGCTTTCAACCTCCCTCCGACCGGCAGGTCGCCCGGCACGGACACTTGGATGTCGGCTATGCTCTGCTGGAGCCAGTCAAAAGCTCGCCCCTTGCTTTTGCTGGGGCGCCGCGGGGCCTTGCTGAGTCGCACGCTGCTGACGAGAGCGAGCGCGCTGGGGCTTAGCCTGGGCCGCAGGCTGTCGGGAAGGAGGATTGTACCTACGCTTGCCAGAAGAGTAGGGAACAGTCTTCCTTCCCCCGAAAAATCGTCTACCTGTAGAGGTAGAAGCTGAAGGCTGCCGGCGGGCGAATTTGTCGAATGCGGTGTCCCGCTGGTGGAGAGACTCTACCACCTGTTCGACTTTTTCGCCAAAAATGTTGTCCGCACGGCAAGGCGAGTCCGCAATCCGCTGCTGGATTCTATTCTCCAGGTCGGCGGCACGCAGCCATGAGAGCCTGCGCATCACCACACCTTGAGCAGCGGCCCTGGACGCAACATCAAAAGTGTCATAAACTCCTCTGGCCAGGAATTTTCTGCACGCCTTCAGCTGCCTGACCACCTCCTGACCTCGATGCACTCGATGCAAGGGCGGCCGAGGAAGATGGTCTGGACGCTGACGACGTCGATGCACTCGAAGATCCCGGTGCCGATGCCGACGAAGAGCCCGAGAACAAAACGTTCCACTGGGCTAGTCTCGCTACCTGAGTCCGCCTTTGAAGCAGGGAACACAGACTACAGTTCTGAGGGCGGTGCTCGGCCCCCAGACACTGAAGACACGACGAGTGTCGATCAGTGAGCGAGATAACCCGGGCGCACTGGGTGCACTTCTTGAAGCCGCTGGAAGGCTTCGATGTCATGGGCGGAAAAATCACGCCGGCGAAATCAAAGTCCGAAATGACGGAAAAAGAGCACCAAAACTTTAGAGGGAGAAAATCTCGACCGAGGCCGAAAAGAGGCCTACCCCGACGACGAAAGAAAACTTATCGGGGCCAAAAGCTGGAAATACGGGGAGGATTGAAACGAAACCCGGTGGAGGGGTTCCGGAGCACTTCCCGAGTACAAGGAAAGCTTTTATGAAGAAAAAACACGTTCAACAATATGGACGCGCGAGGTCGACTCTCCGGGGCTCGACACGGCGAAAAATACGACCGTACCGAGTGCGGACAAAAGAAGACTGGCCGGCTCGAGCCGGTTTCGGGCGGGAAGACGGCCGCGCATGCGCGGTGCGCGCGGGCGCGCGAGGGCTAGCAAAGGACTTTGCTAGTGAAGATTCCGATTGGAGGGGCTGCCGTGGACGTCACCCATCAGTGAGAACAATCAGCCTGCTTGTCCTCGGAGAATATATATTAAGGGAATATTCAGATTGTAATACAAGAAATTGCATTTATGGTATTCAATGTCCATGCGGGTTGTGGTACATTGGGCAAACTACTCAGAAAAGTAAAATACGTATATATCCCAACATCTGAGTAGATTGCATACAGGTCGTAAAGAAGCACCTATAGTATCCCACTGGCAAATGAAAGGACATGAAATACAGGATCTACGGTTTGTGGTACTGGGTCAGGTAAAAACTAATAGGGGAGGTAATATCCCTTTAATGCTGTTGCACAAAGAACAACGTTTAATTTTCAGGTGGAACACGGTTACACCTTATGGCCTAAACAAAGAAATTGAGTGGTTGAGCATTTAAAGACAAGTGTGTGGTAGAGCCTGAGTGGCTGAGCAATTTAGTGCTGGTGTTCAAATACTGGGTCCTGATTTAGCTAATGCGCAAGCGTGGGCGTCGTTTCTGACGGCCCTGTGGGCTACTGGTTTTTTCGAGTTCCCAACAACCAGCGATAGCCGGTGAGTTGAACGATATTTGTTTGTGATGGTAGTTTGAATGCTAAGACAAAAATTGAACACATTTTGTTGTTCATCTAGGACTTGACCCCTGAAAACGCTCTATTGAGCAAAACACGTGCGTATAGGGTCTTGATGCTTAAACGTACATCGCTATTATATCTAACCAGCCTAACTCTTGCTGAAGAGGACAATGGTATAAGAGAACTATTAAGTGGATCCTTGTACAAAATGGTCCCTTAATATTGATAAGAAGACTGTAAAAGAATCAAGATCGTTTTTCTCAAGTGGAGCAATTGGAGTTGTAACAGCTGTTTCTAATGGATTTTGATGATTGAGTGAAAAAATCTTCTTTGTCAAGAATTTGTTGGATACAACTCCCGGATGTTTGTCAGCTGACATGATGGCAGTTGATAATATGGACTAAAATGAAGAGATCCTAATTAGAAGTATGAACACTGCTCCTTGTGATAACGATCGTAGATTATATAGCCTTGAGTTATTTTTGTCAATGATATTAGATGTTTTGTAATGTTTTGTATTAGTTTTAAGGATGGATGAGTAAGTAGGTATGTATAAAATGTTTGACTGAGAATGTGATGAGTATGGAAGAGTGTTGGTTTTTATGATTTTTTTTGACATGTGGTGGACAACATTTGTGATTTATTAAATATAATATTTGAATAAAGAATTATAATTACATGATACGGTTGTTTAAGAAAGTGTGTATATATATATATATATATATATATATATATATATATTGTACATTTATACCCCACGTTTTTCCCACAATTTTGCAGGCTCAAAGTGGCTTACAATGCACTGAATGGCTATTGCCAGATCAGAGATGATATGGTTACAATCAAATTAGATAGAATAGTGGAAGCAGGGAAAGTAGTTAATAGGGAAAGGGTAAATGAGTCTAAAATGGTCAGTAGATATGCTGGTAGGAAGAACTGCAGGTCATAAGTTGAATCCGAGGACTAGGCTGAGTCTCTTCTGGCTGGAAGAGAGGCAAATGAATATGCTAATATGACCTGCCCCATCCTTTGCTGCTGGCGCTGGTGCTGACGTTCCCCTGCTGCCGGATCGCTGTTCAAAATGGCCGCCGATACTTACAAGGGCGGACTCCAAGACTTCAGCAGAAGTCTCGCAAGTCCGCCATTGGAAGTCTCGGCGGCCATTTTGAACAGCGATCCGGCAGCGGGGGAGTGTCAGCGTCAGCGCCAGCAGCGGGCAGGCAGGACCAGGGATCTTTCCTGCCTGCCCCTAAGAATTGGTTACACAACCTGGGTGGATGAAGGAGGGGCAGGTGAGAGAGCAGGGTCGTTGGACATGGGTGGCTAGAGGGGGGGCAGGGGGAGAGTAGGGTCGTTGGACATGGGTGGCTAGAGGGGGGGCAGAGGGAGAGGAGGGTCGCTGGACATGGGTGGCTGCAGGGGGGGCAGGGGAGAGGAGGGTCGCAGGACATGGGTGGATGCAGGGGGGGCAGGGGAGAGGAGGGTCGTTGGAAATGGGGGGCTGCAAGGGGGGCCAGGGGGAGAGGAGGGTCGTTATTTGATGCGCCGCTCCCTGCCACTTGCTCCGCGTGTTTCCCTACTCCTCCCCCTGCCTGGGAATCAGCTGTCAGTGACATCAGCCTGGGTGGCTGGAGGGGGGGCAGGGGGGGAGGAGGGTCGCTGGACATGGGTGGCTGGAGGGAGGGCGTGAGGGGGGTCCTGAGACCAGAGAAGTGGGGGTGGAAGGGGGGCCTCAAACCATAAAGGGAGGGGGGAAGGGGCACACACTCACTCTCTGTCTCTCACATACACTCTCTCTGACACACTCTCTGTCTATCACACTCTCCATCTCTCACACACACACTCTCTCTCTCTCTCTCTCTCTCAAACATACACTCCGAGGAAAACCTTGCTAGCGCCCATTTCATTTCTGACAGAAACAGGCCTTTTTTACAAGTCTTTAATAAATGGTAAACTCTGTCAAGCAGAGACTGTTTCTTATTGGGTCGATATTCAAAGCGATTAAACTGGCCAGAAATGGCTCCTGGCCGGTTAGACTGCTTGTTTAGGGCTAACTGGTAATTTTCAGTGGCACATATCCGGACAGTGCTGCTGAAAATGTCCAGTTAGATCCCATCTCAAAACTGGCTATTTTGGGGGGGTGTTCTGGGGATGAAGTCAGCACATGGCAAGTTAAGTGCTGATATGCAGCACTTAACTGGCTAAGGTAACCACATAAATATTATTATTATTTATTGCATTTGTATCCCACATTCCCCCACCTATTTGCAGGCTCAATGTGGCTTACATAGATTTGATAACATTGTCATATCAGGATATCAGACACAGTTAGTAATGTGTGGCGATTAGGAAGGGAGGAGAGAAGAAGGAGAGAGTGAGGTGACTTAGTGAGGTTATAGGTTCTCATTGTAGGCCTTGTTGAAGAATAGGATAGGACAGCCCAAAAGTAAGCCCTATCTTTATGCAGGGCCCCGTAGCTAGTTAAGTGGTGAATCAGCTATGCTTTAGCAGGCTCCACAAACCCAGAAATTCAATGCCAAAACCAAGACATGACCCGGCACTGAATTTCCGGCATTGTTCAGCAAAATGCTGAGTGCTACCAGTGGAATATCGACCCCTGTGTGTTTTTATACAGTGTTGCATATGTCTGGTAGGAGTACAGAAATGATAAGTAGTAGTACTACTATGTACTTGAATTTAGCCCATGCCTTTCCAATTGTGCTATAAGGCAAGTTACATTTTATAATACATACTGACAGGCAGGACATGTTTGTAGAAACAGTCTGCCCCATGCTCAAACCAGTGGTGTAGCCAGACCTCGGCAGGAGGGGGAGCCAGAGCCCGAGGTGGGGGGGCACTGTTTAGCCGCCGACCCCCCCCCCCGCATGCCCGCCTCATCAGGTACCTTGTTTGCTGACAGGGGTCCCCAAACCCCACCAGCTGAAAAGTCTTCTTCAGCGCCGGTCAACTCCGGCGCCTTCGTTGTGGGATCATCTGTTTCTGACGCCTTACATGCTGCACGGGGCTACATGCACGATGCAGGACGTAAGGCGTCAGAAACAGATGATCCCACAACGAAGGCGCCGGAGTCGACCGGTGCTAAAGAAGACTCTTCGGCTGACGGGGTCTGGAGACCCCCGCCAGCAAACAAGGTACCTGATGCGGCGGGGGGGGGGGGGGGGGGGGGTCAAATGTAGAGGGGGCCAGGGCGTAATCTGTGGGGGCCCATGCCCCCGTGGCCCCATGTAGCTACGCCCCTGGCTCGAACATTACATCATCCTTAACTCATGTTGCCTTGACATCTTGAAGGCTACTCAAATTTATTAAAGACCAAGAAAAGATGTTTCACCTGTACTCTGTGTAACTACATTTATTTATACTATATCATGAAGTGGGAGTAGATGTTTTTACCTACCACATCTCTGGGAAGAGTGTGTTCATGCCATCCCAGCTATATACATTCAGGACTGCCAACCAAAATTTACCCCAAGATGGAATGCCAAGTGCGCCACCTGAGGAGAAAAGAGGGATACAAAGAATAACACACCACTGTATGATTGCTATACCAAGGACCTTCAGATTAATACCCCTGCATATGGAACAATTAGATTTCATTCCTGGTCCCAAATGCTGCTCCCCATCCTGGAAGAAGTTGCGAATGCTAACGAGGCAGCATCTATCACCCCAGGTAAGGAGAAATATCAGCTATCACACAAAAGCAGTATCACTTTGATAACTGCAATATATTTTAAGACATCAGATACATTGAACAAACATAAAATGGAATACAATTTTATAGTTCATAGTAACATAGTTAAGTGACAGCAGATAAAGACCTGAATGGTCCATCCAGTCTGCCCAACAGTCACATTCATTATAAATTCAAGATTAAATCAACAATGAACGTGATATTATATACTTGATCATGGTTTTTCTTTAGTGTTTCTGGGACATGGACCATATAAGCCCTCCTGGCTCTGTTCTTATGTTCCAACTACTAGAGTTGCCGTCGAAGCTCTCTCCGACCCATCCTACAACCGAATTGCTGTATGCGGGACTCAGACCATACAAGTCAGCCTAGCTCTGGCCTTAGTTGATACTGCCAGAGTTACCATCTAAGCACCACTTGACATACAAACACATGTGCAACTCTAAGTTTTGTTTTTTTCTAATCCAATTAGAGATACTCTGTGTTCATCCCATGCCTTTTTGAATTCTGCCACAATTTATTTCTCCACTACCTCCCTCAGGAGAGCATTCCAGGCATCAACCAACCTCTTTGTGAAAAACAATTTTCTGACTGCATGCTAGCGATGGCCACATTGCAGCAAAAAAGTGGTGAGAAAGCACCGGACTGTGGGCCACATAGTGGAGCAACAGCAGGGATGATGACAGAGGACAGTCTGGTCTGCACACAAGAGGCAGAGGAGGAAGTGGGTGAGCAGATTGCATCCCAGAGCAGACTTGGAACACCCCAGTTTGATCCACAGGCTTGGATGGGGGAAATACTGTTGGAGATTGCCTCAGTCAAGACACACATTAAAGAGGCAGTGCAGGAGCTGAAAGCAGACTTGGTGGGCATGGGAGCCCGGATCCACCAGGTACAGGAGTGTGTTGATGGCTGCGAGAACACAATGGCAGTAGCGAAGAAAGCAGTGGAGAAGCTACAGGGGGGATTTTCAAGAGCTTATGAGCAAGGTCAAGGACCTGGAGAACTGCAATAGACGGAATAAATTGCAGATCCGGGGCCTCCCTGAGTCCGTGTACTTTAAGGACTCCCTTAAAACAGTACAGGATTTATATTGCTGGTTGGTGGGGAATGGAGTCGTGGCGCACTGGCATAGAGCGCCCTGCCTCATCCAGCCCTAGGTGGAGATTAGACAGTGCTTGGTGGGTTTCTGTTGGCAGGGGCAGAGGGCCCCCACTGTGGACAGTGCCGTGAAGAGTTGCAGGGAGGTGGACCAGGACCTGTATGTCCATGAAGACCTGTGTGAATCTTATAGGTCTTCTGGAAGGGAGACTGTTTTCTGACATTGACTTTTCAGTAGGGGTTCATGAGGGGAATGGGTGTTGGTCTGTTTATAGGGTGTGTATGATGTGAGTGGTGGGATGGATATGTTGGGGAGTGGGAGGGGTGGTATGTGTGAGATGGGGAGGCGTAGGGTGGTCTGACGAGTTTGTTATTTTTGTCTGTGTGCGCTCTCTGGGAATGTCACTTCATTGTATGGAGGAGTAGGAGAGAGGTGGATTCCCGCTCAGGGAGGAGGTGAGGTTTGTTGGGTGGGGAATGGGTGGTGAGTGGAGGGGGCAGGGGTTGATTGTTGATTTGGTGTTGAATGAGTTGAACTTTGGAAGACTATGGTGGCCCTATCTTTTAGACATATTAATACACGGGGCCTTAATTCCCCTGCTAAATGTCAGGAGATGAGAAGGTTGAAAGGGCAAATTTGTTTAGTACAAGAAACTCATCTGAAATGGTGTTATGAACGTCTGCTTCGGACCGTCTATTACTCAGTGAGACTTTGGGAATCTAACACCCTTAAATCAAGGAAGAGGGGTGGGGATACTATTTCAAAAGAGTTAAATTGGTAAGTAGGGTGAAGAGGGGCAATTTTTATTGGTTGTAGTAGTCCTTAATGGACGTACATATACAGTGGTTAATATGTACACCCCTAATGCGAGCCAAGGGGAGTACTTAGTTTGGTGTCTAGCGGAAATTTTGCAGTACCAGGAAAGAGGGTTAGTTGGGGGGGGGGGGGGGATTTCAATCTAACTTTGGCTCCTCAATTGGATAATACTGAGGGTATGATTGGGTATGGGATCGGCAACAGTTTCATCACTTTTTGAGGGCACTTAATTTGGCAGATGTATGACGAGAGACTCGGAGGGACTACACATTTTTTTCAGCAGTGCATCAAGCTATTCAAGGATTGATTTTCTTTTTGTAGACAGGTCACTTTTTTCCTTGCATAGGCAGTCAGGGATCAGTCTGATTGTGTAGTCTGGTCATACCCCAGTGTGGGTATAGGTATGGGAGACTCAGGGCGATTGGGGTGTATTATACTGGATTGTAGGGCACATGAAGCGTTTCTTGTTGAAGTACCTTGAATTTAATGATGTGGGCTTTGGGAGGACTTGAAAGCTACAATGAGAAGTCATATTACTGCATTAGCCTCTCAGAGAAAACAGAGGCAGAGAGAGGAGAGAGACTTGCATTGCCTGGTTTATCA
The DNA here is from genome assembly GCF_901765095.1 of Microcaecilia unicolor. Classification (NCBI taxonomy): domain Eukaryota; kingdom Metazoa; phylum Chordata; class Amphibia; order Gymnophiona; family Siphonopidae; genus Microcaecilia; species Microcaecilia unicolor. The sequence goes on from NC_044037.1 coordinate 132,603,958, forward strand.
GTTGGTCGGGGAGCATACGTGGAGGACGGGGGATAGGACTCTGTTGGCGCAGTTGGGGGAGGCTTTGTGTTCTCGAGACTGTTTAAATGCTCCTCTTTTAGACCCCTTCTGGGCTCTTCCACATGGGGGACTAAACATCTTAAGTTCATCCAAAAGGTTTACAGTTTCCCTCCAAACCCGGGGGGGTCTGTTTTGAGGAGGCATCATAAGCCGCAATTCAAACCTGATCCCCATGACCACTGCTTTCTGTCTTTCTGGATCTAGGTGTATCCTGGGCCATTTGTGTTCCCACATATACATATATTTCTAATCTACTCTTTCTGGTTCAGTCTGTGTAGTCTATTTGTGTATAGCAGATAATAAGGAAAGACCACATATAATACAGTATGTAGAAATAAAGACAAAGATAGTTTTCAGGAATAAGATCTTGTTTATTCTTACCAAGATAAAGTCTTCAGTTTAATACATACATCTAGGTTCAAATGCACAGAGCTCTGCCGTCGGTCAAGTGCTGAAGAAGCTTCTAACTTTTCTGTCTGAATGTTAACTCTTTTATAGGCACAGATCTTAATAGAGGCTTATGGCAGTACCTATTTTTTTCATCTTATTGGCCAATATCTCTGTACCAATTTTTTTCCTCTTTTCCGGCAGATGCTCATTTGTACTTTTTGTACCAACTTCTTTCCTGTTCTAGTTATTTTGTAAGATTTCTTTTCCGGCCAGGTGTCCATCTGTACCCAACTGTCTTTTCCGGTAAACATCTCTTGCTTTTGCTATTTCTAAACCTCGCATCCTTTCCGTCACCCTGAACATCTTGTCTTTATCTTTTATAGAAACATCCAGTTTCACAATCTATTTTTATATAATCTTATGACCTGTGTGCCATGTTATAGAAATACAAGCTAGATTTTACAAACCATTTTTATCTATTTTTCTATCATCATATATGCTATATTCAATTTGTAATTTGTTTCAGGTTTTATTAAGACTTCATCATATAGCCCTGCGTTTGCAGGTTCTCAACTGTTATGCCATTAGTGGGTTATCAGGCCTAGTCGAGGCTCCTTTGCTGACCTAAGTCCTGTAACCTGGCTTACCACCATTCCAGTGGATACTCAAGCTCCAATCCATATTAACATTCCCCTCTTCACCCTATCCCATAGGGTGACACCAGGGTTAAGTACCATGGTACCATCCATTCCAGAAGGTATCCTTATAAAACTGTTGTTCTGCGGAGTCTATTCTAAAACCTGATATGGTCAAATTACTGAGATTCAGATCATAACATAGGCACTACTTCAGTCATTTCTGTTATACCAATACTTTTGCTCAACCTATTAGTATGCAGGTTCTATTCTTACTCTTATATAGGTGTGTATATATATTCATAACAATCAATCATTCCTTTGGTTATATACTGATTATAGGTTATATATAGAGTTTTGCATTGATTATATAGTTATATTTGATTATATACTTATATTTCTTTGTTTTTATTGCATTATTTCATAAAGCTTAACGTTCTATATTGTATCCCTGTGTGCTGTATGTGATTATACAGTTGCAGACATTTCTACCATGTCTCTAGCATTTGCATAGCGATTGGTCCGTCTCAGAGGGAGATAGTCCAATGTGTTATCTCCTGTGGTGTTGGGGAGGAGATTTTCGTATAGAACATATTGTCCTGCTGTGGTCCTTTTTGTTATTGCGGTTTCGATTAAGCGTTCTACTAAGCCTCTAGCACAAGGGATTATGCAACATCCTACTAGTACAAAAATTGCTACCACTATGATTATGGTCGTGGCTGCTGAAATGATAAATGTTTTCCATTTACCAAAAGCTCTATCCATCCAACCTGTCCAGGATGTATCAACGCCAGAGTTTTCTGCCAATTCTTGTGACAGTGAGGTTAAGCCTTCCAAAGCTCTGGTGATCGATCCATCTGGAGCAGTATTGTTGGGGATAAAGGTGCAACACTGTGTACCTATCTTTTGGCACACCCCGCCATCTGCTACTAGAAGTTGGTCAAGCACTAATCTATTTTCCAACGTCATCCTGCTGGTGGCGTCTAATTGTGTTGCAATTCCTTGAACTGCATCTCTAGTGTAGTTCACAAATCTCTGCTGATTGTAATATATATTTATTTATTTATATTTATTTATTTGTTGCTTATATCCCACATTTTCCCACTCGTGCAGGCTCAATGTGGCTTACAGTAAATTAAATAAAAAAAAAAGTACAAACTTAAAGGTAATACAAGCATCTAACAGATATATATATATATATATATATATCAATATATATAGTTGATCCGGTCTAAATTCTTATTTATAGTAGCCCACCAAAAGAAAGCTGATTCAAATCCTGCAGCTATTTGGTTTCTGGCTTTGAACTCATCAGGAACCCCTCTTGGAACTCCAATTGCATCTATATAGACCCGATCATCAAAAGATCCAGGCATTGCATTCCTCTTCACTCGTGAGGAAGAGCTGCTATGAGGAGGGAGCAAAGATGCTATTACAATTGGAATTACCAATTTGACTAGGGCACATCTGCCTGTCCAACTCCTGTGGAGTGTATGGTGGATAGTATGAGTTCCACAATACCACCATATGTCTGCTCTAGCCTGCGAAAAATCTGTGAGATTTAGATTTCGTAGAGTCCCTTTTTCTAGGGTTGTGTTACAATTGGTCAAATTTCCTAGAAACCGTGTATTCCTCACCCCATATCGTTCCAGACATGTATGATATCTGGTAGCAGGATCTGGAATCCTAAATGCGGGTGGGACCCTCATCCGAGGGGGTAAGTAGGGGTGGTGCTCGTCAAGATGCTGACAAGACTGATTGATTTCTTCTTTTACCTGCAATAACTCTAACATACACCAAAACCCATCTGGATCACTGCGGAGATCTAAAGGGAAAGGAACTACTGTTGGTTCTGCTCTTGCATGGGAACAAAAATAACAATTAGAGACATTCAAACTCTTTGTAGTATAATGCGCCCATTCCAGCCATAGGTTTGTCTCCCCAAATCCTGTTTCTAGTGCCACTAAATCTTTGGAATTATTAATCGGCACAATCTGGTAAGGAATCTTTAACTCTGGGATCTTCGTCGGCATCAAAGGATTCTTTTCTGGTTGGGCTGGGGGTGGAACAATCTTGAATTTTCCAATGGGATCTCTACCTGTGGCATCAATTCCTAAGGAATAAGTTCTGTATGTAACAACCGTTACTCCTCTGAAAGTGATAGCCACTTGATTACACTTGGTCATTGGACAAAGGCCATTCACTCGCAATTTCATAATGGAAATGCTCTTTTTGAGATCTGGAATCTCACTACCTGAGTATGGAACCCATGAACCTGTATACCACCATACTTGTGCCCAACTTCCGCAATTGGAGAAGGGACACAGGTATACCTCAAAAGCTGACAAATATTGCTGTACAGGATGTTCCCCACACATTGTGTAAGCACACACATCAAGGGTTATTGTGGTTGTGTCCTTAGTAGTGGGTAATGTTATTTCGTAAGTGGTCGTAAACTGTTGCAGAAAACTTTCTAGATGCTGTGCTCCTTGTATCAGGGGCATGGTAAGCACACAGAACAGGAGGGCTAAGCACTTCATGTTGATAGTTTTCATAATCAAGCACTGTATCAAGATTGTACGAAGGGTAAGTGACGGCTAATGATTAAGGTAAGCAACAAAATTATTCCTAGGGTCTTAGCAAGAGCTGCTATGACAACAATCAGTATTCCAAAATATATCAAGGCTTGATATATCATTAAGTGTGACTTGGGTATGGGGGGTAAACTCTAATAGCCCCTCTTTCAATGGGATCGGGTACTTCAAAGAGACTATATATTTCCAACGGTCCCAATCCAACCTCTCTGAGAAACAGGAAAGGTATTCAATCAGTGTCAAGTACGGCGTATGTGAATAACCAAAAATCTACTACGTCACCAGTTTCTGGTCTTATTAGGAGATCGTCGGTCTGTTCAACTTGTAGACCCAAACTTCCTCCAAACAATACCAGAGTGTGAGTAACTGTTCGACTGGGGCCGAGTGTCCAATTCTCAAGTAAAGGTTCACACAGTGTCTGATATCGAGTGAGGGGATCCCAGTTGGGATTGTCTTCTGGAGCGGGGTCCCAATGGGGAAATAATAATTCACGAGGATCTAACAGGTACTCTGGGGGTACAGGACAAGACGTAGGATTTGCGTTATCAGTTACAACTTGTATGGCAGCATTACTTTGAATTTTTGTTTCAACAGTTTTTATTATTAAAGGTATCGCAAAACAACTCATCAACACATTTCAGTTACAACATAATTCCTAACCGCTATCTCTAGACAAGTATAGCGCAACACTGTGAACCTCACTTATCCCTAACATCATACATCCTAACCCCTCCCTACCCCCCTCCTCCTCGGTCCCAACACTGATCCCAGAACTCTTTACAATACAACCCCACATATCAAGGGAAAAGAGACAAGAGAAGGAAAAAAAAAAAAAGGAAACCCCTAACCAAACTTTTTAACACAAGATATATAAACATAAAGCCATGGCCTTCTCTGTATTACACATTGTTATTCATTCCGATCAAAGTACCATTCCAGGGCTTTGTCTATATAGCCCCTAATGTCCTCCTAACAATATATATGGTATCTCTTCCCTATGTGAGCATTACATAGCCATCAAATCTTCTGGGAATTTCATAATATTTTCGAGTAACCCTATGCCTCGTAACCTATACCCCTCCCCCCTTAGCCCCCCTCATTATCCCCCCTACCCCAATCCCCCTATACCTATCCCTGTTCCCACCACATCCTTCCATCCCTACCCACTCCCTCCCTCTACAGCCACCCTCCCCCCCCCTCTTTTTTTCAGAAGCTGTCCAGACTTAGTACCTCTTCCTCCTACTGCGAGCTCATTACTTTGAATTTAATATGCTAGTAGACTTCTTGCACATAGGCTGAAGATTCAGCATATGCAGAATAACATCCTTTGGATTTGGGGGCCTGGGGTTATGGATTTGGTGGATGAGAAGGCAATTCAAGAGTGTTTTGTGGAATTGTATACCCCTGAGATTGCAGTGGCAGAGGCTGCTATTGATCGGTACTTAAAAGGGGATGCAGCTAGCTCAAGTCCAGCAGCAGGAGGTGACGTTGTTAGATCATCCTATCTCGGGGTTTGAAGTGAGGCAGGCTTTGCGCATGATGAAACCAGGAAAGTCTTCTGGGTTAGATGATTTTTCGGTGGTGTTTTACAAGCGTTTCCAGCATCTGTTGATGGACTTTGCTTCACTTGTTTAACTCCCCTATTTTATGCATTTGGCAGGGGTTACTCTCATATCTAAGGATGGGAAGGATCCAACCTAATGTGGGTCTTATCACCCCATCTCCTTGCTGGGTATTGACACAAAAATTCTGATCTGGATTCTGGCAGACAGGTTAATGTGCATTGTGCCTGGTCTGGTGCATCCCGACCATTCTGGCTTTATAGTGGGTTAGTAGACTGGGGATAATATCCACTTGGTGTTGAATATCATGAATCAAGCAAGGCATGGACACCAGGGTCTGGTCCTCCTTTCTGTGGACGCGGAGAAAGCCCTTCCTGGCCCTTCCTGTTCCAGGTTCTGGGGTGTTTGGGCTGGAACCCCAGTTCTTGAGCTGAGTGCGGGTGATTTATCATGAGCCCCTGGTCTGAATGAAAGTGAATGGCAGTTATTCAGCTGTGTTTGAATTACAGCGAGGCACACACCAGGGCAGTACCGTCACCTCTCATTTTTGTGCTGGTGATAGAGCCACTAGCTCAGCAGATTCGCAAGCAGGAGGCTATTAGTGGGGTTCGGGTGCATGGAGTGGACTATAGGATTACCCTGTTCGTGGACGATATTTTGTTTACTTTGGCGGACCCATCATTTACAATGACTGGCTGATCAAATTCATCATTCATTTTTTCTGCAGACATGGCATCCTACATGGACTCTTGTTTTATCTTTTCCTGTTGCTTATTGTTCCACTGGTGTATCTGCATTCATTCTCTGTATTCCAATGGCCTGTGCACTGTGGTCCGCTGAAGCTATTCTTTCCATTCTTTGTTGGATACCCTCCCAAACTTGAGTGGAATATGCAGCAATCCAATTGGGACCATAGTAGCACTGTCCCTGCCATGGGAATTGTTGCCCCAGGTAATAACCCTGAATAAGACAACTCACATGAGACTGCAAGAAGGGACTCAGGTTCATGGGTGGCCATAGTGGGTGTTGCCAATCCTAAGCAGGTGGTGCAGGAAATTAACGCCAGAAATTTTAGAAGCTGGGATTGTCAAACCCCACTGTAGCCACTGTTGTGGGGTGGATGATTATGCAATAACTTCTGTAGGTGTAGGAGATATTAAAAAGTCTGTGACAGTAGATGAAGTAGGATCAGCTACATAACCTGAGCTGTTTCCAATATTGTGTTCTCTGCCTCCATGCCACTGGCAGTGGGACTAGAAGGGCTAACTTTCACCAGGACCTCATTTCTCTTTGTGTGTTTTTTGATCATCACAGCAGGATTTTCTGCATTGGTATTATGCTGTTATTACTACTACTACTTTTTTTTTTTTTTTTTTTAAACAACAATAGAAAGTTCTCCATGGAAATATCAAGAGCCAACAAACAGCGATGACCATCAAACAAAGAGGCAAAATGGTCAGAAGATTCTAGATTCATTCAAATATAATCTACTATAATAAAAAGCGCCTCCAACGTTCTGAAGCTGACTCCATGGCAGTGAAGGGGTTGTAGGGTTCGTGCTGCCTGTATCCATCGCCTGTCCTGACGTTTGCATGCTTCCTGGTTCATCACAAGCAGCAGTGACCAACCACAGGATAGCAGCACGAGGCACACCAACTTACCCTCAGTCAACGCCCAACGTCGCCGGCATCAACACTGCCGGTACTGCCGCCACTACCACCCCCCTGCAAACCACTCGCCACCTCCCTGACAACCCCCCTCCCAGACACACGACGCTCTCTCCCCAGGGTCCGCAGCCAACATCGCCTCCGCTCCTCCCCTCCACCCCGAGGTCGACGCCACCGGGCCGGGCCCCCTGCATTGAAATAGCAGTCTCACTACCATGAAAGCAGCGCTGCAGGCAGCAGAACGCCTCCCTTCAGCCCTTCTTCCCTCCTTGGGTCCCGCCCTCGCGGAAGTTGCGTCAGACTAGGGCGGGACACAGGGAGGGAAGGAGGCCCGAAGGGAGGCATTCTGCTGCCTGCAGCGCTGCTTTCACAGAGGTGAGACTGCAATTTCCATGCAGAGGGCAGACTGTAGACGACTGAGGGTGGGTGGGACTGCGGCGCCGGGCCCCCCTTGGAGCCCCAGGCCCGGGAAATTTTTGCCCCCCCCCCCCCCTTTGTAGCTATGTCTCCACCCCCTCCCAGTTCAGCGGGGGGGGGGGGGGGGGGGGTCCAGAGACCTGAGAGGGGGGGGAGAGAGGAGGAGGGGGTCCTGAGACCATTCTCACACACACACACTCTCTCACAGACACACTCGCACCCACACTCACTCTCTCTCTGTCACACACACACACACACTCGCACATTCACTCTCTTCTCTCACACAGTCACTCTCACACACTCTCTCAAACATACACACTCCGAGGAAAACCTTGCTAGCACCCGTTTCATTTGTGTCAGAAACGGGACTTTTATACTAGTCTTTAATAATAAGGACCTGACATGGCCGTGTTTCAGCATATATTGCCTGTGTCAGAGGTCTGTGACTGTCTCATATATTCAAATATGAACAGTTGGTCAGTATCAATTTATAGCTTTATCGTTCAGAAATGGCATACTACAATCACTTTCACTTCCAACAAAGTCCAAGTTATTGCATATAGTCATAAGTAGAAGTATGTGGCTCCAGAGGTGGTTGTGGCTACAGGTGTAGGTGTGACAAACAGTATAGATGAATCTACACCACAGATTATAGATCAACGGCATGGCCCTCGAGAGAAGGTTATTTGATGGGGAATTATACAACCTTAGTTTTCATCCACATTTGACTATACCAACAATACTTTCTTTTTTTTTTTTAATTTATAGAAGTCTTTATTGAAGTATATGAAAGACATTACAAAGCCATCAACATGAGCTCACGTGTCTTTATAAAACAATGCATCACATAAACTCTCAAATACATATAGGTAACTAACAAAGTGCTTCTAGATTTTATAACAAGGAATTTTCTTCACATACTCCCCCCCCTGCAAAAAAAAACCCAACCCAACCCCCCTCCCCTCAGCCCCCCTTCTCCCCCCCCCCCCCCCCCCCCCCCCCCCCCACCAGATTCTTAACACTTACAGTGAGACGTAAAAGGTTCCCAAATGGCCTCCCAGTTTTATTACGCAAGGCCCAAAGCCTCTCCATTTCACAAATGTACCACAACTTGTTTAACCATTTAATCAAAGAAGGGACCTGAGAGGTCTTCCAATGAGCTGCCAAGATAACCCTTGCAGCAGCCATAGCATGATGAACCAAAAGGGATTGCGATGGGGAAAGGCCAGGGGATTTCTTAGGGAACAGAAAAAATTCTGGTGACCACTTAATAGGCCTAGAAAGCCATCTCTGGAGTCTATGCTGTATAGCTTTCCAGAAAGCCCTAACACAAGACCACCAGAGATGACCCATTGTACCTTTCTGTCCACAACCCCTCCAACACAGCAAGGCGCCTCAGGGAACATATGATGCAGTCAAGCTGGAGTCAAATACCATCTCTGTATAAAACCTTTACAGCACTTTCTTTAAAGGGGACCGAGATAGAAATCCTAGACAATGCACATTCCATAAAGTTCCAATCATCATCACCCAATGTCAAGCCCAATTCTTGATGCCACCGTGCACGATGCTCAAAGGGAGGCTGCACTCGCCTAAGCTGAAACATATACAGGCATGTGATAAGACATCTCGTTCCCTTGGAATCCTCACAAAGATCTTCTAAAAAGGAATCCTCACTAAGTACTTTTGTCTTTATATCAGCCGCTGAGAGAAAGTGCTTCACCTGAATATAGGCAAAAATATCTTTTGGAGAAATTGCTTAAGTGTCAACCAAACTAGTAAAAGGAATAAAGGCACCCTCATCAAAAAACTGACCCCAAGTCTCCAAGCCTGCCGAAAACCAACGTGAAAAGGTCCCCAATTCAACCCCAGGCCGGAAAAGTGGATTATTGGTTAATGGAGGAGTGTGGTAGCCGTGTTAATGGTTAATGGAGTAAGCTCAGAAAGGACAAACTCAAGCTTAGCAAACAGACCATCCCAATAGCAAAAAGTTGTCAAAACAGATGGACAAACTTCTCTCCCCAATACACAAAATCTTCTGGGGAGCCATACTAAGGAACGCAAGGGACACGGGCCAACCGAAACATGCTCCAATTCAATCCACCTCTTCTGTGGACTTGCATGAAACCACTCAATAGCAGCTCGAGCCTGTGTGGCTTTATAATATACATTCGGAACGTCTAAATCACCATTTTTCTGATCTCAATAAAGCAATGCCCTAGAAAGACGCAGCCTCTTATTAGACCAAATGAAACGAAGGAGGCGATCCTGAAGCCCTGAGAGAAAATTGCGAGATAAACGAAGAGGGAGCACCTGGAAAAGGTACATCAACCTCGGCAAAACATTCATTTTCAATGTTGCTATCCGACCAAACCAGGATAACTACAATGGAGCCCCAAGCCTCCAGATCTTTATATAACTCCCACAATAGAGTAGGATAATTAGCCGTAAACAGAAGAATCCACAGATATTTAACACTTCGAGTTACCCACCTAAAAGAGAAAGCATGTTGCAAAGACTGTAAAATCAGGCTCGAGATACCCACTGCCATAGCCTCTGACTTGGTCATATTAAGCTTGCAGGGCCGGTCTTAGCAAGTGCGGGGCCCTATGCAGACCAATTTGACGGGGCCCCACCCTAGCCCCACCCCACCCTAACTCTGCCCCACCCTAGCTCCGCCCCCACCCTAGCTCCACCCCCACCCTAGCTCCAGAGCCGGCCACCCCTCCCTCCGAGCTCCAAGGCCCCCAGCTCCAGGGCTTGTCGATCCTGCACAGTCAATGCCAACTGAAAACCATGTCTTTTTCACAAACACAGATATACCCTAATCCACTATAGAATAAGTAGTAATATTTAAACTTTCTATTTAGACAAAAATTAAACTGAACCCCCAAGATGCCAGACTCTGCATACAATACAACACCACAGAAACAGAAAATGTCCCCTAGTACTGTGCAAAATATAAAGACAACAGATGTAAATTTGAAAAAAAACTAACAAATACCAATCACCACTTTACAAATTAACAAATAGAAATAAAACAAATATAGAAAATAAAATAATACCATTTTATTGGACTAATACATTTAGCATTCAGAGGCCAAAACCTCCGTCCTCAGGTCAATACAGTATAGAGCTGTTACAGTATCCTATCCTGACCTGAGGAAGGGGGCTTTGTTCTCCGAACGTTTGTCAAAATGTATTAAAATTAGTCCAATAAAAAGATTACCTTATTTACATGTTCTATTATAAACATTTATTAACACAGCTACAATACTATATCCTAAAGCAAAAAAATAAAAATATATATTTTATTTACAGTTTGTCGTCTCTGGTTTCTGCTTTCCTCATCTTCTTTTCACTGTCTTCCTTCCATCCAGCATCTGTCTTCGCTCTCTCTCTGCCATCCAGTGTCTGCCCTCTCTGCTGTCCCCTCCATCCAATGTCTGCCCTCTCTCCCTGCCCCTTTCGTGCACATCTGCCCTCTATCTCTGCCCCTTCCATTCACTGTCTGCCCTTTCTATCCCTTCCATCCACTGTCTGCCCTTTCTCTCTGCCCCTTCAATCCACCATTTGCCCTCCCTCTCCCATCCATCCGGGTCTGCCCTCCCTCTCGCTCCCCCTTCCATCCAGGATCTGCCCCTCTCTCTGCCCCCAGTTCCAGCCCCACTATCCCACCAGTCCCCCGTTTCAGCCCCAGCCCTTTTCTCCCACCAGTCCTGAGCTTCAGCCCCCAGCCACTCCCCTCCCTGTCCCCTTTTAAACCCCAGTCCCCAGCCCTTTTCTCTCACCAGTCCCAAGCTTCAGCCCCAGCCACTTCTCCCTATCTCCTTTTCAGCCCCCAGTACCCACAGTTTCAGCCCCTGCCCCTTTTCAGCCTCCAGTCCCAGTACTAGCCCCCTTATCCCACCTACCCTCCTTTTCAGCCCCCAGTTCCAGCCCCCTTCATCCACATGCCTTGTAATAGAGCCCCCCTTTTCAGCCCCAGAACCATTCTCCCACCTGACCCACGCATGCCCTATTTTCCCACCAGCCCCATGCATGGCCCCCATTTCCCATATGGCCCCTTCTCAAACCCCAGTTCCAGCCCCCTCCCCCCATCTGAGAACCCCCATCCCACACCCTTCTCCCATTTGAGTCCCCCTTACCCCCTCCCCCCATCTGAGAACCCCCACCCTGCAACCTTCTCCCATCTGAGTCCCCCTTCCCCCTCCCCCATCTGAGAACCCCCATCCCACACCCTTCTCCCATCTGAGTCGCCCCCCAACCCGACCCGACCCACCTACCAACTCCTGCTGCACCCACTAACTTTAAAAAAAAAATTGAGAATTGAGTAGCAGGCAGCACCTCGCGTCTGCCCTGCTAGTAAAAAATCTCCTGCACGTCGTCGGGCCGGCCTTCCCGCATTAAGTCCCGCCCTCCTCTGAGGTAATAGGCTCCTCCCGCATTAAGTCCCACCCTCCTCTGAGATAATAGCCTATTACCTCAGAGGAGGGCGGGACTTAATGCGGGAAGAGCCTATTACTTCAGAGGAGGGCGGGACTTAATGCGGGAAGGCCGGCCCGACGACGTGCAGGAGATTTTTACTAGCAAGGCAGACGCGAGGCCCTGCCTGCTACTCGGCGCTTCTCAAATTTTTTATGGAACAGCGATCGATCGTCGGGGGGGGGGGGGGAACGGCGGGCAGGGTGACCTCAGGCGCGCCGCGCGGGGCCCCCTTGAGCGCGGGGCCCTATGCGGCCGCCTCGGTCGCCTCGCCCTAAGACCGGCCCTGTAAGCTTGAACCCTGAAACGGCAGAATAATCTGCTAAAAGCTGAAGTAAGTTAGGCACGGAGAGCAACGGCTTAGTTAACGAAAGCAAGATATCATCAAACATTGCGAGCTTATACTCCTGACCGCCCACCATTATACCCGCGATATTAGGGTTCGAACGAATAGCAATGGCAAGAGGTAAGAGGTTCCATAACCAGGGCAAATAGCATCGGCGAGAGAGGACATCCCTGCCGAGTCCCCCGATGCAAAGGAAACAGAGGAGATTTACCCCCATTAATTCGCACACATGCTTTAGGGGAGTTATAAAGGGCCTGAGTCCAATCCCTAAATCCTGACCCAAAACCCAGATGCTCCATAACGCTTATCATAAAAGGCCAGTGCACCCGATCAAACGCCTTCTCGGCATCCAATCCCATAAGACACATAAGGGCTTTTGATGTAGTGGCCACATGCAGTAAATTGACCATTCGTCGAACATTATCTTTCGCTTGTCTGTGGGAAACAAACCCAACCTGATCTGGATGAACCAGATCAGGCAAAACTTTGGCCAGACGATTTGCTAAAACCTTAGCTATGATTTTAACATCAAAGATAAGAATGGAAATAGGGCGGTACGAGGCACATTCTGTCTTATTTTTACCATGCTTCCATCATAGAAGGAGGTAATGCCTCCCCCTCCCGGACTCCATTAAGAACTTCAACCAAGAGGGGAGTGAGCTCCCCCCTAAAAGACCTATAAAAATCATTTGGTAAGCCATCTAAACCAGGGGCCTTTCCCCTAGGAAGGTCCTTAATAACCTTAATAACTTCATCCACCTTAACAGGACCATTCAGCATACATCTTTGCTGGTCAGTTAAGGAAGGAAGGTCCTGAGAAGCTAAAAAGGCCTCAATCGCCTCCTGATGAATCAAGGAGTCCGCCGAGTATAAAGACTATTAAAAGGCCTGAAAACGCTGCCTAATTAAAGCGGCATTAGTTAACACTGACTTATTACCATCCCCAATCTTAAGAATAGTACGATCGAATCTTAAGTATATAAGTATTGCCATACTGGGAAAGACCAAAGATCCATCAAGTCCAGCATCCTGTTTCCAACAGTGGACAATCCAGATCACAAATATCTGGAAAGATCCCAAAAAAGTACAACACATTTTATACTGCTTATCCCAGAAATAGTGGATTTTCCCTAAGTCCGTTTAATAACGGTCTATGGACTTTTCCTTTAGGAAGCCGTCCAAACCTTTTTTAAACTCCGCTAAGCTAACCGCCTTTACCACATTCTCTGGCAACAAATTCCAGAGTTTAATTACACATTGAGTGAAGAAACATTTCTCCGATTCGTTTTAAATTTACTACATTGTAGCTTCATCGCATGCCCCCTAGTCCTAGTATTTTTGGAAAGCGTAAACAGATGCTTCACATCTACCTGTTTAACTCCACTCATTATTTTATAGACCTCTATCATATCTCCCCTCAGCCGCCTTTTCTCCAAGCTGAAGAGCCCTAGCTGCTTTAGCCTTTCCTCATAGGGAAGTCGACCCATCCCCTTTATCATTTTCGTCGCCCTTCTCTGCACCTTTTCTAATTCCACTATATCTTTTTTGAGATACGGCGACCAGAATTGAACACAATATTCAAGGTGCGGTCGCACCATAGAGCAATACAAAGGCATTATAACTTCCTCATTTTTGTTTTCCATTCCTTTCCTAATAATACCTAACATTCTATTTGTTTTCTCAGCCGCAGCAGCACACTGAGCAGAAGGTTTCAACGTATCATCAACGATGACACCTAGATCCCTTTCTTGGTCCGTGACTCCTAACGTGGAACCTTGCATGACGTAGCTATAATTCAGGTTCCTCTTTCCCACGTGCATCACTTTGCACTTGCTCACATTAAACGGCATCAACCATTTAGACACCCAGTCTCGTAAGGTCCTCTTGTAATTTTTCACAATCCTCCCGCGATTTAACTACGTTGAATAACTTTGTGTCATCAGCAAATTTAATTACCTCACTAGTTACTCCCATCTCTAGGTCATTTATAAATATGTTAAAAAGCAGCGGTCCCAGCACAGACCCCTGGGGAACCCCACTAACTACTCTTCTCTATTGAGAATAATGACCATTTAACCCTACTCTCTGGTTTTCTATCTTTTAACCAGTTTTTAATCCACAATAGAACACTACCTCCTATCCCATGACTCTCCAATTTCCTCTGGAATCCTTCATGAGGTACTTTGTCAAACACCTTCTGAAAATCCAGATGCACAATATCAACCGGCTCACCTTTATCCACATGTTTGTTCACCCCTTCAAAGAAATGTAGTAGATTGGTGAGGCAAGATTTCCCTTCACTAAATCCATATTGACTGTCTCATTAATCCATGCTTTTGAATATGCTCTGTAATTTTGTTCTTAATAATCTTCGCTGCCTCAATCTTAAAGCCAACAAATGACCTGGTTTATTATGACTGAAGTAATGCAGCTGCTGCTGACCATGAATAAACAGCAATTGGTCCGAATAAATATTATCCAAGTGCAGACTCAAGGCTTGAATCTGCCTCAAGACCAATATCGAATGAGAGGCCTTATGAAGGCCCTCCAAACAAGACAACTGAGAAACACAATCTACAACTTCCTTTCGCCTAGCCCGAGCCTGAATGCTAGCATGTTTTAAGAAAACCCCCCCAGGTTACAGCCTTTAAAGCGTCCCATACAGTCCCCAAGGAAGGACCCAAGTTCAAATTAATCTCAAGGTATTCCAACAAATGTGCTCGATAAGCAGCCAAGAGCTTTTTGTCCTTCAGCAAAGAAACATTTAACGTCCACCTGCTATCCTTATCTTCCTCACCCATGGACGAAATCCTTACCCAGGTCAGGGCATGATCAGAGATAGTAATGGGATCAATACCTGACTGACAACTTCCCTGAATCATAGAAATATCAAATAGTAAATGATCAATATGAGAGTAGGAATCATGAGAGCGAGAATAGAAATAATATCCCGGTCTCTAGGATGATGTAATCTCCACACATCGCACAACCCTAATGAATGCGCTAGCTCAACCAAAGCCTTCGAATTCTTTACATCCGTGCACGAAGCCACCCCAGACTTATCCAACGCTGGGTCAAAATACGCATTAAAATCGCCACCCAGCACCAATTTACCATAAGGATCAGATTGAACAACCTTGACAAAAAACTCCCCCTGAGATTCGTTGGGTGCATAAACCGCCACCAAAGAAAACGGAAGTTATTCAATAATATCTGCAGCATCAGGAATCTACCAGCAGGATCACGCCTAATCTTCACCACCTGAGTCTGCAGGGAAGAGTGGAACAAAATTGCAACCCCCCGTTTCCTCGACGCATCAACAGCGGAGGCACAAATGACATGTGGGTAATGATGATGGTTCAAATATTTCTCGTGTTCCCACTTTAAATGAGTCTCTTGGAGAAAAACCACATGTGCTTTATGGAACAACAATTCCTTAAATATCTTTTGACGCTTTTGAGGAGAGTTCAATCCTTAACATTATATGACAAAAAGTGTAAATCAGCACACATTTATTGTTCTAAATACAGGCTTATTAACTCTAATAAAATAGGGCAACCAATGCACACCCGAACCTAACCTGATGAAGAGGGAAGAAAAGGAAAAAGGAAAAAGGAAAAAAAAAAGGATCCCCACCACTCCAACCCCCCCCCCCCCTCCATAGAAGAAACTTCTCCCATTTACCCCCTCCTTACCTACCCTTCCACACCTCATATACCACCAGACAGTAGCTATCTTACACCACTGACTGGGAACTCTGGAGGAAGAACCCCACATAACCCGACCACTCAATCTCCACCCTGACCCCTCCCCCATGCATACATACACATCCCCCTACCTAACAGACCACTCCCTCTCCACATCTTCAATTAACTCCTCCCCTACTCCATCCACACACCCCATCATTCCCCATTCCTAACCCTCTCACAACTAACGAACATTCACCCCTAACGCCTCCCCCTTAAAAGGGAATCAGGGTAACACAAATAAACCCAAGGCAAATGGAAATTTTACAGCCAGTCCAACTAGTCAATTCAGACCACTCCCTGTGCATTCTTGGTCTGGCTGGCAACTCTCTTCCACTTCTGAAGCTTAGCCCTTACAGTCGGTCCCACAGCGACCGGTGGGACTGCCGTGGTCATCAAACCGGCTCCATGTAATATCTTCCAAACATCCGATAACAGCCTACTCCGATGCAGCTTCCCCTCCACAGTGAAACAAAGTGCAAATGGAAAAGCCCAACGATAAGGGATTTTATTCTTTACCAAAACTTCCAGCGCTGGTTTCATAGCACGCCTCTGAGACAGGGTAAACTGAGACAAATCTTGAAACACCGCCACTTTAGCTTCATTATATTCCACAAAGGGAACCTGGCGCGCTCGTTGCAGCACTTGCTCCTTAACCAAAAAAGAAGCAAAGCAAACTATAATGTCCCGTGGGCGATTGTCCACCGGTTTCCCCAGGGCTCTGTGTGCCCGTTCAATCGCCATCTCTTCTGACCCCATCAATTTTCCACAGATCGATCTCACTACTGTAGCTACATCCTCTTTGTTTCCCGATTCAGGAACACCACTGAGGAGGAAGTTGTTTCAACGACCACTATTTTGCAAATCGTCAATTTTATGCTGCAGGTCATCATAAGAAGCCAGCATCTGTGAGACGAGCCTCTGCCCCACTCAGCTGTTCTTCCTGTCCATCCACTCGAGCCTCTAAATCCTCCACTCAGCCCTCCAGCTCCTTCAGCTCCACACTCAAAACATTCATCTGCTCCAGTATTTCCTCCTTGGATGTCTTTATTTTGTCCCGGATTGTTGCTAGGCACTTCTTGAGCTCCTTAGAGAGACCTCGGGTCGGAGGGGCCGAACCTGCTTCCGTTAGTGACGGGGTTAAATCAGAGTCAGAGTGGGAAAGTTGGGCCTCGGAAACATGGCACCTTGTGGTCTTGCTAACAGACCGAGCCTGCAGCTTCTCAGCCTCTTTCCGTGCCGCCGACATAGACACGCGCCGACTCTTCAAATCACCTCCCAAAACCCACTACAATCACCGGAGGAGGGGAAAACACAGTTCAGGGCGGATTAACGCTAACACAGCAAATTTATTAGAGAGGACGCTTCGGAGCTAGAAGATTAAGCAGCCATCGATGCCCGTGACGTCACTTCCTCCTACCAACAATACTTTCTAATAATTCTAGTTCTCAAATTTTATTTCTTCTTGATTTGCTTTCAAAGTCCTTTAGTCTTAGTTGCTGTATCTCAGCTTGCTTCAACAATTAATTTAATTTTCATCAGACCTCAGCTCTAACTTATACCTGTTCCCTTGTCTTTGACAATTTATGCTATTTTAATTAACAAGTACAATCATACTTTAAGAGTGTTAGGAAGACATGGGGTTTTTTTTAGGTTTGTTTTAGGTTTATCAATTCTTTACCTATGGACTAACTGCACGATGAAACAAGACAATCATTTTTTTTTACTCAAAAGTCTTACAGTCAAGAAGCATTTTTTTTCCAATTTCTACTCTACAACCTTATGATCCATCTCTGCAAATTATTTCACTAGCAAACCTACTGTATGATGCTTTCCTACAAGGTTTATTTGAATGCATGCCACTAAAGATTAAACTTTGCTCCTGTACTGAATCAAAAATTCCACCATTTGCACCTGCATCATAGGACTTTTGTTTGAAAGATTCTGGATATACTAACTTTCTGTAATACAATAAAAGCGATTTACATATTACATACAAGTACAGTAGGTATTTTTCCTGTCCTTAAGTCAGCTCACAATCTAAGTTTTGTACCTAGGGCAATGGATGATTAAGTAACTTGCCCAAGGAGCTATAGAGGGAATCAAACTTGGTTTACCCGGATTCTTAGCTCACCCCACTAACCATTAGGCTGCTCCTCTACTTTTGCTGTCTTTCATAATAGAGAAAAAAAAACAACAAAAACAGGTAATGATTTTAAGTGCTGCAGTTTTCCCCACTTCTGCCTGTTTATTTCAAGTTTATTTAAAAAGGTAGCTTTCTCTATCAGTTGTATGAACCCAGGCATGCTTTTCACTGTGGAGACCAAAGCAAAACTGGGCAGGAAGCCCTCTACAAAATGATATCCTTCGGTTGAATTCAAGCCCTAATGGGGAAGAAAGCTAATCTCAATGTAGCAAAAACTACACACTACTCTTAGTGTAAACAGTATGAATGTGACATTGAAGAGTCAACGGTCTTAATTCTCACAACTCATAAGACTAAATCATGCATGGTATTAATAATAAACACTAAAGACAGTCGACAGTCAATTGACTAAACATCTTGAGTTCTTCAGAAATAAGCTCATTTGTGAGGAGGGAAGTAACAATAAAACCCAATGAGGGAGGAGCAGTAAACTCCACTGCTAATATTTTCCGTGTAGCACAACCTTATCACCCCTTCATCTCACTAACCTTTACTATGAAGATTGTTACGTGCCCGCACCAAGTCAGGGTCATCTGCATCAACTCCCAAAATTCTCATGGTGATGTAGTTAAGGGCTGTACCAAATACTGTTGACTTGTCCTCGATGTGCCTAAACACCATTAAAAAGCAAAAGCAGAGTTAACCACTAACTATAAAGAAGAGAACAACAAGAGTGGAATAATAGAACCATTAATCCTTGTCAGTTGATACCAAGAGTGGAGTGATAGTCACTAACTGTGGAAGCGTTGCTTTGCTCTTTCTTTTTTGTTTAGTGACTCTTGTGAAAACACCAAAAGTAGAACAGTCCCCAGTTTAGAGGCTGACTGAAACCGAATCAGCAGCAGCAATTTGCTAATCGGTTTATTGCTGAAACTGAAAAGTCTCCCCTGTACTCCTGAAGAGAGCGTTTACTCCCAGGCCACAGCAACCCCCTCCTCTCCCCTCCCGTAGAGACCAGACCTGTAGAGCTGCTGCCACTACCATTACCCTCCTCCCCACCCCCCAACAGAGACCAGGTCCTGACAGGCTGGGCGGACTAGCCACCCGCCCTGCTGGAAAAGAGTGGGTGCTGCCAAGCCAGCTCCCCTGACCACCCTCCCCAGGGATACCTTTTACTGCCCTGGTGATATAGTGGCCTCTTCAGGGCAAGTGCTATCCCAGTTACTCCTATCCCTGCCAGGGCTGAATTTCGGCTGAAACCCAAACTCTGATTCTGGGCCAGTTTTGGTGCCGAAACGATCAACCTCTACCCCAATTAATACCAAGAGTGGTGTGTTTTTATAGCTATGTCAATGGACATTTCACAGTGCTCAGTATAGAATCTCTGCTTACACAAATACAAGGACCATTACAGCAGTGCTTCTCAACCCAGTCCTCAGGGCACACCCAGTGAGGTTTTCAGGATATCTACAATGAATATGCAAGAGACAGGAGACAGTGCATGCAAATCTTAGAATGTAAATCTCTCTCATGCACAATGTGAAAGAGTGCCTCAGTCACTGCCTGCTGCAGAGCTTAAGAGTGCATGTTTCTCTGTAAGGCACTCCTGAAATCCTGTGTTTAGAAAGAGACACTAAGAAACTGGAGTAAGCCTACCTACCTTCATAAATAGCAGCCAGATGAGAAAAAACCTGAGTAAAGGGGATGGGATGAGATTTGATATACCGCCTTTCTATGGTTATAATCAAAGCAGTTTACATATTATATGCAAGTACTTGGGGCAACTGAGGGTTAAGTGACTTGCTCATATTAACACAGTAAGAGATGGAAGATAAAGACCCAAATGGTCCATCCGGTCTGCCCAATAATATTCATATATCAATTCAAAATTAAATCAACAATGAATGTGATATCATATACTTGATCATGGTATTTCTTTGGTATTTCTGAGACATAGACCATACAAGTCTGCCCGGCACTGTCTTCAATGGAGTTTCCGTCAAAGCTCTCTTCAGCCCAACCTACAACCAGATTGCTATATTCTACCTGGCACTGTCCTCACTGGAGTTTTCATCAAAGCTCTCTCCAGCCCATCCAACAATCAGATTGCTGCGGGACTCAGACCATACAAGACAGCCCAGCACCAGTCTTAGTTGATACAGCCAGAGTTGCCATTTAAGCACCACTTGATATGCAAAAACACATATGCAACCCTGTAAGTTTTGTTTTTTTATACAGTTCATTTTCTAACTAGAGATCTTCTGTGTTTATCCTACACCTTTTTGAATTCTGCCACAGTTTTTTTCTCCAACACCTCCCTTGGGAGGACATTTCAGGCAACCACCCTCTTAGTCTACCACCCCGCAATCTCAATTCATGTCCTCTCTTTTTACCATTATCCCTTCTCAGGAAAATATTTGTTTATATATTAATACCTTTCAAGTATTTAAACATCTGCATTGTTTCTCCCGTCCCTCCTCTCCTCTAGGAGTTTTTTCTCATATGTCTTTTGGCGCAAGCCCATATCATTTTTGTTGCCCTCCTCTAGACCACTTCAAGTCTTCTTACATCTTTAGTAAGATACGGCCTCCAATAATTCTATAGGGGCAACAATTGTGAGGGTGGATACTTCTGTACCACGTCGTAGTTCACCTGAGCCTACTATGATCCATCTATTCTTAGGTGGTTTTATTCTTTGAGGCAGTGGTGAGAAATTGGTATGATTCTGAGCAGCGATAGAAGCTGCTGTAATTGCATCCAATTCCTGCTTTAGTTTGCTGAACTCCTGTTTTATAGTAGCAAGCTGAAGACAGATAGGACAAGCCTTAAGCGTCCACATGGTGTGCCTTGGAACTAACGTGCCACAATTACACAGAATAAAAGTAATCTTGATTGGTTAGAATGGGTATGAACAGGTGTACTGTGATAGGGTTAACTGCCTGTGTACAACTGAGAAGTAATGTTAATGACTTTTGAGTAGAAAACCCTGGAGGGAGGGTGGAGTGTGGGATAGTCCCAGTGAGTTATACAAGGCCTCTATCAAAAAGTTCTCTAGGAGTGGCAAACAATGACACAGTTTGCTAAAACAATCAAATTCAGTTTGATATAACAATTTCTGCTAGAAACTTTTTCTCCTGTAAATCTAAATATCCCCAATAACTATAGCAGTTTCATCAATGTGTGTGCAAATTAAGCCAGTTGTAAGACTAAAACTGCTTTTTTACCTAGGAATAGCAATGGAAAATAAACCTGGCAGAATTTGTCCACAGTATAGTAGCACAAGTTAGAAAGATACAGCAAGGGTTAGCAAGGTGAAGGACAAGAAGCAGTTTGAAAAGCCTATCCTTTCTACTATCAGAGCTACGTAGAAAGAGAGAGAAAATTGTTTGGGATTTTTTTTTGTCTTTTGGGGGGGTCTGCCGCCATCTGCAACAAAAGTGACTGCACCAGTGTTGCAGATGGCAGCAGACTGAATCCGGATCCCTAATGAAGATTCCTTCAAAACCCTGCAGAGTCGAAGATCACGTTTGGAGAATTTGAACAAACGCCACGTGAGGAACATAATGGCTGCAGCAGAGTGTAGTGCATGCACCCGACAGCCTGAAGGTAAGTGCGCCTTATACAAATTTTGCATTAGTATTGAATCAGCATTGAATTTAACTTAGGAGCATTTCAGCCCTTTTCAGTTTAGTCCAGTAGTATTTTTCCACATTCTAGTACAGCATCGCATATAAGTGATATGCTTTCATAACAGATCCTTAGCTTAATAGAGTTAAGAGTATGACAGTGTATGAGGGGAACTGAGCACATTGTTGCTCATTTGGACGTGTGTGGTTTTTGGGTTGCACTCCTCATTTTGTTTTGTTTTATTTTTTATTTTGTTTCATTATGGTTTCTCGATAAAGTCATTAATTATAGTAATTGAAACTGATCCATTGAGAACACCCAGTGTTTGATCAGTTAAAATTTAATGCCAAGAAGTGTAGAGTGATGCACTTGGGGTGCAGAAACCCAAAGAGAGATACTGAATAGGAAGGGAGAGATTAGTAAGCTCGACTCAGGAGAGAGACCTTGGGGTGTTGGTGTCTGAAGATCTAAAAGTGAAGAAACAATGCGACAAGGTGACGGCCATGGCCAAAAGGATGCTAGGCTGCGTAGAGAAGGGGCATAACCAGCAGAAGAAAGGAGGTGTTGATGCCCCTCTGCAAGTCGTCGGTGAGGCCCCACTTGGAGTATTGTGTTCAGTTTTGGAGGCCGTAACTTGCTAAAGATGTAAAAAGACTGGAAGCGATGCAAAGAAAAGCTACAAAAATGGTATGGGATTTGCGTTGCAAACCGTACGAGAGACTTGCTGACCTGAATATGTATACCTTAGAGGAAAGGAGAAACAGGGGTGATGTGATACAGAAATTCAAATATTTGAAAGGTATTAATCCGCAAATGAACCTTTTTCGGAGACTGGAAGGCGGTTGAACTAGAGGACATGAACTGAGGATGAAGGTAGCAGACTTAGGACTAATGTCAGGAAGTTTTTTTCACAGAGAGGGTGATGGATATGTGGAATGCCCTCCCGCGGGAGGTGGTGGAGATTGAAACTGTAAAGGAATTCAAACGTGTGTGGGATAAATACAAAGGAATCTTGTTTAGAAGGAATGGTTCCGCGGAATCTTAGCGGAGATTGGGTGGCGACGCCAGTAATTGGGAAACAAAATGGGAGCTGGGCAGACTTCTACGGTCTATGCTCTGATTGTGACTGAATAGATAGGGATGGGCAGGAGTGTAAATTTTAAAGGGCTTCGACGTTAGCTCCAGAACTTAGTACAAGAACAGTGCTGGGTAGTCTTCTATGATCTGTGCCCTGAGAAAGGCAAGGACAAATCAAACTCGGTTATACATACAAAGTATCACATACCATGTAAATTAGTTTATCTTGTTGGGCAGACTGGATGGGCCGTACAGGTCTATCTGCCGTCATTTACTATATTACTATGTGTGGGTTTGAGTGTATGAGTATAAGTGCTTTATTAGGAAGGACACGGATAAGGTTCAATAATTTTGTGAAAATGTATTCGATTGATTATAATTGTTATTTAATTTTTGTCTTAAATCACCAAGTGGTATGGTTTTGTAATTTGTGCTGGGTTTGGCACTATATTTGATGTTGGGAGCACTGGATGTGCTTGTATTTACATTTGGAGATTTTCAGTGATTGAGAAACTTACCCACCCTCTAGCAAATGCCTTTGACCTTAGGGTGGCACTCCACTTCGGTGAGTTATTGCTCTGAGAATTTCTCCCATCTCACTAATTATTAATTGCCAATATTATTTTACTTTCTGTCTTAAATATTGACTCTTTCTCATGTCCTTCTTGATTTGGTAAAACCTTGGTTTATTGTATTTCAATTGTTTGACTATTTACCAGTGGTATCTATCGGGATTATATATATTTGAAAATAATAGGAAACAGCATAAAGAATGGCAAGTCAAATGCAAAGTACTGATAAGGAAAGCAAAGAGAGACTTTGAAAAGATTGCGCTAGAGGCAAAAACACATTGTTAAAACGTTTTTAGATATATTAGAAGCAAAAACCCGGCAAAGAATCGGTTGGACCACTAGATGACAGAGGGGTAAAAGGGGCACTCAGGGAAGACAAGACCATAGTGTAGAGATTAAATGAATTCTTTGCTTCGGTCTTCACAAAGGAAGATGTGGGAGAGATACCAATGCCAGAAATGGTACTCAATGCTAATGAGTTAGAGAAAATGAATCAAATCTCTGTAAACCTGGAAGATGTAATGGCACAATCTGACACATTAAAGAGTAGCAAATTGCCTGGACCGGATGGTATACATCCTAGAGTATTGATAATTTCAAAAATAAACTTGCAGACCTACTGTTAGTAAAGCGAATGCTACATACCTGTAGAAGGTATTCTCCGAGGACAGCAGGCTGATTGTTCTCACTGATAGGTGACGTCCACGGCATCCCCCTTCAATCAGAATCTTCACTAGCAAAGACGTTTGCTAGCCCTCGCGCGCCCATGCACACCACGCATGCGCGACCGTCTTCCCGCCCAAACCGGCTCGTGTTCGTCAGTCCCGTATATAGCAAGACAAAGAGAAGGGAAGACACAACTCCAAAGGGGAGGCGGGCGGGTTTGTGAGAACAATCAGCCTGCTGTCCTCGGAGAATACCTTCTACAGGTATGTAGCATTCGCTTTCTCCGAGGACAAGCAGGCTGCTTGTTCTCACTGATGGGGTATCCCTAGCCCCCAGGCTCACTCAAAACAACAAACATGGTCAATTGGGCCTCGCAACGGCGAGGACATAACTGAGATTGACCTAAACTTATCCAACTAACTGAGAGTGTAGCCTGGAATAGAATAAAAATGGGCCTAGGGGGGTGGAGTTGGATTCTAAACCCCAAACAGATTCTGAAGCACCGACTGTCACGTCGAGTATCCTGCTGCAGGCAGTAATGAGATGTGAATGTGTGGACAGATGACCATGTCGCAGCCTTGCAAATCTCTTCAATAGTGGCTGACTTCAAGTGGGCCACTGACGCTGCCATGGCTCTAACATTGTGAGCCGTGACATGACCCTCAAGAGCCAGCCCAGCCTGGGCGTAAGTGAAGGAAATGCAATCTGCTAGCCAATTTGATAAGGTGTGTTTCCCCACAGCCACTCCCCTCCTGTTGGGATCAAAAGAAACAAACATTTGGGCGGACTGTCTGTTGGGCTGTGTCCGCTCCAAATAGAAGGCCAATGCTCTTTTGCAGTCCAATGTGTGCAGCTGACGTTCAGCAGGGCAGGAATGCGGACGGGGAAAGAATGTTGGCAAGACAATTGACTGGTTCAGATGGAACTCCGACACTACCTTCGGCAAGAACTTAGGGTGAGTGCGGAGGACTACTCTATTATGATGAAATTTGGTGTAAGGAGCATGGGCTACCAGGGCCTGAAGCTCACAGACTCTACGAGCTGAAGTT
Source organism: Microcaecilia unicolor (assembly GCF_901765095.1). Taxonomy (NCBI): domain Eukaryota; kingdom Metazoa; phylum Chordata; class Amphibia; order Gymnophiona; family Siphonopidae; genus Microcaecilia; species Microcaecilia unicolor. The sequence goes on from NC_044037.1 coordinate 132,628,997, forward strand.
ACTGCCACCAAGAAAATGACCTTCCAGGTCAAGTACTTCAGATGGCATGAATTCAGTGGCTCAAAAGGAGGTTTCATCAGCTGGGTGAGAACGACATTGAGATCCCATGACACTGTAGGAGGTGTGATGGGGGGCTTTGACAAAAGCAAACCTCTCATAAAGCGAACAACTAAAGGCTGTCCCGAGATCGGCTTACCTTCCACACGGTAATGGTATGCACTGATTGTGCTAAGGTGAACCCTTACAGAGTTGGTCTTGAGACCAGATTCAGACAAGTGCAGAAGGTAATCAAGCAGGGTCTGTGTAGGACAAAAGCGAGGATCTAAGGCCTTGCTGTCACACCAGACGGCAAACCTCCTCCATAAAAAGAAGTAACTCCTCTTAGTGGAATCTTTCCTGGAAGCAAGCAAGACACGGGAGACACGCTCCGACAGACCCAAAGAGGCAAAGTCTACGCTCTCAACATCCAGGCCGTGAGAGCCAGAGACCGGAGGTTGGGATGCAGAAGCGCCCCTTCGTTCTGGGTGATGAGGGTCGGAAAATACTCCAATCTCCACGGTTCTTCGGAGGACAACTCCAGAAGAAGAGGGAACCAGATCTGACGCGGCCAAAATGGAGCAATCAGAATCATGGTGCCTCGGTCTTGCTTGAGTTTCAACAAAGTCTTCCCCACCAGAGGTATGGGAGGATAAGCATACAGTAGGCCTTCCCCCCAATCTAGGAGGAAGGCATCCGATGCCAGTCGGCCGTGGGCCTGAAGTCTGGAACAGAATTGAGGGACCTTGTGGTTGGCTCGAGATGCGAAGAGATCTACCAAGGGGGTGCCCCACACCTGGAAGATCCGGCACACTACTCTGGAGTTGAGCGACCACTCATGAGGTTGCATAATCCTGCTCAACCTGTCGGCCAGACTGTTGTTTACGCCTGCCAGATATGTGGCTTGGAGACACATGCCGTAACGGCGAGCCCACAGCCACATGCTGACGGCCTCCTGACACAGGGGGCGAGATCCGGTGCCCCCCTGCTTGTTGATATAATACATGGCAACCTGGTTGTCTGTCTGAATTTGGATAACTTGGTGGGACAGCCGATCTCTGAAAGCCTTCAGAGCATTCCAGACCGCTCGTAACTCCAGGAGATTAATCTGTAGACCTTGTTCCTGGAGGGACCAGCTTCCCTGGGTGTGAAGCCCTTCGACATGAGCTCCCCACCCCAGGAGAAACGCATCCGTAGTCAGCACTTTTTGCGGCTGATGAATTTGGAAAGGGCATCCCAGAGTCAAATTGGACCAAATCGTCCACCAGTGCAGGGATTCGAGAAAACTCACGGACAGGTGAATTACGTCCTCTAGATCCCCAGCAGCCTGAAACCACTGGGAGGCTAGGGTCCATTGAGCAGATCGCATTCGAAGACGAGCCATGGGAGTCACATGAACTGTGGAGGCCATGTGGCCGAGCAATCTCAACATCTGCCGAGCTGTGATCTGCTGGGACACTCGCACCCGGGAGACGAGGGACAACAGATTGTTGGCTCTTGTCTCCGGAAGATAAGCACGAGCCGTCCGAGAATCAAGCACAGCTCCTATGAATTCGAGTCTCTGTACTGGGAAAAGGTGGGACTATGGATAATTTATCACAAACCCCAGTAGCTCCAGGAGTCGAATAGTCATCTGCATGGACTGTAGAGCTCCTGTCTCGGATGTGTTCTTCACCAGCCAATCGTCGAGATAAGGGAACACGTACACTCCAAGTCTGCGGAGTGCTGCTGCTACCACAGCCAGGCACTTCGTGAACACCCTGGGCGGAGAGGCGAGCCCAAAGGGTAGCACACAGTACTGGAAGTGACGTGTTCCCAGACGGAATCGGAGATACTGTCTGTGAGCTGGCAGTATCGGAATATGCGTGTAAGCATCCTTTAAGTCCAGAGAGCATAGACAATCTTTTTCCTGAATCATGGGAAGAAGGGTGCCCAGGGAAAGCATCCTGAACTTTTCCTTGACCAGATATTTGTTCAGGGCCCTTAGGTCTAGGATGGGACGCATCCCCCCTGTTTTCTTTTCCACAAGGAAATACCTGGAATAGAATCCCAGCCCTTCTTGCCCTGGTGGCACGGGCTCGACCGCATTGGCACTGAGAAGGGCGGAGAGTTCCTCTGCAAGTACCTGCTTGTGCTGGAAGCTGAAAGACTGAGCTCCCGGTGGGCAATTTGGAGGCATGGAGGTCAAATTGAGGGTGTATCCTTGCCGGACTATTTGAATAACTCAACGATCAGAGGTTATAAGAGGCCACCTTTGGTGAAAAACTTTCAACCTCCCCCCGACCGGCAGATCAACCGGCACGGACACTTTGATATTGGCTATGCTCTGCAGGAGCCAGTAAAAAGCTCGCCCCCTGCTTTTGCTAGGGAGCTGTGGGGCCTTGCTGAGGCGCACGCTGCTGACGAGAGCGAGCGCGCTGGGGCTTAGCCTGGGCCGCAGGCTAGCGAGAGGGAGGATTGTACCTACGCTTACCAGAAGAGTAGGGAACAGTCTTCCTTCCCCCATAAAAACATCTACCTGAGGAGGTAGATGCTGAAGGCTGCCGGCGGGAGAATTTGTCGAAAGCGTTATCCCGCTGGTGGAGCTGTTCTACCACCTGTTCGACTTTTTCCCCAAAAATGTTATCCGCTCGGCAAGGGGAGTCCGCAATCCGCTGCTGGATCCTATTCTCCAGGTCGGAGGCACGCAGCCATGAGAGTCTGCACATCACCACACCTTGAGCAGCGGCCCTGGACGCAACATCAAAGGTATCAAATACCCCTTTGGCCAGGAATTTCCTACATGTCTTCAGCTGCCTGACCACCTCCTGAAACGGCTTGGCTTGCTCAGAAGGGAGCTGGTCTACCAAGTCCGCCAGCTTCCGCACATTGTTCCGCATATGGATGCTCGTGTAGAGCTGGTAAGATTGAATCTTAGCCACGAGCATGGAAGAATGATAGGCCTTCCTCCCAAAGGAGTCTAAGGTTCTGGGGTCTTTGCCCGGGGGCGCCAAAGCATGCTCCCTATAACTCTTAGCCTTCTTCAGGGCCAGACCCACCACACCAGAGTCGTGAGGCAACATCAGCTCTGGGTCCCCATGGATCCAATACTGGGATTCTATCTTTTTGGGAATGTGGGGATTAGTTAGTGGCTTGGTCCAGTTCGCCAGCAATGTCTTTTTCAGGACATGATGCATGGGTACTGTGGACGCTTCCTTAGGTGGAGAAGGATAGTCCAAGAGCTCGAACATCTCAGCCCTTGGCTCATCCTCCACAACCACCGGGAAGGGGATGGCCGTAGACATCTCCCGGACAAAGGCGGAGAAAGAGAGACTCTCGGGAGGAGAAAGCTGCCTTTCAGGGGAGGGAGTGGGGTCAGAAGGAAGGCCATCAGACTCCTCGTCAGAGAAATATCTGATGTCCTCCTCTGCCTCCCACGAGGCCTCATCATCGGTATCAGACACAAGCTCACGGACCTGTGTCTGAAGCCGTGCCCGTCCCGACTCCGTGGAACCACGGCCACGGTGGGAGCGTCGAGAGGTGGACTCCCTGGCCGGCAGCGGGGAGTCCACCTGGAAGGCAGCCGAAACCGTACCGGGGACCTCACTCGACGCCACCGGTGGCACAAGCACCCCCGGTACCGGAGGAGAAGGGTGCAACAGCTCTTCCAGGATGCCAGAAAGAACGGCCCGGAGACTCTTCTGGCTGAAGTGATAGCCACCAAAAAGACTGCTTTCAATGTCAGGTCTTTCAGAGATGCCCTCGACAAGGGTTCAAAAGGCGGCTTCTGCAAGGCTCATAGCACCAGGTTGAGATTCCACGCAGGCACCACTGAGTGCAGAGGAGGGCGCAGGTGATTAACTCCCTTGAGAAAACACACCACATCTGGCTGCGAAACCAGGGAAGCACCCTTCAGGCGGCCCCTGAAGCAAGCCAGAGCCGCTACCTGGACTTTAAGGGAACTGAGCGACAGGCCTTTCTCCAGACCTTCTTGCAGGAACGCCAACACAGAAGAAATGGGAGCAGTGAAGGGAGAAAGTGAGCCTGCTTCACACCACGCTGCAAAGGTACGCCAAACCCTGGCGTAAGCAGTAGAAGTAGAGCGCTTCCTCGCTCTCAGCATAGTGGCGATGACCTTGTCTGAGAAGCCCTTCTTCCTCAGACGTTGCCGCTCAATAGCCAGGCCGTAAGACCAAAGTGGAAGGGATCCTCCATCACCACGGGACCCTGATGCAACAGGCCCTGCTCCACTGGCAGTCGCAGAGGGTCGTCCACTGAGAGCCTGATCAAGTCCGCATACCAGGGACGTCTGGGCCAGTCCAGACCCACCAGGATTATCCGGCCCGGATGCTTTGCCACCCGGTCTAGCACCCTGCCCAACATGGGCCAGGGCGGGAACACATAGAGAAGCTCCTGTGTCGGCCACTGTTGGAGAAGAGCATCTACTCCCAGAGAGCGAGGGGTCCTGTCCTCTGCTGAAAAAGCGCGGCACTTGACAATTGGCCGATGACGCCATCAGATCTAGGCTCGGCTGGCCCCAGCGCTTCGTGATGTCCAAGAACGCCTGAGCAGATAGCTGCCACTCTCCGGGATCCAAGGTATGGCGACTGAGAAAGTCCGCCTTGACATTCATGACTCCGGCAATGTGGGCCGCTGACAGCTGTTCCAGATTCGCTTCCGCCCACTGGCATAGATTCATGGCCTCCTTGGCTAGAGGGGCGCTCTTGGTACCTCCCTGGCGGTTGACATAGGCCACAGCCGTGGCATTGTCCGACAGGACCCGTACTGGCTTCAACGCCAGTACCGGGAGGAACTCCAAAAGCGCCAACCGAATGGCTCTGAGTTCCAGGAGGTTGATAGACCACTTTGCCTCTGCAGGCGACCAGAGCCCCTGCGCTGTCCTTCCCAAGCAGTGGGCTCCCCAGCCCGTCAAAGAGGCGTCCGTCGTGACGACAATCCACTCCGGGGTCACAAGAGGCATTCCTGCAGACAACTTGTCTGTCTTCAGCCACCAGCTCAGCGCCTTGCGCACTGATGGGTCCAAGGGCAGGCGCACAGCATAATCCTCCGACACTGGAGTCCAGCGCTGCAGCAGAGAGTGTTGTAGTAGTCTCATATGAGCCCTGGCCCAGGGCACTACTTCCATCGTGGCCGTCATAGAGCCCAACAGCTGCACATAGTCCCAAGCCCGAAGCGGAGAGGCTACTAGGAACTGGTCCACCTGAGCCTGAAGTTTGACAATCCGATTGTCCGGCAGGAACACTCTGCCCACTTGGGTGTCGAATCGAACTCCCAGATACTCCAGGGACTGAGTCGGGCGCAGCTGGCTTTTCTCCCAGTTGATGATCTACCCCAGGGAGCTCAAAAGAGCAACCACCCGGTCCACAGCTTTGCCGCACTCTGCATAAGAGGGGGCTCGGATCAACCAGTCGTCCAGATAAGGATGGATTTGTACTCCTTCCTTTCGCAGGAAGGCCGCGATGACCACCATTACTTTGGAGAAGGTCCGCGGAGCAGTAGCCAACCCGAACGGGAGGGCTCTGAACTGGAAGTGTCGGCCCAGGACTGCAAAACGCAGAAAGCGTTGATGAGGAGGCCAGATGGGAATATGCAAATACACTTCCTTGATGTCCAAGGATGCCTGGAACTCCCCTGCCTTCACTGCCGCTATAACAGAGCGGAGAGTCTCCATGCGAAAGTGCCGAACTTTCAAGGCCCGATTGACCCCTTTGAGGTCGAGGATAGGCCGTACAGAACCTCCTTTCTTTGGTACCACAAAGTAAATGGAGTAACGTCCCTTGCCAAGCTGATTTTCTGGCACCGGAACGACCGCACCCAGGCGGATCAGATTGTCCAAAGTCTGCTGCACTGCCACAGCTTTGACCGGAGACTTGCAGGGAGAGAGTACAAACCCGTCTCTTAAGGGTCGGCAGAACTCTAGCTTGTAGCCGTCTCTGATGACTTCCAGCACCCAAGCGTCTGAAGTTACCCTGGTCCACTCGCCCAGAAACGAGGACAGGCGTCCTCCAATCTGCACTGGGCCATGGACCAGGGCCCCGTCATTGGGTACGAGACCCTGGGGGAGGACCAGAGGGAGCACCTCCGGGACGGCGGTCTCTGCGAAAGGAATGCTGCTTGGGGGAGAAGTTCCTTTTGAAGGAAGAGGGGGCAGAGGAGCCCGACTTGCCCGGGCGGTACCGATGGGCTTCCTGAAACCGTCCTCTGGAGTTACCGGGGCGAGCACTGGCCCGAGCCCTGACCTCTGGTAACCTCTTGCCCTTAGACGTGCCGAGATCGGTCACAATTTTGTCCAACTCGACCCCAAAGAGCAGCTTGCCTTTAAAAGGCAACTTAGCCAGGCGGGACTTAGAGGCGTGGTCAGCAGACCAATGCTTCAGCCAAAGCCACCACCGTGCAGAGATTGTCTGAGCCATACCTTTAGCCGAGGCTCTCAAGACATCATACAGCAAGTCTGCCAAATAAGCCAAGCCCGATTCCAGGGCCGGCCAATCAGCCCTCAAGGAAGGATCCGAGGGATCCGCTGCACAATCGTCAGGCACGCCCTGGCCACATAGGAGCCGCAAACTGAGGCCTGCAAACTTAAAGCAGCCGCCTCGAAGGACGACCTTAAGGCCGCCTCCAATCTTCTGTCTTGGGCGTCCTTTAGGGCCGTGCCACCTTCCACCGGCAACGCCGTTTTCTTAGTCACCGCAGTGATTAAAGAATCCACGGTAGGCCAAAGAAAGGCCTCACGTTCACTTTCAGGCAGAGGATAGAGGCGGGACATAGCCCTAGCCACTTTGAGGCTCGCTTCCGGGACATCCCATTGAGCCGAAATCAAGGTGTGCATGGCATCATGCACGTGGAAGGTTCTAGGCGGGCGCTTCGTCCCCAGCATAATGGCGGAGCCAACAGGGGCTGAGGGAGAGACGTCCTCCGGAGAGGAAATCTTCAAAATGCTCATGGCCTGCACTAACAGGTTGGGCAAGTCCTCTGAGCGAAAAATCCGCGCTGCAGAGGGGTCATCCGCTCCATCCGAGCGGAAATCCGTCTCCTCCAAGGAATCCCCAAAGGACCGTTGGGAGAACCCAGATACGCTGCCCTCATCTACATCAGAGGAGACAGAGTCCTCTAAGGCCTGGAAATCCACCCGAGGGCGTTTACTTCCGGGGGCCTCAACCCCTTTATCGGACAAAGGAGCCGGGGCAGCGTTCTGCATAAGGAAGGCCTGATGCAGCAGCAAAATGAACTTGGGGGAGAAACCCCTCAGACTGTGCACTTCAGCCGCCTGGGCCACAGCCCTAGACGCACCCTCAACCGGCGCTCGCAAGAGCGGGGGAGAAACATGCTGCGCATCCAAAATGGCGTCCGGCGCGACACTCCGCAAGGGAGCCGCGCGGGAAGAACGGCGCTTAACTTTGGCCGCTTTTTTGCCTTCGCCCAAATCAAGGGCGGCCATAGAATTAACGTCTCCCACCTCAAGGGCGGCCCAAGAAGAAGCCGTCCGAGCAGAGTGGCCGGCCAAGATGGCGGAGGCGAGCAGCGGGGGATGGGCGTTTATGGCGGGAAAAACCGCCGCACCGGAGGAAGAACCGGGACACTGACCGGCATCCAAACTGACACCCAACAAGGGCGAATCAGACTTTAAGACCCCCGCATCCCCGCTAGAAGCGCACACGCGGTCCGGGGAGCGATTCTTTGCGCCCTCGCCCTCCGACGCCATAGGCCACGTGGAGACCGATCGGGGAACCCCCTGCCCGCTACAAAAAGGTAACAAATTACCTGCTTCTCGCTCCGAACTGTAACGACCTGGTGTCCCAGTGAGTAGCTGCAATAAACGTTGAAATAAACGCCCTTAAGGACGTCCAAAAATTTTTTTTTTCAACGGAGCCAGCGGGAAGGGCGAGAAAAGGAGGGACCTGGCACCACCAGGTTTGCACTTGCTCAAGAAGAGCCCTCAACCCCAGGTACTCAACAAAACCTAAAAATTAGGCTTGGAGACCTAGCCAGAGCTGCTGCTGTGTGTGACCACCACCTGCTGAGATAGAGAACATACTGAGGAGTTTCCGGCAGCACATGACCACATATAGGGAGGCAAAAGCTTTGCTCTCTATCTCCACCTGCTGGTAGATGGACACAACCCACCAGTCTATGGATTGATCAGCATGATGATATGGAAGCAGCATTGTTGAGTGCAGCCTGCAGCGGTGAGGAGCAGGGAGAAGGAGCCGAAGAGGAGAGAGGGCCCGCTGGAGTGCAGTGTTGGGGAGAGGTAAGAAGAGGTGCCAAAAACAGAATGTGACCACAGCGAGGCGGGAGGCACGGAAGAAAGAAGCAGCAGAAAAATGACAGACAGAAATATGTGGACCATGGGAGGGGCAAGGGGCACGAAAGAAAGAGGAAGCAGAAAAAATACAGAGAGAAATATGCAGACCACGGCAGGGAAGGGGGACATGGGAGAAAGAGGAGGCAGAAAAAAGAAAAGAAGACAGAGAAAGATACGGGCAGGGCAGGGGCATAGGAGAAAGAGGAAGCAGAAAATAGAAAAGATAGAGAGAAAGATGCGGACCACAGTGGGAGCCAAGGGAGAAAGAGGAAGCAGAAAAAAGAAGACAGAAAGAAAGATGTGAAAGGGGGCAGGAAAAAGAGGGAAAACAGAGATGGGGGGCAGGGAGGAATGCTGGAAATAGGGGAGTATGAAAAGAGGAAAGGGAGGCGATGGTGCCCATGTAGGGGAGGGGAGGGTAAGGGAGGGGATGATTTGGTGCACATGGAGGGAAGGGGAGAGTAAGAGAAGGGGGTGAGATGGTGCCCATGGAGGGGAGGGAAAGAAGATGATACCTATGTAGTGGAGGGGAAGGGAAGAGAAAGAAGGATATGGTACCCAGGGAGGGTGCCCATGGAGGGGGAGGGAAGGGAGTTGGTGCCCATTCTTATCATGCAATAAATTGTGCGATTAAAATTTTTTATTGCACTCACTCGTACGATTGAAACTTTTAATCGATGTACAGCCCTAATATATATTTAAAAAGCTCTAATTACTGATGTTAAATCTGGGCTTTATTCATGGGAAGGCAGGACATGGTGCCCATGGAATGGAGAGGAGAAGAGGGGATGGGAAGGGCAAGGGAAGATGATAAAATAACATCACCAAACAACAAAGTTACTAAAAAAAATATTATTTTAGTAGGGCTGCATAATTAGCACCGCCGACTCCACTCAGAACTGCCAGAGCCGCTGACCCCACTCAAAGCTGGAACTCCCCCCTTCACAACTGTGAAGAGAGAAAATGGCAAAGGATGATAAAGTTTTGCTAATTGGTGACTTTCGTTTCATGGACAAGACAACTGTTGTCTGCAAATATTGTGGTTAGGATTTCAAATACCATAGAAGCCTCACTACACTGACCTACCACCTTAAAAGCAAACATCCTTTTGTTCACTCATCAAAAGCTTCAATTCCTGGAACTTCAGATTCATCTGACAAATTGGAAACTTCTTCAGAAAATCAACTGTTGTAAGTAAGGCGAAAGCTGATGCAATGACCAATGTGTTGATACAATGGATTGCTATGGACTGCAGACCGGTTAATGTTGCAACAGATTCAGGGCTGCAGAGACTTCTCCAGGTGGCCACTTCTGACTCTACCTAAGGAGGTGTTGATGCACCTCTACAAGTTGTTGGTGAAGCCCCACTTGAAGTATTGTGTTCCGTTTTGGAGGCCGTATCTTGCTAAAGATGTAAAAAGACTGGAAGCGGTGCAAAGAAAAGCTACAAAAATGGTATGGGATAAGCATTGCAAACCATACGAGGAGAGACTTCCTGACCTGAACATGTATACCTTAGAGGAAAGGAGAAATAGGGGTGACATGATACAAATGTCCAAATATTTGAAAGGTATTAATCCGCAAATTAACCTTTTCTGGAGACAGGCAGGTGGTAGAACTAGAGGACATGAATTGAGGTTGAAGGGGGGCAGACTCGGGACTAATGTTAGGAAGTATTTTTTCAAGGAGAGGGTGGTGGATATGTGGAATGCCCTCCCACAGGAGGTGGTGGAGATGAAAACGGTACTGGAATTCAAACATGCGTGGGATAAACACAAAGAAATCCTGTTTAGAAGGAATGGTTCCGTGGAATCTTAGCGGAGATTGGGTGGTGACGCCAGTAATTGGGAAACAAAACGGGAGCTGGGCAGACTTCTACAGTCTACGGCCTAATCGTGACTGAATAGATAGGGATGGGCTGGAGTGTAATTTTTTTTTTTTTTTTATATATATCTGTTTATTGGCACAACATTGAGCATACATAAACATCAAAGCCAACAGACTAATTACAAAACTCAAACATTCACAGTTCTAGAATAAAGGAATGCCAAACGTACATATTTTAATTTTAACCCCCCCCCCCCCCATATCCTCCCCGCTCCCCTAAACCCTAATCTCCCCTCCCCCCTCCCTCAACAATTCAATATTCTACTTTTTGCAATGGGAGTGAGCATGTCCCAGAACGGCGACCAGATTTTACAAAATTGGTCTCCTCTGGTGGAAGCCAAATCATTGATCCCTAGTCTTTCTAACAAGCAGCACTGCATCATTGCCCATCGCCAGTGTAGTGTGCAGGGGGCCTCCCGACTGAGCCACAGCTGCAAAATTACTACTACTACTACTACTACTATTTAGCATTTCTATACCGCTACAAGGCATACGCAGCGCTGCACAAACATAGAAGAAAGACAGTCCCTGCTCAAAGAGCTTACAATCTAATAGACAAAAAATAAAAAAATAAGCAAATCAAATCAATTAATGTGAATGGGAAGGAAGAGAGGAGGGTAGGTGGAGGCGAGTGGTTACAAGTGGTTACGAGTCAAAGGCAATGTTAAAGAGGTGGGCTTTCAGTCTAGATTTAAAGGTGGCCAAGGATGGGGAAAGACGTAGGGGCTCAGGAAGTTTATTCCAGGCGTAGGGTGCAGCGAGACAGAAGGCGCGAAGTCTGGAGTTGGCAGTAGTGGAGAAGGGAACAGATAAGAAGGATTTATCCATGGAGCGGAGTGCACGGGAAGGGGTGTAGGGAAGGACGAGTGTGGAGAGATACTGGGGAGCAGCAGAGTGAATACATTTATATGTTAGTAGAAGAAGTTTGAACAGGATGCGAAAACGGATAGGGAGCCAGTGAAGGGTCTTGAGGAGAGGGGTAGTATGAGTAAAGCGACCCTGGCGGAAGATGAGACGGGCAGCAGAGTTTTGAACCGACTAGAGAGGGGAGAGGTGACTAAGTGGGAGGCCAGCAAGAAGCAGATTGCAGTAGTCTAAACGAGAGGTGACAAGGGTGTGGATGAGGGTTTTGGTAGAGTGCTCGGAAAGAAAGGGGCGGATTTTACGGATGTTGTAAAGAAAGAAACGACAGGTCTTGGCGGTCTGCTGGATATGAGCAGAGAAGGAGAGAGAAGAGTCAAAGATGACCCCAAGGTTTCGAGCTGAGGAGACAGGGAGAATGAGAGAGCCATCAACAGAAATAGAAAACGGGGGGAGCGGGGAGGTGGGTTTGGGGGAGAAAATGAGAAGCTCGGTTTTGGTCATATTTAATTTCAGGTGGCATTGAGACATCCAGGCAGCAATGTCAGACAAGCACGCTGAAACTTTGGTTTGGATGCAAGGTGAGATATCAGGGGTAGAAAGGTAGATTTGGGAGTCATCAGCATAGAGATGGTAGGAAAAGCCATGGGATGAGATTAATGAACCAAGGGAAGAAGTGTAGATAGAAAAGAGGAGGGGACCAAGAACAGAACCCTGAGGTACGCCGACAGGCAGAGGGATAGAAGTAGAAGAGGATCCACCAGAGTGAACACTAAAGGTGCGGAGGGAGAGGTAGGAAGAGAACCAGGAAAGGACAGAGCCCTGGAATCCAAGTGAGGACAGGGTATCGAGAAGTATGCTGTGATCGACAGTGTCAAAAGCAGCGGAAAGATCAAGAAGAATGAGGATGGAATATTGACCTCTGGATTTAGCCAGTAATAAGTCATTGGAGACTTTAGTAAGCGCAGTTTCGGTTGAGTGGAGAGGGCGAAAACCAGATTGTAATGGGTCAAGAATAGCATGTGAGGAGAGAAAATCAAGGCAGCGGCGGTGAACAGCACGCTCAAGTAATTTGGAGAGAAAAGGAAGGAGGGAGATGGGTCGGTAATTAGAGGGACAAGTAGGGTCAAGTGAAGGCTTCTTAAGGAGAGGTGTGACCACAGCATGTTTAAAGGCAGCAGGGACAGTCGCAGTGGAAAGTGAGAGGTTGAGAATGTGACAGATAAAAGGAATAAGAGTAGGAGAGATGGCATTAAGAAGGTGGGTGGGAATGGGATCAGAGGAACAGGTGGTACATTTTGAGGAAGAAAGGAGAAGTGTAGTTTCCTCAATAGTAACTTCAGGAAAGGAGGAAAGGGAATGAGGGGAAGGAGAGAGAGGGGAACGGACTAGTGGAGGGAGAGCTGGTGAGGTAGAGAAAGCAAGGTTTATCTTTTGAACCTTGTTGTGAAAGAATTCAGCAAGGGTCTGAGGAGATAATGAAGGGGGAGTTGGGGGAGGGGGCACCTTGAGGAGAGAGTTCAATGTGGTGAAGAGAAGTCGAGGATTAGAGCCAAGAGAGTTGGTCAGTTGGATATAATAATCCTGTTTGGCACGTAAAAGAGCAGATTGGAAGGAGGTCAGCATGAACTTAAAGTGTAAGAAATCAGCAAGGGCCCGAGATTTCCGCCAGAGGCGTTCGGCGGAGTAGGTACAGGAACGTAGGTAGCGGATATTAGAAGTCAGCCAAGGTTGGGGTTTTGTACGCCTTACAGGGCGGGTCATCAAAGGTGCAAGAGTGTCTAAGGCAGAGGATAGAGTATTGTTGTAAGAAGAAACAGCCTCGTTGACAGACGTGGATGGTGCCACAGTAGAGAGGAGGTTTGAAACATGGGAGGATAGAGATGAAGGGTCAATGTCGTGAAGATTCCTAGATAAATTAGATAGGATAGGACGGGACTGGGAGGGAGGAGATTTAAGTGTGAAAGTTATAAGATGGTGATCAGAGAGGGGAAGATCGGAGGCAAGGAAACTAGAGGGTGAACAGTTGGAGGAGAAGATGAGATCAAGACAGTGACCATTTTGATGAGTGGGGGAGGTGGAGCATAGTTGGAGATTAAAGGACGACATTAAAGCGAGTAACTTGGAAATATAAGAGTTGGAAGGATCATTAGCAGGAATATTAAAGTCACCAAGGATGAGAGAGGGGGAGGAAGGATCATGGAAGAAGGCAAGCCAGGCGTCAAAGTCACTGAGAAAGGATGAAAGGGACTTATCAGGGGGACGATAAATGACCGCTATTCGAAGAGGCAGAGGAGAGAAAAGGCGGATAGAGTGGACTTCAAAGGAGGAAAAACAGTGAGATTGAGGTGGAAGAAGGGGTTGAAATCTAGAGGAGGGAGAGAGAAGTAGTCCAACACCGCCCCCACGGCCAGCAGGGCGAGGAGTATGTGAAAATATATAACCACCATGGCACAGGGCTGCGACTGAAGCAGAGTCATCAGGGCAGAGCCAGGTTTCTGTTATGGCGAGCAGATGGAGGTGACGCGAGATAAAGAGGTCCTGGATATAGGGGAGTTTGTTACAGATAGAGCGGGCATTCCATAGGGCGCAAGAGAAGGGCAGAGAAGAGGAGGGGAGTAGAGGAATAGAGATGAGGTTAGAGAGGTCACGGTGAGATCTGTAGAGTTTGGATAATAGTTGGTGAGGAGGGCCAGGATTGGGATTGATGTCACCAGCTGAGAGTAAGAGAAGGAGTAAAAGAGAGCGGAGGAGAGTAGGAGAGGTGTGGCCACGAAGGCGTCGAAGGCGAGAGGTATTTAGGTGGAATGGGGAAGGCAAAATGGAGGGAAGAAAGAGACAGAGATTAAAAGCCAAGAGGGAGGAAGAGGGTAGGAGAGAAGGTGAGGTGATGAAGTCAATGGATGGGAAGTGAGTTCCTGTAGCGGGGAGAGGTAGGGGGTGAGGGAAAAGATTAGGAAGGGACAGAGCTAGGAAGAGAATGTGAATAGGGGCCATAAACAATTAAGGTACTTTAGCAACTGGAAAAAGATTAGATGTAAAGAGAAAAATGGCACCTCGAGCGGAGGCCCTGAGTGGATCGGAGTGGACCTGGGTGTCACTCCGGAGAAGGCTGTAAGGATATGCAGATGAGCTGCAAGTCCTCCACAGCACCTGGTGGGAGCGCTGGGCACCTAGAGCGGAGGCCCTGAGTGGATCGGGGTGGGCCTGGGTATCACCCCGTAGAAGGCTGTAAGGATATGCAGATGAGCTGCAAGTCCTCCACAGCACCTGGTGGGAGCACTGGGCACCTAGAGCGGAGGCCCTGAGTGGATCGGAGTGGACCTAGGTGTCACCCCGGAGAAGGCTGTAAGGATATGCAGATGAGCTGCAAGTCCTCCACAGCACCTGGTGGGAGCGCTGGGCACCTAGAGCGGAGGCCCTGAGTGGATCGGGGTGGGCCTGGGTGTCACCCCGGAGAAGGCTGTAAGGATATGCAGATGAGCTGCAAGTCCTCCACAGCACCTGGTGGGAGCACTGGGCACCTAGAGCGGAGGCCCTGAGTGGATCGGAGTGGACCTAGGTGTCACCCCGGAGAAGGCTGTAAGGATATGCAGATGAGCTGCAAGTCCTCCACAGCACCTGAAAGGCAGCCGGTGGTAGAGGTGGGTGCCTCTCAGCTGAGGAAAGGCTTACCAGGGGTTAGGCCGAAGCCAGCATTCCTCCCCCTGAGGGTCGCCTGATCCTAGCCAAAAAGCACCTGGAAACTCTGTGCACTTGGAGAGAAGGCCCTGGGAAGATCGGGGTGGAACTGGAGTCACCCCGGATACAGCTGTGAGGAAATGCAGAAGGGCTGCAAGTCCTCCACAGCACCTGGTGGGAGCACTGGGCACCTAGAGCGGAGGCCCTGAGTGGATCGGAGTGGACCTAGGTGTCACCCCGGAGAAGGCTGTAAGGATATGCAGATGAGCTGCAAGTCCTCCACAGCACCTGGTGGGAGCGCTGGACACCTAGAGCGGAGGCCATGAGTGGATCGGGGTGGGCCTGGGTGTCACCCCGGAGAAGGCTGTAAGGATATGCAAATGAGCTGCAAGTCCTCCACAGCACCTGAAAGGCAGCCGGTGGTAGAGGTGGGTACCTCTCAGCTGAGGAAAGGCTTACCAGGGGTTAGGCCGAAGCCAGCATTCCTCCCCCTGAGGGTCGCCTGATCCTAGCCAAAAAGCACCTGGAAACTCTGTGCACTTGGAGAGAAGGCCCTGGGAAGATCGGGGTGGAACTGGAGTCACCCCGGATACAGCTGTGAGGAAATGCAGAAGGGCTGCAAGTCCTCCACAGCACCTGGTGGGAGCACTGGGCACCTAGAGCGGAGGCCCTGAGTGGATCGGAGTGGACCTAGGTGTCACCCCGGAGAAGGCTGTAAGGATATGCAGATGAGCTGCAAGTCCTCCACAGCACCTGAAAGGCAGCCGGTGGTAGAGCTGGGCACCTCTCAGCTGAGGAAAGGCTTACCAGGGGTTAGGCCGAAGCCAGCATTCCTTCTACTGAGGGTCGCCTGATCCTAGCCAAAAAGCACCTGGAAACTCTGTGCACTTGGAGCGAGGGTCCTGGGAAGATCGGGGTGGAACTGGAGTCACCCCGGATACAGCTGTGAGGAAATGCAGAAGGGCTGCAAGTCCTCCACAGCACCTGGTGGGAGCACTGGGCACCTAGAGCGGAGGCCCTGAGTGATCGGGGTGGGCCTGGGTGTCACCCCGGAGAAGGCTGTAAGGATATGCAGATGAGCTGCAAGTCCTCCACAGCACCTAAAAGGCAGCCGGTGGTAGAGGTGGGTACCTCTCAGCTGAGGAAAGGCTTACCAGGGGTTAGGCCGAAGCCAGCATTCCTCCCCCTGAGGGTCGCCTGATCCTAGCCAAAAAGCACCTGGAAACTCTGTGCACTTGGAGAGAAGGCCCTGGGAAGATCGGGGTGGAACTGGAGTCACCCCGGATACAGCTGTGAGGAAATGCAGAAGGGCTGCAAGTCCTCCACAGCACCTGGTGGGAGCACTGGGCACCTAGAGCGGAGGCCCTGAGTGGATCGGAGTGGACCTAGGTGTCACCCCGGAGAAGGCTGTAAGGATATGCAGATGAGCTGCAAGTCCTCCACAGCACCTGGTGGGAGCGCTGGGCACCTAGAGCGGAGGCCCTGAGTGGATCGGGGTGGGCCTGGGTGTCACCCCGGAGAAGGCAGTAAGGATATGCAGATGAGCTGCAAGTCCTCCACAGCACCTGAAAGGCAGCCGGTGGTAGAGGTGGGTACCTCTCAGCTGAGGAAAGGCTTACCAGGGGTTAGGCCGAAGCCAGCATTCCTCCCCCTGAGGGTCACCTGATCCTAGCCAAAAAGCACCTGGAAACTCTGTGCACTTGGAGAGAAGGCCCTGGGAAGATCAGGGTGGAACTGGAGTCACCCCGGATACAGCTGTGAGGAAATGCAGAAGGGCTGCAAGTCCTCCACAGCACCTGGTGGGAGCACTGGGCACCTAGAGCGGAGGCCCTGAGTGGATCGGAGTGGACCTAGGTGTCACCCCGGAGAAGGCTGTAAGGATATGCAGATGAGCTGCAAGTCCTCCACAGCACCTGAAAGGCAGCCGGTGGTAGAGGTGGGTACCTCTCAGCTGAGGAAAGGCTTACCAGGGGTTAGGCCGAAGCCAGCATTCCTTCTACTGAGGGTCGCCTGATCCTAGCCAAAAAGCACCTGGAAACTCTGTGCACTTGGAGCGAGGGCCCTGGGAAGATCGGGGTGGAACTGGAGTCACCCCGGATACAGCTGTGAGGAAATGCAGAAGGGCTGCAAGTCCTCCACAGCACCTGGTGGGAGCACTGGGCACCTAGAGCGGAGGCCCTGAGTGATCGGGGTGGGCCTGGGTGTCACCCCGGAGAAGGCTGTAAGGATATGCAGATGAGCTGCAAGTCCTCCACAGCACCTAAAAGGCAGCCGGTGGTAGAGGTGGGTACCTCTCAGCTGAGGAAAGGCTTACCAGGGGTTAGGCCGAAGCCAGCATTCCTCCCCCTGAGGGTCGCCTGATCCTAGCCAAAAAGCACCTGGAAACTCTGTGCACTTGGAGAGAAGGCCCTGGGAAGATCGGGGTGGAACTGGAGTAACCCCGGATACAGCTGTGAGGAAATGCAGAAGGGCTGCAAGTCCTCCACAGCACCTGGTGGGAGCACTGGGCACCTAGAGCGGAGGCCCTGAGTGGATCGGAGTGGACCTAGGTGTCACCCCGGAGAAGGCTGTAAGGATATGCAGATGAGCTGCAAGTCCTCCACAGCACCTGGTGGGAGCGCTGGGCACCTAGAGCGGAGGCCCTGAGTGGATCGGGGTGGGCCTGGGTGTCACCCCGGAGAAGGCAGTAAGGATATGCAGATGAGCTGCAAGTCCTCCACAGCACCTGAAAGGCAGCCGGTGGTAGAGGTGGGTACCTCTCAGCTGAGGAAAGGCTTACCAGGGGTTAGGCCGAAGCCAGCATTCCTCCCCCTGAGGGTCACCTGATCCTAGCCAAAAAGCACCTGGAAACTCTGTGCACTTGGAGAGAAGGCCCTGGGAAGATCAGGGTGGAACTGGAGTCACCCCGGATACAGCTGTGAGGAAATGCAGAAGGGCTGCAAGTCCTCCACAGCACCTGGTGGGAGCACTGGGCACCTAGAGCGGAGGCCCTGAGTGGATCGGAGTGGACCTAGGTGTCACCCCGGAGAAGGCTGTAAGGATATGCAGATGAGCTGCAAGTCCTCCACAGCACCTGAAAGGCAGCCGGTGGTAGAGGTGGGTACCTCTCAGCTGAGGAAAGGCTTACCAGGGGTTAGGCCGAAGCCAGCATTCCTCCCCCTGAGGGTCGCCTGATCCTAGCCAAAAAGCACCTGGAAACTCTGTGCACTTGGAGAGAAGGCCCTGGGAAGATCGGGGTGGAACTGGAGTCACCCCGGATACAGCTGTGAGGAAATGCAGAAGGGCTGCAAGTCCTCCACAGCACCTGGTGGGAGCGCTGGGCACCTAGAGCGGAGGCCCTGAGTGGATCGGGGTGGGCCTGGGTGTCACCCCGGAGAAGGCTGTAAGGATATGCAGATGAGCTGCAAGTCCTCCACAGCACATGAAAGGCAGCCGGTGGTAGAGGTGGGTACCTCTCAGCTGAGGAAAGGCTTACCAGGGGTTAGGCCGAAGCCAGCATTCCTCCCCCTGAGGGTCGCCTGATCCCCATCAGCACTGATCTCTTCAAAAAGGCCTGCAGTCCTTCCGGCTTATGCCCTCTTATCAGGAAGATATCAAATAATTGTCCAGGAGTGGGTTTGCAACGCACCTTCCACATAGCTAGATCTGTTGACCCAGGGCCAGCCAGAATGCTGATACTACGTGACAATGCCAGAACATGTGACCCAGGGAGGCCCCCCCCCCCCCCCATGGCACACTTGGGACAATCATCAGTCTCTCTCAGAGATGCTCTAAAGGCCCTATGAGGCGAAATGTGCAGCCGAAGAATGAATTTATAGTTCAATTCCCACCAGGCTGCATTCGCAGTCACTTTATGAATAGATTTTAGGCAGTTCGTTGCTTGCTGCGACTCCACTCGCCACTTTAATTCCTGGCTCCACAAATCACAAATAGGAGTGGTATCGAGTGGTTCTAGAGAGTCTCATAGGCAGCTGTGAAAGTATTTCAATGAAGTTCTATGTTGTGCCTCCAAGTCCAGTAGCTCATCTTGTCTCTCCCAAACTCCCTGCCTCAGGGAATCTGCAGGCAGGGACTGAATATAGTGTTTCATTTGAAAATAAGCAAAGTTGTCACCTTGTTCAAGAGCAAATTCCTCGCATAAAGCCTGAAAGGGTTTAATGGTCCCCTGCTCTGTCACTACCTGGAACAGATAATGGATCCCCCGGACAGCCCATCTCCTCAACAAGCGGGAAGATTCTCCCTCCGGAAATGCCGGGTTACCCCGAATCGGCAGTAGGGGCGTCACCAAGTTGTTCCACTTGTGTGACTTGCAGAGCCATTGCCACGTTCTGCGTAGGGGAAGTATTATATATTTATAGGGTCTCAGGGGAGTTAGCTGATCAGAGGGGGCATGTAGCCAATACGAAAAGTGTAAGGGTCCCATCAGCGTGGTTTCGATCCTTGTACATGAGAAAAATTCAGTAGATCAAAACAAGTCTGATATGTGACGTAAACAACTTGCTATAGAAAGAAGTTTCAAATCTAACAGCCCCAATCCCCCCTTCTCCTTTGGCCTCATAAGTTTTTGAATCCCAATGCGTGCTCTCTTCCCCTTCCATAAGAACCCGTTAAGCTGTTTCTGAAGCCATTTGTCCTCTTTATAACCCAACATAAGCGGGAGCATTTGCAAAGTGTACGTCCACCTAGGAAACAATATCATGTTGAATAGAGCTATGCGGCCATGTAGAGAGAGTGGTAACTCCCGCCATCCCTGCAGGGTAGCCATTAAATTTTCTCTCAGGGGCCCTAAGTTCACTGAGTATAAACGAGCTAAGTCAGATGGGATAAACACACCCAAGTAGCGGACCACCCCCTCGGCCCACTGGAATGGGAAATCTCCCACCCAGTCTTCCTTGACCGCCCGCTGTACCGGTAGTGCTAGTGATTTTTGTAAATTTAATGTAAGCCCGGAAAAAAACCCAAACTCCTCTATAACTTCTAAGAGGTGAGGGACCGATACAGCAGGCTGAGTGAGAATCAAGAAAAGGTCGTCCGCAAAGGCCAGCACTCTAATCTCTGTCCCATGAAGTACCACTCCTTTGATATCTGGGTCCCGTAGTATGGAGCGCAGGAGGGGCTCCAGATACAGTAGAAACAATGATGGGGATAGGGGGCACCCTTGTCTAGTACCCCTTGCCACAAGGGGGTCAGAGCGCAGCCCATTTACCAATACCCGAGCCGTGGTGTCCCTATAGAGTGTCCTTAGAGCAACCATAAACCAACCCCCTACCCCAATATATTCTAGGACCTGGAATAGGTAATCCCAGTTGACCTTATCAAAGGCCTTGGCTGCATCCAGACTCACCAACAGTAAGGGGTCCCCAGTGGCCTGGCCATAGGCCGTTGCTAGTAGCACTTTCCGTACGTGGGTAACTGCGTGACGGCCCCTCACGAACCCTACCTGGTGCTCCCCCACCAAAGATGGAATGTGGGCCGCCAACCGGTCTGCCAAAACCCTGGCCAAAATCTTTATGGCCACGTTTAGTAGGGAGATGGGTCTATAGGATTCTATTTGGTCTTTCGGTTTACCAGGTTTAGGTATCAGTGTAATAAGGGCCTCGTTCTCCCCCCTGGAAAAGAAACCCCTCTCGGTTACCTCATCATAATAAGCTACCAGGGGGCCACATAACTGGTGCGCCAGGAGTTTGAAATATTCATTCGAAAACCCATCAATCCCCGGAGCAGAACCCAGTGTCAAAGATTTAATAACTTTCTGGACCTCTAGTCCTTGGATTGGGGCTGACAATGCCTGCAGTGCTGCCGTTCTCAGCTTCGGCATTCCCGCTTCCTCTAGATAATCCCAAGATAGGGGCCCCATTTCTCGGTCACCCGATGCACACGTCCTCAAAATAAGTACGGAACCCTTCCAGAATCCCCTGTGGAGCGGAAGCACGAATCCCCCTCTGGTTAACTATCGTGGGAATAAACTGGGACGGTGTGCTAAGCCTTGCTACCCTTGCGAGCAGTTTCCCCGTCTTGTTGCCAAAACGTTGAAACTTTAAGCGGCCCATCGACAAGTGTCGCTGAGCCTGCTCATGCAAGAGTGAATTAAGGGCCACCAAAGCTGCATCCATGTTATCTTTGTTCACTCTGGTGAGATGTGAGCTATGCCTCTTTTTTGCCAATTTATACTCCCTTTCTAGACGTAGTACCTCAGCAGCCAACCTCTTGGTCCTGGCACTTAGATAAGAAATCACCTCTCCACGCATGACAGCCTTGGAAGCCTCCCAGAGTGTAATGGCCGAATCACACGAGGCAGCATTGGTGTCTATGTAAAATTGCCATTTTGCCTGTAAGTGTTCTAAGAAATGTTTATCTTGATAAAGGTAGGCGGGGAAACGCCACGACCTGGCCCCAATCGTCCCCCAGAAAGGTCCAGGACCAACCATATCATAGTATGATCCGATACTAACATCGGGCCGATCTCGGCCTTCCTAACCCTGAAAAACCACTCCTGGCATATCAATATATAATCGATCCTCGACCAAGTTTGATGGACTTTGGATTGATGGGTGTAGTCCCTAGCAGTGGGGTTATGCACTCGCCAAGGGTCCACTAAAAGCAATTGGTCACAGAGGGCCGACATACCTTTCCTACTCCCCAGTCCCGGGACCGCCCTGGGGGAAGATCTGTCTAGTGCAGGATTAAGTGCCTGATTGAAATCCCCCGGCCAGATCCAGGGGGCATCAGTGTATTGTAGGCCCAGGGAGATAACTGTGTGGAAGAAACTGGGACTATAATCATTGGGCCCATATATCCCACACAAATAAAATTCCTGCCCCCAGTAATTGAGCCGAAGTAGGACTATGCGACCCTCTGAGTCTTTGTAAACTAATTTAGTCTGGCAAGGGAGTCCCTTTTTGATTAACATTGCCACCCCGCTCTTCTTACTTCCTGAAGATGAAAATAACACTCCCCTACCCATTGTTGTTTGAGTTTTTGATGTTCTATATCCGTGAGTTTAGTTTCTTGGAGACATGCTATGGTGGCGCCCCTAAGCCTCAACTGAGTCAAAATTTTGTACCTTTTCACCGGGGACGAGATCCCAGAAACATTTCAGGATAGTATCTTTAACTGAGAGTGATCAACCAATTAGCCACTATCCAAGAATTGAGTTATCAGATCCATTGTCTTGATCACCCCCAGGAGCCAGCCCCTCCCCCCGGGGGATCCATTCACCAGGCAAAACAGGGGCCTCCCCAGAGACCAAAACACCCCATTCTTTAGCTCCGCTCTGGTATCTTGGCATGCACACACTCCCACCACACTCATATAAATCCAAAGAACTTTCCACTTGATCCTCCCCCCTCCCCCCATGACCAGATCCCCATGCGCTCCCCTCCCCCACCCTCCCTACTTTGTTCTCCCCTAATCCCCCCTCCCCTCACTTCCCTGTCCCCCAACCCCCTATGAACACACATCTGTAGAGTCACCTAGATGTTGAGGAAACTGCGCCCCCATAGACAAATACATTAGACCCTTCTCTTAGAACTCAAACATAGTTAAATAACAGCCTATCAAACAGAAATTTCAAGCTTACAGTACATTAAGTGCAGAGTCCACACTGCTCATCTTTCCTGAGGCTCTTCCTGGTTGTTATTTCCTTGCCGGTCGAGACCCCCCACAAATTCTCTGGCAGCTGATGTTGAGGTAAAAGAGTGCCAGCGTCCGTTCTGTTTGATTTTCAGAACGGCTGGATATACTAGCATAAACTGGATCTTCTGGTCGTGAAGACAGCTGCACATGGGAGTGAAAGCTTTTCGTTTCTCTTGTAATGCCGCGGAGTAATCCTGATATATGCGAACTGCACTGCCGTTGAATTTTGTGGTCTCGCGTTTCATACGGTAGCCGTTCAGGATTTCCATTTTGTGAAGGTAATTATGAATTTTGATGATCACTGTGCGCGGACTCGCACGGCCTTCTTGCAGCCTTCCAATTCTGTGGGCCCTTTCCAGGCTTAGAGGCCCCGCATGGTCGGAGAGCGCGAATTCGCTTTTCAGCCATTTTTCCAACTCCTCTAAAAGTATTTTGTCTCCTACTGACTCCGGAATCCCAATGAGTCTTAAGTTTGATCGTCACGACCGGTTTTCTAAGTCGTCTATTTTTGAGGAGAGAGAAGCGACCGTTGATTTGAGTTGTTCCAACTCCGGGGCAGCTGCTACCGTTGCGTCCTCCAGGTCCGAGACCCTTTGCTCTAACTCCCCTGCCCGGCGAGTGAGATCCTGTTGGCCTTCTTCAAATGTAGCTAGTTAAGATTTTATCCAAGCGCGACTCCAAAGCTGCTTCCACTGCAGCGGTAAGTTGAGCTAGTTGTTCTTTTGTGAATCCCGCACTCCCGCTCGGCGGCCCTTTGCGATCTGCCGGTTCATCGGCTACGCGAGGTTTTTCTTTGTTACATTTGTATCACACATTTTCCCACCTATTTGTAGGCTCAATGTGGCTTACATAGTACCGGAGAGGCATTTGCAGACTCGTATAATGAAAGAGTTGTGTTATGTCCATTACGTACCTAGTTTTGTTGTGCTGCAGAGATCAGACATTTATGTTGGATCGGTAGGGAATGCCTTTTTAAACAGGTTAGATTTTAGTGTTTTCCAGAAGTTTAGGTGATCGTACGTAGTTTTCAAGGCTTTTGGTAATGCGTTACACAGTTGTGTGCTTATGTAGGAAAAACTAAATGCGTAGGTTGATTTGTATTTGAGTCCTTTGCAGCTTGGGTTAGTGCAGATTTAGGTACGTTCATATTGATTCTGATGTGTTTCTAGTTGATAGATCAATCAAATCTGTCATGTATCCCGATGCTTCACCGTAGATGATTTTGTGAACCAGAGTGCAGATTTTGAAAGCAATGCATTCTTTGATCGGGAGCCAGTGTAGTTTTTCGCAGAGGGGTTTTCCGCTTTCAAATCGCGTTTTTCCAAAGATAAGACTAGCTGCCGTGTTTTGAGCGGTCTGAACTTTCTTTAAGGTTTGTTCTTTACATCCCACATAAATTCCACTGCAGTAGTCTAAATGGCTTAGTACCACTGATTGTATCAGGTTGCGAAATATTTCCTTCGGGAAGAATTGCTTCACACGTTGAGCTTCTACATTGAGTGGAACATTTTCTTTGTCGTGGATATCACTTGGCTCTCTAGTGTTAAGCTGCAGTCCATTGTAACGACGAGGATTTTCAGGCTGTCTGAGATAGGGAGGGTGTAATCTGGGGTGTTGATGATTGTGGGGTTGTCCGCGCTGTGTTGGGATGAGAGGATGAGACAGTGTGTTTTTTCTTTGTTGAGGTTTAGTTGAAATGCATTAGCCCATGAGTCCATGATGTTCAAGCTGATCTTGATTTCGTTCGTGATTTCTGTCAGGTTAGATTTGTAAGGAATGTATATTGTGACATCGCCTGCAAAGATGAAAGGGTTAAAGCCTTGGTTGGATAAGGACTTGGCTAGTGGGATCATCATTAGGTTGAAGAGGATCGGTGATAGCGGTGATCCTTGTGGTACTCCGCAGTCTGCTTTCCACGGTGATGATATAATCTTGTGGTTAGGAAACCCTTGATCCAGCTAAGTATGTTTCCACCGATCCCGAACTTATCTAGTAATCTTATTAATATATTATGGTTTACCATGTCGAATGCACTAGACATGTCGAATTGGAGAAGGATGTTTTTGCCTGCTGCTATTTCCTGCTTGAATTTGGCTATAAGAGTGAGTAGTACTGTTTCTGTGCTATGGAGGGGGCGAAAACCTGACTGTGATTCGTGTAATATTGAGAATTTGTTTATATAATCTATAGAAATAAAACAAAATAAAACATGGAAAAGAAAATAAGATGAAACTTTCTTTATTGGACATAACTTAATACATTTCTTGATTCGCTTTCGAAGGTTGCCCTTCATCATCAGATAGGAAATAAGCAAATGTTTGTAGATGACAGTATATATGTGAAACATCAAAGCATTTCAGTGATAGTATAACAGGACAGGGGTGGATGGGTGAGAGACAGGTAGATAAGCATGGAGACAAACAGAGCATTACAACTTTATGGTTTATAATGGGCTAGAAAACCCAGGTGTTAAGTCTTGTCTGGTGGGTGTCAAAATATTTGATCATTCTGACTTCAAAGGTCTTACCGTTCCTGTATTGTTTTAATGTTACCTTTCAGGATTCTAACTATGAAGTCACTGATACAGTGTTCTAGTTTTGTAAACTGCTGCCCCACAGGCGTGGAATCTTGGCTGAAACTGGCATTTTTCAAGTGATGGCTATGTAAATTAAATCTTGCCTTTAGCATCTGGCTCGTTTCTCCAATATAGCATTCTTCGTCACATTTTTTACACTGAATGATGTAAACCACATTGGAAGATGAACATGTAAAGGATTCCTTTATGTTGAAACTTTTTCCTTTGTGCATGACTGTGGGGTCCTGTGAAATGTTTTGGCATAGTCTGCAGCTGGATATATTGCAAGGATGTGTGCCATTCTTTTCTTTTTGAGTCTATGTTGGGAGCTTACTTCTAATTAGCTTGTGTTTTAAGTTGGGTGGCTATCGGAAAGCCAGCACTGGTGGGGATGGGAATATCTCTTTCAGTAATTCATCCTCCTGGAGTAGAGGCTGCAGATCCTTTATGATTTTTCTTAATTTTTCCAGCTCTGGGTTGTATGTCACTATAAGGGGGATTCTGTCTGTGGATTTTTTTTTTATACTGTAGTAGATTTTCCCTGGGTGTTTTCAGGGAGGAGGAAATATTCTTGGAGATTTTTTTCGGGTTGTAGCCTTTCCGTTCGAAGGATGCAGTCAGGATTTCAAGGTGTCTGTCTCTGTCCCCTGGGTCAGAGCAGATACTGTGGTATCTTGTGGCTTGGCTGTAAATAATGGATCTTTTGTACGTGAAGGGTGGAAGCTGGAGTTGTGGAGGTAGCTGTATCTGTCTGTGGATTTCATGTATATAGATATTTGTATATAGCCATCGCTGATTGAGACTGTGGTGTCCAAAAAATTTACTTGTTCTGGGGAGTAGTCAATTTTGAATCTGATTGTAGAATGGTATATGTATTGAAGGAATTGTAAAATTGTTTCAGAGTTTCTTCCCCCTCAGTCCAAATCATAAAAATCTCATCGATGTGCTATAACATCAGCAAATTTCGCCCTTTCCTCGCTGAGCACACCACCTGTACTCTCATCCACTCCCTCAATACCTCTCGCCTTGACTACTGCAATCTACTCCTCACTGGCCTCCCACTTAACCATCTATCCCCCCTTCAATCCGTTCAGAACTCTGCTGCGCGTCTTATTTACTGCCAGGACCGTTACGCTCATATCACCCCTCTCCTCAAGTCACTTCACTGGCTTCCGATCAGGTACCCCATACAGTTCAAGCTTCTCCTACTGACCTACAAATGCACTCAATCTGCAGTCCCTCATTACCTCTCTACCCTCATCTCCCCTTACGCTCCTACCCGAAACCTGCGCTCACTGGACAAATCCCTCCTCTCAGTACCCTTTCTCCACCACCGCTAACTCCAGACTCCGCCCTTTCTGCCTCGGCTCACCTTATGCTTGGAATAGACTTCCTGAGCCCATACGTCAAGCCCCCTCCCTGCTCATCTTCAAATCCTTACTCAAAGCCCACCTCTTCAATGTTGCTTTTGGCACCTAATCATTATACCTCCATTCAGGAAATCTAGACTGCCTCAATTTCACTACACGTTTTTGTCCTTTAGATTGTAAGCTCCTCTGAGCAGGGACTGTATTTCTGTGTTAAACTGTACAGCGCTGCGTAACCCTGGTAGCGCTTTAGAAATGTTAAGTAGTAGTAGTAGTGGTTTGGTCTGGTATGTATTAAGAAATGTCTCTTCCAGCTCAGCCATAAAGAGGTTGGCGTATTGGGGTGCTGTCCTGATGCCCATCGTAGTGCCCATTATTTGTAGATAGATATCATTGTTGAAGCGGAAGTAGTTGGGAGTTCAAATAAATTTGATTAATTTTGTAATAGTTTCTGGTGAGTATTGGTGGTCCAATCTGGATGTTTTTAGGAGCCTCCCACATGCAGCTATGTCATCCGCATGGGAAATGTTGCTGTACAGTGATTCTACATCCATCGTGACCAGAAGGATGCTTGGTGGTAACATAGTAACATAGTAGATGACGGCAGAAAAAGACCTGCAAGGTCCATCCAGTCTGCCCAACAAGATAACTCATATGTGCTACTTTTTGTGTATACCCTACTTTGATTTGTACCTGTGCTCTTCAGGGCACAGACCGTTTAAGTCTGCCCAGCACTATCCCCGCCTTCCAACCACCAGCCCCGCCTCCCAACCACTGGCTCTGGCACAGACCGTATAAGTCCGCCCAGCTCTATCCTCGCCTCCCAACCACCGGCTCTGGCACAGACCGTACAAGTCTGCCCAGCACTATCCCCGCCTCCCAACTACCAGTCCGCTTCCCACCACCGGCTCTGGCACAGACCCTATAAAAGTCTTCCCAGCACTATCCCCGTCTCCCTACCACCAGCCCTGCCTCCCGATCTTGACTAAGCTCCTGAGGATCCATTCCTTCAGCACAGGATTCCTTTATGCTTATCCCATGCATGTTTGAATTCCGTTACCGTTTTCATTTCCACCACCTCCCGCGGGAGGGCATTCCAAGCATCCACCACTCTCTCCGTGAAAAAATACTTCCTGGCATTTTTCTTGAGTCTGCCCCCCTTTAATCTCATTTCATGTCCTCTCGTTCTACCATCTTTCCATCTCCGGAAAAGGTTCGTTTACAGATTAATACCTTTCAAATATTTGAACATCTGTATCATATCACCCCTGCTTCTCCTTTCCTCTAGAGTATACATGTTTAGCTCAGCAAGTCTCTCCTCATACGTCTTGTAACGCAAATCCCATACCATTCTCGTAGCTTTTCTTTGCACCGCTTCAAATCTTTTTACAATTTCAATTTATTCTGAAAGTCTGTGGTGTCTTGTATGAAGCTGTTTGTTTTGTGCACGAGAGGTTTCAGAATTTCCTCTATGATTCCAGATATTTCCTCCGTGAGTGTGCCAATACCTGATATGATTGGTCTGCCAGGGTTTCCAGGTTTGTGGATTTTAGGTATCATGTAGAATGTGCCCACAGAAGGCTGGTTTGGTATGAGTTTCTTCAAATGTGGCTATACTTGTTTAGGAAATGTTCTGATAAGGTCTTTTAGCTGCTTTGTATAATCCTGTGTTGGATCTTCAGTTAGTTTCCTGTAGTATGTATTGTCTAAGAGCTGTCTGTGCCCTTCTTCAATGTATTTTTGTGTGTCCATAATTACCATGCGCCTCCTTTGTCCGCGGGTTTGATGATAATGCGTTCGTTAGTTTGCAGAGTTCTTATGGCCGCTCTTTCTGGTGGAGTAAGATTGTACAGAATTCTCTTTTGTTTGCTGGAAAGTTGTGATTTTACCCTTTGTCTGAAGCTTTCTGTGTAGTTGTCCAGCTTGTAGTTTTGTCCATCCTGTGGGGTGAAATAAGTGTTCTTTTGTTTAAACCTGTATTCCAGTCTGTTGGGGGTCCCCTTTGTTGTGAAAATGTGCCTTCAGGTGCAGTTTTCTAAAAAAAATTCTTCAAGGTTCGAGTATAATTGGATTTTGTCCAGCTTGTTGGATGGGCAAAATGAAAGTCCTTTGGAGAGTACAGAGGGGGTCACATGATGCCTGCTTCCTGAGCAGCAGCAGGAACGAAGAGCTCCGCAGCTTCCCTGTAATAAATCAGCTATATACCTGATAAAGTTGCGCCCCGACGGACCCCAAGGCAGAGGAACTGGTCCGTGAACTGCTCGAGAAGGACTGTGCAAAAGCTCGGGAGTTCCGAGGGAAGGAATGCCCGTAAAGAACCAGGGTGGCCCGAAGACCAAAGGTACCCAGGTGTTGAAAACAGGCAAAATGGCGATGGCTCCAGAATCACTGCTCACGACCAGGAAAAACGCAGGGGACTGGGCGCGGGAGATCTCCTCGACTGTAATGGAAGCGCTGGAGAATAGGTTGAATAAAATACAGTCCGCAGTCAAGGAGATAAATGAAAAATTCGACTCCCAGTCCCGCCGGCTCATGGAAGTGGAACAGCGAGTGTCAACACAGGAGGACACTACGCAGGGTCTGGTGGCACAACTTGAAGCTCTGCAATCGGAGGAGGCGGCATTGAAGAACAGAGTAAAGGAGCAAGAGAACCGGAATCGCCGGAATAACCTGCGCATAGTAAGTCTGCCAGAGTCCGTACAAAATGGAGCGCTATATAAATTCTTTGGTGAATGGCTGCCGAGACAGCTGGGTCTTGGCGGGAATGACGGCACGTGGCATTGTGACTGAGCACACCATATTGGGATCCGCAGAGAGGGAGACAAAAAGCCCAGAACAGCGATAGCGCACTACACGAACTGGAGGGAAAAAGAACTACTGCTGAAACACGGCCGTTCCAGACCAGCACAGTTAGAGTATGACGGTCATAAGATCTTGCTGTTCAACGATTACTCTACGGGAGTAGCGCAACTACGGCGTGCAATGGCACCAACATGCACACAGCTGTACAATAAGGGAGTTCGTTTCTCACTTGTCTATCCAGTTAAGCTGAGAGTATGGCATGGCGGGATGTCTCTGGTATTCACAGAAGCATCAGCAGCCAGAGATTTCCTGGTTGGTTTGGACAATGAGGGCCAAAGAGAAAACAACTAGCGATGGCACCATCAAAGCCGGGAGGAGGACAGACCAGCCAGAATGGAAGTGCTAGATCCGGTTTTATAACAGCTTTACCAGCACCTAGATGGAGAGGTTGGCTGGGTGGACTCCTGAGCGTTAATATGCAGTAGCCGGGCGGGATCAGATGTCTGGAACCAGAGAGCCTGCCAGTACAGGGTGGAAATGGACTACTACATACAGCCCTGCTTGGTGAGGACTGCCATGATTTTTATCACTGACAGGACAATAGCTGTTTCACCGAATACTTCTGTATAAATGATAGGATTACTGAAATTATTTTAGATGTTATGCTTTGGGGGACTGGGGTGTAAGTGGGGGCAGGGTAGTTGGGGGGGGGGGTCTGTTCTTTGTTTCTCGTTGTATGGTTGTGGGAAGGGGAAGGATGGAGAGGTGGGGAAGACCGGAAGTTAAGGGAGTAGGAGGAGGTGGGCTGTTAAGGGGGGTAGGCCGGACATGTGTGCATGGAGGGAGGGGGGAGTTGGGGGAGGAGGGTATACTATTTGTATGGAGTCAACAGGAGACGTATCTTGCATGGGACAGAGACATGGGAAGGTAAAGCATCTGGCAGGTTTGGCTGGGAGGCCTGCTGGAGTGTAGAGGGTAACATCATGGGTTTTGCTGCCACCCACATTGGAGATGGTTAATTTGAAGATTGTGTCTTTGAATGTGGATGGGATCCACTCCCCAATTAAACGTACGAAAATCTTGTCCTGGTTGAGAAAGGAGGGGGCTGATATCGCATTCCTACAGGAGACACACCTGTCCAACTCTGAACATGTAAAATTGAAGAGAAATTGGGTTGGAGAGGTAGTGTACTCCTCTTACAGCAACAGGAAGAGGGGGGTAGCTATCCTAATAAATAAACAGCTGCCACTACAAACTCATAAGTGTTACAGGATAGGGCCGGCGGTATGTTATCATTCAAGCAGAGCTTTGGGGTCGAAAAATCTGTCTGTGTAACCTTTACGCCCCTAATGTCTATCATCACAGGTTTTTTTCAGATATTGTAGCAAGGGTAGTCCCGTATCAGGATTGTCAGTTGATCCTGGGAGGTGATTTTAATAACTACGCAGATCCTTCCATGGACTGCAAACCAGTTAAACCCAGAATCAAGGGGATGGAGAATAAGGGGGTAAATTTTCTGACACATCGTTAGGGACGATAGATATTTGGAGACTCCTACACCCACATGAGACAGATTTTACTTTTTTCTCCATACCACATAACACATACTCACGCATAGACTATTTTCTTGTCTCGGTGTCATTATTCCTGATAGTCAAGGCAGCACACATACTAGACCACACTCTGTCCGATCACTCAGCTATCTCAATATCGTTAGTGTATATGGCGGGCAGATCAGAGCGGGGGTGGAGATTCTCCCCGTCTCTGTTCAGGGATAACGAATTTAAAGTATATCTAAGGGAAAAGTGGGCAGAATATAAGAAACATAATGATACCCCGGAGGTGGGCCCTGGTATATACTGGGAAGCATCTAAAGCTGTACTGCGAGGATATATCTTGGCGTACACAGCGGGGAAAAAGCGGAAAGCTGAATCAGAGTTGTTATCCCTAACTGCTGAGTATCAACAGGCTGGGCGACAGCATGAGGGTAAGATGGATCAGGTGCACAAGGATAATATGATGAGGATACGAAAACAAATTGATCATTTGCTTACGGCACGAGCTGAGAAGGATATATACTATCAGAGATTTAGTTTGTTTCAGTGGAGAAATAGGGCGGGGAAGCTGCTGGCAAACCTGGTGCGACCCTATAAAAAAAGGCAGGTGGAGACATCAATACGGGATAAATCAGGAACCTTATACCAGCAAGAGGCCCAAATACAAAAACAATTTCTTCAATATTATCAATCTCTCTATGCAGAGAGGGAAATGGACCCAGAGCGGAGGGATGCCTTCTTTAATGGCCTGCCTTTGCCAACATTCAGTGAGGCGCAGGTGCAGTGTTTAAGTGCCCCTATATCTGAGCAGGAGGTCAGGCAGGGTATTAGGGCACTAAAGCTAACTAGTGGAGTGGAGGAGTGGCCTAGTGGTTAGGGTGGTGGACTTTGGTCCTGGGGAACTGAGGAACTGAGTTCGATTCCCGGCACAGGCAGCTCCTTGTGACTCTGGGCAAGTCACTTAACCCTCCATTGCCACATGTAAGCCACATTGAGCCTGCCATGAGTGGGAAAGCACGGGGTACAAATGTAACAAAAAAAACTAAGGCTCCCGGCCCCGATGGCTATGGCCCAGAATATTACAAAATCTTGTAGGATGACGTAGCCAGTCCGTTGGCTGCTATGTTTAATAGCTTGGTCGGAGGGGGAGATGTCGAGCAGCAGCCTCAAAACCTAGCGCATATTATATTGCTCCCTAAACCAGGGAAAGATCCAGGACAGGTGGTGTCGTATCGTCCTATTTCCCTGCTGAACCAGGATGTCAAAATCCTGGCAGCTATATTAGCTAGAAGAATGAATACATTACTCCCCAGGGTTATTCACGAAGACCAGGCGGGCTTTGTTCCAGGACGCTATGCATTGGCATTGGCAGCTATACATACATATAAAGGAATTGCGGAGACGGAGGCCATAGCTGGGCTTGACATGAAAAAAGCCTTTGACAGTGTCTCTTGGCAGTACCTATTTTGGGTATTGGACAAATATGGGATTAAGGGTAGATATATTGAGTGGGTAAGGGCTCTGTATACCAAACCAACGGTTAGGCTGCTGATTAATAATACGCTGACGAACAGCTTTGAATTGCAGAGGGGAACGAGACAGGGGTGCCCGTTGCCACCGCTGTTGTTCATCTTGGCAATTGAACCATTGGCGATTAAAATCCGGCACAGTGATTAGATTAGGGGTCTGAGGGTGGGAGGGCGAGAAATTTGCATCAATATTTTCGCGGATGCCACCACACACTTGGAACAGGCATTGCTTTTGGTACAGGGGTTCGGAGACATTTCAGGCCTGCAAGTTAATTGTGAGAAATCGGAACTCCTTCCCCAAGCAGGTAGTAAAGCTAACTCCAGATTTGGGGGCCTACCTGTACCACCAGTGCAACAGGCCATGCGACATTACCATTTACCCACCTCTTACTCTTCTAAGGTGCAGATACCTGGGGGGGGGGGGGGGGGGGGAATGGGACACAGTGGTGTATGGGTCCACCTAACCCCAGCCACCACCACCACCACCACTCACACGCTCACTAAACTTTTCTCCAAGGGGAACTGGGCCCCCTCTTGGTTATTAAAAATGTTCTATGTGATCCCACTGACTGTCTAGGAATCATATTGTCAGATGTGTAAATTGTGAGAATACTTTGGGGAGTTCAGGGAAAAGAGGATGTCATAGTTCAAATAATTGTTTGGTAAATTACCCCTGATATCTCACCTTGCATCCAAACCAAAGTTTCAGCGTGCTTGTCTGACATTGCTGTCTGGATGTCTCAACGCCACCTGAAATTAAATATGACCAAAACCGAGCTTCTCATTTTCCCCCCCAAACCCACCTCCCCGCTCCCCCCGTTTTCTATTTCTGTTGATGGCTCTCTCATTCTCCCTGTCTCCTCAGCTCGAAACCTTGGGGTCATCTTTGACTTCTCTCTCCTTCTCTGCTCATATCCAGCAGATTGCCAAGACCTGTCGTTTCTTTCTTTACAACATCCGTAAAATCCGCCCCTTTCTTTCCGAGCACTCTACCAAAACCCTCATCCACACCCTTGTCACCTCTCATTTAGACTACTGCAATCTGCTTCTTGCTGGCCTCCCACTTAGTCACCTCTCCCCTCTCCAGTCGGTTCAAAACTCTGCTGCCCGTCTCGTCTTCCGCCAGGGTCGCTTTACTCATACTACCCCTCTCCTCAAGACCCTTCACTGGCTCCCTATCCGTTTTCGCATCCTGTTCAAACTTCTTCTACTAACCTATAAATGTACTCACTCTGCTGCTCCCCAGTATCTCTCCACACTCGTCCTTCCCTACACCCCTTCCCGTGCACTCCGCTCCATGGATAAATCCTTCTTATCTGTTCCCTTCTCCACTACTGCCAACTCCAGACTTCGCGCCTTCTGTCTCGCTGCACCCTACGCCTGGAATAAACTTCCTGAGCCCCTACGTCTTGCCCCATCCTTGGCCACCTTTAAATCCAGACTGAAAGCCCACCTCTTTAACATTGCTTTTGACTCGTAACCACTTGTAACCACTCGCCTCCACCTACCCTCCTCTCTTCCTTCCCATTCACATTAATTGATTTGATTTGCTTACTTTATTTATTTTTTGTCTATTAGATTGTAAGCTCTTTGAGCAGGGACTGTCTTTCTTCTATGTTTGTGCAGCGCTGCGTACGCCTTGTAGCGCTATAGAAATGCTAAATAGTAGTAGTAGTAGTAGTACAAGGAAAGCTTGCTGAGTAAATCAATTTCAAAACACTTAAATACTTCAGAAATTAGATAAAAATAGCAGTAAGGGAAATGAGCTATGCGATTATAGTTATATAGACAACTGTTGTAAATGTGACTTATTTGATTTTCATCTTATTTAAATTATATCTCAGTATTTCTTGTGTTTGCCTAATAGAGAAGCAAAATTTGCAAATTTTCTTCATTGCTATATGTTTACTAGGACAGTAGTTCTCAAACCCTCTCCGAGGGACCACCAGCAAGTTGGGTTTTCAGACTATTCACAATGAATATGCACGTGAGTATGGGTCAGACTAGAGGTCTATGAAGTTCAGTATCCTTTTTTGTAACTGTGCATATCCTAGGTCACAAGTAGCTAGATCCATGTTTCTTATACTGCCAGGAACTAGCAGTAGCTTTTCCTAAGGCTACCTTTAATGGTTTATGAACATTTCCTTCAGGGTCTTGTCCAAATCTTTTTTTTTTTTTTTTTTTTTAATTCAGCTCTGCTTTTACCATATCCTCTAGCAACAAATTCCAGGATTTGAGTTGTGAAAAAATAGTTCTGTTTTTGTTTTAAATATAGTACTTAACTTCAAGATTGGGTGGTGGAGGCGGGGCTGGTGGTTGGGAAGCGGGGCTAGTGCTGGGCAGACTTCTATAGTCTGTGCCCTGAAAATGACAGATACAAATCAAGGTAAGGTATACACAAAAAGTAGCACATATGAGTTTCTTGTTGGGCAGACTGGATGGACCATGCAGGTCTTTTTCTGCCATCATCTACTATGTTACTATGATATTTGGGTATCTACCTGAGCGTTAATCCCATAGTAATTAATAAGAGAAATATATTAAATAAGATAGATCAGATCAAACAAACATGCACAAGGTGGAAGGATCTCTCACTATCGCTGTATGGGAGAATTGCCTTGGTTAAAATGGTAATGTTACCTAAACTGCTGTATCCCATGCAAGCCATGCCTATTTGGATCAAGAGACATGATGAAAGGTTATTCCGATCAACTATTAGATCATTTATTTGGAGACAAAAAGGGGCTCGGGTGGGACACCAGATATTAGTGCAAAACAAGGAAAAGGGGGGCCTTAATTTGCCGGATCTCCGTCTCTATAACGTGGCAGCGTTAATGCGCATAATATATGAGGGTATTGCGGGTCAAAGTTTACACCGGTTGGGTGGTGGGAGGGCTGGTGTTCTCCGTATACATTTATAAACTTGTTGCATACGCACCCGGGGAAGGGAACACAATTAAACTGGCAACTTAGCTTTCTTCACCCGATGCGACAGGCCTGGAAGTGGTGGCAAAATAGACAATCTAGATGCCCGTTAGATCACCATTTTTAAGAATGGTAGGCCTAGTTGACTTTCCCGCAGGAATGGGTCCCTCCATATTTCAATTTTGGACAGAGAATGGGTGTGTGACGTTGGGGAACTTGATCTCTCCAGAGGGGGATGGTTTTCTGTCCTTTTCACAGGTGAGGGACAAGTGGCGAGTCCCTAATAACCACATGCTACATTACATGCAAATCAGGCACTACTGGCAGAAGCTGTGGGGGAAATATGGAATCTCCTAGACATATGGGAGTCTCAATGAGATGATATTGCGCTTACCTATGGGAGGGAACAGGTATAAGCTGACGAAATTATCCATCTCAGAGAAGGGGGAGGCAGGTGTTGTTTCAAAGTGGAATGGGGACCTGGGAACGCAATACTCTCAAACTCAGTTTAATATGTTGTTTGTGACGGGGAATGAAATGGTTAAATCTGCGGAGTGGCAAGAAACTCAGTATAAATTGCTGCACCGAGCATATATCACACGTCAGAGAGGACAAAAAATGAAATTGTGGGAGTCTGATAAGTGCCCCAAATGTCAGATTGGAACTGGTACCTTTTTACATACGTTTTTAGAATGCCCCAGACTGACATTGTGGAACGAGATCTTTAATTTGCTTAATAAAGTAGTCCAGGCTACGGTAGAATGGTCTTATCTAGCGCCGTTGTTGGGGGATCAGACAGACCTAATTGAGCAAGGGTTTTTTCAACCCCAGAGGCGTTTTTTATATATGGCCACGCTTGAAGCCAAAAAGACCATTTTACAGTACTGGACAAGTGAGGATAAGGTTCCATACAATTGCTGGTTAATTAAGGTAAAAGAGCTTGCCAGATATGAGCACTCCTTGTATAAACAGTCCCCAAACATGGATAACAGGTATTATTTGCAGATATGGAAAACGTTTGAGAAACTAGTTGCCCTGTAAGACTCCATAACAAACTGTTTGAACTGCATGTAGGTGTGGTTGGGGGGGGGGGGGTCGGGCGAGGGAGAGTTTGTGGGGAATGATAGGGGGGGAAGCGAATGTTTTTTTCCTTTTTGAATGGGGATCCGTGGGAGGGAGGGAGGGGGCATACAGGTTGGGGAGAAAAGTAAAAAAATGTTAATGCAGTCATGAGTTGTGGAAAGGTTTTTCATCCGGTGGATGGGCCGATTGTTATAAATGTCCTGTTGTGATGCTTGTTTCATGCACCGATGATGGGTTGTACATCTGCTAGTACTTGGAAAGCATGTACTGTATTGACACTAATAAAGATAATCTTAAAAAAAAAAAAAGGAGAGTACAGAGACATCATGCTGTGATAATTGATGGTTCGAGAGGTTTACTATCCCCATTTCATCTGCATCTCCAAAAGTGTGATCAGTGTTCCTTGGTTTGTTTGGGCTCCGATTTTCACATACCTCAGATGTAATCTGTAAGTTGTTTGGCTACCATGCTTTCCATCAGTTTGACTAACAACGGGATGGATGCTACTGATAGTTATAAGAACATAAGTATTGCCATACTGGGAAAGACCAAAGGTCCATCGAGCCCAGCATCCTGATTCCAACAGTGGCCAATCCAGGTCACAAATACACGGCGAGATCCCAAAAATGTACAAAACATTGTATACTGCTTATCCCAGAAACAGTGGATTTTCCCCAAGTCCATTTAATAACGGTCTATGGACTTTTCCTTTAGGAAGCCGTCCAAACCTTTTTTAAACTCTGCTAAGCTAACCGCCTTTACCACATTCTCTGGCAACGAATTCCAGAGTTTAATTACACGTTGAGTGAAGAAACATTTTCTCCAATTCGTTTTAAATTTACCACACTGTAGCTTCATCGCATGCCCCCTAGTCCTAGTATTTTTGGAAAGCGTGAACAGACACTTCACATCTACCCATTCAACTCCACTCATTATTTTATAGACCTCTATCATATCTCCCTCTCAGCCGCCTTTTCTCCAAGCTGAAGAGCCCTAGCCGCTTTAGCCTTTCCTCATAGGGAAGTCATCCTATCCCCTTTATCATTTTCGTCGCCCATCTCTGCACCTTTTCTAATTCCACTATATCTTTTTTGAAATGCGGCAACCAGAATTGAACACAATATTTGAGCACCATGGAGCGATACAAAGGCATTATAACATCCTCATTTTTGTTTTCCATTCCTTTCCTAATAATACCTAACATTCTATTTCTTTCTTAGCCACAGCAGCACACTGAGCAGAAGGTTTCCAAGTATCATCAAGTGATTTCATTTGTTTTTTTCTTGGTGTCTTTTGGTATCTGAGTGAGTAGGATGTTGCCATTTTCCTTAGGGAAGAGACCTTGCTGAAACATGTAATTTAGGTGGGATGTAAGGTCTGCTATGAAGCGATCAGGGGCGGATTTCATTAGGTAATTGGGACAGGTATCTAGTTTGCAGTGAGTGTTGGAGAACCTGCTGATCGCCTGTGTAACTGTATTGACAGTAAGTAGAGTGAAGTTTAACCAGGTTCGGTCTGCCGGGCATTCTCCAGTGGTTGGGTCCAGCTCATTAAGGAAGTTTTCGATGTCAGTGTTGTCATGAGGTAGCGTATTGCGTAGGTTTACAATTTTTTCATTGAAATACTTAGCAAGTTTATCTGCAGATGGGATGTCTGTATGCTTTTTAGTGACCAAGTTGGAGTCTAGGAGGTTGTTCACGAGTTGGTATAATTTCTTTGTGTCTTTGTAATATGTCCCTATTTTAGTTTTATAGTATGATCTTTTGGTCTGTCTTATTGCGCATTTGTATTTTCTTTGTGATTGTTTCCATGTGTTGAGTGTGTGTTCGCCTTTTGTTTTTCTCCATGCTCGTTCGAGTTTCCTGGATTATGTTTTTAGCTTTTTCAGTTCATCGTGTTTCCTGGTTTCCCTGCTGCTTTGCTGCCTGCCGATAAGACTCTGCGTGACTCATGGACTATTCTCCTGCTTCTGCTTAGTGCTTCTGCTCCAGTCCAGCTGCTCCAGTCCGGCCTGTGCCCGTCTGTCTGTGGTCTGCCTTGCCTCCTGTTTGGGTGATTTGCCTGCCACTGCAGCTCCTCGGCAGTGGCCCAGGGGCTCACTTCTCCTTACGAGCGTGACAGCCTGCCTTAAGCTTCAGCTCCAGTCCTGTTGTTCCAGTCCTGCCTGATTTCAGCTTCAGTTCCAGTCCTGCTTGTACCAGCACTGTCTCTTTTCAGCCTCGTTCCGTTTGGGTGGTTTGCCTTCTGCTGCCAGTCGCTGGCAGTGGCACAAGGGCTCACTACTCCTGACTCCGTGACAGACCATGACAGTGACCTGGACTGGTCACTTCTGGACACAGGACAGTGGGCTTGATGGACCTTCAGTTTCTTCACTAAGCAACACTTACATTCTTATGGTTCTGTATTTTTTATGATTTATAAAATGACAGTTGTACAGATTATTGTTTGTTTTTATACTTCAATAAAACGATTTAAGTATAAAATCATAACTGTTCGAGGCTTGTGCGGATGAGATCAGACTGCGCTTGCGGGAATGGGGACAGCATTCACGGGGTTGGAGACAGAGCTTGAGGAGACAAGGACAAACTTTGACCCTGTGTCATTCTTTAGTACCTAGCAAAAAAAAGCCAGCCCATGGTACATTTTAGTCATCAATTTTTAAATCAATTGCATACCTTCCTTTTCTTTTGAAAGCAGCTGCTCTAGCACGAGCAAGAAGCCGGATGTGGAAAACAGTTTAAAAAGTTTCAGGATCTGCCGCCGCCGCTGACTTCCACTCACCCCCCCCCCCCCCCCCCCCCAGGAGACTGCAACACATATTATTGCTCCAATTCAAAGTAGCTTTGCCTCCACAATCCTCCATGCCACCACCACTACATTCCCCAAATCGTCTGGCCAAGCACCACAATCAGCAAGTTCAGGCTCCCGGCATCACAGTTTTTGGAAAGGGGAAAAAAAAAGCTACGCCAACTTTCATACACACAGCTTGTCTGCATATATGAGAGCTATCTATAGCATGTGCAGAGCAGCCATGCTTAGCGATGGGCTGCTCTACACATGCTCAGATGGACGAATGGTTTCCCCATATTGCATGCAAATAAGCTGGGTCGCAAAAGCAATGAGCAGCTCATTTGCATGCGATTCTCTTTGAGAATCCATCTGTATTTCCAAATCAGCAATTTTTACCAATTTGAAAATATGGATGGATTCATAATTATTTATTACATTTGTACCCCGCACTTTCCCACACATGGCAGGCTCAATGCAGCTTACATAGTAACAATATGAAGAATTACAAAGTCGTAAAAAAAGAATATACAATTTGTAGTAAACGCAATATTAATGGGGTTGACGGGTAAGTAAATTGAACACAGGAGGAACTGGGTGCAGAAGGAAATGAGCATTAGAATGTAGGCGTAGGAAGATGGAGAGGAATGGATATGGGATAGCAATAAGGATAATGGGAAACATGGTCAATGTATAACAATCGTCGATAAGAATCATGTGCGCAGGCTTTAGATTAGGTTGAATCGTTGGGGTAGGCTATCTTGAAGAGATGGGTCTTCAGTGCTTTCCTGAAGGGCAAAAGGCCCTTGATTGTTCAGATGGATCTTGGTAGAACATTCCAAAGTTGGCTACCTGAAGAGGAAAAATTGGATGCGTAGAGGGATTTGTACTTAATGGGGATCTTAGTGCATCTGGGCCTTAGTGTTTTCTGTGTTTGTTTGGCATTTAAAGTCTCTATTACAGTTTCATAGGCTAGTAGTTAAGGTAAAATTATGTAGCATACCTGATAATTTTCTTTCCATTAATCATAGCTGATCAATCCATAGACTGGTGGGTTGTGTCCATCTACCAGCAGGTGGAGATAGAGAGCAAAGCTTTTGCCTCCCTATATGTGGTCATGTGCTGCCAGAAACTCCTCAGTATGTCGATATCAAAGCTCCATCCGCAGGACTCAGCACTTAGAGAATTACACCCACAAAGGGACACTCTGCCCAGCTCACCACCACCGAAACGGGGGAGGGGAATTAACCCAGCTCATCCCCACACAAGTGGGGGAGGGGAATCCGTCCAGCTCATCCCCGTGGAGCGGGGGAGGGACACCACCCCGCCGATGCGGGGGGATCTGGCTTATCCTGCAACCGCAACCGCGGGAGGAGCTGACTGACCCTAACACCGCCGAAGCGGGAGGGGTACAAAGCTGCCCTACAGCCGCACGAAGCGGGAGGGAGCGCCGGCAGAATTTATGTCTCAATCCAGCCCCGTAAAACGGAGGGGAGAGGAATGCAGCAGCTCACTGTAACACAAACTCGTCTCAACTCTTGAAGAATCCAATTGAAAAAACTTGAAGACGAAGTCCTCCTGAACAGGAACTGAAGACTAAACTTGAACCTAAAATGCAACCAGAATATAAACAGTACAGATATCTGGGAGGGGCTATGGATTGATCAGCTATGATTAATGGAAAGAAAATTATCAGGTATGATACATAATTTTACCTTCCATATCATCATGCTGATCAATCCATAGACTGGTGGGATGTACCGAAGCAGTACTCACCCAGGGCGGGACATAGAAATCCCTGACCGCAACACTGAAGCTCCAAACCGGGCCTCCGCCCGAGCAGCCACAGTCAAGCGGTAATGCCTGGAGAAGGTATGGGCCGATGCCCAAGTTGCCGCCTTGCAAATCTCTTCCAAGGAGACGGACCCGGCCTCTGCCATCGAGGCCACCTGAGCTCTAGTGGAGTGAGCCTTCAGCTGGATAGGCGGCACCTTCCCCGCGGCCACATAAGCCGCTGCAATGGCTTCCTTGACCCATCTTGCCACTGTAGGCTTAGCAGCCTGCAGACCCTTACGAGGACCTGCAAACAGGACAAACAGATGATCCGATTTCCGGAAATCATTGGTCACTTCCAAGTATCTGATGATGACTCGTCTCACATCCAGATATTTGAGAGCAGAGTATTCCTCTGGGTAGTCCTCCCTACGAAAGGAAGGGAGACAGAGCTGCTGATTCACATGGAAGCGAGAAACAATCTTGGGCAGGAAGGAAGGCACTGTGCGAATAGTCACTCCTGCCTCAGTGAACTGCAGAAAAGGCTCTCGACATGAGAGTGCCTGGAGCTCGGAAACTCTTCTGGCTGAAGTGATAGCCACCAAAAAGACTGCTTTCAACGTCAGGTCTTTCAGAGATGCCCTCGACAAGGGTTCAAAAGGCAGCTTCTGCAAGGCTCTTAGCACCAGGTTGAGATTCCATGCAGGCACCACTGAGCGCAGAGGAAGGCGCAGGTGATTAACTCCCTTGAGAAAACGTACCACATCTGGCTGCGAAGCCAGGGAAGCACCCTTCAGGCGGCCCCTGAAGCAAGCCAGAGCCGCTACCTGGACTTTAAGGGAACTGAGCGACAGGCCTTTCTCCAGACCTTCTTGCAGGAACGCCAGCACTGAAGAAATTGGAGCACTGAAGGGAGAAAGTGAGCCTGCTTCACACCACGCTGCAAAGGTACGCCAAACCCTGGCGTAAGCAGTAGAAGTAGAGCGCTTCCTCGCTCTCAGCATAGTGGCGATGACCTTGTCCGAGAAGCCCTTCTTCCTCAGACGCTGCCGCTCAATAGCCAGGCCGTAAGACCAAAGGGGGAGGGATCCTCCATCACTACGGGACCCTGATGCAACAGGCCCTGCTCCACTGGCAGCCACAGAGGGTCATCCACTGAGAGCCTGATCAAGTCCGCATACCAGGGACGTCTGGGCCAGTCCGGACCCACCAGGATTATCCGGCCCGGATGCTTTGCCACCCGGTCTAGCACCCTGCCCAACATGGGCCAGGGCGGGAACACATAGAGAAGCTCTTGTGTCGGCCACTGTTGGAGAAGAGCATCTACTCCCAGAGATCGAGGGTCCCGTCCTCTGTTGAAAAAGCGCGGCACTTGGCAATTGGCCAATGACGCCATCAGATCTAGGCTCGGCTGGCCCCAGCGCTTCGTGATGTCCAAGAACGCCTGAGCCGATAACTGCCACTCTCCGGGATCCAAGGTATGGCGACTGAGAAAGTCCGCCTTGACATTGTAAAGGGAATGTGGAAAACCATAGGGACCTGGGAGAAACACAGGGAACCAGATCCTACAACCCCCAAAAAGACACAGAGGAGATTCTCCCTTACCGGCCGCTTTTCCCCAAGAGACAACTTAGGGGCAAGAACTACAAATCCCAGCAGCCACCTTGGGAAAAAGAGAGACAAACCAGGGTGCATTCACAAGAGTCACCAGAAGGGGGCTGCAGGAGAAGGAGTAATACTAATTCTCCAACCTGGGGGAAAGAGAGGTGGAACAGGTGGGAAAAAGAAGAGAAAAAGCCCGAAAGGGTTAATGAGGAAAATGAGGAGCAGCTGGGGAGAGGGTGGGGCGAGGAGAGTATGGACTGGGCTCCTGGGAAGGAGAAAGGGGAGTTTGGGCCTTGGCCCATGGAGCTGACAGTACCAGAGCAAACCCTGGAGGAGCCCATGGATATATCAGCCCTGGCCCAGAGAAACACACAGAGGTAGGACAGTCCCTGGCTAAACGGGCCAGAGAAAAAGGGGTCAAGCGGGAGGAGGTCAGAAGAGTAAGTAAAAGTCTGACCAAGTGGGTGGGACCCCAGGCTTTGAGCCCGCGCAAAGCCAGAGGAACTGTGGACTTGAAAAGCCAAGGTATAGTGCTGTTTTTGAGAGCTTGGTTACCTGAACTGTGGATTTATAAAGCCAAGGTATAGTGCTGTTTTGAGCGCTTGGCTACCTGAACTGTGGATTTAAAAAAGCCAAGTTATATTGCCATTCTGAGAGAGCTTGGCTACCTGAACTGTGGATTTATAAAGCCAAGGTATAGTGCTGTTTTGAGCGCTTGGCTACCTGAACTGTGGATTTAAAAAAGCCAAGTTATATTGCCATTCTGAGAGAGCTTGGCTACCTGAACTGTGGATTTAAAGAGCCAAGTATAGTGCTGTTTTTGAGAGCTTGGTTACCTGAACTGTGGATTTATAAAAACCAAGGTGTCCTGAGCTGTTTTTGTTTTTGGGTGTTTTTTTTTTACCCAGGCTGTATGGTGCCTGGGTTATAACAAGCCCGGGTGGGACTGAATTAGGGTTTCTCTCTTTTGGAGCCGCTCCACCCCAGGAAACCGAAAAGGGGAACCAGCGGCTGAAGCCTGGGCTGAGTTCTCCCAAGCTGAATGAGAGAACAATAAAAGGGAAAAGGTTGTATTTGATCCTGATGTGTTTTTTTTTGTTTGTTTCTTTGTTGAACAAGACTTGTATGCTAAAGGCTGCTGAGAAGGGCGGATAGCCCTAGAGGCTGAGCAACGCCCAGCAACCTATTACAACATTCATGACTCCGGCAATGTGGGCCGCTGACAGCTGTTCCAGGTTCGCTTCCGCCCACTGGCATAGATTCATGGCTTCCTTGGCTAGAGGGGAGCTCTTGGTACCTCCCTGGCGGTTGACATAGGCCACAGCCGTGGCATTGTCCGACAGGACCCGTACTGGCTTCAACGCCAGTACCGGGAGGAACTCCACAAGCGCCAACCGAATGGCTCTGAGTTCCAGGAGGTTGATAGACCACTTTGCCTCTGCAGGAGACCAGAGCCCCTGCGCTGTCCTTCCCATGCAGTGGGCTCCCCAGCCCGAAAAAGAGGCATCCGTCGTGACGACAATCCACTCCGGGGTCACAAGAGGCATCCCTGCAGACAACTTGTCTGTCTTCAGCCACCAGCTCAGCGCCTTGCGCACTGCTGGGTCCAAGGGAAGGCGCACAGCATAATCCTCCGACACCGGAGTCCAGCGCTGCAGCAGAGAGTGTTGTAGTGGTCTCATATGAGCCCTGGCCCAGGGCACTACTTCCATCGTGGCCGTCATAGAGCCCAACAGCTGCACATAGTCCCAAGCCCGAAGCGGAGAGGCTACTAGGAACTGGTCCACCTGAGCCTGAAGTTTGACAATCCGATTGTCCGGCAGGAACACTCTGCCCACTTGGGTGTCGAATCGAACTCCCAGATACTCCAGGGACTGAGTCGGGCGCAGCTGGCTTTTCTCCCAGTTGATGATCCACCCCAGGGAGCTCAAAAGAGCAATCACCCGGTCCACAGCCTTGCCGCACTCTGCAT
This sequence comes from Microcaecilia unicolor, assembly GCF_901765095.1. Lineage (NCBI taxonomy): Eukaryota > Metazoa > Chordata > Amphibia > Gymnophiona > Siphonopidae > Microcaecilia > Microcaecilia unicolor. The sequence goes on from NC_044037.1 coordinate 132,673,376, forward strand.
AAGAGGGGGCTCGGATCAACCAGTCGTCCAGATAAGGATGGACTTGTACTCCTTCCTTTCGCAGGAAGGCCGCGATGACCACCATTACTTTGGAGAAGGTCCGCGGAGCAGTAGCCAACCCGAACGGGAGGGCTCTGAACTGGAAGTGTCGGCCCAGGACTGCAAAACGCAGAAAGCGTTGATGAGGAGGCCAGATGGGAATATGCAAGTACGCTTCCTTGATGTCCAAGGATGCCAGGAACTACCCTGCCTTCACTGCCGCTATAACAGAGCGGAGAGTCTCCATGCGAAAGTGCCGAACTTTCAAGGCCCGATTGACCCCTTTGAGGTCGAGGATAGGCCGTACAGAACCTCCTTTCTTTGGTACCACAAAGTAAATGGAGTAACGTCCCTTGCCAAGCTGATTTTCTGGCACCGGAACGACCGCACCCAGGCGGATCAGATTGTCCAAGGTCTGCTGCACTGCCACAGCTTTGACCGGAGACTTGCAGGGAGAGAGTACAAACCCGTCTCTTAAGGGTCGGCAGAACTCTAGCTTGTAGCCGTCTCTGATGACTTCCAGCACCCAAGCGTCTGATGTTACCCTGGTCCACTCGCCCAGAAACGAGGACAGGCGTCCTCCAATTTGCACTGGGCCATGGACCAGGACCCCGTCATTGGGTACGAGACCCTGGGGGAGGACCGGAGGGCGCACCTCCGGGACGGCGGTCTCTGCGAAAGGAATGCTGCTTGGGGGAGAAGTTCCTCTTGAAGGAAGAGAGGGCAGAGGAGCCCGACTTGCCCGGGCGGTACCGACGGGCTTCCTGAAACCGTCCTCTGGAGTTACCGGGGCGAGCACTGGCCCGAGCCCTGACCTCTGGTAACCTCTTGCCCTTAGACGTGCCGAGATCGGTCACAATTTTGTCCAGCTCGACCCCAAAGAGCAGCTTGCCTTTAAAAGGCAACTTAGCCAGGCGGGACTTAGAGGCGTGGTCAGCAGACCAATGTTTCAGCCAAAGCCAGCGCCGCGCAGAGATTGTCTGAGCCATACCTTTAGCCGAGGCTCTCAAGACATCATACAGTAAGTCTGCCAAATAAGCCAAGCCCGATTCCAGGGCCGGCCAATCAGCCCTCAAGGAAGGATCCGAGGGGGAAGCCCGCTGCACAATCATCAGGCACGCCCTGGCCACATAGGAGCCGCAAACTGAGGCCTGCAAACTTAAGGCAGCCGCCTCGAAGGACGACCTTAAGGCCGCCTCCAATCTTCTGTCTTGGGCGTCCTTTAGGGCCGTGCCACCTTCCACTGGCAACGCCATTTTCTTAGTCACCGCAGTGATTAAAGAATCCACGGTAGGCCAAAGAAAGGCCTCACGTTCACTTTCAGGCAAAGGATAGAGGCGGGACATAGCCCTAGCCACCTTGAGGCTCGCTTCCGGGACATCCCATTGAGCCGAAATTAAGGTGTGCATGGCATCATGCACGTGGAAGGTTCTAGGCGGGCGCTTCGTCCCCAGCATAATGGCGGAGCCAACAGGGGTAGAGGGAGAGACGTCCTCTGGAGAGGAAATCTTCAAAATGCTCATGGCCTGCACTAACAGGTTGGGTAAATCCTCTGAGCGAAAGATCCGCGCTGCAGAGGGGTCATCCGCTCCATCCGAGCGGGAATCCGTCTCCTCCAAGGAATCCCCAAAGGACCGTTGGGAGAACTCAGATTCGCTGCCCTCATCTACATCAGAGGAGACAGAGTCCTCTAAGCCCTGGGAATCCACCCGAGGGCGTTTATTTCCGGGGGCCTCAACCCCTTTGTCGGACAAGGGAGAAGGGGCAGCGTTTTGCATAAGGAAGGCCTGATGCAGCAGCAAAATAAACTCGGGGGAGAAACCTCCCAGACTGTGTATTTCAGCAGCCTGGGCCACAGCCCTAGACGCACCCTCAACCGGCGCTCGCAAGAGCGGGGGAGAAACATGCTGCGCATCCAAGATGGCGTCCGGCGCGACACTCCGCGAAGGAGCCGTGCGGGAAGAACGGTGCTTAACTTTAGCCGCTTTTTTGCCGTCGCCCAAATCAAGGGCGGCCATGGCATGAACGTCTCCCAGCTCAAGGGCGGCCCAAGAAGAAGCCGTCCGAGCAGAGTGGCCAGCCAAGATGGCGGAGACGAGCAGCGGGGGATGGGCGTTTATGGCGGGAAAAACCACCGCACCGGAGGAAGAACCGGGACACTGACCGGCCTCCAAACTGACACCCAACAAGGGCGAATCAGACTTTAAAACCCCCGCATCCCCGCTAGAAGCGCACACGCGGTCCAGGGAGCGATTCTTCGCGCCCTTCGCCCTCCGACGCCATAGGCCACTTGGAGATCGATCGGGGAACCCCCTGCCCGCTATAAAAAGGTAAAAATTACCTGCTTCTCGCTCCGAGCTGTAACGACCTGGTGTCCCAGTGAGTAGCTGCAATAAACATTTAAATAAACGTCGAAATAAACGCTCTTAAGGACGTCCAAAATTTTTTTTTTTTTTTTAACGGAGCCAGCGGGAGGGGGGAGAAAAGGAGGGACCTGGCGCCACCAGGTTTGCACTTGCTCAAGAAGAGCCCTCAACCCCAGGTACTCAACAAAACCTAAAAATTAGGCTTGGAGACCTAGCCAGAGCTGCTGCTGTGTGTGACCACCACCTGCTGAGATAGAGAACATACAGAGGAGTTTCCGGCAGCACATGACCACATATAGGGAGGCAAAAGCTTTGCTCTCTATCTCCACCTGCTGGTAGATGGACACAACCCACCAGTCTATGGATTGATCAGCATGATGATATGGAAGGGACTATTCTAGAGTTTACCATAGAATCAGTGTAGAGCAGAACTGATAGTCACAGGAAACCACAGTATAGAGTTTTAACATTAGTTTTGCAGCACAGCTTAAACAGTTCAAATAATAAATACAGAACTGATAGTCACAGGAAACCCTTAACTCTAGCTTTGCAGCACAGCTTAGACAGTTCAAATAAGGAATACAGAACTGATAGTCACAGGAAACCCTAGTTTAGAGATTTAACTCTAGTTTTGTAGCACAGCTTAATTTTCAATAATATGAAACCCTTTTCTCTATAGTTTTAAAAATTTAAAATTTGAACTTTCTACCAAAGTCTACAACATTAACAGATAGCCTTTAGAAGGCACAGTAGGGCCTAGCTCAGTCTTCAATCCCATCTACCCTCCCCAACTCCCACCCCTAGCACAACTCTTCATTTGTAGTCAGTTATTCTAATTAGGATAACAAGGGAGGAGTCCACTTTAGAGTTTTAATTACATTTCATTACTTTCTAAGAAGAAAACACTAAATAATTCATACAATATAGGCTATATTAGACTAATATCCTTAGCACCTTAGCAAATTTTAAATTATTGAAAAACTCAATAATACTAAGATGGAAAAGAAGGAAACAATTCCTTGCAATGAGGGAAGAAACAAGGTCACTGGGTGCAACCTTTTTGCTTGCATACCCATGTAAATGTATAGTAAAATACTTGGGCATTATGTTTTTTTTGTACCGAACCAATTAAGAGAATTCATAAGCATGACAAAGATTGTTAAGCCTTGATACCAGAATTAAAGGAAGAAGGTGGATGTTAGGGCTTATGCCTTTCCTTGTTTATTATTCTACTTTTAGATTCCCTGAATCTGTATTCTTCTCCTCCCCCAGATTTATATTGAGGTCTAAGGTAGTGACATTGTGAGTTATTTTGGATTCTTTGTATTTTGCTTTAGAAGTATATTAATACTCGTCAGCGAAGACAAGACCTGGAGTTTAAAACTGCTCGACTTAAGCTATTGGAAGACCAGTTTGTCATTGATAATGATTCGACGACTCTTTCGTGCTTACAGAATTTGAAGTACGATTTTAATACCACTCTTTCTAAAGATGCGCTGGAATTAATTCATGCTCATAAGTCGACATTCTACGCTGAGAGTAATAAGGCCAGCCATCTTCTTGCGCAATACCTTAAAACTAAGAGAAATAGGTCTAGGGTCTCGCAAATAGTTGACTGCGCACAGGTCATCCATGTCTCGGATGAAGCTATTGCCCAGCAATTCCAATCGTACTACCACAAATTATGTGACTCAGAGGTAGATTTTTCATCAGGATCCTTTGGGGACTTTGGGAACCATCTTGATAGGCCTCAACTTAACGGGTCTCAACAGCACGCTTTGGAACAACCCTTCTCCCAACAAGAAATATTGGAGGCTATTCATTCCCTGGTCTCCCTGTGGAATTTTACCGGATGTTTGCAGATCTTCTGGTGCCCAAGTTACATATTATCTATAATTCGCTCTTACATTGTGAAGGTCAAACTGGCTCTATCAATCTAAGATCACTGTTATACCCAAGCCGGATAGGGACCCGTCTAAAGTTGAGAATTATAGGCCTATTTCTTTGATTAATATTGATAACAAAATCTATGCTAAAATCTTGGCCTTGCGCCTTCAACATGTTGTGCCGGATATCATCCATAGGGATCAAAATGGGTTTACGATAGGCAGGTTGGCTAGCGATAACTCTAGACTCTTCTGGAATGTCCTTGCACATGTTGAGGGCTCACGTGAGCCGTTTATAGCGGTTTCACTGGATGCTGAGAAAGCCATTGATAGAATTGAATGGGATTATTTGTTTCACACTTTGGCTTGGTTTAATTTTGGTCCATCTTTTATTAAAATGGTCAAAGTTTTATATACTGATCCAATGGCTTCAATCTCAGTGAATGGTACTAATTCTCCACTTTTTCCTCTCTGGCGGGGTACTAAACAAGGCTGTCCATTGTCCCCTCTCCTTTTTAATATTGCCTTAGAGCCATTGGCTCTGGCTATCCGGGCTCATTCCAATATCTCTGGGGTGTCTGTGGGAGGTGAGGTGTTCAAACTTTCTATTTATGCGGATGATATTTTACTCTATACCACCCCAAACTCCCTGCCAGTTATTTTGGATGTAATCAATTCCTTCTCCTCACTGTCTGGCTATAAAATAAATTGGTCTAAATCAGCCATCATGCCGTTAAATTCCCGGGTGTATAGATATCAGATATCTCAATATCCATTTGCCTGGGAACCTTCTAAGCTTAAATATTTGGGAGTTTGGTATTCCAGGCAGTGGATCAGACCATGTCTCTTATTCAGAATCAAATTTTGAATTTAACCACTTCACTCCTGGGTTCATGGTCTCCGCTTTATTTGACGTGGTGGGGACGGATTGAGGCTATCAAGATGGTTCTGGCTCCGAAGTTGAACTATATATTTAGTATGACTCCCTTCTCTTTTCAAAACTCTTTCTATGCCAAGATTGACTCCTTGTTACTTAAGTTTCTGTGGAGACAAAAGCCACCTCGCATTGCACTGAAGAAACTTAAGATGCCGACTCATTTGGGAGATCTTAATGTCCCTGATTTTAAAAATTATCACATGGCTTTTCGCCTATCTCAGTCTTTAATGTGGTTCCAAAGGGAATTCTCTCATTTGACGCCTAGGTGGCTGATTTTTGAGGCCGCCTTGGTGCGCCCTTGCCCCTTATATCTTTTACCCTCTGCAGATTTGTATCCATATACCAAGCACTTGCGGTTGTTGAAGGCTTCTGCCTTTAATATCCGTACGTTTAGGGCTGGTCTTGGAGTTTGCGCTGCCTCCCTGGAGGATGTCTCTCTCTGGTATAACTCTAGCTTGCAGTCTGTTCACCTGCAGTCCCAAAAAGCTGAATGGTCTTGTAAAGGTATATGGCTATTATCTCACCTTTATATTGCAGGTACGTTGTTGTCACCGGATGCTTTGGCTGCACTATATGGTGTTTCTTTGCTGGCCTCTCCCATATGGAAGGATATCTCTACCTTTCTCTCGACCTTTCAGGTCTCTAATTCTCTGCTCACTACTCCTTCAGATTTTGTTGCCCTCTGTCTCAGTATTGCAGATGGTAAGAAAAAAGCATCTGTCCTTTATAAAAAACTTCAGGATTCGTGTGTTGATGCTGTTGCTCCATTACGGCTGTCTTGGGAAAGGGATCTCAGTCTTGATGCGTCTGATTTTGACTGGTACACTTTTTGGGTCCATTCGATGCGTCCAACTAAATCAGCAGCAATTTCCCAATCCTCCTATTTTCTTTTTCACAGGGCTTATTGGACACCTGCTAGAGTGGCCAGGATCACTAAAAGTCTTGATTACAAATGCTGGTCCTGTCAAGAATCAGATGGATCCCTTTCCCATATGGTTTTTTACTGTAAGAACGTAAGAGCATACTGGTGACTCATTTGGGCTAAGTTGCGCCTCATTTTTCAGTTGCCTGCATTAACCGTGATCTCTTATGATATTGTGCTTTTAAGGGCCTCTTCTCCTAACCTCTCTCTTTTAGAATCCGATAAGAAATTGTTTAATATTTTGTTAGCGGTTGCTTTACATTTAATTGTTTTAAACTGGAAAAATAATGTACATCTCAATTATAATGAATGGTGGAGTAACATGTGTGTGATTAGGAAATATGAAACTATTCTAGCCCATAAGCACCGTTGTGTTCAATCTGTCTTGAAAACCTGGGCTCGTTTAGATTCATTTTGTCAGACTCCTAATAGAACTACCTGATAATTGTATAATTGCTGATTTGCTATGGGTATCGTCATGGTATGTTGTTCTGCCTTTTTATTTTTGTTATTAACTTTGCCATGGATTATTGTTACTGTTTCTTTTTGGTTGTTTTGTGTTATACTTGTAAAACCTTAATAAAAATATGAAAAAGAAAGAAAAAAAAAAAAAAGAAGTATATTAATACTTTGTCTCACAAATGTATCTAATGTTGCATGTAACAAGATAAGTGCTTGTGAAATTAAAAATTGCATAAATAAATAATTTAAAAAAATACTACTAAGATGGAGAAAGCAATCCAGCAGCGAGAGGAGTGTATCCAGTCTTTTGCATTGACTGTCTCATGTACGGTATCACCCAGTTGGTGAGAGATTATATGTGTGTGCCTGATGCAAAGAGATCCTAGCCCTCAGAGAATGGGTCTATTCTCTTGAGGCTAGCATAGCAGACTTGGAAGACCTGAGGGAGACATTGAAGTACATAGAGGAGACCTACAGGGATGTTGTAGAGAAGACCCACCTCCAGTCTGGCAGCCCCTGTGCTGCTTTGGAGGAGGGAAGTCTCCTAGAAGGAGAGCAACACCCTGGTGAAGTAGGAAGTACTCCTTTAACCAAGACCTGCCCACCAGGGGATGCACTATCCTCTCGCACCAAAGATACGTCTCCAAGAACATCTGCTCAGGCGGGAAGGGTTAGGACAGCTGTTGTAGTTGGTGATTCGATCATTAGGCATGTAGATAGCTGAGTGGCTGCTGGACATGAGGATCATCTGATCACTTGCCTGCCTGGTGAGAAGGTGGCGGACCTCATGCATCACCTAGACAGGATCTTAGATAATGCTGGGGAGGAGCCGGCTGTCCAATGATATTGGAAAATGTGGGAGGGAGGTTGTGGAAGCCAAATTTAGGCTCTTAGGTAGAAAACTGAAGTCCAGATCCTCAAGGGTAGCATTTTCAGAAATGCTCCCTGTTCCATGCACAGGACCCAAAAGGCAGGCAGAGAACTGAAGTCTCAATGCGTGTTTGAGAGGATGATGAAGGGATGAGGAATTTAGATTTGTTAGGAACTGGGCAACATTTTGGAAAAGAGGGAGAAGGTTCCGAAAGGATGGGCTCCACCTTAACCAGGATTAATTAGATTGTAAGCTCTGTCAAGCAGAGACTGCCTCTTCATGTTCAAGTGTACAGCGCTGCGTACGTTTAGTAGCGCTATAGAAATGATAAGTAGTAGTAGTAGAACCAGGCTGCTGACACTAACTTTTAAAAAGGAAATAGAGCAGCTTTTAAACTAGAATGGGGAGAAGCCAAGAGTTGCCCAGGAGCGCATGCTTCAGTGTGGAGTATCACAGAAGGATACTATTGAAACAGGACATTTAGGGAATCCCAGTAGAGCGGTTTCAACAATGCAGAAAGTAAACCAGATGTGCTTAATGAAAGAGCAGTGCTTAATGAAAGAGCAGGTAAAGGATACACATTATTCACGTCAACTACTAAGCAGATTGTAGAGCAAAGGAAAAAAACACAGTTGGAAGCACGCACATTCCTGAATCTCAACTACCCCAGCTGCAAAGGTCTTAAATATAAATCCGCATATGCATCCAGCTTCTCCTACATAGGCACGCAACTATGGAACGCACTACCGAAGGACATAAAAACAATGCAAGACCTATCTTCCGAAAACTACTGAAAACTGACCTATTCAAGAAGGCATACCACAATGATGCATCCTAAATACCAAACAACTAGACTCTACATGAACTAGACAAAACCGAACTCTTTATACTTGACTGATAACCTCGCTGCTATTAATGAAAGTTATGCAATACGAACTACCACTTTATCTCCTATGTCAGGTATGTACTTTCCATTGTTTACTCTCTAACTTATGTATAATGTACTTTATCACTAAGGAATTTCTATACAATTCCACTTTGTATTCTGCTTTACTTTGTTTGCACCTTAATGCAATACAATGTGTAATTCTCTACCCGGAAATGGCAATCGCCATCACGGCATAAAGCGAATGCTACATACCTGTAGAAGGTATTCTCCGAGGACAGCAGGCTGATTGTTCTCACTGATGGGTGACGTCCACGGCAGCCCCTCCAATCGGAATCTTCACTAGCAAAGTCCTTTGCTAGCCCTCGCGCGCCCGCGCGCACCGCGCATGCGCGGCCGTCTTCCCGCCCGAAACCGGCTCGAGCCGGCCAGTCCAGTATGTAGCAAGACAATACTCTTAAGGGAAGACACAACTCCAAAGGGGAGGCGGGCGGGTTTGTGAGAACAATCAGCCTGCTGTCCTCGGAGAATACCTTCTACAGGTATGTAGCATTCGCTTTCTCCGAGGACAAGCAGGCTGCTTGTTCTCACTGATGGGGTATCCCTAGCCCCCAGGCTCACTCAAAACAACAACCATGGTCAATTGGGCCTCGCAACGGCGAGGACATAACAGAGATTGACCTAAAAAAATTTTACCAACTAACTGAGAGTGTAGCCTGGAACAGAACAAACAGGGCCCTCGGGGGGTGGAGTTGGATCCTAAAGCCCAAACAGGTTCTGAAGAACTGACTGCCCGAACCGACTGTGGCGTCGGGTATCCTGCTGCAGGCAGTAATGGGATGTGAATGTGTGGACAGAAGCCCACGTCGCAGCTTTGCAAATTTCTTCAATGGAGGCTGACTTCAAGTGGGCTACCGACGCAGCCATGGCTCTAACATTATGAGCCGTGACATGACCCTCAAGAGCCAGCCCCGCCTGGGCGTAAGTGAAGGAAATGCAATCTGCTAGCCAATTGGATATGGTGCGTTTCCCTACAGCCACTCCCCTCCTATTGGGATCAAAAGAAACAAACAATTGGGCGGACTGTCTGTGGGGCTGTGTCCGCTCCAAGTAGAAGGCCAATGCTCTCTTGCAGTCCAATGTGTGCAGCTGACGTTCAGCAGGGCAGGAATGAGGACGGGGAAAGAATGTTGGCAAGACAATTGACTGGTTCAGATGGAACTCCGACACGACCTTTGGCAAGAACTTAGGGTGGGTGCGGAGGACTACTCTGTTATGATGAAATTTGGTGTAAGGGGCCTGGGCTACCAGGGCCTGAAGCTCACTGACTCTACGAGCTGAAGTAACTGCCACCAAGAAAATGACCTTCCAGGTCAAGTACTTCGGATGGCAGGAATTCAGTGGCTCAAACGGAGGTTTCATCAGCTGGGTGAGAACGACATTGAGATCCCATGACACTGTAGGAGGCTTGACAGGGGGCTTTGACAAAAGCAAACCTCTCATGAAGCGAACAACTAAAGGCTGTCCTGAGATCGGCTTACCTTCCACATGGTAATGGTATGCACTGATTGCACTAAGATGAACTCTTACAGAGTTGGTCTTGAGACCAGACTCAGACAAGTGCAGAAGGTATTCAAGCAGGGTCTGTGTAGGACAAGAGCGAGGATCTAGGGCCTTGCTGTCACACCAGACGGCAAACCTCCGCCAATGAAAGAAGTAACTTCTCTTAGTGGAGTCTTTCCTGGAAGCAAGCAAGATGCGGGAGACACCCTCTGGCAGACCCAAAGAGGCAAAATCTACGCCCTCAACATCCAGGCCGTGAGAGCCAGAGACTGGAGGTTGGGATGCAGAAGAGCCCCTTCGTCCTGCGTGATGAGGGTCGGAAAACACTCCAATCTCCACGGTTCTTCGGAGGATAACTCCAGAAGAAGAGGGAACCAGATCTGACGCGGCCAAAAAGGAGCAATCAGGATCATGGTGCCTCGGTCTTGCTTGAGTTTCAACAAAGTCTTCCCCACCAGAGGAATGGGAGGATAAGCATACAGCAGACCCTCCCCCCAGTCCAGGAGGAAGGCATCCGATGCCAGTCTGCCGTGGGCCTGAAGCCTGGAACAGAACTGAGGGACTTTGTGGTTCACTCGAGATGCGAAGAGATCCACCAAGGGGGTGCCCCACGCTTGGAAGATCTGGCGCACCACTTTGGAATTGAGCGACCACTCGTGAGGTTGCATAATCCTGCTCAGTCTGTCGGCCAGACTGTTGTTTACGCCTGCCAGATATGTGGCTTGGAGCACCATGCCGTTCCGGCGAGCCCAGGTCCACATGCTGACGGCTTCCTGACACAGGGGGCGAGATCCGGTGCCCCCCTGCTTGTTTACATAATACATGGCAACCTGGTTGTCTGTCTGAATTTGGATAATTTGGTGGGACAGCCGATCTCTGAAAGCCTTCAGAGCGTTCCAGATCGCTCGTAACTCCAGAAGATTGATCTGTAGATCGCGTTCTTGGAAGGACCAGCTTCCTTGGGTGTGAAGCCCATCGACATGAGCTCCCCATCCCAGGAGAGACGCATCCGTGGTCAGCACTTTTTGTGGCTGAGGAATTTGGAAGGGACGTCCCAGAGTCAAATTGGTCCAAATCGTCCACCAATACAGGGATTCGAGAAAACTCGTGGACAGGTGGATCACGTCCTCTAGTCCCCCAGCGGCCTGATACCACTGGGAGGCTAGGGTCCATTGAGCAGATCTCATGTGAAGGCGGGCCATGGGAGTCACATGAACTGTGGAGGCCATGTGGCCCAGCAATCTCAACATCTGCCGAGCTGTGATCTGCTGGGACGCCCGCACCCGGGAGACGAGGGACAACAAGTTGTTGGCTCTCGTCTCTGGGAGATAGGCGCGAGCCGTCCGAGAATCCAGCAGGGCTCCTATGAATTCGAGGTTCTGCACTGGAAGAAGATGGGACTTTGGGTAATTTATCACAAACCCCAGTAGCTCCAGAAGGCGAATAGTCATCTGCATGGACTGCAGGGCTCCTGCCTCGGATGTGTTCTTCACCAGCCAATCGTCGAGATATGGGAACACGTGCACTCCCAGCCTGCGAAGTGCCGCTGCTACCACAGCTAGGCACTTTGTGAACACCCTGGGCGCAGAGGCGAGCCCAAAGGGTAGCACACAGTACTGGAAGTGGCGGGTGCCCAACTGAAATCGCAGATACTGTCTGTGAGCTGGCAGTATCGGGATGTGTGTATAGGCATCCTTCAAGTCCAGAGAGCCTAGCCAATCGTTTTGCTGAATCATGGGGAGAAGGGTGCCCAGGGAAAGCATCCTGAACTTTTCTTTTACGAGATATTTGTTCAGGGCCCTTAGGTCTAGGATGGGACGCATCCCCCCTGTTTTCTTTTCCACAAGGAAGTACCTGGAATAGAATCCCAGCCCTTCTTGCCCGGATGGCACGGGCTCGACCGCATTGGCGCTGAGAAGGGCGGAGAGTTCCTCTGCAAGTACCCTCTTGTGCTGGAAGCTGTAAGACTGAGCTCCCGGTGGACAATTTGGAGGGTTTGATGCCAAATTGAGGGTGTATCCTTGCCGGACTATTTGCAGAACCCACTGATCGGAGGTTATGAGAGGCCACCTTTGGTGAAAAGCTTTCAACCTCCCTCCGACTGGCAGGTCGCCCGGCACGGACACTTGGATGTCGGCTATGCTCTGCTGGAGCCAGTCAAAAGCTCGCCCCTTGCTTTTGCTGGGGAGCCGCGGGGCCTTGCTGAGTCGCACGCTGCTGACGAGAGCGAGCGCGCTGGGGCTTAGCCTGGGCCGCAGGCTGTCGGGAAGGAGGATTGTACCTACGCCTGCCAGAAGAGTAGGGAACAGTCTTCCTTCCCCCGAAAAATCGTCTACCTGTAGAGGTAGAAGCTGAAGGCTGCCGGCGGGCAAATTTGTCGAATGCGGTGTCCCGCTGGTGGAGAGACTCTACCACCTGTTCGACTTTTTCGCCCAAAATGTTGTCCGCACGGCAAGGCGAGTCCGCAATCCGCTGCTGGATTCTATTCTCCAGGTCGGCGGCGCGCAGCCATGAGAGCCTGCGCATCACCACACCTTGAGCAGCGGCCCTGGACGCAACATCAAAAGTGTCATAAACTCCTCTGGCCAGGAATTTTCTGCACGCCTTCAGCTGCCTGACCACCTCCTGAAAAGGCTTGGCTTGCTCAGGGGGAAGAGCATCAACCAAGCCCGCCAACTGCCGCACATTGTTCCGCATGTGCATGCTCGTGTAGAACTGGTAAGACTGGATCTTGGACACGAGCATAGAGGAATGGTAGGCCTTCCTCCCAAAGGAGTCTAAGGTTCTAGCGTCCTTGCCCGGGGGCGCCGAAGCATGTTCCCTAGAACTCTTAGCCTTCTTTAGGGCCAAATCCACAACTCCAGAGTCGTGAGGCAACTGAGTGCGCATCAGCTCTGGGTCCCCATGGATCCGGTACTGGGACTCGATCTTCTTGGGAATGTGGGGATTACTTAATGGCTTGGTCCAGTTCGCAAGCAATGTCTTTTTCAGGACATGGTGCAAGGGAACAGTGGACGCTTCCTTAGGTGGAGAAGGATAGTCCAGGAGCTCAAACATTTCAGCCCTGGGCTCGTCCTCCACAACCACCGGGAAGGGGATGGCCGTAGACATCTCCCGGACAAAGGAAGCAAAAGACAGACTCTCGGGAGGAGAAAGCTGTCTTTCAGGAGAGGGAGTGGGATCAGAAGGAAGACCCTCAGACTCCTCGTCAGAGAAATATCGAGGATCTTCCTCTTCCTCCCACGAGGCCTCACCCTCGGTGTCAGATACAAGTTCACGAACCTGTGTCTGCAACCTCGCCCTGCTCGACTCAGTGGAGCCACGTCCACGATGGGGGCGTCGAGAGGTAGACTCCCTCGCCCGCATCGGCGAAGCTCCCTCCGCCGACGTAGTCGGGGAGCCTTCCTGGGAGGTGGCCGCGGTCGGTACCGCACGCGGTACCGACGTTGGGGACCTCAACCTGGGCGATGGGCCAGCCGGCGCCACGCTCGACGGTACCGGAGGCGCAAGCACCGCCGGTACCGGAGGGGTAGGGCGCAACAGCTCTCCCAGAATCTCTGGGAGAACGGCCCGGAGGCTCTCGTTTAGAGCGGCTGTAGAGAAAGGCTGTGAGGTCGATGCAGGCGTCGACGTCAGTACCTGTTCCGGGCGTGGAGGCTGTACCGGGCTGTCCAGAGCGGAGCGCATCGACACCTCCTGAACAGAGGGTGAGCGGTCCTCTCGGTGCCGATGCCTGCTGGGTGCCGAATCCCTCGGCGACCCAGAGCTCTCGGTGCCGACATGGGGAGGAGACCGGTGTCGATGCTTCTTCGATTTCTTCCGAAGCATGTCACCGGAGCTCCCCGGCACCGACGAGGAGGACGTCGAATCCATCCGTCGCTTCCTCGGGGCCGAGACTGAAGAAGGTCGATCTCGGGGGGGCTGTACCGCAGGAGCCCTCAGGGTAGGAGGAGACCCACCCGAGGGCTCACCGCCACCAGCAGGGGAATGGACAGCCCTCACCTGCACTCCACCCGATGCACCACCGTCCGACGACATCAGCAGACGAGGTCCTGGTACCACCGACGTCGATGCAGCTATCCGATGTCTCGGCGCCGATGCAGAGGCCCGATGCCTCGATGCACTCGATGCAGGGGCGGCCGAGGAAGATGGTCTGGACGCTGACGACGTCGATGCACTCGAAGATCCCGGTGCCGATGCCGACGAAGAGCCCGAGAACAACACGTTCCACTGGGCTAGTCTCGCTACCTGAGTCCGCCTTTGAAGAAGGGAACACAGACTACAGTTCTGAGGGCGGTGCTCGGCCCCCAGACACTGAAGACACGACGAGTGTCGATCAGTGAGCGAGATAACCCGGGCGCACTGGGTGCACTTCTTGAAGCCGCTGGAAGGCTTCGATGTCATGGGCGGAAAAATCACGCCGGCGAAATCAAAAGCCGAAATGGCGAAAATGGAAGCACCAAAAATTTAGAGGGAGAAAAAATCTCGACCGAGGCCGAAAAGAGGCCTACCCCGACGACGAAAGAAAACTTACCGGGGCAAAAAGCTGGAAGTACGGGGAGGATTAACACGAAACCCGGTCGAAGGGTTTCCGGAGCACTTCCCGACTAACAAAGCTTTCCCGAAGGAAAAAAACACGCTCAAACAGAATTTGGACGCGCGAGGTCGACTTTCCGGGGCTCGACACGGCGAAAACACGACCGTACCGAGTGCGGACAAAAGAAGACTGGCCGGCTCGAGCCGGTTTCGGGCGGGAAGACGGCCGCGCATGCGCGGTGCGCGCGGGCGCGCGAGGGCTAGCAAAGGACTTTGCTAGTGAAGATTCCGATTGGAGGGGCTGCCGTGGACGTCACCCATCAGTGAGAACAAGCAGCCTGCTTGTCCTCGGAGAATGTGAGCCACATTGAGCCTGCAAATTGGTGGGAAAATGTGGGATACAAATGCTACAAATAAATAAATAAGAAACAAATTAGATTTCAATTTTCATCTAGTCGTTCCAATAGTAGTGATGAACCCAATGATCCACCTGGGGAGGGTATGCGAGGAGCAGGAGGAAGACAACCAAGAAATGCTTGGAGAGCACGAGGCAAATTAAATCGGAATATGAATCAAAGACAGATAACAAGGTCGCAACGATGCAATCAGCAGTGGTAAAGATCTCTAAAAGAATTTTGAGAGGTGATGAGTTGCGTGTTTTGTCTAAGGGTTCATCATTCGTCCCTACGAGTTTTCATGATTCGTTTCAATTATGAATGAATGTGGAGAAGTTTGTCCGTAAATTACAACTGAAAGTGTTTTTTGACGCCACAGGGCAAAAGGATGCATATGATAAGTCAGTGGTTAAAGGACCGTCTAAATGGACCCCTGTGGGACCGTTGGACCCTGTGTTGGCCACATTTAGAATGTGTGTACTGTAGAAATATGCTGTCCCTTGCTCTCGGTGAAATACAGGCCAATGGCTCAGGCTAAGAACTAGGCCTGTAAAAAATCAAAGATCATCTCTGACACAGATACATTTCACTGCAGCAAATGCTGAAATGAGGTAACTGGGAGCAGATAGAGGGAGGGGGGAATCTGCTCTGTAAACAATAAGGGGACCGGCACCTGCAAGAAGTCATGAGCGAAGATGTTTTGGCTAGTGGAAGATAGCAGTAGGTCAGGTGCAAGTAGGATAAGAACATCCAAGTGGGGGGGGGGGGCTAGAGGAAGGCTTGGGAACATGTGAAGTCATTCTTATCAACTGATAAGGGCCAAAGAGTTCTGGTGAGAAAGATAGGGTCCATTGGAATGAATAGAGCCAGAAGGGTATAAAAAGGGCAGTCTGAAGGGTATTAGGGCAGAAGGCTGAAGAGAGAGGACAGACTGCACCTGCTCTGTGAAGCGTTATCCCATCATGTTCCAGAGATGAACACCTAATTGCCTGTACTACTTTGGTGAGATGGTTTAATAAAGACTACATTATTATCGCCACTTAATCCTGGGTGTCTTACTGATCATGTAGCTTGTTAGTTCTCAGACTGTGTAAAGCAGTCATGAGCAAATACAAGGTCAGAGTAATTAAGTATTTTAAGGGAATATGCAATCCTTTTCAGGGTAGTAGAAATCCCATTGCTTCCGCTGCCCAAACCGTTCTGACAGACCCAATTATATTCAGTACTAAGGGAGAATATAGAAACTCAACTGCCAAGAGGAAGATTGAATTTGAAGAAATCAGAATGTATAGCTCTTCACAATTTAAAGCAGGATCATTCCATAGTTATCAGGCGTGCTGATAAAGGAGGAGCAGTGGTTATTCAAAATACAGAAGATTACATGGAAGAAATTAATAGACAATTGTCGGATAAAGAGACTTACAGTGGGGGAAATAAGTATTTGATCCCTTGCTGATTTTGTAAGTTTGCCCACTGACAAAGACATGAGCAGCCCATAATTGAAGGGTAGGTTATTGGTAACAGTGAGAGATAGCACATCACAAATTAAATCCGGAAAATCACATTGTGGAAAGTATATGAATTTATTTGCATTCTGCAGAGGGAAATAAGTATTTAATCCCTCTGGCAAACAAGACCTAATACTTGGTGGCAAAACCCTTGTTGGCAAGCACAGCGGTCAGACGTCTTCTGTAGTTGATGATGAGGTTTGCACACATGTCAGGAGGAATTTTGGTCCACTCCTCTTTGCAGATCATCTCTAAATCATTAAGAGTTCTGGGCTGTCGCTTGGCAACTCGCATCTTCAGCTCCCTCCATAAGTTTTCAATGGGATTAAGGTCTGGTGACTGGCTAGGCCACTCCATGACCCTAATGTGCTTCTTCCTGAGCCACTCCTTTGTTGCCTTGGCTGTATGTTTTGGGTCATTGTCGTGCTGGAAGACCCAGCCACGACCCATTTTAAGGCCCTGGCGGAGGGAAGGAGGTTGTCACTCAGAATTGTACGGTACATGGCCCCATCCATTCTCCCATTGATGCGGTGAAGTAGTCCTGTGCCCTTAGCAGAGAAACACCCCCAAAACATAACATTTCCACCTCCATGCTTGACAGTGGGGACGGTGTTCTTTGGGTCATAGGCAGCATTTCTCTTCCTCCAAACACGGCGAGTTGAGTTCATGCCAAAGAGCTCAATTTTTGTCTCATCTGACCACAGCACCTTCTCCCAATCACTCTCGGCATCATCCAGGTGTTCACTGGCAAACTTCAGACGGGCCGTCACATGTGCCTTCCGGAGCAGGGGGACCTTGCGGGCACTGCAGGATTGCAATCCGTTATGTCGTAATGTGTTACCAATGGTTTTCGTGGTGACAGTGGTCCCAGCTGCCTTGAGATCATTGACAAGTTCCCCCCTTGTAGTTGTAGGCTGATTTCTAACCTTCCTCATGATCAAGGATACCCCACGAGGTGAGATTTTGCGTGGAGCCCCAGATCTTTGTCGATTGACAGTCATTTTGTACTTCTTCCATTTTCTTACTATGGCACCAACAGTTGTCTCCTTCTCGCCCAGCGTCTTACTGATGGTTTTGTAGCCCATTCCAGCCTTGTGCAGGTGTATGATCTTGTCCCTGACATCCTTAGACAGCTCCTTGCTCTTGGCCATTTTGTAGAGGTTAGAGTCTGACTGATTCACTGAGTCTGTGGACAGGTGTCTTTCATACAGGTGACCATTGCCGACAGCTGTCTGTCATGCAGGTAACGAGTTGATTTGGAGCATCTACCTGGTCTGTAGGGGCCAGATCTCTTACTGGTTGGTGGGGGATCAAATACTTATTTCCCTCTGCAGAATGCAAATAAATTCATATACTTTCCACAATGTGATTTTACGGATTTAATTTGTGATGTGCTATCTCTCACTGTTACCAATAACCTACCCTTCAATTATGGGCTGCTCATGTCTTTGGCAGTGGGCAAACTTACAAAATCAGCAAGGGATCAAATACTTATTTCCCCCACTGTACCTTGAAGTGGACTCAGACCCTTCAGATGGAACTCAAAATCAATTATTGGAAATAACAGGGAAAGGTAAAAAATTATGTTTCCTTACTAAAACTGAATATACATACCTGAATTATACTTTTAAAATTCTGGTATTTTACATGCTGCCAACGATTCATAAGAATGTTCAATCGCCCCCGGGACGTCCAATAGTTTCAGCATGTGGATCTTTATTAGAACGTGCAGCATAATATATCGATACATTCTTGCAACCTTGTCTGCAATCTATACAATCGTATGTGCAAGATAGTTCTCACTTCCTAAGGCTACTGGATTCCCTGACAATAGAAAAGAACTCACGTGTGTTGTTAGTCACGCTAGATGTTTATTCATTGTATACTTGTATTCCTCGGTGAGAAGCCTTACAAATACTAGAAAAGTTATTAAATGAAAGAGAGCGTCCTCATTTAGTACCTACTGAATTTCTTATAGCGCTGACACAGGTGAGGTGACCCTTACTCAAAATTATTTTACATATAATCATAAATACTATATTCAGAAGACAGGTGTGTCAATGGGAGCGGATTGTTCACCCTCAATTGCTAACTTGTTCATGGGGGTGTTTGAAACTAAATGGATTTACACTTCAGCTCTTTTTCAGTTGGCATTATGTTGGTGGTGCTACATAGACAAACCAAAGGGTGGCAGAAAACCAAGTCCAACTGACCAGCCAAAACACAGAAGTAAGAGCTCCAAAGTTTTATTGGGACCCTACATGGTCCGTGTTTCAGCACTATCTCCTGCTTTCTCGTGCCAGTACTTTTTAATTTTCACTTTTATCATCAGTAGGATTTCATTCAGCTATCGCTCCTTCTGTGATCCATTACGATGTTTACCTGGGTTGTCCTCCTTCTGTTAGTTCTTTGTATCTCCAGCACTATTTCCTGCTTTCTCGTTACAGTGTTCATTACTGGTTTCCTGTCTCTGGGTGTCAGAACTCGGAGTAGAATAGTGAGTCCCTGTGTCAGACAAGTCTAACAGCCGAACAACCCTGACCTTACCTTGGGAAATGGAGATGACAAACCAAGGTACCACAGCACAGTCCAGGTCCGGGCAAAGCCAGGCAAAGCACAGTTCAGGTCCAGGCAAGGCTCAAAGACAGGCTGCAAGCAGAAGCACAGTTCAGGCCCCAGTAAGGATACAAAGGCAGGCAGCCAGCAATACACAGTCCAGGTCCAGGTTGAAAGGCAGGCGGCAAGCAAAACACAGTCCAGGTTCAGGCAAAGGTTCAAAGGGAGGCGGCAAGCAAATCACACTCCAGGTCTAGGCAAACGTTCCAAGGCAGGCGGCAAGCAAAACAAGGTCCAGGCAAAGGTTCAAAGGCAGGTTAAAGCAACGAGAGAAAATAGGCACCCAGGAATCCACACAAGTAGAAGCCGAAGCAACGACCTCCACCAACTGCTGTTCTTAAATAGCTCCCCCCAAAGGAAGTCAGGAAACAGCTGACTGGAGGCGTTCCCTTCAGGAACCCTCCAAGAACCTCGGATTGGCTGGCCAAAATGGATAGGCAGCGTCCAGCCACGATTAGCCAATCCAAGCGTTGGGGGAGTATTCACAGTGTTCCTGGGCTCCGCGGCCAGAAGAGAAAACCATCTTCGAGGACTCTGGCGCTGCAAAGATGACCGCCGTTCCCCCCGCAGACACCGACACGGCGCGGAGAGCCTTAGCAGCCCAGACGGCAAACAATTCAGGAGTGCTGGAGAGTCCCAGCGTCTGCCCCGCCCATCTTGGCCAGCGCCTCCTCAGCACACCTGAGGCGCGCAGCGGCCGAAAAGAGAGCGTCACGGGTGAGGGTAACAACACTGGGTTACTATGTTTAATCATTCATTCTGGTTTTCACTCTCCAAGCCAGCACTTACTATTGTTTTTTTGCTTTGTAATTATAATTGTTAATGCCAATTAATGTGTTTTTAATTATCAGCCCAGACGGCAAACAATTCAGGAGCGCTCAAGTTTGGCTTGACATTCAGCAGAGGATCCTTTTACTACTACTACTACTACAAATCATTTCTATAGCGCTACCAGTCGTACGCAGCGCTTCACAACTGAACATGAAGAAAAGACAGTCCCTGCTCAAAAGAGCTTACAATCTAAATCAGGACAGACAGGACATGTCTTTTTGTTGTTGTTTGCCAGTTTTTTTCAGTTTGTTCAGTTTTATCTACCCTCATAATATCATGGCACTACATTCCATATGTCCATAAATAAGCACTTAAAATACAATTTGATTATAAATATTCGATTAATGATTATATTATTATGAAAATAGGGTGAAACTTTTTCTTTTTCCATTAACATTTTTCTTTGATAAAATCATTATGATACCATTGTGTTTAGTTATGATTTATTATATATTTATTTGTTGCTTTTGTATCCCACATTTTCCCACCTATTTGCAGACCCAATGTGGCTTACAATAATACATCCTGACAATCGCCAATCAAGAGTAGATAAAATAATTGATTACTAAAGAACAAGTGTAACATAATGGATATAATCAATTCGATAAATCAGAAAACAGATTATCTAGTAAGTAGTGATGTGTTCGAGTTTCTATTATTGATTTTTATGGTAAGTCTTGTTAAAAAGGTAGGTCTTTAGTGATTTTCGAAAGTTGGTAAGGTCGTGAATATTTTTTAGGTCAAGTGGTAATGTATTCCACAGCTGCATGCCAATGTAAGAAAAGCAGGATGCATGAACTAATTTGTATTTTAAACCTTTACAACTAGGGAAGTGGAGTCCCAAGAATGTACGTGCTGATTTTTTAGCATTTCTGGGAGGTAAATCAATAAGATCTGACATGTATGCCAGAGCATTTCCGTGAATGATTTTACGACCCAGTGTGCAAACTTTGAACACAGAACGTTCCTTAACTGGGGAGCCAATGTAGATTCTCTCTTAGGGGTTTTGCACTTTCGTATTTTGACATTACAAAAATGAGCCTAGCTGCGGTATTCTGGGCTGTCTGAAGTTTCTTGATGATATGCTCTTTACAGCCAGTATACAACGCATTGCAATAATCTAGATGGCTCAACACCATTGACTGTACCAGGTTGCGAAAAACGCCTCTTGGGAAAAAAGGTTTTAGTCTTCTAAGTTCCCACATTGGTTGAAACATCTTCCTAATTGTATTCCTAACATGACATTCAAGTGTGAGATTACGATCAATGGTTACTCCAAGAATTTTCAAAGTGTCTGAGACAGGAAGGGAAAAGTTTGGAGTGGTTATGGAGGTGAATTTGTTTGTATTAAATTGTGATGCAAGTATAAGACACTGTGTTTTTTCAGCGTTAAGCTTTAATTGAAAAGCATTCGTCCATAATTTGAAAGCTGTGGTTGATATCATCCATAATTTCCGGTAGATTATGTTTGAACAGGATATAGATCGTTATATACACTTTATGCATTGACTAAAGATTTAAATTCTGCATATTACTAACATTATATGGTATATTTTAAATATTTTATATTTGTAAATTTTGATTTTTATATATATTTTTATATATGATTTTTTCGGATTCTATTCGTGTGTGTTTTATTTATTTAGATCATTTATACCCCACTTTTTACCATAGTTTAGCAGCCTCAAAGCGGCTTACAATGAACTAATGAAACAATTACAATGACAGTAGAGAGGGTAGAAGGAACTGAGAAAGAGGGGAAGGAAATATAAATACAATATTTAAACAAATAAATGGGCAGGGAAAAGAAAGCAAGAAGAAGAGAAAGTAAGGAGTCCAAAATCAGGTCTTGACTGGCTGAGATTCATTAGGCAGGTAATCAGATCCTGTGAATAGGACAGGAATGCAGGCGGTGGCCAATGGCTGGAATCGGCGATCCAGGAGGAAACAGCGCCCCTTCAACGTGCAGCACTTTAAAATTAATGTCTGGGTAGCTGGAGTACTCTGCCTTTATCTTGGCATTGCGCTGTGGAAATGTGCAGAAGGCGGCATTGGTCAGAAGAGATGCAATTTGCTCTTGCGACATTGTGATGGAGTGATTCATATTTTGGTTCAGCAGTGGTATCGGGTGAGTGCAGAGTTCTGGCAGGTGACACAATAGCTTTACCATGTCAGGCAGGATGGACTTCAAAACAATGCAATTATCATCTGTTATACATTTCTCTATATCTTTGTAGTGTTTATTATATTTTATTTTCTGTATAGATCCTTTTAGCATTATTGCTGTCTGCTTATTGATTGATTGATGGATTGATTTTTTATCTGTGTATTGATTTTAAATTTTATGTTTTTAGACTCCTGAGGAAGGCTTTTTACGCCGAAACACGGACCGTGTAGCGTCCCAATAAAACTTTGTTTGGAGCTCTTACTCCTGTGTTTTGGCTGGTCACTTGGACTTGGTTCTCTTCTACCCTTTGTTTGGTTTGCTTGCAATATTGTGGAAGGAGTGGACCCCCTCTTTCTCCTTGATTTCTATTGGTGCTACATAGATGACATTTTTATGGTATGGAAGGGCACGGAAGAACAACTGGAACAATTTGTACACCAATTAAATAGTTGTCAAAGTACTATTAAATTTGATATTCAAAGCAGCTATGTAGGTATCCCATTTTTAGATATTTGGGTTAGGAATGAGAAGGGCATATTACAAACTTCAATATATGTGAAACCTACTGATAGGAATACAGTATTACAATATACTAGTATGCACCCTAGTCATTGTAGATCAAATATTCCATTTGCTCAGTTTTTTAAGATATAGAAAGATCTGTTCATCTACAGAAGAATATCAGCACCAATCTTTAGAACTATAAGAAAATTTTCTAGATAGGGGATATCCAGCAATTTTAGTTAAGACAACGAAAAAAAGAGCCTTTCATAATCATCAAGAATGGTTGGTAACTCCACGTATAAACAATGGAAAAACAGAGGAGGCTTTGACATTTGTAACTAAATACAATATTCATACTAATAATCTAATGAAAGCAATTAAAAAAACATACACTAATGCTTAAAGTGTACCCTTGTTTTTGATATTTAAGGATTCTTTTTTCCTTTCAAAGAAACAATAATTTAAGAGATATGTTGTGTGCAGCAGAAGTCTGGAATCAAGAGCTGGGGACACCAAAAGGACAGGGTTATCATAGCCCCTGCGGCTCCTGCTCAACATGCTCAGTGATGTGGATTTCTAACCAATTTTTGGATGTACACACTGGTAAAAAATATCGATTAACAGCCCGAACCACCTGTGTGCCTGAAAGTTATATATTTGTTGATGTGCCCCTGCAAATTTTATTATGTCGGTCAAACGTTTCGCTCTTTGAAGACTCATCTTATAGAGATCGACATTGTATACAAGTCCAAAAAACATATAAACCTTTGCTATCTCATTTTCATGAAAAGAATCATAAGTTTTCAGAATTACGACGTATAGTACTGGAGCAAATAAGAATCACAGAACGGAGAGGCAACATACGAAGATCACTCAGACAGAGAGAGCAGAGATGGATGTTTACACTTCCAAATGGTAGCGCCAGAAGGCTTGAATGTTGTTATCGAATGGAAAAGCCTTTTTGTGAATCTGCATAATTGCCACGCTAGACGCCTAGACATTCTACTATGTACATGGGAGTTTAAATCTCAGCGTTCTTAAGAAGCTAATCGCCATTTTGTGTTTAGGAGCCAGCGGAGACACTTGTCAGCTGAGATTTTGTTCTTGGATGGATTATAGTTTAAAAAAAAAGTTTTTCCCCCTGAAGCAGCCAGGTCAAGGCGAAACAGGGTTCCCCTGTTGGGATACATATGGACATTTAGTTGTGGATATTTACTCGATGACTATGAAGAGTCATCCAAGGTAAGTACTGTGTGTTTATAAACAGCACTTTATTGTCTCCAGTCAAATTGATATCTTTAAAAAGGTATCTTGTTTTTGGCATATGAATACTACTGGGACTAGTGGAGTTTTTTCAGACCTATGATTAATAGGAGCCCTCTGTGTTTATGAAAGTTTTAAGCATTCAAACTTAGGTGTTCTCTGAAGAAACTGAGGTTTTTTTTCTCCACTATTTTTCATTACATAACATGAGATATACCTCAAGATACTTAAGACAATTGTAGAAACAATTTTTTTTTTTTGCAATTTGATTAAATTACCCCAATACTGACTGGATAAATGTTACATCAGGGAGTGCCAGGGAGATAAAATTTCTAAATGTAATAAAAACGACTGCTTCTTGGTGCAACTGATCCAGGAACCAACAAGAGAAGGAGCCATTTTGGATCTGGTCCTTGGTAGCGTGCAGGGCATAGTGCGAGAGTTGGCAATGTTGGATCCCCTGTGAAACAGTGGTCATAACATGATCACTTTTGAGCTACTACCTAGGATGAACCCACAAAGGAAATCTGCCCTAGCTGCATTTAATTTTTGAAAGGGTGACTATAATAAAATGAGGAAAATGGTTAAAAAGAAGATAAAGGATCAGCTGCAAAGATTAGGACACTAAATCAAGCGTGGATGTTATTCAAAAATACCATCTTGGAAGTCCAGACCAGATGCATTCCACATATTTGCAAAGCTGGAAAGAAGAGAAAATGACAACCAGCCAGCTAAAAGGTGAAAGAGGCTATTACAGCCAAAAGAATGTCCTTCAAAGAATGGACATAGGACCCAAATGAAGAAAATAAGAACATAAGCACTGGCAAGTCAAATGCAAAGTATTAATACAGAAGTCTAAAAGAGAATATGAAGAGAAATTTGCCGCACAGACAAACTCATAGAAACAACTTTTTCAGGTACATCAGAAGCAGAAAGCCTGCGAGGGAATCCGTGGGATTGTTAGATCACAAAGGAGCAAAAGGAACATTCAGGGAGGTCAAGGCCATAGCAGAAACTGAATTAATTCTTTGCTTTGGTCTTTACGGAAGATATAAGAGATCTGCCTGTACCGGAAATGGTTTTCAAGGGTGATAATGTGGAGGAGCTGAAGGAAATCTCGGTGAGCTTCGAAAATGTACTGTGCAAAATCGACAAATTAAATAATAGTAAATCACCTGGAGTGGATGGCATCCAGTGACCTCAATTAAGTGATAATTAAGGTGTGGGGAGGTAGAATATTTGCAAAGGTTGCTGAATCAGCTTCAAAGAACCTGTTTAAAAGAGGCCTCTTGAATTCAAAACTATATAACGAGGAAAGGGCCCACTGAACTTTCTTTCTGAGAAGTTCTGAGAGAAGAGGACATTTCTCTGGTAAGTGAACGCTACTTTGCTTTGTGCGTTGGGAACTTAAAGATTGGGGTTTAAAGGAGGAATTGTAGGTTAGTGTTAGGCAAAAAAAAAAATATAAAAAGCAAATTTTAACAACTAATCTCCATAGTCTTTTCCACTTAGTTTTAAAAGCTTTGTACCACAGCATTAACAGATAGAATCTAACAGCCACTGCAGGACCTAATTTAGCGATTGTGTGGACTTGGAGAGTGGCGAGATCATTGTTGGGAGAGCTGAATTGTTGGTTGCAGAGAAAGCTGATTGTGTGGAGTACCTGTTACGGTCGTCTGTGTGCCCTAGTCGGAACGTTGTCACCCTCACCTGCCTCTTTTGTGTCTTACCTTCTGACCTTTCCCTACTCTTCCTCCTTGCTCTATCGGCCCCTTCCCCTCCCCCTATCCCTCTCCATTCACTGTTCCCATGTGTATATTGTATTCCATGACCTCCGTTTGTCTCTGTGTTGCCTGTACTGTTTGGCGAGTGAGTGGCCAGAGGGTGTGGTGGGAGTGAGATTCTGTGTGCTGCTGTTGTTTCAGTACTACTACTAATACTTGCACTAGTGGGGAAATGGATGCACTAAATTCACTGGCGACTTCCATGTTAGAGGAAGAGGCCACACACCGCAGGAGGTATTCAAGGCCCCCAGTGTTCAGGCCCCACACCACCTTCCTAGACCTCACTGACCAGCAGTGTCTAACAAGGTTCCGGATTGATAGGGCGACCATTCAGCAGCTGTGTGAGCAGCTGAAACCCCTCCTTCAGCCCCAGACCCGTAGGAATAACCCCATCCCTGTCCACCTCAAAATCACTGCCTCTCTCTCTGTCCTGGCCACTGGGAGTTTTCAATCTGTATTACTACTATTTAGCATTTCTATAGCGCTACAAGGCATACGCAGCGCTGCGCAAACATAGAAGAAAGACAGTCCCTGCTCAAAGAGCTTACAATCTAATAGACAAAAAATAAATAAAGTAAGCAAATCAAATCAATTAATGTGAACGGGAAGGAAGAGAGGAGGGTAGGTGGAGGCGAGTGGTTACAAGTGGTTACGAGTCAAAAGCAATGTTAAAGAGGTGGGCTTTCAGTCTAGATTTAAAGGTGGCCAAGGATGGGGCAAGACGTAGGGGCTCAGGAAGTTTATTCCAGGCGTAGGGTGCAGCGAGACAGAAGGCGCGAAGTCTGGAGTTGGCAGTAGTGGAGAAGGGAACAGATAAGAAGGATTTATCCATGGAGCGGAGTGCACGGGAAGGGGTGTAGGGAAGGACGAGTGTGGAGAGATACTGGGGAGCAGCAGAGTGAGTACATTTATAGGTTAGTAGAAGAAGTTTGAACAGGATGCGAAAATGGATAGGGAGCCAGTGAAGGGTCTTGAGTAGAGGGGTAGTATGAGTAAAGCGACCCTGGCGGAAGATGAGACGGGCAGCAGAGTTTTGAACCGACTAGAGAGGGGAGAGGTGATTAAGTGGGAGGCCAGCAAGAAGCAGATTGCAGTAGTCTAGACGAGAGGTGACAAGGGTGTGGATGAGGGTTTTGGTAGAGTGCTCGGAAAGAAAGGGGCGGATTTTACGGATGTTGTAAAGAAAGAAACGACAGGTCTTGGCGGTCTGCTGGATATGAGCAGAGAAGGAGAGAGAAGAGTCAAAGATGACCCCAAGGTTTCGAGCTGAGGAGACAGGGAGAATGAGAGAGCCATCAACAGAAATAGAAAACGGGGGGAGCTGCTAACACAGGTCTCACCCAGGATTCTATTTCACACTGTCTCACCCAGTTCCTGGATGCTTTTCTAACTCACGCCTCTCACTACATCACTTTCCCCACCACCCCCCAGGCCCTGCACAACAACATGGCTGCCTTCTATGCTGTTGCTAGATTCTCCTCGGTCATAGGTGTGATTGATTGCACACACGTTGCCCTCAGACCCCCCCCCCCCCCCAGTCACACAAAGCCACCTACAGAAACAGGAAGGCATTTCATTCTATGAACATGCAAGTTGTGTGTGATGCCCAGGGGGAGATATTAGATGTGTGTGCCAGGTACCCAGGTTCCACCCACAATGCCTACATCCTACAGCACTCGGGCATCTTCCGCAGGTTTGAGCGAGGGGAGTTCCCTGGTGGATGGCTACTAGGTAAGTGCCCTAAAAACAACAACAAAGAGTCCAAAATCTCACGCAAAAAAACAAGACCACAACAAAACGAGCGGAAGCTATCCAGAAGGACCAGACTGAAGCCACAAATGTTGGAAACCAGAATAATTTATTACGACCCAACACGGTCCGTGTTTCGGCCGAAAAGGCCTTCTTCAGGGGTCTTCAGACTGGCTTATACTGGTATTCCTCCAAAAAGGTCTCACAAAAAGAGTAAGATGATCTGGCCACAGCTTCGGACCCTGCCAGGCGGGCCGTCCTCCACCACCGCCGGTACCTCCCTTAGCTTCAGTCCAGGCAATAGTTGACTAGGGCAGCGGCGGCAGCAGAAACACCAGCTTCACATCCCTCTTACCGCGCAAATGCACATGTCGTCAGCATTTCCGTTTCTCTCTTCCTGCAGTGAGGGAAACCGAGGTGGTGGTAGAGCTGGATTTGAGCAGCTGCGGTAGCCGCACAGGGGGGAACTAGGAAGCGAGAGCCGCTTGGCTCCTTGTCTCTGGGAGGCGCCCGGGCCGGTGAGGCTTGGTCCTTTCTTTCAATGTGCGTTTGCGCGGTAAGAGGGATGTGAAGCTGGTGTTTCTGCTGCCGCCGCTGCCCTTAGTCAACTATTGCCTGGACTGAAGCTAAGGGAAGTACCGGCGGTGGTGGAGGACGGCCAGCCAGGCAGGGTCCGAAGCTGTGGCCAGATCATCTCACTCTTTTTGTGAGACCTTTTTGGAGGAATACCAGTATAAGCCAGTCTGAAGACCCCTGAAGAAGGCCTTTTCGGCCGAAACACGGACCGTGTTGGGTCGTAATAAATTATTCTGGTTTCCAACATTTGTGGCTTCAGTCTGGTCGTTCTGGATAGCTTCCGCTCGTTTTGTTGTGTTACTATATAAGTGCAACATGGATGGCCACACTATACCTCCTCCACTGGGCAACCCTCCGCCCTGGCTTCCTCCAGCTCACTCCACAACCCACTATCCTAATCCCCTCCCCCCCCCCCCCCCCCCCCCAGCTCCAAGCAATACACACTCATCTGTCTCATTCTGCTTTTTTCCAAAGGTGACCGAGGCTACCCGCACAGGACATGGCTCATGACCCCCGTGGTGCATCCACAACCAGAGGCAGAAGAAACCTACAACAGGAGACATAGGAGCACCCGGGGGATCACTGAGCAGACCTTTGGCCTACTGAAAAACCGATTTCGCTGTCTGGACCGGTCTGGAGGGGAACTCCTCTACAGCCCTGAAAAGGTGGCCAAGATCTTCGTTGCCTGCTGCATGCTGCACAATTTGGCCCAGCGCAGAGGACAGGCCCTCCCAGAGGAGCCACAGCCACCAGAAGAGGCCCCAGATGAGCAGGAAGAGGAGCCCCCTCCACCCCCAGCCCACAGCTAACTGCTTATCAGCTTGGCGTCAGAGTCAGACAACGACTCATTGAAACAAGTTTTGTGTGAAAGTCAGTGCACATTTATTTCTATTAATCACATAACTATTAACATCACACCCCCACCCGCCAACCCTCACCCTCCAGCATGTCCCATCACTTTCCCCGTCCCCTCCCACGGACTTCCTTTGCAGCTGGTGCTGCAGGGGAAGTCTGTTCAGACTCCTCTGTTAGGCTGCTCCCACTGTCCTCCTCCATATCCACGCAGCAGCCTGCGGCTTCGGGTGCCCTGTGGAAATCTGGCCACCTTGTTGGCTGTAGCCTGGGCACAGGACCCAGAATGGGAGCTGGTGTGGTGGGTGCTGCAGTAGTGGCTGCGGAGGCAGACGATCTCAACGCCCACCTCCTAGCTGGTGGTTGCTGCCCACTGGAGGAAGTGGATGGCAGGTCTTGTGGCAGCAGCACGGCTGGAGTAGGTGCTGTGACCTGAGGGCGCAGGCCCTCGATACTATGCTCCAGGCGTTGGAGTTGCTGGAGCATAGCATGTTGGGCCTGCAGCACCTCCTGGTGGGCTTCCCTCTGAGCCTGGAGCACCTCCTGGTGGGCTTCCCTCTGAGCCTGGAGCAGGTCCTGGTGGGCTTGGTGCTGCGCCTCCAGTGCTTCCCGCTGCAGCTGTAATTTTTGCTGCCGGTACTCCTCCAAGTGCACATTGTGCCACAGCAACTCAGTGGCCATCCGCAGTAGTTGCCTCCTCTGGCTGGATGGCCTCTGGCGAGGAGCTGGCCCCTATCTGCATCCTCATCAGCAACATCTGCCGGTGCTGGAGGTACAGGCTCTGCTTGTGCTGCTGGTGGAGGCTGAGCCTCTACTGCTGGTTCTGCTGCTGCAGGTGGTGGAGGTACAGCTTCTACTTCTGGTGCTGCAGGTGGTGGAGGCAGAGGCTGTACTGCTGGTGGTGCAGGTGGTGGAGGTTGAGGCTGTACTGCTGGTGGTGCAGGTGGTGGAGGTTGAGGCTGTACTGCTGGTGGTGCAGGTGGTGGAGGCTGTACTGCTGGTGGTGGAGGCAGAGGCTGTACTGCTGGTGTAGTCCTTTGTTGGGACTGAAGGCTACTAGGGCCAGCCTCCTCAGAGTCATCACCTGTATAGCACAAGGGTGAGGAAGTGTGTTGGTGAAAATAGCCCACTTTTGTCTTTCAGCATTCATATACATTGCCCCACACTTGATGACCCAGCAAAGAGATGGTGAGGAGGAATGGGAGTGAGACCGATGTGAAAGAGAGCCCCATAGGCAGCTGGGTAGAGGTGGTGGATGGACAGCCAAGAGAAGGACACCGCTCACAACTTTGTAGACAAGCTGTTTGTTCTATATTTGTTAAAGTGAAGGACATTTCAGCATGTCTTGTGTTACTACTGGCTTGGTACACTGCCTAGAACTGCTTTATGACCCCAATTACAGGGTCCTTAAATTTCACGCATGTGGCCCACACTGACTAGAGCACAGAGGTGACAGAAGGAAATATGCACAGTTTTGTGATGGGAAAATAGAAGGGAGTAGGGAAGGAAGGGCCCCCAAAGTTGTGCCACAGTAGTAACCTACACACGCCCATAGGAGCCAAGTGTAAAGTATTATTGAGGGTGCTAAGCCCAGTGCAAATAACCCCTCCCTGGACACCTACATGATATTTCCTCAATATTGGGGGTGCTCAAACTACCACAGAGTCTGCTCCTAGGACACATATTAATACTACCACTACTCAAATAGAGCTTACAATGTAATTAAGATGCACCACAGTCAGGACAAGTAACAGGGAAGCCAATGACTACGGGAGGAATAGAGAGTAAGGGTACGGAGCAAGTGAGTAGGGGTTAGGAGGTCAGGGCACCATCATAAAGGTGGCCTTTTATTCTACATATGAATACAGCCAGAGACACACCCTGGTGAAACTCCTCCCCCACCTCCCTCCTCCTGGCCCCAACTTGTGTAACACAGTGTAGTGCAGCACAACAGATACCCCAGCTTCATAATGGTCGACCTACCTGAGCCCTCAGGCTGTGCCGAGATGTCAAGGGACCCGATCCCGTGGATGCCCTCCTGGGGTAGGAGGACGTGAACCATGAGCTCCATGGGGGTGAGGTTGGCGGTGTCATGTGATGCCGGATTGGCCCCAGCCTTCCTCCTCACATCCCGCCTCAGCTTGCGCCACTTGCGATTGCAGTCCTCCACGTCCCTTGCACAATGGAAGACTGCATTCAGCCGGTCACATACCGCCTCCCATTCCCGCTGTTTGGTGGTTGAAGCCAGCCTCTGTCCTGTGGGAGCAAACAGATTGGCGTGCCAGTAGTAGTAGCTCCACCTCAGCATCAGAAAAATTACCCTTCCGGGTTAGGGGCTGGCGTGGCGGCATTGTACCAATGAGTTTCAAAAATACGGAGAGGGGCGTCTAAATAGTCGCCAGGAACGCCCATGTTGCAACGGGATAGGCGTGTCTGATATGGGCGCTTTAATTTCGATTATACACAAATATATTGCACTAAATGAAAAATTAGATATAATAGGTATCTCTGAGACCTGGTGGAAGGAGGATAACCAGTGGGACACTGTCATACCGGGGTACAAATTATATCGTAGTGATAGGGTGAATCGGATTGGTGGAGGGGTAGCATTGTATATTAACGAGAGCCTTGAATCAAATAGATTGAAAATTCTGCAGGAAACAAAACACTCCTTGGAATCACTGTGGATTGAAATTCCATGTGCAAAGGGGAAAAGGATAGTGATAGGAGTGTACTACCGTCCGCCTGGCCAGGACGAACAGACGGATGCGGAAATGTTAAAGGAAATCAGGGACGCAAACAAACTGGGCAACACAATAATAATGGGGGATTTCAATTACCCGCATATAGACTGGGTTAATGTAACATCTGTACACGCAAGGGACATAGGATTTCTTGATGAAATCAAGGACAGCTTCATGGAACAGCTAGTTCAGGAGCCGACAAGAGAAGGAAAAATACTAGACTTAGTCCTTAGTGGTGCTCATGATCTAGTGCAGGGGGTAACGATACGAGGGCCGCTTGATAACAGTGATCATAATATGATCGGTTTTGATATTGGCATTGAAGGAAGTGAAACTAGGAAATCAAGTACGCTAGCGTTTAACTATAGAAAAGGTGATTACGACAAAATGAGAAAAATGGTGAAAAAAAGACTGAAAGGAGCAGCTCGCAGAGTAAAAAACTTGCATCAGGCGTGGATGCTGTTTAAAAACACCATCCTGGAGGTTCAGGACAAATATATTCCACGTATTAGAAAAAAGGGAAAAAAGACTAAACGTCAGCCGGCGTGGCTAAACAGTAAGATAAAGGAAATCATTAGAGCCAAAAAACAATCCTTCAGAAAGTGGAGAAGAGAACCAACTGAAAGTAACAGGATAGATCATAAGGAATGCCAAGCCAAATGCAAAGCGGAGATAAGGAGGGCAAAAAAGGACTTTGATAAGAAATTAGCGTTGGAAGCAAAAATACATAGTAAAAATTTTTTAGATACATTAAAAGCAGGAAACCGGCCAAAGAGTCGGTTGGGCCGCTGGACGAAAATGGTGTTAAAGGGGCGATCAAGGAGGACAAAGCCGTAGCGGAGAAATTAAATGAATTCTTTGCTTCGGTCTTCACCGAGGAGGATTTGGGGGGGACACCGGTGCCGGAAAGAATATTTGAAGCGGGGGAGTCGGAGAAACTAAACAAATTCTCTGTAACCTTGGAGGATGTAATGGGTCAGTTCAGCAAGCTGAAGAGTAGTAAATCACCGGGACCTGATGGTATTCATCCCAGAGTATTAATAGAACCTAAAAAATGAACTTGCGGAGCTACTGTTAGAAATATGCAATCTGTCCCTAAAATCGAGTGTAGTACCGGAAGACTGGAGGGTAGCCAATGTTACTCCGATTTTTAAGAAGGGTTCCAGAGGAGATCCGGGAAATTATAGACCGGTGAGTCTGACGTCGGTGCCGGGCAAGATGGTGGAGGCTATTATTAAGAATAAAATTGCAGAGCATATACAAAAACATGGACTGATGAGACAAAGTCAGCACGGATTTAGTGAAGGGAAGTCTTGCCTCACCAATCTAATGCATTTTTTTGAGGGGGTAAGCAAACATGTGGACAATGGGGAGCCGGTTGATATTGTATATCTGGATTTTCAGAAGGCGTTTGACAAAGTGCCGCACGAAAGACTCCTGAAGAAATTGCAGAGTCATGGAATCGGAGGTAGGGTATTATTATGGATTAAGAACTGGTTGAAAGATAGGAAGCAGAGAGTAGGATTGCGTGGCCAGTATTCTCAGTGGAGGAGGGTAGTTAGTGGGGTCCCGCAGGGGTCTGTGCTGGGTCCGTTGCTTTTAATGTATTTATAAATGACCTAGAGATGGGAATAACTAGTGAGGAAATTAAATTCGCCGATGACACAAAATTATTCAGGGTCGTCAAGTCGCAGGAGGAATGTGAACGATTACAGGAGGACCTTGCGAGACTGGGAGAATGGGCGTGCAAGTGGCAGATGAAGTTCAATGTTGACAAGTGCAAAGTGATGCATGTGGGTAAGAGGAACCCGAATTATAGCTACGTCTTGCAAGGTTCCGCGTTAGGAGTTACGGATCAAGAAAGGGATCTGGGTGTCGTCGTCGATGATACGCTGAAACCTTCTGCTCAGTGTGCTGCTGCGGCTAGGAAAGCGAATAGAATGTTGGGTGTTATTAGGAAGGGTATGGAGTCCAGGTGTGCGGATGTTATAATGCCGTTGTATCGCTCCATGGTGCGACCGCACCTGGAGTATTGTGTTCAGTACTGGTCTCCGTATCTCAAAAAAGATATAGTAGAATTGGAAAAGGTACAGCGAAGGGCGACGAAATGATAGTGGGGATGGGACGACTTTCCTACGAAGAGAGGCTGAGAGGCTAGGGCTTTTCAGCTTGGAGAAGAGACGGCTGAGGGGAGATATGATAGAAGTGTATAAAATAATGAGTGGAATGGATCGGGTGGATGTGAAGCGACTGTTCACGCTATCCAAAAATACTAGGACTAGAGGGCATGAGTTGAAGCTACAGTGTGGTAAATTTAAAACGAATCGGAGAAAATTTTTCTTCACCCAACGTGTAATTAGACTCTGGAATTCGTTGCCGGAGAACGTGGTACGGGCGGTTAGCTTGACGGAGTTTAAAAAGGGGTTAGATAGATTCCTAAAGGACAAGTCCATAGACCGCTATTAAATGGACTTGGAAAAATTCCGCATTTTTAGGTATAACTTGTCTGGAATGTTTTTACGTTTGGGGAGCGTGCCAGGTGCCCTTGACCTGGATTGGCCACTGTCGGTGACAGGATGCTGGGCTAGATGGACCTTTGGTCTTTCCCAGTATGGCACTACTTATGTACTTATATGTACTTATGTGTCCAGCTAAGGTAGCGATTTGGGGCATGTGATTTTGATTATGGGTAGGAAAGTATGAGCGTCCCCACCTGCCTTCCCTTTCTTGATTGCCATTTAAACCGGCATTTCCTGTGCTAGGATGTTTGCGGTTCTTATTAACATTAGTTTACAGTGTTTTACCGTCACTTATAATAACGTTTGTGTTTGGCAATGTATGCTTGGGTACACCTGTGTATTTTGGGGAGGGGGGGGGTTGTGATTGTGGTGGCCCTCAGCCAACACGGCTTCCGTTTCCAGTCTTCCACATCCCGTCAGCCTCCCTTACTGTCTCCCATTCTCTCTGCCTGGTAGTAGCAGGCAGTCTGTGGGAGCGAACAGATTGTTCGAATGGCACCAAAGCAAGCACCCATCGGTAAGGGTCATTCCCCGTCAGCCTCCCTTACTGTCTCCCATTCTCTCTGCCTGGTAGTAGCAGGCAGTCTGTGGGAGCGAACAGATTGTTCGAATGGCACCAAAGTAAGCACCCATCGGTAAGGGTCATTTCACTGACGCTGAAATTGAGCTAATGGTCCGGGAGATAGAAGCCGCACTACACAATCTTGCAACACACATTCAAGGTAAGCTCATACTTCTCAGCCACCTCTTCTCTTTCTGCTCATAATCAAGGAGTGTCCATTCACTGTATGTAGTCTGCAGTCAACTCTTAGCTCTCTTTTCACCAGGTTCCTGTGCACAGGTTGGAGGCCATCAGCACCGTTCTGTGTGGTTTTGGCAGGTCCTTAATGCTGTGGGCCAGCTGTTGGAGCTGCTGTATTGGTTCCCAGTAGGTTCCATCTTCCTTTTTTATGTGGTGAACCCCAGTCCCCATTTATGAAGTGGCCACCCATTCTCAAGTTCGATAGGAGGGGGAGGGGGAATAATATATGCAATGAATGTCTTTACCACATTATTGAACACCGTCCTAGTTATGGAACAACAACATTTCTAACATGTGGTAGGCTGCAAACTAGGTTCAAGGTGGCCACAGGTACTGCCTACTGAGCCCTTAAGACATGGTGAGGGAGAGGATTTGTGGTTACAGGTCCAAACCCAAATTACCTGCTGGTGGCTACAGCCTGGTGGCTGCAATGGCCTAGTGGTTAGAGCACCAGCCTTGTAATCACAAGGTTGCCAGTTCAATTCCCACTGCTGCTTGTGATCTAGGGTAAATCACTGAACCCTAAGTCCAAACTTAAAGTCATCCTGGAACAGAGAACGACCCAGAATACCTGAATGTAACTCTCCTTGAGCTACTACTGGAAAAAGTGTGATCAAACATCCAAATAATGAACACCATATTTATTTGTGCCCTTCTGTAACTCTTGTATTATATTGCAACTGTGATGGAGTAAGCATCCATCTAATGGTTTTCCCATTGTTTTCCCTTTTCTCCTCAGCACTATATACCATTGCTGATGCATTGAATGTGAAAAGATGAGCCAGCTGTTTGTAGCTCCTTTGTGGGCCCCCCCACCAATGTGGTTTGGTTGTGGGTAAGGATGTCTGGCGATCAGAGAGCAAACATCGTCTATGTGCTACCTAGGGTTATGTGCAAGTCTGTACTTGGCAGATCACAAGTGCTAGACAACAAATCTATTATTTATGCCACTCTGTGCTGTGGGGCTGTATGGTAAGAGGGAGGGAGAGAGAGGCTGGATGGCCATTTGCGTTCCTCAACAGTAATAGCCATCCAGCCTCCCTGGCCCACCCCCCTGCACATACGGCCATGCAGGTTGGAATGAACAGGTGGGCTCCTTTATGGGCACCATTATCACAGACATGCATCAACTTTCTTGTTCACACTTCACATTTCATGCAATGCATATTGCTGCCTCCTCTCACATCAACACCACCATTTGGTTATTTGTAATGCACAAGGTACAGACACACACACCCTGTTATATGAAATAATATATTTTTGTTCAAACCCCAACAATTCCCCCCCTACAATCCCCCCCCAAGAAACAAATCCCCACAACCCCAACATACCCCCCCCCCACAACAAATCCCCCCACTCCTCACCCCCAAATCCAACATATCCCCCCTACCACAACTTCCCATAACCCATACATATCCCCCCACTCCCCACCCCCAAATCCAACAAATTACCCCCCCCCCCCCAAAGTCTGTCAAGGGCGGCCCTGCCCTCTTAGCAAGGCCCTCTGTAGCAGGGTAATGAGCAGCACCAGAAGCACCCTCAGTGGGCCGTGGAGCTGCTCATTACCCTGCCTTATGGCTCTGAGCTCCTGCAGTACCTGGTTCTGCCCATCTACCAGCTGCTGCAGGAGGCGCAGGGCTGGAGCTGGGCCAAAGGCTGGAGCTGGGCCAAGGGCTGGAGATGGCCCAGGGTATGGGAGGTGGGCCAGGGGATGGAGGTGGCTCAGTGGATGGAGCTGGCCCAGGGGATGGAGATGGCTCAGTGGATGGAGCTGCAGCTGGGGAGGGGTCCTCCATAATGTCCTCATCAATGATGAGGACCCCCCTCCTTCGAGTCCTTCTCCTCCTGGTGGGCCTCCCCCTCCTCTTCGTGGTGGGCCTCCTCCTCCTCCTGGTGGGCTTCCTCCTCCAGGTGGCCCTCCTCGTCCGCCTCCTCCTCCTGCTGGTGCTGGAGCCCTGTGTATATAAAAAGAGTGTGGTTGAGATCAGCACATGCAACATGGCTTGCATAGTGCAGTAGCTGGGTGGCCTGAGGTGGGGGATGGGGCAAGGTGTGGTGAGGCGTGGCCTATACCCATGGGGACTGAGATGCATCAGATGACATGACAGGGAACCCTGGAAGCTGCTCTGACACAGACCGCACAGAACATGTTGGCAGACCACACTCATTGCTGACCAGCATGTTTGCATTCTGATATGTGACGACGGTTTGCTGACCTGTTTTTGTGGTTTTTATTGTTGGGGGGGGGGGGGGCGCGCGTTGGGAAGGGTGTTTAGCACATAACTTTTACGTGAGGCAATGACATCCACTAAAAGTAGAGCCTCAGGCAGGACTGTCAGGAAACACTATCCACCCACCCCAGAAAGGGGGATAGTAAAGTGAGGCATTCATCTCGGGGGGAGAGTCGATGGAAGTTGCAGCCACACTCATGGGAGGGCACCTGCAACCTGAGTCCTTGATCTGGGACAGATATGTTATTACTTACTAGTTGGCGATTAGCTACATGGAAAGTGATATTGTACAGTACATTTGCATTATTCAATAAATACATTTACAAATGAGTACAAGTGTCCTGTTTTGAAGACTTACATCGAGCCCTCAGGTGCCGTCGCACTGCCCTGATGATATCTGGGCTCTCCCACCTCATACGCAGGAACCTCCTCCGGAGGGACTCCAGGTCCCTGTGAACCCCGAAGCGTCTGTAAGATATAAGTTTGTAGAGCAGGAGTCAGGGGATGGTCCTTCTAGCCCTTTGCACACACATTCATTTGTCAATCAAATAGCAGAGAGGGTCAACACTGTTGGGGGGGGGGGGGGGGACATTCCATTGGTACAGATGCTCATAGGAGATACCTGTGTTAAATTTTTGGGGGTGCTAACCCCAGTGGAGATAAGCCCTCCCTGGACACATACAAGGAATTTATTCAATATTGGGGGTGCTCAAGTACACACAGCAGCCACAGAGTCGGCTCCTATGCAGATGATGCCATAGAGGTGGCCATGAGGCTAGAAAGTCCCGTTTGTATGCATTATAATTTATGCTTCTTAAACGACTAATATGTCTTATCATTACCATGTTATCAAGATCCTTCTGTATGCTATACATTTCTTTTGTTAAATGTTTCAACCAATCATGATGTTTGTAAACCACATTGAGCCTGCAAAGAGGTGGGAAAATGTGGGATACAAATGCAATAAATAAATAAATAAATAAATAAATAAATTATTGTTGAGATGTGGGAATGGTTGTCCTTTCCAGTACATACATTTTATTACTGATTGTGCATGTACCCATATTACTCATTATCCTTGCATGCACACTCCAGTTACCGCTTACAATAACGAAGCTGTTATATGTGTAGGTACAGGAGGGGGACCTAATTGGGGGGGGGGGGGGGCCCAAGCACTTACCTTTCAAGCCTCTCCGTGATGCGGGACCAGGCTCTCATGGCCTGGATCCTGGGGGGCAGGTGGTGATGGTGGATGAAGAGCCTGTGCCGGTGCCTAAGGCACAGCCGCACCAGCAGCAGGCTCTCAGCCTCACTGAAATTTGGCTCACGTCGCAGGTGCGCAATCTTTTACAGTGAGAATAGGTGTTGGAAAACAAGTGCCTTATATGGACGCCCTTGCGTGACGGACGTCGTTTCGTGCACAGCTCCATATATGGATTACCATCCTATATATGGCCCTATCAGCACGTGGACGCCGTCGTAATCATAGACGTCCTTG
Source organism: Microcaecilia unicolor (assembly GCF_901765095.1). Classification (NCBI taxonomy): domain Eukaryota; kingdom Metazoa; phylum Chordata; class Amphibia; order Gymnophiona; family Siphonopidae; genus Microcaecilia; species Microcaecilia unicolor. The sequence goes on from NC_044037.1 coordinate 132,711,883, forward strand.
ACGTGCATGAATGGTTGTTATGCGTGTGCGGGCCCTTCCTGCGTGCGGAACTTACCTTATGTAGATGAATATGAAGCACGCGAACCTTTTCACATATACACAATATGCATATAGTTGCATGTTCAGTAGGTACAGTGCACGCAGTTCCGGACATCCAGATAGGGCACATTATGAAGAATATTCGGTGCAGCAACATTATCTTCCTGTATTTGACGCGTATGAACGTTCCTCATATTTCCCGTAACTGGATGTCCAGAACAGCATGCACTGTACTTGCGGTATAACAATGTACATTGTTTTACTACTTTCTGATTTGGTCGTTTTCACCTGCGATAATCAAATGTATAAGGGCGCCCTATTTACTATCCTTTATGCGCCCCTCATTTGGTCATTTGCAACAAGGATAATCGATTATCGAAAAACGTCCATACTATTTATTATACCTGCCTGATTTTGGACGATTTCGTAAGGACGTCCTAATGCGTACTTGGACGGCCTTTCAATTATACCCCTCTATATAAACTAAAAGACACTTTTATATTAGGCTAATATCCTTTAATACTGTAGCAAGTTTTAAATTATTGAAAAACTCAAAAACACTAAGATGGAGTCAGCACTTGAGGCTAGAGTAGCAGACTTGGTGGAGCTGAGAGAGACAGACAGGTACATAGAGGAGACCTACAGGGATGTTGTAGAGAAGTCCCACCTTCAGTCTGGTAGCCCTTGTGCTACCCTGAAGGAGGGAGGTCTCCTAGAAGGAGAGCATCACCCTGGTGAAGTAAGAAGTACTCCTGTAGCCAGGAACTGCCCACCAGGGGATGTACTATCCTCTCGCACCGAGGATATGTCTCCAAGAGACAGGCAGAGCTCCGGAGTCTCAATGCGTGGATGAGACGATGGTGCAGAGAGGAGGGTTTTAGATTTGTTAGGAACTGGGCACCATTCTGGGGAAGGGGGAGCCTATTCCGAAAGGATGGGCTCCACCTTAACCAGGATGGGACGAGGCTGCTGGCGTCGGCATTTAAAAAGGAGATAGAGCAGCTTTTAAACTAGAAATGGGGAGAAGGCCGTCAGTCGCTCAAAAGCGCATGGTTTGGGATAAGGTATCTTGCAAAGATACCTCACAAACAGGGAAGATAGGGTTTCTGGATAGTGAGGTTGCGCAACAGACCGTGGTAGGCCAGGTGCCCTTAAATACAACTAAAGACCAGACAAAAGATGGCAAATCAGTAGTGTCCAGTACTAAGCATCAGGCAAATAGGAACAACAAGCATGCTCTGAAATGTCTATATGTAAATGCTAGGAGTCTAAGAAATAAGATTGGAGAGTTGGAATATATTGCACTAAATGAAAAATTGGATATAATAGGCATTACTGAGACCTGGTGGAAGGAGGATAACCAGTGGGACACTGTCATACCGGGGTACAAAGTATATCGTAGTGATAGGGTGGACCGGACTGGTGGAGGGATAGCACTGTATATTAACGACAGTCTTGACTCAGATAGATTACAAATTCAGCAGGACACAAATCACACCTTTGAATCATTGTGGGTTGAAATTCCATGTAGAAAAGGGAAAAGGACAGTGATAGGAGTGCACTACCGTCCGCCTCGCCAGGATGAGCAGGTAGACGCAGAAATGATAAAAGAAATCAGAGACGTAAACAAAATGGGCAATGTGATAATAATGGGTGACTTCAATTATTCAAATATAGACTGGGTAAATGTAACATCGGGACACGCTAGAGAGGTACAATTCCTTGATGAAATCAAGGACAGCTTTGTGGAGCAGCTGGTGCAGGAGCCGACGAGAGAAGGAAAAATTCTAGACTTGGTACTTAGTGGAGCGCATGATCTGGTGAGGGACGTTATGGTACTGGGGCCGCTTGATAACAGTGATCATAATATGATCAGTTTTATTATCAACCTTAAAGTAACTATACACAGGAAGTCAAATACATTAGCGTTTAACTTTAAAAAAGGAGACTATGATAAAATGAGAAGAACAGTGGAAAAAAACTTAGGGTGACAACTGAGAAGGTAAAAACTGTACAACAAGCATGGACGCTGTTCAAAAATTCCATCCTGGAGGCCCAGGACAAACATATTCCACTAATTAGAAAAGAAAGACGGAAGTCCAAAAGACAGCCGGCCTGGTTGAAAAGTGAGGTGAAGGAAGCTATTAGGGCTAAAAGAAATGCCTTCAGAAAATGGAAGAAGGAACCGTCTGAAAATAACAAGCAGTTGCATAAGGAGTGTCAAAGCAAATGCAAGGCGCAGATGAACGCCAAGAGGGATTACGAAAAAAAAGATAGCATTAGAGGCAAAAAAACATAGCTAAAATTTTTTTCGGTATATTAAAAGCAAGAAGCCAGCAAAAGAATCGGTTGGGCCACTGGATGACCGAGGGGTAAAAGGGGCGATCAAGGAAGACAAAGACGTAGTGGAGAGATTGAATGATTTCTTTGCTTCGGTCTTCACCGAGGAAGATTTGGGTGGGATACCGGTGTCGGAAATGATATTTCAAACGGACGAGTCTGAGAAACTTACTGACTTCACTGTAAACCTGGAGGACGTAATGGGGCAGTTCAGCAAACTGAGTAGCAGCAAAATCTCCTGGACCGGATGGTATTCATCCTAGAGTACTGACAGAACTGAAAAATGAGCTTCCGGAGCTACTGCTAGTGATATGTAATTTATCCTTAAAATCGAGCGTGGTATCGGAAGATTGGAGGGTGGCCAATGTAACGCCCATTTTTAAAAAAGGTTCCAGGGGAGATCCGGGAAATTATAAACCGGTGAGTCTGACGTCGGTGCCGGGGAAATGGTAGAGGCTATTATTAAAACAAAATTACAGAGCACATCCGAGGAAATGGATTACTGAGACCAAGTCAGCACGGCTTTTGTGTGGGGAAATCTTGCCTGACCAATTTACTTCAATTCTTTGAAGGGGTAAGCAAACATGTGGACAAAGGGGAGCCGGTTGATATTGTATATCTGGATTTTCAAAAGGCGTTTGATAAGGTACCTCATGAAAGGCTACAGAGGAAATTGGAGGGTCATGGGATAGGAGGAAAAGTCCTATTGTGGATTAAAAACTGATTGAAGGATAGGAAACAGAGAGCGGGGTTAAATGGGCAGTATTCACAATGGAGAAGGGTAGTTAGTGGGGTTCCTCAGGGGTCTGTGCTAGGACTGCTGCTTTTTAATATATTTATAAATTATTTAGAGATGGGAGTAACTAGCCAGGTAATTAAATTTGCTGATGACACAAAGTTATTCAAAGTCGTTAACTCGCGAGAGGATTGTGAAAAATTACAGAAGGACCTTACGAGACTGGAAGACTAGATGACAGATGACATTTAATGTGAGCAAGTGCAAGGTGATGCATGTGGGAAAAAAGAACCCGAAACATAGCTATGTCATGCAAGGTTCCACGTTAGGAGTTACGGACCAAGAAAGGGATCTGGGTGTCGTCGTCGATAATACGCTGAAACGTTCTGCTCAGTGTGCTGCTGCGGCTCGGAAAGCAAATAGAATGTTGGGTATTATTAGGAAAGGTATGGAAAACAGGTGTGAGGATGTTATAATGCCGTTGTATCGCTCCATGGTGCGACCGCTCCTTGAGTATTGTGTTCAATTCTGGTCGCCGCATCTCAAGAAAGATATAGTGGAATTGGAAAAGGTGCAGCGAAGGGCGACGAAAATGATAGCGGGGATGGGACGACTTCCCTATGAAGAAAGACTAAGGAGGCTAGGGCTTTTCAGCTTGGAGAAGAGAGACGGCTGAGGGGAGACATGATAGAAGTATATAAAATAATGAGTGGAGTGGAACAGGTGGATGTGAAACATCTGTTCACGCTCTCCAAAAATACTAGGACTAGGGGGCATGCAATGAAACTACAGTGTAGTAAATTTAAAACAAATTGGAGAAATTTTTTCTTCACCCAACGCGTAATTAAACTCTGGAATTCGTTGCCAGAGAACGTGGTGAAGGCGGTTAGCTTGGCAGAGTTTTAAAAGGGGTTAGACGGTTTCCTAAAGGACAAATCCATAACCCGCTACTAAATGGACTTGGGAAAAATCCATAATTCCAGGAATAACATGTATAGAATATTTGTACGTTTGGGAAGCTTGCCAGGTGCACTTGGCCTGGATTGGCCGCTGTCGTGGACAGGATGCTGGGCTCGATGGTCTTTTCCCAGTGTGGCATTACTTATGTACTTATCCAACGGTACTCAAAGAAGCATGAAATTGCTGATATGCTGTTAGTAACCTGTCGTTAAAATTGTCCATAGAACCTAAAGATTGGAGGGTGGCCAATATGATGCCGATTTTTTTAAAGGGTTCCAGGAGTGATCCTGGTGTCAATTCCAGGCAAAATAGTGGAAACTGTTATAAAGAATAAAATTACACAACACAGAGACAAACATGGTTTAATGGGTCAGAGTCAGAATGGGTTCAGCCAAGGGAAGTCTTGCGTCACCAATTTGCTTCATTTCTTTGAAGACGTGAACAAACATGTGGATAAAAGTCAGTCAGTTGATGTAGTGTATCTACATTTTCAGAACCCAGCCACAGAGTGGCCAGATGATGCAGAAAATAAAGAAAAAAATGAAACTAAGAAAATAAGGGAAGAGGGAAAGGAAACCTGAATATGGACACACAAAAATCACTGTGACAAATCGCAGCAAAGGCACAAAAAAGCTCTTCCTGGACCAAGTTGTGAAGAGCAGCCACAAAACGCAGCCACTCCTCACGTGGTAAAAAAAAGAACTGTGGTAACCACGCTCTCGCAGTGGGCGGGAAGGCACTCACACATGAAGGTAAAATTAGTTCTTACCTGATAATTTTCTTTCCATTAGTCCCAACAGATCAATCCAGAGACTTGTGGGTTATGTCCCTCTACCAGCAGGTGGAGATAGAGAGAACTTCAGAGGTTTACTATATGTGGTCATGTGCAGTCACCTTAACTTCAGTATTGTCGATACCAAAGCAGTGAAAAGGAGTCCTCTCCTGCCTGCATAAAGCCCATGTAAGCTCCTCAACCACTTAAAGCAGTCCTTAGAGGACAGATTATATCATTACATACATATAGATTGAGACAAAAACAACTTAAAACACAACAACTACATGTAGAGCTTGAACACCTACAACATACCATAGCCAAAGGGACCCATACAGCAAGGGTAGCTCAACGATGTCAACAAGTACTTCGTGACCTACAGTTAACAGAGGTGGCGGAAACACTTCAAAGAACACAACAGCAATATTACGAGTTTGGTAATAAAGCCTCCCGGCTATTTTAGCATATAAATTAAAAAAACAAAAGATGAAAAACCACATACATACAATAGAAGATAACACAGGACAGCGACTGACTACAACTGATGATATTAAGCGAGCTTTCTATACTTTCTACAAACAATTATACACAGATGATATACATTCAGGACCACAAGCAATTCAAGACTACTTAGAAGGGATAGAGCTCCCTCAAATCGACCCAACTCAAAATGATGAACTCTCTGCACCCATTACATTGGAAGAGGTACAATGGGCAATACATAACCTACCTAACGGTAAGGCTCCAGGACCTGATGGGTTCACGAATAGATTCTATAAATGTTTTGGGAAACTATTGGCACCTTTATTGGTTCGGGTATTAAATGAGATAGAACATCAAAAAGAATTGCCTCACTCGTGGCAGTTAGCTCATATTAGTATTCTCCTAAAACCTGGGAAAAACCCGATGCAATGTGGATCATATCAACCCATATCACTTTTAGATACAGACTATAAAATATTCACGAAAATTCTGGCCAGGCGATTACAGAGGCTTATGCCGGAATTGGTGCAGAATGATCAAACGGGTTTTGTAGAAGATAGACAAACGTTTGACAATATCAGACGGGCACTGCATTTAATACAAGAGGCAAATAGCACACAACAATCAACAATTTTGCTTTCTCTCGACGCTGAGAAAGCGTTTGATCGAGTGCACTGGCCCTATATGTTTAAGGTTCTACATAAAATGGGAATGACGGGCCGATATATAAAATGGCTACAGCATCTGTACGATAAGCCACTAGCAGAATTGATTATAAATGGGGAATGCTCGGCTACTTTTAAATTAGACAGGGGGACACGGCAGGGGTGTGCACTTTCTCCCCTGCTTTTTGCCCTCACAATGGAGCCATTAGTCCAGGTAATTAGAACAAATGAGGCCATTCATGGGATCCAAATTGGTCATAAGATACATAAAATTATGTTGTTTGCTGACGATATCCTTTTGACTCTAACAGACCCTCATAGATCATTATATACTATTGAACAAACATTGGGGCAATTTGGGCAAATAGCAGGATTTAAAATAAATATGACAAAATCAGAGATATTGGGCTTAAATATAAATGCAGAAGACAGGGATAAGTTACAAGAACGCCACCCATTTAGATGGACAAAGCGCTCCATCCGATATCTGGGAGTTAATTTGACACCTAGCCTAAAAACTCTTTTCGAGGCAAACTTCCCAGGTAAATTGCGGGAAATACTACAGGAACTAGAGAGGTGGGAAGGGTTGGAGTTGTCCTGGATAGGCCGGATACAAGCAATAAAAATGATGTTGTTACCCAAAATTTTGTACCTCTTCATAGCATTACCAATCCAAATCCCCCAAAAATTCTTTAGATAACTAAAGAAAAAAACCTTTGCGTTCATTTGGAAACATAAGCCGCCCAGAGTACAAGCAGAAATGCTATACCAACCTAAAAAAAAGGGGGGGAATGGAAGTGCCGGATTTCTTTAGGTACTTTCAAGCAGCACAGCTAAGAATATTAGCAGCATGGATTACTGAGGAAGACAAACCATGGTTACAAATTGAAAAACACTGGATAGGACTTAATCACCCAGCAGCATTACTCTGGGTCCCCAGTAAACGGGTTAGGGCAATGGCAACATTGCTACCCCCAACAGTTGCATACCCATTAATGACATGGAATACATTACGCCAACAATTCTGTCCACAGAGAACATATTTTCGTAAAATGCATATACAAGGGGCACCGGGATTTTCATGGGAAGAGGGAGACAAAATATATAAGCAATGGAGACAGAGAGGGTTGAGACAATTGGACCAAATATGGGAAGAGGGGGCAATACGTTCATATAATGAGTTGCAAGACGAATTTAATCTCCCAGCACATCACCTGTTATACTACACTAGAATTAGAGATTATATTCTTCGAAAAGCCAAAGGGGAGCTACAAAAGGAGGAAACAGAATTAGAGCGGGCCATGGGAGGGAATAGTCGTAAAAGATGTGTCAAGAACATACGGGGCACTACTCTCATATAAAACCCCAATTCAGCAATACATACAGAAATGGGAACAAGATATAGGGGCTACATATGAACTGAAGAGTTGGGAAAAGGCGATAGGCTTTCTATTAAAGGGATCGGTGAGTAGTTCCATGATAGAAAATGGATATAAGATCCTGTACCGATGGTATTATACCCCACATAAAGTAGCGAAAATGTTCCCAGGCTCTTCGAATCAATGCTGGAGGGGATGTCAAGTTAGGGGGGATATGAAACATATATGGTGGTCATGCCCAAAGATACAACCTTATTGGCAGGAATGTCTTCAGTTATTGCAACAGATATTGGGCAAAGAATATCCACAAACGATGGACTACTGTTTATTGCAATTTCGCCCACCTGGACTTCTGACACCTCTTCACCGTTTGGCTTCCATGTTTTTAGGAGCGGCAAAGATTACACTGGCGGCCGCCTGGAAGCAATCGCTGGCTCCCCCAATTGTCAAAGTTTTACATAAAATGGACTATATGTATCAAATGGCAAAGCTTACAGAGATGAAGAACAATCAGCTGCTCCAGTTTACCAAAATATGGGACAAATATAAGCTTTGGAGATCCCAAGAGGGAAATTGACTTAGATGCTCCGCAATTGATAGTACCAATGAGGTGAAATCATTTGGCAAACTCGGGCTTTTTTAGGCCCGAAGTTTTAATTATAAAAGAAGATACACCACAGAGATCCATAGAACTATGAAGAGACTGGGGGGGGAGAGGGGAGGAGGGAAGGGAAGGGGGATACTTTTATGATGTATAAAGTGATGTCGATGTTTGTTTATCTAAGTTGTTTATATATTAAAATAAAGTTTAAAAAAAAAAAACTACAAAGCAAAGGGAACAACTTCCCATTCCCCAATTGCAACTGGGGACAGACTCGACTGTGCCTAAAGGAAGAAACATTGGCATGGTGGCAAGAACTGCCTGACAGCGTATGAGCTTGCATGTAGACTCCAAGAAAAATCTGTAGTGAAGTCCAGGTTGTGACTGTGCAATAGAAAAACTAAGACACATCTGAGCTGAGGTAATCTTGGTCCACTCCTCCTGAAACCAGTACAGGAGTCCTGCCTGAGGAGTGAGCTGAGACTCCATCATTGGAAGATGCAGCAGGCATAGGTTGACCTGGAGTTGAAACAGAGCTCATTCTATCAGCAGTCAGGTGGTTTGTCGTAGTGGAAGTGGAAACCCAGAAAGTGGTTTTCCTGGCCCCACAAAACCTACGACAAAACCAAGCGGATTAAAAATCATCCTTAAACTCATCCCCTGGCAATCTTCGAGACTTGGAAGTCCCTCAGGTCTTTACCCAACTGCCCTAGATCTTCTCCAATCCCAAGATTACTTCCAAAAGGCAGGTTGCCAAATGTGACTTGGAAGCCACATCAGTGGTCTGATGCCTAAGCCAGCGCTAATTTCATACAGATAGAGACGAGAATTGGCTGGTGTGACTGTGCACTATAACTGCTGCGCATTGGAGCTAACAAGTGCAGCTGAGAACCAGAGACAGATGGTGTAGCAGAATATGGCTGTTGCACCATTGCGCACTACAGACAGCAAGCTGTAGTGGGTCATGAAGCAGTACCCCTAGAGCTCTGTGCTTACTCTCAGCTGACTGCAACGACTATTAAGCTACCTCTACACTGAAGTAGCTCCTGGACCACTCCTCATGAAATTTAAGTACACCATACCATGAAAAGATGCCAAAAATACCATAGAAGCAATTAGAGGTACCTGGTACGCTGCAGATACCGGGGTAGGTGAGGCTAGTATGCAAAGATGTGGCCAGTATCAGTGTGCAGAGAGAGAGAGAGAGAAGGGCAATCTTTAGTACTGTAGAGTTCTGATAACTGTTCCAGTCATGTAAGAACTACTTGGCCAGGCAAGCAATAAGAGAGAATGAAATAAAATATGCCCAACTGGAAATCTAGCTGAGCCCACAGTTTCTAATAGGATGGATAAAACCAGCCTTGAACCTGTAACCTTCAGGCTGAAAGGCCAGCCACCCTCCTCAATAAAACTAGTTTGATGTAAACAGTACACACACAGCAAATGCCACCAGGGCAGCACAGAGGGTGCAGGATTACCAAGGAAACAGAGAGAAACCTGAGAGGCCTGCACTAGCCTCAAAATGTAACATTTCTCACAGAAACATGGAGTCAACAAACTGTACTGCAATGCTCTGAGAAAGGGGAAGAGGGAAAGAGTGAAAAACCTAGAGTAGGATCCCTAATCCTGATCCCTTTCTTCCCTTCACACACACACCCTGAACCTCATTAAGGAGGGTCCAGAAATATTCTTAGTGAAAATCACAAAGTGAAGCACAGGCATCTCTCCCAGAAGACTTTCAGATAGTCAGTACTTTCCAAGCTGCAGCTTAAGGCTCTTGCTGCCACAGAACAGCTGCAGGGGACTAATGGGTCTCCGACCTCACCCCTGGAAAGCTGTGGGAGACCCGAGGACTCCCACAGGAGTCTGAAAAGCTCCCCAAGCCTCCTTTCAGCACTTAAATAACCAATATGAAGAAACTGGGAGTGATCCACACCAGTTCCCCCACTCACATTTCTGAAAAGCCTACATATAAAACTGCCTGAATCGCAAGCAGATCAGGCCCCAGGGGAGCGCTGGGGCTTCAGCATTGCCATGTGGAGTGGCAAGAAAGATGGAGCCATCAAGCGCGCATGCACACCCAAGAAAACAACTGCCCTGCGCCCACCAAAATGAGCTGGGAAGAAAGGAGCACACTGCTCTACGGAGTTGGGCTGTACAGTGGAACTCCAGCACGAGAAACTACAGCAGCCCAGTGGCTGCCGGCGGGAGAACTTGTCGAATGCGGTGTCCCGCTGGTGGAGCTGCTCTACCACCTGTTCGACTTTCTCTCCAAAAATATTATCCGCACGGCAAGGCGAGTCCGCAATCCGCTGCTGGATTCTATTCTCCAGGTCGGAGGCACGCAGCCATGAGAGCCTGCGCATCACCACACCTTGAGCAGCGGCCCTGGACGCAACATCAAAGGTGTCATACACCCCTCTGGCCAGGAATTTTCTGTACGCCTTCAGCTGCCTGACCACCTCCTGAAAAGGCTTGGCTTGCTCAGGGGGGAGAGCATCAACCAAGCCCGCCAACTGCCGCACATTGTTCCGCATGTGTATGCTCGTGTAGAGCTGGTAAGACTGGATTTTGGCCACGAGCATAGAAGAATGGTAGGCCTTCCTCCCAAAGGAGTCTAAGGTTCTAGAGTCCTTGCCCGGGGGCGCCGAAGCATGCTCCCTAGAACTCTTAGCCTTCTTTAGGGCCAGATCCACAACTCCAGAATCATGAGGCAACTGGGTGCGCATCAGATCTGGGTCCCCATGGATCCGGTACTTGGACTCGATCTTCTTGGGGATGTGGGGATTAGTTAATGGTTTTGTCCAGTTCGCAAGCAATGTCTTTTTTAGGACATGGTGCAAGGGAACAGTGGACGCTTCCTTAGGTGGAGAAGGATAGTCCAGGAGCTCAAACATTTCAGCCCTGGGCTCGTCCTCCACAACCACCGGGAAGGGGATGGCCGTAGACATCTCCCGGACAAAGGAAGCGAAAGACAGACTCTCAGGAGGAGAAAGCTGTCTTTCGGGAGAGGGAGTGGGATCGGAAGGAAGACCCTCAGATTCCTCGTCAGAGAAATATCTGGGGTCTTCTTCCTCTTCCCACGAGGCCTCACCCTCGGTGTCAGACACAAGTTCACGGACCTGTGTCTGCAACCGTGCCCGACTCGACCCGTGGAGCCACGTCCACGATGGGGGCGTCGAGAGGTAGACTCCCTCGCCCGCATCGGCGAAGCTCCCTCCGCCGACGTAGTCGGGGAGCCTTCCTGGGACGCGACGGCAGTCGGCACCGCACGCGGTACCGACGCCGGAGACCTCACCTCGGGCGATGGGCCAGCCGGCGCCACGCTCGACGGTACCGGTGGCGCAAGCACCGCCGGTACCGGAGGGGTAGGGCGCAACAGCTCTCCCAGGATCTCTGGGAGAATGGCCCGGAGGCTCTCGTTCAGAGCAGCTGCAGAGAAAGGCATGGAAGTCGATGCAGGCGTCGACGTCAGAACCTGTTCCGGGCGAGGAGGCTGTTCCGGGCTGTCCAGAGTGGAGCGCATCGACACCTCCTGAACAGAAGGTGAGCGGTCCTCTCGGTGCCGATGCCTGCTGGGTGCCGACTCCCTCGGCGACCCAGAGCTCTCGGTACCGACACGGGAAGGGGACCGGTGACGATGCTTCTTCGACTTCTTGGAATGAAGCATGTCACCGGAGCTTCCCGGTACCGACGAGGAGGACGTTGAATCCAGTCGTCGCTTCCTCGGGGCCGAGGCCGAAGGGGGTCGGTCTCAGGGGGGCTGTACCGCAGGAGCCCTCAGGGTAGGGGGAGACCCACCCGAAGGCTCACCGCCACCAGCAGGGGAATGGACAGCCCTCACCTGCACTCCTGACGATGCACCACCGTCCGACGACATCAGCAGACGAGGTCCCGGTACCACCGACGTCGATGCAGCTATCTGATGTCTCGGCGCCGATGCAGAGGGCCGATGCCTCGATGCACTGGCGGCCGAGGATGAAGCTCTGGACGCTGAAGACGTCGATGCACACGATACCCCCGGTGCCGATGCAGAGCCCGAGAACAAAACGTTCCACTGGGCCAATCTCGCTACCTGAGTCCGCCTTTGCAAAAGGGAACACAGACTACAGGCCTGAGGGCGGTGCTCGGCCCCCAGACACTGAAGACACGACGCGTGCCTGTCAGTGAGCGAGATAACCCGGGCGCACTGGGTGCACTTCTTGAAGCCGCTGGAAGACTTCGATGTCATGGGTGGAAAAATCACGCCGGCGAAATCAAAATCCGAAATGACGAAAATGAGCACCAAAAACTTTGAGGGAGAAAAATCTCGACCGAGGCCAAAAAGAGGCCTACCCCGACGACGAAAGAAAACTTACCGGGGCAAAGACTGAAAATACGGGAAGGGTCAAAAGAAAACCAAGGGGGCTTCCGGAGCACTTCCCGAACGAATTCTAATATTTCTTGAAGAAAAAACACATCGATTAGACAAAGGACGCGCGAGGTCGACTCTCCGGGGCTCGACACGGCGAAAAACACAACCGTACCGAGTGCGGACGAAAGAAGACTGGCCGGCTCGAGCCGGTTTCGGGCGGGAAGACGGCCGCGCATGCGCGGTGCGCGCAGGCGCGCGAGGGCTAGCAAAGGACTTTGCTAGTGAAGATTCCGATTGGAGGGGCTGCCGTGGACGTCACCCATCAGTGAGAACAAGCAGCCTGCTTGTCCTCGGAGAATGACTACTCACCCTCTCGGGAATCGCTGTCACATGCCAAGTCGGTTCTCACACCATTCAGCCGGTACTGCAAACCGGCATGAGCTTGCCGTGCTGGACAAATCTCAGACTGAGGAGATTTTTTTTTTTTTTTAAACAGTGCTCAAACGGCATTTATTATTATTTTTTTTTTAAGGCAGGAGAGGACGCCGGAGCAAAAGAAACCTCAGATTCCTTTTAAAGTCAGGAGAATGAGAACCACAAACCCCAGTCAGGCAGAGAAGAGGGGCTGAAGGGGGAGGAAGGGAGGGAGGGACCTGGCACCACCAGGTGTGCACCCAAGTCCCAGGACCAGGACACCTCAGACCCCAGAAGCTCAACTAGACCCAGGGGACCAGGCCAGAAGCCAATCAATCCAGAGCTGCACAGATATGACCATCCACCTGCTAGATATAGAGAATACTGAAGTTAAGGTGACTGCACATGACCACATATAGTAACCTCTGAAGTTCTCTCTATCTCCGCCTGCTGGTAGAGGGACATAACCCACAAGTCTCTGGATTGATCTGTGGGACGCTATGGAACAGTGGATCGTGTCTTGCACTCCACAGAGTTCTTTCAGCTTGTCATAAGTTTCAGACCAGGCAACACGGGACCGCGTTACCTATGTGTGAGAATACATAGGCCTGCTTGTCCTCTGAGAACAAAATATCTGAACTGTTACTAAAATCAGGCTGTTTCTAAAGATAATTTGTGCCTTTTAAAGCTGTGAGATAGATTTACATACAATGGAGGCAGTACATGGAAATTTATCCCATTCCATATTCATTGTGGATATCTTGAAAACCAGACTGGTCTGCTGTGCCCCAAGGACTGGATTGAGAACTCCTGCTCTATTGGATATCCCTATTCCCTTCTTCTTCTCTGGTTTTCCTTTTAGTTGTATTCTTTGGTCTTGTTTGTTCATGCTTTCATTCCCATGTCTGCTCCTTGTAATTGGTTTAAAACCAATTTGTCCAGTGGAGGAGAGGCCTAGTGGTTAGGGTGGTGGACTTTGGTCCTGGGGAACTGAGGAACTGAGTTTGATTCCCACTTCAGGCACAGGCAGCACCTTGTGACTCTGGGCAAGTCACTTAACCCTCCATTGCCCCATGTAAGCCGCATTGAGCCTGCCATGAGTGGGAAAGCGCGGGGTACAAATGTAACAAAAAAAAAAAAAAAGAGAGAGAGAATTATTGATTTGCCCCTAACATAGATAATAGTGTCACATCATATTGGGCCAATAAATGAAATGTCATCTACACTGGACTTTTGGACATCTTTTACCTGAACTTTGTTTTATTGATGGCATATCTCTCTATATAAAAAGCAACATCAACGTTCTATGAAGCCTCCAGCCGGAAGTGTGAAGGGGGCGAGATATCCGGTTTCCCTATGAGTGTCTGCCCCGCCCTCTCTGTAACACAGTCAGTGAAGGAAAACAGCAGAGCACGAAATCAATCGCTGGCTCTGTTAACAGTGAAGGACTCAGAGGGGGGAGGGGAGAGAGGCCAGAGGGCACGGACACACACACTCCCACATGCACACAGAACAAAACCTTGCTAGCCCCCGTTTCATTTGCATCAGAAACGGGGCTTTTTTACTAGTTTTAAATAAAGCTGTTTGATAAGCTCCAACCAGTTTTTCAATCTGCTGCTTTTTTGGTCCACACATTGTTAATTTCATAGTCATCCTATTTCCATACTCACAGTCCCCAACCACCATCACTCAGCTGCACAGAGCGCAGGTAGCGGATCATCTCCTTTCTGTAGGCCTCGGGCAGTGATATCTTGGCAACATAGCAGGTAATAAGGAGACCTGGAGCACAAGAGAGAGTCTCTTAGTACAATCAAAATGCAATGCTTCATCATCTCCAATACTGCCCCATTGGTATGAATTATAGATTCACTTATGCTGGCAACGCAGTCATTACTCCTGGGGGAGAATTCTGAGCTTGCGGAAGCAGTGAATCTCTTGGATTCCTCCAACACCCTCATTGATCGCTCCAGCAAAAGGAAGCAGCAAACAGCTGCACATTAGGCCCCCATTCTTCTCCTCAGCCATTCTTGGTTCAACTGCTCATTTAAACCATGTGGCTACAGGGGTCCTGCATGGTTCAAATGAGCAGTCAGGCCCAAGATGGCAGGAGAATGTAATCTAATATGTAGCCATTCACATTCTCTTGCCACATGATTGTGGGGAGTAGGGCCAAAAAAAAAAAAACGTTGTGTGTTCTGTGAAGGAAGAGAGGGCTAGGAGATATGCCTTAGGGAAGGGAAGCAGAGCAAGCAGAATCTATGCTGGAGTACAGGAAGAGAAACAGTGGGAGCTGAGGGTATGTGCTTGAGGAAGGGGAAACAAAGAATGAAAGGATAGTGCTTGTACTACATGTGGGGAAAGGGAGGGAGACAACAAGGAGAGAGGACGTGTGTCAGAGGAAGTGGGGGGTTTAAAATTTGGAGACAGATGGTACTTTGCCGGGAGTCACAAAAATATTGGGGGGTGAGGTCAAGAGATCTGTAGAAGGAAAAGAGCATGCTGAAGAGTAGAGACAGAAAGAACAGGGGCAAAATAAACTAGGGGTCAGAAAAAGAAAGTTGGAATGATGGGTCAAAGACAGAAATCTGGGAGGTGTCTATTCTTAAGATAGGTAACAGAAAACTGGGGGCTAAACTTACCAAGGGAGGGGAAGCGGTTTCATAATAAGTTATGGTACGAGAGAGCTGGGGAGGGTGGAGCCTGGACAATGATACTGTTATAGAGGGTACAGACTGAGGAGGAAAAGGGCTGCAGGTATATTTCAGGCCTGTGAGAGGAGTAAGGCTCTATATGATAGGGGAATTCTGCCCCTAAAAGTTTTCAAATAACAATATGCAAAATTTTGCAGGATGTAAAAAAGTATGTGCAGAATTTTCAAAAATATCACGCAGAGTTCCCCTAAGAATTTAGAAAATACAGCCTGGGTTTCACAAGCTATAAAAACCACGAGCAGATTGAAAAATCCACATGCCTGGGAAAAAAGCAAATCTACTCATCTATAGCAGTATTCCTCTGAAGAAGGCAGAACATATATTCTCACGTATGGGTGATGTCAGCCAATATTGTGATCAGCTTGCTGTGTTTCTAGCTTGTTTATTGATATCTGTTAACCTGAGTACTAGATTTAAAAACTGCCAGAAAGTATTAGATCTCTTTTTCTTTTCCTTAAAGTGTACTGAGCCCTCCCCCCACCTGTTTTTTTGTAGACAATTTGTAAAGCTTAGGTGTGGCTAAAGCTTCTGTTGAGAGACCTGCAGGCAACCACCAGGTCTCTTCTTGACTCCTCCCTGAAGGAAGCTCACAGATAAGACTTGTTCTGGCATTATTTCTGGTTATCCCTACCTTAGAGCTGTGGTTTTGGGGATTTCTGGTGCATTTTTTGCCTTGTCTCCCCCTAATCCCAACCAGTTGTGTAGATTAAGTGGTTTAATACAGTTCTAGAGATAGGTTTTACAGCAAACACATTTCACAGGTTTTAAGTTTAAGCCCACCCACCCTGCCCCTCAAGCCACCCACCCCAAGACTGACACTTCCTACGAACATAGCTTTCCTAAATGCACTACTTATCACAAATTAACTCCACCCAAATTACAACTGCTTCTGAAAAGTAAACCATTCATTATCACAGTATATCCCCAGCCTTTTACTCAGTATCAAGGGCTTCCTGCTCTAGATAAAAAGGACCACTGTTAACATATCCATTGGTTGCTATTATCATTATATATCACATAGGATACTAATCTACCTTCTCTTCCTTCCTTAAACTTGTTCATCAAGCTTCTCTCACTGTTGGCAGTACCGTATTGGCAGTATAATCAAAAAATCATTGTTAATCTGCTATACCCATAGATCAGGATCAGATTTATTCTAGGTCTTATTTTGCAAGATTAATCTATTGAATTAGGTCTACAACCAACCGGTACATCCGGAAAAAAAAAAACACAAATACCCTGAAGGAAAAAGCTCAATCACTGAATTTCAAATAGTCAGATACATACATTGAATTCCACCCACACAGTAAATCTTAAACAGGTTCTCAGTTCTTACCCTAAAACTATACATTAATTACCTACCCCCTATATCCCGTAGAACAGGAGTAGGAGAAATAACAGGTAGTTGTGTGACAGGCTACGTATTTTATTATCACAAGTACAACAGCCCCTACATTTGGAACTATGGTAAAGAAACAAAGAACCCCTAACGCTACTGGTTTCAGTACAGTTTCTACTACTGTCAAGACCAAACCCTTGGACCAAGACAAGATTCTGGTTTCATGTGATAAATGTACATACATTGAGTACCTTATAAAAGAAGTACAAGACTAAGAAAAGAAGTGGTAAGACTAAGAACATCTGGGACAACCAGAACTTTGACCCAGAGAGAAAGGTCAAAACATTGAGGACTTCCAGCAAAGGAGAGAAGATCTTGGGCAGACAGAGCACAGCTGGAAGCAGGTCACCAAGTCCCACAAGATCAATCCTCCAACACCACCTTCTATTCAGCTAAAGAATTGGTTCACAGCCCTGGAGGTAGAAGAGCTAGAAACATCTAAAAAAACAGGAGGAAACAATGACCAAAAAATGCCATCACAGCCGGACAATTGGCCCAAAGAAACTGAAAGGTAGTGGTGGTTGGAGATTCACTTCTCAGGGGTACCAAAAGCGCCCATACTGCCGGCCAGATATGTGTGTCCAGAGAGGTGTGCTGTCCTGCCAGGTGACAAGTTTCGCAATATTGTGGAAAGATTGCATAGAATCATCAAGGCCTACAGACCATGCTCCTATGCTACTCATCCATGTTGGCACAAATGATACAGCTAAGTATCCTACTGAACGTATCATATGAGACTTCGTGGCGTTGAGTCAGAGGGTTGAAGCATCTAGGTGCGCAGGCGATGTGCTCATCGATCCCTCCCTGTCGAAGGTAAAGGTCGAATGAGAGAAGCTCCGCATCTTGAATGCATAGCTGCGGGTTGTGCCAACGAGAGTGCTTGGTTTTGTAGACCACGGGATGATTTTCCAAGAGGTACTGAGGCGGTGATGGTGTCCATCTGTCAAGGAAGGGAAGGAGTGTCTTCAGTAACAGGCTGGCTAAAGTACTAAAGAGGGCTTTAAACTAAAATTGATGGGGATGAGTATAAAAGGCCACAAAGCCATAATTAACCCCAAGGAAGGTAGGGCATCTAATGCCTCTATAGAAGTGAATAAAAAGAGTAAAATCCAGAGAGCCTTGTATACCAATGCCCGTAGTATGGGAAACAAACTTCTAGAACTTGAGGCTACAATGATGGAAGCAGACTTGGATTTAGTGGCATTCACGCAGAACCATGACTGGGATGTTGCTATACCTGGCTATAATCTATTCAGGAAGAACAGAGTAGGAAAAAAGGGTGGAGGTGTGGCTAAGAATGATATCCAAGTGACAGAACTGCAGGACATGTGGGGTATGGAAGAAGCGCTGTGGGTTAAACTGGAAAGAGGGAAAGGAAAATGTATCTATATCGGAGTGCTATACAGACCTCCCTCACAGTCGGAGGAAATGGACAGGGACTTAATTGAAGACATCTGCAAGATAGCTAGGAAAGGGAAAGTACTACTGATAGGTGACTTCAATACGACAGATGTTGATTGGGGTGTCCCGGCTGTGGGGTCGTCTAGAAGCAAAGAATTGTTCCGGCAGTGGGTGACGGAACCGATGTGGGATGGAGCTGTTCTGGACCTGGTGCTTACAAATGAAGAGTATGTTTCTGACGTCAAGGTGGCGGATCATTTGGCATCTAGTGATCATCGTATGGTATGGTTCAATATTAAAACAGAAGAGAGGGCTCACTCGAGATTGAAGGTCCTGGATTTCAAAGGAACTAACTTTGCCGAGATGGGAGAATTTCTCAAGGAACAGTTAGCGAGATGGGAACAGCTGAAGGATGTAGAACAGCGATGGACAAGACTGAAAGGAGCTATATTAAAGGCAACTAACCTTTATGTTAGAAAATTACATACAAGTAAGAGGGAAAGAAAGGGGAAAGGGAATGGGACTTAATATACCACCTTTCTGTGGTTTTTGCAACTACATTCAAAGCAGTTTACATATTATATACAGATACTTATTGTACTGGGGCAATTGAGGGTTAAGTGATTTGCCCAGAGTTCTCTCTGATACTCGAATGTAGTAGCTAAAAAGATAAGGGAAAGGAGGCTAGCCTTTGCACATTATAAAACGACTCAGAAAGATGAAGACAGGAGAGAATACCTAAATAAGCAAAGAGAAGCTCGAAAAGCTATCAGGAAAGCGAAGCAGCAAATGGCGGAAAAGATAGCTAATACGGTAAAATTGGGAGACAAGACCTTTTTCAGATATGTGACAAGAGGAAGTGCCATAATAGCACTGTGAGGCTGAAAGCTGAGAGATTGTTTTAGCTGTGTGTTCACGAATGAAAGACCGGGGGTAGGGCTGCAGATAACAAAGGCTAAAGGGGATGGATGTATGGTAGATCAAGACCTGTTTACGGAGGACTGTGTTCGTGAGGAGCTTGCCAAAATAAAAGTAGACAGAGCGATGGGGCCTGATGGGATACACCCGAGGGTGCTTAAGGAACTCGTAGAAGTTCTGTCGGCTCCGCTGACGGACCTCTTCAATGCTTCCTTAGAAACTGGAGTGGTCCTGGTGGACTGGAGAAGGGCGGATGTGGCTCCTTTGCACAAGAGTGGAAGTAAGGAGGAGGTTGAGAATTACAGACCTTTCAGTCTGACCTAATGGAAACGCTTCTAAAGAGGAGGATGTGACATTTCTTGAACTACATGGAATGCGGGACTGGCTTCACTAGTGGCCAGTCGTGTCGGACGAATCTGACTGTCTTCTTCAACTGGGTGACCAAACAGTTGGATGTGGGAGGGGCGCTTGATGTGGTATACTTAGATTTCAGCAAAGCCTTTGACACGTTTCCGCACGGGCGACTGATAAATTGAGTGCCCTCGGTGTGGGACCTAGAGTAACTGAATGGATAAAAAAAATTGGTTGAATGGTAGGAGACAGAAGGTGGTGGTAAATGGAGCTTGCGCTGAAGAAAAAGAGATCATCAGTGCAGTACCGCAGGGATTGGTCCTAGGGCCGGCTCTTTTTAACGACTTTGTGAGCAATATTGCGGAAGGGCTGTCTGGTAAGGTTTGTCTCTTTGCGGATGATACTAAACTCTGCAACAGGGTGGACACCCTGGAGGGTGTGAATGACATGAGGAAGGACCTAGCGAAGCTAGAGGAATGGACCAATATTTGGCAACTAATGTTTAATCCCCCAAAATACAGGGTCATGCACTTGGGTCGCAAAAATCCGAGGGAATGGTACAGTTTAGGGGGTGTAGTGCTGCAGTGTGCGAAGGAACAGCGGGACTTCGGAGTGATTGTGTCTGACAACCTTAAAGCTTTCAAACAGGTAGAAAAAGCGACGATCAAAGCCAGAAGGATGCTTGAGTGCATAAAGAGAGGCATGGCCAGCAGGAAAAAGGAAGTGATAGTGCCATTGTATAAGTCTCTGGTGAGGCCTCATTTGGAGTACTGCGTGCAGTTCTGGAGACCTCACCTACGGAAAGATATAAACAGGATGGAGTCAGTCCAGAGGGCGGCTATGAAATTAGTAAGCGGTCTTGAATGCAAAAATTATAAGGACAGGCTTATGAACCTCAACATGTATACGCTGGAAGAGAGAAGGGAGAGAGGAACGTTTAAATATCTCAAGGGCATTTATGTACAGGAAGAGAGCCTTTTTCAAATGAAGGAGAGCTCTGGAATGAGGGGGCATATGACAAAGTTAAGAGGGAATAGGCTTAGGAGTAACCTAAGGAAGTATTATTTCACAGAAAAGTGGAGGTGGTAGAGTCGAGGACTGTTCCAGAATTTAAAAAGGCATGGGATAAGCATGTGGGATCGCTTAGGAACAGGAAAAATTTGGGGTTACAGAGGATGAGCAGACTGGATGGATCATATGGCCTTTATCTGCTGTCATGTTTCTCTGTTTCATCTGACAAAGCTTGGTGCAGACACTACCACAATCACTATAAGCCTTTGGCAGCATTACACAGCAAAGAGCACACAACTTGAACACACAGAACCAGCAGTACAATATCAAAACTAAAACAATACAGCTCCTAGAGAAGTGTTTCCCAAGTCCAGTCCTGGAGTACCCCTTGCCAGTCAGGTTTTCAGGATATCCACAATGAATATGCATGAAAGAGATCTGCATATAATGGAGGCAATGTATGTAAATCAAGTTCATGCATATTCATTGTGGATATTATGAAAAGCTGACTGGCAATGTCACTTAGCTGTGGTTGAATTTATTTAGGTGAGGTCTTTCTTGCGTTGGAGCTCAGCCGGAACCCTTCAGAGGATAATTTCTCCAGATTTCTTCTTCCTCCTAAACCTCACTTATAAAGAAAATAATCAGGGAAGAAAAACCTTACAACTCCCTGGCTTTTTCAGGCGTCTGACTCCTCTCTGGTGGACATTAATCAGTTCTCAATACTGTGGCCACACTCTCTAATTGAAGTAAAATAGTTAAAGGAGGACTCACTTCACAGCCTATTTCTCACTGTCAATTCACCTATTCTATAAGGCGGCCGGAGATTTACACTCCCTTCAGGGATCTTACACAGTAACACATCCCATATTCAAATCCATCTCACAGACTTCATTATAAACATAACATTCCCTGCACGCTATCAGATCAGATCTGGAGAATATAGCATACTCATACAAAAACAGTGCTGGATTTTCTTTAAATCTGCAGTCTGATTCCAAACACTGTACTGAACTCAGAACTCTCACCAACAACACACACCTTTCCCACAGACACAGCTTAATGGCTTCTTTCTTCAAATCACAGATTCACCTCTCAGTCCTTCCCCTGATTCTGAGTTAAAATCCTTACACACTTTTCCTGACACCCTTATAGTTTCTTTCACTTAGTATAACTACCAGCAGAAATCACAGTCTCTCAGAACCTGAGTCTCAACTGTTTTCCCCCCTATTCTAAAAAAGATAGGCAGCCATTGTCCACTTAATACCGAGCATACAGACTCTCATTCCACCTTCCGTGACCTTAAATTCCCTTAGAACTTAACCATTCCTTCACTGCATGCAAGAACATACCTTTCCTCCACTCCAAACCAAATTAAATATGGTTGAACTTTCTCACAAGCTTTCCATTAGTACGTGTTTTCTCGCCCAGAACATCAGTTTACCTCACATGTATTCAGAACACAACCATGTAAAGGCAGTCTGGTTCATTTGAGTACTCACTTCTCAGCTCAAATCATCTCATTTTCACTCACTTTTACTATCCAAGTACCCTTTTCCAAGTCACATTTCACTTTAACTCATAAAATCATTCTTGTTAAAAATGAAAATTAATAAACAAATTGAAATAGAAACTCATAAAATCCATGCCTAATTCTTTACTTTTCACACCACTCATGCATATGTTTCTCTGTCTCACTCTCCATGTTCAGCCAGCTCTTTTTTTTTTTTAGCTCACCCAGTCTCCCTAGCAACTCCCCCCCCCTAGAGGAACACCTGACTCCCTCAACCAATCAGCTTGTCAGCTAAAAGACTGGTTTTTTTTTTTTCTTGTCTCGGAACTGTTTAGAATCTGGGCTGTCCCAACCCCCACAGAAGTAAATGCAAAACTTCCTATACAGAGAATTTCAAAGTCAATTTAACCTGACTTGTACCCAAAACCAGAAAGGAAACATTTTATAGTACAATCCCCACTTAATCATGGTTTATTTCTTGAGAAATAAAACCATATTTAAGAAACATCTCGCACTTTCTTCAGCTAACTCTATTAATAAATTCCCAAACTAACTTTAAACCTTTTCCAGCCAGAACCATCCACCACAACCCTGGAACAGCCCCCCCAGAGCCCCATGAAAAAACATTTAATATATGTTACTGAGGCAGCCTGGGCAGCAAAAGAAGTCATATTAATTGGTGTTTAAAGTTTGGTTCAGTCCTGCAAGTAGTGGAGGAATGTCATCTGTTTTTAATTGCTCAAGAAGTCTAGCTTTTGCTAGACTAAAGGTTAGAAAGGTCAGTGAGAAAAGAAACTCTGTCCCTTTTTGAGTGATGGATTGCTAATGCTACCACATATGGATACCATTATGAGCCAGGCAGACTGTAGTTTAAAAGGATTAGTTTGATGCTTGTTTAGAAGAAGAGAGAGTAATAATTCTAAATAATTCTAGAGAGTTAGATTTTGTCTTATAAGGAATTCTGATTTCTGCTTATTTTAGAATATGTTTTTATTCTGTGTAATTAGTAAGTTCTATTTCTATGTAGAATATTCTTTTTAAAATCCAGTTACATCTTTGACTGACTTTTCAAGTGAAGCTTTGTCTGCAGTTTAAGGAGGTCAGCATCTGGTTTGAATTATCACAGTCCTAGCTAGTTTTGTGTGTGAAGCTAATAGGTGAAAGAGGTCAGGAAAAGTCTTGATTAATTATAGGTAAATGTAAGACTGGCCCCTTAGCCCCTCAATGAACCTAGTTATGAAGTTAGCTGAGAATTTAATCATAATAAAATGCTAAGAGATACGTGCCCAATTGTCTAGTGTGAGAGGCCCCAGGTCATAGGTCAGTTAGGAAATATTAAATCTATGTAACTGATATTTTGAATATATGTGCAGAGATGATTGGTTCAGACAGGGTAATCAATCTATTCTTTACCATCTGGAAAGTAAGGGGGGCTAGGGGTTTAAAACTGTATATAACTGGGAGCAGAAGCAGCTTACGTCAGAAGAAGGAGAGGAGCTAAGAAGAAGAGAAGGAGCTGAGACAGAAGCCAGAAGATCCAGAGAGAGCTGAGAAAGAAAGAAGAGACTTAGTGCTGATGTCCTACTTTGTTTGCTGGCAAATAAAGAAGATTTCTCCCTCATTCTGGTGTGTGCTGTTTGACTCCTGAAGTACCACAGATTCTGCTAACAATAGTGGTATTCCTGCAACAATTCTTGGTGTCAGAAGTGGGATCCCGAACCCTGCATCAATTTCTGGCACCCAACTGACTGAGGAACTTAGCCGGGTATGTATTTTGTATTCTGTATTCTGTATTGTAATCCTAGCTAGGAAACTGTAAACCAGCCCCTCAAAAATTGAGGGAAGGGGAGTCTGATCAACTCTCAGCGAAGGCCTTAGTACCTCTAGTCTAGTGGAGATTAGTAGGGAAACCACCAAAGCTTATCTGTATCTGAGAAATCTGAAATTGTTGGGTGGGATTTTTTGTACAGTATGTGTGTGATGCATGAATGAATGTTAAATGAGTGTGGACTTCTATAGCTGCGGTTTCCAGTTAACGCGAGTTCAACTGGCCAGCAACGGAAGGAAGCGATTGTTGTTTGTTTACCTTTTTTGTCTCTGGATTTGTGGACCCCCTACCACACTTCCAAAAATTCCCTCCCTTTTTGTGTGTTGTAAGCATTATGGGAGGGACATCATCTAGACAAATTGCTACTCTCCCCTAGATTGTATGCTTAGAACTTTAAGAAAGGATTTTTAGTCAATGATTATGGACAGACTTTAAGTTAAGTACTCTAAGAACCTTGTGTGAAGTTGAGTGGCCATCTATGGGAGTGGGGTGGCCCCCTAGTGGCAGCTTAGATATTGAAGTAATCCGGAAGGTCTACAGCATAGTTGTAGGAGAACCAGAATATCTTGAACAACTCCCCTATATAGATTCCTGGGACAGCCTTGTGACTGACCCTCCCTCTTGGTTGAAAACTTATATGGGATCCCCAGTGAAGTCATGTTGGGCCGCGTTCAAAGAAAGATTATTAGAAAATCTAAACTGGAAGAGGGAAAGAGCCCCAGGAAGCCTACCACCCAATGGGTGGCTTCCGCCCCTACCCTGTCCGAGAAACCCATACTCTCTGATGACCCCTCAGATCTGAGCCACCACCTTATGGCCCATTGTTGGGGTTCCGTGCCACCCCTAGAGATCCACGGCGTCCAGCCGAAGCCTCTCCAGCACAGGCTTCTCCGGATAGTTCCTCCCCTTCTGTGCGAACCCCGCCACATCCTAGTTGGACTTTTCGTCCAGCCTCTACCCTCCTCTGCCACATCCTTCCCTGCTAACCTCCAAGACCCGCTTTGGGCTCCACTCCCTGACTCCTCAACTCCCGACAGCCCAGCCTCTCCCTCTAGTACCCCTCCCCACTCATCAGGGGCCCGGCATCCTTTTCAATGGACTGAATCACCTGTGACCACCTCTCAGTCTATGAGTACCCCTCCCATCCCTCAGGGGTTCAACACGCCTCCCTGAATGGGTTAGACCCGCTGCAATCACTTTGAGCATGATAGGGGGGTAGCTCCTAGCTCTACCTCAGGTTCCATTCCCACCTCCTCGAGAGTTCTGCCCCTGCGTCAGGTAACCACCACTCGACCAGATCCTAATAATGAGGGTCAGGTTATGCAGGCACAGGCCTACCAGTATGTACCCTTCACAACCACCGATCTCCTGAATTGGAAGACGCATTACCCCTCTTATAGTGAAAAGCCTCAGGCAGTGGTGGACCTAGTAGCTAGCATTATGGCCACCCATAACCCAACCTGGACTGATTGTCAACAACTTCTCCTGACCCTCTTCACAACTGAGGAGAGGCGGAAGATTTTACAAAATGCTGAGGCCATCACGTGAGCGCGTGTCCCCAAGGGGATACAGGACCCAGAGGAATGGGTTAGAACTCGGTTCCCTCGCGCAGCTCCAGCTTGGGATCCAAATAATGGACAGCACTATGACCTGTTGTCTGGCTATTGCCGGGACTTGCTGGAAGGTATGAGGAAAGGCATAAAGAGGCCCATTAATCTGGCCAAGGTCTCTGAAATTCTCCAAGGGGCAACTGAATCCCCTGGGGCCTTTTTAGAGCGCTAATTGAAGCTTACAGAACATACACCATTTGACCCTGAGGCACAAGAAAACCAGAGAATGGTGAATAGTGCATTGGGGGCCCAGAGTATCCAGATATCCGGAAGAAGCTGCAGCGTCAGGAGGGATTTGCAGGGATGAATACCACCCAGCTAATTGAGATCGCAACAAAGGTTCTCGTTAATAGGGATCAGGAGATGCGCCGAGAGGCTGACCGGAAGATGCAGAAGAAGGCTGACCTTTTGGCGGCAGCCATTACTAATTCCACCCTTAACTTAGTTCGACGACCTCTAGCCAATGGGAAGCCAAAGTGGGACCCCGGACCGCCAGCTAGGCCCCGAGGTTCCTTCAATCAATCCCGGCCACGAGGGAGAATCCCAGACCACGATTGGCGAGGATCAATGCGCCTACTGCAAGGAAAGAGGGCACTGGAAAGATGAATGCCCCCAGCGGCGCCAGGGACTGAGAGGGGACCAGGAGATCGAGAAGCCGAGGCCGAGTTCGAGAGGGAAGGTATGGAGCCTTCTGAATCTGACATCATTGGGATAGCCGAGATGGCAGAATGGGATGAATAGGACAGACCGGGTTCCTACAAATTGGGCTCCCAGGAACCCATGGTCAAGCTAACCATAGGGAGCCGCTCAATTCCATTTATGATTGATACAGGAGCTGAACATTCTGTTGTGACGGAGCGATTAGCGCCTGTGTCTGGAAAAACTGTCCGAGTGGTGGGAGCCACGGGGGTGCAGAACCGGAGGCCCTTCCTGACGACCCGTAGATGCCAATTAGGCTCACACACAGTCACTCATGAATTCCTGTATATGCCAGACTGTCCAATCCCTTTGTTAGGCCGGGACCTGCTGTCCAAGCTTAGGGCCCAAATTTCCTTTGACTCAGATGGCCAGACTTTAGTCTCCTTTCGGCCCCCGACATCTAGCCCTAAGGGTATATTGAGTTTCTGCTGCCCCCTAGAAGAAGAATGGCGGCTGCATCAGTCGCATGGCCAAGTTGACCTATCCCTGGCCGACAGCTTCCAGGTCAATGGGGTATGGGCAGAAGATAATCCCCCAGGGTTGGCCCGAAATATTCCCCCTGTTCATGTAGACTTACTTCCAAGTGCCCGGCCAATCCATCTTCGTCAATACCCAATTCCCCGAAAGGCTCTGGAAGGGATTCAAGCACATCTGAATCGTCTGTTATCCCATGGAATTATTCGACCTTGCCAGTCTCCATGGAATATGCCACTGTTGCCAGTTCAGAAGCCAGGGACTGAGGACTACCGGCCAGTCCAAGACTTACGAGTGGTCAACAAATCCACTATTTAATTACACCCTGTAGTGCCTAATCCATATGTCCTGCTGGGATTGATACCTTCTGGAGCTACCCATTTCACAACACTGGACCTAAAAGATGCCTTCTTTTGTATTCGGGTGGCCCCCGCCAGTCAACTGCTTTTCGCCTTTCAATGGGAAAACCCAGTAACAGGACGGAAGCTTCAGTATACATGGACCCGCCTGCCACAGGGGTTCAAGAACTCCCCCACCATTTTTGGGACTGCCCTAGGACAAGACCTTAAGACTTTTAAATCAGAGCCTTCCAGGCAAGTTTTACTCCAGTATGTAGATGACCTCCTGATTGCAGCCGTGACCCAGGAAGAGTGTTTTGAGGCTACCAGAGAATTGCTGGAGTTACTCTTGGATGCAGGTTATAAGGTCTCACGCTCGAAGGCCCAACTCTGTCAGTCAGAAGTGAAGTATCTGGGCTTCTGCATTTCCCAGGGAAGTCGGAGACTGGATGTCAGTAGGAAGCAAGCAGTTGCTGCAATTCCCCAACCCAAGTCCAGAAGAGAAGTTAGGGAATTTCTGGGAGCAGCCGGATTCTGCAGAATTTGGATTCCAAATTTTGCACTGATGGCGAAACCCCTTTACCAGGCTACAAAGGGGGGTGAAAAGGAACCATTTGAATGGGGACCTATTGCTCAACAATCTTTCATCGCCATAAAGAAAGCCCTACTCCAAGCCCCTGCGTTAGGCCTTCCTGATGTGGAGAAACCTTTCTCACTGTATGTCCACGAGCGACAGGGGGTTGCTCTGGGTGTGTTGACCCAGATGATGGGATCCTGGCAGAGGCCTGTTGCATACCTGTCTAAACAGCTGGATGGAGTGGCTAAAGGATGGCCAGCCTGCATGAGGGCTATTGCAGCAACAGCCTTACTGGTTCAGGAAGCTGACAAGTTGACCTTGGGGCAAGAACTGGTTGTTAAAGTCCCCCACGCAGTTCTCACCCTCATGGAGTACAAGGGCAACCACTGGTTTACAAATAGCCGCATGGTTAAGTACCAAGCCAGCTTATGTGAGAATCCACGGATACACCTGGAAACAGTGGCTACATTCAATCCCGCCACTCTTTTGCCAGCATCTGAGGGACCACCAGATCATGACTGTATCCAAACCATGGATGAAGTGTACTCCAGTCGACCAGATCTTAAAGATGTTCCTTGGAGGGACCCAGATGTAATTTATTTCACAGATGGAAGCAGTTACGTGGAGAATCCAAGCGATTGGCAGCTATGCTGTGGTGACAGAGGACACGGTGATAGAAGCAAGGGCCTGCCCCAAGGAACTTCAGCCCAGAAAGCAGAACTTGTGGCCCTCATACGAGCTCTGGAGCTAAGCATGCAGGACTAGTGACCAACATTTTATACTGATTCCAAGTATGCTTTCACAACTCTACACGCTCATGGAGCTTTGTATAAGGAAAAGGGACTCATAAATGCTGCAGGCCAACCTGTTAAGTATGGACCTGAAATACTGCAGTTGCTAGAGGCTGTTTGGGCCCCTAAAAAGGTAGCTGTCATTCACTGCCGGGGACACCAAAGGATAGATACTCCAGTGGCCCGAGGGAACCGCCATGCTGATCGGTGGCCAAGGAAGCTGCTCGAGGACCCCCGTAGGTACTGTGACCCCCCCTGTTCCAAATTCGACTGCAAGAATGGACGCCTATGTACACCCAAACGGAAGAGAAATGGGCTCAAGAAGAAGGTGCAGTAAGGAGACCTGATGGCTGGTTACATCTCCCTGATACCAGAGTTCTGGTGCCACGCCACCTAGCTTGGCCGGTAGTGTCTCAAGCTCATGACCTGTCACACTTAGGAAGACAGCACTAGCCCGCCTACTCAGTCGAGTAGTGGTGCTGGAAGGATTGGATAGTCTGGTTGCCACTGCATCTGCCCGATGTACTCTCTGTGCCCAGAATATGCTCATCAGGGACCCCGTATTCCACCAGGAGTTCAGTCTAGAGGACTAACACCCTTTGAGTCCCTAGTCATAGACTTCACAGAAATGCCCAGGAGCGGTAGCTCCGATACCTCTTGGTAATGGGTCTGCACTTTTTCTGGGTGGGTGGAAGCATATCCTACAGTCACTGAGAAAGCCACAGAAGTAGCTCGAGCCCTCCTAGGGATGTCATCCCAGGTATGGACTGCCCCTTGCCATAGGTTCAGATAATGGTCCCGCCTTTGTTGAAGCCACACTTCAGGCCCTGTCCCGCGCATTGCGCATTACCTGGAAATTGCATTGTGCCTACCGTCCCCAGAGTTCAGGGCAGGTTGAGCGAGCAAAACAGAACCTTGAAAAATAGCCTAGCAAAGATTTGTCAGAAAACCCAACTGAAATGGCCACAGGCACTGCCACTAGCCCTCTTCCACCTCCGATGCACCCCAACTAAAGGACAGCCCTTTCTCCCTTGAAATTGTGTATGGGAAGCCCCCAGCCATTTTGCAGGGAATTAAGGGAGACATAGGGACTTTAGGGTCTGCCCAGGTGCAGGAGCAGGTAGCCCTTTTGGGCCGGATCATTTCCTGAGCTTCAGTCTTATGTGAGAGAAATAAACCCTGTCCCCTTCCAGGCTCAGGTACATTCCTTCCTGCAGGGGATAGAGTTTGGGTGAAAGACTGGAGGCTCCAGCCTTTGGGGCCCCGGTGGAAAGGACCTTTTACTGTTTTGCTTTCTACCCCTACAGCTGTGAAGGTCGCAGGGATAACTCCATGGGTCCATTGGTCTCGAATCAAGTCTGCTGATCAGACTGAGCCCAGTACGGATCAGACGGAGCCTAGACAGTGGAGAGCAGAAAGTGATCCAGCGGAGCCATTGAAGCTGCGCTTGACCCCGAACCAAAGAATCTACTAGCTGAAAAGAAGGGTCAACTGCATACTGCAGGAGCTGCTGGACTTCGGCTGCATACTGAGACTCTTTCTTGCCTGATTCTGGCTTTCCTGGAATTTGAGAGCTTGATCCTTGTCAGTTGAGGTTCTATCCCAACTGGTATAAGAACTCAAAGACTGAGAACATTTATATTAGAGTAATCTGTGACTAGCACAGACTGTTGGAATATTATTGCTTGATTAGTTTGCTGTATTGTTTTAGATTAGGAAGAAAGAAAATGGTAGTAATTTGGGTGCTTTTGTTGCTTTCTACTCCTTGTTCCTAATACCCAACTCGCTCCAACCTTTGGCTACACTCTGTCCAGGAACTAATTAGCCAGGCAAAGATTACTTCCCCTTGTATTGTGTGTTCCCGATTTTCCTCCTTATACCACAGATGTCCCAGCTGTTCCTGTCCCTGTGCCCGCTTACAGCTCTTATACCTCCCTACTTTTCGAGTTCAGGCCCTTGGAGTCAGGATTATACTTGGTGGTCCTTTTATAATGCTACCTCCCCCTCTGAATCTTCTCTAAGGCCAGTCTTTACGTCTCCCTATCCAGCTTCTGGAGTGTTTTGTTTAACAAGAACATCTCAACTGTTCTTCCCATTTCCTGTAACTATACCAATGTTCTCCCAGAGAAGGGGGAATCTGTGTGGGTAGTCTCTCCAGGTACTCCTATGTGTCCCTACTACCATACCTGCAGATTATGACCCAGGTGATTATCTGGCTCCTAACCGTACCACTGAGAGGACTATAGTGTCCCAGCTTATTTTCTACTTCCATAAGTCCCCGGGGTATGAGAGTTATAACAAATGAGCAGCCTGTGCCACAATTGGGGATTGGCACCTATGGTGTGCAAAGTCTCCCATTTCGTCTTCGTTCCCCCTGGGATAGGGGCTCGCATTATGGGCATCCTTAAGTACCTTGTCCATCCTGAGCCAACATTTATTGGGAACTTCCCTCACCCTCTCCTTGGTCATTACTGGCTCTGTGATAATGTCCTCCACATGATTCTTCCCCCACGTATGATTTTTGTGTATTGGTAACCTTGAATTATTTTCCTAAAGTTATTCCTCTTCTCAGGCCACCATCCCCGTACCGCTCTAAGCGAGAGGCCTTGTCCTTACCCTCCTCCGTTGCTACAGAGGATGAGGCGATTGAATTAGCCCTTCAGTACATCAATTCTACTTATCCTCTGACTAAAAAGAGACTTGTGGCCCTTTCTGCCACGGCCTGGATTCCAATTGGGGGCCCGGTAGCGGGTATCACTGAACTAGGTATGGCTACCCGGCGACTTCAGTCCCTACTCCATGTTTTAGTCCATGAGCTGAACGTGGTAGTCAATGCATTGCAGGATCAAATTAATGAATTAAGTATAGTTTCTCGGTATAACCGTATGGGCCTTGACTACCTCTTTGCAGCCCAGGGTGGCCTCTGCACAGTGCTCAATTCTTCAGAGTGCTGTACCATTGTCATAAATAGGACGCATGTATTAGGCATGCCATGGATAATCCTACAGTTGGCCAGTCTTAATGTGGAGGATTACCGAGGAGGATTAGACCTTACCTCCTGGTGGGATACGTCCCTTGTTCATTTCCCTAATAGTCCTAGTTTTAGCAGGATTGTTGTTTTGTTTCCTGGCCTCATGTGCTTCGGCAGTATGCCGTCGGACCTTAACGAGTAGGGTAATGGTGATTCACAAGTCTATTCCTAGACGTTATGCCCCAGGAGGAGGTATGGAGTTGGGATCACTATAATCTCCAGAGTTTGAGTAGTGAGACTTATCTCTGCATAAGCTGATTTTAGTCTCAAAGGGGGGAATGAGGCAGCCTGGGCAGCAAAAGAAGTCATATTAATTGGTGTTTAAAGTTTGGTTCAGTCCTGCAAGTAGTGGAGGAATGTCATCTGTTTTTAATTGCTCAAGAAGTCTAGCTTTTGCTAGACTAAAGGTTAGAAAGGTCAGTGAGAAATGAAACTCTGTCCCTTTTGAGTGATGGATTGCGAATGCTACCACATATGGATACCATTATGAGCCAGGCAGACTGTAGTTTTAAAAGATTAGTTTGATGCTTGTTTAGAAGAAGAGAGAGTAAATAATTCTAATAATTCCTAGAGAGTTAGATTTTGTCTTATAAGGGAATTCTGATTTCTGCTTATTTTAGAATATGTTTTATTCTGTGTAATTAGTAAGTTCTATTTCTATGTAGAATATTCTTTTTAAATCCAGTTACATCTTTGACTGACTTTTCAAGTGAAGCTTTGTCTGCAGTTTAAGAGGTCAGCATCTGGTTTGAATTATCCACAGTCCTAGCTAGTTTTGTGTGTGAAAAGTCAGGAAAAGTCTTGATTAATTATAGGTAAATGTAAGACTGGCCCCTTAGCCCTCAATGAACCTAAGTTATGAGTTAGCTGAGATTTAATCATAATAAAATGCTAAGAGATACGTGCCCAATTGTCTAGTGTGAGAGGCCCCAGGTCATAGGTCAGTTTTAGGAAATATTAAATCTATGTAACTGATATTTTGAATATATGTGCAGAGATGATTGGTTCAGACAGGGTAATCAATCTATTCTTTACCATCTGGAAAGTAAGGGGGCTAGAGGGGTTTAAAACTGTATATAACTGGGATCAGAAGCAGCTTACGTCAGAAGAAGGAGAGAGCTAAAAAGAAGAGAGGAGCTGAGACAGAAGCCAGAAGATCCAGAGAGAGCTGAGAAAGAGAAGAAGAGACTTAGTGCTGATGTCCTACTTTGTTTGCTGGCAATAAAAGAGATTTCTCCCTCATTCTGGTGTGTGCTGTTTGACTCCTTAAGTACCACAGATTCTGCTAACAATAGTGGTAATTCCTGCAACATTACCATATATTACATAAGCAACACCAAACAAATTCTGCGTAACTGTGTGACCAAACCGACTGTCGCGTCAGGTATTCTGCTCAAGGCCATAATAAGATGTGAATGTGTGGACCGAAGACAGTGTTACAGCTTTCCAAATCTCTTCAATGGAGGCTGATTTGAAATGGACTACCAACGCAGCCACGGCTCTAACATGACCCTCCAGAGTCAGCACAGCCTGAGCATAAGTGAAAGAGATGCAGTCTGCTGTGCCCATCCTGTTTGGGTTCAAAGAAACAAAGCAGGGTAGACTGTCAATGGGCTTTAGTCCACTCCAGATGGAAGGCTAAGGCTCGACTGCAGTCCAAGGTGTGGAGTGCCCTTTTGTCAGGATGGATATGAGGTTTTGGGAAATATGTTGAGACAACTTATCAGTTAAGATGGAACTCTGACATCACCTTAGGAAGGAACTTAGGATGCATGCTTGAAGGGGGATCGATGTCTGTGCTTCTTGCTTTCCGCTCAACACATGACATTGGGTCCCTTGGTGCGGACAAGGATGCTGAATCCAAGCACGTCCTCGGTCTAGAGTCTGATGTACACTGGCATGACGGGGCCCTACCGGTGCCAAATGTCAAAGCAGGAGGAGACCCCCTTGATGTCACTGCACCTCCAGTGTCCAATACAGCTACTCCAGCCATGGGGCCTGATGCCAATGGATCAATCTTAAAAATGACAAAAGTTTCTCATGTAGGGACTTCATTTCTGCATTTTTAAACAGAGAACACAATTAGAGGTCTCACAGTCAGGGCCTAGACACAAGAGACACCAGTCAGTCCCAGAAATGACTCTGGTTGCACCTAGAGCACCTCTGGGAAACCTCTGAAAGTTTCTGCGACAGCGAAGTAAAAATATAGTCAATGCAAAATCAAAACGGCTCAATTGTGAGATAAGAAAAAATTGAAAGAGAAGAAAAAATTCCCCGACCAGTGCTCAGGAGCCACAAAAACAGAGAAAACTAACTTGATGAAAAACTAAAATAAACTAAGGGGCAAGGGAAGAAAAAGGAAAGAAATTATAAAAGATAAAATTATGTAACGCGAGGGAAAGAATTCTGAAAAAAAGAAATTTGACATGCTGAGGCAAGCTCACTAAATGCGACCTCTGTGCTCCATGGAAAAATGAAAACTGCTGGTCTTGTGTGCTGATGTTGGCCAGGAAGGCACTCGCACAGTGCTATGCTGCCAAAGGCTTCTTCAAGTGATAGAACGCCGAGTAGCATCCACACCAAGCTCCTATTTCTCACGGTACTCTGAGAAGAAGCAAAATGATTGAAAACATGACATCCAGCAAAGGTGAACTGAAGAATATTACCATCCCATAATCTTTCAAGGCCCAACCCTATCCTGTCTATTCTCAAAAGTGCTTCATGCCTAAGAACACTTAAGAAATATGCAGTCTTTCTTTCCTCTGTGTATAAATATCTTCCTTTTATATGTAGTGGAATCTTATGCAGAGCTGACCACAAAGAGAAAGGATGTGATACAAGTACCACTCTCAGGAAGTGCTGAAGGAACACTAGTCCAAGATCGGGAGGTGGGCTGGTGGTAGGGAGCGGGGATAGTGCTGGAAGACTGATACGGTCTGTGCCAGAGCCGGTGGTGGGAAGCGGGACTGGTGGTTGGGAGGCGGGGATAGTGGCTGGGCGACTTGTACGGTCTGTGCCAGAGCCGGTGGGTTGGGAGGCAGGGCTGTGGTTGGGGAGGCGAGGATACAGCTGGGCAGACTTATACGGTCTGTGCCAGAGCCAGTGGTTGGGAGGCGGGGATAGTGCTGGGCAGACTTATACGGTCTGTGGCCCTGAAGAGCACAGGTACAAATCAAAGCAGGGTATACACAAAAAGTAGCACATATGAGTTATCTTGTTGGGCAGACTGGATGGACCATGCAGGTCTTTTTCTGCCGTCATCTACTATGTTACTTGTGCTTGGAAAAGTGATTTATCAGTGAGTTATGGATGTTGGCCAGTCAGTGCCCCAGTGGGGAAATGGCTGCATCTTTATGCAGCCTCATACCTTGTCAGGAACAGATAGAGAAAAGGTTACCAAAGGGTAGAAAGTGGAGGAAGGGATAAATAAAACGAATTGTCGATTAGTGAAAAGGGCACTGGAGGGGGAAAGAGAAAAAAGGAGGTACAGCTCACCAGGGATGAAATGCACTAGCTATTCCTTCCTCCCTTTAAAAGTAAACCCACCAACGTTGATTTTTTATGTGTTAGGGCTGTGACAACAGGAGTACAAGTGAGTGCATTTGCCCTAGGAAAAAACTTTCAAAATCCTAGTTGTGGTGCTCACAAATATCAATATGCAGGGATCGACAATACCAAGATTAAGCAAAATGCATAATGTAGGGGCTAAATATATGAGTAAGACTGATGGCCTTATTTAATTCTTTTAACATGAGGAAAAAAATCTTTACTCAATACAGGATTAAAGATGTAAAAAAGCTTCTGTTGACAAAACTGAAAGGTTTGTCATACCTGTGGAGTAGGAAGAGTGGTCCCCCTAGTCTCCAGCCCAATGTCCATCCTCCTGCCTGCAAGGCCGAATAAAACCTTCATCCCCTTCAGCGCCACTCACAAGCGGTCAGTGCAGCAGAAGCAGTCTGAAAAATGCGGTACTACTGAGAAGAAGCAAAATGATTGAAAAACATGACATCCAGCAAAGGTGAACATGAAGAATTTACCATCCCATAATCTTTCAAGGCCCACCTTATCCTGTCTATTCTCAAAAGTGCTTCATGCCTAAGAACACTTAAGAAATATGCAGTCTTGCTTTCCTCTGTGTATAAATATCTTCCTTTTACATGTAGTGGAATCTTATGCAGAGCTGAACCACAAAGAGAGAGGATGTGAACAAGTACCACTCTCAGGAAGTGCTGAAAGAACACTAAGCCTCTCTGGTACATGAACGTTACTTTGGCTGAGAGATTTGCGACTTAACGCTTGGGATAGAAGAGATTATTATTAATAAATTAAAAAACAGATTATGTAGGTTATTTTTTAATACATTATTAGCTTGTTTAAATAGTCTAGTCTTGATTGTTCCAGTTATCCAGGTCTTTTGTGTCTCAGTAAGTGGAATCAACATTTCAGTCATCATGCTGTGGCTTTTCTTCTCAGGGTATGCTGTGAGGTCTGCAGTTTTATCTTTATATAGGTGAATTTTCAAACCTGATTGGCTGGAGGTTTCCTCAGGAGTACGTGGATTTCAGTGAGAAATTGAAGTGGAAAAGTCCATTGGTCTCAAATTTAAATTTTGTTTTTCCATTTGAAACTTATTAAGGAATTTTTGAAAAGTTTACAGAACCCATAGAACACAATATAAAACAAAAACAAAGAAAAAAAAACCCATAATAGTGAGATAAGTCTACAAACCATATCTACATATAACCGAGTCAACAAAATTGGTAGGTGTCCAAACCCAAATATCGAATGTACTCTGTAATGCCAGACTGCCTAGGTGCCCAGCGCTCAAGGCCTCTGCTCTAGGTGCCCAGCACTCCCACCAGGGTGCTGGTGGAGGACTTGCAGCTCATCTGCATATCCTACAGCCTTCTCCGGAGTGACACCCAGGTCCACTCCGATCCACTCAGGGCCTCCGCTCTAGTGCTCAGCGCTCCACCAGGTGCTGTGGAGGACTTGCAGCTCATCTGCACATCCTTACAGCCTTCTCCTGAGTGACACCCAGGTCTACTCCGATCCACTCAGGGCCTCCGCTCTAGGTGCCCAGCGCTCCCACCAGGTGCTGTGGAGGACTTGCAGCTCATCTGCATATCCTTACAGCCTTCTCCGGGGTGACACCCAGGTCCCACTCCGATCCACTCAAGGGCCTCCTCTCGGGTGCCATGTTTCTCTTTACATCTAATCTTCTTCCCAGTTGCTAAAGTACCTCAGTCATTTATGGCCCCTATTCACATTCTCTTCCTAGCCCTGTCCCTTCCTAATCTTTTCCCTCACCCCCTACCTCTCTCCGCTACAGGAACTCACTGCCCATCCATCGACTTCATCACCTCACCTTCTCTCCTACCCTCTTCCTCCCTTTTGGCTTTTAATCTCCGCCTCTTTCTTCCGTCCATTTTGCCTTCCCAATTCCACCTAAATACCTCTCACCTTCAACGCCTTCATGGCCACACCTCTCCTACTCTCCTCCACTCTCTTTTACTCCTTCTCTTACTCTCAGCCGGTGACATCAATCCCAATCCTGGCCCCCCTCACCAACTATTATCCCAACTCTACAGATCTCACCGCGACCTCTCTAACCTCATCTCTATTTCTCTACTCCCCTCCTCTTCTCTGCCCTTCTCTTGCGCCCTATGGAATGCCCGCTCTATCTGTAACAAACTCGCCTATATCCAGGACCTCTTTATCTCGCGTCACCTCCATCTGCTCGCCATAACAGAAACCTGGCTCTGCCCTGATGACTCTGCTTCAGTCGCAGCCCTGTGCCATGGCGGTTATCTAATTTCACATACTCCTCGCCCTGCTGGACGTGGGGGCGGTGTTGGACTACTTCTCTCTCCCTCCTCCAGATTTCAACCCCTTCTTCCACCTCAATCTCACTGTTTTTCCTCCTTTGAAGTCCACTCTATCCGCCTTTTCTCTCCTCTGCCTCTTTGAATAGCGGTCATTTATCGTCCCCCTGATAAGTCCCTTTCATCCTTTCTCAGTGACTTTGACGCCTGGCTTGCCTTCTTCCATGATCCTTCCTCCCCCTCTCTCATCCTTGGTGACTTTAATATTCCTGCTAATGATCCTTCCAACTCTTATATTTCCAAGTTACTCGCTTTAACGTCCTCCTTTAATCTCCAACTATGCTCCACCTCCCCCACTCATCAAAATGGTCACTGTCTTGATCTCATCTTCTCCTCCAACTGTTCACCCTCTAGTTTCCTTGCCTCTGATCTTCCCTCCTCTGATCACCATCTTATAACTTTCACACTTAAATCTCCTCCCTCCCAGTCTCGTCCTATCTTATCTAATTTATCTAGGAATCTTCACGATATTGACCCTTCATCTCTATCCTCCCATGTTTCAAACCTCTCTACTGTGGCACCATCCACGTCTGTCAAGTAGGCTGTTTCTTTTTACAACAATACTCTATCCTCTGCCTTAGACACTCTTGCACCTTTGATGACCCACCCTGTAAGGCGTACAAAACCCCAACCTTGGCTGACTTCTAATATCCGCTACCTACGTTCCTGTACCCGCTCCGCCGAACGCCTCTGGCGGAAATCTCGGGCCCTTGCTGATTTCTTACACTTTAAGTTCATGCTGACCTCCTTCCAATCTGCTCTTTTACGTGCCAAACAGGATTATTATATCCAACTGACCAACTCTCTTGGCTCTAATCCTCGACTTCTCTTCACCACATTGAACTCTCTCCTCAAGGTGCCCCCTCCCCCAACTCCCCCTTCATTATCTCCTCAGACCCTTGCTGAATTCTTTCACAACAAGGATCAAAAGATAAACCTTGCTTTCTCTACCTCACCACCTCTCCCTCCACTAGTCCGTTCCCCTCTCTCTCCTTCCCCTCCTTCCCTTTCCTCCTTTCCTGAAGTTACTATTGAGGAAACTACATTTCTCCTTTCTTCCTCAAAATGTACCACCTGTTCCTCTGATCCCATTCCCACCCACCTTCTTAATGCCATCTCTCCTGCTCTTATTCCTTTTATCTGTCACATTCTCAACCTCTCACTTTCCACTGCGACTGTCCCTGCTGCCTTTAAACATGCTGTGGTCACACCTCTCCTTAAGAAGCCTTCACTCGATCCTACTTGTCCCTCTAATTACCGACCCATCTCCCTCCTTCCTTTTCTCTCCAAATTACTTGAGCATGCTGTTCACCGCCGCTGCCTTGATTTTCTCTCCTCACATGCTATTCTTGACCCACTACAATCTGGTTTTCGCCCTCTCCACTCAACCGAAACTGTGCTTACTAAAGTCTCCAATGACCTATTACTGGCTAAATCCAGAGGTCAATATTCCATCCTCATTCTTCTTGATCTTTCCGCTGCTTTTGACACTGTCGATCACAGCATACTTCTCGATACCCTGTCCTCACTTGGATTCCAGGGCTCTGTCCTTTCCTGGTTCTCTTCCTACCTCTCCCTCCGCACCTTTAGTGTTCACTCTGGTGGATCCTCTTCTACTTCTATCCCTCTGCCTGTCGGCGTACCTCAGGGTTCTGTTCTTGGTCCCCTCCTCTTTTCTATCTACACTTCTTCCCTTGGTTCATTAATCTCATCCCATGGCTTTTCCTACCATCTCTATGCTGATGACTCCCAAATCTACCTTTCTACCCCTGATATCTCACCTTGCATCCAAACCAAAGTTTCAGCGTGCTTGTCTGACATTGCTGTCTGGATGTCTCAACGCCACCTGAAATTAAATATGACCAAAACCGAGCTTCTCATTTTCCCCCCAAACCCACCTCCCCACTCCCCCCGTTTTCTATTTCTGTTGATGGCTCTCTCATTCTCCCTGTCTCCTCAGCTCGAAACCTTGGGGTCATCTTTGACTCTTCTCTCTCCTTCTCTGCTCATATCCAGCAGACCACCAAGACCTGTCGTTTCTTTCTTTACAATATCCGTAAAATCCGCCCCTTTCTTTCCGAGCACTCTACCAAAACCCTCATCCACACCCTTGTCACCTCTTGTTTAGACTACTGCAATCTGCTTCTTGCTGGCCTCCCACTTAGTCACCTCTCCCCTCTCCAGTCGGTTCAAAACTCTGCTGCCCGTCTCGTCTTCCGCCAGGGTCGCTTTACTCATACTACCCCTCTCCTCAAGACCCTTCACTAACTCCCTATCCGTTTTCGCATCCTGTTCAAACTTCTTCTACTAACCTATAAATGTACTCACTCTGCTGCTCCCCAGTATCTCTCCACACTCGTCCTTCCCTACACCCCTTCCCGTGCACTCCGCTCCATGGATAAATCCTTCTTATCTGTTCCCTTCTCCACTACTGCCAACTCCAGACTTCGCGCCTTCTGTCTCGCTGCAACCCTACGCCTGGAATAAACTTCCTGAGCCCCTCGTCTTGCCCCATCCTTGGCCACCTTTAAATCTAGACTGAAAGCCCACCTCTTTAACATTGCTTTTGACTCGTAACCACTTGTAACCACTCGCCTCCACCTACCCTCCTCTCTTCCTTCCCGTTCACATTAATTGATTTGCTTACTTTATTTATTTTTTGTCTATTAGATTGTAAGCTCTTTGAGAGGGACTGTCTTTCTTCTATGTTTGTGCAGCGCTGCGTACACCTTGTAGCGCTATAGAAATGCTAAATAGTAGTAGTAGTAGTAGCAGATCTACCCTGCCGGGCAAATCAAGAGCCAGCACGCCGATGATCCTGCTCTCCCCTCCCTCCACCCACAGAACCTTAACATCTCGCTTCCAAGAAGTAACCACTGGATCCGGTGCAAGACTGCAGAGGCTGTAGGCAGCAGCAGTGGTTCTCTCTCCTTATACTTAGTCCTGTCAGCCCTACGATTTTTGCCTTTAGCTCTGCAGCTATGAAGGCATGCTGTTCCTTTCAGCTGCTCGAAGCCTTTCTAGCCTCCTGCCTCTTCTGACAGAACTTCCTGTTTCCAGCAAGGACGCTACAGAGGTTTTGGGCGATTGAAAGGAGAAGCATGCCTGCAGCACTAAAGACGAAGTCGGAGGGCTGAGAGGAGCAGGTATAACAAGAGAGAGAACGTGGACAGGGGGGGGGGAGGAGTGAGGGTTCAGGAGTGAACATAGAGAGAGAAAGGGGACCATGGGGAGGGGTAGGGAATTCAGGAGAGCAGGAAAAATTGCTGGTAGAAGGAGGGCAGAGACAGAGATGTTTGAGAGGGTCAGATGCTGGAAATAGGGGATGAAAAACACAAGGGAGACTGTGGTCATGGAGTGGAAGGGAGAAATGGTGATTACGGAGGGCAGGGGACAGCTGGTGCCCATGGAGAGGAAGTAAAGAGAAAACAGGAGGAGACTGATCGGGAAGGGGAGAAATGGTGCCCATGGAGGGGAAGGGACCTGGAGAGCAGAAAGCCAGGAGGAGATGGTCATACACTCTCTTTCAGACAGGCGCGCACACACACACTTTCTCTCTCTCTCACACACACAAAATACTACCTCCTGTACTTTTACAAGAGAAACAGAAGCAGGGAGAAATGTATCTCCTCCTTCCTTGACTCTCTCTCTCTTTCAGACAGATGCATACACACACACTTTCTCTGTCTCTCTCTCACACACACACACACACATACATACTGTCACTCTCTCTCTCTCTCTCTGAACACACTCTCACACTCTCTTTTTCAGACAGGTGCACACACACTTTATCACACACTCAAACAAAATATTACCTCCTGTACTTTTACAACACAAACAGAAGCAGGGAGAATTTTATCTTCTTCCTTTTCTCTCTATTTCAGACAGACGCACACACACACACACTTTCTCTGTCTCTCTCTCTCTCTGAACTCACTCTCACACTCACACTTTTTCTCTCTCTCTTACACACTCACTATGTGTGTGTCTCTCTCTCTCACACACATACATACACACACACACAATATTACAACAATAAGGAAATTACATTTCACAAATAAAAAATGTTGCCCCTTTTTAATGGGCTTAACGGCTTGCATTAACAAATAAGAATTGATGGTAACTCATCTTGAAGATTAGCAAAAAATCTTGCCTGTTTCTCTGTGTGTGTCTCTCTCTCACACACACACTCTCTCTCTCTCTGAACTCACTCTCACACTCTCTCTCTCTCTTTCAAACAGGCGTACACACATAGACTTTCTCTCCCTCTCTCACACACTCACTGTCTCTCTCTCTCTCACACACAGAGACAAAATATTACAACAATAAGGGAATTACATTTCACAAATAAAAAATGTTGCCCATTTTAATGGGCTAAACGGCTTGTTATAGTATAATGCAGCTGTTTGAAAACGATGTGAAAAGCCATTGACCAATTTGGAACTATAAAATGAACTGTTTCTGAACTTTGAGCTGAACTTTGGAATGATAATCAGGGGTAGTGCTTTAGGCTCGTTTATTTT
Source organism: Microcaecilia unicolor (assembly GCF_901765095.1). Lineage (NCBI taxonomy): Eukaryota > Metazoa > Chordata > Amphibia > Gymnophiona > Siphonopidae > Microcaecilia > Microcaecilia unicolor. Next base: position 132,753,686 of record NC_044037.1, read on the forward strand.
GAGAAAGATAAGATTGCCCTCAGAAGAAGGAGAAGGGTTAAAGTTGTCTGAGAGATTGTTTTTTTCTCTCTCTCTCTGTTTTGCCAAGCCCTGCAAAAGAGAGACTTGACAGATTGTTGATCCAAGTGCTTTACTGAGGGGGAGAAAAGGTGTGGAGTGCCTTCTTTTGGGGATTTAACCAACCCCCTGTTACAGAGTATTGTGTCATAGGGGAAAATTATCTATACCCAGGATTATTGAGGATTATTTCTTTTTTAAAAGCCAGACTGACATCTCAGACTGGAACTCAGGATTGGGATTGCAGTAGTATTTTTGTTGTTGTTGTTGTTTGCTGTGTATTTTGAGACCTGTTTTGCAGAAGCCACCTATCTAAGGACAGGGAAAGACTTCTTATCACCTTCTCCTCAGCATTACAACCAAGTAACATTCTACAAATTGGTGACAGATGTGGGATCAGGTGAACTCCATCTCACAGAACCCAGCGGAACAAGACCCCAAGGATTTTAACTAAAGTGATTGTGAGTGGCCTCCTGAGATAAGCTTACCTAAAGAGAGCACAGCTGATGCTGTTAGAAGGTAAAAGCCTAACTGGGGAAAGCATCCACGTGAGGGTCAGGCTATTAAAAGCCTCTCTTTGGGAAAATCTGAAGAATGCAAGCAAACAGGAAAAACCTCCATGTGGAAAGTTCAATCAAAAAAGGAGCAGAGAATGGATAATGGACACTCCAACAAAGGAACTGGTGCTTAACAGATACTTTATTCAGAATTTGTACAATAGGACCTGACACAGTCCGTGTTTCGGCGTGATGAAACGCCTACTTCAGGGGTCACACAAAATTTCTAAAAACATATAAAAGAAATAAAATTATACAACCATATCAACAAACAATCCTATTGTATGTATCACACATAAAACTACTTGTAAAATATGTATTCTTAAAGATAAAAATAGAATCTTTAAAAAATATATAAAAACATTAAACATACAAAATAAAAGGATTTGTATAAAGACCCACACGTATGTGCAAATATTAACACGTGTAATAAACAATAAAAAGCTGCATTTGTAGGCATCAATAAATCAACCAATAACTACAATGTGCATAGGATCAATGGAAAGCAGATGAAAATAACATTCAGAAACTAATGAAAAAGAATCGTAATGTCAAACAAACGTTACTACCATTAAAAGGAATACATAGGTGAAAAAGGATCTCCCCACAACAACTGTACAAAAAAACTTGTAAGACTCACCGAACAGAAGTCAATACGTATAACTGTCAAAAGACCTCCGTTCTGAAACCAAAAGAAAATATGTGCTGAGAAAGAAACTAAGGGCCCTGTTTACTAAGCCGTACTACAGGCCTGTTAGTGCTTTTAGCACGAGCTAACCATTAGCACACGCTGTGTAGGCGCCCACAATATTCCTGTGTGTGCCTACACAGTTAGCGTGTGCTAATTTTGTGCACGCACTAAAAACGCTAGCGCACCATAGTAAACAGGACCCTAAGTAACTAAAACAAATTGTATATGTGTGCTGAATAGCGAAAGCTACATACCTGTAGAAAGAATTCTCCGAGGACAGCAGGCTAATTGTTCTCACTGATGGGTGACGACCGCGACAGCCCCTCGAATCGGAGATCTTTCCTAGCAAAGACGTTTGCTAGGCCTCGTACGCGCACGCACATCGGGCATGCGCGACCGTCTTCCCGCCCGAACTCGCTCGTGTTCGCCAGTCCAGTAAATAGCAAAGACAAGGGAAGACACAACTCCAAAGGGGAGGTGGGCGGTTTTGTGAGAACAATCAGCCTGCTGTCCTCGTAGAATACCCTCTACAGGTATGTAGCTTTCGCTTTCTCCGAGGACAAGCAGGCTGCTTGTTCTCACTGATGGGGTATACCTAGCCCCCAAGCTCACTCAAAACAACAAACCTGGTCAATTGGGCCTTGCAACGGCGAGGACATAACTGAGATTGACCTAAACTTATTCAACTGAGAGTGCAGCCTGGAACAGAATAAAAATGGGCCTAGGGGGCTGGAGTTGGATTCTAAACCCCGAACAGATTCTGCAGTACCGACTGCCCGAACCAACTGTCGCGTTGGGTATCCTGCTGTAGGCAGTAATGCGATGTGAATGTGTAGACAGATGACCACGTCGCAGCCTTGCAAATCTCTTCGACAGTGGCTGACTTCAAGTGGGCCACTGACGCTGCCATGGCTCTAACACTATGAGCCGTGACATGACCCTCAAGAGTCAGTCCAGCCTGGGCGAAAACGAAGGAGATGCAATCTGCTAGCCAATTAGAAATGGTGCGTTTCCCGACAGCCACTCACCTCCTGTTGGGATCCAAAGAAACAAACAATTGGGCGGACTGTCTGTGGGGCTGTGTCTGCTCCAGATAGAAGGCCAATGCTCTTTTGCAGTCCAATGTGTGCAGTTGACGTTCAGCAGGGCGGGTATGCGGACGAGAGAAAAATGCTGGCAAGACAATTGACTGGTTCAGATGAAACTCCGACACCACCTTTGGCAAGAACTTAGGGTGAGTGTGGAGGACTACTCTATTATGATGAAATTTGGTATAAGGAGCATGAGCTACTAGGGCTTGAAGCTCACTGACTCTGCGAGCTGAAGTTACTGCCACCAAGAAAATGATCTTCCAGGTCAAGTACTTCAGATGGCAGGAATCCAGTGGCTCGAAAGGGGGTTTCATCAGCTGGGTGAGAAAGACATTGAGATCCCATGACACTGTAGGAGGTTTGATGGGGGGCTTTGACAAAAGCAAACCTCTCAAGAAATCTAACAACTAAAGGCTGTCCCGAGATCGGCTTACCTTCCACACGATAATGGTATGCACTAATCGCACTAAGATGAACTCTTACAGAGTTGGTCTTAATACCAGACTCGGACAAGTGCAGAAGGTGTTCAAGCAGGGTCTGTCTAGGACAAGAGCGAAGATCTAGGGCCTTGCTGTCACACCAGACGGCAAACCACCATCATAGAAAGAAGTAACTCTTCTTAGTGGAATCTTTCCTGGAAGCAAGCAAAACTTTGGAGACACCCTCTGAAAGACCCAAGGAGGCAAAATTTATGCTCTAAACATCCAGGCTGTGAGAGCCAGGGACCGGAGGTTGGGATGCAGAAGCGCCCCCTCGTTCTGAGTAATGAGGGTCGGAAAACACTCCAATCTCCACGGTTCTTTGGAAGACAATTCCAGAAGAAGAGGGAACCTTATCTGACGCGGCCAAAAGGGAGCGATCAGAATCATAGTGCCTTGGTCCTGTTTGAGTTTCAGCAAAGTCTTCCCCACTAAAGGTATGGGAGGATTGGCATACAGGAGCCCCCCCCCCCCCCCCAATGCAGGAGGAAGGCATCCGACACCAGTCTGCCGTGGGCCTGAAGTCTGGAACAGAACTGAGGGACCTTGTGATTGTTTTGAGCGGCAAAGAGATCCACCAAGGGGGTGCCCCACACTTCAAAGATCTCGCGTTCCACTCAGGAATTGAGTGACCACTCGTGAGGTTGCATGATCCTGCTCAATCCGTCGGCCAGACTGTTGCTTACGCCTGCCAGATACGTGGCTTGAAGAAACTTGCCGTTCCAGCGAGCCCAAAGCCACATTCTGACGGCCTCCTGACACAGGGGGTGAGATCCGGTGCCCCCCTGCTTGTTGATGTAGTACATGGCAACCTGATTGTCCGTCTCAATTTGAATAATTTGATGGGACAGCCGATCTCTGAAGGCCTTTAGAGTGTTCCAGACCGCTCGCAACTCCAGAAGGTTGATCTGTAGACCTTGTTCCTGAAGGGACCAACTCCCTTGGGTGTGAAGCCCATCGACATGAGCTCCCCACCCCAGGAGAGACGCATCCGTCGTCAGCACTTTTTGGGGCTGAGGAATTTGGAAGGGACGTCCCAGGGTCAAATTGGACCGAATTGTCCACCAAGGGAGAGACTGAAGAAAACTCGTGGACATTAGGACTATATCCTCTAGGTCCCCAGCAGCTTGGTACCACTGAGACACTAGGGTCCATTGAGCTGATCTCATGCGTAGGCGGGCCATGGGAGTCACATGCACTGTGGAGGCCATGTGACCGAGCAATCTCAACATCTGCCGAGCTGTGATCTGCTGAGACGCCCGTACCCAAGAAACAAGGGACAGAAGATTGTTGGCCCTTGCTTCCGGGAGGTAGGCACGAGCTGTCTGAGAATCCAGCAGAGCCCCTATGAATTCGAGCTTCTGAACAGGAAGAAGGTGGAACTTTGGATAATTTATCACAAACCGTAGTAGCTCCAGGAGTCGAATAGTCATCTGCATGGACTGTAGAGCTCCTGCCTCAAAGGTGTTCTTTACCAGCCAATCGTCGAGGTAAGGGAACACGTGCACTCCCACTCTGCATAGAGACGCCGCTACGACCACCAGGCATTTTGTGAACACCCTAGACGCGAAGGCGAAACCAAAGGGTAGCACACAATACTGAAAGTGCCCTGTTCCCAGATGGAAACAAAGATACTGCCTGTAAGCTGGCAGTATCGGGATATGAGTGTAAGCATCCTTTAAGTCCAGAGAGCATAGCCAATCGTTTTCCTGAATCATGGGAAGAAGGGTGCCCAGGGAAAGCATCCTGAACTTTTCTCGGACCAGATATTTGTTCAGGGCCCTTAGGTCTAGGTTGGGACACATCCCCCCTGTTTTCTTTTCCACAAGGAAGTACCTGGAATAGAATCCCAGCCCTTCTTGCCCGGGTGGCATGGGATCGACCGCATTGGCGCTGAGTAGGGCAGAGAGTTCCTCTGCAAGTACCTGCTTGTGCTGGAAGCTGAAGGACTGAGCTCCCGGTGGGCAATTTGGAGGCTTGGAAATCAAATTGAGGGAGTGTCCCTGCCGGACTATTTGCAGAACCCACTGGTCGGAGGTTATGAGAGGCCACCTTTGGTGAAAAAATTTTAACCTCCCCCCAACCGGCAGATCGTCCGGCACAGACACTTTGACTTTGACTATGCTCTGCTGGAGCCAGTCAAAAGCCCGTCCCTTGCTTTTGCTGGGGAGCCGCAGGGGCTTGCTGAGTCGCACCCTGCTGACGACAGCGAGCGCGCTGGGGCTTGGCCTGGGCAGCAGGCTGGCGAGAGGGAGGATTATACCTACGCCTATTATAAGAATAGGTAACAGTCCTTCTTCCACCATAAAAACGTCTACCAGTTGAGGTAGATGCTGAAGGCGCCCGGCGGGAGAATTTGTCGAAAGCGGTGTCCCGCTGGTGGAGCTGCTCTACCACCTGTTCGACCTTCTCACCAAAAATATTATCCCCCCGGCAAGGAGAATTCGCAAATCGCTGCTGGATCCTATTTTCCAGGTCGGAGGCACGCAGCCATGAGAGTCTGCGCATCACCACACCTTGAGCAGCGGCCATGGACGCGACATTAAAAGTATCGTAAACACCCCTGCCAGAAATTTACGACACGTCTTCAGCTGCCTGACCACCTGCTGAAAAGGCTTGGCTTGCTCAGAAGGGAGCTTATCCACCAAGTCCGCCAACTGCCTCACATTATTCCACATATGAATGCTCGTGTAGAGCTTGTAAGACTGGATTTTGGCTACGAGCATTGAGGAATGGTAGGCCTTCCTCCCAAAAGAATCCAAGGTTTTAGAGTCTCTGCCCGGGGCGCCGAAGCATACTCTCTAGAACTCTTGACCTTCTTAAGGGCCAGATCCACACCCCAGAGTCGTGAGGCAACTGAGTCCGCATCAAACTCAGGGTCCACATGGATCCGATACTGGGACTGTTCGATCTTCTTGGGAATGTGGGGATTAGTTAGCGGCTTCGCCCAGTTCTCCAGCAATGTCTCTTGAAGACATGATGCATAGGTACTGTGGACGATTCCTTTGGTGGCGAAGGATAGTCCAAAAGCTCAAACATTTCGGCTCTTGGCTCATCCTCCGTAACCCAAGGGAAGGGAATTGCCGTAGACATTCCGGACAAAGGCCGCGAAAGATAGACTCTCGGGAGGAGAAAGCTGTCTTTCAGGGGAGGGAGTGGGATCAGAAGAAAGACCGTCAGACTCCTCATCCGAGAAATATCTAACGTCCTCCTCTGCTTCCCACGAGGCCTCACCATCGGTGTCGGACACTAGTTCATGAACCTCTGTCCGAAGCTGCGCCCGCCTCGACCTCTGAGGCTCTCGCTTAGAGCGGCTGTCGAGGAAGGCTGGGGAGTCCGGTACAGGCGACGAACTGAGAACCTGCTCGGGACGCGGAGGCGGTACCGGCTTCCAGGGTACAAGCAAAATGACACCGGCCTGAATAGAGGGTGAGCGGTCCTCCCGGCGTCGATGCTTAGTGGGTGCTGACTCCTCAGCGACCCAGAGTCGGTACCATGTCGGAAGGTGACCGTGCTGATGCTTCTTTGCTTCACACAAGCACGGCACCGAACCTCCCGGTACCGACGAGGACGTTGTCGAATCCAAGCGTCGTTTCCTCGGGGCCAGGTCCAAAGAAGGTCGATTCCAGGGGGAGCTGTACCGCAGGAGCCCCTCGAGGCAGGGGGAGACCTACTCGAGAGCTCACCTGCCACCAGCAGGGGAATGGACACCTCTCACCTGCACTCCGGACGAAGCTCCACCCTCGACGACATCAGTACCAATGATGATCTCGGTACCGTAGACACTGGAGCAGCCGTCGATGACCTCGGTACCAGCCGACGTCGATGCACACCGGCCCATGACCTCGATACTGTGACCGTTGAAGCCGAGGGCCCCGAACAGAAACGTTCACTGGGCCAATCTCGCGCCTGAGTTCTCTTTTTAATAAACAACAGAGAGTACAGGCCTGAGGACGGTGCCCAGCCCCCAGACACTGAAGGCACGAAGCGTGCCTATCAGTGAGCGAGATAGCCCGGTTGCAACGGGTGCACTTCTTGAAGCCGCTGGAGGCTTCGTGACATGGATGGAAAAATCATGCCGGTGAAATCAAAAATTCGCGATGATGGCAAAGACACCAAAAATAAAGGGAGAAAAAACCCGTACGTGCGGCCAACAGGGGCCGCTAGCGAAAGCGAAAGGAAAACTTACCACGGGGAAAAAGAACTGGAAAATCAGGAAACATATTCTTTTTTTTGTTGTTGAACACGGCGAAGGATAACAAGAGAAGACTTCCCGAAACGGAAGAACGAAAGGAAGCGCGAGGGTCTCCTGATGGCACAGAACGACGGAAAAAACACAGCCTTTCTGAGCGCGGAAAAAAGGAGACTGACAAACACGAGCGAGTTCGGGCGGGAAGACGGTCGCAGCATGCACGATGTGCGTGCGAGGCCTAGCAAACGTCTTTGCTAGGAAAGATCTCCGATTCGAGGTGGCTTGCCCGCGGACGTCACCCATCAGTGAGAACAAGCAGCCTGCTTGTCCTCGGAGAAAATACAGTATCGAATTCCAAATGAGAGATGACCCCGAAGTAGGTGGTAAAAAAATGAACAATTAACATAAAGTAGTATTATGTTTGCTCTGAAACAAACGTGTATGTATCTCTAAAAGCTATTTTAAAAAACGGGCACTATGAACCGTGTTGAAATGAAAAGCAATACCTAAAAGAATATTTAAATGAATAAATAAATAAAACGCTAAACAGATCTGGAAGCCCATATATGAAACAACAAATGTATGGAAAAAATGACAAAAACCAAATATAATGAACTGCATCCAACCATCTGAAAAAACTGAAAAATGAAAGATATAAAACTGTAATATGGAAAGCAGACTCAAGTGCTAGCAAATAAAAATATATTAAAGGACTGTGAACCATTGTTACATGTACAAAAAAAAAGAAAATGTTTTTGTAGAAATAAAAATAACCATATAACAGGGCTAAAAAAATATGTGTAGTATCAAAAAATATACATATCATAAAAGAGCCAGCTAATAATACAGAACCCTGAAGGATTTAGGCAAACGAGCACTGCGAGACACAAGGAAATTAAAACTGAACCGGGACTTTTATGCGGATCCATAGAAAAACAAAAACATGATAAAATGAATACAGACATACAAAATATGAAACGCCAAATATGAAGACCACATCTGACACTGTAGAAAATTTAAAAAACTATATTGAATTACACACCAGATAGGTTTATGTAAAGCAGAATGTGGCTCTGAGAAATAAAAATATCGGAGAGCTGGAAACGCTCAGTGTATACAAGGCAAAAAGGTGAACACAGGATAAAAAACAAGCTAAGTGTGTGTTTGGAGACAAAATACCGATCCCCTTGGCCAAAAAAAAAGGTGATACACAAATGGAGATGAACGAAAACGGAGCAAAAAAAAAAAAAAAAAAAAGGAGACGCTAAACGGAGGGGAATATGCTGATAAAAAATTAGATCTAGTAGTAAATAGAGCTAAATTATGATTGTTTTAAATTATGATTCTTTTTCATTAGTTTCTGAATGTTATTTTCATCTGCTTTCCATTGATCCTATGCACATTGTATTTATTGGTTGTCTTATTGAATGCCTACAAATAAGGCTTTTCGGTTGTTTATTACATGTTAATATTTGCACATACATGTGGGTCTTTATACAGATCCTTTTAGTTTGTATGTTTATATAACATTTTATATATTTTTTAAGAATCTCTTTTAACTTTAAGAATACATATTTTACAAGTAGTTTTATGTGTGATACATACAATAGGATTGTTTGTTGATATGGTGTATAATTTTATTTCTTTATATGTTTTTAAGAAATTTTGTGTGACCCCTGAAGTAGGGCGTTTCATCACGCCGAAACACGGACTGTGTCAGGTCCTATTGTACAAATTCTGAATAAAGTATCTGTTAACACCAGTTCCTTTGTTGAGTGTCCATTATCCATCCTCTGCTCCTTTTTTGATTGGAAGTCTGAAGAAGCCACCCTTGATTGTGTTTGTTTTGTTCCAGGTATCAGGCAGGATGGATCTGAAGGAGGTATTTCAATGGATGGTTGCGCAGTTCCAGAAGCAGCAGGAGACCTCGCAAAAGGCCTTAGTGGACGCTCTCACTGCTCTCCAAACACAACAACCGCTTCTGGATTATTGCAGGAACACCTCAAAATGTCCAGAGATAAACCCTCTACACTGGGGGCATCATCCCCAGATACTAAAGCGACAGCCAATTTGCGGCAGGACCTGCAACAATTCAATCCTTTCATACTGAGGAAGCTCGGAGATAAGGACGACTTGGATGACTTTTTTTGTACTTTCGAAAAGAGTTGCCTTAGCGTAGGTTGGCCCGCAGGAAAGTGAGCTGTAAGACGGGAAAATTAGGTTCTTACCTTGGTAATTTTCTTTCCTTTAGTCACAGCAGATGAATCCATTAACTGATGGGTTGTGTCCACCTACCAGCAGGTAAAGATAGAGAACACTGAAAACCCATAGTGCTCTACGAGACGGCTAGCTCCATCTGCCTTCAGTATTTGAAAACTTACCAAGCAGAGTGTAAATCCTCAAAGTAGAATAACATGAACTTTCCTCACAGCGAACGAATGCCCCAGAACGGGAGCAATAACCACACAAAGGAGGGAACGATCTCAACCTCCTGAAACAGAACAGAATCCTGAAGACTGTTTTCCAACTTCTCCCAATGAGGGAACATATCGCAGGAAAAAAATGAACAAAAGAGTCAGACAGGGAGGGATCTTGGATTCATCTGCTGTGACTAAAGGAAGAAATTACAAGGTAAGAACCTAATTTCCCTTCCTTGTCATCAGCAACAGATGAATCCATTAACTGATGGGAGGTACAAAAGCAGCTCCTAGTTAGGGCGGGAATATGATACTCCCCAAGCAGAGCACTTGCGCTCCAAACTGTGCGTCCCGCTTCGCTGCAACATCCAGCCTGTAAGGCCGGACAAAGGAGAGCTGAGAAGCCCAAGTAGCCGCACTACAGATCTCATGAAGAGAGAGTGCTCCTTTTCAGCGCCCACGAAGAGGAAATCGCTCTCGTGGAATGCACTTTAAACGCTTCAGGCGGAGACCTCCCTGACAGCAGATACGCAGAAAAAAATGACTTCTTTGAGCCAATGGGCTATAGTGGCCTTAGACGCCGGAGACCCTCTTCGAGGATCTGACAACAAGAAAAAAAGGTGATCAGAGGTCCTGAAGTCACTTGACATTTGCAGATACTGCAAGAGAGCCCTGCGAACATCCAGAAGATGTAACTGCCCAAAAGATTCTGGAAACTCCTCCCTAGAAAAGGAGGGCAGATAAAAGGGCTGGTTTAGGTGAAACACAGGAAGGAAAGCACAGAACGTACCGTTACTCCAGACTCTGAGAACTGCAGAAAGGGGTCTCGACAGGACAGAACCTGGAGCTCAGACACACGTCTCGCCGAGGTCATGGCCACCAAAAAGACTGTCTTTAGAGTCACACCCTTCTCCAAAGCTTGCCTCAACGGCTCGAAGGGCGAACACTGGAGAGCCTTCAACACCAGCCCCAGGTTCCAAGCCGGACACGGCAGCCACACTGGCGGACGGAGCCGGAGTGCCCCTCTTAGAAATCGGGCAATGTCCTGATGAGCGGCCAGGGAAAGTCCAGAGACCTTCCCTCGAAAGCATGCCAATGCTGCCATTTGCACTCGCAGGGAATTGAAGGCCAAGTCTTTTTGTAAGCCATCCTGCAAAAAGTCCAGTAATAACGAGACTGTAGCCCGCGTGGGTGTGATCGCCTTTGAAACACACCATGCCTCAAACTGGCACCAGATCCGAGTATAAGCAACGGAAATGGACCGCTTGCGGGCCTGCAATACAGTGGAGATGACTTTGTTAGAATAGCCTTTGTCTCTCAATTGTGCCCTCTCAAGAGCCATGTCGTAAGACCAAAGCGGCAGGGATTCTCCATGGGCACCGGTCCCTCAACAGGTTTGGTACCAGAGGCAAAGGAAGAGGGGCCTCCACCAGCATCCGCCGGAGGTCCGCGTACCACAGCCGCCTGGCCCAATCCGGGGCAATGAGAATCACCACTCCTTGATGTAGCCGAATTCGCAGGAGGATTCGCCCTATCAAGAGCCAAGGAGAGAACACATACAGGTGGCCAGGGTTGAGCCAAGGCATCTCTCCGTCTGCTGAAAAAGCACAGGAGTTTGGCATTTGCGCTTGACGCCATTAGATCCGCTACGGGCGTTCCCCATTTGACACAGATCTGAAGAAACACTTCATCTGCCAGTTCCCATTCCGCTGGGTCGATTTGATGCCTGCTTAGAAAATCGGCTTGCATGTTGCTCTGACCTGCTATATGCGCCACAGAAAGAAGCTGCAGGTGTAGCTCAGCTCAGTGGCAAATCTGAGCAGCCTCCGCGGCCAGTGCTCTGCACTGAGTGCCGCCCTGACTATTTATGTAGGCCACAGCTGTTGTGTTGTCCGACAGAACTCTGACAACCAGCCCCTCCAGAGCCTTGTGAAAGGCCAGAAAAGCCTGGAATATCGCTCTCAGTTCCAAGCGATTGATGGACCACCCCGATTCCGCGGGTGTCCACAGACCCTGGGCATAGCTTCCCTTGCAATGTGCTCCCCAGCCGACCAGGCTGGCATCGGTTATCACCAGGCACCAAGAAGGAAGCTCCAGCAGCATTCCTCGCCACACCATGCTGTCGGAGAGCCACTACTCCATACTGAGCCGGGCCGCAGGGAGCCACGTTAGTCTGTGTTGATAATCCTGGGTCATTGGAGACCATCGTTGAAGCAGGGCAATCTGCAGAGGTCTCAAGTGCGCTCTTGCCCACGGCACTACCTCCAAAGTGGCCGTCATCGACCCCAGCAGCTGGACAAAGTCCCAAGCTCGCGGGCGAGGCATCCACAGGAGCAGACGGACCTGATTCTGAAGCTTGCACCGCCTTTGGTCTGACATTGCTACCTGGATGTTTCACCGTCACCTGAAACTCAATATGTCCAAAACTGAACTCCTTATCTTCCCTCCTAAACCAACCTCTCCCCTTTCCCAATTCTCTATTTCTGTTGACAACACGCTCATTCTTCCTGTCTCATCTGCTCGCAACCTTGGTGTCACCTTCGACTCCTCCCTCTTCTTCTCTGCCCATATTCAACAGATTGCTAAAACCTGTCGTTTCTTCCTTTACAACATTGCCAGAATTCGCCCTTTCCTTTCTGAACATGCTATCAGAACCCTCATCCACACTCTCATCACCTCTCGCTTACACTACTGCAACTTGCTTCTCTCAGGTCTTCCACTCAGCCATCTCTCTTCTCTTCAATCTGTTCAAAATCTGCCGCACAACTAATATTTCGCCAAAGTCGTTATGCCCATATCAGCCCTCTCCTGAAATCACTTCACTGGCTCCCTATCCTTTTCCATATACAATTCAAGCTCCTCTTGTTGCCCTATAAGGGCATTCACTCTGGAGCCCCTCACTACCTCTTCACCCTCATCTCTCCCTACACTCCTTCCCTAGAACGCCGTTCACTAGGCAAATCTCTCCTAATTGCACCCTTCTCCTCCATCGCTAACTCCAGACTCCACTCCTTCTATCTCGCCGCACCTTATGCCTGGAATAAGCTTCCTGAGCCATTACGTCTAGCTCCATCCCTGGCTGCCTTCAAATCCAGGCTAAAGGCCTACCTGTTTGATGCTGCTTTCCACTCCTGACTTGTAACTTTTATCTTATCCTTATGTGTCCTTCTGTCTGTCCTTCCCTTATCCTTTTAGGTCCTGTCTGTTTATCCTGATTTAGATTGTAAGCTCTTTTGACTAGGGACTGTCTTCTTCATGTTCAATTGTAAAGCGCTGCGTACGACTGGTAGTGCTATAGAAGTGATTTATAGTATTATAGTAGTAGAAAGACAAACCCCGAGGCCGTGTCGAACCGGACCCCCAACTATTCGAGAGACTGAGAGGACGTCAGGTGACTTTTGGGTATATTGATGACCCAGCCTAGAGATTGCAGTACTGAGACCACTCTGGCTGTGGCCAGACGACTTTCAACTGCTGAATCCGCTCTGATGAGCCAGTCGTTGAGGTACGGGTGAACCCGGATACCCTCTCGCCTGAGAAAGGCAGCTACTACCACCATTAACTTGGAAAAGGTGTGGAGAGCTGTGGCGAGGCCAAAAGGCAAGGCCCGAAACTGGAAATGTTTTCCCAACACCGCAAACTGGAGAAACCGTTGATGCGGGGGCCAAATAGTAATGTGCAAGTAAGCTTCTTTTAGGTCCAGAGACGCAAGATATTCTCCTGGCTGTACCGCTGCCATGACGGAGCGCAGGGGTTCCATGCAAAAATGTTGCACTCTTAGTGCCTCGTTGACTGACCTTAAGTCGAGGATTGGTCGGAAAGACCCGCCTTTTCGAGGCACCACAAAGTAAATGGAGTAGCGACCGCAGCCGCATTCGGCGGGAGGCACAGGGATCACCGCTCCGAGGTGCAACAAGACTTGCAAGGTCTCCTCTACCGCCGCCTGTTTGACGGCAATACTGCATCGGGACTCCAAAAGCACGTCTCTCACCGGGGCACCGAATTCCAATCGGTAACCTTCTCTGATCAGGTCCAGGACCCAATGATCTGAGGTAATCTTGATCCATTCCTCGAGAAAGAGGAAAAGGCTACTGCACGAATAGAGGAATGGACCGGCGCCCCGCCATTGAGGGGGCCGTCCCTGAACTCCAGGCCTTGAACCGGCCGCTGCGGAATGCTTGTCCGAGTGAAAGGAGTTCCTCTGCTGAAAATGGGCATGTTGAGAAACCCCAGCAGAGCACCCCGGGCGATACCTGCGAGCTTCACGGAAGCGAGGTCTGGAAGAGGAGGGCCATACAGAACCCTTGGAAGAAGGCCTCGGCCTATCCTCGGGTAACCGCTGGGGCTTAGGGTCCCCCAGGTCTTTCACAATTTTCTCCAGCTCCTCTCCAAATAAAAGGTGGCCCCAAAAGGGCAGCTTCACCAGCCTGTGCTTAGAGGCAATGTCAGCCGCCCAATGCCGTAGCCATAGAAGGCGGCAGGCCGCAACCGCCACAGACATCTGTTTAGCCGAAGCTCTGACCAGATCATAGAGGGTGTCAGCCAAAAATGACAGGGCCGACTCCATCCGCGGTGCAACCTCAGCAAGGGACTCTGCACCATCCGCAGGCTGCTCCACTGCCTGTTGTAACCAAGAAAGGCAGGCTCAGGCAGCATAGGAACGGCAAACAGACGCCCTTAAGGCGAGGCCAGACATTTCAAAAGACCGTTTCAACGCAGATTCAAGCCGCCAGTCCTGCATGTCTTTCAGGGCAACCCCTCCCTCTATGGAGAGGGTGGTCCTCTTAGTCACCGCAGTGACCAAAGCGTCCACTTTAGGCATCCACAAAGGGGCCAAGTGCTCCTCACTTAGAGGGTAAAGCTGACCCATAGCCCTGGCCACCTTCAAAAGCCCATCGGGTTCAGACCACTGAGTTGAAATAAGCTCTTGGATGGAGTCATGCACAGGAAAGGTTCGAGCAGGCTTCTTAGTACTCACCATCCTCAGATTACCAGAGGAGGCCTCGCCCTTGGCAGATCATCAATCGAGAGGGCCTGCAGGCGTCAGAAATGGAGCGCTGGCAGCTCATCACGGTAGAAAATCCTCACCGCATTGGGCTCATCAAGATCCAGTGGCAAACCGGCACCTTCCTCTGGCTCACAGACCATGAGGCCCTGCCAGAACCCTCAGATCCACACCGCCAAAACACGGAATTTACCCGTCTATGTTTAGCGTTCTTCACAATGCTCGGGGAAACAGCCATCCCGGGCCATCAACACCCGGGGGGATACCAGCAGCAGCGCTAGTCAGACACCTGCAGCAAGCTCTTTTCAGCATGAAAGCTTTATGCATTAAAAGCACAACTCCGGGGAGAAAACTCACCCTGACCCTCCGTCTCCGAATCAGGAGAAACGGGAACAGGAGTCTCCTCTGGTAGCCTCTAACCGAGGCGTCCCCTGCACTCAGACTCCTCCGCAACAGCGGGGGTCGAGACATGGGCGCCTTCCAAAATGGCGCCCACTGCCAGCTCCATTGAACGGGAAGAATCATCATTCTCCAGCTCGTACCAGCTCTGGCGTCTAAAGAGCACGTCTTACAGAGCCCCGCTGCATGATCTACGTTTACCACAACGGGAGCAGCGTTTAACTGCTTCAGCAGCATCGTCCAACCGGACAGATTATATAAGTAAAATGGCAGCTTCGTGCCAAAACTTACCCCGATCGGAACAGCGTCCACGGGACCTCCCCGGAGGAGCTGGGCACACTCTCACCTCAAAAGACCGAGTCAAACGAGCTCCGGTCAAGCTGCAACGCTGAAAATAGAATAGCTATGCAGAACCAATGCGTATTCCCTTTTTTTTTTTTAAACGCTGTGAGGGAAGTTGGAGCAACAGAGGTACTCCGGTAGGCAGGGGGATGGGTAAAGGCAGGGAAAGGGTGAACCTATATGCTTTCAAAGTGGGCACCACTAGCCCACAACACCCCAGCTTCAACTGGCAAAGCACAGGAGCCACCCCCAGGCAGAATTTTTCCAGGAGCTGATCAACCTACATCCACACCTGCTGGGAGATAGAAAAATACTGAAGGCAGATGGAGCGAGCCGTCATAGAGCACTATGGTTTTTCAGTGTTCTCTAGCTCCACCTGCTGGTAGGCGGACACAACCATCAGTTAATGGATTCATCTGCTGCTGATGACAAGGAATGGCCTCTTATTTAACAGGGGAATCCCTAGCAACCTACCGTGCTTTAACTCCTATTCAGGCCACTGATTATTATAGGGTTAAAGCCACGATTAAGGACAGACTGGGCCTGACTAAAGACTCTTATAGAAGAGCATTCCGGGAGGCCACTTTAAAAAAAAAAAAAAAAAAGAGAGAGAGAGAGAGACCTCGGGCCATTGCGCAGAGGTTGATAGATTTAGCTACTAAGTGGCTTAGAGTCTGAGGGAAAACTGTGGCCCAAATTATAGAGGACCTGGTCCTAGAACAGTTTCTCTTTGCCATCCCGGAGAGGTTAGGGGGACCATAATACGTCAAGGGTGTAAGACCATGGAGGAAGCAGTTGTAGTGGCAGAATGGTTCTTGAAGCCCAAATAGCCCAGGCCAGGCCCCTCTTCCCTAAGCCCACCAGCTGTCCATAGGAGGGCTGAGATAGAGAAATCCCCTATCCAGGAGGGAGGAAAGGGGGAAATTAAGTGTTTAAGTGTGGGAAGAAAAGACACTTAAAGAGAGACTGGTAAAGAAAAGTATGGCCTAATAGGTAGGAAGAAGAAGAAGTGGATTCCCAATTCAGGCAAGAAGTAAAAGTGGAGGATATACCTTGTTGTCGCCCTTCTAGACTCTGGAGCAAACAGAGCATAATACGAGGAGGTTTGGCAAAGCTGCCAGATAAGATAAGTGAACGTGAGGGCCGGTATCAGGGTACCGTAAAAATTCAATGCATACATGAGCCTCCACAGCTTATGCCTTCAGGAAGTATCATCTCTGGACCCAATTTATGAAGGGTTCAGGTAGCTGTACTCCCTAGGCTGTCACTGAATTTAGTGTTGGGGAGGGATTGACCCCTTTCACTAAATGCCTAAGGGAACGGTAAGAAATTTCTGTCTTCAGCAAAGAGCAAGAGGCTGACCCAGCCTTAAAAGGGCGTATGAACTATCCCAGGTTGTGGATAATACCTTCTGTCCCAAGGTTTCCACTGGACCAAGGGGTATTATACCAGGAAGTTCCTGAACCGGACGGCGGGGAAGTAAAGAGGGAAAGTAGGGAGGCAGCTGGTAGTTCCCAGGACCTTTAAGGATTTAGTCTCAAGATTAGCTCATGACCAACCCGCTGGCAGGCCATAAAGGAATCCAGAGCACTCATCAGATACTGTTGTAGGTTCTATGGCCTGGGGTCTTCAGGGAAGTGCAGAGGTACTGTGCATCCTGTCCTCAGTGCCAAACGAGTATCTAGCTCCAAGCAACCTCCAGCTTCCCTTAGTCCTTTACCCATAATTATTTTGGTGATTTGGATCAAGTCACAAGATTTCCTTTGGCAATTCCTTTAAGAAGCACCTCCACCAAGGTGATAGCATCAGAATTGATCAAATTGTTTTCTGAAATCGGGTTTCCCAGAGAAGTGTTAACCAATCAGGGATCCAAATTTATGTCCGAGAGGCCAGCACAAGTCTGGGAGGTCTTTAATATTAAACATATTAGGACTTCAGCATACCATCCCAGTCCAATGGTTTGGTGAAGAGATTTAATAAAACCCTCAAAGCTATGCTAAGAAGGGGTTTAGGATGGAGAGTATAAGAAATAGGACCAGTTATTACCTTTTGTCTTATATGCATGTAGGAAGAACGTCCAGGCATCCCTAAGGGTTTCTCCTTTTGAGTTGATGTATGGGCACCAACCCCGAAGTGTATTAGACATTCTAAAAGAACAGTGGGTGGAACCCAAAGTTGATCCCCAGACGATGGTGTCTTATTTGAAGGACCTTAGAGGGAGACTGTCTAGGGTCTCCAAAATGGCCCAAGAAAATCTAGGGAGACGTCAAGAAAGGAGAAGGGGTATTATGATTGTAAGGCCCAGACCAGGGTGTTTAAGGAAGGTGATAAGGTTCTAGTGTTAATCCCTAGTTCACCTCATAAATTCATAGCCAGGCCCTATGATAGTTAAGAAGAAACTAGGACCCTATACATATGAACTACTAAATATTAGGGGGAAAAAAACAAACTTATCACGTTAATGTGATAAAGCCCTGGGAAGGAAAGATATTATAGACCAAGTGTTGGATTTTTATTGAAAAAAGAAACAAAATATCAATAAGGATCTTACCCCTAAGCAGAGAGAGGAGATGATGGCCATGTTAGCCACTTTTGAAGATGTTCTCACTTCTAGTCCTGGGGAAACCATCTTAATCACCCATGAGATACACACTGAGACTGGGAAAGATAGTAAGGCAGAGACCCTATAGATTGCCTGAGTTAAAAAAAAAAACAGGAGGTAATAAGCAGGTTAAAGAAATGGAGCAATTTGGGTTATAGAGGAATCCCATAAGCCCCTGGTCCAGCCCCATAGTGTTGGTGCCAAAACCAGATGGTACCCGAAGATACTGCATTGACTTCCGTCAGGTCAATGCTATTTCCTCCTTTGATGCATACCCTATGCCCAGAATGGAAGAACTATTGGATAGGTTGGGACAGGCCCAGTACCTAGCCACGTTAGATCTGACTAAAGTGTACTGGGAAATGCCCCTGGAGGAAAGAGCCTGTCCCTAAACAGCTTTCAGCACAACCTCTGGGTCTATTCCAGTTCCGTCGGATGCCGTTGGCTTAATGGGGCAGCGGCTAGCTGTCAACACCTCCTGGACCAGATACTTAGAAACCACCAGGAATATGCAGCTGCCTATATGGATGACAGAGGGACATAATCGAACGGGGCACCCAAGTTTTCATGAGGGCGTCCTCGGAGGACGTCCCCGTGAAGGGGCGGGGAAACCCGTATTATCGAAACAAGATGTGCATCCATTTTTCGTTTCGATAATACGGTCGGGGATGCCCAAATCTCAACATTTAGGTCGATCTTAGTGATGGTTGACCTAAATATTGAGATGGGCGACCTTAGAGATGGTCGTCCCCGGTTTTCAGCCATAATGGAAACCAAGGACGCCCATCTCAAAAACGACAAAATCCAAGCCATTTGGTCGTGGGAGGAGCCAGAATTCGTTGTGCACTGGTCCCCCTCACATGCCAAGACACCAACCGGGCACCAGAGGGAGCACTGCAGTGGACTTCACAAATTGCTCCCAGGTGCATAGCTTCCTTACCGTGGGTGCTGAGCCCCCCAACTCCCCCCCAAAACCCACTCCACACAACTGTACACCACTACCATAGCCCTAAGGGGTGAAGGGGGGCACCTACATGTGGGCACAGTGGGTTTTGGGTGGGTTTTGGAGGGTTCACATTTACCACCACAAGTGTAACAGGTAGGGGGGGGGGGGGGATGGGTCTGGGTCCGCCTGCCTGAAGTGTACTGCACCCATTAAAACTGCTCCAGGGACCTGCATACTGCTGTCATGGAGCTGGGTATGACATTTTTGGCTGGCATACAGACTGGCAAAGAAAAAAATTAAGTTTTTTTTTTTTTTTAGGGTGGGAAGGAGTTGGTGACCACTGGGGGAGTAAGGGGAGGTCATCCCCGATTCCCTTCGGTGGTCATCTGGTCAGTTCGGGCACCTTTTCACGGCTTGCTCGCAAGAAAAAATAGACAAAGTAAAGTCAGCCAAGTGCTCGTCAGGGACGCCCTTCTTTTTTCCATTATCGGCCGAGGACGCCCATCTCTTAAGCACGCTCCAAACCCGCCTTCGCTACAGTGCCGACACGCCCCTGTGAACTTTGGTCGTCCCCGCAACGGAAAAGCAGTTGAGGACGCCCAAATCGCCCAAAGTAGTAACCCACTTCTCCTCTTCCTCCGCTCTCGATTTCAGTTGATAACACCCTCATCCTCCCCGTCTCAAAATGCCCGCAACCTCGGAGTCATCTCGACTCCTCTCCCTCTCCTTCTCTGAACATATCCAGCAGACAGCCAAGACCTGTCGCTTCTTCCTCTTTAACATCAGCAAAATTCGCCCTTTCCTATCTGAGCACACCACCCGAACTCTCATCCACGCTCTCATTAACCTCTCGCCTTGACTACTGCAACCTACTCCTCACTGGCCTCACCCTTAACCATCTATCCCGACCTTCAATTCCGTTCAGAACTCTGCTGCATATCGTATATTCCACCTGAACTGACATACTCATATCACCCCTCTCCTCAGGTCACTTCACTGGCTTCCGATCAGATACTGCATACAGTTCAAGCTTCTCCTTCTTACCTACAATGCACTCAGTCTGCAAGCCACTCATTACCTCTCTACCCTCATCTCCCCTTACGTCCCCCGCCCGAAACCTCCGCTCACAGGACAAATCCCTCCTCTCAGGTACCCTTCTCCACCCCGCCAACTCCAGGCTCCCGCCCATTCTGCCTCGCCTCACCCTATGCTTGGAATAACTTCCTGAGCCCTTACCCAAGCCCCCTCCTGACCCATCTCAAATCCTTGCTCAAAGCCCTCCTCTTCAACGTTGCCTTCGGCACCTAACCTTTATACCTTTCAGGAAATCTGGACTGCCCCAATTTGACTGCCCCTACTTGACTGACTGTACATTTGTCCTTTAGATTGGAAGCTGTTTGAGCAGGGACTGTCCTTCTATGTTAAATTGTACAGTGTTGCATAACCCTAGTAGCGCTCTAGAAAACGTTAAATAGTAATAGTAGTAGTAACTTTCGATTATGCCGATTTGGGCGACCCTGAGAGAAGGACACCCATCTACCGATTGGTGTTGGAAGATGGGCGCCCTTCTCTTCGAAATAAGCCTGATAGTGTTTACAGTTCGGATTGGGAATCCCATATTCCCCGAGTTAGGGCAGTTTTAGAAGCCCCCAAAGTGCTCTTTTGCCCAAAGAGAGATCAAGTACCTAGGGTATTTGGTGGGGCAAGGGAAAAATACGACCCTTACTTGATAAAGTTAAACAGCGTTAGGGAATTCCTCAACCCTGTACGAAGAAACAGTTGAGGAGCTTTTTAGGACTAGTGGGTTACTACAGAAGGTTTATACCCCAGTTTGCGAACAAATCTAGTCCTCTGACATACTCAAGAAATCACGTCCTAATCAACTAAAAAATGGACAAAAAATGAGGCGGGCGCTTTCAAAACCCTCCAGGATAGTCCTACGCCAGGAGCCTGTCTTGAGGGGGTGGAAAACCCTACATTTTGCAGACAGACGCCTCAGATAGGGATTGGGGGCCGTTCTCTCCAAGAGTATCAGGGAGAAGAACATCCTGTTCTTTATCTCAGTAGGAAACTGCTACCCCATGAGAAGAATTATGCCATGATAGAAAAGGAGTGTCTTGCTGTCAAATGGGTGGTAGAGGCCCTCCAGTATTATCTAGCAGGGCGGGAGTTTACGTTGGTCACTGATCATGCTTCCCTTAGGTGGCTTCAACAAATGAAAAACAATAATGCCCGCCTTACAAGATGGTATTTGGCCTTAAAGGGGTATAAGTACAAAGTGGAACATAGATCGAGAAAATTGTAAGGAAATGCTGATGCCTAGCCTGAATCAAATAATGACAACCTTGAAATCAGTCATAATAGAAAGAAAAAATGTAAAAATCCTATTGCTAGTCACACGCTTCTTTGGTGCCGAATCCCTCAGTGCTCCAGAGTTCCTGGCACCATGCGTCAAGGGGGGGATCAATACTGATGCTTCTTGGCCTTCACCTGAAGCCGGTTCGTTCAGGCTCCTCGGTGCCAACAAGGACAACGTAGAATCCTCACATTGCCTTGGTGTCAGGTCCACGCCAAATGCTGTGCAGGGCCCCCCAGTTGACAGGTATAGCAGTTATACGTACCGAGGCTCCCGATGTGCCAAATGCAACCCCAGATGCAGACATCGAGGCTTCTGACCAAGCCCAAAATTCCATTCCAGTTGACCCTCCTGGCCAACTAGGATCTTTTTTTTCATATGAAGACACAGACATAGAAGGACTATGGTCAGGCCCTAGGCAGAAGACACCAAGAATTGGGTATCCTTGCCAGAGATGGTCCAATTGCACCGGATACAGTGCTTAAAGCCACTGGAACTTGAGTGGATATGGAAGTAAAGACCCTCCACAGCCAAATCAAACTACTCGATGGTGCCACAAAAAGGGGAAAGGCACCAGAGGAAAAAAAAAAGAACGGAGAACCAAGTCGGAAGTCAAGGCCTAAAAGTAGCCTGATGACGTGGAAAATAAAGGAAACTTAAAAACAGGAAAAGAAAACAATCAATAAGAGAAAGGTAGAAAGGGATCCTGAACACAGGGACACAAAAACACAGCAGAAAAACACCGCAAAGGCACCAAAAAGGCTCTTCGGTCCAAGCTGTGAAAAGCAGAAGCAAAACGAAACCACTCCTCACTGTGGTAAAAAAACAAACTGTGATGACCGCGATCTTGCAGCAAGCGGGAAGGTACTCATGCATGTGCAGTGCAGCGTGTCTCGCGCTCCACAAAGCTCTTACTGGCTTGTCATACGCTCCAGACCTGGCAACGCAGGATCGTGTTACCCATGTACGGGAACACATAGACCCACTTGTCCTCCGGAAAATTCTAAATTCTACACAAAACTTTGAAATTCTGTGCACAGGTATTTAGAATTATGCAAAACTCTGCACTCTATTTGTGAATTCTTTGGTGCAAAATTCCCCATCTCCTACATAATGGTTGACATCACCCCTTCAATTCTCTCTCTTGCTCCACTACAGTTCTTTCTGCCTCCACCCCTAGTTCCTTCTCCCTCTAAATCACAGCAAGAAACCATATCCTGTGTATTCCCCATGTACATACCACCTCCTCTCCATCTTCCCCCATCACATATCTAGCTTGCTCCAATGAGGCCCATCCCCCACAGCACATCTTTCCCTGCTTGCTCAAGAGACCCCCCATACGCAGGGAACATCCCCAGCTTGCTCCAGTGACAACCTTGCCTCCTTGCACAGCAACTCCTCTCCCATGGGACACCCTACCCATCTTGCTCCAGTGAGCCCCATCTCCCACAGCACATCTCCCCCTGACTAATTAAAGAAAAGGTGCATATGAGGTCAGAGATGCTTAACATATAGATATGAATAATCTGCTGCAGTGAAATCTCCTTGCCCTCATCACTTAAAGAAATTATGGTCAACTTTTGACCATTTCCGTAGACCTGCATAATCACTGCTTGTCTTCTGCAAGAACATACATATTTACTGAAAGGTGCTAACACATTACTGTGCACTAAGACGCATTATTTACTGCAGGTTCCATTTTATACAGTGGGAACTATTTGCTTACTACTCTAACAGATGAAACTAATAATACTTCCTAGGTGTACTTTGCAGCCATATGCTGCTGCACAAGCCAGCATGTGGGGGGGGGGGGGGGGGGGGGGGGGGGGGAGGCAGGGATGGGGGGGCACCTTCCCGTGGTCTTCACAATCATGTACTATGTGTTCCTCTGGGCTCATGTTCTTCTACCTGTATGAGTCCTCTGGCCTAGTCTCAACTCCGTCCTCAGTCAGTCTTTGCTGTGCTGTCCACACTCTCTCCTTAGCCTGTACTGCATGATGATGTACTGTATCACCACAGCCACCACACTGAAAAATAATCCACAAAAGGCTGCTGTGGTGGCGCTGGTGGTGCCAGCGTGAGATGAGATGAGATGAAAAGAAAGAGGCCAATCAGGTCCTCTCTTCTTGTGATGTCAGCATGGTGGGCAGGGAGGGAACTCTGATGTGCCGGCCGGCGTTCGTTTGGAAGATTGTATGTGTACCCTGCACATGCAGGCAGGGAGGAGGAGCAGAGCTGAGCAGTACAAGAGGAGAAGGAATGTCCCAGCCCAGTGGTACAACAGAGGTAAAAGGTAAGCATCAGTTTCACCGCAGGTAAATGAATTACTACTGCTCCCGTGGTGCGGGGTAATAAATTACTTTTTGCACCCGCAGTAAAACCTGGTAAGTTTTTGTTTTACTCACAGTTTAACCACAGATACCCACCCTCCTTGTCGTTCCCTAATGTCCAGCTATTTACCTCCTCCTCTTGCCACCACAACTTTAGCAGAAGAGAGACAAGGAAAGACACCAACACTAGTGCCTATGAAGAATTCTGCACAGCAATTGTGATCATAACTAGGGGCTGCATTCCCATAAAAAAATTTTAATTGCGTTAATCGCACAGTTAAAGATATTTTATTTATTTCCTCGCTATCGCTCCTTGTGACCTCTGGGCAAGTCACTTAACCCTCCACTGCCTGAGATACATAATATGTACCTGTATAATATGTAAACCGTTTTGACTGTAACCACGGAAAATCGGCATATCAAATCCCATCCCCCTTTCCTAAAGGAGTGATAATCTTCCTCCCCTCTTAATCCCAGATCCAGTCTCTCTCTCTTTCCCTTCCTTCCTCCAGGTCCATTATCTCTTTCTTCTTTCCTGGGTTCAATATCTTTCTCTCTCTCTCCCTTCCCCCCTCCCTCCCTCTCTGTTGTCCAGCACTTCTCCCACCCTCCCCTTCACCCTCATGAGTAGCAATACAAACTTTAAAGTGAACAGCATCAAGCTCTTTTCATGACTACTGGAGCTCACTGCCTTGGTCATAGCTTCCATCATTAGCCCCTCCAGTTCTGCTCATGGCTCTGCAGCTCACACCTCTTCCCTCACCTGGGGTTCAGCATCTGCATCTGCCTCTCCCTCTCAATCCCTCTCAGCAATCTACCGTATTATTTGATATTCCATTTAAGGGGAGGTTCATCTAAGCAGTTTAAGATATTTAAAATTAGATAGGTATATAATACAGAAAAAAAATAGAAAAGACAACAATCATACTAGAGGACGAGAGAAAGAAAGGTGCAGCTAAGGAAGACTAAAATGATAGCGGGGATGGGATGACTTCCCTATGAAGAAAGACTAAGGGGGCTAGGGCTTTTCAGCTTGGAGAACAGACGGCTGAGGGGAGACATGATAGAGGTATATAAAATAATGAGTGGAGTGGAACAGGGTGGATGTGAAGCGTCTGTTCACGCTTTCCAAAAATACTAGGACTAGGGGGCATGCGATGAAACTACAGTGTAGTAAATTTAAAACAAATCGGAGAAAATTTTTCTTCACCCAACACATAATTAAACTCTGGAATTCGTTGCCAGAGAACGTGGTGAAGGCGGTTAGCTTAGCAGAGTTTAAAAAGGGGTTAGACTGTTTCCTAAAGGACAAGTCCATAAACCACTACTAAATGGACTTGGGGGAAAAATCCACAATTCCAGGAATAACATGTATAGAATGTTTGTATGTTTGGGAAGCTTGCCAGGTGCCCTTGGCCTGGATTGGCCGCTGTCGTGGACAGGATGCTGGGCTCGATGGACCCCTTGGTCTTTTCCCAGTGTGGCATTATTTATGTACTTATGTACTAACTAATCGAACTGATTGACCAGGTCCAGACTCACTCTAGGAAACATTAATGCCCCAAGGAGACATCTGGAAAGAGATGATTAGGATTATGGTAAATCAAAGGCATTGCGGAACAGGTAGGTTATAAGTTGAGTCTTGAATTTATAAAATGATAGTAGGGTCATTCCATGTCAAGTGGTCTGGTGGTCCCTGCGCGACCATCATGGATTTCGATGAAATTTTCTGTGAACATTCATAAAGTTTTACATTCGCCAATGCAATACTTGCTGAGATATAGTAATCTGTTTGACCCCATACTGCAGCCTTCTATGGTATGACTCAGAGATTTTGGCAACTTTGAGACACTGTATCTCCGGCAATATTTTGTTGAAACAAAACTTGGCCATCTTGTACAACATTTTGCGCTCTATTAAACAAATAATAAAAAAAAATCTTCATGAGCGATTTTCCATGAAGAAAACTTGGAGCAAACTTGGTCCGAAAAAATTTGCAGCTCGAAAAAATTGTAAAGTTTGGCTTTTTATATCTCTGGAATTAAAGGTGTGATAAACGTGAAACTTTACACACAACAACTTATCTATACAAGGTTTTCAAATATAAAATTTCATTCTCCTAATATTTTCCATTAGTTCACAAATTGAGTGTAAAGTTCATGATCTTTGCAAAAACGCCAAAAATAGGGTATTTTTAGCCCACTTTTACAAAAAAAAGACTCTTTTTAATCATTTTCATTAGAAAGAGCATGTTTCAAACCCCTTAAAAAAGTAGGGTTGGTCTTTCATCGCTGGCATATAAGGCCCTAGAAATAGGGACAAAGTTGAGAACGTTGCTATCGCAACGTCATATACTTCAACATGCATTTTTCTATATTGTGTCATTTTCTTTCCATTTCTGCTGATGTTTAAAGTGTATAATTCATTTTTTGTATGCTATATGAATCTGTTAATCTACAAAGCGATGTATTTGGGAAAGTACAAAATGAAGCAAAAATCGTGCTGCAATCCATTCGACAAACAAAATCACATAGTTAAACATGGACTGTTGAAAGTCGATCTAGCCATGTCCGATGATTTGAAAAAATTGAAAACAAATGTGAAGCCAGGCCAAAAAATGTGTTCCAAGTGTAAAGTCAAATATGTTTCTATGGTCAGAAGCAAGGCAGAGTCATCGTCATCAGAAAATTACGATATGGAAATTTCAGACACTCTTGATCAAAGTTTGACTGATTTGGGGACTTCATTAAAAATTCAGAGGTTGGCCAGTAGGGATAAAACTGGATATGTGAAATGAAAAATTGAACGCGTGCAGAAAGTGGTAGCAGAAAAAATAATGGTAGCTGCTGCAGTATCAGCCGAAGATATTGGACAAACTAGCAAGTTGGCTGCTAAGGAATGCCTGTCATGCCAGATTACACTGACCTAATCGAAGATGTGAAAACGTAAATTAAAATATCCAATAGATCCATGAAAATTCAATTATTGACTTTGGCCCCAAAGAGTTGGTCAATATCAGTGACAGCAAAAACGTTTAGCATTTCAGAACGTATGGTTAAAACAGCGCAAAAAATTAAAGCAAGAGAGAAGCATTTGTGCACTACCGGATGCAAAAGTTGGCAAACTGCTACCAAAGGCAATCACAAACAAAGTTCGAGATTTCTACGAGGATGATGAATTTAGCAGGATGTGCCCTGGTAAAAAAGATTTTGTTTCTGTTCGGCTTGATGGCATCAAGGTTCACAAACAAAAGTGGTTGCTACTGTGCAATCTGAAAGAACTGTATGTAGCATATCGAAACAAATATGGTGCTGAAATTGGTTTCTCCAAATTCTATGAGCTCAGACCCAAAGTGATGTGTTATTGTCGGTGCCTCAGGCACACATTCCGTCTGTGTCTGCACCATCCATCAGAATGTTAAGCTTATGCTACAAGGTGTCAACATTAAAGAAGACTACAAGATGCTCATGGGAAAGGCAGTTTGCGATCTGGACGCCAAAGATTGTATGTTGCAGCGATGCCAAAACTGTCCTGGTGAAGAGGCACTAATAGCATATTTGGAAGAAATATTTGAGGACTGGGACTCAGAAGAATCAATAGAATTCAAACAATGGGTTCATACTGACCGTGAAACGCTCGAAACACATGTTCTCACTGTTGACAACGTTATTGAAAACCTTGCTAGCAAAATTTGGAAACTGACTGGCCAACACTTCATTTCAAAACATCAAAGCGAATATTTGAAGTCATTAAAAGCTGGCCTAAAAGAAACCAAACTTATCGTACTGATGGATTTTGCGCAGAATTACTCATTTGTTGTCCAAGATGCTGCTCAAGGCTTTCACTGGGAGAATTCACAATGAACAGTGCATCCATTCGTCGCTTATTATATCAATAAAGATGGCGTGTTGCAAATTGTCAACTGCTGCATAATTTCTGATCATATGCAACATGATACGGTTTCCGTGCACATGTTCATTCGGAAGTTGATTGAGTTTTTGACGAATAAAACAAAGATTACAAGAATATACTACTTTAGTGACGGTTCAGCAGCACAATACAAAAATTACAAAAATTTCATCAATCTGTGCAATAACAAGAATGATTTTGAAATTGAGGTCGAATGGAACTTTTTGACATTTGGCTGCTCGAGCCAGCCTCCAGCGACCATTAACCAACCAAATACTGACGCCAATAGATCTGTTTAACTTTTGTGACAAAAATATTCATGGAATTAAATATATGTATGTTCCGACTGAAGAAATCCAAGAAAACAGGATGCTGCAAGAAGAAAGATGGAAAGCTAGCTGCACAATAGCTGGCACAAGAGATCATCACCAGTTTGTGCCAGTTGATTCTAAATCGATTTCTGTCAGCAAACTTTCAAATGACACAATTAACTTTGTGGCAAAAATTTCCGATATCGTCGATCCTAATTTAAAATTGGCCAAACTATCGCCTGGTTGTTATGTTGCCTGCATTTATGACAATAAGTGGTGGGTAGGCAACATTGTAGAAATTTCCATCGAACAAAATGATTCACTGGTAACATTTATGCATCCACCAGGCCCAGCTCATTCATTTTATTGGCCTGAAAGAAAAGATGTTTGTTGGGTTCCAGCACAACATCTTATTTGTGTGCTTCCAGCGCCATCAGTTACGTCGTCAGGCTGCCAGTATCAATTCCCAGAAGTGACACTAAAGAAAGTGGCTTGTAAATTCAATAATAAATAAGCAATCGTTGGAATTTGACAGTTACATTACAGACTTCGGCTTGGGAACCTTGGGACTTTAGGCTTAGGAACCTAGGATAAGCTGCCCAATCGTTGGCTTGGGAACCAGACAGATACCCACACAAGGCTTTGGAACCTTGATGAAGAAACCAAACTAGAGGCTTGGGATCCTCATCCAAGAAACCCACCCGTGGCTGGTATTGCACAGCTATTGGGCATGACCCCTATGGCGATGGGGTTACTGGTTCAAGTTCCTGAACTGGTAGTGACAATGTCACCATGGACCAACGCAATTTAGGTACTAATAATGTCTGTATAAAACAAAAATAATAAGAATGCATGTGATGTTGCGATAGCAGCGTGCGATAGCAACGTCCTCAACTTTGTCCCTATTTCTAGGGCCTTATATGCCAGCGATGAAAAAACAGCCCTACTTTTTTAAGGGGTTTGAAACATGCTCTTTTTCTAATAAAAATGAGTAAAAAGAGTTTCCAGAAGGTCTTTTTTTGTAAAAGTGGGCTAAAAATACCCTATTTTTGGCATTTTTGCAAAAATCATCAAATTTACACTCAATTTGTGAACTAATGGAAAATATTAGGAGAATGAAATTTTATATTCGAAAACCTTGTGTTAAGTTGTTGTGTGCAAAGTTTCACGTTTATCACACCTTTAATTCCAGAGATATAAAAAGCCAAACTTTACAATTTTTTCATGCCGCACATTTTTCGGACCAGGTTTGCTCCACGTTTTCTTCATGGAAATCGCTCATGAAGATTTTTTTTATTATTTTGTTTAATAGAGCGCAAAAAATTGTACAAGATGGCCAAGTTTTGTTTCTCTCAACAAAATATTGCCGGAGATGAGGAGGAGCATAATCAAACGCGAACGCCCATCTCCACGGGCGTCTATCTCCCAGAATGGGTATGTGAAGGGGCAGGACAGACCATATTTTCGAAAAAAAATGGGCATCCATCTTTTTTTCGATAATACGGTTTGTGCCGGGCAAATGCATCGGATTTGGGTGGATTTGAGCTGGGCGGTTTTGTTTTTCAGTGGTAATGGAACCGAAGGCGCCCAGCTCAAAAACAAACAAATCCAAGGCATTTGGTCGTGGGAGGGGCCAGGATTCGTAGTGCACTGGTCCCCCTCACATGCCAGGACACCAACCGGGCACCCTAGGGGGCACTTGTAACAATAAAAAAAAAATTAAAATACCTCCCAAGTCCATAGCTCCCTTACCTTGGGTGCTGAGCCCCCCAAATCCCCCCCATAACCCACTGCCCACAACTCTACACATTACCATAGCACTTATGGATGAAGAGGGGCACCTAGATGTGGGTACAATGGGTTTTGGGGGCGGTTTGGAGCGCTGCCATTTACCAGCACAAGTGTAACAGGTAGGGGGGGATGGGCCTGGGTCCACCTGGCTGAAGTCCACTGCACCCACTAACAACTGCTCCAAGGACCTGCATACTGCTGTGATGGAGCTGGGTATGTAGACATAAACTAAAGATATCAAAAGGGAACTGGTTCCATCCAATAGCCACACATATAATTACAGAACACAGTGCTTTAGTTTCAAGACCAATTATCTGGAGACTTAAGGCTTGTCCTATCTGTCTGCAACTCACTAGATTAAAACACGAGCTCAGTAAAGTAAACAGGAACTAGATGCACTTAAAGCAGCATCTAGGACCGCACAATATCATACTGCACAGAATCATACCAAATTATCACCACTACCACAAAGGATAAAACCACCTAAAAATAGATGGATCACTGTAGGCTCAGGCAGACTTCGTTGTGTGACAAGAAAACATCCGACCTCACAAGTGTTACCCCTACAAAATTCTTTTACTCCATTACAGCACTGTGATGTTCTTGAAAACAGAACGGAAGCCAAAGAAAAAATAATAAAAGTGGAACAAAAAGATATGAAGGTACCCAAAGAGAAAAGAAACCCCCAAATCACTAATATTGAAACGCATACCAGGAAATGTAGATGGAAAGCGATGACCACAAATGCTCGCAGTGTAAGCAATAAAGTTCATGACCTTCAGGCCCTGATGTTGGAGGCAGACTTGGATGTAGTTGCAATCACAGAGACGTGGCTCAATGGTTCCCATGAATGGGATGCAAACATACCAGGCTATAATCTATTTAGGAAGGATAGAGAGGGTCGTAAAGGTGGCAGAGTAGCTCTGTATGTGAGGAATAATATCACTGCGACTGAAATGACAGGGACCTGGGGAAAGGAAGAAGCGATATGGATCACCTTAAAAAAAGATGATAGAACCTCTGTCCACGTGGGTGTTGTCTACAGACCTCCGACACAATTGGAGGAATTAGATAAAGACCTGATCGCAGATATTCAAAAATTGGGAAGCAAGAGAGAGGTGCTGTTGCTGGGAGATTTCAATCTGCGGATGTAGATTGGAAGGTTCCGTCTGCGGAATCGGAAAGAAGTAGAGGGATTGTGTATGCTTTCCAAAGTGTTTTGCTCAGACAAATGGTGATGGAATCCACGAGGGAGGGAGCGACACTGGATCTGGTGCTCACAAATGGGGATAGCGTGTCAAATATCCGAGTGGGTGCCCACCTGGGCAGCAGTGACCATCAAACGGTTTGGTTTGATATAACAGCTAAAGTGGAGAGCGGCCACTCAAATCTCAAAGTCCTGGATTTCAAGCGTGCTGACTTTAGTAAAATGGGGGAATACCTGAGGAAGGAGATGATGGGCTGGGAGGAAGTACGAGAAGTGGAAGGACAGTGGTCCAGGCTGAAAGAAGCTATAAATAGGGTCACGAACCTTTATGTAAGGAAAGTAAATGCAAGAGAAAAAGGAAACCGATATGGTTCTCCAAGCAAGTGGTTGATAAAATAAAGGCTAAAGAGTTGGCATTCCAGAAATACAGAAAAACTCAAGAAAAGGAACACATGGAGGAATACCAGATGAAAATGAAAGAAGCCAAAAGAGAGATACGACTGGCAAAAGCACAAGCAGAAGAACAAATGGCTAGAAATGTAAGAGGGGGTGACAAAAATTTCTTCAGGTATATTAGTGAAAGGAGAATGACTAAAAAGGGAATTGTGAGACTAAAAGATACTGCGAACCGCTATGTGGAAAATGATGAAGAAAAAGCAAATTTGCTAAATAGATACTTTTGTTCTGTTTTAACAGAGGAAAATCCTGGAGAAGGACCACGATGGACTGGAAATAGTACAATTGAGAATGAAGTGGATAGAGCACCGTTCACAGAAGAAAGTGTGTATCAACAACTTGAAAAGCTAAAGGTGGACAAAGCCATGGGACCGGACGGGATTCACCCCAGGATATTGAGGGAGAGAGAGGTTTTGGCGGGTCCTCAAAGATTTAATATATCCCTGCAGACGGGAAAGGTTCCGAGGGATTGGAGAACGGCGGAGGTGGTCCCTCTTCACAAAAGTGGTGATAGGGAAGAAGCTGGAAACTACAGGCCAGTAAGCCTCACTTCGGTTATTGGAAAAGTAATGGAAGCGATGCTGAAAGAAAGGATAGTGATTTTCCTGGAAGCCAATAAGTTGCAAGATCCGAGACAACATGGTTTTACGAAGGGAAATCGTGCCAAACGAATCTCATTGAGTTCTTTGATTGGGTGACAGGAGAACTGAATCAGGGACGAGCTATGGACGTAATCTACTTAGATTTCAGCAAAGCTTTTGACACGGTTCCCCACAGGACGCTCTTAAATAAACTGGAGGGGCTGAAGATAGGACCTGAAGTGGTGAACTGGATTACGAACTGGTTGATGGACAGACGCCAGAGGGTGGTGGTGAATGGAATTTGCTCGGAGGGAAAGGTGAGTAGTGGAGTGCGTCAGGGATCGGTGCTGGGGCCAATTCTGTTCAATATATTTGTGAGTGACATTGCCGAAGGGTTAGAAGGTAAAGTTTGCCTATTTGCGGATGATACTAAGATCTGTAACAGAGTGGACACCCTGTAGGGAGTGGAAACATGAAAAAGGATCTGAGGAAGCTAGAAGAATGGTCTAAGGTTTGGCAATTAAAATTCAATGCAAGAAAATGCAAGTGAGTGCACTTAGGGAATAGAAATCCACGGGAGACGTATGTGTTAGGCGGGGAGAGTCTGATAGGTACGGGCGGAGAGAGGGATCTTGGGGTGATAGTATCTGAGGATTTGAAGGCGACGAAACAGTGTGACAAGGCGGTGGCCGTAGCTAGAAGGTTGTTAGGCTGTATAGAGAGAGGTGTGACAGCAGAAGAAAGGGGGTGTTGATGCCCCTGTATAAGTCGTTGGTGAGGCCTCACCTGGAGTATTGTGTTCAGTTTTGGAGGCCGTATCTTGTTAAGGATGCAAAAAGAATTGAAGCAGTGCAAAGAAAAGCTACGAGAATGGTATGGGATTTGCGTTACAAGACGTATGAGGAGAGACTTGCTGAACTAAACATGTATACTCTTACGTCCCTCTGTTACCTGTATACTCAGGCTCCTCTTACGTCCCTCTGCTACCTGGGGCATAACTGGCACTTGAACTGTAGGGGTCAGTAGTGCCCCATGTCATTGAAATTCCTAGTCATGCTCCACCAGCAGAGGAAGAAGACAGCCAGTGTTGCCAGTCTTATCTGCCTGCCAACACCAGAGGGATGGGGAAGGGAGGTCAGTGGGGTATTATGTTCTGGGAAAGGGTCTAAGCAGTTGGGGCATTAGTGGGTCATATGTGAAAGAGGCTGGAGGCCAGAAAGAGTGTGGGGGTGGGGGCAACTGGGATAGGGAAAAGAGAATCAGGGCTGGGAAGGGGGAAAGACAGAAGTAAGTCCTTCTCCACTACTGCCAACTCCAGACTTCGCACCTTCTGTCTCGCTGCACCCTACACCTGGAATAAACTTCCTGAGCCCCTCGTCTTGCCCCATCCTTGGCCACCTTTAAATCTAGACTGAAAGCCCACCTCTTTAACATTGCTTTTGACTCGTAACCACTCGCCTCCACCTACCCTCCTCTCCTCCTTCCTGTACACATTAATTGATTTGATTTGCTTACTTTATTTATTTTTTGTCTATTAGATTGTAAGCTCTTTGAGCAGGGACTGTCTTTCTTCTATGTTTGTGCAGCGCTGCGTACGCCTTGTAGCGCTATAGAAATGCTAAATAGTAGTAGTAGTAGTAGTAGTAGTACTCTGGAGGAAAGGAGAAACAGGTGTGATATGATACAGACGTTCAAATATTTGAAAGGTATTAATCCGCAGACGAACCTTTTCCGGAGATGGGAAGATGGTAGAACGAGAGGACATGAAATGAGATTGAAGGGGGGCAGACTCAAGAAAAATGTCAGGAAGTATTTTTTCACGGAGAGAGTAGTGGGTGCTTGGAATGCCCTCCCACGGGAGGTGGTGGAAATGAAAACGGTAACGGAATTCAAACATGCGTGGGATAAGCATAAAGGAATCCTGTGCCGAAGGAATGGATCCTCAGGAGCTTAGTCAAGATCGGGAGGTGGGGCTGGTGGTTGGGAGGCGGGGATAGTGGTGGGCAGACTTATACGGTCTGCGCCAGTCGGTGGTTGGGAGGCAGGGCTGGTGGTTGGGAGGCGAGGATAGTGCTGGGCAGACTTATACGGTCTGTGCCAGAGCCGGTGGTTGGGCGGCGGGATAGTACTGGGCAGACTTATACGGTCTGTGCCCTGAAGAGAAAAGGTACAAATCAAAGTAGGGTATACACAAAAAGCAGCAAATATGAGTTATCTTGTTGGGCAGACTGGATGGACCGTGCAGGTCTTTTTCTGCCGTCATCTACTATGTTACTAGTTATCAATGTGTAAGCAAAAATCATTCAAAAAAAGGAGGAAAAACGCCTCAAGAAAAAACCCCTCCCACATATGTAAATGGGATAAGGGCTACTGTTTCATCATCATAGGCGATGCAAAAAAACATCCTCATTTTATTATTTTTTGAAAAATGTTTTTTCTATTACTGAACAAAAAATTGCTCTGCCAAATAGGCTATAAAGTTTTACTTAGCTTAGGCAAGCTAAAAGCTTTCTCCTTCCAGACCGTGATTAAACTGTGGTCAACGGGTCCCGTTTCACATTACGCTGCTTCAGGACCACAGCTTTTCAACCAAACAATTCAGCGGTCATGTTTCCTGAAAAAAGAAGAAGGAAAAGCTTAATATATATAACGTTGCTTAACAAATCATTCTTCTAAATACTACCTCCGCTTACAATCTGTTCATAGTGCCGACGGTAGCATGGAAGGCAGATACACTTAAACATGGCGGCCCTATATATAAAGATTGTGACGTCACACGCTGTCATCAGTGTCCAATCACAAATTTCTGTCCTGTAATGGAGTTCACAAATTCCTTCGTCTCTATCATGATGGAACACATCTGGCAGTTGCCACAGCTTTTATGTCCATTATAGACAATATCTATCCGGGGGTTTGATTTTGTTAAACACAACAGCTCCTTTAAATTATTACCCCTACTATAAGCCATCCTTACTGCAGAATTTGCAAATTGGGGTAAGTTTGAATGATGTTCCAGTGTCTCCTGATAATATTGGAAACACTATTTGCTTGCAAGGAGTGTTTTAGCACATATTATAAACCATTCCCTCTTGATTATCTTCTCTCAATAACAACTGTCTACTGATGTATTTTGCCCTTTTGTAAGCTGACCTCACAACTTTTTTAGGATACCCTCTCTCCAAGAAGCAATCTTGTAAATTTCATGCTTGATTTTCATACATTATCGAGGCTGTGCCTCATTCTGTTTGTAGGATTGTGATTGCGCATTGATGACAGCGTGTGACGTCACAATCTTTATATATAGGGCCGCCATGTTAAGTGTAATCTGCCTTCCATGCTACCGTCGCACTATGAACGATTGTAAGGCAGAGGTAGTATTTAGAAGAATGATTTGTTAAGCAACATTATAAATTTTAAGCTTTTCCTTCTTTTTTCAGGAAACATGACCGCTGAATTGTTTGGTTGAAAAGCTGTGGTCCTGAAGCAGCGTAATGTGAAACGGGACCCGTTGACCACAGTTTAATCACAGTCTGGGAGGAGAAAGCTTTTAGCCTGCCTAAGCTAAGTAAAACTTTATAGCCTATTTGGCAGAGCAATTTTTTGTTCAGTAATAGAAAAAACATTTTTCAAAAAATAATAAAATAATGAGGATGTTTTTTTGCATCGCCTATGATGATGAAACAGTAGCCCTTATCCCATTTACATATGTGGGAGGGGTTTTTTCATGAGGCGTTTTTCCTCCTTTTTTTGAATGATTTTTGCTTACACATTGATAACTGTGTTCTGTAATGTATGGAGCTGGGTATGACATTTGAGGCTGGCATACAGGCTGGAAAAAAAACAGTTTTTAAAGTTTCTTTTTTTGGGTGGGAGGGGGTTAGTGACCACTGGGGGAGTCAGGGGAGGTCATCCCCGATTCCCTCCGGTGGTCATCTGGGCAGTTGGGGCACTTTTGGAGGACTTGTTCGTGAAAAAAAGGGTCCATAAAAAGTGACCCAAATTCTTGCTTCTGGCGCCCTTCTTTTTTTTGATTATCGACCGAGCGCGCCCATCTCTCCTCAGCCAATAAAAACGCCCCCAGTCCCGCCTTCACCACGCCTCTGACACGCCCCCGTCAACTTTGTCCGTTCCTGCGACAGATTGCAGTTGGTGACGCCCAAAATCAGCTTTCGATTATACCGATTTGGGCGCCCACGGGAGAAAGACTCCCATCTCCCGATTTGGGTCGAAATATGGGCATCTTTCTCTTACGAAAATAAGCTGGACAGTGTCTCAAAGTTGCCGAAATCTCTGAGTCATACCATAGAAGGCTGAAGTATGGGGTCAAACAGATTACTATACCTCAGCAAGTATTGCATCGGCAAACGTAAAATTTACCAATGTTCATTGGGGACATGTATGAATGTTCACAGAAAATTTCATCTGAAATCAGACCACTTGACATGGAATGACCCAGTACTAAGTGAAGAGAAGGGGTAGGGCATTCTACAATGTCCACGCGGTAACACTAAAGATGGTGGTCCAAGTGGAGAGAAGGCATTGCAAGCTGGTTCTGGAAGAAAGATCTTAATGTACAGGTTGGAAGGTAAGGTATCAGTAGCTGAGAAAGATATAAAGGGTGACCGCTATGAAGCACTTTATGAACAAGTGTAAGGATCTTAAATGTAATGCGATGAGTAACTGGAAGCCAGTAGGCCTCTGATTAAGGGGAGGTCATATGATCATACTTTTTAGAGCAAGTAAGCAGCTTAATTGCAGAGTTCTGCATAAGCTGTAACCGTCTGATGTCCTTTACTCACTGGCCATTCAATAAAGTGTTGCAGTAATTCAAGGAACTAATTACTAGGCCAAGTGTAAGAGTTTCAAAGCAGCTTGGTTAACTAGTGTTCAAACAGAACAAATTAGACGTAATTTGAAAAAACAGCATTGGACTACATTGGAAATATCTCCTGCTCCTTTTCTCCCCTCAATACTCCTCAAAATCTCCTCATGGAACTCCAGGAAAAAGGAAATGAAAGAGGATGGGACTTGATATACCATCTTCTGTGGTCACAATCAAAGCTATTTACATATTATATACAGGTACTTATTTTGTACCTGGGGTAATGGGGGTTACATGACTTTCCCAGAGTCACAAGGAGCTGCAGTGGGATTTGAGCCCGGTCCCCCTGGTTCTTAGCCACTGCATCAACCATTAGGCTACTCCTCCACTCCAAAATCAATACCATGCAGCTACTCCTTTGGGGTGTACCATGGTTTAATCCTACTACACTCACCTCCCATATACTACCAAAATGAGAAAGTAAAGGCTTCTGAGTAAGGAATAAGAGGGCTCCTTTACATATACAATAAAGCATGCAACAAATATATTTAGCTGTATGTTGGCTGATTTACTGTGTTGCAAAGTATCTCTTTTCAAATTATCTAAAGACACAAAAGGTCAAACCAAAGTTTCATCAATTCCATCATCCTGCCTGAATGTGGTCAGCCCAGGTCACAAATAATAGGCAGACCTCCTTGCTCACACCCAGGGATAAACAAAAGCTTTCCCAAGTCGCATCAGGATAACAGTTTATGGACACATTCCTTCAAGAACTTTCCTAAACTCTTTTAAACCCGGCTATGCTAACTGATTTCACCACATCCTCCTGTAAGGTTACAATATACTCTGTGAAAATCATTTTCTTGGTGCTACCTATTACATAAGTACATAAGTATTGCCATACTGGGGCAGACCAAAGGTCCATCAAGCCAGCATCCTGTTTCCAACAGTGGCCAATCCAGGTCACAAATACCTGGCAAGGTCCCAAAAAGGTACAAAACATTTTATGCTGCTTATCCCAGAAACAAGCAGTGGATTTTCCCCAAGTCCCATTTTAATAATGGTCTATGGAATTTTCCTTTAGGGAGCTGTCCAAACCTTTCTTAAACCCCACTAAGCTAACTGCCTTTACTACATTCTCTGGCAATGAATTCCAGAGTTTAATTACACGTTGAGTAAAGAAAACTTTCTCTGATTCGTTTTAAAATTTACTACTTTGTAGCTTCATTGAATGCCCCCTAGTCCTAGTATTTTTGGAAAGAGTAAACAAATGATTCACGTCTACCCTTTCCACTCCACTCATTATTTTATAGACCTCTATCATATCTCCCTTCAGCGTCATTTCTCCAAGCTGAGAGACCTAGCCACTTCAGTCTTTCATCATAGGGAAGTTGTCCCATCCCATTATCATTTTTGTCACCCTTCTCTGCACCTTTTCTAATTCCAATATATCTTTTTGAGATGCGGTGACCAGAAATGAACACAATATTCAAGGTGCGGTTTCCTTTCCTAATAATACCTAACATTCTATTTGCTTTCTTAGCCACTGCAGCACACTGAGCAGAAAGTTTCAACATATCATCAACGATGACACCTAGATCCCTTTCTTGGTCTGTGACTCCTAACATGGAACCTTGCATTACGTAGCTATAATTCAGGTTCCTCTTTCCCACATGCATCACCTTGCACTTGCTCATATTAAACGTCATCTGTCATTTAGACGCCCAGTCTTCCAGTCTCGTAAGGTCCTCTTGTCATTTTTCACAATCCTCATATGATTTAACAACTTTGAATAACTTTGTGTCGTCAGCAAATTTAATTACCTCACTAGTTACTCCCATCTCTAGGTCACTTATAAATATGTTAAAATGGAGATCACGTGATGCGTTGGGAGCAATAGCAGCGCTTCAATACTGCTCTGAGGTCCCCGCTCGCTTTTTCACCCTCTGACTCCCTCATCAGATCCTCTATCGGAGAAAACTTACCTCCATTTGCTCTGGGAAAAGTGCATGGACCCATTCCTGGTGCCAATGCCGACCGGTGCTGCAAAGAAGGGGTCAAAAACGGAGGAGAAGGGGAGCTCGCTCGCTCTGCGGGGACTCCAAGATGGCGGCCGGCACTTCAGGAGGCGTGGCCAAATTTACAGAGAAGCAACTGTCCCAATTAGCGGCGGCAGTGGGAACTGCGCTTGAACTGCGATTCGCCTCATTAGAAGGACAACTTGGGAAATTAGATGGTGTGCTGGCCAAAATTGCTTGTCGGACCGCAGAGGTGGAGAAAGATTGTCCGATCTGGAAGACACGTGGCAGAAAAGTGAACCGGAGATAGCTGGCCTGAAAGCAAAGCTTCTTATTCAGGAGGAGAAGTTGGATGAGCTCAAGAATAGCGCCAGGCGAACCAATCTGAGGCTTGTGGGCCTCCCTGAAGCAATTCTGGATAAAAACTTGGGGTTTCTCCTGGAGCAGTAGCTAGCGAAAGAGTTTGTGTTCTCGGATAGCAGAGGACCTTTCTGCATGGAGAGAGCGCACAGAATCGGGAGGCATCAGCAGAATAACATCGCCCGAGAGTGGTAATTATTAAAGTACACAACTATATTCACAAGGAGGAGATACTGCAAGGTTACCGGGCAAAGCGTGAGTCTCTGATCTATGCAGGGGAACAGATTAGAATTTTTCAGGACTACTCGGCTAGCATTCAGGAGAAGCGGCGGAAATTTCATCCAATGTGCACTACATTGGTAGAGAAGAAAGTGCGCTTCATGCTACTGTATCCAGCTATCCTGAAGGTACATTATGGAGGAAAGTGGTCCTCTTTCGAGTCTGACCAAGAGGTACAGCAGTTTCTTAACCGCGAGGTGAAGGGACCCTGTTCTACAACCTGACTCAGAAGCCTGGCTCCTTATTTTCAGTGGGAGACAGTGCAAATAGATCTTTGGTATGTTTGGTGTTCTGTCATGCGGGGTCGGGGGGGGGTGGGGACCTCAGCATGTCTGTGATCTTACCTTGATGATGATTGTATCCTGGAGGCTTAAAGGTTTTCTGTGGGGCGGACAAGGGGGTGGGCGGGAGGGTCACAAGGGTTTGAGGAGGGAAGGGTGGGTCAGTCTGAAGTGCAAGGGCAAGGCGAATGTGAACAGGGGAGGGGAAAGTATTAGGGGCACTGGGAATGAGTGGAGTGTGGCTAGGGTGAAGAACATTGACTGTGTAGTTTTTCCTGAGCTGGAACTAAATCCTAGAAATAATGTAAAGTTCGGGGGGAAGGGCTGGGACCCAGGAACTAGGTTACTGGTATTGTTGTGGCTTTTAAATTTCTGTGGACACTGTCGTACTGTAAGCTAGTGTCCTGGAACGTGGGAGGAATTTCCTCCCCTATCAAGCGTAAGAAGATTCTCTCCCATTTAGGGAGGTTAAAAGCAGATATAGTATGTCTCCAGGAAACTAGACTGTCCGACCTAGAACATAGCAAATTGAAGCGGTCATGGGTGGGTGAGGTCCACTCTGCCTCTTCCGGGGACCGAAGGGGAGGGGTGGCGATCTTGCTTCATAACAGGTTAGCTTGTACCTCGGAAGTGATAATGCGGGACCACCTAGGACGTTATCTGCTACTTAAAATGTGGTTGCAGGGGCAGGAAATTTATCTTCTCTCTGTATATGCTCCCACGCCATATGATAAAAAAATTTTCACAATATTGCTAAGGGAACTCCTGCCCTATCAGGGTGCCAACCTTGTTATTGCAGGTGACATGAATATTCTTTTGGATCCAGGGGAGGACTGTACGGGGGATAGAAGCAGTGGGTCTCGAGGAGGACCAGGCAGGGAGGTACTACATTCTTTTACCTCCTCCCTCTCGGTGGCTGATGCCTGGAGAATTTGCACCCGGGGGAACGGGACTATTCACATAGGTCGCGAGCTCATGAGAACTTGGCAAGACTGGATTATATTTTTGTGTCAACTTATCTTTTACATAGGTCGTGGAGTCACATTGGAACAGGTGGTGTGTCGGACCATGCCCCGGTATGGATACGTTAGAGGCCCTGAGTGGGTTTAGCTCTGAAGGAGGGCGTTGGAGGTTTCCTAATTACTTGGCTAAAGATCAGATTTCCAGGGCTTTTTACGGAATAAATGATAATCCTATGCACTTCACAATGAACAACACCATTCCAATCCACAGCTTTTTTGGTGCGCAGCTAAAGCAGTATTGCGCGGTAGAAATTATTTCCTACATGGTAGCCAACGTAAGAGGATTGCGATAGCATAGTGAACTTACAGAGGAAGCTAGGGAGGGCAAAGCAGGCTTTAAACATCTCCAACAAAAAGATAAGGGGTGGGGGGGGGGAATTTGTGACCATATACAAGCAGTGATTAATACATTATTGCATGACAGGCACAGCGCCAGACAGTGTATCAAAAATATCATTTCATAGATTCGGGAATCGTCCAGGGGGCCTTCTGGCGCGGCTGGTGAAGACCAGCGGTGGGGAATCGCACAATAGCAGCGCTACAAAGATAGACAGGGTAAGATAACAAGTCGACCTGATCGAGTGAGGCAGATTTTGCGGGATCACTTTGGAAACTTACTACTACTACTACTATTTAGCATTTCTATAGCGCTACAAGGCGTACGCAGCGCTGCACAAGACTAGAAGAAAACAGATCCCCATGCTCAAAGAGCTTACAATCTATAGACAAAAAATAGAAGTAAGCAAATCAAATCATTATGTGTACAGGAAGGAGGGAGGAGGAAGGAGGGTAGGTGGAGGCGAGTGGTTACAGTGGTTACGAGTCAAAGCAATGTTGAAAGAGGTGGGCTTTCAGTCTAGATTTAAAGGTGGCCAAGGAATGGGGGCAAGACGTAGGGGCTCAGGAAGTTTATTCCAGGCGTAGGGTGCAGCGAGACCAGAAGGCGAAGTCTGGAGTTGGCGGTAGTGGAGAAGGGAACAGGATAAGAAGGATTTATCCATGGAGCGGAGTGCACGGGAAGGGTGTAGGGAAGGACGAGTGTGGAGAGATACTGGGGAGCAGCAGAGTGAGTACATTAATAGGTTAGTAGAAGAAGTTTGAATAGGATACGAAAACGGATAGGGAGCCAGTGAAGCGACTTGAGGAGAGGGGTAGTATGAGTAAGCGACCCCTGGCGGAAGACAAGACGGGCAGCAGAGTTTTGAACTGATTGGAGAGGGGAGAGGGTGACTAAGTGGGAGGCCAGCAAGAAGCAGATTGCAGTAGTCTAACGAGAGGTGACAAGGGTGTTGATGAGGGTTTTGGTAGAGTGCTCGGAAAGAAAGGGGCTGATTTTACGGATGTTGTAAAGAAAGAAACGACAGGTCTTGGCGATCTGCTGGATATGATCAGAGAAGGAGAGAGAAGAGTCAAGATGACCCAAGGTTTCGAGCTGAGGAGACAGGGAGAATGAGAGAGCCATCAACAGAAATAGAAAACGGGGGAGTGGGGAGGTGGGTTTGGGGGGGGAAATGAGAAGCTCGGTTTTGGTCATGTTTAATTTCAGGTGGCGTTGAGACATCCAGACAGCAATGTCAGACAAGCACGCTGAAACTTTGGTTGGATGCAAGGTGAGATATCAGGGGTAGAAAGGTAGATTTGGGAGTCATCAGCATAGAGATGGTAGGAAAGCCATGGATGAGATTAATGAACCAAGGGAAGAAGTTTAGATAGAAAAGAGGAGGGGACCAAGAACAGAACCCTGAGGTACGCCGACAGGCAGAGGGATAGAAGTAGAAGAGGATCTACAGAGTGAACACTGAAGGTGCGGAGGGAGAGGTAGGAAGAGAACCAGGAAAGGACAGAGCCCTGGAATCCAAGTGAGGACAGGGTATCGAGGAGTATGCTGTGATCGACAGTGTCAAAGCAGCGGAAAGATCAAGAAGAATGAGGATGGAATAGAAACCTCTGGATTTAGCCAGTAATGTCATTGGAGACTTTAGTATAGCGCAGTTTTGGTTGAGTGGAGAAGGCGAAAAACCAGATTGTAGTGGGTCAAGAATAGCATGTGAGGAGAGAAAATCAAGGCAGCGGCGGTGTAACAGCACGCTCAAGTAATTTGGAGAGAAAGGGAAAGAGGGAGATGGGTCGGTAATTAGAGGGACAAGAAGGGTTGAGTGAAGGCTTCTTAAGGAGAGTGTGACCACAGCATGTTTAAAAGGCAGCAGGGACAGTCGCAGTGGAAAGTGAGAAGTTGAGAATGTGACAGATAAAAGGAATAAGAGCAGGAGAGATGGCATTAAGAAGGTGGGTGGGAATGGATCAGAGGAACAGGTGGTACATTTTGAGGAAGAAAGGAGAAGTGTAGTTTCCTCAATAGTA
This sequence comes from Microcaecilia unicolor, assembly GCF_901765095.1. Taxonomy (NCBI): domain Eukaryota; kingdom Metazoa; phylum Chordata; class Amphibia; order Gymnophiona; family Siphonopidae; genus Microcaecilia; species Microcaecilia unicolor. The sequence continues at coordinate 132,796,548 of NC_044037.1, forward strand.
ACTTCAGGAAAGGAGGAAAGGGAATGAGGGGGAGGAGAGAGAGGGTAACGGACTAGTGGAGGGAGAGGTAGCGAGGTAAAGAATTCAAGGTTATCTTTTGAACCTTGTCTTGAAAGAATTCAGCAAGGGTCTGGGGAGATAATGAAGGGGGAGTTGGGGGAGGGGGCACCTTGAGGAGAGAGTTCAATGTGGTGAAGAGAAGTCGAGGGTTAGAGCCAAGAGAGTTGGTCAGTTGGATATAATAATCCTGTTTGGTGCGTAAAAGAGCAGATTGGAGGAGGTCAGCATGAACTTAAAGTGTAAGAAATCAGCAAGGGCCCGAGATTTCCACCAGAGGCATTCGGCGGAGTGGGTACAGGAACGTAGGTAGCGGATATTAGAAGTCAGCCAAGGCTGGGGTTTTGTACGCCTTATAGGGCGGGTCATCAAAGGTGCAAGAGTGTCTAAGGCAGAGGATAGAGTATTGTTGTAAGAAGAAACAGCCTCGTTGACAGTCGTGGATGGTGCCACAGTAGAGAGGAGGTTAGAAACATGGGAGGATAGAGATGAAGGGTTAATATCGTGAAGATTCCTATATAAAAGGGGAAGATCCGCCTCCTCGGTTGCTAGTGAGTGAATTTCTGGCCCGGGCAGGGACGCCAAAGCTGGCGGAGGGGGCAGTGGAGGTACTTGAGTCTCCCTTACAATTTAAAGAACTGCAGCAGGTGATCAAAGGGTTGAGGCCTTTTTCGGCACCAGGTGTGGATGGGTTCTCTGGGGAATTCTACAAGATTCTGCAGGCTTCTTTGAGGGGGAGGGGCCTTTTGATTATCATCACTCAGTCCATTCAAGAGGGAAGTTCTCCAAGTACGAAAATACTGCATTGATATCACTCCTGCTTAAACCAGGCAAACTGCCGGAAGACCCTGAGTCATATCAACCAATATCCTTGATTAATGTGGACATCAAAATACTGGCTAAGGTCTTAGCAACAGGTTGCTACCTTACATAACTGATCTGATCGACCCTGCTCAGGTGGGTTTATCCCCAAGCGACACTCAGTTTGCCATGTACAGCAAAATTCTCCTTTCAATGGCACAGAGTAGATTCAGGGGTGATCCAGCAATATTGGTGAGTCTAGACACAGCGAAGGCCTTCGACCAAGTAAATTGGGACTACCTTTTTCAGGTGCTGGAATGGGTAGGATTGCCTGAGGGGTCCTTTGAGCATTAAGGGTGCTTTATGATGGGATGGGAGCACAGATTGTGGTTAATGGGTGCAGGTCAGACCGGTTTGGTGTGGGGAGGGGGACTCGACAAGGATGCCCTTTATCTCCCTCTCTCCAACATTTCCCTGGAGCCTTTGAGTCGCAGGTTAAACAGCATGTTGGGAATTTGGGGACTGTTGGTGGGAAACTGAGGAGATGGCTGCTCTGGCACATGCGGATGATATTATGCTTCTTCTTTCCGACCCGGAGGGCTCCCTTAACTCGGCTCTGCCACTTATAGATAATTTGGAGCTCAGTGTTCTCTTTGAACCTGCAAAATCGGTGTGCTCTAGCTCTTGAGGCTGACTTGCAGCATTCCTGGAAGGGTGGGTTCTCTCTGCGGTGGGAAAACAGGGCCCTGAAGTATTTGGGAGTACTTCTACTAGGGACCTGACTTCTTTATATAAGGCCAATGTAATTCCATTGCTTGAAATGACTAAGCAGAAGCTAGCAGTATGGCAGGCTCTGCCCTTGTCACTGTGGGGCCGGATCACGCCGTTTAATTAATTTATTTATATTCCGCATTTTCCCACCTTTTTGCAGGTTCAATGTGGCTTACAATGTTCCATTATGGCATTCGCCATTCCAGGGTAAAAATACAGTTGGAGTTGCATACAGAATAGGATGATAGGCCTAGAAGGAAACCAGCTAGACTGTAAGGTAATGTGTAGTAGTTACAATTATTGATCGTTGTGGTATGCCTTATTGAGAGATATGTCTTCAGGGATTTACGAAAGTTAGTTAGTTCGTAAATTGTTTTTAATTTACGTGATAAGGCATTCCATAGCTGCGTATCCGTGTATGAAAAGCTGGACGCATGTGTTAGTCTGTATTACAGCTTGGGAAGTGTAGATTAAGGAATGTGCGCTGATCTTTAGTGTTCTGGGTGGTAAGTCAACAAGGTTTGACATGTAGGCCGGGGGGTCTCTGTGAATGATTTTATGAACTAATATGCACATCTTGACCACAATACGTTCTTTAAGTGGCAGCCAGTGTAGCTTTTCTCTTAGTGGTTTTGTACTTTCATATTTTGTTTTTCCAAATATGAGTCTGGCTGCAGTGTTCTGGGCAGTTTGAAGTTTGATGATTTGTTCTTTGCAGCCCGCATACAGTGCATTGCAGTAGTCAATGTGACTCAGCACCACTGACTGTACCAGGTTGCGAAAAATTATCCTTGGGAAGAAAGGTTTTACTCTCTTGAGTTTCCACATTGAGTGGAACATCTTTTTAGTTGTGTTCTTCACATGCCTTTCAAGTGAAGATTTCGATCATGATGACTCCAAGAATTTTCAGGGTATCTGACACTGGAAGGGAAAAGTTTGGTGTGGTTATAGTGGTGATGTACTTAATGTTATGTTGTGAAGTAAGTATGAGACATTGTGTTTTTTCTGCATTAAGTTTCAACTGAAATGCATCCGCCCAAGAGTGCATGATATGGAAGCTTTTGTTGATGTCGTTGGTGATTTCCTTTAGATCATGTTTGAACGGGATGTAGATCGTGACGTCATCTGCGTATATGTATGGATTGAGGTTTTGATTGGATAGTAACTTGGCTAATGCTGTCATCATTAGGTTGAAGAGGGTCAGCGAGAGGGGAGATCCTTGAGGGACTCTGCATTCAGGTATCCATGGGGCTGATGTAATCGAGTTAGATATCACTTGATATGATCTCATGGTCAGAAAGCCTCTAAACCAACTAAGAACATTGGCTCCAACTCCGAAGTGTTCTAGGATGTGTAGCAATATTTCATGGTTAACCAAGTCGACAGCACTGGACATGTCAAACTGTAAGAGAAGAATGTTGTTGCCGGTTGCAATTGCTTGTTTGAATTTAGTCATGAGGGTAACTAGTACTGTTTCGGTGCTGTGGTTAGCCAGAAATCCTGATTGGTAGTCGTGAAGAATTGAGAATTTGTTTAGGTAGTTGTTGAGCTGCTTGGTAACCATGCCTTCCGTTAATTTGGTTATCAGCGGGATTGATGCTACTGGGCGATAATTGGTTAAGTCACTTGTACTTTTCTTTGCATCTTTAGGTATTGGGGAAAGTAGAATATTTCCTTTGTCCTTTGGGAAGAGTCCATTTTGTAACATATAGTTCAAATGCATTGTAAGTCTGATATGAGTTGTTGAGGGGCGAATTAAAGCTCAAATCCAGATCCTCTAGGGTAGCATTTTCTGAAACGCTACCTGTTCCACGCGCAGGGCCCAAGAACCAAGCAGAGCTCCGGAGTCTCAATGTGTGGATGAGACAATGGTGCAGGGAGGAGGGTTTTAGCTTTGTTAGGAACTGGGCAACATTATGGGGAAGGTGGAGCCTATTCCGAAAGGATGGGCTCCACCTTAACCAGGGTGGGACCAGGCTGCTGGCGTCGGCATTTAAAAAAAGGAGATACAGCAGTTTTTAAACTAGAAATGGGGGGAAGGCCGACAGTCGCTCAAAAGCGCATGGTTCGGGATAAGGTATCTTGCAAAGATACCTCACAAACAGGGAAGATAGGGTTTCTGGGTGCCCTTAAATACAACTAAAGATCAGACAAAAGATGGCAAATCAGTAGTGTCCAGTACTAAGCATCATGCAAATAGGAACAACAAGCATACTCTGAAATGTCTATATGTAAATACTAGGAGTCTAAGAAATAAAATGGGAGAGTTGGAATATATTGCACTAATGAAAAATTGGATATAATAGGCATTACTGAGACCTGGTGGAAGGAGGATAACCAGTGGGACATTGTCATACCGGGGTACAAAGTATATCGTAGTGATAGGGTGGACCGGACTGGTGGAGGGGTAGCATTGTATATTAACGAGAGCCTTGACCTCAGATAGATTACAAATTAAACAGGACACAAATCACAACCTTTGAATCATTTGTGGGTTGAAATTCCATGTAGAAAAGGGAAAAGGACGGTGATAGGAGTGTACTACCGTCCGCCTCGCCACGATGAGCAGGTAGACCGCAGAAATGATAAAAGAAATCAGAGATGCAAACAAAATGGGCAATGTGATAATAATGGGTGACTTCAATTATCCAAATATAGACTGGGTAAATGTAACATCGGGACACGCTAGAGAGGTACAATTTCTTGATGAAATCAAGGACAGCTTTATGGAGCAGCTGGTGCAGGAGCCGACGAGAGAAGGAAAAATTCTAGACTTGATCCTTAGTGGAGCGCATGATCTGGTGAGGGACGTTATGGTACTGGCGCCGCTCGATAACAGTGATCATAATATGATCAGTTTTAATATCAACCTTGAAGTAACTATACACAGGAAGTCAAATACGTTAGCGTTTAACTTTAAAAAAGGAGCGATCCAAGATGGCATTTTGTAACGGAAGTGTGCTCTGAGAGCTCCGCAAACTCAAGTGTTGGTCTGGTGGTCTAGAGCGTCCCCTTGGCAATTTTCTTTGAGCTATGGGGAAAAGAAAGGGAAAAGTCGTTGCCCCAGCCTCCTCGGGACCGACTGGGATCCCCACTACACGCCAGCTCACCTTAGAGGCATGCGGAGTCCGAGCACTGGTAGTCGCAATGTTTACCTCAGAGAACGCACAGACATCGGCGAACAGCAGTAGTGTGGGAGTGACTCTCAGTTCCTCCCTCACGGTGCACGATCCCGCCGCAACCCGGAAGTAATGACGAGGTGGTTAGCGAACTACTGGAGAAGTCCGAAGTGGGCTTGGATCTAACAGCCGCTCCGAGGAGGCCCCCTCGCTGATTCCTTCGCTGGAGAAATATCAATTGGGCAAACGACGACCACCTCGACGTCCATTCGACCCAGTGAAGTGTCTTCCGGAGGTATTTGCGGCATGGTAAGGCCAAAATTGTTACAATGGATAATCTCTGGGATGCCATACAGGGGATCAACTCCTCCCTGGGAAAAATTTCTAAATCTCTCCGAGGAGAGATTGTAGAGCTTAAACATGATTTACAACAATTATCTAGCGAGACGGAGAAACATAAAAATGATACAAAAGTTTGTGAAACTGAAATAAAATCTACTAAGGACTTGACTACTGTACTAATTAAGGAAAAAAACTATGACTTGCAGGAAATGGAGTTTTTGAAAACCAGCTTAGGAAAAATAATCTGCGTTTCTTGAATTTTCCACTATCACCATATATTTCCTCTACTGAGTTAGTAAAGAAATATTTCACTGAAATTCTGGGACTAAAGACTGAAAACCAGTAATGAAGACCTTTTATATAAAAGGGAAAAAGTGGATATCTAACATTCACCCAGAGACATTAATCTTACTGATCTCCTTGAGACATCTGTTGAAAAAGAACGAGCCACTTTGCTTGTCTCTTTTGCTTTCCGAACTGGATAAAATATATATTCTACGTTTATACTTTAGACATATGAACGAAGTGTTTCCTGGGAGAAAAGATAAACATTTTTCCTGATTTATCCAGGGAGACCCAATTAAGAAGGAAGGAACTCCTGGCTTTTAAGCCAAGAGTCCTGGCCCTTGCGGCTTCCTTCTTTATAAAGTTTTCCCTGTAGATGCATTATTCCTATGAGTCTAATAATTACTTCTTTACAGATCCCAAGAAACTTCAAGAATTTTTAGTTCATAGGGAGAATATGAGAAGAACCCCAGTGTTAGCCGACCAGAATAATACTGCTGACTGATTGTAGCATTATTAATACCTCTGCTCTAAGATTAATAATGTTAATTTTCTGTGTTTGATTAGAATTATCCTGATTCTTGGATCAAAAATAGTGGACTGAGAAATAGTTGAATTTGCAATTGTTCTTTGTTTTCCTTTTTCCTTATGTTTAATTTTCAGATATTTCCGATAATGTTTGTATACGAATGTTAAAAAATTAATACTAATAAAGAGAATTAAAATAACTTTAAAAAAGGAGACTATGATAAAATGAGAAGAACAGTGGAAAAAAAAAAAACTTAGGGGGAAAACTGAGAAGGTAAAAACTGAACAACAGGCATGGACGCTGTTCAAAAATACCATCCTGGAGGCCCAGGCCAAACATATTCCACTAATTAGAAAAGAAAGACGAACTCCAAAGACAGCCGTCCTGGTTGAAAAGTGAGGGTGAAGGAGCTATTAGGGCTAAAAGAAAATCCTTCAGAAAATGGAAGAAGGAACCGTCTGAAAATACAAGAAGCAGCATGAAGGAGTTCAAAAGCAAATGCAAGGTGCAGATAAAGAAGGCCAAGAGGGATTATGAAAAAAAAAGATAGCATTAGGAGGCAAAAAAACATAGTAAAAAAATGCTTTTGGTATATTAAAGCAAGAAGCCACTGGATGACCGGGTGGTAAAAGGGGCGATCAAGAAGACAAGACGTAGCGGAGAGATTGAATTAATTCTTGCTTCGGTCTTCATCGAGGAAGATTTGGTGGATACCGTGTCGGAAAATGACATTTCAAGAGGACGAGTCGGAGAAACCTACTGACTTCACGGTAAACCTGGAGGACGTAATGGGGCAGTTCAGCAAACTGAAGAGTATCAAATCTCCTGGACAGGATGGTATTCATCCTAGAGTACTGATAGAATTGAAAAATTGAGCTTGCGGAGCTACTGCTAGTGATATGCAATTTATCCTTAAAATCGAGCGTGGTACCGGAAGATTGGAGGGTGGCCAATGTAACGCCCATTTTTAAAAAAAGGTTCCAGGGGAGATCCGGGAAATTATAGACCGGTGAGTCTGACGTCGGTGCCGGGGAAAATGGGAGAGGCTATTATTAAAAAACAAAATTACAGAGCACATCCGAGGACATGGATTACTGAGACCGAGTCAGCCACGGCTTTTGTGTGGGGAATCTTGCCTGACCAATTTACTTCAATTCTTTGAAGGGGTAAGCAAACATGTGGACAAAGGGGAGTCGGTTGATATTGTATAACTGGATTTTCAAAAAGGCGTTTGATAAGGTACCTCATGAAAGGCTACAGAGGAAAATGGAGGGTCATGGATAGGAGGAAAAGTCCTATTGTGGATTAAAAACTGGTTGAAGGATAGGAAAACAGAGAGTGGGGGTTAAATGGGCAGTATTCACAATGGAGAAGGGTAGTTAGTGGGGTTTCCTCAGGGTCTGGCTAGGAACGCTGCTTTTTAATATATTTATAAATGATTTAGAGATGGGAGTAACTAGCAAGGTAATTAATTTGCTGATGACACAAGTTATTCAAAGTTGTTAACTCGCGACAGGATTGTGAAATATTACAGAAGACCTTACGAGACTGGGAGACTGGGCGGCTAAATGGCAGATACGTTTAATGTGAGCAAATGCAAGGTGATGCATGTGGGAAAAAAGAACCCGAATTATAGCTACGTCATGCAAGGTTCCACATTAGAGTTACGGACCAAGAAAGGGATCTGGGTGTCGTCATCGATAATACACTGAAACCTTCTGCTCAGTGTGCTGCTGCGGCTCGGAAAGCGAATAGAAGTTGGGTATTATTAGGAAAGGGTATGGAAAACAGGTGTGAGGATGTTACATGCCATTTATATCGTTCCATGGTGCGACCGCACCTTGAGTATTGTGTTCAATTCTGGTCGCCGCATCCTCAAGAAAGATATAGTAGAACTGGAAAAGGTGCAGCGAGGGCAACTAAATGATAGCGGGGATGGACGACTTCCCTATGAAGAAAGACTAAGGGGGCTAGGGCTTTCAGCTTGGAGAAGAGACGGCTGAGGGGAGGACATGATAGAGGTCTATAAAATAATGAGTGGAGTGGAACAGGTGGATGTGAAGCGTCTGTTCACGCTTTCCCAAAAATACTAGGACTAGGGGGCATGCGATGAAACTACAGTGTAGTAAATTTAAAACAAATCGAGAAAATGTTTCTTCACCCAACGCGTAATTAACTCTGGAAATTCTTGCCCGGAGAACGTGGTGAAGGCGTTAGCTTGGCAGAGTTTTAAAAGGGGTAGACTGTTTCCTAAAGGACAAGTCCATAAACCGCTACAAATGGACTTGGGAAAAAATCCACAATTCCAGGAATAACATGTATAGAATGTTTGTAACGTTTGGGAAGCTTGCCAGGTGCCCTTGGCCTGGATTGGCCGCTGTCCGTGGATAGGATCTGGGCTTGATGGACCCTTGGTCTTTTCCTAGTGTGGCATTACTTATGTACTTTTATAAGGTTATAGGGCATATGTCTAGTTTGCAGTGAGGCTTGCGAATCTTCTGAGCGCTTGGAAGACGATATCATCCGAGAGTATGCCGAAGTTGGTCCAAGTTCGGTCAGCTGGATTTTCACCAGGGATGGGGTCTAGGCAATCAAGGAGTTTTAACATAGTCAATGGTAATCGATAGTATCTGGAGTCATAGCTTTGCAATTTCTCTTTGAAGTATTTCGCAAGATTGTCTGCTGATGGGGCGTCTATGTTGCTAGAAGTAACCGGTGTAGTATTTAATAATTTGTTGACGAGTTGGAAAAGTTTGTGTGTATCCTTGTAGCCTGGTCCAATTTTAGTTTTGTAATATGATCTTTTAATTTGTCTAATGGTGTATTTATATTTTCTTTGTAGTTGTTTCCAGGTGTTGAATGCGGAGTCGTCTTTCCTTTTGTTCCATGCTCGTTCTAACCTTCTAACTTGTGTTTTTAGTTTTTTCAGTTCTTCACTGAACCAAGGTATTGAGTTCTTTCTATGCGAGGTTTTGTTTGAAGAGGTGCTATTTGTCTAATATGCTTCTGCATCTAGTGTCCCATTCTTAAAGAAATTGTATGAATTTATTTTATTTTTGTTACATTTGTACCCCGCGCTTCCCACTCATGGCAGGCTCAGTGCGGCTTACATGGGGCAATGGAGGGTTAAGTGACTTGCCCAGAGTCACAAGGAGCTGCCTGTGCCGGGAATACAAACTCAGTTTCTCAGTTCCCCAGGACCAAAGTCCACCACCCTAACCACTAGGCCACTCCCTCCACCGTTGATGCTGTCCATTCGTTATTATAGGATTGTTGCCAGAAAGTTAATGGGTCTATTTTACCTCTCGTGGTATAGTTAATCGTTCTTGTTTGTGGTGTAGATCTTTTATACGCCATTGAAGGGAAAGGTTTGCTTTGTAGTGGTCGGACCATGGTATAGCTGTCCACTCTATATCTGTTAGCACGAGATTTAGGTCCGAGGAGAATTTGTATGTAATGATGTCTAGTGTGTGTCCTTTAGTGTGAGTTGGCTGCATGTTTGGCCAATGAAGATCCCATAGTTGGAAATGATCCCTGCATTCACACACATTTCGTGAGTTCAGATCCTCAAGATGAAGGCTGATATCCCCCACTATAAGGAGATTGGAGATAGAAACACATGTGTTCGATATAAAATCCATGAAGTGTGTTTGGCAATCCTGCCAGTTACCTGGTGGCCCTATAAAACAGCACTACGTTTAGGTGGTCATGCAGTGCTAGATGACTGATTCTAACTGAGGCAATTTCAAGTTGGTGAAGTATGGATTCGGTTATCGCTGTAACGATGAAGTGGGATCTGTACCCTCCTCTTTTCCCATTCCTTGTCCAGTGGGTAATACTGTAGCCTGGGTGGCACAGATCTAAGATTATGGTGTCTTTAAGGTCATGAATCCAGGTTTCACTTATGAATAATAGATCTAGGTTGTCTGTTGTGATCCTGTCTGTTATTGTCGCTGTTTTGTTAACTACTGATCTGGCATTTATATAACCCAGTTGGATCAATTGGTAGGGTTCGGTTGGGGACGAAGATGTGTTAATTTTTATTAGTTGTCTATCCTCTTGGTATCTGGGTTTGTTGTGTCCTTTCTTTCCTTTCTGTTGATTGTGCCCGTGTGTAGTAGGTTTTCCTTTTAATTGGTTGTTATTCTTTTGGACAGGTGTGTTGTTTATTTGCTGTTTGCAGGGTTTGTGTAATGTAAGTAAGCTATTGTCTGTGAGAGGGGTTGTCAGTGCGTGGTAGATTAGGAGAAGAAAATATATTATTAAGAGCAATTTGTTAATATTCATGTTGGCGTTGATTGTATGTTACAATGGGGGCTGAGGGAGGTCAGTGGTTGACAGTGCAAAGTGGTAGTGTCTGATGAAGGTTTATCGTCAGTAGTGCAATTCGATGTGGTGCAGTACGGTGCAGTAGTAAGTGAGAATTTATAGTCAACAGTGAAATTCAGTGTGATGCAACATGGTGCAGTGGAAGTAGTTACAGGCAGAAGTGAGCAATATAGCTAAGTATTACAATTCAGTATAACATAATAGGAAATAGAAATAGCAGTTAGAGGTCTAAAGTCAGCAAGTCTACAGGACATTACAGTGTAATGTAGTAAAGTACAGTAGTAGTTTGTGGGAGTTTACAATCACTAGTGAATTTCAGTAAAATGCAGTGGAATACTATATAAGCAGCTGGAGGTCTGTACCATGCAGTAGAGGCAGTAGTAACTGATGGAAATTTACCAACGTTAGTACTGTTTAAATATAATATAGTAGGTAGAGTAGAAGCAGATTGTAGATCATACTAAACAAGACAGGTCCATATATTGTAATCAGACAGCTTGATTTAATATCACTTACGAGTTGTGGTTTCTGTCCACTGTTTCAACGGTCAGATGTCCATGTGGGTCCTTGGTCATTTATCTGAGACCTTCGGCTGAGTTCTGCGGTAATCGACTTTTGATTCGTCTTAAACCTTTAATCGGTTCGTTTCTTTGGTGGGCCGATCAGTTTACCAGCCTCTTTCATTGGTGTAGGTGTGCAAGTAGGCGCCGGTCAGTGATGCTGAGTGGGCGTCTGGTCGGTTGGCAGTGCTGTGGCTGCTGGATCGGGAGGTTCGCGCTGACTGGTTCACGTCACTCCGTGCGGAGCGGATGGGTCCGTTGCGGTTCAATACCGCTCACCTGCTGGTGAGTTTCAAATTGGGTACTGGTGCTAAGGCCAGGCATGGCTGCGTTGTCTTCCCGAGTCCTGGAGGAAGGCTGCAGTCCGGTGTGCTACGGCCCGTCTCCATCTCATGTGTCTAATGGCCTCCTACCATGTGACTGCATAGTGCTGCTGCCTAAAGAGAAGTGCGGCAGTTCTGTGTAGTAGCCATTGTAGAATCTGCACTCAGCACGCAGCACCCCATTAATATGATTGTGGTACCCAAGTGGCTATATGTGTTCCAGCAACTGCCGCTATTTTTGTTGTGGAAGGATGAGAGAGTGTTGGGCTGGCTAATTCGGTCTTATGTATGGAATGGGAAATGCTCTAGACTTCCCCTGGATGTACTGGTTAAACCACGTGAGAGCAGAGGAATGGGTCTGTTGAGTATTCGGTCCTCTACGGTGGCATGCACAATGCGACACATAAACGACTGGTTTAGAGGCACTACAGAATTCTCGCTAACTCCCGTGGAAACTTCATTGTTCCCCGACGTTCACTTAGTCATTTGCTCCATTCGGGGGGGTGTTTGCCTAGGCAGGCTTTCCGTCGCCACCCACTACTGGCTGCAATGAGGGGCTACGTGGCGGTGGTTATGCCGGAGACACCACTTATCGTCTAGGTCTAGTAGCACTCTAGAAATGTTAAGTAGTAGTAGTAGGTCTTCCCCCTTACTCTCAATCTGTAATAACCCTGCGTTCCCCCCGGGCTGGAGGTCTGGTGTGTTCAGTCTTTGGGCCAAAAAGGGTATCATTTATCTTGCCCAAGTTTTGGATGAGGAGGGACACATTAATCATTTGCAGAGCTGATTCGCCAGTATGGGATCTCCCCGGGGCACTATTTTGCTTACTTCCAGTTACGGCATTATATGTCCTCCTTGACGTGGACAGATTTAATGGAAGACGTTTCTGATATATTATCAGAGGCCTATTCATTGTTCTCGCAGCAATCGGTACCGTTATGGTTTTATCATCAGCAGTTGAAAGACACCACGGCTGAATTGGATTATGTCAAGCTGGCAAAACGTTGGTCAATTGATCTCGGGAGCGAGATCTCGGTGGAACTGTGCAAAGCGTGCATTAAGAATTTATATTCGCAACGGCTATCAATTTTTCAGCATGAAAAACTATCGGTTCCTCCTAAGGTTGTATATATCTCCGCGCAGAGCCTATCGGGCTAAAATATCAGAGAGCGGATCTTGTTTGAAATGTGGAGGAAGTCTGGCGACATTGGGACATATGTTTTGGTCCTGCCCTTATACGGAGTGGTTCTGGAGGGGTCTACTTAGAAGGGTAGAAGATATATGGGGCTGTTCACTGGTGTGGGACCCACTGCTTCTCTTCAACTGATATAATTATACATCAACTACTCCGGTGGGTTTTAAGGGTTTTATGGGGATAGCTCTGTTTTCTGGGATAAACACAGTTTTGAAGTTCTGGATTTCCCCTTTGGGCCCCTCTCTGCAATGGTGGTGGTACCAAATGATTCAGCAGATGAGGCTGGACAGATGCGAGGTCAAACAAATGGACAGTGTTCCTGGAGTCAGATGGGAAGCCCTTTGGATGACTCTCCCCTCCGAAGGGGAGAAGTTATATTTTGAATTCTACACCTCACCTACAAATGCACTCTGTCCTGCAGCCCCTCATTACCTCTCTACCCTCATATTGAATGACAGGTCTTGTGCATTATGACAGTTTATGAATAAAATCTTTGAAATACAAAATTGTTGGACACAAGGGGGTAGAAGGGGAAGTTAGGGAATAGGGGAGAAAAAGTTAAAAAGCTTTGGATGCTGTTCAGTAATGTGTGCATTTATACAGCATGATTTGCTTGTGAAATTTGTTAAGCGAAATGTATGGTTATGGTTAACATGCTGAAATATCAATAAAAATTGTTTAAACATAAATATGTTAAAAAGCAGTGGAGTGGGGGAGGCCAAGATGGTGTCCGAATAGGACGTGTGTGAAACAGCTCCTCACTCAACTTCCTCTCGCTGTTTTTTTTTCCCCCCTTAAAAAAAATATTTCCATGCCCATGAGAAGGTGGCAAACAGAGGCTTACCCTGGCTCCCTCTGCGAGACAGGAATTGGGACCAATGGACCGTTTCACTGTTCCCGTGGTGGATTGACTAGGCAACAACCCTCGCATGCAGGGAGATCAATGAGAGGAGAACCGTCCCTCCCTGCCTGAGGGAGAGGTCACGCTGAGCCCAAAGGAACGCAGTCCTCCTTCGATGCCGCAATAGCTGACAGACCAAAGCCCCGGATTGAGTAGACCCGAGGAGATGTCTGATCTGGGAGCAGGGGCAGACCCTGCCAGCAGACGCCGAGTACAGCAGTGCTGGTGGCTACTGCTGGGAATACCAAAAGAGGAGCAGGAAGTTGAATCACAGAAGAGCAAGACTGGCTCTGATGGAGGAGCTCAGAAACAGGTAACATTGAAACTTTTTCCTAAAAAACGGAGGAAAATAACCCTAGAATAAATTTGGAATGCTTTGGAAAGTTTAGAAGATTCCCCTAACCCAGAAATTATCTCCGATAGTTAAGTTACTCAAACAAACCAAGCTAAAGTAGCAGATTTGGAAAACAGTTGGAACACAACTAAACTTTTGAACAACGATTATACTTGAAACAAATCAAATTAAAGAGAGACAAATAACTTAATAAAAGAAAATGTATATTACATAGGAAATAGAAACTTTAAAAAATTTACAAAGGATGAAAACATTGAGATTTATAAAACTTTCCTAAAGTTCCAGCAGTGGCTCCCTTTAATAACATTTAAAAGATATATCTTTCTGAAGTATTAAAATTACTAAACAATTGTTTCCCCCCTGTAGCAAGGATTTCTATTTGGCTCCTTATGTTAAGAAACCAAGTGAGCGTATAATACCATCTACGGAGATGCCATTTGAGGAGCCTAAATTTGAATTTATCTCAAACAACTGAACTATGTGAGTACAACCTGCTACATTAATTATAGACTGTTTTACAGCGGGACTGGATCTTGAAAACTTTCTTTAAACATTGACTTTACAGTTAAAAAAAACCTTCATGTCTAAGTATTTCCTGATATTGCTAGACAAACTCAGAAAAGACGTCAGTCTTTTTTGAAACTTTGTGATCATGTATTGTTGCAGGGGGGAATTTTCTGGCTCAATTTTCCTTGCAAGTGTATTAAATTTCAATCAACTAAATATGTTTTGTTTTGTTTTTAGAGTGACCAATTAGCAAAATTCCTGGACTCCAGACAAGAACCAGCCGTAAACTCTGGTGCTTCCTCCATTAGTATCTACTCCTTGATAAGGTAAGTGGGAATTTGTTCTATTCCTTTTTTCCTATGTTAACCAATTTTTGAATAGTGCCTTGTCTATATTGTGGACTTTAGCAGTAATTATCATTTAATAGATATTGTTTATAAAATATTTTCTTCTATGGTGTGATAATACTCCTTTTCTGTACAAGTGCTTCTTGTAAAATTTATTAAAATTATAAATAAATAAAAAAAAGCAGTGGTTCCAGCACAGACCACTATCCAGCTTATTTTCAAAAGAGAAGGCCGTCGAGGTCACGTGATGCAGTTGGAGCAGTAGCAACGCTTTTGTGCTGCTCCGCGGACCCTGCTCGCTCCCGGCGCCCTACGAACTAAACTGACCTCAAAAACACCAACCTAGTCCCGTCAAAGTGTTGCAGAAGGTGTATGGACCCATTCCTCTTTCCCATGCCGCTTGGAAGCACGAGGAAGAGCTCGAAGAACGAAAAAGAAAAGCTCCCGGTAGCGAGCGGCAAATCCAAGATGGCGGCCGCATCGCCGCGAGGCGACGCTGAATTTACCGCCAGACAGCTTGCGCAATTAGTAGCGGCGGTGAGTACAGCGCTGGAACCCCGATTCCTTACATTAGAGGGGAAGCTGGAGAAATTAGAGTTGGGTGAGATCGCTAGCAGAACCGCGGAGGTGGAAAAGAGAGTCTCCGAAGTTGAAGAGACTTGGCAACAACATGAGCCAGAACTTTCCAACCTTAAGAAACGCCTGGCTGCCCAAGAGGAGAAGCTGGATGAACTGGAGAACAGAGCAAGACGATGTAATCTTAGGCTGGTGGGCCTGCCCGAAACAATTCCTGATAAAAATCTGGGCACATTGCTTGAAAGCTGGCTTTCTAAAGAATTTGCTATCTCAGACAGCAGAGGCCCACTATGCATTGAAAGAGCACACAGGCTGGGGAAACCACGCCAAAATGGATCAAAACCCAGAGTAGTAATTATGAAAGTTCACAACTATATCCATAAAGAAGAAATTCTACAGGGGTTCCGTCAGAAAAGAGATTCCCTAACCTACGCGGGTGCCCAGATTCGCATATTTCAAGATTACTCAGCCAACATACAAGAAAGAAGAAGAAAATTCCACCCGGTGTGCACAGCTTTGATTGAACAAAACACCAGATTTATGCTACTTTACCCTGCTACATTAAAAATCATGAAAAACGGGAAATGGATATCCTTTACATCAGAACACTCAGCACTGCAATATATTAACCAAGAACTGAAAAGTCAGGAAACACCGGCTTGATCCGGTTTTGGACATGTGGTGGTGAGCATAACTTGTGATTGATTGAACTGTCCTGACGGGATAAACAATAATGTAAAGACTTTATACATAGAGGTTATAACTTTATAAGTTTAATTGTAACATTGAGGGGCCTGGGGGTGAGCGGGGAACCGGCATCCTGTGACTCTGCCTAGATGGGGTTATCCCTCTCGAGGCAACTTTGGGAACAAGGGGGGGAGGAAAGGGGTTTAGGTATAGGGAGGGAGGGAGGGGGGTGGGAGAGGATGGGAGGGAAGTGATAGGAGTGGGGATACGTAGCAAAATAGAGGGGAGGTTCTTAATAATGTCTGTTCTTGCATATGGAGTGTTAGGGATAATGCAAGTTCTCCTAAACATTAAACCACACATTAAATCATACACCCCCCGGGGGAGGCTGGGCTCCCGGAGGACTACCTTGATGATATTTATAATAGTTTCAACGAAACAAAGAAAAGATTAGTCGATCTGGACTTAAAATATTATCATGGAATGTTTCAGGTATCACATCCCCTGTAAAACGATATAAAATCCTGACCCAGATAAAGCGGCAAGGTATAGATATTGCCTGCTTACAGGAAACAAAGTTGTCTGACACAGAACACGAAAAACTCTGTCAACAATGGGTGGGTGAAAGCCACTTCTCCTCTTCGGGTAATAGGAAGAGCGGGGTAGTAATACTCATCCGTAAGGGATTACCTTGCACAACCAAATTAATCCACAGAGATACTGAGGGACGAATTGTACTTTTACAGATAAACTACCAAGGGCAAAAGTTTTACATCTGTGCAATATATGCCCCAAATGCTTGTAGCCCAAATTTTTTCCAGACCCTTATAGCATTAGGACTGCAACATAATGATGCCCCCTGGATATGGGCGGGAGACTTCAATCAAGTACTAGACCCGAGTCTGGATAGATCCTCACCCACGGCTATCCCAGGGTCGGGTAAAGGGAAAGGGATACCAGCGCTCTGTAAACATCTCCAATTAATTGACCCGTGGCGTGCCCTCCACCCTACCACAAAGGACTATACACATCAGTCTAAAGTACATTCTTCCTGGTCTAGAATTGATTACATACTGATATCACAATCCTGGTTCTTTAAAGTCCAGAAAGCCACTATCGGCCCTATGGAAATATCGGACCATAACATGATCTGGGTGGAAATTAACGTAGGTGGGGGTGGTGGAGAGGGTAACAAATGGAGATTCCCTGTATATTTGTATCAGGATAAACAATTGCTAGCTCACCTGCAAGAAAAATGGCAATTATACGAAGATACAAACCTGTTATCATGTGACTCACCTATAACATATTGGGAAGCTTCTAAGGCGGTTATGAGGGGAGAAATAATAGCATTTCAGTGTGCTAGGAAAAAGCGCCTGGCGGCCGGGATACTACATTCAGAAACAGTATATATGAAGGCCAAGAGGAAATACTTGAGTAACCCAACAATAGCCAATAGAGACTCAATGTCAGCTGCCCTAGTAGCATTAAATTCCCTGATACATGAGCAAGCAAAGAAACAATTAACAGCGCGACGCCTAAATTTTCAGCGATTTGGGAATAAATCTGGGAAACTATTGGCAAGGGTGGCAAAGGCAACCACTACACAGCGATTTATCCCAGTGATTGAAAACTCTAAGGGAGTATCGCTCCATGGTGCGACCGCACCTGGAGTATTGTGTTCAGTACTGGTCTCCGTATCTCAAAAAAGATATAGTAGAATTGGAAAAGGTACAGCGAAGGGCGACGAAAATGATAGTGGGGATGGGACGACTTTCCTATGAAGAGAGGCTGAGAAGGCTAGGGCTTTTCAGCTTGGAGAAGAGACGGCTGAGGGGAGATATGATAGAAGTGTATAAAATAATGAGTGGAATGGATCGGGTGGATGTGAAGCGACTGTTCACGCTATCCAAAAATACTAGGACTAGAGGGCATGAGTTGAAGCTACAGTGTGGTAAATTTAAAACGAATCGGAGAAAAGTTTTCTTCACCCAACGTGTAATTAGACTCTGGAATTCGTTGCCGGAGAACGTGGTACGGGCGGTTAGCTTGACGGAGTTTAAAAAGGGGTTAGATAGATTCCTAAAGGACAAGTCCATAGACCGCTATTAAATGGACTTGGAAAAATTCCGCATTTTTAGGTATAACTTGTCTGGAATGTTTTTACGTTTGGGGAGCGTGCCAGGTGCCCTTGACCTGGATTGGCCACTGTCCGTGACAGGATGCTGGGCTAGATGGACCTTTGGTCTTTCCCAGTATGGCACTACTTATGTACTTATGTACTTATATGTAACTTAACCAATTACAAGATATAGTAAATACATTCTATGAACACTTTACGCAGATGTATACTCCCAAAAATAGGGTCCAAGGCCCCTGACTAAAGATTATTTAGAAGATGCAAAAATGCCACGATTGCCAGAGGAAGCCCGTCAAATATTATCTGCGCCCCTACAAACACAAGAAGTATTTAAAGTAATAAAAGCCTTACAAATAGGATCAGCACCAGGATTGGATGGCTTCTCCAATGACTATTATAAAATGCTGACACCACAACTGTGTGGAGCGTTGGCGGACTATTTAGATGCAGTGGTTGCTAGGGGATCCTTTTCGCCCAGAGAGAACGAAGCGTTGATTACCTTAATTCCTAAGCCGGGTAAACCTAAAGATCAAATAGAATCTTATAGACCCATCTCCCTTATTAATGTTGATGTCAAGATCCTGTCCCGAATACTGGCAAATAGACTGATGTATCACATGCCAATGTTGATCGGAGAACACCAGGTAGGGTTTGTTAAGGGCCGTCAGGCGGTTCAACAGGTACGGAAAGCCCTCTTAGCAGTGGCGTATGGGCAGGCTACAGGAGATCCTCTCCTATTGGTTAGCCTAGATGCAGCCAAAGCGTTTGATAAAGTTAACTGGGATTACATGTTCCAGGTACTTGAGCACACGGGCTTGGATGGCTGGTTTTTAGATGCCACGAAAACACTATACAAAAATACCACAGCCCAAATATTAATAAATGGCACCAGATCTAAACCCTTTAGAGTGGAGCGCGGCACCAGGCAGGGATGCCCATTATCCCCTCTATTGTTCCTCTTATACTTAGAGCCACTCTTGCGCACAATGCTACTAGACCCGGACATACAGGGAGTCACACTACACGGGACATTAATAAAAACACTGGCCTTCGCTGACGATATGCTCCTTACACTTACTCAACCAAAGACCTCAGTCCAACGCCTACTAGAAGTCATAGACGAATTTGGGTTTTACTCAGGGTTACAATTAAATTTGCAAAAATCATTGGCCCTTTCAGTACAGGAAACCGTGCAAAAGGAGTGGGAGGGCCCCTTCCCCTTTCAATGGGCCGTGGGCACGCTCAAGTACCTAGGGGTTAATGTACCGAGGGATTTAACAAATCTGTACAAAGAGAATATGGACCCCTTGAAGAGGCATACAAAAGAAGCTCTGCAGGGATGGCAAGGCCTACCTCTGTCTTTGAGGGGAAGAATCACCATGTATAACATGTTTATTTTTCCCAAATGGACATACATCTTCCAGATGATTCCTGCTATATTGGGATATAAAGAGGAGAGGTGGCTACATAAAACCCTTACAACATTCTTATGGCAGGGAAAACGTGCACGCATTGGATTACATAAACTTATGAGGCCTTGTCTAAAAGGGGGGCTGGGGCTACTTGACTTAAAACTTATACCAATCGCCTGTAATTTGAGGCACTTATCGGACTGGTTTCGCTCAAGGGAGTTTTTCTCCTGCACGAAAGTGGAAACCTTGCTGATGGCCCCAATGGGATTTGCTTACTGGCTACATGCCCCATCAGAAGAACTCCCAAACCTGGGCCCATATAGATTTCTATTGAACCCTTTGCGGAAAACATGGAAATGGTTGAGTAAGAAAAACAAATGGAACAGTGTAGTGTCTCCACTACTACCCATTAAAGGTAACCTAGCATTCCCAGAGGGGGGGAAATCTGCTTTGTTTAGGAAATGGGAGATTTGTAGTATTAAATACTTATTTCAGGTGGTGTCTGAGACAGGGACCATTAAAACATTCCAGGCCCTGTGCGCAGAATTCGGACTTGGACAGAAAGACTATTTCCAATATATGCAGCTCAAACATTACATACGAACATTGCCTGCATTGGCTCTTACTCAGCAAGTATGGGAATCCATGAGTGAGATGCTGGGCCTGGAAGCACAGTTAAAAGTACCGCTTAAGTATTTCCACCATCATCTAAGAGATTTACAGGGGACACTTGACTACACGCAAGTGTCACAACAATGGCATCAGGAGCTGCGGTGGAAACCGGACCCAGAACAGATCAAACTGTGCTTAATGGGTGTGTATCGGGTGACAGAGAATGTGACTTGGCAGGAAATGCACTACAAATTTCTCATGAGACTGTACATATCACCACACAGAGCTTATAAGGCAACCCTGAGAACAACAGACGACTGCCCAAAATGTGGAACTGTGGGAGCCTCTCTAGGGCATATGTTTTGGTATTGCTCAAAAGTGACCCCCTTCTGGATAAAACTGGGACAACAAGTATCGCAAATGTGGAACATTCACTGGCAACCAACGCCAGGACAGCTATTTGATGTCTATAGGATTCGTGGCAAGTCACCAGAGGGACTTAAAGAGTTCTTGAAAAGAGTAGTCTTGATGGGCAAACGCACCATACTACAATTGTGGCTACAACCAGACCCACCTGGAACACCACAATGGCGAGGAGCCATGATGCAATGCTGTATGCTAGAAAAGAAAAAAGTGGGAGACTTAGCCTCAAAAAAAGGAGACCAGTTCTGTAAAGTCTGGCTCCCGTTTTGGGACACTCTGACACCCGTAGCGAGAAGCAAGATATTGAACTGTTAACAGAACCGGTAGTGGGAAAGAGTTGAGGGCGGGGATAGAGGGGGGGGGGGAGTTGGGGGAAGAGGGAGAAAAATTATAAGCTTGATGACATCTCCTATGTATTGTTCGAATTATTTGATGTATTGTGTTCAAGTGTTATCAATAAAAATTGATATATAAAAAAAAAAGAGAAGGCCGTCCATCTTCTGACACAAATCGGGAGATGGCCGGCCATCTCTCAAAGGCCGGCGAAATCGGCATAATCGAAAGCCGATTTTGGCCGGCTTCAACTGCAGTCCGTCGCTGGGACAGCCAAAGTTCCCAGGGGTGTGTTGAAAGGGTAGCAAAGGTGGGACAGGGGCGTGCCGGGGCGTGCTTAAGAGATGGGTGCCCTTGGCCGATAATGGAAAAAAGAAGGGCATCCCTGGCGAGAATTTGGTCCACTTTATTTGGTCCCTTTTTTTTCAGGTCCAAGTCCCAAAAATGTGCCTGAACTGACCAGATGACCACCGGAGGGAATCGGGGAAGACCTCCCCTGACTCCCCCAGTGGTCATTAACCCCCCTCCCACCCTCAAAAAAAAAAAAAAAAAAAAAACTTTAAAAACTTTTTTTGCCAGCCTCAAATGTCATACTCAGGTCCATCGCATCAGTATACAGGTCCCTGGAGCAGTTTTATTGGGTGCAGTGGACTTCAGGCAGGGAAACCCAGGCCCATCCCCCCACTACCTGTTACACTTGTGTTGGAAAATGGGAGCCCTTCAAAACCCACCCGAAACCCACTGTACCCACATGTCGGTGCCCCCCTTCACCCCTTAGGGCTATGGTAGTGGTGTATAGTTGTGGGAAGTGGGTTTTGGGGGGCTCAGCACCCAAGATAAGGGAGCTATGCACCTGGGACCAATTTGCGAAGTCCACTGTAGTGCTCCCTAGGATACCCGGTTGGTAGTGCACTACGAATCCTGGCCCCTCCCACGACCAAATGCCTTGGATTTGTTCGTTTTTGAGATGGGCGCCATCAGTTTCCATTATTGGCGAAAACCGAGGGCACCCATCTCTAAATCCGGTGATCTCAGTATTTAGGTCGACCATCTCTAATGTTGACCTAAATGTTGAGATTTGGGTGTGCCCATCTCGTTCGATAATACGGTCGGCCCCGTCCTCGGAGATGGGCGCCCTTACCGATGGGCGTCCCCGGTCGAAAATGCCCCTCTATATGTCCAAGTCCAATCATGCATATACATACACATGCAGGGGCTAATATCTTAGTTCTAGTACTTTTGGAAAGAGAAAATAACCATACCTGATGTATCCATTCTATCCCACTAGATTTTATGACCCTTTTCGGCCATCTCTCTTCTTTTCTCCATGTTCAAGAACCCAAACCTGTTGAGCCTTTCCTCGCAGGAGAGCCATGCCATCCCCTTAAACATTTTTGTCTAGATTTACCAAATCCTCTTCAAATAGGGGTGAGTTGAGCCATGGATCAGAGGCATTGGGATATTCTCCGTTTTATTCTCCATACCTATCTTAATAATACCTAGCATTTTATTTGTTTCGGTGGGGGGAGGGGGGGGGGAGTTGTTTGGTTTTTTTTTACCACCACAGCCCACTGAGATGAGGATTTCAATACACATTAACTCCAAAATCCTTTTCTTGGGTAGAAATACCTAATACAGATAAGAACATAAATGTAATAAATAAACATAAGCATTGCCATACATCAAGCCCAGTGAACAATCCAGGTCACAAATACCTGGAAAGATCCCAAAAGAGAAAACAGATTTTATGCCGATTATCCTAAAAAATAAGCAGTGGGTTTTACCAAGTCCATCTTAATAATGCTTACAGACTTTTCTTACAGGGAATTATTCAAACCTTTCTTAAACCCTGCTAACTGCTTTTACCACATTCTCTGGCAATGAATTCCAGAATTGAATGAAAAAAATATTTTCTCCAGTTTGTTTTAAATTTACTACTTAGTAGTTTCATTGCATGCCTGTCACGTCTGTGGCCGTGACCCCTCTCAGACTCACCTTATTTCCTGTGGTCAGCTTCTGAGCTGGCTTCTGTCCTTTGTGAGTTAGTTCTGTCTCTTGTGTGCTGGCTGTATTAGTTTGTCGGTGTGCTGTCACTCATTTCAGATTTCAGCTCAGTCCAGTCCGGATCTTCCAGGCTGCCCGACCCTTAGTTGCCTGGTGATTGTTGCACCTGAGTCTCAGCTGCCTGCTGGGCTTAATAGCCATTTGGAACCTCTCTGCCTTTGCATTGCGTCTAAGGCCCTGGTATGTTGTTGCTTGCTGCACTTCTGCTAGTCCGGTCGTTGCCTGAGATTCTTGCCTGTTTCTAGTTAGTCTGTGTTTAGTTTAGGTTTGCTTGCTTTCCTTGCCTGGTTTCTTGTTTGTATTCTGTGTGTAGTTTCTGTTTGTCTGTGTTCTGGCTTTGGGGCTCCTTGCAGCTCTTAGTTCTGTGTTTTGTTAGTCAGTGTGTGCTCCCTGTTTAGTGGCTGTTCTGCAGCTTTCTGTTCTGCCCCTTAGCTTTCCCTTCCTTGCCCTGTCTCCTGCCTTGCTGCCCATGTTCCTCCCTTTCCCCTCTGACCCTCAGTCCCTGTGCTGCCTTGCTGTTATCCAGTCCTGCCCGGTCCAGCAAGTCCTGCCGGCCACCTGAAGCCCAGAGCTCAACTCTGGGTGAAAAGTGACCAAGTGCAGGTGAAGCCTGACTGCTTGCCTGAGATTTGCCCTGGTTCTAGCGTGGGGTGGTTTTGCCTGCCGCTGCTGCTCCTCGGCAGTGGCCCAAGGGCTCACAAACCCAGTTCCCTGCTTTGAGAACGTGACAATGCCCTCTAATCTTAGTACTTTTAGAAAGAATAAAAACAAGCTTTTCACATCTACCCATTCCACTCCAATCAGTATTTTATAGACCTCTATCATATCTCCACTCAGCTGTCTTCTCCAAGCTGAAGAGCCATAGTCACTTTAGCCTGTCCTAATCCCATCCTCTTTATAATTTTTGTCGCCCTTCTCTATAAATTTTCTAATTCAGCTATATCTTTGGTTTTAAAATGCTGTAACCAAAATTGCACATTCAAGGTGTGGTCATGAAGCGATACAAAAGCATTATAACATTCTCATTTTTGCTTTCTATTATTTGCTTTCTAATAATTCCTAACATTGTATTTGCTTTCTTAGCCGCTGTTGCACACTGAGGGTTTCAACATATTAGTGATAACACCTAGATCCTTTTCCTGGGCGGTGACTCCTAATGTGGAGCCTTGCATCATGTAGCTATAGTTTAGGTTCTTCTTTCCCACACACATCACTCACTTTGGGAGACTGGGCATCCAAATGGCAGATGGCATCTGATGTGAGTATATGCAGTCTTGTAAGGTCCTCTTGCAATTTAAAAACTAACTTTGTCATCAGCAATTTTAATTACAGTAAAGTCTCGATTATCCAACCTAAATGGGACTGACCCATTGTCAGATAAATGATTTCCACTCAAACAATGCAGAAACAAAGGAAGTAAAAGAAGGATCTCAGCTCACAACAGTGGTAAAAGTAGGGTCCTGGGTTTGGAGTACGGAAAGAGAAGCCACATGACATCACCGGGGTTTTATCAGATATGCATGATGGTCGGATCAGCGAAAGTTGGATAATCGAGACTGTACTGTACCTCACTAGTTATTCCCATCTCTGGATCCTTTACATATATGTTCAAAAGCAGCAGTCCTAGCACGTTGGGGAACCCCACTATCTACTCTTCTCCATTGAGAATACTGACCATTTAATTCCCCTGTTTTCTATTTTGTAACTAGTTCTGAATGCACAATAGTACATTACCTCCTATCCTATGACTGTCCTGTCTTTAGCTTCAGTTCCAGTCCTGCTTGTTCCAGACCAGCTTGTACCAGCCCTGTCTGTTTCCAGCCTCGATCCTTGTTTGGGTGGTTCGCCTGCTGCTGCCATTCATCGACTTCTGATTCTGTGACATTTACATGGGAACAGTAACTGGAATTTAGCTCCCACATTCAAAGCTTCCTGCCGCATAGAAAGAAACTTCTTCCTTCTCTCCTTTGTCCATCTGGAAACGTCAGGGAAAATCTGAATCTTTCCTTCCATAAAAGTAACTGAGGTGAATTGTCTTAAATAAAGTCTAAGCAAAGCCTTCTTATCTTGAACACACACAAATGAGATCGGGAGGATGGCATGAAAATCCACCTCTTTTTGTGAACTCTCCAAAAGTGCTGAAACATTCAAGCAGTCCAAGGATAATTCAACGCCCACTGGACCTTCTAGTCTAGCTTCCCAATTAAGAAGTACAGCTTTTGTACTGGTGGAAGCCCTGTTTCAGAATATTGAAATACTTCTTTTAGAAACTTATGAAACATATCCCGTGGGGAGCTAAATTTTATAGATGGAAGATTTAGAAGTCTCAAATGATCTAGCTACATTTTCTAAGTTTCCAAACTTTCGACGTACTACATTTGCACCTCCTTTACTTGGGATAAAGATCATTCATATTCTTTTAGTTTGTTGTCCTGATGGGCTAGTCAAGATTGGACTGTTTCAATTATTGAACCATTAGTCTTAGAAGTGGAGACAAAAGTAAGACAGACCTTAGGCAAGGATTTCATAGCTGTCCATAAGGACTCCAACGTTACCTTCAGAGGTCTCACCAGTAGTTGCCACATCAGGACTAGGCCCGTTCTCCTCCCACCATCACCGGTTCCGATGGATTCTCTACTCCTGGCAAATTCAGCCCAACAGTCATGAAGGTAACTGGAAAGCTCAGCTCTTCGGGGTGAACCCCATCCTGGAGCACAGCTGTACTGGGAGGAAGCCCCTCCCTAGACGATTCAAAAACCCCAACTTCCGAGGTGCCGACATGCTCCCCGCCCCTTGAGCCTGGTGTGCTGGACTTCACGGGCTGAGTCCCGACCAGGACTCCTCTCTGTGCCAGTCAAAAGAAATGCCCCAAGATGCAGTAGACGTCGCATATGCTGTTATCGGAGCTTGACGAAGAGTCAGGGACGCAAAGGGTAAGGAGGGAACTCCTCTAATTTTCCCTTTACTCTTCGACATCATAGAAACCAGGCTAATAAGTAAACAGGAAGTAAA
The DNA here is from genome assembly GCF_901765095.1 of Microcaecilia unicolor. NCBI lineage: Eukaryota > Metazoa > Chordata > Amphibia > Gymnophiona > Siphonopidae > Microcaecilia > Microcaecilia unicolor. The sequence continues at coordinate 132,822,228 of NC_044037.1, forward strand.
CAGGAAACAAATCTTCCGGAGATCAGCATAACAGATCTAGGCAGATAGGAGGTGTTAGCAAGATGGCCAACAAGTAAGGAGCTCCGAGGTGAGCTCCCGAGGGTCCGAGGATTTGGACCAGCCCAAACCGCCACGCGCCACTCCTTGCCGGACCGGAATGGACCGGAGACGACCCAGAGCCGAAGGGAGGTCAGTGGGGGCCGCGGCGGCCTCGCAGTGACACAGTGGACGCGAATAGGTCCGAGACTGGTGATCTGCCTGCCTCGTGGAGCGGTTCCCGGCGCCAAACGGCTGAAGGGGCCATGGATCGCCGCTCGACTCTGCTGGGCCCAAGTGAGGGCGCCCGGGTTGATGCCGGTGCAGTCCGGGCGTCGGACCCGAACGCGGAGAACACTGCCAGAGTCGGGGAGCTGACGAGCGGCCTCCCGAGAAGTCGAACGCTGGGGCGGCCGGTGACCCTGCAGCGCGGAGGACCGCAGCGCCCTCTGGGCCAGACTGCAAGTCCGAGCTACCCAGCCTTGCTGATTTGGGAGACCCGACCCGGAGGCAGACGCTGGGTCTGACTTTCCGGTCCGCGATTCGGGGACCGACGGCGGAGAAGACAATGAGATAGGCCGCAACTGATCTAGCAACTTCGGGCGGCTTGCCGAGAGGGACGCCGCCGGGCGCAGAGCTGCGGAGCTGCCTGCAGAGCCTGACTCGCCGAGCCCCAGCAAGACCGCAGAGCCTGACCCACTGAGCCCAGCACTGGCGGTTGATCAGACGGCGGCCTGAGACCACGCGACGCCGAGGACCGGTTGGGACACAGGACGAGCGAGATCGGAGGATCGCTGGGTGCAGGTCGAGCTCTCCTCTGGCCAGGAGGCCGAGCCACTGGTTCCTGTGGCCGCCGTTCGGGCTGTCCAAGACTGACTGGGAAGACCAACCGCCTAGCACCACAACCGAGGAACAGGAGCTGCACTGCCGCAGCTGAACAAAGTAATCAATTGCCTGCTCACATTAACTGCATGCATGCACTGCCTAGCATGATTTAAAAATCCTCGCTTTATCTTACTTTGCTCTGCATACTTTAAATTGAAAGCAACTGTGTCCTATACCAATACAGCACCTTTAACTGTTGCCACGCTTTAAATTATATTGTTGCTAAGATTAATGCATATGCAATAATACCCCGTCTGCCTAGTAAAGAACTGTTACCAAGTACTAAGTGCAGGCTTGCCTACAATAAATTGTTGCCAAGCTTTAAATTAAATTGTTGCCAAGCTTAAATGCAAATATAAGCACTACCTCGCTTGCCTAGCACAGTACTGCTGCCAGCTTTAAATTAAATTTGTTGCTAAGATAATTGCAAATGCCAGCACTACCTCTCTTGAATTGTAGCCAAGCCCAAATGCAATTGTAAACTTTGACTCGCTTAATTTGTAGCCAAGCTCAAATGCAATTGTAAACTTTTGTACCTCGCTTGAATTGTAACCAAGCTCAAATGCAATTGTAAACTTTGACTCGCCTAAATTTACACCAGATGCATATTTGCCATAGTGCCCAATACATAGACATGAACACCAGCAATACACTCCTAATCATCCAGTGTCTCATTATATTCTTACACGCAAACACAACCCACAACCTAGACAACAACAACCCTACTACCCACAAATCACATAATACCTCACATATACACAATGCACGCCCAAAACAATAACCATAACAACCCACCTACATCTCACCAATCCTATGCACAACCTTTAAACGACCTACCAAATCAAAGACACAACAACCAACCAACTGGAATAATCTCCAGATATGAACACCACCGACAAAATGAGGAAAACAATGACAACAACAAACTCAACTACCGAAGAAATAGACAACTAATAAAAATAAACACGTCACACCCCACTTTGGAACCATATCAATCAATCCAACTAGGATACATCAATGCAAGATCAGCAGTAAGCAACTCAGCAGACATACTAGACTGGATCATCACAGACAAATTAGACCTCCTATTTATCACAGAAATCTGGTTCCATAGTCCCACAGACCCCGCCATCCTACAAACGTGCCCACCAAAATACAAAATCACGCACTGGACAAGAAATGGAAAAAAAAGAGGAGGCGGAATAGCTATTATATACAAACCTGAATTCACTATCACAATCACAGGCGAATCCACCTCACCACAACTTGAAATTGCATCGACTAGAATTAACCATCCAAGCCTAATAGGACACCTTAACACAATCCTATTCTACAGGCCACCAGGAAAATGGAAAGACGCCCAAACACAACTCATGGATTTCATCTCGAATACCTGCGTATCAGCCTCAAACATCCTCATACTAGGCGACATCAACCTACACCTAGAAGATGACACCTTACCAAGTACACGAGAATTCAAAGAATTCCTAAAACTCTGGGATCTGCAAACACCCAATATACAACCAACTCACGAAAAAGGACACACACTAGATATCATAACGAATAGATTCGAACCGGACTCAACTATCATACTCGCTAACACAAGATGGATGCCAACATTATGGTCAGACCACCATAGAGCAAATGTCACTCTTTGCTGGCGAAAAACACAACTAAACACGAACAATAAACATGAGCAAACAACCTACACAACGAGAGGAAAAATAGACCCCACAACATTCTGGCAACAGATCTACCAGAACGAATGGACTACAAACGCTGACACCATCCAATTCCTCCAAGAATGGGATGACATAAGCACAACAACATTAGACAAAATCGCCCCAGTCCAAACCAGAACATCACACAGGAAAAATGCAAATCCATGGTTCACCGAAGAGCTGAAAAAACTAAAAAAACACAAGTCAGGAGACTAGAACGAGCCTGGAACAAAAAGAGAGACGAACAAACACTAAACGACTGGAAACTACTTCGGAGAAAATACAAATATACCATAAAACAGACAAAAAGACTACACTACAAAACATTAATAGGACCAAACTACAAAGACACACATAAACTCTTCAACCTCGTGAACAAACTGTTAGACACCACACCAGTTACAACCAACGACAAAGATACACCAAGTGTCGACAACCTTGCGACATACTTCAAGGAGAAAATTATACTACTACGACACAAAATACCCGCCAGCCCTACTGAATACACCACTCTTCTAGACTGTCTAGATCCAGAAGAAGGAATATACCCAGCAGACAGAACCTGGACTGAATTTGAACAAATGTCAGAAGACCTCATCTCTAAAACTCTCAAAAGATATGCCAAATCCAACTGCAAACTAGACATATGTCCAAATAGCCTCATGAAATCTGCTCCTCAGAAATTCATAATAGACCTAACAAACCACATAAACTACATGCTACAAAATGGACTCTTCCCAAAAGAGAAAGGAAAAATCTTACTCACCCCAATTCCTAAAGATACAAAGAAAAACACGAGCGAAATAACCAACTACAGGCCAATAGCATCCATACCACTAATAACCAAGATAACTGAAGGTATGGTAACTAAACAACTCACAAACTATCTAGACAAACATTCAATACTGCATGAAGCCCAATCAGGATTCCGATCAAATCATAGCACAGAAACAGTATTAATCACCCTTATGACCAAATTCAAACAAATAATCGCAACTGGCAACAATATACTCCTCCTGCAATTTGACATGTCAAGCGCCTTCGACATGGTTGACCATGGAATCCTACTACACATACTTGAACACTTTGGCATAGGAGGAAATGTCCTGAACTGGTTCAAGGGGTTCCTAACCCTACGTTCGTATCAAGTCACATCTAATTCAACCACGTCCAAGGCATGGACACCTGAATGTGGAGTCCCACAAGGATCACCTCTTTCACCAACTATTTTCAACCTAATGATGATCCCTTTAGCAAAACTCCTATCAAACCATAACCTCAACCCATATATATACGCCGATGATGTAACAATATACATCCCATTCAAACAAGACACCAAAGAAATCTCCAACGAAATCAATCAAAGTCTACACGTCATGAACACATGGGCAGATACATTCCGCCTGAAATGAAACACAGAAAAAACCCGATGCCTGATACTCACCTCCCAATACAACACAAATGAATTCAACGCTATAAACACACCAACCCTAAACCTCCCAGTCTCAGAAACGCTAAAAATCCTTGGAGTCACTATCGACCGCCACCTAACACTGGAAACCCACGCAAACAACACAACCAAGAAGATGTTCTACGGCATGTGGAAATTGAAAAGGATAAGACCATTCTTCCCAAGATTCGTCTTCCGCAGCCTAGTGCAATCCCTCATCCTCAGCCACCTGGATTACTGCAACTCACTATACGCGGGCTGCAAAGAGCACATACTAAGGAAACTTCAAACAGCCCAGAACACAGCAGCCAGGCTCATCCTCGGAAAACCAAGATATGAAAGGGTGAAACCACTACGAGAGAAATTACATTGGCTTCCACTTAAGGAACGCGTTACTTTTAAAGTTTGCACACTAGTCCATAAGATCATTTACGGCGAAGCCCCAGCATACGTCTGATTTAATAGACCTACCACACAGAAACGCTAAAAGGTCATCCCGAACATACCTCAACCTCCACTTCCCCACTTGCAAGGGCCTGAAATACAAGACGCTACACGCGTCAACCTTTTCCCACATGAGCACGCAGGCTTGGAATACACTACCGCGCAACCTAAGAGTGATTAACGAACAAGCTTCCTTCCGAAAACTACTGAAGACTCACCTGTTTGAACAAACTTACGGAAAGAACCAAAACACATAGAGTCCATACTCACTGTTCATCAATGCAACATACATCCACTTCCGATCCCTCATCCCGCAATCCATTGTCCCACTGTCTCCTTCCTATGTTTCTATGTTGATGTCCCATTGTTATATTCCTAACGATATCCGAATGTCTCGCACAACTCTGCACAATGTATTCCATAACCAAGTTGTAACAAATGTATTTCTATTATTCATATCTTATTGTAAGCCACACTGAGCCCGCAAAAAGGTGGGAAAATGTGGGATACAAATGCAATAAAATAAATAAATAAATAAATAACACATCTAGCCTAGATGCCATCTTGGTCATGCCCCCACTTGCTTCTAATATACCTAAACAAGATGTTTTTACTATTTGTTTTTGCCTCTAACGCAATCTTCTTTTCAAAGTCTCTCTTTGCCTTCCATCAGCGCTTTACATTTGACTTTCTATTCCTTATGCTGTTTCCTATTAATTCCTATTATTTTTAGTCATATCCTTCTTCCATTTTCTAAAAGATTTTCTTTTAGCACTAACAGCTTCCTTCACCTCACTTTTTAACCATGCCAGCTATCATTTGGCCTTCCTTCCTCCTTTTTTAATACATGGAATATATCTGGGTCTGGGCTTCCAAGGAAGGTATTTTTGAAAAATATCCATGCCTAATGTACATTTTTGACCTTTGCAACTGCTCCTCTAAGTTGTTTGTTTTTTCTTTTACCATCATTCTCTTCATTTTATCATAATCTCCATTTTGAAAGATAAATATTAACATATTGGATTTTCTCTGAGTACTTACGCCACAGATTATATCAAATCTGATCGTTATGATCATTGTTATCAACTGGCCCCAGCACCATGACTTTCTGCACCAGATCATGCACTCCACTAATGACTAGGTCTAGAATTGTCCCACCTCTTGTCGGTGCCTGAACCAGCTACTCCATAAAGCAGTCCTCGGTTTCATCAAGGAATTTTACCTCCCTAGCATGTCCTGATGTTACATTTATCCAGTCAATTTCAGGGTAATTGAAATCACCCATTATTATTGTGTTACCCAGTTTGTTAGCCTCCCTAATTTCTGATAACATTTCTACATCTGTCTCTTCATCATGGCCAGGTGGACGGTAGCACACTCCTATCACTATCTTTTCCCCCCTTTTCACATGGAATTTCTATCCATTGATATTCCAAGTTAGTTGATTTGATTCAAGGCTACCACTCCACCAATTTGATCCAGTGATCCATCCTATCACTGGATCAAATTGGTGGAGGGGCCCTTTTACCAAGCTGTGGGAAAAAGGGCCCTGTGCTGGAGGTGGGGATAATTTTTCCTGCACGACAGGGCCCTTTTAACCACAGTGGGTTAAAAGACCCCAGGCATACATGGCCATGCAAGCCATTTCCAGGGGGGGGTTCCCTCAGAAATGGCACGTTCTCGGAGCGGGACTACTGCCAGCAGCCACGTTAGGCCGGTGGTAGACCCGAAAGAGTGAGTAGTAAGTCCACGCTGGGCTTACCCCTATTCTGTAAAAGGACCCCATAATTTGTACCCTGGTATGACAATTATCTTCCTTTCACCATGTACCACAGTCTGGTTTTCCCCCACCTACATTATTTTGTTTTCCCCCACCTACATTATTTTGTACTTGTTCACATTAAAATTTTTGTTCCAAAAAACTTATTTTGAAACATTTGAAACAAAATACATAGCCAACAAAGAGATCTTACCAAATATCTACCATTATAAACGGAAAATCTCCCTTCCCCCTGCAATTGCTCAGCAGTCATTTTAGCACAAGCAGGAGCAATCACTCCTGCTTATGCTGGTTCCAGTGCCAAAATGGCCACGGAGCCTGCTGCTGGAAGTTCCAAGCAGCCATTTTGGCTGAGGAACTGGCGGGGGCAGGAGTGACTGGAGCTACTCTTGCCTGGAAGAGGCCAATAGATCACCAGGAGATTTACAAGACAGGTCTGGGCATCACGAAAGGGGAGAGGTGTACTGGGAGGGGCTATGGTGGTGACAGCTGGCCCGTGGTGACCTGCTCTCTGCTGAGGTGGGGGGGGGAGCCAGTTTCACTTTTGGTTTCAGCCAAAACGAAACAGTAAATTTCGGCTGCTGATTCCGTTTCAGTCGAAATTGAGAGCCCCGGTTTTGGACAGCCAAAGTTCTGGTGATAAACTGACTACTGACTACTTGTGCTCAGCAATATTGTGCTTTACTACTACTACCACTATAAATTATTTGACTCATTAATATCGGCAAAAGTTGGAAAGGGCTGAAAAATTAACATCTGCCACTCATTACACACAAAGATGCCAACAAAAGAGGTGATCCCATTTGATTATGTGCAAGATTAATTTAAGGTACACCACTTACAGTGTCCAGTCCCAAGGAATGCATTTCCAACACAGTCTGGAACCGCAAGGTTTCCTCATTCTCTGTATACTGCCATGTTTGCCGTCCTTCATCATTGGTCAGTTGCCAGTGGGACAGATCAGTAGCAGGATTTGATTTATAAGGCCCACCTCTTCGCCGTAGATACCTGAAAAGTTAAGAGATACATGTGTTGAAAGGATCCTATTGGATTTCTCAACAGGCTCTCTTCCCATTTCTGAACTCCCTTGCTTTATGCTATTAGAGGCTGAGACTTCCAGTCCTTCAAAGCAGTATTTTCCAACCTTTTCAAACCCAAAAAATTCTTATATTAGCAACAATGTGGACATGAAAAGAACTTGTGGCCAGAAGAGCTCCATAAGCACTGAAAGCCCTACCAGTCTTGCTTCTAATTTTTAAAAGATACGGTACTGCTTCAGATACAAATATGGGAGTAATTTTACAAAGGTCTTCCAGTGTAAAATGGCATTTTGGTTTCACATGAGAGAGAAATAAGTGTTTTATAGTTCACCAATCCAAAAAGCACATTTTCAAGAACAAGTTAGTATACAAGTACATAAGTATTACCATACTAGGACAGACAAGCCCGGCATTCTGTATCCAACAGTGGCCAATCCAGGTCAAAAATTCCTGGCAAGATCCCAAAACAGTACAGTGCTTGATGCGCTAATTTTTCTTCATTTCTAGGAAATTGAGTCTTAATAGTCACTTTAAAGTATTGATATAATTATTTATTTATTCATTCGTATTTTATTCATTGATTGTCCAATTGTTTATTGTGCGCTGTTATGGTGGATTGGAAACGTTTGTGAAATGTCAGTTGAACAGAAAGATGCTTTCATAAGCTTTATGCATCCTCATGGTCCCGCTACTTCATTTTATTGGCCGGGAAGACGCAATACTTGCTGGATCCCAGAACAACTTATCATTGCTGTTATTCCAGCTCCATCAGTGACATCATTTGGTCGGCAATATAGTTTCCCTGAAACCGTTCTCTTGCAGATCAATGATGCTTTCAGAATGATGAAGTAACTGAAGAAGGCAGGCTTGGGAACCTGCAGTGAAGTAACTGAAACAGGCAGGTTTGGGAACCTGCAGTAAAGAAACACACAATCAGGCTTGGGATCCTACAGTAAAGAAACCCACAATCAGGCTTGGGATCCTGCAGTAAAGATACCCACCTGTGGATGTTACTGCATGGCTAGCGGGCATGGCCCCTATGGTGATGGGGATGCTGGTTTCAATGTGATAACCAGTAATGGCTCAGCCATCATGGACCAACACAATACATCACGCACACAAAATATAACATACTTTGACCTGAGTAAATGGCTACTTAATGGTGGCATTGCAAAACAAAAACATATCAGTGTTGTAGAGCACAATTTTCTCTTTCAGATGATACTGTTCACAAGCTGATTCAGGCAGACTCTTTTTTAATAATTGGCTTTGAACTTTGGTATATTTTACTATTTGCGCTGACAGTGCCAACTTTTGAAGAGATCCTGCAGGGCGGTTATAGATGCTGGTTAGTTGCAAATCTGGCAGTATTATGACCAGTACAAGCATAATGCTTGTTCAAAATTTCAAGTCCGCATCTTTATTTGCATGGAAGTTGTTGCGGTCTGAACACTAGTCTAAATATGCTCCAATGAGTCGCAACCAATTTTGATGCACACTTTGAGTCAACTTATTTGACTGGATTTTGCATCCATAATGTTAAAATGTATTTCATAGACTTCCGGTGACGTCACTGACCTCAATGGTAGCCTAATCTTGTTGCTCCCAACCAGCCCAGCTAACATAGCGAACTTTAGCATAGAATACAATGAAATTTGCACCTCTCTGGTTGATTGAGACTCACCTGAAGTGAGGGACAGTGAGTTGTCGCAAAAGCTAAAGAGTTTGGAGGCAAAAAGCGGGGCGCGCAGCAGCCAGCGCACATCCAAAACACCATCGCGCCATGTTTCCCCACGACTCGAGGAGGCCTCAGACTTTAATTCGGGGAGATCGAAGGAAGAAACTGGAACTGTTAGAAAATCACACTCTGCACGCCTGCTCATTGATCTTCGAAAAGATTTAGCCCATATGAAGGCGGACATAGTAGAGCGAATTGATAATTTGCGAGGTGAGCTAAAGGACGTGGGTACATGTATTGAAGATCTAGAAATGCGGGTGGATGAACACGTGGAAGTCGTGCAACAACTGCGCCAGCGAAAAGGATTTGAAACGCAGATGAACGAGCTACAATATAAGCTTGATGATACTGAAAACCGCAGTAGACGTAAAAACTTGCGTTTTCGGGGTGTGCCAGAGGGGGGGCCCAGGAAGAGGTCTTGAAAACTGTATAAGAGATCTGCGGGCAACTGCTAGCGGCACAGCCGGATACCCCCATGTCAGAAATTGAACGGGCACCCAGGGCCCTGTGCAATCCCCAGAACAGACCGAGGGATATAGTTGTTCGGTTTTGGAAATTCTCTGAAAAAGAAAATCTACTTGCCCAAGCGCGCCAGCAGAAAGAACTGATGTATAATGAAACCCTGATAACTGTATATCAAGGTCTGTCTGCTCATACATTGCAGTGGCGTAGACCGGTATTGGAAGCCCTGAACAAACAATATTAAATACCGATAAATACCGATGGGCTTTTCCATTTGCATTATGCTTTGCTATATCAGGCAAATCTCATCGGATGCGTACTGTAGCGGATGCAAAGCAGCTACCCCAGTTAGCAGGTCTGATGGAGACGGAGGCTGATGAAACCGCAGCGGTAAACAAAGCTCGTGATAAAGTCCACCAATGGAAGCAAGTTTTCAATAAAGCGAACAAGCCACGAGTGGCGGCAACACGATCTGCAACTTGAACTGGGACAGTCTCAAGGCTATGCCTTTTGGGATGGTAACGCAACCAGAGAAGTGAGAGGGGAGATGTATCTGTATTGAATTGGAGGGTCGGTATTCTGGGTGGGATGGAAGGTCAGGATGAAGGGCCATAGGTGAGGCTGTTGATCTTGTTGGGAGTTCAGTGTGGTTGGGAGGAGGAGGTCTTTCTCTCTCTTCCACATGGAAAATACTGTTTGGGGGGGGGGGGGGGTGCCTCTCTTCTGTATTTGTTTGGGGAAAATTTCTATTGAAAGTGATGTTATATACTTTGGTTTATGCCTCTCTCTACTTCTGGGAGACAGATGATGTCTGACCTAAAGATACACTTGGAATGTTAAGGGTTTAAATGCTCCAAGAAAAAGACTGCTGATATACCAAGAGCTAGCTAGACTACGTCCACAGGTGGTAAATGTTACAAGAAACACATTTGAAATGTACACATGAGTATTTGTTTCGCCCTGACTCTTACTCAAAAATGTACTTTGCTTCTGATATTGCGAATAGTAAGAAGCGAGGAGTGGCATTACTTTTTCATGTAGTATACCCATACAGGTTCAGCAAATCAAGAGAGACTCAGCTGGACGTTTCCTTTTGATTCGTGGAATGCGGGAGTCTAGGGAGTATACCTGGGGATCCATTTATGGGCCAAACATGGGCCAAGCCTCTTTCTTTAAAACACTGAAGAGGAATGTAAGATCTTTGGAAGGAGGCCAGCTTATATGGGGGGGGGGGGGGTGATTTTAATGCCACCATAAACCCGGATTTAGATCGTTCAGGGTCGGTCTCCCGAGCAGATAGAACGCTGGCTGAACAGCTGGCCTCTTGTGTAGAGGAGATAGGGCTTTTTGATGCCTGGCGAGATGGGCATCCCCTCGATCGAGATTACTCCTTCTACACCTCAGTGCATGCCTCCTACTCTCGCATTGATTTTCTTTTTATAGACAAATTATTGGGGGACCAAGTGAGGGATACGCAAATAGGAAGTATTACTGTTTCAGATCATGCCCCTTGTGTGGTACTGCTATCCCCCTCTAGTGAAGATATCGTACATAAACGGTGGACCTTAAATAATACTATGCTCAGAGATGAACAAATCTTTAAAGATTATGTGAAAATACTCAAAGAATATTTAAGCTTTAATTTGCGCTCTGGCCCCTCCATTGCTGTAGTATGGGAAGCTTTGAAAGCGGTATCACGAGGACATTTTATGACAGTGGCTGGTCGCCTCAAAAGACAAAACAAATCTCTGAAGTGGTACTGGAGGAGCCGGATTGCAGATCTAGAGGTTCAACACAAACGAACAGGCTCTTCTAGGGTTTATAGATCTCTTCAAGAGGCGAGGCTACAATTAGATGTGCTGCTCACTAAGGATCTTGACTTTATTAATGAGAAACTCCATCTACATGCTTATAAAGAGAAAAATAAAATTAATCGCTAGTTGGCTCTTAGATTGCGTAAGCTTAGGGTGGACAGAAACATATTCCGGATCAAATACAGAGAGGGAAGGACAATTTCCACATCTCAAGCTATTAGGAATTGATTTTGGGATTTTTATGCTGAATTATATACTAAAGATCCCTCTATACAAAATACTGCTATTCAGGCATACCTAGAGGGAATGAATCTCCCAGCTCTGCGACCAGAACATTGGAGTATGTTGGAGGCTCCGATCGAGGTCAAGGAAGTGCTCATAGCTATTAAGTCTTTAAAGACCGGTAAATCTCCGGGCATGGATGGGTACAATGGGGAATACTATAAAGTGTTTGCCCCCTACCTCGCGCCTGTTCTGACAGAGGTCCTAAATTATGTGAGGGAGGGAGGAAACTTACCCCCTACCATGAAGGATGCCTGGATAGCAGTTATTCCCAAACCCAAAAAAGAGGTGACTGAATGTGCTTCTTATTGCCCGATTTCCATACTAAATGTTGATGTACGTATTTTGGCCAAGGTAATGGCACTAGGTTAGTGACTGTCCTACCAACTTTAATACACTCAGATCAGGTGGGCTTTCTTTTGGGCAGACAAGCCTCTGATAATATTAGGAGGACGTTAGATGTCCTATATTTGGCGAAACAACAACGATTGTGTTGTCAGACACAATCACCCCCAAGTCCCGCTCTTCCTTCGCACACTGCAGCACTACACCCCCTATACTATACCATTCCCTCGGATTTTTGTGACCCAAGTGCATGACCCTGCATTTTTTGAGATTAAACCTTAGTTGCCAAGTATTGGTCCATTCCTCTAGCTTCGCTAGGTCCTTCCTCATGTCATTCACACCCTCCAGGGTGTCCACCCTGTTGCAGAGTTTAGTATCATCCGCAAAGAGACAAACCTTACGGCGAGACGTATTCAAGATGGCGTCGGGGTAAGACGTGGGGTCTTACTTCGGAGGATTTTTCAATTTCGTACATTTTATTTCTTAACGTTATGCCTAAAAGGAAGGGGAAAACGAGGGGTGGTAGCTCCTTACCCTCTATGGACCCTTCCAGACGGCAACCTCCGATCACGGACTTCACAGTCCCTGTCACTTCATCGGGCGTCCTGCAGACTGAGGCGGAGAGGAGCCTCGATCAGGGGAGTGAATTATCACTCAGCCCACGGAGTCCTCGTTTGCCTCGAGTAGTAGGTAACGATGAGGAAGGAAGTCCCGCCCTGCAGTTGGAAGCTGTGGAATCGGGGAAGGAGCACTCCTTCGGCGTTGCGCCGCTACAGTCGGGAACTCCCCGCCAAGAACTGAGTCAAACATTCACTCCCAGGAGCAGTAGTAGCCCGGTTAACATCCAGGAAGAAGCCCGGCCCGTTCAGGAAATGGCGGACCAACGGTTGGAGCCTGTGTTGCAACTACAGCCCTTGGAGAAACCAACAAAGGTGACGCTGGAATCTTTTTGGGGGGCGATGGAATCCCTGCATAAAATATGTCTTTCCTTTGTTTCTAGTTTGCAAACTAATACTTTAAAGACAGAGACTCTGAGGTCACGTGATGCTAGGCTAAGGGGAGGACGCCGCACGTTAGAGCTCCGCGGACCCTCGCTAACATCTGCCCTTAGCGACGTCAAAATCAGCTAAAAAAACCTTTAAAAAGCGCAGAGAGAGCTGTGGGAACTTACCAGCGGTATAAATCAGCCGCGATCTCTGTTTTCGCCGCGATGGCAACGAAAGCAAACAGAAAGGACGGGACGAGGAGCCGCGTGGGAGAGAACAAAATGGCGGACGCGGCCTCCTCGGGAGAATCGGTTGGCTCAGTCTGGGCGGCGGAGATAGCGGCAGAAGTCTCGAGCCATCTAGAGGCGTCAGTTGACAGAAAACTACAACGGATCTCTGATCAAATAGAAAAGATGGACGGGAAACTTGAGGGATTAAAAACGGATATGGCAGGATTCCAACAGCGCCTGTCAGAGGTAGAAGATCAATCAACACAGCAAGTGGCTGCCCAAAGTGCTATGCAGAAAAAGCTGGACAGTCTGGAGGCAAAAATCGAGGACCTAGAGAATAGGTCCAGACGCAACAACCTAAGGCTGGTGGGACTGCCAGAGTCCCTGAGAGAGGTGGATCTTCGGGGGATTCTGGAAAAATGGCTGCCTCAGGCACTTGCCCTGAAACAACTGGAGAACTGTTTTAAGATTGAAAGGGCGCATCGCCTGGGGCAGCGAAGACAAGGGGAAGAGAGACCACGAATTGTGATTTGCAGAGTGCTGAACTATGACCACAAGCAGGAAATCTTGCGAGCCTGGAGACAGAAGGGAAAGATTCAATATGAAGAGTCAACAGTTCTATGTTTCCAGGACTTCTCGGCAGCGGTGTCAGCCCAGCGCAGACGGTTTACAGAGGTCTGCAAGCAATTACACGAGAAAAGAGCACGTTTTGCTCTGTTATTTCCCGCTAAGCTGAGAGTCCAGAATAATGGCAAGTTACATGTTTTTACTTCCCCAGAGGAGGCAAAGGAGTTTATTAAGCAGTTGACAATTCACCCAGAGGAGAGCAGCGCAGCTGTGGACCCCAGAAGCAGTCCAGAGCACTGATGGGAAAAGGAACAGATAGACTGGTCTGAAGCACGTGTATGTGCAAAAGAAGAAGATGGCTGAGACATAAACCTGCAGCTACATTGAACATTATAAATGTAGGTTGAGGTATGACCTAGAATGAAGAGGGAGAGACTGTGTATATTCATTCCCGGGAGAGGGAGATGTATATTATGTAGGGGGTCATTTAATCAGTAGGATACAAGATGTCGCGGGGTGAGGGGAGGAGCGGGAACGTGACCGGTTCTCATAGAGGACCCAAATAACGTTTTGGGTGGAAGGGGGGGGGGGAGGGGGGGGGGAGGGAGGGGGGTATTAACAGTCAAGGGTTATGGGGATTTTTTGTTTGTTTGTTTGTTTTGTTGTCTTGTCATATCTTTCTCATCAGAGCAGATCTGGGTTGCAGCGCTGTGGTGCATCCTCAGTTTGAAGATGGAGCACGCCCAGGGGCTGGGGGGTGTGTCCCGTACCAAAGTGTTAAAAGTCATGTCTACTTGGGAAGCTTGGGAACGAATGAGGTATGGTTAAAGTAATATCATGGAATGTGGGGGGGATTTCATCACCCATCAAGCGCACCAAAGTCTTACAAGCCATGAACCGTCATAGGGCGGATATAGTGTTCTTACAAGAAACGCATTTGACGTCATCGGAACATAGTAAGTTTCAGAAAGGTTGGATAGAACAGGTAGTGGGCGCTCCGGCAGTAGGCAAGAAAGGGGGAGTACTGATAATGTTCCGCAAAGGCCTGCAATTTCAGATTACAAGAGTTAAACGGAGCCCAGAGGGTAGATTTGTGCTGGCAGAAGTGGAGAAGGGGAATGTCACATATGTTTTTTGCAATGTTTATGCGCCAAATGTCTGGGATAAAAAATTTTACAAAACTCTTCTAGAGCTGCTGAGTCCCTATCAGGGGAAAAATGTCATACTGGGTGGAGATTTTAATTTAGTATACGATATTCAGATGGATAAAACGGGCGTGCAAGCGACGAATTTGGGTCATGCTGCTGGGGGCCTACCTTTTCTCTGTAAGACACTAGACTTGATTGATGCGTGGCGGGTTTTGCATCCTACCCAGAAAGATTACACACATGTGTCTAGAGCACACCTCACGCAGTCACTCATAGATTACTTATTTATTTCCAGAGATCTTTTTTCTAAAATATCAGATGCAGAGATAGGTCCGTGTGAAATATCGGATCATTCGCTTATTTGGATACAGATGCAAGGGTTAGGGGAAGTGGGGAGTAGAGGGGGCTGGAGATTTCCATTGGAATTATTCTGGGACTCTAAGTTCAAGGTGTACATAGATGGGAAATGGAGGGAATTCGCAGACCATAACAAGGAACATCAAAATCAGCCTCGTTTATACTGGGAAACCTCCAAAGCAGTGATACGGGGTGAGATCATAGCTTATAGAGCTAGGGTCAAGAAGATGAGAGATAAGGAGATTCTCAGATTGGAAAAAGAAATCCGTTTGCAAAGGGTACGATGTGGGGCAAAAATGACACCGGAAAGGAAAGGAGCTCTGCTAGCCACACAACAGGCCTTGAATGAATTGCTCCATCAGAGGGCAAAGAAATCGCATATGTATTATAAATACCAATACTTTATCCATGGGAACAAGGCAGGAGCGCTGATGGGCAGATTGTTAAGAGGGGAAGGGGGTAATAAGAGCATTTTGGGCTTAAGGGAAGAGGGAGGTCGACTTCTAAGGACAGCTAAAGACATAACGGAGCGCTTTAGAAGATACTATGAAAGTTTATATCGGGAGCCCACTGATATAGTGCCAGATAGTATGCTTTATTTGCTTAATCATACCCTGCCCCAGATATCGGATTCACAAAAGCTATATCTAAACAGCCCAATTACAGAAGGTGAAGTGATGTTGGCATTCCAACAAAGTAAGATACAAAAAGCGCCGGGCCCAGATGGGTTTACTATGGCCTACTTTAAGATAGTCCAGGAGCGGGTGACACTTCCCTTGTTAAACTTATATAATGAGATACAGGAGAAATGTCGGATGCCATGAACATAGCGAAAGTGATAGTGTTCAAGAAACCAGGGAAAGATGGATTAGAAGTGGGGTCATATAGACCCATATCATTACTAAACTGTGATGTTAAGATATATGCTAAGATTCTGGCAAATCGACTGTCTAGAGTATTGCCAGACTTGATCGCATCCCCACAAGTAGGATTTGTGAAGGGTAGATCAGTGGGGAGGAATGTAAGGGCTCTTTTGGCGTCTCTGGAAATCGTAGAGGCCGGGAAAAGGCCTTCTCTGTTGGTCAGTTTTGACGCAGAGAAGACCTTTGATCGTGTAGTGTGGAACTTCTTGTTTCAGGTGATGGAAAGAGTTGGCATAGAGGGTATGTTTCGAGGGGCCGTGGGGGCGCTTTATCACAACCCCAGGGCGTTCTTATGGGTAAACGGAGAGCAATCCTCATTGTTCAAAATCAGGAGGGGTACGAGGCAGGGGTGCCCGTTGTCCCCTCTGCTTTTTGTACTCGCATTGGACCCGCTAATTAGGGAGATCGAGTCACATCCAGAGGTGGAGGGGGTGACCTGGGGTGTTTCTTCATTCAAGGTTTCTGCATTTGCAGATGATATATTAGTCCATCTTACACAACCGGGTCGTTCATTGCGAGCACTATTGGAACTGTTCCAGGAATATGGGGATTTTGCGGGCCTACGGATTAACTACTCTAAATCCTTAGCACTAACAGCACACGCAAGTGTAAAGAGGGAGTGGGAGTCTGGGTTCCCGCTTAAGTGGGCGACAGATTTCCTCCCGTACTTGGGAGTGAGAGTTGCAATGAGCACGACTAAATTATATCAACTGAATTACACAAATTTATTAGATAAAATGAAGGGCCGGTTGGGTCAATGGGAGACGCTGCCGCTTACTTTACATGGAAGAGTTCACCTGTTTCGTATGGTGGAATTTCCTAAATGGCTATATGCATTTCAGGTGTTGCCTTTGAGACTTAGGAAAAAAGATCTCCGTCAATTGTATAGACATCTGCGGAAGTTCGTGTGGAGAAATGCGAAACCCAAGGTAACATTGCAATGCCTCTTCGGCCCATGGAGAGAGGGGGGTTTGGGGCTCCCGAATATGCGGAGGTACAACCAAGCGTGTTTGTTGAGACACCTAGGAGATTGGATGTTGGGGAGACAAGATTACACTCCACGTAATATGGAATTTGATTACTTTGGTCCAACTCATCCATATTATTTATTACATTGCGCGAGAAGAGAAATACCAGAGAATGTGCGCCAGAGCGTACTATTGGGACCCTTGAGAGAAGTGTGGAGGGACCTAAATGGGCTGTGGGGTCTGGGAGCAGATACCTCAGACTTACTTCCGCTTCAGGGGAATTTACAGTTTACACCAGGTTCTGATAGTCCAACATTTCGCAGATGGGCAGAGCTGGGGATTACTAGACTTGAACACGTTTTGGATTCTGGAGGGAGGATATTATCCCTGGGAGCACTGGGGGTGGGCTTCAGTCCGTCACATTTATTTGCATACCATCAGTTGTCACATTATGTTAAATCATTGGAACCCAGTAAGTTGGAGGGAGGTCATGGGCGTAGATTAAGAGCTTTTTTTGGGGACATCCCCGGAGATAGATTGTCCGTTTCAGGACTACAGAAAGCTCTGGGAGAACTAGAGGGCGGCAAAGACATGGGACGAGTTGGTCAAAGGTGGGCAGTGGACCTGGAGCAACCCCAATTACAGTTAGATTTTCGGAAATTGATATCTCGTATTCCGCAGATTTCTGTTAACGCAGGAATGCGGGAATGCCAGTACAGAATAATTTTTAGAGCATATATGGCCAAGAGCCAAGTGTTCAAATTTGGAGGTGTCGAGGACCCATTATGCTCCAAGTGTAAACGGGGAGAAGGCACGCTCTTTCATTCTCTTTGGAAGTGCAGCATGATTCAGATCTTTTGGAAACAGATATTCAAGTATCTGGAATCCCTGGTGAGGCACAAGATTCCGTTTTCTCCACTGGGAATAATTTTGGACAAATACGAAGTATTTCGAACTTGTGGTAGAGGGGCTCAGCAGCTTATACGCAAGGCCAGCATGGTGGGTAAAAAACTTATTATGGGCGCATGGAAGAGTGAGAAATCTCCGGAATACTGGCATTGGAGAAACAAGTTTCATGAGATCATGGTTATGGAGCGTAGGGGGGTGGGATCCTTCCCCAAGAGACGAAAGGCATTTTTGGATGTTTGGGAACCATATATACAGTCGCTGTCACCTAAAGCACGGAGTTTAATATTAAATAGGCTCTGAACTAAATTCTTTTTTTTTTTTTTTTTTTTTTTTTTTTTTTTGCAATTAGAGGGTTCCCTATTGCTAAGGGGACCATAGGTTAACAGGAAGAGGAGATGGTAGTAGGGTTGGGTCCCAACGGCTCCATAGTTACGGCGGTGGGCCATCAGAGCCAAGGTACACCGCTGTATTGTTAACCAGGGAGTCTGTTACAAGGGGGGCCATGCCTGACTCCTATTTCTGGCAACCGAAATACAAGCTCCTCTCGCTTAATAGTGGATGCACAAACTACGGTGTGGCCTGGGAAGTTCAGCGAGCGGGAGCCAGAAGTCAGTAATAGCGCTGTTACAGATTTGTTGTTTATTAAGGGGTTAATGGGGAGGGGGGAGGGTGGTGCAAGAGAAGGCTCTCAAGAGGGCTAAGCTGGGAAAGAGATTGAAGTTTATAGTTTCGGACATGTTAATTTAAAGTGTTGTTCTGGGGTACTGCAGTATTAGTGGATCTTATGCGAAGTATAAGCATTAAGCCTACATGGAGGTCTTATGAGTAGATTGCCCACAAAGGGAAAGGGGGGGGGGGAGGGGGAAGGGATAAAGGGGGGGAGGGAAGGGGGGGGAATTAAAATTCATGACGACAAAGTAAGGATGTATTCTGTATAGTTTGCCACGTTGGTGTTACGTATGATTCAGAAGGGAACTGTCTAACTCATGTCTTTGCTAATCATCAATAAAATGATTCAAACGTACAAGTTGTAAGGAGGGGGGGGGGAGGGGGGAGGAGGAAAAAAAGGAAAAAGTGATTGACGATGTTGAATATGTTGTTGGTATGTTGAATTGTATACTGATCCAAGCTGTATGAAAACTCCAAGTTGAATTGTATTATGCATGCCGTCAATAAAAAAGTTTAAACATAAAAACAGAGACTCTTCAGTCTGAATTAGTATCTCAAGCAAATAATTTGAAACAATGTGAACTTTCTATCTCACAATTGAAAGAACAAGAATGTAAGCTGCTTCAAAATGCAGACCTGATGCACAGGAAGTTTGAGAACTTAAGAGAATGGGTCTAGAAATCTAAATTTGAGGTTTTTGAACTTTCCCTTTGTTAAATTTACCCCATTGAGAGATTTGTTCCATAAGCTTTTGAAGGATGTCTTTAAATATTCTGAGACAAATTTTCCTCCTATACAAAAACTTTACTTAATGCCTGTTCGAGATATTAAAGGAAAAGATAAAACTGAGAATACTACTGTGGAAAACTTGGATGTGTCGGCTCTGCTAGAGCAGTCACAAGAAGAGGTAGAATTTAGATCTACCTTATTAGTATCCTTTGTCTTTCTTACAGACAAAGAAGCGATCTTGAGGCAATATTTAAGACAAATTTCTTCTGTTGTTTTTTTGGGAGAAAGAATTCAAATTTTCCCAGATGTGTCAAGGACTACACAAGAGCGTCGAAAAAAGTTTTTGATGATGAGGCAAGAGACTATACAACTGGGAGCCAAGTTTCAGCTTCGATTTCCCTGTAAATGTGTAGTGCATTATGAAAACAAGACATATCACTTTTTTGATGCTTTGCAATTGCAATCCTTCTTAAATGCAAGGTTACCTAAACCACCATAGGACCCAATGGAAGGACTTTAATTATTAGTAGTGACAACTCCAACGCCTTTCTTGACTCTAATATATATATTACCTGTAGAATATTCTTATCCTCTTGTAAGATTTATTTAAGTCTCCCCTCTAGTTGAGGACTATAACAATGATAGTTTTTTGATGAGAAATTTCTCATATTATGTTTCCTTATTAAGTAAAATTGCTTATTGTTTCTTGACAAAGCTCTGCTTTGGTATGTAATTGTAAAATCTATAAATAAATAAATAATTTAAAAAAAAAAAAAAAAAAGAGACAAACCTTACCAGACAGCCCTTCCGCAATATTGCTCACAAAGACGCTAAAAAGAGCCGGCCCTAGGACCGATCCCTGCGGTACTCCACTGACAACCTCCTTTTCTTCAGAGCAAGCTCCATTTACCACCACCTTCTGTCTCCTACCATTCAACCAATTTTTTACCCATTCAGTTACTCTAGGTCCCACACCGAGGGCACTCAATTTATTCATCAGTCACCCGTGCGGAAACGTGTCAAAGGCTTTGCTGAAATCCAAGTATACCACATCAAGCGCCCCTCCCACATCCAACTGTTTGGTCATCCAGTTGAAGAAAACAGTCAGATTCGTCCGACACAACTAGTGAAGCCATGCTGCCTCGGGTCTCTCATTCCATGTAGTTCAAGAAATGTCACAATCCTCCTTTTCAGAAGGGTTTCCATTAGCTTACTCACCACCGAGGTCAGACTGACAGGTCTGTAATTCCCAACCTCTTCCTTACTTCCAACTCTTGTGCAAAGGAACCACATCCGCCCTTCTCCAGTCCACCAGGACCACTCCAGTTTCTAAGGAAGCACTGAAGAGGTCTGTCAGCAGAGCAGACAGAACTTCTCCGAGTTCCTTAAGCACCCTCGGGTGTATCCCATCAGGCCCCATCGCTCTGTCTACTTTTATTTTGGCAAGCTCCTCACGAACACAGTCCTCCATAAATGGATCTTGGTCTACCATACATCCATCCATCCCCTTTAGCCTTTGTTTTCTGCAGCCCTACCCCCTGGTCTTTCATTCTTACTCCGTTCCGCTGCATGGTGGCTGGAACAGCGCGGGTCGGAAGATTGGGGTAGGTGGCGAGGCAGCGGGTAGCAGCTCATCTTCATGGATGTCGGCGCTCGGAGTGCTGCTGGCCGTCTCCTTGATTGCAGCACTATTCCTTCTGGCGTGGGGAGCGTAGGGAGCGGGGAGACCTGGGACAGCTGATCCCTAGGCCCTCGTGTTGATCCTCTCCCTCAGGAAGCACTATTCCTCATGGCGTGGGAAGCGGGAGACGTGGGACAGCTGATCCCTAGGCCCTCGTGTTGATCCTCTCCCTCAGGCCCATCTTTCATGTCCTTGTGATCCCCGCTGGCTCTGGTCCCTGCCTCTGCCCTGCCGCCCTGTCCATTTGCCACTGGTCCTTTATTCCAGCCTGCTCCTGTCCTTCGGCTCTGGCCTGTTCCAGTCCGTCTATCCCAGCTAGTTCCAGCCCCGCACCCGCTGCTCTGCTCTCTTCTGCTCCTGCTTGTCCCAATCCGTCTGCTCCAGCTCGTCCCAGCCCATCTGTTCCAGCTTGTTCCAGACCGTCTGTTCCAGCTTGTCCCAGTCCTGCTGCTCCGCTGTCTTCTGCTCCAGCTTGTCCCCGTCCATCTGTTCCAGCTTGTTCCAGTCCGTCTGTCCCAGCTTGTTCCAGCTTGTTCTCCATCTGCTCCAGCTTGTCCCAGTCCGTTCGTTCCAGCCTGTTCCAGTCCGTCCGTTCCAGCTTGTCCCAGTCCATCCGTTCCAGCGTGTCCCAGTCCTGCTGCTATTCCAGGTTGTTCCTGTCCTCTGTTCCAGCTTGTTCCAAGCCGTCTGTTCCAGCTTGCTCCAGTCCAATGGCTCCAGTCCATCCGTCTGTCCATCTGTCCAAGCTTGTTCCAGTCCGTCCATTCCAACTTGTTCCAGTCCATCCGTTCCAGCTTGCTCCAGTCACATTACATATGCCCCAGCCTACCTGCCTGCCATCAACCAACCTGCCTGCTTGTCAGTCCATCAACTACTTGCCTGCCTTCAAGCCTGCACAACTACCTAACTGCCTCCCAGCCCATCAACCTACCTGCCCACCCTTCTACCTACCTCCCCACCTAACATTCTGCCTGTCAAACCACCTGTCTACCCGCCAGCCCTTCTGTTCCAAGTTGTTGCCTGCTGTTCCAGTTTAAGACCCCAGTCCGGCTTTCCTGCTCTGTTGCTTAACACCTCAGTCACTACTTATGGCCCCTATACACATTCTCTTCATCGCCCTGTCCCTTCCTAATCTTTTCCCCCTCCCCCTACCGCTGTCTACCGCAGGAACTCACTGCCCATCCATGTCCTCTCCCATCCTGCTCACTACTACAATACCCGACTCACTCCCGTCCCTCACCATCTCTCCTATCCCCCTCCTAGCTCTCAACCTTCAGCACTTCCATCCTGCCATTAACCCATCCCCATTCCTCCTAAGCGCATCCCGTCTTCGTCGCCCTACCTCCCCCGTCCTCCTCCGCACTCTCTTGCTCCTTCTCCTGCTATCCGCCGGAGACATCAATCCCAATCCAGGTCCCCCACATCTGTCCTCGTCTTATCCATGCAAACGATTCCGTGATGTCTCCAATATCATCTCTATTCCCCTCCTCCCCCCTCTTCCCTCCCCTTCTCATGTGCCCTGTGGAATGCCCGCTCTGTCGGCAACAAACTTTCCTTCACCCATGATCTCTTCATCTCCTGTTCCCTTCAACTGCTCGTCCTAACTGAAACCTGGCTCACCCCCGACGACTCTGCCTCAGTCGCGGCCCTATGCCATGGAGGTTATCTTTTCTCCCACACTCCCCGCACAGCTGGCCGCGGAGGTGTCGGGTTACTACTCTCGCCCACCTGTAGTTTTCAACCTCTCCTCCTACCGGTCATTTACCGCCCCCCTGATAAGTCCCTCCCCTCCTTCCTTACTGACTTCGATGCATGGCTCTCCGTTTTTCTTTAACCCTCATCCCCGTCCCTCATTCTTGGAGACTTTAACATACACGCTGATGACACATCCGATTCTTACGCTTCTCAGTTCCTCACTCTGACATCCTCCTTCAACCTCCAGCTGAGCTCCACCACCCCTACTCACCAAACTGGTCATTGTCTTGCCCTCGTCCTCTCCTCTACCTGCTCACCCTCCAACTTCTGCGCCTCATCTCTTCCTCTCTCAGATCATCACCTGATCACCTTCACACTTCATCACCCTCCCCCTCAGTCCCGTCCTACACTAACCACTACTTCCAGGAATCTCCAGGCCGTCGACCCTCCCACCTTATCCTCTAGTATCTCTAATCTCCTCCCCTCCATCATGTCCTCCGAGTCTGTTGACAAAGACTGTCTCCGCTTACAATGCCACTCTCTCCTCTGCTCTGGACACCCTTGCACCATCCATCTCCCGTCCCACAAGGCGTACTAATCCCCAGCCCTGGCTGACCCCTTGCATCCGATACCTTCGCTCCTGCGCCCGATCTGCTGAACGCCTCTGGAGGAAATCTCGCACCCATACCGACTTCATTCATTACAAATTCATGCTATCCTCCTTCCAGTCCTCCCTATACCTTGCCAAACAGGACTATTACACCCAATTGACTAATTCCCTCAGCTCCAACCCTCGTCGTCTCTTCGCCACCCTTAACTCCCTCCTCAAAGTGCCCTCTGCTCCCACCCCTCCCCCTCTCTCTCCTCCAATCACTGGCTGACTACTTCCTTGACAAGGTACAGAAGATAAACCTCGAACTCACTACCAAACCCCTCCTCCTCATCACCCTTTAACCCACTCCCTCAACCAACCAACCCAGGCCTCCTTCTCCTCTTTTCCTATTATCACCGAAGAGGAAACCGCCCACCTTCTTTCCTCCTCGAAATGCACCACCTGTTCCTCTGACCCCATCCCCACCAACTTACTTAACACCATCTCCCCTACTGTCACCCCCTCCATCTGTCATATCCTCAACCTCTCTCTCTCCACTGCAACTGTCCCTGACACCTTCAAACATGCTGTAGTCATACCACTCCTCAAAAAACCATCACTAGACCCCACCTGTCCCTCCAACTACCGCCCCATCTCCCTCCTATCCTTCCTCTCCAAGATACTTGAACGCGCCGTTCACAGCCGCTGCCTTGATTTTCTCTCCTCTCATGCCATCCTCGATCCACTTCAATCCAGTTTTCGCCCCCCTACACTCGACAGAAACGGCACTCACTAACGTCTGTAATGACCTGTTCCTTGCCAAATCCAAAGGTCGCTACTCCATCCTCATCCTCCTTGACCTATCCGCCGCTTTTGACACTGTCAATCATAATTTACTTCTTGCCGCACTGTCCAGGGCTCCAGGGCTCTGTCCTCTCCTGGTTCTCCTCTTATCTCTCCCACCGCACCTTCAGAGAACATTCTCATGGATCTTCCTCCACCCCCATCCCGCTCTCTGTCGGAGTTCCTCAGGGATCTGTCCTTGGACCCCTTCTTTTTTCAATCTACACCTCTTCCCTGGGCTCCCTGATCTTATCTCATGGTTTCCAATATCATCTCTATGCTGATGACACCCAGCTTTATCTCTCCACACCTGACATCACTGCGGAAACCCAGGCCAAAGTATCGGCCTGCTTATCTGGCATTGCTGTCTAGATGTCCAACCACCACCTGAAACTGAACATGGCCAAGACAGAGCTTATTGTCTTTCCACCCAAACCCACTTCTCCTCTCCCTCCACTTTCTATCTCAGTCGATGGCACCCTTAT
Source organism: Microcaecilia unicolor (assembly GCF_901765095.1). Taxonomy (NCBI): domain Eukaryota; kingdom Metazoa; phylum Chordata; class Amphibia; order Gymnophiona; family Siphonopidae; genus Microcaecilia; species Microcaecilia unicolor. Next base: position 132,847,007 of record NC_044037.1, read on the forward strand.
CTTCCCCGTCTCATCTGCCCGCAACCTTGGTGTCATCTTCGACACCTCCCTCTCCTTCTCTGCCCATATCCAGCAGACAGCCAAGACCCTTACACCAGCCATGGCGCATATAAACAGACATCACTGAAACTATTATACTAGTATAGGAGAAAAAAATAACATGATTTTTTTCATTATAAATCATTTCTGTAAGCTGTTACAGCCCCAGTATACCCAGTGCAAAATAAGACAGCAGATGTAAATTCTCAAATTGGACATATTCCAAACACTAAAATGAAAATAAAATGATTTTTTCTACCTTTGTTGTCTGGTGATTTTGTTTTTCTATCCATATTGGTCCTAGTCTCTGATTCTGCTGCTCTCTATCTGTTCTCTTAACTCCGTTTCCAGGTCTTCCTTTCCATTTATTTCTTTACTTTCCTCCTTTCTTCTTCATTTCATGCCCTCCATCCATGTCCAGCAACCCTCCTCTCCCCCCTGCCCTCCCCTCCAGCCACCCTCCTCTCCCCCCTGCCCTCCCCTCCAGTCACCCTCCTCTCCCCCCTGCCCTCCCAGCACCAGGCAGGCCTCCTTCCTAGCACCAGGCAGGCCTCCCTCCCACCAAGCACCCAGCATTAGGCTTCCCACCAGCATCAAGCAAACATCCCACCCACCCAGCATCCAGCACCAGGCAGGCCTCCCTCCCTCCGAGCACCAGGGTGTCCCCTCCTCCGAAATTTAAGGCATACCTGATCAGGGTTAAGGCGGCGTCGGCAGCGAAAAGTGTGTTTGCTCGGCGAGCCTTCGGCCTTCCCTTCTGTCTCTCAAGCTCTGGTACTGCCCTTGCAAGGGCGGGACCAGAGCTTGAGAGACAGAAGGGAAGGCTGAAGGCACGCCAAGCAAACAACACACTTTTCGCTGCCGCTGCCACCTTAACCCCAACCAGGTATGCCTTTTAAATTTTGGAGGAGGGGGGGGCCCTGATGGTCGGAGGGATGGCAGGCGGCCTGGTGCTTGGTGGGAGGGCGAGCGAACGGCGCGCGTGCCAACAGAGAGGGCTCTGCATGCCCTCTCTGGCACACGTGCCATAGGTTCACCATCATTGTCCTAGGAGGAGATTTCAATACATATATGACATCGATGAATCACTGAGAAGGGGGGTGCGGTACAAATGTAGCTCATAGCAAACAGTTGAAAATGTTGGCCTCCAAACTAGACCTGGTGGAGATTTGGCGGCTTCATCATCCAGGTCAAAGGACTTATACATTTTTTTCCCACTCTCAGAACACCTACACTAGAATAGACATGGTATGGTGCAGTTGCCAACTTTGGGACAATGTAATTGATTCGGAGATTGGCTCCATTAATATCTCAGACCATGCTCCAGTAGAGCTTGGGCTGAAGGGATTGAAAGAGGAGGAACGTCTCCTTTTTTGGAGGTTGAATGAGCTAGTGTTAGGCGACCAAAAGGTATGTGCTGACATTCGCAAAGAGATCCAGAGTTACTGTGCTATTAATGATACGGGGGAAGTGTCAGATAGGACCTTGTGGGATGCACTGAAGGTAGTAGTGCGGGGACATCTCATAAAATAGGGAGCACGTAGAAAACATGAAAGGGAAGCAAAGGAAATTAGGCTGAGATCTAGGCTCGTATATCAGGAAAGACGACATCAAGAGGGAGGGTCGATGATGGAACTACACGAAGTACGGCAATGTCGTATGGAGCTTGAAAAGTTACAGGTTGAGAGGGTGGAATTCATGAGGAAGATTCTCCAGCATAAATTTTATGAATTTAGCAATAAATCGGGGAAGATGCTGGCTAATCTTCTTAGAAATCGACAACGGTCCTCCACTATTACAAAAATTAAAGGCCCAGGGGACCAGATGTACTATAGAGATAAGGAAATTAGAGACCACTTTGTCAAATTCTATCAGGCTTTATACAGCAGAGAGATAGGAGTGGAGACAGAAGAGGCCCGCAAGAGCTTGGAGGGGTTAAGATTGCCAAAGTTGTCTAGTGAAGAGAGCCAGAAGTTAGAAGCCCCATTTCATCTTGATGAAATTAAGCAGGCTATAAAAGCCCTCAAGGGGGGGAAGGCACCTGGGCTAGATGGTTATTCAGCAAAATTTTACAAAATTTTTGTTGGGGAAGTGGGTCCTCTGTTAACCAGAGCCAATCGTTGCCAACCAGTATGCATGAAGCGGGGATATCATTAATATTGAAGCCGGGGAGGGATCCAGCTATATGTGGTTCTTATAGACCAATTTCATTAATTAAGACAAAAAAATCCTATCTAAGGTGTTGGCGGAACGGCTTGGTGAGAAATTCACACTGACCAATCAGGATTTGTCAATGGTTGGCAAGTGGCGAACAATATTCGCCGGACGCTGCATGTAACATGGGAGGCTCAGCAACAGGCAACTCCAGTAGCTCTATTGAGTACAGATGCAGAAAAAGCATTTGACAGGGTGTCATGGCCCTATTTATGGGAAGTGATGGATCATATGGGGGTGAGATCCGGACTACTAGGGTGGTTAAAAAGGTTATATGAGAGACCAACAGCAAGGTTAAAAATAAATGGAGGGTACACATCGGCTTTTCAAATAGAACGGGATACCAGGCAGGGATGCCCACTGTCCCCGCTGCTCTTCGCGTTATACATTCAGCCATTGGCACAGAAGATACGGGAGGCAGTAGATATTAAGGGTATCGTAATAGGCAATATTGAGCATAAATTAGCCCTGTTTGCTGATGATGTGCTATTTTTTGTGCAACACCCTAATTTGACTGTTCCAATCCTGATGGCAGAGTTGGATAAGTTTGGGAGGTTATCTGGCTTTAAGATAAATTATGAACAATCAGAGTTGCTAGGGGTATCTATTGCACAGCGCAGGATGGAGGAGCTCTCACAGGGGTTCTCATTCCGATTGCGGCTCGATAACATTAAATATCTGGGGGTCCGGGTACCTTCAGAGACTTTGCAGTTGTATCATTTGAATTACCTACCTTTATTTCAACAAATATGTAAAGATATGGGAGGCTGGGAGGGAAAGTGGTTATCTTGGTGGGGAAGGATAGCAGTGATCCGAATGAATGTTTTGCCCCGAGTATTATTTTTGTTTCAAACATTACCGATACAGGTACCCCGGGGAGAGTTGGGGAAATTACAGAGGGATGTCTTGAAATTCATATGGGGGGGGGTAGAGCACCGAGACAAAGTAGGAAGCTGTTGTGGAGGTCGGTTGACTTGGGTGGGAGGGGAGTACCAAATCTAGAATGGTATTACTGGGCTGCCCAGCTAAAATTTATCTCAGCATGGAGCCAGGAGAGCCCCTCAGTGGTGGCGTGTCTAGACCAAATGATGGTGCACAAACATAGTTTGAAATCGATTATTTGGGCCTCGTACCCGCCCAGCACATATGGTAAATTGACTTCTAATCCATATGTGAGACATCTCCTGATACTGTGGGTTTCACTTAGAACTAGATTATGTCCGTCTAGAACCAATTCTACTTATGCATATATAGGGGGGGAGCCAGGTTTTGGAGTGGGGATGGGAAATCTAGTGGCGAGGAGGTGGGCGGAGAGAGGATTGACTTGTTTTAGAGATCTAATGGAAGAAGGGCTCTTAAAGACGTTTGCAGAGCTTAAAGAGCAAAATGAGATTACAGATTCCGATAGTTTTTTCTATTTACAAGTTAAACATTATATGTATAAATAAGGGTGGTTGAAGAAGGACCCTGAGGAATATGAGGGGCTGGAAAATCTGTGGGGCTCAATAAGGAAAATGAAGGGTACTATATCTATTTTGTATAAATTTATAAGAGGAAGGTCATTTGAGTGGAGGAGTGGCCTAGTGGTTAGGGTGGTGGACTTTGGTCCTGGGGAACTGAGGAACTGAGTTCGATTCCCACTTCAGGCACAGGCAGCTCCTTGTGACTCTGGGCAAGTCACTTAACCCACCATTGCCCCATGTAAGCCGCATTGAGCCTGCCATGAGTGGGAAAGCGCGGGGTACAAATGTAACAAAAATAAAAAAAATAGAAAATGTACTTATATGTTTAAATGGGAACAAGACCTACAGATGGAGTTAACCACAAAAGAATGGATGGCGATAATATTGGAAGTTAAAAAAGCTTCAAACTGTGTGCTGCTAAAGGAAAATGCCTTCAAGATTCTCTCGAGGTGGTACTGTACACCACACCGATTGCATGTTATGTTTTCGGGGGCGTCACAGTGGTGCTGGAGATGCAGAGAAGAGGTGGGCACCTTCATACATATTTGGTGGTCCTGTAAAAAACTGCAATTATTTTGGAGAACTATTGCAGCAAAGATAGCAGTTCATACAGGTAAACCATTTCCATGTGAACCACAGTGATGCCTGCTTGGATTGGGTTATGTGGCAGAGATGCTTTAAGAGAATGTGTCTAGCAGCGGCGAAGAGTATTATTGCGAGACACTGGAAACAGGCGGCGGCGCCATCTGAGAAGGATTGGATTTTTAAGTTATCCCTGATTAGTGAAATGGAGAAGCTCACGGACAAAAGAGTGGGCAGATACAGCACAACCTCTGAACTATGGACTCAGCTTCGAGACTTGACCCAAATGACTTAAGAATACAAACAAGGATAGAAGGGGGAGTTGAGAGGGATAAAAGATTTTGTAAACAGTTATATGTGATATAATATTGAGTTTGTCAATAAAAATTTAAAGTTAAAAAAAAAAAAAAGAAGCGAGGTTGCAGGGGGGCGGACCTTCCTATACATACCCGTGGCTGCCTGTCCGCTCCCCTCAGACGTTACTTTTTGTTCCGTGGCAGAACTGGCAGCCACGGGTATGTACAGGAAAAGCAGTAGCAGCAGTGTGGGTGTTGGGGGCAGATGCTGATGGAAATAGGGTGGAGAGAGAGAGAGACCGACACAGGATGGAAGAGGGGTAGAGAGGGATAGAAGATGGAAGTGGGGAGAGAAAGAGGGCACATGCTAGATGGGGGAGGGGGAAGAAGAGGCTAGAGTTAGTGAGATCCTGGGGGAATAAGAGGAAGTGAAATAGGAAAGCTGGGGTGAGGTGGCAAGCTATAGGTTGACAAAACAAATAGAGAGGGTAATACATCATACAGCCAAAGTATACAAAACAGAAAAAGCAACACTGGGCCTTCAAGATTAGGACAACAGGAGTACTTTATTGATAGGTGACCCAACATGGGCCGTGTTTCAGCGCCAAGTGACGCCTGCCTCAGGGGTGTAATTGTAAAACACATAAAGACGTATATAAATGAAAATCTATTGTTCAAACAATTAAACAATAATTATAATTGTATTTTAAAAATACAAGTGTTGGTAATGAAATAATCCTGTTCAAGCAAAAAATACTTTAAAAGTACAGCATCACTGAAATAAATCAAACATTTGTACATAAAAAAAATTTCATAACAAATTTTTAAACACAAAATAAAGCACATATAAAAACCATAAATATCAATGCAAATCTTGTTGCTTGAATGTAGTTTAAACTCATCATAAAAATATATATTGATATCATCATAGGTAACAAACAAATCCATGTATATCAAGGTGTATGTAAAGTACTATTTTAATAAAAACATATAGTAATCATTCCCAATAGTATATTAATGTAGATTAATAATGAAGATGATATTTTCAATATATTAATGTTAAAGATTAATGATGATAATCATTAGTAGGAAAGTTCTTTAAATATAATTAGATGCTTTAAAAAACGTATATTTAAAATGTAAAATGTGCCGTGATGGTTTTCTTTAATTAAAGAGATATATTAAATGTATCATTAAATTCTTTAAAGAACAGTAAATTGAATTCTTACCAAAGTTTAGTTCTGCAGTGTTTAAATCGTGTAGGTCAAATGCCTATATAGAAAAGGGAGGGGAAAAAATTGAAGCTAAGAAAAAATATAGGGAGAAGGGTAGTGTCTTAAGTTGACCTAAAAATTCACTAATTGTATAAATTAAACATAATGATATGAATGATTGCATCTGTAAAAAAACATATATGGGAAAATTAGGTTCTCACCTTGGTAAATTTTCTTTCCTTTAGTCATAGCAGATGAATCCATTACGAATGGGTTGTGTCCATCAACCAGCAGGGAGAGATAGAGAGCACTGAAAAACCATAGTGCATCATGGCCAGCTAGCTCCATCTGCCTCTTCAGTATTTTAAGCTTCCAAAGCAGTGTTACACCGCAAAGTAGCATAACAGCTCATGGATTCATCTGCTATGACTAAAGGAAAGAAAATTACCAAGGTAAGAACCTAATTTTCCCTTCCTTGTCATCAAGCAGATGAATCCATTACGAATGGGATGTATCAAAGTAATCCCTAGATAGGGTGGGAACAAGCCACACCACGCGCCAGCACTTGTGCTCCAAAATGCACGTCTTTCCTGTCAGCCACATCCAGCCTGTAATGTCGGGCAAAAGAGAACTTAGAAGCCCATGTCGCTGCACTGCATATCTCTTGAAGAGAGAGAGTGCTCCACTTTCAGCCCAAGAAGAGGAAATCGCTCTTGTGGAATATGTCTTGAAGGCTTCAGGCGGAGGTCAGCCAGACAACAAATAGGCTGAAAAAATAGTTTCCTCGAGCCAACAGGCTATAGTGGCTTTAGACACTGGAGACGCTCTGCATGGACCTGAGGTCCTAAAAGCATTTGACATGCGCAGATACTGCAACAGAGCCCTTCGCACATCTAGGAAGCTTCCAGAAACTCCTCTCTGGAAAAGGAAGGCAGGAAAATAGTCTGGTTTAGGTGAAACGCTGAAACCACCTTAGGCAGGAAGGAAGGCACCATACGTACCATAACTCCGGACTCTGAGAACTGCAGAAAAGGGTCTCGACAGGACAGCACCTGGAGCTCAGACACCCGTCTCGCCGAAGTAATGGCCACCAAAAAGACCGTCTTTTAGGGTCACATCCTTCTCTGAAGCTCGCCTTAGCGGCTCGAAGGGCGAACACTGAAGGGCCTTTAAAACTAACCCCAGGTTCCAGGCCGGACACGGAGTCCGCACGGGAGGACGGAGCTGAAGCACCCCTCTAACAAACCATGCCACATCTGGATAAGCAGCCAGGGAGAGGCCTGTGACCTTCCCTCGAAAACATGCTAAGGCTGCCACTTGAACACACAGGGAATTATAGGCAAGGCCTTTCTGTAAAACATCCTGCAAAAAGTCAAGTATCGGCAAGACAGAAGCCCGCATAGGTGTAATTGCTTTAGCAGCACACCAAGCCTCAAATTGGCGCCAAATCCTGGCATAAGCCACAGAAGTGGAACGCTTGCGGGCCTGTAGGAGAGTGGAAATGACTTTACTGGAATAACCCTTGTCTCTCAATTGCGCCCTCTCAATAGCCATGCCGTAAGACCAAAGTGGCAGGCGTCCTCCATGGTCACCAGTCCCTGTGACAACAGATTCGGTACCAGAAGCAAAGGAAGGGGAGCGTCTACCAGCATCCGACGGAGGTCCGCATGCCTCCTGGGCCAATCCGGGGCAATGAGAACCATCTCTCCTTTATGTAGCCGAATCCGCAGGAGTAGTCGCCCTATCAAGGGCCACGGAGGGAACACATACAGGAGGCCCTGAGGCCAGGGTTGAGCCAAGGCATCCAACCCTGCCGAGCGAGGATTTCTACGTCGGCTGTAAAAGCACGGGACTTTGGCATTTGCGCTTGAGGCTATAGGGGTATTTCCCTGTGTGTCTCACCTTGCAGGCCTGGCCTGTATAATCCTATAATAAAATAATATCAACGGAAGACCACAAAATATACAATACCAAGTCTGCAACCTCACTACCTACTATACCTTGGATAAACAATATACTTTTTAAATTTTTTATAATGCAATTATATAGTGTTTAAATGTGCCCAGACCATACCCATTCCAACCATTATATCCCCAAAGGGAGTATGTGGTGATGTCACAGATGGAACCATCATTGCACATTTGGTGTTCTACCTCCTTACCGTGTATGTACATACATCTAGGCTGATTCTGAACTCTTACACATATAGCATAGATTAAACCAAAGAACCTTCTGTATATAGCATATATTCAATATATTAAAAGAACATATGCCCTAAATTCAAAATATACTTAAGTCTCCTCACTACTGTATAATCCTATGCCATCAAAATGGAGGCTGTAAACTCTGACCTGCACAGCAGTGATTTAGCTAATTCAGCTTTCTGGAAAATCACTAGCAAGTCATGTAACATTCAAGGACATGCTGTGGGCAAACCAGCCCCCCCCTTTATCTCCCGGAGAGGCTGAAAGGCTCCTGCAAGACGGGTGAGAAACAGAACATGCATACCATAATGTAACAACTTGAAGGTCAAGAACAACGGACCCTTCTTGCCATGCAGTGAGCTGAGAAAGAAGAAGATTGGTTCCTGCAGCCACCAGACCAAGAGGTACTGGGAAGAGCGGGAACAAGAAAGAAGTTAGTCGGAATCCTGGAAGAAGGTGGAGGTGGAAAGGAGACCAGTGAGACCTCATAAGGTCCCCCAACTGATGAACTGTGTATCTGGAGAAAAGTACCGTTTGGTTCAGCTACCTGTGCCCTCCCTGTCTGCTGCAGAGTGCCGATACTAGCTCTAACACTCGCTGGAAACTCAGCTGGAGTCTGGGAAGTATCCTGTGCCATTTTTTCCCGAGGGACTGCCACGAAGGTCAGTCTGGTGAGAGACACGGTGATTTATTACCTATTAGTCTGGGTTAGTGAGTGGTAATTACCTGAGCGAAGGGCTGGTGACATCATACTTGTGATCAGGAGATAGGCTGCTCATAACTGTACTACCTCGTAGCATAGTAACCTGATCAGTTGTGTACTTTTATCTGGTAACCAGTAAGAATTAGTGTTTAGTAGCGTGACGTATGATTGTAATTTTTATCAGCCAGTAATTTTGTATTCAGCCAAAGCTTTGCCAGACTTTCTATTTTGTATACCTTATCTATATTTTCTTATCTATAATAAAAGCTAATATATATATTCCAGCTTGCTTTTCCAGTCGCATTCCTTTCTTTCGGAAGTAACTGTATAGGTTCCAAGGTTCCCTCCCCTAGACATATACAGAGTAATTTGCTAGCAGATAGTTCTGTTTGGGGAACCTGAGTCACTGATAATTTATTACCTGTGGTTAACGATCCTACAAGGCCATAAGATCCGCTACGGGCGTCCTCCACTTGGCACAGATCTGAAGAAACACTTTGTCTGCAAGTTCCCACTCCGCTGGGTCGATCTGATTCCTGCTCAGATAATCGGCTTGCACGCTGCTCTGACCTGCAATGTAAGCTGCTGACAGAAACTGCAGATGTAGCTTGGCCCAGTGGCAAATCTGCGCAGCCTGCGTGGCCAGTGCTCTGCATTGAGTGCCGCCTTGTCGATTTATGTAGGCCACTGCTGTCGTGTTGTCCAACAGAACTCTGACAGTCAATACTTCCAGGGTCGAGTGAAAAGCCAGAAGAGCCTGGAAAATCGCTTTCAACTCCAAGCGATTGATGGACCACTCCGACTCAACGGGTGTCCAGAGACCCTGGGCATGCCTTCCCCGGCAATGTGCACCCTAGCCCTTCAGGCTGGCATCTGTTACCACCCTAGCCCTTCAGGCTGGCATCTGTTACCACTGAAAGCCACCACTCTATACTGAGCCGGGCCGCAGGGCGCCACGTGAGTCTGCACTGATAATCCTGAGAAATTGGAGACCATCGTTGAAGCAGGGAGCACTGCATAGGGCTCAGGTGCGCTCTTGCCCAGGGCACCACTTCCAAGGTGGCCGTCATCGACCCTAACAGCTGGACAATGTCCCAAGCACGGGGGCGAGGCATCCTCAGGAGCAGACAGACCTACTACTACTACTATTTATCATTTCTATAGCGCTACAAGGCATACGCAGCGCTGTACACCATACACAAAAAGACAGGGCTGTGTTTCGGCACCAAGTGACGCCTGCCTCAGAGGTCTAATTGTAACACACATAAAGACATATATAAATGAAAACCTATTCAAACAATTAAATAACAATTATAATTGTATTTGTGTTTTAAAAACTACAAGTGTTGATAATGAAATAATCATGTTCAAGCAAAAATACTTTAAAAGTACAGCATCACTGAAAGAAATTTTTATGTGCAAATGTTTATAATTTCTTTCAGTGATGCTGTACTTTTAAAGTATTTTTTGCTTGAACATGATTATTTCATTAACAACACTTGTAGTTTTAAAATACAAATACAATTATAATTGTTATTTAATTGTTTGAACAATAGATTTTCATTTATATGTCTTTTTGTATTTTACAATTAGACCCCTGAAGCAGGCGTCACTTGGCGCCAAACACGGCCCGTGCCGGGTCACCTTCAATAAAGTACTCCTGTTTCCTAATCTTGAAGGCCCCAGCGGTGCTCTTTCTGTTGTAAGCTATAGGTTGACACGATGAAGAGAGAAATTGAGGACTGAATATTAAGAGAATGCAATCTAGACAGAGGCACAAAATAAATTGAAGAAAGCTGAAAGGAAAAGGAGAGAAAAATGACAAAAGGACAGGAAATCCTGGCAAGAGAGTTAAGAGAAGACAAGAAAAGCAGAAACCAGAGACTGGGACCAACACAATTGAAGAAAAAAAAAAAGGAAAGGTAGAAAAAAAAAAAGAATTTTATTTGTTGTTTAAGATAAAGTAGTGTGGTAGCTGAGTTAATAAATGTTAATAAATAAAAATTGAAAATGGATACCAGAACAGCAGCTCATTGTCCTGACCTGAGGTAGGAGGCTTTGGCCTCTAAAAGCTAAATGAAAAATGTATTTAGCCCAATAATCGTATTTTCCATTTTTTGTTTTATTTCTATTTGTTAATTTGTAATGCAGTGATTGGAATATGTCAGTTTTGGAGTTTACCATCCGATATCTTTATATTTTTGCAAAGTACAAGGGGACATCATTGCTTCTCTTTCTCTGGTGTTGCAACTGTACACAGAAGTCTGGTTTCTCAGGGGTTCCATTTAATTTTTATTTCTATTTTTAGTTCATGATCACTTATTTTATACTGGGTTCTGCATGTGTGAAAGACGTGGTTTTCTATTAGCACTGAGTGAAGGATCAATCTGAACTAATCTGGTTTGTTTAGTTTTCCTATCAGTGTATTGATGTTCTAGTGCCCACTGTAGTGCTGTCGTTTCCTAGGTAGGTCCTTGATGTGCAACTCGTGAAAGTTATTGCTATTACGGTATGTTGGAATTGCTCTATAGGTCCTGAGTGATATATGTAGTGTTTTGTGTTTCTTCACTTTATGCCTGGTATTAGACTTTGGATTTATGGGCAAATTAGGTTCTTACCTTGGTAATTTTCTTTCCTTTAGTCACAGCAGATGAGTCCATTAACTGATGGGTTGTATCCGCCTACCAGCAGGTGGAGATAGAAAACACTGAAAGACCATAGTGCCTCTAGGACAGCTAGCCCCAATTGCCTTAGTATTTGAGATTTCCAAAGCAGAGTGAACCATAAAGGTATAACATAAACTTTCGTCACAGCGAACAATCGCCCCATAACAGGAGCATCAAAGGAGGGATGATCTCAACCTCCTGAAGTAGAACATCATGTAGAAATTCTGATAACTGTTTTCCAACTTCTCCCAATGAGATTTATATCTGCATGAAAGATATGAACAAAAAACAAAGTCAGACAGGGAGGGATCATGGATTCATCTGCTGTGACTAAAGGAAAGAAAATTACCAAGGTAAAAAACTAATTTTCCCTTCCTTGTCATCAGCAGCACATGAATCCATTAACTGATGGGATGTACAAAAGCAATCCCTACTTAGGGTGGGAACAGGCCACACTACAAGCCAATACTTGCTCCAAAAACAGCGTCCTGCTTCGCTGCAACATCCAGCCTGTAATGCCGGGCAAGAGGGAGCTGCAAAGCCCAAGTAGCCACACTACAGATCTCTTGAAGAGAGAGTGCACCCGTTTCAGCCCATGAGGAGGAGATGGCTCTCGTGGAATGCGCCTTAAACGCTTCAGGCGGAGACCAACCTGAAAGCAGATACGCAGCAAAAATGACTTCCTTGAGCCAACGGGCTATAGTGGCCTTAGACGCTGGACCTCCACGCCGAGGACCTGACAACAAGACAAAAAGGTGATCAGAAGTCCTGAAGTCATTTGACATCTGCAGATACTGCAACAGCGCCCTGCGGACATCCAGAAGATGCAACTGCCCAAAGGAGTCCGGGAACTCTTCCCTAGAAAAAGGAAGAAAGAAAAATGGGCTGGTTCAGGTGAAATGCTGAAACCACCTTAGGCAGGAAGGAAGGCACTGTACGTACCGTTACTCCGGACTCCAAGAATTGCAGAAAAGGGTCCCGACAGGACAGAGCCTGCAGCTCAGACACGCGACTAGCCGATGTGATGGCCACCAAAAAGACTGTCTTAAGAGTCACATCCTTCTCCGAAACTCACCTAAGCGGCAAGGGCGTAGCCACGGGTGGGCCTGGGTGTTTGGGTTCAGGCCCACCCAGCAGTGGAGCATCTTCGTCAGAACGGCAGCGGAGGGAGCAGGCTGAGCTCCGATACTGCATCTGCTTCCCAGACGCTGCCTACCACCGCCACGATCCTGCATCTACCTCCCTCTATCTAAGCAGGAGCGGACCAGCGGTAGCGATTCACGCTGCCTCCTGCTTCTAACCCGGAAGCATCTCCTCTGCCGCGTCCCGCCCCCATTATTACAACTTCCTGTTTCTGCTGGGGCAGGACGCGGGCATGCAGCAGAGAAGACGTTTCCGGGTTAGAACGAAGCAGGAGGCAGCATGAATCGCTACCACTGGTCCGCTGCTGCAGAGACATAGGGAGATAGATGCAGGATCGTGGCAGCAGTGCAGACGAAGGCGTATTGCTGCCATGCCAGAGAAAATGCTGAGGTACACCTGCAGGGTTGCCAGGCCATGGGCAGGGGGATAATACTGGATCCGGGGTTGGAGAAAAAGGAGAGAGACGCAGGACAAGGGGGGGGGGGAGTAGTTTTAGGAGGCCCACCCATCCTAACTGTGAGCCCACACAAAATGATAGGTCTGGCTACACCACTGCTAAGCAGCTCGAAGGGTGAACACTGAAGAGCCTTCAACACTAGCCCCAGGTTCCAGGCCGGACAGGGCAACCGGACGGAGCATAAGCACCCCTCTGAGAAATCTGGCAATGTCCGGATGAGCAGCGAGGGACAAGCCAGCGACCTTCCCTCGATAGCATGATAATGCTGCCACTTGCACCCGCAGGGAATTGTAAGCCCTCCTGCAAAAGTCCAGCACAGTTGAGACTGTAGCTCACCTGGGTGTGATCGCCTTTGAAATACCCCACACCTCAAATTTGCGCCAGATCCGAGAATAAGCTGCAGAGGTGGACCGCTTGCGGGTCTGCAAAAGAGTGGAGATGACCTTATTAGAGTAGCCCTTGTCTCTTCATTGCGCCCTCTCAATAGCCAGGCCCATAAGACCAAATCGGCAGAGATCCTCCATAGTCACCGGACCCTGACCCAACAGGTTCGGCACCAGGGGCAAATGCACCGGCGCATCCACCAACATCCGGCGGAAATCCGCATACCACCGACGCCTTGGCCAATCTGGAGCTGAGAATCACCAGACCTTGGTGCTGTCGAATCCGCAGTAGGACTCGTCCTATCAAGGGCCACAAAGGGAACACATACAGGAGGCCCGAGGGCCAGGGTTGAGCCAGAGCATCCAACCCTGCCGAGGATCCCTCCTTCTGCTGAAAAAGCGAGGTAATTTGGCGTTTGCACTTGACGCCATTAGATCCATTCCGGGTGTCCCCCATTTGGCACAAATCTGAAGAAAAACTTCTTCTGCCAGTTCCCATTCCGCCGGGTCAATTTGATGCCTGCTGAGAAAATCGGCTTGCACGTTGCTCTGACCTGCTATGTGAGCTGCAGACAGACGCTGCAGATGGAGTTCGGCCCAGTGGCAAATCTGAGCGGCCTCTGCGGCCAGGGCCCTGCACTGAGTGCCGCCCTGACGATTTATGTATGCCACCGCTGTCGTGTTGTGTGAGAGAACCCGGACAGCAAGCCCCTTGAGTCTTTTGAAAGGCCATAAGAGCCTGGAATATCGCTCTCAGTTCCAAGCGATTGATGGACCACCACGCTTCCACGGGTGTCCACAGACCCTGAGCATAGCTTCCTTGGCAATGCGCTCCCCAGCCTAGAAGGCTGGCATCTGTTATCACCAGGCACCAGGAAGGAAGCGCCAGAGGCATTCCTTGGCGCAGCACCCTGTCGGAGAGCCACCACTACAAACTGAGCCGGGACGCAGGGAGCAACGTTAGTCTGCGTTGATATTCCTGGGACATCGGAGACCATTGTTGAAGCAGGGCAATCTGCAGAGGCCTCAAATGCGCTCTTGCCCAAGGCACCTGTTATGACCCGGTAGTAGTGAGCCCTTGTGCCCCGACAGAGCACAGCAGAGATGGAGCGCTACCGCACTCAGTCAGGCAGCCAGACAACCCCTAGCTTCACCTGGAAAGCGACCACCGTTCACCGGGAGTTGAGCTCCCAGCTGCAGGCAGCCACCAGGACTTCTGGAACCGGCGGGGTTGCACAGCCGCTGACCAGGATGGCAGAACCAGTACTCCGACAGGCAAAGAATAGTCAAAATCAGTCCAGGGTCAAGGCAGGCAGCAAACAAACGTAATCCGAGAAAACTAGCCAAGGTCCGGTGCACAGGTAAACAGGAACAGAAGTGCACAGGTGAACAAAATAATCAGTGAACAGCACTCCCACAGCAACCTCAGAACAATTGAGGCCGAAGCAATGAAGGCCTGGAGGCAGTGCATTAAATAGTGAAACAATCTGAGCAAACCAAACTCAGGTGAATCCAACATGGCTGCCCCCATAGGAGATCCTCCCAAGACCAAATAGGGAGTTCCTTCCTGTTCTCGTTTATACAAGATGGCTGCCCCCTCCTGAGCTAGCCAAGATGGCTGCTGCCCTTGCTCCAAGCCGGATGACGGCTGCCAGACTTAGGAAACTGAAACAGACCCTCATAAGAATGAACCTTGTCCTTTGGACGGTGCTGAGGAATGACTTAGCCGGGAGGAGCGTCGAACAGGTGAGGGATGTAACAGCACCACCACCAAGGTGGCTGTCATCAACCCCAGCAGCTGGACAAAGTCCCAAGCTCACGGGTGAGGCATTCGCAGGAGCAGACGGACCTGATTCTGAAGCTTGCACCGCCTTTGGTCAGGGAGAAAGACCAACCCCGATGCCGTGTCAAACCGGACCCCTCAAATACTTGAGAGACTGAGAGGGGGGTCAGGTGACTTTTGGGTATACTAACCACCCAGCCTAGCGCCTGCAGGACTCTGGCTGTGGCAAGATGACTCTCAGTTGCCAAGTTCGCTCTGATGAGCCAGTCGTCGAGATAAGGGTGAACTCTGATACCCGCTCGCCTGAGACAGGCAGCTGTCCATTACCTTGGAAAAGGTACGGGGAAGCTGTGGCTAGGCCGAAAGGCAAGGCCTGAAACTGGAAATGCTTCCCCAACACTGCAAAGCGGAGGAACCGCTGGTGCGGAGGCCAGATAGGAATGTGCAAATAAGCTTCTTTTAGGTCCAACGTCTTCCTATTGCAGGCAAGGAGGAGTGGACTGGCATCCCATCATTGTGGAAGACGTCCCTGAACTCCTAGCCTTGAACCAGACCCTGCGGAACGTTTGTGCGAGCAAAGGGAGTTCCTCTGCTGAAAACGGGCCCGTTGAGAAAACCCAGCAGAGCGCCCCGGGCGATACCTTCGAGCGTCACTGAAGCGAGGTCTAGAAGAGGAGGGAAACACCGAATCCTTGGAAGAAGGCCTCAGCCTATCCTCAGGTATTTTTATTTTTATTACATTTGTACCCCGCGCTTTCCCACTCATGGCAGGCTCAATGCGGCTTACATGGGGCAATGGAGGGTTAAGTAACTTGCCCAGAGTCACAAGGAGCTGCCTGCCTGTGCCTGAAGTGGGAATCGAACTCAGTTCCTCAGGACCAGAGTCCACCACCCTAACCACTAGGCCACTCCTCTGGGGTTTATATTCCCCCAGGTCTTTCACAATCTTCTCCAATTCCTCTCCAAATAACAGGAGGCCCCAAAAGGGTAACCTCACCAGTCTTTGCTTAGAAGCCATGTCAGCCACCCAATGCCGCAGCCAAAGAAGGCGGCAGGCGGACACCGCCACAGACTTCTGTTTAGCCAAAGATCTGACCAGATCATACAAGGTGTCAGCCAAAATTGACAGGGCCGACTCCATCCGTGGGGCAACCTCAAAATGGGGGCCCCAACCATCGGTGGGCTGTTCTACCGCCTGCTGTAGCCAGGAAAGACATGCCCGGGCTGCATAGGAACTGCAAATAGACACCCTCAAGGCAAGGCCCACAATTTCAAAGGACTGCTTCAGCGCAGACCCAAGCCGCCGGTCCTGCATGTCTTTCAAAGCGACTCCTCCCTCTACTGAGAGAGTGGTCTTTTTTGTCACCGCTGTGACCAATGCATCCACTTTAGGCATCCCCAAAGGGGCCAAGTGCTCCTCACGCAAAGGGTAAAGCTGACCCATAGCCCTGGCCACTTTCAAAGGCCCATCGGGGTCAGATCATTGAGCTGAAACAAGCTCTTGGATGGAGTCATGCACAGGAAAGGCCCGAGTAGGCTTCTTAGTACTCGCCATCCTAAGATTAACAGAGGAGGCATCGCCTTCAGCAGGATCATCAATCGAGAGGACCTGCAAGGCGTCAGTAATGAGAGCTAGCAGCTCGTCGCAGTGGAAAATCTGGACCACATTGGGATCATCCAAATCCAGTGACAAACAGGCACCCTCCTCTGGATCATCCGTCCCTGAGGGTCTGCCAGATCCCTCAGACTCTCCACAGCCCAACCACGGGAGGGGGGGGGGGGGGGGGGGGAAGAAGATATGCGCCACTTTCAGGCAGGGAATTTACCCATCTATGTTTAGCGTGTTTCCAACGCTCGGGGGAGGAAATAACCTCTGAAGTAATCCCTGGGGCATCAACACCAGGAGCCAGGAGACAATGCAGTGTCAGACACCTTCAGCTGAGCTCTTTTCAGTATAAAAGCCTTATGCATTAAAAGCACAAACTCAGGGGAGAAAAACTCACCCTGACCCTCTGCCTCCGAATTAGGAGAAACGGATGTAGGAGCTCCTCTGGCAGCCTCTAAACGAGTCCCCCTGCACTCAGACTCCTCTGCAACCGCGAGGGTCGAGCCATGTGGCGCTTCCAAAATGGCGCCCGCTACCAGCTCCATCGAGCGGGAAGAAACATCGCTCGGCATGCTCAAACTATCGTGAGCGTCTAAGGAGCACGTTTTATACAGCCCCGCTGCTGACCTGCGTTTATCACAATGGGAGCAGCGCTTAACTCCTTCAGCAGCCATCGTCCGTTTTTTCACAGGACGGGAATATAGCAATAAAATGGCAGCTTCGCGCCAAAACTTACCCCGATCGGAACGGCGTCCACGGGACCTCCCCGGAGGAGCTGGGCACCACTCTCACCTCAGAAGACCGAGTCAACGAGCTCCGGTCAAGCTGCACAGAACCAGGATCACTGGAAAAAGCCTCAGAACAGCCACGCAGTAAAAGCTGCCCTCCCGCTCCCATTGTTGTTGTTTAGTGGCCACCCTCTTCTCTCCCCCCAACATGGTTGTTTTTTTTTTTTTTCTTGTTTTTAAATTTACCTCCGCGGCAGCGAAGCGTCAGGGAAGGAGGCGGCGCTCTCGACGTCTAGCCTTCCCTTCGCTGTGTTCCGCCTTCTTCTGACGTCAAGGATGACGTCAAAAGAAGGCGGAACACAGCGAAGGAAAACCTAGATGTCGGGAGCACCGCCTCCTTCCCTGACGCTTCGCTGCCACGGAGGTAAATTTAAAAACAAGAAAAAAAAAAAAAACAACCATGTTGGGGGGAGAGAAGAGGGTGGCCACTAAACAACAACAATTGGAGCGGGAGGGCAGGAGAGAAACGACAGCATGGATGCGAAGGGGGGAGGGGGGGGAGAAGAGGGCGGCCCAGGCTGGGACATGGGAGAGAGAGAAGCATGGATGCAAGGGGGGGTCATGAAAGGGAGACAGGGGACTTGCTGCAAAAGGATGAATGGAGGCAGCAGGGGACAGAGGGGCATGGATTGGGATGGCAGGGCTCAGGAAGAGAGGGCAATTGCTGGAAAGGGATGAATGGAGGGGGCAGGGGACAGAGGAGCATGGATGGGCATGGATTGGGAGGGCAGGACTCAGGGACAGAGGGAAATTGCTGGATAGGGATGAATACAGGGGACAGATGGGCATGGATGGAAATGGATTGCAGGGCAGGCCTCAGGGAGAGAGGGCAATTGCTGGATAGGGAAAAATGGAGGGGCCAGGTGACAGATGAGCATGGATGGGCATGGATTCGAAGGGCAAGACTCAGGGAGACAGGAATTGCTGGATAGGGATGAATGGAGGGGACAGATGGCCATGGATGGATATGGATTGCAGGGCAGGCCTCAGGCAGAGAGGGGAAATGCTGGATAGGGAGAAATGGAGGGGCCAGGTGACAGATGAGCATGGATGGGCATGGATTCGAAGGGCAAGACTCAGGGAGACGGGAATTGCTGGATAGGGATGAATGGAGGGGACAGATGGCCATGGATGGATATGGATTGCAGGGCAGGCCTCAGGCAGAGAGGGGAAATGCTGGATAGGGAGAAATGGAGGGGCCAGGTGACAGATGAGCATGGATGGGCATGGATTGGAAGGGCAGGACTCAGGGAGAGGGGAATTGCTGGATAGGGATGAATGGAGGGGCCAGGTGACAGAGGAGCATGGATTGGAAGGGCAGGACTCAGGGAGAGGGAATTGCTGAATAGGGATGAATGGAGGGGACAGATGGCCATGGATGGATATGGATTGCAGGACAGGCCTCAGGCAGAGAGGGGAAATGCTGGATACGGAAAAATGGAGGGGCCAGGTGACAGATGAGCATGGATGGGCATGTATTGGAAGGGCAGGACTCAGGGAGAGGGGAATTGCTGGATAGGGATGAATGGAGGGCACAGATGGCCATGGATGCATATGGATTGCAGGGCAGGCCTCAGGCAGAGAGGGGAATTGCTGGATAGGGATGAATGGAGGGGCCAGGTGACAGAGGAGCATGGATTGGAAGGGCAGGACTCAGGGAAAGGGAAATTGCTGGATAGGGATGAATGGAGGGGACAGATGGCCATGGATGGATATGGATTGCAGGACAGGCCTCAGGCAGAGAGGGGAAATGCTGGATACGGAAAAATGGAGGGGCCAGGTGACAGAGGAGCATGGATTGGAAGGGCAGGACTCAGGGAGAGGGGAATTGCTGAATAGGGATGAATGGAGGGGACAGATGGCCATGGATGGATATGGATTGCAGGACAGGCCTCAGGCAGAGAGGGGAAATGCTGGATACGGAAAAATGGAGGGGCCAGGTGACAGATGAGCATGGATGGGCATGTATTGGAAGGGCAGGACTCAGGGAGAGAGGAATTGCTGAATAGGGATGAATGGAGGGAACAGATGGCCATGGATGCATATGGATTGCAGGGCAGGCCTCAGGGAGACAGCGAAATTGCTGGATAGGGATGAATGGAGGGGCCAGGTGACAGAGGAGCATGGATTGGAATCACACTTTCACTCTGACTCTCAAACACTCACTCTCACATACACTCTCCCAAACATACACACTCCGAGGAAAACCTTGCTAGCGCCCGTTTCATTTGTGTCAGAAACGGGCCTTTTTTACTAGTCTACTATAATAAAACTCACCCTCAACATTCTGAAGACAACGTTCTGGAGTCACTCACTGAAGGGTTCATGGATTCATGGTGGTGAAGCCACAACAGTGACCATGTCTCTCTGCCCCGCCCTCGCATGACGGACCAATCAGAAAAAACACCCTCAACATTCTGAAACGCAAAGGACCATCACAACACCGTTCCCAGGCAACGTAAGACGGACCAATGAGAGGAAACTACTTGACAATAAGGGAGGAGCATTCCCCAGCAGAATGGCTCATTATCTGTGCAGCACGGAGAGCACAGAACCACCGCTGGAACGAGAACAGAATATTCCTGCTGTGGGTATGTGCAAAAATAGACCGGGGGAGGGGGGGGGAGAAATTTTTAAAATGCCTAATGCCAGTACTGAAGAGTGCCAGAGGGCCTATAGCACAGACTATATTTGGGATCGCTTGACATGGAGTCAGAGGAGCAGGAAAACAACGTGACCGTCACCATCTGGGACGTGGGCAAACAGGACAAGCTGCGGCCCAGCTGGAAGGATTACCCGCGACCCAGCCAGCAGCAAACAGCGACCAAGGAAGGGGGAGGAGTACTCCTTCCCTGCCTAGGAATCGCTGGAGACTGGCTGCCAAACTAACGAAACAACCGCACACCAACGCACCACCTCCATCATTCGAAAGGCATTCACTCTTTCTTCAACAGAAATGCAAACTAATAATACAAAACAAACAAAGAATACATGGTTTCTCAGGTGGCTGCAGGTAACTACTACTACTACTAAACATTTCTAGAGCACTACTAGGGTTACGCAGCGCTGTACAATTTAACAAAGAGAGAGAGTCCCTGCTCAAAGAGCTTACAATCTAATAGACAAGTGAACGGTCGGTCCGATAGGGGCAGTCAAATTGGGGCAGTCTGGATTCACTGAACGGTAAGGGTAACTCCCCACCCCCTTCCTCTTCCCCTTTTGCCGAAGCGGCCAAGGACGTGCCCAACCATCCCCAGCCTTAGGCAAGCTGTCTCCCACCTCGGGGATTCCCCGAGCACCCGGAAAAAGACGGCGCTGATTCCTGCAGCGCATAAATGTTCCAGCATTCCCCTGCAGCCGGCCTGAAATGGACCAAACATACCAGATCACCCCCTGACGGCCCGAGACCGTGCTCTTCTCCCTTCCGCCAACTTAAAACAACCATCCCCGTCCTCAGGCAAGCCGTCACCCACCTCCAAGATGCCCAGAACCCCAGCCCAATGGAAAAAGATGGCGCTGCTTCCAACAGCACATTTCTCTTCCAGCATTCCCCTACAGCAGCCCTGAAACGGCCAAAAAATACCGACAAAGAACGTGCTCCTCTACCTTCCGCCCATCTAAAACAACACTGCTGCCTCAGCACAACACAAAAACAACACTCAACAAAGGCTGACCCCCCTACAACCACATTTACATTTCACCAACAGAAAGACCCACCTCCACAAACCTCCTTGACAGACAAAACCACACACACACAATACAACAGAAACACACCCTCAAAGCCACACACCAATCCAACCCACTTTGCCAGCACAGCACATCCCCCAACCAAAAAACAAAACAAAAAAAGACACACATCAACAACCTGCACGCACACCGCACCCTCACACACTCAAACAAAATAACTTTGTGACACATACACACACAAAAAAACACATGCTAGCGCCCGTTTCATTGGTTTCGGAAACGGGCCTTTTTTACTAGTATAGGATAAGAGTAGCCATACTGGGTCAGACCAATGGTCCATCTAGCCCAGCAGCCAGGCCAGGTCACAAAAACCTGGCAGAAACCCAAATTGTGGCTTTTTCGGCCGCCATCACACAATGAACAAAAGATTTCAGCATATTATCTACGACACATAGATCTTTTTCTTGGTTGCTGACCACCAAGGTGGACCCTAGCATCAGGTAACTATGATTCGGTTTATTCTTTCCAACGTGCATCACCTTGCATTTGTCCACATTAAATTTCATCTGCCATTTGGATGCCCAGTCGTCCAATTTCCTAAGGTCTTCCTGCAATGTAACATAGTAACATAGATGACGGCAGAAAAAGACCTGCACGGTCCATGCAGTCTGCCCAACAAGATAAACTCATATGTGCTACTTTTTGTGTATACCTTACCTTGATTTGTATCTGTCATTTTCAGGGCACAGACCGTATAAGTCTGCCCAGTATTATTCCTGCCGCCCAACCACCAGCCCCGCCTCCCAGTCCGCACGTGTTTTAACAACCTTGAATAGGTTGTGTCATCTGCAAATTTAATCACCTCACTTGTCGTTCTGATTTCCATATCATTTATAAATAAGTTAAATAGCACCAGTCCCAGTACTGATCTCCCTGCGGCACTCTACTCCATTGAGAGAATTTACCATTCAACCCTACCCTCTGTTTTCTGTCCAAAAACCAATTCCTAATCCACACAAGAATATTGCCTCCCATTCCATAACTCTAATTTTCTCAGGAGTCTATCATGAGGAACTTTATCAAACGCTTTCTGAAAATCTAGACACACTACATCAACCGGCTCACCTTCATCCACATGTTTATTCACACCTTCAAAGAAACTAAGCAAATTGGTGAGGCAAAACTTCCCTTGGCTGAACCCATGCTGATTCTGTACCATTAAACCATGTTTGTCTATCCAGCTTATTTTCGAAAGAGAAAGATACCCATATTTCGACCCAAATCGGGAGATTGGTGCCTCTCTCTCATGGGCGCCCAAATCGGTATAATCAAAAGCCGATTTTGGGCACCTCCAACTGCGGTCTGTCGCGGGAACGAACAAAGTTGACGGGGCATGTCGGAGGCGTGGTGAAGGCGGGACTGGGGCATGTTTACCAGCCGAGGAGAGATGGGCAGCAGAAGCGAGAATTTGGGCCACTTTTTTTTTACCCTTTTTTTTCACGAACAAGTCCCCAAAAAGTGCCCCAACTGCCCAGATGACCACCGGAGGGAATCGGGGATGACCTCCCCTGACTCCTCCAGTGGTCACTAACACCCTCCCACCAAAAAAAATAACTTTAAAAACTTTTTTTTTCCAGCCTGTATGCCAGCCTCAAATGTCATACCCAGCTCCATCACAGCAGTATGCAGGTCCCTGGAGCAGTTGTTAGTGGGTGCAGTGGACTTCAGGCAGGTGGACCCAGGCCCACCCCCCCCCCCCCAACCTGTTACACTTGTGGTGGTAAATGGGAGCCCTCCAATCCGCCCCCAAAACCCACTGTACCCAAATCTAGGTGCCCCCCTTCACCCATAAGTGCTATGGTAATGGTGTAGAGTTGTGGGGAGTGGGTTTTGGAGGGGATTTGGGGGGCTCAGCACCCAAGGTAAGGGGGCTATGGACTTGGGAGGTATTTTAATTTTTTTTGTTACTTTTTACAAGTGCCCCCGCATGTGAGGGGGACCAGTGCATTACGAATCCTGCCCCCTCCCATGACCAAATGCCTTGGAGTTGTTCGTTTTTGAGCTGGGTGCCTTCAGTTTCCATTATCGCTGAAAACCGATACCACCCAGCTCAAATCTGCACAAATCCGATGCATTTGCCCAGCACCAACCGTATTATCGAAACAAAAAATGGACGCCCATCTTTTTCAAAAATATAGTCTGTCACACCCCTTCGCAGACCCGCCCATGGAGATGGGCGTTCGCGTTCAATGATGCCCCTCTATGTGTTCTCTAATTTTATTCTTTATAATAGTTTCCACTATTTTGCCTGGCACGGACGTCAGGCTTACCAGTCTATAATTTCC
Organism: Microcaecilia unicolor; assembly: GCF_901765095.1. Classification (NCBI taxonomy): domain Eukaryota; kingdom Metazoa; phylum Chordata; class Amphibia; order Gymnophiona; family Siphonopidae; genus Microcaecilia; species Microcaecilia unicolor. The sequence continues at coordinate 132,870,580 of NC_044037.1, forward strand.
CGGATCACCCCTAGAACCCTTTTAAAAATCGGCGTCACATTGTCCACCCTACAATCTTCAGGTCCTACCCACAATTTTAACGACAGGTTACATATTACTAACAGATCAGCAATTTCATGCTTGACTTCTTAGAGTACCCTTGGATGTATGCCATGCAGTCCAGGTGATTTACTACTCTTTAATTTGTCAATTTGGCTAAGTACATCTTTCAGGTTCACCGAGATTTCTTTCAGTTCCTCTGCATCATCACCCTTGAAAACCATTTCCGGTACAGGCAGATCTCTTACATCTTTCGTAAAGAACAAAGCAAAGAATTAATTCAGTTTATCTGCTATGGCCTTGTCCTCCCTGAGTGCCCCTTTTGCTCCTTTGTAATTTAACAGTCCCGCAGATTCCCTCACAGGCTTTCTGCTTCTGATGTACCTGAAAATGTTGTTACTGTGAGTTTATGCCCTTTTCATGTTCTCTTTTAGCCTTCTTTATTAATACTTTGTATCTGACTTGCCAGTGCTTATGTTGCTTCATATTTTCTTCATTTGGGTCCTTTTTCCATTTTTTAAAGGACATTCTTTTGGCTGTAATAGCCTTTTACTTCTTCTGTTAACAATGCTGGCTGTTTCTCTTCTTTCTATGTTTGCAAGGCTTCCAAGATGGTATTTTTGAATAACATCCACGCCTCATTTAGTGTCTTAACCTTTGAAGCAGATCCTTTTAGCTTCTTTTTAACCATTTTCTTCATTTTATTATAGTCACCCTTTCAAAAATTAAATGCAGCTAGAGTCATTTCCTTTGTGGGTTCATCCCAGATAGTAGCTATAACTTGATCATGTTATGACCACTGTTTCCCAGGGGAACCAACACCGACACCTCTCACACTATGCCCTGCACGCCACCAAGGACCAGATTCAAAATGGCTCCCCCTCTTGTCATTTCCTGGAGCAGTTGCTCCAAGAAGCAATTGTTTATTACATCTAGAAATTTTATCTCCCTAGCACTCCCTGATGTAACATTTATCCAGTCAATATTGGGTAACTGACATCACCCATTGTTATAGTGTTGTCCAATTTGCCAGCTTTTCTAATTTCTGTAAACATTTCTTTATCTGTCTGTCTGTTTGTTCTGTCCTGGCGGACAGTAATACAGCACTACATGAATACTCCTTTTCTTAGCACATGGAATTTCTATCCATAACGATTCTATTCTGCTGTTTCATGTGGAATGTTTATTTTATATTTATTTAGATTTTGTTCACACCTTTTTCAGTAGTAGCTCAAGGTGAGTTACATTCAGGTTCACTGGATATTTCTCTGTCCCAGGAGAACTCACAATCTAAGTTTGTACCTGAGGCAATGGAGGGTTAAGTGACTTGCCCAAGATCACAAAGAGCAGCAGCGGGATTTGAACTGGCCACCTCTGGATTTCAAGACTGGTGCTCTAACCACTAGGCCACTCCTCCACTCCCTATTTAACTCAATTGCCTATTTAACTCGCCAAAAGTGATCTAAAATTCCAAAAAAGTGAATACAGAGTGATATCTCTACTCTATGAAACCTTTCAGGATAGTCCAAGGTGCAAGTCATAGATCACAGGGGATTGGAAACTGATAAGAGAGTTAAACAGACATGTTTTATTGAAATTTTCCTGGGGACAAAGGAGAAACATCTTACCTGCCAATCCCCATCTACCTCAGGCGGAGGTACCAGACATCACTCAGACATACATACAGGGGACCAACAGAGCTAGACCAAGGGGTTTCTACCAGGTCAGGCCCCAACCCCAGGCAACACTCCTGAGGGAAGGCAACAGGGCCGGTCTTAGGGCGAGGCGACCAAGGCGGCCGCATAGGGCCCCGCGCTCAAGGGGGCCCCGCGCGGTGCGCCTGGGGTCGCCCCGCGCCCGCCGCTCCCCCCTCCCCCCGATTGATCGCTGTCCTGTAAAAAAATTGAGAAGCGGCCGAGTAGCAGGCAGCGCCTCGCGTCTGCCCTGCTAGTAAAAATCTCCTGCACGTCGTCGAGCCGGCCTTCCCGCATTAAGTCCCGCCCTCCTCTGAGGTAATAGCCAATTACCTCAGAGGAGGGCGGGACTTAATGCGGGAAGAGCCTATTACCTCAGAGGAGGGCGGGACTTAATGCGGGAAGGCCGGCCCGACGACGTGCAGGAGATTTTTACTAGCAGGGCAGATGCGAGGCGCTGCCTACTACTCAGCGCTTCTCAATTTTTTTTTTAAGTTAGTGGGTGCAGCAGGAGGAGAACAGAGTTGGTTGGTAGGTGGGTCGGGTTGGGGGGGACTCAGATGGGAGAAGGGTGTGGGATGGGGGTTCTCAGTTGGGGGAGGGGGTAAGGGGGACTCAGATGGGAGAAGGGTGTGGGATGGGGGTTCTCAGTTGGGGGAGGGGGTAAGGGGGACTCAGATAGAAGGGTGTGGGATGGGGGTTCTCAGTTGGGGGGAGGGGGTAAGGGGGACTCAGATGGGAGAAGGGTGTGGGATGGGGGTTCTCAGTTGGGGGAAGGGGGTAAGGGGGACTCAGATAGGAGAAGGGTGTGGGATGGGGTTCTCAGTTGAGGGAAGGGGGTAAGGGGGACTCAGATGGGAGAAGGGTGTGGGATGGGGGCTCTCAGTTGGGGGAAGGGGGTAAGGGGGACTCAGATAGGAGACGGGGTGGGATGGGGGTTCTCAGTTGGGGGGAGGGGGTAAGGGGGACTCAGATGGGAGAAGGGTGTGGGATGGGGGTTCTCAGATGGGAGAAGGGGGCTGGAACTGGGGTTTGAGAAGGGGCCATATGGAAAATGGGGGCCATGCATGGGGCTGGTGGGAAAATGGGGCATGCGTGGATCAGGTGGGAGAATGGTTCTGAGGCTGAAAAGCGGGGCTCTAATACAAGGCATGTGGATGAAGGGGGCTGAAAAAGAGGGTAGGTGGGATAAGGGGGCTAGTGCTGGGACTGGAGGCTGAAAAGGGACAGGGGCTGAAACTGTGGGTACTGGGGGCTGAAAAGGAGATAGGGAGAAGTGGCTGGGGCTGAAGCTTGGGACTGGTGGGAGAAAAGGGCTGGGGCTGAATCGGGGGACTGGTGGGATAGTGGGGCTGAAAAAAAGGGGCAGAGAGAGGGGCAGATCCTGGATGGAAGGGGGAGCGAGAGGGAGGGCAGACCCGGATGGATAGGAGAGGGAGGGCAAATGGTGGATTGAAGGGGCAGAGAGAAAGGGCAGACAGTGGATGGAAGGGGCAGAGATAGAGGGCAGATGTGCACGGAAACGGCAGGGAGAGAGGGCAGACATTGGATGGAGGGGACAGCAGAGAGAGCAGACACTGGATGGCAGAGAGAGCCCGAAGACAGATGCTGGATGGAAGGAAGACAGTGAAAAGAAGATGAGGAAAGCAGAAACCAGAGACGACAAACTGTAAATGAAATATATATTTTTATTTTTTTGCTTTAGGATATGGTATTGTAGCTGTGTTAATAAATGTTTATAATAGAACATGTAAATAAGGTAATCTTTTTATTGGACTAATTTTAATACATTTTGACAAACTTTCGGAGAACAAAGCCCCCTTCCTCAGGTCAGGATAGGATACTGTAACAGCTCTATACTGTATTGACCTGAGGACGGAGGTTTTGGCCTCTGAAAGCTAAATGTATTAGTCCAATAAAATGGTATTATTTTATTTTCTATATTTGTTTTGTTTCTATTTGTTAATTTGTAAAGTGGTGATTGGTTATTTGTTAGTTTTTTTTTCAAATTTACATCTGTTGTCTTTATATTTTGCACAGTACTAGGGGACATTTTTTGTTTCTGTGGTGTTGTATTGTATGCAGAGTCTGGCATCTTGGGGGTTCAGTTTAATTTTTGTCTAAATAGAAAGTTTAAATATTACTACTTATTCTATAGTGGATTAGGGTGTATCTGTGTTTGTGAAAAAGACATGGTTTTCAGTTGGCATTGACTGTGCAGGATCGACAAGCCCTGGAGCTGGGGGCCTTGGAGCTCGGAGGGAGGGGTGGCCGGCTCTGGAGCTAGGGTGGGGGCGGGGCTAGGGTGGGGCCCCGTCAAATTGGTCTGCATAGGGCCCCGCACTTGCTAAGACCGGCCCTGGAAGGCAATACAGTAAATCAATTTTTAGTTTCACATTATATGAGGGAGTCCCTGTAAGATACGTTTGGGAATGCCTGTGTTACGAGGTACAGTGCATCAGGTTTGAATAGATGCCAAAAAGCGGTAAAATGAAATAGGTAGACAAGACCCAAGATATTTCAATAATAAAGAAGAACTACTACAGGTTTTAGGTTTCAGTGGGACGTCAATTCATGCACAGCAGTTCCAAAGTAAAACAAAGCAGAGAACAAACAGCACAGGGCTGCATAACATCACACTTCAAATCAAACATATAAATGACAAGTGACCGACTCACCCGCAAATGCGCAGTAGAGACTTCCCTCTCTGTCCCGCCCTCGCGTCGACGTGATGACGTCAAAGGGCGGAACAGAGAGGGAAACGGACGCTGCCACTGGAGCCGACGCAACATCACCGGCGCACCAACCTCCACCCCCCCCCCATCCCCGATGTCGCTGCCGCTCCCGCCCCCCTCCATATCGGGCCCCATGCACTGACATGACAGCGGTGAGAGGCGCTCTCAAGTCAGTGCAGGGGGCCTGGCATGGAGGGGGGGAGGGAGCGGCGGCGAGGAGGGTAGCTGGACATGAGGGGAGGGCAGGGGGGAGAGAGGAGGGTTGCTGGCCATGGGGACAGGGGAGAGAGGAGGGTCGATGGACAGGGTGAGGCCGCAGGACATGGATCGATGGAGGGGAGAGAGGAGGGTTGCTGGACATGAGGGGAGGGCAGGGGAGAGAGGAGAGTTGCTGGACACGGGGTGGGGGGGGAGAACTAGGAAAAGAGGAGGCTTACTGGATATGGGGGGGGGGGGCAGAGGATACAGGAGAGCTGCTGGATATGGGGGGGGGGGAGGGCAGGGGAGAGAAGAGGTTTACTGGACATGGATGGATGGAGGTGAGAATTATTACATTTTGCAAAACACAAATCTCGCCCGTTTTAACGGGCTTAATGGCTAGTGTATAAGTATACATGAGATTGGTGCACAGCAGTACTCACGTCCCATCCGCCATCTCCTAGATGCAGATATTGTCAGGCAATTACGGACAAACCCTACAAGCACACAGTAACGTGATGTGATCCTCTAGTTGTCTTGAAATCTTTCCTTCCAGAAGAAAATCTTCCACGGCGTGGGACTCTGGAACTGGTGGTTTTTCTTTAGGTCCACTTTTGTATATCAAGAACTAGATCGCCCATCCATCACAAATCCCGAAACGTGGCGTGGCGCGCAATCATACCACCGAACATCACATGGCCTGACCTGAGTAGGGAGCGTATTATCCAATCAGTAGGCAGAGAGGCGGAGTTATCGTCCTTATTAGGTTCCTAAAGGATGGGCGTGGCTTCATCAACATTTATATTTTGTCCAGACTCGAGTCGTGACACTCGTCTAATCTAGCCCGTTCTGTCTCATTTTAAAACAAACGGAAAAAAAACCCCGCTTTAACTAAAAAGTTCACCCGCGCTGGTCTTCTGTTTAACGGAGACTATTGTGAGACTGAAGCACAAAGTTGCAAGGAGCCGCTGAAATAGCTCTTACTAGACTTGAAAGTTTTAAATGTTGACTGCACTGCACAATCTCTTTTTAACCCTAATTGTTTGGGACAACCAATGGATGCGTTGTTTATGCTAACTGTTTCTACAACAGGCTCAGCTGCTTTAAAAAATAAACTAATTGGAATACAGGATCTCTCCCTCGTGTAGTTCACCTTTTCTTTCTCACCTATATGCCTTTCTATTCACAGCACTGGTAAAAAAATAAATAAATAAATAACATAGTACACTTCCCTGGCTTCTAGCACTGCATTCAAAAAGGATATGTAGATCTGAAAGATCCACCGATTGTATTCTTTTGGCAGGTAGGAATTTCTATTTTGAATTAGAAAACAGGAGAATTGAAGGGGATCTAGCAAATTATTCTCATATCTTTAATGATGATCGATATCTCAAAAATATAAGATTAATTAGGTATGGCGTTGGGTACTGAGCCCTTCTACTTGAGGGTGAAAGTTGTTATTATGTTGGTGCTGCCCACCCAGCTCTTGTCAGGGGAGGGCCGGTCTTGGCAATTCCGGGCCCTGTGCCCCCCCTAGCCCCGCCCCTTGTTGACAAGATGTGTTTTAATTTTTTTTTTTTTTTTTTTTTCAAATAAAGACAAATCAAAACTTGTACAGAAAAACTAATTCAAATATGTACAATGCTATCATAGGAAACCTTGAGTTTAAAAAGCTAAATCATGTGCATGTAAGGAATGGATAAATTAATTAAAACAAATCCCCTTAATCTAATATAATAATTTGCTCCGTGAACCTTCAAAAGTGTCTACCTGGGATCGTAACTACCTGCTGACGTCACTGGCCAGCACTAGAACCCTGCTTGCCTGACGTCTGGAGGTGGTTACGATCCCAGTGAGAGACGCGGGAAGCGCTCGACTGGCAAAAAGAACAGCGGACAGTTGAACAGCAGGAGTGGGCAGAGACGTCCCTACGTGCATGTCACCCCCCCTCCAAAATTGTCAACCCCCCTCTGCTACCCTCCCCTCCCCCCCTCTTACCGGGGTCCCGGCGGCAGCAGTGAAGGGCGAGCAGCAGGCTCGGTGAGTCGGCTGCCTTCCCTTCTTTTCACTCTCAGCTCTGACTCTGGTCCCGCCCTTGCGGAAGTCAAATTTACAAACAGTGGATCCAAAAAATAAGTCCTCTCACAAATGGTGTTTCCCAAACAAGGTCTTTATTTATTTATTTAAATAAATAAATAAAATGACCCGACACAAAGGCCTACCTTAGGGGTCTATAGACCTTTGGTGTAAAACAATGGTAAAACAAATGACTCACAGTCAAATTGTCTAGAAAGGTATCTTAAGATATTATGTTGATTATAAATCTCCAATGCTGTGCCTTGTCAATCTTGTAACATGACCGGTGGGGTCTTTTGCTTTGGCAAGAGCTGAGATATCCATGGGTTCCTCTTCCAGGTTCTCCTTTCTCTCTTTCTCCCCACCGTCCCCTAATTGCAAATCCATGGAGAGATCACCTTCTGTGGGTGTTGGTCCCGCCCTTGCGGAAACAGGAAATGAGGGCGGTAAGAGGGTGGGAGAGGGGGGTTGGCGATTTTGGAGGGGGGCGACCTGCATGTAGGGGGATGGGCGGGGCCAGTGTCGGGGAGGGATGCAGGTGGAGGCATCGCAAGGACGTGTCTGTGAGACAGAGAGGGGGTGGCGATTTTGAAGGGGGCGGGAGGTCTGGAACTCGGAGGACAGACAGACAGAGGGAAGGAGAGAGAGGGAGGGGGGGCCTGGAACTCAAAGGAGAGAAGGGGGGAATGCACAACCTGTAAAAAAAAAAAAAAACGGCACCCCCAATCAGGCCCCTACAGAACACCTGGAAACTTATGGACAAAGTGATGAGTTGCAGGGGAGTGGGAGAGGGGAGGGAGGACGGCCTGGAAATCGGAAGGGAAGAAAGGGGGCTGTGGGACTTGGAGGGGACAGAGGGAGAGAGCGAGGGGGGGGATAACCTTGCTAGTGCCCATTTCATTTCATACAGAAACGGGCCTTTTTTACTAGTATGTAATACTTTGTAGCAATAATGAAACAGTGATTGAATATTCACATAGCAAACAGCTTGAGCCAACAGATTTATTTTCCACTGAACATAATTAACTTTGTATGAACTTGTCTTTTAATAGTGTGCTGAACTGGACATGTTGGCACATTTAGACTGACTCTGGACAGTTCTGCAGGAAGGTAACCCTTCCCTCCTTAATCAATACCTTCTCTGTGAAATAGTAATAATAACAACAACAAAAAAGGCAAGTGTATTTTTATAATATAATACTGCATTCCACAAAGCAAAAGGAGCAAGTTCCCACATGCCATCTTTTTTTCTTTTGATGTAGGCACAGGAAAAAAACAAGATATTAAATGCTCCCAGGTTTCAATCTAATTCATGTTTAATGTGGGATAAAATGCCATACATAAATAGATAGAAACTCTGAATGCTGAGCACCTAATTCTCATAACATAATGTCTGTTTAGTGGCCCTTACCAGGAGAAAAAAAATCTCTGCACGAATACAATAGTTATAGGGTGTCCCTTTAACCAGCCCCTCCACATGACACAGATATTACCTTGATTTTTTTTTTACAGTATCCTCCTCTCCCTGTCCCTTTAACCAGCCCCTCCAAATTACAAAGATATTACCTTGATTTTTTTTTTACAGTATCCTCCTCTCCCCTCCCTCTCACCCACCTACCTACCCACCTATTCCAGACCTCCTCCCCGCTCCCCCAAGCCGCAGGGTGCCCTCCCAGCACATACTTGAAGCCACCCTAGTGGTCTAGTGGAGTCTTCAGGGCAGAAAAGATCCCCAGGTGAGAGGGGAGATCCCTGTGGGACCCCGCAGTTAGTAGACCAGTAGTTGGAAAGTTGGTTGTTTTGCTTGACAGAATAGCTTCGATTTGAAAGGAATTCACTGAACCATTTGAGCACAGTCCCTGTTATTTCTATCTGACCCAGGCGTTCAAGTAGCAAAATGTGGTAAACCGCATTGAAAGTCATCGATATATCGAATTGGAGAAGAATTATTTGGTCACCTTTGCACAGGTGTTGTTTGACATACTTAGTTAGAACTAGCAGTAATGTTTCCGTACTATGTGACAATCTGAAGCCAAATTGTGACCAGTGTAAAACAGAAATTTTTTCTAGATAAAAAGAGAGTTGTTTACTAACTCTGGAATTCGTTGCCGGAGAACGTGGTGAAGGCGTTAGCTTGGCAGAGTTGAAAAAGGGGTTAGACGGTTTCCTAAAGGACAAGTCCATAAACCACTAATAAATGAACTTGGGAAAAATCCACAATTCCAGGAATAACATGTATAGAATGTTTGTACATTTGGGAAGCTTGCCAGGTGCCCTTGGCCTGGATTGGCCGCTGTTGTGGATAGGATGCTGGGCTCAATGGACCCTTGGTCTTTTCCCAGTGTGGCATTACTTATGTACTTATGTACTAATGCTTTAGTAAAAAGGGGTATGCTTGCCACTGGATGGTAGTTTGCAGGCTATGTTATGTCTATCCCAGATCCCTTCAGCAGTGGAGTGAGAACAATTTTGTCCATATCAGGAGGAAGAAAGCCAGTTTTTAACAGCTCATTGAGATCATCAAGTAACCAGTTTACTGCCTCCATAGGGATGGACTTGAGTAGGTGTTTTGGGCACTGATCCAGAGAGCAGTTGGCTCGGAAGCATTTCAACAGTATTGATCTTATATCCTCAGCTGTTAGTGAAAAGATTTATATCAGATAATTATTAGAACAAAATGCAGTGCGCTGGAGCAAAAACGTATAAATCAATACTATGTGAAAGCTCCAGCCTGAACTTATTGGTGTTGGATTGGTGTAACAGAGAAAAGCCCTCAGAAACCACTGGCAAAATGCCTGCGGTTTACTGCATGGTTATATATTGCTCAAATTATAACTCACACAGCGTTTATATCACTGGGCAAAAAAACTCTGTCACCTTTGGGCTAAATTATTTAAAAGTCTCAACCAAAATTGTACTGACTGACAGCGGTGGTTTTAAATATCAGGCCCCGCTAATGACCTGAATCAAATCAGCAAAAAAAGAAAAAAAACTTAGCTTTGAACTGAATTCAAGCACTCTTCATTGTCCGTTCTACGGAGCAGTGGCGTAGCCAGAAGTCAATTTTTGGGTGGGCCAACAGGTTGGATGGGTGGGCACTAGACAGTGGTGTGCTGGTAAATGTTTAACAACAGGCTCTCTCCCCGGTCCACCTCTGCGCCCGTCCACCTCCCCTTAAAAATTGCAGAGCTGGCTATAGCCGGGGAGAGAGCCTGGGGGGGGGGGGGGGGGCAATGCATTACTGTCTCCAGGAAAAAAAATTTAAATGATCCCAGGTTCCAATTTAATTCATGTTTAATGTGGGATAAAATGCCATAAATAAGTAAATAAATATAAACTTTTAATGTTGAGCACCTGATTCTCAAAGTGGACATATTCTAAACACTATAATGAAAATAAAATGATTTTTTTCTACCTTTGTTGTCTGGTGACTGTTTTTCTGATCATGCTGGCCCAGTATCCGATTCTGCTGCTATCTGTCCTCTTAACTCCGTTTCCAGGGCTTCCTTTCCATTTATTTCTTTACTTTCCTCCTTTCTTCTTCATTTCTTGCTCTATATCCATAAGTAAAAGCTGGGTCCTCTGCAGACTTGACTGTCTAGTGGATCCAGCTTCTGCCTATTTTCTTCATCCATGTGCAGTTTTTCTCCTCTCCTCCTTTTCCCTCATCTCATCTCCTTCCTCATTCTTCCATCCCCTCCATCCATGTCCAGCATTTCTTCTCTCTCCCTTCCCTCTCTTCCATCCATGTCCAGCAACCCTCCTCTCCCCAACATCCAGCAACCCTCCTCTCCCCTTCTTCCACCATGTCCAGCAACCCTCCTCTCCCCTTCCCTCCATCCTGCAACCCTCCTCTCCCCTTCTTCCACCATGTCCAGCAACCCTCCTCTCCCCTTCCCTCCATCCTGCAACCCTCCTCTCCCCTTCTTCCACCATGTCCAGCAACCCTCCTCTCCCCTTCCATCCATCCCGCAACCCTCCTCTCCCCTTCTTCCACCATGTCCAGCAACCCTCCTCTCCCCTTCCCTCCATCCAGCAACCCTCCTCTCCCCTTCTTCCACCATATCCAGCAACCCTCCTCTCCCTTCCCTTCATCCAGCAACCCTCCTCTCCCCTGCCCTCTCCTCTCCCCTTCTTCCACCATGTCCAGCAACCCTCCTCTCCCCTTCCCTCCATCCAGCAACCCTCCTCTCCCCTTCTTCCACCATGTCCAGCAACCCTCCTCTCCCCTTCCCTTCATCCAGCAACCCTCCTCTCCCCTGCCCTCTCCTCTCCCCTTCTTCCACCATGTCCAGCAACCCTCCTCTCCCCTTCTTCCACCATGTCCAGCAACCCTCCTCTCCCCTGCCCTCTCCTCTCCCCTTCTTCCACCATGTCCAGCAACCCTCCTCTCCCCTTCCCTCCATCCAGCAACCCTCCTCTCCCCTTCTTCCACCATGTCCAGCAACCCTCCTCTCCCCTTCCCTCCATCCAGCAACCCTCCTCTCCCCTTCTTCTACCATGTCCAGCAACCCTCCTCTCCCCTGCCCTCTCCTCTCCCCTTCTTCCACCATGTGCAGCAACCCTCCTCTCCTATCTGCCCTGTTTCCTTCCGGGCCCCCCCCCCCCCCGTACCTTTAAATATTATAGTTTTGCTGGAGTCGCGGGCAGCCGGCATTGAAGACATCGGCAGGCTTACGCCGGTTCCAGCAGCCTTCCCTTCCCTCGTTGCAAGTCGGATGATGGCTCCGCCCTCGTAGAAACAGGAAATACGTCAGAAGAGGGCAGAGCCATCATCCGACTTGCACCGAGGGAAGGGAAGGCTGCTGGAACCGGCGTAAGCCTGCCGATGTCTTCAATGCCGGCTGCCCGCGACTCCAGCAAAACTGTAATATTTAAAGGTACGGCGGGCGGCAGCGGCCGGGGCAGTGGCAGGCTGGGGAGGCAGATGCGGGATCGGACCTCAGCCTGCTCCCTCCGCTCCGCTGCCTCCACTGCTGGGTGGGCCTGAAACAAAACTGGGTGGGCCTGGGCCCACCCAGGCCCACCCGTGGCTACGCCCCTGCTACGGAGATCACCGTTTCACCTAAGACCACGGCTTCATCAGGAACGGAGTGCTGATTGTATGCTGAAATCTGAAACAAACAGTGCATATAGTTGTAAATTGCTGTCAGAAAATGAATATTTATAAGAATACAAAACACAAAAAGAGTCACACCACGAGCAGACATACTGAATTGAAGGCATGAACTTTTTCAAAATGGCACCTCAGCGTTCACGTTCAAACAGCTGATTGAAATACTGCCGTCAACATGACCGGAAGTGTCAAAATATCCATCATACATCAGGGACACTACCCATTTTCTTGAAAAAATTTTGGAAATTGAGTTCAAATACAAGAATGCTTTAATGGTCACGCTGGACGTGTGTTCATTATACACGTCCATTCCCCAGGACGAAGCTTTGAACAACATAAAGAACATACTTGAGAATAGAATAAGACCACACCATATACCTAAGGACTTTCTTCTAACACTCGCGAGAATAGCGATGAAAGAGAATTATTTTCTTTTTCTAGATAAATTTTATCTACAAATGAGTGGGGTGGCGATGGGGGCTACATTTGCCCCGTCCATCGCCAACTTATACATGTCCCAGTTTGAGTCAACATGGATTGCGCAATCTCCTTTTCATGAGGTCATTGCACAGTGGTGGAGATATATCGATGATATCTTCATGATATGGACAGGCTCAGTGACAGACCTACACAAATTTATGACATGGCTTAACAGCTGTGATGAGAATATTCAGTTCACTGAACAACACTCATTTAAATGTATCCATTATTTAGATGTAGAAGTGAACATTACATCAGATGGATTTGTCACTAAAGTATACAAAAAAGAGACAGACAGGAACACGTTTCTACACAGCTCCAGCTGTCACCCTACACATTTGAAAGAGAGCCTTCCTTTCTCACAAATGCTCAGGACAAGGCGTATCTGCTCTGATCTTTCCACTTTCAAGATTCAAGCTGATAACCTCATGTCTAATTTACTTGACAGAGGCTATAGCAAATCCATTTTGAAGAGAGCATATCGGAGGGCCAAATACAACAACAGGAGTTTACTTCTCTCCAAGAATCTGAGACATCAAGATGATGACAACAAATTTACAATGGTAATGCAACACAGTGAACACCTTGCAACCATGATTAAGAAGAGATGGGAAATTATGAAGACCACACACACCTTTGAAAATATTGACTTACGGATCGCCTTCTCTAGGACAAGAAATATTAAAGAGATTCTCAGTCCTGCAGACATCAGACCATTGATCAATAGAAATTCAACTAAAATTTGTGGGCATTTTAGATGTGGCCATTGCCAAATTTGCAATATCACCACACAAACCAAACAAATTATTAATCCCAAGACCAAAAAAACGTACAGATTATTGCATTTCACTAACTGTCTTTCTGACCATGTTGTGTATTGTCTGACGTGTCCCTGTAATAAAAAATATATAGGGATGACTACGAGACCTTTAAAGGTCAGAATACTCGAACACAGATCCAATCTTAGGAGGTTAGCGATCAAGGAACCCATTGTTGAACATTGTATTGAATACAAACATAAATTTGAAGATCTACGATGTGTTGCAATTGACTGGATAAAACCGTCTCCTGGGGGCGGTAACCGTAAGCTTACACTAGCAAGGAAAGAAGCTAAGTGGATTTTTGAAAGGGACAGTTTAGAGCCCAATGGGCTGAACAGTTCAATTGATTGGTTCAATTTTTATTAGCGTTCAATACGTCATGTTGACGGCAGTATTTCAATCAGCTGTTTGAACGTGAACGCTGAGGCGCCATTTTGAAAAAGTTCATGCCTTCAATTCAGTATGTCTGCTCGTGGTGTGACTCTTTTTGTGTTTTGTATTCTTATAAATATTCATTTTCTGACAGCAATTTACAACTATATGCACTGTTTGTTTCAGATTTCAGCATACAATCAGCACTCCGTTCCTGATGAAGCCGCGGTCTTAGGTGAAACGGTGATCTCCGTAGAACGGACAATGAAGAGTGCTTGAATTCAGTTCAAAGCTAAGTTTTTTTCTTTTTTTGCTGATTTGATTCAGGTCATTAGCGGGGCCTGATATTTAAAACCACCGCTGTCAGTCAGTACAATTTTGGTTGAGGCTTTTAAATAATTTAGCCCAAAGGTGACAGAGTTTTTTTGCCCAGTGATATAAACGCTGTGTGAGTTATAATTTGAGCAATATATAACCATGCACTAAACCGCAGGCATTTTGCCAGTGGTTTCTGAGGGCTTTTCTCTGTTACACCAATCCAACACCAATAAGTTCAGGCTAGAGCTTTCACATAGTGTTAGTGAAAAGATTCCCAGTTTTTGGTCAGTTTTGAGTCCTTGGGTTGTAGGATCTCTGGCAATTATGGCTGAACTACAGGTTGGGCTATTTTCCTCTGTTGGAGTAACCTTAGATAGTTCGGACCTAATTTAGAGGATCTTGTTGGCAAAATGATCAGCGAGGTCTTGGGCGGTGGGACATGTTTTCTGTGAACGTTCATCCTTATTAGTGGAAGCTAGTGTTTTAACAAAGGAGAAAAGTTTCTTGTTGTCAAGATCATCTTGTATTGGCATCTTGAGTCAGCTACCTTCTTTTTGTAGCGTCGGAAAGCTGACTTCCAGTTGCTTTTATCAGTAGTACCTTTGTTCTTTCTCCATTGCTTTTCAAGGTGTCAACATTCCTTTTTTAGGATGGATAGTTCCTTTGTGAACCATAACAGGATGTCTTGACCTTTTTAGTGGCAAATGGAGCAATTTGGTCTTGTATGGCTTTCACCTTGGTGTCCCAGCAAGATTTGATTGAACCATGTGTAGGAAATGCGCCTGTCCCTATGTAACCGAGGTACAACTCTAGCACGTCTGGGTGTGGACTACTGAAGGACAGGGGTAGCTATAGAGGGAGACCCCCCAGATTAGATACTGAGTGACTATCATCTGATGGCAGGGAAGAGATAGAGGAAAATTATGTGAAGGGTTACTCTCCTTATTCCAGAATCAGCCTATACGTTGGCCGCAGTATTTCTGGACATATGTGTGGAGCACAGTTATCGACTCCTTTTTAGAGTCAACCGCAGAGGGTGATTCGGGTTTGAATGGGCAGTCCACTTTCCCTGTGGTGACGATGCAGCAGCAGGTTTCACTCTGGTCCAATGTATCTAGACAGGAGTTCCTGCAATTTAATAGCAGTGGGGGTGGTTAGAATGACGAGAGAAGGCCCCCGCCATTTGGGTTTTAAACAATCAGCATCATCCCATTCCTTTACCCATACTTCATCCCCTACCTGAAACTGATGTACAGGGGTGGTCAAAACTAGTGGAGGTCTAGCATACATCATTTCATAAGGAGTGAGACCGGTGGTCCTGGGCAGACACCGGAGGTGTAGCAAGGCTAGTGGCAAAAGATCAGGCCACTTGGCTTTAGCCTCCTGACAGAGCTTGGCTAACTGATTCTTCAGGGATCTATTTGCCCTCTCTACCGCCCCACTACTCTGCAGTCTCCACGCACAATGCAACTTCCAATCGAGGCCTAATCTCATGCTGAGTTGTTGAGTTACTTCGCTAGTAAAGGCAGGACCATTATCAGAATTGATCTGCTTGGGGAACCCATACCTTGGAAGAAGATGATGGAGAAGTAAAGAGGTGAATTCTTTAGCCATTTCAGTCTGTGTAGGTATGGCCTCAATCCATCCAGTATACGTACATACTGCTACAAGGATAGCTCTATATCCCTTGGCTGGGGGCATGTGCGTGAAATCAATTTGACAGACTTGGAAAGGACTGGTGCCCCGTAAGATGTTACCAGGAGCTGGGCCTGGCCCCATCCGTGGGTTATTCTGGGCACAAATAACACATTGACTAGAAGCATTCTTGGTCCAATGAAACAGGTTGTTGATGTAGTAGGTTTTTCCAAGTAATCGACCTAGGGCGTCTCGGCCGAAGTGGGTCTGGTCATGGGCTCCCTTGACCACAGTCCAAGCCGTCTCAGGTATCCATATTCGGCCATCTGGCAGCACCCACCACCCTTGACGCAGTTCTAGTGCCTCCCGTCGAGCCCATTCTTCCTCTGATGAAGCATAAGTTGGTGTCTCGGTTGGTAAATGGATTAGGAGTAGCATCCCAGAATCAGAAGAATAAGGAAGTTGGCTCGCCTTCTTTGCTGCATCATCTGCTTGCTGATTGCCCCTGGCAATGGGGTCCATTCTGCTGGTATGAGCTTTACAGTGCATCACCGCCACTTTCTTTGGTTTCCATACCGCTTCAAGCAACCAACAGATTTCGGTAGCATGTGCAAGCCCCTTTCCTTCTGCAGTTAGGAATCCCCTCTCCTTATACAATACCCCGTGTACCTGAAGGGTTAAGAAAGCATATTTGGAGTCAGTGTAAATGTTAACCACCTTTCCTTCTGCCCACTGAAGGGCTCTGGTTAGGGCAATCAATTCAGCCTTCTGAGCAGAGGTTCCGGGTGGTAAGGCCATTGCCTCTATTATGTGGTCCTCTGACACAACAGCATATCTTGCTCGTTGAACCCCTGCTATCACCTGACTACTCCCGTCTGTAAATAGTGTAATTCCCCCTTGCCATGGCTGGTCCTTAAGGTCAGGTCTGCTGGAATGGACAGTGCCCATCACTTCTTCACAATCGTGTAACCTGGGTTCGGGAGCTGGTAAGAGAGTGGCAGGGTTTAAGTTGGTGGTATCTTGAATCTGCACCTCTGGGTTCTCACACAATAGGGCCTGATACTTGACTAACCGGGAGTTAGTCATCCAACGGGGTCCATGGCTTTCTAATAGGCCCTGGATGGTATGTGGGGCGGTTACGAGTAGCGTTTGGCCAAAGGTGAGCTTATGGGCTTCTCTGATCAGCAAACAAGCAGCAGCTATGCTCCGTAGACATCCCGGCCAACCTTTAGCTACATTGTCCATGCCTTTAGAAAGGTATGCTACTGGTTGTTGCCAAGTACCGACTGTTTGCGTTAGTACTCCAAGTGCCAGGCCTTTCTTCTCATCTACAAACAAGTGGAAAGGCTTCATTACGTCTGGGAGTCCAAGTGCTGGGGGGGATACAAGGGCCTTCTTCAAATCGGCTAGGGCCTTCAATTCATGTTTTTCCCACTGGAAGATTTGGGCCTCGGGTTCAGGTCCTTTCAGTTTGGCATACAGGTCTTGGGTCAAAACAGCGAAATTGAGGATCCATATTCGGCAGTAACCTGCTGCTCCCAACAATGCCTGCAGTTCCTTTTTGTTTGTTGGTATGGGCTGGTTACAAATAGCTTGAGTACGAGGCGTACCGAGCCTCCGGGTACCTTCCCGGAGGCGAAATCCCAAGTACTCAACCTCGATTTCACACAGTTGCGCTTTCTTCCGACTGGCTCGGTATCCTTGCGCTTCCAGAGTTTTTAGAAGATTAACGGTTGCCACTGCACAATCAGTGTATGTTTCCCTGGCTACCAGCAGATCGTCCACATACTGGACAACAGGCCCATACTCAGTCTGATACGTTTTCAAATCATGGGCGAGTTGTTCCCCGAACAGAGTGGGCGAATTCTTGAAACCTTGCGGTAATCAGGTCCAGGTAAATTGTTGTTTAGTTCCGGTCTGTAGGTCCTCCCATGTGAATGCAAAGAACTGCTGACTCTCCTCAGCAAGAGGTATGGAGAAGAAAGCATCCTTTAAGTCTATTACACTGTACCACCTGGTTTGGGATTGCACTTGGGCTAGAATGGAGTAAGGGTTAGGTACAAGGGCAACTATATCCACAACTTGGTTATTGACTTTCCTCAGGTCCTGAACAGGTCAGTACTCAGGGGTCCCTGGCTTCTTGACTGGCAGTAATGGGGTATTCCATGCTGATCTGGTAGATTTCAAGACTCCCTGTTGGAGGAGTTTCTGCAAATGCGATTGCATACTATGTCGAGCAGCATAAGGTATACTGAATTGGCCCTGGTTAACAATTTGAGCATTGGGTTTTAACGACCCAGATAGGGGTGGCGTTTACAGCCAGTCCTCCAGGATTCAATTCTGCCCAGACCCCAGGTACTCCCGCCATAAGAGTCCTCCTCTGCTGTGCAAATGCAGTATCTTCTGTGTATTGACTGGCAGCGGCGGTAACAACCAGTGGAGCATGTAATCGCCACTCTTCCTGGACAGGACAAATAAGGGATACTGGCTGCTCTTCAAAAGTGGCCTCAACTTCCCCAGTGGGTTTAAATTTCAGAGTGGCCTGCAATTTACATAACAGGTCCCGTCCAATAAGAGGAACGGGACACCCAGGTATATGTATGAACTGGTGAGAGACTGTTTTCCCTCCAATTTGGACTTGACGTTCCTTCAACAGAGGCGCAGTAAGGGATTTCCCCGAAGCGCCCACTATCAGTATAGTTTCCTTGGTCTGGGGGGCTATTGCTGTAGTGATGACAGATCTTTGGGCCCCTGTGTCTAACAGGGCTCTCATTTGTTGTGTCCCCACCCGAATTTCCACCAGAGGGTCAGTGGGGACTCTCCCCTCCCGGTGTCTTCATGCTGTATGTGCCTGAACAGCATCCACTGCCATCTGCCACTCCTGCTGCTCCGAGCGTCCCCAGCCTCGCCCTCTTTCTCCACACTCCACCTTCCACCTTCTTGCCAGCAGTATGCACACTGGTTCCTCCCTAGGGGAAACTTCCAACCCCTGCCCCTGTACTGTCCCCTGCGTTCTTCAGGTGCGACCGCTCCTCTGCTTTGTCCCCGGTGTTCTTCCAGTGCAGCCGCTAACAAAGTAGCATTCTCACACATCTGTCTGCTTGCTTCTCTTCGGGCCTCACTTTTCTCCTCCTGATCTTGATATCCAAAAACACGATCGGCCATTGCCTTCAATTGACTTATATTCATGCCCTCAAACCCCTCGGTCTTCTGCAGCTTTTTCCTAATGTCTGGGGCTGCTTGGGTAACAAAACTCATCACTATCATCGGACGGTTGGGCTGGGTCCTCAGGGTCTATCGGGCTATATTTTCGATATGCATCCATAAGCCGCTCCAGAAAATCACCTGGGCTTTCATGCTTCTTTTGTATTATGTTATGAATCTTTCCCATATTGGTAATTTTCCGCTTTCCCTTCTTCAAGGCTGCCAAATAGGCCTGCTGATATTGACGTAAGGACTCTCGGCCTGCTGGGGTTCAGTGATTCCATTCGGGCTGGGTAGTGGGCACCAGGGCAGCGACACGATTGGCCAAATCTGTTTCATTCAGATGCGCCTGCCAAACTGCCTCTTCCATATTCTGTTGCAACTGTCGGCGTTCTTCAGTAGTTAATATATGGGAACTCAGTTGCCTCAAGTCAGACCAGGTCGGATTGTGGCTAAATATTATGCCTTCCACTAATTCGATAAGCTGCTCAGGTTTCTGTTCATATGTGGGCCCATGATTTTTCCAATTCAGAAGGTCCGAACTCGAGAAAGGAACATGATTATAGACAACTGACTCAATCGAATGGTCTGGATCCTCAGGATTTGGTAATTGTACCATGGCTTCTCTGATGGGATACAAGTCGGCCGCAGTTCGGCGGTCCGATGAAGCTATAACTGGACTCGTGGCAGGGTAGCGGGTGGGTTCCTTGAGAACTCTCTGGCTTTTCCTAGAGGGCTTTTGGTCTACTGAGAACTCTGTCTGATCAGGTGAAGGTGGGCTGTCTGAATTCACTTCCTGGGATTTAGGCCCAGTGTCCCCTCCCCCCTTTCTTAATTCAGTGAGGTCCGGATAGATTGGGCTATAAGGGGGCGGGGTGCCGGACTGGGCATGGGATCCTCCTCCTCCGGTTTCTTCAAGACGGGGACAACCTTCTTTGAACTGGTGGGCCTAACATCACAGCGACCATCAGCACCCCCCCAACTGCCGTAGGTAGGGACTGGGATCTGGATTTCAACTTGGGACTCTGGCTTTTTCTCTGGACCACCACCATTAAGGCTGCCTTCTCCACCTTCCTTTGGGCCCATATTGGCGGGTTCCGAACCACATCTGCCCACCCCTCTATGTATGGGATATCCTCCGGACAGCCGGGGTTACCGTCAACTATAACAATGTTCTGAACAGCAGCAACTTTTTCATAGGCAAAGGTGCCTTCTGGCAGCCAGTCGACAGACCGACCTAACCCAGGCCACATAAACTGACAACGCTGTATCATCCCTGCCCTGGAACATTGTTTCTGGTCGAACACTTCGCTAAAGTGCTCAGTCATTAAATCCAAAGGTATAGACCCACCTCCGCCCATCCTATCCGACGGTGCCAAAAGATAGTAGACAGACAGAAGGAGGGTAAAGGATAGCAGAGGGGTAAGGGGTCCCACTCCATCAGACACAGAAGGTTCAACACTCACCCTGGCCAAGACGCGGTCGCCCGGCTTGAAACCGCAGGGCCAATCACTCTGCTTTCACACTTACAGGAAGCCCGTCCTCCCGTTTCCGCCCGGAGCCTAGTGGGTTTCGGGACCTAGTCCCTACTCGGCACTGGCAAAGGGGGTGATCAAGCCCCTCTTTGACCCTTTTCCGGGTCGGTCAGCTGCTACCCCGAGTGTACTCACCTGATTCTGCTGCAGGATTCAAAAGTCTCCGGAGACCCAAAAAGTTGTCCTGCTAGGATCGCGCACTCCTTGTGCAGGCTACCCAGCCCTGCGCAATTCTCTCACAGCGGCCAGACGCTGAACTCAGCTGGAGAGAATAGTCAGTCTCAGCTCAGCCGTGCCACTATCAAGGAGGGGAGGAAATATCCTCGTCTTGGCCCCGCCTCCTGGCTGGCTCGCCAATGTAACCGGATTGATCAGCAAGTAAATCAGGAGGCTGAGACGCTGACTTCCAAAGCAAGGCAACTTTATTAGCTAGCTGACACAGTACTAAGTTCAGACTCAGGATACTGCGCCCGAGTATCACCTGACACTCATTCTTATACATCATTAGTGATCATGCGCATAACACATACCATACATCACACAAGCACATGCGCAGTACAAGCACATGCGCAGTACAGTTTAGTAGTTCTGTAGTTCTCACAGAGAAAGGATACGTCAGTTTCACAGAAAATGTTACTTTGCAAGAAAATGTAACTTATTGCATTGTTTCAGCACATCCACATAATACAGCCTCTGTGTATTGATCACGAGACTGTGCTGACAGAGCCAGCTGTCTCCCTTACAAGCCTTAATTGCTGACTACTACAAATTGTTATCTAGCTGCTGGTTATCAAATAGGTTTTACTATTAACAAGTTCAAGCTGCAAAGTTTTAGTTTAGGCTCATTAGAGAAACTCTGATTCTTTGGTTAAAACACAAAAGTATATGCAAAGTCCAGGTATAAAAAGTCCTTCTAGTTCAAATAGTGCAACCTCGCCCCCTACACTTAGAGATTGAAAACACAGTATTGAAGCACCACCCCCCTACTGGTAGCAATGCAGTTGGAGGACACCTGCTCAGCTTAGATGGAACAGTGGCTGTGACCTCTAGTGGCAGTATCATGGTACTCACTAACTGTGCTAGCTGAGAGAAAGATGGATGAGCTTTTTCCCAGTCCTGTGTGTAGTGTTGCCTAACTGTACTAGCAGATAAGAAAGGTATGCAAAAACTTGTTTTTGTGCTAGCCTGAGAGCTTCCCAGGCCAGGGTAGAAATATATAGCTTGATAATTTATCTAGGCCATAGCCAGATCTTTCACATGTTATATTTTCAGAGACAATGGAGTTGGAGTAAAATCTTAGGGTTAGATGTTTGGTCATATTGCAGCATGTACTTCGTTTATTCAATATTTATATTTATTATTATTATTTTGGATTTTAATATGTATTTCATATGTATGTTATATATTCATATTTATTATATTTGTCTGATTATATACATACTGTAACATTCATTTTTCTGGTGTTTTACATTATCAGCTCATATGGTTATATTATAATATTCATATCGTTATAATCTTTGTTTTATTATTATTATTATTATTATGATGTTTTATTTTCATGTTGGGTTATATTATCATGGTGTTTTGTGATATCAGTCTAGCCTTTGGTCATGATCATATGTTTTATTATTACACTAGTAAAAAAGGCCCATTTCTGACACAAATGAAACGGGCGCTAGCAAGGTTTTCCTCGGAGTGTGTATGTTTGGGAGAGTGTATGTGAGAGTGACTGTGTGAGAGAGAGTGAAAGTGTGAGTGTGTGTGTGTGAGAGAGAGAGAGTGAGTCTGGGTGTGAATATGTCTGTCAGAGTGTGTGTGTGAGAATGAGAGTGTGTGCAAGTGCGTATGTGAGACACAGTGTGTGAGAGAGTGTGTGTGAGACACAGATTCTCTGTGAGAGTGAGTTTATGAGACCAAGCGAGTGTGTGAGTGACTATGTGACACATAGAGAGTGAATGTGATACAGTGTGAGACAGAGTGTGTGAGAGTGAGAGTCAGAAAGACATTGTATGTGAGAGAGAGAGTTTGTGTGTGACAGAGATACCTCCCTTCCTCTCTCTCTGGTGTCAGGCCCCCCCCCCCCTCTCTCTGTTGTCTGAGATTCCTGCCACTGCACCCAAGCAATTGGTGTGCTGGAGGAGGGGGAGAGAGAGAGAGTGTGTGTGTGTTGGGGGGGTCAGCTTGGAAGTAGAGGGGTGCGGGGGTTCAGGAAGTGCTACCAGATGTGAGTGAGAGAGTGAGTGTGTGTGTGTGTGGGGGGGGGGGGGGGGTTCAGGAAGCGATGCCAGATGACAGAGTGTGGAGGGGGGGAGGGCTGGGGGTCAGGAAGCGCTGCCAGATGAGAAAGAGTGAGTGTGTGTGTGGGGGGGGGGGGGTTTCAGGAAGTGCTGCCAGTTGAGAGAGAGAGTGAGTGAGTGAGTGTGTGTGTGTATGGGGTTTCAGGAAGTGCTGCCAGATGAGAGAGAGGGTGTGTGTGTGTGTGGGTATGTTGGGGGGTTCAGCTTGGAAGAAGAGGGGTGTGGGGGTTCTGCAAGTGCTGCCAGATGAGTGAGTGTGTGTGTGGGGGGGCGGTTTATTAAGCATTGCAGATGAGAGTGTGTGTGTTTGGGGCGTGGGTCAGGAAGCATTGGCGAAGAGTGAGAGTGTGTGTGGGGGGGGGGGGGGGAGGGTTCCGGAAGCGGGGCCCAAATGAGAGTAAGTGTGTGGGGGGGGGGGTTCAGGAACGACTGCCAGATTAGTGAGTGAGTGTGGGGGGGGGCAGGGGTTTCAGGAAGCACTGCCAGATGAGAGTGAGTGTCTGTGTGTGTGTGTACGGGGTTTCAGGAAGCGCTGGCAGATGAGAAAGAGAGAGTGTGTGGGGGGGGAGGGGGGTTCAGGAAGCGCTGCCAGATGAGAGTGAGAGAGTGTGTGTGTGTGTGTGTGTGTGTGTGTTGGAGGGGTGTGTGTGTGTTGGGGGCTTCAGCTTGGAAGAAGAGGGGTGTGTGGTGCTGCCAGATGAGTGAGTGTGTGTGGGGGGGGGGCATTTTATCAAGCGTTTCCACATGAGAGTGTGTGTGTGTGTGTGTGTGGGGGGGGGGGGTTCAGGAAGCGCTGCCAGATGAGAGACTGAGTGAGTGTGTGTGTGTGTGTGTGTGGTGGGGGGGTTGCCAGATGAGTGAGTGAGTGTGTGTGGGGGGGGCAGGGATTTCAGGAAGCGCTGCCAGATGAGAGAGTGTGTGTGTGTGTTGGGGGGGGCGTTGAGGAAGTGTGGCCAAATGAGAGTGAGTGTGTGTGTGTGGGGGGGGGGGGTCAGTAGCCACTGCCAGATGAGTGAGTGTGGGGGGGGCAGGGGTTTCAGGAAACGCTGGCAGATGTGAGAGTGTGTGTGTGTTGGGGGGGGGCGTTGAGGAAGTGTGGCCAAATGAGAGTGAGTAAGTGTGTGTGTGTGTGGGGGGGGGGGTTCAGGAAGCGCTGCCAGATGAGTGTGTGTGTGTTTGTTGTATAGTTCAGTTTTGGGGGGGTGGGGAATCCTGCTTTGAAGAAGGAAGGAAGCGCCTCCTCAGCGCGATGCACCCCCCCCCCCCCCGCCGCCATCCCACCCACCGCGATGCACCCTCCCGCTGCCATCCCACCCACTGTCGCCATCGCACCCACCGTTGCGTAGTTTTGCTGGCGGGTGACCCAAAATCCCGCCAGCAGAAGTCCTGTGTTGTCTGCTGAGTCTCACTCCAGCGATCTTCGGCGTTGCTTGCTAGCCTGTGCAGGGCGGGGTTCTATGCGTCTCACATCCTGGACGTGCTCTGCGGAAGGATTCCCCCCTCCCCAATTAGACATGGAAAGGCAACAAAGCTGGGGCTCTGTTCAAGCAACATCAAGGCATGAAAACGATTCCTCCAAACCGAAAAAGACAGGGTGTCATCACTGATCCACACTCCTAAAATGACTCGCTTACCCAACATCCCTGTTTTTTGGAGCAAAAAGGTATGAAAACGATTGTGAATATGCAAAGTCTCATACCTGTCCAGGAGCAAGCAGTGTCCCCAATATAGCCTTTCTAAAATGCTCTATTTTCACACAACTCCAAAAAGCATGATGGCATTTCAGACAAATAGGAATACCCAATCCCCCTGCCTTAAATATTAATTCCTGCATAAAGTAGGCCCCATGTAGCACACGGAATTGACATTCACAGAATTCAGCACTAATAGAGATTGTGGGTATATGGCAAATCAACAGACCAGAATCCATAGAATCAGCAGGTAAACCTAAATTCCGACACCAGCGAGTCTGAAGCTCCACCTGCCTGGGAACAGGAGAAAGCTCCCGCAGAGATGAAGAGAGGAATCTGATAAACCACCATCCTGAAAAGGCTCAAAGAATCTCAACAATCGAGTCCGTAAAGGAAATGCTAATCCTGTAGAATCTAAAGTAGAAACATAATTATGCTCCTGTCGACAATCAAATAAGTCCTGTGGTTCTACCACTCCTCTAACAAGCAAATCTTCCCAGTGGGCTAGCATACCTCCAGCCTCTAGAACATATTGTAAATACAATACCCCTTTCGCCGCCCACCGGCAGAAGCTAGCATTATCATGCACTGGGGAAAACTGTAAGTTACCTAAGAGAGGTAATTGGTCAGAGACCCAAGGATTACCCCCAATAGCAAAACAAGAGCTCACCATGCCTCTCACAAAAACCGTAGCAAAACACTCTGGTGCAGATATGGGGGTAAAGTTCCCAAGAGGCTATGTAGCAGAGAATAAAAATGATACAGATTATATTGAGCCTGCTCATAATGCCTAGGTGTGTAAGTTTGTTCTTCCAGAAGCCAGTCTCCCAAATGGCGAAGAAAACAAGCCATGTTTTGTGTCCACAAATCAGGAAGTCTAAGACCTCCATAGCTCCAAGAACCCTGCAGATATTTAAATGGGGTTTCAATTTCTTTCCACACCAACAAAATTTGGACACAAGGTTCTGCAATGAAAATCAATCTCATTTCAACAATTTGAGAGATAGCAGTTGTAGTGTATAAAGCCATTTGGGAAATAAGACCATATTGAAAAGATGAATCCTACCATAAGCAGTAGGGTGTAAGGACATCCAGCGAGCCAAATACTCCTTCATATAAGCTAGAAGATGTGAAACATTAGCTTCATGAAGCACAGAGGCTATAGAAGGCAACTGGATTCCCAAGTAGCGAAAGACTGAAGCTCCCACTTTAAGGGAAAAGGGCCCTCCCAGCGATTCTTAACCGAAGCCACAGTCAGGATCGCTAAAGATTTATCTAAATTAAATTTTAAATCTGAAAAGTCACCGTATTAAGCAAAACTGTCCATTAAAGCAAAAAAAGATGGGGCGCCACCAGTTGAACTAGAAGGTGATCCGCAAATGCAGAAAGCTTGAATTCCTGAGTACCAATCCATACCCCCTGGATGTCCGAGTTATCCAAGATCTTCCTAAGAAATGGATCTAAGGATAGAACAAACAGGGGGGACATCAGACAACCATGATACGATCCCCGCCATATAATAAAAGATTCAGAAGGCACACTAGTCACCCAAAAGAACCGCCATTGGTGATGTATATAGAGCCCATACCACATTAAAAAAAAGCCCCTTATATACCATACTTACACATAGTAGCGAATAAGAAATCCCAGCTCATGTGATCAAACGCCTTCTCTGTGTCAAAACTGACCAACAGAGAAGGCGTCTCAAATCTCTCCTCCTGCTCCATGTTTTTGCAATCTTACAAATCCAACCTGTGAATCAACCACTATAGACGGTAAAACTTGCACCAGACAACTAGCCAAAATGTTTGCACATAATTTGACTTCAACGTTCAAAAGAGTGATTGTTCTGTCCTCTGACAGCTTTGCCCTGATGTATAATGTGGCCCTGCAGATGAGTTTGATACCTTTGCTGTCATTCTCACTGCAGAGTCACATGAGCGATGCATTGTGGGTGGTGTGGTTCTCAGGGAATGTAGCTACACTGGCCTGTCTGCGTAAAACTGTTGTTATTGGTTGTGCTGTTGTTAGATGGCAGGCTCTGTTCCCATTGGTGGGTCTACCCCTGCTCCCTGGGCCAGTGTGTGTCCTTCTCTATCCCTTTCATGGAGGCAGTCTCCATCTTGTTAAGACAGCATCCTTTCCTGCCATACCCCCTGTTAATGCACTTGGTTTTTTACCTTGTGTATATCTTACTGAAGAGATATTGCACTCCAGTCACCCAGCTCTGAGCTACTGTCTTCTCAGAATTACAGAGTCTATGCCATGGGGCAGTGCTTCTGAATTACATCTGACTGTGAGTAATCTTTGTGTTATTCAATAAAGGAACTTCAGAAATATAGAGTCTTCAGGTGTGAATTGGGGTGCCAAGGTTAAATGTCAGGATATCTAAACTTAGAGGACAGTTTATGAGAGGCCTGAATAGTGATCACCCTTTAGGGAGAGGTCCGGATCAGATCCTTCCCAGGAATCAAGAGCACCACAATCTGAGCAAGGCGTAAAGAATCGGGAAATTCACCATTCATCACAAAGAGCGTAAACAAAGATTGCAATGTGGGCACAACTGAAGGGTTCAGAATCTTATACAATTCCAAATGGAAGCCATCGGGAAAGCACCTGTCACGTATTCAAAGCTGGAAACTCGGTTTGTGAGCCCTTGGGCCACTGCCGAGGAGCGGCAGTGGCAGGCAAAACCACCCCACACCAATGACAAGGCAAAGCTAACGTACCAGCAACTCCAGGCAAGGTCTCTAGGCAGTCAGCCAGCAAGCAGAAGACAGGTCCAGGCAAAGGTTCAAAAGGCAGGCGGCAAGCAAAGCAAAGTCCAGGTCCAGACAAAGGTTCAAAAGGCAGGCGGCAAGCAAAGCAAAGTCCAGGTCCAGGCAAAGGTTCAAAAGGCAGGCAGCAAACAAAGCAAAGTCCAGGTCCAGACAAAGGTTCAAAAGGCAGGCGGCAAGCAAAGCAAAGTCCAGGTCCAGGCAAAGGTTCAAAAGGCAGGCGGCAAACAAAGCAAAGTCCAGGTCCAGACAAAGGTTCAAAAGGCAGGCGGAAAGCAAAGCAAAGTCCAGGTTCAAAAGGCAGGAAACCAGCAAAGACAGAATCAGGTCCAGACAAAGTCTCTCAGGCAGAAGTGCACCAGCACCCACATACCAGGGCCTAAGATGCAATGCAAAGGCAAAAGACTGCAGTCTCTAGGTGATTAATAAAGCCCATCCACACCTGAGGCGCAGCTGCAGCAAATCTAAGTAACTATGGAGGCTATTCCCACAGGAGATCTCTAAGGGCCAAATATGGGCTTCCTTCCTGTCCTCGTTACTCCAAGATGGCTTCCTATGATATGATCTATCCAAGATGGCTGTACCCCTTGAGCTATCCAAGATGGCTACCACTCTTGAGCCATCCAAGATGGCTGCAGCCATTGATCCAACCCAGATGACGTCTGCCAGAGATAGGAAACCAAAACAGACCTCCCCAAAGACAGAACTACTCCAGAAAGGATAGGCAGAAACCAGCTCAGAAGCTGACCCCCAGAAATCAGGTAGAGGCTGTGAGGGGTCCCGACCACAGACGTGACAGCACCCTGGTGAATTGCCAGAGCAACTTCATCCTCTGTAATGTGAGCATTGAGTTTAGCCGTAGAAGTCACTGGGAGCACTGGCATCTAAATAAATGTTGCTTTCCAAGATATCCCCTGCCAGACGAGCATAAAGCTGTTGATAATACATTCAAAAGATGGCAGCAATTTCATGGTCTGTGAGTACCAACTGACCTCCTCCTTTATCCACCTGTGAAATGAGGCATGATCCTGTGGCCTGCCTAATAAGGCTGGCCAAGAGTTTCCCATGCTTATTCCCACGTAAATAAAGCTGATACTTATAATATTGCAGGGACTTCATTGTACAAGCACGAAGAAGCTCATTAAGAGCAGCCTGAACAGAAAATAAAGAACTCTTCTGCTGAGGGGTAGGGTGGTTACCATATTGAATACGTGCCATAGTGACCTGAAGCTCCAGGTGCAAAATCTCTCTATCATGGGCCTTCCTCTTAATACTAGTATAAGATATGATAGCACCCCTAAGCACAGCTTGTGTGGCCTCCCAGTAAAGCATGATGAATAGCATTATGAAGTTGATAGTCCACTGACACAAAATGTATTCCCGAAACTCCATATCCAATATAACCAAAGAGAAAATCTCAACTGACAGGGCTTATCCCCAGGAGTCCCAAGCTCCAAAGAACACCAAATCAAAAGAAAAAAGTGTTTGGGATAAAAAAAACAATTTTTTAAAAAGGCTCCAGAGGTAAACCATAGTAACATAGTAAATGACAGCAGATAAAGACCTGTACGGTACATCCAGTCTGCCCAACAAGATAAACTCATTTTACATGGTATGTGATACTTTATACCCGAGTTTGATTTGTCCTTGCCTTTCTCAGGGCACAGACCGTAGAAGTCTGACCATTATTGTTCTTGTACTAAGTTCTGAAGTTAACATCGAAGCCCCTTAAAATTTACACTCCAGCCCATCCCTATCTATTCAGTCACAATCATGGCGTAGACTGTAGAAGTCTGCCCAGCTCCCGTTTTGTTTCCTGTTACCGGCGTCGCCACCCAATCTCCGCTAAGATTCAATGGAACCATTCCTTCTAACAGGATTCCTTTGTGTTTATCCCATGCATGTTTGAATTCCATTACCGTTTTCATCTCCACCATCTCCCGCGGGAGGGCATTTCCACATATCCACCACCCTCTCCATGAAAAAAATACTTCCTGACATTAGTCCTGAGTCTGCCCCCCTTCAACCTCAATTCATGTCCTCTAGTTCTACCACCTTCCCGTCTCCAGAAAAGGTTTGTTTACGGATTAATATCTTTCAAATATTTGAACGTCTTATCATATCACCCCTGTTTCTCCTTTCCTCCAAGGTATACATGTTCAGGTCAGCAAGTATCTCCTCGTACGGTTTGCAACGCAATCCCATACAATTTTCGTAGCTTTTGTTTGCACCGCTTCCAGTCTTTTTACATCTTTAGCAAGATATGGCCTCCAAAACTGAACACAATACTTCAAGTGGGGCCTCACCAACGACTTGTAAAGGGGCATCAACACCTCCTTTATTCTGCTGGTTATGCCCCTCTCTACACAGCCTAGCATCCTTCTGGCCACAGCCGTCGCCTTGTAGCACTGTTTCTTCACCTTTAGATCCTCCGACACCAACACCCCAAGGTCTCTCTCCTGAGTCGAGCTTACTAATCTCTCCCCTCCTATCCGGTATCTCTCTTTTGGGTTTCCGCACC
Organism: Microcaecilia unicolor; assembly: GCF_901765095.1. Classification (NCBI taxonomy): domain Eukaryota; kingdom Metazoa; phylum Chordata; class Amphibia; order Gymnophiona; family Siphonopidae; genus Microcaecilia; species Microcaecilia unicolor. The sequence continues at coordinate 132,900,089 of NC_044037.1, forward strand.
CCAAGTGCATCACTCTACACTTCTTGGCATTACATTTTCACTAAAACTATATCTCAGAACTTATCCAATTAACTATAAGCTCAAACTAGCTACAAATGCACCTCACAAAGTGATAATATTAATGTGCTCAGTCCGTACCCATTCCAACCATTATATCCCCAAGAGGAATATGTGGCAGTGTCACAGATGGAACCATCATAGCACATTAGGTGTTCCGCCTCCTTAAATCATGTATGTACATACAACAAAGCCGGTCACGGCTCCTCTGATAGTAATCAATTCTAATTAGTTATATTCAACCTTATGTGCACATATATACATAAATATATATTGAAATCAAGTTTATATGTACTAATTTATACCAGTACTCTACAACATTCAGTATACATGGCACTTTACATATTGAATTACTCAAGAGTCAAAAGGTACAACTGTACTGTTGTATAGACATCATTTATTTATTTATTGCATTTGTATCCCACATTATCCCACCTTTTTGCAGGCTCAATGTGGCTTACAATATATCATGGATATTGGAAATGAGAGGAGAATTGACATTTAGTGTTACAGAAGCAGGGCTTTTTTTTGAGGGGGTACTTGGAGATACTGAGTACTGGCACCTTTTCCATTGTCTGTTAAATTGACCCATGATCCCCCAAGTTTTAATGAAAGTGCTCAGGCTCTACATACCAATTCTGCCTCGTCATAGATTCTGTGACTGGTTGCAGGGGGGCCTGGCTATTGTGGGGTGGGCTCCTCAGTGATTACCCCAGCCCTGAAGGGTGGCCAGGCATTTGAGTACCAGAACCTTTTTTGCTAGACAAAAGACACTGCACAGAAGTATTTTGGTTGCATGATAATGGAATACATGGTAGTGAAATGACAATGACATAAGGCATTCTTAACATTACTAGATATATGTGGGGACTTCACGTGTTTGGGTCTTTGTGGTATATCTTGTCGAAGAGATGGGTCTTCAGCAGTTTGCGGAAGTTGGTCAGTTCATAGGTCGCTTTTAGGTTACGTGGCAGTGCGTTCCAGAATTGCGTGCTCATATAGGAAAAGGTTGATGCGTGCATTAGTTTATATTTTATGGCCTTTGCAATTGGGGAATAGGGATATACTAAATCATGAGCTGAAAACCACTGCAAAAAAACAATGTATAACACCCTACATAAATATGCAAATAACAATATCATACGTTTAAATCAAAAGTGATTCAAAAATTGCATTTGGGGTTTACTTCCCTTGAGGATAAATTGTGCTTGTGTTCAAACTCCACATACTCCCACACTATCCATTCATCCTGTCCATTCTCACGATTTCAAATAATAGTTCCCTTTGACTCTGGCCGAGTTTCACGTTGCATCATCAGAAAGGGAATCTGCAACCAACACAAAAGTTAACCACATATCTAACACACAAGCAGGAACATACACTTTACCCAGCTTCTCCGTGTTTGCTCCAGTCCACTGGCTCCAGCAGGATCCAGCTCATTCCAGTGCTCCTGATCCACCTTGTTCCAGTCCGCCGTTCTAGCCTTCCCCCTGCCTGTTCCAGTCCATCGGCTCCAGCGTGTCCCGGTCCACCTGACCCAGCTTCTCCCTGCTTGCTCCAGTCAATCCGCTCCAGCGTGTTCAAGCTTGTTCCAGTCCTCCTGGTCCCAGTTTGTTCCAGTTCGCCTGACCCAGCTTCCCCCGCTTGTTCCAGTCCATCGGCTCCAGCCTGTTCCAGCCCGCCTGTTCCAGTTCATCGGCTCCAGCGTGTTCCAGCCCGCCTGATCCAGCCAGCGTGTTCCAGCTCGTTCCAGTTCTCCTGAGCCCAGCTTGTTCCAGCCCGCCTGATCCCTCCAGTCTATCGGCTCCAGTGTGTTCCAGTCCGCCTGATTCAGCTTCTTCCGTCTTGCCCCAGTCCACCGGATCCAGCGTGTCCAGCTAGTTCCAGCCGCCGATCCAGCCTTCCCCCTGCTGTCCATCAACTCCAGTGTGTTCCAGCCTGCCTGACCCAGCCTCTCCTTGCTTACTCCAATTCTTGTTGTAAATTTTAAAGGCCCTCTTTGCGCCCCAGGAATACCCTACTCCAGGGACAAAGGGCCTGCGCTTCCACTATGTGTTGGGCCGCCTGCCTAAATCCTTTTGATATTCCATCCCAGTGATATGTCTCTTGTGTAGATACCAGAAGGCGTAAGTCTAGGATACTGTCCATGACCATGGCCTTCTGTCTATCAGGATCTAAGTGAATCCTTGGTCATCTATGTAGTTAAATGTATTCTATTAAAATGCAACAGTAATTTATATAGACATTGAGTGTTAGTTGTGTGCGTGGCTTAGTTTGTAGTATCAATGAAAGGTGAAGAATACTTGAAAATAAAGACAGAGATAGATTTCAGAGAGAAGGCTTTATTCTTACCAAGTGTTCAATTAAGGTACAGACATCAAACAGATTCTGGGTTCACTCGCACAGGGCCTCCGCTGTCCGAGAAAGCGTTGGGGAAGGACTCCAACTCTCTATCAAAATCTTATCCCTTTTATAGCCCCAAGTCCCAATAGAAGTCTATTGTGAGGTACATTTTTTTTCCTAATATTTCTCAATTTCTGAGATCATACTTTCGTATCCGGCCATCTGTACCATCTGTACCCAACTCCTTCCGTTCTAGCTATTGCAAGTTATTTCGCAATTTCCTCTTTTGTCAACATGTTTTCTTTTCTGCCAGAACATCTTATTTTTAGCATATCAGTTTCACTTCCTCTTTTTTTTTTTTATCATCTTATGATCTCAGTTTCATCTTATAGAAAGACAAACTCCATTTTAATAAGTGCTACATTAAATTTGTATCTGATTTTGTTAAGACTCATCTATAAGGCCATTAGTAGGTTATCAGGCCTAGTCAGTGCTTTTCAGCTGTACAAAGCTATGTAGCTTGGCCCACCACTATTCCAGTGGATGGATCTTAAACTAGAACGCATATTAACTTGCAGGAAAAGCAAGTCCTTGCTCAGCCAGTCATAGATTTTTAAACCTAGCTGGTATTTTTACAGCCTGAGTCCTAAAATCTGGCCTTCCACCCTTCCGGTGGGCATCCAGTGAGGGCCTCTTGCTGTACTATAATTATACATTGTGCTCCAGCGTGTTCCAGCTCGTTCCAGTCTTCCTGATCCCAGCTTGTCCGTCTGCTCATCCTGACTCAGTTCATCTGTTCCTGCTCGTTCCAGCCTGCCCATCTGTTCCTGCCTATTCCGGCTTGTTCCTGCTTGCCTCAGCTTGCCAGCCTGCCCATCTGTTCCTGCCTATTCTGGCTTGTTCCTGCTTGCCTCAGCTTGTTCCGGCTTGCTCCAATCCATCTGCCTGTTAACAAATCGAGTAACCTGCCTGCCTGCTTGCGAGCCTCTCAGCCATTGACTTACTACTACTACTACTACTACTTAACATTTCTAGAGCGCTACTAGGGTTACGCAGCGCTGTACAATTTAACAAAGAGAGACAGTCCCTGCTCAAAGAGCTTACAATCTAATAGACAAGTGAACGGTCGGTCCGATCGGGGCAGTCAAATTGGGGCAGTCTGGATTCACTGAACGGTAAGGGTTAGGTGCCGAACGCAGCATTGAAGAGGTGGGCTTTAAGCAAAGACTTGAAGATGGGCAGGGAGGGGCTTGGCGTAAGGGTTCAGGAAGGTTGTTCCAAGCATAGGGTGAGGCGAGGCAGAATGAGCGGAGCCTGGAGTTGGCGGTGGTGGAGAAGGGTACTGAGAGGAGGGATTTATCCTGTGAACGGAGGTTACGGGCGGGAAAGTAAGGGGAGATGAGGGTAGAGAGGTAGTGAGGGGCAGCAGACTGAGTGCATTTGTAGGTAAGAAGGAGAAGCTTGAAGTGAATGCGGTATCTGATCGGGAAGCCAGTGAAGTGACCTGAGGAGAGGGGTGATATGAGTATATCGGTTCTGGCGGAATATGAGACGTGCAGCAGAGTTCTGAACAGACTGAGGGGGGATAGATGGCTAAGTGGGAGGCCGGTGAGGAGTAAGTTGCAGTAGTCCAGGCGAGAGGTAATGAGAGCGTGGACGAGAGTTCGTGGTGGTGTGTTCAGAGAGGAAAGGGCGAATTTTGCTGATGTTAAAGAGGAAGAAGCGACAGGTCTTGGCTATCTGCTGGATATGCGCAGAGAAGGAAAGAGAGGAGTCAAAGATGACTCCGAGGTTGCGGGCAGATGAGACGGGGAGGATGAGGGTGTTATCAACTGAGATAGAAAGTGGAGGAAGAGGAGAAGTGGGTTTTGGGTGGAAAGACGATAAGCTCGGTCTTGGACATGTTCAGTTTCAGGTGGCGGTTGGACATCCAGGCAGCAATGTCGGATAAGCAGGCCGATACCTTTGCCTGGGTCTCCCGCGGTGATGTCTGGTGTGGAGAGATACAGTTGGGTGTCATCAGCATAGAGATGATACTGGAAACCATGAGATGAGATCAGGGAGCCCAGGGAAGAGGTGTAGATTGAGAAGAGAAGGGGTCCAAGGACCGATCCCTGGGGAACACCAACAGATAAGGGGATGGGGTTGGAGGAAGATCCATGAGAGTGAACTTTGAAGGTGCGGTGGGAGAGATAGGAGGAGAAACCAGGAGAGGACAGAGCCCTGGAACCCAAATGAGGACAGTGTGGCAAGAAGTAAGTCATGATTGACAGTGTCAAAAGCAGCGGATAGATCCAGGAGGATGAGGATGGAGTAGTGGCCTCTGGATTTGGCAAGGAACAGGTCATTACAGACTTTAGAAAGTGCTGTTTCTGTCGAGTGAAGAGGGCGAAACCGGATTGAAGCGGATCAAGGATGGCATGAGAGGAGAGAAAATCAAGGCAGCGGCTGTGGACTGCGCGCTCAAGTGTCTTGGAGAGGAAGGGTAGGAGGGAGATGGGGCGGTAGTTGGAGGGACAGGGAGGGTCTAGTGATGGTTTTTTTGAGGAGTGGCGTGACTACAGCATGCTTGAAGGTGTCGGGGACAGTTGCAGTGGAGAGAGAGAGGTTGAGGATATGACAGATGGAGGGGGTGATAGTAGGAGAGATGGTGTTAAGTAAGTTGGTGGGGATGGGATCAGAGGAACAAGTGGTGCATTTTGAGGAGGAAAGAAGGCGGGCGGTTTCCTCCTCGGAGATATCAGGAAAGGAGGAGAAAGAGGTCTGGGTTGGTTGGTTGAGGGAGAGGGTTGAAGGGTGAAGAGGAGGAGGTGGCTTGGTAGTGAACTCAAGGTTGATCTTTTGCACCTTGTCGCGGAAGTAGTCAGCCAGTGATTGAGGAGAGAGTGATGGGGGGGTGGGAGCGGAGGGCACTTTGAGGAGGGAGTTAAGGGTGGCGAAGAGACGACGAGGGTTAGAGCTGAGAGAATTAGTCAATTGGGTGTAATAGTCCTATTTGGCAAGGAATAGTGAGGACTGGAAGGAGGATAGCATGAATTTGTAGTGAAGGAAATCTGAATGGGTGCGAGATTTCCTCCAGAGGCGTTCAGCAGATCGGGCGCAGGAGCGAAGGTAACGGATGCAAGGGGTCAGCCAGGGCTGGGGATTAGTACGCCTTGTGGGACGGGAGGTGGATGGTGCAAGGGTGTCCAGAGCAGAGGAGAGAGTGGCATTGTAAGCGGAGTCAGCCTCGTCAACAGACTCGGAGGACATGATGGAGGGGAGGAGATTAGAAATACTAGATGATAAGGTGGGAGGGTCAATAATCTGGAGATTCCTGGAAGTAGTGGTTAATGTTGGGCGGGGCTGAGGGGGAGGGTGAAGAAGTGTGAAGGTGATCAGGTGATGATCAGAGACAGGAAGAGCTGAGGTGTGGAAATTGGACTTACCTACCTGCCTCCTAGCCTATCAGCCATTGACTTACCTAATCGCCAACCCAAAACCTAGCGTCAAGCCCTATCTATCTGCTTAACATCTCATTCATTACATAGGCACCCATTAACACCTGTTAACTGCTTAACACCTCATTCACTATACAGTCACCTGTTACACCTCAGTCACCACCTATGGCCCCTGTCCATGTTCTCTTCCTTGCCCTGTCCCTTCCTAATCTTCTTTTTTCCCCACTCCCACTGTCTACCATTAGAACTACCTGCTGCCCTCCCACCCTGCCCGCCACCGCAATACCCTATTCACCTCCATCCCTCACCTCACCATCCCTCTTGTCCCCATCCTCCTTTCTAGCTCTTAACCTTTGGCACTTCCTTCCTGCCATTAACCCATCCCCTTTCCTCCTAAGTACACCCCATCTTCGTCACCTCCGTCGCCCGACCTCCCCCACCCTCCTCCGCACTCTCTTGCTCCTCCTCCTGCTATCCGCGGGAGACATTAACTCTAATCCAGGTCCCCCTCACCTGTCCCCGTCCTATCCCTGCGAACGATCCCGGAACATCTCCAATCTCGTCTCTATTCCCCTCCTTCCCCCCCTCCTCCCTCCCCTTCTCATGCGCTTTGTGGAATGCCCACTCAGTCTGCAACAAACTGCCTCTCACCCACGATCTCTTTATCTCTCGCTCCCTTCAACTGCTCGCCCTAACCGAAACCTGGATCTCCCCGGAAGACTCTGCCTCAGTTGCAGCCCTCTGCCATGGGGGCTATCTCTTCTCCCACACGCCCCGCCCAGTTGGCCGCGGCGGAGGTGTTGGGCTACTACTCTCACCCTCCTGTAGTTTCCAACCCCTCCACCTTCCGCAGTCTCACTGCTTCTCATCCTTCGAAGCCCATTCCATCCGGCTATTCTACCCATTACCACTCAGAGTGGCAGTCATTTACCGACCCCCTGATAAATCCTTCCCTTCCTTCCTTACCGACTTTGATGCTTGGCTCTCTGTCTTTCTTGACCCCTCATCTCCGTCCCTCATTCTCGGAGACTTTAACGTACATGCTGATGACCTATCCGACCCCCATACTTCTAAGTTCCTCACCCTAACATCCTCCTTCAACCTCCAGCTGTGCTCCACCACCCCTACTCACCGTGACGGCCATTGTCTTGACCTCGTCCTCTCCTCCTCCGGCTCACCCTCCAATTTCCACGTCTCAGCTCTTCCTCTCTCCGACCATCACCATCACATTCACACTTCTTCACCCCCCCCCCCTTCACCCCGTCCAACTTTAACCACCACCTCCAGGAACCTCCAGGCTATTGACCCCTCCACCTTATCATCTACTATCTCTAATCTCCTCCCCTCCATCACGTCCTCCGCAACTGTCGACAAAGCGGTCTCCGCTTACAATGCCGCTCTCTCCTCTGCATTGGATACCCTCGCACCTTCAATCTCCCGTCCCACAAAACGCACCAATCCCCAGCCCTGGCTGACTCCTTGCATCCGTCACCTTCGCTCCTGCACCCGATCCGCTGAGCGCCTCTGGAGGAAATCTCGTACCCTTTCAGACTTCCTCCACTACAAATTCATGCTATCCTCCCTCCACTCCTCCCTATTCCGTGCAAAACAGGACTATTACACCCAATTGACCAATTCTCTTAGCTCCAACCCTCGTCGTCTCTTCACCTCCCTTAACTCCCTCCTAAAAGTGCCCCCCGCTCCTACTCCCTCTTCTCTCTCTCCTCAATCACTGGCCGACTATTTCCGCGACAAAGTGCAAAAGATCAACCTTGAGTTCACGACCAAGCCACCACCTCCTCTTCACCCTCTAACCCTCTCCCCCATCCAACCTACCCAGGTCTCTTTCTCCTCCTTCCCTGAGATTACCGAGGATGAAACTTCCCGCCTTCTTTCCTCCTCGAAATGCACCACCTGTTCCTCTGATCCCATCCCCACCAACCTACTCAACACCATCTCCCATACCGTCACCCCCGCCATCTGTCGCATCCTCAACCTCTCTCTCTCCACTGCAACTGTCCCCGACACCTTCAAGCACGCCGTTGTCACACCTCTCCTCAAAAAACCTTCACTTGACCCTACCTGCCCCTCCAACTACTGCCCCATTTCTCTTTTACCCTTCCTTTCCAAAATACTTGAGCGCGCCGTTCATAGCCGCTGCCTTGATTTTCTCTCCTCTCACGCCATCCTCGATCCACTTCAATCTGGTTTTCGCCCTCTGCACTCGACTGAAACGGCACTCTCTAAAGTTTGCAATGACCTGCTCCTGGCCAAATCCAGAGGTCACTACTCCATCCTCATCCTCCTCGATCTTTCCGCCGCGTTTGACACTGTCAATCATGACTTACTTCTTGCCACGCTGTCCTCTTTTGGGTTCCAAGGCCCGGTCCTCTCCTGGTTCTCCTCTTATCTCTCCCACCGCACCTTCAGGGTACACTCCCATCGATCTTCCTCCACTCCCATCCCACTATCTGTTGGAGTTCCCCAGGGTTCTGTCCTTGGACCCCTTCTCTTCTCAATCTACACCTCTTCCCTGGGCTCGCTGATCTCGTCTCATGGTTTTCAGTATCATCTTGATGACACCCAGCTATACCTCTCCACACCTGACATCACTGCGGAGACTCAGGCCAAGGTATCGGCCTGTTTATCCGACATTGCGGCATGGATGTCCAACCGCCACCTGAAGCTGAACATGTCCAAGACCGAGCTCCTTGTCTTTCCTCCTAAACCCACTTCTCCTCTTCCTCCACTCTCTATCTCTGTTGATAACACCCTCATCCTCCCCGTCCCATCTGCCCGCAACCTCGGAGTCACCTTCGACTCCTCCCTCTCCTCTGCGCATATCCAACAGACTGCCAAGACCTGTCGCTTCTTCCTCCTCAATATCAGCAAAATTCGCCCTTTCCTCTCTGAGCATACCACCAGAACTCTCGACCACGCTCTCATTACCTCTCGCCTCGATTACTGCAACTTACTCCTCACCGGCCTCCCACTCGGCCATCTATCCCCCCTTCAATCCGTTCAGAACGCTGCTGCACATCTTATATTCCGCCAAAACCGTTATACTCATACCACCCCTCTCCTTAAATCACTTCATTGGCTTCCGATCAGATATCGCATACAATTCAAGCTCCTCCTCCTTACCTACAAATGCACTCAGGCTGCGGCTCCTCACTACCTCTCCACCCTGTTAATAATAATGAACATGCTGCATAAATATAATGAGAAACTGTTGAACAGTATAAAGTTCCTATGGTCAGTGAAGTGCAAGTATTAAGGCAAAGGACCTATGAGTCACAAACCTGTGAGAACAATGAGGGAGTCATAGAATCAACCTTGAGCTGAGCAGCCTGGTGCAAAGCAGAGACAGGAGGCTGTGTAAGGGGGGGGGGGGGTAGCAGAAGGAATGTTGCTTGCAGACATTTGTAGATAAGGAATGTGAGAAGAAGCTTCAAAGAAAAAGGGTTGCTGACGTGCACACATTGGGTGCTGTATGAATGTAAGTGTATTTAAACTGAGGAGAAGATAAGTATCTTAAGCAAAGCAAAGCAAAGCAAGAGCAAAGCTGAGCAAGCATATATCTCTGTATTACTGCTAAGCAAATATATCTCTGTATTATTGCTAAAAATATATTATGTAAGCAGACTTTGCTTCCAGTGTGGTGTTCCCACGCTGCCTCTGTCCGACGGAGGACAGTTGAAAAAATAAAAATTTTTTGATTATTCTTTTTATAACAGGTGTCAGTTTCTTTGTTTACACAAATATAAGGTGTAAATAAACAATTGGCGACCGCGGCAGGACGCGGCTGCCGTCGTTTGGATTAAGTTTTTGGATTTGTTATCGTGTGACTTTCTTTCCTATGATCTCCAGAAATGGCCAGCCTGGATTGAGTAGGTTATAGACTGTCAATCAGCTGAACCGTGAGTATATCTTGAAGCAAAGTCTTTTGAAAAATTGCTTTTTTATTTTTATTCTTGTATCTTTCATTATTTATATTATTGTTTGCTGTGTATTTTGCTAGCTTAGGCATTGTTTGTTATTATATCATGAGACCTTTTCAGTCTAAGAACGAACCTTCCCCTAAACCCGCTGCAGAGGGTCAGGGAGAAACATCAATCACTCCTTATGTTTTGTATGTAGATAGCCGAAAGAATTGCTCACCCCTTGTGCATGTTAAGGATACTTTTCCCTTTGAGGCACCCGTTATTCAAAAGGTCTGTGAGAAATGGGCCGGATATGCAACTAAAGACCCATTCCTGGCATGGCCAGGCACGGGTTCTTTTGCTCGTCCCCAAATATTGTCAGTTCAAAAGTACATTCAACAGCACAAAAAGGGTAAATCCCTTCAGAAACATCTGCATGTCCTTAATCTCTTTATGGTAACAGCAGATTTGTTTCACTCTGATAAAATGAAAATAGATACACAAGCGCGTGAAACCGCACGCATGCAGGCAAACGAGGACAGCCATAAGCAGCCCCCACCTTATCAAAGTTCGCTGCCTACACAATTAACTTGTCCCAACCTAAATAGAAATCCTAAGGATCTGTCAGATCCTAAACCAGCGTTAGGTTATTGTTCTGTCTTTGATGATCCCCCTGCACCTGTGTGTGATGACTCTTTGCCTTCCCTTACCCTACAATCCACTCCTAAAATGTTTTTGTATCCATCGACTAAAGGATTGGAAAATTTCCAATATGAACCGCAATCTGAGGATGAACCCTCATATGCTGTTTCAGGGATTTTGAATATTAAAACACTGGACGGTCAAGGTGGACCTTCTAAAAATTCTTTTTTAACCCCTACCAAAGGTGCAGAAGGTGCTACTAGCACCGCTGTCACTCCATCGCCATTGCCCACTTCTTCGTCATCTAGTCATACTCTGTACTCCCCTCTGATGCAGCATATTCAACGTATATATGTAGAGACCCACAGATCTCATTACGGATACAAATGGTGGGATGAGGTTGCCGCTGAAATTGCCACGCACGGTCTCCAAGTACCTTTTTTGTCAAATGGTCCTAATAATCTTTCAGATTTGTTCCAGTTAGAAAATGTCATAAGGACCCATTTGTGGCAAGTCTCTGGTTACAAATTTTATATGGAGGGTCTTACAATGGCTAAGGATTGGTTACAAAATAATCCTTTAAAGATTACTGCTCCAATTTTGGTTAAACATGACAATAGGGGAGCACCATTGGACACATATAAACCATATACTCCTATTGATATCAGTACAATTGTTACAAAACTCCCTAGTATTCAGAAGGGCAGCCGTATATGGCTTGAGGCGGTGGATCAAAATACATTAGGTGCTCGATTAGCTATTGGTGATTTTAAAGCTTTATGCGCTGCCTCTGGCATAAGTCTCTCGCAATTGGCACAAGAAGCCCGAATGCCAATGCTGCCTTTTCCTAATGCGGATGGAGACCCATTTGCTAGTCGCGCCCGCAATAGATTAAGTGCCGCTCTGGACATGTTATATCCCACCCCGGTTGATTTTTCATCTATAACATCATTGAAATGGGACCCCAAAGAACCATTCACAGCACACTTGACAAAATGCTTATCATTATACAAGGCTCAGACAGGACAGGATGGTGATATACAGCCCAGATGCGCTGTTTTCATGCATCTTTTCTACCACACATTACCCACAAATATGGTGTAGTTGCTCTTATGACAAAGCCATGGCCTGAGATTCATGCTACTTTACTACATTTCAGCACAATTCATTGTAAGGTTGTTGAGGGCCCACAAAAAGACCAACAGAAACTGGCAACAAAATTACTTACTCTGCAGATCAAAGATCTAGAACAGAAGCACCTCACTGATCCCAGCCCAGATCAAAAGGTCGCCAAAACACAGGGAACTATGCAAGACAATCAAACTTTTTGGGTTTCTACTGCTCCCATAGTCCCCCGAGGCAGAGGTATGCGTCAAGGTCAGGTAACTAGGGGTCACCCATATGGCCGCCCCTCACCCGATTGTAGACAGATACAATGTTGGAATTGTGGCCTGTTTGGACATTTTGCTTCAGAATGCCGTAAGCCCCCACAACAGCAGTATAATTATCCAAATGTATCTCCTGATCAACAGCCCCCTCGCAATACACGTCCACAAGCTTTTCCTACCTGGCAGCCTCCGGCTGGCCAAGATCAAGGGCCAGCAGACCAGGGTACATATTGACTATCACAGCAGCAGCAGGGTCCTACTATCTTTTTAGGTAAAGCTGAACCATATATCACATTGGCTGTAGGTCCTAAGCAAGTTCCTATTAAATTCTTATTGGACACCGGAGCCACTACATCTGTCCTTAGCTATCGGCCTGATGGAATTCAGGTTTCTAAATCTGAAAGTGCTACCATTGGTTTTGATGGCCAATCCCGTAAAAGTATAATGACCACTGAGACATCCGTAATTCTAAATTTACAGAATCATGAATCTCGCCAAGCCTTTACTGAATTCATTCTCGCCCCGCATTGCCCTGTAAATTTATGTGGTAGAGATTTATTACAACAGTTAAATTTGAATGTCTTTTACTCCACCTTCCCTTCTTACAATGGTCCAGCAAATCGCTGATCCCCTTGACACTTTGCCCCAATCAATATGGAGTACTGATCAAAACCCTTATGGTCTTGCAAAGAATGCTTCAGCACATCACATTATATTAAAGGACCCTGAACAGGGAGGTCCTACTGTAGTGCCATACCCTGTCCGCCGTTCTTTAATGGAGAAAGCACAACATCATATTCACAATTTACTTTTTCACCAAATTATTGAACCTTCTTTGTCCCCTTATAACACGCCACTTTTTCCTGTGCCCAAGAATGAGACTGATGTTCGTATAGTACATGACTTACGAGCACTTAACGATTTGATTAAACCTTCTTTTCCGGTTTGTGCAAACCCTGCCACTCTTCTACAAAGTCAGCCTATACATGCTTTTAATTCTGTCATAGATTTATCTAATGCATTCTTTTCTATCCCTTTACATGAGGATTCTCGTGATCTTACCTCCTTTGTTTTTCAAAATCAAGCATACCGCTGGACGCGTATGCCTCAGGGTTTTACTGATAGCCCTACTGTCTTTTCAAAACAGCTCATGTCTGATCTCACTGACTTCATTTCACTTTTACCTTCAAATGTTTCCCTCTTTGTCTATGTTGATGACATTTTATTATCTGCGCCAACTCGAGAATTGTGTATCAAATATACACTTGATCTTTTTCTTTTACTGTATTCTCTCGGGTATAAGTGCAACAGATCTAAATGTCAGTTAGCCTCTCCAGTAGTTACTTTCCTCGGTCAACAAATTGGCAAAGATAGACACATGTTAGACAAAGAATTGTTAACTAATGTACAGGCTGTCACAATGCCCACTTGTCTCAAATCCCTAAGATCCATGCTTGGTTTACTAAACTATTGCAGACATTGGATACCAAATTATTCAGCACAAATTATGCCTCTTTACTCTTATCTCCAAGTACCTGCCGGTTCCTGTTCACATACCCCAATTGTTCTTACCCCTGAACACCAATCTCTGTTATCCTCCATCATTGCCAATATTTCTGCTTGTGATCCCTTATCCACTGTTGATCCATCTCAGCCCTTGCATGTCTGGGTTACTGACCATACAGATACTTGGGCTGCTTTTATCAATCAAGAAAATGATCTGACTTTCCCAGTATGCTTTTTGTCAGGGACTTTCTCAGCAGTTGAAAGGGGTTTTCCACCCTTTTCCAAACATTTAGTTGCGGTTTGTGCTGCAATTTCCAAATGGAGATCTATTATGCCACATTCATCTATCATTCTTCACACCCAACATTCAGTTCATCATATGATGTCTGCTAGTCAGGCCGCACTCACTAGTACCCGGTATGGAAAATAGGCTATTTTACTAGGTCAAGATATTACTACAAAACCAGTAACAGAGCAACAGTCCAAACAATTAGCATTGTTGTTTCCCCCCTCAGTACTGTTAACTCATCCCGACTCTAAGCCACCGTGGCTCACTTTACAGTTTACCCTGGTGGAGGGAGGATTTATATGGTTTACAGATGGTGCCAGCCATGAAGGTATTTCTGCACTTGCAGCATTACAAGTCAACACTGATTTAAAAATAATACAGAAACACCAACTAATGTGCCCACATCAGCACACAGCACAGCATGCAGAATTACTAGCAGTTATAACCGCCATACAACACACGCCGCGGCAAACGTCATCTACAATATATTCTGACAGTTCTTATGTTATTAGCTCATTGCAGTACCATCTCCTGAAATGGCAACGTAGAGGTTTTATTACATCTAATGGTAAAACTTTACAGCACCTCCGTTATTGGGAATTGCTTTTTGATTTACTTCAGGCTCGTGAGGCTTTAGGGGTTAAGACAGCTTTTATTTGGGTCCCCGCATATACAGGTGCTAACAGTTTTGAAGCCCGTGGTAATCAGCTTGCTGATACAGCGGCTACGGAAGTTGTTAGTTCTCAGGCTATTCCCTTATGTATGGTTGTTACACGCACTGGTAAAAGTACTGCCCAGACTATTTTACCCCCCACACCATTGGAGCAAGCAATCTGGAAAAATACAGGGTGTATCTTTACTTCTACCGGATGGATACATCCTTCCGGAAAAGCTTGTTTGTCCACAGCTGAAGCTATTACTAAACTTACTGCAATACATAGTGAGCACCATGACTCTATTTCAGCTTTGGTTGATTCTTTATCTTTACTGTATTGGAACCCCAATCTTAGAGAATTGGCGGAATCTATTGTTAAAACATGTCTTTCTTGTGCTGTGACCATTCCCCGTAGAGGTCCAGCCATACCCACGGGATGCTTGCCTACTCCAACAGGACCAGGTATTGAATGGCATATTGACTTTACTGATATGATTCACCCCATACAAGGTAAACGCTATATCCTTTTATGGGTCGATGCTTTCTCAAGATGGGTGGAAGCATTTCCCTGTACTAAGGAGACAGCTCATGTGGTTGTACAATCTTTAATTCGACATATCATGCCAGCACATGGTTGTCCACATAAAATTGTTTCAGATAATGGTTCACATTTTAACAATGTACTTATGCAGGAATTGCAGACTATCTTGAATATTACTCACCGCAAGGTGTCAGTATATAGCCCGACCTCTAATGGTCTGGTTGAACGATACAATGGTATACTGAAAACTAAATTGAGAACATTGTTGCATGACTTGGAGTCTGTGGCTCCACATAATAAGTACAATTGGTATGATCTACTTCCAGTGGCTCTAATGTCTATACGTAGCTCGCCACTGAGTAAATTAAAAATTTCACCTTTTCAATTACAAACAGGCAGACATATGAGAACGCCTGTTGTTACTCCGTTGCATACGCCTCAAGTCTACTGGCAGCAATTGCAACCTGTTATGGAACTGGTTCAGTCTTTAGCTAACCCAACTCAGAAATAGTCTCATTGGGACAGAGGTGATGATCTCTCTCTTTCCTTTTCCATAGGACAGCAGGTCTTAAGAAAAAACTTCACTCACAAAACCTGGAAGGATCCAGTTTATGTGGGACCATTCACTATCACTGATTTAACTCGCACAGCAGCAAAGTTGTCAGACCATACCACCTGGATACATCTATCTGATTTATGCAAGGCTCCTGATCCAGGACCACCTGAGCAAATAGAAACCACCATTGTACCCCCAGAAGGCATTGATTAACAACATTATCAGTGCAAAAGAATTATGAAGGTTTTTGTAATCTGTCTGCTGGTAGGACTTATTTATGGACTCAATACATATGTTGAAAGAATTCAACATGCCTTAAAGACTCTTAATCTGACTAACTGTATTGTTTGCACTCCACTTGTCACTTCTGTAACTACCATTCCGGCACATGTCCACCCTTATTCTATGATTAAGTTGCAAGGTATTCATAACTGTTTCAGTAATGGTACCTGCTACTTGGGTCAGGGTCATGAGCACAGGCAATATTGGATCAATGTTACTGCTCAACGCCTGCCTTCCTTATTTGTACATACTATTCCTGCACTAAACTATTGGTGTCTGATAAATTCTAGTTCACTTCAGGGTGAGAAACCTAATGTTTTATGTAATTATACTTATGACATACAATCCCAGAATTGGACTGTGTTACAGGGATCCTATGTCATAAATCAGACTGCAACATCTATGGCCTGTGCTAACAAAACAACTTGTAACTGGACACTGACAACCTCTTATGTTACCTCTACTAACCTTACTCTCACAAATTTGACTTTCTTCTTTTCATTATGTCAATTTAATGCCTCTTCCATGCAAGCCATTACTGCTGTGCCTACTGCTTGTTCTTCAGTTAAGGAACCAAATAATCCTATTTTTCCTTTTTTCTCAAACATATGCTTTATATCATAACCTAACTTCTCTACGGTCTTTACGGTTAGGGGACTATTTGTTATGCGATAATATCCTGTACACTTATCTTCCATCATGTTATAAGTTCTGCACTCTTGTTCAACTAAATTTATTTGATTTGATCATTCCATTAAATGCCACATCACATGGTTCTAATAGTCAGAAATGACGTAAAAGAGATGTTTCCAGTACCTCCTTTAGTGCTTTAACAGAAGATGATCAAGCTTTACAATTAGCATTAGATTATATTAACAGTACATATCCTATGACCAAGAAACGTCTAGATGCCTTGTCAGCCACTGGATGGATTCCATTTGCAGGATCTGCCATTGCAGCTGAAATGGGTATGTCAATCAGACGCTTACAATCACTATTACATGTTGTAACACATGAATTAGACATAGCTATAACAGCAATTCAAGAGGAAATTGATGATACAGCGAGATATGCAATGCACACACGCATGGCAGTTGATTTCATGTTAGCCCAATCTGGAGGAGTATGCGGAATAGTGAATGATACATGATGTTGTTCAGTTGTTAGAAATCAATCAATAATTGTGAAAAATGCAATGCAGCGCATTCTTTCTCTAGCAAGAATTCAAGTAAGTGATTATGAAGGGATATTGGACACGTCATGGTGGGATACCATAAAAAATTGGTTTGGAGGATTAGGTCCATGGTTAAGAGGGATTGTGACTGGATGTATTGTTTTCATATGTGTTGCAGGACTCTTATTATGTTGTTTGCCTTGTTTACTTGGTTGCTGGAGACGAACATGTCAAGATTAATTGAAAATGACCATGGTAACTCAGATACAAAATATAATGCCTGACACCAGTGACTATGAACCAAACTGTCCTGGGTTACTGATGACTCCCGAAAGTTCTGTGGTTTGATAGAAAATGTTTGTCATTGCCATGACGGCCTGAGGTGTTACCTATTTATAGGATGATGCCCAGTCTAACAGTGATGAAAACTATAACCATGAAATTTTGGTGAACCTTGTTTTACAAGGTTCAAGGGAGGATTTGTTAATAATAATGAACATGCTGCAAAAATATAATGAGAAACTGTTGAACAGTATAAAGTTCCTATGGTCAGTGAAGTGCAAGTATTAAGGCAAAGGACCTATGAGTCACAAACCTGTGAGAACAATGAGGGAGTCATAGAATCAACCTTGAGCTGAGCAGCCTGGTGCAAAGCAGAGACAGGAGGCTGTGTAAGGGGGGGGGGGGGGTAGCAGAAGGAATGTTGCTTGCAGACATTTGTAGATAAGGAATGTGAGAAGAAGCTTCAAAGAAAAAGGGTTGCTGACGTGCACACATTGGGTGCTGTATGAATGTAAGTGTATTTAAACTGAGGAGAAGATAAGTATCTTAAGCAAAGCAAGAGCAAAGCTGAGCAAGCATATATCTCTGTATTACTGCTAAGCAAATATATCTCTGTATTATTGCTAAAAATATATTATGTAAGCAGACTTTGCTTCCAGTGTGGTGTTCCCACGCTGCCTCTGTCCGACGGAGGACAGTTGAAAAAAATAAAATTTTTTTGATTATTCTTTTTATAACAGGTGTCAGTTTCTTTGTTTACACAAATATAAGGTGTAAATAAACAACCCTCATCTCCCCCTATGTTCCCGCCCGCAACCTCCGCTCACAGGACAAAGCCCTTCTCTCAGTACCCTTCTCCACTACTGCCAACTCCAGGCTCCGCTCATTCTGCCTTGCCTCACCCTATGCCTGGAATAATCTTTCTTTACCCATACGCCATGCCTCCTCCCTAACCATCTTCAAATCTCTGCTTAAAACTCACCTCTTCAATGCTGCCTTCGGCGCCTAACCGCTCGAGAAATATAAAATACCCCAATCTATCCACCCTATCAGATTAACTGTTCACTCATCCTCTAGATTGTTCACTTGTCTTTAGTTTGTTCTCTTGTCTTTTAGATTGTAAGCTCTTTGAGCAGGGACTGTCCTTCTATGTTTGAATTGTACAGCGCTGCGTAACCCTAGTAGCGCTTTAGAAATGATTGTTGTTGTTGTTGTTACCCTAAGCTCCTAAATAAGCACATAAAATTCAGTCAACTTACCAAACAAGCTGAAAAAGCAGTTGCAGACACAAACCCCGAGCGGGTCCACACCAGAGCTCCACCTTCCAACAGCGCGGAGCGTGTGACGTCACTTTCTCCGTGCTCTTTAAATATCCGTCAAAACCCCGCCCCTCAACACTGGCAGGAGCATCATCATGATATTGGAGATTTGAGATACACAGTTCTCCTTCAGATTGAATTGACGAGAGGGGGTTCTCTGAGTAATATACTGATACAGAAGGAACAGCGTTTTATCTTCTCCTGGGACACGGTCCAACCCCGTGGGCTGAATAGGGAGGTTGAGTGGCTGTGAGAATGGGAGGGATGTTCTGGGTCTGGACATTGCGATTCTGTGAGTGGATATTTAGGGCCAGATGCATCAACCAAACGTAGAAAAATCTAAAACGTAGAAGTCCTTACCGAAGTTGAAAAAACGAAGAATGCACTTAAAAAAAACAAGTCGCACATGTTCGGTGCGGTATTCTAAAGTCGAATGCATTAAAAAAGTGTAATCCCCGTCATTTATCTGCCTGTAAAGCATGCGCAGAGCAGCCAAGCGCTATGGTGGCTGCTCTGCACATGCCAAAAAACGTAAAAAAACCCAAAACGTCTTTTACCGATGTCCTTGCCCACCTGCCCACCCGAGGTTGCCGCTGCTCCCCGCTCATCAGGAGTGTCTTTTACTGCCTCGCCCCCCCCCCCCTGAGGTCACCGCTGCTCCCCGCTCCCCCCTGCATCAAAATCACAAGTTAAGGCAGCCTGGCACCCCTCCTCCCTCCCTTGACAGCTCCCGCCATCCTCTGCCCCCGTGCCCCGCCCCCGCCGCCCCCCCTGAGGTTGTCGCCACCACCGCTCCACCCCTCCACCGGCCCCCCTCCGTCTTACCAGGCCCGTGCAGCGCCTCTCACCTGTGTGTGAAGGCGCTGCATGGGCAAGAACAGCTGATCGGCGATCAGTGATGCCTCTGCCGACGTCCCTCCGTTCTTCCTGGGCCCGCCCTCCTCTGACATAAGTAGCCTACGTAGGAAGAAAGGGAGGGGGGGGGGAGGAGGGGGGCCAGGCTGCCTCAACTTGTGATTTTGATGCAGGGGGGAGCGGGGAGCAGCGGCGACCTGGAGGGGGGGCAAGGACGTCAGTAAAAGACGCTCCTGGCGAGCGTTTTTACTCTCTCCCGATTTTGTTTGTTTTGTTTTTGTTTTTACATTTAAATACACTCCTGGCGAGTGTTTTTACCCTCTCTCGATTTTTTTTGTTGTTTTTACATTTAAAGACGCTCCTGACGAGCGTTTTTGTCCCCCCGCGATTTTTTTTTTTTTTTAACGTTTTACTTTTTTAGGCCGGGCAGCCCTAACGAGAGGTACAGACCTCTCGTTAGCTTTCCCGGAGTTTTCCTGCGTTAGGGCAAGCAGAAAACTTTAGTGCATCTCATTACAATAGGGTTTCTAAACAATTTGCTCATCTGCAATCCGTTTTCCTTAGCTGCTATCGTCTTCGGTAAAAGGCCTTTAATGCATATCACATTTTAAAACTTGTTCGTTAAAGGGTTGTAAAAGGGTCCTTAAAGTTTAGTGCATCTCTGGCCCTTAGAGGGATATGTAGGGGGAAGGGAGTGTTAACTCTGATGGTTTTTGTGTGACAGTCTGGTAGTTCTATTTTCTAACCAATGAGTGTTGAAGGGCGGGGTTTTGACAGATATTTAAAGAACGCGGAGAAAGAGACATCACACGCTCCGCGCTGTCGGAAGGTGGAGCTCTGGTGTGGACCCGCTCGGGGTTTGTGTCTGCAACTGCTTTTTCAGCTTGTTTAGTAAGTTGACTGAATTTTGTGTGCTTATTTAGGAGCTTAGGGTAAAGTGTATGTTCCTGCTTGTGTGTTAGTGTTATGATAGTGCTGGGGAGGAGTCCGCTGTCTTCGTACATGTGGGTACCAATGACATAGGAAAATGTGGGAGAGAGGTTCTGGAAGCCAAATTTAGGCTCTTAGGTAGAAAGCTCAAATCCAGATCCTCTAGGGTAGCATTTTCTGAAATGCTACCTGTTCCACGTGCAGGGCCCAAGAGACAGGCAGAGCGCCAGAGTCTCAATGCGTGGATGAGACGATGGTGCAGGGAGGAGGGTTTTAGATTTGTTAGGAACTGGGCAACATTCTGGGGAAGGGGGAGCCTATTCCGAAAGGATGTGCTCCACCTTAACCAGGGTGGGACCAGGCTGCTGGCGTCGGCATTTAAAAAGGAGATAGAGCAGCTTTTAAACTAGAAATGGGGGGAAGGCCGACAGTCGCTCAAAAGCGCATGGTTCGGGATAAGGTATCTTGCAAAGATACCTCACAAACAGGGAAGATAGGGTTTCTGGATAGTGAGGTTGCACAACAGACCGTGGTAGACCAGGTGCCCTTAAATACAACTAAAGATCAGACAAAAGATGTCAAATCAATAGTGTCAGGTACTAAGCATCATGCAAATAAGAACAACAAACATACTCTGAAATGTCTATATGCAAATGCTAGGAGTCTAAGAAATAAGATGGGAGAGCTGGAATATATTGCACTAAATGAAAAATTGGATATAATAGGCATTACTGAGACCTGGTGGAAGGAGGATAACCAGTGGGACACTGTCATACCGGGGTACAAAGTATATCGTAGTGATAGGGTGGACCAGACTGGTGGAGGGGTAGCATTGTATATTAACAAGAGCCTTGACTCAGATAGATTACAAATTCAGCAGGACACAACTCACACCTCTGAATCATTGTGGGTTGAAATTCCATGTATAAAAGGGAAAAAAACGGTGATAGGAGTGTACTACCGTCCGCCTCGCCAAGATGAGCAGGTAGACACAGAAATGATAAAAGAAATCAGAGACGCAAACAAAATGGGCAATGTGATAATAATGGGTGACTTCAATTCAGTGGCGTAGCCAGAAGTCAATTTTTGGGTGGGCCAACAGGTTGGATGGGTGGGCACTAGACAGTGGTTTGCTGGTAAATGTTTAACAACAGGCTCTCTCCCCGGTCCACCTCTGCGCCCCCCCCCCCCCCCCCCCCCGTCCACCTCCCCTCAAAATTGCAGAGCTGGCTATAGCCAGGGAGAGAGCCTGGGGGGGGGAGGCAATGCATTACTCTCTCCAGGAAAAAAAATTAAATGATCCCAGGTTCCAATCTAATTCATGTTTAATGTGGGATAATATGCCATAAATAAGTAAATAAATAAATAAATATAAACTTTTAATGTTGAGCACCTGATTCTCAAAGTGGACATATTCCAAACACTATAATGAAAATAAAATGATTTTTTTTCTACCTTTGTTGTCTGGTGACTGTTTTTCTGATCATGCTGGCCCAGTATCTGATTCTGCTGCTATCTGTCCTCTTAACTCCGTTTCCAGGGCTTCCTTTCCATTTATTTCTTTACTTTCCTCCTTTCTTCTTCATTTCTTGCTCTATATCCATAAGTAAAAGCTGGGTCCTCCGCAGACTTGACTGTCCAGTGGATCCAACTTCTGCCTATTTTCTCCAGCCATGTGCTGTTTTTTTCCTCTCTTCCTTTTCCCTCATATATCCTTCCTCTCTCTTCCCTCCCCTCCATCCATGTCAGCATTTCTTCTCTCTCCCTTCCCCTCCATCCATGTCCAGAATTTCTTCTTTCTCCCCTCCATCCATGTGCATCTCCTTCCTGTCTTCCCTTCCTTCCCCTCCATCCATGTCCAACAATTCTCTCCCTGCCCTCCCCTCCATCCACCCATGTCCAGCAACCATCCTCTCTCCACTGCCCTTCCCTCCATCCATGTCCAGCAACTCTCTTCTACCCTCCCCTCCATCCACCTATGTCCAGCAACTCTCCTCTCCCCTGCCCTCCCCTCTATCCACCCATGTCCAGCAACTCTCCTGCCCTCCATCCATCTAGCCATCCATATCCAGCAATTCTCCTCTCTCTCCTGCCCTCCCCTCCATGTCCAGCAATTTCTCCTCTCTCATCGATGCTCCTCTCTCCCCTTTGACCATCTCCCTCTCATTCCCTCTCCAGCACTCCCATTCCCCCCTCTGTCTCTCCCTTACCCAGTCTCCTAAATTCCTCCCCCATCTTTCACCCACTTCATTAGTCCCCCATTCCCCATACTCTGTACTTACCACCCCTCCCAGTCCCATCTATCTCCTGCTCCTTCCTTCTGCTCACCACCCCTCCCAGACCCATCCTTCCCTCTGTTCACCAACCCTCCCAGTCCCATCCATCTTCTGCTCCTTCCCTCAGCTCATTACCCCTCCCAGTCCCATCCTTCCCTCTGCTCACCACCCTCTGCTGAATAAAGAAGACAACATGGATGCAGGCAGCACAGCAGCTCACTGGTTTGCTTGCTGTGATTTAAGTGAATGGTGACGGCTGCGCAGGGGAGTAGAAACAGAGATTTTAAATGGCTTCCTTCTGTATTCGCAGCAGCGAACTGGCGAGCGGTGGCACTAAAAGCATAAAGCAGCGAAGCTCTTCGATTCCGTCCTTCGCTTTCCGTTTCCTGCCCTCTCAGCGTCCCGCCCGCCCGCCTGAAAGGAAATGACATCAGAGGAAGGCAGGACGCTGAGAGGGCAGGAAACGGAAAGCGAAGGATGGAATCGAAGAGCTTTGCTGCTTTATGCTTTTAGTACTGCCGCCCGCCAGTTCGCCGCTGCTGCGAGTCTGGAGAGATCAGCTGGGTGGGCGGCCCACCCAGGCCCACCCATAGCTACGCCCCTGCTTCAATTATCCAAATATAGACTTGGTAAATGTAACATCGGGACACGCTACAGAGATACAATTCCTTGATGAAATCAAGGACAGCTTTATGGAGCAACTGGTGCAGGAGCTGACGAGAGAAGGAAGAATTCTAGACTTGGTCCTTAGTGGAGCGCATGATCTGGTGAGGGATGTTATGGTACTGGGGCCGCTTGATAACAGTGACCATAATATGATCAGTTTTGATATCGACCTTGAAGTAACTGACAGAAAGTCAAATACGTTAGCGTTTAACTTTAAAAAAGGAGACTATGATAAAATGAGAAGAACGGTAAAATAAAAAACTTAGGGTGGCAACTGAGAGAGTAAAAACTGTACAACAGGCGTGGACGCTGTTCAAAAATACCATCCTGGAGGCCCAGGCCATACATATTCCGCGAATTAGAAAAGAAAGACGGAAGTCCAAAAGACAGCCGGCCTGGTTGAAAAGTGAGGTGAAGGAAGCTATTAGGGCTAAAAGAAACGCCTTCAGAAAATGGAAGAAGGAACCGTCTGAAAATAACAAGAAGCAGCATAAGGAGTGTCGAAGCAAATGCAAGGCGCAGATAAAGAAGGCCAAGAGGGATTACGAAAAAAAAGATAGCATTAGAGGCAAAAAAACATAGTAAAATTTTTTTTCGGTATATTAAAAGCAGGAAGCCAGCAAAAGAATCGGTTGGGCCGCTGGATGACCGAGGGGTAAAAGGGGCGATCAAGGAAGACAAAGACGTAGCGGAGAGACTGAATGAATTCTTTGCTTCGGTCTTCACCGAGGAAGATTTGGGTGGGATACCGGTGTCGGAAATGGTATTTCAAGCGGACGAGTCGGAGAAACTTACTGACTTCACGGTAAACCTGGAGGACGTAATGGGGAAGTTCGGCAAACTGAAGAGTAGCAAATCTCCTGGACCGGATGGTATTCATCCTAGAGTACTGATAGAACTGAAAAATGAGCTTGCGGAGCTACTGCTAGTGATATGCAACTTATCCTTAAAATTGAGCGTGGTACCGGAAGATTGAAGGGTGGCCAATGTAACGCCCATTTTTAAAAAAAGGCTCCAGGGGAGATCCGGAAAATTATAGACCGGTGAGTCTGACGTCGGTGCCGGGGAAAATGGTAGAGGCTATTATTAAAAACAAAATTACAGAGCACATCCGAGGACATGGATTACTGAGACCGAGTCAGCACGGCTTTTGTGTGGGGAAATCTTGCCTGACCAATTTACTTCAATTCTTTGAAGGAGTAAACAAACATGTGGACAAAGGGGAGCCGGTTGATATTGTGTATCTGGATTTTCAAAAGGCGTTTGACAAGGTACCTCATGAAAGGCTACAGAGGAAATTGGAGGGTCATGGGATAGGAGGAAATGTCCTATTGTGGATTAAAAACTGGTTGAAGGATAGGAAACAGAGAGTGGGGTTAAATGGGCAGTATTCACAATGGAGAAGGGTAGTTAGTGGGGTTCCTCAGGGGTCTGTGCTAGGACCGCTGCTTTTTAATATATTTATAAATGATTTAGAGATGGGAGTAACTAACGAGGTAATTAAATTTGCTGATGACACAAAGTTATTCAGAGTCGTTAACTCGCGACAGGATTGTGAAAAATTACAAGAGGACCTTACGAGACTGGGTGGCTAATGGCAGATGACATTTAATGTGAGCAAGTGCAAGGTGATGCATGTGGGAAAAAAGAACCCGAATTATAGTTACGTCATGCAAGGTTCCACGTTAGGAGTTACGGACCAAGAAAGGGATCTGGGTGTCGTCATCGATAACACGCTGAAACCTTCTGCTCAGTGTGCTGCTGCGGCTCGGAAAGCGAATAGAATGTTGGGTATTATTAGGAAAGGTATGGAAAACAGGTGTGAGGATGTTATAATGCCATTGTATCGCTCCATGGTACGACCGCACCTTGAGTATTGTGTTCAATTCTGGTCGCCGCATCTCAAGAAAGATATAGTAGAATTGGAAAAGGTGCAGCGAAGGGCGACTAACATGATAGCGGGAATGGGACGACTTCCCTATGAAGAAAGACTAAGGAGGCTAGGGCTATTCAGCTTGGAGAAGAGACGGCTGAGGGGAGACATGATAGAGGTATATAAAATAATGAGTGGAGTGGAACAGGTGGATGTGAAGCATCTGTTCACGCTTTCCAAAAATACTAGGACTAGGGGGCATGCGATGAAACTACAGTGTAGTAAATTTAAAACAAATCGGAGAAAATTTTTCTTCACCC
This sequence comes from Microcaecilia unicolor, assembly GCF_901765095.1. Taxonomy (NCBI): domain Eukaryota; kingdom Metazoa; phylum Chordata; class Amphibia; order Gymnophiona; family Siphonopidae; genus Microcaecilia; species Microcaecilia unicolor. The sequence continues at coordinate 132,925,406 of NC_044037.1, forward strand.
AACGTGTAATTAAACTCTGGAATTCATTGCCGGAAAATGTGGTGAAGGCGGTTAGCTTAGCAGAGTTTAAAAAGGGGTTGGATGGTTTCCTAAAGGACAAGGACTTGGAAAAATCCAAAATCCCAGGAATAACATGTATAGAATGTTTGTATATTTGGGAAGCTTGCCAGGTGCCCTTGGCCTGGATTGGCCGCTGTCGTGGACAAGATGCTGGGCTCGATGGACCCTTGGTCTTTTCCCAGTATGGCATTACTTATGTACTTATGATTGTGGTCAGAACCCCTCTCAAACTTACCTCTTTCCTGGTGGTCAGCTTAGCTGGCTTCTGTTTCTTTTGTCTGTCCTTTCTGAGCTAGCTCTGTCTCTCTATGCTGGCAGCTTCCAGCAGCATGGCTCTAATTGTTTGACTATACTGCACCTGTGTGTGTGGACTGAGTTAACTCTACCTGTCTTTGGGTGTACTGGCTTCAAGTGCTTCACGGTTTTGCATTGGTGTGGGTTGGGCCTCTATGGGTTTCAGTGTGCTCTCTGTGTTTCAGTGTGCTGCCTGGGTCTAGGGAGTGTGACATCATCAGGGAGGGCCTTGATAAGGAAGTGGTGTTCTTTCCTTCAGAGCCTTTGCAACGGTGGTGTTTGCTTTAGGTAGGGTGGTGCAGTGTGCACTTCTGACTTTGAGGCAGATGCAGCAACCAAACGTAAAAAAATCTAAATCGTTAAAGTCCCTAACGATTTTAAAATAACGAAAAATGCACCAAAAAAAAAAGTCACACATGCTGAGATCGGTATTGAAACGTACAATGTATCAAAGAATCACAATACACATCGTTAATCGGCCCCCAAATCATGCGCAGAGCAGCCAAGCGTTATGTTAGCTGCTCTGCGCATGCCACAAACAGTCAAAACACAGTCAAATCACAAGCACATGGCTCCCAAATCAAAACAAAAATAAAAAAAAAGGGTCGGGAGGGGGCAAGGGCGCTCATCAGGAGCGTCCTGTACGGACGGCCTTGCCCCCCCCGCTGCTCCCCACTTTTCGCCGCTCCCCCCACCCCGAAAAAGCAAAATTCGAGCAGCCCCTGCCCCCCTCCCTTCCTCACTACTCTCTCACCTCAGCTCCGCCTCCCGACATCCTCCGTCCTATGCCCCGTCCCCTTTTGGGGTCGTCGCCGCCATTCCCCTCCTCCATCGGGCCCCCCTCCCTCTTACCGGGCCCCGTAGGTTACTGACGTCAGACAGGGGCGGGCGCAGCAGGAGAAAGACGCGCCATCGAAGCTGGGCGAAGGCAGGCATCAGGCTTTCTTCTTGCCCGTGCAGCGCCTTCGGACAGAGGAGAGAGGCGCTGCACGGGCCCGGTAAGAGGGAGGGGGGCCCGATGGAGGAGGGGAATGGCGGCGACGACCCCAAAAGGGGGCGGGGCACAGGACGGAGGATGTCGGGAGGCGGAGCTGAGGTGAGAGAGTAGTGAGGAAGGGAGGGGGGCAGGGGCTGCTCGAATTTTGCTTTTTCGGGGTGGGGGGAGCGGCGGAAAGTGGGGAGCAGCGGGGGGGGGGCAAGGCCGTCCGTACAGGACGCTCCTGATGAGCGCCCTTGCCCCCTCCCGATCCTTTTTTTATTTTTATTTATTTATGTTTTTCTGACGTCCTTTGGACCAATCACAGCGCTTTTAGCTCTGCTAATGCGCTGGGATTGGCTCAAAGTTTGTTTATTTTTTCTCTTAATGATTTTTCCTGGCACAGAGCTGTCCTAACGAGTGGTCCAGACCTCTCGTTAGTTTTCCTGCCTTTTTCCTGCGTAAAGGCAATCGGAAAAGGTTAGTGCATGTCGTTTCAATGGGGTTTTCACACTAATTGCTCATCTCCATTCCGTTTTCGTTAGCTGCTGGCTTCCTCGGTAAAAGCCCTTTGATGCATGCAACGGATCAAATTTTCCTCGTTGGAGAGTCATTAAAGGCTCATTTAGCTTTAGTGCATCTGCCTCTTTGTGTCTAGTTTCCCTGCCTGCTTTTGCTAAGGTCCAAGTTAGTGTTAGTGCAGTGTGCACTGGTGTCTGTGTGTTTAGCTTTCCTGCTTTTCCCTTGTGGTTCCCTTGCTTTTCCCTCTTGGTTTTGGAAGCATTGCTGTGTGTAGGGCTTTGGAAGCTCTGTTACTGTTAGAAGTACTTCAGGGTTTGGTGTTGTTAGGAACACTACAGATTTTGCTGTTAGAAGTACTTCTGGTGTTTGTGCTATTGGGAGCATTGCAGTCTTTGCTGTTTGGGTTTTGGTGCTGTAGGAAGCACCTTGTTAGTTGGGTGTCTAGCTTGCTAGAGTAGTGCTTAGGAAGCACCTTGTTAGTTTGGTATCTAGCTTGCCAGAGTAGTGCTTAGGAAGCACATTGTTAGTTTTGTGTCTAGCTTGCTAGAGCAGTGCTTAGGTAGCTTGTTAGTTTTGTGTTTAGCTTGTTAGTGTAGAGCTCTGCTTATAGCTTGGTGCTTAGCAGCACCTGTGTTAGCTTTGTGTTTAGTTCCCTGCTCTGTTAGTTTAGGGCTTAGGAAGTCCCTTTGTTGAGCAGGGCTTAGGAGCTCCTGTTTAGTATAGGGCTTAGGAAGTCCTTTTGTCAGTTTACTGTTAGGAACACTCCTGCTGGTTTAGGGCTTGGGAGCACTTAGATTAGTTTAGGTTTAGGAGTACTTCTGTTTCCAGTCCTGGTTCCTGTGTCATCCGGTATCCAGTAAGTCCTGCCGTCCATTCAAACCCAAGGGCTCAACCCTTGGGGGGGGGGGGGGGGTAGTGGCCAAGCGCAGGTGAAGCTGTACGGACCAGTCCAGTGTGTTCCGGTCTGGTGTGTGTTCCAGTCTGGTGCACTCCAGTCCAGTGTGTTCCGGTCCGGTGTGTGTTCCAGCCCTGTGTCCTCCAGTCCAGGGGATTGCAGTCCAGTGTTCCCGTCCTGTGGCCTCTAGTCCGGGGGATTCCAGTCCGTGTGTTCTGGCTCACTGGGTGGTGCCTGCAGTCCCTGCCGGTGCCGGTGTGCTTGCCCAGCGTTGGTTGGTGGGTTTTGCCTGCTGCTGTCGCTCCTCGTCAGCAGCCCAAGGGCTCACGTTTGCTCCAGAGCCCGGCCCCGCGGGCTCTGAACCTGAGAACCTGACAGATATGTGGTTAACTTTTGTGTTGGTTGCAGATTCCCTTTCTGATGATGGAACGCGAAACTCGGCCAGAGTCAAAGGGAACTATTATTTGAAATCGTGAGAATGGACAGGATGAATGGATAGTGTGTGGAGTATGTGGAGTTTGAACACGAGCACAATTTATCCTCAAGGGAAGTAAACCCCATATGCAATTTTTGAATCACTTTTGATTTAAATGTATGATACTGTTATTTGCATATTTATGAAGGGGGTTATACATTGTTTGTGCCGTGGTTTTCAGCTTATGATTTAGTATATCTCCTTATGTCTATACAACAGTACAGTTGTACCTTTTGACTCTTGAGTAATTCAATATGTAAAGTGCCATGTATACTGAATGTTGTAGAGTACTGGTATAAATTAGTACATATAAACTTGATTTCAATATATATTTATGTATATATGTGCACATAAGGTTGAATATAACTAATTAGAATTGATTACTATCAGAGGAGCCATGGCCGGTTTTGTTGTATGTACATACATGATTTAAGGAGGCGGAACACCTAATGTGCTATGATGGTTCCATCTGTGACACTGCCAACATATTCCCCTTGGGGATATAATGGTTGGAATGGGTACAGACTGAGCACATTAATATTATCACTTTGTGAGGTGCATTTGTAGCTAGTTTGAGCTTATAGTTAATTGGATAAGTTCTGAGATATAGTTTTGGGTAACAGTTTGACTCAGGAAGTTATTTAAGTTTCTTCCAGATACTTATTGAATTAAATTTTAACTGCCAGACCTTTGATCATTCTTCTAACGTTCGGAGATCCCTTCTCATCGTTTCTACTCCCCCCAGGGTATCCACTCTATTGGCTATTTTTGTGTCATCCGCAAAAAGGCACACCTTTCCTTCCAACCCTTCAGCAATATCTCCCACAAATATATTAAACAGAATAGGCCCCAGCACCGACCCCTGAGGAACTCCACTGCTCACCTTCCTTTCCTCCAAGCGGATTCCATTTACCACCACTCTCTGCCACCTGTCGGTTAACCAGTTTCTTATCCAGTTCATAACTTTCAGTCCTAAGTTCAACCCTTTCAGCTTAATCACGAGTCTTCTGTGGGGGACCGTATCAAAGGCTTTGCTGAAGTCCAAGTAGATTACATCTAGCGCACGTCCCTCATCCAGCTCTTTGGTCACCCAGTCAAAAAAGTCAATAAGATTCGTTTGGCAGGATTTTCCTTTGGTAAAGCCATGTTGCCTCGGGTCCTGTAACCCATCGGTTTCTAGAAAGTTAACTATCCTTTCTTTCAGCAGCAACTCCATTATTTTTCCTACCAACAATGTGAGACTTGCTGGTCTGTAGTTTCCCACTTCTTCCCTGTCTCCACTTTTGTGAAGAGGGACCACATCCACTCGTCTCCAATCTTGCGGAACCTTTCCCATCTCTAAAGATCTATTAAATAAATCTTTAAGAGGTCCCGCCAGGACCTCTCTGAGCTCCTTCAGTATCCTGGGATGTATCCCATCCGGCCCATAGATTTGTTCACCTTCATATTCTCCAGCTGTTTATAAACTCTTTCTTCCATAAACGGCGCAGTATCCACTCCATTCCCAGATGTTCCCTCGGCAGCCAACCGTGGTCCTTCTCCAGGATTTTCCTCCGTGAACACCGAAGAGAAATAATTGTTTAGAATGTTCGCTTTATCTTCATTCATTTATTTATTTATTATTGCATTTGTATCCCACATTTTCCCACCTTTTTGCAGGCTCAATATGGCTTACAATGTATCGTTCTTGGTGGATAATAGATTAGAAAAAGACAATTAGTGTTACATAAAGACCGTGAATAACATAATAGAAAGTTAAACAAGCAGATATATGAAAAAAACAGTTCTGATTGTAGGTAAGGTGGAGATGTGTTACATTTACACTTGTTGATCTTTGTGGTATGCCTTATTGAAGAGGTGGATCTTCAGAAATTTACGAAAGTTAGTTAGTTCATAAATAGTTTTTAGGTTGCGCGGAAATGCGTTCCATAACTGTGTACTCACTCTCCACATAGCCATTCTCATTATCTTTCAGTCTCGCAATTCCATTCCTATCTCTTCTTCTTTCTTCAATATATCTGAAAAAAGTCGTCACCTCTCTTTACATCTTTAGCCATTTTTTCTTCCGCTCGCACTTTCGCTAGCCGCATTTCCCTCTTCACTTCTTTCAGTTTAATCCGATAATCTTTTCTGTGATCCTCTCATTGCATTCTTTTGTATTTCTTGAACAAAGCCTCTTTTGCTCTTATTTTTTCAGCTACTTGTTTGGAGAACCATATAGGCTTCCTGCCTCTCTTGTTTTTGTTTACTTTCCTCACAAAAAAATCAGTCGCCATATTTATAGCAAAATTATAGACCGGTGAGCCTGACGTTGGTGCCAGGCAAAATGGTGGAGACTATTATAAAGAACAAAATTACAGAGCATATTCAAAAGCATGGATTAATGAGACAAAGCCAACATGGATTTAGTGACGGGAAATCTTGCCTCATCAATCTATTACATTTCTTTGAAGGGCTGAACAAACATGTGGATAAAGGTAAGCCAATCGATAAAGTACCTCATGAAAGACTCCAGAAGAAACTGGAGATTCATTGGATAGGAGGTAGTGTCCTATTGTGGATTAAAAACTGGTTAATGGATAGAAAACAGAGAGTAGGGTTAAATGGTCAGTATTCTCAATGTAGAAGGGTAGATAGTGGGTTTCCCCAGGGGTCTGTGCTGGGACCGCTGCTTTTTAACATATTTATAAATGACCTAGAGATAGGAGTAACTAGTGAGGTAAGTACATTTGCTGATGACACAAAGTTATTGAAAAGTTGTTAAATCGCAAGAAGATTGTGGAAAATTACAAGAGGACCTTATGAGACTGGGAGACTGGGTGTCTAAAAGGCAGATGACATTTAATGTGAGCAACTGCAAAGTGATGCATGTGGGAAAGAGGAACCCGAATTATAGCTACATAATGCAAGGTTCCACGTTAGGAGTCACAGACCATGAAAGGGATCTCGGTGTCGTTGTTGATGATACGTTGAAACCCTCTGCTCAGTGTGCTGCAGCAGCTAAGAAAGCAAATAGAATGTTAGGTATTATTAGGAAAGGAAACCGCACCTTGAATACTGTGTTCATTTCTGGTCACCGCATATCAAAAAAGATATAGTGGAATTAGAAAAGGTACAGAGAAGGGTGACGAAAATGATAAAGGGGATGGGACGACTTCCCTATGAGGAAAGACTGAAGCAGCTAGGGCTCTTCAGCTTGGAGAAAAGACGGCTGAGGGGAGATATGATTGAGGTCTATAAAATAATGAGTGGAGTTCAAGAGGTAGACATGAATCGTTTGAATACTCTTTCCAAAAATACTAGGACCAGGGGGCATGCGATGAAGCTGCAAAGTAGTAAAATTTAATACGAATTAGAGAAACTTTTTCTTCACTCATTGTATAATTAAACTCTGGAATTTGTTGCCAGAGAATGTGGTAAAGGCAGTTAGCTTAGCAGGGTTTAAAAATGTCTGGACGGCTTCCTAAAGGAAAAGTCCATGGACCATTATTAAATTGACTTTGGGAAAATCCAACGCTATTTCTGGGATAAGCAGCATAAAATGTATTGAACTTTTTTGGGATCTTGCCAGGTATTTGTGACCTGGATTGGCCAATTTTGGAAACAGGATGCTGGGCTTGATGGACCTTTGGTCTGTCCCAGTGTGGAAATACTTATGTACTTATTCTGAAAGTATTTGGGTGGGCAGTGCTGTGAAGAAAAGGTGTGTGCCAGTGTGTTGAATGAGAAAAGTATGTTTTAAGTAAAGGCTTGTCTGTGGAAGTAGAGAATTGTGTGATTTCGTTAAAATGTTTATGTAATGGTATCAGTTTATTATTGAAATATGTAGCATGATATTTTGCTGGATCATATATAACAATATAAAAATACAGCTTTGAGATCAGCTAGCCTGAATTTCATCTCCCCTTCCCCTTTTCCTGGGGACTTCTGATAGCAGGACTAGTTAATTACAAAGACATTTAAGAGACAAAAGGGTACTGTGCTTCAAAGAGAAATAAAACTCTCTCTGCCCTCCCACCTAAAAAGACTGAACAAAAGCATTACTAAGGTGGATACTTGAAGAATCACATAGACATCTCCACCAGCAGACAGCTAGTCTGGAAAAGGCATAACTCCAGCTATTGATAACAAAGACTTTAGAGGGAAAACCATAAACAAGACATTTACTTGTCAAAGGTATACCTGCCCCTCCCATCAGCTATCAGACAAATGGACGCCAGGACATCTGCAGAAAGGAGAGACCTATAATGCAGATCATGTGAACAGACTACAATAACCATAATGCCTTGCAAGTTATCCAGTACAAACCAGGAAGCAGGTGCTGGGACTCTGTGATCATATCCTCCTGCAGCTTGCAAGATATAAAAGCAAAAGCTGTTTCCCCAAGATTGAGATGCTTCCCTTCAACTGCAACACAGATTCTTCTCTTCCTGGGACCTGTAGCCCACCTGCCTGCTATGAGGACCTTTTCTGCAAACATGTGCTTACCTAATGCTGTTCATACTATGTAACAAGGACTTGTAAGTAACATAACTTTTGATCTAGACCTGCTACCTTGCCTTACTTAAGCACAGATTATCTGTAAAGATCTGTAAGTTAACCTACCTGTTACTTTGTTCTATTTTATGCACAAATTCTCTGTTCTAAGATCCTTTTAAAACCTACCTCTCGTGTGCAATTGTATATTAAATCAACCTTTTTGAAGCTAAAAATACGGTCTCTTTGTGTTCTGAGTATATGGTATCTTATATATATATATACTTAATTTATTTAATTTATTGCAATTATCACCTTTTGGTGATTGGTGGAGAAATTAATATCCTAAAACTTATAAATACAGCACCTGCTCTTAAATTATAAACAGTAGCGAGTGCTCTAGAGCTCTTTCCCCCAAAATAAATAATTTCTTGTAACATTTAAGCCTCAGGTGTTTTGGCTTTTTTTTTTTTTTTTTTAATTCTTTATTTATCAATTTAGATATATTAAAACAAGCAAAAATAAACTTGTCAAGTAAATAACATCACTGTTCAACTATATAAGGAAACCAATTAATATTCAAACAATTACAGCATGTTATTAAAGTCCACATTAGTGAGATTCAAAAATTACATCATGGATTCCAAAAGAAAATAATTAAGGAAGCTTTCCTTTATCGGATGCTCATAGAAGATATCTTCTCTTAATATATAGGGTTCTAAGTTAATTACTCCCTTGTCCTTTTGCAGCTAAAAATGAAGAAAGCTGTGCCGGCTCATAAAACACATATTTATTAGATTGATATTTAACTAGGCATTTGCACGGGTACTTTAGAAAAAACGTACCTCCTAACTGAATTACACCAGGCCTCATAAGTAAAAATCTCTGTCTACGTTTTTGAGTCTCCTTAGTCACATCAGGGAAGAGACTAACTTTTAAACCAAGGAAACTCTTATCCTTATTTTGGAAGAAAAGTCTCATCAGCCAGTGTTTATCTGGCGACAAGGCTACTGTGGCAATTAAAGTAGAAGCTTGGACTAATTCAGTATCTGAGGATTCCAATATCAATGAAATATCCAATTCTGACTTTTCTTGAGGCACCTGGCGCTTCAGGGGCAAGTAATATATTTGTGTAAATGGTGGAACCATTTCCTCTGAAGCGCCAAGTGTCTCAGTAATATACTTTCTAAGCATTTCCCTTGGTAAAACTCCAACTTTTTTTGGAAAATTTAAAAAGCGGATATTGTTATTTCTGGTTACATTCTCCAAGAATTCAGTGCGTCTCCTCAAGGAAATTAAATCTTTAATCATAGTCTCTTGGTTTAAATGAACCTCTTTCACTTGTTTTTCCAATTCTTCTTGACGATTCGATATTGTCTCTACCTTGAGTTCAGTCTGTTGAACCTTATGGTCCATATTAGACATTTCTTGAGATAATTGTTTAATTTGTGGACTTAAGGAACTCCCCAAGTCCACAATCAAAGTGTATAGAGTCTCTAATGTAATTTCAGTAGGTTTCTGGGATTTAGGGAATTGTACCTCTGTAACTGCAACAGCGGTCTGTAGTGCTTTATCTCCGGTCACAGCTTCCATCTGGTGCTGGGTGTTAGATGTCATATCTCCCCCTCGAGAGGCACCTAGATCACAAAAAAGGTCCACACTGTCCGCAGTTCGACTCTCCTCCTCGGTCCTGTGGACGACTACACTCTTCGGTGGCGTCCTGCTAGGATCCGGCGTCGACGTGCTCGCTCCCGAGGGTTGCGGGGGAGGTGCCCTATCATCGGGGCTGAGCGATAGCTCCAGTCCAGCGGTCTCCGAAATGGTTCCATTTCCACCCGGTCGACCTAGCGGACCTGCTCCCGGTGTTCCTGATATCTGTGCTCCGCGAAGGTAATTAATCATTGTGGATTGTAAAGAAAGATTTTGCCGTGGAGGGGCAGCAGCGGAGGACAAGCGGCCCCTTCTCTTTGGCATTTTTCTTTCTCGGAGCTTTGCTGAGCGTCCGAACTAGTCAGCGAGGTGTTTTGGCTTTAAGCTGCATGTGTTTGTGCTGTGGAAAATGAGTTAATGGTATATTTGACATATAGTAGAGACATGTTAACAGTAAATGAGAGTTTTGTGTGAAGAGCTGAGCTGATGTTCTGAAGGGTGACAGACAGTATAAGTTTAAGTGATAGTTGTGTGGAATCATAAACTGGGGTTGGTTGGTGTAGGCAGGGTTCCTAATTATTCTATTGATTTTTGGGGAAACCTAGATAGGAAAAAATAACTGCATCATTAAAAAGTAATTCTTAAACGTCTATTCACAGATTAGGATTAATTGTTTGGAGTTTTTTAAGGTAGGGAGAAGGTACCAGAAGAAGACTGGACCTGTGGTGCTGAAGAGTTTTGAAGACAGCGAACGTATCCTACTATAAAGAATTGGACTGGGACTAAATAATGAGGTATTTGGGTCTGTAGAGAGGGGAGAGAAAGGGAGAGGAAAAGACATATTTATTTATTGCATTTGTATCCCACATTTTCCCACCTATTTGCAGGCTCAATGTGGCTTACATAGCACTGTGCTGGCGATTGCCAGTTTCGGTATGACAAGTACATAGTGATATTATGGTAGAGATAATGTGTGACAGAACATTATGGAATAGGAAAGGAGAAGAGTTATGTTATGTCCATTTCGAGTGGTAGATTCGTTGTGTTGCAGGGTTTAGGCATTTAAGTTGGATCATTCAGATATGGACTTTTCATCTAGGTATTTGACCAAACCTTTTTTTTTTAACACAGCTACATAAATAATAAAAATGAATTTATTAAAAAAATGTATAGTCTGCGATAGCCTGTTCTAGGCCGGTAACAATAAAATATACATGATTTAAATATCAAAGACCAACAAATATCTGTTTGTGAACCTGCTCCAAAGGTCCTGTATGTTCTGAAAGACAAGAAGTGACTACAGTCAAGTTCTTGATGAAAGATAAGTTAGCCAAACAAATTAAAAAGAAGGATGTAAAAATTTAATTCCTAAACTATGTACTTATCTGAAAGTTGTGACAAGGTCTTTTGGTCTCAAGCCCTGTAATAAGAAAAATAGAAATACTATTCTTTTTGACATTCTGAAATGGTTTAACAATTTAATCTTTATTTTTTCATGAGGGAAATAAATGTTACCTATTATAATGTTTAATTCCATGGTGGGTGTCAAATTTGTCCAGGAACCCTTACCCTTTGGTCTCGACTCCTTAACATCAATTGCTGTTATTTCATGTAATACCAGATGCTGCTACCAGGGGGTTACAATATAGTGCAAGTGAGATCAGCTTCAGGGTGCAGTAGGCTTACGGGGGGTCACATGATAAGATGACTTCAGGCAGGGAAACCGCTCGTGGGGAACAGAAACAGCATCCAAGAACACCAGTACAGGGCAGGTGTGTGTCCAGCTTATTTTAGAAGATCATCGCCGGCCATCTTCCGACACAAATCGGGAGATGGCCGGCGATCTCCTGAACCCGGCCAAATCGATATAATCAAAAGCCGATTTTGACCGGCGCCAACTGCTTTCCGTCGCAGAGCCAGCCAAAGTTAAAGTGGGTGTTTTCGCAGGGTATGGGAGGCGGGACAGGGGTGTTGTTAAGGCATGGCCGCCTTCAGCCGATAATGGAAAAAAGAAGGCCGGCTCTGAGGAGCATTTCACCGGCTTTACTTGGTCCATTTATTTTTATGACCAAGCCTCTAAAAAGTGCCCCAATTGACCAGATGACCACCGGAAGGAATAGGGGATGACCTCCCCTTACTCCCCCAGTGGGCACCAATCCCCTCCCACCCAAAAAAATAATTTTTCCAGCCTCTATGCTAGCCTCAAATGTCATACCCAGCTCCCTGACAGCAGTATGCAGGTCCCTGGAGCAGTATTTAGTGGGTGCAGGGCACTTCAGGCAGGTGGACCCAGCCTCATCCCCCCCCCCCCCCCCCTACCTGTTACACTTGTGGTGGTAAATGTTAAGCCCTCCAATGTAAATGTTAAGCCCCCTTTATTTTTAGAAGTGCCCCCTAGGGTGCCCGGTTGGTTTCCTGGCATGTGAGGGGGACCAGTGCACTACAAATGCTGGCTCCTCCCATGACCAAATGCCTTGAATTTGGCAGGGTTTGAGATCGCCGGCATTAGTTTCCATTGTCAGCGAAAACCGATGCCGGCAATCTCAAACCCAGCCATCTCTGATATTTGGCCGGCCCCAACCGTATTATTGAAAGATGGCCAGACATCTTTTTTGATAATATGGTTTGGGACTGCTCTTTGTGGCGCCAGCCAAATAGATGGCCGGACCGTTCGATTATGCCCCTCTGTGTGTGTGTGTGTGTGGGGGGGGTGTGATAAGATGGATGTTCCTGTTTTATAATTGCTTTATAAAGGTACACCACATTGTTCCTGTGTTATAATCATTTTATAAAGAAACACCACATGTTTTATGTTAAGATTTCTTCCTAGAACTTGAATTTACTCAGGACTGCATGACTGTGGCACTGTATCAGAAATATGATGAACACCGCCAGGTTGTGGCCTATGCCAGCAAGCCTTGTCAGAAGTATAAAGGAAATATACTGATTGTCAAAAAGCCCTAATATCCACTGTATGGGCCTTATAACACTGCCACAGATTCCACAGTTCTATCCAGGGAGAGAAGTAGATTGTGGAAACTAGCCATCAGTTAATAAGCTTTCTTGGTAATTAACATATTAAATCTGTTCGGATAACAAACAGCCATATCATCTCCTGGATGCTAGCCCTGCAGGGTTAGCCCATGGAAGTAAGGTATGCCCAGAAGTGCAAGAATGCAGCAGGACAAGGCTTAGCTGAGTTTAATGATTGCACCTTAGGTAATTCCAAGACTGAGGATGCTGCCATGGGTGCAGACTTTGATGTTGAACCCAGCAAGCCTTGCTGTCATTACCTTTATGACAAAAGGCTAGGAAATCTTTATCCTATCGGAAAGAAACCCATCACGAAGCAATCACAGAGATTGGAGTAATATGTGAAAAGGTGCACCCCCATGAGCACCTGAAATTTCATTTAGGACATGACCAATCAACATGGAGAAATTGTAGCTGCCATAGCAGCAGTTCAGTCTGCATCAAGAAAGGAATCAAGACCATAGCCATTTTGCACTGACTCCAATTATCCAACAAAGTTTCATGACACACCTTAAGACATGGAAAGCTAATGGCATGTTGAATTCAAAAGGAAAACCCGTCATGCATGGGGATCTAATATTGACTTTGGATTGTTTAGTTCAAGACAACATAATATCCACAAACCAAGGGAATCAAAGTCAATCACGTAAATAATACAATAACGTGCATACACAGTGTAATGATTTATGTTCAATAATTTTTATTGATGAATCTTCATACAAAACGTAACCCAAAGTTTCCAAATACAACCATCAAAATCTCACAACAGGGTATTTATTTATTTATTTTATTGCACTTGTATCCCACATTTTCCCACCTATTTGCAGGCTCAATGTGGCTTACAAAGACCTGTTATGGCAGGGCCGTGCCTAGGGTCTCTGGCGCCCCCCTACAGACTATCAGTTGGCGCCCCCCCCCCCGGTGAAAATGATCACGCCCCCCCCCCCCCCCCGGTGAAAATGATCGCTCACCACTTGCTACACTGACAGGAATTGTCAGCAATATTCTTAGAAACAAATTGCTATACATTGCAAAATAAGATAGCAGATGTAAATTCTCAAAGTAGACATATTCCAAACGCTAAAATGAAAATAAAATGATTTTTTTCTACCTTTGTTGTCTGGTGACTTTCTTTTTCTGATCATGCTGGCCCAGTATCTGAGTCTGCTGCTATCTGTCCTTTTAACTCCATTTCCAGGGCTTCCTTTCCATTTATTTCTTTACTTTCCTCCTTTCTTCATTTCTTGCTCTATATCCATTTCCAGCAATTTCTTCTCTCTCCCTGGGTCCTGTCCTCCCATCCATGTCCATCCTTGTCCCTCTCTGCCCTTCCCTCCTCCATCCATAGCCAGCAATCCTCCTCTCTCCCCTCCTCTCCATTTCCAGCAATTTGTCCTCTCCCTGGGCCCCCATGTCTATCCTTGTCCCTCTCTGCCCTTCCCTCCTCCATCCATAGCCAGCAATCCTCCTCTCTCCCCTCCCCTCCATTTCCAGCAAATTGTCCTCTCCCTGGGCCCCCATGTCCATCCTTGTCCCTCTCTGCCCTTCCCTCCTCCATCCATAGCCAGCAATCCTCCTCTCTCTCCCCTCTCCTCCATTTCCAGCAAATTGTCCTCTCCCTGGGCCCCCATGTCCATCCTTGTCCCTCTCTGCCCTTCCCTGCTGCATCCATAGCTAGCAATCCTCCTCTCTCTCCTCCCCTTCCAGCAATTTGTCCTCTCCCTGGGCCCTGCTGCTGCCCTCCCATCCATGCCTGTCTCTCTGCCCTCCCATCCATGCCTCTCTGCATAGGCGGTCGGTGGCCCAACTGTTTGGGGAGGCTAAAAGGGGCGGGGTTAGGGGTGGGGCCAGGGGTGGAGCTTAAATCCATAATTGTCTGATAACACACAAAAAAAAATAAATAAAAATAAAAGTCACAATTAATACCTTTTTTTAAATTTAGATATTAGATATGTATCATATGTCAAAGAATAAAGTGGTTGCTCAAAGCATTTTCTAAGCACAATCGCTCAACTGTAAAACACTATGCACAACTTTGTGCAAAAACACACTCAGAACCTTACTGTACCATAAATATTACACTGGGCAGAACCTAATACACCAATATACCACCCATACGGAAAATGCAGACCGTCAATCTCTTCGACAAAATATATCATAAAGAACAACTCGCGTAACTCTACATTCTTAAGATATCCATGAATGTTCTTTAATGTCTTTTGCCTCACATCATGTATTTAATGTCTTTTGCTTAACACTATCATGTATTTCACCACTATGTACGCAAAACCAATTGTACATTCTTTTCCATTTCCAGTATTATGTATTTCACCATCATGTACCCAAAACGTCTGTAAAACCAAATGTACCTTCTTTTCTTTCCCAGCATCCACGATGAATTGTAAGCCACATTGAGCCTGCAAAAAGGTGGGATAATGTGGGATACAAATGTAATAAATATAATATAAATATATACAATTCTCATGTACAGCCACAAAACACCCTAATTCATGTTTAATGTGGGATAAAATGCCATAAGTAAATAAATAAATATAAACTTTTAATGTTGAGCACCTGATTCTCAAAGTGGACATATTCCAAACACTATAATGAAAATAAAATATTTTCTACCTTTGTTGTCTGGTGACTTTTTCTGATCATGCTGGCCCAGTATCCGATTCTTATACCGGGCGCCTATGAACAGCATTTAGATTAGATCTATTGAGATTTCACATTCTCTGTGAACTCTATTTCATAAAAGTTTAAAACAGACTTGCCTTATTTGTAATCTTATTGATTCTCTTCATTTAAAAAACAATTTTAGATTTCTTCCTTCTTACCTCTGGGGAAACCACAGATATATGTTAATTACTGCACTGGAAGGAAGCTAAATATGGTTAGTTTTTTTTTTTTTTTTTTTCCCACAAACCCCTGCCCTGAGTTAAAGAGTCTATCCAGGGGCACAGCTATGTTTGACAAGCCCAGCAAAAATCCTGTGGCCACCAGCTAGTAGAGCTACCTGATGCTGGACCCACAGTTCAAAAGTTTTGTCAAAATATCTGAGGCAACAGTATTTGGAGGTGGTAAGTTCGACACACATGGCACTCACCTCCAGCAGTGCAGCCACGTTGCCTCCTGATTCTAGTTTTTAACCCTCCCCAAAGCAGCCAGAAAGTAACTAAATGTGTTTAAGTGCTTAAGCTTGTGCTGTTGGTCATGGGGCTGAAGTCTCACGGTGCCCCAACATACACAAGCCCCTACTCCCACATCTCACCAACAGGTAGACACCCCCTACACACCGCTACTGTCTTAGGTGCTCCCAACACGTGCCACCTGCATCCTCCCTGTCCAACACACCAAAACTTTTGCCCTGCACATGTCAGCAGGAACAGGCTGCTTCAGCCAATCCCAGGGGCCTTCCTTCAGCGTGTTCCGCCCCTGAGGGCTGAAGGAAGGTTCCTGGGATTGGCTGAAGCAGCCTGTTCCTGCTGACGTGTAAATTTTTTTTTTAAGCAGTGCTAAGCGGTTCGCGAATCGCGTGAAGGGGGGGGGGGGGGGACGACGGCAACGAAGAGGAGAAACAAGAGAAGTGCTGCGTGTGCCGGTAAGCTGCCCAAAGGCACAGGGGACGCCGTTGACACTGCCAGGTGGGGACCGGAGCCGGTTTTAAAGGTCATGGTTGGGCTGGGGAGGCTTAGCCTCCCCAAGCCTCTTATACGGGGCGCCTATGCCTCTCTGCTCTTTCCTCCGCGCCCTGGGGCCTTTAAATCTTTTACTTCCGGTCGCAGCAGCGTCAGTGAAAGTGGAGTGCTGCCGACGTCTCCCTTCCCTTCGCGCTCTTGGGGACACTGAGGGAACCAATGAGTGCAAGGGAAGGGAGACGTCGGCAGCGCTTTCACTGACGCTGCTGCGACCAGGTAAAAGATTTAAAGGCCTCGGCAGCGCGGGGCGAGAGTAAGCTCCGCGGCGGCGCCCTCCAGAGGTGGGCGCCCCCCTGCGGCGCTTACCCCGCTTACCGCATCGGCACGGCCCTGTGTTATGGCATCGCCATTTCAGGGTACAAAAGATACAATTGGTGTTACAAAGATAGCAAGGATAGCAAGGTGATGTGGAGGGGCATAATCGAACGCAAACGCCTATCTCCATGGGCGTTTATCTCCGAGAACGGGTCCATGAAGGGGCAGGCTGAACCGTATTTTCGAAAAAATGGACGTTTTTGAGCTGGGCGTTTGTTTTTTTTAGCGATAATGGAAACTAAAAACGCCCAGCTCAAAAACGTCCTAATCCGAGCCATTTGGTCGTGGGAGGGGCCAGGATTGGTAGTACACTGGCCCCCCTGATATGCCAGGACACCAACTGGGCACCCTAGGTCAGTGCGGTGGACTTCAGAAAAAGTTCCCACATGCATAGCTCCCTTACCACGAGTGCTGAGCTCCCAACCCCCCTCCCCCAAAACCCACTACCCACAAATGTATAACACTACCATAGCTCTTAGGGTTGAAGGGGGCACCTACATGTGGGTACAGTGGGTTTTGGAGGCCTCCCATTTACCAGCACAAGTGTTGCAGGTGGGGAGGGGATGGGCCTGGGTCCGCCTGCCTAAAGTGCACTGCGGTACCCACTAAAAGTGCTCCAGGGACCTGCATACACGGCGGCCTCTAGGACTTGTTGCTGCTGTATAACATTGGCACACCAGTTGATACCTGAAGACTAATCTCTCCAAAAACGTCCTTTATTGGAATAAGCACGTTTATGAGTTAACTGTAACTGCAGAGGTTGTACCCCACTGGCAACGAGTCTCCCTGGTACTGAAATTAGCAGTAGGTCAGAGCTGGCAGAATGCTGTACAATGCCCTCTTTCAGCCACATTCAAGGTAAGAACTAAGTTCTCTAACGTGGCTAACACAGGAAAGGGAACTAAAACTGGCTTACAAAAATGGCCACTACTGCATGGACTACAACAGGAAACACAACAGGGCAAACTCTGACCCAGAAGGCAGGGGGAAAAGCACCATGGGAGAAGAGCCTACCAACTACCAACATCGTGAGACTGTAACACAAGCTAATGAAATCACGGAGCCCAATACCCTACACCCACCACAATGCAATGCTGATGTGACCCTGTAGTGCACCCGAGAGCCACATCTGACCCAGGGAAAGGCTGTGAGAGGATCGAACACATTCTGCTGTCATGGAGGTGGGTACGGCATTTGAGGCTGGCATACAGGCTGGGAAAAAAGTTTTTAAAGTGGGTTTTTTTTAAATGGGAGGGGGTTAGTGACCACTGGGGGAGTCCGGGGACGTCATCCCCAATTCCATCCAGTGGTCATCTGGGCAGTTGGGGCACTTTTTTGGGACTTGTTCGTGAAAAAAACGGGTCCAAAAAAGTGACCCAAAATCGATTATCAGCTACAAATGCCCATCTCTCCTCAGCAGATAACCACACCCAAGTCCCACCTCCGACACGCCTCTGACACGTCCCCGTCAACTTTATTCATTTCTGCGACGGAGTGCAGTTGGAAACGCCCAAAATCGGCTTCCGATTATACCGATTTGGGCACCTTTGCAAGAAAAACGCCCATCTCCCGATTTGGGTCAAAATATAAGCGTTTTTCTCTTTCGATTATAAGCTGGATAATTAAGCAGTTATAACAGAAGACAGTCAGAATAAGGGAGGAGTGGTGGAGTGTTGTAGCTAATTATGGTATAATTATCCAGCTTCAAACTTTATCAAACATTTTATAATTTCCCCCCCACCCCACCGCATTTATTCCCCAACCAAAGGAGTTCCCTTCCCCCCAACCCCTCCCTCCACCCCTTTCCCTTCCCCTCTACATGAGATTCCACTATGGTAAGTGTTACGCTCTTCTTACTAACATATCATTCGCAGTACCACCAGCGCTACCTCTTATTGACGTAGTCCAAAAACCCAAAGGAGATAATTAAAAAAAAAAAAACTAAGGGAAAGTCAGAGTCTATTCAGCAGAAAACTACGAGTTCTAGGTGATAACGATTGTATGTATAATTCCCAAATTCCCAGGAAAGCTTTCCTTCTCTTTGGGGAGGATCCCACCACCCTTCATTCCTGCAGCAGCAACTCATATAGACGATTTCTCCAATGCCAATAATCCGGTGGCTCTGTATCAATCCAACTATTCAGGATAAGTTTCTTCCCTACAATGCTGGCCTTGCGTACAAACTGCTGAGCCCCTTTATGTTGAAGTGCAAACATTTCATATTGATCAAGCAAGACCCTCAGGGGAGAAAACTGAATCTTATGTTTCACCACCATTTCCAAGTACTGAGCTATTTGCCCCCCAAAAAGCTTTTATCTTGTGACATTCCCAAAGAGAGTGAAACAACGTGCCCTCCCCCTGCTGACACTTGGAGCACCATGGGTCCTGGACCCCTCCCATGCAAAACACCTGAGGCTTGGCCATCTATGCCCTGTATAAAATTCTATACTGACATTCTCTCAAATGCAGTGGAGGAGTGGCCTAGTGGTTAGGGTGGTGGACTTTGGTCCTGGGGAACTGAGGAACTGAGTTCGATTCCCGGCACGGGCAGCTCCTTGTGACTCTGGGCAAGTCACTTAACCCTCCATTGCCTGCCGCATTGAGCCTGCCATGAGTGGGAAAGCGCGGGGTACAAATGTAACAAAAATAAAAATAAAATTAGCGTTCCCTGACAAAGAGGGTATTCGCGAAACCAGCCTCCGGAGATTAATTTGTAAGTTAGGCTGTTTCAAGTCTTGAGCCCACCTCAACTGGATATTCCCCACCTCGTTCCCGCTCCCCAGTTCCCACAAAGCCTTCTTTAGTCCTGAGACTGTTAGCCGCTCCATAAAATTCTCTAACTCTACGGCCGTGCCCACCTCCCAGCTTCCCGGGATCTAGGGAATGAACATAATGAGCCAGCTGACCGTATGTGAATGAATGGCTATAATCTATGCCCACCCCCAGGGCACCCAAGCCTAATAGCTGTCCCCGGGAATCAAGAACATGTTCTAACCTCGTAATGCCCAGCTCCACCCATCTAAGAAACACTTTATTCTCTCACCCTGGCACAAATTGGGGATTACCCTGTAATGGTAAAAGATCTGAGGTCTCCACCGCTAGCCCCAACCCTTATTTAAATCTCTCCAGATCTCTCTAATGGGTCTTAGCAACACACTACCGCCCACAAGACCAGGCAAGGCATTCCCTGGGCACTGCAGCGGGTAATATATAGTGTAATGATTTAAAATTGAAATTAAACACTTAAGACCTCAGAAATATAACTCACCCATGCAGCTTACCAGAAATCTGGTAGCTAAAGAGGGTGGACAAGTTTCTTCATTCATTGGTTCCTTCACACTGCAAAACAAAGCCCTTAACCAACATTACCTTCACAAAAAGCAGTGTGGAAGAGCAAATAAACTTGAATGAATGTATTGTGAAAAAGCACTAGCAATAATCTTTTTTACACACATAGAATATTAAAATGCAGCAATAGTCCTTCAAAATTAGTTCTTCACTACAGATCAAAATGAAAAAAATTTGAAACATACTTATCTTTATGCCGCCGGGTAAGACACATTCTCACCTGGCAGCTCCACAATCACAGTGCCTTGGAAATCCAAATGTTTCTTAATATTGCCTCACTGAGCTTTAAACAATCTTCACGCATTCTATTGTGGTCTCATGTACAACATCCCATGATAAACTCTGGGCTGGACACAGAGTTGATAAGGTTACCTATGAAACCTTGAAACAAGTGGTCTATTGGCCCCACATGCAGCAGAATATAACAACTTATATTAGAGGCTAACTTGTTGTAGGCTTCATTCCTCAGCAACATCCCACATGGCCCCTCTGAGAGACAAGAGCATTACTATGCCCTGGTCGGATATTCAGTTTGACTGGATAGGTCTTGAAGTTCGATCCTCCTATAGAAAACAGTACATGCTCATAGTAGTTTATATATTTACCAAATGTCTCGACTGTTTACCTGCTCCCAACTGTACAGCATAAACTATGGCCACCCTCCTGATAAATCATGTATTCATCAGGTGGGGTTTGCTAATGTGGGTAAGGTTGGATCAAGGTCATACTGCATGTTTGGAAAATGTGTGTGGAGAACATGAACGGGCTAATAAGATTATTGTCAATATTTTGAATAAGTATGTAAGTACCACAACTTTTACCCACCTGGCGTTGTCCCTACTTAGTAGTGGATAAAGCATTACTTGTCATTTATCAAATAAATGTTACCAAGGCAAGCAAGGATGGTGATATCCTTAAATGGGTTCACATTAACCATCAAAATCCCATACAGTGAAGAATGACTAGTCCAGGGGGAAAAAAGATCTCATACACCTGTGGCAATCAATAATCATTTCTTATGCACACAGTGCAAAAAGTAATCATAGATCAAAACCCCCAAAAAACATATTTTTCAGTGTTTTTTTTCTTTTTGCACTATAAAATTGATTATATATATATATATATATACTAGTAAAAAATGCCCGTTTCTGACACATATGAAACGGGCGCTAGCAAGGTTTTCCTCTTAATGTGTATGTTTTGGAGAGTGTATGTGAGAGTGACTGTGTGTGATAGAGAGAGTGAAAGTGTGAGTGTGTGTGTGTGAGAGAGAGAGTGAGTCTGGGTGTGAGCGTGTCTGTGAGAGAGTGTGTGTGTGAGAATGAGAGTGTGTGCAATTGCGTATGGGAGACACAGTGTGATAGAGAGAGAGAGAGTGTGTTTCACACAGATACAGTGTGTGCGTGAATGAGAGTGTGTGTGAGGCACAGATTGTCTGTGAGACTGAGTGTATGAGACCAAGCGAGTATGTAAGTGACTGTGTGACACATAGAGAGTGAATGTGATACAATGTGAGACATAGAGTGTATGAGAGTGAGAGACAGAAACACATTGTCTGTGAGAGAGAGAGTGTGTGTGTGTGTGACAGAGATACCTCCCTCCCTCCCTCTCTCTCTATGGTGTCAGGCCCCCCTCTTTCTCTGGTGTCTGAGATTGCTGCCACTGCACCTAAGCAATTGGTGTGCTGGAGGAGAGGAAGAGAGAGAGAGAGAGAGTGTGTGTGTGGGGTGGGGGGGATGTGTTGGAGGGGTTCAGCTTGGAAGAAGAGGGGTGTGGGGGATTCTGGATGCGCTGCCAGATGAAAGTAAGTGAGTGTGTGTGTGTGTGTGTGTGTGGGGGGGGGGGGGGGGGGTTCAGGAAGCAATGGCAGATGACACAGTGAGGGAGTGTGTGGGGGGGGGGCAGGGGGTACAGGAAGCGCTGCCAGATGAGAGAGTGAGTGTGTGTGTATGGGGTTTCATGAAGCGCTCCCATCCTTGAACCCCCTCCCCACCTCAGTCCCCTTCTCTCATTCAAGAACCCCCTCCCCAGTCTCTGCCATCCAAAAACCCCAGTCCCCTCCCCACCCGTCCCCTTCTCCAATCCGAGAACCCCCTCCCCAGTCTCTCCCATCCAAAAACCCCAGTGCCCTTCCCACCCGTCCCCTTCAAGCATCCAAGAACCCCCTCCCCCATCCTTGAACCCCCCTCCCCACCTCAGTCTCCTTCTCCCATTCAAGAACCCCCTCCCCAGTCTCTCCCATCCAAAAACCCCAGTCCCCTCCCCACTCGTCCTCTTCAAGTATCCAAGAACCCCCTCCCCACCTCAGTCCCCTTCTCCCATCCAAGAACCCCAGTCCCCTCCCCACCCGTCCCCTTCAACTATCCAAGAACCCCCTCCCCACCCCCTTCTGCTTCTCCCATCCATGAACCCCTCCCACCTCAGTCTCCTTCCCATTTGAGAACCCCCCCCCCACCTGAGAGCCCCACACCCTTCTCCCATCTGAGTCCCTCCCCACCTACCAGCTCCATTCTCCTGCCGCCTAGGCCCACCACCCTCACTGCCTTAAAAAAAAAACAATTTGAAGCGCTGGAATAACAGGCAGCAGCGCCTCGCGTCTGCCCTTCTACTACAAATCTCTTCGACGACGTCATTGGGCCTTCCCACATTGAGTCCCACCCGCCCTCGCGGTAATTGGAAGTTACCTGAGAGGAGGGCGGGACTCAATGTGGGAAGGCCCAATGACGTCGTCGAAGAGATTTGTAGTAGAAGGGCAGACGCGAGGCGCTGCTGCCTGTTATTCCAGCGCTTCAAATTGGGTTTTAAAGGCAGGACAGCGCCGGGAGCGGACTCGCAGCACCCCCCACCCGCTGACATCTGGGGCGGAGCGCCCCCACCACGTCGCCGTCGCGCGTTGCTGAACTTGGGAGGGAGGGAGAGTGGTGCTCGGGCGGTCGGGGCGGGGCTACCTGAGGCGCGCGGCGCGGTTGGTAGCCAGCGTTTCCTTGGCAGGGGGAGGAGTAGGGAAACACGCTCCGCGTGTTTCCCTACTCCTCCCCCTTCCTTGATGCGGTCCCTGGTTTCATTTTTCTGTTGGTTTTCCGCCCTCGACGTCATGACGTTTGACGCGAGGGCGGGGCAGCAAGTCGTTCAGTGGCTTCACCACCACGAACTTACGAACCGTTCTGGGAGTCTGAGTGACTTCAGAATGTTGTCCTCAGAACGTTGAGGGTGCCTTTTATTATATTAGATATATATACATGTAATACATTATTCAGACATGAAATGTGCACTGCCCCACACTGGTTCAATGTGCAGTGCTGTTCAACAACGCACTTGAATTAGAAAATGAAAAACTTATCTTAGAAGCGCTGCCCAGTTCATGTGAAGAGTGGTTACACCCAGCTTATAGATTTGACATGTGTGTGGTCCCAACAGTCCCGTTTTGCTCCGCTTCCTCAGGAAACCACACCGATGACTATTTCGATTCTGAAAACAAAAAACCAATGCTTTTTGGGATTAATTAACCCCAGTAGCGCTTAGTAGAGTTTTAAATTCATGAGTGGTATGTCATGGAAACCCGTGGGTGGTAAGGGGAGGGAAGGAGGGGTAGGGACGGGGAGGTTAGGGGTGGATGGCTGCGGGCATAGTTGGTTTAAGTGAGAAGGTTAGGCACTAGGGCTGTTGTCATGTAGTGGATACTTGATTGGCCTTTAGTCACTCCATGCCGTACTGGATTTGTGGGCCAGCAGCAGCGGTAGCCGGAGGTGGTGTGTGGAGGCTACTTGTGCAACACTTGCAGTGGACATCATGGACCCGGCCTCCAGGAGATGTTGCGGAGGCTGTGAGGTATCTTTTTGCTCAGCTGCCTATGCCTGGACTGTGAGTCGGGTGGAATTTGGATCCACTATCGGAGTGCCCGACATATGGCTCTTTGACCGCAAGGCATTGGAAGCAGCCCGAAGGGCCATACAAAGACCCTGATTTTTACACAGGTACATGGTTTTGATAGAGATGCTGGGTGTCCATGGGGGGTCATAAGAGTACAGGCTCCCGGCGGATTTTTTGAGCCACGGTATGTTATTATATGTGTTTCTGCATTGAAGGGAGGCTGAGTAATGTACGGCTGGGAGTATTAAGCCACGATAAGCTCTAGTGTGGAGGATGGGTAGGGGTAGGGTAAGGGGTGGAAGGGGGAACATTTGGGGGAAAATGGTTTTGATGGTTTTGACTGTTTTGAATTTGGAAATTTTAGGTTGTATTGTACTTATGATACCTGGTAGTGTATTGAATTTACTAACATGCACCATCAATAAAAACGATTGAAATAAAGATGACACAAACCATGAACTGAAAAAAATCATGCCAAAAAAGACAAAAAGAAACTGTAGTCATGTTGCTAACTTCAGCTCGCTGGAGGGTAGACTTTCCATTGCCCCACTTCTGGCAAACGGCCGGGCAGGGCGGACGGCTATCTATAGAACCATCCATTTGACTCATACCCAATCAAAAATCACCACATCATCCTCAGCTGATGATGGGACGACCAATCCCCATTCAACAGGAAAAATACAGTGCCAAACGTCAAAAATAAAAATCAAACTGAACAATTGAACAAAAGAAAAAAATGCAGAAATGAAAAAATGAAAAGACTAATGAACTACAAGAATGCTGCCCAATGCATAGTGGAATTTAATCTAAGAGGTTCCAAAGATTGTAGGTGATAGATCCAGCACTGTTCAATTTGCAAAAGCCTCTTGCTGCGATCTCCCCCACGTATGTGGTCAACGACACTGTCAATCACCCAGCACTTTAGCATATCGAACCTGTGCTGCAGTTCTTTGCAGTGGGATACCAAAGGTGCCCCCAAGCTTTTGGTTAGATACACACAAGCCTTATGTTCACTCAAACGTACACTTAGAGGGGCATAATCGAAAGGGACATCCAAGTTTGATGAGGACGTCCTCGCAGAACGTCCCCATCCAGGGGCGGGGAAACCCATATTTTAAAATCAAGATGGACGTCCATTTTTTGTTTCGATAATACGGTCGGGGACACCCAAACCCTGAAATTTGGTCATCCCTAGACTTGGTTTCTGATTTTCGGCCATAATGGAAACCAAGGATGTCTATCTCAGAAACGACCAAATGCAAGCCATTTGGTCGTGGGAGGAGTCAGAATTTGTAGTGCACTGGTCCCCCTGACATGCTACGGGGCATTGCAGTGGACTTCATAAATTGCTCCCAGGTACATAGCTCCCTTACCTTGTGTACTGAGCCCCCTAAAACCCACTACCCCCAACTATACACCACTACCTAGATAGGATTTTAGATAGTGCTGGGGAGGAGTTGGCTGTCTTGGTACATATGGGTACCAATGACATAAGAAAATGTGGGAGAGAGGTTCTGGAAGCCAAATTTAGGCTCTTAGGTAGAAAGCTCAAATCCAGATCCTCTAGGGTAGCATTTTCTGAAATGCTACATGTTCCACGCACAGGGCCAAAGAGCAGTGGCGTACCTAGGGTAGTTGACACCCGGGGCCGGTCATTTTTTAACACCCCCCCCCCCCCCCAAAAAAAAATCCAGTACTAGGCATGCCGAGAATACAAAACACTCAGGACCTTTAGAGCAACTCTACCATACCATAAGCAGTCATTTCTACGAGTCACACAAGGAAAAGGAAAGCATCTTAAACACTACAGTGAGCACTAGAACATCAATTCACCTATTGTAAAATGAAACCAGACAGAATAGTACAGATCGTAGATCCTGCACAGTCAATGCCAACTGAAAGCCATGTCTTTTTCACAAACACAGATACACCCTAATCCACTATAGGATAAGTAATCATAAACTTTCTATATAGACAAAAATTAAACTGAACCCCCAATGCCAGACTCTGCATACAATGCAACACCACAGAAACAGAAACTGTCCCCTAGTACTGTGCAAAATATAAAGACAGCAGATGTAAATTTGAAAAAAACTAACAAGTACCAATCACCACTTTACAAATTAACAAATAGAAATAAAACAAATATAGAAAGTAAAATAATACCATTTTATTGGACTAATACATTTAGCTTTCAGAGGCCAAAACCTCCGTCCTCGGGTCAGTACAGTATAGTGCTGTTACAGTATCCTATCCTGACCTGAGGAAGGGGGTTTTGTTCTCTGAAAGTTAGTCAAAATGTATTAAAATTAGTCCAATAAAAAGATTACCTTGTTTACATGTTCTATTATAAACATTTATTAACACAGCTACAATACTACTTTATCCTAAAGCAAAAAACAAAAATATATATTTTATTTACAGTTTGTTGTCTCTGGTTTCTGCTTTCCTCATCTTCTTTTCACCATCTTCCTTCCAACCAGCATCTGTCTTCGTTCTCTGCCATCCAGTGTCAGACCTCTCTCCCTGCTCCTTCCATCCACATCTGCCCTCTATCTCTGCCCCTTCCATTCACTGTCTGCCCTTTCCCTTCCATCCACTCCACTGTCTGCCCTTTCTCTCTGCCCCTTCAATCCACCATTTGCCCTCCCTCTCCCATCCATCCAGGGTCTGCCCTCCCTCTCGCTCCTTCCATCTAGGATCTGTCCCCTCTCTCTCTGCCCCTTTTTTCAGCCCCCAGTTCCAGCCCCCTTCTCCCCTCTGAACACCCCCACCCCAGTCCCCTTCTCCCCTCCCCTTCTCCTGTCTGAGACCCCCACCCCAGTCCCCTTCTCCCCTCCCCGTCTCCCATCTGAGATCCCCAACCAAGTCCCCTTCTCCCCTCCCCCTCCCCCGTCTGAGATCCCCACCCGTCCCCTTCTCCCCTCCGCCTGGCCAGGATGAACAGACAGATGCAGAAATGTTAAAGGAAATTAGGGACGCAAACAAACTGGCAACACAATAATAATTGGTGATTTCAATTACCCTGATATTGACTGGGTAAATGTAACATCAGGACATGCTAGGGAGGTAAAATTCCTTGCTGAAATCAAAGACAGCTTTATGGAGCAGCTGGTACAGGAACCGACGAGAGAAGGAAAAATTCTAGACCTAGTCCTTAGTGGAGCGCATGATCTGGTGCGGGAGGTAATGGTGCTGGGGTCGCTTGATAACACTGATCATAATATGATCGGATTTGATATTAGCTTTGAAGTAAGTATACATAGGAAATCAAATACGTTAGCGTTTAACTTTAAAAAAGGAGACTATCCAGTTTATTTTTGAAGAGATCGCCAGCCATCTTCCGACACAAATCAGGAGACGGCAGGCCATCTCCTGAAGCCGGCCAAATCGGTATAAACGAAAGCCGATTTTGGCCGGCTCCAACTGCTTTCCGTCGCAGAGCCAGCCAATCTTCAAGGGGGCGTTTTGGCAGGGTAGCGGGGGCAGGACAGGGCGTGGTTACAAGATGGCCAGCTTCAGCTGATAATGGAAAAAAGATGGCCGGCTCTGACGAGCATTTCACCGGCTTCACTTGGCCCATTTATTTTCAGGACCATGTCTCAAAAAAGTGCCTCAATTGACCAGATGACCACCGGAGGGAATCGTGGATCACCTGCCCTTACTCCCCAGTGGTCACCAACCCCTTCCCACCAAAAAAAACAAACAAACAAACAATTTTTTTTGCCAGCCTCTATGCCAGCCTGAAATGTCATACCCAGCTCCCTGACCAGGGCCGGTCTTAGCAAGTGCGGGGCCCTATGCAGACCAATTTGATGGGGCCCCACCCTAGCTCCGCCCCTTCCCTAGCTCCAGGGCCGGCCACCCCTCCCTCCAAGCTCCCAGACAGCTCCCTGCGAGCTCCAAGGCCCCCAGCTCCAGGGCCTCCCCCCCTCCCTCCCTCCCAGTCATTTTTTAACATCCCCCTCCAAAATCCAGTACTAGGTATGCCGAGAATACAAATCACTCAGGACCTATAGAGCAATTCTACCATACCATAAGCAGCCATTTCTACTAAATCACACAAAGAAAAGGAAAACATCTTAAAACACTACAGTGAGCACTAGAGCATCAATTCACCTATTGTAAAATGAAACCAGACAGAATAGTACAGATCGTCGTCGATCCTGCACAGTCAATGCCAAGTGAAAGCCATGTCTTTTTCATAAACACAGATACACCCTAATCCACTATATAATAAGTAGTAATATTAAAACTTTCTATTTAGACAAAAATTAAACTGAACCCCCAAGATGCCAGACTCTGCATACAATGCAACACCACAGAAACAGAAAATGTCCCCTAGTACTGTGCAAAATATAAAGACAGCAGATGTAAATTTGAAAAAAAAAAAAAACCTAACAAATACCAATCACCACTTTTTCAAATTAACAAATAGAAATAAAACAAATATAGAAAATAAAATAATACCACTTTATTGGACTAATAGATTTAGCTTTCAGAGGCCAAAACATCCTTCCTCAGGTCAATATAGTATAGTACTGTTACAGTATCCTATCCTGACCTGAGGAAGGGGGTTTTGTACTCCGAAAGTTAGACAAAATGTATTAAAAATGTATTAAAATTAGTCCAATCAAAAGATTACCTTGTTTACATGTTCTATATTATAAACATTTATTAACACATCTACAATACTACTTTATCCTAAAACAAAAAAATAAAAATATGTATTTTATTTACAGTTTGTTGTCTCAGGTTTCTCCTTTCCTCATCTTCTTTTCACTGTCTTCCTTCCATCCAGCATCTGTCTTCGGTCTCTCTCTGCCATCCAGTGTCTGCCCTCTCTGCTGTCCCCTCCATCCAATGTCTGCCCTCTCTCCCTGCCCCTTCCATCAACATCTGCCCTCTATCTCTGCCCCTTCCATGATCCATCCACCATCTGCCCCTGTCTGCCCTCTCTCTCCCCCCCCCATCCATTCAGTCTGCCCTTTCTATCCCTTCCATCCACTGTCAGCCCTCTCTCTCTCTGCCCCTTCAATCCACCATTTGCCCTCCCTCTGTCATCCATCCAGGGTTTGCCCTCCCTCTCGCTCCCCCATCCAGGATCTGCCCCTCTCTCCGCCCCTTTTTTCCAGCCCCCAGTTCCAGCCCCACTATCCCACCAGTCCCGAGCTTCAGCCCCCCAGCCACTTCTCCCTGTCCCCTTTTCAGCCCCCAGTCCCAGTACTAGCCCCCCTTATCCCACCTACCCTCCTTTTCAGCCCCAGTTCCAGCCCTCTTCATCCACATGCCTTGTATTAGGGCCCCCTTTTCAGAACCATTCTCCCACCTGACCCATGCATGCCCCATTTTCCCACCAGCCCCAGGCCCCATATGGCTCCTTCTCAGACCCCAGTGACAGTCCCCTTCTCCCATCCAAGAACCCCAGTCCCCTCCCCACCCATCCCCTTCAACCATACAAGAACCCCCTTCCCGCCCCTTCTCCCATCCGTGATCCCCTCCCCAACCCCAGTCCCCTTCAACCATACAAGAACCCCCTCCCCCTCCCCACCCCCTTCTCCCATCCGTGAATACCCCTCCCACCTCAGTCCCCTTATCCCATCCAAGAACCCCAGTCCCCTCCCCACCCATCCCCTTCTCCCATCCGTGACCTCCTCCCCAACCCCAGTCCCCTTCAACCATCCAATAACCCCCTCCCCACCCTCTTCTCCCATCCGTGAATACCCCTCCCACCTCAGTCCCCATATCCCATTCAAGAACTCCAGTCCCCTCCCCACCTGTCCTCTTCTCCCATCCGAGAATCCCCTCCCCAACCCCAGTCCCCTTCAACCATCCAAGAACCCCCTCCCCACCCCTTCTCCCATCCGTGAATACCCCTCCCACCTCAGTCCCCTTATCCCATTCAAGAACTCCAGTCCCCTCCCCACCTGTCCTCTTCTCCCATCCGAGAATCCCCTCCCCAACCCCAGTCCCCTTCAACCATCCAATAACCCCCTCCCCACCCTCTTCTCCCATCCGTGAATACCCCTCCCACCTCAGTCCCCTTATCCCATTCAAGAACTCCAGTCCCCTCCCCACCTGTCCTCTTCTCCCATCCGAGAATCCCCTCCCCAACCCCAGTCCCCTTCAACCATCCAAGAACCCCCCTCCCCACCCCTTCTCCCATCCGTGAATACCCCTCCCACCTCAGTCCCCTTATCCCATTCAAGAACCCCAGTCCCCTCCCCACCTGTCCTCTTCTCCCATCCGTGACCCTCTCCCCAACCCCAGTCCCCTTCTACCATCCAATAACCCCCTCCCCACCCCCTTCTCCCATCCGAGAATCCCCTCCCCAACCCCAGTCCCCTTCAACCATCCCCCTCCCCACCCCTTCTCCCATCCGTGAACCCCCTCTCCACCTCCCCATTTGAGAACCCCCACCCTACCCTTTCCCCACCTGAGAACCCCCACCCCCCCACCCTTTTCCCATCTGAGAACCCCCACCCCACCTACCAGCTGAGCTCCATTCTGCCGCCCACCACCCTCACTGCCTTTAAAAAAACAATTTGGAAGCGTCGGAGAGACAGTGACAGGCAGCGCCTCGCGTCTGCCCTGCAACTAAAAATCTCTTCGATGTTGTTCGGGCCTTCCCCACATTGAGTCCCGCCCGCCCTCGCGGTAATTGGAAGTTACCTCAGAGGAGGGCGGAACTCAATGTGGGAAGGCCCAATGACATTGAACAGATTTTAGTAGCAGGGCGGGCAGACGCGAGGTGCTGCCTGTCACTTTTGGCGCTTCCAAATTGCGTTTTTAAAGGCAGGAGACAGGAGAGCAGCAACTCGGAGCACCCCCCCCCCACCCGCTGGCATCGGGGGGGGGGGGGCGGACCGCCCCCACCACGCCGCCGTCATCGTGCATCGGATTCGTTGGGAGGGAGGGAGGGAGGACGGAAGGACGTATGGACTGGAGCTCGGGCGGGCGGGCGGGCAGGGCGACCTGAGGCGCGCGCGGGGCCCTATGCGGCCGCCTCGGTCGCCTCACCTTAAGACCGGCCCTGTCCCTGACAGCAGTATGCAAGTCCCTGGAGCAGTTTTTAGTGGGTGCAGTGCACTTCAGGCAGGTGGACCAAGGCCCATCCCCCCTACCTGTAACACTTATGGTGGTAAATGTTAAGCCCTCAAAAAAAAACCCCAAAGCCCAGTGTACCCACATGTAGGTGCCCCCCTTCATCCCTAAGGGCTATGGTAGTGGTGTACAGTTGTGGGAAGTGGATTTGGGGGGGGGGGGATTTGGGAGGGCTCAGCACCCAAGGTAAGGGAGCTATGCACCTGGGAGCTATTTTTATTTTTTAATTGTTAGAAGTGTCCCCTAGGGTGCCCAGTTGGTGTCCTGGCATGTCAGGGGGACCAGTGCACTACAAATGCTGGCTCCTCTCATAACCAAATTCCTTGGATTTGGCTGGGTTTGAGATGGCTGGCCTTGGTTTCCATTATTGGTGAAAACCGAGGCCGGCCATCTCAAACCTGGCCATCTCTGACATTTGGCCGGCCCCAACCATATTATCGAAACCAAAGACCAGCCATCTTTTTCGATAATACGCTTCGGTACTGCCTTTTGCAGCGCCGGCCATATAGATGGCCAGCGCGATTCGATTATGCCCCTCTATGATAAAATGAGAAGAACGGTGAAAAGAAGAGGAGCAACTATGAGGGTCAAAAATTTACATCAGGCGTAGATGCTGTTCAAAAACACCATTCTGGAAGCCCAGGCCAAATATATTCCGCGTAGTAAAAAAGAAGGACGGAAGACCAAACGACAGCCAGCGTGGTTAAATAGTGAGGTGAAGGAAGCTATTAGAGCTGACTGAAAATAATAGGAAACGGCATAAGGAATGTCAAGTCAAATGCAAAGCGCTGATAAGGAAAGCTAAGAGGGACTTTGAAAAAAAGATTGCGTTGGAGGCAAAAACACATAGTAAAAATTGTTTTAGGTATATTAAAAGCAGGAAGCCGGCAAAAGAATCAGTTGGACTGCTAGATGACCGAGGAGTAAAAGGGCGATCAGGGAAGACAAAGCCATAGCAGAGAGATTAAATTAATTCTTTGCTTCGGTCTTCACCTAGGAAGATTTGGGTGGGATACCGGTGCTGGAAATGGTATTCGAAGCTGATGAGTCGGAGAAACTTAATGAATTCTCTGTAAATCTGGAGGAGTAGCAAATCTCCTGGACCGGATGGTATTCATCCCAGAGTACTGACAGAACTGAAAAATGAGCTTGCGAAGCTATTGTTAGAAATATGTAATTTATCCTTAAAATCAAGCGTGGTACTGGAAGATTGGTGGGTGGCCAATGTAACGCCGATTTTTACAAAAGGTTCCAGAGGAGATCTGGGAAATTATAGACCAGTGAGTCTGACATTGGAGACTATTATTAAGAACAAAATTACAGAGCATATTCAAAAGCATGGATTAATGAGACAAAGTCAGCATGGATTTAGTGAAGGGAAATCTTGCCTCACCAATCTACTACATTTCTTTGAAGGGGTGAACAAACATGTGGATAAAGGGGAGCCAGTTGATATTGTGTATCTGGATTTTCAGAAGGCGTTTGACAAAGTACCTCATGAAAGACTCCAGAGGAAATTGGAGAGTCATGGGATAGGAGGTAGTGTTCTATTGTGGATTAAAAACTGGTTAAAAGATAGAAAACAGAGAGTAGGGTTAAACAGTCAGTATTCTCAATGGAGAAGGGTAGTTAGTGGGGTTCCCCGGGGCTCTGTGCTAGGACTGCTGCTTTTTAACATATTTATAAATGACCTAGAGATGGGAGTAACTACATTATTAAAAGTTGTTAAATCACGGGAGGATTGTGAAAAATTACAAGCGGACCTTATGAGACTGGGAGACTGGGCGTCTAAATGTCAGATGACTTTTAATGTGAGCAAGTGCAAAGTGATGCATGTGGGAAAGAGGTACCCGAATTATAGCTATGTCATGCAAGGTTCCACGTTAGGAGTCACGGACCAAGAAAGGGATCTAGGTGTCGTTGTTGATGATACGTTGAAGCAAACCTTCTGCTCAGTGTGCTGCTGCGGCTAAGAAAGCAAATAGAATGTTAGGTATTAATAGGAAAGGAATGGAAAACAAAAATGAGGATGTTATAATGCCTTTGTATCGTTCCATTCTGGTCACCGCATCTAAAAAAAGATATAGTGGAATTAGAAAAGGTGCAGAGAAGGGCGACGAAAATGATAAAGGGGTTGGGACGACTTCCCTATGAGGAAAGGCTAAAGCGGCTAGGGCTCTTCAGCTTGGAGAAAAGGCGGCTGAGGGGAGATATGATAGAGGTCTATAAAATGATGAGTGGAGTGGAATGGGTAGATGTAAAGCGTCTGTTCACGCTTTCCAAAAATACTAGGACTAGGGGGCATGCGATGAAGCTACAATGTAGTAAATTTAAAATGAATCGAAGAAAAGTTTTCTTCACTCAACGTGTAATTAAACTCTGGAATTCGTTGCCAGAGAATGTGGTAAAGGCGGTTAGCTTAGCGGAGTTTAAAAAAGGTTTTCCTAAAGGAAAAGTCCATAGACCGTTATTAAATGGACTTGGGGGAAATCCACTATTTCTGGGATAAGCAGTATAAAATGTTTTGTACATTTTTGGGATCTTGCCGGATATTTGTGATCTTGATTGGCCACTGTTGGAAACAGGATGCTAGGCTCGATGGACCTTTGGTCTTTCCCAGTATGGCAATACTTATGTACTTATGTACCATAGCCCTTACGGGTGAAGGGGGGCACCTAGATGTGGGTGCAGTGGGTTTCTTGTGGGTTTTATAGGGCTCACAGTTTCCTCCACAAACTTAACAGGTAGGGGGGGATCAGCCACAGGTAATAAATTATCCGTGACTCATGTTCCCCCAAACAGAACTAGCTGTTAGCAAATTACTCTGTACTCGGTCTGCGGGGGGGGGGGGGGGGGGGCGGACCTTAGAACCTAATCACTTACTTCTGTTAGAAAAAACTGCAACTGAGAATGCAGGCTGAAATATATATTAGTTTTATTATAGTATATCAGATAAGAAAATAGAGATGAGGTACGAATATAAAAACTCTGGCGAAGCTTTGGCTGAATACAAAATTACTGGCTGATAACAGTTACAATCATACGTCACACTACTAAACACTAATTCTTACTGGTTACCAGATAAAATTACACACTGATTGGTCAGTTTATTATGCTACGAGGTAGTACAGTTTTAGCAGCTTATCTGCTGATCACGGTATGACTATACCCAGTCCTTTGCTCAGGTAATTACCACTAACTAGCCCCAGACTAATAGGAAATAAATCACCGTGTTTCTCACCAGGCTGACCTCAGGGTCGTCTTCAGGGAATGCACGGGATACTTCACAGACTCAAGCTGAGATTGCAGCGAGTCTTAGTCAGAGCTAGGACTGGAACTCTGCAGCAGACAGGGAGGGCACAGGTCACTCCTTACAGGTAGCTGAACCACACGGTACTTTCCTCCAGATACACAGTTCATCAGTTGGTGGACCTTATTAGGTCTCACTGGTCTTCTTTCCACCTCCACCTTCTTCCAAGACTTCCGACTAACTGATTTCTGCTTGTTCCCGCTCTCCTGAGTCCCTGATGCACAGGTGACCAGCCGGGACCAATCTGGATCTGTTTCGGCTCACTGCATGGCAAGAAGTGTCCGTTGTTCTTGACTTTCAAGTTGTTACATTTTGGTATGCATTTTCTGTTTCTCACCCGCCTTGCTGGAGCCAGCCTCTCAGGGAGATAAAGGGGGCTGGTTTGCCCACAGCATGTCCTTGGTGTTACAAGACTGTTAGTGATTTTCCAGAAAGCTGAATTAGCTAAATCACTGTTAAGCAGGTCAGAGTTTACAGCCTCCATTTTGATGTCATAGGATTATACAGGCCATGACCAGCAAGGTGAGACACACAGTGAAATACCCCTACAGCTTTCCCCCCTTGGAGATGGAATTTACTACAAAGGAGTAAAGGCCTTCTCCAACCTAACTATTAATACAGCTAGACTGGTTAAGTCAGACTCATGGTCAAGACTGAAGACATAAAACAGTAAATGTCATTAACTCAATACTAACACGCTATCAATGATAACTAGAAGCAAATACTTCATAAATCATAAGCATTGTTCAGACGTAGTTTCAAAAATATTAATACAGCAAACTACAAATACTAGAACACTCTTAGGGTGTTAGCTGTTATGTCTTAACATATGAAATTATAATCAACATTTAATCATCATAATACTATAAAATGCATTGCAAAAGCATTAGCAAAATTAGTACAGAAATGATAATGTAAAGAAAACTGATTATACGATGGAGAGTCCCTCAAATGAGTTACACAAAGTCTCTCAGTCTCATGGCCATAGGAGATGAGGATCTTTGAATGAGCTGGCGTTGAGCCAAAACTTCTCGTGCCAACAGGGTCACAATGACAAGCATGACGATCCACGATATGGTGAGAAGTGGAATGGCGACATGAGTGGTAGCGTTGAAAACAGGTACATCAGATGAGCGATGCTTGTAGTCAGCAATCTGGAGTGAATCCTGGTTGACTGCAAGTTCAACGGTATGAGAGTTTTTAGACTGTAAAAAAGGCATAATGTCCAGTGCAAAGTCAGTGGGATGGCCACGGAATACATCTAGGATCTCCAGTTCGGATACAACAGAATCTGTATCGAGGTAAAACAAAGACACTCCTCCCACATTAACAACAGAGTACTTGGGTACAGCAATCAAACAGACATTGCAAGGGAGAAAAAAACGATTTATAACATCATGTTTGAGGAATGTAACAGTAAGTTCAGTATTGGGTGTGCTAATCATCCACACAGTATCAACCACAGCTACAGTGGTATCAGAGGAATCTTCATATTTAGACACTGTAACTTTACATTTCTCTTGTACCTTTTCGGTGGACAGCCCGCAAAGTGCTTCTGTGGAATCTTTCAAGAAGGGTTTACCTGGGCATAGCCAATGAATATCTTTAGTTTTGTGACACAGATCCAAATTCGGGACTAGGTAATGTTGAGGATCCTCCTGTTGGTAAGCAACGTATTCTGGAGTCTCAATACGAAGGTACAAGTTATCATGCCAAGTTCCCATATTCAGAACTTGTTTGAATTGATACACATTCTCAGATACAATAAAAGGTAACTGTAAGAGAAAAGCAATTTCCATACGTTCCATGTTAAGCATTAATGGAAGGGCCATACCTAAATGAAAAGCAGTCTGTATCTGGAAGGGTTCAATGGGTAGATGGGTAATTTTAGCAAAAGCCTCCCAAATAACTTCAGATGGGACCAAATAAGTAGGTATGTGTCCTAACATAAGATTACTAACACTTGTATCTAATTCCCTAAATAAATCTTGCATTAGGTCCTTGACAGGGTGGATAAAGAGACGCTCATCATTCAAAACACCTTTAATTATAGACAGATCTACCGTGTTTATCTCAATTTGGCGGGTATGCAAATTAACAAGGGTGACAGTATCTGCTATAGTTTTACCCTGGGCAATAAGCTGGTCCTGTTGGGATTGTAATTTGGCTTCTACGTTCTTTAAATCTGCTTCGAAGGCTTTTATGGTCTCTTGCAGCTGCCGTACAGAAATGGCATTAGCGACAGACATTGATGCCCCAAATAGTGAGCCAATAGCGGAAAAGATCAGACCACCCACAATGCCTACAAAACGTTTGGATCTGGCACTCTGTGGTTGAACAGGTTGAACCATTACCTAACTGGGCCAAAATGTTTTTAACTTGGGCTCTGGCATACTGCATATAATTGAAAAACCAGGTTTGAATGGAGGGAGACTTTCCCAACATAGTCAAATTAAAATGTCTCAAAATGACGTGCATAGGATCAAGGGAAACAACCACTTTCTGAGTAACAATCTGTGATTGGGCGATCAGGAATCCAGGGGTATCTTGTAGGACGACTCCCGACATCGGACCAGGTTCAATCATCTTGGACAAGGATCCCATCAGTAGGGTGGTCAGGAACACGGTAATCCAAGTTCTTTTCTGCATCTGCAAAAACAAAGTAAACAGACTATGCTGTTGTCTGGTTAGTACAGTTCAAGTCATCAATACACACATCTGGAGCAGAATGACTGGGATGACATGGTCTCAGCTGATTGATGTGGACCCACTTAAGGTTATCTTCACCTTGAGAATTTTTCCGGAGACGAATTTGGTAAGCCACAGGTGAAGCTTTTTCCACTATAGGGAAAGGACCATGCCAACTGGGCAGAAATTTATTCTCTTTAACCTTATTTCTGGCAAAGTTAAAGTAGAATACCTTGTCGCCAATCTGGTATTTTTTGGAGGTAGTCCCTTGATCATAGTAGGCTTTTCTACCTCTAGCACTACTTTCCAAGTTCTTTTGGGCAAAGGCACTTTGCAAATGTTGCCGCAAATGTGTAACATACTCATGAGAGGAAGTGGCACTGGACAAGTTCACATCATTAGTCCTGTAAAGCAAATGAATTGGTAACATCATTTCCCTACCTGTCATCATCTCAAAAGGTGACACTCCTGTAGAACGGTGGGGCGTGGCACAAATGGCCATGAGGATCAATGGTAACTTCATGTCCCAATCCTTACCTTGAAGATGACACATACTTCTTCAGAATAGTGATGATGGTACGATTAGGTTAAAGAGAATAAATTTCTGCCCAGTTGGCATGGTCCTTTCCACTTGTCCTGAGGACTGAGGTCGGTAGGCAATGTGCAATTTACTCTTCACTCCTAGCATCTTCCACATGTGTTGGATCACTTCTGCGGTAAACTGAGATCCTTGGCCTGAATCCACTCGCATTGGCAAACCCTACCGGCTGAACACATGGTTCAGTAGTAAGGTAGCCGTAGTCTCGGCGGTGCAATTGGGTGCAGGTAGGCACTCCACCCACTTGGTGAACAGGCAGGTGACAGTAAGCATGTACTTATTGCCTCGGGTGGATCGAACCACAGGTCCAACCCAATCAATCTGGATATCTGACCAGGGCATAGCAATACCCTTTTTCCTGAGGGGTGCCCGATGGGATGGAGAAGATGGCTGGAAACAACAACAGGTCAGACAACCTCACATATACAGCTGCACATCTTGGCGCATGTGGGGCCAATACGCAACTTGCTTCAAGGTCTCATAGGTGATGCCTTCACCTCTATGTCCTGCACATGGTTCATCATGAGCATGTTGCAACATGATGCCACGATATGCCTGGGGTACAACCCATTGCTCAATGCCATGATTACTCTTACACATAAGCAGGTCCTAGTGGATCTCAAACTTCTCTCTGGACGTGTAGAGTATCCTCAATTCTTCAGTTTGACACTCCTCTTCCGTCAACGGATGTTCTTGCGGATTCTGGATGTACTCATAAAATCTTCCAATGACGGGATCGATTTTCTGAGCCGTGACAAGATCAAAGGATGGGACTTCACTGCTCCACTGGAGCCTCACAGAGCTGTTTAGTTTGCCGTCTGGTGACAGCATGGACTGCCAATGTATCAAGTTCTGAGAACCGCCATAGTTCTCCTGTGAGCGCACCTTCCTTCGCAAGTAGATCTGCCAGGTTGTTCCCTATCTTGTCAGGACTATCAACTTTTGCATGACCCTTGACCTTCTTCCAATAGATGGTCATGTCAAAGCCAGAATCAAATTCCCATGATGTACTGGTTTTCCTTTAGAATTTAGCATGTTGTTCTGCTTCCAATTGGGGAGATGAGAGACAAAGTTCTGTCTCACATAATCTGAATCGGTGCATATGACTAATTCCCTAATTTCTCTCTGAACTGCAGACTGTACGGCCACCAGGGCTGCAACTATCTCAGCATACTGGTTTGTCTGTGAACCCAAGCTGTGCTTCAAAGTCTGTTCAGGAATGGCTGGATTCCATACCACTCCCACACCTGCAACCAACTCATGTTCTGTGTCACGGCGGTAGGCACAACCATCCACATAGACCTTTGGCATTGTCTCACAGATTTTCTCATCATACAGATGATGCAGATGAGGTTCTATCTCCTGTTGGGGAACATCTGTTTCAGAAGTACAGGCAAGGGAATCATGTCCTGCACAGTCATGCAGGTCAGCCACACCTTGGGCTACTACATTACGATGTTTCTAAGCATACCTTACCTTTAAAGGCCATCCTTGGAGAGCCAATGTCAAGGAGACTATCCTGCTGTTGGACACCCGACCGGATTTGATTTGGTCGCTCCCCTGGAAACTGACAATTTGATGACGCGTTTCTACGATTAGCTTCTCACCTTGGATATAACTCCTGAAATGTTGCAGGGCCCATACCGTGGTCAACAAGGATTTCTCACAGTCTGAATATTTCTTTTCCACATCAGATAGGCCTTTGCTGGCAAAGGCCACAACCCGCTTATCAGAATCATATTTCTGATACAAGACAGCACTTATGGAGTGAGTGGAGTATCCCAGGTCAATGTAGAACTCACGACCGCCCTCAGGGTATGTGAGGCATGGAAAGCAGCTAAGCTGATCCTTTAGCGTCTGCATAGCAGATTCCTGCTCTGGACCCCAAGTCCAGGGTGTATCTTTCTTCAATAGCTTGACCAAAGGTCGGGTGATCTCTGCATACTCATCTATGAACTGCCTGGAGTAATTGCATATTCCCAGAAAGGAACGAAGTTCTGTGAGATTGGTAGGCTTTTTCAGCTGTTGTAAGGCCCTAGACCTTCCGCAGACCCTCCGCAGAAATTTCATACCCTAGGTAATTCAGTGATTTCCTGTACCATTGTCCTTTGGCTAAAGTTAGTTTAGCTCCAGCATCTGTCAATTGTCTGAAAACATGCTCGATCTCTGCCACGTGATCTTGGAAGGTAGGGCTTTTGATCAGAATGTCATCCACGTAGACCACAGTTCCTCAAGCTTCAGCATCTGGAAGTGCTTTATGAAGGAAGATGTTGAATTCAGCAGGTGAATTGAGAAAACCAAAGGGAGTTCTGTTCCACGTATACTGTTTCTTCCCAAAGGTGAAGGCCAGTTTATACTGATCATGTGGATGTACAGGTATGGTCCAAAACCCTGATGCCAAGTCTAAGCTGGTGAAATAGTGCACCCATTTAATGGTAGCAAGACTCTGGTCCAGTGAAGCCATCGGCCACCTGGACAACGGTACACGCTTATTCAGCTGACGGTAGTCCAATGCAATTCTCCAGCTGTTGTTCTTCTTCAGGATGGGCCACAGAGGGGAGTTGTATGTGCTGTTGCGTTGCCTAATGATACCCCTGGCCTCCAACGTGTTGAGAATCTCTTGCACGGATTCGTAGGAAGCCAATGGGATCTTGTACTGGCGCACAAAGACAGGCTTGCTATTTGGTTCTGTAGGCACTCTGGTGACATGCAGGTCTGTAAGACCACAGTCATACCAGTCTACAGCAAAAAGTTCCTTGTATTTGTACAGCAACTCAGTCAACTGCACCTTCTCTGTGTCAGTAGTACAAGCATCAGCCTGTTCCACTTGCTCTTTCACCATAGCATCAAATTCGGAGAAAGGCTGGTTGGAAGGAATTTCCACTTGCTCTTCAATGTCCTCCTGCAGAGATGCAGTTTCAACAGAATTCACCACTCTAGACTTCTGGGGTAGAGGCATCCTTCTGGACAAAACCAATACGTCGTCTTCCAAATGCACTTGTGAACCCGTGGCATCATATGGTCAGATGAACTCCAGATATATGAGGCCTCTGGGAGAGGTAAATAGACATTCCGTTGTCTCCCCCCCCCCCCCCCCCCCCGGCAGGTGTTCCAAGTGGAGGGCAACCTGCCAATAATAGGCAAACATACCTCGACATCGGGAAAAGACTCTCCCACCAAAAATCCAAACGGGTCTCCTTTGGACACCACAACTTCCTCTGACTGCGGATTGGTGACCAACAAGTGAAAAGAAGTACCAGTCACCTCCAAACATGGCAGAACACCGGTGGACAACCCTAGGTCACAAAAATGAGTATGAGGGTTGAAGAACACCACTTTGTCCAACAGACGCTGTCCCTGTGCCAGGCGGAGCTTGATGGAAAAGTCTCTCACACTTTCCGGGATGGTCACCTCTTCTTCACAGACTACTTCACAGTATGGTCTGTCCAGATTTTAAGCTAACAGGCGTTGACTCAGATTCCACTGGGCTGCCGTCCAGTCTGCTCCACAGGACAAGATTCACCGTCCACATAAACTCCCAGTTGCACAAGGCAATCAGAGCCCAGACATAAGGGCTGTTGTAGGCCTGGGACAACAGAGAAGTGGTGGGTGAACGACTTCTGTCCCACCGTCAAAGGAAGACTGCACTTTCCCACTAGCGGCCTGGCACCTAGTCCAGGTACTTCTACCAAAGTGGAGGAACTCTTGCTGAAGGGAAGTGGCATAGACTTGCAGAGACGGTAAAACAGGGTGTCACTGATGAAGGAGACGTCACTAGGCACCAGCAACGTGGACTGAAGTGTGTGGATATCTGCTATCTGGTCCGAAATGGTATAGGCATCATCCTTTTGTTGAATGTCAGTCAACCAGCGCAGATGTGGTGGATCAGGACTGGAAGTATTGGTCTCTTGAGGTAGGTCCGTAGCATCCTCTGGGGTGTCAATTGCCATAGGCGAGTCATTCAGAATAATCTATAAATTGTCATCATTTAGAACAATGTCAGCTATCTGATCTGTCTGGATGCTGACTACTTCACCATGCTGTTTCCCCCCCCCCCCCCCCCCTTGGTGCCCCACACAACTGGAGCTCCCAGGTGTAAGGGTCTCCTGAATTCTGAAAATTAACTCGAATTGGGGAATCCCCTAGTCCCACAGAGCTGGAACCACTGACTCTGCTCATATGCCTTACTTTCCCATATGGAAGGGGCTCTGTGACTTGGGCCCAGATGACTTCGTGGCGATAATCCAAATCAGCCCACAATCTCTTCAGGAGATCAGGTAGTAATTATGGCAAGGTGTTTGATGTACATCTCGCCGAGCTGTAGGGAAAGCCACACCTGATCCACAGTACCGATGCTTTGCTTGCCATAAGCCTCCAATGAGAATTTGCATGGGGTGACGCTCAGTCTATCTCGACCCTCCCCTAAAGATGCCTCAAGTTTCTGAAACAGGCCTTGGGTAATCAAAGTCACCTCTGAGGCTGTATCCAGTAGACCCTGACAGGAAAATGTCTGTTGAAGTAATATATCCATGGTATATCTGGAACCTTTAGGAGTCAGTTTACCCAAAAACTACCTGGTCTCCTTGATTGAATCGCATAACAGAGGCTTTTCCTGGTCCAAGGGCTGGGCATCAGCATTGGGCACCGAGGGCTCCTCACTGACGGATGACAGAGCGTCCACATGAACAGTGGGTATGTTGGTAGGTGAAGCCGGAGCCAAGCCTAGTCATGCCGTTTCTTCTTCTGCAGACTCCAGGTGTTCTGAGATTTCAACGGACTTGACACTGGACCCGGTCTGAGTGGTTCGACCGGGGACCTGGTCCTTGTTCCCTGGGTAAGGGTTTCCTCTCTTGTGAGAAGATGAGGGATGGTGTGAGGCTTCAGAATTTGAACCCTGCTGCTTAGCCATCAATGTTTTTATTTGGGCTTCTAGGGCCCTAATCTTCTCCTCAGGGTCAGGATTCCGATGTTTCGCTATCGTTTGATCAAGCTGTGCCTGCAAGGTCCTGATCTTCTCCTGAGCCTACTGTCTCTGATTATGACGCCTCCTCCGAGAATGGGGTTGATCCTCATGAGCAGTAGGAGGCACTGTGTCCCTCGGCTGGTGTGGTTGGTTACTGCCGCCACGGGACTGTGCAGGTGGACCTGCCACCTTGTTTTCCAGAGAAAGTGTGGAGGTAACTGCACAAACACTGGGTTGGGTCCCCGGGCTGCAGTTCTTTGATGCGGGTCTGGGTGTCGCCCCCGTGGGTGTTGTGCAACACATATCAAAACCTTCCTCTGCTCGCTTCAGCAGAACGGAGAAAGGTTCTTTCTGATGACCTGCTAAGGACACTTTTACGTGGTTGGGCAGGGCTTTCACAAAAAGCGTCCTAAACTCTCCAAATTCAAACTCTTTGGTCTCTGGGTCCGCCCCTTCCTCGTGAAGTGCTTGCTTCAGGTGATAGGCCCATTCAGGTGGACTCTCATTTGGGCCACAGCACACATTATATGCTGCTTTCTTCGCCTCTGTGGGATCTGCGAACAGTCCATACCACTTCTTCAGGGCTTGTTCCACTGTGGATAGATCATTATGCTCGGCCAAAATAGCCTTTAAATAAGATTGGCACTCAGCCGCAAACGTCCACTTCAGTAGAGCTCTTTTATCTGATTCTGCATAAACCCGTAATGAGCTAAAAAGGTCATGCATGCTATCCAGGTGAGCGTGTATGGTTACCCCTGAAGACTCTTTAAAAGGTACAATCTTAGCGCAAAGTGTTCTCATCACTTGATTGTGCTGGTCTCTAGATAAAGGAGTAACATTGGGTGTCTGAGTGGAATTCCGTTGTTCACCCGTAGGGGAAGTGTACAGGGATGCGGGTGTGCTGCTGATGTCATCCAGTAGGGCCGGGGGCGGTGACCTCCTTGGGAGGGGCACCGGCCCACTCGTGCTGGTGACCTCATCATGTGGGGCGGAGAACTGTGCCCTTCCTGGGCGGAGCATGTGTATAATGGTACCGGTGCCCTCGTCAGGAGGAGCAATAAGCTGTGTCCCTCTTGGGCGGGGCATAGGTGTCTCCACCCTGTGGACACCTTGCTCATAGCATCTAACTCTCCTTTGTACAATTCTAAGGCATTTACACAGTCATTATCCTGCAGGGCTTTGTGTAGCCTCTGTGTAAGCTCTCTATTTTTCTCCCATAAATCAATCACTTCTAGATTAACTTTGTGCCTCTCCTGCTGGGCGGAGCTAAGGCTATTTCTTTCCTGCTTCAACTCTAGCCGCAGAGCAGCGAGAGACCCCTGGGAGTTTTCTTTCTCTTCCTGGTAGAGAAACCGAAGCCGGTCTATCTCTTGTTGCGTCATGCCCAACTCGTGACCCATATCAGCTACCCGCTGAGCGTGAGAGCACAG
Source organism: Microcaecilia unicolor (assembly GCF_901765095.1). Lineage (NCBI taxonomy): Eukaryota > Metazoa > Chordata > Amphibia > Gymnophiona > Siphonopidae > Microcaecilia > Microcaecilia unicolor. Next base: position 132,969,114 of record NC_044037.1, read on the forward strand.
AGAAGGTTCCTTCTGCCTCAGGTCTTTCCGTAGGGAGAGAGCCTGTTCCTCCCATTTCAATTTCTCCATAGCAGAACATTTATCTTTGAGTAGAGCACATTCGACGCATGCCTTATCATGGGTGCCTTCCGTCCCTCCCCTCTCATTAACAACTGCCTGGGCGATTAATTCTGCCTTCTCCCTTTGCAGAGTCTCAACAGAGTCCTGCAGCTGTTTTAGATTCGCATGGAGGGATAGACGGAGGTGTGAGTCATACTCTTTAATTGCCAGGAGGATACAGCTTAATTCAGCTAGATCTGGGACAGTAAGGCGGGCTTTATTTGTTATCACCCAGTTGATTGCTGACGAATAAACTGCTGTACTGTCTTGGTCCTCTTTATGAAACAAGTTAAATAAAGCAGTTAGGGTCAAGCCTTGTTTCGATTTAGTTTTTACCAAAGGAACCAGAATTTCCAGAGCCTCTAATTCTACTTGACTCAGCGTAACTTTAGGAGCTGTCATGGTAGCTGCTGTGTGAGCTAACGTAAACACTCTAAGATTTACTGCTCAGCCTCACGCAGGCAGACTTCACACAGAAACCTGATCCAGCCAAGATTCTCCCCCCCCCCCCCCCCCGCCCCTCTGAACAGTTTTCAGGGACACAGAAAGCAAGGAATTGCAGAATGAATTCAGACTTTCAACACCAGAGTTCAGTTAGCAGCACGTTATGCTTCAGAAAACACATACACAGAAGCCGTTCTCTCTCACAGAAGAAAAACAAACCAGAATACTTTTTCTCTCAACTCTTAGAGATCCCTTAGGACCGAGCTCCCATATCTGTAGGATCGTTAGCCACAGGTAATAAATTATCCATGACTCAGGTTCCCCCAAACAGAACTAGCTGTTAGCAAATTACTCTGTACTCGGTCTAGGGGGGGAACCTTAGAACCTAATCACTTACTTCCGTTAGAAAGAACTGCAGCTGAGAACGCAGGCTGAAATATATATTAGCTTTATTATAGTATATCAGATAAGAAAATAGAGATGAGCTACGAATATAAAAACTCTGGCGAAGCTTTGGCTGAATACAAAATTACTGGCTGATAACAGTTACAATCATACGTCACACTACTAAACACTAATTCTTACTGGTTACCAGATAAAATTAAACACTGATTGGTCAGGTTACTATGCTACAAGGTAGTACAGTTATTAGCAGCTTATCTCCTGATCACGGTATGACTATACCCAGTCCTTTGCTCAGGTAATTACCACTAACTAGCCCCAGACTAATAGGAAATAAATCACCGTGTTTCTCACCAGGCTGACCTCAGGGTCGTCTTCAGGGAATGCACGGGATACTTCACAGACTCAAGCTGAGATTGCAGCGAGTCTTAGTCAGAGCTAGGACTGGCACTCTGCAGCAGACAGGGAGGGCACAGGTCACTCCTTACAGGTAGCTGAACCACACGGTACTTTCCTCCAGATACACAGTTCATCAGTTGGTGGACCTTACTAGGTCTCACTGGTCTTCTTTCCACCTCCACCTTCTTCCAAGACTTCCGACTAACTGATTTCTGCTTGTTCCCGCTCTCCTGAGTCCCTGATGCACAGGTGACCAGCCGGGACCAATCTGGATCTGTTTCGGCTCACTGCATGGCAAGAAGCGTCCGTTGTTCTTGACTTTCAAGTTGTTACATTTTGGTATGCATTTTCTGTTTCTCACCCGCCTTGCTGGAGCCAGCCTCTCAGGGAGATAAAGGGGGCTGGTTTGCCCACAGCATGTCCTTGGTGTTACAAGACTGTTAGTGATTTTCCAGAAAGCTGAATTAGCTAAATCACTGTTAAGCAGGTCAGAGTTTACAGCCTCCATTTTGATGTCATAGGATTATACAGGCCATGACCAGCAAGGTGAGACACACAGGGAAATACCCCTACAGTCCACCTGCCTGACGTGCACTGTACCCACCAAAACTGCTCCATGGACCTGCATACTGCTGTCATGGACCTGAGTATGACATCTGAGGCTGGCAAAAAATATTTTGAAAGATATTTTTTGAGGGTGGGAGGGGTTAGTGACCACTGGGGGAGTAAGGGGAGGTCATCTGGTCATTTCGGGCACCTTTTTGTGCCTTGGTCATGAGAAAAACACGACCAGGTAAAGTCATCCATCTATAAGCTGGGGTGTAACCACTCTTCACATGAACTGGGCAGCGCTTATAAGATAAGTTTTTAATTTTCTAATTCAAGCACGTTGTTGAACAGCACTGCACATTGACCCAGTGTGGGGCAGTGCACATTTCATGTCTGAATAATGTATTACATGTGTGTGTGTGTGTATGTATGTATATATATATATACAGTGGGGGAAATAAGTATTTGATCCCTTGCTGATTTTGTAAGTTTGCCCACTGACAAAGACATGAGCAGCCCATAATTGAAGGGTAGGTTATTGGTAACAGTGAGAGATAGCACATCACAAATTAAATCCGGAAAATCACATTGTGGAAAGTATATGAATTTATTTGCATTCTGCAGAGGGAAATAAGTATTTAATCCCTCTGGCAAACAAGACCTAATACTTGGTGGCAAAACCCTTGTTGGCAAGCACAGCGGTCAGACGTCTTCTGTAGTTGATGATGAGGTTTGCACACATGTCAGGAGGAATTTTGGTCCACTCCTCTTTGCAGATCATCTCTAAATCATTAAGAGTTCTGGGCTGTCGCTTGGCAACTCGCAGCTTCAGCTCCCTCCATAAGTTTTCAATGGGATTAAGGTCTGGTGACTGGCTAGGCCACTCCATGACCCTAATGTGCTTCTTCCTGAGCCACTCCTTTGTTGCCTTGGCTGTATGTTTTGGGTCATTGTCGTGCTGGAAGACCCAGCCACGACCCATTTTTAAGGCCCTGGCGGAGGGAAGGAGGTTGTCACTCAGAATTGTACGGTACATGGCCCCATCCATTCTCCCATTGATGCGGTGAAGTAGTCCTGTGCCCTTAGCAGAGAAACACCCCCAAAACATAACATTTCCACCTCCATGCTTGACAGTGGGGACGGTGTTCTTTGGGTCATAGGCAGCATTTCTCTTCCTCCAAACACGGCGAGTTGAGTTCATGCCAAAGAGCTCAATTTTTGTCTCATCTGACCACAGCACCTTCTCCCAATCACTCTCGGCATCATCCAGGTGTTCACTGGCAAACTTCAGACGGGCCGTCACATGTGCCTTCCGGAGCAGGGGGACCTTGCGGGCACTGCAGGATTGCAATCCGTTATGTCGTAATGTGTTACCAATGGTTTTCGTGGTGACAGTGGTCCCAGCTGCCTTGAGATCATTGACAAGTTCCCCCCTTGTAGTTGTAGGCTGATTTCTAACCTTCCTCATGATCAAGGATACCCCACGAGGTGAGATTTTGCGTGGAGCCCCAGATCTTTGTCGATTGACAGTCATTTTGTACTTCTTCCATTTTCTTACTATGGCACCAACAGTTGTCTCCTTCTCGCCCAGCGTCTTACTGATGGTTTTGTAGCCCATTCCAGCCTTGTGCAGGTGTATGATCTTGTCCCTGACATCCTTAGACAGCTCCTTGCTCTTGGCCATTTTGTAGAGGTTAGAGTCTGACTGATTCACTGAGTCTGTGGACAGGTGTCTTTCATACAGGTGACCATTGCCGACAGCTGTCTGTCATGCAGGTAACGAGTTGATTTGGAGCATCTACCTGGTCTGTAGGGGCCAGATCTCTTACTGGTTGGTGGGGGATCAAATACTTATTTCCCTCTGCAGAATGCAAATAAATTCATATACTTTCCACAATGTGATTTTCCGGATTTAATTTGTGATGTGCTATCTCTCACTGTTACCAATAATCTACCCTTCAATTATGGGCTGCTCATGTCTTTGTCAGTGGGCAAACTTACAAAATCAGCAAGGGATCAAATACTTATTTCCCCCACTGTATATATATAAGTACATAAATACATAAGTAGTGCCATACTGGGAAAGACCAAAGGTCCATCTAGCCCAGCATCCTGTCACCGACAGTGGCCAATCCAGGTCAAGGGCACCTGGCACGCTCCCCAAACGTAAAAACATTCCAGACAAGTTATACCTAAAAATGCGGAATTTTTCCAAGTCCATTTAATAGCGGTCTATGGACTTGTCCTTTAGGAATCTATCTAACCCCTTTTTAAACTCCGTCAAGCTAACCGCCCGTACCACGTTCTCCGGCAACGAATTCCAGAGTCTAATTACACGTTGGGTGAAGAAAAATTTTCTCCGATTCGTTTTAAATTTACCACACTGTAGCTTCAACTCATGCCCTCTAGTCCTAGTATTTTTGGATAGCGTGAACAGTCGCTTCACATCCACCCGATCCATTCCACTCATTATTTTATACACTTCTATCATATCTCCCCTCAGCCGTCTCTTCTCCAAGCTGAAAAGCCCTAGCCTTCTCAGCCTCTCTTCGTAGGAAAGTCGTCCCATCCCCACTATCATTTTCGTCGCCCTTCGCTGTACCTTTTCCAATTCTACTATATCTTTTTTGAGATACGGAGACCAGTACTGAACACAATACTCCAGGTGCGGTCGCACCATGGAGCGATACAACGGCATTATAACATCCGCACACCTGGACTCCATACCCTTCCTAATAACACCCAACATTCTATTCGCTTTCCTAGCCGCAGCAGCACACTGAGCAGAAGGTTTCAGCGTATCATCGACGACGACACCCAGATCCCTTTCTTGATCCGTAACTCCTAACGCGGAACCTTGCAAGACGTAGCTATAATTCGGGTTCCTCTTACCCACATGCATCACTTTGCACTTGTCAACATTGAACTTCATCTGCCACTTGCACGCCCATTCTCCCAGTCTCGCAAGGTCCTCCTGTAATCGTTCACATTCCTCCTGCGACTTGACGACCCTGAATAATTTTGTGTCATCGGCGAATTTAATTTCCTCACTAGTTATTCCCATCTCTAGGTCATTTATAAATACATTAAAAAGCAACGGACCCAGCACAGACCCCTGCGGGACCCCACTAACTACCCTCCTCCACTGAGAATACTGGCCACGCAATCCTACTCTCTGCTTCCTATCTTTCAACCAGTTCTTAATCCATAATAATACCCTACCTCCGATTCCATGACTCTGCAATTTCTTCAGGAGTCTTTCGTGCGGCACTTTGTCAAACGCCTTCTGAAAATCCAGATATACAATATCAACCGGCTCCCCATTGTCCACATGTTTGCTTACCCCCTCAAAAAAATGCATTAGATTGGTGAGGCAAGACTTCCCTTCACTAAATCCGTGCTGACTTTGTCTCATCAGTCCATGTTTTTGTATATGCTCTGCAATTTTATTCTTAATAATAGCCTCCACCATCTTGCCCGGCACCGACGTCAGACTCACCGGTCTATAATTTCCCGGATCTCCTCTGGAACCCTTCTTAAAAATCGGAGTAACATTGGCTACCCTCCAGTCTTCCGGTACTACACTCGATTTTAGGGACAGATTGCATATTTCTAACAGTAGCTCCGCAAGTTCATTTTTTAGTTCTATTAATACTCTGGGATGAATACCATCAGGTCCCGGTGATTTACTACTCTTCAGCTTGCTGAACTGACCCATTACATCCTCCAAGGTTACAGAGAATTTGTTTAGTTTCTCCGACTCCCCCGCTTCAAATATTCTTTCCGGCACCGGTGTCCCCCCCAAATCCTCCTCGGTGAAGACCGAAGCAAAGAATTCATTTAATTTCTCCGCTACGGCTTTGTCCTCCTTGATCGCCCCTTTAACACCATTTTCGTCCAGCGGCCCAACCGACTCTTTGGCCGGTTTCCTGCTTTTAATGTATCTAAAAAAATTTTTACTATGTATTTTTGCTTCCAACGCTAATTTCTTATCAAAGTCCTTTTTTGCCCTCCTTATCTCCGCTTTGCATTTGGCTTGGCATTCCTTATGATCTATCCTGTTACTTTCAGTTGGTTCTCTTCTCCACTTTCTGAAGGATTGTTTTTTGGCTCTAATGATTTCCTTTATCTTACTGTTTAGCCACGCCGGCTGACGTTTAGTCTTTTTTCCCTTTTTTCTAATACGTGGAATATATTTGTCCTGAACCTCCAGGATGGTGTTTTTAAACAGCATCCACGCCTGATGCAAGTTTTTTACTCTGCGAGCTGCTCCTTTCAGTCTTTTTTTCACCATTTTTCTCATTTTGTCGTAATCACCTTTTCTATAGTTAAACGCTAGCGTACTTGATTTCCTAGTTTCACTTCCTTCAATGCCAATATCAAAACCGATCATATTATGATCACTGTTATCAAGCGGCCCTCGTATCGTTACCCCCTGCACTAGATCATGAGCACCACTAAGGACTAAGTCTAGTATTTTTCCTTCTCTTGTCGGCTCCTGAACTAGCTGTTCCATGAAGCTGTCCTTGATTTCATCAAGAAATCTTATGTCCCTTGCGTGTACAGATGTTACATTAACCCAGTCTATATGAAATCCCCCATTATTATTGTGTTGCCCAGTTTGTTTGCGTCCCTGATTTCCTTTAACATTTCCGCATCCGTCTGTTCGTCCTGGCCAGGCGGACGGTAGTACACTCCTATCACTATCCTTTTCCCCTTTGCACATGGAATTTCAATCCACAGTGATTCCAAGGAGTGTTTTGTTTCCTGCAGAATTTTCAATCTATTTGATTCAAGGCTCTCGTTAATATACAATGCTACCCCTCCACCAATCCGATTCACCCTATCACTACGATATAATTTGTACCCCGGTATGACAGTGTCCCACTGGTTATCCTCCTTCCACCAGGTCTCAGAGATGCCTATTATATCTAATTTTTCATTTAGTGCAATATATTCCAACTCCCCCATCTTATTTCTTAGGCTCCTGGCATTCGCATATAGACATTTCAAACTATGTTTGTTGTTCCTAAGTACATCATGCTTAGTACTTGACAGTATTAATTGGCAATCTTTTGTCTGATTTTTATTGTTATTTAAAGATACCCGATCTACTACAATCTCTTTTGCAACCTCACTATCAGGATACTCTATCTTCCCTGTTATGGTGATATCTTTGAAAGATACCTTATCCCGAACCATGCTCTTTTGAGCGACTGTCGGCCTTCCCCCCATTTCTAGTTTAAAAGCTGCTCTATCTCCTTCTTAAACGCCGATGCCAGCAGCCTGGTCCCACTCTGGTTAAGATGGAGCCCATCCTTTCGGAATAGGCTCCCCCTTCCCCAGAATGTTGCCCAGTTCCTAACAAATCTAAAGCCCTCCTCCCTGCACCATCGTCTCATCCACGCATTGAGACTCCACTCTGCCTGTCTCTTGGGCCCTGCGCGTGGCACAGGTAGCATTTCAGAAAATGCTACCCTGGAGGATCTGGATTTCAGCTTTCTACCTAAGAGCCTAAATTTTGCTTCCAGAACCTCTCTCCCACATTTTCCTATGTCATTAGTACCCACATGTACCAAGACAGCCGTCTCCTCCCCAGCACTATATAAAATCCTATCTAGGTGACGCGTGAGGTCCGCCACCTTCGCACCAGGCAGGCAAGTCACCAGGCGATCCTCACGTCCACCAGCCACCCAGCTATCTATATGCCTAATGATCGAATCACCAAGTACAACAGCTGTCCTAACCTTTCCCTCCCGGGCAACATTTGGAGATATATCCTCGGTGCGAAAGGATAATACATCCCCTGGTGGGCAGGTCCTGGCTACAGGAGTACTTCCTACTTCACCAGGGTGATGCTCTCCTTCTAGGAGACCTCCCTCCTCCAAGGTAGCACAGGGGCTACCTGACTGGAGGTGGGACTTCTCTACAACATCCCTGTAGGTCTCCTCTATGTACCTCTCTGTCTCCCTCAGCTCCATCAAGTCTGCTACTCTAGCCTCAAGAGAACGGACACGTTCTCTGAGAGCTAGGAGCTCTTTGCATCGGGCACACACATATGACACCTCACCAATTGGGAGATAATCATACATGTGACACTCAATGCAAAAGACTGGATAGCACCCCTCTTTTTTGGGGTTTTGATCTATGATTACTTTTTGCACTGTATGCATAAGAAATTCTTATTGATTGCCACAGGTGTATGAGATCTTTGTTTCCCCCTGGACTAGTCATTCTTCACTGTATGGGTTTTTGATGATTTTCTGCTGTTGTGTTCAGTGAAGTTGATCTGTGTTGTGCTTTTTCACATTAACCATGCCATCCAAGAAAATTTGCTACGGTAGAACAGGATAATGAAAGTGATATAGAGGGGCATAATTGAACAGCGCCAGCCATCTATTTGGCCGGCGCTGAAAAAAGCAGTCCCGAATGCCCATAATGGAAACTAATGCCGGCCATCTCAAACCCGGCCAAATCCAAGGCATTTGGTCGTGGGAGGAGCCAGCATTTGTAGTGCACTGGTCCCCCTGACATGCCAGGACACCAACCGGGCACCCTAGGGGACACGTCTAACAATTAAAAAATAAAAATAGCTCCCAGGTACACAGCTCCCTTACCTTGGGTGCTGAGCCCCCCAAATCCCCCCCAAAACCCACTTCCCACAACTGTACACCACTACCATAGCCCTTAGGGATGAAGGGGGGCACCTACATGTGGGTACAGTGGTACAGTGGGCTTTGGTTTTTTTTTGAAGGGCTTAACATTTACCACCATAAGTGTAACAGGTGGGGGGGATGGGCCTGGGTCCACCTGCCTGAAGTGCACTGCACCCACTAAAAACTGCTCCAGGGACCTGCATACTGCTGTCAGGGTGCTGGGTATGACATTTGAGGCTGGCATAGAGGCTGGAAATTGTTTTTATTTTTTTTGAGTGGGAGGGGGTTGGTGACCACTGTGGGAGTAAGGGGAGGTCATCCCCTATTCCCTCCAGTGGTCATCTGGTCAATTGGGGCACTTTTTAGAGGCTTGGTCATAAAAATAAATGGACCAAGTGAAGCCGGCAAAATGCTCATCAGAGCTGGCCATCTTTTTTCCATTATCGGCCGAAGCCAGCCATCTGATAACCACGCCCCGTCCTGCCTTCCATACCCTTCCGAAATGCCCCCTTTAACTTTGGCCGGCTCTGCGACGGAAAGCAGTTGGAGCCGGCCAAAATCGGCGTTTCGTTATACCAATTTGGCCGGCTTCAGGAGATGTCCGGCCATCTCCTGATTTGTGTCGGAAGATGGCTGGCGATCTCTTTCGAAAATAAGCTGGATTGTAGACTATGTTCTTGTTTAACAGGTAAAGCAAAATGAAGAGGGTTGTCCCTGGAAAATGTGCAAGGTGGTCAGCTGGTCAAGTCCTAAGTATTAATCCTTTTTTTATTATTATTTATAACTTTATTGATTTTCAATTATACATTTACATAATATAAATGTGGAAAAATAAGAAAAAAATATATATAAAGAAAAATATTCTTTTCCTACTAAATAGAAAACTTGAAAATTGTCTTAAGTTAGTCCACACATTATTGATCAAGACATAAGGAAATAAAACAATAAGGAAATAAAGGAAATCTAACATAGATTCACAAAAGAGAGGGGAGAGCACAGTTCCGAACTAGCGGTTTCAGCTTCCTGTTGGAGCAATCGAGGTTAATTCACCACCACCACTTTCTTTGGCAATAATAAATTGTCGCAGTTTAACTGGGTCAAAGAATACATAATTAATCATATTCAAAGAAATTAAACATCTACATGAAAATTTTAAAATAAAAGTTCCTCCCAGAGCAAGAATCCGTGGCTTTAACCCCGGAAATCTTTCCTCCTTCTCTGCATAGATTTACTGAAAACTTGTATCCTTGATCCCAGAAATTGAGTGGAAATAAATCTGAAGTAAAGTCTAAATATATTGTTCCTATCAGTCTCAAAGGCAGAGGTAGCAAGAAGAGTCGTACGCTCAGTAATTATCTCTAAAGAAGTTTCAAGAAGTTTTGTTAAATTTTGATCAGGCATAGGTTCTGAAGGCAGCGATTTTATTCCTGTGATATAGTATGCTTTTACAACAGGAGGAAGAGCTTCTTTAGGAATACCTAGTATGTCAGTAAAATATTTCCGCAACATTTCCGTTGCCGATATCAAAGGCATCTTTGGAAATTTTAAAAACCTTAAGTTGTTACGTCTCAGTTGATTATGTAAGTATTCAACCTTTTTCTGTATATTATCTTTTTCAACGACAACAGTTCCCATAACACTTTGCAGTTTTTTAATCTCTAGTTCATTTAACTCACATTTATCCTCTTGCATTTTTACCCTCGAGGTTAAAGCTTGCTGCTGCTGCTGTTTAACTTCGGTTACTTCAGTCTTGAATAAGTTCGTAGATTGTAGTAGTGATAAATGTAGAGCCTAGATTGCGTCCCACAGGGTCTCTAAGGTTGTAAAGGCAGGACGTAAATGCTCACCGATTATCTCCTAGGGGGTTACCATGATGGGAGAGGGTGAGGGGTCAACTCCCCTCACACTTGTTGTTGACTCATCTAGTTGAAAAACCAACATGGCCTCCTCTAGTCACTACCAACTCCGTTCGTGACTCTCAAGCCGGCGTCAAATCCCCTCTGGGTCTCGGTGGAGCCGATTGTTGAGGCGGACTCAATGATACCACCTCACAGCTAAGATCACCCGGCATTCCCGGGGATCCAACCAAGGTCGGTGTCTGTGCTCCTAGCGTTTGAGCACAAAAAGGCTCCATCGTCGTCTGCCGCAGGGTTGGAATATCACCGGGGTTAGGAGAGGCTTTAGCCCCGGTTTTCCCCTTTCTTTTCCCCATGAATTTGGGAAAAAAAGGATTACTCTGTGAGACGTGGTGCGAAGCTCAAGAGCACTCAAACCACACACCCTCTCATGGACGCCATCTTGATCCTGGATGGATCAAGTCTGAATCCTTTTGCGTACACACCTAAATCACCATGACAGTACATGTTCATAAATGTCCTTCGTGGACTTTTGCCCTTTTTTTTCTGCATTTGGGCATTCCTGATTTTTGAACTTACTTAACATGATTGTTTTGTTTGCTTTTTTTATATTTTTTTAGCTTCTAGTGTTATATATTGGAGTAAAAGCTTTTTGATATACAAGGGGTTTTTTTTGGTCTGTCCATTAGTTTTTTTGTTTTGTTTTGTTTTTTAGACAGACTCAATGTTCCCTGATGGTCATATGGATCTTTAAAGACCTCATATTACCCAATCCGACACTAAGAAAATGTGGCAGAAAGATACAGAAAATATTTCTCATCATTTTGGGTAAAAACAAAAAAACAGCACCACGGGCTTGATTAAAAATAACTTCCAAGTACATCTGGCTAAGTTGCCTATCTATCTATCTATCTATCTAATCTATATAGTGAAACGGCTAGCACCTGGGACCCCGCAGAGAGGCAGCTAATCCACGAACTACGATTCCCAGAAGCCCTTGCAAGGAGGAGTGAGGAGGATATCCCCAAAAGGGTAGAATGGATTTCCAACCCCAGCAGGGGGAGCAGTGGCTCAGTGCTAGGTGAGCCAGTTACTCCCTTCCCCACTAGAGGGAGAAGGGGAGGTGAAGCTTAGTCCCTTGGCTGCATCGCCGGTATATAATTTCCCCCCCCCCAGCTGTGAGAGGACAGAGATTTCCTGGTGCCTCCCAGCCACCAGGGAGAGGAAACTGATCGATAGAGAGAATCCATGGCATATGTGGAGGATGGAAAGGGCCTGCCACTGGAGCTTCCGTGGTGGGGGAGGGGGGGGAGGGGGGGAGAGTAAGCTGCCATGGAGTGTGAGAATGTAAATGTAGCCTGTCCAGCACATGAAGGCAGTGTGAGAGTCCACAGTGGTTGTGGTGCTGTGAGGTAGGAGGAAAACTGCCAGCCCTGCTCAGTACAGGGTTCTCGGTGCTGTGAAGAGGACAGGTGAATTAAGTATTGGTTTCCTTGTGAAAGTTTGGGAATTATTGGGATATATAGAACAGCAGGCTGAACTTTGACGGAGCCCTTCTGAGGGAGAGGGGAAGGTAGTGCAAAGGAAGTGGGCCTGAACTGTTAAGGAACTGAATGTTGGCTGGAGTTTTGAACCCGTCCTGAACCCTTTTGTGAACTGCATTTTGATTGTGGGAGTGGAATTGAATTGAGAATAAACCACTTTGGCCCTAAGTCCAAATGGCAGTCTTGTTCTTTACCGGAAACCTGTGGGCCTAACAGGGCTGCCGGCACCACCCCAGAGCGGAGGAAGCGGACCCCTTTAAAATATGTATATGTATATGTGTATGTGTGTATATATATTGTAAAGAGTATGTAGGCAGCTCTGGGGAACAGAAAGAAAAGAGGAGAGCAAGAAACTACAACTCCCCGCACGCCTCAGGGGAACCCTGGGCTAAGCAAGAATACCCCCGTTACAGGCAGGTATCCCCCAAGAAAGAACGAGAAATAGGGAACTACAACTCCCAGCATGCCCAAAGGGAACTTGGGGATAAGAGGAACTATGTGCATTCCCATTAGTCACCAGAGGAGGGCCGCAGGGGAAGGAGTAAGGCTGATTCTCCAACCTGGTGGAAGAGGTGGTGGAACAAGTGGGTGGAGAAAGAAGGGACTCCAAAGAGCTTTAATGAAAGAAAGGGTGAGCAGCTGGGAGAAGGGCGGGGTGAAGAGAATATGGATTGGGCACCTGAGGAGAGAGAGGAGGAGAGTGAGCCTTGCCCTATGGAGTTGACTGAACCAGAGAACACCTTGGAAGAGCCGATGGACTTTTCAGCTCTGGCTCAGCGAAAGCCAAGGAGGTAGCGGGGCCAAGCCGGGTCAAGTGGGAGGAGGTCAGGTAGGAGTATGACTGACCAAGAGGGTGGGACCCTAGGCTTTGAGCCCGCGCAAAGCCATTACTGGGTTTTTGAAGCTTGGCTACAATTGAACTGTGTTTTGAAAGCCTAGCTGGACTGAGCTGTGTTTTTTAAGCTTGGCTACAATTGAACTGTGTTTTGAAAGCCTAGCTGGACTGAGCTGTGTTTTTTGAAGCTTGGCTACAATTGAACTGTGTGTTGAAAGCCTAGCTGGACTGAGCTGTGTTTTGAAGCTTGGCTAAAATTGAACTGTGTTTTGAAAGCCTAGCTGGACTGAGCTGTGTTTTGAAGCTTGGCTAAAAATTGAACTGTTTTTGAAAGCCTAGCTGTACTGAGCTGTGTTTTGAAGCTTGGCTAAAATTGAACTGTGTTTGGAAAGCCTAGCTGTACTGAGCTGTGTTTTGAAGCTTGGCTAAAATTGAACTGTGTTTGGAAAGCCTAGCTGTACTGAGCTGTGTTTTGAAGCTTGGCTAAAATTGAACTGTGTTTGGAAAGCCTAGCTGTACTGAGCTGTGTTTTTTTTCTTTTGGCTGCTACTCTCCAGGGGACCGGGAGAGAAAGCAGCGGTTGAAGCCTGCACGGTGTAGCCCTGTTTGTTGTTTTGGGAGATGTCCCTCCTGTTCAATAAAAAGCTTCATTATTTTTGTGTTTGAGAGAAAAAGGGGAGCCATACAGGAGTGTGCTTTATTTTGGGTGTCTGGAAGAGCTGCAACCCAAGAGAAAAGAGGATCCACTTTACAATTGGTGTCAGGAGTGGGATCGCTGTGTGGACCTGTCGCTCGAGGAGGCCAGGACCAGCAAGACAGAAAAGCCCGACGGAGGGGCCAACGCTGAGAAAGGCGCAGACCCGTCTGGGGTTCCGGTAAGCGGGGCCTAGATTGGGGGAAATAAAGGGATCCTAGTAAAAGGAGAAAATAAGTAGTGAAACCGCACTTGGAGGTGTCCTCTGTTTTTTTTTCCCAGGAGTTGCAGTTCCGGAGCAGGGATGGACCCCAAGGAGATCTTCGCTTGGATGACGATGCAGTTCCAGAAACAGCAAGAACTGACAGCAAAGATGGTGGAGGACTCCTTGACTGCTGCACGAGAGCAGCAACAACCGGTGCTGAATATGCTCCAGGACTTTTTTCAGAGGGGAATCAATGCTCCAAGGGACGCGGGAGTCGGAACTACCGGACAGGGGCCCGGAGGAAGCGGTGCGGTAGGACCTTTATCTCTGAACTCACTTACATGGGGAATGTTGTCTGAGCAGGATAATGTAGATGATTTCCTGACCGCATTCGAGAGGGTGGCGGTGGCCGCGGGATGGCCACAAGAGCAGTGGGCCATGCGGTTAGTGCCTTCCTTATCTGGGGAGGCTCTCGGAGCCTTTAGAGACTTGGCTCCTGGGGACGCTGCCAACTATGGGAGGTTGAGAGAGGCCATTAAAGACCGGTATGGGCTGAGCACCCAGGCTTATAGGCATAAGTTTCGGTCCACTAAATGGGAAAAGGGGGAAACCCCTAAAGCGGTGGCCACTAAATTGATGGACTTGGTAAAAAAATGGTTGGAACCTGATCGCCACACCACGGGAGAGATTCTTCAAGAATTAGTAGTGGAACAGTTCCTGCAGGGCCTTCCCAGGGAGATTAGGGCAGGATTGGTCCAAAGGGGCTGTAAGACGGTGGAGGCCGTGACAGCCGGGTTGGAGTGTTATTTGGAAGCCCAACATTGGGGAGAACCCGACCTGGAGGGTGGTAAGCCCCGACCTGTGGGAGGCTGGGGTTCCAAAAGTTCCTTCTTGAAGCCAGATCCCCAGGGAGGGAAACCCGATTATGGCTGGGGTGGTAAAAAGCCCGTAGTGCCCTCAGGCCCTGGAAAAAAGGCTCCCTCGTATGAAGGAAAATTCTGTTATAAGTGTGGGAAGGCCGGGCACTTCAGAAGGGATTGCCCAGGTCGAGAGGGATGGACCTCGCAGGTTGCCCAAGGGTTTAGGCCTCGGTATACTGCTAAGGTGGAGGTTGAGGGTTTACCGATTGTAGCCATGTTAGACTCCGGGGCAGACCAGTCCATGATCTCTAGGAGGTTGTGGGAACAAATAAGAAAGAGGAGGATAGGAGGTAAGGATACCTATGAGGGAGCAGTGGCTATTCAATGTATACATGGGGCCAGTACTCGTTATACCCTCCATAGGGTTCACGTGAAGGGGCCCACAGGGGAGATAGAGATAGCCATTGCCGTTCTGCCCAGGCTGCCACAGGAGATGATTTTAGGAAGGGACTGGCCCCCCTTTACCGAGTGTATTAGTGAAAAAAGAGTGTTGGTCACTACCCGCTCTCAGGCTCGGCGAGACCCTGAGGCTGAGGAAGAGGGAATAGGAGGTATTTTTCCTTTTCAAGGGGAGGTCTTAGGGGAGCCGGGAAAAGAGAGAAAGGGGAAAGCTTTGAAAAAAAAGGAGCAGAGGGGCAGACGGGAGGCATTGGAGCAGGCAAAAAAAGAAAGTTATCTGCCAGTAGCCCCGAAAGAATTGAGCGAGCAGTTTCCCCAGTTTCATAGGGAGCAGGCCACGGACCCTACTTTAGAATATGCCTGGGAACGGGCACGACAGGGGGAGGGCCGGGAAGCCCCTGGTTTCATGATAGAGGGGGACATTCTATATCGCAGGGTACCCAATTGGGAGAACTCTGAAGCGGGAAGACAGCTAGTAGTCCCCCAAGCTTTCCGTCCCCTGGTAGTAAGGCTCGCGCATGATCACCCTTTGGGGGGGCATAAGGGCTCCCAAGCTACCCTGACTCAAATATTGGGCCGGTTTTATTGGCCGGGAGTTTATGGGGAGGTAGAGAGGTATTGCAAGTCCTGCCCCAACTGTCAGAAGGTGGCAGACCGGCTACCGCCTAAGGCACCTTTAAAACCCCTTCCTAGAGTGGAACAACCGGGGAGAAGAATCGCAATGGATATTATTGGCCCGGTAACAAAATCTCAAAGAGGCTTTCTCTATGTTTTAGTGGTTATGGATATGGCCACTAGATACCCCTGGGCCATTCCTTTGAGAAGCATATCAGCGAAGGGCATTGCCAGGGAACTGATAAAAATCTTTTGTGAGGTGGGATTCCCCCAAGAGGTTTTGACAGACAGGGGGTCCAACTTTATGTCAAGTACCTTAAGGCAAGTGTGGGAGGCTTTTGGGATACAACATATCCGTACAGCGGCCTACCATCCTCAAACTAATGGGATGGTGGAACGTTTTAATAGAACTTTAAAGGGTATGTTAAAAAAAGCGTTAGGCGAGGATAGGACAGGTTGGGACCAACTATTGCCCTTCGTGCTATATGCCTACAGGGAGAAGGTGCAAGACTCATTAGGAGTGGCGCCTTATGAATTGATGTTTGGACGGAGGCCCAGGGGAATTTTAGATATTTTACAGGAACACTGGGTATCCCCAGACCCCTCCGATCAGTCAGTGGTCGAATACCTACAGGATCTGAGGGCCAGATTAGATAAGTTACAGGAATATTCCCAGGATAGGCTTGAACAGAGCCAAAATCGTCAAAAGGAATATTATGATAAGGGTACTCGTGAGAGGGAATTTGTAATAGGAGATAGGGTCCTTATCTTAATCTCGGAGGATCCTCATAAGTTTGCCTCTAGGTGGAAGGGTCCCTGGGTGGTGAGGAGGAGACTTGGGCCTCTTACATATGAGGTGGCGAACGAGAAGGGGCGGCTCCAAACCTTCCATGTTAACCTGATGAAGCCCTGGGTAGCAAGGGTAGGCTTTCAGACCCGGGGGGAGGAAAAGGAGGGAGAGGAGTTGGGACCGCAAATAAGAGATATTTTCAAACCCGGTGAACCAGGGGTTAATCCCCGGTTGACACAAATACAAAAGAAAGAGATAGGGAGGCTCCTAAAAGGGTTTGATGATGTGTTGACGGCCTGCCCTGGAAATACTCACCTAGTGGAGCATGACATCATAACAGAAAGGGGTAAAGTAGTTCGGCAAAAGCCATATAGGCTGTCTCCCATGAAAAGGAGGGAGGTGATAAAACAGGTCCAGGAAATGTTAGACTTCGGGGTGATCGAAGAGTCAAATAGCCCCTGGTCAAGTCCAGTGGTGTTAGTACCAAAACCCGAAGGGGAGTGGAGATTCTGCATAGATTTCCGCCAGCTTAATAATATCTCTCAAGCAGATGCATATCCTATGCCCTATATTGAGGAGCTGGTGGACAGGCTAGGATCTGCACAATATCTCACCACCCTGGACTTGACAAAAGGGTACTGGCAGATTCCCCTTACGTCAGGGGCACAAGCTAAGACCGCCTTTAGTACGCCCATAGGGCTGTACCAGTTCAAAAGATTGCCCTTTGGCCTTAATTCAGCAGCTGCAAGCTGCCAGAGGTTGCTGGACAGGGTTCTCCGACCACATCAGGCATATGCCGCCGCATATATGGATGATGTGGTAATACATAGTGGAGACTGGAACACCCATTTAAACCAGGTAGAGGCAGTGCTGCAGGCTTTTAGGGATGCAGGTCTCACCCTGAACCCAAAAAAATGTTATTTTGCACAGTACCGGGTGAAGTATTTAGGGTATAATGTGGGAAGGGGAGAGGTCCGGCCCTTATTGAATAAGGTTAAAAGCATCCAAGAGTTTCCCAGACCAAACACCAAGAAACAATTGCGTAGATTCCTGGGGATGGTAGGGTATTACCGCAGGTTCATCCCTCATTTTTCCGCAATGGCCACTCCCTTAACGGACATGCTGAGAGGAAAGAATCCGGACCACTTGAGGTGGGGAGGGGAGGAGTTGAGGGCATTTGAACAGATGCAGAGGGCCCTGTGCCAGGAACCTGTGCTGAAGGCAGTTGATTTTGAAAAGCCCTTTGTCCTTCAAACAGATGCTTCGGGGAGGGGGTTAGGCGCAGTGCTGTCCCAGGAGCATGAAGGGGAGGAACACCCGGTGCTTTATTTAAGCCGGAAGCTCCTGCCTCATGAGGAGCATTACTCTACCATAGAAAAGGAGTGTTTAGCCATACGATGGGCCGTGCAGGAGTGTAGTGTCTATTTAGAAGGGAGAAAATTTAAACTGGTAACGGATCATGCTCCCTTGAAATGGCTGAATGTGATGAAGAATAATAATGGGAGACTAATGCGCTGGTACTTAGCGTTACAGCCTTTCCAATATTCCGTGGAACATCGCCCCGGGCGATGTTTAGGAAATGTTGATGCCCTGTCCCGGGTAGAGGAGGAGAATGAGAAGGAATGGGGGAATAGAAGTTTAAGGGGGGGGGGGGTATGTAAAGAGTATGTAGGCAGCTCTGGGGAACAGAAAGAAAAGAGGAGAGCAAGAAACTACAACTCCCCGCACGCCTCAGGGGAACCCTGGGCTAAGCAAGAATACCCCCGTTACAGGCAGGTATCCCCCAAGAAAGAACGAGAAATAGGGAACTACAACTCCCAGCATGCCCAAAGGGAACTTGGGGATAAGAGGAACTATGTGCATTCCCATGAGTCACCAGAGGAGGGCCGCAGGGGAAGGAGTAAGGCTGATTCTCCAACCTGGTGGAAGAGGTGGTGGAACAAGTGGGTGGAGAAAGAAGGGACTCCAAAGAGCTTTATTGAAAGAAAGGGTGAGCAGCTGGGAGAAGGGCGGGGTGAAGAGAATATGGATTGGGCACCTGAGGAGAGAGAGGAGGAGAGTGAGCCTTGCCCTATGGAGTTGACTGAACCAGAGAACACCTTGGAAGAGCCGATGGACTTTTCAGCTCTGGCTCAGCGAAAGCCAAGGAGGTAGCGGGGCCAAGCCGGGTCAAGTGGGAGGAGGTCAGGTAGGAGTATGACTGACCAAGAGGGTGGGACCCTAGGCTTTGAGCCCGCGCAAAGCCATTACTGGGTTTTTGAAGCTTGGCTACAATTGAACTGTGTTTTGAAAGCCTAGCTGGACTGAGCTGTGTTTTTTAAGCTTGGCTACAATTGAACTGTGTTTTGAAAGCCTAGCTGGACTGAGCTGTGTTTTTTGAAGCTTGGCTACAATTGAACTGTGTTTTGAAAGCCTAGCTGGACTGAGCTGTGTTTTTTGAAGCTTGGCTACAATTGAACTGTGTGTTGAAAGCCTAGCTGGACTGAGCTGTGTTTTGAAGCTTGGCTAAAATTGAACTGTGTTTTGAAAGCCTAGCTGGACTGAGCTGTGTTTTGAAGCTTGGCTAAAAATTGAACTGTTTTTGAAAGCCTAGCTGGACTGAGCTGTGTTTTGAAGCTTGGCTAAAAATTGAACTGTTTTTGAAAGCCTAGCTGTACTGAGCTGTGTTTTGAAGCTTGGCTAAAATTGAACTGTGTTTGGAAAGCCTAGCTGTACTGAGCTGTGTTTTTTTTCTTTTGGCTGCTACTCTCCAGGGGACCGGGAGAGAAAGCAGCGGTTGAAGCCTGCACGGTGTAGCCCTGTTTATTGTTTTGGGAGACGTCCCTCCTGTTCAATAAAAAGCTTCATTATTTTTGTGTTTGAGAGAAAAAGGGGAGCCATACAGGAGTGTGCTTTATTTTGGGTTTCTGGAAGAGCTGCAACCCAAGAGAAAAGAGGATCCACTTTACAATATATATATATACTAGTAAAAAAGCCCCGTTTCTGATGCAAATGAAACGGGGGCTAGCAATGTTTTCTTCTGTGTGCATGTGGGAGTGTGTGTGTCCCTGCCCTCTGGCCTCTCTCCCCTCCCCCCTCTGAGTCCTTCACTGTTACAGAGCCAGCGATTTGATTTCGTGCTCTGCTGTTTTCCTTCACTGACTGCGTTACAGAGAGGGCAGGGCAGACACTCATAGGGAAACCGGATATCTCGCCCCCTTCACACTTCCGGCTGGAGGCTTCATATAACGTTGGTGTTGCCTTTTATATAGAGAGATATATAATATGAAATCTAGAAAGAAGCTCTTTTTGACGCAATGCAAGTACTACGGTGAGCGTTAGCAATAAATGTGTGAGACTGAGATCATAATCCACATACCATGGGGCTTAGGAGGCGTGAGGTTCATTCTTGTCATGGTATGTGCAAAACTAACCCATTTGGAGAAATTGCCCTCATATTATCTTTTGATGTTGAGATTTTCCTTTTCCATTTCTAACCATACTGATTATTTTGTTTATGCTATAGCAAAGAAAAAAAAACATGGTTCAAATTCAAAACTGAAATCCAAATTCCAATCCAAATCTCTATAATAATAAAAAGCACCTCCAAGGTTCTGAAGCTGACTCCTTGGCTTCACTCAAGTAAAGGGATCGTAAGGTTCGTTACCTCCGTAAAACTGTCACCATCTCTCTCGGCCCCGCCCCCGCAACTCTGATAGGTCCGCCGCCCTTGACGTCAACACGTTTTGACGATCGCAACGTCATCACGTTATCACGTCGATGGCAGCGGACCTATCAGAGTCGCGGGGGCGGACCCAAGAGAGATGGTGACAGTTTTACGTTGGAAACGAACCTTGAGTGAAGCCACGGAGTCAGCTTCACAACGCTAAAGGTGCGATCGCAGGGTGAACGGAGGGGGGGGAAACAGTGGGGGCAAGTACCCTGGAACTGGGAGGGAGGAAGACAGGGGGGGCCAACGACCCAGGAATAGGATGGATGGATGGGTGGATGGGAGGGACAAGCCTGGAACTTGGAAAGGGGGACAGGCGGACCATGAAACTGGGAGGGAGGGAAGGGGGGGGCAACAACCCAGGAACTGGATGGGTGGGTGGGAGGGAGGGCGGACTCTGTAACTTGGAGGGGGGTGGACTCTGTAACTTGGAAGGGGGGCCAGGCAGACCATGAAACTGGGAGGCAGGGAGGGAGGGGGCCCCTGGCACACACTCTCATTCTCACACACACTCGCACACAGTCTCACTCTCTCTGTCACACACACTCACACATACACTCTTCTCTCTATCACACACTCACTCTCACACACACTCTGTAAAACACACACACTTCGAGGAAAACCTTGCTAGCGCCCGTTTCATTGTTGTCAGAAACGGGCCTTTTTTCCTAGTTTTTAATAAATTGTAATTTATTGGAGAAGAGTAAATTGAAGGTTATAGCAATTGCTGAAATATGTATGCATATATGTGAACTAGATACGTGATGTACTGTATATGTGGCTCCACATATCTGTGAAGCAAATATATGTCTTGAAGCAACTTCTACACGTTGATCAGTTCAATAATTTACACCTTTATCAATTGGGTTTCTGTAAAGGTAGCTCAGAGATACTTATCAGATAACATTACCAGATGGCAATGAACCAAACTCGGGTCTAGGGGCGTACCTCTATAATCAGCCTAACATGCTAGCTTAGCAGTGCTGTAAGAAAGAACTGAAGCCACATATAGAATATATATTAGATTTATTATATAAAATATAAAAATAGTTCTGTAGCGAATGGCAAAGCTAATACAAAAATAATGCTATAAAATAGATGATCACCAGACTACTTACAATATTATAATCCTAATGTATTACATGAGAACTTATTACACGTGTTAGGCAAAATACCTAGTTACCAGCTAAATACACAGATCAGGAGTTCTGACGTAAACCTATTTATGTCAGCAAATAACCAAGAACTAATTCCCCGTGACTATAGGAAATATATCCTGTATCTCACCTTGCCGGTCTGGCACAAACCAAAGGGTAGAGAAGTGGATGTTTCCTTCAGAGTCTCGAGCTGATTTATCAGCGAGTCTCTCAGTCCTGAGATAAGGTCCGAGGTTTATTCTGAATGTCTGGGCACAGTCAGTAGAATAGGTCTTGTTGTAGCTGAGAAAACCTTAGGATCTCACTACCAGGTATCAGGGGCGTAGCTACGGGTGGGCCTGGGTGGGCCCAGGCCCACCCAATCACAGCTCAGGCCCACCCAGTTTTCCCTACTCGTCTAACCAATCAGTGCACAGCCTTTTAGTTCTGCCATGGCAGTTGACAGGAAAAAGAGCAGAATGCATGGGCATAGTTTGGGAGAAAATTGCCCCCCCCCCCCCCCCAAAAACGAACTGCTGCAGCAGCAGCAGCATCCATCTCAGTCTCTCGGCATGTCCCCCCAGCACCGTCTTCCCGCTCCCGCCGCAGACTGCAGTGATGCTGCAGACACCGTCACTTCCGAGCACCCCCAGCCTCCTCCTGCACTGCACCGCATGGGAGCCGCAGCTCCTCCTCCTCCTCCCCGGTCAACCCCCGATGTCTCCTCTGGATCAAGGCGCTCACTGCTCCCGTTTTTCCAGCATCGCAGCACCCCGCACTGCTCCCCACCCTCCCAAGTCCTCCAATCCCTGAGCCGCCGGCAGCCTCAACGAGAAAGCAGTACACACACTGCTTTAGACCTACCCCGGAAGCCCTTCTCTCTGCTACAGTTTCCCTCCTACGCGGGAACAGGAAGTTGAAGCACAGAGAAAGGCTTCTGGGGGCAGGTCTAAAGCAGCGTGTGTACTGCTTTCTCGTTGAGGCTGCCGGCGGCTCAGGGATTGGAGGACTCGGGGGGGGGGAGGGGAAGCAATACGGGGCACTGCGATGTCTAAAGCTGAAACTGCTGGCGACTCGAGGCAGGGATTGGAAGACTAGGGGGGGGGGTGCGATACCGAGCGCCACGGCCCGGGGCTAGGAGAGAAAGAACTGACTCCAGTGCGGCGGTGGCTGGTGGCAGCGGGGCGGGGGCGGCCCAAGGAAAGCAAGAGAGACAGGGGCGAGACCGGCTGACAATGGGAATAGAGTAAGAGAGAGAGAGATGGAGAAGGAAGGAGCACAAGATGGATGGGACTAGGGGGAGTGAGAGAAGGGAGAGGGAGCAGAAGATGAATGGGACTAGGGGGTGTGGGAGATAGTAGGAACAGAAGATGGATGCAACTAGGGGGTGTGGAGGAGAGAGAGGGAGCAGAAGATGGATGTGACTAGGGGTGTGGGAGAAGGGGAACAGAGAAGAAGATAAGTGGGACTTGGTGGGGGAGGGAGAGGGAGCAGAAGATGAATGCAACTAGGGGGTGTGGAGGAGAGAGAGGGAGCAGAAGATGGATGTGACTAGGGGTGTGGGAGAAGGGGAACAGAGAAGAAGATAAGTGGGACTTGGTGGGGGAGGGAGTGGGAGCAGAAGATGAATGGGACTAGGGGGTGTGGAGGAGAGAGAGGGAGCAGAAGATGGATGCAACTAGGGATGTGGGAGAAGGGGAACAGACAAGAAGATAAGTGGGACTTGGTGGGGGAGGGAGAGGGAGCAGAAGATGGATGTGACTAGGGGTGTGGGAGAAGGGGAACAGAGAAGAAGATAAGTGGGACTTGGTGGGGGAGGGAGCGGGAGCAGAAGATGAATGGGACTAGGGGGTGTGGAGGAGAGAGAGGGAGCAGAAGATGGATGTGACTAGGGGTGTGGGAGAAGGGGAACAGAGAAGAAGATAAGTGGGACTTGGTGGGGGAGGGAGAGGGAGCAGAAGATGAATGCAACTAGGGGGTGTGGAGGAGAGAGAGGGAGCAGAAGATGGATGTGACTAGGGGTGTGGGGGGAAAGGGAACAGAGCAGAAGATGAGTGGTGATTGAATGGGAAAGGATGACGACAAGAGGAGGGACAAGAAATGGAAAAGCCAACCTGGAAAAGAATTTAGAAGACTGACACATGGAAAGTGGAATAGAGTGGGACTAACCCAATCACAAAAATAAAGTGCTCAGACAACAAAGGTAGAAAAGAAAAAATATATTTTTATTTAATATTGTTTAAAGATTGAGATGTGCCTGCTTTGTGAAATGTACCTTTTTAAAAATTTTAAAATGTTTGTTTTTTTTAGTTTTGTATTTTGCAGAGTACAGTAGAAAAAAAACCATTTAGGTTTCTCTGTTACCCATATTGCCCTGCTTGTAGAGACTGGCTTTCTTGGGTGGAGGGAAGGGGGGGTCTTCATTTCAGTTTTTGTCTGAATGTTTTTTGTGAGTGTAATGTTGGTGGTGGGCTTCTGGGTGGGGATGGGCTCTTCACTGCCTAGGGGAAAAAAGGTATATTTAATCTTTTTTCCCTAGCCAGTGAAGAGCCCACCCCCACCCAGTAACCCACCAATAATGTTGGGGTAGGCTCATTGCATAGGTTAAAAAAAACAAACCTTTTTTAAAAATGTTATGTTGGTGGGTTTTGGGGTAGGGATGGTCTCTGCAGTGCCCAGGTTTAAAATTAAAAAAAAACCTTTATATTTAATGTAGGCAGGTTCCTGGATGGGGGAGATATTAAAAGACAAAAAGTTTTATATTTAATGCTGGTGTGCTTCAGGGTTGGGGGGGGGTACCAGACTATGGGGGATGGGTAGGGGATAGGACAGGACTGACACTAGACTATAGGGAGGGGTGGGGGTTAGGGTGGGGCTGATGCATAGCAATGGGAAGGATGATGAGGAAGGGAAGGGCTGATGCTGGGCTATGGGTGGGGTGGGGGGGTAGGGTAGATAAGAGAAGGGCTGATGCCGGGCTACGGGGCTGGATGGAGGGGTAGAGAAGCAAAGTTTGAAGGATTACATCATTGCTGTAATTATACTCTAGGATCCTGTCATGTGTGTTGAGATATTTGCCGTTATAGTAGACTTACGCCTGGTCAAGTTTAAGATGTGGGATAATGTAACCATGTTTTAAAATGTTGGTTTTTCCATATTTTGATGCAGGGCAGATGTTGGGCATACTACTTATTAATCCATCATCAAGTGCATTCTAATGCATTATTTTGTAGCAAGAAACATTACTCATACCTATATACACAGTGCCCATCCATATTAGCTCTGGGCCCACCCAAAATGTTAGGTCTGGCTACGCCACTGCCAGGTATGCAAGTCCTCTGGGGTTAGGAAAACAGTCTCTGGCTCATCAGAGCGTTCTGTTCACCTGTCCACTCTTCTGGTGATTCCTCTCTAACTCCTTCTCTCCGAGCTTTCTTCAGTCCAAATCTTTGGTATCGCCTTGTCAGATGATACCTATGAACCAATGACATCATGTTCAGCCACCTGCATGTTCCAGAAGCAAACCGTTGTTATAGATGTCAAGCCAACTCCTTGTTAGTTCAGATCCTCCAGGATGATTGCATATTCCTGTAGCCGAGAGCTTCTCTCCCCCAACGTTCCCAAGAGATAACGGGACTAAATGGCAATGCAGAGAATATATCCTTTGATGAAGTAATCAGGCTGCTAAGCAGTAATTTTCCTCTCTGTAACCAAGCTGGATTCTGATGGTTACTCACAAGGCTTTATAAACCATTTTGTTAGAAGAATGGTTCAGGCTTGTATAGGCCAAGAACAGCAAAGATGAGATCTCAGGTAAATACCCCTACAGATTCCCCCCCTTGGAGATGGAAATTACTACAAAGGAGTAAATGCCTTCTCCAACCTAACTAACAATACAACTAGACAGATTAGGACCAGGACTCATGGTCAAGACTAATGAAAAGCCTATAGTAAATTTCAGCAACTCAAAACTAACACTCTCTGTAAATGAAAACTACAAGCAAATACTTCATTAAATTATAGCAATGTTCAAAAGTATATTAAAAATGCTAATACAGCAAAATACTGAGTACTGCAACACTAATATGGTGTTAGTAATAATGTCTTAACACATGAAATAATCAACATCAAATCATACTACTACATTCAGCATGGCAAAAGCATCAGCAAAAATTAGTACAGAAGTTGATAATGGAACAAGATGTTGTATGGTGGAGAATTACTCATGGTTGGACTTCACAAAATATAACAAAGTCAATGGTGGTGGACCTTGATGAATGATGAGGTAAATGGACAACTTCTTGCATCAAGAAGACATCAAACAGGAACAAAATGGTCCACGTGATGGTGATGATGAATAAAGTCTTAAAACATAAGAATTGGTGGCGACTTGGCAAGATGGCGTCTGTGGGAGGAGACGTGGTTTGAGCTCTTGCAATCTGAATTGCGTTTTCTTGAGGAGAAGTAACATAGGCAGGCTGCACACCCTCTCGCTCCGTCCCTCGCTTTTTACCCTTAACGCACTCACAGACCAAGCATGAGACAGGTTTGGGAATAAATGGCCACAGCTTTATTGAAAAACACATTAAACAATCCCTAGGAAGCACCCGAGCCTTGGGTTTGACGTTGCAGATGCTTCAGCCCTCTGCCATGCTTATCCAGCTAGAGAACCAGCATCACCGCCCACGCTGCGGCCAGCCCTGTCTCCGCCCCCAGCGTGGCTGAGCATCCGCCTGCTTGGGGCAGCCCCCCCCCCAGACCAGCTTCCCACCTGCCCTGTGTAACCAGCGAGGTGACTAGTCTGCCAGCAGTGAGTGCTCCTGTCCCTTGCCTGAAGCACGCGATCTTCCTTTCAGCTGTTGTTCCATCACATCCTAGAGGCTCGGGTGCCTCCGCTGCTGTGACAGCATAAAGCTTTTAAAGTAGGACTATGGAGAGAGAAAACAGTAGAGTCGAACAGTGTCCCCCTGCTCCCTTCCGCACTGGAGTGGAGGAGTGGCCTAGTGGTTAGGGTGGTGGACTTTGGTCCTGGGGAACTGAGGAACTGAGTTTGGTTCCCACTTCAGGCACAGGCAGCTCCTTGTGACTATGGGCAAGTCACTTAACCCTCCATTGCCCCACGTAAGCCGCATTGAGCCTGCCATGAGTGGGAAAGCGCGGGGTACAAATGTAACAAAAAAAACCTCCCACATAATGTTCCAAAGCGCAGCAACGAACATAGGTGGCAAATGACATAATTCTGTACACAATGTCTAGCAATTGCTATAGTAAATCAGTGACATGGAGAACAAACAATCGAACATAACATGAAAAGGCAATGTTAACAAATTGCTAAGAAAGCGCAGTGCCTTGGATAATTAGCAGTCAAATTAATGGTAAGTATAACAAGGTAACAGTAAAGGTAGTCTGTGGTGGGGGACTCCGCCCTACAGGGAAATGGCATGCTGTTGGAACCCCAATCCCCTTTAACCGTAACAGGTGAGCCCAAGCATGAAGGGGGAGGGAGGGCGGGAAAACTCCTGTGCTGCTCGCTGCCGACAAAGAGACATCTACGCTTCGTCGGCAGCTCTTTAAGCGGCGCATGGGGGACCCCCGAAGCCTCGCCCCAAGCATGAGACAGGTTTTGGAATAAATGGCCACAGCTTTATTGAAAAACACATTAAACAATCCCTAGGAAGCACTCGAGCCTTGGGTTTGACGTTGCAGATGCTTCAGCCCTCTGCCATGCTTATCCAGCTAGAGAGCCAGCATCACCGCCCACGCTGCAGCCAGCCGTCTCCACCCCCAGCGTGGCCGAGCATCCGCCTGCTTGGGGCAGCCCCCCCCCCCAGACCAGTGTCCCACCTGTCCTGTGTAACCAGCGAGGTGACTAGTCTGCCAGCAGTGAGTGCTCCTGTCCCTTGCCTGAAGCATGCAATCTTCCTTTCAGCTGTTGTTCCATCACATCCTAGAGTTCCCAGGCTCAGGTGCCTCTGCCACAACCCGGGGGGCCTGAGAATCAGGGTCCCCGGGTCCTCCCCTTTTCCCCTTTCAGAAATGTTGCTCAAGGGCCTCCTGGAAGTTGTTAAGGAGGAGGAAATCTGCAACTTCCGAGAGATGGGCAGAATCCGAGCGGAAGTACCCAGGGGTGAGGGGGTAAGCCCAATGGTGCCAGATCTTTCCTCCGCCAAGGTGCTCCACCCACATGCCAATCTGTCGGTTGACTTTAGTCACGCCTCTGGACAACAACCTGGGAGTGGACCCCTGGCACCGCAGGATGATATCCGACCAGAGGATAGTGGTCCCTGGCAGAATAGCGGAAAGTTCAAGGAAATCCTGCTTGGCCATGGTAATCAGGCGGCGGCGGCATGGGGTGTATCCAATGTCGTTGCCCCCCAGGTGAATGAGCAGGACATCTGGATGAGGTGTCGAGAGCAGCAGCCGGAGGACAGTGGGTAAAAGCTGATGCCATCTCATACCAGGAATTCCAATACATGTCACTGTAGCCCTTTTAGCGTCCAGTCCAAGGTGCAGACCAGGTCTCCGGGCCATTAAACGTTTGCGAGCATTGGCAATGTACGAGTGTCCGACGACTCATATTGTACCTGTCCGTGGCGGACCTGCAAAGGAAGGGAATGGTTAGTCTAGTGCAGTGGCCTGATGTAGGTTTAGTATGCGGCAGATCTCCATCGGCCCAGTCGCTTGATGGCATGGGAGGAGAGACCCTGCTGAAAGGCAGTAGTTGCGGCCCCTATGTGGAAAGAATGGGTCCCGTAATTGTCGGGGGACTGACCAGTTTCCAGGAGAGCTTGTCGAAAGACAGCCATGAACTGGAATCGTGTGAGAGGACTAGCATCCTGATGAAGTAGCAGGGGTGAGCCAGCTGGCGGTCTCTGCTTGAGGTAGGCATTGAGATTGCCGAGCGGATAAGTGCGCAAGTCCAGGACACCATGCTGGGTAATGATGTGCCCTTTGCCCGCCTGATCAGTCTTGGACCTGGGAATTCGTAGGTGGACCACATCCTGTGTTACAGAGACGTCGCCCATCTGCAGGCCTCCGGTCGGTCTGGT
This sequence comes from Microcaecilia unicolor, assembly GCF_901765095.1. Taxonomy (NCBI): domain Eukaryota; kingdom Metazoa; phylum Chordata; class Amphibia; order Gymnophiona; family Siphonopidae; genus Microcaecilia; species Microcaecilia unicolor. Next base: position 132,997,415 of record NC_044037.1, read on the forward strand.
CTTGGAGTGCGCGGTAAGCTTGCTAATGCGCAGAGCGGCGAAGAAGGCCAAAGAGAAGGCCACCCTGAACAACGCGGCCTCGTAGCTATCCCTGCACATTCTGTCCAGTGCGAACCATAGACAGTGAAGGATCTCATGGGTGGCGGGCCGCCTGGTGTCGAGGGGAGTTGGGGTGAACCGCACCCATCCTTTCAATAGACTCCTGAGCAGGAAGCTGGCACGAGGGTTGCCCCATCAGTGGAGCTTGGCAAAAAAGAAGAAGCCTGCAATGCGTGAGGTGACCAATGTCCTGGAGGCGCCTTGATCAAAAGCATCCATGACATATCGTGCAATGAGGTGATCCGGAACCACTCCTGGTGTCCATCCGTGCCGCAACAGGTATTCGGAAATGTGATGAAATGCACGCTGGTATGCACGCAGAGTAGAACAGGCTAATGAGCTTCCAACGAGTAAGTGCACAGTGCTGTTACCAGTTGCCAAAGGTATTCAGGGACTGGGGTAGGTTCCCTGCTCGCCGAGGGGGCCAGCTGTCGAAAGAGTGAAAAATGAAAACATGAAAGAGCATCAGTAACTCCTGGGACGTGCCTCACGTGGTCAGATTAAGTTGCAAGCAACAGAGCACAAAATGCTGGAGAAGCGCTGCAGTGTGTGGGCAACGTGCTGTCTGCTTGTTTATGATCTTCACCACAGCTGCGTTGTCCGACCAATGAATAACAGTTTTGCTGGCCAGCGCAGGACCCCAAACATGTATTGCCGCAACAATGGGGAACAGTTCAAGGAAGGTGATGTTCTTGATGAGTCCGCAGTGCTCCCAGTGTGGCGGCCAAGGGACAGCGAACCAGTCCCCTTTGTAATAGGCTCCACACGGCGGCGGTGTAGAGGCAGAGGTCGACACTGGAAGTTGGAGCCGACTGTATCAAGGCTCTTTCATTGAAGTCCTGCAGAAAGTGAAGCCATATTTGCAGATCCTGCTTGATGGGAAGTGTTATGCGCAAGTGATGGTGCTTGCGCGATATGCCCACCTTAGCGGCAGCGAGTCTGCGGATAAACACTCTTCCCACTGGGATAACCCTACATGCAAAGTTGAGGGAGCCAATTAGAGATTGCATTTGGTAAAGGGTGATCTTGGGCGAATGCAGTGCGTGAAGAATCTTCTGCGCTAGGCCATGTAATTTGTCCTCTGGGAGTTTGGTAGTCATGGTTGTCGAGTCTATCTCGATCCCCAAGAAGGTGATGACTGTGCCAGGCCCTGTGGTTTTGCTGCTAGTGACGGGTACTCCAAAGTCCAGGGCAACGGCGTGGAAGACATCCATGAGGTCTCTGCAGGTGCTGGAGTGTTGAGGCCCGACAAAGAAGAAGTCGTCAAGGTAGTGCATGATGGTTTTGGCAGTGGACCACTGAGAAACCACCCAGTGCACGAATGTACTGAACGTTTCAAAAAGGTTGCAAGAGACTGCGCATCCCATAGGCATGCATTTGTCGAAGTAAAAGTGGTTGTCATGACAGAAACCTAGCAACGGGAAGCAGTCTGGGTGAACGGGTAGTAAACGGAAGGCGGATTCAATATCCACTTTGGCCATAAGCGCATTCCGCCCCTGTGTCCGGACCAAGGACACCGCAGAATCGAAAGACATATACTGGACTGATGTCTCGCCATCTGGTATGGAGTCGTTGACAGAGTGACCAGGGGGAGAGGAAAGATTGTGGATGAGGAGGAACTTGCCACGCTCCTTTTTGGGGACAGCCGAAAGGGGAGAGACAAACATTCTGGGGAAGGGGGGATGGTGAAAGGGGCCCACAATGCGGCCTGCTGATCACTTGGCTGAAAGTTTGTCTTCCTGAGTGGTGCTCGATGTGATGGTGCTCGATGTGATGGCTGGAAACAACAACAGGTCAAACAACCTCGAGTATACAGCTGCATATCTGGACGCATGTGGGGCCAATAAGCCACTTGCTTCAAGGTCTCATAGGTGATGTCTTCACCTCAATGCCCTGCACATGGTTCATCATGAGCATGTTGTAGCATAATGCCCCGATATGCCTGAGGCACAACCCATTGCACAATGCCATGCTTACTCATCCAAATAAGCAGGTCCTGATGTAGCTTAAACTTCCCTCGGGATTGTGATAAACACAGTGGTTGCCCTACCCTGAGGAGGCCACTAGGGGGCGCTCTCCTACAAGAAATAGGGAAAATGCCATAGTATGGTCCCTAGGGGGAACTCCAAGGGGGACATCCGGGTAATGAGCTGAAGGGGCCAGCAGAGGGAGCTCCAGCTAAGGCCCGAGCATGGGGACCAATGAGTATCGGCAGCAGAGGTCCCTGTTAACAGAAGGGCACCCAGAAGGCTCTGGACTCTTCCAGAAGTGGGAGGAGGGGCCCAGAAGGGGTGTGGTGGGCTAGTCGCAGCCCTATATAAAGAGTACCGCCTGAGGAGCTAGAGAGAAGAGAGGGGAGCCTGGTGAGCCTGCTGGAGGATGGGTACCTGGAAGAGGAAAGACAGAGCGAGAAGGAGACCCTAAAAGTGAAGGTACTTACCAGGCCATGTGGTGGAGGGACTTGTGAACCAGGCCATGTTGTTGCTGGACTTGTGACTTATTTAAAATGAACTAACAGCCGTGGGGTGGAGGATAGGACCGTAAGGTTAATGAGAGTGAAGAAGGTCCTATCCAGGGGTGGTGGCTGTTTTACACTGAGACCCCTATCTCTCAAAGTAAAGGGGCTCAGTGTATTTGCAAGTGAATGATATCGGAAAAGAAGTTGTTCCCCAGCTCAATTCCCCATCCACCCATGTCTAGCAGCCCTCCTCTCCCCTGCCCTCCATTGTATATAATTCTGTGTGTTCCCACCACCTATTCTGATCTCATACTCCCCCAGACTGCTCTTACACAGTCCAGGAATTAACAGACTCCATAATCAGAAGGACTCGCTGGGATATAAGAAGATAGTTTATTTCAATCTTACCAATAGCAATACAAGCAAATCAGGTATTCGTATGGTTTGAACAGCAGTTCACGGCACGTCTGTCACCCTCCTTCTCTTGTAGCCTTCCTTCTGACTCCCATTTTTATACTATTCTCACACTATTCATTTCAATGGACCCTAGCTTTGTCACCAGGGTTCTTGGACCTTAGCAGTTGATCGAAATTACTTCACATACTATCAAGCTCTAAGTATAAACAAGATATGCTCAGAGCGCATCTTATTAGATGACTTTGCATTTTCCCCAAACTTTCCCTAGCCCCCTCCTTTGGATGTTCTCACCCGGGGTGCAGCTGACCCAGTACTATCTCTACATAACCATGGCAATCTTGCTCATGACGTCTTGTAGGAGCCAGTCTCAGGGAGCAAAGCCCCCCTCCCTTGCCAGTTCAGCACTTGCTACAGTGAAATGTAACTGTGTCAAAGGTTATCTTTGATTCTTACAAGCTAGCTCTCTTTTGTATCAGAGATGATTTTGATTTTAAGAAGCCTAGCTCTTATTATGAGCTATTGGCCTGTATTTTACTGAGAGCAAGGGCTAGCATAACTCTTCACCATCCACCCATGTCCAGTGACCCACCCATGTCCAGCGACCCCCCCCCCCCCATCTCCCCTGCCATCCACCCATGTCCAGCGATTCTTTCTTCCCCCTGCCATCCACCCTTGTCCAGCGACCCTCCTATCTCCCCTGCCCTCCTCCCCTCCCATCCACCCATGTCTAGCAGCTCTCCTCTCCCCTGCCCTCCATCCACCCATGTCCAGTGACCCACCCATGTCCAGCAACCCCCCATCCCCCCTGCCATCCACCCATGTCCAGCGATTCTCTCTTCCCCCGCCATCCACCCATGTCCAACGACCCCCCGTCCCCCCTGCCATCCACCCATGTCCAGCGATTCTCTCTTCCCCCTGCCATCCACCAATGTCCAGTGACCTTCCTGTCCCCCCTGCCCTCCCCTGCCATCCACCCATGTCCAGTGACCCTCCTGTCCCCCCTGCCCTCCCCTGCCATCCACCCATGTCCAGCAACCCCTCTGTCCCCCTGCTATCCACCTATGTCCAGCGACCCTCCTGTCCCCCCTGCCCTCCCCTGCCATCCACCCATGTCCAGCAACCCCCTCTGTCCCCCCTGCCCCCCACCCATATCCAGTGACTCTCCTCGTTCCCCTGCTCCCCCTCCCTCCAGCCACCCATACCCATCTGAGCCCCCCTCCCCAGCCCAGTCCCCACCTGCCTACCAGCTCCGTGCCGATGACCCTCTTCTCCTGCCAGCCGGCACCGTGACCCAGCCTTTAAAAAAATCTACGAAGCAGCGGAGTGGTGCCTCGCGTCTGCCTGTAAAAGAAGAAAAATCGCCTTGTCGACCGGCCTTCCCTCACTGTGTTCCGCCCTTGCGTACCGGCACAAAAAAAGCACTGTTTAAATCTACCATAATCTAGCTTCATCTTGTGTCCCCTGGTTTTGTTGTTGTTTGAAAGTGTAAACAAACGCTTCACATCTGCCTGCTCTACTCCGCTCATTATCTTGTAGACTTCTATCATATCAACCCTCAGCCGCCTTTTCTCCAAGCTGAAGAGCCCTAATCTTCTCAGCCTTTCCTCATAGGGAAGTCGTTCCATTTCCTTTATCATTTTCGTCGCCCTTCTCTGCACCTTTTCTAATTCTTTTATATCTTTTTTGAGATGCTGCGACCAGAATTGGACACAGTACTCGAGGTGCAGTCGCACCATGGAGCGATACAACGGCATTATAACATCCTTGTGTTTGTTTTCCATCCCTTTCCTAATAATACTCAACATTCTGTGCGCTTTCTTAGCTGCCGCAGCCCACTGAGCAGAAGTTTTTAACGTCTTATCCACAATGACTCCCAGATCCCTTTCTAGGTCCGTAACTCCTAACGCAGAACCTTGCATGACATAGCTGTAATTCGGGTTCCTCTTACCCACATGCATCACTTTGCACTTGTCAACATTGAACTTCATGTGTCACTTGCACGCCCAATCCCCCAGACTCACGAGGTCCTCCTGTAATCTTTTTCACACTCCTCCTGCAACTTGACGACCCTGAATAATTTTGTCATCTGCGAATTTAATTACCTCACTAGTTACTCCCATCTTTTTCACACTCCTCCTGCAACTTGATGACCTTGAATAATTTTGTCATCTGCGAATTTAATTACCGGGGAATTGAGGCAACCAAAGGGTGTTCTGTTCCATGTATACTGTATCTTCCCAAACATGAAAGCCAGTTTGTACTGATCATGTGGATGAACAGGTACCGTCCAAAACCCTGATGCCAAATCCAAGCTGGTGAAATACTTAGCCCCTTTGATGGTAGCAAGATTCTGTTCCAGAGGAGCCATAGGCCACCTGGACAAAGGTACTCGCTTATTCAGCTGACGGTAATCAAGTGCGATTCTCCAACTATTGTTCTTCTTCAAAATGGGCCACAGAGGGGAGTTGTAAGTGCTGTTGCATTGCCTAATGATGCCTCTGGCCTCCAAAGTGTTGAGAATTTCTTGCACGGATTCGTAGGAAGCCAATGGAATCTTATATTGGCGCACAAAGAACTCTGGTGACATGCAGGTTTGTGAGCCCACAATCATATGAGTCTACAGCAAAAAGGTCCTTGTATTTGTACAGCAACTCAGTCAACTGCACCTTCTCTGTATCAGTAGTACAAGCATCAGCCTGTTCCACTTGATCTTTCACCATTGCTTCAAACTCTGAGAAAGGCTGGTTGGATGTAATTTCCACTTGCTCTTCAATTTCCTACTGCAGAAATGAAGTTTCAACCGAATTGACCACTCTAGACCTCTGGGGTAAAGAACTCATCCTAGACAAGATCAAACAGTCGTCTTCCAACTGCACTTGTGAACACGTTGCATCATATGGCCAAACAAACTCAAGAGAGATGAGGCCTCTGGGAGAGGTAAACAGACATTCAGGTGTCTTCCCCCCCTCCGGCAGGTGTTCCAAGAGGAGGGCAGTCTGCCAATAATAGGCACCTCGACATCAGGAAAAGACTCTCCTACCAGAAATCCAAAAGGGTCTCCTGCAGACACAACAACTTCATCTGACTGCGGATTGGTGACCAACAAGTGAAAAGAAGTACCAGTCACCTCCAAACATGGCAGAACACCGGTGGACAACCCTAGGTCACGAAAATGAGAATGTGGGTTGAAGAACACCACTTTGTCCAACAGACGCTGTCCCTGTGCAAGACGGAGCTTGATGGAAAAATCCCTCACTCTTGCCGGAATTGTCACATCTTTATCACAGAGTACTTCACAGACCTGGGGTATGGTCTGTCCAGACTTCAGGCAAACAAGCGTAGATTCAGATTTCACCGGGCTGTCATCAGGTCTACTCCACAAGACAAGGTTCACCAGATCCACATAAACTCCCAGTCATACAAGGCAATCGTACAAGCCTAAACATAAGGGCTGCTGTGGTGGGTGAAAGACTTCTGTCCCACAGTCAAAGGAAGGCTGCACATTCCCACAAGCGTCTTGGCACCTTGTCCAGGTACTCGCACAGAAGTGGAGGGACACTTACTGAAAGGAAGTTTCACAGACTTGCGAAGATGGTAAAACAGATTGTCACTGATGAAGGAAACATCACTAGGCAACAGCAAAGTGGACTGAAATGTTTGGATGTCAGCTATCTGGACGGTGATGGTGTAAGCATCATCCTTCTGGTGGATGGTAGTCAACCTGCGAGGATGCGGATCAGGACTGGACATGGAAGAAGAGGCCTCCTGCGATATGTCGGCAGCAGCATCTGGCAAGTCACCTGCAGTAGGCGAGTCAGCAATCCGATCTGTCTGGACATGGATTACTTCACCATGCTGTTCTCCCCCCACCTGGTGCACCACACAACTGGAGCTCCCAGGTGTGAGGGTCTTCTGAATTCTGGAAATTAATTCGAATAGAGGTATCCCTAAGCTCCACGGAGCTGGAACCACCAACTCTGCTCAAGTGCTTGACTTTTCCATATGGAATGGGATGTGTGACTTGGGACCAGATAACTTTTGAACATAATCCAAAATAGGCCGCAATCTCTTCAAAAGATCATTCCCAATCAAGAATTCTTCACCAACACTGGTAGTAACGATGGCAGGATGTTTGACAGTCATCTCGCCGAGCTGCAAAGAAAGCCAAACCTGTCCCACAGTACTGATGCTCTGGTTGCCATAGGCCACCAGTGACAAGTCGCATGGAGTGACACACAGCGTATCCCGACCCCCCCCCCCTCCCCTAGAAATACCTCAAGTTTCTGAAACATGCCCTGGGTAATCAAAGTCACCTCAGAGGCTGTATCCAGTAGACCCTGACAGGAAAACTGCTGTTAAATCAACAGATCTAAAGTATATCTGAAACCTTTAGGAGTAAGTTTACCTAGAAAATACCTGTTTTCCTTGATTGAGTCGCATAACAGAGGCCCTTCCGGGTTCGAGGGCTGGGCATCAGCATTGGTCACGGAGGACTCCTCACTGACGGAAGACAGAGCATCCACGTGAACTGCGGAGACAATGGTAGGTAAAGGATGGGCCGATTCTTGTCATGCCAGTTCTTCCTCTGAAGAGAATGAAGGTGCCGCCTCAACAGAGTTGACACTAGGCCCAGTTGCAATGGTCCGGCTGGGAGTCTTCTCCCTAGTCCAGAAGTAAGTTGCTTCCTTTCTGCTGTGGAGATGATGGCTTTGGTGAAGAACCAGGATCTGAAACCTGATGTTTTGCCAGCAGTTGGTCAATCTGTGCTTCTAGGGCCCGGATCTTCTCCTCAGCCCACTTCCTCTGATTAAAACGCTTCTTTTTTGGGTGTTGTTGGCCCTCCCTTGCAGTAGGAGGCGCTATGATACTTGGCAGACGAGGCTGGGTATTGCCAACCTTGGACTGTGTAGAAGGACTTGACACCTTGTTTTCCAGAGAAAGCGTAGATTGGACGACACAAATGCTGAGTGGAGCCACCTTTGAGCGATTTTTAGAAGCAAATTTGGGAGCAGCCGCAACGGGCTGCGCACAACAGATATAAAAAATATGGTGCATTATGTTTTCCAGCCAAAGGAATTTTCAATTGGTCAGGCAGACCTTTTACAAAAAGATTTCTGTAGTCACCAAATTCAACCTCTTTGGCCTCTTTCCCTTACCAAAAAATGACATTTTTCCTGTAACAAATCATATTCAGCACATGGGACAGCCGGAGGCTGAGAACTTTCATTGCCCCCCCCCCCCCCCTACAGCCGAAACATCCAGGATTAACAGTGTATAACAAAACTATGTAAGCCACTTTGAGCCTGCAAATAGGTGGGATACAAATGCAATAAAATAAATAAATAAATAAATAAACTGGAATCCTTTAAAGCAAATAAAGCGCAACTGAGCTCAGAAAGCACCGCCACAATGAACCGAGCTTTAGACTGTAGAACATTAGTTAGCACCATCTAATAGGCTGCCTCACTGTCAGAAGAGCCCCCTCCCTCTCGAAACAAGAGCAGTAACGAGTCAATGGAGTCCCCAATTTAGATCTGCCCAGGGCAACGGGGGCGAGAACAGCCACCACTGAGGTTTCAAGCTCTGTGAGAAGTGTCAGCATAGCCATGTAAAAAAAAAAAAAAACACAGTGCCAAAGCAGACAGTAACAGGTTAACGAAGCCGAGAAAGAGCTTAGATAACAGTTTAGCTTATATAAACAGCAGGGCCAGAAGCTAAGGTCATAGAGCAAATGAAAGTAAACTTCTTTCACACTGAGCAGCACAGGATTGAAATACAGTTAAAAGAAGCTGAATTAGCTGACACTAAGGAAAACAACCGGATTGCTCAATTATAAGAATTAAGACACGCGAGAGCCCCATTTGTAAGAGTAGCTCAGAGGTACTTATCAGATAACATTACCAGATGGCGATGAACCGAACTCGGGTCTAGGGGCATACCTCTATAATCAGCCTAACATGCTAGCTTAGCAGTGCTGTAAGAAAGAACTGAAGCCACAGAATATATATTAGATTTATTATATAAAATATAGATATAAAAATAGTTCTGTAGCGAATGGCAAAGCTAATACAAAATTAATGCTATAAAATAGATAATCACCAGACTACATACAATATTATAATCCTAATGTATTACATGAGAACTTATTACACGTTTTAGGCAAAATACCTAGTTACCAGCTAAATACACAGACCAGGAGTTCTGACGTAAACCTATCTATGTCAGCAAATAACCAAGAACTAATTCCCCATGACTACAGGAAATATATCCTGTATCTCACCTTGCCGGTCTGGCACAAACCAAAGGGTAGAGAAGCGGATGTTTCCTTCAGAGTCTCGAGCTGATTTATCAGTGAGTCTCTCAGTCCGAGAGATAAGGTCCAAGGTTTATTTTGAATGTCTGGGCACAGTGAGAATAGGTCTTGTTGTAGCTGAGAGAACCTTAGGATCTCGCTACCAGGTATGCAAGTCCTCCGGGGTTAGGAAAATAGTCTCTGGCTCATCAGAGCATTCTGTTCACCTGTCCACTCTTCTGGTGATTCCTCTTTAACTCCTTCTCCCCGAGCTTTCTTCAGTCCAACTCTTTGGTATCTCCTTGTCAGATGATACCTATGGACCAATGACATCATGTTCAGCCACCTGCATGTTTCAGAAGCAAAACGTTGTTATAGATGTCATGCCAACCAGTGGCGTAGCCAGGTGGGGCTCAGGGGGAGCGGTCGCTCCCCTAAACGGATTTTTAAATAAAATGGCGCCTATGCAATTTTGAATCGGCGGGGACGGCACTTTTTTTTTTTAATTTGCAGTTTCTCCTCTCCCTTCCCTTCCCACCCTACCATTTCACAACACGCTTCCCTCTCGGAGTCTCCAAGCCCAACACCACTCTCGCTGCAGCAGCAGCAACAACTGCTTGATTGGGCCCGGCGACGGATCCTTCTGCCTTCGTCACGAGTCCCGCCCTTGCGCAAACAGGAAGTGTTTGAGCTGGAGGGGCGAGTCGAGACGCGGTAGAGGGAAGGAACAGGATCCATTGAACGAAGCAGGTTTGACGATCCCGGGGGGGGGGGAGGGACGACGACACAGAAAGCGGCGCTGGACTCGGGGGGGGATGAAAGGAGAGAGGGGAAACAGCAGTGCTGGACTCAGGGAGGGGGGGATGAAGGAGAGAGGGGAAACAGCGGTGCTGGACTCGGGGAGGGTGAGGGTTGGAAGGAGAGAGGGGAAACAGCGGTGCTGGACTCGAGGAGGGGGAGAGAGGGGATTCAGAAAGCAGTGCTGGACTCAGGGAGGGGGGTTGAAGGCAACGAACTTAGATAAAGGAGGAGATGCTACCCACTTACAAGAGGAGAAGAAATGGCAAGCCCAACCTGGGAAAGAATTTGTAAGGCTGACTCATGGAACAAGGGGAAAAAAAAGACTGGGACCAGCCAAATTCCCAGACAACAAAGGTAGAAAAAAAATATTTGTATTTAATACTTTGTAGGAACTGAGATACTGCTTTGTAAAATGTACATTTTTTTCCTATTTTTATTTTGCAAAAATGTACATTTAAAAAAATGTTTTATTTTGCATTTCTTTCTCTTTTTTATCAGTATTTATTGCACTGTTTATAGAGTCTGGCTTCCTTGGGCAGATTGGGGGGAGGGTCTCTATTTCAATTTTTGTTGTTTTGTTTTGGTGGCTCTGTATTCTGTATTAGATTGGTAGCAAGGAATGTTGTCACAATTTGTGTTTCTGCCGGGTGCTTGTGACCTGGGTTGGCCACTGTTGGAAAAGGAATACTGGGCTAGATGGGCTGTTGGTCTGACCCAGTATAGCTACTCTTATGTTATATAGATGAGAGTCTGTCCATGTTCTGCATGTGTGACTGAGGTGAAGGATTCTGCTAGCATGTAGTGTCTATGTAGGAATGTGTAACAGTGCAGCTTGTTCCAGTTTCCCAACAGTAGGTATATTGGTGCTCCAGAGTCTAGTGTAATATATATAGCACTGTCTTTTCATAGGTGGGTTCAGTCTGTTATGGTGTGGTAAGTTTGGTGTTCTAGGGCAGTTCTGGAGTACCTCCTTGCCAGTCAGGTTTTCAGGATATCTACAATAAATATGCATGACATTGGTTTGTATATACTGCCTCCATTAAATGCAAATCTTTTTCATGCAGATTCATTGCGGATAACCTGAAAACCTGAACGGCAAGGGGGTACTCCAAGACCACCTAGGGAAACACTTCTCTAGGTCCCACTGTAATATTTATATCACCGTCTTTTCATAAGTGAGTTAGGGCTGTTATGATGTGGTAAGTTTTCAATATAGGTTTTGGGTGTCTTTTTGCAGAGGTTTGTGTTATTTCACAAAGGGGCCTGTTTACTAAGGTGCGTTAGTGTTTTTAGAGCGCCTACACTTAGTACGCTTGCTAGCCATGTAGGCGCCTATAGGGATATTGTAGGCACATACATGGTTAACGCGCGTTAAAAATGATAATGCTGTTTAGTAAACAGGGCCCAAAGTGTCTAGCCCTTTTTGAGGCTCTGGGGCAAGGGCCACCTTTGGTGGCCCTTGTCACCCAAAATAAAAATGTTCAAGACTAGTGTTCTTCACATCCTGTAGAGTCACCACACAAACAAAAGCCCATCTTGATTTAAACAAGGTGTCCAGCAGTGGAAGGACTGGGTGTGCTATTCCTGAGGTGATGATCATGATTTGAATATTTTTATTTGAAGTTAAGAAGACAGGTTGCCTGCTCTGGCCAGTCCAGGGACCTCTTCTGCGTCCTGCCTACTGATGTAACTTACTGTTTCCTTGTAGGCAGGACACAACAGAGACATCCTGTATTAATCAGTGCCTGCTACAGCCCCTGAGCAACAACACAGACACTACTGTCTAGCTGACACCAACTGGCGCCTATTTTATAGAAGTCTGTTCCCCCTGCGATGAAAACCTGGCTACGCCTCTGATGCCAACTCCTTGTTAGTTCAGATCCTCCAGGATGATTGCATATTCCTGTAGCCGAGAGCTTCTCTCCCCCAACGTTCCCAAGAGATAACGGGACTAATTGGCAATACAGAGAATATGTCCTTGGATGAAGTAATCAGGCTGCTAAGCAGTAATTTTCCTCTCTGTAACCAAGCTGGATTCTGATGGTTACTCACAAGGCTTTAGAAACCATTTTGTAAGAATGGTTCAGGCTTGTATAGGCCAAGAACAGCAAAGGTGAGATCTCAGGTAAATACCCCTACATTTCCACCCGGGTTATAGCACAGAAACAGTCCTTATAGCATTGGACAGTGTAAGGGGTTACTGAGAAGACGGCCTCAAGGAAAGCAAGAGCAGCCCGTGAGAGAGATTAAAAGACATTTGCAAATCCCTTATAGACGAGGAATGCGCCCTCTGGTGGTCAAGAGACCGATTAGAATAAGGGATAAGCCTAGGAACCACGATTCCCACAATGTGCCTGACCCAATACAGGACTCACAGGAAGTGGAGGGGGAGAAGCAGGATTGGGAGATGGACTCTAATCAGGGTGATGAAGAGCAGCTGAGGGAGCCCTGTGAGGAGGTAGAAGAGATGGAATGGGATAAAAGGGAGGAGAATGAGGAGGAGATTATGGAGGTGACTGCATTTGCACAGACTGCTGGTGCTAATGTGAGGAGTTTCTTGGCTAAGGTATTTCCTCAACTGTCTGGAAGGGGGAAAACAGAATTTATGCAGCTGGGAAGAAACCTGTGGCAGCAAGTGATTAAGAAGGTTAAGGGTATGAGAAGTTAAATACTGTGTGTTGTAAGGGACTGATGTTTAACCTGATAATTAGTGACTAACTGAGAAGAAGAAGAAGAAGATGGTGTTAGAGGTCATTGAACTATGCTCAGCAAATTAACAGAAAATCTCTGTCTGGCATTGTGAACGTGAAACTTGTCAAATACTTTAAAGTGAGATCGTTGTACTGTATTGCTGAAGTCACTATAACTGAACTGATGTAAATAAAGGTGAACCCCTTTATTATAAGACTGCTGGAGTTTCTGTCCGTTTGTTGGGGTTATCATTAAATGGCAAGCTAAAGGAGCAGTCACTAGAGGAAGCTGTGGCTGAAGGGGCAGAGAACTGAAATTAACCGTTGCTGTGAGGGAGAAAGATCAGCATTGAAGCATATCTGCTAAGCAGGGTCGACCTGGCCCAAAGAGCGGAAGGGGGACCTGCTGACAACAGAGAATAATGTGCCCTCGACTATGGTAAAATAGCCCTCGATCTGTCTGCAGCTTTTAACGTGGTAGACCATTCCATTACACTTTCTTGTCTAAATAACATTGTCTTAGCCGAAAATGTTCTTCAGTGGTTTTCCTTCTTCCTTGCTGATAGGTCTTTCGTGTCTCTCTTGAAGGTACTTTCTCTGCTATATAACCCCTCACTTGTGGGGTTCCCCAAGGCTCAGTTTTATTCTCTCTACTCTTTAACATCTACTTACGTCTCCTTACAGTTTTCATCCAAGAATTAGAAATCAAAGCATATTATGTGGATAACATTTTACTCATCCACTAACACAGAATTTCTACTAATCTCCAAGCAGTCCTTGATAGAATTTCCAGTTGGCTGCAGGAGAATAGACTTGTGCTTTATCAATCTAAGACCAACATCTTTTGCATCACAGGTCCTAAATTTGCCCCAGTGCTTGTTCCTTCCTTTCAGGGCTCTGCTCTTAAACTGGTCACGCAATTCAAATATCTGGGAATCATACTTGATCAATAATTATCATTTGCGCCAGAAGAATCTGCCCTAATTAAATCTTGTTTTATTGTATTGAGACAATTTTGTGCTGTTCATCCATACTTAGATAAGAATTCATAAATGACCCTCCTGTGTGCCATACTTCTATAGTGTTTAGATTACTGTAATACCATACTTCTCCATCACCTACAATCTCGAGCTAGAAAATATTACCCACTCTTTATTCAGAACCACTGGCTCCCAGTTGGTTATCACACTCAACAAACAAACTTTGAGTATGGGAATCTCTCACTATCATCATCTTCTATAATTCAGTATGGCCTCCCCCCCCCCCCCCCCCCCCCCGGCTCACTGAATGGCAATTATATATTCCTTCCCATGCCATTGGCAAGACAATCACAGCTCCAGCCCTATGAAATGCACTCGCAGCAATTTTTTGCCTGGAACTTTCATTCCCAACATTCAAAGGCTGCCCTTAAAATCATCTATTTAGATCGGCTTTCGGAGAGATGGTGGTACTGATCTGAAAATTACGTTCTGTTCTAGATGAATGATTATGAGTTTGGTATAATTTTTCTTCTGGGTTAATCTATGATATGATTGCTGATATTCTTTTTCTCCCTGTCCTATTAGATAATGGGGTTCTTTTCTGATTGTTTTTAGCTTGCAAACCGCTGTGTTATGTTCCAGGAACAAGGTATATCAAATAAACTTAGATCATAAACCATATGCATTTTGACCTATGGATCCATAAAGGTTACAATACAATAAATGGAGGTTCCTCTTTACATAGTTTCTTTTATAAGGTCATATATGACTCAAGTTACTGAGCTGCATGCTTAGCTTAGGTGCATATACTCCTCTAGTCTTCAGGTCCTCGTAAATGAGCTTGTATACAATTTGTAGGGTTTTCACCTACACTACATTTTTCTTTTCTACCTAGGGTTTTAGGCTTATAGTTGCCATAGATATAATAGGTAGTGCTTCACTATTACAGGACATATGCACTTAGCATGGGGATGCTTCAATTATAATGCATGTGTGTTTATTATTGCCTTTCTAGGGTGTTACAAAGCTACATAATCTCAAAGCTAAATATGTTCAACTTATGTGACCATTCCATGTTTGTGATAGCTTGCCTTTGTGTTATTCACTTTTCTTTTATTGGTTGTTTGTCCACCATTGCAGTATGACCTATATGTGATATCTATAATTTTCCTGAGTGATGTAGTGCATGTCTTGTTATTTGATGCCTGAACCCTGTCCACCCTGCAAATACATGGACATTATTTTGGACATGGGAATACCAACCATGCGCATGGGATCATCTGATGCAATACTGCTATAGCAAGCATGGAACATGCAGCCTGTAAGCTACAGATTTAACAACTGTATTAAAGACATTCCAGTATATGCATTATGCACTACATCCAACATCCTTTGCTTCATTGCTTTCTACAAGCTACTATGTGAATGGAACTAACAAAGTGACTTTTCATCCATGAACTTACAAGTCATCAGTCCTACAAGTATTGGACTTGAAGAAGCAAAAGACATTCTACTTCCACGGACATTCACTTTTTCTATTTCAAATATATTACTGTACTCATGAAAGCTGTGTTTATTTCACATTTATATTTGCTTTATTGTTTTACCATATAAATTTGCATCTATTTTAAGCTTGTTTACATTGTTGGATATGTTACTATTACTTATTTTTATGTTCAGTATTAGTATGTGATGGCATCTATTTGCTGTTGTTCATGAATTGCTGTGTTGCATTCTTGCAAGTATCATTTGATGTTAACACACACGCACAAATGACTTAGCTAGTGTTTTAAGATGCCTGGTGCCTCTGGAGTGCCACCCAACTTTTATGTTTAAATCTTTTTTATTAATAGAAATCCATAAAACACATACACAGTATAATATAAAGCAATCCATGTAGCTGCCATTCTCCCTATGATCTCAAGTAGCTTTAACAATGCTAATGAACTAATTGTATGGAAATCAACGTGTCTCATAACATCCACAATGCAAGCCCATATTCAACAGATAGGGCAACATTATAACCTCAAAACTTTTATTTTTCTCCCCATGTTCTCCCCCTCCCCTTCCATCCCAATCCCTCTTGCCGTCTAAACGTCAATTCCCCTCCCCCATACCTCTTCCTCACCCCCTCCCTGCCCTCCCACTCAAATCCTAACCTCAATTATCCGGAGTGCGAGCTACTTAGCCTCCTTCCCTCTTGTTAAAACTCTCCAAGATGAGTTTACAAATTATTAACAATAAAACTCCTACCTCTCTGACTCATTATTTGTAAATAAGAATCCCAAATGGACAAAAACTGTTTCTTACGTCTTAAAGTGCCTTTCGCATCTCGAGCTTCCCAAGCCATCAGTTGATGTATCTGGTTCCGCCAATGCCAAAAAGTGGGAGTCTCCGACCCCACCCAATACTGGAGAATTGTTTTCCGGGCCACCAGGCACAATTTCCTACAAAGCAGCCGTCCAGGCCCTCTTAAGCTGTGAAATGCTCCAGGCACATCTAAAAGTAATTGTTCCATGGAACCTTGAATATTTACATCTAACAGGTACACCAGAAAACGTAACACCTGTTCCCAGAAACGTTGAACTTTCGGACAAGCCCAAAATGCATGATAGTATGCTTGTCTAGGATGACCACATTTGGAGCACTGCGAATCCAGGCCCCCTCCCACATGTGCTAAAGACACCCTAGTCATATAGGCTCTCAAAATCACCCGGGCCCCACATTCCCTTAACCGCATATCAGATGTTAAAGTGTAGACTCCTTTCAAAGATTTTAAAACATCCCAATTACCTAGCCCCACCCCCGATTCCTCCTCCCATTTGGCCTTAACTCCCTCAAATCCTCGGTCTGGACATAATTGAACAAGTGCCTGTGCTAACCCAGAGATGGACAATCCCCGTTCAGAAATTTTTGAAAAAAAAGGACCTGAGCTCTGCTCCTAGCTTAAAGTGCAACTTATTCCTGCCCAAAGTCTTTATGTAATGTTTTAACTGTGCATACGCAAACTGTGCACCCCATCTCATGAAAAAAATCTTCCTCCAGATTTATTAAAGTTTCCATCTCACCCGTGGCTCCCATCACATGTTCCAATAGGTATATCACCTTTTGTTCCCACCTCTTGAACCAAGCGTTATCCCAACCTGAACAGAACTTTCCATTCCCTCTAATAGGCAACTGATCCGACACCTCAGGGTCCCCACCCAAACGTCTCACTAGAACTCTCCACCCCTCTCTCAGTGAGTTCAAGAGCACACTCCCTCTTACACCGTCAGGCAACTGACTCCGTTTGCAGTGCAACAAATAATAAAGATGATAAGGCGCAAAATGTTACTTTTCTAGGTATAATGGTGTGTAAATGGTTGTCCCCTCAATTCAATCTCCCAGATGACGCAGAAGGCAGCAGGCTTGATTATATAACTTCAAATCTGGAAGTCCCTTGCCGCCAATTTCCTATCAATAATGCCATGCGCAGCCTAGGCTTCTTCCCTGCCCAACAAAAAGCACTCACCCATTTATAAAATATTTTCAGGTCTTTCTGTAGAAGACACAACGGCAGTACCTGGAGAGTATACAACCAACTTGGGAATTGTACCATCTTTATCAAGCTTATTCTACCCATTAAAGAAATCGGCAAGGACCGCCACTGTTCCAACTTTGCCTTTGTGTCTCCTATCAGTTTCCCCACATTAAGCGGATATAAGGTCTTAACATCCATACTCAAATACCTAAATAGCGAAATGAATCCAATGCCCATCTCAAGGGGAACCCCTCTTTCCATTCTTCCTTCACTTGGACCGAGGAAGGCAAAGCCTCCGACTTTCCCAAATTCAACTGTAGACCTGCAAAGTCTCCATACTCTCCAAAAAGTTCTAGAAGAGCCTCCAAGGAACTCCGAGGGCTCTCCAGATGTACCAATATATCATCTGCGAACGCCGCTACTTTGAAACAACTCTCCCCAACTCGAACCCCCTGAATATCTTCCGTTAACAGTATATCTCTAATTAGGGGGTCTAACGTCAGCACAAAAAGGAGCGGCGATAAAGGGCAGCCCTGCCGACTACCCCAAAGAACCGGAAACATCGCCGACGACGCTCCATTTACCAACACTGTTGCCTGTGGCTCAGCATACAATGCTCTTATTCCTGAAACAAACAGACCATCAAAACCATATGCTTTCAATACTTCAAACATAAAGTCCCAGCTCACCTTATCGAATGCTTTCTCCGCATCGAAGCTCACCAGAATAGATGGTACCCTTCTCCTTGATCTGTGCTCCAAGGAAGTCAAAATTCTCCTTACATTCTTGGTGATTGATCATCCCTTCACGAATCCCACCTGTGCTTCATGTATAATCTCTGGAAGCACCCTATCCATTCTGTTAGCCAAAATTTTTGCCAACAACTTTGCCTCAAAATTAAGCAGAGAGATTGGCCTATACGATTCTGACAACAACGGGTCCCTACCTGGTTTCGGCAATACAATTATTTGTGCCACCGTTAAAGACTGTGGCATATGTTCCAGCTCTAAAATTTTGTTGAATATATTAGCCAAAGGGGTTGTGATCTCCATACTCATTAGTTTGTAAAACTTTACTCTATACCCGTCAACTCCAGGCGCCTTGCACAACACACTTTCTCCTATTGCCCCCTCCACTTCCTCTACACTAATTCGTTTATTCAGCTGGCCTCTAGTTTTCTCATCTATCAAGGGCAGGGGTTTGGACTCCAGATACGTTTTTCCGCTCAAACCTAAGTCCGGAGGGCTCTTATATAGCTCCCTATAAAAATGATGAAATACCTGACAGATCTCCTTGTGTCTGTGCGGACTGAGTGGCCCCTGGAATCTTGAATATGTAATATCCCCTGAGGTCAAGCTCTTGGTCTCACCAATTTGGCCAACAGCCTGCCCGTTTTATTACCATGTTTATAGAGCTGGTATTTATAAAACGTCTGAGACTTTACCGCCCGATGATGGAGCAGTGAATTTAACGCCACCTGCGTCTCGAGTACTACTTGCCGGGCCTTCCCCGACTTCTCCGCACCAAATCTCTTCCTAGCCCTACATAACTGCTCCCCCATTCTCAAGATCTCCCGATCCCTAAGCTTCCTATTCCTATGCGTGTAACTAATTATATCCCCTCTAAGTACCGCCTTTGCAGCCTCCCAATATAGAATCGGGTTGCTCACATGCTCAGCATTATTACTCGCATACTGATGCCAACAGTCAATTACGTGTTCTATGTCTCACCTGATAATTTTCTTCCCTTTAGTTACAGCATATGAATTCAGAAACTTGTGGGTTATGACCATCTAGAGGACAGCTAACTGAATTCTGTTATATAGGATAGTAGGCACCTTCCACACAGAGAAATTAAATATGTAAAAACTGGAACAATGGATAACAGCAACTTGAAGCAGCAAACCCGAACAGAGAAACCAACTGTAAAATCTATTATGGAGAATATAAAGAGTGGACTTTTGGATTCATATGCTGTGACTAAAGGAAAGAAAATTAGTGGGTAAAGCTTAATTTTCCTTCCTTGTCATCAGCACCATATGAATCCAGAAACTTGTGGGATGTGGCAAAGTAGGGTGAGAAACAGAAACTGCTGCTAGAGAACTGAAGCTCCAAATTAAGCTTCTGATCTAGCTAAGATATCCACACAATAATGTTTGGAGAACATGTGCCAGGAGGACCAAGTAGCTGGTGTACAAATTTCTTCAAGAGAAAAGGCACAAGACTCTGTCCAAGAAGAAGAGAGTGCTCTAACAGAGTGAGCCCTCAAAGATAGAGGACAAAGGTTGAGGAAATGGATTCCCTGATCCTTCTAGCAATTGAAGCTTTAGATGTTACATTAACCTTATTTGGGTCCATAAAAAGGACAAAAAGATGATCTGACTGCCAGAACTCATTAGTGATGTCTAATTAATGATTTGGAACCTGAACATCAACATAATGCAACATTGCATAGTCCTTTTCATAGCTCTCTTTCCATGAAAGAAGGAAGAAATGTAGGTTGGTTAATATGAAAAGAAGAGATGACCTTTGGCAACCAGGAAGGAACAGTCCTCAGAGAAACCCCAGTTTCAGAAAAATGAAGGAAGGGATCTCTACATGACAGTGCATGCAGCTCAGACATTCACCACACTGTCTTCAGTGTAAGGTCTTTCAGACTAGAGTTCTTCAATGGCTCAAAGGGAGCTTGCTGAAGAGCTTTGAGCACCTGATTAAGACTCCAGTCAGGACAAAGGGAATAAAGAGGAGGCTTAAGATGTATGACCCATTTAAGAAAGTGGACAACAACAGGATGAGCAGCCAAAGTGGAATAATATAAATGATCTCGATAGCATGATAATGCCACAGCTTGAACTCTGAGAAAGTTATAAGCCAGGCCCTTTAGCTCTTTCCAAACACCAGTCCTCAAATAATCTCCAAACTCGAGCACACATTAAAGAAGTAGAACGCTTTCTCGCTTGAAGCAAGGCAGTAATCACATCATCTGCATAGTCTTTCTTCCTCAACTTCAACCTTTCAAAAATTAAGCCATAAGACCAAAGGGAGATGGATCCTATATCAGAATGGGCCCCTTTGACAGAAGATCTTGACACATGGGAAGTAAAAAAAAACAGCTTGTTTACCATGACTGTCTGGGCCAATCCAGAGCTATAAGAATCACCTGTCCCGAGTGAATAAGAACCTTGTGGAGAACCATCCTATCATTGGCCAGGGAGGGAAGATGTAGATGAAGAAGCGCATCTACCCCTGCTGAACTGGACTCTCTTCTTCTGCTGAAGAACTGAGGAACTTTTCCATTGATGCAAGGTGCCTTGAGACCTAGAGTCAGGGTTCCCCATTTCTAAGTAATCAGATAAAAAGCTGCTGTTGATAGTTCCCATTCTTCCAGGTCCAGAGAATTTCTGCTGAGATAACCTGCTTGAACATTCAGCTTCCTGGCAACGTGAGCTGCAGAGATCATGGGTATGTGTCTTTCTGCCCAATGAATCAAGAGTCGAGCCTCCAGAGCTAGGTGTGCACTGCAAGTGCCTCCTTGCCTGTTTGTGTAGGCTACTGTCACTATATTGTTTGACAGGATCCTTACCAGGTGTCCCCTAAGTATAGATTGAAAGGCTCTCAGAGACTTTTGGACTGCTATGAGCTCTAGACAACTATTCAGCCAGAGGGCTTCCATCTTGGACCAAAGACCTTCAGTATTGTGATGGAGACAATGAACTCCCCATCCCTTCAGGCTTGCATCTATTACCACCAACAGTCATTGTGGCATTGCTAATGAAGTCCTGATGGAGGGGTGAACATAAGAATAGCCATACTGGGTCAGACCAATGGTCTATCCAGCCCAGTATCCTGCCTCCAACAGTGGCCAAACCAGGTCACAAGCACCTGGCAGAAACCCAAATAGCAGCAACATTCCATGCTACCAATCCCTGGACAAGCAGTGGCTTCCCCCATGTCTCAATAACAGACTATGGACTTCTTCTCTAGGAACTTCCCAACAGAGAGTTCCAGAGCTTAACTATTCTTTGAGTCAACAAATATTTCCTCCTTTTGTTTTAAAAGTATTTCCATGTAATTTGAGTGTCCCCTGGTCTTTGCACTTTTTGAAAGCATGAAAACTTTATTCACTTTTACCTGTTCTATATCACTCAGAATGCTGTAGACCTCATATCCCTCCTCAGCCATCTTCCCTCCAAGCTGAAGAGCCCTAACCTCTTCAGCCCTTGCCCATACGAGAGGCATTCCATCCTCTTTATCATTTCGGTTGCTCTTCTTTGAACCTTTTCTAATTCTGCTGTATCTTTTTTCAGATATGGCAACCAGAACTGAACAATCAGACAAAAATGAAGTCCAAACTTCTTAAAAGCTCTTTATTCTTCAGTAA
This sequence comes from Microcaecilia unicolor, assembly GCF_901765095.1. Lineage (NCBI taxonomy): Eukaryota > Metazoa > Chordata > Amphibia > Gymnophiona > Siphonopidae > Microcaecilia > Microcaecilia unicolor. The sequence goes on from NC_044037.1 coordinate 133,019,052, forward strand.
CAGTTGTACAGCCTTGACCAGCCACAGGCGTAAAAAACTGGGCCCAACATGGGCCATGTTTTGGCATAAAGCCTTCCTCAAGCCTTATCAATAGCAACAAAGCAAAGTATAAATAAATATGTTTTACATTAAAGATACATATACTGACAGGCTAAAAAGATATTAAGTGGAAAAATGATATGAGAATGTGCTTTACAATAAAGAGAATAAAAATGTATATTTGCAATACCAAAATAATATAAAATGGGCGAAAAGAATTGTGGAAAAATGGAATAATAAATCCATGTGCAGAAGCACAGTGTTCAAATGCGTATAAGATGATATAAAAGTCATTACACCAAAAGTAAATGTGAAAAGAGGATAATACTCAGTGAGAGCAAAAGAGATGCACCAAGAACTGCAGATCAACGTCTGAAGAGATAAAACAAAAATCTCATAAGAAAGCTTCAAAGCAGACTCTAATTTCCTGTCCTGAACATCTTAGTCACAGCTGCTACTAAGGCATTAGGTAATTTCAATTTCTCCAATTCCTTAGGAGAGAAAGGATAGAGGTGTGAAGTTTCAAGTTTAGGTTTATTAAATAAATTGCACCAATAATAAGACTATCTAGGCCAGTGATGGGCAACCTTTTGAGCTTGGTGTGTCAAAATTCACCAAAAAACCAAGCATAACTCGGGTGGTGTGTCACTTCGAGAAAAAACCCATAATTTCACGATATTTATAGTTTAAATAACAAAAATGTATAATTGTAATATATAACTGTATTTAATAAACCAAAAACTAATTATTTAACTTACCTGCTTAGTGACTTCTTTGTTCATCTGTCAGTCGGTTTCTTTTGTTGGTCTTGATATTATTTAACTTGTGTGGGGTGCCGTGAACTAAGATAAGTGAGGGGGAGGGGGAATTCTTTAACTAATCTGCCTATTAGTGACTTTTTTGTTGCTGAATTTCATTGGCTAAATCTTCAATTGAAGGTTGGTATTTTGTACATTTCAAGCCCAAGCAAGCGCTACTAACTTCATCTGTCAATCTGTTTCTTTTGTTGGTTTTGATATTATTTAACACTGAGAATAAGGTTTCACAAAAGTACGTAGAGGGAAAAATTGTGAGTAAAGCCATTGCTATATTTTTCAGGGTGCTAAAAGTGTCTGGTAATCGGTTCTAGGCACTCCAAATTTCCTGTTCGTAGTGGCACTCCTCTTGATTCTCCAAGCGGCACCTTTCCAGATTCTCAAGCTTTGACCTCAAGTCGACAAACACCTGAGCCCAGATGCTGTCTTGAAATTCTACAAGTTGCATCTCCAAATCATCAATTTGCATCCATTGGAAACCATTTAATTCCAAACTACTGAAGACTACTACATCAGGATACTTAATTATTTTCATGGTCTGTTCTAGGCTTCTAAATTGATTAAATCTATCACTGAACTGGTCAAGTAACTGGTACTTTATATGCAAGGGTTCCATTTCATTTTGTATAGCTGCACTGGCCTTCTAAAAAATACTTTGTTACTCGAGGAAAATACTTATAAGTTTTAGTTTCTACATCTCGCTTGAAAATTTTAAGTTTACTTTCAAAAGCTTTTATGTATCCAAACATAACGTCAATACTTTTGCCAAAACCTTGTAACTTTAACTTCAGTTCATTAATATGAACAGAGAGATCTGTAAAAAACATCAGGGTGTTGACCCACTTATCATCATTGAGCTGAGGAAAGTTTCCCAGATCCTTATCCTCAAGAAATACCTTAATTTCTTCAAAGTACTCCACAAAGCGCTCAAGAACTTTGCCTCGGCTCAGCCATCTTACATTATTGTACATCAGCAGTCCACTGTAGGTGGAATCAACCTCCAGTAAAAGTGCAGAAAATTCTCGCTTGTGAAGGGGGCGAGCAGCTATTAAATTAACTATTTTTGTAACAACTGACATTAAGTTGTTTAAGTCGGTGAATCCTGCCTTGGCACATAAAGCCTCCTGATGGATAATACAATGAAAAGGCACAATCGGATGTCCAATAGCTTCCGTAAACAATTTGACAAATCCAACTTTTTTCCCCACCATGTTTGGTGCCCCGTCTGTCGTCACTGACACAACTTTAGAGATATCAATGCTTAGGTCACGGAATGTTTGTATAACAACCTTACATATTTTGCTTCCTGATGTACTTGTTGGCACTGATACTAACTTTATCAACTCTTCTCTCATTGTGAGACCATCAGAATATCGACCAATAATGGCCAACTGAGCATGTGATGTGACATCAGTAGTTTCATCAAGAGAGATCGAAAAATATTTACAATTACTTATGTCTCTCTTTAATTGATGTTGTACGTTTGTGTTCAGTCTCATTATTCGGTCTTTTATGATATTTCTACTGAGTGGTAACTCAGATATTCTCTTAATAATTGCATCTTTATTCTGCATATCGTGAAATAGAACTGGTGCACATCTTAGGAGAGTTTCTTTAATAAATTCTCCCTCACTGAGTGCTTTTCCATGCTGAGCTATGGAGTGAGCAATGCTCAAACTTGCAGATGTTAAATTTATAGAACCTTTTACAAATTTAAGGATGGAATTAGATTGGCTCTTATAAAAGTGTAGCTGCCTGGAAATGTATTCCTTCCTTTCATCCTCACTTTTTTTCAAGAGCTGGGAATGATTAGTTTAAAAATGTCTATTTATATTCCACGTTCTGCTTACTACCGTTTCAGTACATAGAACTCAAAATGATCTGCCATTTTTTTCTATAATGCCATACATCTTTGTCCATGTCTCTTGAAAAGGTCGGCTACTGCTACTACCACTTCCTTTACTTAACCTTGGTTTTTTATTTTTTGGGTTCTCCATCAGGGGGGCAGTGACAGAAGATAGAATTATAGATAGCCTGTTAGCCCTGCAGGCAATTAGGGGTTAACTAGCCTAACTGACCACCTTATGTAAATTAAGATGGCTGCCGCTATTTCTAATGGCGGGAAACGGCACCCATAGCACATGCCCTCGCCTCTCAAAGCCTCCCCCTCACCTATCTCAGTAATGATGGTCAATTAGAAATCCACGACACCCCAGAACAGTAGATTGGATGATGGTTGCTGTGGTTATGTGGTTGCTGGTAATGGCGATCACAGGGCCCCCAGAGATGCGTCCCCCAAGGCATTCCGCTGCTCTCTGCTCCGCCAGCCGGAAGTGAGGTCAAAGATCCCCTAACGGCCGTGCAGGAGCCGGGGCAGAGGGAGCAGCAGGGAGGGAACGAGCGGAGGACTCGGAGGGAGCCAATAGGAGCGCACACGGCACCCCCCAGTGGGTAAACATGCACCGGGGGGGGGGGGTGATTTCAACGAGGGGGGGGGGAAGCTCGCGCTGCACCTGGGGGGGGCGCATTGGCGATCTGCCCCAGGTGTCAGCAAGGAACGCCACTGCTTCTCTGTATGCGGCCGCGTGTCACCGAAAATGGCTACGTGTGTCAGTGTCATAGGTTCGCCATCAGGGATCTAGGCAGTTCACAAAATTTAAAATATAATAATACAATGAAAGGAACTACAATTTTGATAGGAAAGAGGAATAAAGAAAGAGAGGAGAGGAAGCATAGAGGGTCAAGGGGGTGACAGGAAGGGGAACCTCAACTCAGCCAGTATTGGAATAGGAATCTTGGAAAAGAAATGTCTTTAAACCTGTTTTATGTTTAAATCATTTTTATTATTATAAACAATCTCCCTACACAGTTACCGAACTAGACTATGCCAAGTTACTGGCTGCCTGGAAACGAGATATCCCCATGGCCCTTACATTGCCTCAGTTCAAGTCCCATGTGCTTACAATGCGCAAAACAATGAACATGACGCAGCACTGGGAGCTACAATACAAATTTGCTCTTCGACTCTACATTTCTCCCAGAAGAGCCTTTCACATGGGACTCTCGCCTTGGGGAGAGTGCCTCAAATGCAGGGATCCGGGGGCCACCCTCGGGCATGTTTTGGTCCTGCAAGGGCATAGTCCAATTTTGGAAGGAGCTAGTACAATATGTTTCTGAGATGTGGAAGGCGGGCTGGAAGTATCACTCGGCGCTGCTCCTGGGCGGATGGATGTTCTCATACACCCTGTCCCATCAGGATTTACCGCTTTTGTACGCAAAGCTACTGTAGTGGCTAAACAAGCAATACTCTCAGAATGGCTTACATACAACTACCCTACAGTATCGCAGTGGCGTGTGCGTTTGATAACATTACTGCGGGTAGAGAGGGTGGGAATTACAGATTTTAAAACGAAGACTGGAGTGCGTTTCCAACTCACTTGGACTCCCTTTTGGAATACTCTGACTCCAACTGCCAGGAGTAGACTGTTAAACTTCTAAATATTGCCCTGTACCCTGCGTTATTATGTTAATTTGATGCCATAGCAAAGGAAAAAGGGGGGGAGGGGAAGGGAAGGGGAGGGAAGGTTAAATTCTATTTGTTGGGGTAGAAGTACTATGTGTTAGTTTAGCCACATGGGGGGAAAATATCAGACGTTCATACATGATGATGTTAACTTTTCTTCTTAAGTTTTGAATAAAAATGATTGAAACATAAACAATCTCCCTTACAATCAATAGAAACTGCAAATGTATATTCGGGACCAATCATATAGATACAAAAACAATGTTCCTGCACATAACAACCTCAACCCTCCCTTACCTCCCCAAACCCTCCCTCCCTCTCCCACCCTGCCCCTACCTAATACCAATCCCAAAATTCCAATTCTTCACCACAAGGAGACATAAATAAAATCAATTAAGAATTATACTACATGCCACTGGCTGCAAAGTGTCCCAGAAAACTTCCCAGGTTTGCTGAAATCTTTTCCCTTCCCTTGAAGAAATGTCTTTAATCCCGCGATGTTCTAACTTCAGCAGTTCTATCATATGTGTGCGCCACATGTTAACACAACAAAATAACTTTTTTCCCAATTAATATCACTTTTTTAAAGAAGCATCTAAACTGCAGGAGAGAAGGTGTAGAATACTGATACCTGTTAAACAGAATCAAAGGATGCAACACAACGCGACATCCCCAAAGATTTATTTATTTATTTATTTATTTATTGCATTTGTATCCCACATTTTCCCACCTATTTGCGGGTTCAGTGTGGCTTACAATACATTGTAAATCATGGAAATGCAGTTTGTTACAATCAGTTATGGATTCCATTGTGAGAAGTTAAGCGAGACAAAGTCAAGGTGTCGTTAGGGAAAAGGTCAAGGAAAGAACAATGGAAAGAGACAACTGGAAATCGGTAGGGTGATAAAACCTTAGCAAAAGAACATTCGGTATAACATTTTCTGTGAATGAAGGTTTAAGTGTGATGAGATTACGGGGGATTAGAGTTCAGAAAAGAATGTATTGGTGTATTTCTGGAATAGTGAGTGTGGACTTCATGTGTATTGCTCCTTGCAGTAAGTTTTATCGAAGAGATGAGTCTTCAGTAGTTTGCGGAAGTTGGTAAGTTCGTGGATTGTTTTCAAGTTGCGTGGTAGTATATTCCAGAATTGCGTGCTTAAATAAGAAAAGGTTGATACGTGCAGCGTCTTGTATTTTATGCCTTTGCAGTTGGGGAAGTGGAGGTTAAGAAAAGTTTGAGATGATCTTTTAGCGTTCCTGTGTGGTAGGTCTATTAAGTCGGACATGTAGGCTGGAGCTTCACTGTGGATAATTTTGTGGACTAATGTGCATATCTTAAAGGTAATGCGTTCCTTGAGTGGGAGCCAATGCAGCTTCTCTCGTAAGGGTTTAGCACTTTCGTATTTTGGTTTTCCGAAGATGAGTCTGGCTGCAGTGTTCTGGGCTGTTTGAAGTCTTCTTAGTATTTGCTCTTTACAACCTGTGTATAGCGAATTGCAGTAATCCAGATGGCTGAGGACGAGGGATTGCATTAGGTTGTGGAAGACGGATCTTGGGAAGTATTGTCTTATTCTTTTCAGTTTCCACATGCAATAGAACATCTTTTTGGTTGTGTTGTTTGCATGGGTTTCGAGTGTTAGATGGCGGTCGATAGTGACTCCAAGGATTTTTAAAGTTTCTGAGATTGGAAGATTTAGTTTTGGTGTGTTTAAGGTGGTATATTCATTCGTGTTGTATTGGGAGGTGAGTATTAGGCATTGAGTTTTTTCCGCGTTTAGTTTCAGTCGAAATGCATCTGCCCAGGTGTTCATGATGTGTAAACTTTGGTTGATTTCATTGGATATTTCTTTGATATCTTGTTTGAACGGGATGTATATTGTTACATCGTCGGCGTATATGTATGGGTTGAGGTTGTGATTTGATAGGAGTTTTGCCAATGGGATCATCATTATGTTGAAGATGGTTGGTGAGAGGGGTGATCCTTGCGGTACTCCACATTCAGGTGTCCATGAAGCGGACGTAGTTGAGTTTGATGTAACTTGATATGACCGCAGGGTTAGGAACCCCTTGAACCAGTTTAGGACATTTCCTCCAATGCCGAAGTATTCAAGTATGTGCAATAGAATTCCGTGGTCAACCATATCAAAGGCACTTGACATGTCGAATTGTAGGAGAAGTATATTGTTGCCGGTTGCGATCATTTGTTTGAATTTAGTCATTAGGGTGATTAGTACTGTTTCTGTGCTGTGGTTCGATCGGAATCCGGATTGGGCATCATGCAGTATTGAAAACTTGTTTAAATAATTTGTAAGTTGTTTTGTTACCATCCCTTCGGTTATTTTGGTTATCAGTGGTATGGATGCTACTGGTCTGTAGTTGGTTATTTCACTTGCGTTTTTCTTTGTATCTTTGGGTATTGGGGTGAGTAAGATTTTTCCTTTTTCCTTTGGGAAGAGTCCGTTTTGTAGCATGAAGTTTACGTGGTTCGTTAGGTCTGTTACAAATTGTCGAGGGCTGATTTCATGAGGTTGTTCGGGCATTTGTCTAGTTTGCAGTAGGATTTAGCAAATCGTTTAAGTGTTTCAGAGATGAGGTCCTCTGATAGTGATTCGAATTCGGTCCAGGTTCTGTCTGCTGGGTAAATTCCGTCTTCTGGGTCTAGACAGTCTAGGAGTGTGGTGTATTCAGTAGTGCTGGCGGGTATTTTAAGTCGTAGTTGTATAATTTTCTCCTTAAAGTATTTCGCAAGGTTGTCGACGTCTGGTATGTCTTTGCTGTTGTTTGTAGCTGGTCCTGTGTCTAGCAATTTATTCACGAGGTAGAAGAGTTTGTGTGTGTCTTTGTAGTTGGGTCCTATCATTGTCTTGTAATGTAGTCTTTTAGTCTGTTTTATGGTATATTTGTATTTCCTCCGGAGTAGTTTCCAGGCATTTAGTGTTTGTTCATCTTTCTTTTTGATCCATGCGCGTTCTAGTTTCCTGACTTGTGTTTTAAGTTTTTTCAGCTCTTCGGTGAACCATGGGTTTGATTTTTTCCTATGCGATGTTCTGGTTTGGATTGGGGCGATTTTGTCTAATGTTGTTGTGCATATATCATCCCATTCTTGGAGGAATTGAGTGGTGTCAGCATTTGTTAACCATTCATTCTGGTAGACCTGTTGCCAGAATGTTGTGGGGTCTATTTTTCCTCTCGTGGTGTATGTCGTTCGTTCATGTTTGTTGATTGTGTTTATGTGTGTTTTTCGCCAGTTGATTTTTTTTTTTTTCTAACTTGCAGGTGCTGGAATCTGAACCAAAATCTCCTGCAAAGGAAAGGTTTAATTCTGACCTCTAAAATCCCCAAACTTCTCAACTAGCTGGTTTTTTTAGGTGAGCTACCTGATAATTTCTTTAAATTTTAATGCTTATTGCTTAATAATTTATTAATAATTTAATAATTGTAAGTAGCACTGTGAAACCTCTCTCTCTTTCTGGCTTTCTTTCTGTTCCTGCCAAACTCTGATAGAGAGGAACTGCTATAATTATTGGGAATATTTAGACTTAGTTAAAAGGAAAGTTAGCAATATCTTAGGGCAGTTTTAAAAGTTAAATCAAGTGAAAATTCTGGCTCAGACTGGACCATTTGGGTCCATTCAACTAGAGCATTACCTTGATAACAGCATTTAGCTGACACTTTGGGACTTATAATCCCACCCTCCCACCCCACAACCCACCCACCCCAGGGTTGTCCACTCATTTATAGACAAACCAAACCTCATTAACTTTACCCAATCATACACAGGCAGTCTTGCAGGCTGTTACTCCAACATAGTACACCTGTTCATACCCATTTCAACCAATCAGGATGACTTTTATTCTCTGCAATAATTGTGATGCTTTAGTTTCAAGGCCAGTCATCTGGAGACTTAAAGCTTGTCCTATCTGTCTTCAGCTATCTACTTTAAAACAAGAGCTCTGTAAAGTAATGCAAGAATTAGAAGCAATTAAAGCAACTTATAGGACTGTGCAGAATCATAACTTCTCACCACTGCCTCAAAGAATAAAACCACATAAGAACAGATGGTTCACAGTAGGCTCAGGCAGACTTCATCATGTGACACGGAAGCATCCGCCCGCACAAGTGTTACCACTACAAAATTCTTTTGCTCCACTACAGCACTGTGATGTTCCTGAAAATAAAACTGAAGCGGAAAAAAAAGAAAAAGCAAGGAAGGGGGAACAAAAATATGAGAAGATACCCAAAGAGAGAACACCCTCACAAATCACTAAAACCAAAACACATACTATGAAATGTACATGGAAAGCAATGACCACAAATGCTCACAGTCTAAGCAATAAAATTCATGACCTTCAAACCCTGATTTTGGAGGCTGACTTGGACATAGTTGCAGTCACAGAGACATGGCTCAATGGTTCCTATGAATGGGATGTAAACATACCAGGCTATAATCTTTTTAGGAAGGATAGAGAGGGACGTAAAGGTGGAGGAGTAGCTCTGTATGTGAGAGATGATATCCCAGCGACTGAAATGACAGGGAACTGGGGAAAGGAAGAAGCGATATGGATCACCTTAAAAAGAGAGGATAGAACCTTGGTCCACGTGGGTGTTGTCTATAGACCTCCGACACAATTGGAAGAACTAGATAAAGATCTGATTGCTGATATTCAAAAGTTGGGGAAGAAAAGAGAGGTGCTGTTGTTGGGAGATTTTAATCTGCCGGATGTAGATTGGAAGGTTCCATCTGCAAAATCGGAAAGAAGTAGAGAGATTGTGGATGCTTTCCAAAGTGCTCTGCTCAGACAAATGGTGAACGAACCCACGAGGGAGGGAGCCACGTTGGATCTGGTGCTCACGAATGGGGATAGTGTGTCAAATGTCCGAGTGGCTGCACACCTGGGAAACAGTGACCATCAAACGGTTTGTTTTGATGTAACGGCTCATGTGGATGGCGGCCACTCTAAACTCAAAGTCCTGGATTTCAAACGAGCTGACTTTAACAAAATGGGAGAATACCTGAGGAAGGAGCTGATGGGCTGGGAGGACATATGAGAAGTGGAAGGACAGTGGTCCAGGCTAAAAGAAGTAATAAACAGGGCCACAGACCTTTATGTAAGGAGAGTAAATAAAAGCAAGAGAAAAAGGAAACCGATATGGTTCTCAAAGCAAGTGGCTGAGAAAATAAAGATTAAAGAGTTAGCGTTCCAGAAATATAGAAAATCTCAAGAGGAGGAACACGGGGAGGAATACCGGATGAAACTGAAAGAAGCCAAGAGAGAGGTACGTCTGGCGAAGGCGCAAGCGGAAGAACAAATGGCTAGAAATGTAAGGAGAGGAGACAAAAACTTCTTCAGGTATATTAGTGAAAGGAGAAAGACTATAAAGGGAATTGTGAGACTAAAAGATACAACAAAACGCTAGGTAGAAAATGATGATGAAAAAGCCAATTTGCTAAATAGATACTTTTGTTCTGTTTTCACTGAAGAAAACCCTGGGGAAGGTCCGAGAGGGACTGGCAAAAGTACACCTGAAAATGAGGTGGATAGAGCGCCGTTCACGGAAGAGAGTGTGTATCAACAACTTGGAAAGCTAAAGGTGGACAAAGCCATGGGGACGGACGGGATCCACCCCAGAATACTGAGGGAGCTCAGAGAGGTTCTGGCGGGTCCTCTTAAAGACTTGTTTAATAAATCCTTGGAGAAGGAAGAGGTTCCGAGGGATTGGAGAACGGCGGAGGTGGTCCCTCTTCACAAAAGTGGGGATAGGGAAGAAGCTGGAAACTACAGGCCGGTAAGCCTCACTTCGGTCATTGGAAAAGTAATGGAAGCCATGCTGAAGGAAAGGATAGTGAATTTCCTGGAAGCCAATAAGTTGCAAGATCCGAGACAACATGGTTTTACCAAAGGGAAATCGTGCCAAACGAATCTCATTGAATTCTTTGACTGGGTGACGGGAGAATTAAATCAAGGACGTGCTATGGACGTCATCTACTTAGATTTCAGCAAGGCTTTCGACACGGTTCCCCACAGGAGGCTCTTAAATAAACTAGACGGCCTGAAGATAGGACCCGAAGTGGTGAACTGGATTAGGAACTGGTTGACGGACAGACGCCAGAGGGTTGTGGTGAATGGAGTTCGCTCGGAGGAAGGAAAGGTGAGTAGTGGAGTGCCTCAGGGATCGGTGCTGGGGCCAATTCTGTTCAATATATTTGTGAGTGACATTGCCGAAGGGTTACAAGGTAAAGTTTGCCTTTTTGCGGATGACACCAAGATTTCCAACAGAGTGGACACCCCGGAGGGTGTGGAAAACATGAAAAAAGATCTGAAGAAGCTAGAAGAATGGTCTAACGTTTGGCAATTAAAATTCAATGTGAAGAAATGCAAAGTGATGCACTTAGGGAGTAGAAATCCAAGGGAGACGTATGTGTTAGGCGGGGAGAGTCTGATAGGCACGGACGGGGAGAGGGATCTTGGGGTGATAGTATCCGAGGACCTGAAGGCGACGAAACAGTGCGACAAGGCGGTGGCAGTAGCTAGAAGATTGCTAGGCTGTATAGAGAGAGGAGTGACCAGCAGAAGAAAGGAGGTTTTAATGCCCCTGTATAAGACGTTGGTGAGGCCCCACCTGGAGTATTGTGTTCAGTTTTGGAGGCCGTATCTTGCGAAGGATGTTAAAAAAATGGAAGCGGTGCAAAGAAAAGCTACGAGGATGGTATGGGATTTACGTTCCAAGACGTATGAAGAGAGGCTTGCTGACCTGAACATGTACACCCTGGAGGAAAGGAGGAACAGGGGTGATATGATACAGATGGTCAAATATTTGAAAGGTATTAATCCGCAAACGAATCTTTTCTGGAGATGGGAAGGTGGTAGAACGAGAGGACATGAAATGAGATTGAAGGGGGGCAGACTCAGGAAAGATGTCAGGAAGTATTTTTTCACAGAGAGGGTGGTGGACGCTTGGAATGCCCTCCCGCGGGAGGTGGTGGAGATGAAAACGGTAACGGAGTTCAAACATGCGTGGGATATGCATAGAGGTATCCTGTGCAGAAGGAATGGATCCTCAGAAGCTTAGCTGAAATTGGGTGGCGGAGCAGGTGGGGGGAAGAGGGGGTGGTGGTTGGGAGGCGAGGATAGGGGAGGGCAGACTTATACGGTCTGTACCAGAGCCGGTGATGGGAGGCGGGACTGGTGGTTGGGAGGCGGGAAATACTGCTGGGCAGACTTATATGGTCTGTGCCCTGAAAAGGACAGGTACAAATTCAAGGTAAGGTATACACATATGAGTTTGTCTTGGGCAGACTGGATGGACCATGCAGGTCTTTTTCTGCCGTCATCTACTATGTTACTATGTTGAGGGAGACATATGCTTTATGGTGGTCTGACCATAGTGTAGGTGTCCATCTTGTATCAGTAAGTAGTATGTTTGAGTCTGGGTCAAATTTGTGTGTAATGATGTCTAGTGTATGTCCTTTTGTGTGTGTTGGTTGCGTGTTAGGTGCGTGCAAATCCCAAAGTTTTAAGAATTCTTTGCATTCTCGTGTGCCTGTGGAGGTGTCGTCTTCAAGGTGTAGGTTAATGTCTCCTATGATGAGGATGTTTGAGGCGGAAATACATGTGTGCGAGATGAAGTCCATGAGTTGCATTTGGGAGTCTTGCCATCTTCCTGGTGGTCTGTAAAATAGGATGACGTTGAGGTATCCTAGTAGGTTTGGGTGAGTGATTCTTGTTGAGACAATTTCCAATTGTGGAGAAGTGGATTCGCCCAAGGTTGTGATGGTGAATTCAGGTTTGTAAAGGATGCAACACAACGCGACATCCCCAAAGATCGCAAACTACCGTTACCTGTTGTGACCAAAAATGAGTAACGTGGGGACAAGTCCAAAACATGTGATTCAAAGAGGCTTGGTCAATGTTACACTTTGGGCACACTCTCGAGGAGCCAATTGTCACCCGGTAAGCGCGGCTTGGAGAGATATATAATCGTAGTGCAAATTTATATTGTAGTTCCCAGTAGCATGAGAAATACGAGTCATGCTGTATATTCAAAACATACTTCCGAACCAAGTCTTCCGTTACTTCCACATTTAGTTCAGTGGCCCATCTTTGCGCCAGCCTCTTATAGTCCGTCCTCTATAGAGTCTAGCAAATATCTATGATGATATCTCAGAGGTATCCTATTACTTGATCCTAGAGTAAGTGCTGTGTTCAAATTGTCCTGCACATCTTCACTCAAGTTACTTCATCCTAGAAAGATGACATGGAGGGGCATAATCGAAGGGGGCGCCCAAGTTTTGCTGAGGACGTCCTCGCAAAACATCCCGGTGGAGGGGCAGGGAAACCCGTATTATCGAAACAAGATGGACATCCATCTTTTGTTTTAGTAATACGGTTGGGGATGCCCAAACCTTGACATTTAGGTCATCCTTAGAGATGGTCATCCCTAGACTTGGTCGTTTCTGATTTTTGGCGATAATGGAAACTAAGGACGCCCATCTCAGAAACTACCAAATGCAAGCCCTTTGGTCGTGGGAGGAGCCAGTATTCATAGTGCACTGGTCCCCCTGACATGCCAGGACACCAACCGGGCACCCTAAGAGGCACAGCAGTGGACTTCATAAAATGCTCCCAGGAACATAGCTCCCTTACCTTGTGTGCTGAGCCCCACAAAACCCACTACCCACCACTGTACACCACTACCATAGCACTTAAGGGTGAAGGGGGTACCTAGATGTGGGTACAGTGGGATTGTGGTGGGTTTTGGAGGGCTCACATTTACCACCACAAGTGTAACAGATAGGGGGGGATGGGCCTGGGTCCCCCTACCTGAAGTGCACTGCACCCACTAAAACTGCTCCAGGGACCTGCATACTGCTGTGATGGAGCTGAGTATGACATTTGAGGCTGGCACAAAATATTTTTTAAAGATATTTTTTGAGGGTGGGAGGGGGTTAGTGACCACTGGGGAGTAAGGGGAGGTCATCCCCGATTCTCTCCGGTGGTCATCTGGTCAGTTTGGGCACCTTTTTGTGCTTTGGTTGTAAGAAAAATAGGACCAGGTAAAGTTGTCCAAGTGCTCGTCAGGGATGCCCTTTTTTTTCCATTACGAGTCGAGGACGTCCATAGTAACATAGTAGATGACAGCAGAAAAAGACCTGCATGGTCCATCTAGTCTGCCCAACAAGAGCAACTCATATGTGCTACTTTTTGTGTATACCTTACCTTGATTTGTACCTGTCCTCTTCAGGGCACAGACCGTATAAGTCTGCCCAGCACTATCCCCGCCTCCCAACCACCAGTCCCGCCTCCCACCACCGGCTCTGGCACAGACCGTACAAGTCTGCCCAGCACTATCCCCGCCTCCCAACCACCAGTCCCGCCTCCCACCACCGGCTCTGGCACAGACCGTACAAGTCTGCCCAGCACTATCCCCGCCTCCCAACCACCAGTCCCGCCTCCCACCACCGGCTCTGGCACAGACCGTACAAGTCTGCCCAGCACTATCCCCGCCTCCCAACCACCAGTCCCGCCTCCCACCACCGGCTCTGGCACAGACCGTACAAGTCTGCCCAGCACTATCCCCGCCTCCCAACCACCAGTCCCGCCTCCCACCACCGGCTCTGGCACAGACCGTATAAGTCTGCCCATCACTATCCCCGCCTCCCACCACCGGCTCTGGCACAGACCGTATAAGTCTGCCCATGTGTTAGGCACGGCCAAGTCCCGCTTTCGCTACGCCTCTGACATGCCCCCGTGAACTTTGGTTGTCCCCATGACGGAAAGCAGTTGGGGACGCCCAAAATTGGCTTTCGATTATGCCGATTTGTGTCGAAAGATGGGCTTTCTTCTCTTTCGAAAATAAGCCTGATAGTGATGTAACTGCATATGTGCAAAATAATCTGAGAACTGGATCTGAAACTGCCGCTGTAACTCTGCAAAAGATTTCAGTTTTCCTTCTTCAGTGAGGAGTTGAAACAGGTAATGAATTCTCATGCTCCTCCATCGGGCAAACACTGAGAGGTAGTACCTGCTAGGAAATCAGGATTATGAAACAAGGCCAAATAAGCAGTCACCGCAGCAGAAAAATTATGGTGTCTGCACAAGCACCTCCAGGTTGCCCTTGCTGATAAAAGAAGAGGATTATAATGTAACACCGGGTCTGTTTTCCCTGGGATGGTATGCAGAAGCCAACCAATGTGCTCTGTAGGAGAGAGCGAAACCTCCAAGGGCGTCGCTGAAAAAGATGCCACGTCTGTTAGCGAATCTCGTATATGTCTCATGGAACTAGATTTTGTCAAATACCTCATGATGAGAAGACCCAAACCTCTATGCTCCCTGGACTTCTGTAAAATTGACACAGGGAGTCTGGGGTGCCTCCCCCTCCAAAGTAAAAGCTGAATCTCCCTATTCAACATTTGCACCTCCCATTTCTTCAGATACAAAGGAAGCATTTGAAACACATAAAGCCAGCGAGGAGCCAACATCATGTTAAACAGCGAGATATGTCCCAACAAAGAGAGCGGACATACTCCCCAAAGCTGCAACATCCGTCGAGTCCCCACTAAAAGAAGGAATACATTCCTATCATATAGTTTAGACAAATCATTTGGGATAGTAACCCTTAAATATTTAATTTACTCAGAGGCCCATTGCAGAGGAAAATGTCCATGCCAATTAAGTTGAATGTCTACATTCAATGGGAGTGCTACAGATTTTGTTAAATTCAACTGAAAGCCTGAAAGCTCTCCATAGTCTGCAATCAGCTGGAGGAGACATGAAAGAGAACGCTGTGGACAGTGGTGTGCTGGAGCAGGCTCTCACAGGCTCGCAAGAGCCGGTTGTTAAGTTTTTAAGAATTTTGGGAGCCGGTTGTTAAAGTAGGGCCCTCCATGGCTACTTTAACAACTGGCTCTCAAAATGTGGGCTTGGGCCCCCTGCTGAATTCTCTTTTACTTTGCTGGTGGAGATGCTGAGCCCTGCCAGCCAAGTAAATAGACTGCTGCTGCTCCCCGCTCCTTGTTTCTAGCTCTGAGCAGCAGGCTGGGACTTCTCCAGAATGTGTGAGAAGTTTCAGCATGCTGCTCAGAGCAAGACATTGGGAGTGGTGGCAGTCCATTTATTGGCTGCCAGCAAAGGTATGCCTAGCGTGCCCGCACGAAGGGAGGGAAGAGAGAGAGGCAAGTGTTGCTCCCCCCCACCCCAGCCACCCCTAGCCCTTCCAACTGCAGAGCTGGCTACATCCGGAGAAAGAGCCTGTTGTTAAAAATTTACCAGCACACCCCTGGCTGTGGGTCATCCAATATTAGGAGTAAATCATCTGCATATGCCAAAACCTTAAGCATACGATCTCTGAACTGCACCCCACAGATTCCCTCACTTGCCCGAATCGCGCATAAGAGTGATTCCAATGAAAGAAGAAATAACAATGGTGATAGAGGACACCCTTGTCTGGTTCCCCATCAAATAATTAAATCCGTCGTCTTGATTCCATTCACCAATAAAGCCGCCCGAGGAGAGGCGTACAAAGTCATAATTGCCCGTAGGAACCACCCAGTCCCACCCAGCGTAAAGTAGAAAACAAAAATGGCCACAAAACCTGATCAACGGCCTGCTCTGCATCCAAACTCACTACCTTATAGTGAGCCCCTGATATCCTGTCCTGCAACATCGTCAATAGGAGTTAACGGATGTTTACCACCGACTGGCGCCCCCGCAGAAAACCCTCAGCTATCAGCTGAGGAAGAAGAGGTGCCAGATGATCCTCCAAGATCCCCGACAGCAATTTTATATTTACATTTATCAGTGAGATAGGTCTGTACGATCTCGGGTGTGTGGGCTCTCTACCGGGTTTGGGTATTAGGCTAATGAGACCGGTATTAGCATGAAGAGGAAACTTTTACTCTTCTACCACTGTAGTGTAATAATCAAAAAGGGGGCCCATAAGCTGGTCTCTTAGCATCTTATAAAACTCGCCTGTAAATAAGCCAGGCGCAGAAAAAAGCTTTAGCGCCAAGAGGCATATTTTCAAAGCACTTAGCCTTCCAAAGTTCCATAGGTGACCTTTTGTAGTTCTTTTGCCTGTAATGGCTGATTTATTTATTTATTTGTTGCATTTGTATCCCACATTTTCCCACCTATTTGCAGGCTCAATGTGGCTTACATTGTTCCGTCATGGCAATCGCCATTCCAGAGTGAGAGATGTAAGTGGTATTACATAGAGAACATGAATGACAAAATAAAATTAAGCAAGCAGGTATAAAGAGATCATATTTGGAATCCTATATAATAAAAAATATCTCCAACGTTCTAATCTGGCTGCCTGGGACCGTGGCTCCTTCAGAGTTGGTGAGCTAGGCTCTGAAGTCAGGCTGACGTCACCATTGCCAATATGACACGCACCTGGTGAAAAAAAAACCCCTCGCAGCTGATCCAACCCCCCCCCCCCCCCCCGAAACCAGCACATGCAAATTTGACAGCAACAAAAAACCCAAAACAGAAAAGGCACGCGACTGCGTGACGTGCTCAACGCCAGCCCTCCACCACAGACACGGACCACAGCCTCCCTCCAAAGTTACCGCTGTGCAGGGGAGAATAAAGGAAGAAACCGACGGCCGCCGACCTATTGGACCACAAGTACAGCGCACGAGACAGAGAGACATACAGCGCACGCCCTCAGCTGTCCCGCGCACTACCTGTCAGAGCTCCGCACGCTGACGACCTTCAAACCACACACCCAGGGAGCAAGCAGAGGAGGCTTTTGGCAGTCATTCCACGCTGAACTGGGAGAAGGGCTTTAGCGGTGTTGGAGACCGCCCGCCCGCTCTCCCCCTCCATCGTCGGTAACGGTATTGAGGCGCGCGCCTGCTAGCAGGCAGGGGGAGGAGTAGAGATGAACGTGGATCAAGTGCCAGGGAGAGCCGGAGGCAGAGGAGGTGGGTGTGTAGCAGAAACAAGCTGTCACTGAACAGAAACAACAAAAACTACATTGGCTCAACATCAAAAAACGTATCACGAGGGAGGGAGGGAGGGAGGGAAGCGATGAACCTGGAACTGGGAGGGGAGGATGACACTGGAACTAAGAGGAAGGGAGGGGGAGAGGGGAACCCTGGAACTGGGAGGGAGGGAGGGAGGTGGGGGGAAGAACCTGGAACTTGGAGGGATGGAGGGAGGGAGGGAGGGGTGACCCTGGGGGAGGGGGGCCACCCTGGCACACACTATCATTCTCACAAACACTCTCATTCCCACACACACTCTCTCTCTCACAAACACACTCGCACACAGTCTCACTCTCTGTCACAAACACACACTCGCACATTGGCAGGGAGGGAGGGAGGGCACCGTGGAGGAGGGGGGGGCCACCCTGGCACACACTCTCATTCCCACACACACACTCTCTCTCATAAACACACACTCACACCTGGCAGGGTGAGAGGGAGGGGGCCCCTGGCAGGCAGGGAGGTGGGCACCCTGGGGGAGGGGGGCCACCCTGGCACACACTCTCATTCTTACACACACTCTCATTCCCACACACACTCTCACAGACACACTCGCACACAGTCTCACTCTCTCTGTCACAAACACACAGTCAAACATTGGCAGGGAGGGAGGAAGGGAGGGCACCCTGGGGGAGGGGGGCCACCCTGGCACACACACTCATTCTCACACACACACACTCTCTCTCTCACAGACACACTCGCACACAGTCTCACTCTCTTTCTGTCACAAACACACACTCGAACATAGGGAGGGAGGAAGGGAGGGCACCCTGGGGGAGGGGGGCCACCCTGGCACACACTCTCATTCTCACACACACACTCATTCCCACACACTCACACTCTCTCTCTCACAGAGACACTTCCACACAGTTTCACTCTCTCTCTGTCACAAACACACACGCACCAGGCAGGGAAGGGGGGGCCCTGGCAGGCAGGCAGGGAGGAGGGGCACCCTGGGGGAGGGGTGCCACCCTGGCACACACTCTCATTCTCACACACACACTCTCTCTCTCACACAGACACACTCGCACACACTCACTCTCTCTGTCCCTGGCAGGGAGAGAGGGAGGGGGGACCACTGGCAGGCAGGGAGGGGGGACCCTGGGGGAGGGGTCCACCCTGGCACACACTCTCATTCTCACACACACTCTCATTCCCACACAGTCTCACTCTCTCTCTGTAACAAATACACAATCTCACAAACAAACACATTCCAAGGATCAACCTTGCTAGCTCCCTTTTCATTTCTTACAGAAACGGCCCTTTTTTACTACCACTGACGCGGAACACAGCATCCCTCCAAAATTACCACTGTGCAGGGCATCACGCTCAAGTACGGAGTAGCCCTCCCAAAAACCACTGACGTGGACCACAGCCTACCTCCAAAGTTACCACACAAAAAAAAAAAAAAAAAAATTGGTGGACATGGGGAGGGGGTTGGTGCACATGGGGATAGGAAAGGGCAACACATGATTTACAATTTAAAAAAGGGGAAAAAACAAAAACAGAAGAAACTCATGGACCATCTTCCTCATTATAACAAACACAATAGAATGATTATCACCAAATTAATTCTATTCACCTTCACACTATCCCTAATTCACCAAACATTAACCATCCCCCTCACAAACACCAACAACATACCCACAATACCTAACCTCTTCAGATTACCCAAGCATAACACACCACACCAAACCAACAATAATCAAAACAATGAAAAAACCAACACACGGGGGCAAACATATCACAAAGGCAAGAAAGGACATAATAAATCTACACAACAAGAGAACAGACAACTTAATAAAATCATCACGACTACGAACATAAAAGACCCCTACCAAACAATTCAAGTGGGATACATAAACGCCAGATCAGTAGTAAATAAAACAACTACAATAACTGACTGGATTACGGCAGACAACCTCGACCTAGCACTCATCAGCGAAACCTGGATCCATGATCACAAGGACCCCATAATCCTAGAACTCTGCCCTCCAGGCTATAAAATAACACACTGGACAAGGGAAGAAAAAAGAGGAGGTGGAATAGCACTAATCTATAGATCCCACTTTACCATAACAACAACTGCCGAGTAGGGTTAAATGGCTATTTTTCTTAGTGGAGCATGTCAAATAGTGGCGTGCTGGGACCGTTGGTTTGACTCAAATTTGGCTCTCTCAAAACAGATCTTGGAAGTATCCAGACTTGGTTTCTCTACATTGCATATTGTTTCGTCCGTTCATCTTTAGACTTCAAGTCTCTTCATACTGCTCTACACACTTTTACATCCTGCCTGGACTATTGCAATGTGATCTGTGCAGGCCTTCCCTTGACTCAGATTAAACGACTTCTGACACTACAGAATTGCGCAGCCCGTCTCCTTTGCTAACCAAACAGGTTCAACTATGTTTCACCACTACTTTTTCAGCTACATTGGATTCCAATAAATTACAGGATTCCTTTTAAAATTCTAACACTCGCTCATAAAGCTTATCTTACGGATGAACCTGCCTGTCTTCCCTAATTAGTCCTTACACTACTTAGTGCTGTCCCTGGACGTGAATCATCTCATAGTCCTTTCTCCAAAAGTGATTCATTATGAATCTACATGCCAATCAGCATTCTTTTACTCTGGAATAATTTGCCCAGGAACACTGTAATGAAGAGACCTTTGTTAGATTTAACATAGTAACATAGTAGATGACGGCAGAAAAAGACATGCACGGTCCATCCAGTCTGCCCAACAAGATAAACTCATATGTGCTACGTTTTGTGTATACCTTACCTTGATTTGTATCTGCCATTTTCAGGGCACAGACCGTAGAAGTCTTGCCCAGCACTAGCCCCGCCTCACAATCTCAGCTAAGCTTCTAAGGATCCATTCCTTCTGAACAGGATTCCTTTATGTTTATCCCACGCATGTTTGAATTCCGTTACTGTTCTCATCTCCACCACCTCCCATGGGAGGGCATTCCAAGTATCTACCACTCTCTCCGTGAAAAAATACTTCATGACATTTTTCTTGAGTCTGCCCCCCCTTCAATCTCATTTCATGTCCTCTAGTTCTACCGCCTTCCCATCTACGGAAAAGGTTCGTTTGCAGATTAATACCTTTCAAATATTTGAACGTCTGTATCATATCACCCCTGTTTCTCCTTTCCTCCAGGGTCAGCAAGTCTCTCCTCATACATCTTGTAACGCAAATCCCATACCATTCTCGTAGCTTTTCTTTGCATCGCTTCAATTCTTTTTACATCCTTAGCAAGATACGGCCTCCAAAATTGAACACAATACTCCAGGTGGGGCCTCACCAACGACTTATACAGGGGCATTAAAACCTCTTTTCTTCTGGTGGTCACACCTCTCTTTGTGGCCTAGTGGTTAGGGTGGTGGACTTTGGTCCTGGGGAACTGAGGAACTGAGTTCAATTCCCACTTCAGGCACAGGCAGCTCCTAGTGACTCTGGGCAAGTCACTTAACCCTCCATTGCCCCAGGTACAAATAAGTACCTGTATACAATATGTAAGCCGCATTGAGCCTGCCATGAGTGGGAAAGAGCGGGGTACAAATGTAACAAAAAAAACCCCACAAAAACTCGAAATTGCCTCGGTCAGAATCCACCATGCTACCTTGCTTGACCATCTGAACATGATCCTGTTTTACAGACCACCAGGAAACTGGCAAGAATGCCAGGCAAACTTTATGGATTTCATATCGAATACATGTATATCAAACTCCAACTTACTCATAATAGGTGATATAAACTTACACCTAGAAGATCCCAATGCAACCAATACACGGGAGTGCAAAGAATTCCTACAACTATGGGACCTGAACCTGACTAATACACAAGCTACACATGTCAAAGGACACACAATTGACCTAATCACATACAAACTATCCTCAGACTCAAACCTTATACTAACAGATACAAAATGGACAGCCATACCATGGTCAGACCACCATAAATTAAACGTAGCACTACAACGGTGGAAAAAGGACACGCAACCCAAGCAAGAATGCACAACCTACACCACCAGATGACAGATCAATCCTGCTACATTCTGGCAACAGATCTACAAAAATGATTGGTTAACACAGACAGATTCCAAACACTATCGCCCAAATTGGGACGACAGATGGCATTGCACCACTACAACCAAGAACCACACGAAGACACAACTCAATATCCTGGTTCAACGAAGAATTGAAAAAACTAAAAACACAAGTTAGGAGACTTGAATGCGCATGGCAAAAAACAAAAAACAAAGGATGAACATACACTCAAAGCCTGGAAACAAATGCAAAGAAAATACAAATATACAATAAGACAAACTAAAAGAGCTTACTACAAAACCAAAGTAGGACCAAACTACAAAGACGCACATAAACTCTACCAACTTGTGAACAAACACCACACCGGTTACCACGACCAGCATGGACACCCCATCGGCAGACCAACTTGCCAAATACTTCAATGAGAAAATTATAAAACTTCGATCCACATTACCATTCAACACCAATGACCACGAAAAATTCATGGAATGTCTGGACCTCAACCCAGGTGAATACCCAGCAGACAGAACCTGGAATGACTTTGATCTGTTAACCGAAGAAACCATCACCCAAGCACTCAACAAATTCACCAAAACCCACTCCAAACTGGATACTTGCCCCAGTAACTTAATAAGGTCCGCCCCCAAACGCTTCATAACAGACCTTACGGCGCACCTGAACTATATGCTGTAGCACGGTTTTTTCCCCAAGGACAAAGGAAATATATTATTACGCCCATACCCAAAGACTTAAAGAAAAAATTAAACGACACAGCCAACTATCGACCAGTAGCATCCATCCCCCTGATAGTAAAACTAACGGAAAGTATAGTAACCAAACAACTCACCAACTATCTAAACAAATTCACAATACTACATGAATCACAGTCAGGATTTCGATCCAACCATAGTACTGAAACAGTGCTAACGACTCTCATAACCAAATTTAAACAACTAATTGCAACTGGAAACAATGTGCTACTCTTGCAATTTAATATGTCCATTGCATTTGACATGGTCAGCCACCAAATACTCCCGAACATCCTAGATTACTAGGGGAATGGGGGAATACCTGAGGACGGAGATGATGGGCTGGGAGGACGAACAGGAAGTGGAAGGGCAGTGGTCCAGGCTGACAAAAGCAATAAATAGGGCCACAGACCTTTATGTAAGGAGAGTAAATAAAAGCAAGAGGAAAAGGAAACCGATATGGTTCTCCAAGCAAGTGGCTGAGAAAATAAAGGCTAAAGAGTTGGTGTTCCAGAAATATAGAAAATCTCAAGAAGAGAAACACGGGGAGGAATACCGGATGAAACTGAAAGAAGCCAAGAGAGAGGTACGTCTGGTGAAGGCGCAAGCGGAAGAACAAATGGCTAGAAATGTAAGGAGGAGCGACAAAAATTTCTTCAGGTATATTAGTGAAAGAAGAAGGACTAAAAAGGGAATTGTGAGACTAAAGATACAGCAAACCGCTATGTAGATAATGATGAAGAAAAAGCCAATTTACTAAATAGATACTTTTGTTCGGTTTTCACTGAAGAAAATCCTGGAGAAGGACCGCGAGGGACTGGCAAAAGTACACCTGAGAATGGAATGGATATAGCACCGTTCACGGAAGAGAGTGTGTATCAACAACTTGGAAAGCTAAAGGTGGACAAAGCCATGGGACCAGACGGGATCCACCCCAGAATATTGAGGGAGGTCAGAGAGGTCCTGGCGGATCCTCTTACAGATTTGTTTAATAAATCCTTGGAGACTGGAGAGGTTCCGAGGGACTGGAGAACGGCGGAGGTGGTACCTCTTCACAAAAGTGGTGATAGGGAAGAAGCTGGAAACTACAGGCCGGTAAGCCTCACTTCGGTTATTGGAAAAGTAATGGAAGCCATGCTGAAGGAAAGGATAGTTAATTTCCTAGAAGCCAACAAGCTGCAAGATCCGAGACAACATGGTTTTACCAGAGGGAAATCGTGCCAAACGAATCTCATTGAATTCTTTGATTGGGTAACTGGAGAATTGAATCATCGACGTGCTATAGACGTAATCTACTTAGATTTTAGCTAAGCTTTTGACACGGTTCCTCACAGGAGGCTCTTAAATAAACTGGATGGGTGAAGATAGGTCCCGAAGTGGTGAACTGGATTAGGAACTGGTTGACGGACAGACGACAGAGGGTGGAGGTAAATGGAGTTCGCTCGGAGGAGGGAAAGGTGAGTAGCGGAGTGCCTCAGGGATCGGTGCTGGGGCCGATTCTGTTCAATATATTTGTGAGTGACATTGCCGAAGGGTTAGAAGGTAAAGTTTGCCTATTTGCGGATGATACTAAGATTTGCAACAGAGTGGACGCCCGGGAGGGAGTGGAAAGCATGAAAAGGGATCTGAGGAAGCTAGAAGAATGGTCTGAGGTTTGGCAATTAAAATTCAATGCGAAGAAATGCAAAGTGATGCATTTAGGGAGTAGAAGCCCACGAGAGACGTATGTGTTAGGCGGGGAGAGTCTGATAGGTACTGAGGGGGAGAGGGATCTTGGGGTGATAGTATCCAAGGATCTGAAGGCGACGAAACAGTGTGACAGGGCGGTGGCCGTAGCGAGAAGGTTGCTAGGCTGTATAGAGAGAGGTGTGATCAGCAGAAGAAAGGAATTGTTGATGCCCCTGTACAAGTCGTTGGTGAGGCCCCACCTGGAGTATTGTGTTCAGTTTTGGAGGCCGTACCTTGCGAAGGATGTTAAAAAAATGGAAGCGGTGCAAAGAAAAGCTACGAGAATGGTATGGGATTTGCGTTCCAAGACGTTTGACCAAAGACTTGCTGACCTGAACATGTATACCCTGGAGGAAAGGAGGAACAGGAGTGATATGATACAGACGTTCAAATACTTGAAAGGTATTAATCCGCAAAAAAAATCTATTCCGGAAATGGGAAGGCGGTAGAAACGAGAGGACATGAAATGAGATTGAAGGGGGGCAGACTCAAAAAAGATGTCAGGAAGTATTTTTTTCACGGAGAGGGTGGTGGATGCTTGGAATGCCCTCCCGCGGGAGGTGGTGGAGATGAAAACGGTAACGGAATTCAAACATGCGTGGGATATGCATAAAGGAATCCTGTGCAGCAGGAATGGATCCTCAGAAGCTTAGCTGAAATTGGGTGGCGGAGCAGGTGGGGGGAAGAGGGGTTGGTGGTTGGGAGGCTAGGATAGGGGAGGGCAGACTTATACGGTCTGTACCAGAGCCGGTGATGGGAGACGGGACTGGTGGTTGGGAGGCGGGAAATACTGCTGGGCAGACTTATACGGTCTGTGCCCTGAAAAAGACAGGTACAAATTCAAGATATGAGTTTATCTTGGGCAGACCATGATGGACCATGCAGGTCTTTTTCTGCCGTCATCTACTATGTTACTATGTTACTTTGGGATTGGAGGAAATGTACTAAGATGGTTTAAAGGTTTCTTAACAGCAAGATCCTATCAAGTGATTTCAAACTCAAAAACGTCAACACCATGGAAACCTGAATGTGGAGTACCACAAGGATCACCGCTCTCACCAACTCTCTTTAATTTAATAATGACCCCACTAGCCAAATCGCTATCCAACCAAGGACTCAACCCTTACATATATGCTGATGATGTCACAATATACATCCCGTTTAAACAAGACATAACCGAAATCACAAATGAAATCACACATAGCCTTCAAATAATGAACTCATGGGCGGATGCATTTCAATTAAAACTAAACGCAGAAAAAACACAATGTCTCATCCTGTCCTCACAATACAACACAAATAAACTTAATACCATAAACACCCCAGACTACACACTTCCGGTCTCAGACAGCCTGAAAATTCTGGGAGTCACAATTGATCGAAATCTCACACTTGAAGATCATGCAAAAATACAGCAAAAAAAAAAAAAAAATGTTCTACTCAATGTGGAAACTTAAAAGAATTAAACCTTTCTTCCCAAGGGAAGTATTCCGTAGTCTACTACAATCAATGGTGCTAAGTCATCTAGACTACTGCAATGCCATTTATGCCAGATGTAAAGAACAAATCATCAAGAAGCTTCAAACCGCCCAAACACAGCAGCCAGACTCATATATGGGAAAACGAAATACGAAAGCGCTAAACCCCTAAGAGAAAAACTCCACTGGCTCCCACTAAAAGAACAAATTACGTTCAAGGTCTGAACCCTGGTCCACAAAATCATATAAGGAGAAGCCCCGACCTACATGTCAGACCTCATTGACTTGCCTACAAGGAATGCAAAAAGATCATCACGTACATTCCTCAACCTTCACTACCCTAACTGTAAAGGACTAAAATATAAATCCACATGATAGCGGGGATGGGACGATGTCCCTATGAAGAAAGACTAAGGAGGATAGGGCTTTTCAGCTTGGAGAAGACACGGCTGAGGGGAGACATGATAGAGGTATATAAAATAATGAGTGGAGTGGAACAGGTGGATGTGAAGCGTCTGTTCACGCTTTCCAAAAATACTAGGACTAGGGGGCATGTGATGAAACTACAGTGTAGTAAATTTAAAACAAATCGGAGAAAATGTTTTTTCACCCAACGCGTAATTAAACTCTGGAATTCGTTGCCGGAGAACGTGGTGAAGGCGGTTAGCTTGGCAGAGTTTAAAAAGGGGTTAGACGGTTTCCTAAAGGACGAGTTTAAAAAGGGATTAGACGGTTTCCTAAAGGACAAGTCCATAAACCACTACTAAATGGACTTGGGAAAAATCCACAATTCCTGGAATAACATGTATAGAATGTTTGTACGTTTGGGAAGCTTGCCAGGTGCCCTTGGCCTGGATTGGCCGCTGTCGTGGACAGGATGCTGGGCTCGATGGACCCTTGGTCTTTTCCCAGTGTGGCATTATTTATGTACTTATGTAAACATATGCAACCAGTTTCTCATATATATGCACACAGCTATGGAACGCACTACCAAAGGCCATAAAAACAACGCAAGATTTCTGTAGTCACCAAATTCAACCTCTTTGGCCTCTGGGGCCGTGCCCCCCTGGTAAAATGCTGCTTCAGGCGATAGGCCCATTCGCGCGAACTCTCATTTGGAGCACAATGTATAGTAAATGCTGCATGCTTAACCTCTGTTGAATTGGCAAAAAGGCCATAGCGCTTCTTTAAAGCTTGTTCCACACTAAACAAGTCAGGGCTGTCAGCCAAAACAGCCTTTCTAAAGCTTCTGAAAACAGATCTTTTCAAGAAGGCATATCAAAAGCACCCATCTTGAACACTAAATAATAACATTATACACGATCTACACAAAACCGAACTTTCATCGCACGACTGCTTAAACCCTTGCTATTAATGATCAAGCACTACCACCTTAAACCTTATGACGAACAGGGTCTCTCTATAGTCAAAGTCCTATTGTATAATACAATCCAATCTATTACTTAGGAACCTTCATGCAATACCATAATACACTCTGCTATACCATGTATGTATGCACATGGTATATATATATATATACCATGATCTATTCTATATATTATGTTCCATGTATGTTACCATGTATGTATACACCTTAACGTAATACCATGTTACCATGTATGTATACACCTAAACGTAATACCATCTGTAATTCTGTTACCCGGAAATGGCAACCGCCATTACGGCAAATGTAAGCCACATTTGAGCCTGCAAATTGGTGGGAAAATGTGGGATACAAATGCTACAAATAAATAAATTATACACCCTTCACAATTATTCCTTCTCATTACTGCACTTTTCAATGCACTGTTTGCCTAACAACAATCAACATTTGAATATAACCTTGCTAGAGCCCGTTTCATTACATACAGAAACAAGCCTTTTTTTACTAGTAATAGATAAAGTGGTAATGCATTAAAGTTCATATGAAGGATCGTTGCGGTATGCCTTGTTGAAGAGGCAGGTTTTCAGTGATTTCTGAAAGTTGGTTAGGTCGAGCTGGTTTTTCAAGTCAAGTGGTAATGCATTCCATAGCTGTATGCCTATGTAGGAAAAGCTGGATGCATGTGTTAATTTGTATTTTAGTTCTTTGCAGCTGGGGAAATGGAGATTTAGGAATGTGCATGCTGATATTTTAGTATTCCTGGGTGGCAAGTCTATGAGGTCTGACATGTAAACTGGGGCATCACCGTAAATGATTTTATGAACCAAGGCAGTGGCGTAGCTAGGGTAGTTGACACCCGGGGCCGGTCATTTTTTAACACCCCCCCCCCCCCCAAATCCAGTACTAGGCATACCGAGAATACAAAACACTCAGGACCTATATATAGAGCAATTATACCATACCATAAGCAGTAATTTGTACGAGTCACACAAGGAAAAGGAAAGCATCTTAAACACTACAGTGAGCACTAGAACATCAATTTACCTATTGTAAAACGAAAACAGACAGATTAGTACAGATCGTCGATCCTGCACAGTCAATGCCATGTCTTTTTCACAAACACAGATACACCTAATCCACTATAGAATAGGTAATCATAAACTTTCTATTTAGACAAAAATTAAACTGAACCCCCGATGCCAGACTGCATACAATGCAACACCACAGAAACAGAAAATGTCCCCTAGTACTGTGCAAAATATAAAGACAGCAGATGTAAATTTGAAAAAACTAACAAATACCAACCACTTTACAAATTAACAAATAGAAATAAAACAAATACAGAAAATAAAATACCATTTTATTGGACTAATACATTTAGCTTCCAGAGGCCAAAAATCTCCTTCCACAGGTCAATACAGTATAGTGCTGTTACAGTATCCTATCCTGACCTGAGGAAGAGGGTTTTGTTCTCTGAAAGTTAAGTCAAAATGTATTAAAATTAGTCCAATAAAAAGATTACCTTATTTACATGTTAAAGCAAAAAAAAATAAAAATATGTATTTTATTTACAGTTTGTTGTCTCTGGTTTCTGCTTTCCTCATCTTCTTTTCACAGTCTTCCTTCCATCCAGCATCTGTCTTCGCTCTCTCTCTGCCCTCCAGTGTCTGCCCTCTCTAATGTCCCTTCCATCCACTGTCTGCCCTCTCTCTCTGCCCCTTCCATCCACTGTCTGCCCTCTCTCTCCCTTCCATCCACTGTCTGCCCTCTATTTCTGCCCTTTCCATCCACCATCTGCCCCAGTCTGCCATCTCTCTCTCCCCCTTCCATCAACATCTGCCCTCTCTCTCTGCCCTCCATCCATATCTGCCCTCTATCTCTGCCCCTTCCATCCACCATTTGCCCCAGTCTGCCCTCTTTCTCTCTCCCCCTTCCACCCACCATCTGCCCTTTCTCTCTGCCCCTTCAATCCGTCTGCCCTCCCTCTCCCATCCATCCAGGGTCTCCCATCCATCCAGGGTCTGCCCTCCCTCACACTCCCCCCTTCCATCCAGGGTCTGTCCTTTTCAGCCCCCAGTTCCAGCCCCCCTAATTCCACCTGCCCCTAGTTCCAGCCCCAGCCCACATCTCCCACCTGCCCCCCTTTTCAGCCCCACTATCCCACCAGTCCCCAGCCCTTTTCTTCCATTAGTCCCGAGCTTCAGCCCCCAGCCATTTCTCCCTATCCCTTTTTCAGTCCCCAGTTCCAACTCCCTTCATCCACCACATGCCTTGCATCCCCCCTTTTCAGCCCCAGACCCATTCTCCCACCTGCCCCTGGCATTTACCCATTTTCCCTCTTGCCCCTTGTCAGACCCCAGTTCCAGCTTCAGACCCCTTCGCCCATCTGAGCACTCCCCTCTGAGCACACCCACCCCTCCCCAATCCCCTTCTCCCCTCCGAGCACCCATCTGGGCTCCCCCACCCTCCCTCCCTCCCCAATCCCCTTCTCCCCTCTGAACACCCCTCTGAGCTCCCCCACCCCTTCCCAATCCCCTTCTCCCCTCCGAGCACCCTTCTGAGCTCCCCCACCCCTTCCTAATCCCCTTCATCTGGACTCCCCCAGCCTCCCCAATCTCCTTCATCTGGGCTCCCCCACCCTCCCCAATCCCCTTCTCCCCTCTGAACACCCCCACCCCTTCTCCCCTCTGAGCTCCCCCTCTCCCATCTGAACCCCCCCGACCCGGTCCCGTCCCCCCTCATGGAGAGCCAACAGAGCCCTCATCTCCTGCCATCCCCCTTCGTTTTTTTAATCCATTGCAGCGACGCAGGCAGCGCTTCGCGTCTGCCCTGCGTGTGCTGTGAAGAGAGAAAATCACCTCGCCGGCGTCGGGCCTTCCCTCGTTGTGTCCCGCCCTCGAGGAAATAGGAAGTTACCTCAGAAGAGGGCGGGACACAACGAGGGAAGGCCCGACGCCAGCGAGGTGATTTTCTCTCTTCACAGCACACGCAGTGCAGACACAAAGCGCTGCCTGCGTCGCTGCAATGGATTTTTAAAAAAACGAAGGGTGAAGGCAGGAGACAAGGGCTGTCTGGAGCACCCCCCCCCCCACCCGCTGACACCCGGGGCGGACCGCCCCCACCGCCCC
The DNA here is from genome assembly GCF_901765095.1 of Microcaecilia unicolor. Classification (NCBI taxonomy): domain Eukaryota; kingdom Metazoa; phylum Chordata; class Amphibia; order Gymnophiona; family Siphonopidae; genus Microcaecilia; species Microcaecilia unicolor. Next base: position 133,048,943 of record NC_044037.1, read on the forward strand.
ACCCTTCCTACACCACTGAACCAAGGTGCAGACCTTGAACGTAATACGTTCTTTCAGTGGAAGCCAATGCAGTTTTTCTCTTAGGGGTTTGGCACTCTCGTATTTTGTCTTACCAAATATGAGTCTGGCTGCAGTATTTTGGGCTGTTTGAAGCTTCTTGATGATTTGTTCTTTACAACCAGCATAGAGTGCATTGCAGTGATCTAAGTGACTTAGTACCATTGATTGTACTAAGCTGCGAAATATTTCCCTTGGGAAGAAAGGTTTAATTCTTTTGAGTTTCCACACTGATTGGAACATTTTCTTTGTTGTATTGTTCACATGGCTTTCGAGTGTGATATTTCGGTCAATTGTGACTCCAAGAATTTTCAGGCTGTCTGAGACGGGAAGGGTAAAGTTTGGCATGCTTATAATGGTGGGTTTACTTGTGTTATATTGTGATGAGAGGATGAGACATTGTGTTTTTTCAGCATTAAGTTTTAATTGAAATGCATCTGCCCAAGAGTTCATAATTTGAAAGCTGTGGTTGATTTCATTAGTGATTTCTTTTGGATCATGTTTGAATGGGATGTAGATTGTGACATCATCTGCATAGATGTATGGGTTGAGGCCTTGGTTGGATAGCGATTTGGCCAGAGGTGTCATCATTAGGTTTAAAAGGGTCAGCGAGAATGGTGATCCTTGGGGAACTCCACATTCCGGTTTCCATGGAGCTGATGTATTCGAATTAGATTTCACTTGATATGTTCTTGCATTTAGGAAGCCTCTGAACCAGCTAAGAACGTTTCCTCCAATTCTGAAGTATTCTAGGATGTTTAATAATATTGTATGGCTTACCATGTTGAATGCGCTGGATATGTCAAATTGTAGTAGAAGTATACTATTACCAGTAGCAATTGCTTGTTTAAATTTAGTTAGGAGAGTGATTAGTACTGTTTCAGTGCTGTAGTTGAACCGAAATCCTGATTGAGAGTCATGAAGAATTGAGAATTTGTTTAAGTTGTCGGTGAGTTTTTTGGTTACCATACTTTCCATTAGTTTGGTTACCAGAGGGATAGATGCTACTGGGTGATAATTGGTTAAGTCGCTTGTTTTTTTTTCTTTGGGTCCTTAGGTATTGGGGTAAGTAGAATATTTCCTTTATCCTTTGGGAAAAGTCCATGTTGTAACATATAGTTCAAATGCATCGTGAGGTCTGTTATGAAACGTTGAGGGGCAAATTTTATATTGGGGCATATATCTAGTTTACAATAGGATTTGGCGAAGAGTGTGTCGAAGTTTGTCCAGATTCGGTCTGCTGGATGTTCATCGGGGGTTGAGTCTAGACAGTCAAGGAATTTTACGTAGTCAGTGGTATTGATTGGTAACGTGAGTCTTAACTTTATCATTTTCTCATTGAAATATTTCACAAGGTTGTCTGCTGATGGGGTATCTATGATGTTTGAGGTAACTGGTGTGGTATCTAATAATTTGTTCACAAGTTGGAAAAGTTTATGTGTATTGTTATAGTCTGGCCCTATTTTAGTTTTGTAGTATGATCTTTTGGTTTGTCTGATTGAATATTTGTATTTTCTTTGCAGTTGTTTCCAGGCATTGAGTGTGAATTCGTCTTTCTTTTTATTCCATGCTCGTTCTGACCTTCTTACTTGTGTTTTTAGTTTTTACAATTCTTCATTAAACCAAGGTATAGAGTTCTGTCTATGTGAGGTTCTGGTTTGTAATGGTGCTATATTGTCTAGTATGCTTCTGCACCTGTTGTTCCATTCTAGAAGAAAGTGTTTCGAGTCTATTTGTGCTGTCCATTCATTCTTTTTTTTTTTTATTTTGAAAAGTTTTATTAAACACAACTTAAAGAATACAGTAGAAGGCAATGCAGCCTTCAGACTGTCCATTCATTCTTGTAGATTTGTTGCCAGAATATTATCGGGTCAATTTGGCCTCTCCTGGTATAGGATAATCGATCTTGATTATGGTGTGAGTCTTTTTTTCGCCATTGAAGGGAAAGGTTTAGTTTGTAGTGATCAGACCATGGTATGCTTGTCCATTTTGTATCTATTAATACGAAATTTAAATTTGATGAGAATTTGTATGTGATGATGTCAAGTGCGTGTCCTTTAATATGAGTTGTTTGCATATTTGGCCAATAGAGGTCCCATAGTTGGAAGAAATCTTTGCATTCACGTTCATTAGTTGAGTTGAGGTCTTCTAAGTGGAGGTTGATGTCCCCTACTATAAGTAGGTTGGAGTTAGAAACACATGTGTTCGAAATGAAGTCCATGAAGTGTGGTTGGCTGTCATGCTAATTGCCTGGTGGTCTGTAAAACAGGACTACGTTTAGGTGGTCGAGCAGGTTTGTGTGGTTGATTCTAATTGAGGCAATTTCAAGCTGGGGGATTATGGATTCGGCTGTTGTTGTTACGATGATTAACAGCCTCTATCACCTCTTCTGATAGCTTAGCCATACCAGAAGCCTGCAGATACTTTAAGATGTCTGCCTCTGTGTTCCTACCTGTCCTTCCTTCTGCATATAATGTGGCAAAGTGCTGTCGAAAAATTTCTGCTATCTCCTCTGGTTTAGTGGAGATACATCCCTTCCGGGTGCACAGCGCAGATATAAAGTTCAACTTTCGGCTCCTTTTTACTATGCGTGCTAACAGTCCCCCTGCTTTATCCTCATACTTGTAGATTCAATATTTATGATAAAGTAGCCTAGTGGTTAGTGCAGTGGATTTTGATCCTGGGGAACTGAGTTTGATTCCCACTGCAGCTCCTTGTGACTCTGCGCAAATCACTTAACCCTCCATTGCCCCTGGTACAAATATGTGTCGCATCCCTCGCCTGTTGCGCCTCTCACCTGAGCAGCGCAGCACCCGCAGAGGACGCACTCCGGAATTGGCCGCCTTCCCTTGCACCATTGGCAGCCTGTCTAGTTCCCTCTCCAGATCGCCAGCCATCTTGGCCGCGCTGCTACCGATGGCCGGCCATTGGACCCGTGTCAACGAAGTCGAAGAACATGGTGCTGGCGTTCGAGAGCCGGCTTCTCTTCCGGATACGGAGCCCGGGAAGCGAGGCTACGCCTTGTGGTTTCCTGATTGGTTGGGTGAAGCGGGGCTCTGCCTCACGTCTGGCGCTACGCCTATCCTGGATGCTCCTCGGATGACATCTCCTGTGGTCCCTGCACTCCCCAACTGACTCTCGGCTCCCTGATGGGGAGGGCTATTTAAGGGGCAGTGTTTCTCATGATTCTTGCTTTGGCTTCTCGTCTCAGAGGACTTAAGCTTCCATGTGTTGTCTCTAGACTTCTCTTCTGATTGACCTGACTTGTTTGACCTCTGCTTGTTCCTGACACTCCTCGCTTGCTGCCAGCCCAAACCTCTGCTTGTTCCCGACTCTCCTCGCTTGCTGCCAGCCCTGACCTCTGCTAGTTCCTGACACGCCTTGCTTGCTGCCAGCCTGTCTGCTGCCCGGTCCCAGTCCTCCCTCCGCTTGGCCAATCGGCCAACCCCTGCGGTTCCGGAAGTCCCGTTGGCCGCCTGCAGCTGGGAGCTCAACTCCCGGTGAACGGCGGTCGCCGCGGGTGAAGTCTAGGGGTTGTTCGGCTGTCCTTTGGAGGGCTGCGGTTACCTTCACCTCCGCCCTCCAGTAGGACCCAAGGGCTCACGGGATTTCCATCCAGGACAATAAGTACCTGAATATATGTAAACCGCTTTGAATGTAGTTACAAAAACCTCAGAAAGGCATTGCAAAACAAACACATATCAGTGTTGTAGAGCACAATTTTCTCTTTCAGATGATACTGTTCACAAGCTGATTCAGCAGACTCTTTTTTAATAATTGGCTTTGAACTTTGGTACATTTTACCATTTGCGCTGACAGTGCCAACTTTGAAGACATCCTGCAGGGCGGTTATAGATGCTGGTTAGTTGCAAATCTGGCAGTATTATGTCCAACACAAGCATAATGCGTGTTCAAAATTTCAAGTCCGTATCTTTGTTTGCATGGAAGTTGTTGCGGTCTGAATATTGGTCCAAATATGTTCCGATGAGTCGCGACCAATTTTGATGCACACTTTGAGTCGTGTTTGACTAGATTTTGCATCCATAATGTTAAAATGTATTTCATCGGAATTAGCATCAAAAACTGTACAGGATTTGAATTTTTTTTATCCATTCTTATAAATGTGTTTGGATTTTATTAGACCCCTAAAATGGCATTTTGGTAAATGTCGCGCACTCATGAACTGACAACCTTTCAGAAAAGGGGGTCTAGATCTGCAAATATTGCAGTTAGAGACCTCAAATTTTGGGAAACTTCGTTTAACACCTGACTCGCGCAACAGATAAAATTTGAACAAAATTGCAGACATGATGGTGGAAGGTTTAGACACTTGGCATGGAACGACCCATATGCAATTATATCTCCCCGCAATACCGCCTTTGCAGTAGACTAAAAAAGTGTTGGATCAGCTGCATGTTGGCCATTTACATAGTAACATAGTAGATGACGGCAGAAAAAGACCTGCACGGTCCATCTAGTCTGCCCACGATAAACTCATGTGTATACCTTACCTTGATTTGTACCTGTCTTTTTCAGGGCACAGACCGTATAAGTCTGTGCAGCAGTATTTCCCGCCTCCCAACCACCAGTCCCGCCTCCCATCACCGGCTCCGGCACAGACCCCGTATAAGTCTGCCCTCCCCCATCCTAGCCTCTCAACCACCAACCCCTCTTCCCCCCGCCACCCAATTTCAGCTAAGCTTCTGTGGATCCATTCCTTCTGCACAGGATTCCTTTATGCCTGTCCCACGCATGCTTGAATTCCGTTACCGTTTTCATCTCCACCACCTCCCGCAAATATTCTACAAATTCTGGGGAAGAGTATAAATAAGCTGGGAAACGACAGCCTGGAGTCTGTTGGAAGTAAGGAGCCAGCTCAAGTTCTGAGATTTCCTCCGGCCCTATGGTGGCTGACCGAACCCTGGGGACCATACACTGAGACAGAAATATGTAATCAAGACGAGATTGTGTCTGATGTACTCTAGAAGTGTGTGTGAAATCCCTGTCCCCCGGGTGTAACAATCGCCATATGTCTACCAGACCTAGTGCCAAGCCAAAAGATTCTAGCACAGAGAGTCCTGCTGACCACCGCGTCTGTGTGGAGTCAGATCTGTCCACACTGGGGTCAAATACCAGATTCATGTCTCCTGCCAGAATCATTTGCAAATTTGAATACTGTTGATAACAAGAGAGCAATTGGGGGTAAAAAGTCTTATCAAACGTAACTGGGGTGTACACTACTACCAACAATAGCTCTTTACCTTGTAAATTGATTTGTAAACCCACATATCTTCCCTCGCTATCTTTGAACAGCAATTTAGGCTGGCATGCCAAAGACCTATGTAATAAGACTGCCACCCCTCCTCGGCATCCTGCTCCCTCTGAGCCATAGACCTCTCCCACCCACTGGCGCTGTAATTTCATGTGTTCCTCTGTGGATAACTCTATGTCAGCCTATGCTTTCTCAAAGCCGACAAGATTTTGGTTCTTTTTATAGGGGAAGTTATTCCACACACATTCCAAGAGATTATACGAATCAGACGCCCTACTGGCTTAGCTAGGATTTAAAAAAAAAAAAAAAAAAAAAAAAAGGGCATAAGGATAATAACAGAGTTCTCTCTTGCCTGCCCCAGGGCGCCCAGCCTCCCCTAAGGGAAATCCTCTCTCCCAGCGCACACCACAAACCATTTGTGAACCTGAAAACCATATGTGCCATTACAAAAGCAAACTACCTTATGCAAATAATACATCTCCTTGCAGTGATTTTTAAAATATCTCTTTTCCCCTTCTTTTCCCTTCCCACAACATCCTCCATCCCTCCCTCCCTTCTCTCCCATGTATTCATTTGTATAATTCCATCCCATCTTCGAGATGGAGAACTGAACCACATTTAATGCTTGAGGCCCCACGCCCCTTACCATCACAACTTTAATACAAAACCAAACATAATGTATTGATGCCAAAAAATATCACTCTCCCCGTGATTACTTGAACACATATCACTTATCTTAGTCACCCACAGAACTATCTCGTTGTCCCGTGGCGAGTCCACAAACAAAGTTCTACGCCTTTTCTATGGTGGTGAAAATTTGCCAACAGCCATTGTGCTGCACCTTGAGAACCGCAGCGTAGAGAAATAGGAATTTAATCTCTTTCTCATGCAGTTGTCGGCATAATGGAGTGAATAGTTTCCTTTGTTCTCGCAAAGACAATGAATAGTCTTGAACATTTTTAATATGATTTCCCTCAAACTGTATTGTGTCTCTCTTCAGTCGATATCCCCTTAAGATCTCTTCCTTATGAGTGTAATTATGGATCTTCACAATGACCACATGTGGGGTCTGGTGGTCATCTTGAATTCGGCCTATGCGATGTGCTTGTTCTAAACATAAGGGACCCTCTCGGTCTGACAGTGCAAACTCCTCAGCCAGCCAAACCTCCAATTTAGACAGCAGAGTCCTCTCTCCCAGTGACTCCGGTAAGCCAACTATCTACAAATTAGCCCACCATGAATGGTTCTCTAGATCATCCACTTTCGCGGACAGCACCCTTACTGCGGTGTTCAGTTTTTCCAGGGCCCCTGAGACTGAGGGAGACGCGTCCTCCAGCACCGAAACTCTTTGCTCTAACTCTCCTGTGCGTCTGGTCATGTCTGCCTGGATGGTTTCAAAGTGCAAGATCTGGTCTGTTAAGCATGCAAATTTTGGATCCAATTCTTTCTCAATTGCTATAGTCAGCTGAGATTTTATTTTTTTATTTTTAAATCTGTTTATTAACTTTCAATATGTGAAAAAACATTCTTACTAATACAATCACTTACTTCTTGCTACAGGAGGTCTGGTGTATTCCAATAACCTTATATCGTGAAGAGCCTTGGTTCTTATAGCTCTTCGTTATAGACCCCGCCTCTAAAAACTACTAGCTTCTTAATTATTCCCAGATTTACATACTAATTAACAGAACTTCTACTCTCATATAGTTCTAAGATCTACTTGATTGACTATGTTCTGTATTGTACTAAGTGTGAAGGCTGATGGTTTTGTAGCCCATTCCAGCCTTGTGCAGGTGTATGATCTTGTCCCTGACATCCTTAGACAGCTCCTTGCTCTTGGCCATTTTGTAGAGGTTAGAGTCTGACTGATTCACTGAGTCTGTGGACAGGTGTCTTTCATACAGGTGACCATTGCCGACAGCTGTCTGTCATGCAGGTAACGAGTTGATTTGGAGCATCTACCTGGTCTGTAGGGGCCAGATCTCTTACTGGTTGGTGGGGGATCAAATACTTATTTCCCTCTGCAGAATGCAAATAAATTCATATACTTTCCACAATGTGATTTTCCGGATTTAATTTGTGATGTGCTATCTCTCACTGTTACCAATAACCTACCCTTCAATTATGGGCTGCTCATGTCTTTGTCAGTGGGCAAACTTACAAAATCAGCAAGGGATCAAATACTTATTTCCACCACTGTATGTGATTGTTGCAATACACTAGGAATCTGTCCACCGCCCACATGCAGGAGACAGCTGAAATGAACTCCCTGCGTTAGCGAGATTTCCAGTGTGGTAGCAGAGAAGTCTGAGGTATTCTTATACCAGTCTGAAATGTGTCTCATGCCACTGGCTATTGTAAGATATCTTATGCTAAGCAGTCCCGGGCCTCCGAATTCCCTTGGTATTTGTAGATTTGATATCGAGATGCGTGCTTTTCGACCTCTCCACAGGAATCTTTGTACATGTCTGTTTAGGCGTTTTTCATCTTCTTGCGTCAAAATGAGCGGGAGGGTCTGGAAAATGTATGTCCATTTTGGCACTATCATCATGTTGTACATGGCAATTCGTCCCTTGAGGGACAAGGGATAACTCTCCCACAGTTTAAGTTTTAGGCGGGTTGTCTCAAGCAATGGCTCAACGTTCTCCTGATATAGTCAGGTCAAGTCTCGAGGTATGGTGGTACCTAAGTACTTAATCCTGTCCTCTGCCCTTGGTAGGGGGCCCTCTACCCGCTCAGACTGATCTCCCCCTGGGAATACGTCCATAACTAAAGATTTTTTTTGTATTGAGGGTAAATCCGGAGAGACGGCCAAATTCTCCAGTTAGTTGCAACACCTGGCCTAGGGAGTCTAATGGTCGGGCAGTCACTATCAGCAAGTCATCTGCAAATGCTAGGGCTTTAACAGAGTCCCCCCCTAGTCGAACACCCGGGACTCCCCCGGCCCTCTTCAGAACTCTCAATAATGGCTCCAGGGACAGGATAACAGGGTTGGAGACAGCCCTGCCTGGTACCCCTGGCGATCTCAAAGGGCCGGGCTCTTATCCCATTTTTACTAACACCACAGCAGTTGGGCCAGTGTATAAGGCTTCTATAGCTCTGTAAAACCATCCCCCAAATCCCATATGCTGCAAGACTGTCATCATATATTTCCATCCCACCTGATCGAATGCCTTCTCAGCATCTAATGAGTACAGAGAGGCAGGTGTTCTCAAAACCAGATGAAGCCAGTTCTAAGACACCCCACCTGACTTCAGCCTAGGGTCCAGCAAGAAAATATAAAAAGCCTGCAAAATGCCCAGCTCTGGCTCTTGGGATCTGCCTCCTGACTCTCTGCTGGACTTCACACACACCCTGATAAGACTTTCTCCAGGCTCCAACCACAATTTTACAACAAAAGACTCCTGTTTCAGCAAGGCTCTCCATCACTCCACCCAGCAGCCTCTATCAAAGTGAGTTACCATTATCCAGCATAATTTATAATTCAGACTTGAAATCTTGAAAAGCACATTTCCCTTGTGAAAGATTCTGAAAAACTGCCTCTCTCTTGTAACATTATTACATTATCTGTATTGTAAATAAACCTTTTAAAGTTAAATATATGGTCTTTATGTTCTGAGCACATGTCCTTAAACCTTGCAGTTCAGGTTAATGTAATTCAACAAATATAGTATTTAATTCCCCCCCTTTTCTTGGGAAACATTGGTGGAGAATAGAACATATATTATCTAACACCTTCATTAATGAAAGAAATATATAAAAAATGTTAACAAATTTAAATAAAATTTGTACTATCATATATGTGTAGTTTGAATAACAAGAAACATACAAGATATCCCCCTCCCTTCCCCCCTCTCCTAATAACACCCCCCCTCCCCCTTAGTCACTAGCGAAGGCTGACGTTGTGAAGTCCATTAAATATCTCATTCAATGTCTTGGAATAATCAACTGAGGTGCATCAAGGTCTATTCCATTTTGTGCTCTCCAGGATCTATAGTGTTCCCATAGCAAATTAAATTTTGTTACAAGTCCTGATCGTAAAGCTGTCATTTTGGACATTTGGTATAGGTAATCCATCTTATGCACCACCTTTATTACTGGTGGTGCCAGTGGGCTTTTCCATGCTGATGCCAGTGTGATTTTCCCAGCTACTAGCCAATTAGATGTTAACCGGTGGTCTGAAAGCCGAACTCCTGGTGGGCGAACATGCAACAGGCATACCTCTGGCTTAGGGGGATATCGCACCCCAGTCACTTTAGCAAAAATATCTAGCAGTTCCGTCCAGTAAGGTTGAATCTTCGGACAGGACCACCAGATATGTAGCATATCCCCCACCTGAGCGCAACCTCTCCAACATTGGTCAGACCCCTGTCCATGCATTTTTACCAACCTCTTCGGCGTATAATACCATTGGTACAGTATTTTATAACTATTTTCAATCATCGAACTAGATATAGAGACTCGCAGTAAATGTTCCAGAGCTTTTTCCCATTGTGTATAATCTATTGTTATTTGCAAGTCCCTTTCCCATTGCTGGATATAGTGTAATATGGGTTCCTTATTACTAAGCAATGCCTCATATAAGCGAGAGACACAGCCCCTATGGCTTCCCACTCTCACTGCTTTTTCTATGGCTACCTCCTCTAGGAGTAATTCTGTATTGGCCCTCTTGTTTATAAATACGATTGTAATGAAATAAATGTGATGCAGGTAACCCATATTCCTCCTGCAATTCTACAAATGGTAGTATTTGGCCCTCCTCCCATAACTGGCCTAGTGTACCAAGTCCTCTCTTTTCCCAATAGCTATAGAGTGGATTATCCATCCCCAACTGTCTTGCTCCGCCAAAGGATGAGCAGCTTGCTGGTGTGAGCTCTTGGATCCGGCCGGAGACGGCGGAGTAAACCCCTCCTTCTCCAGAGGACAGCCGACCCACTCCCACTCTTCGCCTGGGAAGGCCGCCGTTCCCTGGAAGTTGAGCCTCCAGGTGCAGGCAGCCTACAGGGCTTCGGGAACAGGGGGCGGACAGGGCTTCTGGAAGAAGCAGACAGCGAACTAGGGGAATCAGTAGCAGGCAGTGGACGAGGCAGGCAGCGGTCAAGGAGAGTCAGTAGCAGGTAGTGGTCGAGGCAGGCAGCGGTCAAGGAGGGTCAGTAGCGGGCAGTGGTCGAGGCAGGCAGCGGTCAAGGAGAGTCAGTAGCGGGCAGTGGTCGAGGCAGGCAGCGGTCAAAGAGAGTCAGTAGCAGGCAGTGGTCGAGGCAGGCAAAGTCCGATAGCACGGTACAGAGTTCCATCCAACGATGCGGAGCTCTCAGGAACGAGAAGCCGAAGCACTGGCTAGGAGGAGTGGTGCTCCTTAAGTAGGCCTTCTCATTAGCGCGGGACCCCAGCTGGTGCTTCCTGCAGTTGAGCCTTTACGTAACCAATCCAAGGTGACGCTAGTCACCGCTTACCCTGCTTGGCCCCGCAACTGGAAGAGACGCCGGCTATCCTCCGTCGGCGCCATGTTGCAGGGGTTCCATACCGGAACTGGAAAGCCGGCCATCGGCGGGAACAAGGCGGGAACAACCGGCGATCCTCTGCAGCCGAACTAAAGGTAATGGCCGCCTCTCCCCACTGGCTGGCGATGGCCGGCCACCGAAGGACCCGCGGTGAAGGCCGGCCATCCCTGGCGGCCCCGGGCCCCACGGCCCATCGGCGCCAGCGGCGAGCAGGCACGCGTTGGTCCCGGCGGAAGACGGGACAGTATCCCCCCCGGAAGACCCCCTTCCTTCCTGGGGTCCGGGTTTCTGTGGATAGCGTAGATGAAATTCCTGTACTAGGTCCGGAGCGTGTACATTGGAATCCGGCTCCCATGAGTTATCCTCTGGGCTAAAATGTTTCCAAGAGATGAGGTAATACAGTCTCCCTCTTTTCCACTTGGAGTCTACAATCTCCTGAACCTCAAACTCTGGATCTGGTTCAGAATCCGGAATCACTGATGCCTCCCCTCGTGGATGCCAGCGGGACCTCTGAAACGGTTTCAGGAGGGATACGTGGAATGCATTGTGTACCCGCAGAGACCGTGGCAGGCGAAGCCGGTAGGGTGACAGTTCCTATCCGTTCCTGAAGGAAAAGGGTCCAATGCAGCGTGGCGCTAGCCGTCGAGACGGCAGCCGGAGCCGCGGGTGCTTGGTGCTTAGCCAGACCTTCTGCTCAGGTTGGAACACAGGAGTGGGGCGTCGGCGGCGGTCCGCGTATAGTTTGTACTCGGCAGCTGCTCGCGGACTGTTTTCCAGGTGTCCTGCATACTATTCAGGACCTGCTGTACCTGAGGAATATCTGGTTCCGAGGCGATAGCCGGAGGAAGCCGGGGGTGCCGGCCGAACACCACAGAGAACGGAGACTGCTGGGAGGCCGAGTGTAGGCTATTATTGTAGGCGAACTCTGCCCAGGGAAGGAGTGCCACCCAGTTGTCCTGGCGGTTGTTCACAAAGGCTCGGAGGAACCCCTTCAGGGTTTGGTTAATTCGTTCCACCATCCCGTTTGTCTGAGGATGGTAGGCAGACGAAAAATGGGCCTTGACCCCTAAGGTGGCACATAACGCCTTCCAGAACCGGGAGGTGAACTGGGTTCCCCGGTCGCTGATGATCCGTACGGGGAGCCCGTGCAGGCGGAAGATGTGCTGGACGAAGCAAGTGGCCAGCGTGGCTGCAGAGGGAAGTCCCTTCAGGGGAATGAAGTGGGCCATTCTGGAAAACCGGTCCACTACCACCCAAATGACCGTATGCCCCTGGGAGCGAGGTAAATCGGTGATGAAGTCCATGGAGAGTTCCTCCCAGGGGCCTTGTGGCACCGGCAAGGGCTGGAGTTCCCCCCACGGCCGCCCTACCGTTGACTTGGTCCGGGTGCAAACGGGGCAGGAAGACACAAAATGAAGCACGTCCTGTGCCATCCGTGGCCAGTGGTACTGTCGTGCGAGTAAGTGCAACGTTTTATGGAACCCAAAATGCCCCGCAAACGCTGACGAGTGGGCCCAGTGCATCGCTCTCCTCCGGTCTTGGCGAGGTACCAGCATTCTGGTAGGTACCAGGGCCGTAGGCATTGCTGGCAGACATTCCGGGTTCAACATAGGCTGCGAGTCCTCAGGCTCCTCGGGGGCCTCAAACGCTCGGGAGAGGGCGTCGGCAAGAATGTTCTTTTCCGCGGGCTGGAACATCAGGCGAAACTGGAATCGGGCAAAAAATAAGGACCACCGAGCCTGTCGTGGATTGAGCCTCTTGGCTCCTTGGAGATACAGCAGGTTCTTGTGGTCGGTTATTACTGTGACAATATGTTCGGCGCCCTCCAGCAGGTACCTCCATTCTTGCAGGGCCAACTTGAGGGCCAGGAGCTCCCGATCCCCCACAGTGTAGTTCCTTTCGGCGGGGGAGAACTTTTGTGAGAAGAAAAAGCACGGCAGTCGTTTCCCCGCGGAAGTGACTTGCGAGAGAATGGCCCCGGCCCCCACGGCCGAAGCGTCCACCTCCACCACGAAAGGTTTACTAGGGTCTGGACTTCGGAGGATGGGAGCCGACAGGAAAGCCTTCTTTAGAGCAACAAATGCCTCCACTGCCGGGTCTGGCCAGTGCTGTTCATCCGCTCCCTTCCGGGTGAGAGCTGTCAAGGGAGCCGTGACCAGGGAGTAGTGCTCGATGAACTGGCGATAATAGTTGGCAAAGCCCAAAAATCTTTGTAGGGCCTTTAAGTTCTGCGGCTGCGGCCAGTCCTGAATCGCTCTCACTTTGTCCGGGTCCATTTGGAACCCATGCCCGGAAATGATATAGCCCAAGAAGGGCACCACTACCTGGTGAAATACGCACTTGCTTAACTTGGCATATAATCGGTGTTGCCTTAGGCGCCTGAGGACCTCGGTTACATGGTCCACATGTTCCTGTGGAGACCGGGAAAATACCAGGATGTCATCTAGGTAGACAATAACAAATGAGTAGAGGAGATCCTGAAACACGTGGTTGATAAACTTCTGGAAAACCGCCGGGGCATTACATAATCCGAAAGGCATAACCAAGTACTCGAAATGCCCCTCGTGAGTATTGAACGTGGTTTTCCACTCATCGCCCCGTCGAATCCGTATAAGATTATACGCTCCTCTCAGGTCTAGCTTCGTGAATACCCGGGCTCCCTGGAGTCTGTCAAATAACTCTGGAATTAAAGGCAACGGGTACCGGTCCTTAACCGTGATGGCGTTCAGGGCCCGGTAATCGATACAGGGCCTGAGGGTTCCGTCCTTCTTGCTGACAAAGAAGAAGCCTGCTCCCGCTGGGGAGGACGATGCTCGGATGAATCCCTTCTCCAGGTTTTCCTGAACATAGGCCCACATGGCCGCTGATTCACCCCGGGAGAGGGTATACAGCCGCCCGGGAGGTGGCATCCGGTCTGGCAGGAGATTAATAGCACAATCAAAATGCCGGTGCGAGGGCAACCTGTCCGCCTCTACCGGGTTAAAGACATCCGCGTAGGCCTTGTATTCCTTAGGTAGGGCCTCAGAGTTCCACCGCAGTTCTGAGGCTAAGGTGCGGAACCACACGGCGTACTCGCCCATGGTCCCGGGCCCCTGCTGAATCCGCAGGAGTTCCGAGGATGCGGAGGACGGTCTTCCCGGAACATCAAAGACGAGCCGGAATTGGCGCTGGAATTCCTCAAAGTCCGTGAGCATGGGGTCCCGTTGTTCACAGAGGGGTGAAGCCCAGGCCAAGGCCGACCCAGTGAGTAGGGAGATCACATAGGAGACCTTCGTTCGGTCTGAGGTGAAGGCCTCCGGTTGCATCTCGAAGTAGAGATTACATTGGTTCAGGGATCCCCGGCAGTTCTCGGGGGTCCCGTTGAACCGGCTAGGCTCAGGAAAGCGGGGCCCCGAAAATGTGGCACTCATACGGGGACCCGCTGGTGGAGCCTGCGCCTGGGCTTGCCTGGAGTTGATCTGTGAACACACATTCTGGAAGGCCCCTGAGAGGGCATTCAGTTGCTCCTGCTGCTGCTGCAGGATCCTCGCCAGGTCCCTCAAGTCAGGTGGAGTCGGCGGAGTAAACCCCTCCTTCTCCAGAGGACAGCCAACCCACCCCCACTCTTCGCCTGGGAAGGCCGCCGTTCCCTGGAAGTTGAGCCTCCAGGTGCAGGCAGCCTACAGGGCTTCGGGAACAGGGGGCGGACAGGGCTTCTGGAAGAAGCAGACAGCGAACTAGGGGAATCAGTAGCAGGCAGTGGACGAGGCAGGCAGCGGTCAAGGAGGGCCAGTAGCGGGCAGTGGTCGAGGCAGGCAGCGGTCAAGGAGAGTCAGTAGCGGGCAGTGGTCGAGGCAAGCAGTGGTCAAAGAGAGTCAGTAGCAGGCAGTGGTCGAGGCAGGCAAAGTCCAATAGCATGGTACAGAGTTCCATCCAACGATGCGGAGCTCTCAGGAACGAGAAGCCGAAGCACTGGCTAGGAGGAGTGGTGCTCCTTAAGTAGGCCTTCTCATTAGCGCGGGACCCCAGCTGGTGCTTCCTGCGGTTGAGCCTTTACGTAACCAATCCAAGGTGACGCTAGTCACCGCTTCCCCTGCTTGGCCCCGCAACCGGAAGAGACGCCGGCTATCCTCCGCCGGCGCCATGTTGCAGGGGTTCCATACCGGAACTGGAAAGCCGGCCATCGGCGGGAACAAGGCGGGAACAACTGGCGATCCTCTGCAGCCGGACTAAAGGTAATGGCCGCCTCTCCCTACTGGCTGGCGATGGCCGGCCACCGGAGGACCCGCGGCAAAGGCCGGCCATCCCTGACGGCCCCGGGCCCCACCGGCGCCAGCGGCGAGCAGGCGCGCGTTGGTCCCGGCGGAAGACGGGACACCAACGGACACGCTGGAGCAGTTTTTACTGCCATCTGCTGGAAATATAATCTATTGGGGAGGTATCTCTTCCTCACAGCCATCCATGTCTCTAAGGGTTATGGTACTGCCAAGGGGGCTTTCTTAATATAGAGCTGCACTTGGCCCCTTGGCATCCACAATAGAGATTGTAAACTTGTTAGTCTCATCCAGTGTTGCTCTATTTGACACCATAGTTTTGTGCTGCCAGCGCTCCACTCCGCCAGCACTCGTAATTGTGCTGCATGATGATACAGAATAAAATTCGGCACCCCCATGCCCCCCTGTTTTTTAGATTGGTACATTACCTCTGCCCTCACCCGTGGTGGCTTATGCTGCCATATGTATGCAAAAACCTTTCTTTTAAGCTGTCTAAAAAACCCCGACGGCAATGGCAAC
Organism: Microcaecilia unicolor; assembly: GCF_901765095.1. Classification (NCBI taxonomy): domain Eukaryota; kingdom Metazoa; phylum Chordata; class Amphibia; order Gymnophiona; family Siphonopidae; genus Microcaecilia; species Microcaecilia unicolor. Next base: position 133,064,545 of record NC_044037.1, read on the forward strand.
GGCAGTGCAAGAAATAAGTATAGGAGTTTGGGCAATATCATCATTTTTATCGCTGCCACTCGTCCCATCCACGATAATTCTAATCCCTCCCATCTATCCAAATCTCCGAATAATTCCTTAAGCTTCTTGGGAAAGTTAGCCTGATATAGATCTGTTAATTTGGGTGTTAAGTGGATACCTAAATACCTAAGGGACCGCTCCACCCACTTAATCGGAAATTGTTGCCGCAAAGAGGTCTCTTCTGCAGCTATCAACCCGAGACCCAATGCCTCTGATTTTTCCATATTCACCCGAAACCCAGATAGTTTACCATAGCGATTCAATTCCAGCATTATCTGAGGCAAGGATTCACTCGGGTTGGCCACCGCCAAGAGAACGTCATCCGCAAATAGCAAAAGTTTGTGTGTCATGTGCCCCACACCGAGGCCATGGATATGTGTGTGTCGACGTATATGCTGGGCTAAAGGTTCCATTGTCAAGGCGAATAACAGTGGCGATAGTGCGCATCCCTGACGTGTCCCCCGTTAGCGAATGATACATACCTGTAGCAGGTGTTCTCCGAGGACAGCAGGCTGATTGTTCTCACGACTGGGTTGACGTCCACGGCAGCCCCCACCAACTGGAATAAAACTTTGCGGGCGGTCCCGCATGCAGGGCACGCCCACCGCGCATGCGCGGCCGTCTTCCCGCCCGTGCGTGACCGTTCCTGCTCAGTTGAATGACAAGCAAGGAATGAGTAAAAACGCAACTCCAAAGGGGAGGAGGGAGGGTAGGTGAGAACAATCAGCCTACTGTCCTCGGAGAACACCTGCTACAGGTATGTATCATTCGCTTTCTCCGAGGACAAGCAGGCTGCTTGTTCTCACGACTGGGGAATCCCTAGCTCTCAGGCTCACTCAAAACAAGAACCCAGGTCAATTGAACCTCGCAACGGTGAGGGCAACTAACTGAGAGTGCAGCCTGAACAGAACAAAATCGGGTCCTGGAGGGTGGAGTTGGATTCAAACCCCAAACAGATTCTACAGCACCGACTGCCTGAACCGACTGTCGCGTTGGGTATCCTGCTGTAGGCAGTAATGAGATGTGAATGTGTGGACAGATGACCATGTCGCAGCTTTGCAAATCTCTTCAATACTGGCTGACTTCAAGTGGGCTACCGACGCTGCCATGGCTCTAACACTATGAGCCGTGACATAAGTACATAAGTAATGCCATACTGGGAAAAGACCAAGGGTCCATCGAGCCCAGCATCCTGTCCACGACAGCGGCCAATCCAGGCCAAGGGCACCTGGCAAGCTTCCCAAACGTACAAACATTCTATACATGTTATTCCTGGAATTTTGGAGTTTTCCAAGTCCGTTTAGTAGCGGTTTATGGACTTGTCCTTTAGGAAACCGTCCAACCCCTTTTTAAACTCTGCTAAGCTAACCGCCTTCACCACTTTCTCCGGCAACGAATTCCAGAGTTTAATTACACGTTGGGTGAAGAAAAATTTTCTCAGATTTGTTTTAAATTTACTACACTGTAGTTTCATCGCATGCCCCCTAGTCCTAGTATTTTGGAAAGCGTGAACAGACGCTTCACATCCACCTGTTCCACTCCACTCATTATTTTATATACCTCTATCATGTCTCCCCTCAGCCGTCTCTTCTCCAAGCTATATAGCCCTAGCCTCCTTAGTCTTTCTTCATAGGGAAGTCGTCCCATCCCCGCTATCATTTTAGTCGCCCTTCGCTGCACCTTTTCCAATTCTACTATATCTTTCTTGAGATGCGGCGACCAGAATTGAACACAATACTCAAGGTGCGGTCGCACCATGGAGCGATATAACGGCATTATAACATCCTCACACCTGTTTTCCATACCTTTCCTGATAATACCCAACATTCTATTCGCTTTCTTAGCCGCAGCAGTACACTGAGCAGAAGGTTTCAGTGTGTTATCGACGACGACACCCAGATCCCTTTCTTGGTCCGTAACTCCTAACGTGGAACCTTGCATGACGTAGCTATAATTCGGGTTCTTTTTTCCCTCATGCATCACCTTGCACTTGCTCACATTAAACATCATCTGCCATTTAGCCGCCCAGTCTCCCAGTCTCATAAGGTCCTCTTGTAATTTTTCACAATCCTGTCGCGATTTAACGACTTTGAATAACTTTGTGTCATCAGCAAATTTAATTACCTCGCTAGTTACTCCCATCTCTAAATCATTTACAAATATATTAAAAAGCAGCGGTCCTAGCACGGACCCCTGAGGAACCCCACTAACTACCCTTCTCCATTGTGAATACTGCCCATTTAACCCCACTCTCTGTTTCCTATCCTTCAACCAGTTTTTAATCCACAATAGGACATTTCCTCCTATCCCATGACCCTCCAATTTCCTCTGTAGCCTTTCATGCGGTACTTGTCAAACGCCTTTTGAAAATCCAGATACACAATATCAACCGACTCCCCTTTGTCCACATGTTTGTTCACTCCTTCAAAGAATTGAAATAAATTGGTCAGGCAAGATTTCCCCACACAAAAGCCATGCTGACTTGGTCTCAGTAATCCATGTCCTCGGATGTGCTCTGTAATTTTGTTTTTGATAATAGCCTCTACCATTTTCCCCGGCACCAACGTCAGACTCACCCCTGGAGCCTTTTTTAAAAATGGGCGTTACATTGGCCATCCTCCAATCTTCCGGTACCACGCTCGATTTTAAGGATAAGTTGCATATCACTAGCAGTAGCTCCGCAAGCTCGTTTTTCAATTCTATCAGTACTCTAGGATGAATACCATCCAGTCCAGGAGATTTGCTACTCTTCAGTTTGCCGAACTGCCCCATTACGTCCTCCAGGTTTACCGTGAAGTCAGTAAGTTTCTCCGACTCGTCCGCTTGAAATACCATTTCCGACACCGGTATCCCACCCAAATCTTCCTCGGTGAAGACCGAAGCAAAGAATTCATTCAGTCTCTCCGCTACGTCTTTGTCTTCCTTGATCGCCCCTTTTACCCCTCGGTCATCCAGTGGCCCAACCGATTCTTTTGCCGGCTTCCTGCTTTTAATATACCGAAAAAAATTTTTACTATGTTTTTTTGCCTCTAATGCTATCTTTTTTTCATACTCCCTCTTGGCCTTCTTAATCTGCGACTTGCATTTGCTTTGACACTCCTTATGCTGTTTTTTGTTATTTTCAGACGGTTCCTTCTTCCATTTTCTGAAGGCGTTTCTTTTAGCCCTAATAGCTTCCTTCACCTCACTTTTCAAACAGGCCGGGTGTCTTTTGGACTTCCGTCTTTCTTTTCTAATTCGCAGAATATGTATGGCCTGGGCCTCCAGGATGGTATTTTTGAACAGCGTCCACGCCTGTTGTACAGTTTTTACTCTCTCAGTTGCCCCCCTAAGTTTTTTTTATTACCGTTCTTCTCATTTTTACATAGTCTCCTTTTTTAAAGTTAAACGCTAACGTATTTGACTTTCTGTGTACAGTAACTTCAAGGTTGATGTCAAAACTGATCATATTATGGTCACTGTTATCAAGCGGCCCCAGTACCATAACGTCCCTCACCAGATCATGCGCTCCACTAAGGACCAAGTCTAGAATTTTTCCTTCTCTCGTCGGCTCCTGCACCAGTTGCTCCATAAAGCTGTCCTTGATTTCATCAAGGAATTGTATCTCTGTAGCGTGTCCCGATGTTACATTTACCCAGTCTATATTTGGATAATTGAAGTCACCCATTATTATCACATTGCCCATTTTGTTCGCGTCTCTGATTTCTTTTATCATTTCTGTGTCTACCTGCTCATCCTGGCGAGGTGGACGGTAGTACACTCCTATCACCATTTTTTTCCCTTTTATACATGGAATTTCAACCCACAGTGATTCAAAGGTGTGATTAGTGTCCTGCTGAATTTGTAATCTATCTGAGTCAAGGCTCTCTTTAATATACAATGCTACCCCTCCACCAGTCCGGTCTACCCTATCATTACTATATACTTTGTACCCCGGTATGACAGTGTCCCACTGGTTATCCTCCTTCCACCAGGTCTCAGTAATGCCTATTATATCCAATTTTTCATTTAGTGCAATATATTCCAACTCTCCCATCTTATTTCTTAGACTCCTAGCATTTGCATATAGACATTTCAGAGTATGTTTGTTGTTCTTATTTGCATGATGCTTAGTACCTGACACTATTGATTTGACATCTTTTGTCTGATCTTTAGTTGTATTTAAGGGCACCTGGCCTACCACGGTCTGTTGTGCAACCTCACTATCCAGAAACCCTATCTTCCCTGTTTGTGAGGTATCTTTGCAAGATACCTTTTCCTGAACCATGCGCTTTTGAGCGACTGTCGGCCTTCCCCCCATTTCTAGTTTAAAAGCTGCTCTATCTCCTTTTTAAAAGCCGACGCCAGCAGCCTGGTCCCACCCTGGTTAAGGTGGAGCCCATCCTTTCGGAATAGGCTCCCCCTTCCCCAGAATGTTGCCCAGTTCCTAAAAAATCTAAAACCCTCCTCCCTGCACCATCGTCTCATCCACGCATTGAGACTCTGGAGCTCTGCCTGTCTCTTGGGCCCTGCACGTGGACCAGGTAGCATTTCAGAAAATGCTACCCTAGAGGATCTGGATTTGAGCTTTCTACCTAAGAGCCTAAATTTGGCTTCCAGAACCTCTCTCCCACATTTTCCTATGTCATTAGTACCCACATGTACCAAGACAGCCGTCTCCTCCCCAGCACTATATAAAATCCTATCTAGGTGACGCGTGAGGTCCGCCACCTTCGCACCAGGCAGGCAAGTCACCAGGTGATCCTCACGTCCACCAGCCACCCAGCTATCTATATGCCTAATGATCGAATCACCAACTACAACAGCTGTCCTAATCTTTCCCTCCCGGGCAGCACTTGGAGACATATCCTCAGTGCGAGAGGATAGTACATCCCCTGGTGGGCAGGTCCTGGCTAAAGGAGTACTTCCTACTTCACCAGGTTGATGCTCTCCTTCTAGGAGACCTCCCTCCTCCAAGGTAGCACAAGGGCTACTAGACTGGAGGTGGGACCTCTCTACAACATCCCTGTAGGTCTCCTCTATGTACCTCTCTGTCTCCCTCAGCTCCACCAAGTCTGCTACTCTAGCCTCAAGAGAACGGACATGTTCTCTAAGAGCTAGGAGCTCTTTGCATCGGGCGCAAACATATGACATCTCATCAACTGGGAGATAATCATACATGTGACACTCAATGCAAAAGACTGGATAGCACCCCTCAAGAGTCAGCCCAGCCTGGGCGTAAGTGAAGGAAATGCAATCTGCTAGCCAATTGGAGATGGTGCGTTTCCCGACAGCGACCCCTTTCCTATTGGGGTCGAAAGAAATAAACAATTGGGCGGACTGTCTGTGGGGCTGTGTCCGCTCCAGATAGAAGGTCAAAGCTCGCTTGCAGTCCAATGTGTGCAACTGACGTTCAGCAGGGCGGGTATGCGGTCTGGGAAAGAATGTTGGCAAGACAATTGACTGGTTCAGATGGAACTCCGACACCACCTTTGGCAGAAACTTGGGGTGAGTGCTCCATTCTTGTCCCATCCACATTACCTGACATCACAACAAATAATGAAGGCCCTGCTGGATATTATCCTTGTGGGAAATGTTCAGTTTGTAAACACTCTATGGACATCACAGAATTTAAAGATCCTCAAACTGGAAAGAAGTATATTCTACATCACCAATCAGACTGCAACACTGATCATGTTATCTATGCCATCATTTGTCCATGCAAAAAAATGTACATTGGTAAAACTACACGTTCTGTCAAAACAAGAATAATAGAACATAGGAGCAGCATCAAACGGGGAAATTTGACTGCACCACTTACTGAACATTGGTCTTCTCATAATCACTCTACCGATGATCTTCAATTTTTTGTTCTTAGACATTTGACTCAGAGATGGCAAAAAGGAGACATTGACACAATTTAACTCAGGGAAGAACAAAGACTCATTTTATTTTTTAACAGTTTAAAACCTAATGGCCTTAATGCAGAGATAGACTATCATGGCTTCCTCTAATGGACACCTATCAGCCATCTTTTTTTTATTAATCATCACTTACTCTACACTCCTAAAGGATAAACAGTTTCCCATGTGGTATTTGATTATTTTAATGATTATTTTAACAGTTATGTTTTTGTACCTCACAACAATTTTATTATAATAATTTGTTATATTTTTCTATATACAGTGCACTCCATTTAAGTGCACGTCGGATAAGAGCATGCCCTGTTTAACTGCATGCTGTACTTCAGTTCCGTTTTTGGCACCATCAATTTCTATGGGGACAAACTTCGGTTTAGCGCACCACTGATAAGTGCAAGATTCGCTTATATACGTGGTTCAAGACCGCTCCTCTGCAGGAAAGAGTCCGCATAAGCGCGTGCATGGAATATGGAAGCTGATTGGTGTGTGACAACCAACGAGATTTCAAATGTACTGCCTCTTTAATTGCCACAGGCAGAATAAGCGAAAGAATGTTGTTAGGGCGTACACCAGGGTCGTCATCGCGGCGGAACTGTAAGACTTTAACACTGGCTGAACGAATAGAAGTTCTTAAAAAATTAGAAAACAAACAAAGTCAAGCATCTATTGCTAAAGAATATGGTATCAATCCCAGTCAAATTTCACGTGTCTTGAAGCAGAAAGACCAGCTTCTGGAAGACTGGCAAAACAATACAAATCCATGATGGAAATGAAAACGGGTGGGAAAAGCTGAGGAGGTAGAAGATGCTCTTCTTCGGTGGTTTCCTCGAGTCAGGAGCAGACAGTTTCCTGTCAGTGGTCCACTGCTTATGGAGAAAGCTAACCAGGTAGCAGAAAGTCTTGGACTGACTGAATTCAAAGCCACTGTTGGATGGTTGGAAAGATGGAAGGAGAGGAACAGCATACAATTCAAGAAACAGCATGGTGAGAAACAAGACGCTGATGACTTTGGTGCTGAAAATTGGGTTGTTTCAGTTCTTCCTACCATCTTGAACGAGTTTGCACCTCATGACATTTTCAATGCTGACGAAAATGGTCTCTACTGGCGAGCGATTCCTGATGGAACACTTGCATTCAAACATGCCGAAACTACTGGAGGTAAAACATCGAAGGACCGACTGACAATTATTATTATTATTAGCATTTCTATAGCGCTACCAGACGCACGCAGCGCTGAACACCTGACATAGAGAGACAGTCCCTGCTCAAAAGACAATCCTCCTTTGTTGCAGATGGGAGTGAGAAGTTGGAACCCCTTCATCATTGGAAAGAGCAAACAGCCCCGTTGCTTCAAGAAAGTCAAGCGACTTCCTGTGTCATACGAGGCTAACGCAAATTCATGGATGACTGGGGAAATTTGGAAGCAGTGGCTAAAGATGTTAGACACTAGAATGCGGGCAAAAAAGCACCAGATTTTGCTGCTTTGTGATAATTGTGCTGCACACAGGGATGATGTCAGGCTGTCTAATGTCAAGGTGGTCTTCCTGCCACCAAACACTACCTCTCTGATCCAACCTATGGATCAGGGCATAATAGCCAATTTCAAACAACATTATCGGGCTCTTGTGCTACGTCGTCTGATGAGTGTTATGAAGACCAGACTGCCAAGGATAAACGTGGTGTTGAACTGGCTCGTAATCTATCACTGTTGGATTCCCTACATATGCAGAAAGAAGCCTGGAATCATGTTACACAGGCAACCATTGTGAACTGCTACAAGCGGGCAAGCTTTGTTAAGGATGTGGAGGGGGATACAGCTGTTGCAAACGTATCAGATGAAGAGGTTATTGACATACCAGCCGGTGTTACTGAAGAGGAGTTCCATCGCTATGTAGCTGTTGATTACGATCTACAAACTGCTGAAGACAGCACTGATGTCGAGATATGCGCCTACACGCAGGCAACAGCGGCTGATGATGGATCAGATGAAGAAATGAGAAGCGAGGCACATGCTGATGAAATTCAACAACCTCCTCCTGTCACTTACGCAAGAGCGCTGGAGAGTCTCAACACCGTTCGGGCCTATCTGGAGGCCAATGGATGTCAGTGCTATGACAGTTTTTACCATTTGGCAGATATAGTCTATGGAACTTGTAGGATTAAAATAAGTAATTAGGGCAATAATTATTCCCTGATAAAACTTATTACAAGGTTTCCGCTCAGTCTAGGGGAAATTATAAAGAAACCTTGTGCTGGCACCCTGCCAGTGTTTTATTCTTCGCCAAAATAAAAACCAAAGCCACGTCACAGATGATAATTGTTATTATATATTACAGGTAGAAAAATAGACACTCTGCAATAGCTTATATGCAATATAATATCTCTTACTGATATGCACACTAACAAAATATATTGTCTAACTACACTCTGATTATCCTGAGACTACGTACAGTAATGATTGGAACAGTACAAATGATATCCTAATGATCCTTATGAAAACTTATCACATCTTATGCAAAATACACATTAGCAGCTGTCCCTGACCAAGAGCTGACATAAACCAGTCGTACTTAGATAAAACCACTGCCTAACCCCAGACCAGGAAATATATCACTGTGATCTTACCACGCTGCCTTGATGACGGCTTCAGATAAGACCAGAGCAGAATCTCCCCAGACGCTATCTCAGCTGTCTGTGTCTTATGTAGTGCAGGTCTTTCTCAGCAAACACACAGGTTCCAGTCTCTCCTTTGGTTCTCAGAGCCAATATCTCTGCCACAGGTATTTGCACCAGTTATGCAGGTCACAAGGTTGGTATCATACAGTCTCCAGCTCACCCCGAGCCTTGCTGGATTTCTCAGGTCCTTCACAGGTACCCCTCCGAGGGTCTCCAACAACTTTCTTCTCCCACTCTCCCCGCGTTCTTCCAGACCTCTCTGTGATAGCCTGGACCAATTCTCCTCTCATACAGTACAGTGCATGAGTAAGAAGAGTTCTTTGTTTTGTGACCTTGAAGATGGTAACTTCTGGTGCCATGAGTATGACTCCCTTCCCAGTGTCTCAGAGATAGAAGGGGGATGGTTGGAACACAGAATGTCCTTGGCTTCAGCAAGCCTGTCAGTGATTTTCCACAAGCTGAAGCTGGATCTTGCTGGCACAGAGAGTTGCAGCAGCCATCTTATTATACCAAGATGTTATAGGCTTGTATAGGCCAATACCAGCTCAGGCTAGATCACAGGGAAATACCCCTACAAACTCACAGACCTAATGTCAGTTAACTGTGACTATATACTGTACGTATAATAATAAACAGTACTGTACATATGTTTATCAGATGCCAAGCTTCTTTGGGTCACAACGGTTAAGTGCACGCTCTGGTTAACTGCATGTATTTCTTTGATCCCAGACCCTTGCACTTAAGCGGATTGCACTGTATATGTTATACACTATTACACTTATCATTATGATTTTTGACATGGTTAATTTTTTATTGATTATTTGGCCAATTATGAATGTATTACATGTGCTTTTGTAAATAAGAAATTTTATTTTATTATTATTAATTTTTTTGGTGTTATCAATATATTTTTTGACATTGTGATCATTTTTATTAATTTCCATGTTAAAATACAAGGCATACGTTCATAAGGTTGCATTTGCTATAATTATGGCAGCATTATCATTTTATATCCTTTTACTGTTTAGTTAAATGCATTTATTTTATTTTACAAAAATGTATTATACAAAAAACATTTTGTTTTAAATAATAAGCACTACATTGTTCATAGTGTATACTTATATGAAAGAGACAGTGGTGAATGCTTGGAATGCTCTCCCACGGGAAGTGGTGGAGAGGAAAACGGTAACGGAATTCAAACATGCGTGGGATAAACATAAAGGAATCCTGTTCCGAGGGAATGGATCCTCAGAAGCTTAGCTGAGATTAGGTGGCAGAGCCGGTGGTGGGAGGCGGGGCTGGTGGTTGGGAGGCGAGGATATTGCTGGGCAGACTTATACGGTCTGTGCCAGAGCCGGTGGTTGGGAGGCAGGGATAGTGCTGGGCAGACTTATACGGTCTGTGACCTGAAAATGACAGATACAAATCAAGGTAAGGTATACACAAAAAGTAGCACATATGAGTTTATCTTGTTGGGCAGACTGGATGGACCATGCAGGTCTTTTTCTGCCGTCATCTACTATGTTACTATGTTACTATTTATACTCATTCATTTCATTATATGACATAGGGTTTTGTGCAATTTATTAACAGGTTTGATGAAATAAAAAAAAAGTTTTTTTAGCTATATTTTATCAGTTTTAATCATACATCACAGAATTTAAGTATATATAAATTTTATTTAAATTCGTCAACATTACATCTTTCTCATTAATAAAGGCATTCATGGAATGGCAATCACCCGTCATCCCGTTCATCACTATTTAATTAGCAACACGTCACATCCGCTAAATTTGTGCAATTTATTATCAGGTGAAGTTTTTTTTTAAATTTTTTTAGCGATATTTCATCAGTCTTAGTCATACATCACAGAATCTAAGTGAATACAAATTTTATTTAAATTTGTTAACATTTTTTAATATATTTTTTTTCATTAATGAAGGCATTCATGGAACGGCGTTCAGACGTCATCCCTTTCACCACTATTCAATCAGTAACACGTCACATCCGCTAAACTTGTCGATTTAAATTGGATGTTTCCGTATACTATCATTTTGCCATAGTTGCATCACTTACATTGGCTGACTACACGGCTATTTTTTGCAGCGCATCCTTAATAATAGAAGGTAAGCTTTTCCATTTTTTCATTTTATTTTACACTAGTTTCTTTATCCAAACGATTTATCAATCAGCATCTTCAATTCAGTATTTACTAAAATATTTTCAGGCACAGCCGTTATTTTAACATCAGCTGTTTATCTGTTGGTATCACAGTGTTTGTTTTTATATATATATATATATATATATATATATATATATATATACACACATACATACACACATATTATGCATTCTCTTTTTGTGCCACATTCATTCATTATCCTTTTTTGTGCCTATTCTACTTAGCAAGTTTATATGTTTTTACCGTAGTCCTTATCGCATTGACACATTATTTCACGACGTTTTTTGGCGCCTTTTTTTTTTAAATAGATGACATAAATATCCCTTTGACCATTCAGAATGTTACGCCATAATACTATTGCCAATTTTCTAGCTTCAGACATCGTTGTAATTTAGATACCTTAATTCATGCACCAGCATTAAATATCTACTCTTCATAGCGCACGTTTTTTAATATATATATTTTTTTGGTGCTCATTGTGTCACACTGGTTTTATTTTTCATTCGTTTACTCTCATGTTTTCCTTTTTGATTTCAAATCATTTTCACCACCTTTTTATTACTCATTGGTTCCCACTAAATCATTTTATTTTATTTCATTTACTCAGTGGTTTCAAAAGTTATTTACTTTAGTTCTGATTGTTCAGATACTATGATTTACGTTTTTTGGTGCCTTTTTTTTTTATTAACGACGTTCACTCATATGACATCTCAGTACCATGACATTATAAATGCACTATTTTTTAAAGCCTTTTATATGATATTATTAGGTATTAAAAGTTTTTTTTCTTTTTTTGGTCAGATTTTTTATCACTTACATATACCATATTCTCGTATGAAATACTCACTGCTTTTTAGCCTGGCTATTTATCCATATAGCAATAAGCTATATGCATTTATTCATCTATGTTCATTCAGATTTCTGAAGAACTTCAGCACTAGATCCTCACAACAATTTATTCGGTCATCAAGCCATACTTTACAACATCAAAGGTACCGATTATTTAATTGTTATTTGCACATTCGTAGTCCATTTATCTCTTTTGGTCATTACATAACATTTATTTCATTTTATTACATTTTTAAAATTTTCATATTTTTTTATTTCCTATTGCACTTTTATTAATAAAAATGTTTTAATAAATTTTTTTTTTCAAAAACAATTTCATTACCAATTCATTACAAAAAAATTCATTACCGATCCATATGTATATATAATATGGTTTACTTGTTGTCATTTTATCAAATTTCACCAATTTCATTGTATTCAATGTTTTATGTTTTACATCATTTGTTTCAAATATTTGTATGCCAGTAGTTTTAACCCTTAATGTTACATCATGTATTTATATATGTTTTTTAAATCAGTATAATCCACTGTATAACCCAGCTTAGTGTTTAACTCTCTTCACAACACTCTAACATAATGGTTTTATTATGTATGTGTCACACTACGCGTTCATTCCACATTTGGTTCACTATTCAATTCTATCTATGTTCAATTTCATACATTATATGTGTTTATATTTGTGTATATCCGTTTTTTATGTAGATTGATCAGGACCCCTGAGGCAGGGCTTCGGGCTGAAACATGGCCGTGTTGGGTTGTCATTACCCTTTGCAATAAAGTATCTTTTATCCTCCTTGGACTTACCTCACTGGTTTGTTTTGTGAGGTTCCTCTCCTCCTCTTGTTGTGTTGTTTTGTTTGTTCTGTGAGATCTGCTATTTTTGGCTCATTTTAGGCCTTGTTTCTGTTATCCGGAAATAGCACATAACATTAAGTGCAAGTTAATGACTAAATGCTGTGTTTTATTTATCTAAATATTTAATCACTTATTAATTTATGTCTTGAAATTACTTATTTTTCACTGCTTGTTTAATATTATTTTTTTATCACAAGTTTTTAAGTATGTAATTGCTTTTATTCTTCCATTGTATGTGTTACCATTGGTTGGTGGTTGTTTTTTGCTAGATTATATCACTCCATGAGAATCCTTCTTTTTCTTGCAGATTTTTAAGGCAGCATACTGTAAGGACGCCTGGGTTAGCACAGTCATCTCTCCTGCATAAACCTTGTTTAACGAAAGGCTATACTGCACACTTTTAATACTATTTGTACTCTATTTCTACTTTTAATACTATTTCTACTCACGCTGGTAAGAAAATGATCTTTAAAATGAGCAAACAGGAGAGGAAAGTTGCATTGAATTCTAAAAGATAAAATTATGTATCATACCTGATAATTTTCTTTCCATTAATCATAGCTGATCCATAGACTGGTGGGTTGTGTCCATCTACCAGCAGGTGGAGATAGAGAGCAATCCTTTTGCCTCCCTATATGTGGTCATGTGCTGCCGGAAACTCCTCAGTATGTCGATATCCAAGCTCCATCCGCAGGACTCAGCACTTAGAGAATTACACCCACAAAGGGACACTCTGCCCAGCTCAACACCGCCGAAACGGGGGAGGGGAATTAACCCAGCTCATCCCCACACAAGTGGGGGAGGGGAATCCGTCCAGTTCATCCCCGCGGAGCGGGGGAGGGACACCACACCCGCCGATGCGGGGGGATCTGGCTTATCCTGCAACCGCAACCGCGAGAGGAGCTGACTGACCCTAACACCGCCGAAGCGGGAGGGGTACAAAGCTGCCCTACTGCCGCACGAAGCGGGAGGGAGCGCCGGCAGAATTTATGTCTCAATCCAGCCCCGTAAAACGGAGGGGAGAGGAATGCAGCAGCTCACTGTAACACAAATTCGTCTCAACTCTTGAAGAATCCATTGAAAAACTTGAACACGAAGTCCTCCTGAACAGGAACTGAAGACTAAACTTGAACCTGAAATGTAACCAGAATATAAACAATACAGATATCTGGGAGGGGCTATGGATTGATCAGCTATGATTAATGGAAAGAAAATTATCAGGTATGATACATAATTTTACCTTCCATATCATCATGCTGATCAATCCTTAGACTGGTGGGATGCACCGAAGCAGTACTCACCCAGGGCGGGACATAGAAATCCCTGACCGCAACACTGAAGCTCCAAACCGGGCCTCCGCCCGAGCAGCCACAGCCAAGCGGTAATGCCTGGAGAAGGTATGGGCCGATGCCCAAGTTGCCGCCTTGCAAATCTCTTCCAAGGAGACGGACCCGGCCTCTGCCATCGAGGCCGCCTGAGCTCTAGTGGAGTGAGCCTTCAGCTGGATAGGCGGCACCTTCCCCGCGGCCACATAAGCCGCTGCAATGGCTTCCTTGACCCATCTTGCCACTGTAGGCTTAGAAGCCTGCAGACCCTTACGAGGACCTGCAAACAGGACAAACAGATGATCCGATTTCCGGAAATCATTGGTCACTTCCAAGTATCTGATGATGACTCGTCTCACATCCAGATATTTGAGAGCAGAGTATTCCTCTGGGTAGTCCTCCCTACGAAAGGAAGGGAGACAGAGCTGCTGATTCACATGGAAGCGAGAAACAATCTTGGGCAGGAAGGAAGGCACTGTGCGAATAGTCACTCCTGCCTCAGTGAACTGCAGAAAAGGCTCTCGACATGAGAGTGCCTGGAGCTCGGAAACTCTTCTGGCTGAAGTGATAGCCACCAAAAAGACTTCTTTCAACGTCAGGTCTTTCAGAGATGCCCTAGACAAGGGTTCAAAAGGCGGCTTCTGCAAGGCTCTTAGCACCAGGTTGAGATTCCACGCAGGCACCACTGAGTGCAGAGGAGGGCGCAGGTGATTAACTCCCTTGAGAAAGCGCACCACATCTGGCTGCGAAGCCAGGGAAGCACCCTTCAGGCGGCCCCTGAAGCAAGCCAGAGCCGCTACCTGGACTTTAAGGGAACTGAGCGACAGGCCTTTCTCCAAACCTTCTTGCAGGAACGCCAACACTGAAGAAATTGGAGCAGTGAAGGGAGAAAGTGAGCCTGCTTCACACCACGCTGCAAAGGTACGCCAAACCCTGGCGTAAGCAGTAGAAGTAGAGCGCTTCCTCGCTCTCAGCATAGTGGCGATGACCTTGTCTGAGAAGCCCTTCTTTCTCAGACGCTGCCGCTCAATAGCCAGGCCGTAAGACCAAAGGGGGAGGGATCCTCCATCACCACGGGACCCTGATGTAACAGGCCCTGCTCCACTGGCAGCCGCAGAGGATCGTCGACTGAGAGCCTGATCAAGTCCGCATACCAGGGACGTCTGGGCCAGTCCGGACCCACCAGGATTATCCGGCCCGGATGCTTTGCCACCCGGTCTAGCACCCTGCCCAACATGGGCCAGGGCGGGAACACATAGAGAAGCTTTTGTGTCGGCCACTGTTGGAGAAGAGCATCTACTCCCAGGGATCGAGGGTCCCGTCCTCTGCTGAAAAAGCGCGGCACTTGGCAATTGGCCGATGACGCCATCAGATCTAGGCTCGGCTGGCCCCAGCGCTTCGTGATGTCCAAGAACGCCTGAGCAGATAGCTGCCACTCTCCGGGCTCCAAGGTATGGCGACTGAGAAAGTCCGCCTTGACATTCATGACTCCGGCAATGTGGGCCGCTGACAGCTGTTCCAGGTTCGCTTCCGCCCACTGGCATAGATTCATGGCCTCCTTGGCTAGAGGGGCGCTCTTGGTACCTCCCTGGCGGTTGACATAGGCCACAGCCGTGGCATTGTCCGACAGGACCCGTACTGGCTTCAACGCCAGTACCGGGATGAACTCCAAAAGCGCCAACCGAATGGCTCTGAGTTCCAGGAGGTTGATAGACCACTTTGCCTCTGCAGGAGACCAGAGCCCCTGCGCTGTCCTTCCCAAGCAGTGGGCTCCCCAGCCCGACAAAGAGGCGTCCATCGTGACGACAATCCACTCCGGGGTCACCAGAGGCATTCCTGCAGACAACTTGTCTGTCTGCATCCACCAGCTCAGCGCCTTGCGCACTGCTGGGTCCAAGGGAAGGCGCACAGCATAATCCTCCGACATCGGAGTCCAGCGCTGCAACAGAGAGAGTTGTAGTGGTCTCATATGAGCCCTGGCCCAGGGCACTACTTCCATCGTGGCCGTCATAGAGCCCAACAGCTGCACATAGTCCCAAGCCCGAAGAGGAGAGGCTACTAGGAACTGGTCCACCTGAGCCTGAAGTTTGACAATCTGATTGTCTGGCAGGAACACTCTGCCCACTTGGGTGTCGAATCGAACTCCCAGATACTCCAGGGACTGAGTCGGGCGCAGCTGGCTCTTCTCCCAGTTGATGATCCACCTCAGGGAGCTCAAAAAAGCAACCACCCGGTCCACAGCTTTGCCGCACTCTGCATAAGAGGGGGCTCGGATCAACCAGTCGTCCAGATAAGGATGGACTTGTACTCCTTCCTTTCGCAGGAAGGCCGCGATGACCACCATTACTTTGGAGAAGGTCCGCGGAGCAGTAGCCAACCCGAAAGGGAGGGCTCTGAACTGGAAGTGTTGGCCCAGGACTGCAAAACGCAGAAAGCGTTGATGAGGAGGCCAGATGGGAATATGCAGGTACGCTTCCTTGATGTCCAAGGAAGCCAAGAACTCTCCTGCCTTCACTGCCGCTATCACAGAGCGGAGAGTCTCCATGCGAAAGTGCCGCACTTTCAAGGCCCGGTTGATCCCTTTGAGGTCGAGGATAGGCCAGACAGAACCTCCTTTCTTTGGTACCACAAAGTAAATGGAGTAACGTCCCTTGCCAATCTGATTTTCTGGCACCGGAACGACCGCACCCAGGCGTATCAGGTTGTCCAAGGTCTGCTGCACTGCCACAGCTTTGACCGGAGACTTGCAGGGAGAGAGTACAAACCCGTCTCTTAAGGGTCGGCAGAACTCTAGCTTGTAGCCGTCTCTGATGACTTCCAGCACCCAAGCGTCTGAAGTTACCCTGGTCCACTCGCCCAGAAACGAGGACAGGCGTCCTCCAATCTGCACTGGGCCATGGACCAGGACCCCGTCATTGGGTATGAGACCCTGGGGGAGGACCGGAGGGCGTACCTCCGGGACGGCGGTCTCTGCGAAAGGAATGCTGCTTGGGGGAGAAGTTCCTTTTGAAGGAAGAGGGGGCAGAGGAGCCCGACTTGCCCGGGCGGTACCGACGGGCTTCCTGAAACCGTCCTCTGGAGATACCGGGGCGAGCACTGGCCCGAGCCCTGACCTCTGGTAACCTCTTGCCCTTAGACGTGCCGAGATCGGTCACGATTTTGTCCAGCTCGACCCCAAAGAGCAGCTTGCCTTTAAAAGGCAACTTAGCCGGGCGGGACTTAGAGGCGTGGTCCACAGACCAATGTTTCAGCCAAAGCCAGCGCCGCGCAGAGACTGTCTGAGCCATGCCTTTAGCCGAGGCTCTCAAGACATCATACAGTAAGTCTGCCAAATAAGCCAAGCCCGATTCCAGGGCCGGCCAGTCAGCCCTCAAGGAAGGATCCGAGGGGGAAGCCCGCTGCACCATCGTCAGGCACGCCCTGGCCACATAGGAGCCGCAAACTGAGGCCTGCAAACTTAAGGCAGCCGCCTCGAAGGACGACCTTAAAGCCGCTTCCAATCTTCTGTCTTGGGCGTCCTTTAGTGCCGTGCCACCTTCCACCGGCAACGCCGTTTTCTTAGTCACCGCAGTGATTAAAGAATCCACGGTAGGCCAAATAAAGGCCTCACGTTCACTTTCAGGCAAAGGATAGAGGCGGGACATAGCCCTAGCCACTTTGAGGCTCGCTTCCGGGACATCCCATTGAGCCGAAATTAAGGTGTGCATGGCATCATGCACGTGGAAGGTTCTAGGCGGGCGCTTCATCCCCAGCATAATGGCAGAGCCAACAGGGGCTGAGGGAGAGACGTCCTCTGGCGAGGAAATCTTCAAAATGCTCATGGCCTGCAGTAACAGGTTGGGCAAATCCTCTGAGCGAAAGATCCGCGCTGCAGAGGGGTCATCCACTCCATCAGAGCGGGAATCCGTCTCCTCCAAGGAATCCCCAAAGGACCGTTGGGAGAACTCAGATACGCTGCCCTCATCTACATCAGAGGAAACAGCGTCCTCTAAAGCCTGGGAATCCGGGGGCCTCAACCCCGTTATCGGACAAGGGAGAAGGGGCAGCGTTTTGCATAAGGAAGGCCTGATGCAGCAGCAAAATAAACTCGGGGGAGAAACCCCCCAGACTGTGAATTTCAGCAGCCTGGGCCACAGCCCTAGACGCACCCTCAACCGGCGCTCACAAGAGCGGGGGAGCAACATGCTGCGCATCCAAGATGGCGTCCGGTGCGACACTCCGCGAAGGAGCCGCGCGGGAAGAACGGCGCTTAACTTTAGCCGCTTTTTTGCCGTCGCCCAGCTCAAGGGCGGCCATGGCATGAACGTCTCCCAGCTCAAGGGCGGCCCAAGAAGAAGCCGTCCGAGCAGAGTGGCCGGCCAAGATGGCGGAGGCGAGCAGCGGGGGATGGGCGTTTATGGCGGGAAAAACCGCCGCGCCGGAGGAAGACCCGGGACACTGACCGGCCTCCAAACTGACACCCACCAAGGGCGAATCAGACTTTAAAACCCCCGCATCCCCGCTAGAAGCGCACACGCGGTCCGGGGAGCGATTCTTCGCGCCCTCGACCTCCGAAGCCATAGGCCACGTGGAGATCAATCGGGGAACCCCCTGCCCGCTATAAAAAGGTAAAAATTACCTGCTTCTCGCTCCGAGCTGTAACGACCTGGTGTCCCAGTGAGTAGCTGCAATAAACGTTTAAATAAACGTCGAAATAAACGCCCTTAAGGACGTCCAAAATTTTTTTTTTTTTTTTTAACGGAGCCAGCGGGAGGTTTGCACTTGCTCGAGAAGAGCCCTCAACCCCAGGCACTCAACAAAACCTAAAAATTAGGCTTGGAGGCCTAGCCAGAGCTGCTGCTGTGTGTGACCACCACCTGCTGAGATAGAGAACATACTGAGGAGTTTCCGGCAGCACATGACCACATATAGGGAGGCAAAAGGATTGCTCTCTATCTCCACCTGCTGGTAGATGGACACAACCCACCAGTCTATGGATTGATCAGCATGATGATATGGAAGTATACGTTAGGAAATACCAAACTGGTTCATCTGGTCTGCTCATTAGATCTGTCCCATATGGGGAGACAGACAATGGACAATAAAATCACTTGTACCATCAGGGCAGGATTAACCTGTTGCTAACCCTTTTGGTGGGCTCCAGGCAAATAAGTGCATTGAGACCCTATCATAATATAAATATATTATAAAACGTCCAGAAAAAGGAGCTGTGTGGTTCTGTCTGCAGAGGAAAATCAGTAGAAGAGAAAACTGCAAGAAGCCCTGCTCATTGATTCCTCTTACTACTTACTACTAGTACTACTTATCATTTCTATAGCACTACTAGATGTACACAGCGCTGTACACTTGAACATGAAGAGACAGTCCCTGCTCGACATAGCTTACAATCT
The DNA here is from genome assembly GCF_901765095.1 of Microcaecilia unicolor. Classification (NCBI taxonomy): domain Eukaryota; kingdom Metazoa; phylum Chordata; class Amphibia; order Gymnophiona; family Siphonopidae; genus Microcaecilia; species Microcaecilia unicolor. The sequence continues at coordinate 133,083,782 of NC_044037.1, forward strand.
AATTAGGACAGACAAACAAGAGATAAGGGAATATTAAAGTGAGGATGATAAAATAAGGGTTCTGAACAAGTTGAATTGATTTGCACTTTTCTGACCACTGACAGGTCAGTTATGACCCATGAACTGCATAGCTACAGGCTCAAACTTAAAATGCCTGAGAGCTGCATCTTTCTGTACTTTCTGCTGAAAGCTGTGAATTCGAGGTCATGCTGATCTACAGCAAGGAGCGCTCTTCCCCTCCCTGACAGAGTTGGTGCCACTGACTCTACATCACAAAGACACTAAGAATGTATACACAGTTTGAAAGCGAAGCTGTGTTGAGGTTACTAGACAAAACAATGATAAGACCTGGGTCTTGAAGAAATTCCTGTGGCAAAGTGACGGTTACAATCTAATGTAAAAGAAACTTTGGACTTGTTGCTGAACTTTCCTATTTCCCCAGAAATGAACGTGATGGCTATGTTTAAAAAATATTTGACTGAAAACCTTCAATACTCCCTGGATTTAATTCCCCCAGTTAACAAAATATATTATTTACCTGATTTAAAACGAGGGGAGAAATTTAAGGAAGTACAGGGACTACAAAATTTAACTGCTCTTCTAGAACAATCTGCTATGGAGATTTCTGAAAGGAAAACTTTACTAGTTTCGTTGGTCTTTGAACAAGATCTAAACTCCATTTTGAAAATGTTCTTTAAAAACTCCACAAAAACTTTTCTTAGAGATAGAATATGGATCTACCCAGATGTGGTGAAAACCACACAGGACAGAAGAAAAGCATTTTTGGCTTTTAGAGAAGAGACACAACTGTTGGGAGCAAGATTTACTTTGTCTTATCCTTGTAAATGTTTGGTAAATTATCTAGATAAAAAATATGGTTTTTTTTAACCAGAGCAGCTGAACGTTTTCCTAGAAATGAAAAAAGTGACCAGATAGTCTCTGAATATTAAGAAGATCTGGATTGAGATATAATTTATGTGAAGTTAACCAGGCCTTCTATGTTGAAATGTTTTTCTTTCTTATTTTTCTTCCACCAGTGATACTTAACGACCCCCACTAGCTTTATTAGGTGGTCTAAGAAAGAGTTATATTTATCTTGCCCTTCTCTGAAATTTTAAGAGAGGTTAATTTACTTATTTCCTAATGTGTATTATATGTGCTCTGTTTTTCTGTAACAAGATTGAATGCTTGTAATTTAATGTTGAAATTATAAATAAATAATTAAAAAAAAAAGAAACTTTGGACTTGTTATAAGATGCTGTGTTCCATAACATTCAGATAGTGTGTTCCATTCTATGTAAACAATGCAGTAAGACAGAAATTAGCTGAAGTTGCAAGCTGCATGATTTGGGAGGAAATTGATGCCCAATACATTGTACAAAAAGGTATATAAGTCACTGTTGTATTGTATTTAGGCAGAGGCTGAGATGATCAACAGTGAGTAAATCTTTACAGCAGTGGTCTCTATCTCCCTCTCATAACAAATTGCTATTTGTTATTGCCTGTTTGTACTATTATCTGGATTGGTAAGGACTAAAGACGTTCTCCTTGGAAGGAACATAGCCTCTGTCTTTTCTGCCACCCCATATCTTGGGAGTGGCTGGTCCACTATATCTTGGGGTGGGTGTAAGGAGGCAGAAACCCTATTACCCCACTTGTCCAAATGGTATATTTCTTATGGTAAGTAGAAGGATCAAAGAAAGAATTCCCACATATTACAGCCTTCTCTGCGACTAGGTGGTTATCAGAGGGGACCATATAACCACAAGCTCCACAGGAAATAAACAAAGTGAATAAGGGTTAGGAGTTAAAAGCACCATCAAAAAGGTGGGCTTTTAGCCAAGATTTGAAGACGGCCAGAGATGGAGCTTGACGTGCCAGCTCAGGAAGTCTATTCTAGGCATATGGTGCAGCAAGATAAAAGGAACGGAGTCTGGAGTTAGCAGTGGAGGAGAAGGGTGCAGATAAGAGACATTTACCCAGTGAACGGAAGGTTACACATAATAGTTGGTAACCAAATGCCTACTACAGTCCCCATTAGGACGGCTAGGATTGAGTCAATATGCCCAACTCTCCCCTTCTATACTCTTTAATTGGCTGAATTCCTTCCTCTGACCCTGAATTGTCAATCACTTCTTCTTTCCAACTTTACCACGGCCCCTTAGCTTTCCTACATGAGACCCATAACTAAAGGCTTCTTCCATTTGCCTCCTTGATGATTCCTGCAACTGGATTCCATATGCAGCTTTTTTTCCCTTCTAGCTTGGGTATACTTCTCTGGGTCTCCCTTACCTCTCAGCTTTCCCAACTAAAAAGTAGTCTTGGCCTGTTGTAGAATCTGATAGACTGGTATCCTGTTTAAACTTGTGTAGGGTTGAAGGCAAAGCTGACCCATATGAAGGAGAAGACTGAGGAAAAGAAATGGAAAATTCTTTCTGTGAGAAGAGATCTTGGTAGAAAATGATCATTGATAGCATGTCCAGTGATTGGAGGGTGGTTGAAGATTGAAGGAGTTGCTTAAATGATGAATTTACCTGAAGAATATAAAGTAATATGAGAAAAGAGGGGTGATGTTGATAAAGTGTTTGCATAACAAGGGTTCTGTGAAGATAAAGATCACTGGGAGGAGTGATCAATCCAAAGAGGAAAAATGGGTTAAACTGATGTTATGTTTTGATTAAGGTTGAAAGATGTTTGTGGGGTTTGTGTTGCTCCAAAGGGAGGCGAGAACAAAACCTCAAGAAAGAAATCCCCCTTGCCCTCAAGGGACACTAATTGGAGGGAGAGTGTAATACCCCATGGATGGGTATTACTAGAGTGTCTAAGTTTCTCCAGAGCCCTGGAGGGAGGGAGGTCCCTACCAGTAGGCAAGAGTTGGTAGGATGTCCCTAGGTGGGAGGAAGCCCAGCCCAAAGGGAATGGTATTGAAATAAGTGGCAAAGAGATAGTGCTATCCCTGTGAGGAGTGACTGCAGGGGTAGAGTCTGGACCCTTGGTGGCTGTGCAGTTTAAATAGAAAATCTACCATGTGGCTGTGCAGCTTAAATAAAAAAATCTAAAGTGACTCAACCTTTCATATCAGATGCACATTTTCATAAGATAAACAATGCACCACCAATATTTCAAAGAAAATAAGAACAATAAAAAGCTTAGTGCTTAACATATTCGATTTAAGTAATGTAATATGCCATACCAACTCTGGTATTCCGTGCAATCCTAGAACAAATATGTATAAAATTTAAACCTATTATTTAGTCATAACCAACCCAGCAATTAAAACTAATAAATGATAAAACCCTTGCTAAAAGGTCCTACTGCAAAGTAAAATGCGCTGCTCTGAGGGGGCCTTTTACTAAGCTGCAGTAAAAAATGGCTTGTGGTAGTGTGGGAATGTGTTTTTGGTGCACACTGGGCCATTTTTTACTGCGGCTGTGAAAAAAGGCATTTTTCATTGGAGTAGTAAATGGTTGTGCACTAAAATTAAAGGTAGTGTGTGGCTATTTATTGTCTGAGCCCTTACTGCTAGCCATTGACCTAGCACCTAGTGGAGTGGGCATGCTGCTGATTACCGCTGGGAACACCCCCCACATGTTAATCATTGCTCACTGACAGATTTAAGAAGATAGCTGTAGTGACAAATTTAATAGTTCCATAAAATTGTTGCTTCACAATATATTGGAACTTAGTGCAAAATAAGCACTTATCTTTGACGCTAGAAGACTTCAGACACAATTCTTCAGTTTTACTCTCCAAATACCAGCATCGTCACCCAATCTTCGCTAAGATTCTGTAGATTCATTCCTTCTAAACAGGATTCCTTTGTGTTTATCCCACGCACTTTTGAATTCCATTACCGTTTTCATCTCCACCACCTCCCGCGGGAGGGCATTCCACATATCTACCACCCTCTCCATGAAAAAATACTTCCTGACATTACTCCTGAGTCTGCCCCCCTTCAACCTCAATTCATGTCCTCTAGTCCTACCACCTTCCTGTCTCCGGAAAAGGTTTGTTTGCAGATTAATACCTTTCAAATAGTTGAACCCTGTATCATGTCACCCGTTTCTCCTTTCCTCCAAGGTATACATGTTCAGGTCGGCAAGTCTCTCCTCGTACGGTTTGCAATGCATATCCCATACCATTTTTGTAGCTTTTCTTTGCACTACTTCCAGTCTTTTTACATCTTTAGCAAGATACGGCCTCCAGAACTGAACACAATACTCCAAGTGAGGCCTCACCAACGACTTGTAGAGGGGCATCAACACCTCCTTTCTTCTGCTGATTATACCCAGGGGTGTGCTGGTAAATGTTTAACAACAAGCTCTCTCCCCGGTCCCCCTCTACGCCCCCCCTCCCCCTCTGCGCCCCCCTCCAAATTGCAGAGCTGACTATAGCCGGGGAGAGAGCCTGGGGGGGAGGGGGGGTGGCAATGCATTATCCAGGAAAAAAAATTAAATGATCCCAGGTTCCAATCTAATTCATGTTTAATGTGGGATAAAATGCCATAAATAAGTAAATAAATATAAACTTTTAATGTTGAGCACCTGATTCTCAAAGTGAACATACTCCAATGAAAATAAAATGATTTTTTTCTACCTTTGTTGTCTGGTGACTGTTTTTCTGATCATGCTGGCCCAGTATCCGATTCTGCTGCTATCTGTCCTCTTAACTCCGTTTCCAGGGCTTCCTTTCCATTTATTTCTTTCCATTTCTCCTTTCTTCTTCATTTCGGGTCCTCAGCTTCTGCCTATTTTCTTCATCCATGTGCAGCTTTTCTCCTCTCTTCCTTTTCCCTCATCTCATCTCCTTCCTCACTCTTCTCTCCCCTCCATCCATGTCCAGCATTTCTTCTCTCTCCCCTCCGCTCCCCTGCCCTGCATGCACCCATGCCCAGCAGTGACCCTTCTTTCCCCTGCCCTCCATCCACCCATGCCCAGTAGTGACTCTTCTTTCCCCTGTCCTCCATCCACCCATGCCCAGCAGTGACCCTCCTCTCCCCTGCCCTTCATCCACCCCTGCCCAGCAGTGACCCTAATTTCCCCTGCCCTCCATCCACCCATGTCCAGCAGTGACCCTAATGTCCCCTGCCCTCCATCTACCCATACCCAGCAGTGACCCTTCTTTCCCCTGTCCTCCATCCACCCATGCCCAGCAGTGACCCTCCTCTCCCCTGCCCTCCATCCACCCATGCCCAGCAGTGACCCTAATCTCCCCTGCCCTCCATCCACCCATGCCCAGCAGTGACCCTAATCTCCCCTGCCCTCCATCCATCCATGCCCAGCAGTGACCCTTCTTTCCCCTGTCCTCCATCCACCCATGCCCACCAGTGACCCTCCTCTCCCCTGCCCTCCATCCACCCATGCCCAGGGACTTCCTTCTCTCCCCTGCCACCCCTCCCGCGTTGCTCACCGGCGACATCTCCTCCCTCCCTCCTTCCCTCCCTCCGGATCCGTCCCTCACCGACCTGACTCTTCTAATTCTTCGGCGGGGCAGGCAATCTTGCCTGCCCGCTACCAGCGCTGACTCTCCCCTGCCGGTTCGCGCTTCAAAATGGCCGCCGAGACTTCAGTAGAAGTCTCGCGAGGCCGCCTCTGGAAGTCTCGGCAGCCATTTTTAAAGCACAAACCGGCAGGGGAGAGTCAGCGCTGGTAGCGGGCAGGCAAGACTGCCTGCCCCGCCGAAGAATTAGAACAGTCAGGTGAGGGACCGGATCGGGCGGGCGGGAGGGAGGAGAGCCGGCTCGCAGTGGGAAACAACCGGCTCGCAAGTTGGTACAAAATGTAACAACCGGCTCTTGCGAGCCGGTGCGAGCCGGCTCCAGCACACCACTGATTATACTCCTCTTTATGCAGCCTAGCATCCTTCTGGCCACAGCCGTCGCCTTGTTATATTGTTTCTTCACCTTCATATCCTCCAACACCAACACCCCAAGGTCTCTCTCCTGAGTCAAGCTTACTAATTTCTACCCTCCTATTCGGTATCTCTCTTTTGGGTTTCTACACCCCAGATGCATCACTCTACACTTTTTGGCATTACATTTTAACTCAGTATATCAGTTGCACCAGAAATTTCTGCGGTAACTTATTTAGTATATCATAGTTATATTTTTTAATATATTTTTATCTGTAGTGCTCAGTATATTGCTGTTGTGCCTTATAACCATATGTTACAGAGTAAGCAAACAGCCACCAAACATCACAGCACTGACCCTTCCTTCCTACCTATCTTCTTTGCACTCACTTCTGTGCTGCTGTCAATTGTGATGTCAATAATAAATAACTGAATTCACTTATCTTAGCTGGTATAGATAGTGCACGGTCTGTTGTTGCTTCTCCGTATCCCCTGTGTTGCAGTGAACTGTGATTAAAACCCGTACTCCATCGCTATTCCCGACGTGGAGCCACGTTTCTCCATAGAGGCTTTTTCAAGGGAATATATTTTGAAACTGTTAAGAAAGGCCGGAGAGATGTCTATGGAATAGCAATGGAACAGACAGTTATTTTATTTATTTTATTTTTGTTACATTTGTACCCCGCGCTTTCCCACTCATGGCAGGCTCAATGCAGCGGGCAATGGAGGGTTAAGTGACTTGCCCAGAGTCACAAGGAGCTGCCTGTGCCGGGAATCGAACTCAGTTCCCCAGGACCAAAGTCCATCACCCTAACCACTAGGCCACTCCTCCACAAGCTGCCTACATTTTATTATGTCCACTTCTTTTTCTTAGAGGACTATTGAAAACAATGGCTAAGCCAATGGCTGGAGGTAAGGTCTCAGACCAAAAATGGGCACGCGCCAATTTTTATTTTGCCGCACGTTCATTTCGGCAAAAATTTTAAAAAGGCATTTTTTACAGGCGTGCTGAAAATGGATCTGTGGGCACCCAAAACTTGCACCTATTACGAAAATTTGTGAAATGTAAATAAGTGTTTTTATTGGTAGGTTTTTTTTGTAGATTGTGGTGACAAAACAGTATCATGTTTTTTTAAAAACAAGATATTCAAATATGCAATCTCATGTGTATGGTATCAGGACAAATGGGTGCTACTATTTCAGCATACAACTGAGAGGGTCAGAGAACACAATACAAGCAGTCAAGAAAAAAGCACAAAACGCTCTCAAGAATGCAAAGTGTGCTTTATTATGACCTGGCATGGGCCGTGTTTTGGCGTCTGTCACAGGGGTCAATTCAACCAATTTTCTGGTGTGGAGCAAACGCCAAGAAAAAGCGCCAAATATTCAAATCACTCATGCGCACTGCATCTCTTTTAAAGTCATTGTGAACGCTTTGTGCCTTTTTCTGAACTGCTACTGTTTCAAGACTACTCTGTATGTGTGACTGATATGTGGAAGGCCTACTCAGAGATGTGACACAAAATGGTGGACAGAAAAATCCATTTCCTGCTCTAGTAAGCTGTGAAAATGCGAATGTGGTGGAACTGTGTCCCATGGGCTCTCTGGAGCAGACCTGTGTATGGATGGAGCAAGTGGAGGATACAGAAGGAAGTATGGAGCCCTGGAAGCTTATGGGGCAAATATACTATTTTTGTGGAGTTATGGGTGATTTTAATATTAGTGTAGACAGTGGCTGCAAGTTAAGGCCGGATTAAATATACAAGAATGTGCCATTAAATATTTCAGACATATCTGGATCTGACATCTGGTCCAGATGGTTTTCTATGAACAACTGTAAGGTAGAACCAAAATTCAGCATTTGTATGTGAAGACGTTTGAGTCTTGCTTGGATACGGCAGACTCAGAGTTACTTGAGGCTAATGCGAAAGAGCCCTTTACCTCGCCAGCATTTTAGAAATATAAATGCCATGGACATGACTTGTTAGAAGTGAGAAGACAAATCCGATAATGTGGGCTGAGGTTCAGTGCTTAAGCCCACAAGAAGAAACACTGGGCAATACCTGAGACTGTGACTAATCCCTTACTACAGAATGAAAGTTTTATCACTGCTGCCATGGGGAGGACCAGAGGAGATGGGGTGGGATTGGAAAGGTGGCAGCCACATACATATGTATCTGTCAGTAAGAGATGAGTGGTTCTGTTGTTGTATAAAGAGTTTATGGAGAAAGGAGGTTTTAGAGGGTTTGGGGGAGAATTTGAAGGGGGTTCTAAGGGAAGTGGACAAGGAAAGTTTGGGGTAAAAAGGCTGCCCTAACTTTATCCTCCCTATCTCAGACAGCCTGAAAATTCTCAGGGTCACAATCGACCGTAACCTCACACTCAAGAGCCAAGTGAACTCTACAACCAAGAAAATGTTCCACTCTATGTGGAAACTTAAACGCATAAAACAATTCTTCCCGAGGGAAACTTTTCACAACCTGATACAATCAATGGTACTAAGCCATGCTGACTACTGCAACGGAATCTATGCGGGATGAAAAGAGCAACTCTTAAAGAAACTTCAGACCGCCCAAAACACAGCAGCCAGACTTATATTTGGAAAAACGCAATTCGAAAGCGCCAAACCCCTCCGAGAAAAACTACACTGGCTTCCAATCAAAGAACGCATAGCTTTCAAAATCAGCACCCTAGTCCACAAACTTATCTATGGCGAAGCCCCGGGTTACATGGCTGACCTCATAAACCTCCCAACCAGAAACGCAGCCAGATCAACACAAACATACTTAAACCTCCACTACCCAAGCTGTAAAGGACTTAAATATAAATCAATCTATGCATCCAGTACATAAGTACTCAAATGTGGAATGCATTACCAAAAGCTGTGAAAACAACGTATGACCATCTCAGCTTCCGGAAATCACTAAAGACCCACCTGTTTGAAAAGGTATACCCTACCGACCCAACTTAAGCACCTAAATTCTGCAACACAATGTAACCTAAGCTTGTAATGAACACTTTATATCTCTTCTTTTCTACTATTCCCAATGTCTCTGTAACTATGAACCTAATTAGACTATAACACCACTTTGTATTTGCTTCTCTACTGGTGTTGGCGTACACCTTCACGGTACCATGTAAGCCACGTTGAGCCTGCAAATAGGTGGGAAAATGTGGGATACAAATTTAACAAATAATAATAATAACCAAGCAATCTGAATATTGGTCAGTGCTGATTAAATTCTGGGTTGTTGCACTAACCTGGTTATTCTTTGCTTCGGTCTTTACAGAAGAAGATGTAAGAGATCTAACTCTACCAGAAATGGTTTTCAAAGGTGCTGATGCAGAGGAACTAAAAGAAATCTCAGTGAACCTGGAAGACATACTAAGCCAAATCAACAAATTAAAAGTAGTAAATCACCTGGACCAGATGGCATACATCCAAGGATACTCAAGCAGGAAATTGCTGATCTGCTTTTAGTAATATATAACCTGTCATTAAAACAGTGGCGTAGCCAAGGGTGGGCCCAGGTCCACCCACTGTGGGCTCAGGCCCACCCAGTAGCAGCACAACTGTGATGTGGCTGGCAGGGATTCCCAAGCCACAGCAGCCGAAAACTTCCAACAACTACCCCTCCTGCATACCTTGTAAATAGCAGATCTTCACCTGTAGCAAGCAGCAACTGATACATACTGCTCGCACTGGCCCCACAGCCTTCTCTTTGATGTATTCCTGCCTATGCGGAAACAGGAAGTTGCATCAGAGGGAAGGCTTAAAAGGAATGTGGGGGAGGGGAGATATTTGAGAGACCATATGGCATGTAGACGAGAGAGGGAGAAATCAAATCACTTGTGGGACAGGGTGGAGTTCTGCCCACCCATTTTGAGCCTGAAATTAAATATGACCAAAACCGTGCTTCTCATTTTCCCCCCAAACCCACCTCCCCGCTCCCCCCGTTTTCTATTTCTGTTGATGGCTCTCTCATTCTCCTTGTCTCCTCAGCTCGAAACCTTGGGGTCATCTTTGACTCTTCTCTCTCCTTCTCTGCTCATATCCAGCAGATTGCCAAGACCTGTCGTTTCTTTCTTTACAACATCCGTAAAATCCGCCCCTTTCTTTCCGAGCACTCTACCAAAACCCTCATCCACACCCTTGTCACCTCTCGTTTAGACTACTGCAATCTGCTTTTTGCTGATTGCAGTAGTCACCTCTCCCCTCTCCAGTCGGTTCAAAACTCTGCTACCCGTCTCATCTTCCACCAGGGTCGCTTTACTCATACTACCCCTCTCCTCAAGACCCTTCACTGGCTCCCTATCCGTTTTCGCATCCTGTTCAAACTCCTTCTACTAACCTATAAATGTACTCACTCTGCTGCTCCCCAGTATCTCTCCACACTCGTCCTTCCCTACACCCCTTCCCGTGCACTCCGTTCCATGGATAAATCCTTCTTATCTGTTCCCTTCTCCACTACTGCCAACTCCAGACTTTGCGCCTTCTGTCTCGCTGCACCCTACGCCTGGAATAAACTTCCTGAGCCCCTACGTCTTGCCCCATCCTTGGCCACCTTTAAATCTAGACTGAAAGCCCACCTCTTTAACATTGCTTTTGACTCGTAACCACTTGTAACCACTCGCCTCCACCTACCCTCCTCTCTTCCTTCCCGTTCACATTAATTGATTTGATTTGCTTACTTTATTTATTTTTTGTCTATTAGATTGTAAGCTCTTTGAGCAGGGACTGTCTTTCTTCTATGTTTGTGCAGCGCTGCGTATGCCTTGTAGCGCTATAGAAATGCTAAACAGTAGTAGTAGCCCAGACCCACCCAAAATTGGGTGTCTGGCTACGCCCCTGCATTAAAATGGTCTGTAGTACCTGAATATACAGTGGGGGAAATAAGTATTTGATCCCTTGCTGATTTTGTAAGTTTGCCCACTGACAAAGACATGAGCAGCCCATAATTGAAGGGTAGGTTATTGGTAACAGTGAGAGATAGCACATCACAAATTAAATCCGGAAAATCACATTGTGGAAAGTATATGAATTTATTTGCATTCTGCAGAGGGAAATAAGTATTTAATCCCTCTGGCAAACAAGACCTAATACTTGGTGGCAAAACCCTTGTTGGCAAGCACAGCGGTCAGACGTCTTCTGTAGTTGATGATGAGGTTTGCACACATGTCAGGAGGAATTTTGGTCCACTCCTCTTTGCAGATCATCTCTAAATCATTAAGAGTTCTGGGCTGTCGCTTGGCAACTCGCAGCTTCAGCTCCCTCCATAAGTTTTCAATGGGATTAAGGTCTGGTGACTGGCTAGGCCACTCCATGACCCTAATGTGCTTCTTCCTGAGCCACTCCTTTGTTGCCTTGGCTGTATGTTTTGGGTCATTGTCGTGCTGGAAGACCCAGCCACGACCCATTTTTAAGGCCCTGGCGGAGGGAAGGAGGTTGTCACTCAGAATTGTACGGTACATGGCCCCATCCATTCTCCCATTGATGCGGTGAAGTAGTCCTGTGCCCTTAGCAGAGAAACACCCCCAAAACATAACATTTCCACCTCCATGCTTGACAGTGGGGACGGTGTTCTTTGGGTCATAGGCAGCATTTCTCTTCCTCCAAACACGGCGAGTTGAGTTCATGCCAAAGAGCTCAATTTGTGTCTCATCTGACCACAGCACCTTCTCCCAATCACTCTCGGCATCATCCAGGTGTTCACTGGCAAACTTCAGACGGGCCGTCACATGTGCCTTCCGGAGCAGGGGGACCTTGCGGGCACTGCAGGATTGCAATCCGTTATGTCGTAATGTGTTACCAATGGTTTTCGTGGTGACAGTGGTCCCAGCTGCCTTGAGATCATTGACAAGTTCCCCCCTTGTAGTTGTAGGCTGATTTCTAACCTTCCTCATGATCAAGGATACCCCACGAGGTGAGATTTTGCGTGGAGCCCCAGATCTTTGTCGATTGACAGTCATTTTGTACTTCTTCCATTTTCTTACTATGGCACCAACAGTTGTCTCCTTCTCGCCCAGCGTCTTACTGATGGTTTTGTAGCCCATTCCAGCCTTGTGCAGGTGTATGATCTTGTCCCTGACATCCTTAGACAGCTCCTTGCTCTTGGCCATTTTGTAGAGGTTAGAGTCTGACTGATTCACTGAGTCTGTAGACAGGTGTCTTTCATACAGGTGACCATTGCCGACAGCTGTCTGTCATGCAGGTAACGAGTTGATTTGGAGCATCTACCTGGTCTGTAGGGGCCAGATCTCTTACTGGTTGGTGGGGGATCAAATACTTATTTCCCTCTGCAGAATGCAAATAAATTCATATACTTTCCACAATGTGATTTTCCGGATTTAATTTGTGATGTGCTATCTCTCACTGTTACCAATAACCTACCCTTTAATTATGGGCTGCTCATGTCTTTGTCAGTGGGCAAACTTACAAAATCAGCAAGGGATCAAATACTTATTTCCCCCACTGTAGGAAGGTTCCAGGGGTGATCCGGGAAATTACAGACCGGTAAGCCTGCCGGGTAAAATAGTGGAAACTATTATAAAGAATAAAATGACAGAACACACAAATAAATGTGGTTTAATAGGACAGAGTCAGCATGGGTTCAGCCAAGGGAAGTCTTGCCTTACCAATTTGCTTCATTTCTTTTAAAGTGTGAATAAACATGTGGATAAAGTTGAGCCACTTCATGTAGTGTATTTTCATGTAGTGATTTTCAGAAAGCTTTTGATAAAGCTCCTTGTCAGGATTGCTGGATGTCAGGATTGATTAAACCAGCTTCTGATAACTCCCCCCTCCCTCAGGAAGCTCTGAGGATGGCAAATGGACCAAATGGTGCCCAGCTGCCTGCTAGCCCTGTGTTTTCTTGATTACCCCTAATTAACATCCTCTCTGGGCATCTGGGAGCAGGGCTCTCTGAGAACAAAGAAAGCCAGGCAGATAGGCTCCAAAACTAGTGACTTCAAAGAGTAGAACCTGTGAAAATGCTCACCTTCCTTACATCAGGAAATTAAACTGGAGTTTGGCTGGGAAGGAATGAAGTTATTTGATCCCTTTCTGTTCCTGAGGTATATAAAGCAGAAGCACATGGCTCTGCTCAGCTCTTCTTTCTTTCTTTCCACACACACATCTTCAGCCACCAGAGCCCCTGGCACTGCCCCCCCCTTTCTCCTTCAGCCCTACTCCAAAGCTTTCTCTCTCAGAGCACATGGCTCTGCTTTCTTAAGCTCTTCTTTCTTTCTTTCTCTGCACCCCCATTCTTACTTTTCTCTCATTGATTCTCATCTAAACACATACCCAGATACAGCATTGCAATATTTACCTGTACTAAGTGCTGTGAGCTATATATGTTAATACAATATACTTTCTATCCAAACCTGTGTGGATTATGCATTATTGAAAACCCACTGCCTCTACGGACTGGACTCGGGACCATACCTAGACAACGAATGCTGACACTCCACATGACAGACTCCTGAGAAAATTAAAAAGTCATGGGATAGGAGGCAAGGTTCTGGTGTAGATTAGGAATTGCTTATTGGACAGAAAACAGAGGGTATGGTTAAATGGTAATTTCTCTCAATGGAGGAGGGTGAATAGTGGAGTGCCGCAGGGATCAGTATTGGGACCGGTGCTATTTAACATATTTATAAATGATATGTAAATCAGAATGACGAGTGAGGTGATTAAATTTGCAGATGACATAAAACTATTCAAGGTTGTTAAAACACATGTGGACTGTGAATTGCAGGAAGACCTTAGGAAATTGGAAGACTGGGCATCCAAATGGCAGATGAAATTTAATGTGGACAAATACAAAGGATAATCCAAATAATAGTTACCTGATGCTAGGCTCCACCTTGGGGATCAGCACCCAAGAAAAAGATCTAGGTGTCTTTGTAGATAATACGCTAATATCTTATACTCAGGGTGTGGCAGTGGCCAGAAAAGCAAACAGAATTCTAGGAATTATTAGGAAAGGGATGGTAAATAAGACTGAAAATACTATAATGCCTCTGTATTGTTCCATGGTGCAACCTCGCCTTCAGTACTGCATTCAGTTCTGGTTGCTGTATCTTGAAAACAATATAGCAGAATTAGAAAAGGTTGAAAGAAGAGCGACCAAAATAATAAAGGGAATGGAGCTCCTCCCATATGAAGAAAGGTTAAAGAGGTTTGGGCTCTTTAGCTTGGAAAAGAGAGATGGTTGAGGGGAGACATTATTGAGGTCTACAAAATCCTGAGTGGTGTAGAACAAGTAGAAGTGAATCCATTTTTTACTCGTTTCAAAAGTACAAAGACTAGGGAACACTCAAGGAAGTTACATGGAAATAATTAAAAGCAAATAGGAGGAAATATTTTTTTCACTCAATGAATAGTTAAGCTCTGGAACTCTTTGCGGAGGATGTAGTAACTGCGGTTAGTGTATCTGGGTTTAAAAAAAAGTTTGGACAAGTTCCTGGAGGAAAAGTCCATAGTCTGCTATTGAGACAGCCATGGGGGAAGCTACTGGATTGGTAGCATGAAATGTTGCCACTATTTAGGTTTCTGCCAGGTACTTGTGACGTGGCTTGGCCACTGTTGGAAACAGGATACTGGGTTAGATGAACCATTGGTCTGACCCAGTATGGCTTTTCTTCTGTTATGTAAGATAGGCATGTCCCTGCACTGAATATCTGGGGTTTATTCAGCCAATGGCTGTGAGTGGCTTACAAGCCACTTACTGCAACAGGTTGAATATTGGGCCCTCAGAAAATTAAATTATACAGAACTCTGCAACGGGATGGATCATGGGAGAATTTTTCAAGTGTTGAATCCAAAATTGTGTGGCCCTTTGGCTACTGCTTTCAGGTGGTATGTGAGGGGAGATTTCCCATGGGGTCAGAAGAGCAATGGTTACACAGTTACACTCATGCTTAAACCAAGGAAAGATCCTACATTTCAAGAATCTTATAAACCTATTTTTCTCCAGAATTTAAAGTTAATATTATTGGCTAAAATATTAGCAGTTGTGACCCCCAAGTTAATAAAGGATGGTCAAGGATTTTTTATTAAGGGGAAATATGCAGGCAAGATGCACTAAAAAATCGTTAGAGCCCTTCCCTTACCGATTCCCTTAATGAATCGGTAAGGGAAGGGCATGCATCAAGGAACAGGAATGCAAATGAGCTGCTCATTGTAGCTCACTTGAATTCTGTATTCCATCAGTAAACAGTCGGCCCGTGGAGCATTTGCAGAGCAGCCAAGCATTATGCTGGCTGCTCTGTGCATGCCAAGAACATCCTTTATGGACGTGCTTCACTTTAAAAAACAAAACTTAAAAAAAAAAAAAAAAAAGATGAGCGCATTTAGCTCAGCTCAGCCCCCACCCCAGCCACAGCAAGAGAGGGCTCAGCAGTTCCCCTTTCACAGGTTCCCTCCCTCCCTCCCTCCCTCCGTGTGTGATCGGGATCCAAGAAGAAGGCACAGCTCCCTCTTCCAGGTCTAACTCAGCCAATCACAGCACGTTTAGCTCGGCTAAACATGTTGTCATTGGCTCAGGGACTTCCAGGTCTCAGCTGAGTGAAGCACTGCCAAAAAAGACGCTTTTATTATTGCAGGGGGGAATAACGGCCAAAATGGATGGTTTTTTTTTTTGGATGGGCGTCCATTTTGGCCGTCATTCCCCCCCCCCCCCCCCCCCCCCCCCGCAATAATAAAAACGTCTTTTTTGGCAGTGCTTCACTCAGCGGAGACCTGGAAGTCCTTGAGCCAATCACAATGCGTTTAGCTCAGCTAAACACGTTGTGATTGGCTCAGGGACTTCCAGGTCTCAGCTGAGTGAAGCACTGCCAAAAAAGATGTTTTTATTATTGTAACAAGTCTTGAAATTGGACTGAAAAGCTGCACAGCCACAGCAAGAGAGGGCTCAGCAGTTCCCCTTTCACAGGCTCTCTCCCTCCGTGTGTGATCGGGATCCAAGAAGGCGGCACAGCTCCCTCCTCCAGGTCTATCTCAGCTAATCACAGCGCATTTAGCTCGGCTAAATGGGTTGTGATTGGCTCAGGGAGTTCCAAGTCTCAGCTGAGTGAAGCACTGCAGGGAGGAATGACGGCCAAAATGGACGTTTTTTTTTGGATGGGCGTCCATTTTGGCTGTCATTCCCCCCCCCCCCCCCTGCAATAATAAAAACGTCTTTTTTGGCAGTGCTTCACTCAGCTGAGACCTGGAAGTCCCTGAGCCAATCACAACGCGTTTAGCCAAGCTAAATGCGCTGTGATTGGCTGAGATAGACCTGGAGGAGGAAGCTGTGCCTTCTTCTTGGATCCCAATCACACAGGAGGGAGGGAGGGAGCCTGTGAAAGGGGAACTGCTGAGCCCTCTCTTGCTGTGGCTGCGCAGCTTTTCAGTCCGATTCTCGAGAAACGTGATTTTTCCTTCTGCTCTCTCTCCTCTCACTGCTCCGTTTTATGCTTGTCTTTCTCTTTTAAAGCATTTTTATTTGTCTGGCTTGCGCGCATACTTAACGAGAGGTACAGACCTCTCGTTAGATTTTCCAGTGTTATGGCAATCGGAAAAGGTTAGTGCATCTCATTACAATAGGGTTTCTACACAATTTGCTCATCTGCATTCCGTTTTCGTTAGCTGCTACCGTCGTCGGGAAAAAGTCTTTAGTGCATGCCAGGGTTTACTACTTGCTCGTTAATGGCTCGTTAAGTTTAGTGTATCTTTCTTAATTGCACAATATTGTGCAATTAACTGTGATGCTGAAAAGGCATTTGATCAAGTCAATTGAAAGTTTTTATTTAAGCTCCTACAGAGATATGGGATTGAATAGGATAGTTTAAATGGATTTAAAGTTAGCAGGGCGGGGGAGGCAGGAAATCAGAATGTAATAAGGGTGATGGTGGGTGCTAGTACTGCCAGTGGAAGCCCATCTGATTGAACACTTATCAGTTTGTGCAGGTGTGGGAATTCGACTTTGTCCTTTGATGATGTTATTATTCTGTGACCGGAAGCATCAGAAGAGGTGAAGGTACATCAGCCAGTTGCTTTGCCGCTGATGTATAACAGGGCATTTTAGTGTTGAAACTGCCAGTGGAACACTCATCTTGACTTTGGTTTATTTATTTATTGCATTTGTATCCCACATTTTCCCACCTCTTTGCAGGCTCAATGTGGCTTACATTACATCATGAATAGTGGAAATATATAAGAAAATAGACATTTAGTATTTTTTTTTTTGTTACATTTGTACCCCGCGATTTCCCACTCATGGCAGGCTCAATGCGGCTTACATGGGGCAATGGAGGGTTAAGTGACTTGCCCAGAGTCACAAGGAGCTGCCTGTGCCTGAAGTGGGAATTGAACTCAGTTCCTCAGGACCAAAGTCCACCACCCTAACCACTAGGCCACTCCTCCACTCCACTCTTGCATAAGGATCTTGGGTAACATGATAATAATAAGGCATGATAGTAATATAACGAGCAAATATCGTAAGGCAATTCTGGATCTACAGTGGTGGAAATAAGTATTTGATCCCTTGCTGATTTTGTAAGTTTGCCCACTGACAAAGACATGAGCAGCCCATAATTGAAGGGTAGGTTATTGGTAACAGTGAGAGATAGCACATCACAAATTAAATCCGGAAAATCACATTGTGGAAAGTATATGAATTTATTTGCATTCTGCAGAGGGAAATAAGTATTTGATCCCCCACCAACCAGTAAGAGATCTGGCCCCTACAGACCAGGTAGATGCTCCAAATCAACTTGTTACCTGCATGACAGACAGCTGTCGGCAATGGTCACCTGTATGAAAGACACCTGTCCACAGACTCAGTGAATCAGTCAGACTCTAACCTCTACAAAATGGCCAAGAGCAAGGAGCTGTCTAAGGATGTCAGGGACAAGATCATACACCTGCACAAAGCTGGAATGGGCTACAAAACCATCAATAAGACGCTGGGCGAGAAGGAGACAACTGTTGGTGCCATAGTAAGAAAATGGAAGAAGTACAAAATGACTGTCAATCGACAAAGATCTGGGGCTCCACGCAAAATCTCACCTCGTGGGGTATCCTTGATCATGAGGAAGGTTAGAAATCAGCCTACAACTACAAGGGGGGAACTTGTCAATGATCTCAAGGCAGCTGGGACCACTGTCACCACGAAAACCATTGGTAACACATTACGACATAACGGATTGCAATCCTGCAGTGCCCGCAAGGTCCCCCTGCTCCGGAAGGCACATGTGACGGCCCGTCTGAAGTTTGCCAGTGAACACCTGGATGATGCCGAGAGTGATTGGGAGAAGGTGCTGTGGTCAGATGAGACAAAAATTGAGCTCTTTGGCATGAACTCAACTCGCCGTGTTTGGAGGAAGAGAAATGCTGCCTATGACCCAAAGAACACCGTCCCCACTGTCAAGCATGGAGGTGGAAATGTTATGTTTTGGGGGTGTTTCTCTGCTAAGGGCACAGGACTACTTCACCGCGTCAATGGGAGAATGGATGGGGCCATGTACCGTACAATTCTGAGTGACAACCTCCTTCCCTCCGCCAGGGCCTTAAAAATGGGTCGTGGCTGGGTCTTCCAGCACGACAATGACCCAAAACATACAGCCAAGGCAACAAAGGAGTGGCTCAGGAAGAAGCACATTAGGGTCATGGAGTGGCCTAGCCAGTCACCAGACCTTAATCCCATTGAAAACTTATGGAGGGAGCTGAAGCTGCGAGTTGCCAAGCGACAGCCCAGAACTCTTAATGATTTAGAGATGATCTGCAAAGAGGAGTGGACCAAAATTCCTCCTGACATGTGTGCAAACCTCATCATCAACTACAGAAGACGTCTGACCGCTGTGCTTGCCAACAAGGGTTTTGCCACCAAGTATTAGGTCTTGTTTGCCAGAGGGATTAAATACTTATTTCCCTCTGCAGAATGCAAATAAATTCATATACTTTCCACAATGTGATTTTCCGGATTTAATTTGTGATGTGCTATCTCTCACTGTTACCAATAACCTACCCTTCAATTATGGGCTGCTCATGTCTTTGTCAGTGGGCAAACTTACAAAATCAGCAAGGGATCAAATACTTATTTCCACCACTGTATGTGTAGAAGTTCACATTTGTTGATTTTTGTGGTATGCCTTGTCAAAGAGATGGATCTTCAGTAGTTTGCGGAAGTTAGTTAGTTCATAGATTGTTTTTAAGTTGCGCGGCAGCACGTTCCAGAATTGTGTACTCAAGTAGGAAAAGGTTGACGCATGCGTTAGTTTGTATTTTAGACCTTTGCAGTTAGGGAAGTGAAGATTAAGGAATGTGCGGGATGATTTTTTAGCGTTCCTGGGCGGTAAGTCTATCAGGTCTGACATGTAGGCTGGGGCATCTCCGTGGATGATTTTGTGAACTAGGGTACATATTTTGAACGTGATGCGTTCTTTAAGTGGGAGCCAGTGTAGCTTTTCTCGTAGTGGTTTAGTACTTTCATATTTTGTTTTACCGAATATGAGTCTAGCTGCAGTGTTCTGGGCTGTCTGAAGTTTCTTGATTATTTGCTCTTTGCAGCCAGCATAGAGTGCGTTGCAATAGTCTAGATGGCTGAGTACCATTGATTGTACCAGATTATGGAAGACGGTCCTTGGGAAGAAAGGTCTTACTCTTTTTAATTTCCACATTGAGTGGAACATCTTCTTGGTTGTTTTTTTCGCGTGATTCTCAAGTGTTAGGTGTCGATCAATGGTGACTCCAATAATTTTTAGGGTGTCCGAAATTGGAAGATTCAGTTTTGGTGTGTTAATGGTGGTGAATTTGTTCGTGTTATGTTGAGAGGTGAGTATTAGGCATTGGGTTTTTTCTGCATTGAGTTTCAGCTGAAATGCATCCGCCCATGAATGCATGATATGTAGACTCTGGTTGATGTCATTGGAAATTTCCTTTAAATCTTGATTAAATGGGATGTAGATCGTTACGTCGTCTGCGTATATGTATGGGTTGAGGTTTTGGTTAGATAGTAGTTTGGCCAAGGGTATCATCATTAAGTTGAATAAGGTCGGTGAGAGGGGGGATCCCTGTGGAACTCCGCATTCAGGTATCCATGTGGCTGATGTAGTCGAATTAGATGTTACTTGGTATGATCGTGTGGTTAGGAACCCCTTGAACCAATTGAGAACGTTGCCTCCAATTCCGAAGTACTCTAGGATATGTAGTAGTATTCCATGATTCACCATGTCGAAGGCGCTGGACATGTCAAATTGTAGGAGCAGTATGTTCTTGCCTGTTGCAATCAATTGTTTGAATTTAGTCATGAGAGTGACTAGTACTGTTTCCATAGGCGGTCGGTGGCCCAACTGTTTGGGGAGGCTAAAGGGGGCGGGGTTAGGGGTGGGGCCAGGGGTGGAGTTTAAATCCATAATTGTCTGATAACACACAGAAAAAATAAATAAAAATAAAAAAGTCACAATTAATACCTTTTATTAAATTTAGATATTAGATATGTATCATATGTCAAAGAATAAAGTGGTTGCTCAAAGCATATACTAAACACAATCGCTCAACTGCAAAACACTATGCACAACTTTGTGCAAAATCACACTCAGAACCTTACTGTACCATAAATATTACACTGGGCAGAACCTAATACACCAATATACCACCCATACGGAAAATGCAGACCGTCAACAATATGAAACAAGGGATCATAATATCACAATTCTCATGTAGAGCCACAAAACATCCTAATTTATGTTTAATGTGGGCTAAAATGCCATAAATAAGTAAATATAAACTTTTAATGTTGAGCACCTGATTCTCAAAGTGGACATATTCCAAACACTATAATGAAAATAAAATGATCTTTTCTACCTTTGTTGTCTGGTGACTTTGTTTTTCTGATCATGCTGGCTGCTATCTGTCCTCTTAACTCTGTTTCCAGGGCTTCCTTTCCATTTATTTCTTACTTTCCGCCTTTCTTCTTCATTTCTTGTCCTACATCCATAAGTAAAAGCTGGGTCCTCCGCAGACTTTTTTTTTTGTTACATTTTCCCACTCATGGCAGGCTCAATGCGGCTTACATATACAGGTACTTATTTGTACCTGGGGCAATGGAGGGTTAAGTGACTTGCCCAGAGTCACAAGGAGCTGCCCGTGCCTGAAGTGGGAATCGAACTCAGTTCCCCAGGACCAGAGTCCACCACCCTAAACATTAGGCCACTCCTCCACACCTAGTTTGACTGTCCAGTAGATCCAGCTTCTGCCTATTTTCTTCACCCATGTGCAGTTTCTCTCTCTTCCTTTTCCCTCATCTCATCTCCTTCCTCACTCTTCCCTCCCGTCCATCCATGTCCAGCATTTCTTCTCTCTCCCTCCCCTCGCCTCCATCCATGTCCAGCAACTCTCCTCTCCCCTGCCCCCCTCCAGCCATCCATACCCACCAGTGATTCTCTCCTCTCCCCTGCCCCCCCAGCCATCCATACCCACCCAGCGATTCTCTCCTCTCCCCTGCCCCCCTCCAGCCATCCATACCCACCCAGCGATTCTCTCCTCTCCCCTGCCCCCCTCCAGCCATCCAAACCCACCCAGCGATTCTCTCCTCTCCCCTGCCCCCCTCTCCAGCCATCCAAACCCACCCAGCGATTCTCTCCTCTCCCATGCCCCCCTCCAGCCATCCACACCCACCCAGCGATTCTCTTTGCTCCCCTGCCCCCCCTCCAGCCATCCATACCCACCCCAACAATTCTCCTCGCTCCCCTGCCTCCTTCTCAGCAGCCGCAGTGAAAGCCCGTCTCTAGCCTTGTAAGCCTTCCCTTCATTTCCGCCAGTGTCCCGCCCTCACGGAAAGAGGAAATTACATCAGAAGAAGGCGGGACATTGACGGGAACGAAGGGAAGGCTTACAAGTTAAATATTCAGATCCTTTTCTCAATAGAGAAACCTCAAACTTGTAAATTTCCACCAATCTCTTTTCACATATTTTCTCATTTACCACATAATCAGGCACTCTTTTATAATTTCAGTCAACTTAGATCAAACAACAATTCTTTCTTTCCTTTCTTACACAAGGAGCTCAAACATGCAGATCCTGTCTCAGTCAAATCTCTCTATTACCGGGCAGATTTTCTAACAGGAGCTGCTCATCCAATCAGAGAGCTCTATTTGAATGCAGATTAACATACACTCTAATGGGAATTTTTAGTCAAAAATACTAGATAAACCCTTCGTTTTTGGATCAAACTTCACATTTTTCATCAGAGCCATGCCCTAACATTAAGGCTGTAAACATTTCCAACCATTTTTACCCATAAATATGCAAATGAGAACCTCCCAAAAATGGACTAATTTACATATGGCTTGAGCAAATTTGAGTACATAGTATACCAATTCTACTTCCTAGCACCTAAACTCTGCAATTAGATTTAATACAAATACTTTTAAAACTTATTTTTAGCACTTTTAAAATTTCAGGGGTCAGTGCAAGTCTCTTTGGTATGAACTGCTCATGTGCAGGAATTCATCCTAGTTGAATATATTCCTGGCAACCCAGGACACCTCCAGTCGACACCTCCAGCCAACCCCTCCTGCTCTCCCAGCAGTAAGGTAATCAAATTACACCAATTTCTACAACTGGCTACACAAAGAGACGGGCTTTCACTGCAGCAACAAGCCTCTTATACCGGGCGCCTATGACTGTTTCAGTACTGTGGTTAGACCGAAATCCTGACTGGGAGTCATGTAGTATTGAGAATTTGTTTAAATGGTTTGTGAGTTGTTTGGTCACCATTCCTTCCGTTAGTTTGGTTATTAAGGGAATGGATGCTACTGGCCTGTAGTTGGTTAGTTCACTGGCACTTTTCTTTGCGTCTTTGGGTATGGGGGTGAGTAGAATGTTTCCTTTCTCCTTCGGGAAAAGTCCATTTTGTAAAATATAGTTCAACTGATTCGTTAGGTCTGTTATAAACTGTTGAGGGGCAGATGTCATACGGTTGTTTGGACATATGTCTAATTTGCAATGAGATTTGGCGAATCTTTTGAGCGTTTGGGAGATGAGATCCTCCGATAGTATTTTGAAGTTGGTCCGGGTTCTGTTTGCTGGGTATACACCAGGGTCTGGATCTAGACAGTCAAGGAGATTGGCGTAGTCAGTGGTGCTGACAGGTATTTTAAGTCGCAGTTTTACGATTTTCTCATTGAAGTATCTCGCGAGATTGTCTGCTCCTGGTGTATCTTTGCTGTTGGTTGGGACTGGTGTGATATCTAGTAGCTGATTCACGAGTTGGAAGAGTTTATGTGTGTCCTTGTAGTTTGGTCCAATTTTAGTTTTGTAGTATAATCTTTTAGTTTGCCTTATGGTATATTTATATTTTCTTTGAAGTTGTTTCCAGGCATTAAGTGTGGGGTCGCCTTTCTTTTTATTCCATGCACGTTCTAACCTTCTAATTTGTGTTTTAATTTTTTTCAGGTGTGGGAGCTGAACTTCGCTCTTCAATGCCTTTGTGGACATTATCATTCTGTGCCTGAAAGTGATAGAAGAGGTGGAGTATGTCAGGCTGCTGCTTTGCGGTGTGTCATCATAGGTATATTGGCAAAAGGGCACACCCTTTTCTGAGTGCCGAGGGAACCCCTCATTATTCCCAACTGCAGACTTTTTTGGAGGCTTTAGATGAAGGACAATCCAGATTTAGTACAGAAACTGTATTGGTGGCTTTACTAGATTAAATGTACCACTGTGTGGATAAGAATGTTGTTGAGGTTGTTGAAAAAGTGGTGGAAAGTTGGGGATAGGGGTACAGCTTGGCGTCAGTTTTAATCCTTTTTAATGGATAGCAACTTTCAGGTAATAGGCACATTTGATAACCTTCTGGAAATTGTGGGATCATGTTACCATTTTGCTTTATGCATTACATTGGCTATTGTTCGAGTCACATGTCTTTTTTGGGCACTTCAGTAAATGGGACCTTGGTATTTGAATGTTCTTCTGTTGCGCGTTATGGTCTGGTACCTCTGCAAAGGAGTTTCATTTGCTGTGAACACAAATTTCACATTTTTCAGGGGTGGCTCTGACTTTTCGGAGTCAGCTACCTGAGGATTTTAAAGTGCTTACTGATTACACAGTATTTTGTCATCATTTGAAGACTTGGTTGTTTACCCAATGTTTTTCCTCTTTTGAGTGAAAGGGTTCAGAGGAGGGGGAAGGGAAGGTTAACTGTTTATTTTGTTGATGCTAATGTAATCCACACTGTACGGTCTTGTGGCCAAAAGTAGCAGGTTGTAAGACTTTGTGTTGTTACATTTAGCAATGCTTTGCTTTGGTTTTTCAATATTTGCCTCATACTTGCAGGGGTAGAGGGGTCATGAGTTTTAGCCCAATGTCCATTTCAAAACATTTCAGTTGTTGGATGCAGGTGGTATGGGCCTGTTAATCCTATCAAAATTATTTTCTCTTACAATTGTACTATTGGGGCCTGAATCTTTATCATACTATAAAACGAAAATAGGGACAGACTACAATGACACAAAGAAATTATATCAACTCGTGAACAAACTCTTAGATACCAACCTGGTTACTGCATCAAACTCAGACATCCCATCTGCAGACAATCTTGCTAAGTACTTCAACGAAAAAAATCATAAACCTACGCAACACTGACATTGAAAATTTTCTTGATGAGTTGGTCCCAACCAATGAAGAATATACCCTGCCGACTGCATATGGCTTAACTTCACCCTCCTTACCGATGACACAGTAGCACAGGCGCTCAGTAGGTTCTCTAACACTCACTGTAAACTAGATACCTGTCCCAACTACCTACTGAAATCTGCCCCTAACTGCTTCATAACAGATCTCACATCCCACCTAAACTACATGCTTCAGCAAGGTTTCTTCCCAAAAGAAAAAGGCAATATTCTACTCACCCCAATACCAAAAGACACCAAGAAAAAAGCAAACGAAATCACCAACTACCGACCAGCAGCATCCATCCCGGTGTCAGTCAAACTGATGGAAAGCATGGTAGCAAAACAACTTACAGAATACATAAACAAATTCTCAATACTACACGAGTCTCAGTCAGGTTTCCGCCCTCTACACAGCACAGAAACAGTACTACTCACCCTAATAACCAAATTCAAGCAGGAAATAGCAAGAGGAATTCACTCGGATGAGGGAAAGGTGAGTAGTGGAGTGCCTCAGGGATCTGTGCTGGGGCCGATTCTGTTCAATATATTTGTGAGTGACATTGCCAAAGGGTTAGAAGGTAAAGTTTGCCTATTTGCGGATGATACTAAGATCTGTAACAGAGTGGACACCCGGGAGGGAGTGGACGTGGAAAACATGAAAAAGGTTCTCAGGAAGCTAGCAGAATGGTCTAAGGTTTGGCAATTAAAATTCAATGTGAATAAATGCAAAGTGATGCACGGGAGATGTATGTGTTAGGCGGTGAGAGTCTGATAGGTACGGACGGGGAGAGGGATCTTGGGGTGATAGTATCTGAGGATCTGAAGGCGACAAAACAGTGTGACAAGGCGGTGGCTGTAACTAGAAGGTTGCTAGGCTGTATAGAGAGAGGTGTGACCAACAGAAGAAAAGAGGTTTTAATGCCCCTGTATAAGTCGTTGGTGAGGCCCCACCTGGAGTATTGTGTTCAGTTTTGGAGGCTGTATCTTGCTAAGGATGTAAAAAGAATTGAAGCGGTGCAAAGAAAAGCTACGAGAACGGTATGGGATTTGCGTTACAAGACGTATGAGGAGAGACTTTCTGACCTGAACATGTATACCCTGGAGGAAAGGAGAAACAGGGGTGATATGATACAGACGTTCAAATATTTGAAAGGTATTAATCCGCAAACAAACCTTTTCCGGAGATGGGAAGGCGGTAGAACGAGAGGACATGAAATGAGATTGAAGGGGGGCAGACTTAAGAAAAATGTCAGGAAGTATTTTTTCACGGAGAGAGTGGTGGAAGCTTGGAATGCCCTCCCGCGGGAGGTGGTGGAGATGAAAACGGTAACGGAATTCAAACATGCGTGGGATAAACATAAAGGAATCCTGTTCAGAAGGAAGAGATCCTCAGGAGCTTAGCAGAGATTGGATGGCAGAGGCGGGGCTGGTGGTTGGGAGGCGGGGTTAGTGCTGGGCAGACTTATATGGCCTGTGCCCTGAAAAAAGACAGATACAAATCAAGGGGCTGGTGGTTGGGAGGCGGGGCTAGTGCTGGGCAGACATACAGTCCGTGCCCTGAAAAAGACAGATACAATCAAAGTAAGGTATACACAAAAAGTAGCACATATGAGTTATCTTGTTGGGCAGACTGGATGGACCGTGCAGGTCTTTTTCTGCCGTCATCTACTATGTTACTATTGTATCCTCCTTCTCCAATTCGTCATGTCTAGCACATTCGACACAGTAAACCATAATATCTTAATAAGACTACCCGAGGAAATCCAAATTGGTGGCAACATACTCAACTGGATCAAGGGTTTCCTACCCACAAGAACATACCAAGTAAAATCAAAAGCAAACATATCATCACCATGGAAAGCAGACTGCGGAGTACCACAAGGCTCACCGCTATCACCGATCCTTTTCAATCTAATGATGACTCCACTGGCCAAGACCTTGTCCAACCAAGGCCTTAACCCTTTCATCTATGCAGACGATGTCACCATATACATCCCTTATAGAACTAACTTGACAGAAATCACTAACGAAATTAAGCTCGGCCTGAACACCATGGAATCGTGGGCAAATGCAATCAAACTAAAACTCAACAAAGAAAAAACACATTGTCTCATCCTCTCATCCCAACACAACATGCACAACCCCACAACTATCAACACCCCAGATCACACCCTCCCCGTCTCAGATAGCCTGAAAATCCTCGGCGTCACAATGGACCGCAACCTTACACTAGAGAACCAAGTAAAATCAACAACAAAGAAAATGTTCTACGCAATGTGGAAACTCAAACGCGTGAAACAATTCTTCCCGAGGGCAACCTTCTGCAATCTGATACAATCAATGGTATTAAGCCACCTAGACTATTGCAATGGAATCTATGTAGGATGCAAAGAACCTTAAAGAAACTCCAGACCACGCAAAACACGGCAGCAAGACTCATCTACGGAAAAACGTGATTTGAAAGCGCAAAACCTCTCCGCGAAAAACTTCACTGGTTTCCAATCAAAGAACACATAGCCTTCAAAATCTGTACTATGGTTCACAAAATTATCTACAGTGATGCACTGGGATACATGACAGACTTAATCGACCTATCAATCAGAAATACCTCCAAATCAACACATTCGTACCTAAATCTACACTACTCACGATGCAATGGACTCACATATACATCAACTTACGCATCCAGCTTTTCTTACATCAGCGCACAACTAGGGAACGCACTGCCAAAAGCCCTGAAAACTACATATGACCACTTAAACTTCAGAAAAACACTAAAAACTCACTTGTTTAAAAAGGCATATCCTACCAATCCAACATAATTGACAGAGCCCTGTGATACAACATCACTAAAGACCGAAATAGACACTACACAACGCTTCCGCTGAATGAATCTTTTATGTGGTCCTACCACATGAACCTATCCTACCACAACATCTCCTTGTATTTGTTTACCCTGGAGCCTGTAAACACCTCTCCGGCACTATGTAAGCCACACTGAGCCTGCAAATAGGTGGGGAAATGTGGGATACAAATGTAACAAATAAATAAAATCACGTGATTTGTTTATTATTTCCTCCATCTCTCTTAACAAAGTTCATATAAGATGGTCTGGTAGCCATGCTAGTCCACTTTTAAAGGCAAGAAAGAGGTAGTGATATGGATCATCCTGGATAGAGACGATGGAACCTGTATCCACATGGGATTCATTTACAGACCTCCTGCACAAAAAAAGAAAACTGGACAAAGATCTGATTGAAGATATCCATAAGCTGGGATTGAAAGGGAAGGTACTGTTGCTGGAAGATTTCAACATGCCTAATGTGGACTGGAATGTCTCATCTGCAGAATCAAAAAGAAGCAGAGAGATTGTGGATGCCTACCAAAGTGCTCTGCTTAGAGAAATGGTAACGTATTCCAGACACTAAAATGAAAATAAAATGATTTTTTCTACCTTTGTTGTCTGGTGACTTTGTTTTTCTTATCATGCTGGCTCAGTATCTGATTCTGCTGCTATCCGTCCTCTTAACTCCGTTTCCAGGGCTTCCTTTCCATTTACTTCCTTACTTTCCTCCTTTCTTCTTCATTTCTTGCCCTACATCCGTAAGTAAAAGCAGGGTCCTCCGCAGACTTGACTGTCCAGTGGATCCAGCTTTGACCTATTTTCTACATCCATGTGCAGTTTTTCTCCTCTCTTCCTTTTCCCTCATCTCATCGCCTTCCTCACTCTTCCCTTGCCTCCATCCATGTCCAGCATTTCTTCTCTCTCCCTTCCCTCTCCTCCATCCACCCATGTCTAGCAGCCCTCCTCTCCCCTGCCCTCCATCCACCCAAGTCCAGTGACCCACCCATGTCCAGCGACCCCCCCATCCCCCCTGCCATCCACCCATGTCCAGCGATTCTCTCTTCCCCCTGCCATCCACCCGTGTCCAGCGACCCTCCTATCTCTCCTGCCATCCACCCATGTCCAGCAACCCCACCCATCTCCACTACCATCCATGTCCAGCGACCCCCTCATCCCCCCTGCCATCCAACCATGTCCAGCGACCCCCTCATCCCCCCATGTCCAGCGATTCTCTTCCCCCTGCCATCCACCTGTGTCCAGCAACCCTCCTGTCCCCCCTGCCCTCCCCCATGTCCAGCGACCCTGTCCCCCCTGCCATCCACCCATGTCCAGCAACCCCCCGTCCCCCCTGCCATCCACCCCATGTCCAGCGACCCCCATTCCCCTCTGCCATCCACCCATGCCCAGTGATTCTCTCTTCCCCCTGCCATCCACCCATGTCCAGCGACCCTCCTGTCCCCCCTGCCCTCACCTGCCATCCACTCATGTCCAGCAAGCCCCTCGTCCCCCCTGCCATCCACCCATGTCCAGCGACCCCCCAGTCCCCCTGCCATCCACCCATGTCCAGCGATTCTCTTTTCCCCCTGCCATCCACCCATGTCCAGCGACCCTCCTGTCCCCCTGCCCTCCTCCCATGTCAAGCAACCCCACGTCCCCCTTGCCATCCACCCATATCCAGTGATTCTCTCTTCCCCCTTCCATCCGCCCATGTCTAGCAACTCCCCCCGTCCCCCTGCCATCCATCCATGTCCAGCGACCCCCCGTCCCCCCTGCCATCCACCCATGTCCAGCGATCCTCCTGCCCCCCCTGCCCTCCCCTCATGTCCAGCAACCCCCTGCCCCCCACCCATGTCCAGCGACCCTCCCGTCCCCCCTGCCATCCACCCATGTCCAGCAACCCCCGTCGCGCCTGCCATCCACCCATGTCCAGTGATTCTCTTCCCCCTGCCATCCACCCATGTCCAGCGACCCTCCTGTCCCCCCTGCCTTCCCCTGCCATCCACCCATGTCCAGCGACCCTCCTGTCCCCACGGTCATCCACCCATGTCCAGCG
Source organism: Microcaecilia unicolor (assembly GCF_901765095.1). Lineage (NCBI taxonomy): Eukaryota > Metazoa > Chordata > Amphibia > Gymnophiona > Siphonopidae > Microcaecilia > Microcaecilia unicolor. The sequence goes on from NC_044037.1 coordinate 133,113,187, forward strand.
ATTCTCTCTTCCTCCCACCATCCACCCATGTCCAGCAACCCCCCCTGTCCCCCCACCCATGTCCAGCGACACCCCCTGCCCTCCTCTGCCATCCACCCATGTCCAGTGACCCACCTGTCCGCCCTGCCATCCACCCATGTCCAGCAACCCCCCCGTCCCCCCTGCCATCCACCCATGTCCAGCGACCCTCCTGTCTCCCCTGTCCCCCCCTGTTCCCCACCCATGTCCACCGATTCTCTCTTCCCCGTCATCCACCCATGTCCAGCGACCCCCCCGACCCTCCTGTCCCCCCTGCCCTCCCCTCATGTCCAGCAACCCCCCCGTCCCCCCTGCCATCCACCCATGTCCAGCGACCCTCCTGTCCCCCTGCCCTCCCCTCATGTCCAGCAACCCCCTCTGTCCCCCCTGCCCTCCACCCATATCCAGTGACTCTCCTCGTTTCCCTGCTCCCCCTCCCTCCAGCCACCCATACCCATCTGAGCCCCCCTCCCTGGCCCAGTCCCCACCTGCCTACCAGCTCTGTGCTGACGACCCTCTTCTCCTGTCACCTGGCACCGTGACCCAGCCTTTAAAAAAAATCTATGAAGCGGCGGAGCGGTGCCTCGCGTCTGCCTGTAAAAGAAGAAAAATTGCCTTGTCGGACGGCCTTCCCTCACTGTGTCCCGCCCTCTCACGTAACTTCCTATTTCCGCAAGGGCGGAACACAGTGAGGGAAGGCCGGCCGACGAGGCAATTTTTCTTCTTTTACAGGCAGACGCGAGGCACCGCTCCACCGCTTCGTAGATTTTTTTAAAGGTTGGGTCACAGTGCCGGGTGGCAGGAGAAGAGGGTTGTCGGCATGGAGTTGATAGGCAGGTGGGGACTGGGTCGGGGAGGAGACCTACAAAAAAGGTGCTGGTACGCCATACCGGTGCGTACCGGCACAATAAAGCACTGATCATTACACAATATAGTTTGACATATCGGGCTAAAATAGGCTGTGGACGTACAAGTCTCAAAGTACTAGATTTCAAACATGCTGACTTTAGTAAAACGAGGTAGTACATGAAGAAAGAGCTGATGAGATGGATAGATACAGGAGAAGTGAAAGGGCATGGTCCAAGCTGAAAGCAGCTATTAATAAGACAACAGATCTTTATTAGGAAAGTGAATACAAGCAAGAGAAAAAGGAAACCTACATGGTTCTATAAACAAGTGGCTGAATAAATAAAGGCAAAAGACACAGCATTAAAGAAATACAGAACACCACAAGAGGAGGAGCACAGAAAAGCTTACCAGGTAAAACTCAAAGAAGCAAAGAGGGAAATATGGTTAGCAAAAGCGCAGGAAGAAGAAAAAATGGCTAGAGAAGCTATGAGAGGTAGCAAGACATTTCAGATATATTGGTGAAAAGAGGAAGGCTAGAAATTGAATTGTAAGACTGAAAGCAGCGGGCATCTGTTATGGAAAGTAAAGAAGAGAAAGAAGATGTACATAAGTACGTAAGTATTGCCATATTGGGAAAGACCAAAGGTCCATCAAGCCCAGCATCTTGTTTCCAACAGTGGCCAATCCAGGTCACAAATACCTGGCAAGATCCCAAAACAGACTGAAGAGGAGAGAGATGGCTAAGTGATAAGAGTGTGGATAAGGGTTCTGGTAGTATGCTCAGAAAGGAAAGGGTAAGTTTTGCTGATGTTGTAGAGAAAGAAACGACAGGTTTTAGCAGTCTGCTGAATATGTGCAGAGAAGGAGAGAGAGGAGTCGAAGATGACCCCAAGGTTACGAGCTGATGAGACAGGGAGGATGAGAGTGATATCCACATAAATAGAGAATGGGGGAAGAGAAGAGGTTGGTTTAGGGGGAAAGATAAGAAGCTCAGTCTTGGTCATGTTTAGTTTCAGATGGCGGTGAGACATCCAGGCAGCAATGTCAGACAGGCAGGCTGATACTTTGTCCTGAATTCCTGCTGAGATTTCTGGTGTGGAGAGGTAGATCTGGGAGTCATCAGCGTGAATGTGGTACTGAAAACCATGGGATGAGATCACAGTACCAAGGGAAGAAGTATAAGTACATAAGTACATAAGTAGTGCCATACTGGGAAAGACCAAAGGTCCATCTAGCCCAGCATCCTGTCACCGACAGTGGCCAATCCAGGTCAAGGGCACCTGGCACGCTCCCCAAACGTAAAAACATTCCAGACAAGTTATACCTAAAAATGAGGAATTTTTCCAGTCCATTTAATAGCGGTCTATGGACTTGTCCTTTAGGAATCTATCTAACCCCTTTTTAAACTCCGTCAAGCTAACCGCCCGTACCACGTTCTCCGGCAATGAATTCCAGAGTCTAATTACACGTTGGGTGAAGAAAAATTTTCTCCGATTCGTTTTAAATTTACCACACTGTAGCTTCAACTCATGCCCTCTAGTCCTAGTATTTTTGGATAGCGTGAACAGTCGCTTCACATCCACCCGATCCATTCCACTCATTATTTTATACACTTCTATCATATCTCCCCTCAGCCGTCTCTTCTCCAAGCTGAAAAGCCCTAGCCTTCTCAGCCTCTCTTCATAGGAAAGTCGTCCCATCCCCACTATCATTTTCGTCGCCCTTCGCTGTACCTTTTCCAATTCTACTATATCTTTTTTGAGATACGGAGACCAGTACTGAACACAATACTCCAGGTGCGGTCGCACCATGGAGCGATACAACGGCATTATAACATCCGCACACCTGGACTCCATACCCTTCTTAATAACACCCAACATTCTATTCGCTTTCCTAGCCGCAGCAGCACACTGAGCAGAAGGTTTCAGCGTATCATCGACGACGACACCCAGATCCCTTTCTTGATCCGTAACTCCTAACGCGGAACCTTGCAAGACGTAGCTATAATTCGGGTTCCTCTTACCCACATGCATCACTTTGCACTTGTCAACATTGAACTTCATCTGCCACTTGCACGCCCATTCTCCCAGTCTCGCAAGGTCCTCCTGTAATCGTTCACATTCCTCCTGCGACTTGACGACCCTGAATAATTTTGTGTCATCGGCGAATTTAATTACCTCACTAGTTATTCCCATCTCTAGGTCATTTATAAATACATTAAAAAGCAACGGACCCAGCACAGACCCCTGCGGGACCCCACTAACTACCCTCCTCCACTGAGAATACTGGCCACGCAATCCTACTCTCTGCTTCCTATCTTTCAACCAGTTCTTAATCCATAATAATACCCTACCTCCGATTCCATGACTCTGCAATTTCTTCAGGAGTCTTTCGTGCGGCACTTTGTCAAACGCCTTCTGAAAATCCAGATATACAATATCAACCGGCTCCCCATTGTCCACATGTTTGCTTACCCCCTCAAAAAAATGCATTAGATTGGTGAGGCAAGACTTCCCTTCACTAAATCCGTGCTGACTTTGTCTCATCAGTCCATGTTTTTGTATATGCTCTGCAATTTTATTCTTAATAATAGCCTCCACCATCTTGCCCGGCACCGACGTCAGACTCACCGGTCTATAATTTCCCGGATCTCCTCTGGAACCTTTCTTAAAAATCGGAGATGGAGAAAAGAAGAGGTCCCAGGACAGATCCTTGATGTACACCTTGATGTACAGAAGTGGAGGAGGATCCACCAGAGTATATACAAAAGGTATGATGGGAGAGAGAAGAAGAAAACCAGGAAAGATCAGAGCCCTGAAATCCAAGTGAGGACAGCGTATCAAGGAATAGGCTGTGATCAACAGTATCAAAAGCAGCAGATAGATCGAGAACGATGAGGATAGAATAGAGACCTTTGGATCTGGCCTAGTCATTGGACACTTTAGCAAGTGCTGTTTCAGTGGAATGAAGGAGATGAAAGCCAGATTGAAGTGGATCAAGAACAGCTTGAGAGGAAAGAAAGTCAAGACAACAGCGGTGAACAGCACGTTCAAGTATCTTGGATAGGAAAGGGAGGAGGGAGATGGGGCGATAGTTGGAACGACAGGTAGGGTCCAATGAAGGTTTTTTAAGGAGTGGTGTGACTATGGCATGTTTGAAGGCACCAGGAACAGTCGCAGTGGACAGTGAAAGATTGAGGATATGACAGATAAAAGGGATGACAGTAAGAGAGATAGTGTTAAGTAGATGGGTAGGAATAGGATCAGAGGAACAGGTAGTTACAGTGGCGTTCCTAGGATGGCTGACACCCGGGGCGGATCGTCGATGCGCCCCCCCCCCCACCGGCTGCAACGCGACCCCCCCACCCCAGGCGAAAGGACACCCCCCCAAGGTGCATTTTTACCTGCTGGGGGGGGGGGGGGGTGCTGCGCGCCTGTCGGCTTCACTCATTCCATGCTCCCTCTGCCCCAGAACAGGAAGTAACCTGTTCCGTGGCAGAGGGAGCACAGAACGAGCGGAGCCGACAGGTGCGCGGCACCCCCCCCAGCGGCGTGCACCCGGGGCGGACCGCCCCCCCCGCCCTTGGTACGCCACTGGGTAGTTAGTTTCGAGGAGGAAAGAAGATGTGTAGTTTCTTCTTCAGTGATTTCAGAAAAGGAAGAAAAGGAGGCAGGGGTTGGAGGGTTGAGAGAATTTACTAAGGGAAGGAGAGGTGGAGGTGACTTGGTTGAGAATTCAAGATTAATCTTGTGAACCTTATCATGAAAGTACTCAGTCAGAGTCTGGGGAGAAAGTGAAGAGGGAGTTGGAGGTGAAGGCACTTTGAGGAGAGAGTTCAGTGTGGCAAAGAGGCGTTGGCTTTGAGGGTTTGAGCCAAGAGAATTTGTCAACTGGATGTAATAATCCTGTTTGGCAAGTAAAAGAGCAGACTGGAAGGAGGTCAGCAAGAATTTGATATATATGAAGTCAGCATGGGCACGGGATTTCAGCCAAAGGTGTTCGGCAGAGCAAGCACAGGAACGTAGGTAGTGGATTCTAGAGGTCAGCCAGGGCTGGGGTTTGGAACGCTTTACAGGATGGGAAATGGGAGGAGCAAGAGTATCCAGAGCAGAGAATAGTATTATAGGAAGAGACAGCCTCATTGACAGACTTGGATAACATAGTAGTAGAGAAGAGATTTGAAATACTGGAGGACAGAGTAGATGGGTCAATAGCCTGAAGATTTCTAAATGTATTGGTTAAGATTGGACATTTATTTGATGTTTATATACCTTGTCTGGCCGAGTTATTTCCGGGGCCCACCCCATATCCCTCGGCTAGGGTCTGTTTTGAATTCGGGGGGTCCCGAGCCCCCCAAGAAGGCTGGAGTGACCTTAATCTGACTCCATCTCTAAATAACCCTAGTACTGGGGTAATCAAGGAGTTATGAAGTTCTAAAAGGAATTGCCACTAAGAGAGACGTTAGGTCTAAGGGACCCGCATTAGTCCGCCTCTCAGCACTGGCAAGGAATAGATACCAGCCTTATGACAAACTGGATTTAGGCTACAGGTTATACAATGCAGCGAATGATAGCCTGATACAGCAAAAGCATTTATACTTACAGCCTTTCATCATTAAGTGAAGCCCACAAATCATAATTTGGAATGAGGAGTTTATTTGCCAAGATACAAGTCAAATCAGTGATTGACAACAGGCACGTACAATCAATTAATTATAGGAATATAATAAGTTGCAAACAGGTGTTAATTATTTGCTAATCTTTTATAATTTCTTTTACCAATTAGAGGTTTTACAAGGGAAAGCAATGAGGTAATTTGTCAATTCTGCTGAACATATTGGTTTCCCTTGGAGAGAGAGTGGCAACCCTTTTCTCTCTAACTTAAACCAGGAACTACCCTGATTTTTATAGGTGCCCTCAGGATATGGATAATATGACAGTAGATATATCTGATTGGATCTATGCTAATGTCATGGTTGTCACTGATTGGCTCATGCTAATGTGTAGCTTCTATCTTGCTAACATGGTTTTGTCTTTAGCTCGCTTGACCACAAATCTTAAGCAAGACCCTGCATCCAGCTACGCCTTCCCTGCTCACAGGAAAGTCTCCCTCCTCTCTTGGACAGCTAGTTCCCTATTTTCTTTGCACCTGCTATGACTCACTTGTTTTTCTAACTTACATTAGAGAAAATTCCACTTTCTAACAGATACGGGCTTCCATTTTGTGCTGAAATCCATTTTGTTTCCATATCTATTGACCTAACTTTTAAGCCTCAATCCGGGCTACAAACTAGGCCATACTTTTCCAGTAAGCTCCCAGTTATGTCAGCCATCAGATTTCTGACTCAGCCAAGGTCTGTAATAGCCTGAGCTCTATGACTGGGCCCTCCACCATTCCAGTGGGGGGTCTCTGGCTGTACCATAATTATACAGGTCTCACATGTTGTGGCAGTGGTGGGACCAGCAATAGTGTTGGGTTTTTACAAGGGGCTAAGGAGATTAGCTTTGCCCTATAAGAGGGACCTGAAGAAATGTAGTTAGTGCTAGAGAAGCAGAGGTTTCTTTTCTTTTTTTCTGTTTGGCAAATGCAGTATTATGGTGCTGCCAGTGTAGCAGGAAAAATCTGGCCTGGAGTGGGCAGAAAGTAAAATACAAACAAAGAGTATGTTTGGGGCTTCAGAGTAAGCTACAGCCTGTTGCCACTGAGCTAGTGGAATAGAAGAAAAGCAGAAAGTTAAAAGTGATTAGTGGGGGTCACGTGATGACTGCTTCCTGAGCAGCAGCAAGAAGGGAGAGCTCCCCAGACTTCTTCGCACAAATCGGCTAAAAAACAGATGATTACAAACCCCAAAGGACAACAGGATTGAGGGAAGGGACCGATAGCAGTAAGAAAGCGCCGGCAAAAAAAGTCGGGCGCGGGGTTGGCCAGCATGCCCACAAGAAACCAGGGAGGCCTAAAAAACAAAACCACACCAGTGTGGAAAGCAAGCAAGATGGTGCTAACTCCGGAGCCCGCGACTGGGGCGGAGAAAAATGCGGGTGACTGGGCAAGAGAAATTTCATCGACAGTGACAGCAGCGTTGGAGGATCGCGTAAATAAAATTCACTCTGCAGTCGAAGAAATTAATGAAAAATTTGATGCACAGGCAAGTAGATTAACCGAAGTGGAACAACGCGTGCTGGTACAGGAAGAAACAATGCAAAGCATGGCAGCCCAGATCGCAGCCCTGGAAAAGGAAGCTGCTACACTCAAAGAACAAGTAGAGGAACAAGAAAATCGGAATTGTCGTAACAACTTACGGGTCGTTGGATTGCCCGAGGTGGTAAAAGACGCAGACTTATATAAATTCTTTAGCGACTGGCTGACAACGCAACTAGGCCTCAGCGGGGGCGCAGGCGCATAGCAATGCAACCGGGCGCACCAAATAGGGGCCCGCAGGGAAGAAGAAGGCAAGCCCAGAACAGCGATCGCGCATTATACCAGCTGGTGAGAGAAAGGAGCGTTGTTGAAGCAGAGCCGCTCGGGACAAGCACAGTTGCAGTACAAGGGGCACAAACTTCTGCTGTTTAATGATTATTCCTCACCGGTGGCGCAACTTCGACGAGCAATGGCCCCAACATGCACTCAGCTGTACAATAAGGGCATCAGGTTCTCGCTCCTTTACCCTGCAAAATTAAGAGTGTGGCATGGAGGGAAGAACTTGGTGTTTTCGGGGGCGTCGGAGGCCAAGGCTTTCATGGAAGGCTTGAATCAGGAGACAGCACAATCAGTGACTGAGATATTATTCAAGTGGAATGGAGCGAGTGGACAGACACAGTTTGTACTTTTATGATTTGGGTTAAATTCAGTTTAAACAGTGCCTAGTTGGAAGGGCCTGGAAAGGATGATTGGCGGTTCTCTGGTGTAAAAAAGCACAGTGGGGGAAAGAGCGTAGTGCTATGGAGAAAGGATCCACAGACCCATCACACCCCGGATTAATCTGGCTGACCCTGAATGGAGTGGCAACTACGCTTGATGATCTGGAGAGGAGATGCGAAGCAGAGTTGGACACAGTGTATTACTTGTTGGTGCTACAATGAGGGGATGAAGGCAACAATAAAGAGCCAACACTCCACTGATGTAGCAGACTGATCAACACAACAAAGCAGGAGATGAAAAGATCGTGAGAAATGATATCGAAGAGACATCAGGAGTTTCTAAGGACGTTATGTATAAGTTTGATTGGTTTGTTCAGCTGTTGTGGGTGCTAAGTTAAATGGTTAAGGGGTGGGATTTTCGGCAGAGAAAGAGGGAGGAATCTGATGACTGTTTCTTGCTGTTGTTATGACTGGAGATGTGAGCCCTTGTTCCCCGACTGAGCACGGCGAAGATGGAGTGCTCCGCACTCGGTCAGGCAGCCAGACAACCCCTAGCTTCACCTGCGTTTAGCCACTATTCCCCAGGAGTTGAGCCCCTGGGTTCAAGCGGCCGGCAGGACTTCCGGAACCAACGGGGTTGCAGGACCACTGACCAGACAGGAATCCAACAGACACAGTCCAAGCGCCAGGAAAGCAGTAGAGCTGAGAATAGTCAAAACACAGTCCAGGGTCAAAGGCAGGCAGCAACACAACGTGTTGTCAGGAAACAAGCCAAGCTCGAAACACGGGAAACTCAGGAATCAGGAACATGGATGCAGACCACAACCTCTGAACAGCAGAAGCCGATGCACTGAAGGGCTGGAGGCAGTGCCTTAAGTAGAGGAGGAATTAGGCTAAAGCATGTGCAGCTGAACCAGGATGGCTGCCCCCATCAGCAGAGCTCTAAGGACCAAATATGGGCTTCCTTCCTGTCCTCGTTAGTCCAAGATGGCTTCCTAGGATCTGATCTGTCCAAGATGGCTGAACCATTGCTCTAAGTCGGATGACGGCTGCCAGACTTAGGAAACCGAAACAGACCCTCCCGATCCTCATCCTAGCCGGGAGGAGCGTCGTACAGGTGAGGGACGTAACAGTTGTTTGGCAGAGGGAAGGAGGAAGGTTGATGAGGAGGGGGATTCTAACAGTTTATAGGGAAGGGTAGGAGGGCAGGCGGGGAATGTGAGAATGGAGGGGGAGGGGTCGGTAAGGGGGGGGAGACTGGGAGGAGGGGGGAGCTAGTCTGCATGGAAAGCGTAGGGAATGTCAACTAACAGGGGAGGTAGCAAAGCAGCTAAATGTTTTCTGGAGGGCCCGGCTGGGAGGCCCACTGGAATGCAAAGTTAGGTCTTATGTGGGACGTGGAGGGGCATAATCGAACGCGAACGCCCATCTCCATGGGCGTCTATGTCCGAAAACAGGTATGTGAAGAGGCAGGACACACCGTATTATCGAAAAAGATGGGTGTCCATCTTTCGTTTCGAAAATACGGTTTGGATGGACCAAATGCCATGGATTTGGTCCCTTCTGAGATGGGCGGGTTTTCTTTTTTGCGATAATGGAAACTAAAAACGCACAGCTCAGAAACGGCCCAATCCAAGCCATTTGTAAGCTCTTTGAGCAGGGACTGTCTTTCTTCTATGTTTGTGCAGCGCTGCGTACGCCTTGTAGCGCTATAGAAATACTAAATAGTAGTAGTAGTAGGACAAATGTACAACACTACCATAGCTGTTAGGGGTGAAGGGGGCAACTGCATGTGGGTACAGTGGGTTTTAGAGGCCTCCCATTTACCACAAGTGTTACAGGTGTGGGGGGGGGGGGGGGGGGGATGGGCCTGGGTCTGCCTGCCTGAATTGCATTGCAGTACCCACTAAAAGTGCTCCAGGGACAGGACTTGTTGCTGGTGTATAACCTTGGCACAGCAGTTCACACCTGAAGACTAATCTCGCTGAAAATGTCCTTTATTTGAATAAGCACCTTTACTCACAGTTAACTGCAGATCAGAGGTTGTGCCCCACTGGCAACGAGTCTCGCTGGTACTGAGATTAGCAGTAGGTCCGAGCTGGCAGAATGGTGTACAATGCCCTCTTTCAGCAACATTCAAGTTAAGAACTAAGTGCTGTAACGTGGCTAACACATGAAAGGGATCTAAAAGTGTCTTACACAAATGGCCACTACCTCATGGACTACTGGAAACAAAACAGGGCACACTCTGACCCAATTAGCAGAGGGAAAAGCACCATGGGAGTACAGCCTACCAACTACCAACATTGTGAGCATTAAACACAAGCTAGTGGAATCACGGAGCCCATTACCCTACACCCACCACAATGCATTGGTGATGTGACTCTGCAGTGCCCTTAACAGAAAAGGTGTCACACTCACCCGAGACCCACATCAGAACCAGGGAAAGGCTGTCAGAGGATAGAACACATTCTGCTGTCATGGAGGTGGGTACTGCATTTGAGGCTAGCATACAGGCTGGGAAAAAAAAGTTTGTAAAGTGGGTTTTTTTTGGTGGGAGGGGGTTAGTGACCACTGGGGGAGTCAGGGGAGGTCATCCCCGATTCCCTCCGGTGGTCATCTGGGCAGTTGGGGCACTTTTTTGGGACTTGGACCTGAAAAAAAAAAGGGTCCAAATAAAGCGGACCAAATTCTCGTCAAAAGCGCCCTTCTTGTTTTGATTATCAGCTAAAGACTCCCATCTCTCCTTGGCTGATAACCACACCCCAGTCCCACCTTTGCCACGCCCCTGTGATCTTTGTTCGTCTCCGTGATGGACTGCAGTTGACGCCGCCAAAAATTGGGTTTCGATTATACCGATTTGGGCGCCCACGGGAAACGGACGCCCATCTCCCGATTTGGGTCGAAATATGGGCATCTTTCTCTTTCGAAAATAAGCTGGATAGTCAATTGTATGAGAGATGGTTAACTTAAAGCTTCTATCTTTGAATGTGGATGGCATTCATTCCCCAGTTAAGCGCACCAAAATATTATCCTGGATAAGAAGGGAGGGAGCAGATATCGCTTTCCTCCAGGAAACACACGACCAACACTGAGCATGAGAAAATGAAGAGGGGGTGGGTGGGAGAGGTGGTGTACTCATCATTCACTAGTAGGAAGCGGGGAGTGGCCATACTAATACACAAACAACTACCCCTAACCATTCATAAGGTGTTACAGGATAAGGAGGGAAGATATGCCATAATCCTGGGAGAACTATGAGGTCGAAAGCTGAGTCTTTGTAATATATATGGCCCTAATGTGTATAATCACAAATTTTTTTCAGATATAGTAGCACGGGTGGCCTCTTATCCAGAGTACCAATTGATCCTGGGAGGTGATTTCAACATCTCTGCAGATCCCACTATCGACTGTAAACTAGCTAAACCAAAAAGTAAGGGATGGCAACAAAAGGGGATCAATTAGGGCTAGTGGACATCTGGAGAATACTGCACCCTCAGGACATAAAATTTACATTTTTTTCCAACCCACACAACACGTTTTCAAGATTAGATTATTTCCTCATATCAAAGTCTCTGTTTCCAATGGCGAAGGCGACGCACATAGTTGACAATACACTATCTGACCATTCGGCTGTATCGTTATCGATAGCATACACAGCTGGAGGAAAGGAGAGGGTGTGGAGATTCCCCTCTTCTTTATATAGGGATGTTACATTCAGAACCTATTTGAAAGAGAAATGGGAAGAATATCAGAGGTTTAATGACACCCCGGAGGTGAGCCCAGTTATATATTGGAAGGCAGCTAAGGTAGTGTTGAGGGGTCATATTTTGGCCTACACCGCTGGGAAAAAGAAAAAAAACAGAGGCGGAGCTGTTGATGCTATCCACTGAGTTTCAGCAAGTTTGTAGACGGCACATGGGTAGCGTAGCTACAGAACATAAGGAAAAGTTGGTAGAGATACGGATGCGCATTGACCATCTGCTTAACACGCGGGCTGAGCGAGATATCTACTTCCAGAGATTTAAATTATTCCAATGGGGAAACAAAGCTGGGAGGCTTATGGCTAATTTAGTGAGGCCTCACAGAAAGAGGCAGGTTGTTACCTCAATTCGGGATGGGGAAGGACATTTATATCATCAGGAGACCCAAATACAGAGTCAATTTGTTCAATACTACAAATCTCTCTATGCTGAGAGGGAGTTAGAGTCAGTGCAGAGAGATGCTTTCTTTGAAAATCTCCCTATGCCAATATTCACAGACGACCAAGTGCAATGGTTGAGCGCCCCTATAACAGCACAAGAGGTACGACAAGGCATAAAGGCACTGAAATTGACCAAGACTCCAGGCCTGGACGGCTACGGGCCAGAATATTATAAAATATTAATGGAGGAGGTATCTAGTCCCTTAGCGGGTATTTTTAATAGTATGACCGGGGGGGGGGGGGGGGAGATAGAGGGCACCGTAACCCAAACCTAGCACATATTATACTGCTACCTAAACCAGGAAAAGACCCTGGGCAAGTGGGATCTGACCAATCTCCTTACTAAATCAAGATGTAAAACTCCTAGCAACCATTCTAGCTAAAAAAATGAATCTCTCCCTGTCCAGGGTCATTCAGGAAGACCAGGCGGGATTCGTCCCCGGCCGGTATGCCTCGATTAATCTTATTAGGGCTTTAGCGGCAATACATACATATAAAGGAACTGGGGGGAGAGAAGCTATAGCTGGCTTAGATATGGAAAAAGCCTTTGACAGTATATCATGGCAGTATCTATTTTGGGTAATGGAAAAATATGGGATAAGAGGTAGATTTATTGACTGGGTTAGGGCTTTGTACACCAGGCCAAAAGCTAGGTTAATGATAAAAGACTCAGTGACAGAAAGCTTCATTTGAGGAGAGGAACGAGACAGGGGTGCCCGTTGTCACCACTCCTGTTCCTCCTGGCAATCGAGCCATTGGCGATTAAAATAAGACAGAGTGATAAGATTAGGGGTCTCCGGGTGGGGGGGGGGGGGGGGGGGGGGGGGGGGGGAGGGAGATCCGAATTAATTTATTCGCGGATGATATTTTACTTTACATACAAGACGCACCCATCCACCTGGATCAGACACTCCGTTTAGTACAGGACTTTGGGGGCATATCGGGCCTGAAAGTAAATTGCGATAAATCGGAATTACTTCTTCTGTCGGGTGGTCAGAACAGCACAGTGGTTGGGAATTTCCCTATTCTGCCAGTGAAACAGTCCATGCGGTATCGAGGCATATATTTGAGCACTAATGCAAAGGTGATGTATAAGAGAAACATACTGGATCATATAGATAAGATCAAGCAAATATGTGTGAGGTGGAAAGATCTTCCGCTGTCCTTATATGGGAGAATAGCTTTGGTTAAGATGGTACTATTGCCAAAGTTGCTGTACCCGCTCCAAGCAATGCCTATTTGGATCAAGAGACAAGACGAAGGGTCCTTTCGATCAATTATTCGATCCTTTAAATGGAGAGAAAAGCGGGCAAGAATAGGACACTATGTGCTGACACGTAACAAGGAGAAGGGGGGGGGGCTCAATCTGCCTGACATCAGTCTGTATAATGTGGCAGCGTTAATGCGCCTCATCTATGAGGGTATTGCCGGACGGGCAAAATTCACACCAGTACATTGGTGGGAGGGGTGGTGCTCCCCATACACATTTATAAACTTACTGCACTCGCCTCCGGGGATGGGCACAGTTGCAAATAGGCAGTTTAGTTTCCTGGCACCGCTCCGCTTGGAAATGGTGGAGAAGTAGGCAGGCAAAAAGCACGATGGCATCGCCTTTTCTGAGGATGGTGGGATTGGTAGACTTCCAGGCAGGAATGGGACCCTCAATATTTAGGAGATGGGCAGAGAGTGGGTGTGTGACATGGGGGGACCTGGTATCTCCAGAAGGTAATAGCTTCCTATCTTTCGCACAGGTGAAGGAGAGATGGGGGGTCTTCAATAATCATATGCTACAATATATGCAAGCCCGTCATTATTGGCGGACATTGTGGGGGAAATATGGAAATACATGGACATACGGTAATCTGGATAAGATGATGTTGTGTTTGCCCCCGGTAGGAAACAAGCTATCTACCTGGCACAAGATAGTGAAATTGGCCATACCAGAGGCGAGAGAGGAAGGTGTGGTTTCCAGATGGAACAGGGAATTGGGAACACAGTATGTTCAGACCCAATTTAATGCCTTATTTGTGACATTAGCTGAAATGGTCAAGTATGCAGACTGGCAGGAAACTCAGTTCAAACTGCTACATAGGGCCTACATCACTAGAGAGAGAGGGAAAACAATGAGGCTGTGGGATTCGGATAGTTGCCCTAAATGTCAGGCAAGTGTGGGTACTTTTCTTCACACATTTCTGGAGTGTCCCAAACTGACTCTGTGGAATGAGATTTTTAGGATACATACCAAGGTGCTCCAGACCACGGTAGAGTGGTCTTACCAAACATTATTGCTGGGGGATTAGGGAGACCTAATTGAGCAAGGGCTCTCTCAGCCACAAAGGAGATTTTTATACATGACAACATTGGCAGCTAAAAAGGTTATACTGCAGTTTTGGACAAGTGTGGAACCGGTACCATATAAATGCTGGTTGACAAAAGTATCAGAATTGGCAAAGTATGAGAATTCAATGTATAAACATTCCCCACACATAGAAAACAGGCAATATGCACAGCTGTGGCAGAAACTTGAAGAACGTGTTCGACCTACTGTTCCCTTAGGGGAATAATTTCATATGCAGACGGGTAAGGGGGAGGAAGGGTAGGGGGTAATTGGGTGGGTTGGGAGGGATGGTGGGGATAAGTTGTGTGTGTTAGTCTTTTTCCCTTTGAGTGGTATAGGTTATGGGGAACTTGAAGGGGGAGGGAGGGGACACGGGGGGGGGGTATAATTGAAAATGTCAGTGTGGTCATGAGTGACGGAGGACAAAGTGTACATCACTGATCAGAGTATAATTGTTACCTGCGGTATTGGTGTCTGTATATAAGAGAGTAGAATGTAAGCATGTATTGCACTGATGCTAATAAAAAAAATTAAAAAAAAGTGATTAGTAACAGCTTACCTAATTAAGCACAGTGTGTGCAACTGAGGATAATTAGCACAGAAACTAGTCTGAAACAAAGAAAGTTCAGGTGGAAAGTGAGACCAAGCACTAAGCTGGTCCAGATCTTAAGAGTGGAACTGGAACTGCTGTGTTTTGGTATTGAGTTGCTGGCTCTTGGCAAGTGAACAGCAGACAAACTTGAGGTTCCAAGCTGTGCACACAGAAAGGTAGTGGAAACTAAACTGCTTCCAGGACAGCTGCAACTGGAACAATTGAGGAACCTAGTTTGGACTGAGAGTTACAGCCAGAGCTGGAGCTGCTTTATGGGAAAGAGCAGCTCATACAGTCAGTGCACACTAGAGAGTGCAAAATTCTCCAAGGATAGGAGAAGGCAGCTGCAACCAGGTTTGCTGGAAAATCTGAAGTGGAGCAGCTGTGTAAAGGCAGTCTACCTGCATCAAAAGGGACAGACAGTTGGGTTTTGCAGATCCTGTCGCAGGACTTTTTGGGCATCTGCGAAGGGTGAAAAAGAAGAAAGACACTTCAAGATAGGGAGAAGCTAGGCTCTCCAGAAAAATAAGAAAGGCAACGGTCAAAGCGACGGGTAGATGAGGGAGCCCCTGGTAAAAGTCTGCTCAGAGATCTTCCTCAAATTAGAAAGATGGTGAAGCAGGAGTCTTCTGAAAATGATTCAAAGTTTAGAGAGCTGCAGGTTCAGCTGGAGGGAGCCTGTCTCTATAATGAAGACCTTGCCTGAGAGTTGGTGAGGCACAATAGGAATGCCAGAGACTGCAGGAGAAAAAGAAGCTAGTGGATGCCCTGGCCCAGCGATGAGTATGTAGAAAAGCTGCAGTCTATCAGCACTCCTGTGGAAGCACAGCGGAAGGGGCTACAGGAAGCCCTTGAACAAAAGGAACAGGAAGTCGCAGCACTGGAAAACTGCCTGGAGAGCAGGCCAACAGAGGTCATCTATGTGAGGGAGCAGATGTCCCTGAAGAATATTCTATGGCGAAGCTGCAGAGACATGAAGATTATCTTCTCCATGAGTTACAGGAGGCAAGAGAGCATGCACGGAGGGTAGAGGTGCAATGAGACAGGGATTCGGCTGATGCAGAGAAAGAGGGAGAGACACTGGAAGGATGGGGAGAGAAAGAGGGGACATGCTGGATGGAAAGGGGGAGAAGATAGAGTTAGTGAAAGACTGGAGAATAAGAGGAAGGGGTATTGAGAGAACAGAGGTGAGGAAAAGAAGAAAAGCCATAGGTAGATGAAGTAAAAGGAGGGAAATTAAAAAATGGATAGTAAGAATGAATTAAATCTGGACAGAGAGAGAGGCAGAAAAATAAACTGAAGAAAACAAAGAAAAAGGAGAGAAACATGACAAACGGACCGGAAACCCAACCCTGGCAAGAGAGTTAAGAGAAGACAAAGGAAAGCAGAATCAAGAGACCAACACAATTAGAAAAAGTAAATGGCCAGACAACAAAGGTACAGAAAATAATTTTATTTTAAATTTAGGATAAAGTAATGTGGTAGCTGAGTTAATAAAGTTTAATAAATGCAAATAAAACACAAAATAAGGTGATACCTTTATATTGGACTGATTTTAAAAGCCACATTGAGCCTGCAAATAGGTGGGAAAATGTGGGATACAAATGTAACAAATAAATAAATATATTTTTGATTAGCCTTCAGAGACCAACACTTCCTTCCTCAGATCAGGAGAGGATACCATAACAGCAGTATACTGTCCTGACCTGAGGCAGGAGATTTTGGCTTCGAAAAGCTAATTGAAAAGGGTATTAGGCTTTTACATTAAAAAGGTATCATCTTATTTTCCATTTTCAGGTGCCTGAAAAAGTGGGGAGCCAAGGCACCCTCGCAGTTATATCCCTGGGGGGAATAGATGCTGGATTGGGGGTATAATAAAGTGAGCTGAAACTCTCCTTCTTACCCATACCTGCTGACACTGGTGTAAATAAAATATTTTCTGGAATGGCTGTGGGATTAAGGTGTGCCAGGGGGCAGAGCCATGAGGTATAGTGGGCAGAGCCAAGGCACAGTGGGGTGGGGCTGGGGCTTGTACTAAAATCTCCCTCTCAAAAACTGGAACCCCTGGGCAGCACTGTGACTCATGAGAAATAAGGGATTATTTATCTTGTTATTCTCTAGACAATATTCAGCACATAGTGGTCAATGATTTTTAAATGCTGACTGCTGCGGACAGAATTAGCGGACTAATTGCAACTGTACTGGGACCTGTATAAGATGAATGAGCCAGTATTCTGACAGGACCCGCATACATATGTGCAGGTACCTCTGCTTCTCCAATTCCGTCCATCCTGATCCCCATCCCCCAGCAAAGAGGACGTGTCAGGGCCTGTAGGGGTATTTCCCTGTGATCTAGACTAAGCTGGTCTTGGCCTATACAAACCTATGACATCTTGGTATAATAAGATGGCTGCTGCAACATCTCTGTGTCAGCAAGATCCAGCTTCAGCTTGTGGAAAATCACTGACAGGCTTGCTGAAGCCAAGGACATTCTGTGTTCCAACCATCCCCCTTCTATCTCTGAGACTCTGGGAAGGGAGTCATACTCATGGCACCAGAAGTTACCATCTTCAAGGTCACAAAACAAAGAACTCTTCTTACCCATGCACTGTACTGTATGAGAAGAGAATTGGTCCAGGCTATCACCGGAGCGAGAGGTCTGGAAGAACGCGGAGAGTGTGAGAAGAAAGTTAGGCGGAGACCCTCGGAGGAGGAGAACCTGTGAAGGACCTGAAAAATCCAGCAAGGCTCGGGGTGAGCTAGAGACTGTATGATACCAACCTTGTGACCTGCATAACTGGTGCAAATACCTGTGGCAGAGATTTTGGCTCCGATAACCAAAGGAGAGACGGGAACCTGCTTGTTTGCTGAGAAAGACCTGCACTACATAAGACACAGCCAGCTAAGATAGCGTCTGGGGAGATTCTGCTCCGGTCTTATCTGAAGCCGTCATCAGGACAGCGTGGTAAGATCACAGTGATATATTTCCTGGTCTGGGGTTAGGCCTTGGTTTTATCTAAGTACGACTGGTTTATGTCAGCTCTTGGTCAGGGACAGCTGCTAATGTGTATTTTGCATAAGATGTGATAAGTTTTCATAAGGATCATTAGGATATCATTTGTACTGTTCCAAAGTAAGGGAGCTATGCACGTGGGAGGTTTTCTGAAGTCCACCGCAGTGATCCCTAGGGTGGCTAGTTGGTGTCCTGGCATGTCAGGGGGGCCAGTGCACTAAAAATGCTGGCTCCTCCCATGGCCAAATGCCTTGAATTTGGCCGGGGTTTGAGATGGCCGACATAACTTTCCATTATCGCTGAAAAACAAACCCGACCATCTCAAACCCGGCGAACTCCACGGCATTTGGCCGGGCTAAACTGTATTATCTTTTTCAATAATACGGTTCCGGCCAGCTGTAACGCCGCCGCCAACATAGATCGCCAGCGATCTATTTGGCCAGCGACGTTCGATTATGCCCCTCTGTACTGCTTAATTATTCTTGTATTTTGGGAATTTTTAGAATTTTAACTATAACTTAGTTTTTCATCAAATACTCATCTTGTTTTGATGTATAAGGCCCTGGGGTTGTTGTTAATGTCCGACATGCATGTTTCGCTCTTCCCTAGGGCTGTCTCAAGGACTGACCCCTACGAAAAATAAATATATGAATGAGTACAAAAAACACAACCTAACTTAAACGGTTCGTCGGTAGAGTTACCTAACTTTTTACACTCATACCGGCCATCTGCTATACAGTTTATTGCATTCTTACCCTTGGCCGTCTAGCATCAGCTCTGCTTTACAATCAAAGGGTTGTTTCCCCGCAAAGATGGCGGTGGCGTGTTACTTCCTACTTTTAAATAATGAAATCAATCTGACGTCACCCACCTTCACCTTGGCCCCTAATTGGATAGAACTGTAATGCTTTACATAAGCGATACCCATTCTAATTCAGCATTTAAGCCAGCGGGCATAACAGACTGCAGTGTAAAGATATAGCACTGTTCTCTAAAATTGAGTAACTTATTTACTGATCTTCCTTCAATACCTATATGCACATGTTCCAAAATTCTCCATCTGATATCCCCCACCTGATGCGCTTTTAAAGTCCAGTGCACCACTATGGGAGCCTGGATATTAATCGTGACAATACGGGATTTATGTTCCGTCATTCTTATCTTAACGGGACGGGAACTCCTCCCTACATAAACTAGCTTACAAGGACATTCAATAGCGTATATTACATTGCTCGTATCGCAATCAGTTATGTCCCGAGCCTTAATCTTCCTACCATTAGGGGCACACCACTCCACCCCCCTTATTGCCAATCGACACCATTGGCACCTACCACATGTATTCTGTTCTCCTGTACCATTCCACTCCCTCGGTTCACAAAATTTATTGGGTGCTAACCATTGTCCTATAGTCTTCCCTCTAGCGTATGATATCAGAGGGGGTTCCTGGAAACATGGGTAAAGTTGGACAACATGCCAGTGGGATCTTATTATCTGGACCACCTTCTGGGCCATCTCTGTGAAAGGGAGCACACATGTTAAAAGATCTTATCTGTATTCTTTTCATCACGCAACAATGATCTTTGAGCAAATCGTGCTCTCAGGTGCGCTTTTTTGACAGCTGACTTCGGATAGCCCCTTTCTAGGAATCTATCCTGTAAATCCATTGAATGTTTCTTAAATTCCTGTATACTGGAGCAGACTTGTCTAACCCGTAAAAACTGACTACTGGGCAGACTATATTTCAGGTTATACGGATGGAAGCTTCCGAACTGTAGTAGTGTATTCAGACTAATGGGCTTCCGATACAACGTCGTTGATAAGGCCTATCCCTCTTTAAACACCCATGTGTCCAAGAATTCAAGGGCTGTTGTGCTTGCAGTTTTGGTGAAAGTTATATTCACATCCAAAGTATTCAGCCATCCCACAAAGTCATTCAATGATTCCTCTGTCTCTGTCCAAAGAAAAAATATGTCTAAAAACCGTTTCCATAAACGGACCGCTTTAAACTTTTCAGATGGGTATATCAGCTGTGCTTCCATCCGAGCAATATACAGTGTGGCTATTGATGGTGCCGCTGTGGCACCCATCACCACTCCTTCTATTTGTTGGTAAAACTGTTCCCGATACCAAAAATAGTTATGATAGATTACTAACTCTGCAAGCTGAATGATAAACTCCAATGGTATTCTTTGTGGTCCCTCTCTTAAATCTACTGTCTCTTGGATAACCTCCATAGCTCCTGTTTGAGGGATACGAGTATATAGAGACACAATGGCCAAGGTTACCAACCAATTCTCTTCTGTTAATCCTGTTACTTGATCAATCTCTCTCAAAAAATGAGACAAATCTTTTAGGTATGATGGCATCTGTGATACTCGTTCCCTCAAAAATAAATGTATGAATTTTGACAAAGGTTCCAATACTGATAGTCGTGTCGAGACTATCGGATGCCCCGGTGGATCAGTAGTGACTTTATAGATTTTTGGGACAAAGTAAATCTTTGGCGTTTGTGGATTACATTCCATCAAAAACCTACTCTCTTTTGATGTCAATATATTATCTTTAGTTGCTTGGAGTACCAGTTCTTTAATTCACCATCTGTAAGCTCTCCATTGGGTCCCCTTGTAATAACCTATATGCTTACGTGTCCTGTACATAAGTAATGCCACACTGGGAAAAGACCAAGGGTCCATCGAGCCCAGCATCCTGTCCACGACAGCGGCCAATCCAGGCCAAGGGCACCTGGTGAGCTTCCCAAACGTACAAACATTCTATACATGTTATTCCTGGAATTGTGGATTTTTCCCAAGTCCATTTAGTAGTGGTTTATGGACTTATCCTTTAGGAAATTGTCTAACCCTTTTTTAAACTCTGCTAAGCTAACCGCCTTCACCACGTTCTCCCGGAACGAATTCCAGAGTTTAATTATGCGTTGGGTGAAGAAACATTTTCTCCGATTTGTTTTAAATTTACTACACTGTAGTTTCATCGCATGCCCCCTAGTCCTAGTATTTTTGGAAAGAGTGGGCGCTTCACATCCACCTGTTCCACTCCGCTCATTATTTTATATACCTCTATCATGTCTCCCCCTCAGCCGTCTGTTCTCCAAGCTGAAAAGCCCTAGCCTCCTTAGTCTTTCTTCATAGGGAAGTCATCCCATCCCAGCTATCATTTTAGTCGCCCTTCGCTGCACCTTTTCCAATTCTACTATATCTTTCTTAAGATGCGGCGACCAGAATTGAACACAATACTCAAGGTGCGGTCGCACCAACATCCTCACACCTGGTTTCCATACCTTTCCTAACAATACCCAACATTCTATTTGCTTTCCTAGCCGCAGCAGCACACTGAGCAGAAGGTTTCAGTGTATTATCGACGAAAACACCCAGATCCCTTTCTTGGTCCGTAACTCCTAACGTGGAACCTCGCATGACGTAGCTATAATTCGGGTTCTTTTTTCCCACATGCATGACCTTGCACTTGCTCACATTAAACTTCATCTGCCATTTAGCCGCCCAGTCTCCCAGTCTCGTAAGGTTCATCTGTAATTTTTCACAATCCTCTCGCGAGTTAACGACTTTCAATAACTTTGTGTCATCAGCAAATTTTATTACCTCACTAGTTACTCCCATCTCTAAATCATTTATAAATATATTAAAAAGCAGCGGTCCTAGCACAGACCCCTGAGGAACCCCACTAACTACCCTTCTCCATTGTGAATACTGCCCATTTAACCCCACTCTCTGTTTCCTATCCTTCAACCTGTTTCTAATCCACAATAAAACATTTCCTCCTATCCCATGACCCTCCAGTTTTCTCTGTAGCCTTTCATGAGGTACCTTGTCAAACGCCTTTTGAAAATCCAGATACACAATATCAACTGGCTCCCCCTATCCACATGTTTGTTAACTCCTTGAAAGAATTGAAGTAAATTGGTCAGGCAAGATTTTCCCCCACAAAAGCCGTGCTGACTTGGTCTCAGTAATCCATGTCCTTGGATGTGCTCTGTAATTTTGTTTTTGATAATAGCCTCTACCATTTCCCCCGGCACCAACGTCAGACTCACCGGTCTATAATTTCCCAGATCTCCCCTGGAACCTTTTTAAAAAATCGGCATTACATTGGCCACCCTCCAATCTCCCGGTACCACGCTTGATTTTAAGGATAAATTGCATATCACTAACAGTAGCTCTGCAAGCTCATTTTTCAGTTCTATCAGTACTCTAGGATGAATGCCATCCGGTTCAGGAGATTTGCTGCCCCATTACGTCCTCCAGGTTTACCATGAAGTCAGTTAGTTTCTCCGACTCGTCCACTTGAAATACCATTTCCGACACTGGTATCCCACCCAAATCTTCCTCGGTGAAGACCGAAGCAAAGAATTCATTCAATCTCTCCGCTACATCTTTATCTTCCTTGATTGCCCCTTTTACCCCTCGGTCATCCAGCAGCCCAACCGATTCTTTTGCCGGCTTCCTGCTTTTAATATACCGAAAAAATTTTTTGCTATGTTTTTTTTGCCTCTAATGCTATCTTTTTTTCGTAATCCCTCTTGGCCTTCTTTATCTGTGCCTTGCATTTGCTTTGACACTCCTTATGCTGCTTCTTGTTATTTTCAGACAGTTCCTTCTTCCATTTTCTGAAGGCGTTTCTTTTAGCTCTAATAGCTTCCTTCAACTCACTTTTCAACCACGCCGGCTGTCTTTTGGAGTTCCATCTTTCTTTTTTAATTCGCGGAATATGTTTGGCCTGGGCCTCCAGGATGGTATTTTTGAACAGCATCCATGCCTGTTGTACAGTTTTTACCCTCTCAGTTGCCCCCCCCCCCCCAAGTTTTTTTAAAACCGTTCTTCTCATTTTATCATAGTCTCCTTTTTTAAAGTTAAACGCTAATGTATTTGACTTCCTGTGTATAGTTACCTCGAGGTTGATATCAAAACTGATCATATTATGATCACTGTTATCAAGCGGCCCCAGTACCATAACGTCCCTCACCAGATCATGCGCTCCACTAAGGACCAAGTCTAGAATTTTTCCTTCTCTTGTCGGCTCCTGTACCAGCTGCTCCATAAAGCTGTCCTTGATTTCATCAAGGAATTGTACCTCTCTAGCGTGTCCCGATGTTACATTTACCCAGTCTATATTTGGATAATTGAAGTCACCCATTATTATCACATTGCCCATTTTGTTTGTGTCTCTGCTTTCTTTTATCATTTCTGCATCTACCCGCTCATCCTGGCGAGGCGGACGGTAGTACACTCCTATCACTGTCCTTTTCCCTTTTAGACATGGAATTTCAACCCACAATGATTCAAGGGTGTGATATGTGTCCTGCTGAATTTGTAATCTGAGTCAAGGCTCTCGTTAATATACAATGCTACCCCATCCACCAGTCCGGTTCACCCTATCACTACGATATACTCTGTAGATGTCGGGTGGCTTCCAGCTGATATAATTCTCTTTCCCAAATAACTGTCGCACCCCCCTTGTCTGCTTTTAATATTATATTGAAAGGATCATTACATAGGCTCTTCAGTGCTGACCATTGATTCGGTGATAAATTATTCTTGCCTTTAGTGGTTCTCACACTTTGTTCCATTCTCTCCAAATCTCGAAACTCCAGCTCTTTAAATGTAGAAATCACTGCATTCATTGGTCCTGGAGGGATCCATTTTGAAGGTGGTTTCGCTAACGAGATGTCCATTGAACTTGGATGGTCCAGGAAAGCGAATGCTACATACCTGTAGAAGGTATTCTCCGAGGACAGCAGGCTGATTGTTCTCACTGATGGGTGACGTCCATGGCAGCCCCTCCAATCGGAAACTTCACTAGCAAAGGCCTTTGCTAGTCCTCGCGCGGCCATCTTCCCGCCCGAACCGGCTCGTGTTCGTCAGTCCAATATGTAGCAAGAAAAGACAAGGGAAGACACAACTCCAAAGGGGAGGCGGGCGGGTTTGTGAGAACAATCAGCCTGCTGTCCTCGGAGAATACCTTCTACAGGTATGTAGCATTCGCTTTCTCCGAGGACAAGCAGGCTGCTTGTTCTCACTGATGGGGTATCCCTAGCCCCCAGGCTCACTCAAAACAACAAACATGGTCAATTGGGCCTCGCAACGGCGAGGACATAACTGAGATTGACCTAACAATTTATCCAACTAACAGAGTGTAGCCTGGAACAGAATAAACATGGGCCTAGGGGGGTGGAGTTGGATTCTAAACCCCGAACAGATTCTGAAGCACTGACTGCCCGAACCGACTGTCGCGTCGGATATCCTGCTGCAGGCAGTAATGAGATGTGAATGTGTGGACAGATGACCACGTCGCAGCTTTGCAGATCTCTTCCATAGTGGCTGACTTCAAGTGGGCTACCGACGCTGCCATGGCTCTAACATTATGAGCCGTGACATGACCCTCAAGAGCCAGCCCAGCATGGGCGTAAGTGAAGGAAATGCAATCTGCTAGCCAATTGGATATGGTGCGTTTCCCCACAGCTACTCCCCTCCTGTTGGGATCAAAAGAAACAAACAATTGGGCGGACTGTCTGTTGGGCTGTGTCGGCTCCAGATAGAAGGCCAATGCTCTCTTGCAGTCCAATGTGTGCAGCTGACGTTCAGCAGGGCAGGAATGAGGACGGGAAAAGAATGTTGGCAAGACAATTGACTGGTTCAGATGGAACTCCAACACAACCTTTGGCAAGAACTTAGGGTGAGTGCGGAGGACTACTCTATTATGATGAAATTTGGTGTAAGGGGCCTGGGCTACCAGGGCCTGAAGCTCACTGACTCTACGAGCTGAAGTAACTGCCACCAAGAAAATGACCTTCCAGGTCAAGTACTTCAGATGGCAGGAGTTCAGTGGCTCAAAAGGAGGTTTCATCAGCTGGGTGAGAACGACATTGAGATCCCATGACACTGTAGGAGGTTTGACAGGGGGCTTTGACAAAAGCAAACCTCTCATGAAGCAAACAACTAAAGGCTGTCCTGAGATCGGCTTACCTTCCACACGGTAATGGTATGCACTGATTGCACTAAGGTGAACCCTTACAGAGTTGGTCTTGAGACCAGACTCAGACAAGTGCAGAAGGTATTCAAGCAGGGTCTGTGTATGACAAGAGCGAGGATCTAGGGCCTTGCTGTCACACCAGACGGCAAACCTCCTCCATAGAAAGAAGTAACTCCTCTTAGTGGAATCTTTCCTGGAAGCAAGATGCGGGAGACACCCTCTGACAGACCCAAAGAGGCAAAGTCTACGCTCTCAACATCCAGGCCGTGAGAGCCAGAGACTGGAGGTTGGGATGCAGAAGCGCCCCTTCGTCCTGTGTGATGAGGGTCGGAAAACACTCCAATCTCCACGGTTCTTCGGAGGACAACTCCAGAAGAAGAGGGAACCAGATGTGACGCGGCCAAAAAGGAGCAATCAGAATCATGGTGCCTCGGTCTTGCTTGAGTTTCAACAAAGTCTTCCCCACCTGAGGTATGGGAGGATAAGCATACAGCAGACCTTCCTCCCAGTCCAGGAGGAAGGCATCCAATGCCAGTCTGCCATGGGCCTGGAGCCTGGAACAGAACTGAGGGACTTTGTGGTTGGCTCGAGATGCAAAGAGATCTACCAAGGGGGTGCCCCACACCTGGATGATCTGGCACACTACTCTGGAGTTGAGCGACCACTCGTGAGGTTGCATAATCCTGCTCAGTCTGTCGGCCAGACTGTTGTTTACGCCTGCCAGGTATGTGGCTTGGAGCACCATGCCGTGACGGCGAGCCCAGAGCCACATGCTGATGGCTTCCTGACACAGGGGGCGAGATCCGGTGCCCCCCTGCTTGTTGATGTAATACATGGCAACCTGGTTGTCTGTCTGAATTTGGATAATTTGATGGGACAGCCGATCTCTGAAAGCCTTCAGAGCGTTCCAGACTGCTCGTAACTCCAGGAGATTGATCTGCAGATCGCGTTCCTGGAGGGACCAGCTTCCCTGGGTATGAAGCCCATCGACATGAGCTCCCCACCCCAGGAGAGACGCATCCGTAGTCAGCACTTTTTGTGGCTGAGAAATTTGGAAAGGACGTCCCAGAGTCAAATTGGACCAAATCGTCCACCAATACAGGGATTTGAGAAAACTCGTGGACAGGTGGATTACGTCTTCTAGATCCCCAGCAGCCTGAAACCACTGGGAAGCTAGGGTCCATTGAGCAGATCGCATGAAAAGGCGGGCCATGGGAGTCACATGAACTGTGGAGGCCATGTGGCCCAGCAATCTCAACATCTGCCGAGCTGTGATCTGCTGGGACGCTCGCACCCGCGAGACGAGGGACAACAAGTTGTTGGCTCTGGTCTCTGGGAGATAGGCACGAGCCGTCCGAGAATCCAGCAGAGCTCCTATGAATTCGAGCCTCTGTACTGGGAGAAGATGGGACTTTGGATAATTTATCACAAACCCCAGTAGCTCCAGGAGGCGAATAGTCATCTGCATGGACTGTAGAGCTCCTGCCTCGGATATGTTCTTCACCAGCCAATCGTCGAGATAGGGGAACACGTGTACTCCCAGTCTGCGAAGCGCCGCTGCCACTACAGCTAAGCACTTCGTGAACACTCTGGGCGCAGAGGCGAGCCCAAAGGGTAGCACACAGTACTGGAAGTGACGTGTGCCCAGCTGAAATCGCAGATACTGTCTGTGAGCTGGCAGTATCGGGATGTGCGTGTAGGCGTCCAAGTCCAAACAGCATAGCCAATCGTTTTCCTGAATCATGGGAAGAAGGGTGCCCAGGGAAAGCATCCTGAACTTTTCCTTGACCAGATATTTGTTCAGGGCCTTTAGGTCTAGGATGGGACGCATCCCCCCTGTTTTCTTTTCCACAAGGAAGTACCTGGAATAGAATCCCAGCCCTTCTTGCCCGGATGGCACGGGCTCGACCGCATTGGCGCTGAGAAGGGTGGAGAGTTCCTCTGCAAGTACCTGCTTGTGCTGGAAGCTGTAAGAATGAGCTCCAGGTGGGCAATTTGGAGGTCTGGAGGCCAAATTGAGGGTGTATCCTTGCCGGACTATTTGAAGAACCCACTGATCGGAGGTTATAAGAGGCCACCTTTGCTATGCTCGTGTAGAGCTGGTAAGACTGAATTTTGGCCACGAGCATAGAGGAATGGTAGGCCTTCCTCCCAAAGGAGTCTAAGGTTCTAGAGTCTTTGCCCGGGGGCGCCGAAGCATGCTCCCTAGAACTCTTAGCCTTCTTTAGGGCCAAATCCACAACTCCAGAGTCTTGAGGCAACTGAGTGCGCATCAGCTCTGGGTCCCCATGGATCCGGTACTGGGACTCGATCTTTTTGGGAATGTGGGGATTACTTAGAGGCTTGGTCCAGTTCGCCAGCAATGTCTTTTTTAGGACATGATGCATGGGTACTGTGGACGCTTCCTTAGGTGGAGAAGGATAGTCCAGGAGCTCAAACATTTCAGCCCTGGGCTCGTCTCCACCGGGAAGGGGATGGCCGTAGACATCTCCCGGACAAAGGCCGCAAAAGACAGACTCTCGGGAGGAGAAAGCTGCCTTTCAGGGGAGGGAGTGGGATCAGAAGGAAGGCCATCAGACTCCTCGTCAGAGAAATACCTGATGTCCTCCTCCTCCTCCCACGAGGCCTCACCATCGGTATCAGACACAAGTTCATGAACCTGTGTCTGAAGCCGTGCCCGACTCGACTCCGTGGAAACACGGCCACGGTGTGAGCGTCGAGAGGTAGACTCCCTCGCCCGCACCGGCAAAGCTCCCTCTGCCGACGTCGTCGGGGAGCTTTCCTGGGAGGCGACCGCAGTCGGAGACCTCACTCCGGGCAAGGGGCCAGCCGGCGCCTCACTCGACGGTACTGGAGGGGAAGGGCGCAACAGCTCTCCCAGGATCTCTGGGAGAACGGCCCGGAGACTCTCGTGCAGGGCGGCTGTGGAGAAAGACATGGAAGCCGATGCAGGCGTCGAAGTCAGAGTCTGTTCCGGGCGTGGAGGCTGTTCCGGGCTGTCCAAGGTGGAGCGCATCGACACCTCCTGAACAGAGGGTGAGCGGTCCTCCCGGTGCCGATGCCTACTGGGTGCTGACTCCCTCGGCGACCCAGAGCTCTCGGTACCGATGCGGGAAGGAGACCGGTGTCGATACTTCTTTGACTTTTTCAAACGAAGCATGTCACCGGAACTTCCCGGTACCGACGAGGAGGACGTAGAATCCAACCGTCGCTTCCTCGGGGCCGAGGCCGAAGAAGGTCGGTCTCGGGGGGGGGGGGGGGGGGGGGCTGTACCGCAGGAGCCCTCATGGTAGGGGGAGACCCACCCGAAGGCTCACCGCCACCAGCAGGGGAATGGACAGCCCTCACCTGCACTCCAGTCAAAGCACCACCGTCCGACATCAGCACTAGTGGAGGTCCCGGTACCACTGACGCCGATGCAGCCTTCCGATGTCTCGGCCCCGACGATGCAGAGGTTCGATGCCTCGATGCAATCGATACAGTCGCCGCCGAGGTCGGAGGTCTTGACGCTGTCGACGTCGATGCACTCGATACTCCCGGTGCAGTTGCCGATGAAGAACCCGAGAGCAACACGTTCCACTGGGCCAATCTCGCTACCTGAGTCCTTTTTTGTAAAAGGGCGCAAAGACTACAGGCCTGCGGGCGGTGCCCAGCCCCAGACACTGAAGACACGACGCGTGCCTATCAGTGAGCGAGATTACCCGGGCGCACTGGGTGCACTTCTTGAAGCCGCTGGGAGACTTCGATGACATGGGCGGAAAAATCACGCCGGCGAAATCAAAACTCGTAATTGCGGTAAGGCACCAAAAAGAGGGGGAGAAAAAACTCGACCCGAGGCCTCAAAAGGGCCTACCCCGAAAACGAAAGAAAACTTAACGGGGCAAAAACTGGAAATATGGGGAGGGGAAAAAGACCAAAAGGCCTTTCTCCGAAATCCCCCCTTTTTTTTTTTTAGAAGTGCGAGGGTCAACTTAAGTGGCGCGAACGGCGCAAACACGACCGTACCGAGCGCGGACAAAAGAAGACTGACGAACACAAGCCGGTTCGGGCGGGAAGACGGCCGCGCATGCGCGGTGCGCGAGGACTAGCAAAGGCCTTTGCTAGTGAAGTTTCCGATTGGAGGGGCTGCCTTGGACGTCACCCATCAGTGAGAACAAGCAGCCTGCTTGTCCTCGGAGAAATATACTTTACATTGCAGCTTACAAAAGAACTTAAATAAGGCTATACGAAGGCGAAACGCATCATGTCTGGTAGTTGGTACAAACCCCAATCCCAAGTACAATATTTGCAGTTGGTCCCATAAGTGAATATATTATTATTATTATTATCATTACATTTGTACCCTGCGCTTTCCCACACAATGCAGGCTCAATGCGGCTTACATAGTAATTTGAAATACAAAGTTAATAGAATTTTAATAAAACCGTAGTAAAACAATGTAAAGTTGGGCTTAGTAGAGTAAGATAAGTTGAGCTACATAATATATGACAAGGATAAAAGAGGGTAGACAGGATAGGTTAGTGCAATTTGGGAGAAAGGGTAAGGAGGGATAAAATTAAGGAGAGATGGAAAGAGAAGGATGGGAGGTTGGTATTTAAGTCAGAACAGAATTGGGGGTGGAAGTTAGCGAGATTAGGTTGGGGCATTTGGGTAGGCTTGCTTAAAGAGATGAGCTTTCAGCATTTTTCTAAAGGGCAAGAAGTTGTTTATTAATCGGATTGGTCTGGGTATAGCGTTCCAAAGCTGGCTGCCCAAAAAGGAGAAACTGGATGCGTAGTAGGTCTTGTACTTAATTCCTCTACAATTGGGAAGGTGTAGGTTAAGATAAGTTCATGAAGAAATATATCTGTTTCTAGCTGGGAGGTCGATCAATTCATTCATGTAGCCAGGGGATTCACCGTGGATGATCTTGTGGGTCATTGTGTTGATCTTAAAATTTATTCTTTCTTTGATGGGGTGCCAGTGAAGCCTTGCTCGAAGAGGTGATGCACTTTTGAATTTTGATTTGCCAAAAATAAGCCTGGCAGCCGTGTTCTGGGTAGTTTGGAGTCTCTTCAGTATTTGGGTTTTGCATCCTAAAAAGACACTGTTGCAGTAGTCGGCGTGGGTAATAACAGTAGACTGTATCAGGTTCCGGAAAGTGTTGAGTGGGAGATAAGGCTTCACTCGTTTCAATATCCACATCATATTAAACATTTTCTT
The DNA here is from genome assembly GCF_901765095.1 of Microcaecilia unicolor. Taxonomy (NCBI): domain Eukaryota; kingdom Metazoa; phylum Chordata; class Amphibia; order Gymnophiona; family Siphonopidae; genus Microcaecilia; species Microcaecilia unicolor. The sequence continues at coordinate 133,143,262 of NC_044037.1, forward strand.
CGTGGTGAGCTTAGCGTGGTTATCAAAAGATAAATGGCTATCTATCGCTACTCCCAGTATCTTTACGTTGTCAGATATGGGGAGTTTGACATCAGGGGTGTTGAGAGTAGTCGGGAGATAAGGGGAGTATTGGGAAGAGAGAACCAGGCACTGCATTTTTTCTTTATTTAATTTCATTTTAAAAGCATTAGCCCAGGAGGTTAGAGTGGTAATGGCAGTATTGATTTTGTCGTGGATTTCAGATAGATTGAATTTAAAGGGTATATATTGTGACGTCATCGGTGTAAATGAAAGGATTTAGACCATGTTTGGTTAGCATTCTGGCCAAGGGGATCATCATAAGGTTGAAAAGTATCTGGGAGAGTGGCGATCCCTGTGGTACTCCACATTCTGATGATCATGGGGATGATAGATTTGTAGCTCCTTTGACTTGATAGGATCTGGTAGTAATGAAGTTATTAATCCAGTTGATAATGTTTCCACCGATCCCAAGTTTGTCCAAGAGTTTGGTAAGGATTGAATGGTCAACCATGTCAAAAGCGCTGGATAAGTCAAATTGTAAGAGGTTGATGATGTATCCATTTGCTATTTCAAGTTTGAATTTAGATATTAAGGTTAGAAGAACCGTTTCAGTGCTGTGGGCAGGTTGGAAGCCTGACTGGGACTCGTGGAGGATGGAGAATTTCTGAATATATTCATTAAGTTGTGAGGTCACTCTGTTTTCCAATAATTTGGTGATTAGAGGTATGGATGCAATTGGACGGTAGTTGGTAACGTCATGCACAGGTTTCTTTGTATTCTTTGGGATAGGTGTTAGTAATATGTTACCGTGCTTGGTGGGGAAAGAGCCTTTTTGAAGTAAAAAGTTTAAGTGGGAGGTGAGATCGGAGAAAAAGCATGAAGGGGCGCTTTTCAAAAGGTAGTTGGGGCAGGGGTCAAGGTGGCATTGTGATCTAGAGAGTTTTGATATGGTTATGATGACTTCTTCAGTAGTAAGGGGGGTAAAATTAGTCCAGTAACGGTCAACAGGTGTTTCGTCAGTTCCAGGGTCCAGTACGTCAAGGAAGATGTCAATAGTGGAGTTATCTTTAGAGATTGAGTTACGAAGATCAGTTACTTTTTCTCTGAAATATTTTGCCAATTGATCTGCAGAAGGACGATTTAAAGGTGATGATGTCACTGGATCTGTGTTTATAAGTTGGAATTGTTGGAAAGGTTTTTTCATAAGTTGGAATTGTTTCTTCGTGTCTGTGCCAAACGTTGAGATTTTTTGTGTATAATAGGTTCTTTTAGCATGTTTGATGGCATATTTATAGTTTCTTTGTGATTGTTTCCACGTGATAAAGGCAAGATTATCTCTGGACTTGCTCCATGCTTTTTCCAGTTTCCTGGTTTGAGATTTTAAATTTCTCAGCAAATCGTTAAACCATGGTGATGGGTTTCGTTTACGTGTAGTCATGGGTCGTAGAGGTGCAATTTCATCCAATATCATTGTGCACCTATTATCCCAAAGTGTAAGAAAGAGATCTGAATTAGGTTGGCTTGACCAATTGTTCGCATAGATATTTTGCCAGAATTTGACATTATCGATCTGTCCTCTGGTAAGGGTGGTGGTAGGGACGTGAGATGTGGGCTGACCTTTTCTGCGCCATTGCAAGGTGAAGGATGATTTGTAGTGATCCGACCATGGAATGGGATACCAATCGAAGTTGGATATAGTGAAGTATTGGTCGGAGGAGAATTTATGAGAAATGATGTCAAGAGAATGGCCCCTGATGTGAGTGGGTTTTGACGGCGGTATGGTGAGGTCACATAGATAGAGAAGATCCATGCATTCTTGGGTATGGGTAGACTTGAGATCCTCTAGGTGAAGGTTTATATCACCTAAAATAATTACATTGGGGTTGTTCATGCATAAATTAGATATGAAATCCATGAAGGTAGATTGGTTATGGCTCCAGTTGCATGGGGGTCTATAAAATAGAATGCAAGTTAGTGAATCACACAATGTAGGGTTGGATATTTTAAATGAGGCGATTTCTAGTTGAGGAGTGATGTGGAACAAAAAAGTGAGGAGGACAAATGAGGATACCAAAAATTATATTTATTCATATAAAAAATGACCCGACACGGCCATGTTTCGGCCCAAAGGCCTGCCTCAGGGGTCTTTTACAACCTAAACAAAACAAATTAAAAATAAAAAAATAACATTAAAAGTAAAATAGAATGACACCTAAAAGTCGAGAGTTTAGTAATACATCATAAATGAACATAACATTGTAATAAAAACATATATGCAAACACCATAATCTAAAGACTTGGCTTAAATATTAAAAATTATTACAAGAATATATGAAAATTAATTTAAAAAATGTATATTAATTAACAAATATGGAATGTTAAGACGCATGGAATGTACAATGCTAAATGCATAAATATGTATTGAAGGGCAATGAACTGTCTATATATACAAATTAGGACCAAAGAATAAAAAATATGTATGATATATATATATAACTGGAAAATAGAAAATGTGAACATATGCATTTATAAAGAATTGCCATATGACTGAATGTGAACCATGAGAATGAATTATTAAATAGTAAATGAATGAAAGCAAAAACGAAAAACATATCATTATATATATTTATCTTTGAAGAAGCTTAATTGCCTGTATTGCTGATTACCACATCAATATAATAACTTAGCCTTACAGAATTAAAAGTTGTACATGACTCATTTTATAGGGATGTAATAAAATTATTATCAAATACCTGGAGTAGTATGATGTAAAACGTGCACAGTGAAAATGTAATATAGCAGAACCCTCTTGGGTCTATATATATGATGATGAAAGTGAACATGAAAAACATAAAAAAAAACATAACCAATAAATTTGTGAAATACCAAAAGGTGTATTTAAAAATATTGTGCAAAATAAACCGTGTCAATTAGTGATCTCATTTGGAATAATTTTAAATGAAACAGTGAAAAGTTTTTTATTAATAAAACATGAAGATAGTGCATCTATAATAATACAATATAAAACTGGATACTAAATGAATATAATTAAATAATTAATGCTACCAACTTAGGTATGAATTTGAGGGTGACCTAGAGGTTCCGGTTTGCAGACAGGGAGAAGTGCCCCTTTTGACTTGGTTGACCTGCCACATGGGTTATTCAGTATCCAGTCCTTACGAGCTTTATAGTATTCTGTTGCTGATCTAACTATACACAAACTTCCAAATTGCAGCGTAGCAGAAACATCGTTGAGACCAGACTCCTGAGGCAGGCCTTCTGGCCGAAACACAGTTGTCTGTGTCGAGTCATTTAATAAAGTGGTTCTTTAAAATTTATCTCCCATTTTCCTGGAGTCATTGGTCCATTTCCCACTCTTTTTCTGTGTTGTTATTTTCACGTGGGAGCTAGTGTTCATCCACTTAGGTGGATCATTGCCCTTCAATACATATTTATGCATTTAGCATTGTACATTCCATGCGTCTTAACATTCCATATTTGTTAATTAATATACATTTTTTTAAATTAATTTTCATAATTCTTGTAATAATTTTTACTATTTAAGCCAAGTCTTTAGATTATGGTGTTTGCATATATGTTTTTATTACAATGTTATGTTCATTTATGATGTATTACTAAACTCTCGACTTTTAGGTGTCATTCTATTTTACTTTTAATGTTATTTTTTATTTTTCATTTGTTTTGTTTAGGTTGTAAAAGACCCCTGAGGCAGGCCTTTGGGCCGAAACACGGCCGTGTGGGGTCATTTTTTATATGAATAAATATAATTTTTGGTATCCTCATTTGTCCTCCTCACTTTTTTGTTCCATATCTCACGGTTTCGTGAGGGTTTTTACCTCCTTTTTTTTGTTGTAGTTGAGGAGTGATGCATTCTGAGATGGTTTCAATGAAAAAATTTGATCTATAGATTAATGCAATTCCTCCACCAATTCTCTCTTTTCTGGACCAATGTACAATTTTGTAGCCAGGAGGGCATAGTTCAAGTATGATGGGGTCGATGGAATTAAGGATCCAGGTTTCGGTGATGAAGAGCAAGTCAAGATTGTCAGATTTGATCCAGTCAGTTATAATTTCGGTTTTATTGGCTGTTGATCTGGCATTGACGCAACCAATACGTATAGATGAGTAAGGTTTAATAGTATTTAGTGATGAAGGAATATTTATGATTTGTCTTGTTTTTTGAACTTTGGTTTTAATTATTTTAGGTATTTTCAATATTGTAGGATTTATTGGATTTTTGACTTCTAATGTAGTCAGGTAAGGCTGTAATGGATTTCTGTAGTTGAGATAATTTCATGAAGATATGGTTGGTTTGCTGAATCTTTTAAAGTGATGATGAACTGATATGAAGTTGATATCAGGAGGGAGGGCTTTTGAGGTTGAAAAGATAAGAGCAAATGAGTGGATAGCAATAAGAGTATTTAGGAAGAACATTTTGTTATATGTCTTGGATAAATGCTGTCTGCAGTGTTATGACAGACAATAAAATTTGATATTAAATCAATTTAATATGTATGCACTCTAAAAAGTGTCACTCTAGGGGTGGGCAGATTAATTAGTTAATGGCTATAATTGGGTGAGAACAGTTGTGGGAAATTGAGGTGTTAGGGAGGCTGTATTAGAAGTGTCACTCTAGGGGTGGGTGGGTCTAAGCCTAATGCAGGAGGAGAGATTAGTTAGCAACCTACCTCCAGAAGGTAGAATCTCAGTAACTGCTTACTCAAATGTTGATTTGTTTTCTCCCAGCAGAGACACAAGTCACACCCACCAAGTTTCAAATTGGTTGTGGGGGGGAGGGAAGGGAGGAATCAGCAGTGGTTGGTAAAAAAAGCAGTGGTTGGTAAAAAAAAAGAAAGATCTGATGCATATAAGCTAACAGATATAGTGCTGAGAACACCTATACCATAACATATAGGCAAAGCCTAATGCAGGAGAGATTAGTTGGCAACCTATCTCCAGAAGGTAGAATCTCAGTAACTGCTTACTCAAATGTTGATTTGTTTTCTCCCAGCAGAGACACAAGTCACACTCACCAAGTTTCAAATTGGTTGTGGGGAGGGGGGGGAAGGGAGGAATCAGCAGTGGTTGGTAATTACTAGCCAGTGAGATTGGTATTTACGCTTGATTTGTTTCTGCCATTTTGAGGGCACAGACCGTATAAGTCTGCCCAGCACTAACCCCGCCTCCCAACCACTAGCCCCGCCTCCCACCACCAGCTCTGCCACCCAATCTCGGCTAAGCTTCTGAGAATCCATTCCTTCTGAACAGGATTCCTTTATGTTTATCCCACGCATTTTTGAATTCCGTTACCGTTTTCATCTCCACCACCTCCCGCAGGAGGGCATTCCAAGTATCCACCACTCTCTCTGTGAAAAAATACTTCCTGACATTTTTCTTGAGTCTGCCCCCCTTCAATCTCATTTCATGTCCTCTAGTTCTACCGCCTTCCCATCTAGGGGAAGCATTGTGGAGTTACTTACCTCACAAGGATCACAGCTTGCTATTAAAATATTAATGGGTAATTAAAGAACTGGGAATGCAGAAAGAGCAAGGGTGAACTGGAAAGGGCATGGGGGTGCAGTACAAGACAGAAAAATAGGGAAAGATGTAAAGTAGGGTAACTATCCCTATTGATGAAAACTAATAACCAAATGGTTCCAGTAGGGCCTTTGTTAGAGTATCCACAGGCCTTGCAGAAAAATTGAGCAGATATTGGGGACAGCTTGTTGGGTCAAGTAAAGGTTCAGGTTGGAGAAAGGGCAGTTCTATGAGGAGTGTTATTCTTTATTAAAAGAACAAAAATGATGTATCCTTGCATTTGTATATTTTTGTAGATGAAAAGGCCAAAGATATTGGATGGTGTTATCAATATGTTCGTAATGTTTGGCTCTGTCCTGTTTTTTTCCAATAAAAAAGTTAGAACAAACAAAGATTATGCTACCATCAGAAGACATCAACCACAGAAACATATCCTATTTCCTTTTCTTTCAGAAGTAACTACCATGTGTAAAAACAAAAAGAGTATTTAAGCAGTAAATTTGACAGGGATGAGCTGAAAGTTATCAGAGGTAATAAAAATGTTTTATTACTTACTTACATGTCTATTTTTATCAACAAAGAGATGTATAAGAGAAGCTCCTGAAACACAAAGATGAGGGCTACTTTGTTACAATTAAAAGCAGTTGAATTGATTTCTGGCCAGTATTTTCTCTTTTCACAATATTTAGACAACACAAAAGTTTCAAAAATAACAAGAATAGTTTAAGTCTCATAGAGTACAAAAGAACTACATAAAGTCTGTTAGAGAGGAATTATTTGAAAAAAGTCAATCCATGTTTGTGCTTGGTTTTAAACATGTATTTACAAACAAGGTCAAAGGAACCTTCTCCTTATCTCCTACCAAAAAAAGTGGTTTCAACATCATTGTTATCACGGAGATTCATCTGTCTGCAAAAGCTTAAAAAAAGGTTTGTGTTTCAATTTTATAAGTAGAAAGATGTCTGCCAGCTTTAGCTCTGATAATTCTAATTTTTTATTTTTTTGTTGAGATTTAACCATCTGTGACAGACTTTTCATAGGGTTCTAATGTTATTATTGGTTTGAATATTAAGTCAATGGAGCATTCCTTGGTTTCAGATTTCCATGATCAGCAGAAAGCAGGTGGCACTCTGTTAAACACAGCTAATGTGTAGTGACTCAAATGACAAAATCCTCATAATCAGCAAGAGGGTTGAAAGCAGTAGCTCGGAGAACCTCCAGTGAGTTAACTAGGATAAGAGTCCCTGTGAGATGTTGCCAGCGCTTGGTGATGGGGTTCTTCATCCGATCCAGTGCAGTGTGCAGCTCTTGGATCACATCACGATAACTGCCACCCATCTCCTGGCTCCAGGTTAGCAGGAAATCATAGGCAGGCTTCCACATGGCCTGTCAATCCCCATGAAGAAAGTTGGAGAAGAGGATAAGAAAAGAGATGAATTAGAGCACACTTAATGGATCAAATTTTAGTCTGCTAAGCAATTGTCATATCAAAAGAAAGGAGAGAATTAGCTTTGTCATATTTAGACCAACTATGTTAGAACTAAAATTTGGGTTGTTTAAATATTTTTATCACAAGGAGATAAATACAGAAGTACTCATTTCATCTGTAATCCCACCACAACAAAATTATTTATATTCCAAACAACCCAAGTCTTCCAGATCTTCTGTGACATTCCTGGGCTGTCTGCTCTTCTTTCTACCATGTTGATCCTCCACCATCTCTGTCCTGCCCATACTGCAGTAGATACATCTGTGTAGTTGGGCAGGGAGAAAGAAGAACAGAGATGGGAGCTGAGGTCTGGGATAGGAAATAAAAGTGGGAAAGGAGAAAAAAGGGGGATGGCAGAAGTCTACAAAATATGAGAAAGAGGGGAAAAGGACTGAGGCAGAGTAAGGAAAACACAGGTAGATGTTTGATGGAGGAAGAAAGACAAGGGAGAGGCTGAAAGGAAAAAAAGGTGTGAGTACAGGAAGAGGTTAGAGGTAAATTATGATTTTACAGGTGAGAGGGGAGAGATGACTTATATAAGATAGGCACAGAAGGATTATGGACATGGGCACAATTTGATGAGAGCAGGCAGGGGGCAGTGCCCTCCAAATGCTGCAGCATCATTTTTTAAGGTTGGTCCAGTCACAGCTAAAGAGCTGCTGAGGAAAGGTGGGGGCCCAACCAAATTTCTAAGTCCACAGAATGGTGAGAGCTCACTCCTTTGCTCCTCGATATGCTGTCAATCAGGCTGCCTCTAGGCCAGCACAAAGGAGAGTACTTCTTGAGTCGGTCCCCTTCTCCCATTCTCAGCCTCTGTGTTAGCCCCTAGCCTCTTTTTCCCTCCCACATCATCTCTAGCATTAGCATTTTTCAACACTTGGCCCCTTTCCCTCCCACATTATCTCCACCATCAGCCACCTCATCCACCCATATTGGCAGCAAATACACCCATCCCTAGCATTTTCCTGCATCTGCCACTTTCACACCTCTACTCCAACACCAGCATCTTATAGCATCTGCTTCCTTCTTTCAATGATGGGAGCTCACTCCTTAATTCCCTGTGCTTTCTGACAATCAATGACTGCCATCACACTGCCATCAATTAAGAACAGAGGGAAAGTGGGAAATTATCTATATGGCAGAGAGACCTTGTACTAGGCTGTGCATTTTGGTTTGCTATTTGCTAAAACAACTTATGAAATCTTATAAAATATTATAGAAAAACATTGTACAGGAATTAGAGAGAATTCAAAGTCTTTTTAATTACTCACCCACCAGCACAGCATCAGTTTCAAGTTACAACAAACTTACAACAATATAACATCAGTACCTCTGGTAATTATAAGTAATTAGACTAATTATATAAAGAAGAGAGAAAGAAGGAAGGAAGGAAGAGGAGTTTGTTCCTCATACAAAGGTCACAGAACAGAGAGAAAACAGTGAGAAAAAGAATGAATGAAAGATTCATAGCTATAATTAGTTTCTATCAAGGGAGGGGGGAGAGTACCCCCCTGGAAATAGACTGTGGCAAGGACATAAAACTCTCCTGCCACCCTGACTATTTTAGAGTTTCTTTGTCTGCAGCGTGGTTTTATAGGCTTTGGTGAGCATCCACCTCTCTTCTACCCTGGGCCAATCATAGGTGCTGCATATAGGCTAGAAACTTGTAATTGGGACTTTCATATGTGCTGGAGGCTTGCAATTTTTCAGGGCACAGACTGTACAAGTCTGCCCAGCAGTATTTCCCACCTCCCAACCACCAGTCCCGCCTCCCATCACTGGCTCTGGCACAGACCGTATAAGTCTGCCCTCCACTATCCTCGCCTCCCAACCACCAACCCCTCTTCCCCCACCTGCTCCGCCATCCAATTTTGGCTAAGCTTCTGAGGATCCATTCCTACTGCACAGGATTCCTTTATGCATATACCACGCATGTTTGAAAACAGTAACGGAATTCAAACATGCGTGGGAAATGCATAAAGGAATCCTGTGCAGTAGGAATACATCCTCAGAAGCTTAGCTGAAATTGGATGGCAGAGCAGGTGGGGGAAGAGGGGTTGGTGGTTGGGAGGCGAGGATAGTGGAGGGCAGACTTATACGGTCTGTGCCAGAGCCAGTGATGGGAGGCGGGAAATATTGCTGGGCAGACTTGTACGGTCTGTGCCCTGAAAAAGGCAGGTACAAATCAAGGTAAGGTATACACATATGAGTTTATCTTGTTGGGCAGACTGGATGGACCATGCAGGTCTTTTTCTGCCGTCATCTACTATGTTACTATGTTAATTGGTCCTTGCCATACCTTTTCTCAGTAAATCACTTTTGTAACAGGATATACAAGCTATTTGAGTTGCCTTAGCAACATTTTCACCATCAGACCAAGTGACCAGCCAGAAATTCCTTCATGTGGCTGATAGGAAAAGAGAGATGTGGGATGGGAAATAGTGCAGTATACCTGAAGTAAAACTGTATAGCTTATAGCTAAAAATATAGACATATTACCTCTTTTTGGCTCCAGGTAAAAAGGAACAGGGAGGCAAAACCAGAGTTGAGGTATTGGCAGGTTCTTCAGCAAGAAAGTGTGGTAGGGTGTGGGAGTGCTGAGAAGGAATGGTAAGTGTAGAGGTAGAATAAATCAGGGCAGAAATTTAATTAAGCATAATTTTTGGTAGATAAAGGTATAGAGAACAATTTCTAAAACATAGAGAGAAAACAGGGGAGACAGCAAAAGAGAATAAGGTTAAAAGCTAGAAAACTAAGGAGTTCAAGAAAGAAACCTTGAAGAAAGGGGAAGAAAATTAGAAAAATAGGAAGTGATAAGAGAGCACTAGGAAGAGGCAGCAATAGAAATAGGTATAAAATCATCAACATGTGGTGTAGCAGGAATAAGTTTTTCCATAGCATGGTGAACAATATATAAGCAATTAACATCAACAGTACATAAAACAGCTTGTGATGTAGGAGATAATTCAGTAAAAAAAAAATAAAAATTTGGAATAGTCCATAATGTGTGGTTTTAAAATGTAAGCAGGTAGAAAGCAGGGTATTAAAAGTCACTTAAAGCTTTGTTGATTTGATAGGTAGACAATCCTGCCATCAGAGAAATCGACAGGTCAGTGTAGTTTCTGGTATTGTGAAGTCACAGTCTGTATACAGTTGGAAAGTTCACATGGAGGGGCATAATCGAACAAAAACGTCTATCTCCATGGGCGTTTACCTCCAAGAACGGGTCCGTGAAGGGGCGGACCGAACCGTATTTTCGCAAAAAATAGACGTCCATGTTTTATTCGACAATTTGTGAGCTGGGTGTTTTTGTTTTTCAGCGATAATGGAAAATGAAAGCGCCCAGCTCAAAAACGAATAAATCCAAGGCATTTGTTCGTGGGAGGGGCCAGGATTCGTAGTGCACTGGTCCCCCTCTCATGCCAGGACACCAACCGGGCATGCTAGGGGGCACTTTTACAAAAACAAAAAAAAAGGTAAAAGAGCTCCCAGGTGCATAGCACCCTTCCCTTGTGTGTTGAGCCCCCCCAAATCCCCCTGCCCACAAGTCTACACCATTATTATAGCCCTAAGGGGTGAAGGGGGGCACCTACATGTGGGTACAGTGGGTTTGGGGGGGTTGGACGACTAATAAGCATTAAGCAGCACAATTGTAACAGGTAGGGGGGGATGGGCCTGCGTCCACCTGCCTGAAGTCCACTGCACCCCCTAACAACTGCTCCAGGGACCTGCATACTGCTGCCAGGGAGATAGGTATGATATTTGATGGTGAAAATAAAAAGTTGTGAAACATCATTTTTTTGTGGTGGGAGGGGGTTAGTGACCACTGGGGGAGTCAGGGGAGGTCATCCCCGATTCCCTCCGATGGTCATCTGGTCATTTAGAGCACTTTTTTGGGACCTGTTCGTGTGAAAAAAGGGTCCAACAAAAGTATCCTAAATGTTCGCTAAAAACGCCTTTATTTTTTCGATTATTGCCCTAACGCGTACATCTCTCCTCGGCCGATAACCACGCCCCAGTTCCACCTTCGCCACACCTCTGACACGCCCCCATCAACTTTGTCCGCATCCGCGACGGAGTGCAGTTGAAAACATCCAAAATCGGCTTTCGATTATACCGATTTATTCGTTTTTGTGAGATAAACGTCTATCTCCCGATTTGGGTCGAAATCTAGGCGTTTTTCTCTTTCGATTATAAGGTGGATAGGCAGGCATCATGTTGTATTTGGTAGGCTTCCACTTTGAGGGTCTCATGGTCTCATGGTTTCCAGCAAGTTAAACAGTCCAGATAATAGTTGTTCAATTCATTAATAACATGGCATTAACTCAAGGGTGTTCTCAGATTTCATTCTTTGCACAGTTCAAGGTATATGTAGGATACAATAAAAATCAATGACCATACTGATCTGACCAAAAAAGGATGTCAGAAGTCATATACATGTTCCTTGAACAAACATTTCTACTTAGATTCAGTTTACACATGCAAATTTTCAGCTCTCATTATAAATACACTTTCTCATTTGTTTAAACATTTTTGTAACTTTCAACATGAATGGGAGAATGCTTATAAGTTCTGCACAATTCTATTCCATAAAATTCAAGACATAATTTTTAAATCGTTATCACTGGACTATTACAAACAAGCTTCTTAAAAGCATTAGATAGACACATTTCATTTATGGAAAATAAATTAGGGAAAAATAAAAACTACATCAGCATCCAATTATCAACAGTGGAAATTAGGGAAAATAAAGTTCTATTCTTGTCCTAAGAAAACTAATTCATAGCTTGCATAACAAAGAAGATTAGGGCATCAAGTAATCAGTTAGGAGCACAGTTTCTCCATTTATACTAAAAGGTCATAAAGAATACAGAAAAAAGGGGGAAAATAGACAGCTGTTTAGCACTATCATGATGTAGAAATATCCCTCTTGTTTCTGAGATAATATGGTGAAAAAGAAGGCAATTTAAGCAAACTGGGGCAAACTAGGCAGTTGCCTAGAATGACACTGTCCTTGTTCTGGGGCAGTACAAAACATTTTCTTTCAAGGTACATAAACAGGTGAATTTTCGAAAGAGAAAGGCGCCCATCTTCCGACACAAATCGGGAGATGGGCATCCTTCTCTCAAGGTCTCCCAAATCGGCATAATTGAAAGCAGATTTTGGGCATCCTCAACCGCTTTCCGTCGCGGGGACAACACAAATTCACGGGGGCGTGTCGGCACCATACCGAAGGCAGGACTGGGGCGTGATTAAGAGATGGGCGTCCTTGGCTGCTAATGGAAAAAAGAAGGGCGTCCCTGACTAGCATTTGGCTGACTTTACTTGGTCCATTTTTTTTCATGACCAAGCCTCGAAAAGGTGCACAAACTGACCAGATGACCACCGGAGGGAATCGGGGATGACCTCCCCTTACTCCCCCAGTGGTCACCAACCCCCTCCCACCCTAAAAAAAAAACAAAACTTTAAAAACATTTTATGCCAGCCTCAAATGTCATACCCAGCTCCATCACAACAGTATGCAGGTCCCTGGAGCAGTTTTTAGCGGGTGCAGTGCACTTCAGGCAGGCAGACCCAGGCCCATCCCCCCCACCTCTTACACTTGTGGTGGTAAATGTTGAGCCCTCCACCCCCCCCCCCAATAAAACCCACTATATCCACATGTAGGTGCCCCCCTTCACCCATAAGGGCTATGATAGTGGTGTACAGCTGTGGGGAGTGGGTTTTGGGGGCTCAGCACACAAGGTAAGGGAGCTTTGCAGCTGGGAGCAATTTGTGAAGTCCACTGCAGTGCCCCCTAGGGTGGGTGGTTGGTTTGTGTCCTGGCATGTGAGGGGGACCAGTGCACTACGAATACTGGCTCCTCCCATGACCAAAGGGCTTGCATTTGGTCGTTTTTCAGATGGGCTTCCTTGGTTTCCATTATCGCCGGAAACCGGGGACGACCATCTCAAAAACGACCTAAGGACGACCATCTCTAAGGTCGACCTAAATTTGCTGATTTGGGCGTCCCCGACCGTATTATCGAAACGAAAGATGGATGCCCATCTTGTTTCGATAATACGGGTTGCCCCGCCCCTTTACGGGGCTGTCCTGCGAGGACGACCTCATGAAAACATGGGCGCCCCGTTCGATTATGCCCCTCAAAATATCTTAACTTCTTCTTAACCTAAACATTCATCTAGATTCACTTTTCCTGTAGGGTAATTACTCTGGAATCTCAGTTACCTGAGGTACAGTGACACAGATATATATATATATATATTTATCATAAGAGTAATGAACTAAACACATTGAGTAAATCAGGAGACAAATGTTTCCTTGCACAAATCACATTAGCAAACCAAACGTTTCAGCAGGACTGGGTTAAATTCTGTGTTGATGAATCTCACTTGCATACTACAGCTGATTGCTCAGGGATATTAGGGAGGAATAGAATGTTACCATATGGGAACAATAAAACTGCATCACGAAGTTTAAAGTGTAAAAGTATGTAGCATGTAGACATAACAGAAAAATACAAGCAGGAGCCTTACAGTCAATCTCACAGTTAATGTAAAATTTATCCTTGTATGAAAACATACTAATCAGAATCTAAAAGTGAATGTCAATTACTGAATGCAATGCAACAAAAATCAGCTTTAAAAAATGAAAAATCCTAATGAGGCAGACAAAAGCTGCATCCTTGACTGACATTTACAAAGATTCACATAGATCAGGCAAGAAATATAGAACAGATGTCTGCACAATCAAGATGGGGCAAAGATATTATCCAAGTAAAAGTAATGTTTAAGGAAAAGTTTATTCCTAAGGAAAAAGATACCCTAATTCTGTACTGAATGTGAAAACATTACACAATATGTATTCAGGAGAGAAACCTTTTATATGTACTGACTGTACTACTCACAAAATTGGAAAAAATTCAGAAGTGATCACTTATACTGATTGTATGTATGGGGTAACAAAGATAGACAAACAAATAAAAGACAAAGAATTAAGAGGTTGTAGATCAAATTAGGTTACTGGAATCCAGTACTGGGCATAACCTTTAAATTAAACATGGTGTTATACACAAGTATGTATGATAACTTACCAAAACAGTGTCCTAGGGCTAGAAGTACTTCTTATGTGCAAAAATTAATATGGCATAGCTACTCCAGAAGTAGGAAAAAATGTACAATAGTACTGCAGCTGATCAGAAATCTTGGTGGAGTGCATTGAAATAATTAAAAAGAAAGAAAATATTTCTTTATATTCCACTGGTCTGGCTATGTCATTTTTAGGATACACATGTACATGTTTCATTCATAGTTTCTTAAACAAAGCAAGGAAACCACCATAAATTTGCATATTGGAATGTGGACCAAATATTCCTAATATTTTAAATGTCCTGAAAATAAAACTGTAGAATTCTTAGTAAGTTCATCAGGAAAACAAAATTGTTATCTAGAAATCATATACACTGACATAGAATTGTATCAAATAAATATTAGATTTAAACCAGTAGAATTAAAATTGTAGGGCTAACTTGGGAAACTGTTTCTTTTTCTCTTTTATGATGCAAAAGCAGCGCCAGGTCAGCAGTTAATTGTTTTGGCTAAAGACAAAAGGTAATTTAATCCTTATCAGTACTGCTGGAATGCAGGATTCCAGAGCTGACACAAAGAAGGAGATAAGAGACAGTAATCATGTCAAAGAAAAGCTTAGTGCTCTCAAACATAGTTAAGTTTCTAGCATTGAATTGAAAACAAAGGAATGTTGGTAAGTAAACATGACAGACACACCTATAATTTTGTTAGGCCAAACCATGCAGTACAGAACAAAGGAAACAACTTAGCTATGATCTCATAAATATTCCCTCCAAGTAGTAAAAGAAAAATGTTTTTTTTTAAAGTGCTTTTTTTGTTCTTTTTCAACTACTGAAAAAGATAAATGCTAAAATAATAATTATTCTTTAGCAATTGACACAGTTGCAACTGCCTACAACTAAAATGAAATATATCCCTAGTTACAGTGCTTTACAGCCATGAAATCAAACATAAAAAAAAAAACACAAGGATGTAAAGAAGCTTCTTGTGGCCACAACGAATTTTCTCTAGCAATCCTGTGCCTTTTTTTTTCGTTATAAAGGATTGTAGTTTTAGTAATCCAAGGACTCAGAGCAGAAAAAGGAAGCATGGATAGGAACAAAGAAAAATTCAAAGAATGAGAACAAAGATTTGATACAGAGCTCAAATAAAATAAGTATATATTCCCTATCAGAACAGCAATTATTTACTTATGAATTTTGGTGAAATTTTAAAGAAAAATTGGGCTGGGATAGAATTGATCAGGCACCTTTCAATTACATTCCATTCCATTCATAAAGAATAATTCCTTATCTCTACTGCAGTAGCTACAAACAGCAAATGCAAAACTTGGAACAGGAAAAAGGATATCGTTAAAAATAGATTTCTATAAATTAAACTACAATCTTCTCACTGAACAGCAGACAGAAGTTTTAGTAGGCGTCGTGGGTCAATATTTGTACTAGGCTGTGCATTTTGGTTTGCTATTCACTAAAACAACTTATGAAATCTTATACAATATTATACAGAGATCACGTGATGCCTTGAGAGAGCAAGAAGGGCTTCTTTGCTCTTCGGGACCTTCGGGCACCTTAACAACTATAATTAGCCTACTTTAGCTCCCACTGAGTTCTTTGTTCCTGTAAATCCCTGCTCAATGGACAGATATTTGGAATCATCGCCGAGCAGTATGGTGGGGAAGGGAATTAAGCGGAAGAAAGAGAAACAAACAGACCGGCACTATGGAGACGAAGCAGCAACCAGAAAAGCAGGCCTTCTCAACAGAGCAGCTGCAGCAGTTAACCCTGGCAGTGACAACGGCTTTAGAGCCTAAGTTTGGAAAATTGTCAGAGCAGCTGTCTGCATTTGAGACCCTGTTGGCTGATCTGGGGAAGCGGACGGGAGATCTGGAGCAGAGGGTTTTGTCTCTGGAAGGCGCATGCTGCGGAAGAGCAGGGCAAGATGGCCAACACTGTGAAGATGTTGTTGGAAAAGGTGGACGACCTCGAAAACCGCTCCCGGTGACACTGTGCAATATGAAGGCCACAAGGTGCACATTTTTCAGGATTACTCGTATGCTTTGCAAGAAAGAAGGCGGCAGTTCACACCATTGTGCCGGCAGCTGTATGATAAAAATATCAGATGTATGTTATTATATCCGGCCACATTGAAAGTAATGCAGAACGGACATTGGCAAACTTTTGAATGCGCAGAGAAAGCGAAGGCTGGCGTGGCTAAAATACTGAACAGTCTTCCGGATGAGAAGCCATCAGACTGAATTGGGACATGTGTGGTGAGATGGAAGGTATATTGAGGATGTCAGTAAAATGATAAAATTGTTTGTTATTGCTGGTTTGAAAGCAAATCTCGCTATATAAAACGCACCTCCAACGTTCTAATGAAGCCTCACTTTCCCAACGTTCTAAAGTGAGGTGGCTGAGACCGCTTTTTGCTCCATGAGTGTCTGCCCCGCCCATGCGTCAAACGTGATGACGTCGAGGGCGGAGCAAAGACACAACGAAACGAAAAAGCGAAGCATAAAATTCAGACAGAGACGCAATATCCACCCTTCACAATGCCCCCCACCCACATAAGCCGCAGCCCCTCACCAACCCCCCCCCCAAAGGATACCACCGCTGCCACACGGAAACCCACCCACCCCCCAGCAACACAGGCAGGGGGAGGAGTAAGGGAAACATGTGCAGCGTGTTTCCCTACTCCTCCACCTGCCTACCAATCGCTACACACTGCTACCAATGGAGAATAAGAAGAAGCTCTGCTGAACAAAAATGCTGGCCGCTGGACCTGCTCCTCCTTCAGCGAATCGACGACTTGCAGGGAGATCCTGGTGCCCCCTTCGGTATTTCCATTCCCCACTCACAACCCCCCCCCCCCCCCCAGCAAACAGCAACCCCATCTCTTACAATAACGCGGCCATCGAGGGGGAATAAGTCAGGGAAGGAAACAAGAAGTGCACTCAGCGGGTCACAACTCTACACGGAGGAGTAGCGGCCAGGCCAAAAATAACAACAAACCGGTCAGGGGACGTGTAGCTCCGCCCTCATGTCACCACGTGATGACGTCGACAGCGGGGCGGTACAGAGAGCGCTGCATATACAGAACTTGCACGGATATCCCGAACACAACCTACCCTCCCAGCAACAGGGTAAGCCTGCACGATCTCTTTCAATAATGCTGCCATGGAGGAAGAGGAAATCAGGGAAGGAAGATAGAACCGCTTAACAGAGGGAAAAGCAGGTGGGGAGGCGGTACTCACACCAGACAGGTGGGGGTGGGGATGGGGGCTCTGTGAGAGGGGAGGGGCTCACACTCACTCAGTAGAGGTTGGGAGGGGACAGGGGGGAGGGGGAAGGCAGGAGATGGGAGAAGAGGAAGGAAACGGAGGGGGGCCAAAAAAAGGGAAAAGTAGGGGGGGGGGAAGGGGGAAAACCAGACTCTCAATCTGTCAAACACACTGTATCACTGGGAAAACTCTGTCTCTCTCACTCACTGTGTCCAACATACGCACTCACACATAGTCATTCTGAAACACACACACTCACTCACAGATACACAAGCACTCAATCTCTCTCACACACACAATCGCACAGTCACTCTCTCTCTCACACACAGTCACTCACACACACACACTCAAACATACACACTACAAGGAAAACCTGGCTAGCGCCCGTTTCATTTCTTTCCGAAACGGGCCTTTCTTACTAGTTAGGTTATAAAGTAGGTTTGAATACATTTGTTATTGATAGGGCTCGGAGGTCCCTGGCAAAATGTATGTGATCTCAATATCTATCTTGTTAGGAGATGGATAAAGACAAGGGTTCAATTGGGGAGAGAGGAAGAAGAGGGGGGGGGGGGATGGGAGAGGGGAGGGGCAGGTATAGCGGGTGGATTGGGTCAGGATGGGGAGGAATTCACACTTATGAATGTTTTGGGGGCTGGTGCTAATGGAACTAGTGAGCAGAGGGGAAGGAGTAGAGGTAGAAGGGAGAGTAGGGGAAATGGGTGGAGCTGGGTGCCAGACCTCATATTGTTAAGTTTAACTGTAGAAGGAGAGTAATTTCACGACATTATGACCCAACTTAACACAACGAGATTCATTACATGGAACGTGAGGGGTTTCTGATCACCAATTAAAAGAAACAAAACCTTAACAGCACTTAAAAGACACAAGGTGGATGCAGCCTGTTTGCAAGAGACACGACTCACAGCAGAAGAGCATCAAAAACTAGCCAGAGATTGGGTGGGAGAGGTGCATGCAGCTTCATCAGAAGGGAGACATGGGAGAGTAGCTATTTTGGTGTGAAAAGGCCTGGCAGCAAAAACGAAACTGTTAGTATGTTGCAGGAATTACCACTATTGTTAGCAGAATCTGTGGTACTTCAGGAGTCAAACACCACACACCAGAATGAGAGAGAAGTCTTCTTTATTTGCCAGCAAACAAAGTAGGACATCAGCACTAGGTCTCTTCTTCTCTTTCTCAGCTCTCTGGATCCTGTGTCTCCTGTCTGTCCTCTCTCGTCTCAGCTCCTTCTTCTAATGTAAGCTGCTTCTGCTCCCAGTTATATAGGGTCCTACACCTCTCTAGCCCCCCTTTCTCACCAGATGGTAAAGAATAGATTGATTACCCTGCCTTGAACTAATTATTACTTACACATTACTTAAAAATATCAGTTACATAGGTTTGAGATATTTCCTAAACTGACCTATGACCTGGGGCCTCTCACACTAGACAATGTGGCACCTGTCTCTTGCATTTTATTATTATTAAATTCCCAATCAACTTCATAACTTAAGTTCATTGAGGGGCTAAGTCTTACTTAATAGCACACATACATGATTTATTATTACTTTCAGAAAACCAGTCCTTCATTTAGCTATTCATCAAGGAGAAGACTTTTCCTGACCTCTTTCACCTAGCTTCCTACACAGAACTAGCTAGGACTGTGGATAATTCAAACCAGATGATGACCTCTTAAACTACAGACAAAGCTTCACTTGAAAAGTCAGTCAAAGATGTAACACTGAATTGAAAAGATACTCTACATAGAAATAGAACTTATTAATTACACAGAATAAAACATAGTCTAAAATAAGCAGAAATCAGAATTCCTTATAAGACAAATCTAACTCATCTAGAATTATTTAAACCTACCCTATCTCCTTCTAGACAGCATTAGCCTAATCCTTTAAACTGCCTGCAATATGCCTTGCTTATAATGGTATCCAGATGTGGTAAATAATTACTTCTCTCTGACCTTTCTAACCTCTTAGTCTAGCAAAAGCTAGACTTCTTGAGCAAATTAAACCCAGATGGCATTCCTCCACTTTACAGGACTGAACCAAATTTAAACACCAAATTAACAAATATAATTTCTCTGCCCAGGCTGCCTCATTCCCCCCTTTGAGACTAAAATCATCTTATGCAGAGATAAGTCTCACAACTCAAACTCTGGGGATTATAGTGATCCCAACTCCATACCTCCTCCTGGGGCATAACGTCTAGGAATAGGCTTGTGAATCACCATTACCCTACTCGTTAAGGTCCGACGGCATACTGCCGAAGCACATGAGGCCAAGAAACAAAACAACAATCCTGCTAAAACTAAGAATATTAGGGAAATGAACAAGGGACGTATCCATGAGGTCAATGACACCAGGAGGTAAGGTCTAATCCTCCTCGGTAATCCTCCACATTAAGGCTAGCCAACTGTAGGACTTTATCCATGGCATGCCTAACTACATGCGTCCTATTTATGACAATAGTACAGCACTCTGAAGAATTGAGCACTGTACAGAGGCCACCCTGGGCTGCAAAGAGGTAGTCAAGGCCCATACGGTTATACCGAGAAACTACACTTAATTCATTAATTTGATCCTGCAATGCATTGACTACCACGTTCAGCTCATGAACTAAAACATGGAGTAGGGACTGAAGTCGCCGGGTAGCCATGCCTAGTTCAGTAATACCCGCTACCGGGCCCCCAATTGGAATCCAGGCCGTGGCAGAAAGGGCCACAAGTCTCTTTTTAGTCAGAGGATAAGTAGAATTGATGTACTGGAGGGCTAATTCAATCGCCTCATCCTCTGTGGCAACGGAGGAGGGTAAGGACAAGGCCTCTCGCTTAGAGCGGTGTGGGGATGGTGGCCTGAGAAGAGGAATAACTTTAGGAAAATAATTCAAGGTTACCAATACACAAAAATCATACGTGGGGGGAAGAATCATGTGGAGGACATTATCACAGAGCCAGTAATGACCAAGGAGAGGGTGAGGGAAGTTCCCAATAAATGTTGGCTCAGGCTGGACAAGGTACTTAGGATGCCCATAATGCGAGCCCCTATCCCAGGGGGAACGAAAACGATATGGAGACTTTGCACACCATAGGTGCCAATCCCCAATTGCGACAGGCTGCTCATTTGTTATAAACTCTTCATACCCCGGGGACTTATGAAAGTAGAAAATAAGCTGGGACACTATAGTCCTCTCAGTAATACGCTTAGGAGCCAGATAATCACCTGGGTCATAATCTGCAGGTATGGTAGTAGGGCACATAAAAGTACCTGGAGAGACTACCCACACAGATTCCCCCTTCTCTGGGAGAACATTGGTATAATTACAGGAAATGGGAAGAACAGTTGAGATGTTTCTTGTTAAACAAAACACTCCAGAAGCTGGATAGGGAGACGTAAAGACTGGCCGTAGAGAAGATTCAGAGGGGGAAGTAGCATTATAAAAGGACCACCAAGTATAATCCTGGCTCCAAGGGCCCGAACTCGAAAAGTAGGGAGGTATAAGAGCTGTAAGCGGCACAGGGACAGGAACAGCTGGGGCATCTGTGGTATAAGGAGAAAATCGGGAACACACAATACAAGGGGAAGTAATCTTTGCCTGGCTAATTAGTTCCTGGACAGAGTGTAGCCAAAGGTTGGAGCGAGTTAGGGTACTAGAAACAAGGAGGCAAAAAGTAGAAAACAACAAAAGCACCCAAACTACTAACATTTTCTTTCTTCCTAATCTAAAACAAATACAGCAAACTAATTAAGCAATAATATTCCAACAGTCTGTGCTAGTCACAGATTACTCTAATATAATGTTCTCAGTCTTTGAGTTCTTATACCAGTTGGGATAGAACCTCAACTGACAAGGATCGAGCTCTCAAATTCCAGGAAAGCCAGAATCAGGCAAGAAAGAGTCTCAGTATGAAGCCGAAGTCCAGCAGCTCCTGCGGTATGCAGTGGACCCTTCTTTTCAGCTAGTAGATTCTCTGGTTCGGGTCAAGCGCAGCTTCAATGGCTCCGCTGGGTCACTTTCTGCTCTCCACTGTTTAGGCTCAGTCTGGTCAGCAGACTTAATTCGAGACCAATGGACCCATGGAGTTATCCCTGCGACCTTCACAGCTGTAGGGGTAGAAAGCAAAACAGTAAAAGGTCCTTTCCACCGGGGCCCCAAGGGCTGGAGCCTCCAGTCTTTCACCCAAACTCTATCCCCTGGCAGGAAGGAATGTACCTGAGCCTGGAAGGGGACAGGGTTTATTTCTCTCACATAAGACTGAAGCTCAGAAATTATCCGGCCCAAGAGGGCTACCTGCTCCTGCACCTGGGCAGACCCTAAAGTCCCTATGTCTCCCTTAATTCCCTGCAAAATGGCTGGGGGCTTCCCATACACAATTTCAAAGGGAGAGAGGGCCGTTCCTTTAGTTGGGGTGCATCGGAGGCGGAAGAGGGCTAGTGGCAGTGCCTGTGGCCATTTCAGTTGGGTTTCCTGACAAATCTTTGCTAGGCTATTTTTCAAGGTTCTGTTTGCCCACTCAACCTGCCCTGAACTCTGGGGACGGTAAGCACAATGCAATTTCCAGGTAATGCGCAATGCGCGGGACAGGGCCTGAAGTGTGGCTTCAACAAAGGCGGGACCATTATCTGAACCTATGGCAAGGGGCAGTCCATACCTGGGGATGACATCCCTAAGGAGGGCTCGAGCTACTTCTGTGGCTTTATCAGTGACTGTAGGGTATGCTTCTACCCACCCAGAAAAAGTACAGACCATGACCAAGAGGTATCGGAGCCTACCGCTCCTGGGCATTTCTGTGAAGTCTATGACTAGGGACTCAAAGGGTGTTAGTCCTCTAGACTGAACTCCTGGTGGAATACGGGGTCCCTGACGAGCATTATTCTGGGCACAGAGAGTACATCGGGCAGAGGCAGTGGCAACCAGACTATCCAATCCTTCCAGCACCACTACTTGACTGAGTAGGCGGGCTAGTGCTGTTTTCCCTAAGTGTGACAAGTCATGAGCTTGAAACACTACAGGCCAAGCTAGGTGGCGTGGCACCAGAACTCTGGTATCAGGGAGATGTAACCAGCCATCAGGTCTCCTTACTGCCCCTTCTTCTTGAGCCCATTTCTCTTCCGTTTAGGTGTACATAGGCGTCCATTCTTGCAGTCGAATCTGGAACAGGGGGGTCACAGTACCTGCTGGGGGTCCTCGAGCAGCTTCCTTGGCCACCGGATCAGCATGGCGGTTCCCTCGGGCCACTGGAGTATCTGTCCTTTGGTGTCCCCTGCAGTGAATGACAGCTACCTTCTTAGGGGCCCAAACAGCCTCTAGCAACTGAAGTATTTCAGGTCCATACTTAACAGGTTGGCCTGCGGCATTTATGAGTCCCTTTTCTTTATACAAAGCTCCATGAGCGTGTAGAGTTGTGAAGGCATACTTAGAATCAGTATAAATGTTGGTCACCAGTCCTGCCGCTAGCTCCAGAGCTCGTATGAGGGCCACAAGTTCTGCTTTCTGGGCTGAAGTTCCTTGGGGCAGGGCTCTTGCTTCTATCACCTTGTCCTCTGTCACCACAGCATAGCCTGCCAATCGCTTGGAGTTCTCCACGTAACTACTTCCATCTGTGAAATAAATTACATCTGGGTCCCTCCAAGGAACATCTTTAAGATCTGGTCGACTGGAGTACACTTCATCCATGGTTTGGATACAGTCATGATCCGGTGGTCCCTCAGATGCTGGCAAAAGAGTGGCGGGATTGAATGTAGCCACTGTTTCCAGGTGTATCCTTGGATTCTCACACAAGCTGGCTTGGTACTTAACCATGCGGCTATTTGTAAACCAGTGGTTGCCCTTGTACTCCATGAGGGTGAGAACTGCGTGGGGGACTTTGACAACCAGTTCTTGCCCCAAGGTCAACTTGTCAGCTTCCTGGACCAGTAAGGCTGTTGCTGCAATGGCCCTCAGGCAGGCTGGCCATCCTTTAGCCACTCCATCCAGCTGTTTAGACAGGTATACAACAGGCCTCTGCCAGGATCCCATCATCTGGGTCAGCACACCCAGAGCAACCCCCTGTCGCTCGTGGACATACAGTGAGAAAGGTTTCTCCACATCAGGAAGGCCTAACGCAGGGGCTTGGAGTAGGGCTTTCTTTATGGCGATGAAAGATTGTTGAGCAATAGGTCCCCATTCAAATGGTTCCTTTTCACCCCCCTTTGTGGCCTGGTAAAGGGGTTTCGCCATCAGTGCAAAATTTGGAATCCAAATTCTGCAGAATCCGGCTGCTCCCAGAAATTCCCTAACTTCCCTTCTGGACTTGGGTTGGGGAATTGCAGCAACCGCTTGCTTCCTACTGACATCCAGTCTCCGACTTCCCTGGGAAATGCAGAAGCCCAGATACTTCACTTCTGACTGACAGAGTTGGGCCTTCGAGCGTGAGACCTTATAGCCCGCATCCAAGAGTAACTCCAGCAATTCTCTGGTAGCCTCGAAACACTCTTCCTGGGTCACTGCTGCAATCAGGAGGTCATCTACATACTGGAGTAAAACTCGCCTGGAAGGCTCAGATTTAAAAGTCTTAAGGTCTTGTCCTAGGGCAGTCCCAAAAATGGTGGGGGAGTTCTTGAACCCCTGTGGCAGGCGGGTCCATGTATACTGAAGCTTCCGTCCTGTTACTGGGTTTTCCCATTGAAAGGCGAAAAGCAGTTGACTGGCGGGGGCCACCCGAATACAAAAGAAGGCATCTTTTAGGTCCAGTGTCGTGAAATGGGTAGCTCCAGAAGGTATCAATCCCAGCAGGACATATGGATTAGGCACTACAGGGTGTAATGAAATAGTGGATTTGTTGACCACTCGTAAGTCTTGGACTGGCCGGTAGTCCTCAGTCCCTGGCTTCTGGACTGGCAACAGTGGCGTATTCCATGGAGACTGGCAAGGTCGAATAATTCCATGGGATAACAGGCGATTCAGATGTGCTTGAATCCCTTCCAGAGCCTTTCGGGGAATTGGGTATTGACGAAGATGGATTGGCCGGGCACTCGGAAGTAAGTCTACATGAACAGGAGGAATATTTCGGGCCAACCCTGGGGGATTATCTTCTGCCCATACCCCATTGACCTGGAAGCTGTCAGCCAGGGATAGGTCAACTTGGCCATGCGACTGATGCAGCCGCCATTCTTCTTCAAGGGGGCAGCAGAAACTCAATATGCCCTTAGGGCTGGATGTCGGGGGCCGAAAGGAGACTGAAGTCTGGCCATCTGAGTCAAAGGAAATTTGGGCCCTAAGCTTGGACAGCAGGTCCCGGCCTAACAAAGGGATTGGACAGTCTGGCATATACAGGAATTCATGAGTGACTGTGTGTGAGCCTAATTGGCATCTACGGGTCGTCAGGAAGGGCCTCCGGTTCTGCACCCCCGTGGCTCCCACCACTCGGACAGTTTTTCCAGACACAGGCGCTAATCGCTCCGTCACAACAGAATGTTCAGCTCCTGTATCAATCATGAATGGAATTGAGCGGCTCCCTATGGTTAGCTTGACCATGGGTTCCTGGGAGCCCAGTTTGTAGGAACCCGGTCTGTCCTATTCATCCCATTCTGCCATCTCGGCTATCCCAATGATGTCAGATTCAGAAGGCTCATACCTTCCCTCTCGAACTCGGCCTCGGCTTCCTCGATCTCCTGGTCCCCTTCTCAGTCCCTGGCGCCTCTGGGGGCATTCATCTTTCCAGTGCCCTCTTTCCTTGCAGTAGGCGCACTGATCCCTCTCCAATCGTGGTCTGGGATTTTCCCCTCGTGGCCGGGATTGATTGAAGGAATCTCGAGGCCGGGCTGGCGGTCCGGGGTCCCACTTTGGCTTCCCATTGGCTAGAGGTCGACCTTGGTTAAGGGTGGAGTTAGTAATGGCTGCCGCCAAAAGGTCGGCCTTCTTCTGCATCTTCCGGTCAGCCTCTCGGCGCATCTCCTGATCCCTATTAACGAAAACCTTTGTTGCGATCTCAATTAGCTGGGTGGTATTCATCCCTGCGAATCCCTCCTGACGCTGCAGCTTCTTCCGGATATCTGGCATACTCTGGGCCACCAATGCACTATTCACCATTCTCTGGTTTTCTAGTGCCTCAGGGTCAAATGGGGTGTATGTTCTGTAGGCTTCAATTAGTCGCTCTAAAAAGGCCCCAGGGGATTCAGTTGCCCCTTGGAGAATTTCAGAGACCTTTGCCAGATTAATGGGCCTCTTTATGCCTTTCTTCATACCTTCCAGCAAGTCCCGGCAATAGCCAGACAACAGTTCATAGTGCTGCCCATTATTTGGATCCCAAGCTGGAGCTGCGCGAGGGAACCGAGTTCTAACCCATTCCTCTAGGTCCTGTGTCCCCTCAGGGGCACGCGCTCGCGTGATGGCCTCAGCATTTTGTAAAATCTTCCGCCTCTCCTCAGTTGTGAAGAGGGTCAGGAGAAGTTGTTGACAATCAGTCCAAGTTGGGTTATGGGTGGCCATAATACTAGCCACTAGGTCCACCACTGCCTGAGGCTTTTCAGTATAAGAGGGGTAATGCGTCTTCCAATTCAGGAGATCGGTGGTTGTGAAGGGTACATACTGGTAGGCCTGTATAACCTGACCCTGATTATTAGGATCCGGTCGAGTGGTGGTTACCTGGCGGAGTGGCAGAGCTCTCGAGGAGGTGGGAATGGAACCTGAGGTAGAGCTAGGAGCTACCCCCTTATCATGCTCAAAGGTGATTGCAACGGGTCTAACCCATTCAGGGGAGGCGTGTTGAACCCCTGAGGGATGGGGAGGGGTACTCATAGACTGAGAGGTGATCACAGGTGATTCAGTCCATTGAAAGGGATGCTGAGCCCCTGATGAGTGGGTAGGGGTAGAGGGAAAGACTGGGCTGTCGGAAGTTGAGGAGTCAGGGGGTGGAGCCCAAAGCGGGTCTTGGGAGGTTAACAGGGAAGAATGTGGCAGAGAAGGGTAGATGCTGGGTGAAAAGTCCAACCTAGGATGTGGCGGGGTTTGCACAGAAGGGGAGGAACTATCCGGGGAAGCCTGTGCTGGAGAGGCTTGGGCTGGACGCCGTGGATCTCTGGGGGTGGAACGGAACCCCAACAATGGGCCATAAGGTGGTGGCTCAAGATCTGAGGGGTCATCAGAGAGTATGGGTTTCTCGGACAGGGTAGGGGCGGAAGCCACCGATTGGGTGGTAGGTTTCCTGGGGCTCTTTCCCTCTTCCAGTTTAGATTTTCTAATAATCTTTCTTTGAACGCGGCCCAGCATGAACTTCACTGGGGATCCCATATAAGTTTTCAACCAAGAGGGAGGGTCAGTCACAAGGCTGTCCCAGGTATCTATATAGGGGAGTTGTTCAGAATATTCTGGTTCTCCTACAACTATGCTGTAGACCTTCCGGATTACGTCAATATCTAAGCTGCCACTAGGGGGCCACCCCACTCCCATAGATGGCCACTCAACTTCACACAAGGTTCTTAGAGTACTTAAGCTTAAAGTCTGTCCATAATCATTAACTAAAAATCCTTTCTTAAAATTCTTAAGCATACTATCTAGGGGAGTAGCAATTTGACTAGACGATGTCCCCCCCATAATGCTTACAGTTACAACACACAGAAAGGAAGGGAAATTTTTGGAAGTGTGGTAAGGGGTCCACACTCCCGAGACAAAAAGGTAAACAAACAACAATCGCTTCCTTCCGTCGCTGGCCAGTTGAACTCGCGTTAACTGGAACCGCAGCTATAAGAAGTCCACACTCATTTAACATTCATTCATCACACACATACTGTACAAAAAATCCCACCCAACAATTTCAGATTTCTCAGATACAGATAAGCTCTGGCGGTTTCCCTGCTAGTCCCCACTAGACTAGAAGGTACTAAGGCCTTCGCTGAGAGTTGATCAGACTCCCCTTCCCTCAACTTTTGAGGGGCTGGTTTACAGTTTCCTAGCTAGGATTACAATACAGAATACATACCCGGCCAATGTTCCTCAGTCAGTTGGGTGCCAGAAATTGATGCAGGGTTCGGGATCCCACTTCTGACACCAAGAATTGTTGCAGGAATTACCACTATTGTTAGCAGAATCTGTGGTACTTCAGGAGTCAAACACCACACACCAGAATGAGAGAGAAGTCTTCTTTATTTGCCAGCAAACAAAGTAGGACATCAGCACTAGGTCTCTTCTTCTCTTTCTCAGCTCTCTGGATCCTGTGTCTCCTGTCTGTCCTCTCTCGTCTCAGCTCCTTCTTCTAATGTAAGCTGCTTCTGCTCCCAGTTATATAGGGTCCTACACCTCTCTAGCCCCCCTTTCTCACCAGATGGTAAAGAATAGATTGATTACCCTGCCTTGAACTAATTATTACTTACACATTACTTAAAAATATCAGTTACATAGGTTTGAGATATTTCCTAAACTGACCTATGACCTGGGGCCTCTCACACTAGACAATGTGGCACCTGTCTCTTGCATTTTATTATTATTAAATTCCCAATCAACTTCATAACTTAAGTTCATTGAGGGGCTAAGTCTTACTTAATAGCACACATACATGATTTATTATTACTTTCAGAAAACCAGTCCTTCATTTAGCTATTCATCAAGGAGAAGACTTTTCCTGACCTCTTTCACCTAGCTTCCTACACAGAACTAGCTAGGACTGTGGATAATTCAAACCAGATGATGACCTCTTAAACTACAGACAAAGCTTCACTTGAAAAGTCAGTCAAAGATGTAACACTGAATTGAAAAGATATTCTACATAGAAATAGAACTTATTAATTACACAGAATAAAACAGTCTAAAATAAGCAGAAATCAGAATTCCTTATAAGACAAATCTAACTCATCTAGAATTATTTAAACCTACCCTATCTCCTTCTAGACAGCATTAGCCTAATCCTTTAAACTGCCTGCAATATGCCTTGCTTATAATGGTATCCAGATGTGGTAAATAATTACTTCTCTCTGACCTTTCTAACCTCTTAGTCTAGCAAAAGCTAGACTTCTTGAGCAAATTAAACCCAGATGGCATTCCTCCACTTTACAGGACTGAACCAAATTTAAACACCAAATTAACAAATATAATTTCTCTGCCCAGGCTGCCTCAAGTAAAGGATCCTGAGGGCCGCTATGTGTTAGTGAGCATGTGGCTTCAGGGCCTGGACTTATTAGTAGTGGCAGTGTATGGGCCCAACACCTATGACCAAAGATTTTATCAAGAATTAATTCAGCACTGTAACCAATAATCCAGCTTACAACGGCTGATAATGGGAAACTTGAACATGGTGGCAGACCCCCAAGTAAGATTGCTCAGAGCCGCGTAAAGCTCATGGGGTGGGGGGGGCCCAGAGCTAGAGCGCCCTCGTGTTTTATGATAGCAACAAATACAGTGGATGCCTGGCGCATCCTGCATTCTGGAGAAAAAGACTTCACCCATGTTTCGAGAGCCCATGGCACCCTTTCTCGAATTGATTACAGCGGAAATAGGGCCTGAAGAAGTATCAGACCATGCAATGGTATGGATAGACTTGGAGGCTGGACAGTTTTATCAGGAACAAGCAGGGTGGAGATTCCCAACCTACCTGGCGGCCGATGCAGATTTCAAAGCATATGTGAACAAAAATGGGAGGAATTTGCCAGTTATAATAAGCAACATGAACAAAATGCTGAGTTGTATTGGCCAACAGCAAAAGCAGTACTGAGGGGAGATATAATAGCATATGTTTGTGCGCGGAAAAGAAAGCTAGCAGCAGCTATAGTGAGGCTAGAAGCACGGGCAAGGAGAGCTAAACGCCAATACACCCAAACCCCAACTAAGTAACATAGGGAGAAGCTACAAGCTGCACAAGTGGCACTTAACTCCTTGCTGCAGGGAAGGGCACTTAAAGGGGCTCTATATTATAAGTACAGGCTGCAAAGATTTGGAAATAAAACAGGGACCCTGTTTGCCCGAGTGGTTAAAACATGGGGAGGGAATAGAGTGATATCAGCCATAAAGGACGAGAGAGGTCAAATACATACGAAAAGCGAAAAAATAGCAAAAATATTCCAAGAACATTTCAGCCAAATATACCAAAAGCATAAAGGAATAGATAAAAAATCCCTCATAAGATATTTAGAAGCCTCAAAGATACCAAAATTCTCTCCATCAGCACTACAGACTCTAAATGGGCCAATCACTGGCAAAGAGCTCCAAGCTACCATTAAATTCTTGCCTCTCCACTCTGCCCCGGGTCCAGATGGGTTTACGGGAGAGTTCTATAATATGATACCCCAGAAAGCATTACTAGCGCTGCATGCTTATCTTGAGGAAGCAGTGGACAAAGGTGGGTTTCCCCGACAAAATAACATGGCACTGATAACGCTGCTGCCCAAGCCAAGGAAAGAAGGGGATAAACCTGAAGAGTACCGGCCCATCTCGCTCTTGAATGTTGATATCAAAATACTAGCAAAAATACTGGCCACCAAGTTGGCCAAATATTTACCAGATATAATAGGGCCTGAGCTAGTGGGATTTGTGAAAGGCAGACATTCCTCCACTAATGTGCGCAAACTGCTGATGGCAATGAGCAACAGTCAAGTTAATCAAATACCAGCAATCCTCCTAAGTCTCGATGCCGAAAAGGCATTTGACAAAATAGGATGGGAATTCCTGTTTGGAGTGTTAGCATATACAGGGATGGATGGCTTGTATCTACAGGCCGTGCAAACGCTATACACTAAGCCTACTGCGTCTGTATTAATCAATGGAGTGCGAACGGACCCTATAGACATAGGGCGGGGTACTCGTCAAGGATGCCCCCTGTCACCCCTATTGTTTTTGTTGTCTATTGAGCCTCTGCTTCGCACTCTAAAGAAAGATGAGCAGATAAAGGGCCTGGAGGTGGGCGGAGAGGTAGTGCAGACTCTGGCATTTGCAGATGATTTGTTGGTGGTGATGAGAGACCCCCAGAATTCGTTGAAGCAGCTCTGGGCACGGATAGAACAATACAGTGCTCTTTCGGGGTTCAAAATAAATGCACACAAATCACATTGGCTCACCATCTCTCCGGGGGTGGGAGACACAGGGCTAGAGGAGTTGGGAGTGAAGGAATCTGAAGATGCGATCAAGTACTTAGGAGTCCAAATCCCCCAGAACCTAGCTCAAGTGTGTGCCCAAAATGTGAACAGGCTACTGGAGGATATGGCGGACAAATTGAAGTTGTGGCAACCTCTACCGCTCTCTTTGCTTGGCAGAATAGCATTATACAACATGATGATCGTGCCTAGATGGCTGTATGTGTTTCAAACACTCCCACTCTACCTTCCAAGGAAAGTGGAACGGCAAATAAATAAACTATTGGAGAAATTTCTTTGGAAAGGAAAGAAAGCGAAAATTGCCATGCGGATACTGCAGATCCCAAGAGAATACGGGGGCCTGGGCCCACTGAGCTTGCGATATTTAACGGTAGCCTGTGGAATCAGACACTTAAATGACTGGTTTAGAAAGACAAGTGAATATTCAGCTACCCAGATGGAACTAAGCCTGTTTGGCTCGGAGAACTATACAGGATTTCTGCATGGTAGCAAGCACCCCCCCCCCCCCCCCCCAGAAGTCAAACATTTTGCCTACGATGATAGCAGTGTGGAAATGGATCTGTCACATGCATGGTTTCTTGCCGAACGCTACCCCCTATTTGTCAATCTGTGGTAACCCAGGTTTTCAACCTGGGAGAAGCTATGCAGTATTCAACAAATGGAAGGAAAAGGGGATAGAATACCTGCATCATGTGCTCACAGATGAAGGACATATCAGAATGTTCTCAGAATTGAGAGCCCAGTTCAAAATAAGTTCAGCAAACTATTTCCATTACTATCAGCTAAAACACTATGTATCCAGTTTGCCTTGGACAGACCTCACCGAGGACGTGAGGGAGGAACTGGTATCTGCCATATCGCTGGGGGCGTAATTGAAAGTACCAATGGCCTACCACCACCGCCACATCTGAGATACAATGCCAGAACCAGACTATGCGGGCTATGCGGCAAATTGGAGCCAAGATCTGGGAAGCCAGATAACAAAGACTATGTTCAAGGACCATGAGCGGACACTCTGGCAGACTACAAAACTGACAGAGCACTGGGAATTACAATATAAATTCGCATTAAGGATTTACATGGCACCTAGAAGAGCGTTCCATATGGGAGCATCACCAGATGCGTGTGGGAAGTGCCATCAAGAAGGGGCCACGTTGGCTCATATGTTTTGGACCTGCCCAAGAGTAGCCTGGTTTTGGAGAAGCATACTAAGGCAAGTAACAGAGCTCTGGTCTCGAAGATGGAACTATGATCTACAGCTGCTTTTTGGACATCCAAGGCTAAGCAAGCCCACGCTGAAAGGACTTACAAACTTTGTAAAAAAGAGCTACAGTGGTAGGAAAAAAAAAGCAATTTTACAGGAATGGCTGGGGAATAAACCACCATCACTGCAATAATGGCAAACTCAAATGCTCATGCTTTTACGTACAGAACATTTGGAAGTGCGGAACCAGCCTCAGCTAAGGAAACAATCTGAATGCAGATGGGCACTCTTTTGGGACATTTTGACCCCAACAGCCTGGAGCCAGACACTGAACCTATAATCCTAGATGCTACTGCTCACGCTGCCTCTGCTTGTTATTGGACATAGAAGGGGAGGGAGTGGAGGGTTTGGGGGAGGAAGGGGGATAAGGAATGGGGAGGGGTAGGGGAGTAGTCTAGGGGGGGAATAAAAAGATAAAATACAAATATGATGGTATGTCAACAGTAATTGTGGAAACAATTATGCAATGTGAAATGTAACAGCTGATTTTGTGAACTTTAATAAAAATGATTGAAACATAAAATATTATAGAAATTTTTTTTACAGGAATTAGAGAGAATTAAAAGTATTTTTAATTACTTACCCACCAGCACAGCATCAGACATCAGTTTCAAGTTATAACAAACTTACAACAATCTAACATCAGTACCTCTGGTAATTATAAGTAATTATACTAATTATATAAAGAAGAGAGAAAGAAGGAAGAGGAGTTTGTTCCTCATACAAAGGTCACAGAACAGAGAGAAAGGAGAGAGAAAGCAAGAATGAATGAAAGATTCATAGCTATAGAGAATTAGTTTCTACCAAAGGGGCACAAGTTATGCATTATGGATTGGGTTAAAAGGCCAGAGATTGATAAATCTGTATGACTCTAGAATCTATCAGAGATTGACGAGCCTGCATGACTCTAGGATTTATGATCTCTGGAATTTATGATACCCCTACAAGCGGGCCTGGGAAGCAGACTAGTGTAAACAGCAGAAGAATGTTAACAGCTTAAGAGAACCAGGTGCTGGAAATCAGATAATGATCTGTGAGAAGGACAGTTTGCAGAGAAAGAGTCATGTAAATATCATTGTTTGAAAAAAATGCCATCTCAGAAGAATATTTCATACTCCAAGTAACAGTCTTCTTTTTCAAATATAAGTATACACTATACTTATATGCAGACAGAAAAACATCTTGTTAAGTTACTGTATTAATCTCTCATGAGAAACTATTGTATTTGTAATTGATAAGCAAATAAAAAAATATATACTTTCTCATATGTAGCTTTGGTTTCTTTTACCCCTCCCAGCTGAGAATGGCTGGTTCATGCTAATTGGGAAGGGATACAAGTAGCTTAAAAACATTGGTGCCCTCCGACTGCGAAGAGGGGAGTCAAGTTGCCCGGGATGCCAGACAACAGGACTCCACAAGCACGAGATTGTGTCTAGGTTCAGGCTGCACGATTCCCTGACACACGTTTAGTTTAAAAAAAAGTTCACCTAATTCAGCTGTGGGATTTCTGGATAAAGTAAATCTTCCATTCGATGACCGTTGCCAGATTCAGTCACAGGATCTCTGGGACATCGCCAGTGCAGGTTTGCATGCACATTGGTAAGTTAAACTTTCTTTTAATAATATATAGAAAATTGTATATATAAGAATGGTTATACCTCTTGAGCTATTTGTTAAGTATTTTCCCTTGGAAAAAAAGGACCTTACTAAACTTTGTAATAAATGGTATAAGTGGAATAATAAACAGACTGATCTTTGTTGGCCCCCACAAGGATCTTTTGACCCAAATATTTTGCGCACACTAATTAAATATAATGAGACTTACAAAAAGGGTAAATCTCATACTAAACATTACAAGCTATAAATAAATGGATTTTAGTTGGGGATACACAGTTAGAGTCTAAATCCCTACCTGACTCTACCAAATTTCCTCCCCCTTCTCCTCAACCCACAGCCCCTGTGGAACCCCCACCTTAAGGTGCACCCACAGGTTTAGAAACCACAGGAGCTGCTAAATTATTTCCTTGTGGTACGACTATCGGTTATAAAAAATTATATCCCGATTTGCCACAGGAATTGAAAAACTCTGATTTAAATCAAGATTTACCACCTTCCGCAGATTTTTTTAACCTGTCCCACTACTGTCCAAATTAAAGGCATGGTCGACATTACGCCACTCTCAGCTAATGCTGCAGAGCCAGAGGTTCCCCAAATTCATGATTCTCAATGCTTAACCCCTAAGAATATTCTCACCAGAAACCTCGAGTATATGTCTAATACATTAGCTGAACTAAAAACAGACCTTAAAATGCCTGCTACTGATATTTTAAATGTTCCCCAGGATCAAAGTCCACTGCACTAACCACTAGGCCACTCCTCCACTCAAGGATTCCATCTCATCTCATACTATATTTTGTGACTCTACACCTGCCACAGTCCAAATTAAAGGAATCGTCGATCGCACTCCAGTACCAGACGATTCTGCTACTAAAGCCAGTCTTAAAGTGGCAGGTCCAGTAGCGGATTCATTAAAACATTCCTCATTACATGGCCCTACTGATATTTTTATGGACGGTCTTGAATGTATGGAGAGAATACTAGCTAATTTAGAGCACAATCTTAAAATGTCTCGAAATCCAAATAATGCCTGTCCCCCATCCAGGGAGGCAGATGAGAGTCCCATAGCCAAGAGTACTAGGTCATGTTTTAAACATGATACTATCACGGATAATCAGACTGTGAAAGGTGAAACCCCACGCCTCTGTAATCCGCTTAAAAAGAAAGATATCATAAGAGGTATTTCTGTCTCTTAAGATACTGGACTACCCGGCTTCCTCTGCCATGTTTTGCACTTCTGCCCCTACCACACCAAATGAATATGTAGCCCAACAAGAAAATTCTTGGTATTTTGTTCAGCCGTGGGCTGACAACCTTGCAGTTTGGTCTGAGTCCCTTTGGCCACAATCAGATAGATATCCTCGTGAGGGTTCAGTACAAACTGACAAACTTAAGGTTGCTCAAGACCTAATTCGTTCTCACCCAGATCCTGGCTAGGGTCCGAGGGTTAAAATTTATATGGCTGAGAGTCTTACTATTTGGGAAAAATATGAGAACAAATTTCCTTGTATAAAACCCTCTGCATCACCAACTAAAGTTTTACCTCTGTTTAATAAATCTTCTGGAGGTGTCTCACATACAGAGTACATTCCATACTCTGATGTTGAACTCAATAGTTTAACTCAGCAATTACTTGATTTGTTTGATGGGGGAAATAAATGGATACGCAGATTTGAAGAGCTAACTATGGGAAAAACACTCGCAGTAGGCGATATTAAGGCGTTGTTAGCACGCACACCTCAAGCTAACGTTTTTGATCTTTTTACAGCCGCCGGTTATGGTAATGCGGCTACTGAAGATACTTACGATGGCTCTGAATTTTCTCTTATTAAGAGATCCCTGTTTAATGCCATATGTACTAGCTTTCCCACTCGTAAGGACTTCTCTGTACTTACTTCCCAACGCTGGGAACCCACTGAACCAATTGAAAAATACATGCTTAAATTACAACAGCTATACAGAGAAGAGACAGAAGAGCGTTTCGATGCTCCAAATAGTCTCCCAATATTTTACCATTTGTTTAAGGAAACTTTACCATCTAAGACCAAGGAGGGACTTGACAATACTGTAGGAATTCCCCAGAAGCTATGGCAAAGAAATGAGAACACATTTTACACCATTGTAGAACCTTTTTGAAAAACACCCAAAAACAAAATAAGGAAATACAGAAGTTGCAGACTCACTTAATGTCCCTGCAAATAAAGCAAATTGAAGATCAAAAATCTAAACCCTATTCACCTTCACATACCGATCCCCATGATGATTCCGATTGCTGGAATTATCCATTTTGTTCTGAATTTGATAATGGCCCACACTATTGGGGCCTTTGCATTCTGTCGGGTTCTCAAGGCAGAACCGGAATACGTGAGCCCTTGGGCTACTGCCGAGGAGCGGCAGCGGCAGGCAAGACCACCCTGGAACTGGATACACAGAAGAGCAGGACTGGAACTCTGGACTGGAGTAGTACTGAGGCAGGCAACTAGAACAGGAACAACTTCAACTGCGCTTGAGCACCGTTCCTCTGGAGTTGAGCTCCGGAGTGCGGGTGGCTGGCAGGACTTGTAGGTAAGGCAGGAACTGAAGATCCAGAGGACCCACCCTGGGTCCGGGATACACGAGGGAGACTAGGCTAAATACTAGACTTGGACTAAAAGCTGCATGTAACCACTAAGCCAGAAACACAAGGCAGACCAAGGGGACAAGACGTACACAAAGGCTAGGCAGAGACAGGATTCAGGATATACACTCAGGATATACACACTAGCTAGGCAGAAGCAGGACTCAGGAAATACCAGCAAGCTAGACAGAAACAGGACTCGGGATATACAAGCAAGCTTGGCAGAAAGAGGACTTGGGATATACAAGCAAGCTAGGCAGAGCAGACAGAAGAAGTAACCAAGAACTAGCAGAGTCTTTGGGCAGGCAGCGGACAATAGAATAAACCAGGAGCAAACAGAGTCTTTGGGCAGGCAGCCGGCAGAGGGTAAACCAGGAGCTAACAGAGTCTTAGGGCAGGCAGTGGATAATAGAATAAACCAGGAGTCTTTGGGCAGGCTGCAGATAATAGAATAAACCAGGAGCAAACAGAGTCTTTGGGCAGGCAGCAGGCAGAGGAATAAACCAGGGATAACAGAGTCAAGGCTGAAGCTTCAGCAGCTCCAAACACAGACAGAGAGAAAATGGCTGAAGCTTCAGACTCCAAACGCAGAGCAAGGCAAAGGAAGGACTAGCAGTCCACAGACACAAAACAGAAGGGCAAAAGCCCACACGGAAGGACTAGCAGTCCACAGACACAAAGTAGAAGGGCAGCGCCCACACAGAAGGACTAGCAGTCCACAGACACAAATAGCAGATGGACAAGAGCCCCAGAGAAAGGCTAAATAGCAGCGCAACAGTGCTCTCACTAACCTCACGGCCTACTGGCATAACACTCTTACTTACTATGCAAAGGCCCTAAATGCAAGCACAGCACTTCCTTATGAAGGCTCTCCCTGATGATGTTACCTACTGCAGGACAGGAGCAGGGAACACACTCACACCAAGGAAAGGCTTGGAACACATAGGAAGAACAGGCAGGAGCCATCTTGGAAGCTGGCACAAAACAAGCGGGAGCCATCTTAGATGCTGGCTCCTCAGAGAGGCATAGCCCACACAGGTGAAGTCTAGTGAAGCAATCAGCACACAGAGACAGAAACAAAACTAACAGAGAAACAGACAGAAGCCAGCACAGATACTGACCCCCAGAAATAAGGTAAGTCTGAGGGTGGTCACGACCACAGACGTGACACACACCATGTCCCCCACATGCTGTACATTAATAGTAGGGGACAAGGAAATAATAGAGGGAATTTCCATGGTAATTTTTGAGGGCAACAGTGACAGCAAGGCTTTCTAGGGTGTGTCACCGATAGACAACCTAGTCCATCTCGCCGGCATAATATTCGGTTCTGGCAATGTAATAATATGGGTCATTTTGCCTCAGAATGCCAGCGTGGTTCTGAACCAAGAGGGGGTTTTCAAAATAATAATTTTCAGTCACCCCAGCGTCAGTCTTTTCCGTTATGGAATCCCGAGGAACAGGAACAGCCACAGTGACTAGGAGTAGTGCATACATATGTGAGATCTAGTGATCCCATGGTAGCCATACAAATTCAGGGGGTTCCCGTATCTTTTTTGGTAGACAACAGAGCATCATGCTCCGTGTTAGCTAACGCCCCTGCGCAATTAATAAAACAACTGAAATTGTTCACTGAGAATATTACCACCTTAGGCTTTAATTTATTTTTTATTTTAGTTACATTT
Organism: Microcaecilia unicolor; assembly: GCF_901765095.1. NCBI lineage: Eukaryota > Metazoa > Chordata > Amphibia > Gymnophiona > Siphonopidae > Microcaecilia > Microcaecilia unicolor. Next base: position 133,180,952 of record NC_044037.1, read on the forward strand.
GTACCCCGCGCTTTCCCACTCATGGCAGGCTCAATGCGGCTTACATATTATATACAGGTACTTATTTGTATCTGGGGCAATGGAGGGTTAAGTGACTTGCCCAGAGTCACAAGGAGCTGCCTGTGCCTGAAGTGGGAATCGAACTCAGTTCCCAAGTTCCAGAGTCCACCACCCTAACCACTAGGCCACTCCTCCAACTTCTATGTTAGAAGCAATGCAAATTCAGTTTGCAGGTCAAGAAATAATAGCTCCCTTGCTGTATGCTCCTTTGTGTCCCATAAATCTGTTAGGGAGAGATCTATTAACACAATTTAAATTTCAAATTCATTTTGATATCCTGGAGCCAACTCAGAATAGCTCTTTGATATTTGCTGTTACAACCCTTGCTGAACAACAGATATCAAGGGCGTTACAAAAGCTATCGAATTACTTATGGGCTTCCCCAGACTCACCATACGGGGAGGTTAAACAAAAGCTCACCGTATATATGTACAGGACCTGAAATAGGGCAGTATCCCTTAAGCCAGATGTAATCCAAGAAGCAAAAGAGCAGATTCAGCAACTGCTGACTCAGGGCATAATAGAAGTATGTTATTCACCATACAGCACACCTTTATTTCCTGTACAGAAAAAAGAACCAGGACAGTGGAGAATTGTGCAGGATTTACATGAACTAAATGCTGTTGTGAAACACATTTTTCCCAATGTTGAAAACCCTACTACACTGTTGCAGAGTGTCACATTACAAGCTTATTCTTCTACTATTGATTTGTCTAATGCTTTTGTCAGTATTCCACTTCACCCAGACAGCAGACCTTTGACAGCTTTCCAGTTTGACAATGTAACTTATCAATGGACACGGTTACCACAAGGTTTTACCGATAGTCCTACTATTTTTTCTCAAACTCTAGCACAACATATTCGTGAATTTAAGTCATGATATGCTTGGCCAAGTCATACTCATTTATTACAATATGTAGATGATATGCTAATAACTTCTCATGATTTTGATACCTGTATACAAGTGATCTGTGATTTCTTAGGCTTTTTAGCTGAAAAAGGGTATAAGGTAAATAAGAAAAAATTAAAGGTTGCACAGACCCAGGTTACGTTTCTGGGCCACAAACTTGGTGCCCAGAGACAGAGTCTTGGACCTGATACATTGAAGCATGTTTCCAAATTACATATGCCTTCTAATGTTATGGAACTAAGAGCTGTGCTAGGTATGTTAAATTTTTTTCGTCTGTGGATCCCTCACTTCAGTAGAATTACAACGCTTAGCTTCATTGATTACTGTTACTGAAAAGTGTGATTTATTCCCTCATCAGTGCACTGCTCATACCTGCACTGCCTGCTTCTTTAAGCATTCATTTTGAAATTTTGCAGAAGGGACCAATATGGTTTACAGACGGCTCCTCTCAAAGTGGCAACATAGGTTTTGCAGCTGTGAATGACACTCCTGATGAGATACCCACTGACATTGTACAGTACAGACTTCCCGATACTTACATAGCCCAAACCGCAGAATTGGCTGCTGTATTATATGTTTTGCAGTTTAAAGCACTGGAAGAGGATGTATCAATTGTCACAGACTCAGAGTATGTGTTTTCCTCATTACATTCACATGTTCAAAAATGGAATCAAAGGGGTATGATTTCCTCTACTGGTCACCCTTTGAGCCACATTACTTTGTGGAATAAAGTGTTTGAGGCGTTACAAGAGCGCCATAAGAAAAAGTTACGTACAGCCATCAAATGGATTAAAACACATCAGGAAACTGTGTTCTCTTTTGAAATTAATGATAATCATATGGCAGATGATTTAGCTAAATAAGTTACAGAAACTGTAACCAGTCACGTTGTTTTTTTTTTTTTTTTTACTTTATTTATTTATTAATCTTTAACAATTTCACAAGTACAACACTTGTTCTATGCAATACAGCCAGGAAATTCTCAACAATAAATAAAGTTACTATCACATACTCATATAATTTGAATTGGCTTCCTTAGACCACTAATTGTGGGGGGCGCATTAACATCAAAGAAAAATATAGGAGTACTTAGAAGAACATATTACAATTACAAGGCCACATAATGTTCCTCTATTTCTTTTACATCTAACATTGTTTAAGCCGTTTCAAATTTATAAAAGCTTTTAGTATATATATTTAGTTCCTCCAAATCGGATCAAACATACATGGGTATGCTAAGAAGAATATACCACCAAGTTCCATAACTTCTTTCCTCAAATTCAAAAAACCTTTTCTCCTTTCTTGTGTTGCTTTTGTAACATCTGGATAAATCCAGACCTTTTCAGAACCGGCAAATTCTTTAGAATGTTTAAAATAAATTCTCAAGATGGCATTCAGGTCTTGTTCAAAAATGAAAGAAACCAACAACATGGCTCTCTCGGGTGCATTTTCTATTGATTGTTCTAGAATAGCCGATATATTGTCCAAATCAATGTAATTTTTTTCCTCTCTTTCCCCAGCTTGTTTTCCAGTTCTTTTAGGTAAATAATATATTTTATTTATAGGAGGAATTGCATCATGAGGAATTTTTAAAATTTCTTGTAAATATCTTTTTTTTTATTTAATTATTTAACTTTTCTAATATATCACCACTTAAAGTGAATATGCAATCGGCATTATTTAACATTAGGAAACAAAAATAATAAGTATATATCTTTACAACCCATTTGTCCACAAGTTGAAGAAATTTGATTCCAAGATTAAGGAAATTAAAAAAAGAAAAAGAAATACAAAAATTAATAATCAATAGATGCTTCCTCTGGGTCAGACACCAGCCTGCTAAATTAGGGAGGGTTTACTATATTCACATCAACTCTTGCATCAATAAACTCTTTCAACTGTTTTGGATCTACAAACTGAAAATGTTTACCCTCAAGCATCACATTACAAAAACAAGGAAATTGCAAAACAAAATTTGCTCCCAATGCCACCACCCTGGGACGAAGTTCCAAAAAGGCCCTTCATCTCATCTGTGTAGGCCGTGAGAGATCTGGAAAGATACGGACCTTTAAGCCCAAAAACAGATTATCTAAGTGTCTCAAAGAAAGCCGTAGTACGGCATTCCTATCAGGCTCTAACGCAAAAGAGGCAAGCAGAGTTAACCTCTGAGTAACTATTTCTAATGAGCTTTCTAGGAATGAGGTAAGATTCATTCCCTCCCCTATTACGGGGGGGTTCCCCACCACCACTCCAGTACTCCCGATGTAATAAGCCCGTGTAATGGGAGGGAGTGAGTCCTTGTCCATTCCCAGGATGTCCACCAAATATTTTTTAACCATCTCCAAAGGAGAAATTAACGGCAATTTGGGAAAATTAAGAAACCTAAGGTTAAGCCTTTTAGTCTGATTTTCAAGGTATTCAAGTCATTTATGTAGGAAATTATTGTCTTTAACCAAAGCTGTTTCTATAGATCCCATTTCTTGAATTTTGATATCCACACGTTCCAATTTCTGGGTTTGCTGTGCAGTCTCTTGTGCTTGAAGCAGGGCAGCCTCAGAAAGAACTTCAATATCAGAAGAATTCTGCTTTAAAGTAGTTTGCATAGAGGTTTGGATATTGTAAACCATGTCCCATAGTGACTCCAGCGTCACAATTGCTGGTCTAATCACTCCACTAGCCACAGGAGGAGATTGAGATAGACTATCAGCCCGAGCTAACTTGGAAACAATAGCTTGAGGCAATACCTTTGAAGCCTGTTGTAGTAATGTTTCCCGAAGTTGAGAATCTAACTCCGTTGCTGCAGTCACACCCTCAAACAGGACCAGCTGAGCCACTTCGGCGTCTGTCTCTGTTTGAACAGCCAGCAACTCTCTTCCAGGCTGGGGAGGTGCAATTCGCTCCACAGGGTTCAAAGAAGCCCCGTTTCCACTCTCAATCGACTCCGAAGGGCCGAGAGCTACAGTGGGGGTCGAAGTTCCCTGAGGACCCGGTTGCTGCCTGGGAAATTGCAGGGTTGTTTGTTTCAACGTCGAGGAGGTCACAGGAACCAAGGGAAATTCCTTTACCTTCCCCCTCCACTCCCCATGGTTAACGAGGCTACAGAGGCACCAAGAGAAACTCACAAACACAGCAGCCTCCAGGAGCAAACACAGGTGCGTCTATTCACAGCGCCATCTTGGAATTACTCCCCGTAAATATCTTTTAAATAAATCCAGAGGTCGGTATTTTGGGGAAATTCAGAAGACCGAGATTCAATCTTCTATTATAATTTTCAATCTGTTCTATTCTTGTATGCAAAAATGTTTTATCTTTGGTCATTGCTGAATTGAGTTCTTGCAAATGTTTAATACCAGTTTGAATTGAATTAAACTTAGTAGAGAAATCTTCTTTCACCAACATTTTTGACCAATTCCTCAAATTTAATAAATCTGCAGCGGGAACCGTGACCCTCATTTTACTCGAGGAACTCCAGGTGAGAAAGCGGTCCAAACTTTGCTGGTTTAACAAAGGGGTCGAGGTAGGCGGGGGAACAGACCTCACCAAACCTTTTCTTTTTGAATAAGGCATAGTGTTTTCGAAAATACAAGAATCCTCCAGCTAAGCAGAGACACAGCGTTTCAGCTCACCAGGTCAGCGCCATCTTGACACGCCCCCACCAGTCACATTGTTGATAGTGCTGCAGAAGTGATTATGTTTGTTGACACTCCCAAATCCCACATTTTGGACGGGTCTGATCTCTATGAAGCTCTACAGGCTTCCGCAACTCAGGCTAAATTGAGAACCTGGAAGCAAGCTGGGTGTACACTGAATTCCCAAAGCTTGTGGATGCACTCTGCTGGCCAAATCTGTGTAGCACATCACAACTTATCTTTATTATTGCATTCATTGCACTATAATTTATATTTGAGTGCTGCCACTATGTATGATAACCTTTCTTCCAAAGTTTGGGCCCCACAAATGCTGTCAATTTGTCATACGGTTGTTCGCTTTTTGAATACCCCCAAGCGTGGAAACGTGATTCCACCAGGTAAGTTACCCACTGTACTATGTCCAGGTTTGCACTAGTATTGTGATTTTACAGATATGATAATCCCAGTGAAAGGTAAAAGATTTTTATTGGTTTGTGTTGATGCTTTTTCTAAATGGGTTAGGGCAATTCCCTGTACCTGACAAACTGGCCAGGTGATGGCACAGCTGTTGTTCAATGATATCATTCCCAGATTTGGCATACCTTGCAAAATTACAACTGATAATGGCTCACATTTTGTTAATGATTTGATTCATACATTAACAGCTAAATTACAAATTACTCACCGGACAGTGAGCATTTACAAGCCTACCAGCAATGGCCTGGTTAAACGATACAATGGTTTGTTAAAAACAAAATTATGGCAGTTTACGGCATCTTATGGCAAATGGCATTAAAAGTTGGCTAGATGCCTTGCCCCTAGCACTGCTTACTTTGCGTGCTACTCCTTCTCAGGCATTAAAATTGTCACCTTTTCAACTGTGTACTGGATGCAGAATCCGTCTTGTTGCTGTTGTGCATTTTAAAACTGCTCCAGGGTTCCAGTAAACCTATTGAACCACACTGCCTTTCTCTCAGCCTATTGTTCCCCGACTTACCTAAGAGAGCAAAAACACCCCTGGTATTCAGACCACCAGTCCCTAGGACAACTTTTGAGACCTGTTTAACCTGAGAAAAAGTCTTGAATCCTTACTTAGTTGGTAACCTTTCACTATGTAACTCTACCTTAACCTCTACCAATGACATTGACTTTCCCCATCCTCGGGCAGACATATGGTGGTATTGTGGAACCAAAACTTTATATTCAACACTGCCCACCAATTGGCAGGGCAAATGTGGTCTAGTCCAATTAGTGATTCCACTCACCATAGCAACCCAATCAGTTGATAATCCAGTTCTTTCTAGAAAGAAGTGAGAAATCCCTGGTTCCTTTGATGATAGAATTTATATTGACTCTAAAGATGTACCAAGGGAGGTACCGGATGAATTCAAGGCCCGCAACCAAATTGCTGCAGGTTTTGAATCCTCTTTGTTTTGGTGGTCCACTATTAACAAAAATGTTGATTGGATTAACTATATTTATTATAACCAACAGTGTTTCATTAATTACACTCGAGATGCAGTTAAAGGCATTGCTGCCTAACTGGAAACCACAAGCTGGATGGCTTGGGAGAACCGCATGGTCCTTGATATGATTTTTGCAAAAGACGGCAGAGTTTGTATTATATTATAAGGACAAGGTTGTACATTTATAACTAAATACACTGCACCTGATGGGACTATAACTAAGGCCTTGCAAGGACTTACTACTTTAGCTGATGAGCTTGCTGAGAATTCTGGTATAGACACCACCTGGACTAGGTGGCTGGACAATATTTTTGGGAAATGGAAAACTTTTATAGTATCTAGTTTAACCACAATAATAAATGCTATTGATGTATTTGTACTTCTTGGTTGTTGTATAATACCTTGCATTAGGAGTTTAGTGCAACAATTGAAACTGCTTTAAGTAATAAAGAACCTATAGGAGATGAATATGTTCTACATGAAAGACTATATATTAACGCAGAGGTTTAAAATGTTGAAGATAATGTTTAAATTTCTTGTAATTTCTTTTATTTTGCATCATTGTCCTCCTCTAGGATTATTCAGATGGGAAGGCATTGTAAGTAACATAAGGCCCGGTGAAGGTTAAAGAAGGGCAATAAATATCTCATTATAACCACCTTGTCTTGTTATATATAACCCAATACTATACAGTTGGCATGAATTGTGACTCACACCTACTCCCTAACCTTAATGATGTGACTAAGATTTAGACACTTATGCAGGAAACTGAAATCGCCCTTTAGTACTTATGAGGTCGTATGCCATGACGGGTAAAGACAGGAACCGGATTCTCATCCTGCTAAGGGAATCTGAGTGGCCTGCAAACTAAGCCAGTCTGTGGCCAGAGCACTAACACAGAATATGTAGAACAAGTTAACAAAATAAAGGCGAGACACAGATTCTAGGTGCAGGACTAGACTGTGATTTATGTTCTCAGTAACACCAAGGTCACCAAGGCCTTCAAGAGGGGAGATGAAGAATTATGAGCACAAGTTATACATTATGGAATAAGTTAAAAGGCCAGAGATTGATAAATCTGTATGACTCTGGAATCTATCAGAGATTGATGAGCCTGCCGTAGTGATACGAGGAAAAGGGATAGTTTTTTCAGTGGGCTAGACATTCCTGCTCTGACCCTGGCCCAGCTGAAGACCCTCAATGGCCTGATATCAGGTACAGAAATGCAACACGCATTGAAATGCTTTAAATTAGCAAAAGCACCGGGACCAGATGGGCTGGGCCCTGAATTTTATAAAATATTGGGTCATCATATTCTGGGCCCTTTCCAGGCACTGTGTCATGCTTTATTTAAGCTGGGTCAGGAGGTAGGGAGGTTGGCACCCAAACCGGGTAGAGATAAAGAGATACTGGGATCGTATCGACCTATCTCCCTTTTAAATCAAGACCTCAAGCTTTTTGCAAGTATACTGGCTGACAGGTTGGGGAAGGTCTTGCCTACACTGGTGCATACAGAATTATAAGCACAAGTTATACATTATGGAATAGGTTAAGGGGCCAGAGATTGATAACTCTGTATGACTCTGGAATCTATCAGAGATTGATGAGCCTGCATGACTCTGGGATTTATGATCTCTGGAATTTATGATACCCCTACAAGCGGGCCTGGGAAGGAGACTAGTGTAAACAGCAGAAGAATGTTGTTTTAACAGCTTAAGAGAACCAGGCGCTGGAAATCAGATAATGATCTGTGAGAAGGACAGTTTGCAAAGAAAGAGTCATGTAAATCATTGTTTGAAACAAACGATATAAGCTGCCATCTCAAAAGAATATGTCGGAGATGCAGACAGAAAAACATCTTGTTATGTTACTGTATTAATCTCTCATGAGGGAAACAAACCAGCAGATCAGTATAATATCCAAAAAGACTTTATTGAGGATACCGTGTATGAAACAAATGCCCGACACAGGCCGTGTTTCGCCCAACAATAGGGCTGCGTCAGGGGCTATATAAATAACACATATAAAATTAGAAATATGTGAAATTATAAAACATAAAATTACATAAAATATATATAAAATATAAAACGAATTATACTGTACGTGTAAAACATAGACGAATTATGAACACTAAAAGTGCTTTTTTAATTCAAAATTTTATAAAATAACATTGGACATTAATTAATATATCAGAGAAAATTATGATAATATAAAAATACATATACATATGGATACAATATATACAGTGAACATCTAAAATAACAGACATCAAATTAATATTTGAACATATAATATAAAAATATATAAGAATATGCATTAAATATATAAATCTGTCAAAAACCAACAGGATAAGAACATATGTACCACATATATATTCCAAAATACCAGTAAAAGAAGGGCACGAACATAAAAATTGAATAAACCATTAAAAAACAACAAAACCATTAGGAAAAAAAAAACAAAAAATTGAGGACACCTACCTAGTCTGTATCTTTCTTAAATAAGATCTGCTGAAAAAGGAACGAATATATAGAGCGCACCCAGTGACAGTCATGATTCATCTGGAATCTTAAATTTAGATCTAGAGTATTAAGCCAATTATATAAACTGTTCAAGTCCTGAAGTGTCCCATTCCATATTAAAAAAATGTCATCTATGTAGCGTTTCCATAATAAAATGTTGGACATAAAATCATTATTAGTTAAAAATTTGTCCTCAAATTTGCTCACATATAAATTTGCAATGGATGGTGTGAAAGTTGCACCCATTGCAGTGCCCTTAATTTGCTGATAAAATTTACCATTAAAACCAAAATAATTTTTAGTTAATGCAATGACAGCTAGTTCAATAATAAAATCTGTTGGTATACGATGGTAAAAATCTCTGTTTGAAATAGTGTGTCTAATGATCTCAATTGCTTCTAATTGGGGTATATTACTGTATAGACTCTCTATGTCCAATGTGACTAAAATCAAATTTTTATCTGGAATTATATCATTCAATATGTTAATCATGTCTGATGAGTCACGTACATATGAAGTTGTGCGGCTCACAAAGGGACGTAAAAATTTGTCTACAAAGACAGAAAGTGGCTCTAAAATTGAGCCACATGCAGAAACTATGGGTCTACCAGGTGGAGAAGACAGGGATTTGTGTATCTTGGGGAGTATATAGAGCGTCGGAATAACTGGTTCTTTTACTGTTAAAAAATCCGCCTCCTTAGATGCAATGTATTGAGTTTCACTCCCTAAAGAAATTAATGAGGCAATCTCCTTTTGAATGCTAGGAGTAGGATCATTTTTCAATACTTTATAAAATGTACTATCATCCAATTGTCTATTAATCTCCTTGATATAATCCTCTCTATTCATAATAACTATCGCTCCGCGCTTATCTGCGGGTTTAATGATAATGCTCTGATCGCTTTGTAAATCTTTTACTGCATTCTTTTCATATTTTGATAGGTTATAAAAAATCCTTCTATTATCTTGTTTTTCTAGTGTTGTAATATCATCAAGTACCACACTCTCAAATGCTTTGATTAAAAAATGTGGGTTCTCAGGTGGAATCCATCTGCTATCTTTCTTGACTATTGATGAATCTATATTGTTGTTATTCATACCTGAGAAAAAATCTATGATCTTCAGTTTCCTAATAAATTTAAAGAACTCTACTCTTGTTTTAAATGCATCATATTGGGGTGTGGGTATAAAAGAAAGACCCTTATTTAAGACACGCTTTTCTATATCAGTTAGTGACCTATTAGAGATATTGTAGATTGTAGTCAATACTGACTCTTGTTTTCCTGTCTTTGATTGTGATAGTTGAAGCTGCCTCTACCTCTCCCTCTACCTCTGTATGGCAAAAAATGTCTTTGATATTCGGATACAGAATTATCCGTAACAGACCTTTTTCTCCATAGTTGACCTGTTTTCATAACTTGTTTCTCCATATTGATCCGCGGTGGGGTCGTATATAGTGATGCTGATGGGTCAAAGACCTAATCAGGATCACTCCTAGGTCTTTTCCTCTCTCTATATGTATGAGGGCTGTAATCTGTTTTTCTTTTGTCAGCTTTTACTATGTCCTTATTGGGACCATAATCATTACGTGTGTTTTGTGTACCAGTAGGATATTGTACTCTAGTTGTCTTGTTAGCTCTCTTATAGTTACTTTGTTTCCTTTGATTATTATTTCTGTGCCATGGATATACTTTTCTATTTTTGTAATCTTCATCATCCCTTCTGAATTTTTCAAATTTAATTAGTCTCAAATCCCTTTCGAACTGTTTGCTGCTTTTTAAAAAATCTTCATATAATATATTAAAAAACGCATCATTGTCTTTTAAAAAAGTTAGTTCTTTATCTAATTCTTCCTTTGTTTTCTGTTCTCTTTCCTTACATGTTTTAATCAATAAAATCATTAAATCTAAGGAACATTTGTTTAAAATCGCTTCCCACTGTACCATAAATGCTTGATCCTCAGAAAACATAGTAGATGTCTTACAACGCTTACTAAGTTTCACAGCTTCTTCCCAATGTTTAAGATAATCGTCCAAAACCTCTGGCTCCTTAAAGAATGGATCAGCTGGCAACATGTTTTGTAAACAGTCTTCATTGAAACTTAAAACATCTTTCCATGGGGAGAAAGACATGATTCCCGCTAGAGCGGGTTCAAGAATGCCCAACAATGAGGGTCCCAGAAAGCAACAAGGCAAACGATCTGCAAAATCCAACGTGGAAAACAAACCAGCAGATCAGTATAATATCCAAAAAAGACTTTATTGAGGATACCGTGTATGAAACAAATGCCCGACACAGGCCGTGTTTCGCCCAACAATAGGACTGCGTCAGGGGCTATAATAAATAACAAACATATAAAATTAGAAATATGTGAAATTATATAACATAAAATTACATAAAATATATATAAAATATAAAACATGAATTATACTGTACGTGTAAAACATAGACATGAATTATAAACACTAAAAGTGCTTTTTTAATTCAAAATTTTATAAAATAACATTGGACATTAATTAGGAGGAGGAGGAGGCCATTATGGAGGAGCCCTCACCACCTGCAGCTCCATCGCCCTCACCACCTGCACCTCCATCGCCCTTACCACCTGCACCTCCAGCCCCTGGGCCAGCTCCAGCCTTATGCCTCTTGCAGCAGCTGGTAGATGGCCAGACCCAGCTGCTGCAGGAGCTCGCAGCTATAAGGCAGGGTAATGAGCAGCTCCACAGGCCACTGAGGGTGCTTGTGGTGCTGCTCATTACCCTGCTACAAAGGGCATTACACACATGGCGTGGCCGCCCTTGAAAGACTTTTGGGGGGGGGGGGATTTGTAGGGTTGGAGGGGGGAATGTGTCCCCATTTGTCAATAAATATACAATGTATATATTGCATATAACAGGGTGTGTGTGTCTGTACCTTGTGCATTACACATTATCAAATGCTGGTGTTGATGTGAGAGGAGGCAGCAATATGGATTGCATGAAATGTGAAGTGTGAAAGAGAAATTTGATGCATATCTGTGATAATTGTGGCCATATAGAAGGCCACCTGTTCATTCCAACCTGCATGGCTGTTTGTGCAGGGGGGGGAGGCTGGGTGGCCATTACTGTTGAGGAACAAAAATGGCCATCCAGGCGCTCTCCCCCCTTACCATAGAGCCCCACAGCAGAGTGCTGTAAAGAATAGATTTGTTGTCTAGCACTAGTGATCTGCCAAGTAGAAACTTGCAGATAACCCTAGGTAGCGCATAGACGATGTTTGCTCTCTGATCACCTTACTCACAACCACACCACATTGGTGGGGGCCCACGAAGGAGCTACAAACAGCTGCCTCATCTTTTCACATTCAATGCATCAGCAATGGTATATAGTGCTGAGGAGAAAAGGGAATAGAGTGTTAAAAACATTAGATGGATGGTTATGTCAGCACAATTGCAATATAATACAACACGTACACAAGGGCACAGGCTAGGGGACATAAATAAATATGTTTTTATTTATTTTGATTATGCTCACACTTTTTTCAGTAGTAGCTCAAGGTGAGTTACATTCAGGTATTCTGGGTATTTCTCTGTCCCAGGATGGCTCTAAGTTTGTAGCTGAGGCAATGGAGGGTTAAGTGACTTGGCCAAGATCACAAGGAGCAGCAGTGGGAATTGAACCGGCAACCTTTGGATTACAAGGCTGGTGCTCTAACCACTAGGCCTCTGCAGCCACCAGGCTGTAGCCACCTGCAAGTAATTTGGGTTGGGACCTGTAACCACAAACCCTCTCCCTCACCATAACTTAAGGTCTCAGTAGGCAGTACCTGTGGCCACCTTGAAACTAGTTTGCAGGCTACATGTTAGAAATGTTGTTGTTCCATAACTATGGAGGATTGTAGGACTATGTTTGATAATGTGGTAAAGACATTCATTGCATATATTATTCCCCCTCCCCCTCGCAGCAAACTTCAGAATGGGTGGGCACTTCATAAATGGGGACTGGGGTTCACCACATAAAGAAGGATGGAACCTACTGGGAAGCAGTACAGCAGCTCCAACAGCTGGCCCACAACATTGAGGACCTACGGCTAAACCACACAGTACAGCCCTGATGGTCTCCAACCATCACTGCTACAACCACTGCACAGCAACCTGGTGAAAAGAGAGGTAACAGTTGAATGCACAGTACATACAGTGAATGGAGAGTCCTTGATCATGAGGAGAAAGAGAAGAGGTGGCTGAGAAGTATGAGCTTACCTTGAACTTCTGTTTCAAGACTGTGTAGATGATTGGTGTAGATGATTGGTGTGTCTTATCTCCTGGACCAGTAGCTAGATTTCTGGAGCAGTGAAATGACCCCTTACCGGTGGGAACTTGCTTTGGTGCCATTGTACCAATCTCTTCGTTCCCACAGACTGGCTGCTACAATCAGGCACAGAGAATGGGAGACAGTAAGGGAGCAGCTCAAGGGATGTGGAAGAGTGCAAACGGAAGTGGTGACCGCCGCCAAAATTAAGAACCCCCAAAATAAACAGGTGTACAACAGCATACAGTGGCAAACACAAAAGTTACTATAAGTGAAGCTAAAACACTTTGAAATACCACCGCATAATGTAATGAAAAACCAGAAAGGTGCAAGCACAGAGAATGGCGTTTTAAAGGGCCATCAATAAAGGGTATGCAGCTGTGAACGCCCATAGTTCTCCACCCATAATCGAAATGAGGAGGGCCAAATCGCTAGAGCAGCTGGGGACGTTTAGGGATTTTGTGTATAATCAAAATTAGTCCACCCATCTCAGGCCCGCCTATCCCGTTCCTACATGGCGAGTATTTAGGCGCCCCTCTCCGTACTTTCTAATCACATTGGTATAATGGCACCACGTCAGCCCCTGACCCGAAAGGGTAATTTCACTGATGGTGAAGTGGAGCTACTGGTGCAGGAGGTCGAGCGAAGACACACCAATCTCTTCGCTCCCACAGGCCAGAGGCTTGCTGCCACTACAAAGCAGCGGGAATGGGAGGCGGTAAGGGACCGGCTGAATGCAGTCTTTCATTGTGGGTGAGACGTGGAAGACTGCAAACGCAAGTGGCGGAAGCTGAGGCGGGATGTGAGGAGGAAGGCTGGTGCCAACCCCCCAACAGATGACACCGGTAACCTCACCCCCTTGGATCGCAGGATTCACGGCCTCTTACCCCAGGAGGGGATCCATGGGATCGGGGCCCTTGACACCTCAAGACAGCCTGAGGGCTCAGGTAGGTTGACCATTATGAAGCTGGGGTATCTGTTGTGCTGCACTACACTGTGTTACACAAGTGGGGGACAGGAGGAGGGAGGTGGGGGTTGGAGTTTTAGCAATGTGTGTCTCCGAGTGTGTTGAAATGAAGACTAAAAGGCCACCTTTATGATCCTGCCTTTAACTCCTAACCACTACTCACTTGCTCAGTACCCTTACTAACTATCCCCACCTTAGTCATTCCCTTACCTCTTACTTGTCCTGTCTGTCTGTCTTCATTAGATTGTAAGCTCTATTTGATTAGTAGTAGTAGTGTGTGTAGGTTACCAGTGCTTCACAGCTTGGGGACCCTTCCCCACTCCCTCCTCTTTTCCCATCATCAAACTCTGCATATTTCCTTCCCACACCTCTGTGCTGTAGCCACTGTGGCTCACATGCATTAAAGTAAAGGAGCCAGCACCCTGGTTCATAAAGCAGTTCTAGGCAGTCTAGCAAGTCAGTAGTAAAAGAAGACATGCACAAATGTCCTTCACTTAAACAAATATACAACGAAAAGCTTGTCCACAATTTGTGAGCGGTGTCCTTCTCTTGGTTCTCTGTCCACCACCTCTACCCAGCTGCCTGTCTTTCACATCGGTGCCAATCCCATTCCTGCTCACCATCTCTTTGTTGGGTCATCAAGTGTGGGGCAATGTATATGAATGCTGAAAAACAAAAATAGGTTATTTTCACCAACACACTTCCACCCCTTTTGCTATACAGGTGATGACTCTGATGAGGCTGACCCTAGTGGCCTCCAGTCCCAGCAACACATTACAGCAGCAGTAGAGGCTCTACCTCCAGCACCTGCAGAAGCAGCAGAAACACCAGTAGAGGCTCTACCTCCACCACCTGCACCAGCAGCAGTAGAAGCTCTACCTCCACCATCTGCACCAGCAGCAGTAGAGGGTGTACCTGTACCACCTGTACCCTCTGCTGATGAAGATGCAAAAAGGGAGGCACCTCATCGGCAGAGGCTATCCACCCAGAGGAGGCAACTACTGCGTATGGCCACTGAATTGCTGTGGCACAATGTGCACATGCACGAGTACCGACGGCAGAAATTACAGCTGCAGCGGGACACTCTCCAAGCTCAGAGGGAGGCACACCAGGAGGCACTCCAGGCTCAGAGGGAAGCCCACCAGGAAGCAGTACAGGCCCAACATGCTATACTCCAGCAACTCCAATGGCTGGAGCATAGCATCGAGGGCCTGCACCGTGACCTCACACCACCAACTCCAGCCCTGATGCAGCACCGGCGTCCACTTCCTCCAGTGCACAGCAACCACCAGCTAAGAGGAGGACCTTGAGATCGGGCGCCTCCGCAGCCACGAGTGCAGCACCCACCAAACCAGCTCCCGTTCTGGGTCCTGTGCACAGGTTGCAGCCCACAAGGTGGCCGGACTTCCACAGGGCAGTCGAGGCAGCAGGCTGCTGTGTGGATACAGAGGAGGACAGTGGGAGCAGCACATCAGAGGAGTGTGAACAGACTTCCCCTGCAGCACCAGCTGCAAAGGAACATGGTGGGAGGGGTAGGAGGGGACGGGGAAAGTGATGGGACATGCTGGAGGGTGAGGGTTGGTGGGAGGGGGGTGGGGTGGTGGTGTTCTGTAAATACTAATGTGATTATCAATCGAAACAAGTTTTCTGTGAGAGTAAGTGCACATTTATTTTTATCACTTACTCTCACAGAAAACTTGTTTCGATGAGTCTTTGTCTGGCTCTGACCCCCAGCTGGTGAGCAGGGAGCTCTGCTCTGTGGGCGGGAGGTGGAGGGGGCTCCTCATCCGGCTCATCTGGGGCTTGCTCCTCTGGTGGCTGTGGCTCCTCTGAGAGGGCCTGTCCTCTGCGCTGGGCCAAACTGTGTAACATGCAGCAGGCCATGAAGATGAAGATGTTTGCCACCTTTTGGGGGCTGTAGAGGAGCTCCCATCCAGACCGGTCCAGACAGCGAAAACGGTTCTTGAGTAGTCCAAACGTCCGCTCAATGATCCCACGGGTGCTGCGATGTCTGGTGTTGTACGTCTCTTCTGACCCTGGTTGTGGGTTCACCATGGGGGTCATGAGCCACGTCCTCTGTGGGTAGCCTCTGTCACCTTTGGGGAGAAGCAGAATGAGAAAGATGAGTGTGTGTTGTTTGGAGCAGGTACCTTGTGGTGGTGGTGGTGGTGGGGGGGGGTTATAGTGGGTTGTGCAGGAGCCATCCACCAGTGAACTCCCCTCACTCAAACCTCTGGAAGATGCCCGAGTGCTGCAGGATATACGCATCATGAGTGGACCCTGGGTAGCGGGCACACACATCTATGATCTTACCCTGGGCATTACACACCACTTGCATATTCATGGAGTGAAATGCTTTGCGGTTTCTGTAAGTGGCCTCTCATGCCCGGGGGGGGGGGGGGGGGGGGGGGGTCTCAGTGCAACATGTGTGCAGTCTATCACACCTATGATTGAGGGGAAGTGAGCTACAGCGTATAAGGCAGCCACGTTGTTCTGCAGGGTCTGGGGGGTGCTGGGGAAGGTGATGTATTGAGAGGTTTGGGTAAGGAAAGCAGCAAGGAACTGGGTGAGACAGTTTGAAATAGAACAGGGATGGGGTTATTCCTACGGGTCCTGGGCTGAAGGAGGGGTTGCAGCTGCTCACAAAGCTGCTGAATGGTAGCCCTATCGAACCAGAACCTTGTGAGACACTGCTGGTCAGTGAGGTCTAGGAAAGTGGTGCGGGCCCTGAACACTCGGGGCCGTGAGTACCTCCTGCGGTGTGTGTCCTCTTCCTCCACCATGCAAGCCACCAGTGAATTTAGTGCCTCCATTTCCCCACCAGTGCTCAGCTCTCCCTACCGACTTCACGTGAAACAACGACAACAAACAGAACCTCACTCCGGCCACCGACAAACACGAAGCAATTGCAAGCACTCTCATAGACCCACACACAACTTCAATGCAGCACTACAGAGGTAAGTTACTGTTCCCAAGTTACTACAAATAGTAACTTGGGAACAGTGAATGGAGAGTAATGGGAATAATATGAGCTTTCCTCACAGCGAACGATGGCCCTACAACAAAGGGCATTAACTCAGAATGGAGGGAATAAAACATCCTCCCGGAGGGCATAAACTCATCCTCCACTGAGACATAACTGGAGGGAATAAACTCATCCTCCAAAACATGAAACTGGAGGGAATTAAGTCATCCTCCTTTAATTGAACAAGAATACTGAAGACTGTTTTCCGACTTTCTCCCAAGGACGGAATCGCCAGGAAACATGAGCAGAACCTGAAATAGATTTACAGCAGATAGCAATCAGACAGGGAGGGATCATGGCTGCATCTGCTATGACTAAAGGAAAGAAAATTATCACGGTAAGAACCTAATTTTCCCTTCCTTGTCATCAAGCAGATGCAGCCATTACAGATGGGATGTATCAAAGCAATCCCTAGATAGGGTGGGAACAAGTCACAGCACGCGCCAGCACTTGCGTTCCAAAATGTGCGTCCCTCCTGGCAGCCACATCCAGCCTGTAATGTCGGGCAAAAAGAGCTTAGAAGCCCATGTTGCTGCACTACAAATCTCTTGAAGAGAGAGTGCTCCAGTTTCAGCCCAAGAAGAGGAAATTCCTCTAGTGGAATGCGCCTTAAAGGCATCAGGCGGAGGCCGGCCGGCAAGCAAATAAGCTGAAAAGATAGATTCTTTGAGCCAGCGGGCAATAGTGGCTTTAGACGCTGGAGACCCTCTGCGAGGACCTCATAGCAAAACAAACAGATGATCAGAGGTCCTGAAAGAGTTAGTGACTCGCAGATACTGCAGCAGAGTCCTGCGCACGTCCAACAGGTGCAATTGCCCAAAAGATTCTGGAAACTCCTCCTTGACAAAGGAGGGCAAAAAAATAGGTTGGTTTAGGTGAAACGCTGAAACCACCTTAGGCAAGAAGGAAGGCATGGTCCGAACCGTGACCCCGGACTCTGAAAATTGCAGAAAAGGGTCTCTACAGGACAGCGCCTGGAACTCTGACACCCGTCTCGCCGAAGTAATGGCCACTAAAAAGATGGCCTTCAGTGTCAAATCTGTCTCTGAAGCACGCCGAAGCGGTTCAAAGGGAGCACCCTGAAGGGCTTTCAGCACGAGCCCTAGGTTCCAAGCTGGACAAGGTGCACGCACGGGAGGACGGAGCCGAAGCACCCCTCTAAGAAACCGTGCCACATCTGGATGAGCAGCTAAGGACACGCCTTCAACCTTGCCACGCAGGGAGGCCAACGCTGCCACTTGCACCCGCAGGGAATTATAGGCCAAGCCTTTTTGTACACCATCCTGCAAAAAGTCCAGAATCGGCGAGACAGGAGCCCGCAGGGGTGTGAGCTCTTTGGAAGCACACCAGACTTCAAACTGGCGCCAAATCCTGGCATAAGCCACGGAAGTGGAACGCTTGCGGGCTTGCAGGAGAGTGGTAATTACTTTATTGGAATAGCCTTTGTCTCTCAATTGCGCCCTCTCAATCGCCAGGCCATAAGACCAAATCGGCCGGCGTCCTCTATGGTCACCGGACCCTGTGACAACAGGTTGGGAACCAGAGGTAACTGAAGGGGATCCTCTACGAGCATCTGTCGGAGGTCCGCATACCAAGGCCTCCTGGGCCAATCCGGGGCGATGAGAACCACTTCTCCTGGATGCAGCCGAATCCGCAGGAGCACTCGCCCTATCAAGGGCCACGGAGGGAGCACATACAGTAGGCCCGGAGGCCAGGGTTGAGCCAAGGCATCCAACCCCGCCGAGCGAGGATCTCTCCGTCTGCCTGAAAAAGCACGGGACTTTGGCATTGATGCTTGTCACCATTAGATCCATCACGGGCTTGCCCCACTTGGCACATATCTGCAGGAATACTTCGTCTGCAAGTTCCCACTCCGTTGGATCGATCTGATGCCTGCTTAGATAATCGGCTTGCACGTTGCTCTGACCTGCAATGTGAGCTGCCGAGAGAAACTGTAGATGCAGCTCGGCCCAGTGGCAAATTTGTTCGGCCTGCGCGGCTAGAACTCTGCACTGAGTGCCGCCTTGTCGATTTATGTAGGCCACTGCTGTCGTGTTGTCCGACATCACTCTGACAGCCAATCCTTCCAGGGTCACTTGAAAAGCCAGAAACGCCTGAAACACCGCTTTCAACTCTAGGCGGTTGATGGACCACTCCGACTCCTCGGGTGTCCATAGACCCTGGGCATGCTTCCCCTTGCAATGTGCGCCCCAGCCTTTCAGGCTGGCATCTGTCACCACTAGGCACCAATCGGGGAGCGCCAGCGGCATTCCTCGCCGCAGCATGCTGTCTGAGAGCCACCACTCCATACTGAGTCGGGCCGCAGGGAGCCAAGAGAGTCTGCATTGATAATCCTGAGATAGTGGAGACCATCTTTGGAGTAGAGCATATTGTAGAGGTCTCAGGTGCGCTCTCGCCCAGGGCACCAGTTCCATGGTGGCCGTCATCAATCCAAGCAGCTGGACAATGTCCCAAGCTCGCGGGCGGGGCATCCTCAGGAGTGGACGGACCTGATTCTGAAGCTTGCACCGCCTTTGCTCGGGTAGGTACACATACCCCGAGGCTGTGTCGAACCTGGCCCCCAAATATTCTACAGACTGCGAGGGGGTCAGGTGACGTTTGGCCAAATTGATGACCTAGCCCAGAGATTGAAGTACTGAGACCACTCTGGCTGCTACATGCTGACTCTCTGCAGCAGAGTTTGCTCGAATGAGCCAGTCGTCCAGGTACGGGTGAACCTGAATACCCTCTCGCCTTAGAAAGGCAGCTACTACCACCATAACCTTCGAAAAGGTGCGGGGAGCTGTGGCGAGGCCAAAAGGCAAGGCCCGGAACTGGAAATGCTTTCCCATCACCGCAAACCTCAGAAACATCTGGTGCAGGGGCCAAATTGGTATGTGCAAGTAAGCTTCTTTCAGGTCCAGAGACGTGAGAAACTCTCCTGGCTGTACCGCCGCAATGACGGAGCGCAGGGTTTCCATGTGAAAATGCCGCACTCTCAGGGACTTGTTCAATTCTTTTAAGCCCAGAATAGGGCGAAAAGACCCTCCTTTTCGCGGCACCACAAAGTAGATGGAGTAGCGGCCGCAGCCGTGTTCGGCGGGAGATACCGGGGACACGGCCCCTATCTGAATCAGACCTTGCAAAGTCTCCTCCACCGCCGCCCATTTGGCGGCAGAACCACATCGGGACTCCACAAACACGTCTCTTACAGGGGCGTCGAATTCTATTCTGAAACCGTCTCTGATCAGGACCGAGACCCACTGATCTGAGGAAATGTTGGCCCACTCCTCGGCAAAGACGTCCTCCGATGACAGGACTCGAGGAGAGGGCCGGCGCACCATCATTGAGAGGGTCGTCCCTGAACTCCAGGCCTTGAGCCAGTGGCTGTGGAACGTTTGTCCGAGCGAAAGGAGTTCCTCTGCTGAAAATGGGCACGAGAAGTGAACCCAGCAGAACGCCCCGGGCGGTACCTTCGAGCTTCACGGAAGCGAGGTCTGTAAGAGGAGTGGACCGCCGCACCCTTAGAGGAAGGCCGAGGCCTATCTTCGGGCAAGCGCTGGGGTTTAGCCTCACCCAGGCCCTTCACAATTTTCTCCAACTCCTCACCAAACAGGAGAAGGCCTTGAAAGGGCAACTTCACCAACCTTTGCTTAGAGGCCATGTCCCCCGCCCAATGCCGTAGCCAAAGAAGATGGCGAGCCGCCACTGCTACTGCCATGTGTTTAGCCGAAGCTCTGACAATATCATAAAGGGCGTCAGCAAGAAAGTACAAGGCCGACTCCATCCACCGAGTCACATCTGAAAAGGGCTCCGCTCCATCATCGGGCTGTTCCACTACCTGTTGCAACCAAGCCAGGCAGGCTCTAGCAGCATAACAACTGCATGCAGACGCCCGAATAGTGAGACCTGCAATTTCAAATGACCGTTTAAGTGCTGATTCCAGTCTACGGTCTTGAATATCCTTCAGGGCAACACCTCCTTCAACAGGGAGGGTAGTTCTCGTTGTCACAGCTGTAACTAGGGCATCCACTTTAGGCATAGCAAAGCGAGCCATATGCTCCTCACTTAGAGGGTATAATTGCCCCATAGCCCTGGAAACTTTCAAAGGTCCCTCGGGGTCAGCCCATTGAGCCGAAATAAGCTCTTGGATGGAGTCATGCAAAGGAAAGGCTCGAGCAGGCTTTTTGGTACTAGCCATCCTAGGATTCACAGAGGAGGCTGTGCCACTGGCAGGGTCCTCAATAGAGAGAGCCTGCAGGGCATCAGAAATAAGCGCTGGCAGCTCATCACGGTGGAAAATCCTCACCGCGGAGGGATCGTCCAGATCCTGAGTCACTTCTGCACCAGACTCTGGCTCCTCAGACCATGAAGGCCTGCCAGAGTCCTCCGAATCCTCGCAGCCCGACCACGGGGGGGGGGGGGGGGGGGGGGGGGGGGGGGGGAAATGGAGGTGCAGTACTCTCTGAAGGGCTGCAGGGCTTTGTGGGAGAGCTCTTTTAAGCTTTATGCATTAATAAGACAAAATCAGGGGAGAAAAACTCACCCTGGGCACCCGGATCTCTGCCGGGGCTAGTAGCTCTCATATCAGCCTCACTCCGAGGCCTCCCCCCGGGCTCAGGACTCTCAGTCTCAGCGGAGGTCGCGCCATGTGGTAAATTCAAAATGGCGTCCGCTGCCAGCTCAGAGCACGAAGAATCGTCGCTCGCCATGCTCAGGCCGGCTCTAACGTCTGTACACCACGATTTACAGAGCCCCGCTGCTGATCTGCGCTTGCCACACTTGGAACAGTGCTTTACTGTCTCCACAGCCATCGCAGAAAATAGCGGTAAAATTCAAAATGGTGGTTCGCGCCAAATCGCCCCGATCGCGGGCCCACCCCGGAGGAGTCAGAAAACACTCTTACCTCACTGGACCGAGTATCACAGCTCCAGTCCCACAGAAAAAGGCAAGGAAAAACCTCTCTTCCTTTTTTTTTTTTTTAATGCTGTGAGGAAAGCAGAGGTAAATAGAACTCCGGAGGCTAAGGTGAGTGGGAAAGGCAGGGAAAGGGCGAACCTATGTGCCTGCATTCACTGTTGGTGGGGAAGGACAGGGAAAGCTAAGCAATGTGTCCACATCCACGGAGGTATGGGTAAGGCAGGGAAAGGGCGAACCTATTTGCCTTTAAAGTGAAGCTGCTATAGTCTCCAACACCCCTGCTAACAACTGGCAAAAGCACAGGAGCAACCTCCGGGCAGATTTTAGATGCAGCTCGAAAAAGCTGCAGCCACTCTGCTAGGGGAGACAGAGAATACTGAAGAGAGGCAGTGGAGCAAGCTGGTATGAGGCACTGAAAAAAGTGTGCTCTCTATCTCCCTCTGCTGGTTGATGGACACAACCCATCTGTAATGGCTGCATCTGCTTGATGACAAGGAAAGACCCCTTATGACGTCGCCCGTCGATGGGCGTTCGCACACAGAGAGCATCTTTAAAGCCGTGTTTCGATTATTTGGTTTGGGCGCACTTTGGTCACGGAGACGCGCATATGCCTTTTGGGTCACTTTTTAGACGCCTTTGACTTTCGAAAATAAGCTGGTTGGTGTTCTACCATACTGCCATTAGATTGAACAGGGGTTGCCCCCAGCAATCCAACAATAATTGGAATGCGCCAAGATCTAGCTCCCACTCTCTCCTAGATCCAGCATTTGATGGGAGAAATTCTACCCCAGAAATGTGAGCAGCATAGATCATCAGAAGACGAGACTTCACCCAAACGAATAGCTCCATGAACTTGCACACCACTGCTGCACTGCTTCTGCCTCCGTAGAATTGTTGGGCATCACTTACATTACTTTTCCTTTCACAAGAAAGAAGAAAGAAGCAGTGACAACTGAATGGAGTGTGTCCAATTGGAGGGCCCATGTCTCCAACTGATTGGCCATGACACCTCCAGTGCCAATCAGCATTCCCAGGCTATGTGACCCAGACTGTGAGCCCCCCAGTCCAAGAGACTAGCATCCATCATGACCACCACCCACTCTAGAGGGTCCACTGGCACTCCTCTTGTGGCTCGGCTGACTCCACAAAAGGATCTGCTCCTTGAGATATGCTACAAGAACCAGCCTCTCCTTGAACTACTGCGACTTGGGAGACAAGTGAGATAGGAGGGCCTGTTGCAATGGGCTCATAAGCACCTATGCTGAAAGCACTTCCTCCAAGATCACTGCCATATAGTTGAAAATAGTCCCAGGCCTTTGGAATCTGACGACAGTAGAATAGTGTCTGCTGAACCAGAAGCCTGCTCCCCATGTCTTGGGTGAGAAAAACCATTCCACATCTCATATCAATGTGAACCCCTAGATATTCTAGGACTTGAGTCAGGACTAAGCAACTTTTGGGGTAATTTACCATCCACCTAAGGCATTCTGGCACTGAATCACTTTAGTTATAAGCTGCCCATGAGCCTGTGCCTGAGTCCACTTGGATCAGCTAAGTGTCCAAGTGGGGATGCATCGAATGCCCTCCTTGTTCAGGGCAGCCACCACCACTACCAATAGAGCTGTAGCCAGCATGAATGAAAAAGCTCTGAACTGAAAATGCAGTCCGAGCATACAGAACTGTGAGGCTCCTTGAGCGATCTATAGGGTAATAAAATCTCTGGGCCTCACCATGCAGAAGCACAAGATCTGGAGGAAGGTACTGACCCCCCTTGAGATCTAATATGGGCCTGAACAAACTGCCCTTCTTTGGCACCAAGAAATAGATCACATTAAATTTCATCTGCTATCTGGATGTACAGTCTCCCAGGTCTTTTTGCAATTCCTACAATCCTGTTGGGAAGTAAGGCCTATGTCCCAAAAATGTCAGACAGATCAGGATGGGCTGGAGTGGGGCTTCAACAGCTTGGCAACTGCCCTGTTTGTGATACCAGTGTTCAATCATGAAAAAGAGTGTAACCTGAACAAAGCAGCAGATGCGACTGTAGCCGCATTATTGGGCAGAATGGATGGACCATGCAGGTCTTTATCTGCCACAGTTTACTATGTTACATACACAGAAAAGCACACACAGACATAAGACCCTTACATATATACAGACGTATAGATACTAACACATACCCATACACTGTCATTTACTCTCTCGGGTGCACAGTTTCTGCAGTGTTCGTATGATCACTCTGCAGACCCTGCTCCTTCACTGGGATAGCTAAGGAATGGCATTATGGAATCATGTAAAGTTTTCAGCTTTGCTGACAGCCCTTCCACTTCCAGGACACTAATGGGCTACAGTCACACTCTCTCTGGTGTGCCCCCTGTCCCTGTCAGAGCTCAGCCCAACCAGTTTTACTGAAGCTTCAATAGCATAGCAGACTCAGATGAACTTCCTCCTTCCCTTCCTGTAACTGAAGCTTACCTCAAGTTCTCCCACCTCAGGCAAGTTTCCATTGGTTGTGTCCCACACATTCTCCCTGACCCCAGAACCTTTCCCACATGGTGAGCAGGAATGGATGCACATTAGGAAGCCCTAAAGGGAAATGGATGAGGGTAAAAAAAAAAAGTTATGGGTAAAGGGGAATCAGTGTCCTGGCAGAAATAAATAGGTAAGACTAATCTGAAGATTTATGCGTGTATGATATTGCCTTGTAAAGCACATGTTTAAAACTGGTTGTATTGGAATGAGTTAGTGAAAGGCTGTTATTGTTTGGTATCAGGACACAGAATTATGGTCGGACTTGTATACTGCATGGAAATATTTAGCAGAAAGTAAAGCACTGAAAGGCCAGAATCCATGGTAATCCTTACAGAGCCCAGCAGTCAATCAGGCCTTTGAGACAGTCCGCAGTTTGCTTTTAGTGACTGTGTGTTAGGGAGCGAGAAGGGATTTGCTGACTTCCCGCTCTCCCCTCGCCAAAGACAGCTGAAAGTGAAACGCCGCGTCTTGCTGAGACTGCTGTAACAGTCATAGAGAACAATTTGTTTTACTTATGATTCTGTCTGCAGCTTGGATAAAATCTGATGCTCTCTGCTTCAATGACAGATTTTTCTAGTAACATTCCATAGACAGCAGACGCTAAACCATTAATATTGTTATGTTTGTATTTCCTGCACAGTTCTTGTGTTCTACAGCTTGCATGTTTAGTCCAGGCACTTCATCTCCAAAGATTCTCAAGGTCTCTGTAAGGTCCTTTTGTGTAGATGGATTTTTGCCATGCTGTTCATTATGCAATGAGCTGCCTTACTGAAGGCTGTTGAGCCCCTACGTCTTGCCCCATCCTTGGCCACCTTTAAATCTAGACTGAAAGCCCACCTCTTTAACATTGCTTTTGACTCGTAACCACTTGTAACCACTCGCCTCCACCTACCCTCCTCTCCTCCTTCCTGTACACATAATTGATTTGATTTGCTTACTTTATTTTTTGTCTATTAGATTGTAAGCTCTTTGAGCAGGGACTGTCTTTCTTCTATGTTTGTGCAGCGCTGCGTACGCCTTGTAGCGCTATAGAAATGCTAAATAGTAGTAGTAGTAGTAGTAAAATAAGGAAAAAGGAAAACTGGGTTTGTAGGATAGCCATAGTAGTAAATTCAAATAATTCTATGGCTGGGATTAAAAAAAAACAAACCAAAACTGCCCAATTTGGCAGGAAAACCATGGACTTTGCAACACTGAATGGTATGATTTACTGATAATGCAGACATCTTGAAAAGACCTATTATACACTCTTCAGAGGGCTAAGATTTCTGAAGTCCAGTCACTCAACCATGCTATAATGCAGGAACAATTGAGATCATCTGACAATACTCCTATCACAAAAGTATATTCTATGTGGTTATTTCAATAAACAGGTCCAAGAATTTCAGTAGCAGTGTCTTCTTCCCATTTTACATTACCAGCTAACTCTGTAGGGCATTAGAGAGCGGCAACCATGGCAATTGCCCTGGGCTCCCCATGCGACAAGGGCCCCAAGCCTGCCTAAATTTAAAGGAGGCACAGCCTGAAGATGGGCTTTGAGGGCCACCTTACCAGTTTCTGCCCTGGTCCCCTGTATGTTTAACACTGGTCCTTCACCTTTGCTCAGCCCAACTTGCAGTCATCATATACTAAATTTACCTCATTATCCACAATTCCATTCTTATCTCGGTGGGGAGCTTCATATGCCTCTATCTGTTGCTTGGAGATTTTGGTTAGCTTATCAGCCAGCTCTCGCCAGTGCTGAGCTACTTCCACTGCTGTGGTGAGAAGAACAAAATCCTGGAGGAGCCGAACAACTACACCCTGCGAGTCCATCTTCAGCAAAGCCTAAGAAAAGGAACAGCAAAGCACACAGAGAGTTCAGACCAGGGTCAACAGCCATTTTCAGAGCCATAGCACAGCTCAACACACATATAACAAAATTATTCAATGTTGTTAAGTTTTAAGTTTCATTTGATATACTGCCTAAAGTTAAACCATCTAGGCAGTTTACAATAATCCTTAAATAGTTAAGACATAATAAAAGGAAACAAACAACCAAAGAGTGGGGCAAGGATGACACTTCCAAAAACCACAAGGAAGACTCAGGAGACAGTAGTCAATGATGTTTCTTGGGAATACACCGAAAGGACTCGACACAGTGGCCATGAATTCAGCGCCTAAGCACTTGCCTCAGGAGTCTGACCAATCAGGTGTTTCAGGGTCAAAATAGACTTTGGTTTGGCTAAACAAAATTCAAACTTGTATAACATTGAAGAGATCCATCTTGCTGCAGAGATCTCTTCAATGTTATGCAAGTTTACATTTTGTTTAGCCAAGCTGAAGTCCATTTTGACCTTGAAACACCTGATTGGTCAGACTCTTGAGGAAGGGCTTAGGCACCGAAACACAGCGCTGTGTTGAGTCCTTTTGGTGTATCCCAACAAACATTATTGACTACTATTTCCTGAGTCTTCCTTGTGGTTTTTGGAAGTGCCATCCTTGCCCTACTCTTTGGTTGTTTGTTCTACTACAGTTGTAGGGTGTGTTGTTCCTTTACCTCTTGCAGGTGCTTTCCTCTACTGTTCTATAATAAGAGGAAAGGAATAGAAAAGGCTTCACTGTTATGGACTCCAGATCCCAGTCAACTTCAAACCTTTCCTTCTGGACAGAGACCAAGTAGGGGTTCATGAATCAAAAATGTCATGGAAAAAATTTAAATCTTTGGAAAGAGGTTTCCATTCTAAGGTATAGTGGGAAGTTCAATTTTGATATACCGCCAATGGCAATGCCTTAATGGCAGTTTACAATAACAAACTAGAATAAAATCAGTGTATAAGTAATTATATCAAAAGGAGAGTAGAGAGAGGATAAAGCACTGCTCAAGCCTTCCAGCCCTGGTCTGAGCTGCCTCAATTGTGTCCTCTAGGCAAAATACTTCTAACTGCCAAATGCAGTATGTTTTGAGATATTTTTTGAATAGCAGATATGAAGGTTCTAGATATAAGGACAGAGGTAGTGAGTTCTAGAGGATTGGCCCACTAACACTAAATAGTGGAGTGGAGGAGTGGCCTAGTGGTTAGGGTGGTGGACTCTGGTCCTGGGGAACTGAGTTCGATTCCCACTTCAGGCACAGGCAGCTCCTTGTGACTCTGGGCAAGTCACTTAACCCTCCCCAGGTACAAATAAGTACCTGTATATAATATATAAGCCGCACTGGGCCTACCTTGAGTGGGAAAGCGCGGGGTACAAATGTAACAAAAAACAAATATAGAGATACACAGATGGTGTCCAAAAAATAATGCGAAAGGAAGGAAAAGCTAACCGATTTTGCTGAGAGGAATGTAAAGCTTGTGAATGAAGTATGGTACTAGAAGTTGGGATAGAAATGCTGGCAAATCTGAATAATGAATTGTGTGTTCTAACATAAGGAGCTTATAAGTGATACGGTGTTTGACAGGAAGCCAATGTTCTTTCTGTAAAAGCAGAGTGACATGATCAAATTTTTTTGGGTCCTAAATTAGGCTCACTACAGTATTTTGGATTAACTGTAATCAGTGAATATCTATAAGATTAATTCTTTTGAACAGAGAGTTACAATAGTCTAGATGTCTGAGGACTAGTGAATGAATTAAGGTTTTTAAAGCTTACTTGTTGACAATGCTTTTCTGGAACAAATAGTTTTTACGTTTATAGAAACATTTCCTAATGACAAATGAGTTATGTTCTTGAAAACACAAATCTGAGTCAATAATTATGCCAACCATTTTTTAGAGAAGATACAAAGTTTACTGAAACACCAGCAATAGAAATAGAACATTTCTGGTGATTGTGCTCCCTCCCTTCCTTGAAAAAATTATACTTTTAGTCTTATCGGAATTTAATTTAAGTTGATTTTGTGATTGCCAATTTGCAATTGTTCAGTTTTGAATTTAATGTTTGTATATTTTGAGTATTTTCTAAATCCAACGAGGCAAGTATTTGAATATCATCTGCGCACGCAAAACCAGTGAGACCTAGAGATTGAATAAGGGTTAGGAGAGGAACCAGAAAGATGTTAAATAGAATTGGTGCTAAAGTAGAGCCTTGGGGAACACGTCAAGTAAAATGAAATAGTTTTGATTCAGTTTCTTCCCATAGAACTGTATATGTTCTAACCTGAAGACTGGTTTACATCCTACCTATTACTGAATCTCCAATACCTGTATCTTTCAATCTATCGAAAAGATGATCATGGTTTACTAGGTTAAATGCTATCAATAGGCCTCGAGATAGGAGAAAAGTAGTGTTGCCCTGATCAATATAGGTATAGAGAAAAGTAGTTAGACCTAAAAGAGCAGTTTCTGTACTGTGCAGTTTATGGAATCCATTCTGATTAAGATGAAGAATGTTGGCTTTTTCTAAATAGTAATTTCTCTGTTTTTGTTGGAACTGGCTTGTTTTATTGTACATAAGTACATTAAGTAATGCCATACTGGGAAAAGACCAAAGGTCCATCGAGCCCAGCATCCTGCCCACGACAGCTGCCAATCCAGGCCAAGGGCATCTGGCAAGCTTCCCAAACGTACAAACATTCTATACATGTTATTCCTGGAATTGTAGATTTTTCCCAAGTCCATTTAGTAGCAGTTTATGGACTTGTCCTTTAGGAAACCGTCTAACCCCTTTTTAAACTCTGCTAAGCTAACCGCCTTCACCACGTTCTCCGGCAACGAATTCCAGAGTTTAATTATGCGTTGGGTGAAGGAACATTTTCTCCAATTTGTTTTAAATTTACTACACTGAAGTTTCATCGCATGCCCCCTAGTCCTAATATTTTTGGAAAGCGTGAACAGACGCTTCACATCCACCTGTTCCACTCCACTCATTATTTTATATACCTCTATCATGTCTCTCCTCAGCCGTCTCTTCTCCAAGCTGAAAAGCCCTAGCCTCCTTAGTCTTTCTTCATAGTATCCTACCCTTGTGTTTTGCAGGCTCGCACCGGGCTCCTGAACCCCGATTTTCTGGAAAGCCACCACAGATGCAGCAGTGGCGATTACGCTGTACAACCGCACCCCCCCCCCCCCCCCCCCCCGGAAGTGACGTTAGTAGCTGCCGTTTTTACCAAGCCCACTAGCGATGCATGCACCGAAGGAGCAGGAAGTGCTCCTTTGTACACTCTGTACGCACCCAACCATGACACTGCATTGAGACTTCTCACCTTTGTTCCCCATTTTCCAAGCATTGGTCATTTTTTAAATTCTGCCAAGCCTCACTCAGCAATATGTGCCTTTGCCACCCCATTCCAGTTTATTGGTGGCAATGACCCCACCCTCGTAACCCGTCAGCCGTTAGAGAACAGGTAAGACACCTTGAGGCATATTTTCAAAGCACTTAGCCTTCCAAAGTTCCATAGGTTTCTATGGAACTTTGGAAGGCTAAGTGCTTTGAAAAATAGCCTCCTTGTATCCCTGTACGGTCCTATTTATTTATCCCCAGAGTTTACCTGTACATACTCTGTCTCTATAGCACTTCTCAATTGTCATTCCCTATTAGGAAAACACTTTCTTATACGTGATCTTATCTTATTCTATCGACTTGACACACTGTCAGGCTCATTTTCGAAAAAGATGGACATCCATCTTTCGACATAAATCGGAACATGGACGTCTATCTCCCAGGTATAATCGAAACCCGATTTTGGATGTCTCCAACTGCAGTCCATCACAAGGACGGCCAAATTCAAGGGGTCGTGTCGGAGGCGTGGTGGAGGGACTTGGGCGTGCCTAACACTTGGACATCTTTGAGCCATAATCGAAAAAAGCAGGGACATCCTAAAGTAAAACTTGGACGTTTTCACCCGGACGTGTTTTTTTTTTTTTTTTACGAAAAAGGCACAAAAAGGTACCCGAAATGACCAGATGACCACCGAAGGGAATCGTGGATGACCTCCCGTTACTCCCCCAGTGGTCACTAACCCCCTCCCATCCTCAAAAACAGCTTTAAAAATATTTTGTGCCAGCCTCAGATGTCATACTCAGGTCCATGACAGCGCATGCAGGTCCCTGGTGCAGTTTTAGTGGGTGCAGTGCACTTCAGATCAGACAGGCGGACCCAGGCCCATACCCCCCCCACACACCTGTTACGTTTGTGGAGGAAACAGC
This sequence comes from Microcaecilia unicolor, assembly GCF_901765095.1. NCBI lineage: Eukaryota > Metazoa > Chordata > Amphibia > Gymnophiona > Siphonopidae > Microcaecilia > Microcaecilia unicolor. The sequence continues at coordinate 133,211,394 of NC_044037.1, forward strand.
GAGCCCTCCAAAACCCACCACAAACCCACTGTACCCACATGTAGGTGCCCTCCTTCATCCATAAGGGCTATGGTAGTGGTATACAGTTGGGGGTAGTGGGTTTTGGGGGGGGGGGGGTTGGGGGGACTCGGCACACACAGTAAGGGAGCTACGTACCTGGGAGCAATTTATGAAGTTCACAGCAGGTGGCCTGGCATGTCAGGAGGCCCAGTGCACTACAAATGCTGGCTCCTCCCATGTCCAAATGGCTTGCATTTGGACGTTTTTAACATGGACGTCTTTGGTTTCGAAAATCGCCGAAAGTCAAAGACGTCCATCTCTAAGGACATCCAAATCCAAGGACGTCCTTGGTATTTTCGAAACGAAAGATGGATGTCCATCTTTTTTCAAAAATAGTTTTCCCCCCCCCGGGATTTGGACGTTTACAAAGACGTCCAAATCCCAACATGGACGTTTCTTTCAAAAATGCCCCTCTGTGTCTAACAGAGACATGGCTATAAGATTCAGACGCTTTCTATTTGAACCAGGCTACTCCTCCTGGATACCACTATTTTTGCAATAACTGAGTTTGCTCTCGGGGCGGAGGAATTGCACTTATATATTCCGATAAATTACAGCTTTCAAATTTCTCTTCTTCTACAACTTTTATCGAACATCCCTTCTTCCATCTGAGATCCTCCCCACTTTAGATTTCCTATTACTTTACTGCTCCTCCTCCATGCTCAACTGCATCTTTTCAATAGCTACAGCTGGTGTTAAGTGATCACTGCTTAGCCTCACATCCCTCTATTATTCTTGGTGATTTTAACATTCATTTCAATGACCACACATTCTCTGGCACTCAAGACTTCATCACCCTTCTATCTAATTTCAATCTTATTCAGCATGTGTCTGCCCCTATTTACAATAAGGGCCGTACCCTAGATCTGGAGGAGTGGCCTAGTGGTTAGGGTGGTGGACTCTGGTCCTAGGGAACTGAGGAACTGAGTTCGATTCCCACTTCAGGCACAGCTCCTTATGACTCTGGGCAAGTCACTTAACCCTCCATTGCCCCAGGTACAAATAAGTACCTGTATATGTAAGCCGCATTGAGCCTGCCATGAGTGGGAAAGCGCGGGGTACAAATGTAACTAAAATAAAATCTACTTATTTGTGTTCCAATGACCTCTATATGCTGCAGCTTACTGTGCTACACATATTGCCCTGGACTGATCACTCTCGTCTTCTCTTTTGCTATTTATTCCCAGTTCCAGAGTCTAGTTCTTCCCCCAGAACAGGCACCACTCATAATCTTTTTTTTTTTTAAGTATTTTATATTGGTTTTCTGTATATAAATGAAAATCATCCAACATACACATAGAACATAGGTTCAACCTTTTCTTAAACATTATTTACCCTCCTCCCCAACCACTCATAATCTTAAAACTATATCGGCTTTGGCTCTTCTTAGCAATCCAGCTTGGATATCTCTACTTTTTCACAATTACCTTTGGAAGATCAAGCTTCTCAATGGACGACATCCCTAAAAACCACCTACAATTCTTTGGCACCTTTGACTACTTTAGACCACGCTCTGATCCATGGTACACACCAGACCTAAGAATACATAAACACCAATTAAGACAGGCAGAACACAGGTACACTTTAACAGCCTTTAAACAAATAGCTCATTCCTATAAGAAAGCACTACAGGCAGCTAAAAAGCCTATTACATAGAGAAAATCGTTAGGGCTCCTATTACCACTGCACTATACAAGACATTGAAAATTCTCACCACCTATCATACTTCACAACTTACAACTGCTGCAACCCTTCTCCTCAATCCTTGGCTGACCATTTCTACAACAAGATCACAGCACTCCGCAATAACAAGACCCCCTTGCCAATCCTCTTAATGCGCAGCCCTGATGTCCCTGCTACTTCATGCAATACCCTCACTGCATTTTGTCCCCCTTCATTAGCAGAACTAGACAGGTCCATTAAATACTAGTACTGCCCCAAAAGATCCATTCCCTTCTTCATTTATTAACAATTCTTAACAAACTTCATTTCTTTATTCACACACTGGTCCACACTAGCCTCATAGAAGGTATACTTCCCTCATTGTGGAAAAGTGCTGCAGTAATTCCCAAAATCAAAGACCCCTCCAAACCAGTTTTCCCTGATAATTATTGATCCATTGCCCAAGTTATCTTTCATATTCAAAATTACAGAAAACTGGTTCATTCACAACTTATTTTTTATCATAAAAACAAATGCTCTACATCCACACCAAACTGGTTTCCGTCAACATCATAGCACGGAAAGAGCATTATTAGGTATCACTACCTACAAACGCTACCATACAGATCATTCTAAAACTGTCCTTCTTCTCTCCCTAGCTCTCACAACCACTTTTGAACTCATTGATCACACTAACATCCTTCAACGTCTCCGAAATATTGGTCTCACAGGTACAGCTCTTCAATGGTTTCAGTCATATCTATCAGACAGACTATATACTGTCCATTGCGCCACTGCAATTTCCACTCCCTACATTCTATCCTCAGTGTCCCACATTGTTTAATATATGTCTGGCCCCTTTTCTAACACTTGCACAATCCCTAGACATTACTTCTTTTGTATATGCACTCTTGATCATCTTGATCCTGCAGTTATCCTCACAATTAATGACAATTACATCAACTCACAAACTGGCTCCAAAACAATAGATTAATTTTAAATTCTTCATAATCTACAGTACTACTTTTACTAACCATCCTGTTAAACTATATGTAGGCCGATTACACTATGTGACAGCCTGGTTCCATTAGTCAATACTATTCATATGGATAACACTCTTTCCTTCTGAGCACAAATCAGCCAGGTTGCCAGTTGTTCTTTTTTTAAATTACTTCTGATCTGATCAATACAGTCATTACTTCAACCCTCTGCCCTGAATGTTCTTATTCATTCCCTTGTGATCTTGCAGCTAGATTACTGCAATTCCTTATATAAAGGTATCAGGGTAAATGACCTTGGATGCCTACAACTGCTTCAAAATACTACTCTCCAATTGATTTATCATATAGGCGAAGACCATATCACACCTCATATGAAAACTGCTCATTGGCTCCCTATTCAACATAGAATCACCTATGAACTTCTGCTTCAAGTTTTCAAAACTCTGCACACAGAGGTATCCTCTTACCTCTATCACTTATACTTTATTGGATTTGCTACATCACACTAGCTGCCTGGGCAGAGCAGAGAAGTGTATATGATAACACAGAAAGAAAAAGGAAAGGAACTTCAATTTTTGACAGGAAAGATACATAATCACCCAGAAGAAAACAGAGGAAAAATCCAGTCAAACAAAGAAAAATTTAATGCATTCATGTGAGGAAAAGGGGGGGGGGGGACTTGATATAACGCCTTTCTGTGGTTTTTGCAACTACATTCAAAGTGGTTTACATAGTATATACACGTACTAATTTGTACCTGGGGCAATGGAGGGTTAAGTGACTTGCCCAGAGCCACAAGGAGCTGTAGTGGGAATTGAACATAGTTCCCCAGGATCAAAGTCTGCTGCACTAACCACTAGCGCACTCCTCCACACAGCAAAGACGACGGACAATAAAGGAAGGTATAAAGCACACAGCTAAGAACAATGGTTGGTTCACCTAATCAACAGGTAGCAATTTACGGCTAATTCTGATCTTCAAAAGCTTGTTTAAAACACCAGGCTTTCAGGTTTACCTTAAAGTTTTTAAGGGACAGTTCGCTACAAAGGGAAAGTGGCAAAGAATTCCAAACATGGGGAGAGAGGAAAAAGAAGGCACGGTGTCTGGTTGTTTCTAGCTGGGCATGTTTTAGACCTGGTAGTACGAGACGATGATCTTTCACAGAATGGAGGATTCTTGCTGGTGAGTAGGGAATAGTAAGACATGAGAGAGTCTGGTATACCATTCTAAAAGCCTTGAATGTCAACAGGGCGATTTTGTAAGTAATACAAAACTGTACGGGAAGCCAATGGATGTTGTTTGAGTAAGGGTGAAGTGTGATCAAAATGACTAGCATGACAAAGTAATCTGATAGCCGTAAACCCAAATAGATGATGTTGCAATAGTCAAGACGTGAGGTAAAGAATTAAGAATATCACCACTTAATCCATTATATCCCCTCCAGTGCTCTTAGATCCCTCAACCAAAATCGTTTATATATGCCTACCCATAAAGAAATATTATATATGAACACAAGAGAGTTCTATTTTTTCTTCTATGGAACTCCTTTCCTACTCATCTTCATGTACAATTTAAAACAGATCTCAGCACTATTCCAAGCTGCCTATTCTTAAATCAACAACCTGAGTGAGTCCTGGAAAGCAACAGAGTCATCTTATGTTTGATCTTCCCTTACTTTACTATCAAGCGTTGTAGTTCTGCCCCCCTTTTCTTCACTCTGTTGTTTTTTTGTAGCACATACTTTCTGTTTTTTAGACTGTAAACCGCCTGGATAGCAGGGTAGAAAGTGTGAATAAACTTGGAAACTTGGATGCTAATTTTGATATAATAGGCAAACTTGTCACTGGTCGATAATTTGAAATAACAGAAGAAGTGTGAGATGGATTTTTCATGCATGGTTGAATAACGGCATGCTTCCACAGTGTGGGTACTGAACCATGGAGTAACTTTGTGACATCATATGACAAATAAAATGAAGTATTTTTGAAATTGTTTGATGAATCATGCAGTGCAGTAATAAGATGTAGGGACTAAAGTTCTTCCATTACTGTCTTAGATAAAGGTAAGTTAAATGCTGTGAGTGTTCAAGTCAGAGATCTTGATTCTTTAGAAGGAGAGGGAGTTGCCAGGTAATGATGAAGAAGTCAGTGTTAACCTAAGCTGGCAGATTTTATTACAAAAACAATCTGCTAGTTCCTGAGCTGTTATGGATCTTGTCTGATTAGTATATAACATTTTAAAATTCACGGCCTTCTCAATTTTATTTGAATAAAACATTTTCTTGGCCACTAAATCATTTTTATAAGTAGTTGTGAGATGTTTATATATGGTTGAAGATTGAGAATGGTGAGTCCTATCTAGCTTGATGTGCTGAAAAGAGGGGATGACCAGGAGGTTTGGTTTTGTTGACAGACATAAGGTATCAGAAAGCATGATAAGAAAGGTGGTACTCCAGTATGATAGATTTTGTGGATTAGTAAGAGTATTTTGAATGGAAGGGTCATGGATTTGATATACTGCCTTTCTGTGGGTACAACCAAAGTGGTTTACATATATTATATGCAGGTACTTTCTCTGTCTGTAGTGGACTCACAATCTAAGGCAGTATTCAGCTTTCAATAATAGAGTGTGATGTGATCAAATTTCCAGACACTGGTGATGAGCTTAACCATAATATTAGGATCAGGTGCACGCACCTAATAATTACTGAGTGAAGAGCTTGGAGCATTGCAGTAATCCAAAATGGCCACTGGAACGCATGACACTTTTCACACTTTTTAGTGATTTCTGAGCAATGTAGGCAGCGACTGTGCATTTTTTAGCGATTCTAGGAGGGCATGTCATCCTCTCTTAGATTCTGTCCTTTTTTTTAATTTGTAAAGGGAGCAAAAATCCCTATTTTTAAAGGTTTATTTTAACTTTTAAATGCACTTTTGAATAGAACAGCCTCGTTTGCTTAATTTTCAAGCTTAATATGGTTTTTTAGACAAGTTTTATACAATAAATATATTTTTTTTCAAATTAATGATTAATTTTATTTGCGATTTGTGACCCCAGCACAGTAAATATACGCTTAGTTTGGTTTCAATCTACCAGCAAGCTGTGTGGAACATTTCTCTGACTGCATTTATTAAAAACCAGGACACAATTTTTGTGATTTGAGTTGTACTTTAAAAAAAATATTTACCAGTCGTCTTTTTTTAAATATAATGTTAGATTTGCCAGTTTTGTTTTCTCTAGAATGAAGGGTGTTTTATTGGTTCCCTCTGGATGTTTACATTGGTTTGTGTTAGACTGATTCCTGAGCAGACATCTAAAATGTGTCATACTAGTGCACTTTAACAGTCAGCTATTTAAAAGCCTACACACATGTTCAATATTTCACCGCAGAGGTTCACAATGTCATTTCTCTATAAAAACACTTCTAAATGTATCCTTATTCTGTCCTAATGATTATTGATAATTTATTACTTAAGGTCCCTTTTACTGGTTTTATGCATGTTTTTATCTACATATGATTTAAAGTTTTGATTACATCCATTTACATATGATTGTATTCTTTTTAATTTGATTTAGATAATGAATTATGTCTGACAGTTGTACATCCTTGACACAGCCTATCCTTAGGCAAAATGTAGCCACACTGGGCACTGTTTTATCTCATCTGTTCTGAATAGTCTACTGCTTTCATCATTTGGTGTACCTGGTTTGATCTGCACTTGCAGATCTAGTTTCTAATCTGACCTGTTAGAATCCAGATTGTTAATTACTAGTGCATATACCAAGGTACATAATAATTTTTTTATTATTAAAAAGATTACAAATTGAGTGGATCACTCTTAATTCAAAAAAACACTTTCTCATTATAAGGAAGATATGAGGTTGGAAGGTTAGTTTGGGATCTGAAGTGACTCCCAAAATCTTCATTGAAGTTACAAGAAGAATTTGGTATCAGCAATAATAAAAGGGTCAGAGGGTGCTATCGTTCCCTGTTTACAAAATATGGGGGTTTCTGATTTATCGGGGTTTAATGTCAAACAATTTGTTTTTAGTCAACTGCCAAAGGTAGTTAGATCTACATTAAGCACAATGATATCTTGAGAGTTTAGTGGGTCTTAGGTGGCCAAGATCTGGAACTTATCTGTGTAAATGCATGGTGTCAGTTCCAGGGTCTAGATTATTCCAGCCAATGGGACCATAAAGATATTATATAGAATAGCTGCCAAAGGTAATTCCTGAGATACACCACGGGTGAAAGAAAATGAAACTGAAGTGGAGTCTTGCCATAGTACTATGTAGGATCTATTCAGTAGATATGAGTGAAACCAATCTAAGAGAAGTTGGAGAGGAATCAATCTTCAGACACATGTGCATGCAGCAGCAACATTCCTTACAAGTTACTTAAACGTGTCTCAGATAGTTGTCTTGCTCATCTCCTTGCCAAATGAAGGGCCAAGTCTGCCCCCCCAGGATCTGGCAGGCCAATATCTGGCCTATTGACTCAGCTTGGGAAAGGCCTCACTTCCAGATGGTCTACAGCCATGAGCTTGGAGAAGGGACTGGTAAAGCAGACTGCAGGCTTGTGTTACCCCTCCCCCCCAGTCTCCCTTTCCCAGGGCTTGCCTAGTAGTGTTTGCAACGTAACACCTGTCAGCCATGCATATCAGGATATCAATACATTTTGTACAAAAAGTGTACATACAGACCTTTGTATGTCTAACTTCCTGATTTCCTCTTCAACCTGTCCTCACTTTTTTTGTTCATTGCTTTTGATATACGTGAGGTTTCTCCTCCTTTTTTTGTTTTCCTCTTGGAACCTCTGTCGGAGGTATAGTATGGCCTTTGAACAGTGGGGTCATTCCATGCCAAGTGGTCTAAACCTTCCCACCATCATGTCTCCAATTTTGTTCAAATTTTATCTGTTGCGCGAGTCAGGTGTTAAACGAAGTTTCCCAAAATTTGAGGTCTCTAACTGCAATAGTTGCAGATCTAGATCCCCTTTTCTGAAAGGTTGTCAGTCCATGAGTGCGCGACATTACCAAAATGCCATTTTTGGGGTCTAATAAAATCCAACACATTTATAAGAATGGCTAAAAAAGTCAAATCCTGTACAGTTTTTGATGCTAATTCCGATGAAATACAGTTTTAACATTATGGATGCAAAATCCAGTCAAACAAGTTGACTTAAAGTGTGCATCAAAATTGGTCGCGACTCATCGGAACTATTGGACCAATATTCAGACCGCAACAACTTCCATGCAAACAAAGATACGGACTTAAAATTTTGAACAAGCATTATGCTTGTGCTGGACATAATACTGCCAGATTTGCAACTAACCAGCATCTATAACCGCCCTGCAGGATCTCTTCAAAGTTGGCACTGTCAGTGCAAATGGTAAAATGTACCAAAGTTCAAAGCCAATTATTGAAAAAGAGTCTGCCTGAATCAGCTTGTGAACAGTATCATCTGAAAGAGAAAACTGTGCTCTACAACACTGATATGCTTTTGTTTTGCAATGCCACCATTAAGTAGCCATTTACTCAGGTCAAAGTATGTTATATTTTGTGTGCGCGATGTATTGCGTTGGTCCATGATGGCTGAGCCATTACTGGTTATCACATTGAAACCAGCATCCCCATCGCCATAGGGGCCACCACGCCCAAACTGATACCCACCGAGACTGAGCGGAGCGACGGAGGAGCACCCGGAGTCAGGAGGCAGCCCCGTTACCCCACGCTGATCGCGGCCGTGGCCCTGACCTGCCTCGTGTCCGGCGCTGCCCTGCCCTGAACCCCACCTGCTCTGAAGACAGAGGGCCCCACCTGTGGCCGACGGACCAACGACCCCGGACTTCTCCGCCGTTCCCTCCAAGCGTACCGTCGCTGAACTTCCACCCGAATCACTACTGAGCCTCTCTGCCCTTCCCAACGGATCCTCTCTGCCTCCTACCAGTAATACTGTGCCACTCTGCCCTTCCCAACGGATCCTCTCTGCCTCCTACCAGCAATACGGTGTCCAATGCTACAGAGTCTCTGCGCCCAGGACATCACTCCCGAGCATCTGACTGTGAGTAATCTACCTATCTCCAAACTGTCACCAAGATGAACAGTCAAAATACTCCTAGCAATCTACTCCCTCAACTGACCCACCTAACACTATCCATCCCACTTACTACTACTACTACTTAGCATTTCTATAGCGCTGCCAGGGTTACGCAGCGCTGTACAAGTTTAGACAAGGGGAAGGACAGTCCCTGCTCAAGAGAGCTTACAATCTAAAGGTAATAAGCTATGTAGTCAGTGTATGTATCGGGAATGGGGAAGGTGGTTAGGGCGCCAAAAGCAGAGAGAAGAGATGGGCCTTGAGTAAGGACTTGAAAATGGGCAGGGAGGGCGCACGTCGTATGGGCTCAGGAAGTCTGTTCCAGGCATAAGGTGAGGCGAGGCAGAAGGGGCGGAGTCTGGAGTTAGCGGTGGTGGAGAAGGGTACAGATAGGAGTGATTTGTCCTGAGAGCAGAGGTTACGGGTGGGAACATATGGGGCGAGGAGGGTAGAGAGGTAATGGGGGGCTGCAGATTGAGTGCACTTAAAGGTCAATAGGAGAAGCTTGAATTGTATACGGTAGTGGATCAGGAGCCAGTGAAGCGACTTGAGGAGAGGGGTGATATGAGAGTATCGGTTCACGCGGTAGATAAGACGTGCGGCGGAGTTTTGGACAGATTGAAGGGGGGATAGGTGGCTAAGCGGGAGGCCAGCGAGGAGAAGGTTGCAATAGTCAAGACAAGAGGTAACGAGTGAGTGGATGAGAGTTCGGGTGGTCTGTTCAGAAAGGAATGGGTGAATTTTGCTAATATTATAGAGGAAGAAGCGACAGGTCTTAGCTGTCTGCTGGATATGGGCAGAGAAGGAGAGGGAGGAGTCGAAAATGACTCCGAGATTGCGGGCTGAGGGAGACGGGGGAGGATGAGGCATTGTCAACAGAGACGGAGAGTGGGGGAAGAGGAGAAGAGGGTTTGGGTGGGAAGACAAGGAGCTCAGTCTTAGCCATGTTCAGTTTCAGATGCCGGTTGGACATCCAGGCAGCGATGTCGGAGAGGCAGGCCGAAACTTTGGCCTGGGTTTCGACTGTGATGTCGGGAGTGGAGAGGTAAAGCTGGGTGTCATCAGCATAGAGATGGTACTGGAATCCATGTGATGAGATCAAGGAGCTCAGGGAAGAGGTGTATATCGAGAAAAGAAGCGGTCCAAGGACAGATCCTTGAGGGACCCCAACAGAGAGCGGACGGGGGTGAAGAGAGAGCCATTAGAAAATACGCTGAAGGTGCGATGGGAAAGATACGAGGAGAACCAGGAAAGGACGGAGCCCTGGAATCCAAATGAGCACAGTGTGTCAAGAAGTAACTTATGATTGACGGTGTCAAAGGTGGCAGATAGGTCGAGGAGGATGAGTATGGAATAGTGACCTTTGGATTTGGCAAGGAACAGGTCATTGCAGACTTTAGTGAGTGCTGTTTCTGTTGAGTGCAGTGGGCGAAAGCTGGATTGAAGCGGGTCGAGGACGGCCTGAGAGGAGAAGAATTCAAGGCAGTGGCTGTGGACAGCACGTTCAAGTAATTTGGAGAGGAAGGGTAGAAGAGAGATGGGGCGGTAGTTGGAGGGACAGGTGGGGTCAAGCGATGCTTTTTTGAGAAGTGGTGTGATTACAGCGTGCTTGAAGGTGTCAGGGAACGTAGCAGTGGAAAGAGAGAGGTTGAGGATGTGACAGATTTAGGGGTTAACTGTAGGAGAGATGTTGGTGAACAGGTTGGTGGGAATGGGATCAGAGGAACAGGTGGTTGCACTTATAGGAAGAAAAGAAGGTGAAGCAGTTTCCTCTTTGGTGATCTGAGGGAAGGAGGAGAAGGAGGCAGGTTGGGTTGGTTGAGGGAGTGGGTTAAGAAGTCACCGGAGGAGAAGGCTTGGAAGTGAATTCAGGTTTATCTTCTGTACTTATCGCGGAAGTAGTCAGATAGTGTTTGAGGGGAGAGTGAGGGGGGGGGTGGGTGGGAGCCGGGGAGGGTACTGTTAAGCTAGGGAGTTGAGTGGTGGCGAAGAGGCGACGAGGGGTTGGAGCCAAGAGACTGGTTAATTGAGAATAATGATTCCTGTTTGGCAAGGAATAGGAAGGACTGGAAAGAGGATAGCCATGAATTTGTAATGGGTGAAGTCCTGACAGGGTGCGAGATTTTCTCTAGAGGTCGTTCAGCAGATCGGATGCAGGAGCGGAGGTAACGGATGCAAGGGGGTTAACCAGGCTGAGGATTAATGCGCTTTGTGGGGCGAGAGACAGATGGTGCTAGGGTATCCAGAGCAGTGGAGAGAATTTCATTGTAGGTAGAGACAGCCGTGTCGACAGATTCAGAAGACGAGATGGAAGGGAAGAGAGTGCAGATGTAGAGGATAGGGTAGGGGGGGGGTCGACAGCTGGAGATTCCTGAAGGCAGTGGGTTATAGTTGGGCGAGGTTGAGGGGGAGGGGTGATGAAGTGTGAGGGTGATTAGGTGATGATCTGAGATAGAAGGACTGAGGTGCAGAATTGGAAGGTGAGCAGGAAGAGAAGAGAACGAGGTCGAGACAATGGCCATCACGGTGAGTATGGGAGGTAGAGCATAGTTGGAGGTTAAAGGCGGATATCAGAGTAAGGAATTTAGAAGCGTAGGAGTTGGATGGGTTGTTAACGTGGATGTTAAAATCGCCAAGAATGAGGGATGGAGATGCGGGATCAAGAAAGACGGTGAGCCAAGTGTCGAAGTCAGTAAGGAATGAAGACAGGGGCTTATCAGGGGGGCGGTAGATGACTGCAACTCTGAGTGTTAGTGGGTAGAATAGCCGGATGGAGTGAGCTTCAAAGGACGAGGAGCAGTGAGATTGCGGTAGGAGGAGGGGTTGGAAGCTACAGGAGGGCGAGAGAAGTAACCCGACGCCTCCGCCACGGCCATCTGGGCGGGGAGTGTGGGAGAAGAGATAACCTCCATGACAAAGGGCCACGACTGAGGCAGAGTCGTCAGGGGAGAGCCAGGTTTCGGTTAGGGCGAGCAGTTGGAGGGAACGAGAGATGAAGAGATCGTGGGTGAAGGGCAGTTTGTTGCAGATCGAGTGGGCATTCCACAAGGCGCACGAGAAGGGGAGGGAAGAGGGGGGGAGGAGGGGAATAGAGACGAGGTTGGAGATGTCATGGAATCGTTTGCATGGATAGGAGGACAGGTGAGGGGGGCCAGGATTAGGATTAATGTCTCCCGCGGAGAGCAGAAGGAGTAAGAGAGTGCGGAGGAGGGTGGGGGAGGTTGGGCGACGAAGGCGACGAAGACGGGGTGCACTTAGGAGGAATGGTGAAGGGTTAATGGCAGGAAGGAGGTGTTGGAGATTAAGGGCTAGGAAGGAGGAGGGGGACAAGAGAGATGGAGAGGTGGTGAGGGATGGGGGTGAATAGGGTATTGCCGTAGCAGGCAGGACGGGAGGGAACACAGGTGGGCAAAGAGTTCCAGCGGTAGACAGGGGTAATGGGAGGCGAAAAAGATTAGGAAGGGACAGGGCAAGGAAGAGGATGTGGACAGGGGCCATAGGTAGTGATTGCGATGTGACAGGTGTAAGTGTAGCAACTGAGGTGAGAAGCAGGTAGATAGAGCGAAGAGCCGGGAGTTTGGAATTGGAGGGTTGATGAACTGGAGATTGGTTAAGTCAGTGGCTGGCAGATGGGCTGGAACAAGCTGGTGCAAGATGAACAGGAAACGAGCAGAGAGAAGCTGGAGCAAGCAGAAAATAATATCATACCCATCCTACAAAATCACCAAAGACTGATCAGACACTCACACCTTCACCAAACTGACAACCACCAAATAAAGGAAGACTATCTGAATATGGTCAATACCAACTAAACGAAAGAAATATCACAATAAACACACAGCACCCACAGAACGACAACTAACAAAAATCCACACATCATCAAACTTAACAGCCCCATACCAAAATATCCAGTGGGGTTACATTATGCTAGGTCCAGCAAGTTAACCAACAACAATATTCAGATTGATCAGATCAAAAATCTCAATCTTATCTTCATCAATGAAACATGATTCACGATCAAAAGGAACCCCATACCCTTGAACTAGAATGGAGAAGAGAGGCGGAGGCATAGGACTAATCTACCTGAGACCAATTCACCACCGAAACCATTGCTGAGTCCCATAACACCCCAACTCGAATTGCCTCAATTAGAATCCACAACAAATCCCTGATTGATCATCTGAACTGTGTCCTGTTTACAGACCGCCCAGTAATGGAAAGAAAGCCCAACCTATCGTCATGGACTTCATATTAAATACTCCAATTTACTAACCCTAGGTGACAAAAACCTTCACTTAGAAGATCCCCAATTCCACCAATGCCGTGAACTTCCTACAGTCATGGGATCTTAAATGGCCTCACATGCTAGCTACCACATCAAAGGACCACACAATGGCCTCTTATCACCCAACTGCCCCAGATCATAACCTACTAATAACAGAAACACCTTGGACCAATCACTATAAACTGAACATAACCCTACACTGGTGGAAGAAGGGGATAAACCGTACACTAGAACACACAACCTACACTACGAGAGGGCAAGATAGACCCAAAAGTATTCTGGCAACTGATACATGACAATGGATGGACAGCACGAAACGGATTCCATACACTATCTCACTCATTGGGATGATAGATGCAGAAGCATACTAACGAACTAGCACCCTTAAAGTCAAGAAATATCAAGACGACAAAACTCGATACCATGGTTCAATGACAAATTTAAAAAACTCAAAACACAATCCAAAACTTGAACGAGCATGGGAAAAAAACAAAAAGATGACATACACTCAATGCATGGAAACAATTACATAAAAAATACAATATGCAATAAGACAGACCAAAAGGTCATACTACAAAACTAAAATAGGACCGGATTACAAAGATCTGAAGAAACTATTTCAACTCGTAAATAAGCTACTAACACCACCCCCTGTCACCACAACCAACACAGACATCCCATCTACAGACAAACTTGCTAATTATTTCAACGAAAAAATAATAAAATTACGCAACTCGCTTCCTCAGCACAACACCGACATCGAAAATTTCATCAATAACCTGAACTAAACCCTGCGGATACCCAGCCGACCGTATTTGGTCTAAATTTACTCCCCTCACCACTGAATCAGTTACACAAGCGACTCATAGGTTTGCCAACACCCACTGCAAACTGGATATCTGTCCCAGCCATCTACTTAAATCCGCCCCGATTGCTCATAGCAGACCTCACATCTCACCTAAACTTCATGCTACAACAAGGTCTCTTCCCTGAGGAATATGGCAACATCTTACTCACCCAATACCAAAAGACACCAAGAAAAATACTAACAATCTCACCAATTACCGCCCAGTGGCATCTATCCCCTTGTAACCAAACTGATGGAGAGCCTGATGACCAAACAGCTTACTAACTACATGGACAAGTTTCAATACTACACGACTCACATCAGGATTCCGCCCCCACCACCAGCACGGAAACTGTACTAGTCACTCTCCTGGCCAAATTCAAACAGGAAATAGCTACAGGTAAAAGCATACTTCTCTTCCAATTCGACATATCGAGTGCATTCGACATAGTAACCATAATATATTACTAAGACTCCTTGGTCACTTCGGGATTGTTGGAAATATAATTAATTGGATCAAAGGTTTTCTAACCACCAGAACATACCAAGTAAAATCAAATTCAACCACATCACCACCGTGGAAAGCAGCCTGCGGAGTACCTCAAGGATCACCATTATCATCAATGCTCCTCAACGTAATGATGATCCCACTGGCAAAGTCCTTATCCAACCAAGGCCTCAACCCGTTCATCTATGCAGAAGATGTCACAATCTATATCTCCTTCAGACATGATTTGACAGAAATAACAAATGAAATCAATGAAGGACTGAACATCATGGACTGAACATCATGGTCAAACTCATTCCAAATGAAATTGAACACTGAAAAAAAACATAAGTACATAAGTAATGCCACACTGGGAAAAGACCAAGGGTCCATCGAGCCCAGCATCCTGTCCACGACAGCGGCCAATCCAGGCCAAGGGCACCTGGCAAGCTTCCCAAACGTACAAACATTCTATACATGTTATTCCTGGAATTGTGGATTTTTCCCAAGTCCATTTAGTAGTGGTTTATGGACTTGTCCTTTAGGAAACTATCTAACCCCTTTTTAAACTCTGCTAAGCTAACCGCCTTCACCAAGTTCTCCGGCAACGAATTCCAGAGTTTAATTACGCGTTGGGTGAAGAAAACTTTTCTCCGATTTGTTTTAAATTTACTACACTATAGTTTCATCGCGTGCCCCCTAGTCCTAGTATTTTTGGAAAGCGTGAACAGACGCTTCACATCCACCTGTTCCACTCCACTCATTTTATATACCTCTATCATGTCTCCCCCTCAGCCGTCTCTTCTCTAAGCTGAAAAGCCCTAGCCTCCGTAGTCTTCTTCATAGGGAAGTCTTCCCATCCCGCTATCTTTTTAGTTGCCCTTCGCTGCACCTTTTCCAATACTACTATATCTTTCTTGAGATGCGGCAACCAGAATTGAACACAATACTCAAGGTGCGGTCGCACCATGGAGCGATACAACGGCATTATAACATCCTCACACCTGTTTCCATACCTTTCCTAATAATACCCCACATTCTATTTCGCTTTCCGAGCCGCAGCAGCAACCACTGAGCAGAAGGTTTCAGTGTATTATTGACGACGACACCCCAGATCCCTTTCTTGGTCCGTAACTCCTAACGTGGAACCTTGCATGACATAGCTATAATTCGGGTTCTTTTTTCCCGCATGCATCACCTTGCACTTGCTCACATTAAACGTCATCTGCCATTTAGCCGCCCAGTCTCCCAGTCTCGTAAGATCCTTCTGTAATTTTTCACAATCCTGTCGCGAGTTAACGACTTGAGTACTTTGTGTCAACAGCAAATTTAATTACCTCGCTAGTTACTCCCATCTCTAAATCATTTATAAATATGTTAAAAAGCAGCGGTCCTAGCACAGACCCCTGAGGAACCCCACTAACTACCCTTCTTCATTGTGAATACTGCCCATTTAACCCCACTCTCTGTTTCCTATCCTTCAACCAGTTTTTTTTTAATTTTTATGAAGTCTTTATTGAAAAGTAATACACAAAATCTGATACATAGCACATCATGCATGTCATAGTACAGTCCAGTTAAACATAACGCCAATGTTTAGTAAAGTAGCGAACAACTGATACAAAGCGTGGTGGTACTATCTATTCAGACAAGGTGAACACATCTTATTGCGTTAGGACACCTATTAACCAATCAGATCAACCAGTCCAATACTTCAGCCTCTATAGATTTTATGGGATTCCCCTACTCCAACCCCCCACAGCCTTCAAACCCCCCCCCCCCCCCCCCCCTGTTTTTAGCACCACCTGAACCTATTACATCAGTCAAGTTATACATGAAGGGTAAAAAAATCCCAAATCAGGTGCCATCGACCCAGCTGGTTACGTCTTTCAGCTAATAGTCTTTCCATCTCGCAGGTGTGCTTCAATTTTTGAATCCATAGAGTTATCGGTGGAACTGTGGGCTGTTTCTAATGAGCAGCAATTACAACTCTGGCGGCGCTTATCGCCTGCTTAAAAAAAAAATTGCTGGGCATGAGGACGACCCGCAGCATCCGCAGAGAAGAAGAAGAAGGTCGGGCTCCAAGGTATCACGGTACCCATCCACATCTGCTGCGTACCGCCCTCCAATAAGCACTGACCCTCCTACATGTCCACCATATGTGCCCTGCTATGCCCTTTACAACCACAGCCCCTCCAACACAGCCCCGTCGTTGTGGGTAGATGTGCTGTAGACCGCTCAGGCATCAGGGTACCATTCGGTACAACACCTTCACCGCATTCTCCTTAAAGGGTACATGAGACGACATTCCCACTGCAGCCCGCTCCATTTTCTCCCAGGTCGCTTCTTCCAGTTCCAGGCCCAACTCTCTCTGCCAACTCTTCCTATGTAATGTGTAGCCCGGGGACTGTCTATTAACAATGTGATAAAGTCGCGATATCAGCCCATTAGTCTTTGGTGGACCTTTGCAAATAGATTCTAATGTTGATTATTCCCTCGCCTCTAGCTCTCGAACTGCCCATGTCTTAAGGAAAGAGGATAGCTGAATATAAGCATACCGATCTGGCCCCAGTATCGGGAATCTCTCAGTGGCCTCTGAGTACGACATCAGAGTCTCCCCCCTAAAACATTGACCCCACATTCTTATCCTCCCGTATACCATCTTGTGAATGCTCCTTTTAACGTACCAGGGTAAAATAGTGGATTGTGGCTATGGGAGACAGACGAGAAAGTGTGGTACGATGTTGTGGAAACATACTGTCCCAGTTTGAGAGGGTGACGTATATTGAAGGACACAGTCCCCCCTTCCAGTGCCCTAAGTGAGCTTGGGATCCACAAGAGTGCCCCCAATGGCCTCGCCCCTAGTGTATATTGTTCCAACTGCACCCATTGCAGGTCAGGGTAATCCTGGAACCATTCTACTGCCGCCGCGAGCCTGAACCGCTCTATAGTACCAAGCCAGGTTGGGTACCCCCAGCCCTCCTCTCTTCCTGTCCTGATACAGGACCGAGCGTGCCAATCGCAGACGTTTTCCCGCCCAAATAAAGCGCATAATACGATCCTGCAAAGTTGCTAAGAATTTGCGGGCATTGTGATTGGGAGGGCTTGAAAAATGTAAAGCAATCGCAGCAACACGTTCATCTTACCGCAGCTATTCGGCCAAACCAGGAAAGGTCAAGGTCATCCCATCTACCCAAGTGCTCGATGAGTGCCCCCCGCCAGGCTTTATAGTTTGCCATGAAAAGGTCCGAAAGGTGTGCTGTCAGATTGACCCCAAATAGTGAATGCTCTTATTAGCCGACCGGAAGGCAAAAGAGGACCTCAACTCGCCCACAAGCTCCCCCCGGAGAGTCACATTCATAACTTCAGACTTTGACATGTTTACTTTTGAAACCCGACACATTCGAGTATTCCTCGATCTCCCGCAGTAGCCCAGGGAAAGTGGTAAGGGGACGAGTGATTAACAACAACACGTCATCAGCGAAGAGGGATACTTGTGTTCTCTCCCTCCAATGGAAAGTCCACAGATATTTGGGTTAGCTCTAAGCCTAGTTGCGAATGGCTCCATGACCATTGCAAACAATAGGGGGGATAAGGGACAGCCCTGTCTAGTGCCGTCTGTGTAAAGGAATCATTGCAGAGTTACCCCCCATTTACGCGAATGCACACTTTAGGAGAGCAAAAAATGCTTGAATCCACCCCCGGAACTGTGGACCAATCCCAAATGCCTCCATCACTTTATACATGAATGGCCAATGCACCCTATGGAAGGCTTTTTTCGGCATCTAAGCTAAGGAGACAAAGAGGCCTCTTCATTCTCTCAGCCAAAAACATTAAATCAACCACTCTCCTTCTCTGCTCATATCCAGCAGATTGCCAAGACCTGTCGTTTCTTTCTTTACAACATCCGTAAATCCGCCCCTTTCTTTCCGAGCACTCTACCAAAACCCTCATCCACACCCTTGTCACCTCTCATTTAGACTACTGCAATCTGCTTCTTGCGGCCTCCCACTTAGTCACCTCTCCCCTCTCCAGTCGGTTCAAAACTCTGCTGCCCGTCTCATCTTCCGCCAGGGTCGCTTTACTCATACTACCCCTCTCCTCAAGACCCTTCACTGGCTCCCTATCCGTTTTTCGCATCCTGCTCAAACTTCTTCTACTAACCTATAATGTACTCACTCTGCTGCTCCCCAGTATCTCTCCACACTCGTCCATCCCTACACCCCTTCCCGTGCACTCCGCTCCATGGATAAATCCTTCTTATCTGTTCCCTTCTCCACTACTGCCAACTCCAGACTTCGCGCCTTTTGTCTCGCTGCACCCTACGCCTGGAATAAACTTCCTGAGCCCCTACGTCTTGCCCCATCCTTGGCACCTTTAAATCTAGACTGAAAGCCCACCTCTTTAACATTGCTTTTGACTCGTAACCACTTGTAACCACTCGCCTCCACCTACCCTCCTCTCTTCCTTCCCGTCACATTAATTGATTTGATTTGCTTACTTTATTTATTTTTGTCTATTAGATTGTAAGCTCTTTGAGCAGGGACTGTCTTTCTTCTATGTTTGTGCAGTGCTGCGTATGCTTTGTAGCGCTATACAAATGCTAAATAGTAGTAGTAGTAGTAGTGTTATCTGTTGTCTTTCTGTATGGGACAAATCCCACCTGGTCGGGGTGGATAATGGCTAGGAGCAAAGGTAAGAGTCGATTAGCCAACACTTTGGCTAGTATTTTGACATCAGCATTTAGAATGGATATTGGGCGATAGGTCATTATTTGGTTTAGGCAATATCGCAATCCATGCTTCCATCATGGAGGTAGGCATGGACTCATAGTAACATAGAGGGGCATAATCGAACGTCGCCGACCAAATAGATCGCCGGTGATCTATGTTGGTGGCGGCGCTACAGCTGGTCGGAACCGTATTATCGAAAAAGATGGCCGGCCATCTCTTTTTTTCGATAATAAGGTTTAGCCCGGCCAAATGCCGTGGAGTTCGCCACGTTTGAGATGGCCGGGTTTGTTTTTCAGCGATAATGGAAAGTTATGTCGGCCATCTCAAACCCCGGACAAATTCAAGGCATTTGGCTGTGGGAGGGACCCAGCATTTTTAGTGCACTGGCCCCCGACATGCCAGGACAACCAACCAGCCACCCTAGGGGTCACTGCGGTGGACTTCAGAAAAGCTCCCACATGCATAGCTCCCTTACTTTGGGAGCTGAGCCCCCCCCCCCCCCCCCAAAACCCACTACCCACAAATGTACTGCACCCACTAAAAGTTGTTCCAGGACCTGCATACAGCCTCTAGGACTTATTGCTGCTGTATAACTTTGGCATACCAGTTCACACCTGAAGACTAATCTCTCTGAAAAAGTCCTTTCTTGAAATAAGCACGTTTACTCACAGTTAACTGGCAGATCAGAGGTTGTGCCCCACTGGCAAAGAGTCTCCTGGTACTAAGATTAGCAGTAGGTCAGAGCTGGCACAATGGTGTACAATGCCCTCTTTCAGCACCATGCAAGGTAAGAACTATGTTCTCTAACGTAGGTAACACAGGAAAGGGATCTAAAAGTGGCTTACAAAAATGGCCACTACCGCATGGACTACAACAGGAAACAAAACAGGGTACACTCTGACCCAGTTAGCAGGGGGGAAAAGCACCATGGGAGTAGAGCCCAGTACCCTACACCCACCACAATGCATTGCTAATGTGACTCTGCAGGGCACCTAACAGAAAAGGTGTCACACTCACCCGAGAGCCACATCGCAACCAGGGAAAGGCTGTTGGAGGATACAACACATTCTGCTGTCATGGAGGTGGGTACGGCATTTGAGGCTGGCATACAGGCTGGCAAAAAGGTTTTTAGTTTATTTTTTTTTAGTTTGGAAGGGGATTGGTGACCACTGTGGGAGTATGGGGAGGTCATTCCCCATTCCCCCCAGTGGTCATCTGGTCAGCTTGGGGCACATTTTTGAGGCTTGGTCGTGAAAATAAAAGGACCAAGTAAAGCCGGTGAAATACCGCTTAATGCCGCTTTTTTCCCCCATTATCGCGAAAGCCGGCCATCTGGTAGCCACGCCCATGCCCATCATGTCCCGCCTTCGCTAATTCTACCGACACGCCCCCTTGACTTCGCCGGCGAAGCGACGGGAAAGTGGCAATGCAGTCAAAAATGCCGCTTTCGATTATACCGATTTCGCCGCTTTAAAAAATCGCTGGCCAACTCCCAATTTGTGTCGGATGATGGCCGGCGATCACTTTCGATTATAAGCTGGATAGTAACATAGTAGATGACGGCAGAAAAAGACCTGCATGGTCCATCCAGTCTGCCCAACAACATAAACTCATATGTGTATACCTTACCTTGATTTGTACCTGCCTTTTTCAGGGTACAGACCGTACAAGTCTGCCCGCAGTATTTCCCGCCTCCCAACCACCAGTCCGCCTCCCATCTCTGGCTCTGGCAAAGACCGTGTAAGTCGGCCCTCCACTATCCCGCCTCCCAACCACCAACCCCTCTTCCCTCACCTGCTCCGCCATCCAATTTCGGCTAAGCTTCTGAGGATCCATTCCTACTGCACAGGATTCCTTTATGCATATCCCACGCATGTTTGAATTCCGTTACCGTTTTCATCTCCACCACCTCCCGCGGGAGGGCATTCCAAGCACCCACCCGCCCTCTCTGTGAAAAAATACTTCCTGACATCTTCCTGAGTCTGCCCACCTTCAATCTCATTTCATGTCCTCATCGTTCTACCGCCTTCCATCTCCGGAAAAGATTCGTTTGCGGATTAATACCTTTCAAATATTTGAACGTCTGTATCATATCACCCCTGTTCCTCCTTTCCTCCAGGGTATACATGTTCAGGTCAGCAAGTCTCTGCTCATACGTCTTGGAACGCAAATCCCATACCATTTCTCGTAGCTTTCTTTCCACTGCTTCCATTTTTTTAACATCCTTCGCAAGGTACGGCCTCCAAAACTGTACACATACTCCAGTGGGGCCTCACCGACGACTTGTACAGGGGGCATCAGCACTTCCTTTTCTTCTGCTGATCACACCTCTCTCTATACAGCCTAGCAACCTTCTCGCTAACGACCACCGCCCTGTCACACTGTTTCGTTGCTTCAGATCCTCGATACTATCACCCCAAGATCCCTCTCCCCTCAGTACCTATCAGACTCTCACCGCCCTAACACATAAGTCGCTCGTGGGTTTCTACTCCCTAAATGCATCACTTTGCATTTCTTCGCATTGAATTTTTAATTGCCAACCTTAGACCATTCTTCTAGCTTCCTCAGATCCTTTTTCATGCTTTCCACCTCCCTCCCGGGTGTCCACTCTGTTGGAAAATCTTAGTATCATCCACAATAGCAAACTTTACCTTCTAACCCTTCGGCAATGTCACTCACAAATATATTGAACAGAATCGGCCCCAGCACCGATCCCTGAGGCACTCCACTACTCACCTTTCCCTCCTCCGAAGCGAACCCATTTACCACCACCCTCTGTCGTCTGTCCGTGCAACCAGTTCCTAATCCAGTTCAACCACTTCGTGGATCTATCTTCAGCCCATCTAGTTTTATTGAAGAGCCTCCTGTGGGGAAACCGTTGTCAAAGCTTTGCTAAAATCTAAGTAGATGACGTCTATAGCACGTCGATGATTCAGTTCTCCAGTTACCCAATCAAAGATTCAATGAGATATCGTTTGGCACGATTTCCCTCTGGTAGAAACCATGTTGTCTCGGATCTTGCAACTTATTGGCTTCCAGGAAATTCACTATCCTTTCCTTCAGCAATCGCTTCCATTACTTTTCCAATAACCGAAGTGAGGCTTACCCGGCCTGTAGTTTCCAGCTCTTCTCTATCACCAGTGTTTGTAAAGAAGGACCACATCCGCCGTTCTCCCAATCCCACAGAACCTCTCCCGTTTCCAATGATTTATTAAACAAATCTTTAAGAGGACCCGCCAGAACCTCTCTGAGCTCCTGTTAATATCCTGGGCTGGATCCCGTCCGGTCCCATGGCTTTGTCCACCTTTAAGCTTTCCAAGTTGTTGATACACACTCTCGTTCCGTGAACGGTGCTATAATCCATTCCATTCTGAGGTGTACTTTGCCAGTCCCTCGCGGTCCTTCTCCAGGATTTTCTTCAGTAAAAACAGAACAAAAGTATCTATTTAGCAAATTGGCTTTTTCTTCATCATTATCTACATAGCGGTTCGCTGTATCTTTTAGTCTCACAATTCCCTTTTTAGTCATTTTCCTTTCACTAATATACCTGAAGAAATTTTTATCGCCCCTCCTTACATTTCTAGCCATTTGTTCTTCCCGCTTGCGTCTTCGCCAGACGTACCTCTCTCTTGGCTTCTTTCAGTTTCATCCGGTATTCCTCCCCGTGTTCCTCTTGAGATTTTCTATATTTCTGGAACACTAACTCTTTAGCTTTTATTTTCTCAGCCACTTGCTTGGAGAACCATATCGATTTCCTTTTTCTCTTGCTTTTATTTACTCTCCTTACATAAAGGTCTGTGGCCCTATTTATTACTTCTTTCAGCCTGGACCACTGCCCTTCCACTTCTTGTAACGTCCTCCCAGCCCATCAGCTCCTTCCTCAGGTATTCCCCCATTTTACTAAAGTCAGCTTGAAATCCAGGACTGAGTTTAGAGTGGCTGCCCCTCCACTTCAGCTGTATATCAAACCAAACCGTTTGATGGTCACTGCTTCCCAGGTGTGCCACCATTCGGACATTTGACACACTAGCCCCATTTGTGAGCACCAGATCCAGCATCGCTCCCTCCCTTGTGGGTTCACCATTTGTCTGAGCAGAGCACTTGGGAAAGCATCCACGATCTCTCTACTTCTTTCTGATTTGGCAGATGGAACCTTCCAATCTACATCCGGCAGATTGAAATCTCCCATCAAGAGAACCTCTTTTTTCTTTCCTCAATTTTTGAATATCTGCGATCAGATCTTTATCTAGTTCCGCTCGTGTCGGGGGTCTGTGGACAACACCCACGTGGACAGAGGTTCTATCATCTCTTTTTAAGGTGATCCATATCGATTCTTCCTTTCCCCAGTCCCTGTCAGTTCAGTCGCCATGATATCATTCCTCATATACAGAGCTACTCCTCCACCTTTACGACCCTCTCTATCCTTACTAAATAGATTATAGCCTGGTATGCTTGCATCCATTCGTGGGAACCGTTGAGCCATGTCTCCGTGATTGCAACAACATCTAAGTCTGCCTCCAATATTAGGGCTTGAAGTCATGAACTTTATTGCTTAGACTACGAGCATTTGTGGCCATCGCTTTCCATCTATAATTCTTGGTATGTGTTTCAACATTAGTGATCCCAATCAGATTAACAGATAAGTTAGTAGCGGGGCCAGCTCAGGAGCGAATTTCTTATAGAATTCACTGGGGAGGCCGTCCAGCCCCGGTGATTTATAGGAGGGCAAATGCTGGATACCTTTTTGTATCTCAACTGGGGTGACCGGCGCGTCGAGAGTGATCCTCTGCTGATTTCTCAACGAAGCTAGGTCACTCTCGGCTAAGTAGTCTAGAATAGAGTCTTCAGGGGGGCTAATCTCACGCGCGTACAGCTCCTGGTAGAATTCACTAAAGCACTGCCGTATGGCGTCAGATGTATTTAATAATTCCCCTCTCTCATTCCTAATGTGAGTGACCGCTAGGTCTACCTTTCGCCTGCGTAATTTTATAGCCAGAAGATATCCTGCTTTATTGGTGAATTCATAGGATCTAACTTTATTTCTGTTTTGTATCCAACTTAATTGTTCAGAGTAAATAGAGTACAGCTGGAGCCTCTGCCCCCGCAGCTCCTCCAAAATCGCTAGGGAACCACCCACCTTGTGCTGCCTCTCCAAGCGCCGGATCTTATCCAGGTACTGTGCCAGCTGGGTCCTACGAACCCTTGCACGTTTACTATCTGTATAAAGTAATCTCTTGATACTGCCTTCATGGCATCCCATACAACACTGAGGGGTGGGCCCGACTCCTTATTGAACTCCAAGTACTCCTTCAGGACCTGCCTGCAACCCTCCACCACCTCCCCCTCCTGCAATAATTCTGTATTAAGCGTCCATCTTTATCTTTGACTTCTGCTCTGACGTGGGCAAGGTAACCCAAACTGGGGCATGGTCAGAAATGGTCGCACTGCCGATTCCAGTTTTAGGTCCCCTCTCAGCTAATGTAATGTCCAGAAAGATGTAATTGATATGAGAGTATGTCTTATGTACTGGTGAGAAGAATGTGTAGTCCATCATAGTTGTATGGCTCAATCTCCAGACGTCTAAGATCCCCAGCGAGTAGACCAAGGAACCCAAGGCCAAGAAGTCTTTGGATATCGATTGCTGGGATCTCCCGGATCTGTCTAGTATTGGATCCACGACTTTATTAAAGTCTCCCCCCAAGATCAAGGAGCCCTGGGTAAATGTGGCTAATATGCCCTTCACTTTGGCGTAAAAAGTCCCCTGATGTTCACTGGGTGCATATAGGGATGCTAAGGTAATATCCACTCGATCTATGACAGTTTGCAAAAACAAGAAATGCCCACCTGGGTCACGCTTGATATTTTCTATCTGAGCCGATAGGGATTTGTGAAACAACACCGCCACCCACATTTTTGGATCCATCAACAGAGGAGGCAAAGAAGCACTGGGATAGTCTGGATGGGAGAGAAGTCGCTCATGTACCTGCGGAGGTGGGTCTCCTGCAGCAAGACAATATGCGGTTTTAGCTGCTGTAGTTCTATGAACAGTTCTGCCTTTCTGAGGCATGTTCAGCCCCTTCACGTTATATGATAGTATCTTTATTTCTGTATTCATTACTGAGGTATTAGGTAAGCTTTTCCCCCAACAGGTAGAGTCCACCCCATTCATGTACACGCTCTCCCCGATACCAGTGATGCCCCCAACCCGCCCTTATCCCCCCTCACCCCTTGTCTAACACCAACTAGAGGGCACAAGGCCCCGTAGTGGAAAAGAGAAAGTGACGCACCAGCACCCACACATCCCAGCCCCCCCGCCTCCCCCCAAATTACCCCAATTAGCACATCAACCTTCCCCTTAAACTACCCCCTCCCTGTGTCGCTTGTAACCTTACTATATTGTATAAAACACTCCCCTCCACCTTTACTACCCCCCTTATCATCTACTAGTAAAGAGACGGCATTCCCCTTAAGCAAAAGGTAACAAGAAAGCTTAAAACATAACATAACAGATGCTACTCCTTGCTTCTTTACCAACCATGGCACGGAATTGTCCATTATCCATTTGGCTGCCTTACAAAATGTGACCTCGATATGGTATATCGGCCAGGCTGCCGCAACTGTTCAGGTGTCTTCCACGACCACTTTTCGTTTTGGGTTACTCCTTTTAGTAGTTGTAGGGACCCCGCTGCCATTTTTGAAGCTTGGCCTTTGTAGCAAAAGCTAGTCCCCTGGGGTTTGCTCGTTTTCACCAGGCCTGCCACATGCAGGGATGCCCAGGGTTCCACCAGTGATGTGACTCTACTTTTGGCTCCCTGTATGGTGTAGTTCAGAGAGAAAGGAAAACCCCATCTATACGAGATCTGCTCTTTAGTTAGGATATCCAGCACTGGTTTCATGAGGCGTCTCTGCTGTAAAGTGAACTGTGAGAGATCCTGATACACAGTTATTTTAGCTCCTCCATATTCCAGATCAGGCTTTTTCCTGGCGCTATTCAGCAGTTGTTCCTTCACTTCATATCGATGAAACCGTGTGATAATGTCCCATGCTCTGTTCTCCTGCCGCGGACCAAGCGATCTATACGCTCTGTCTATTTCTATCTTCACTTCTGCAGCCTCGGCCCCCAGCAGGGTAGTGCACAGCATCTGTATAATGTTGTGGAACGTCTTCAGTCTCGCCGCCCTCAGGGACTCCGCGGAATCTAAGGTTGTTCCTCCTGCCCCTGTTTTCAAGGTCGTCAAGCTTGTATGTAAGATCTAAGTTCTTTTGATCCAGCGCTTGAAGTTGGGCCTCGTGCGAGAGCAGGGACTCAAAATGCTCTTCCAGCTTTGCTTCTGCATCTTCAACTCTGTTCCCCAGCTCACGGAGATCAGAGCTCAATGTCCCCATCTGTTCCAGGATCTCATCCTTCGATTTTTTAACATTGTTTTGTATTCCAGAAAGGAGCTGGCGAAGTTCGCTAGATATTCCTTTTTTTGCAGGCGGCTTCCGCGATTCCGCCATGGACAGCGCAGAATCAGAGTCTGATTGGGATGCCCGCGCCATTGCCTTGTGGCGCTTGGCATTTTGCTCGTTCCGCCGCCCGCCGACTTCTCCGAGACTTTTGGGTGCGCCGAAGACGCTTTACTCATACTACAGCCGATGAGAAGCGATGGGAGTTCCTCCGGTAGGTTTAAAGTGGCTGACGACTGCCTTTTATTGCTGTTTTATGCTTCGTGGAGTGGGAGCTAGAAAGCTAGGCTGCCATCAGTAGCAGTGACGTCACTTCCTCACCTTCAACCAGTTTTTAATCCACAATAGGATATTTCCTCCTATCCCATGACCTCCAATTTCCTCTGTAACCTTTCATGAGGTACCTTGTCAAACGCCTTTTGAAAATCCAGATACACAATATCAACTGGCTCCCCTTGTCCACATGTTTGTTTACTCCTTCAAAGAATTGAAGTAAATTGGTCAGGCAAGATTTCCCCACACAAAAGCCGTGCTGACTTGGTCTCAGTAATCCATGTCCTTGGATGTGCTCTGTAATTTGTTTTTGATAATAGCCTCTACCATTTTCCCCGGCACCGACGTCAGACTCACAGGTCTATAATTTCCCTCATCCTCTCATCTCAACATAACAAGTACAAAGCCACAACCATAAACACTCCAGGACAAACCCTCCCCATTTCAGACAGCATAAAAAATACTCAGCATCACGATCGACCGCAACCTTACTCTTGAGAGCCAAGTAAACTCCGTAATAAAGAAATGTTTTACTCAATGTGGAAACTTAAATGCGTAAACCTTTCTTCCCTAGGGAAATTTTTTGAAACCTAATACAATCAATGGTCCTAAGCCATGCAGATTATTGCAACGGAATCTATGCGGGATGTAAAGAACAAAAAAGCTCCAAACTGCCCAAAACACAGCAGCCAGGCTGATATTAGGCAAAACACGATTCAAAAGTGCAAAACCCCTCCGAGGAAAAGCTGCACTGGCTCCCAATCAAAGAACAGATCATTTTCAAAATCTGAACCCTGATCCACAAAATTATCTACGGCGTAACATAGTAGATGACGGCAGAAAAAGACCTGCATGGTCCATCCAGTCTGCCCAAGACAAACTCATATGTGTATACCTTACCTTGAATTTGTACCTGTCCTTTTCAGGGCACAGACCATATAAGTCTGCCCAGCAGTATTTCCCGTCTCCCAACCACCAGTCCCGCCTACCATCACCGGCTCTGGTACAGACCGTATAAGTCTACCCTCCCCTATCCTCGCCTCCCAACCACCACCCCCTCTTTCCCCCCACCTGCTCCGCCACCCAATTTCAGCTAAGCTTCTGAGGATCCATTCCTTCTGCACAGGATTCCTCTATGCATATCCCACGCATGTTTGAACTCAGTTACCGTTTTCATCTCCACCACCTCCCGCGGAGGGCATTCCAGCGGTCTACCACCCTCTCCGTGAAAAAATACTTTCCTGACATCTTCCTGAGTCTGCCCCCCTTCAATCTCATTTCATGTCCTCTCGTTCTACCGCCTTCCCATCTCCGGAAAAGATTCGTTTGCGGATTAATACCTTTCAAATATTTGAACGTCTGTATCATATCACCCCTGTTCCTCCTTTCCTCCAGGGTGTACATGTTTCAGGTCAGCAAGCCTCTCTTCATACGTCTTGGAACGTAAATCCCATACCTCCTCGTAGCTTTTCTTTGCACCGCTTCCATTTTTTTAACATCCTTCTCAAGATACGGCCTCCAAAACTGAACACAATACCTCCAGGTGGGGCCTCACCAACGTCTTATACAGGGGCATTAAAACCTCCTTTCTTTTGCTGGTCACTCCTCTCTCTATACAGCCTAGCAATCTTCTAGCTACGGCCACCGCCTTGTCGCACTGTTTCGTCGCCTTCAGGTCCTCAGATACTATCACCCCAAGATCCCTCTCCCCGTCCGTGCCTATCGACTCTCCCCGCCTAACACACACGTCTCCCTTGGATTTCTACTCTCTAGGGCATCACTTGCATTTCTTCGCCATTTGAATTTTAATTGCCAAACATTAGACCATTCGTCTAGCTTTTTCAGATCTTTTTTCATGTTTTCCACTCCCTCCGGGGTGTCCACTCTGTTGGAAATCTTGGTGTCATCTGCAAAAAGGCAAACTTTACTTTGTAACCCTTCGGCAATGTCACTCACAAATATATTGAACAGAATCGGCCCCAGCACCGATCCCTGAGGCACTCCACTACTCACCTTTCCCTCCTCTGAGCGAACTCCATTCACCACCACCCTCTAGCGTCTGTCCGTCAACCAGTTCCTAATCCAGTTCACCACTTCGGGTCCTATCTTCAGGCCGTCTAGTTTATTTAAGAGCCTCCTGTGGGGAACCGTCGTCGAAAGCCTTGCTGAAATCTAAGTAGATGACGTCCATAGCACGTCCTTGATTCAAATTCTCTTGTCACCCAGTCAAAGAATTCAATGAGATTCGTTTGGCACGATTTCCCTTTGGTGAAAACCATGTTGTCTCGGATCTTGCAACTTATTGGCTTCCAGGAAATTCACTATCCTTTCCTTCAGCATGGCTTCCATTACTTTTCCAATAACCGAAGTGAGGCTTACCGGCCTGTAGTTTCCAGCTTCTTCCCTATCCCCACTTTTGTGAAGAGGGACCACCTCCGCCGTTCTCCAATCCCTCGGAACCTCTCCCGTCTCCAAGGATTTATTAAACAAGTCTTTAAGAGGACCCGCCAGAACCTCGAGGAGCTCCCTCAGTATTCTGGGGTGGATCCCGTCCGTCCCCATGGCTTTGTCCACCTTTAGCTTTCCAAGTTGTTGATACACACTCTCTTCTGTGAACGGCGCTCTATCCACCTCATTCTCAGGTGTACTTTTGCCAGTCCCTCTCGGTCCTTCCCCAAGGTTTTCTTCAGTGAAAACAGAACAAAAGTATCTATTTAGCAAATTGGCTTTTTCTTCATCATTTTCTACATAGCGTTTTGTTGTATCTTTTAGTCTCACAATTCCCTTTATAGTCTTTTCTCCTGTCACTAATATACCTGAAGAAGTTTTTGTCTCCCCTCCTTACATTTCTAGCCATTTGTTCTTCCGCTTGCGCCTTCGCCAGACGTACCTCTCTCTTGGCTTCTTTCAGTTTCATCCGGTATTCCTCGTATGTCCTCCCAGCCCATCAGCTCCTTCCTCAGGTATTCTCCCATTTTGTTAAAGTCAGCTCGCTTGAAATCCAGGACTTTGAGTTTAGAGTGGCCGCCATCCACATGAGCCGTTACATCAAAACAAACCGTTTGATGGTCACTGTTTCCCAGGTGTGCAGCCACTCAGACATTTGACACACTATCCCCATTTGTGAGCACCAGATCAAACGTGGCTCCCTCCCTCATGAGTTCGTTCACCATTTGTCTGAGCAGAGCACTTTGGAAAGCATCCACAATCTCTCTACTTCTTTCCGATTTTGCAGATGGAACCTTCCAATCTACATCCGGCAGATTAAAATCTCCCAACAACAGCACCTCTCTTTTCTTCCCCAACTTTTGAATATCAGCAATCAGATCTTTATCTAGTTCTTCCAATTGTGTCGGAGGTCTATAGACAACACCCACGTGGACCAAGGTTCTATCCTCTCTTTTTAAGGTGATCCATATCGCTTCTTCCTTTCCCCAGTTCCCTGTCATTTCAGTCGCTGGGATATCATCTCTCACATACAGAGCTACTCCTCCACCTTTACGTCCCTCTCTATCCTTCCTAAAAAGATTATAGCCTGGTATGTTTACATCCCATTCATGGGAACCATTGAGCCATGTCTCTGTGACTGCAACTATGTCCAAGTCAGCCTCCAAAATCAGGGCTTGAAGGTCATGAATTTTATTGCTTAGACTGCGAGCATTTGTGGTCATTGCTTTCCATGTACATTTCCTAGTACGTGTTATGGTTTTAGTGATTTGTGAGGGTGTTTTCTCTTTGGGTACCTTCTCATATTTTTGTTCCCCCTTCCTTGCTTTTTCTTTTTTTTCCGCTTCAGTTTTATTTTCAAGAACATCACGGTGCTGTAGTGGAGCAAAAGAATTTTGTAGTGGCAACACTTGTGCGGGCGGATGCTTCTGTGTCACATGATGAAGTCTGCCTGAGCCTACTGTGAACCATCTGTTCTTATGTGGCTTTATTCTTTGAGGCAGTGGTGAGAAGTTATGATTCTGCACAGTCCTATAAGTTGCTTTAATTGCATCTAATTCTTGCATTACTTTACAGAGCTCTTGTTTTAAAGTAGATAGCTGAAGACAGATAGGACAAGCTTTAAGTCTCCAGATGATTGGCCTTGAAACTAAAGCATCACAATTATTGCAGAGAATAAAAGTCATCCTGATTGGTTGAAATGGGTATGAACAGGTGTACTATGTTGGAGTAACAGCCTGCAAGACTGCCTGTGTATGACTGTGGAGTAAAGTTAATGAGGTTTGGTTTGTCTATAAATGAGTGGACAACCCTGGGGTGGGTGGGTTGTGGGGAGGGTGGGTGGGATTATAAGTCCCAATGGGTCAGCTAAGTGCTGCTATCTATCAAGGAAATTCTTTAGCTGAATGGACCAAAATGGTAGGTCTGATCCAGGATACATGATAGACCTCATAGACCTACCAACCAGAAACAAAACCGGATCATCAAGAACATATTTAAATCTACATTACCCAAATACAAAACACCTTACGCATCTAACTTCTCCTACATAAGTGCACAACTATGGAATGCACTCCCATAAAATGTGAAAACAATCCATGACCACCTAAACTTCAGGAAATCACTAAAAACCAACCTCTTCAAAAAGGCTTACCTCACCGATGCAACGTAAACCCCTACACCAGGCAACACAGCAATACCAATGATCGTACTGGACAATATATAATCTCCACTCCCCTCGACCCTCATGATATCTGATATACATCTTCCTCATTCGATCACAACATAACCTTGTATTTGTTTCTCAACCGGACTTGGCGAACGCCTTTACGGTACTATGTAAGCCACATTGAGCCTGCAAATAGGTAGGAAAATGTGGGGCACAAATGTAATAAATAAATAAATTGCCTTGACCAATAATTTTTTTGCTTTTCAAGGAAGATTCTTTCAACAGATCAAGGGTACAGCCATAGGTGCTTCAATGGCTCCTGACTTGGCCAATCTCTATATAGTACACTTTGAAGACACTCAGGCTTATTTTCAAAACAGCAGGACGCCCATCTTTCGACACAAATCGGAAGATGGGCATCCTTCTCTCAGGGTCGCCCTAATCGTCATAATCAAAAGCCGAATTTCGGCGTCCCCAACTGCTTTCCGTAATGGGGATGACAAAAGTTAATGGGGGGGGGGGGGGGGTGTTGGAGGTGTAGCGAAGGCGGGACTTGGGCGTGCCTAACACATGGGCTTCCTGTAAATAATGGGTCCTGTCAGCGCAGCTTGGGCAGCAGAAGCCATAGGCTTTCTACTATCCTGAAAACGATTGCAGGCTCCCTCTAAATACATAATTACCCCATCCTTGTATCTGCTCATGACAGTTTTATAAAGTCTGGGCAGTAGCAAACTACATCATTAGAAAGAAACCCAGTAGTCAGTAGATATAATAAGATAAGTTTATTAGCATCAATGTCTTACCCAAGGACAGTACAGGCAAATCAGGCAGCTCTGAAATTCAAATAGTGGAGCAGCACTTCACGACGGATGACATGTGCCTTCAAAGGTTACTGGCTTCTCTCTCTTGCACTGCTTAGTTAGCAGACCTTTTATACTTTTTTTATCCCATAGACCCCTAAGAGCCACCTGCAATTTCATCATAATTGGCACATACATCCAATTATGCCCAAGTTCCAACTTTCTTATCTCTCATCCAATTATGACCAAGTATCAACCTTAGTAAGTTTTTCTTATCTCCAAGCTTCGCTCATCCTTAAATTTAACTTTTCTGCACCTGGCCCAATTATTTTTTATAGTTTCTCAGCATGCCTATGTCCAGCTGTACACATCCCTTGCCAACTTTGTAACTCTGCCAAGCTTAATCAGGCTGTCACATTTCTTCAGTGAAGTATCAGGACTGAGAGATGCTATGATTTTACAGGCCTAGTTTGCTTTAGGAAGCCTTAACCTGTTTTTCACTGCATTCAATTTGTGACAATTATTTACAGTCCTCGACCCATAATCAAAAAAAGAAGGGCGTCCCTGACGAGCACTTGGACGACTTTACTTGGTCCTTTTTTCGTTACGACCAAGCCACGAAAAGGTGCCCAAACTGACCAGATGACCACTGGAGGGAATCGGGGATGACCTCCTGTTACTCCCTCAGTGGTCACTAACCCCCTCAAATCCTCAAAAAACATCTTTAAAAATATTTTTTGCCAGCCTCAGATGTCATACTCAGGTCCATAACAGCGCACGCAGGTCCCTGGACCAGTTTTAGTGGGTGCAGTGCACCTCAGAGAGGCAGACCCAGGCCCGTACCCCCCCTTACCTGTTACACTTGTGGTGGTAAATATGAACCCTCCAAAACCCACTGTACCCACATCTAGGTGCCCACCTTCACCCTTAAGGGCTATGGTAGTGGTGTACAGTTGTGGGGAGTGGGTTTTGGGGTGGGGGGTTGGGGGGCTCAGCACACACTGTAAGAGCTATGCACCTGGGAGCAATTTCTGAAGTCCTAGGGTGCCCGGTTGGTGTCCTGGCATGTGAAGGGGACCAGCGCACTATGAATGCTGGCTCCTCCCACGACCAAAGGGCTTTGCATTTGGTTGTTTCTGAGATGGGCGTCCTTGGTTTCCATTATCGCCGAAAATCAGAAACGACCAAGTCTAAGGACGACCATCTCTAAGGTCGACCTAAATTTCCAGATTTGGGCGTCTCCGACCATATTATCGAAACGAAAGATGACCTCCATCTTGTTTCGATAATACGGGCTTCCCTGCCCCTTCACAGGGACGTCCTGCGAGGACGTCCTCAGAAAAACTTGGGCATCCCTTTCGATTATGCCCCTCACTGTCTTGTGTGATCATCCCTTTATCCAAGAAGTTCGATTTTATAAACGATATATCGATGAGATTTTTATCATTTGGAAAGGTTCAGTTTCACGTCTTGAAGAGTTTTATTCCTGGCTCAATTCAAAGAATCCAAATCTTAGAATCCAAATGCAGTACCATCATGAGAATATTCCATTTCTGGACATACTGATACACAAAGATGTGTATTCACTCACCACCACGATCTATAGGAAAAGTACAGATAAGAATACATACTTGCACTAAGAAAGTTATCACCAACGGGGACTAAAAGATCACCTTCCTTTTTCACAGTTTCTGAGACTGAGAGGACTTTGCACAGACTTGGGAGATTTCAAGATACAGGCAGCCAACATGAGGAAAAGATTTCTGGATAGGGGGTATCCAGAGAAAACCATCAGAGAAGGATACCACAAAGCTTTGATGACCAAAAGAGAAACTTTACTCCAACCAAGAGAGAACAGGACCACACCTGATCTTGTATGTACTATGACATTTTCATTTTTGTCAAATCAAATTTAAAAGAAACATTAAAAAGTTTTGGCCCATTCTTGAGCATCATCCCTGCTTTCCAGATAAACACATCGTTTTCGCACACACCTGCAACAGAAATCTGAAAGAAATTTTAGTGCCATCCACCTTGCCTGACATTACTTTGACTTACTACGAATTTCACTGGACATCGACCATGTGGACAGTGCTCAGTATGTAAGCACTCCCTAGATATTAGAGAATTCGAAGACCAGAAAAAAGGAAAGAAATTCATCTTACGACACTCTTCTACCTGCAACACAAGTAATGTCATCTATGCAATTGTATGTCCATGCAAAAAAAATATATATTGGTAAAACCACAAGACAAGTCAAAACCAGGATAATCAAACATAGAAGTTCCATAAAGCGCCAAGTCTCATCTGCACCATTAACAGAACATTGGACTACTGAAAATCACACCATCAATGACATTCAGTTTTTTGTAGTAAAACACTTCATTAAGAGATGGCGTCAGGGGGATTTAAATATACTATTAAATAGAGAAGAGCAAAAGTTAATTTTCTACTTCAACAGTCTACAGCCTTACAGTTTAAACTTCGAAATATTACATCGTCTTTCTCTAAACCAATAGATATTTATGGATATTTTGTAAAAATCAATCATATTTACATTCATTTATTTTTTACACTGGATACACTGTTTCCATGCGATAATTCATCACGTTTTTCTTTGATTTTTAAACTACATTAACGTTTTAGCAATTTATTTTTAATTTTAACATTTTAAGGTATTTTCCAAGATCAAGCCAAGATGTTCATTCATTTAACATTTCGGATATTTAATAGGAAGTCTAAAATAAGTTTTATCACGTTTGTTTCCCAACTTATAAAACACACAGTATGTTTTTATAAATATTATACATTTATCAGGTTATTGTTTTTAAGTATGTATTATGCCTTTTAATTTTAACATTTCTCATATCCATTTTTACAATGATTCACTGATCATTGTAAATATACATTTTTTGATTTGATCTATTTTGAACATACATACATAACATAGTAGATGACGGCAGAAAAAGACCTGCACTTTGATAGATTGAGATATATATATATATATATATATATAAGTTTTATATAATTCACAAAGCATTATTATTCAAAGATATCACCTTACAGCGAATGATACATACCTGTAGCAGGTGTTCTCCGAGGACAGCAGGCTGATTGTTCTCATGACTTGGTTGACGTCCACGGCAGCCCCCACCAACTGGAACAAAACTTCGCGGGTGGTCCCGCACGCAGGGTATGCCCACCGCGCATGCGCGGCCGTCTTCCCGCCCGTGCGCGACCGTTCCCGCTCAGTTGAATGACAAGCAAAGGAATGAGTAAAAACGCAACTCCAAAGGGGAGGAGGGAGGGTAGGTGAGAACAATCAACCTGCTGTCCTTGGAGAACACCTGCTACAGGTATGTATCATTCGCTTTCTCCGAGGACAAGCAGGCTGCTTGTTCTCACGACTGGGGTATCCCTAGCTCTCAGGCTCACTCAAAACAAGAACCCAGGTCAATTGAACCTCGCAACGGCGAGGGCATAACAGAAATTGACCTACGAAGAACAACTATCTGAGAGTGCAGCCGGACCAGAATAAAATCGGGTCCTGGAGGGTGGAGTTGGATTCAAACCCCAAACAGATTCTGCAGCACCGACTGCCCGAACCGACTGTCGCGTCGGGTATCCTGCTGGAGGCAGTAATGTGATGTGAATGAGTGGACAGATGACCACATCGCAGCCTTGCAAATCTCTTCAATAGTGGCTGACTTCAAGTGGGCCATTGACGCTGCCATGGCTCTAACACTATGAGCCGTGACATGATCCTCAAGAGTCAGCCCAGCCTGGGCGTAAGTGAAGGAAATGCAATCTGCTACCATATTGGAGATGGTGCATTTCCCGACAGCGACCCCTTTCCTATTGGGGTCGAAAGAAATAAACAATTGGGCGGACTTTCTGTGGGGCTGTGTCCGCTCCAGATAGAAGGCCAACGCTCGCTTGCAGTCCAATGTGTGCAACTGACGTTCAGCAGGGCGGGTATGTGGTCTGGGAAAGAATGTTGGCAAGACAATTGACTGGTTAAGATGGAACTCCGACACCACCTTTGGCAGGAACAGGGTGAGTGCGGAGTACTACTCTGTTATGATGAAATTTGGTATAAGGAGCATGAGCTACCAGGGCTTGCAGCTCACTGACTCTACGAGCTGAGGTAACTGCCACAAAGAAAATGACCTTCCAGGTCAAGTACTTCAGATGGCAGGAATTCAGTGGCTCAAAAGGAGGTTTCATCAGCTGGGTGAGGATGACGTTGAGATCCCATGACACTGCAGGAGGCTTGACAGAGGGCCTTGACAAAAGCAAGCCTCTCATGAATCGAATGACTAAAGGCTCTCCAGAGATGGCTTTACCCTCTATACGATGATGGTAAGCACTAATCGCACTAAGGTGATTCCTTACTGAGTTGGTCTTAAGGCCAGACTCTGATAAGTGCAGAAGGTATTCAAGCAGATTCTGTGCAGGAC
This sequence comes from Microcaecilia unicolor, assembly GCF_901765095.1. Taxonomy (NCBI): domain Eukaryota; kingdom Metazoa; phylum Chordata; class Amphibia; order Gymnophiona; family Siphonopidae; genus Microcaecilia; species Microcaecilia unicolor. The sequence goes on from NC_044037.1 coordinate 133,248,169, forward strand.
AAGAGCGAGGTTCTAGGGCCTTGCTCTCACACCAAACGACAAACCTCCTCCACTGATAACGTAACTGCTTGCCTCCTCGGGTCGCTTGCAACACCCGCATTTTATGCGCATCATTAAGTATTTTGAGGATGGTCACTCTGGGGTGAGACTCTCCCTCGCGCCGCGGGCCTAGCCTGTGTGCCCTTTCCACACGGAGTTCTCCCGCCAAATCTGGAAGCTCTGCCACCTCTGGAATCCAATTCTCCAAGAAACTCCATAAGTCCTTATTCCCCAGCGCTTCTGGTAGCCCAATCAGTCTTAAATTGTTCCGCCGTGAGCGGTTTTCTATATCTTCTAGTTTCTCTCTTGTCTGTTAACTTCTGTACCGTGTCTTCCACGTTCCCGACATGCTGCTGCACTTCTCTAAGATCCGACGTCATATTACTGTACCGCTCCTCCGTGCCTTCAGGTTTGTCTAGAATTTGTTGAAACTTGCAGTCTACCAACTGCTCTACTGCCTCCGTCACCTCCCGGATGATTTCTGCTGCCCACTGCAAGCTCGGAGTTGGAGACGGCGGTTGGCTCTTATCCGCCACCTTTGCCTCTGCTCCTTGCTCCTTCCTCACTGTTTTAGATGCCATCCGCACCGGGAGTCGTTGCCTCTTTGCACACCACGAGCTCCGTGTTTTGCCGGGACTTATTGGTCTCATTTTGGGGGGAAACAAGCTGGTTATTTTTCGCTGATTCTATTGGGTGCCTCGGAGTAGCGAGACCGCGCGCCCTCACTCCTCCATAGCCCAACCGGAAGTCTCGGCAGATGATGTTTAATGTGAGCAAGTGCAAAGTGATGCATGTGGGAAAGAGGAACCTGAATTATAGCTACGTGATGCAAGGTTCCAAATTAGGAGTCACCAACCAGGAAAAGGATCTAGGAGTCATCGTTGATGATACTTTGCAACTCTCTGCTCAGTGTGCTGTGGAAGCAAAGAAAGCAAATAGAATGTTAGGTATTATTAGGAAAGGAATGGAAAATAAAAACAAGGATATTATAATGCCTTTGTATCGCTCCATGGTGAGACCGCACCTCGAATACTGTGTGCAATTCTGGTCACTGTATCTCAAAAAAGATACGGTGAAATAAGAAAAGGTACAGAGAAGGGCGACAAAAATGATAAAGGGGATGGAACAACTTCCCGGATGGAACAACTTCCCTATGAGGAAAGGCTGAAACGTCTAGGAGCAAAGAGTAGCTTGGAGAAAAGACAGCTGAGGGGAGATATGATAGAGGTATATAAAATAATGAGTGGAGTGGAACAGGTAGACATGAATCGCTTGTTTACTCTTTCCAAAAATACTACGACTAGAGGGCACACAATGAAGCTACAAAGTAGTAAATTTAAAATGAACTGGAGAAAATATTTCTTCACTCAAAGTGTAATTAAACTCAAATTCGTTGCCAGAGAATGTGGTAAAAGCAGCTAGCTTAGCGGGGTTTAAAAAGGTTTGGCTAGCTTCCTAAAAGAAAAGTCCATCAGCCATTAACAACATGAACTTGGGAAAATCCACTGTTTATTTCTGGGATAAGCAGCATAATATGTATTCTTCTATCTTGGGATCTTGCCAGGTACTTGTAACCTGGATTGGCCACTGTTGGAAACAGGATACTGGGCTTCATGGACCTTCGGTCTGTCCCAGTATGGTAACACTTATGTACCTTACTCTGCCCCCCCCTACCAAAAAAAAGAACCCATGGCATACTCACCTTACTCTGCCCCCCCCCCCCCCCCACGTAACATTCATCTATATCGGCCCCTTCCCACCCTCCCCATGGCACACATCTTGCTCTGCCCCCCTTCCACCCTCCCCATGGCACACTCAGCTTTCTCTGTCTGCCTCCCCTCCCCTTAGCACACTTGGTTTGCTCTTCCCTCCTCCCACCCTCCCCATAGCACACAGCCAGCATCAGCAGCTCTCTCCCCCTCCCTCACAGAGATTGCATGGCTGGAGGAGGAGGAAGTGAACTGCTACACATCAGGTCACTTCCTCCTCCTCTGCTGGCCTAGGAGGATGAGACCGGATAAGCAGGGTTCACTTACTCCTCCTACCATGCAATGTTTGCGGGGGAGGGGTAGAGAGCAGCTGATGTTGGCAGCTTCGCGGAATACTGCACAGGGAGTGCAGAATTCTGCATGTTCTGCGAGGATGGGAAATTCTGCACAAATTCTGCACTATACAATTGCGCAGAATTCCCCCAAGTATATATACCGATAGTTTCTGGTTACCATCCTCACTTATACTCTCTTTCTGCCCCTCAACTATATGAAAAATGCCATGGTGGTTAGACAAATTTTCATTATTTTTATAAGCTTTTAAAATCTATGCATAGAAAAAAATAACTCAGTTTGAAAACTGACCCCTAAATTTCAACGGATAGTGATTTAAAATTTGAGACTGTATTGCTTTCTAGCAATGAAGGGACAGTTCAATGCGTGTACTCACCATCATTAACTCCTTCTGAAAATATTTGCGATTCATATTCTCCAAGTTATTACAGTCTTCCTTTAACTTCTCCAGCACAGAAGCCACTCGCTCAGGCTCGCTATCCAGCTGTGACCGACAAAAGAAAGTAAGTGGCAAGTTCACATAGCCTAGAGCATCAGCAAATGACCTCCAACTGCAAATGTTCTCCATTAGCAAGGTCCTTACTGAAGCATAGATGTAAGTCAGAAACTTGCACGGCCTCAAGATCTGCTCTAGAAGAGTGCCTGTAGCGAGACCTGGCCCAGAAAAAAAGCTTGGCTTGTTTTTCCCCATGATCAGCACATTTTTATTGTGCACGAGGCCTATTTTACCTTGATAGTATCCAATGTACCATTCCTTGGTCCACAGCTGACCTTTCAGTTTAATCTTCTCTTCGCTCAGTAGTGCAATGGCATCCCCCTTTTTATACTCCAGCAAGTAATAGTTCTTAGTTTGTCGTACAACTGTCTTCAAAAGCTTCCCATACTTGAGGTTTGCAACAGGACGATCCTGAAAGGTTGGGTATTTGCAGGTGATGGCTAGAGGAGACAGAATGATCTTTCCCACTTCATTCTTTTTAAGGAACCTTCTGTGACCAAGGTTCTTGAGGCCAGATTTTGAAGGGGGCTGTGGGGTCTGCACACAAAACTGAGTTAAGACATCTTCATCATCATCCTTAACTTGTATCCTCAGTGTAAAATCTGAAAGCATGTTGGGGGTGTGACAGTTTATGTGAAAGATAAGGCAACTGACCTTACCCAGCTTCACCTGGAATCCACGCACTATTTTGGTTTGTTCACTTGCTCTGACCTCACAGTTAATCATGTTGGAATACATATAAATCTTTAGATCCTGTGGTTTAGCCAACACAAACTGGTGCTTACCCCACAGTTGTAAAGCTACTGGTGCTGACCCATGAACCTGCCATGCAACTTCATTAACAAGCAAGGTCTTTGGTGCACAATCATGTCCAAAGACCGTCACCACAGTTTTAAAAGAAGGATGGATATGTTTTGGGCCATAAACCCCCACGGTGAAATTTTTGCTGATGTAATCCCACACAGTTGAAGGATACACTAAATTCTGTGCTTGTGCTACCGCTGCCAAATACATGCAAGGCCCCAGGTTATCAAGCTGAGTTTGTACTGTATCTCCATAACAGTAAGTCTTTGGCACTGGGGAATAGGGGCCTTCTATCATATCACTTCGTAGACATATAATCCCCACACTGCTCTTACTTAGGGTATCATTTTTTACTTCTGCTGATACTTTCATCTCCAAGGTAATTAAACTCTTTACTTCCATATTGGTCAGCCTAATCTCTAGCATTGGGCTAATGGTGATAGATCTGTCACTGTTGAGTTCCAGAGGAGGGTCCAAAACAGCTTTCATTGAGATTTGCTGCACTTCCCCATGTGACACATGTCCTTCTGGTATATGAATGCTGATGTTGGTATCTGGGAGATGGATAGTTCCTCCCGAACTGTCCAGTTTGCACACAATGTTAGTCTCTACAGGTTGTGTTTGGCCCCAGCCAGGATTCTGTCCGAGCAAATTCAAGTCATGGCAAGATCTAGTTAGTTTCCTGTGGTTCAGCCATGCAGTTCTGAAGTCTTCTCTGCTCTGGAATTGGTCAGGGGTGGGAGATTTCAACCCAGAGGAAAACCCAAATGAAATTGAGTTCACTGATTTTGCTTGAAGAACTGAAAGCTCAGAAAGGCTGTAGGAACGTTTGTTTCTAAAAAATGGATTGTCTTGTTTGATGGTTTGCTCATACTTCAGCTTGGAACATGAAAGGTCCTCATAAAGGTTGCTGTTTATCTTGTTGTTAGCAGAACTAAGCTCTGTGTATAAGGGAGCTAATGGGTCAAATAAATCTACTGGAGTTGTAAGGATGTACTCAATATTATGCGAAGGTATGGCTGGTAGATTACTACTGAGAAAAGGATTTGTCTGTATTCCATTAAAAAATGGATTATTATGGTATGTTTTGGCAGAGTTTTTCTTTACATCTGCCCAGTCCTCAAGAAAATCCAACTCTTTGACAAAGTTGTCTGGACTATCAACCAAGTTGTCTATCATGCCACTGTCACTCAGGGAAGAGTATATACAATCCAGAGGTTGAACATAGGCAGATGGTATGTAACCCATCTCAGTGGTGTTATGTGCATACCACCAGTCCCCTCCAGATGAGTCTAGAACATAGAGATAATCCCCTTTGGAGAATTTTAAAGTGGTAAAATTTGTTGGGCAATAGTCTTTGATGGCTACAACTTCTTTCACATTTGCAAGGGTTGTGCGATTGTCTATTAGTAAGGCACTGGGTGAAGGCACTGCAAAGCAAACAAAAAGCCTCTGTTAAATAAGGTATACAATTTTCAAGCATAGTTATTTCAGTTATTAAGAACAGTGAAACAACTCGTTGCTACAAAGAACCTAGAGAAGTTACAAAAATCATTCATGAAAGGAAAATTGTGAACAGAGGCAAAAAAATAAAAAATAGGTCTCTAGTAGTTTGAATTATTAGCAATTTGTGGAAATGATATTAAAATCTCATAATCTGAAGGAGATGGATGGGATCAGCAGTCAGATAGTGTGCTAAAATTTCCATATTTTGGAGATCTAAATTCTAATCTAAGCTTGGACCCAGAATATAAACTTTGGAGTCATTATCAAGATTCTTGCTTTGTGCACAATGTAACAAAAATAAAGGGTAATATTACACACACATAAAACAGATAGCATAAGAACTCATTAACAGACACCACTAAACTTGTCCATGTATACTAATGCTTTTCCTACATACACATACAACAAAAATCCTTCAGTCTCTGGTACACAAAAATAGTATAACACATATCCAAACCAGGACAAAAGCTACCAAAGCAAAAAATTCTTCCTATCAGGAAGGCGCCGTAATTTAATGCTTTAACCCGAGTCCCTGAAGAAAGGATTTTGAAACCCGCGGTGTCGGGCGTTTTCAGGGGAAGGCAGCTGGACGTTTTCTATATCTTCATTACGACTCAGCAAGCCTGGGTGCATGTGGATTATAAGATAAGTGCAATTATCAGCATTGGTTAATGTTATTTGTTGGTTTCGTGAAACTGGTGAAATGAGTTATAAAGTTATATGAACACTAGCACACGATATATATAAAAAGAGTTACCCAATGAATGAAGTGCTTAACCACCAGGCAGCTATAATTATTGAATGCCAGAATGAGTGGTAACATCTGAGGGTATACAAAATAAAATAAAGATTTAATAATATACAACAAAAGAACGTCATTTAATATCACTTTGATAGAGCCAATGCTAAATTTTGAATTTTTTGCTTTGGTAGCTTTTGTCCTGGTTTGGATATTTGTTTCCTACATACACAGCAAAAAAGTGAGCAAGTATCTAAGGACAGACATTATCCATAATTAATCATTTAACTCACAAATTCAAAGTATGAAAAATATTGAACTGTATTTAATTTTATTTCAATGATTTATATACCATTTTATTACTAATTAATACTAATATCTATAGTGCTACTAGACATAAGCAGCACTGTACACAAACACATGAGAAAGTTCATGCGCAACAGACCTTACAGTCTATCTAAAACAGACAGGAAAAATAAGAAATTATCAGGCTGATATTCAGAGCGATTTAAGCAGGCTGGAGAGGCCCTGGCCCACTTAAATTGCCTGTCCTTGCCTAACTGCAGATATTCAGCAGCACTAAAAAAAATAGTGGGCAGTCGGGGCAGGACAGGGGGCGCTGGGGAGGAGCCAGGTCTTATGCAGGTGCCGGTGATATTCAGCTGACACCCGCATAAGCTTAAGCAGGTGAATTCACGACAGTTCAAAAGCTGTCCTAAATTAACCCACTTAAGCATATGCGGGCCCCGGTCATGGATCAGCATATGCCGAATATCGGGCCGGTCCTGGACCCGCATAAGTTATGTTAATTGTTTTTAAATTGAAACCTCCCCAGTCCCTGACACGTCGAATACCTTCCTTCTCCCAACCCGCAACCACAAGCCCCTAGCAAATATCACCCTTTCCCAACCCAACCCCTCCGTAGTTCATGTAGGCCCCCCTCCGTGCTTAATCCCTGGTGGTCGCTGGGAACAGGAGCAGAGCCCCCTCACTCCTGCTCCTTAATGGCACCTTTGCAAAATGGATGCCGTGAATTCTCATGGCAGCTCGTAGTACCGGACTACGGAGGGAGTTGGGGTGGGGACGGGTGACACTTGTGGCTGCAGGTTGGGAGGGGGAGAGGGAGGGATGCAACACATCAGGGGCTAAGGGGGGGCTTCAATTAAAAAAGAAAAAACAAAACCTTTTATGCAGGTCCCAGCCCGATATTCAGCCAGCACCTGCAAAACTCTTATGCGGTCCCGGATTGAATATCGTCTGGGCCCGCATAAGTTCCACTGCCCAGCCTGCCCACATATAGCCCCCATTATTCAGTGCTGGTGCTGACCATCGCTGTCTGAATATCGGGGGTGGGTGGGGTGTGTTTCATTTATTATGGGAATGCTTAAAACAACATGGGTGTTGAACAGGTGAGAAAGGAGTTAAAAGTAACCTCAAAAAGTTGGGCATTTAGCCTGGATTTGAATAGAGCCAGAGATGAAACCATTATGTCCAAAACAGGGTACAACAAAAGCAACAATATACAACCAGAACAATTAAAATAATTAAAAATAACAGTAAACAGGAGGACTATGCCCAGACCAAGATAATTTTATTTAAAATATTTTTAAAATTAACTAACTCGTACCTGCCAATTCCCTCTTGCATGTTGATATTAAACTATATGCAAAAATTATAGGAATTCATTTACAGGACATACTACCTCAGCTAATAGCCCCTCATCAGGTGGGATTTCTTAAAGGGAGGAATGAGGTGTCGAACATTCGAGCCCTGTTGGGCACCCTGAAGGCAATACGCAGATGCAATCTGGATGCAGTCCTCATTAGCTTTGATACTGAAAAGGCTTTCGACACTGTATCTTGGTCCTAACCTGTGGGTGGTCCTTCAACGGCCCTATTCTAGACATGCTATTGACCCTTTACGCAGATCCCTGGGCCTGAGATTTAGTAATTGGAGTTCTGTATGACCCCTTTTCAGTGCAGTGCAGTGCAGCGCCTGTCAGGGGAGCCCCCTTGTCGCCTCTTGTGTTTGTTTTATGTATAGAGCCTTAAGCTCCTACAGGATCCGCAAGTGCATGGAATTCTTATGGGTAATTCTCAGTTTAATTTAGCTTTATTTGCTGATGATATCCTTACAGTGTTAACGCAGCCGACATTATCCTTTCCTAGAGCTCTGGACATTTTACAAATCTATGGCTCCTTTTGGGGATGTGGAATATGCAGATAAATCTGAGGACTTTAGTCTTCGGGAGGGCTTAGCAGCAGAGCGGCTGGGTAATTTTCCCTTACACTGGGTTCCGGCCACTCTAAGATATTTAGGTCTAACAATCCCCAATAACCCTTCCCATGTGTACTTCTCTAATATTCCTCCTTTGTTACAAATTTCTAAAACAACTGTCTGCATGTTGGACCTCTTTGCCTCTGTCTTTATGAGGGAGGATACATTTAATTAAAATGGTATTGCAACCAAAATGGCTATACCCTCTTCAGCACTTACCTATTATTCTGAAACCAGCTGATTTGCATTGTTGGAATACTATATTTGAGGGGGGGGGGGGGGGGGTGTGGGGAAGAAACATACCAATATTTCCTCTCCTGCAGCTACATTATAGAGGGTGGAATGGGCCTTACACGATAGCTTTGCCACCTCCAACCACATCAGAGACTGGATATATGGAACATCTGAGATTTGTAATTATGCCCTTGAAAGTTTGATTCATGCAGATTTCTCTTTGGGCTTCCTCCTTCACATTCCTAAAGCATAACAAGGGCATCTACTATTGAAGCCCTAGAGATGGGCAAGGACCAAACTCCGCAAGAGATTTCAATTACATGCTCATTGCTCCAGATACCTCCCTATTCTTGGGGATGCGGATTTTTCCACCAGGCTTGCAGCAAGCGTGTTACAAGAACTGGGTCAGACATGGGGTCACCTTGATTCAACATATAGTAGAGGAGGATAAGCCATGTATACTCTCGTTTGAGGAGCTCCAGCAAACATACAATCTCCATGCTAGTGATTGGTTAGCATATCATCAGTTGAATCATTATGTTCATTCACTTGTTCTGACCTGTAGGACTGACTTTAACGACCATCATTCATCAAAAATGGATTCCTCAGACAGCGGTACAGAAAGGACTGGTGAGGCCCTTTTCTCAGAGTTTGAATAAGCCTCTTGGGATGATGGCTCTATCGGCAATACTGGATAAATGAAATCAAGATTTTGGCCAGAATTCCATGGACGATTTTCTGGTCAGTTTGAAAGATAGACCACGACTGGCACAGAATATTCACCTTCAGGGGCTGCATTACAAATTCCTCATGCACATCTACATACATCCACCCTGAGCTAAAAAGATGGGTCTCCCCTCCTCTGGAACCTGTCTTAAGTGTAGCGCAGTAGGTGCGACATATAAACATTGAATTTTGGATTGCCCTCCAATCCGTTGGTACTCGTGTTCCTTGTGGCTCCATCTGAGCTGTATGTGTGATTGTTCTTGGGATGCCACACCATCTCGCTGTCTTGTGGACTATATGAAAAATGTGGTTGAGGGCACATAGATTACAACTTGTTCCTTCGTAAAGCTATGCTAATTGCAAAGCTTTGCCTCTTGTTACAATGGATCCAGTCTATACCACCAATGATCACACAGTGGCAGAATCAGATGCATGAACTTTTACTAATGGAGAGACCATACTGTGGAAACTAGAGGACTTGGCGACTGATATTTTTGTTAGGAAAGTAAACAAAAACAAGAGAAGCAGGAAGCCTATATGGTTCTCCAAACAAGTAGCTGAAAAAATAAGAGCAAAAGAGGCTTTGTTCAAGAAATACAAAAGAACGCAATGAGCGGATCATGGAAAAGATTATTGGATTAAACTCAAAGAAGTGAAGAAGGAAATACGGCTAGCGAAAGCACGAGCGGAAGAAAAAATGGCTAAAGATTTCAAGAGAGGTGACAAGACCTTTTTCAGATATATTGGAGAAAGGAGAAGAGATAGGAATGGAATTGTGAGACTGAAAGATAATGAGAATGGCTATGTGGAGAGTGATGAAGATAAAGCGAACGTGCTAAATGGTGACGGAACCCACGAGGGAGAGAGCAACGCTGGATCTTGAGCTCACAAATGGGGATAGTGTATCAAATGTCTGAGTGGGTGCCCACCTGGGCGGCAGTGACCATCAAACGGTGTGGTTCGATATGACAGCTGAAGTGGAGGGCAGCCACTCAAACCCTCAAAGTCTTAGATTTCAAGCGTGCTGATTTTAGTAAAATGGGGAAAGAGCTGATGGGCTGGGAGAACGAACAAGAAGTGGAAGGATAGTGGTCCAGGCTGAAAGAAGCTATAAATAGAGCCACAAGCATTTATGTAAGGAGAGTAAATAAAAGCAAGAGAAAAAGGAAACCGATATGGTTCTCCAAGCAAGCGGCCGAGAAAATAAAGGCTAAAGAGTTGGCGTTCCTGAAATACACCAAAACTCAAGAAGCCAAACACGGAGAGGAATACCGGAGGAAACTGAAAGAAGCTAAGAGAGAGATACGTCTGGCGAAAGCGCAAGCGGAAGAAAAAATGGCTAGAAATGTAAGGAGGGGTGAAAAAAAAAGGAGTGGAGGAATGGCCTAGTGGTTAGGGTGGTGGACTTTGGTCCTGGGGAACTGAGGAACTGAGTTCGATTCCCACTTCAGGCACAGGCAGCTCCTTGTGACTCTGGGCAAGTCACTTAACCCTCCATTGCCCCATGTAAGCCGCATTGAGCCTGCCATGAGTTGGAAAGTGCGGGGTACAAATGTAATTAAAAAAATAAATTCTTCAGGTATATTAGTGAAAGGAGGAAGACAAATAAGGGAATTGTGAGACTGAAAGATGCTGCGAACCGCTATGTAAATAATGATGAAGAAAAAGCAAATTTGCTAAATAGATACTTTGTTTTGTATTCACAGAAGAAAAATCCTGGAGAAGGACCGCGATGGACTGGCAAAAGTGCAATGAAAATGGAGTAGATATAGCACCGTTCAAGAAGAGAATGTGTATAAACAACTTGAAAAGCTAAAGGTGGACAAAGCCGTGGGACCGGACAGGATCCACCCCAGGATATTAAAGGAGCTCAGAGAGGTTCTGGCAGGTCCTCTTAAAGATTTGTTTAATAAATCATTGGAAACGGGAGAGGTTCTGTGGGATTGGAGAACAGCGGATGTGGTCCTTCTTCACGAAAAGTGGTGAAAGGGAAGAAGCTGGAAACTACAGGCCGGTAAGCCTCACTTCGATTATTGGAAAAGTAATGGAAGCGATGCTGAAGGAAAGGATAGTGAATTTCCTGGAAGCCAATAAGTTGCAAGATCCGAGACAACATGGTTTTAACCAAAAGGAAATTGTGCCAAACGAATCTCATTGAATTCTTTGACTGGGTGACTGGAGAATTAAATCAGGGATGTGATACAGACATAATCTACCTAGATTTCAGCAAGGCTTTTGACACGGTTTCCCACAGGAGGCTCTTGAACAAACTGGACGGGCTGAAGATAGGACCCGAAGTGGTGAACTGGATTAGGAACTGGTTGACGGACAGACGCCAGAGGGTGGTGGTAAATGGAATTCACTTGGAGGAGGGAAAGGTGAGTAGTGGAGTGCCTCAGGGATCTGTGCTGGGACCGATTCTGTTTCAATATATTTGTGAGTGACATTGCTGAAGGGTTAGAAGGTAAAGTTTGCCTTTTTGCGGATGATACTAAGATTTGTAACGAGTGGGACACCAGGGAGGGAGTGGAAAACATGAAGAAGGATCTGCGGAAGCTAGAAGAATGGTCTAAGGTTTGGCAATTAAAATTCAATGCGAAGAAATGCAAAGTGATGCACTTAGGGAGTAGAAATCCATGGGAGAAGTATGTGTTAGGCGGTGAGAGTCTGATAGGTACCGACGGGGAGAGGGATCTTGGGGTGATAGTATCTGAGGGTCTGAAGGCGACGAAACAGTGTGACAAGGCGGTGGCCAAAAGTAGAAGGTTGCTAGGTTATATAGAGAGGGGTGTGACCAGCAGAAGAAAAGAGGTTTTAATGCCCCTGTATAAGTCGTTGGTGAGGCCCCACCTGGAGTATTGTGTTCAGTTCTGGAGGCCATATCTTGCTAAGGATGTAAAAAGAATTGAAGCGGTGCAAAGAAAAGCTACGAGAATGGTATGGGATTTGCGTTACAAGACGTATGAGAAGAGACTTGCTGACCTGAACATGTATACCCTGGAGGAAAGGAGAAACAGGGGTGATATGATACAGAAGTTCAAATATCTGAAAGGTATTAATCCGCAAATGAACCTTTTCTGGAGATGGGAAGGCGGTAGAACTAGAGGGCATGATACGAGATTGAAGGGGGGGCAGACTCAAGAAAAATGTAAGGAAGTATTTTTTTCACGGAGAGAGTGGTGGATGCTTGGAATGCTCTCCCGCGGGAGGTGGTGGAGAGGAAAACAGTAACGGAATTCAAACATGCGTGGGATAAACATAAAGGAATCCTGTTCCGAGGAAATGGATCCTCAGAAGCTTAGCTGAGAATAGGTGGCAGAGCCGGTGGTGGGAGGCGGGGCTGGTGGTTGGGAGGCGAGGATATTGCTGGGCAGACTTATACGGTCTGTGCCTGAAAATGACAGATACAAATCAAGGTAAGGTATACACAAAAAGTAGCACATATGAGTTTATCTTGTTGGGCAGACTGGATGGACCGTGCAGGTCTTTTTCTGCCGTCATCTACTGTTACTATGTTACTATATTGTTTCTCTTCGGTGTTCACGGAGGAAAATCCTGGAGGACTGCGGTCGCGGCTGCCGAGGGAACGTCTGGGAAATGAGTGGATACTGTGCCGTTTACGGAAGAAAGAGTTTATAAACAGCTTGAGAATCTGAAGGTGGACAAAGCTATGGGGCCGGATGGGATACATCCCAGGATACTGAGGGAGCTCAGAAAGGTCCTGGTGGGACCTCTTAAAGATTTATTAATACATCTTTAGAGACGGGAGAGGTTCTGCGGGATTGGAGATGGGCAGATGTGGTCCGTCTTCGCAAAAGTGGAGAAAGGGAAGAAGTGGGAAACTACAGACCGATAAGACTCACATCGGTGGTAGGAAAAATATGGAGTCACTGCTGAAAGAAAGGATAGTTAACTTTCTAGAAGCCAACGAGTTACAGGACCCGAGGCAACATGGCTTTACCAAAGGAAAATCCTGCCAAACAAATCTTATTGACTTCTTTGAATGGGTGACCAAAGAACTGGATGAAGGATGTGCGCTAGATGTAATCTACTTGGACTTCAGCAAAGCCTTTGATACAGTCCCTCACGGAAGACTCGTGAATAGGCTGAAAGGGTTGAACTTAGGACCAAAAGTGGTGAACTGGATAAGAAACTGGTTGACCGACAGGTGGCAGAGGGTGGTGGTAAATGGAATCCACTCGGAGGAAAGGAAAGTGAGCAGTGGAGTTCCTCAGGGGTCGATGCTGGGGCCCATTAAGTACATAAGTACATAAGTAGTGCCATACTGGGAAAGACCAAAGGTCCATCTAGCCAGCATCCTGTCACCGACAGTGGCCAATCCAGGTCAAGGGCACCTGGCACGCTCCCAAACGTAAAAACATTCCAGACAAGTTATACCTAAAAATGCGGAATTTTTCCAAGTCCATTTAATAGCGGTCTATGGACTTGTCCTTTAGGAATCTATCTACCCCTTTTTAAACTCCGTCAAGCTAACCGCCCGTACCACGTTCTCCGGCAATGAATTCCAGAGTCTAATTACACGTTGGGTGAAGAAAAATTTTCTCCGATTCGTTTTAAATTTACCACACTGTAGCTTCAACTCATGCCCTCTAGTCCTAGTATTTTTGGATAGCGTGAACAGTCGCTTCACATCCACCCGATCCATTCCACTCATTATTTTATACACTTCTATCATATCTCCCCTCAGCCGTCTCTTCTCCAAGCTGAAAAGCCCTAGCCTTCTCAGCCTCTCTTCATAGGAAAGTCGTCCCATCCCCACTATCGTTTTCGTCGCCCTTCGCTGTACCTTTTCCAATTCTACTATATCTTTTTTGAGATACGGAGACCAGTACTGAACACAATACTCCAGGTGACGGTCGCACCATGGAGCGATACAACGGCATTATAACATCCGCACACCTGTACTCCATACCCTTCCTAATAACACCCAACTTCTATTCGCTTTCCTAGCCGCAGCAGCACACTGAGCAGAAGGTTTCAGCGTATCATCATTCTGTTTAATATATTTGTGGGCGATATTGCTGAAGGGTTGGAAGGAAAGGTGTGCCTTTTTGCGGATGACACGAAAAATAGCCAATAGAGTGCATACCCTGGAGGGAGTAGAAACGATGAGAAGCGATCTCCGAACCTTAGAAGAATGGTTGAGGGTATGGCAGTTAAAATTTAATATATATTCTCCGGGGATTCAATAAGTTAACCAGAAGTACATTCCGCATATACAATCCACTAAACGTACTCCTCAGTTCTTTTGAACACTTTATTGTAAATAACACTTTTGTTAATGAGTATACATTCAAAACACTATGCAGACACCCGAACTCTCTCATACTAGCCTTTCACTGCACATTCGACCCAGCCATTCTACATCTAAAATAAATCATATACAGCTACATGCTGAATCACCGCTATATATCCAGGAGTACATACATCCTGAACCAAAGTTCATTTATCACGTCCTTATATCTTTCACATGCACCATAGTCCCATGTAAACAGTTTTTCTTTCTCTTCCAACAAGAATATCTGCTCTCAAGCCATGATTTCTGTGTAATTGTGCTAATATAGGCACCTATATGCCTTTATAAAATAGGACCCAATTAGGTACTTTCTTGCCCTTAACGCATAGATATTTTGTAAAATTACCCTTTTATTGTATGCCTTGTGATCACAAACCCAACCATCTTTTCAGTTTTAAGTGAGGACAATATATGGGTAATAATACACAGGTGCTCACTTCTCAGATCAGGCTTATGCATGTGCTTGGAGCTGGGGAAGTTATCAGAGGTTGTGTATTAGAGAAAGGGTTTGTGGAATTTGTTACTGGTGCTAATTAGTGAAAAAGGGAATTATTTAGTATTTAGGACTATGAAGACATAGTTGTTCCCTCTTAGCTAAGTGAGCTGACTGTTCAGGTGTCCTATATCAGAATTAGAGAGGAAGTTGCTGGTATGAATGTTGTAAGTGATTGATATTAGATGTCCCCAGTTTTTGATATGTCAGACTCTAGAATGGTCCAGATTGAAGGGGCCTGTCTTGGAACACTCTTCATTATGAGATGAGAAGCATAAGCCCAGGTTTACAGTTTAGGAAGCAAAGAACTTTATGGTGCACAAATTTTTTGTCCTCTGATTATATATTTTAATATTTGTTTTGTTTTGATGTATATTGAATTTGTTTTTGTTTTATTAAAATGTTGGTTTTGTACACCTCCTAGAATTTGCAGATAGTGCAGTTTAAAAATATTTATTTGAATATCTTTATTAAATCACCAATAGAGCATATGATGCAAATCGATACAAGGCCATAAACATCTAGCAAAAAAAGCAATGCAATAAACAAGGTGAGAATAATAGGGAAAACCCCCACAACCTACAGCCTAAAGTCCCCCCTGTCCCCTCCCCCACCCTCTCTACTTAATGTTGCAGATACACTTACTGAAAATACTCACTAATCACCCACCTTCTCACCCATTCCCCTCCTCAAATGGCCGTCATTGTATAAAACAGCACAAAAAAGGACTCCCCCACTAAGAAAAGTATCCATCACAGCTCCAAGGAATTCAGAAATGAGAGTGAATTCTGATCGATAATGTACTCAAATAAGGAGTACACAACTTGAGAAATCACTTCCTAGCCTAAGTAACATATAGTAACATAGTAAATGACGGCAGATAAAGACCTGTACGGTCCATCCAGTCTGCCCAGATAACCTCATATACATGGTACGTGATACTTATATATATATATATATATATATATATATAGTGATAAGTATGAGGCTGTCCTACCCTGGTTCGGCCCCTAGAGGGCGCTGTTCCCCTAAAATGTCCAGGGAGAAGGGCTGGGTGAGTCACTAAAAGGGAGCCAGTAAGGGGATGTAGAGCAGGAGGTCGCTAGGACCGAGGAGAGTCCTGGAGGAGGAAACAGGTGCAGCAGGTTATGGGCTGGGTCCTGTTTAGCCGTTAACCACTTAATACCCCACCTTCGTGGGAGGGAGAGAGGAGAGCTAGCAGCTGAAGCAGAGAGCTGGGAGCTGATGCAGAAAGATCCCTATGGAAAGTACTGGTGGAGCCCTATGGACTGGTGGTGAACTGTGTGTATAAAGAAAGGAAACTGGCTGGGTAAAAGGCCCTTGAGCTTTAATATAAGAACTGTGTGTCCAAGTACTAAGAGAAGCAGGCTGCAAAGCCTGGGGACAGAAGAAGTCCCCAAAATATTGTGGAGCTAAAGGAAGTGTGCCCTAGGGGCTGAAATAAAGTTTTGTATGAGTAATATTCTGTTGGTGAGACCTGACTGTGTTTGCCTTTTGAGAAGCAGGTCACGCCAAGCCGAAAGGGGTATGAGACTAATTTGCATATAATCTGCATACTAAAATCCAGCTCACCCTGAGTGAAAGAGGGACCTGGGATCTAGAGGTTGGAGCCTCCTCTCACACAAGAGAAGGTGGGGATGTCACAATGGCACCCCAGATGGGACCTGACTGTTGAACAACCACCGGATGATAAGGATGTCAGAGGCTCCCTACTACCCTTGGCAGTGGAAGATTACTGGTGGAAGGTGGAGCCAAGGGAGAGCTGAGGATGGGTGTAGATCCAGGCAGTCGGTGTATTCCACTGAAGAGAGATGGAGGTGTCCTTGGAGGTTCCAGAGGCCGTGTTCCAGAAGCCCGTCGAGGGGGCCAACACTAGCAAAAGCACTTTGCTCACCTACCCCAGGTAAAGGGTACCTAGGGGGGCGGTGAGGGTGGATTGGTAAGATCTGGAGGCTTGGGAGTGGCTGTAGGGGATGGAGGAGGCCACAAACACACACACCCACAAGGAGGTGCAGCACAAGTGTGGGGGCCAGGAGAGTAAACAGGCCACACTTGGATGGGTTTTTTTTTGTGATTGCAGGCTGCACTCCATCGGACGGCCAGGAAGGCTGGAGTCCTGAGAAGCTGGAGGAGCCGGAGAGGAGAAGGCCAGAGCACTTGCCTGGGTCGATGGCCAATGGAGAAGATCTAAAAGATGGACATTAAGAACCAGGTGTTGGGACTTGCAGGGAATGAGGGTCAGAAGGGACCTGCTCCCAAAAGCGCCTTTCTTAGTGGGAGCATGTATCGTCGGGCGCCCTAGTGAGAGGGAAGGGCCTGGGCCATGTGCAGTGCTAAGAGAGGAGTCGTCAGGTTTCCTCTTTCTCGGAGGGATCATGGTATCGTCGGGCGCCCAGTGAAAGGGAAGGGCCCGGGCCATGTGAGGTGCTAAGAGGAAGATAAGGGACCTAGGCGAGCTAGGGGACCCCTCCCTCGGAGGGATCATGGTATCGTCGGGCGCCCAGGGTAGGAGGGGGCTGCAGAAGAGGTCAGGTAGGGCCCGCTGCAGTGAGAGCCCTCAAGGCCTAGTGAATGGGAAGGGCCCGGCCATGTGATGTGCTAAGAGGGGGATGAGGAGCCTAGATGGGGGGTGGTGAGGCCCATGGATAGAGCGGGGATGAGCCTGGAAAAGTGTATGCCCTCCTTTGAATAATTGCTGCTCCTCAGTGGAGAAGGATTAGAGAGTTGCTGAGTTAGAGCAGCAATTATTAAGGGTGGGGGGTATGTGATAAGTATGAGGCTGTCCTACCCTGGTTCGGCCCCTAGAGGGCGCTGTTCCCCTAAAATGTCCAGGGAGAAGGGCTGGGTGAGTCACTAAAAGGGAGCCAGCAAGGGGATGTAGAGCAGGAGGTCGCTAGGTTGGAGCCTCCTCTCACACAAGAGGAGGTGGGATGTCACAATATATATATATATATAATACTTTATATATATACCAGAGTTTGATTTGTTCTTGCCTTTCTCAGGGCACAGACCGTAGAAGTCTAAGATTCCGCAAAACCATTCCTTCTAAACAGGATTCCTTTGTGTTTATCCCACGCATGTTTGAATTCCATTACTGTTTTCATCTCCACCACCTCCCGTGGGAGGGCATTCCACATATCCACCACCCTTTCCGTGAAAAAATACTTCCTGACATTAGTCCTGAGTCTGCCCCCCCTTCAACCTTAATTTATGTCCTCTAGTTCTACCGCCTTCCCGTCTCCGAAAAGGTTCATTTGCGGATTAATACCTTTCAAATATTTGAACGTCTGTATCATGTCACCCTTGTTTCTCCTTTCCTCCAAGGTATACATGTTCAGGTCAGCAAGTCTCTCCTTTTACAGTTTGCAATGCAAATCCCATGCCATTTGTGTAGCTTTTCTTTGTACCGTTTCCAGTCCTTTAACATCTTTAGCAAGATATGGCCTCCAAAACTGAACACAATGTCAGGTTCTCAGGTTCAGAGCCCGCGGGGGGCCGGGCTCTGGAGCAAACGTGAGCCCTTGGGCTGCTGACGAGGAGCGACAGCAGCAGGCAAAACCCACCAACCAACGCTGGGCAAGCACACCCGACACCGGCAGGGACTGCAGGCACTGCCCAGCGAGCCGGAACACACGGACTGGAACACTGGGCTGGAATTCCCCGGACTGGAGGACACAGGACTGGAACACTGGACTGGAGCACACCGGACTGGTCCACACAGCTTCACCTGCACTTAGCTACTAAGCCCCCCAGGAGGTGAGCTCCTGGGTTCGAGTAGCCGGCAGGACTTACTGGCAACACAGGGACCAGGACTAGAACAAGCTGTAACTGAAGTGCACCTAACTCCTAAAGTGACCAAAAGTGTTCCAAAGCCCAGCACCAACAGAAAAGCTCCTAAGCCCTCCACTAACAGCAGTGCTCCTAACAGAAACTAACAGGGGTGCCCCCTACGCCCTACACTAACAGAAGTGCAGGGAAGCCACAAGGGAAAAGGAAGGGAAGACAAATGCCAGACCTAACACTGGTGATTCCTAAGCACCAAGCTGCAGCAGCTAAACACAGGTACGAGGAAAAGCGGGGAAGACACAAGGAAACAGGCAGAAAAGCCAAATACCCAAACAACAAAAGGTGCTTCCTAAGCACTTACTAACAAGGGTGCCCCAGCACCAAACTCCAGCACTGCACCAACAGCAGTGCTACTCACCGTAACAAAAGGGAAAAACAGGGAAGTCAACACACAAGTCACAAGTGCACACTGCACTAAACTAACCTGGACCTAAAGCAAGTAGCCAGAAGCAAACGTTGCGAAGGCCCTGAAGGAAAGACACTACTTCCTTATCAAGGCCCTCCCAGATGATGTCACTCTCCCTAGAGCCAGGCAGAACACATTGAAACCCCGAGAGGCCCAACCCACATCATGCAGCACCGAGAAGCTCTTGAAGCCAGTACACCCAGGGAGAGGTAGAGCAACTCAGAACACACCCACAGCTGCAGTGAAGTGAGACAATTAACCCCATGCTGCTGGAAGCTGCCAGCACAGAGAGACAGAGCCAGCTCAGAAAGGACAGAGAAAGAACAGAAGCCAGCTAAGAAGCTGACCCCCAGGAAAGAGGTAAGTTTGAGAAGGGTTCTGACCCCAATCATAACAACAATACTCCGTGGGGCCTCATCAACGACTTGTAGAGGGGCATCAACACCTCCTTTCTTCTGCTGGTTATGCCCCTCTCTACGCAGCCTAGCATCCTTCTGGCCATGGCCGTCACCTTGTCGCATTGTTTCTTCACCTTTAGATCTCAGACACCAACACCCCAAGGTCTCTCTCCTGAGTTGAGCTTACTAATCTCTCCCCTCCTATTCGGTATCTCTCTTTCGGGTTTCTGCACCCCAAGTGCAGCACTCTACACTTCGTGGCATTAAATGTTAACTATATATCCAGGAGTACATACATCCTGAACCAAAGTTCCATTTTATCACGTCCCTTATATCTTTCACATGTACCGTAGTCCCATGTAAACAGTTTTCTTTCTCTTCCAACAAGAATAATCTCACTTAGCAGTGCATCTTCAGCTACTGAAACTCCGTAGCCAAAACAATACCTCACTACTCCGGGTTTACTGTTGCAGCGCAGCTTGGCAAGGGCTTTCGGTGGCTAAATACGTCACTGAACCTTTCAACTCATTCCACTTCCTTATTCGCTCCTCGATGCGAGAACTGCATTTTGGATAATCCTTCCTCAGGAGGAACAACTTTCAACACCTATAACAATATATTATCCCGATAGTATTTATTTATTCAATATATTCATAACAACCTTAATCTCATACATCCATAATATGCTATTTAACACAAATTATAAGCAGCCTACCTTAGAAGGTAGTCCAGCACGTGACTCCCTGCAGAGCATCCCAACTGCATCAAAAACCTTAGCACTCTCATCGTACTCCTAAGCTAATTTATTACACCTGTAGGGGGAGGGGCCCAACTAAGTCCACTCGACTTCTAGGTTTAGACCCTGGGAGCCACTGTATCCCATTCAAAAATAAATCTTTGCTCCGCAGACAATAACAACGCAACTGACATCACCACCTCTTGCATCAGGGACGAACTGTCTCAACACCACGCATTTCAATTGCTCAATCTCATGTTTCTGTGTCATCCAATGATTCACTAAAGATGCATCTTTTTTTCGGATCCTAAGATTGTGAGAAGGATGCCCATCTTGCGATTTGTGTCGAAAGATGGGCGCCCTTCTCTTTCGAAAATAAGCCTCATTGTGTATCTGGATTTTCAGAAGGCATTTGACAAAGTACCTCATGAAAGACTCCAGAGGAAATTGGAGAATCATGGGATAGGAGGTAGTGTTCTACTGTGGATTAAAAACTGGTTAAAAGATAGAAAACAGAGAGTAGGGTTAAATGGTCAGTATTCTCAATGGAGAAGGGTAGTTAGTGGGGTTCCCCAGGGGTCTGTGCTGGGACTGCTAATTTTTCACATATTTATAAATGACCTAGAGATGGGAGTAACTAGTAAGGTAATTAAATTTGCTGATTACACAAGTTATTCAAAGTCGTTAAATCGCAGGAGGGTTGTGAAAAATTACAAAGAGGACCTTACGAGACTGGGCGTCTAAATGGATGATGACGTTTAATGTGAGCAAGTGTAAAGTGATGCATGTGGGAAAGAGGAACCCGAATTATAGCTACATCATGCAAGGTTCCACGTTAGGAGTCACGGACCAAGAAAGGGATCTAGGTGTTGTCGTTGATGATACGTTGAAACCTTCTGCTCAGTGTGCTGCTGCGGCTAAGAAAGCAAACAGAATGTTAGGTATTATAGAAAGGAATAGAAAACAAACATGAGGACAGTGGTGTGCTGGAGCTGGCTCGCAAGAGCTGCTTGTTAAATTTTGACACCTTCTTGCGAGACGGTTGTTCTTCGGGGTGAGCTGGCTCCATTGCACGAGGTAAGCATGGCAGGAGGGCGTAATCACAGGCCATGCTTACCTCCCCTCCCGCTCCCAAACATGTCCAGCAATGTCCTTCGCCCCACCCTCCCCTCCCGCTCCCATCCGTCAGTTTCTATTACCTCTCTCGAAACGCCGCCTTATTTAAAGCCCTGCTGCCCTTCTCCAGCCTTCCCTGCTTGCTTCTGATGAGTTTGTGCCCTTAGTCCCGCCTTCTGACGTCATTTCCGTTTTCCACGAAGGCGGGACTGAGGGGAACGAACGAACTCATCAGAAGCAAGGAGGGAAGCTAGAGACGAGCAGCAGGGCTTTAAATAACGCGGTGCTTCGACGGAGGTAATAGAAAAAGATGGATGGGAGCGGGAGGGGAGGGTGGGGGCGACGGAGAATCGCTGGACATGGATGGAAGCGGGAGGGCAGGGGAGGGAGGAGAATTGCTGGGCATGGATGGGTAGAGGGGGCAGGGGACAAAATTGCTGGGCATGGATGGGTAGGGGCAGGGGTGTAGCTACGGGGGGCCTGGCTGGGCCCAGGCCCACCCAATTTCAGCCCAGGCCCGCCCAGCGCCAGCCCCAGCACCCATTGCCGGCCACTGCTGCTTTTCCTGTTGAGCAGCAGGGCCGGCGCTACAAAAAGAAGAAGCGCTAACAGCGCTAAGGACGAAAAATGTTTAAAAAAAAAAAAAAAAAAAAAGCGCGGCACCGGCAGGCACTGTCTAGGCAGCGTTGAGGCAGTGGCTGCTGGCTCGCAGGCTCCTCCCGTCTCCTACATCACTGCCCCTGCGTCGCTCCAGGAAAAGCAGCAGTGGCCGGCAATGGGGGCTGTCGCTGGCATGCAGGGCGGGCCTCGTCGAAGAAAAGAGGGAAAACATGGAAGGATGGGGAGAAAAAGAGGGAAAACAGATGGAAGGATGGCAGAGAAAGGGAAAACAGATGGAAGGATGGCAGAGAATGAGGGAAAACATGGAAGGATGGCAGAGAATGAGGGAAAACATGGAAGGAGGGGGAGAAAGAGGGAAAACATGGAAGGAGGGGGAGAAAGAGGGAAAACATGGAAGGATGGGGAGAAAGAGGGAAAATAGATGGAAGGATGGGGAGAAAAGATAGAAAACAGATGGAAGGATGGCAGAGAAAGAGGGAAAACAGATGGAAGGATGGGGAGAGAAAGAGGGAAAACGGATGGAGTGGGAGAGAGACCTCTGGATGGAAGGATGGGGAGAGAAAGGGGAGAGACTGGAAGGATGCAGAGAGAAGGGGAGAGGACTGGAAGGATGTGGAGAGAGAAGGGACACTGAACAGAAAGGGTAGAGTGATACAGAGACACTGGTTAGAAAGAGGGAGAGAGAGACATTAGATGGAAGGATCAGGAGAGCGGGTAGATGGATGGAAGGATGGGGAGAGAAAGAGGGAAGACGCTGGATGGAAGGGTAGGGAGAAAGAGGTGACACTAGACGGAAGGATGCAGAAAGAAAGAAAGAGGGGAGACTACTGGAAGGATGGGGAGAGAGAGAGGGGAGACTGGAAGGATGGGGAGAGAGAGAGGGGAGACTGGAAGGATGGGGAGAGAAAGAAGAGAGCTCTGGATGGAAAAGGAGAGTAGTGAAAGACTGGAGAATAAGAGGAAGGGGCATGGGGAGAACAAGGGTGAGAAAAAGATGAAAACCCATAAGTAGATGAAGGAAATTAAAGAATGGATAGTAGAATGAATTAAATCAGGACAGAGAGGAGAGAGAGAGGCAGAAAAATATTGAAGAAAGCAAAGAAAAGGAGAGAAAAATGAGAAATGGCCAGGAAACCGTGGCAGAAGAGTTAAGCGAAAACGAAGAAAGCAGAATCTAGAGACTGGGAGCGACACAATGAGAAAAAGTAAATGGCCATACAAGAAAGGTAAAGAAAATAATTTTATTTTAATTTAGGATAAAGTAATATGGTACCTGTGTTAATGAAGTTTCAGAGACCAATACTTCCTTCCTTAGGTCAGGCGAGGATACCGTAACAGCATTATACTGACCTGAGGCAGGAGGTTTTGGCCTCTGAAAGCTCACTGAAAAGGGGTATTAGGCTATTAAATAAATTTTCTGAAATCTGATGCACTGAAAAGCAGCACTTTACCCTGTGTGACAAATACATCTGATTAGCGTGACTAAATTTTGCTGGGGGAGGGGGGTAGAGAGAAAATTTTGTGCCCACCCACTTTGGGTTCAGGCCCATCCAAAATTGGCAGTCTGGCTACGCCACTGGGTAAGGGGGCAGGGGAGAGAAGAGAGTTTCAGGACATGGATGGAGGGGAGGACAAGAGAAATTCTGGACATGGATGGAGGGGAAGGAAGGGAGAGAGAGGAAATGCTGGACATGGAGGAAAGATAGAGGAAGGAGATTAGATGAGGGAAAAGGAAGTGAGGAGAGAAACTGCACATGGATGGAGAAAATAGGCAGAAGCTGGATCCACTGTACAGTCAAGTCTGCGGAGGACTAGAAATGAAGAAGAAAGGAGGAAAGAAAAGAAATAAAGGGAAAGGAAGCCCTGGAAACGGAGTCAAGGGAACAGATGGAGAGCAGCAGAATCAGATACTGGGCCAGCATGATCAGAGAAACAAAATCACCAGACAACAAAGGTAGAAAAAAATAATTTTATTTTCATTATAGTGTTTGGAATATGTCCACTTTGAGAATCAGGTGCTGAACATTAAAAGTTTATATTTATTTACTTATTTATGGCATTTTATCCCATATTAAACATGAATTAAATTGGAATCTGGGATCATTTAATTTTTTTTCCTGGAGAGAGTAATGCATTGCCCCCGGCTATAGCCAGCTCTGCAATTTGGGTGGGGGGTGCAGAGGTGGATGGGGGGGGGGGGGGGGGGGGGGGCGTAGAGGTGGACGGGGAGGCGCAGTGGTGGACCGGGGAGAGAGCCTGTTGTTAAAAATTTACCAGCACACCACTGCATGAGGATTTTATAATGCCGTTATATCGCTCCATGGTGCAACAGCACCTGGAGTATTGTGTTCAGTTCTGGTCACCTCATCTCAAAAAAGATATAAAGGAATTGGAGAAGGTGCAGGGAAAAGCGACAAAAATGATAAAAGGGATGGGACGACTTCTCTATGAGGAAATGCTAAAACGGCTAGGGGTCTTCAGCTTGGAGAAAAGGCAGCTGATAGAGGTCTATAAATAATGAGTGGAGTTGAACGGGTAGATGTGAAGCGTCTGTTCACGCTTTCCAAAAATACTAGACTAGGGGGCATGCGATGAAGCTACAATGTAGTAAATTTAAAACAAATCGGAGAAAATCTTTCTTCACTCAACGTGTAATTAAACTCTGGAATTCGTTGCCAGAGAATGAGGCAAAGGTGGTTAGCTTAGCGGAGTTTAAAAAAGGTTTGGCCGGCTTCCTAAAGGAAAAGTTCATAGACTGTTATTAAATGGACTTGGGGAAAATCCACTATTTCTGGGATAAGCAGTATAAAATGTTTTGTACTTTTTTGGGATCTTGCCAGGTATTTGGTGATCTGGATTGGCCACTGTTGGAAACAGGATGCTGGGCTTGATGGACCTTTGGTCTTTCCCAGTATGGCAATACTTATGTACTTATGGAAGAAAATATAAGATGAAAAAAACAGCACTGCCATTTTTGAGATAGAAATATGGTGCACGAGCCTGCAATTGTGAAGAAATGTGACCATCTCTATCAAAAGGTGGTAAAAAGTCTTCAAAAACAAAAATGAGGTTTTAATGACTTCTATAATACAACAGTTCAGACCCCATCCTTTTACATGAAACATAACAAAGTTAAAGAAGTTCAAACGTAATTTTTACAGACTGCTTATGAACCCATGACATGAAAATTCAGTCACTCTCAACATTTTGGATCTGCTGCTTTAGTCACCTTTTCCCAGAGACGGTCACATATTTCTAGCCCCAATATTCTCCTTACAACAGAGCACAAATTATGGAGAATACATGTCACAAAAGAGGGGGTTAAGGTTGGTCACTTTAAAATGTGGACACTCCCAATGATGCTCTTCAACACTGGAAGGAATTAAATGGAATCATCTGAGTACTCAGAAGAAATATTTAGCTCATGCACTGACATCTTGCAATACTTTTAATGTGGTGTATGTGATCCAATGCCCACGTAATTTGTGTGATGTAGGAAGAATCACTTGTACTGTTAAACTTCATCTGAATGAGAACAAATCCGAAATACAAACTGGTAAGGAAGCAGCTTCACTGGTAGGTCACTGATGCTCTAAACAAACATTCTACATGGATAAAAAATGGAGTGTGCTGCGGTGGCTAAGAAAGCAAATAGAATGTTAGATATTATTAGGAAAGGAATGGAAAACAAAAGTGAGGACGTTATAATGCCTTTGTATCGGTCCACGGTGTGACCGCACCTTGAATATTGTGTTCAATTCTGGTAGCTGTATCTCAAAAAAGATATAGTGAATTATAAAGAGCAAAGATGAATTTTTGAACTTCGTTCTGTTGCTCTGGACAGGCTGAATAAAGAACTTTAATGGATGACGCTGGTTTAAAAACAATGACCTAATTTCATTGGCTGATAGTCATCCAAATTGGATGGAAATATAAGATGAAAAAAAGCTGTTGTAATTTTTTTTTAGATAGAAATATGGTTCCTGAGCTTGTAAATTGTGAAGAAATGTTGGACACTATTAACTGAATTTGTTTCACTGCAGGAGCCTTCATCCTGATGAAATGTGGCATCAAGTTGGGTGGGGACTCTGAGAATATGACTTAAGAATGTTTTGATCAGTCAAGCGTAATTTTGAATATTTTATAAATGTTATAAGAAACTGAAATTGGAAAAATAAATCTGAGGATTTATGGTGAAATTTGTGCTTGACATGGTGGACCAGATTTACCTTCTGATGATACAAATGAGGTATAAGCTTCTTCTGTAGTGAAAGGTTATATAAAATTATCATGTTCATTACTTTCGCTTGAGTGAACAACTCTTTGTACCACACAATACTGTGCTGTATTAAATTTACAGAGCATACTTTGCCACTGATCTAATGTCCTGATAGAGATTTTTAAGGATGGGGCCTGAAACAGATACAAAAATCTAGACATCCTTTCAACACGAGCACATTCATTTTACCATTTGCCATCCAGCCTAACCACAAAAATTCTCTCTTGCCCCATTCATTTAAAAGCACCTTGTATTTTTTTAAATAAGGGCTTATGGTTCACAGCGATACAAACTTCAAGGATCACTAGGACTTCTTCCACCTTTGCAGAACTACTCCCTTCTGTAAAGAAGTATTCGTGTCCTTAGGAACCATCAAGATGATTCACTAGAGAGAGGATAGTAATCAAGGGTACATGAACCTGAATTAAGTTTTTCAAGAAGTAATTTTAACTGTTGTACTGAAATTGGAGTAAATGCCTCCATCCCTTCTTCTCCAAAATCTGTTCCTCCACAGTTACCCCTAGATCCTGCACTAGAAACGACTTTTGCAGACCTATTGTCTTTTGAAGAAAATATACTGCCCAACTTTCACTAATGGGCACATCTTAAACTCCAAATCTTAAAGAAAAATCCCCTTTTTCTAACCGAAGACTGCTCACCTTTCACATCATTGAAGTTGGGTTCTGAGAATCCATTGTTCAAGTCAAACAGAGTCCCTTCAGACTGGCAGCGTGGGAGACCACTACAGTAGCTGTCCGGATCCTCTGAGCTGCCATTCTGCTTAGTAATGTTAGCACTTCATGCTTTACTGGAACTGCAGCAGCAATCACTGGATCACACCCAGGAGCCGAAATGCTCAGTTGATAAGAGTTACATCAAATTATAACTCCCAAATGAAAGAATCCCTGTTAAACAAAGAAATCAACTTGTTAAGATAAATAAGAAAAAAAAATTAAAATCTGGAAAAAAAAATGCTAGGATACCTTTCTGTAGAGATACAGCAATTGTACCACATAGTAAGTCTGAGTTTGTGACTCCCTCTTATTCTAGACCTTCCTGGCAGCACCCAGAGCAACGTTCCCTCTAAGCTGTGCGGGAGTCCTCCACCAGCATTCCTGCCAGTGGGGGTGATGCCTCCAATATCATATTTTCAATCATGAAGGGCAGGGAGTTCCACTGGAGTTTTGAAAAACTTGCCTGTGCCTCCCTATTGAAAATGTGATATTGATTAGCAATATTATTTTTATTCTTGCTTCTTTTCTTGATCTGTATAATTAAAATCCTCAATAGAAAAAAAAGCAAATGTGATATTGAAACAGCACTCCTGTCAGGAACAATGGTGGAGGACTCCTGCACACCTTAGAGGGAACACTGCCCCATCTTTGAAGGGGTGAACAAACATGTGGATAAAGGTGAGCCGGTTGATATTGTGTATCTGGATTTCAGAAGGCGTTTGACAAGTACCTCATGAAAGACTCCAGAGGAAAATGGAGATTCATGGGATAGGAGGTAGTGTTCTATTGTGGATTAAAAACTGGTTAAAAGATAGAAAACAGAGAGTAGGGTTAAATGATCATTATTCTCAATGGAGAAGGGTAGTTAGTGGGGTTCCCCAGGGGTCTGTGCTGGGGCCGCTACTTTTAAACATATTTACCTAGAGATGGGAGTAACTAGTGAGGTAATTCAATTTGCTGATGACACAAAGTTATTCAAAGTCATTAAAACGCGGGAGGGTTGTGAAAAATTACAAGAGGACCTTGCAAGACTGGGAGACTGGGCATCTAAATGGATGATGACGTTTAATGTGAACAACTGCAAAGTGATACATGTGGGAAAGAGGAACCCGAATTATAGCTACGTCATGCAAGGTTCCACGATAGGAGTCACAGACCAAGAAAGGGATCTAGGTGTCATTGTTGATGATACGTTGAAACCTTCTGCTCAGTGTGCTGCTGTGGCTAAGAAAGCAAATAGAATGTTAGGTATTATTAGGAAAGGAATGGAAAACAAAAATGAGGATGTTATAATGCCTTTGTATCGCTCCATGGTGCGACCGCACCTCGAATATTGTGTTCAATTCTGGTCACCATATCTCAAAAAAGTTATAGTGGGATTAGAAAAGATGCAGAGAAGGGCGACGAAAATGATAAAGGGGATGGGACGACTTCCCTATGAGGAAAGGCTAAAGCGGCTGGGGCTCTTCAGCTTGGAGAAAAGGTGGCTGAGGGGAAATATGATAGAGGTCTATAAAATAATGAGTGGAGTTGAACAGGTAGATGTGAAGCGTCTGTTCACGCTTTCCAAGAATAGTAGGACTAGGGGGCATGCGATGAAGCTACAATGTAGTAAATTTAAAACGAATCGGAGGAAAATTTTCTTCACTCAACGTGTAATTAAACTCTGGAATTCGTTGCTAGAGAATATGGTAAAGGCGGTTAGCTTAGTGGAGTTTTAAAAAGGTTTGGACGGCTTCCTAAAGGAAAAGTCCATAGACCGTTATTAAATGGACTTGGGGAAAATCCACTATTTCTGGGATAAGCAGTATAAAATGTTTTGTACTTTTTTGGGATCTTGCCAGGTATTTGTGATCTGGATTGGCCACTGTTGGAAACAAGATGCTGGGCTTGATGGACCTCTGGTCTTTCCCAGTATGGCAATACTTATGTACTTATGTAAGTGTATGAAGCAGATGCTCGGACATAAGTTGAAATGCAGGCTTACAAAAGCCTGGAAGAAGAGAAAACGCCTAGCTCAAGGTGAGGCCATGAACTCCTGGGAAGAATATGCAACCTCACCTCTGAGAGAGAATTCCTTCACGACAGCAGAAATACTGAGTACAGAAAAGGGAGTAGTTCCAAAGCTTCTCAAGTAAACACAGGAAAAGGCAGCACATCTTCAAAATCATTGGGTTGTGTCTAAGAAGACAGATCTGCGACAACTGTGAACATTTCAGGCTGCCTATGAAGCAGCTTATAAAAAGGTCAAGATTAGTTTTGTATCTATAGATTTGGAGTTACCTGCCATTTAACCATCAAAGATCACAATGCTTCCACATGCAGTCGATCTACAAGATCATTCTTGACGTTACAGAGACAATGTAATGTAATCTGCGATTTACTCAAATTAAAACTTTGCTTGCTCATTATTCTTTCCAACTCAAAGGAAGAATCACAGTATACAAAATAAAGGCTTGCATGGTTAAAGACTTGTCTAATTTAAGGCTGAAAATGAACATTTTGAGAATTACTCTTGAATTTGTGTTTACTCAATTTTCCTTTCCACACAGTTTTTACTTTACTTTATTGGACTTACAAATAGCGATCAGATATACAAATCAGAATACAGCCAGATATACCAATAACAGCTCAGGGGTGCAAGAAGAGGGAGAAAAGATGGATGAGTTGACATATCTAGGGAAGTAGTGCAGTAATCATGAGCTGGTGTGCTGTCACTTGATGCTAGGTTGCATCAGCAGTCAGGAATTTTTTGTACAGAAATATTTTTAATTTTTTGCAAAAACTTTCATAGGTGATGTTGTGTGTCCTTTGGCAATGTATTCCACCATCTGGCTGCGATAAATGGGAAGTCTGCGGTGTGGGCTGCTTTGTAGGACACCCCTTTACAGCTGGGATGTTGTATGATGACGTGGAGGGGCATTTTACTACTACTACTACTATTTAGCATTTCTATAGCGCTACAAGGCATACGCAGCGCTGCACAAACATAGAAGAAAGACAGTCCCTGCTCAAAGAGCTTACAATCTAATAGACAAAAAATAAATAAAGTAAGCAAATCAAATCAATTAATGTGAACGGGAAGGAAGAGAGGAGGGTAGGTGGAGGCGAGTGGTTACAAGTGGTACGAGTCAAAAGCAATGTTAAAGAGGTAGGCTTTCAGTCTAGATTTAAAGGTGGCCAAAGACGTAGGGGGGGCTCAGGCAGTTATTCCAGGCATAGGGTGCAGCGAGATAGAAGGCGCGAAGTCTGGAGTTGGCAGTAGTGGAGAAGGGAACAGGGACATTCAACTTGCGATTTGGACATCCTTGCAAAACGGCAAAATCCAGGGGCGGGGAAGTATTTTCGAAACAAGATGGACATCCATCTTTTGTTTCGAAAATATCGTCAGGGATGTCCAAATCCTTAAATTGGGATGTCCCTAGATTGGACGCCCCTAGACATGGAATTTTCTGCCTTTTGGCGAGTTTCGAAACCAAAGACGTCCATGTCAAAAACGGCCAAATGCAAGCCATTTGGTCATGGGAGGAGCCAGCATTCATAGTGCACTGGTCCCCCTGATATGCCAGGACACCAACCAGGCACCCTAGGGGCACTGCAGTGGACTTTAGAAATTGCTCCCAGGAACATAGCTCCCTTACCTTGTGTGCTGAGCCCCCCAAAACCCACTACCCACAACTGTACACTACTACCATAGCCCTTATGGGTGAAGGGGGGCACCTATATATTGGTACAGTGGGTTTGTAGTGGGTTTTGGAGAGCTTGTTGTTTCCTCCACAAATGTAACAGGTATGGGCCTGGGTCCGCCTGTCTGAAGCGCACTGCAGTACCCACTAAACTGCTCCAGGTACCTGCATGCGCTGTCACGGACCTGAGTACAACAAACAAAGGGTGGAAGAAAGCCAAGTCCAAGTGACCAGCCCAAACACAGAAGTAAGAGTTCCAAACAAAGTTTATTGGGACCCAATAAACTTTATTTGGAGCTCTTACTTCTGTGTTTGGGCTGGTCACTTGGACTTGGCTTTCTTCCACCCTGTGTTTGTTTTGCTTGCATTATTGTGGAAGGAGTGGACCCCCCCCCTTTTTTTTCTCCTTTGTTTCCATGGACCTGATTATGACATCTGAGGCTGGCACAATATGTTTGAAAGATGTTTTTTGAGGGTGGGAGAGGGTTAGTGACCACTGGGGGAGTAACAGGAGGTCATCCCTGATTCTCTCCGGTGGTCATCTGGTCTTTTCGGGCACCTTTTTGTGCCTTAGTTGTAAGAAAAATAGGTCTGGGTGAAAACGTCCAAGTGTTCGGCAGGGACATCCTTGTTTTCTTCGATTATGGGTCAAAGACGTCCAAGTGCTAGGCACGCCCAAGTCCTGCCTTCGCTACGCCTCCGACACGCCCCACTGGACTTTGGCCGTCCTTGCGACGGAGTGCAGTTGGAGACGTCCTAAATCGGGTTTCAATTATAATGATTTGGACTTTCCTGGGAGAAAGGATGTCCATCTTCCGATTTATGTCGAAAGATGGACGTCCTTCTCTTTTGAAAATAAGCCCCATAGTTTCACCTTGAGGGTAGGTTGTGGTAGTTTAACAAGTGACATCATGTAACTTGGTGCAGTGCCGTATACAATTTGGTACACGAAAGCGCAGATTTTGAAGATCACTCTTGCTCTTATTGGTAGCTAGTGTAGTTATTGCAGTAGTGGCACTGCGTGGTTGTATTTGGATGAGCTGCAAATCAGGCATGGTGAGGTATTCTGTGCTGTTTGTAGTTTTTTTGAGTAAGTATTCTCTGTAGCCCGTGTAGACCACATTGCATCAGTCAACCTGGGACAAAACAAGGCTTTGGACTAGGATTCGGAAGGCAGTTTTTGAGAATATGTTCTTATTCATTATGGTTTCCAGAGGGATCTGAATAAATTTGTTGTGAGAGCAGATACTTGTGGTTCTAGAGACAGGTGTTGGTCAACCCGTATTCCTAGTACTTTAATATCTGTATTCAGTGTGTATTCCCTTTGATTGATATGAATTTTGTTGCTTATTAT
The DNA here is from genome assembly GCF_901765095.1 of Microcaecilia unicolor. NCBI lineage: Eukaryota > Metazoa > Chordata > Amphibia > Gymnophiona > Siphonopidae > Microcaecilia > Microcaecilia unicolor. The sequence goes on from NC_044037.1 coordinate 133,280,060, forward strand.
TGATTTGGAAGGGTTGGTTATCGCCTGAACTTTGTGTTTTCTCTGTTGAGTTTCAGCTTGAAAGTCGTGGCCCAGGTTTCCATCAGGTCAAGTGCACGTTTGATTTCTCTTTGTGCAGCCATGAAGTTATCAGCAAAGGAGATGCATATGGGTATGTCATCTGCATAGATCTGTGTTTTAAAGCCATTCACTTCTAATTTGTGGCCCAAGGGGGGCATCAGTGTTAAACAGTGATGGAGAGATGGGGGAACCTTCAGATATTCCACATTCTGCTAACAGGGGATCCTGGCATCTTCACTTTGTAGGATTGGTTGCTCAGGAATCCCTCAAACCAGGATAGTACCTTGCCTCCTATACTTATGTTGTCTAGCATGTTTATTAACAGTCCATGGTCTACCAGGTCAATTGGAGGATCATAGTACTGTGTCTCGTGCTGATCTCTTTTCTCAGGTCTGACACCAGCAATGATAATACTTTCTGTGCTGTGGTTTGGGCAGAAGCCCGATTGTGAGGTGTGCAGTATGGAAAAGTGTGTCATATATTCGATTAGTTGATGTGCAGCTATGCCCTCTATTACCTTGGTTAGTAGGGGTATGGAAGCCACAGACCTGTAGTTGGATATTACTCACCTCCACAGTGTTTGGAAGTGTCGTGTTGATCACGCTACTTTTTTGCTTTTTTTTCCTATATATTTTATGACAGAGACCACTTACTAATTTTGTAGCCGGCCTCTGGACCGACTCCATCCTATTTATATCTTTCCGTAGGTGCAGTCTCCAGAATTGCACATAGTACTCTAAATGGGGCCTCACCAGACACTTATACAAGGGCACTATCACCTTTTTTTTTTCCTGCTGGTCATCCCTCTCCTTATGCACCCAAGCATCTTCCCGACTTTGGCCGTCGCCTTTTCTACCTGTTTGGCCACCTTAGGTCATCAGATACAATCACCCCCAAGTCCCCGCTCTTTCATACATAGAAGCACTTCACCCCCTATAATGTCCTCTTCCCTTGGATCATTGTACCCAAGTCATGTCTCTGCATTTCTTAGCATTAAGTCTTAGTTGCCAATTATCAGACCATTCTTCAAGCTTCGCTAGATCCACTGGAATCACCGCCCCAATGTCCAACAGCTCCTGCAACATGGCCTCAATCGCCGCCCTTTTGGAAGCCGTAGTGCACTGGGATTCCAAGAAAGAATCTATGATTGGAGAATCAAATTCTAGCCTATAACCGTCTCTATAACTCGAGGGCCCACTGGTCTGAGATAAAGTTGGCCCACTCTCAGTACAAGAGAGTCAGCCAACCCCCTATCTGAAGCACCGAGGAGTGAACCAGCACCCCATCATTGGCAGGAGCACTCTGCAGCCCCCTGCCAGTTGCAGCACCCGAAGCCTTATCACCGTAAAAGGAAGAGCTCTGCTGAAACCTGGGACGCTGAAAGAATGACACTGTCCAACCCAGGCGATAATGGCAGGCCTCACAAAATTGAGGCCTCGATGTACTAGCCCAAGAAGTCGCCTTGGGCTTATCCTCCGGGAGCCACTGGGATTTGGCTTCACAATTGTTTCCAAATCCTCCCCAAACAGCAGTTTACCTCAAAAAGGCAACTTGGTGAGGTGCTGCTTGGAAGCCATATCTGCCACCCAATGATGGAGCCACAACAAACAGCAGGAAAACACTGCCAACGCCATCTATTTTGCCGAAGCACACACCAGATCATAGAGGGCATCTGCGAGATATGCCAACCCCGACTCCATCTGGGCATAGCCGCCCCCAGCGAAGGAGCCGAATCCGGGTCCTGCTCCACTGCCTGCTGTAGCCAGTTCCACGTAAGAACTACAAATGGAGGCCTGAAGCGCAAGCACAAACAACTCGAAGTAACACTCCAAAGAAGCTTCCAAACATCGATCCTACATATCCTTCAATGCTAGCTCCCCCCCACCCCCAACACACACACACACAGGGAGGGTAGTCTTCTTGGTGATCACCGTCACCAGGGCATCGACCTTAGGGATAGCAAACTTCTCAGCATTGTCCAGTCCAATTGGTGAGGCAGGGACCCAAATAAACAAGTATGCCCCTAAAGATGGCACCCATGGCCAAACACCCCTTGACTCAACTGGCCACCAAGCCCAGGAGTATCCCTAAAATCACCAAATTCAGAAAGGGTGGTGAACTCATAGAATGGCCCTCCTGGTAGAGGTGGAGATGAAAACTGTATCTGAATTTAAGAAAGCTTGGGACAAGTACATAGGATCTCTAAGGGAGAAGTAGATGGCATGGATGGGCAGACTGGATAGGCTATATGGTCTTCATCTGCTGTTTTTTTTTTTAAGTTCAAACTTTTTTAGTTTTCAAGAGATACAGTACAAAAGAGAAGAACAAACAACAAATTACTAAACAAAACACCAGGGAATCATAAAATATGTAACACAGAGATAAGTCTAGCACAACTATTCAAAAGAAAGACTAGCAATAAGAATTGGATTCATGTGTATTTGACCTGAAATAGGAGCTAAGGGCAATAAAAAAAAGAAGAAAAAGGATATGCTAGTATGTAAATAGACTGACAAAATAAACATTAATTTGTGTTAAGCATTGATAATGCAGGTTTCCAGACCTGTTCAATCCTCATCACCTGATTAAACTTACAGGCCATGGTTCTTTCATACCGGTAACACAATAAAACAGAATTCCACCCAAAATGTGGCATTATTAGACCCAGAGTTCTTCCAATTGCTCATGAGTTGCTGAACAGCTAGAGATATTAAGATGTCCGACAATTTGCCAGCTTGGGGAGTCAGATTTAAGGGCTGTAAAGAGGAGTGAAAATAATTATTGGTAGAGTAGAGCTAGGAATAGATGGGAAAAACTTTTTAATTATCTCTCACACTTCCATCCAAAACTGGAACACCAGGGCTGTCGTAAAGTTATAAGCCACAGGGTTCCTGTGGTTTGGCCACAATGTCAGAAATTTGCTGAAGGCAACAGACCAGACCTATACTATACTGCTTTCATTTTCTATGTTTCTCACTAGAGACAACAAATAATTCATTTAGGGGGTCTTTTACTAAGCCAAACTAGCGTTTTAAGCTCGCAGTAGAAATCAGCTGGTGGTAAACACTGAGATGCCCATTATTTCAAATCATTTTTCTTAAACCATCAAAAACAAGCAACATCGATAAATGGACAACATGTGTAACTATACAAAACAAGATCTGAATTCCCACACCCATCCCCTCCCTCCCTCCAACCTTCCCATTAGAGCCCAATGTAAAGCACAAAACTATCATAAGTTCAACAGTCGACTTCTTGCAATGGAGAAAAGGTCTCCCAAAATGAGGACCATCTGTGCTGAAACTGGAGGTCCTCTGCAGAGGAGATGTCGCCAACTCCCAGCCACTCCAGTCTCGTTAACAGAAGCATTTTGGCACACCACTGTTTTCAAAGATGAGGCACGTGGGGAAGCCATTCCAATAAAATTGGGTTTTTAGCCACAATAGTGACACGTAAAACAAATTCTCAAAAATCTCGCGGTACCGGAGGTCCCAGGCGCGAGCGGCCAAAGAAGCATAGGATCATAATGCCATCCAGCTGCCCAAGTTTGTGATGTCTGGTACAGAAGTCTTTTCCAAAACGCAGTAATCCACAGGCAGGACCAAAACATGTTACCCCAGGGATGCTCCTTCTATGTTACATTTCAGTCAGGCACCCGTTGAAGACAATCCCATATGAAAGGCTCGCCATGGGGACACATACAATCACAGGGCAAACTTATAAGTACATAAGTACATAAGAATGCCACACTGGGAAAAGACCAAGGGTCCATTGAGTCCAGCATCCTGTCCACGACAGTGGCCAATCCAGGCCAAGGGCACCTGGCAAGCTTCCCAAACATGCTATTCCCGGAATTGTGGATTTTTCCCAAGTCCATTTACTAGCGGGTTTATGGACTTGTCCTTTAGGAAATCGTCTAACCCCTTTTTAAACTCTGCCAAGCTAACCGCCTTCACCACGTTCTCCAGCAACGAATTCCAGAGTTTAATTACGCGTTGGGTGAAGAAAACTTTTCTCTGATTTGTTTTACATTTACTACACTGTAGTTTCATCGCATGCCCCCTAGTCCTAGTATTTTTGGAAAGCGTGAACAGACGCTTCACATCCACCTGTTCCACTCCACTCATTATTTTATATACCTCTATCATGTCTCCCCTCAGCCGTCTCTTCTCCAAGCTGAAAAGCCCTAGCCTCCTTAGTCTTTCTTCATAGGGAAGTCTTCCCATCCCCGCTATCATTTTAGTCGCCCTTCGCTGCACCTTTTCCAATTCCACTATATCTTTCTTGAGATGCGGCAACCAGAATTGAACACAATACTCAAGGTGTGGTCGCACCATGGAGCGATATAACGGCATTATAACATCCACACACCTCCCAGTCTCGTAAGGTCCTTCTGTAATTTTTCACAATCCTGTCGCGAGTTAACGACTTTGAATAACTTTGTGTCATCAGCAAATTTAATTACCTCGCTAGTTACTCCCATCTCTAATCATTTATAAATATATTAAAAAGTAGCGGTCCTAGTACAGACCCCCAAGGAACCCCACTAACTACCCTTCTCCATTGTGAATACTGCCCATTTAACCCAACTTTCTGTTTCCTATCCTTCAACCAGTTTTTAATCCACAATAGGACTTTTCCTCCTATCCCATGACCCTCCAATTTCCTCTGTAGCCTTTCATGAGGTACCTTGTCAAACGCATTTTGAAAATCCAGATACACAATATCAACCGGCTCCCCTTTGTCATGTTTGTTTACTCCTTCAAAGAAATGAAGTAAATTGGTCAGGCAAGATTTCTCCACACAAAAGCCGTGCTGACTCGGTCTCAGTAATCCATGTCCTCGGATGTGCTCTGTAATTTTGTTTTTAATAATAGCCTCTACCATTTTCCCCGCACCGACGTCAGACTCACCGGTCTATAATTTCCCGGATCTCCCCTGGAACCTTTTTTAAAATCGGCGTTACATTGGCCATCCTCCAATCTTCTGGTACCACGCTCGATTTTAAGGATAAATTGCATATCACTAGCAGTAGCTCCGCAAGCTCATTTTTCAGTTCTATCAGTACTCTAGGATGAATACCATCCGGTCCAGGAGATTTGCTACTCTTCAGTTTGCTGAACTGCCCCATTACATCCTCCAGGTTTACTGTGAAGTCAGTAAGTTTCTCCGACTCGTCCGTTTGAAATATCATTTCCGACACCGGTATCTCACCCAAATCTTCCTCGGTGAAGACCGAAGCAAAGAATTCATTCAATCTCTCCGCTACGTATTTATCTTCCTTGATTGCCCCTTTTACCCCTCGGTCATCTGGCGGCTCAACCGATTCTTTTGCCGGCTTCCTGCTTTTAATATACCGAAAGTTATTTTACTATGCTTTTTTGCCTCTAATGCTATCTTTTTTCGTAATCCCTCTTGGCCTTCTTTATCTGTGCCTTGCATTTGCTTTGACACTCCTGATGCTGCTTCTTGTTATTTTCAGACGGTTCCTTCTTCCATTTTCTGAAGGCATTTCTTTTAGCCCTAATAGCTTCCTTCGCCTCACTTTTCAACTACGCCGGCTGTCTTTTGGAGTTCCGTCTTTCTTTTCTAATTTGTGGAATATGTTTGGCCTGGGCCTCCAGGATGGTATTTTTGAACAGCGTCCATGCCTGTTGTACAGTTTTTTACCCTCTCAGTGGTTCCCCTAAGGTTTTTTCCACCGTTCTTCTCATTTTATCATAGTCTCCTTCTTTAAAGTTAAATGCTAACGTATTTGACTTCCTGTGTATAGTTACTTCAAGGTTGATATCAAAACTGATCATATTATGATCACTGTTATCAAGCGGCCCCAGTACCATAACGTCCCTCACCAGATCATGCGCTCCACTAAGGACCAAGTCTAGAATTTTTCCTTCTCTTGTCGGCTCCTGCACCAGCTGCTCCATAAAGCTGTCCTTGATTTCATCAAGGAATTGTACCTCTCTAGCGTGTCCCGATGTTACATTTACCCAGTCTATATTTGGATAATTGAAGTCACCCATTATTATCACATTGCCCATTTTGTTTGCGTCTCTGATTTCTTTTATCATTTCTGCGTCTACCTGCTCATTCTGGCGAGGCAGACGGTAGTACACTCCTATCACCATCCTTTTCCCTTTTATACATGGAATTTCAACCCACAATGATTCAAGGGTGTGGATTTGTGTCCTACTGAATTTGTAATCTATCTGAGTCAAGGCTCTCGTTAATATACAATGCTACCCCCTCCACCAGTCCCGGTCCACCCTATCACTACGATATACTTTGTACCCCGAATGACTGTGTCCCACTGGTTATCCTCCTTCCACCAGGTCTCAGTAATGTCTATTATATCCAATTTTTCATTAACTGCAATATATTCCAACTCTCCCATCTTATTTCTTAGACTCCTAGCATCTACATATAGACATTTCAAAGTATGTTTGTTGTTCCTATTTGCACGATGCTTAGTACTGGACACTACTGATTTGCCATCTTTTGTCTGATCTTTAGTTGTATTTAAAGGCACCTGGCCTATCACGGTCTGTTGTGCAACCTCACTATCAAGAAACCCTATCTTCCCTGTTTGCAAGATACCTTATCCCGAACCATGCGCTTTTGAGCGACTGTCGGCCTTCCCCCCATTTCTAGTTTAAAAGCTGCTCTATCTCCTTTTTAAATGCTGACGCCAGCAGCCTGGTCCCACCCTGGTTAAGGTGGAGCCCATCCTTTCGGAATAGGCTCCCCCTTCCCCAGAATGTTGCCCAGTTCCTAACAAATCTAAAACCCTCCTCCCTGCACCATCGTCTCATCCACGCATTGAGACTCCGGAGCTCTGCCTGTTTCTTGCGCCCTGCGCGTGGAACAGGTAGCATTTCAGAAAATGCTACCCTAGAGAATCTGGATTTGAGCTTTCTACCTAAGAGCCTAAATTTGGCTTCCAGAACCTCTCTCCCACATTTTCCTTCGTCATTGGTACCCACATGTACCAAGACAGCGGACTCCTCCAGCACTATTTAGAATCCTATCTAGGTGATGCATGAGGTCCGCCACCTTCGCACCAGGCAGGCAAGTCACCAGGCGATCCTCACGTCCACCAGCCACCCAGCTATCTATATGCCTAATGATCTAATCACCAACTACAACAGCTGTCCTAACCTTTCCCTTCCTACTTCACCAGGGTGATGCTCTCCTTCTAGGAGACCTCCCTCCTCCAGGGTAGCACAAGGGCTACCAGACTGGAGGTGTGACTTCTCTACAACATCCCTGTAGGTCTTCTCTATGTACCTCTCTGTCTCCTCAGCTCCACCAAGTCTGCTACTCTAGCCTCAAGAGAACGAACACGTTCTCTAAGAGCTAGGAGCTCTTTGCATCGGGCACACACATACGACATCTCACCAGCTGGGAGATAATCATACATGTGACACTCAATGCAAAAGACAGTTCACAATAAGATGTTATTACTGATTTCCCATGCAGTGACAGCACATGAGCTTTAAAATGGAGAATACTAAGTGAAATGCCCAGATCTACATTCCAAAGGTTGACTAGTCAAGCAAAATTAAATTTTAATGTAGTATCTTGAATATGGTGATGACAAAAAGATAGGGGCACATTTTGTTGCGCACCAAGGGTATATGCTGTGGCAAGTTCCGCTTGGACATCCTCAACTAGGTCCACCCAAGTCAGGCTGGTAACAATGTTGCACTTGGTAATAATGAAATATATCCGTTGAAGATATTGAAAATTACCGTTGCAAATCAGAAAACGGCTTGATCCGACACTCCTCAGTCACCACATGTAGTAGGTTAACCATACCCAACACTGCCATCTTCGAAACACAGCATAAAGGCTCCCTGGGGGGGGGGGGGGGGGTTCACACATAGCTAGGTAGAGAGTCACTTTAGCAGAAAACTGATGATGTTGACACATCCACTGCCATGCTGCTTTAGCTGTTCGAAAAATAAAGTAGTGCAGCACCGGCGGGATACTCACCCCTGCCATACTGAGTAAACAACTGAAATGAACATCCGGAGACAGTTTTGTTTCTATAGCTGTTGCAAAGAAATCCTGTGTGGAACAAAACCGGTTGGTGATGTGTCTCATACCATTAGCAATGGTAATATATCACAGGCTTAAAAGTCCAAGGCCTCCATACTCTACAGGTATCTGCAAGATAGACAGTGGCAACCGTGCTCTCCTCTCTGCCATCATGGGGTTTTTGTTGTTGTTGAATTCTTACCCCATTTCTTCTGCATGCTCCAGTGCCACCCTAGTCTCTAATTTGGATCTCACTTGACAAATCTGTCCTTCAACTGTGAAGACCAGAGCAATGGATGAACCCAGCAGTACCATACTCTATCCTCCAACAGCTTTGCTGTGAGATCCTTAAGCTCTCTTCACTTAAGGTGTTAGGAGCAAACCCTGAAAGATCTCAATCTGGTATGAGTACCAGGTCAGTGCATATAGTAACATAGTAGATAATGGCAGACAAAGACCTGTACAGTCCATCCAGTCTGCTCAACAAGATAAACTCATTACATAAGGTATGATGTGATACTTCATATGTATACCTGATCTTGATTTGTCCTTGTCAATTTTTCAGGGCATACACTGTAGAAATCTACCTGGCACAGTCCTTGTTCTAAAACTTCAGAAGCTGTCACCGAAGCCCCTGAAAAGCTCCACTCCAACCCATCCAAATCTATTCAGCCACGATCAGAGCAAGATCATAGAAATCTGCCCAGCACTGGCCTTGCTCTCCAACTTCTGAAGCGGAAATTTATCCAGCCACGATCAGGGTATAGACTGTAGAAGTCTGCCCAGCACTGGCTTTGCTTCCCAATTACTAGTATTGCCACCTAATCTCCGCTAAGCTTCTTTGGATCCATTCCTTCTAAACAGGATTCCTTTGTGTTTATCCCATGCATTTTTGAATTCCATTACCGTTTTCATCTCCACCACCTCCTGTGGGAGGGCATTCCAGGTATCTACCACCCTCTCAGTGAAAAAATACTTCCTGACATTATTCCTGAGTCAGCCCCCCTTCAACCTCAATTTATGTCCTCTAGTACTCCATATCTGAAAAGTTTGTTTGCGGATTAATACCTTTCAAATATTGAACGTCTGCATAATATCACCTCTGTTTCTCCTTTCCTCCAGGGTATACATGTTCAGGTCATTAAGTCTCTCCTCGTATGTCTTGTTATGCAAACCCCATAATATTTTTGTTGCTTTTCTTTGAACCTCTTCAAGTCTTTTTACATTCTTAGCAAGATATGCCCTCCCACAGCTCTTGCTTTAGATGCAACTAGTTCTTTGTCCTTAAAACTATGAAAGTAAGCAACTGCATCTTTTGGCAGTGTTTTTATCTACCCCTCTCTAGACCCCCGCAGGACCCTTCCCCATGGAGGTGTACAGAGAGTTTGTTCTTCTAAGATCTTGTAATTACCGCCTCCCTGATTCCATGGGTATCGACGCTGGGGGGGGTATCAGAAGGCGCAGTTTCAAATCTAATTCCCATGACCACAGCTTTCTGTCTATTTGGATCTAAGTGAATCTTTGGCCATTTATGTTCCCACATAAATCTATGAAATATATAAAAAAAATGTTTCAGTGAGAAATCTTACTTGTCTGTGTGTTATTTTGTGAAACAGGTGGAAGATAGAGAATAGATTGAAACAAAGACAGAAACAGTTTAGTTACAGAAATAGTCTTTTTATTCTCACCCAAATCTGGACTTCAGTTTGGTACATTCATCGGACAAATTCTGGGTTCAACCGGCCAGAGCTTCGCTCCTTCAAGATGCGTTGGGGAAAAACTTTCCAACGATAGCTCTGATGCACCCTTCTTATATAGTATTTGGTCCCCATACAAGTCTATGGAGAGGGACTTTTTTTTCTAATCTTGCTTCATCTCTGAATCACACTTAACCGCAGATCAGGTGCCCACCTGCCCCTCCTCTCAAAGATTGCTTCATAGTGCCAATTTCAACACTTTTAAAACCTCTTTTCCTAATCCTGAGAGAGAGATCTGTGTCTTTATATCTTGTGATACAGGGAGCCATTTTATAAAGACAATCTCCATTTAAGAACCAAACCTTTTACCTTTTTGTCATTAATTTCTACATCATAAGTGTTACACTCATTTTGAAAGTTGTACCAGGTTTCCTTAAGACTCACCAAGCAGTCCTGCTCTGCAGGCTCTCTGCTATAAGGCCATCAGCTGGTTATCAGGCCTAGTCAGTGCTTTTCAGCTGGTCAGAGCTGTGTAGCTTGGCCCACCACCATTCCAGTGGATAGGTCTCAAGCTAGAACACATATTAACATTCCCCTCTTCACCCTATCTCATAGGGTGACACCAGGGTTAATGTACCATGGGTACCATCCATTCCAGAAGATATCCTATAAAACTATCGAATTGGAGAGTCTAATCGAAAACTGGTATGGTCAAATTGGTTTGAATTCAGGTCAACCATAGGCACTACTTCAGTTATTTCAATCCTTCTTGGGGCTTACCCATATCTGCGATTAAGTCACATACTATGATTACAACAATAATATTTTTCCAACCTATTAATATGCAGGTTCAATTTTACTCTTAAATATGTGTGTATATATATTGCTAACAATCATTAATTCTTTGGTTATATACTGATTATATCTTGAGTATACACTTGCATGGATTACATAGTCATATTGATTATAGATCACATTACTTTATAAAGCTTTACGTTATTATATTGCATCCCTGTGTGCTATTACCTGATTATACGGTTGCAGACATTTCTACATTGTCTCTAGCATTTGCATAGCGATTGGTACATCTCATAGGAGATAGTCCAATGTGTTATCTCCTGTGGTGTTGGAAGGAGATTTTCGTACAGGACATATTGTCCTGTGGTTGTCTTTTTTGTTATGGCAGTTTCAATTAAGCGTTCTACTAAGCCTCTAGCACAAGGGATTATGCAGCATCCTACTAACACAAAAATTGCAACCACTATGATTATGGTGGTGGCTGCAGATATGATAAATGTCTTCCATTTACCAAAGGCTTTATCCATCCAACCAGTCCAAGAGGTATCAACACCAGAGTTCTCAGCCAATTCCTTCCGACAGTGAGGTAAGGCCTTGCAAAGCTCTGGTAATTGATCCATCTGGAGCAGTATTGTTGGGGATAAAGGTGCAACACTGTGTACCTATTTGTGTGGCACACTCCGCCATCCGCCGCTAGAATCTGGTCAAGCACTAATCGATTTTCTAACGTCATCCTGCTAGTGGCGTCTAACTGCGCTGCAATTCCTTGAACCGCATCTCTAGTATAATTTACAAATCTCTGCTGGTTGTAATATATATAGTTAATCCAATCTACGTTCTTGTTAATCGTAGCCCACCAAAGAAGGCAGATTCGAACCCTGCGGCAATCTGGTTTCTGGCTTTGAATTCATCAGGGACCCCTCTTGGAACTCCAATTGCATCTATATAGACCCGATCATCAAAGGATCCAGGCATTGCATGTCTCTTCACTCGTGAAGAAGAGCTGCTATGAGGAGGAATCAAGGATGCTATGATGATTGGAATTACCAATTTGACTAAGGCACATCTGCCTGTCCAACTTCTGTGAAGTGTATGGTGGATGGTGTGGGTTCCACAATACCACCATACATCTGCTCTGGCCTGTGAAAAGTCTGTGAGGTTCAGACCTCGCAGAGCCCCTCTATCTAGGGTAGTATTGCAATTAGTCAAATTTCCCAGAAACCGTGTATTTCTAACTCCATATCGTTCCAGACATGTATGATATCTGGTAGCAGGATCTGGAATCCTGAATGCCGGTGGTACCCTCATCCGAGGGGGCAAGTAGGGGTGATGTTTGTCAAGATGTTGACAAGACTGATTATTTTCTTCTTTTACCTGTAATAGCTCTAACATACACCAAAAACCATCTGGATCATTGTAAAGATCTAGAGGGAAGAGGACTACTGTTGGTTCTGCCTTGCATGGGCACAAAAATAACAGTTAGAAACATTCAAACTCCTTGTAGTATAATGGGCCCATTCGAGCCACAGATTAGTATCCCCAAACCTGTTTCTAGTGCCATTAAATCTTTGGAATATTAATTAGTACAATCTGATAGGGAATCGTTACCTCTGGGATCTTGGTTGGCATCAAGGGGTTTCTGTTCTGGTTGGGGAGGGGGAATAATCTGAAATTTGCCAATAGGATCTCTGCCTGTTGTATCAATTCCTAAGGAATAGGTTCTGTACGTAACAGCAGTTATTCCTCTGAAAGTGATAGCAACCTGATACACTTGGTCATTGGACAACTGTTAAACACTCGTATTTTCATAATAGAAATACTCTTTTTGAGATCTGGAATTTCATTACCTGAATAGGGAACCCATGTACCTGTGTACCACCATACTTGTGCCCAACTTCCGCATGTGGAAAAGGGACACAGGTATATCTCAGAAGCTGACAGATATTGCTGCACAGGATGTTCACCACACATAGTGTAGGCACACACATCAAGGGTTATCGTAATCGTTTCCTTAGTAGTGGGTAATGTTATTTTGTAGTTGGGTATTATTTTCTGCAAAAAACTTTCTAAACTCTGCGTTCCTTGTACAATGGGCATGGTGAACCACACAGCAGGAGGACTAGGCACATCATATTGGTAGTTTTCATGATTAAACACTGTATCGGGACTGTACGAAAGGCAATTGACGGCTAACGATTAAGGTGAGTAACAGAATTAGCCCTAGGGTTTTAGCAAGAGCTGCAATTACAACAATCACTATTCCAAAATATACCAAGGCTTGATATATCATTAGGGATTACTTGTGTAAGGGGGGTAAATTCTAGTAGCTCCTTTTTCAGTGGGATTACTTACTTCAAAAAGGCTAAATACTTCCAAAGGTCCCAATCCAATCTCTCTAATGAATAGAAAAGGTATCCAATCGGTGTTAAGTACGGCGTATGTGATGAACCAAAAATCCACTACTTCACCAGTTTCTGGTCTCACCTGGAGCACTTCAGTCTGCTCTACCTGCAACCCCAAACTTCCTCCAAACAATGCCAGGGTATGAGTAACAATTCGACTGGGGCCCAATGTCCAACTCTCAAGTAAGGGTTCACACAGTATATGATACCGAGTGAGGGGATCCCAATTGGGATCGTCTTCTGGAGCAGGGTCCCAATGGGGATATCCTAACCCTCGAGGATCAAAAAGGAAATTCGGGGGTTCAGGGATTACTGGATCTCCTAAATCGGAGGGTGACAGCGGTGGGGATTCAGGGGAAGGAACGGTTTGTGGCGGTGAATGCTGGTTATTTAGTCTTCTGTGGGACATATATTAATATGTCACGGGTGTAAACGGACTGCGGCAAATGAACCTTTGCCGTCTGGTGAAATGCAATATTTTCAAGAAGTCTGTTCCCGACTTTTCTAACGAAAAGCCAAGGCAACCAATCCGTACAATAGAGCTTATAAGTGACAATCCAAAAGATAACTTCTTCACCTGTCAAAGGTCTAATAAATGGGAGAGTACCTCGAGCAACTTTTACTGTTACTGCGTTGTGAAGTATTGAGGCAAGATATTGTACAATTCTGGCAGGGCCAGGACCTGGGGCGTGTAATAAGGGCTCACACAACAAATGATATCTGTAATTGGGATCCCAAAGAATACAATCGTCGGGCGCAGGATCCCAATATCCAGGCAAACTATGCAGGGGGTCAGTCTGGCTCATATGGGGGCTTGTAACAATTAATAGGGGGTTGGACTAAGTGGGAAACCTTCTGAAAGTAATGAACCGGCAATGCTATCTGGGAGGGCGTGTAGCTGGGACTTTGGTATGTGGAGTGGTTAAGGTAGTATTCGTGGGAGGAGGAACGTCACTATCAGGCACCCGAGGATAAGGAGGAGGGGTGGGTCGCAATTCAGGCAAGGTAATATTATCCTCAAAATAGTTGTAAAAATGGGGACAACATGGTCCGAGCTACTGATATTATTGGGAACACTTGTAGGATGCAAAATAGGAGAATCAGTGAGGACAGGAGTAGTCGCAGAATTTTCAATTGGCACTGTAAGATTGCCAGTTGAAAAGTCAGTCGCGGCAGGTGTATCTGCCAAGGGGGTGGTATAACTGGTGGCAATGGAGCTAATCCTTTTGATTGGGTGGAGGGATGTACTTCCGAATAGGCGTGTTAATGTGGTATTCTGTTGGGGCGTTGTGTAGGCTGCTGGAGTAGTTGCAAGTACAGGAGTAGTTGCAAGTACTGTGGCGTTTCCAACGGGCAAGGTAGAGTTGCCAGAGGGAGAGGCGCTGGGTGTGAACCAATGCTCAGCAAGGTTTCTGTCAGCAGTATAAGTGAACAGTGCAGTGAAGAACAGCACCAAACCTATGCAAAATATAATAAAACACAAGAGTCCAACTGCAAACAATCGAACAGACGGGAAGCAGAAGAAGAGGGTGTACTGGTGTACCACCGCGACTTCTGCTGAGGCAACACTTGCAAACGGGCTTCCTTCGTCAGTGTCCTCAAGATCGGTGTCGTCAAAGTCGTTGGACCAGTGAGTGATGGTGTCGGAGAACTGCTCAGAGTACACTATCAACAGGGCAAAGTTCAGTTTTACACGGTCAGGTTCCTTGATGTCGTCTAGAGCTGCAAGGTTCTCTGCAGTTGGTTCCTGCGGAGGGCAACACCAACGGGAGAGGCTGGGGGAGGTGGTAATGGAATTGGAACTTTCTGTAAAGGAATGTTCTTCTGGAGTGAACTGTAGCTTTACTTGCTGTGGCATTATCTGGCTTGATTCGGGAAATACAAATGTAGAATGTCGAGCAGGTCGGTGATGTTGCGGTACAATTCTGCAGTGTAGAAAAGTCAGCAGACTCCGGTTCACCCAAATCCAAATCTCCTGCTAAGTTGCGAATTCGGATGAGACGGATACGGAGATCAACGTAGGGAAGTGGGAATTCTGGAACACTGGAGGGTGGAGGAGAGGATGGCCACTCACAGGCAGTGGTTCAAGTAACGGTGGTAACTCAGGTGGTGACTCTGGTGACTCAGCGATTGCTTGGATGGTGATATCAGAGAGATCAATCAGCGGCGACTCAGGAGATGGGTGGTCTAGTTGATCAAAGTGATTAAAAAGCGTTGGGTGCGGTGTCGTGGTCTTGGGCTCAGTGGCGGTGGAGATGGGGTCCGTGGTGGGGGCAGGCTTCTCCAGGGGCTGCTGAGCTGGAAACATCAAGAAGGCCTGATTCAATATTCGGATAGGCTCGTATATCTTTCAGATGGACCCAGGATGTGTGATCCTCGAGCTTAGCAGCTGTAGCTGACAGAGCTTCAATCTTGAAGGGCCCAATGTAGATGGGATCTCGCCAGGTCTTGTGCGATAATAACGCCGGTGCACTAGATCCCCAGCGCGCATCTGTGCTAGATAACTCCTGGTGGGCAATAGTCCCGAATAGTGGAAGCAGGCCACTCCGAAAATGGAATGGAATTTCTGCACAAAATCTAGTAATTGAGATACCGTCATCCATCGAAGGGTCTCTGACCCTCCGATGGGTGTAAGCCCCAGGCATCGATATCAAAGTCAATGGTTATAGCGTGACACTGGTAGAAAAGGGAGGAAAAAAATAAAAGTACAGCTGAATATACCTCAGAGGTTATAAAGAGGATAAAAAAGGAATATTTTGAAACAAAACTAAACACATGTAAGCTCTTGGGGGAAAAGGAGCCATTAGCTGGAACACATTAGCCAGAACGAAAAATGTGAAAAATTCCACGTTCATCATTCACTAGACAATATATTTCCCGTTCAACAAATCATGAGAAGGAAACTCAAAAGCATTAGAGCGGAACAGTGACTATACGAAAGCCTGCAATGCAAGGACAAACAGTTAAACTTGAACACTGCAATGCAAGCATGAAAGTCTGAAGAAAAGTGACATGCACTAAAAAGGGAAGTGGGTGGGACATACAAATTGATAGACAAGCCTTTCGGACCTATGAGCACACAGCAAAAAAGTCAAAATATAAAGTAAATGAACAAAAACAAGAAAATTAAACAGGTTGTAGATTAGTGTCATGGAACTTGTAATATAATACAACAGAAGCCAAGCCTAGATTAGGAAGGCAACGATCCAGCGCTGCAATCACAAAAGTGAAAGTAAAAAGCATTCAAGCACTGCTGCTTGTAGGGAAGCGCACGTCCAAAGAACCCAGAGGACTAGTAAATGGATCATCAAAAGATAAGTAATTTTAAGGAATATATGTCTATTAAATAGGAATATCTAATGCATGCATAGAAAATATGTACCATTAAACTTGCATAAAGCTGAACATGTGATAGAACTGAAAACCATGCTGTGCACAATCTATTTATAAAACGTGAACACAGTACCGCTGCAGTAAAAAAAATAAAAAACCCTGCTTCCCACGGTGGAGCACATGTGTGGTTAAATATCTAAACATCCTATAGAGTAAAACTTATAAGTAAAGCCTAATATAATTGATGTATACAACCGGCAGACAAGGAGTTCCACAGGAAGTGAATATATATCACTCGTGCCAAACATGAACGATCTAATGAGCAAGAGTCCCCTATCAGTCAGGATTGGAGGTAAAAAAAAAACCTCAATAACAAGAACAAAAGATAAATGAATCAAATGTTTGAGGAGGGCTTTAAGATTAAAATTGCTTCTAAATCCTACTGCCATAAAACTGCGTTGTAATTTATCAATTCAATTACCCCTTCAAGGCTAAACATATGCAACTCAAAAATGAAAACAACAACGTGCTTATCTCGATCCAGAAACTGACTCACCAAATTAGAGTTAAAGTATAACATTGCAAAGTATCAATTCTAAGTGTCATAGTAACAATCCTTTGAGAGCCGAACATTAGAATACAAATAATGAATCTTTGGTAGTAATGTCCCATTGATTACCCAGTAAAATGAAATACAAAAGAAATGGAGGAAAGAAACAGTTGAGAAAGAGGTAAATTATGCAAGAATTAAAAAGATGTGAGGAGGAGGGCAGAGAAGTGTACCCAAAGTGTGGAGTGACACCAGCGGTCACGCCCCGGGCTACGCCCATAGTGGGAGGGTACATAAGAAAAGAAAAAGTCTTAAGAAACCGGAAGATCGTGACAGTCAGTCAAAAGTAAAGGCAAAGCATTTACAGTTCAAAATAGAGAAACAAGCTTTTAAGACTTAGGATACCATGCAACGGGCAACAGACCTTTCACAGGAATAATTATAGATGGAAGTCAGAGAAATAACTGACAGATAGCATGTGTATTGCAACGTACAAATTAAAGAAGCATTATCGGACGTTAGTGGAGAAGATTCTAAAGTTAAGAATAACAGAAAGGAGAAAGAGAGAAAATGCGGGGGGGGGGGGGGGGGGGGGGGGGAGGAAATGGGCAACGCCCAAAGAGCCTGGCACTTACAGAGAAAAGGGAAGCAAAGTCGCTATGCACTTGTAAATTAAAAGGCTAAAGATGCAGAAAAAATGGGACTAGAAATAAGACAAAGATAGCCCAAAAGCAGTAAGAAAACAGTGGCGTGTACACTTACAGCCACCAGTTACATAGATAAAAGGGAGAATGACACTGGAAAGGGCATAGAACTGCAAAATAGTGCTGGGAAGAAAAAAGACCAGCCGTAGATAGGAAACGGGCATTTCCTTTATCTATGGCGTAGTAAGAAAAAGGAAAGCAGAAGTAGAGGGTGCCGAGCGCCGTAAACCGGAGCTTCCAGCCAACAGTGAGAGCAAGTTACCCCACTCAACACCAGATTTGGACGATATGAAGGGAAAAGCAGTAAAGTCAGTTAAAGGTCAAAGAGAGATATAAGAGCGAGAATACATACAAAAGGATACAAGGGAAGAAAGAGGAAAAAAGGACACGCCTAAACATCTTTATATGAGATGTAAAGGCTGTGGCGCACTTACAAAAGGGAAAAGCAGAAGTGTATAGGCAGGAACGAGCAGGAACGGAGGTGGGGGCAAGCCTGTCAGTTTTGAAGAATAGTGCTGAAAACACACAAACCAGAATGATTGTAAAGGAGAGATAGAGGATTTCAGGGAACTACCGTGAATAGCGCAGACCAGAGTAGGACCACAAGATCTACAGGCAGGGATGGAACATAACGGGAATACACAGAATAGGCAAGTGAGACAGAAGGGAGGACGAAAATGAAGATACCCTCCTAGCGAACAGTCTGTACAGAAACAGACAGAGGACAGATGGTGCAATCTGTGAGCGCAATGCTGCACAGAAGTGCACCAAGAATAAGGCAGATAAGAGCACAAGCAGGTACACCCAGGTGACACAAATACAGATAGACCCTATCACAAGAGCAGCAGGTAAACCGAGTAAGGGAAAGAGGAAGGGGGGGCCGGGAGAAAAGAAACAGAATCAAACCACAGGAAAGAGTGAAATCATAGAAAGAGAAAGCAGAATGCTTTAATAAGGGACATGAGACACCGGAGAGGAAATTCTGGATCGCAGTTAACCATCAACAGAATACACAGGACAAAACCCGGTCTGGATCTTACTTAACCCAAGATCTACAGACAGATAGACATGGGGAAGACATAACAGAAATAAAGCAATGCACCCCAAATACAGGTGCATTGAGGGGGACAAAGAGTTAAGAAGGACAGAGAGGGGGCATGGGAAAAAAACCTTACAGGAAAGAAAAGGACAGGAGAGGACACGGGGACAACTAGGACAGCTAACACCTCAAAGACACAGGTAGAGACAGAAAATGTAAGTGTGAAGGAGAACAGTTAATAGGATGGGGACAGAAACCCATCCGAAGAAGAAGAGGGCGAAAGACAGAGATTAAGGTGTGAAGTAGAAAACGCACAACCTCTAAGGACCGTTAAGCAAGAAGCTAGCATTAAGACCGATCCCAAGAAGTGAACGTGATATAAGCGCACAGCAAACACGAGATCGCAGTCTCCTGGTCCCGTAGTTATGCACCCATCATACAACAATCACACACTTGCGCACATCACGCAAATCAAAAATGGACAGAGTAGAAAAAGAAAAGGAGGTGAGAAGACACTGACAAATATTAAAAGACATGAAAGAGGGCACAAACGGCTAGAAAGACAGACTAAGTAGGCGGATAGGCGTGGGACAGAGAGTAAAGGAAAGAAGGGGAAAAGGACGCCAGGAGCAGCATCCCCTGTAGACCTTGGACGCCCAGGAACTCCCCTCTGTGTCCAAGGAGAGACAAAACACGGAATAAAAGAACAGGAAAGCGTGGCAATTGGGGAATAAAAGCAGCAGACGGAGTTCACCACTGTTTTATCTACCCCTCTCTAGACCCCCGCAGGACCCTTTCCCCACGGAGGTGTACAGAGGGTTTGTTCTTCTAAGATCTTGTTAATTACCGCCTCCCTGAATTCCACTGACACCCCATTCCATGGGTATCGACGCTGGGGGGGTATCAGAAGGCGCAGTTCAAATCTAATTCCCATGACCACAGCTTTCTGTCTATTTGGATCTAAGTGATCTTTGGCCATTTATGTTCCACATAAAATATGAAATATATAAAAAAAATGTTTCAGTGAGAAATCTTACTTGTGTGTGTGTTATTTTGTGAAACAGTGGAAGATAGAGAATAGATTGAAACAAAGACAGAAACAGTTTAGTTACAAATAGTCTTTTTATTCTCACCCAAATCTGGACTTCAGTTTGGTAATTCATCGGACAAATTCTGGGTTCAACCGGCCAGAGCTTCGCTCCTTCAAGATGCGTTGGGGAAAAACGTTCCAACGATAGCTCTGATGCACCCTTCTTATATAGTATTTGGTCCCCATACAAGTCTATGGAGAGGGACTTTTTTTTTCTAATCTTGCTTCATCTCTGAATCACACTTAACCGCAGATCAGGTGCCCACCTGCCCCTCCTCTCAAAGATTGCTTCATAGTGCCAATTTCAACACTTTAAAACCTCTTTCCTAATCCTGAGAGAGAGATCTGTGTCTTTATATCTTGTGATACAGGGAGCCATTTTATAAAGACAATCTCCATTTTAAGAACCAAACTTTTACCTTTTTTGTCATTAATTTCTACATCATAAGTGTTACACTCATTTGAAAGTTGTACCAGGTTTCCTTAAGACTCACCAAGCAGTCCTGCTCTTGCAGGCTCTCTGCTATAAGGCCATCAGCTGGTTATCAGGCCTAGTCAGTGCTTTTCAGCTGGTCAGAGCTGTGTAGCTTGGCCCACCACCATTCCAGTGGATAGGTCTCAAGCTAGAACACATATTAACAGCGGTAATGTCTCAGGGCCCTCAGCAACTGCTGGGCTCACTCAATCTTGATCACCATGACCATCTAGGATTCCATGAGTTCCTAGCCAGGAGCATCACCACTATATTCTGAACCACTGCCTTAGTACATATCCTCAAGCACCCTCTGGACCCTCAAATTACATCTCTAGCTCCCATCTTCTAGTTTATCTGCAAGGTATTCAATGGTGTGCTGAAAGGGCCTCCACATGCTTCTCTAGGGCCTGCCTCTTCTATGCACTGTGTTCAGTTATCTGTCAATCAAACTACAGTGAGTGATTAAAAATAAAGTTCAAAGCCCCTACTGACACACTGATTGCAGTGTGAATCACCAAGGAAGCACAAACACATAAGTTAGGGACGGCTGAGTTCCCCTTAGTCCAGACGAGGTGCTGTGAGAAGGCTTCCAGAGAAAAAGAGATCTTCGCTGGTAAGAATTTCTGGAAAATTGTTTTTATTTGTTACATTTGTATCCCACATTTTCCCACCTATTTACAGGCTCAATGCGGCTTACTAGTACCGTAAAGGCATTCGCCAATTCCGGTATGAATACAGTAATGTTGTGGTAAAATAAGGTTAGTGTGTACAGACACATTAGGGAATTATGTCCATTACGAGCTTTGGTTTCGTTGTGTTGCAGGGTACAGGCATTTAAGTTGGGTCGGTAGGGTATGCCTTTTTGAACAGGTTAGTTTTTAATGATTTCCGGAACTTTAGGTGATCATAAATTGTTTTCACGGCTTTTGGTAATGCGTTCCATAGTTGTGTGCTTATGTAGGATAAGCTGGATGCATAGGTTGATTGTATTGGAGTCCTTTGCAGCTTGGGTAGTGGAGATTTAGGTATGCTTCTATTGATCCTGTTGTGTTTCTGGTTGGTAGGTCTATGAGGTCGGTCATGTATCCGGGGCTTCGCCGTAGATAATTTTATGAACCAGGGTGCAGATTTTGAAAGCAATATGTTCTTTGATTGGGAGCCAGTGCAGTTTCTTGGAGGGGTTTGGCGCTTTCCAATCGCGTTTTTCCAAATATAAGCCTGGCTGCCGTGTTTTGAGCGGTCTGAAGTTTCTTTTTTTTTTTTTTTAAACTCTTTATTTATAGCTTTTAACAAACATAATTCATTTTTATGAGTGTCAATACAAAAAGAAAAAGTAATTCACATGTAACCTACATCTAATGTTGAAATTTTTCTTTTACTATAGTCCACAATATTACACTAAATAATGATCCAAGATAAGGAAATAAAATTATCCTGCTTATTTTAAGTGGTTACATCACAAATAGCTAAGGAAGCGTCATTCCGAGTGGTTAACTCTAGCCTGCTATACAGTGTACATATGGGATTAGACTTGTATACTAATCTCTTCTTTGCTAATTAGAAATTCTTCTAACTGCTGGGTCAAAGAATTGATATTGTTTTGACTGAAATTTTACTCTACAAACACAGGGAAACCGCAGAAGGAAGTCCGCTCCCATGCTACTGTTCTAGCCCGCAGCAGTAGGAACCTCTTACGCCTCCTCTGCGTTTCCCTGGAAAGATCTGGAAAGACCCTTATCTTTGAACCCAAACTCAGAATCTAAATGTCTTAGAGATAGTTTGAGAACTGCATCTCTATCCATTTCTAACGCAAACGTTGCAAGCAGTGTAGTTCTCTGTAATTACTTCAAGAGATGCTTCCAGGAATGCAGTTAAATTCATTGCCACCTGTAAAGGTAAATTTTCAGGTGATTTAACATGCTAGTTATGGGCGGCAAAGATGTCTCCTGCATTCCTAGTATCTCTACTAAATATTTTTTAAGCATTTGGACTGGTGAAATTAAAGGTGATCTAGGAAAATTTAAAAAAACGAAGAGACAGTCTTTTGGCTTGATTTTCCAGATATTCCAAACGCCTAAAGGAAAACTTTCTCTCCTTAATTGAAGCCTGTTCGAAAAGTTCCAATTTTTTCAGTCAGTGTTTTGCTTCGGAGGTTTGAGAAAGATTCATTTGTAGTTGGTTCAATGCAGTCTCTGATAGTGCTTTAATTGTCTCTGTATTTGAGAAATTAAAGTTTGTAGAGCATTCCGAGTGGTAAAAGTCAAGTCCCAGAGTGACTCTAAGGTCACTACGGCAGGTTTTACTATCTCTCCCAATAAAACAGCCTGTTCCAAAATACTCACAAGTTTTAGACAAAACTGGTTGAATTGATGTTATTTCTGAATCTCTTTGGCTATCTGCTCCAGCTCTTCTCTCCCACAGGCTCCCTCCCTGATCACTCTGTTTACCATTTCGGTCCGAGGTAACAGGGCTCAGCAGGAGGTTTTCCCTTCCGGGTTGAGGAGGCGCCACACGTTCGACAGGGCTCAGGGAAGCCCTGTCTCCACTGCTGTTCAGCAACGAAACACTGACCCGAGCAGAGGGAGTAGAAGCCGACATGGAAACAGGCACTGCAGCAAGCTGTCAAACATCGTCTGTTTGAGCTGAGGAGTTCTGCTCGGGGCAAGGGGAGCCTCCTGAACTTTTCCTTGCCTTTTTCCCATCACACGGAGGGGGTAAGGTGCACGTTCCAGCGATAGTCTGCCTTAGGAGCGTGTCTGTTGACGCTTCCTATACCGTCGCCATCTTGAATCTTCCTCCTGAAGTTTCTTTATAATTTGTTCTTTGCCCACATAAATTCTGTTGCAGTAGTCTACATGGCTTAGTACCATTGATTGTATCAAGTTGCAAATGTTTCCCTCGGGAAGAATGGTTTCATGCGTTTGAGTTTCCACATTGAGTGGAACATTTTCTTTGTTGTAGATTTCACTTGGTTGTCTAGTGTGAGGTTACGGTCGATTGTAACACCGACAATTTTCAGGCTGCCTGAGATAGGGAGGGTATAACCTGGGGTGTTTATGTTTGTGGGTTTGTTCGTATTGTATTGGGATGAGAGGATGAGATAGTGTGATTTTTTTGTGTTGAGTTTTAGTTGAAATGCGTTTGCCCATGAGTCCATGCTATTCAAGCTGAGCTTGATTTTGTTGGTGATTTCTGTCAGATCAGTTTGTAAGGAATGTATATTGTGACATCGTCTGCAAAGATGAAAGGGTTAAGGCCTTGGTGGATAAGGATTTGGCTAGTGGGTCATCATTAGGTTGAAAAGCATCGGTGATAGTGGTGGTCCTTGAGGTACTCCTTATTCTGCTTTCCACGGTGGGTGATTGTCAGGATTGCTGGACATACTTAGATTAATATGAAACCAGCTTCTGATAACTCCCCCTCCCTCAGGAATCCCTGAGGATGGCAGATGGACCAAATGTTGCCCAGCTACCTGCTAGCCCTTTGTTTCTCAAGTACCCCTACTTACACACCTTTGTCTTCTGGGCATCTGGGACCAGGGCTCTCTGAGAACAATGAAAGCCAGACAGATAGGCTCCAAAACTAGTGACTTCAAAGATTAAAACCTGTGAAAGTGCTCACCTTCCTTACATCAGGAAATTAAACCGGAGTTTGCAAAGGAAATAGCTGATAACAAAGGCTGGGAACGAAAGAAGTTATTTGATCCCTCTCTGTTCCTGTTAGGTATATAAGTCAGAGCACATGGCTTTGTTTTTTTCTTCTTTCTCTGCACACCCACATCTCTAGCCACCAGAGCACCTCGCTCTGGTCCCCTTCTCCTTTTGCCATTCTGGGAAAGACCAAAGGTCCATCAAGCCCAGCATCCTGTTTCCAACAGTGGCCAATCCAGGTCACAAATACCTGGCAAGATCCCAAAAAGTACAAGACATTTTCACTGCTTATCCCAGAAATAGTGGATTTTCCCCAAGTCCATTTAATACGGTCTATGAACTTTTCCTTTAGGAAACCGTCCAAACCTTTTTAAAACTCCGCTAAGCTATCCACCTTTACCACATTCTCTGGCAACGAATTCCAGAGTTTGATTACACGTTGAGTGAAGAAGAATTTCTCCAATTCGTTTTAAATTTACTACATTGTAGCTTCATCGCATGCCCCCTAGTCCTAGTATTTTGGAAAGCGTAAACAGACGCTTCACATCTACCTGTTCAACTCCACTCATTATTTTATAGACCTCTATCATATCTCCCCTCAGCCGCCTTTTCTCCAAGCTGAAGAGCCCTAGCCGCTTTAGCCTTTCCTCATAGGGAAGTCGTCCCATCTCCTTTATCATTTTCGTCGCCCTTCTCTGCATCTTTTCTAATTCCACTATATTTTTTGAGATGCCGCGACCAGAATTGAACAATACTTCAGGCGCGGTCGCACCATGGAGCGATACAAAGGCATTTAACATCCTCATTTTTGTTTTCCATTCCTTTCCTAATAATACATAACATTCTATTTGCTTTCTTAGCGCAGCAGCAGAAGGTTTCAACGTATCATCAACAACGACCCCTAGATCCCATTCTAGGTCCGTGACTCCTAACGTGGAAACTTGCATGACGTAACTATAATTCGGGTTCCTCTTTCCCACATGCATCACTTTGCACTTGCTCACATTAAACGTCATCTGCCATTTAGAAAGCCAGTCTCCCAGTCTCGTAAGGTCCTCTTGTAATTTTTCACAATCCTCCTGCGATTTAACAATTTGAATAACTTTGTGTCATCAGCAAATTTAATTACCTCACTAGTTACTCCCATCTCTAGGCCATTTATAAATATGTTAAAAAGCAGCGGTCCCAGCACAGACCCCTGGGGAACCCCACTAACTACCCTTATCCATTGAGAATAATTACCATTTAACCCTACTCTCGTTTTCTATCTTTTAACCAGTTTTTAATCCAAAGTAGAACACTACCTCCTATCCCATGACTCTTCAATTTCCTCTGGAGTCTTTCATGAGATACTTTGTCAAATGCCTTCTGAAAATCCAGATACACAATATCAACTGGCTCACCTTTATCCACATGTTTGTTCACCCCTTCAAAGAAATATAGCAGATTGGTGAGGCAAGATTTCCCTTCACTAAATCCATGTTGGCTTTGTCTCATTAATCCATGCTTTTGAATATGCTCTGTAATTTTGTTTTATAATAGTCTCTACCATTTTGCCCGTCATCGACGTCAGGCTCACCGGTCTATAATTTCCCGGATCTCCTCTGGAACCTTTTTAAAAAAAATCGGCGTTACATTGGCAATCCTCCAATCTTCCGTACCACGCTCGATTTTAAGGATAAATTACATATTTCTAACAATAGTTCTGCAAGCTCATTTTTCAGTTCTATCAGTACTCTGGAATGAATACCATCCGGTCCAGGAGATTTGCTACTCTTCAGTTTGTAGAACTGCCCCATTACATCCTCTAGGTTTACAAAGAATTCATTAAGTTTCTCCGACTCGTCAGCTTCGAATACCATTTCCAGCACCGGTATCCCACCCAAAAGAATTAATTTAATCTCTCAGCTATGGCTTTGTCTTCCCTGATCGCCTCTTTTACTCCTCAGTCATCTAGCGGTCCAACCAATTCTTTGTCGGCTTCCTGCATTTAATATACCTAAAAAAATTTTTACTATGTGTTTTTGCCTCCAACGCAATCTTTTTTCGAAGTCCCTCTTAGCCTTCCTTATTAACGCTTTGCATTGACCACGGCTCTCTCTCTCTCTTTCCTCTGAACACCCCTATCCTTACCTCTCTCCTTGATTCCATCTACACACACACACCATACGGCATTGTAATATTTACCTGTACTAAGTGCTGTGAGTCTATATGTAAATACAATATACTTATATATATATTATATATTAATATATATATATATATATTATATATATATACTACTATATAAATGAAGAGTGAACGACGTGCCGCTCTCCCGATGTCACGTCACAGGTTTCTCTGTACATCCCGTGCCGTTGAAATCAGATGGAGCCGTCGCTATCCAAACACGGGCCAGCCCGCCTGCTTCTCGCGTCCTGGGCCACCCCATGGTAGCGCTCCTGCGGACGAACATTACGGCGGGGACAGAGAACAACGGGTGACCGGCGAGCACCGGGCGGGGATCGTCCGACAGTGGCTACGAACAAGGGAACTGATCCCCTCTCGTTATCACAGTGGTTGGTTCCATCGTTGCAATCCATCTATCTCCATGTTTGCTGTGGGGATCGTTAATTTTTTAAAAAAATGATGTTTTGCTAAATGTGACCCTGCTGCAAAAACTCAGGCCATGAGATACAACTGCTATCCCCTCTCTTTCATCACAGTGGTTGACTTTCCTGCTGCTTAGAGCGCAGCACCTCGCCTTCCCACCACAGCTGAAGTTCTTCGCCTTTTTCCAATTCTGTCTCTCTTCCCCCCAACCCGCTCCTCACACACACACCTCAAAAACGACTGGCTATAAGGAGCGACTGACCCTGCACTATCACAGAGACTCCTAGCAGCTCTCTCACAAAGTTCTTGGCTTTTTCTCATTCTGTCTCCCCCCCCCCCCCGACACACACACAGACACACACACCTCAAAACGACTGGCCCTGCATTATCACAGGGACTCTAGCAGCTCTCTCTCTCACACACAAGTTCTTCGCCTTTTCCCCATTCTCCTCCCCCCACCCTCCTCACACACACACACCTCAAAAATGACTGGCTATAAGGAGCGACTGAACCTGCACTAGATAGCATTAGAGGCAAAAATGCATAGTAAAACTTTTTTTGGGTATATTAAAAGCAGGAAGCCGGCAAAAGAATCGTTGGGCTGGGATGACTGGGGGAAAGGGGCAATCAAGGAAGACAAAGACGTAGCGGAGAGATGAATGAATTTGGGGGGATACCGGTGTCGGAAATGATATTTCAAGCGGAGGAGCGGAGAAACTTACTGACTTCACGGTAAACCTGGAGGACGTAATGGGCAGTTCAGCAAACTGAAGAGTAGAATCTCCTGGACCAGATGGTATTCATCCAGAGTACTGATAGAACTGAAAAATGAGCTTGCGGAGCTACTGCTAGTGATATGCAATTTATCCTTAAAATCGAGCGTGGTACCGGAAGATTGGAGGGTGGCCAATGTAACGCCCATTTTTAAAAAGGTTCCAGGGGAGATCCGGGAAATTATAGACTGGTGAGTCTGACGTCGGTGCCGGGGAAAATGGTAGAGGCTATTATTAAAAACAAAATTACAGAGCACATCCGAGGACATGGATTACTGAAACCGAGTTAGCACGGCTTTTGTGTGGGGAAATCTTGCTGACCAATTTACTTCAATTCTTTGAAGGAGTAAACAAACATGTGGACAAAGGGGAGCCGGTTGACATGGTGTATCTGGATTTTCAAAAGGCGTTTGACAAGGTATCTCATGAAAGGCTACAGAGGAAATTGGAGGGTCATGGGATAGGAGGAAATGTCCTATTGTGGATTAAAAACTGGTTGAAGGATAGGAAACAGAGAGTGGGGTTAAATGGGCAGTATTCACAATGGAGAAGGGTAGTTAGTGGGGTTCCTCAAGGGTCTGTGTGGACCGCTGCTTTTATATATTTATAAATGATTTAGAGGGAGTAACTAGCGAGGTATTAAATTTGCTGCTGACACAAAGTTATTCAAAGTCGTTAACTTGCGACAGGATTGTCAAAAATTACAGAAGGACCTTACGAGACTGGGAGACTGGGCGGCTAAATGGCAGATGACGTTTAATGTGAGCAAGTGCAAGGTGATGCATGTGGGAAAAAAGAACCCGAATATAGCTACGTCATGCAAGGTTCCACGTTAGGAGTTACGGACCAAGAAAGGGATCTGGGTGTCGTCGTTGATAATACACTGAAACCTTCTGCTCAGTGTGCTGCTGCGGCTAGGAAAGCGAATAGAATGTTGGGTATTATTAGGAAAGGTATGGAAACAGGTGTGAGGATGTTAGAATGCCGTTATATCGCTCCATGGTGCGACCGCATCTCAAGAAAGATATAGTGGAATTGGAAAAGGTGCAGCGAAGGGCAACTAAAATGATAGCGGGGATGGGACGACCTTCCCTATGAAGAAAGACTAAGGAGGCTAGGGCTTTTCAGCTTGGAGAAGAGATGGCTGAGGGGAGACATGATAGAGGTATAAAATATGAGTGGAGTGGAACAGGTGGATGTGAAGCGTCTGTTCACGCTTTCCAAAATACTAGGACTAGGGGGCTGCGATGAAACTACAGTGTAGTAAATGTAAAACAAATCAGAGAAAAGTTTTCTTCACCCAACGCGTAATTAAACTCTGGAATTCGTTGCGGAGAACGTGGTGAAGGCGTTAGCTTGGCAGAGTTTTATTTATTTATGATTATTCTAACATTACATTTATGGAATAAACATAAATCACACCTATCACATAATGATATTACAGGAAAATTTGCAATTTAAAGGTAGAGGAGTGTGGTAGCCGTGTTAGTCCACTCTTAAGGTTATCAATAGAATATTCAACACCCAACAGAAAGGACTTAACAAGGACCTGGGGTTCCTAGCCCATTATAAACCATAAAGCTGTATGTCTCTGTTGATCACCCCACCCCTCACCTATCCACACCCATCCTGTTAGAATATCAATGATAGCTTTGATGTCCCCATGCATACCTCCGACCCACCCCCATCCTCCCACCCTGTCAGACTGTCTAGTAATGCTTGAATGTTTTCACTTATATACACTGTCAGCTAGCACATTTGCTTATTTCCGATCTGACAAAGAAGAAGGGCAACCTCGAAAGCTAATCAAGAAATGCATTAAGTTATGTCCAATAAAAAAAGGTATCATCTTATTTTCTTTTCCATGTTTTATTTTGTTTGATTTCTATTGATAACCAATTTAAAGGTAAAAGGAAAAACATTTTAGTCCACAATTGGTGATCCAAGATCAAGAAAATAACATTAACCTCAAATAATATCAAAGTAAACTACTTCTTCCTCAAGTAGACAGAACCCAGAATACCGCTAGCCAGTATAACGCTGTACAATCCAAATTGGTGCAGTATTATTCTTTTGTTACAATAATGCTTTTAACTTCTCTGGGTCAAATAAACATAATTTACTGAATTCAAGGAATATAACATTTACATGGGAACCTTAACATAAAGGTCCCACCTATTCGCAAAACCTCTCTTTTAATAACAAAATTGTTTTCTCTTCCTTTGAGTTTCTCGAGCAAAATCTGGGAATACTTGAATTTTGAGCCAAAGAATGGTGAATTAATGTGGCGGAAAAAGAGTTTGAAATATTGTTGCGGTCTAATTGCAGAGCAAAAGTAACCAATAACGTAGTTCTTTCTGTTGTAGTCTCTAATGAGGATTCTAAAAGTTCTGTTATATTCGATCATCTTGGGGGTTAACAGGCATGGTTTCCTTGTGCTCCAGGAAGGTACATCTCGGGGGGTATACTTATACTTCATTGAAGTATTTCTTAAGCATGTCAATTGCTGGAACCAACGGCTTTTGGAAAATTAAGGAAACGTAAATTGTTAGCCCTCATTTGATTTTCTAAATATTCCGTTTTGCGTTGTTGGAAACTACTCTCTCTCATTAGAACATTTATTGAGGAATTAATTGTTTTACTTCTTTATCAAAATTCTCCATTTTTATAGTTTTGTTCTGCATTTCGATTGCAAATCAGATTGTAAACTCTTTATATCCACCACTGCACCAGACAAAGTACCTGAAATTTGCTGCAAGCTGATATTCAATCTTTGGATTGCTTCCCACAAAGATTCCATCATGACGGTAGCTGGTTTCATAACTCCAAGATTCAAGGCAATTCGCCAGGGTTTCTTCCAGACAAAACTATTGTTGGAGCTGGTAAATGCACTGGCGTCGACGCAGCCGCAGGGTCTCCACAACCAGCCACTGGGGCCGACTTCCGGATTCAGCGCGCTGTTCACTCGCGCCCATCGCCTCTCGTCCTGGTCTTGGAGGTGCCATCATTAAGGGAGGACTTAGAGATACTCCCTCAGCGCTTAGGTCTAATCGTCACCTGGACCACTTGAAGCGAACATTCCGGTTCCCGGCGGTTGGAGTCCCAATTCCTCCAACGTCAGCTGCCTCAAGAGAGGGGGGTTCAACCCTGCCTGTGGAGGTAGGCACTCCGGATTTACCCTTCCTCTTTCCCATAACGGGTCTGAGAGCACTCAGTTGAAGAAGCTTTCAGTGGGTTTCAGGAACTCTTTTCCTCACGTCTACTCAGGCAGCCATCTTGGATCGAATCTGTCCTATAGCTTGGCAGAGTTTAAAAAGGGTTAGACGTTTCATAGTAACATAGTAGATGATGGCAGAAAAAAGACCTGCACGGTGGTGAGGCGGTTAGCTTGGCAGAGTTTTAAAAGGGGTGAGACTGTTTCCTAAAGGACAAGTCCATAAACCGCTACTAAATGGACTTGGGAAAAATCCACAATTCCAGGAATAACATGTATAGAATGTTTTATGTTTGGGAAGCTTGCCAGGTGCTCTTGGCCTGGATTGGCCGCTGTCGTGGACAGGATGCTGGGCTCAATGGACACTTGGTTTTCCTAGTGTGGCAGACTTATGTACTTAGATATAAAAAGGCAATATCAAATCAAAGAATCTTCTTAATACCAATACAATCACATCACCCTCAAACTACCCATCTGCTAACAGCTAGCCAAACACTTCAATGACAAAATTACCAATCTGTGCAACATGATTCCCCCAGGACTGTGCAAATATCAATTCCTTTCTTGACGAACTGGACACCTACACAGACGAAATTCCAGCTTACCGTTCATGGAAAATTTCACCCTCCTCACCACTAAGAAGTTTCTAAGGCGATCACCAAGCTCTCCAAATCTCACTGCCATCTTGACCCTTGTCCCAACTACGTAATGAAAGATGCTCCACAACGCTTTATTGCAGATATCACCTTACACCTAAACTCCCTGCTACAACAAGGTTCTTTCCCTAATGAACATGGCAACATATACTTACACCAATACCTAAAAACCCCAAGAAAACCGCGAATGATGTCGCCAACTACCGCCTGTCGCATCCATCCCTTTGCTAATCAAACTGATGGAAAACAGAGTGACCTCCCAAATCAACGAATATATACAAAATTTCTCCATTCTACATGAATCGCAATCGGGTTTCCGTCCAGCTCACAGTACAGAAACCGTCCTACTCACTCTAATATCCAAATTAAACAGGAAATTTCATTTGGTAACAACATCCTCCTCTTACAATTTGATCTATCAAGCGCATTTGACATGGTAAATCATAATATTTTAACCAAACTACTGGATAAACTTGGGATCGGTGGAAACGTCATTAATTGGATAAAAGGCTTCATCCCTTCAAGACCTTACCAAGTTAAATCAACCTCAACCATTTCATCCCTGGTCACCAAACTGCGGCGTACGTCAAGGATCTACTTTATCCCCGATCCTATTCAATCTGATGATGATACCCCTGGCTAAGCTCTATTCAGACATGTCTTACCCTTCATCTACGCTGTAGATGTCACCATTTTCATTCCTTTAATCTAATCTAACAGAATTTTTCAACAAATATCCTTGGGCGTTAACATCCTAACCTCTTGGGCTAACGCCTTCAAGATGAAAATGAACAAGAAAAACACAATGCCTAATCCTATCATCCCAACACTCCGCGCTCCTCCTACTAATCTTATCACCCCTGACATTACAAACCCCATATCTGACAATCTGAAAATCCTTGGAGTGACATTAGACAGCTATCTCTCACTAGAAAGTCACGCAAATCCACTACAAAGAAAATGTTCAGCATGATGTAGATATTGAAACGTGTAAAATCTTATCTCCCCCTGAATACTTTCCGGAACTTGGTACAATCCACGATACTTACCCACGCTGACTACTGTAATAGTATTTTCTTAGGCTGCAAGACCCACATCCTGAAAAAACTTCAAAATGCCCAAAATACAGCAGCAAGACTTATTTTTGGCAAATCTCGATTTGAATGTGCAACTCCTCTTCGTGGAAAAACTTCACTGGCTCCCTATCGGAGAACGTATCAACTTCAAGGTCCATACATTAATCCACAAGATTATCCACAGTGAATCTCCGAGCTATATGCTTAATATGATTGACCTTCCCACCAGAAACAGGTCTGAAACTTCATGTACTTACCTCAACCTACATTACCCTAATTGCAAAGGTCTCAGATATAAAACTTATTATGGAACCAGATGATCAATGTGGAATAATGTATTAGATGAGTAATATCTGGGGATAATCAGGTTAATACCATGTTTTCTTTTTTCTGTTTACTGTTTAATTGATCTCCTTGTCTTATTTCACTCTCCCTTTTTGTCTTCACTTTGTGGTCTAAGAAAGAGAAAGATTGTATATAATCCATATACCTAGTTGGTACTGTTTTCTTCTTATATTGTATTAATGTGCAATCATCTCTGTATTACTGTTTGCAAGTGACCCTTGTAAAATGAAAAATTATAAATAAATGATTAAAAAAAAAATAAAACTTATTATGGATCCAATTTCTCCTTCTTAGGCAGCCAACTCTGGAATGCCCTCCCTAGACCTATTAGATCACCTACCCTTCCGGAAATCACTAAAAACCCATTTATTCAAACAAGCCTATCCTAATGACCCAAACTAATCCTATGAACCATACTACCCAACACATATCCAGGAGACAACAACAATGACCTAGACTATTTCTCCCACCATAACTCCCTTGTTCATGTAACCCATCCCCCTCCCATCTCCTCCACCCCCTTCCAAGTTCACCGACCCTTGCTCTCTCCTCTCCTACTCCCTTCACCCTGTCCTTCTCCTACCTATTCTTTTATTATTCCGCGATACTCAACTTTATTGTCTTTATCAATATTCTGTAATCCATATTACTATGTAAGCCACATTTAACCTGCTTTTAGTGGGAAAGCACGGGGTACAAATGTAATAATAATAAATATATCTATAAAGAGACTAGCCAGGCCCGGTACCAATAAAAAGTATTTTTGGGACCCTCAAACATGGACGCTTTTGATCTTAAAGAACTAAAGGTAATTGTACAGACATATTGTAATAAGAAGGGAGGCCCATATGACAGGGAATTCCCGGAGCATTCCTGGTATAACATCCAAAACAAATGGTACACCATTACCAAAGATCAAAAAGAAAGCAAATAAAAGGAAATGTCTTTTTATACAAGGCCTGTGTAGGGGGCTCATTAGTCTGAAACAGGAAATGCAGCACTGACCACTCAGTGCACTAAGTTAACCAGGGACCTAAAGAAAGCACAAGTTTGCATCTCTATGCAACGTACAAAAGTTGTGCAACCCACAAACTCCTTTATATGTAAATGAACAATTGGATGAGGCTAAAACAGAATTAAACATTTAAAAAGTAAAGGTGCCTCAAAGGACCAGATTAACTCTGTGCACTGGCAGGCCCCGAGTATGTCTCCCTCAGCACCTCCCGCCTATAAGCAAGGTTTTCAATTCATAGAACCACAAAAGAACACAGAAGTGTGTGTAGTGGACTTGAGAAGTGGGGGCAAATCTAAGACTGAAAACACTGACTTAAGCACTCAGACAGGCACAGATGAGGAAGCCCCAGTCTCAAGCACTAACCTGAGGGACAGGGGGGATTTCTGCAGACACAGAGACTGAGTCCAGTACAGACCCCCGAACACAAGTAAACCTGGTACTGTATGACTCATTAAAGGATAGTGACATTGAAAGGATAATACAGAAGGTCAGCCCTATGCCTTTGTAATATGAATGAATGGTGCAAACGAGCCACTGATATTCTGATTCACTGGGGCCTAGAAAAGTATAAGAGGAAAAGTCCTGACTTTGACAGACTTATGCATGTTGCTTTAGGACCACTCTATTTAAGTAGGATCTCTCACCCACCATACCAGTGGTGAAAAGGGTCTTGAGCAATTATTTCGCTGTACTCAAATGCAAGCATTTTAGAACTCTTGCACCCCTGCCAATGACACACTAGAACAATTTGCATAGAGATTGTGGGTGCTGGAAGCAGCCTTTCAAGACCAGGAGGTTGCCCCAAACAGAAGATATGGTCAGGAACAGCATAAGGAATTCTATTGGAACTTTCTATCCCCTGAGATACTAAACATCTGATTGTTTGCTGAGGATCCAAAGAAACTCCTTTGGACACTTTAATGCTCAGGATGGATCTGTGTGGAAAACTCAGCCATCCCAGGTAATTACTGTATCAGAAGCAAAGACATGGCACGCAGAAAGCCATCCCACACCAACAGTCAGGAAACACCAGGACAGGCCCCCTCGGGAGAGGGCAGAGGTAATTTTAGAAATTCCTCAGGCTGCATCCCCTTTTCATGAGCTCAAAGCACCAAGAGAGACAGTAGCACAGCAGAAAACTAAGGGGAGCAAGATAAAATATTCCATGCAGCTAGAATTAGACAGAATAAAAAGTGAATTGATAGCTGCCCAGGACCAAAGAAAAAAAAGGACTAAGCCTTTGGGGCCCAGCCTGACTCCTTTCACTTACCTGCGCACTCACTTCCAGCACCTCGGGAGAGGGGGAAGGAGACAGACTCGGAATATCAATTAAGGTTTGTGGCACCCTTGATTTTTGGACACTTGTGGCCGCCCCAATGTGAACAGCCGGTTAGAGGGTCAGGATAAATTAGCGGTTGATCGACACAGGGGCTGGAATCAGTTTTACACGTAGGGCTTCTCTTACTGCAGACCAGAAAATGTGCAAACATATAAATCCAAGGGGTCAATGACACAGTTGCCAACTGTATGGCTATCCCAGTTATTTTTTTTTTTTATTCTTATCAGTTTTTAACAAACATAATATACTTTTGAGTGTTAATACACATAAGGAAAAGATTCTTCAAAACACAGAAATAAAATAATTTTCTCCATTTATATTTACTATCGTCCATCAATATTACTTAAGGTAAATGATCCAAGAACAAAGAAAATATATTATCCTACTTAATATTAAGCAGTCAGAAAGTAATCAATCAACAGATGCATCTTTCCCAAGTAAGTTAACTCTAGCCTGCCCTACAGTGTTACATATGAGACTAGACTTGTACATTAACCTCTTCTTTGCTTATTAGAAATTCCTCTAGTTGTTTTGGGTGAAAAAATTGATACTGTTTTTAGATTGAACTTACAAATACAGGAAAACCTCAAAAGGAAATCAGCCCCAACTGCTACTGTCCTAGACCGCAGCAGTGGGAACATCTTACGTCTCTTTTGTCTTTCCCTGGAGAGATCCGGAGAAAAACTCTTATTTTTGAACCCAAAAATACAGAATCCAAGTGTCTTAAAAAAGTTTTGAGTACTGCGTCCCTATCCATTTCCAATGCAAAGGTTACCAGTAACGTGGTTCTTGTGTTATTACCTCAAGAGATGATTCCAGAAATGCAGTGAGATTCATTGTCCCCTGTGTTGCAAATTTTCAGGTGTTTTAATAACAGTTTGAAGGTAAAAAGCTCTAGGTATGGTGGCAATGTGGTCTCTTGCATTCCTAAAATCTAACTAGAAATTTTTTAATCATTTGAATTGGAGAAATCAAAGGTGACCTAGGAAAGTTTATAAAACGTAAAGTCAATCTCTTAGACTGATTTTCAAGGTATTCCAAGCGTCTTAAAGTAAAATTCTTATCCTTAATTAAAGTCTGTTCAATAAGTTCAGTTTTTCAGTTTTTTCAGTAGTCTTTTAACTTCAGAGGCTTGAGAATCATAATTGTAACTGGTTTCAAGCAGTCTCTGACTGGGCTTTAAGTGTCTCCGTATTTTGAAATTAAAGTTTGTAAAGTAGTTTGAGTTGCAGAAGTCAAATACCAAGTGACTCTAAGGTCACTACGGCAGGTTCACTGTTTTTCCCCACTAAAAGTATCCGGTTTGAGGGGCTTTCACAGCTTGTTCCAGTATACTCACTGCTTTAGACAAAACTACGTGAGATGCTGTAATTCTGCTCTCTCAAGTTTGTCAGCTCAGTTTCTCCTCTCCTGTAGGCTCCCCCCCTGAACTCTCTGTCGCTCCACTTCGGTCCGAGGCGTCAGGGCTTGCATGGAGAGTTTCCTTCCGGGTTGGAGGGGGCGCCGCACGATCGACGGGGCTTAGGAAATCCCCATCTACACTGCTGTCCAGCGTCAATGTGCCGGCTCCGAAGAAGGAGTTGAAACCATCGTGGGACCGGGCATCACTCCGAACCTTTCCAGCATTGTCTGTTGGAGCTGGGGGCGTTCCGCTCGGGGCAGGGGAGCTTTCCCCGAACTTTGCCTCTCCTTTTTCCCCATCGTTCCGACGGTAAGGCGCTCACCTGCAGCGAAAGCCGGATCGAGCTCTGAAGCGTGTCCGTTGACACTTAATACACCGTCGCCAACCTCTATCCAGTTAAATGGGGATACCGGTGCAGATGCAGAGAGAAACATGATAATGAAATTTGGAAACCAGTGTCTCCACTATAGTGAGCACAGAAAGGAGATCCAGTTAAATCTGGTAGTGGATATGGCTAATCTTACGTTGTGGCAATGTATTGGATCTCCTAAAATGGCGACAATTTTGGTGCACAAAGTAATTCCCATGCATTTGGCCACACAATGCACAAAAGCTGACCAACAGTATGATCTGAGTGTAATTTCCACAGAGGTTACAGACATTCCTGTCTGGGCACAAGACAAACTAGAATGTGGCAGAATGTCCACAGAAATCCTGTTGGAAGGAGAGGATCCTCCGTCACAAAAGCATATCCGGTACCTCAT
Organism: Microcaecilia unicolor; assembly: GCF_901765095.1. Lineage (NCBI taxonomy): Eukaryota > Metazoa > Chordata > Amphibia > Gymnophiona > Siphonopidae > Microcaecilia > Microcaecilia unicolor. The sequence goes on from NC_044037.1 coordinate 133,317,074, forward strand.
CAGGCAATAGAACCCGTAGCTAAGATTATCCAGGTACTGGAAGAGAGGGGCATAATTAGACCGATTTCTTCTATATGCAACTCACCAGCTTGGCCAATAGTTTAAACCAGGAGGCTCCTTTAGACTGACCATAGATTCCGCGCCCTAAATCAAGTATCAAAATCTGTGGTGCTGAGAGGAAGTGACGTCATCGGGTTAGCATGGCAGCCTAGCCTCAGAGCTCCCTCTCCCACTACCGAAAAACCGGGTAAATAGTGACCCAAAGGGAGAAAAAATTAGCAAAAGCAAGCGGATCCCTCCTTAAATACCTGGAGACATGAGTAAAGCAGTTTCCACGCGAAAAAAAAGAGGCGGAAAGGGCAGAGAAAAGTATGCTGAGCAAGGCCACAAAAAACCGCGAGTCGCCTGAGCGCGCCTCCCCGTCGGATTCGGACTCTGCACTCTCTATCTCTGAAGCGCGAGCCCCCACCTTCAAAAAAAGGCATATCTGGCGAGCTCCGCAGGTTTCTCTCTAATATCCAGACGGAGATCAAGCAGTCTAAAGATGAAATATTAGAGCGGTATGGACACGCTCAGCGCTGATCTCAGAGAATTGGGAGGAAGAGTGGAGGAGGCAGAATGAAAATAGACGAACACACTGACACTTTAAATAAACACGCCACTCTGCTGCAAGAAATGGAACATAAACACGCTCACCTGGAATACAAATTGGAGATATTGAGAACCGGGATGGAGGAATAACCTTCGCTTTCGCGGGTCCCTGAAGGCGGCGAGACAGAAAACGTGGCGGAGATAGTAAAAACACTGTGCTCCACGTTGCTAGGGCCCCGAGGAGGGAGAGCTGCGGTGTGAACTGGACAGAGCGCACAGAGCACTGGGCACGCGAAAGGAGCAGCAAACGCGTGATATAATTGTGCGGTTCCATAAATATGAAATCAAAGAAAAGGTCCTGTCGGCTGCAAGAAAGACAAAGACTCTGGAGTACGGCGGAGCTCAGATACAGGTCTATCAAGACCTTTCGCAATACACTCTCCAGCTAAGAAGACAGAAGAGGCCGGTGCTGGAGTCCCTGAGCAAACATCAGATACAATACAGATGGGGATTCCCTTTTTCACTAAACTTCACCCTGAAGGGTAACAAGCATAGGGTGCAAACCTTACAGGAGGCATGGGAGGTCCTGCACGCTGCTGACCTTGTTTCCGCGAAGACCCCACCTGGGGCGGTGGCACCCACTACGAGAGCGAAACTTCAACGGTGGCAAAGAGTCCCAGAATCTTCCAAGAAAAGTAGCCAGAAGCGTTGAGCTGGACTGCACAGGTTTGACAAGGGTGCTGGGACAGTGTTTCAAGGGCCATGGTGAATGGAGGGAGCTCCACTTTTGGAGAACGCACCCAAAGGTCGCTGGAAAGGCTGTCTTGGCCGCAGACTGTTCAGCTGGTGAAGGACCCGCTTTTAGCTAAAGACTTGGGGGGGGGTGGGGGACACAGAGTCGGACAAGTTGATGGTAGGATTAATGCTGAAATACAAGGTGAATGGATGGGAGCTGGATGGGAACTAGGGGGGGGGGGGGGGAAGGGTGGAATCAATTAGTGTTTAAGACCTGGTGGGGGTGGAGGGCTGGATGTGGGGTTGGGGGCTGTGTGGCTGATGGGTAGCTTCCTCAATTCCCATCTGGAGGATATTGGTCCTTCAGGTGGTGAGAATGGTTGGGAGAGGGGGGTGTAAGGGGGGAGAATAGATGGGGGGATGTTAGAAGGGGAGGGGGGGTGGACATGGCTAGGGCTACAGGTGCAAGACAATGCAATGCTGTACAGAGGTGTCACGAAAGGATGCTACTGATCAGTCTTGTTCAAATAACCAGTGATGGGTACAGACTTAAAGATTTTCTCCTATAACGTAAAGGGGTTAAATATGCCACAGAAACGACAGAAGTTTTACAAAGAATTGACACAGTTAAGGCCACATGTGGCCCTCCTGCAGGAAACACACTTGAGGGGCAGACATGAAAGGCTTCTTTCCCACTCAGAAAACCCAGTGGCGCACTATGCATCGGCAGCAGAGTCAAAGAAGGGGGGAAGTAGCGATACTAATACATATATCGGTTGGGGCACAGGTGATTAAGGTAAAGAGGGACCCGGGGTGGACGTTATATCTTCCTGCATATTAGAATTGCCCAAGTGGACCTAACAATTGCATCTATATATGCGCCCAACGTAGGACAGGCGAGCTTTATTGAGAGGGTTGGAAACTCCTTGACTAGTTTTGTGCAGGGATCCCTTGTGATTGGTGGGGACTTCAATGCCGTGATGAACTTGAGCTTAGATCGCACGGGAGCTCCTAGGGCCGAGGGTCAGAAGGACTCACTAGCTCTGAGATCTCTAGCGCAATCATTAGGCACATTGGACTTGTGGAGGTTGAAACATCAGAGGGAGCGAGATTATACATTTTATTCACCAGTCCACAACTCCTACTCACGCATCGATTGCATTTTTTTTTAGATGTCACATTAGTAGAGAAGGGACCTGAAGCAGGGATAGGGAATATGACCATCTCGGACCATGCACCGGTGTGGGTTACCCTACCAAATATCAGAGCAGAACTCAAGGATAAAAGATGGACACTGAATGTTGGCCTCTTGGGGGAAGGGGAAGTGGTGGAAGGATATAAAAAGATGCTAAAAGAATACCTTGAATTTAATTTGGAGTCAGGGCCCTCACTCAACACGGTATGGGATGCTCTGAAAGCAGTGTCCGGGGTTATTTCTTGCAACTGGCAAGCAAAAGTCAAAGATCCGCAGGGCACAGATAGCGCGCTGTATGGAGAGCATCCGCGTGCTAGAGGCACAGCACAAGGCCAATGGGTCAGCACGAATATTGCGGGAGCTTCATGCACAGCGAGCGCTGCTAGACTCTATCTATTCTGAGCAACTTAGCTGTTACAAGCAAAGAATAGAGTGAACTCTTCGAATTTGGCAACAAGGCGGCCTTCTGGCCACAAAATTGCGTAGGCAAAAAGTAGAGCGGACCATCCTAAAGATACGAGAGGCAGGAGGGAAAGATCTAGATACATCTGACCAAATTCGTAAACGATTGGGGAATTTTACCGGACTTTGTATGCTCAGGAACTTAGCCCCCTCTGGAGCTGGTAGACCAATATTTACAAGATAGTGAACTGTCCTGTTTGAGTCCCCAGCAACAAGCACTGCTAGATGAACCGGTTACCCCTAAGGAAATTCAGGCGGCTATCAGTAGCTTACCCTCAAGCAAATCACCTGGGTTGGATGGCTTGCAAATGAGTTTTATAAAAAGTTCACCCCAGAATTAGCTCCCCTCTTGGCAGACTTGTTTAATAAGATGGGGAGGGGGGAGCCTTTGCCGATGTCCATGATGGAGGCATGGATAGCGGTGCTACCTAAGCCAGGTAAAGAACAACAAGAATGGGTTATTATAGACCTATATTGGTCCTAAATGCAGATGTAAAATCCTGGCTAAGGTGTTGGCAAGTAGGTTGGCTCCTATTCTCCCAGTGCTCATCCATCCTGATCAGGTGGGATTTGTCCCCTACCGAAAAGCAATGGACAACATTAGGAGAGTGGTGGACATTATGTATCTGGCAAAGAGAAATAAGACACCGCTCTGTCTTCTAAGTCTTGACGCGGGAAAAAGCCTTTGACCGGGTTCACTGGCCCTTTATGTATAAGGTCTTGGAAACCAGAGGTTTGGGGTACAGTTTCGGAGGTGGATTCAGGCTTTTTATGAATCCCCAAGGGCCTGTGTCCTGGTCAACGGTGGTAACTCCGAGATGTTCATGTTGTACAAAGGTACCAGACAGGGGTGCCCTTTGTCACCCCAGTTGTTCGCTATGGTGATGGAGCCCTTCGCGGCTCATGTACGCCTGGATCCTAATATTTCTGGAGTCAGAATAGCAGATAGAATCCACAAAATGGCCCTTTTCGCGGACGACGTTTTGCTGCTGATATCTCGACCTCTAGACACCTTGTCGCAGTGAGGAAGTAAGGCTGAAAAAATGAGAGTCCATTCACCTAAATGCAGGGTGACACAACTAAGAAAAAATGAGTACAAACTCAAGAGTAACATAGTAACATAGTAAAATAGTAGATGACGGCAGAAAAAGACCTGCATGGTCCATCCAGTCTACCCAAGACAAACTCATATGTGTATACATTACCTTGAATTTGTACCTGTCCTTTCAGGGCACAGACCATATAAGTCTGCCCAGCAGTATTACCCGCCTCCCAACCACCAGTCCGCCTCCATCACCGGCTCTGGTACAGACCGTATAAGTCTGCCCTCCCCTATCCTCGCCTCCCAACCAACCCCCCTCTTCCCCCCAACTGCTCCACCACCCAATTTCAGCTAAGCTTCTGAGGATCCATTCCTTCTGCACAGGATTCCTCTATGCAATCCCACGCATGTTTGAACTCCGTTACCGTTTTCATCTCCACCACCTCCCGCGGGGAGGGCATTCCAAGCGTCCACCACCCTCTCCGTGAAAAAATACTTCCTGACATCTTTCCTGAGTCTGCCCACCTTCAATCTCATTTCATGTCCTCTCGTTCTACCGCCTTCCCATCTCCGGAAAAGATTCGTTTGCGGATTAATACCTTTCAAATATTTGAACGTCTGTATCATATCACCCCTGTTCCTCCTTTCCTCCAGGGTTGTACATGTTCAGGTCGGCAAGCCCTCTTCATAAGTCTTGGAACGTAAATCCCCATACCATCCTCGTAGCTTTCCTTTGCACCGCTTCCATTTTTTTAACATCCTTCGCAAGATACGGCCTCCAAAACTGAACACAATACTCCAGGTGGGGCCTCACCAACGTCTTATACAGGGGCATTAAAACCTCCTTTCTTCTGCTGATCACTCCTCTCTCTATACAGCCTAGCAATCTTCTAGCTACTGCCACCGCCTTGTCGCACTGTTTCGTCGCCTTCAGGTCCTCAGATACTATCACCCCAAGATCCCTCTCCCCGTCCGTGCCTATCAGACTCTCTCCGCCTAACACATACGTCTCCCTTGGATTTCTACTCCCTAAGTGCATCACTTTGCATTTCTTTGCATTGAATTTTAATTGCCAAACGTTAGACCATTCTTCTAGCTTCTTCAGATCTTTTTTCATGTTTTCCACACCCTCCGGGGTGGTCCACTCTGTTGGAAATCTTGGTGTCATCCGCAAAAAGGCAAAAGTATACTCTTAACTCCTCCTTGGCGGATGACATAACCCATTGCCATGGCAAGGACCAGCATAGCTCTCTCCGCCTTGTTGTCAGTAGGGAAAACAAAATTCACCCGAAGGTAAAACGAATTGCTGAGGTCCCCCAGAAAAAAAATATATACAAAAAGCTTCTGCCAAAAGTGTACTGCACGAAGCATCCCAATGACAGAACTAAGGTTCTTGAGATAACTAGATGACACTTAAATAGCGCGATTGATGACCCTGAGATTCGCAATAGGATGAAGGAAAATTCCTTCTTGGGCATTAGAAAGTAAAATTGCATTCTGCAGAATAGAGCGAGGAAATGGCCGAAGGCCCAAGGTCACCAAGAAAAATATAAACTGGGATGTTTGCAGAGGAGACAAAAGACTGTGCGCCAACCTGACTAAACAAAGAGAAATCAGAGATATCTGATGAGAGATCAAATGAGAGATCACACCCAACCTAGAGACTGTAAGAAATGCAACACCCGGTGCGTGACCTGAGAACTCTGCTGATAAGACTTTCTCCAATTAGGCCAGTCGTCTAGGAAGAATGAAATGACCCTAAGAGCGCAATGAACATCCTCTTAGATCTATAAAGAACGGAAGAGAGAGTACTGCTGAAAATGACCGGTTAATGCATAAGCAAAAATAGCCATTCTTGGATCCTGAGGAGAAGAGGAAGGGTGACCAAGGACACCAGTTAAATAGGGCTACACACTCCAAGCCTATCTCTATGGCATTCCATAGTTGGGTAAGTTCTGATATAGAAAGTTCTGAATATAGGAGTCCACCAGCTATGGTAGTACGCTCCGGACAGAAAAAATTGTCCCAGTATGAACGTCTGATTCACGGCCTGTAAATTCTGGATCTCCCTAATCCACATACCACTAATCCACGTACCACGGTCATGCGTCCTCCCTCACTGAGATGTAGATTGTAAGCTCCTTTGAGCAGGGAACGTCCTTCTTTGTTAATTTGTACAGCGCTGCGTAACCCTAGTAGCGCTCTAGAAATGTTAAGTAGTAGTAGTAGTACCAGACTCACACCCAATAGATATGAATGTTGAGCTTGTTTCAGGTTAAAACACCGAACCTAGGCCCAGGGTCCCCGGTGTTCCTAGTGGTGAACAGCCATGGCAAATATTGTATGCGTTAGTTTGCAGAATTACTGCAAAGCCTTGCTTTTGGAGCAGAGATTTCTGTTCGATACTCTCGTGAGAGGTTTTTTTTTTTTTTTTTCTTTAATGCTGTTCTGGCTGTAGAAAGGTGGACATTTGAGCTTCCCCAGAATGGCAAAACTTATGTACCTATGCCCATTAGATATGAATGCTGGACTTGATGGACTTTAGGCCTTACCCAGCATAACCATACTTATGTACCTATGGCATAAATACACAGGAAGTGAGTGAATCCCCTTCCAATTGAAAGAACACTCTGGAGTGAAGGCGCATAGAATGAAAATGAAAAAGGACAAACTTGGAAATTACCTGTAACAAAAAAAATGAAGTTGTGCCACAGCCACTTGGTGAAGGAAGTGTAGACAAGACTGTATCTGAATTCAAGAAAGCTTGATATAACATCAGGTCTCTAAGGAAGAGGAAGAGATAGCAGATGGTATGTATAGGCATACTGGACCAAACCAGGATGTTTATAATCTGCCAATGCTGAACTGATAGAGTAGAGACAAACACGAGTAGATGGTTTGAGGACTGTCCACTATCTTTAAGTGAAAGGATGACTTTATTCTCTAAGTGACCATATGTCCTGTAAAACCAGAAGAAAGCTAAAATGAACTATGAGAGGCTTCAAGGCAATTGGAAAAGAAGGGAAGACAGAATAAAGCATGCCTGCTGGGCAGCTGAGTGACTGGGAGCTTGGTAGACAGGACTGTCCCTCAGAGAATATGAAAGAGCTGATATATCCCCATGGCATCTGAACAATATACTGTATGCCTCTAGAGAAGGCTTCTTAAAGTCGGAAAAAGAAAACACTGTATAACACTACAGCCATTGAGAGTGTCTGTTAAGTTCTTAAAACACTATATAACCTCATAGGCATGGAGTAAAATGCTTGAAAGGAACTAAGATATTATGGTCAGAATTGCAAAGTACCAATCAATTGACTCTTAGACAATGTAGTCCTATTCACCAGGGAATGAGAAAGACAGAAATTTACTCTATGCCTATAGAGAAAGTTTCTAAAGTTCTTAAAACACTGTATAATACTACAGCTATTGAGGAAAATGTTTGAAATGAATTATGATATTATGATAAGATGTAGATTTTCCACCAGGCAATGAAAAATGGCTGAGCACCAGAAAAAACTAGTGTTAACAGCCCTGTGATACATAGAAATTTAAAAGAAGAAAAGCTTGTTATATATCCATATATGAAAGGAGCCCCTTTCAACCAAATATTGCCTGCTGATGTGAAGAGCATTTTAGAATACGCCGTTCAGCACATACAAAAGTGTACACATCTTGGAGCCGAACTGCTCTATGAACTGCAGCCTTACCTTCAGCAGGAGAGATCCCCGACTGATAAGATGGAGGGAGAAACAAAATGGCCGCCGTTTGCTCCACTGGCCCTGTGGCGATCGTCGACAGCGCGCCCGACACCTCCGAACAAGCGGAGCCCAGTGGAACGGCGAAAAGAAACAACAGCCGGCGAAAAAGGCCCCGAAAAACTGGAGGCAGCACCGGACCCGAAGAAACTTGAAGGGAGAGCAAAATTTACACGTTCCGGCTGCGTGAACTGCGCGACGCTGACCGACAGCAGCTGTTTGAACTTTTAAGCCATATCGGAAAAAACAGGTGGCCGCGCTTACGCGGTTCGCACCTTTCTTTTTTTTTTTTTTTTTTCATTTGTTTATACTGCCGCCGCCAAAACGCAAGAAAATGGAGGAAATTAAATCTGACGAGAAAAATCGCTGTTTAAAGTCACAGATACTGAATTATTTTCTTCTGTTTGTTTTTTTTTTTTTATAACCCCTCAATCATAATAAAACACTGGAGCTGCCTGCTCGTTAGAAGTCTGGAGAAAGAAAGGCTGCTTCTTTGAATTTCCTTTTATTTGATTTAATTCTTTTAAAGCAGCTGCCTGTTAAAAATGGCTGCCTCTCCCAAGACAGTACACCTTTCCAGAGAAAGGGACGGCCCTTCCCTGCTAAGCCAGGGAGATGGGGAGGAAGGGGGGTGGACTCGAGACACCCGAGTTTACACCCCGAGGCTGTCAAAGAAAGAAGAGAAAGGAAACCCTGTCAAGCCTCTAAATAAGATTCCAGGCACAGAAGAATTATCACAAATATCTGTAATATCTAAAGAGAAAAGGAGAGAGACTAATGGGCTCACTTCCTACCTGCTGGGAGACTGAGAAAATACTGAGGCTAAGGTCACATGGCCAGGGCTCCTATTGGCTCTCTAGAGTCAGTTTTTTCTCAGTCTCCACCTGCTGGTAGGCGAGCACAACCCATCAGTCCAATCCTGGTCCGGTCCGGAGGGACGCTAAGGGAAATGGCCCTTTTCGCGGACGACGTTTTGCTGCTGATATCTCGACCTCTAGACACCTTTCCACATCTTGAGAGCGCAATAGAGGGCTACTCGGCAGTGTCGGGATTCAAAGTTAACATGGCAAAATCAGAAGCTTTGAATGTGACACTCCCAGATGACGTGGTGGAATCCTTAAAGATTTCTTCTTCTTTCCGATGGGCACCTAAACAAATCAGATACTTAGGGGTTAACCTGACTGGGGAGTTCTTGGAACTCTTTAATGCTAACTACAAAGGTATAGGCAAAACTATTGGGGAGGATCTCGAGCGATGGGGAGATTTGGGAGTCTCATGGTTTGGAAGAATAGCTATTCTCAAAATGAACATATTACCCCGCCTGCTGTACCTCTTTCAGGTGCTGCCTGTGATGATGCCCAGGCGATTTATAGCTTCCTTGCAAGATAAGTTAGTGCAGTTCGTCTGGGCAGGAAAGCATCCAAGGTTAGCAAGGGCCCTGTTATATAAGGAACGGAAGAGAGGGGGGCTGGGGGTACCCAATCTCATCTGGTATTACAGAGCAGCACAAGGGAAAGCTGCACTTGAATGGCACCAAGATTACCCGGATCGACAGTGGGTGCATATAGAACAACATTCCTTAGGTGACACACCGTTGAATGCACTCATGTGGCTACCGAAGCCCTTTAGAATCCTGGAGGAGCGAGACTGCCCCTCCATAGCGGTGACACTTTACTACTGGGACAGTTTATTCCCTAAGAGAAAATGTATCCTTACCCGTAGCACTCCTATAGCTTTTAATCCTTTATTTTTACCAGGCACTACAAAGAGGATCTTTACTAATTGGTACGAGGTAGGGGTGCAAACCTGGGGTCAAATGTTTGAAGGGGACTCACTGTTGTCTTTTAATGCATTGAAGGACAGGTTCCCGGGGATAGAAGGGGGTGAATTTGCATACTGTCAATTAGCACACTTCCTTCAAACTAAAGCGGTGCGGGAGGTGATACGTCGTCAAACATCAGAGCTAGAAAAGATGAGTGAGAAGTTTTCTTCCTCTCGTGGCCTGATCAGTCACCTGTACCTCATCATAAGTAAACAATCACCTTGCAGTGGTGAGCATAGGCAAAGATGGGAAAGGGAACTGGATGTGAATTTGGGAGAACCTGAATGGGAGAGAATAGAAAGAAGTGTAGTAGGGGTATCGACTCATGTCCCCATGCAGGAGAATGCAGTGAAAGTACTATATAGGTGGTACCTTACACCTGCCCGTTTACAGAGGATGTTTTCCGTTGGCCCCGGGTATGTGTTGGAGGAAGTGCGGGCATAAAGGCACAATGGGGCACATATGGTGGGATTGTGTCAACATTCGTGCATTCTGGAGGGCGGTCCACTTTAGGCTGCAGAAATGGCTGGGAAGCATAGTACCATGGACCCCTGAAGTGTTTCTGTTTTCAGCTCAGATTGCAGGTCTAGCAACATGTAAACAGACACTGGTGAAGCATGTAGTGGGAACTGCAAGGGTGGTTGTGGCCTCTCACTGCCGGCGCGAAGGGGTTCCCCCCGATAGCAAAATGGCTTAACAAACTGCGGTATGTGCGTGAAATGGAGAGATTAAAGGCTGAGCGCAAACATCAGATGGGAAAATGGAATTTAATCTGGGAAAATGTTTCCTCTGAAGCTCTGTCAGTTTAGAATGTATGTTGAGAGAGTGAGATGATTGCCAGTGGCCAGTCGAGTCCTTTGGGAGGGAGGGCGGGAAGAGGGGGGGGGGGGGGGAGGATGGGGTGGGGGGGAATGTTTGAATCAAAAACTTTACAAAAAATTCTGAAGTTCTGTCATGATGATTATTGAAGGTTGAAACTGTTGAATATTGCAGCATTGAAAATATTAGCAGACTATTTGTAATAGCAATGGAACAGTACTTTTTCTCCCTTTGCTGCTTGTGCAATGTATGTCAAGTTCTGTTTTGTTGGATAATAAAAGACTTCTTACAAAAAAAAAAAAATCTGTGGTGCCAGTGGTAGCCTCATACCAAGAAATGATCTCTAAATTAAACCCCAACTGTAAATTTTTTCCTGTCCTAGACATTTCAAATGGATTTTGGAGCCTGCCTCTGGCCCCGGAATGCCAGTACAAAACAGCATTTCAGTGGCTAAATAAACAGTACGCATGGACGCAGTGGTGTACCAAGGGGGGGGGGGCGGTCCGCCCTGGGTGTCAGCGGGTGGGGGGTGCTCCGCGAGAGCCGACAGCTTTTTTTTTAAAATCCATGCAGCGATCGCCGATGCAGGCAGACGCGAGGTCTGCCCTGCATGAACTGAAAAGAGGAAATCGCTTTGCTGACGTCGGGCCTTCCCTCGCTTGTTGTCCCGCCCTCGAGGAAATAGGAAGTTACCTCAAAAGAGGGCGGGACAACAAGCGAGGGAAGGCCCAACATCAGCAAAGCGATTTCCTCTTTTCAGTTCATGCAGGGCAGACGCGAGGCGCTGCCTGCATCGCTGCACGGATTTAAAAAAAAAAAATTAAAAGCAGCGTGGTGGCTTTAGGGTGAAGAGGGCTCAGGCCTCTCGATAGAGGGGGGGCTCAGAGGGGAGAAGGGGATTGGGGAGGGTGGTCATAGGGGAGAAGGGGATTGGGGAGGGTGCTCAGAGGGGAGAAGGGGATTGGGGAGGGTGGGGTGCTCATACCGTAGGGGAGAAGGGGATTGGGAGGGTGCTCATAGGGAAGAAGGGGATTGGAGAGGGTGGGGGTGTTCATAGGGGAGAAGGGGATTGGGGAGGGTGGGGGTGTTCATAGGGGAGAAGGGGATTGGGGAGGGGAGTGCTCAGATGGGAGAAGGGGTCTGGGGGTCTGACAAGGGGGCAGGAGGGAAAATGGGTCCATGCCTGGGGCAAGTGGGAGAATGGGTCTGGGGCTGAAAAGGGGGGATGCAAGGCATGTGGTGGATGAAGGGGGCTGGAACTGGGGGCTGAAAAGGAGGGTATTTGGGATAAGGGGGCTAGTACTGGAACTGGGGGCTGAAACGGGGCAGGGGCTGAAACTGGGGGCTTTAAAGGGGACAGGGAGAACTGGCTGGGGCTGAAGCTCGGGACAGATGGAGAAAAGGGCTGGGGACTGGTGGGATAGTGGGGCTGAAAAGGGGGGCAGGTGGGAGATGTGGGCTGGGGCTGGAACTAGGGGCAGGTGGAATAAGGGGGCTGAAAAAAGGGGGCAGAGAAAGAGGGGACAGACCCTGGATGGAAGTGGGGAGCGTGAGGGAGGGCAGACATTGGATGGATGGGAGAGGGAGGGCAGAGGGATTGAAGGGGCAGAGAGAAAGGGCAGATGGTGGGTGGAAGGGGGAGAGAGAAAGAGGGCAGACTGGGGTAAATGGTGGATGGAAGGGGCAGAGATAGAGGGCAGATGTGGATGGAAGGGAGTGAGAGAGATGGCAGACTGGGGCAGATGGTGGATGGAAGGGGCAGAAATAGAGGGCAGATGTGGATGGAAGGAAGAGAGAGAGATGGCAGACTGGGGCAGACAGTGGATGGAAGGAGCAGAGAGAGAGGGTAGACACTGGATGGAAGGGACATTAGAGAGGGCAGACACTGGATGGCAGAGAGTGAGCGAAGACATGCTGGATGGAAGGAAGACAGTGAAAAGAAGATGAGGAAAGCAGAAACCAGAGACAACAAACTGTAAATATATATTTTAATTATTTTGCTTTAGGATATAGTATTGTAGCTGTGTTAATAAATGTTTATAAGTAGAACATGTAAACAAGGTAATATTTTTATTGGACTAATTTTAATACATTTTGACTTAATTTTTAGAGAACAAAACCCCCTTCCTCAGGTCAGGATAGGATAATGTAACAGCACTATACTGTATTGACCTGAGGAAGGAGATTTTGGTCTCTGAAAGCTAAATGTATTAGTCCAATAAAATGATATAATTTGTTTTATTTCTATTTGTTAATTTGTAAAGTGGTGATTGGTATTTGTTAGTTTTTTCAAATTTACATCTGCTGTCTTTATATTTTGCACAGTACTAGGGGACGTTTTCTGTTTCTGTGGTGTTGCATTGTATGCAGAGTCTGGCATCTTGGGGGTTCAGTTTAATTTTTGTCTAAATAGAAAGTTTAAATATTACTACTTATTCTATAGTGGATTAGGGTGTATCTGTGTTTGTGAAAAAGACATGGCTTTCAGTTGGCATTGACTGTGCAGGATCTGTATTATTCTGTCTGGTTTCGTTTTACAATAGGTGAATTGATGTTCTAGTGCTCACTGTAGTGTTTAAGATGCTTTCCTTTTCCTTGTGTGACTCGTAGAAATTACTGCTTATGGTACGGTAGAATCGCTCTATAGGTCCTGATGTTTTGTATTCTCGGTATGCCTAGTATTGGATTTGGGGGGGGGGGGGGGGTGTTAAAAAATGACCGGCCCCGGGTGTCAACTACCCTAGGTACGCCACTGCATGGACGGTGTTACCTCAGGGTTATAAGGATTCTCCATCCATTTTCCACAAATACATGCAGGAAGCCCTAGCCCATGTGTCTTGTAGAGACAATATAATCCAATATGTTGATGACATTCTAATTCAATCTGAAACTGAATCTGAGCACTGAGCCCATGTAAGAGAGATTCTAAAAGCTCTTTTGGAAGCTGGTCTTAAAATAAATCCGGCCAAAGCTCAGCTGTATAAACCACAGGTTTCCTTTCTAGGAGTCACCATTGGACAGGATGGTAAATCCATAGATTCTCAGAGAATAGATCTCATACAGAAATTACCTCTTCCTACAGATCAGAAATCCCTCCAATCATTTCAAGGGCTTACAGGGTTCTGCCGTGATTTTATACACAACTATACTGAAGTGGCTGCTCTTCTATACTCCCTGCTTAAACGTAAAGAATATGTTTGGGAGTCAGAGCACACAGAGGCAGTGACTAAACTCAAGCAGACTTTAATTTCTGCTCCTGTCCTTGCTCCCCCAGATCACAAGCAGAATTTTTTCCTACACCCAATGGTTGGGGAGAACAGTATAGGGGCTGCCCTAACACAGCGCTTAGGAGGAACAGACCAGCCAATTGCTTTCTTTTCCAGAGTTCTCACGTCTCCAGAACTTAAAATGGGAACCTGTGAAAAACATGTTCTGGCTGCCTATGCTGCTATGCAAAAGTTTACGTATATTATTGGTGCTCAAACCACGCACATATGTAGCCACCACACCCCCCTTAAATTCATTCTGGACTGCAAGTTGGCCTGTAGTAGGAATTAGGACGAAGAGAATAGTCCATTAGACCCTGATGTTGCAGGCACAGAATGTGAAGTTTGAATTACTAAAAGAGCCTAAGTGCAGGTTGTAGGGATCTTACTGGAGGGACAACCTCATGACTGTCAGTCTTCACCCAGTACACCCAATTATTTAATATTTAAAGAACTGGTACTGGATAGAATATCCCCTTTTCTTCCTACAGTATATATTGATGGCAGTAACCAATGTGAGGGAGGAAGGAGAATAGCAGGTTTTGCAATTGTACAACTGGGCCCAGATAACCAAGTAATTCTGCAGAGGCAGTACTCCTGTGGGTCAGCCTCGGCACAAAACTGTGAACTGGCTGCCTTTGTGGCCTGTTTGCAGCAATATCAAGACTCCAACCCTGAAGTACAGATAATTTTAGATTCAGATTACGTATTCAGAAGTGCCATTGCATTGCTGCCATGGTGGTTAAGCCACAACTTTAAATCCACAGATGGGTCCATTGTAAAACAAATCAGCACTAAGGGCTATGGCACAAGAAATAAGTAAAACATTTCAGAAAGTTCATTTAGTCAAAGTGAAAGCACACAGAAAGAAAGGCCCTTTAGTGAAAGGAAACACTTTAGCAGATTCACTAGCCAAGGAAGCATACCGTGTATGAGCCAACCCGGATGATAGCCATGGCCACACAGTCCATTGATTGTGATCAGGTGGTACCATCAGATTATTTCCGTACACTGCAGGAAAATGACTAGGAGCTTTCCAATCTGAAGCGATTAGTGCAACACACCCCAGATAAACACTTACCAGCGTACACCCTTTCTCACTCACTATACAGAAAGATATGCTGTGTGTGAAGGACGAGGAAGGATTGGTTATAGCTATCCAAAGAGCTCAAGGGAAAGATTGGATGCAGTGGGTTCATGGAGCAGGTCCCATGGGGCACCCTAAAACTGAAGAGATGCTGGCAACCCTGAATATGTTGGTCTGATGGCCAGAAATGAAAAAATGACATACAGGATCATGTGGCCTCCTGTGTGATTTGTGCTTCATTTGGGAGACAACCTAAAAAGAAAAGGGGACAGCTGATGAGAGCGCCACCACAGGGCCCATTTGAGAGGCTACAGATAGATCATGTGGGCCCCTCTCCCTTTAATAGCTAGGAAAAATAGATTTTTACTCACGGTAGTCGATTCCTTTTCCCGCTGGGTAGAGGCATTTCCTGTATCAGATCAAACTGCCAGAACCACAGCTGAGGTCTTAACTAGACAATTTCTTACACGTTGGAGTATTCCTAAGACTATTGAATCTGATAATGGTCCTGCTTTTCCTTCTCAGCTAGTCAAGGAACTGTTTGATTTTTTAGGCATAAAACAGCAATTGTACATTTCGTACTATCCCTAAGGAGCGGGGCAGGTAGAACGTATGAATCAAACAATCAAAGCACATCTCAGCCCTATGCTGAATCTGACAGGGAAAAATTGGGATCAGGCCCTCCCTTTGGTCCTTATGCGTATCAGAGCCAATGTCTGTAAGTCCACAGGTTTTGTCCCCTATGAAGCCTTAGTGGGAAGGCCAATGCCTCGATGGGAAAACCCTGCTACATCCTTTTCTCCCAGAGGATCAGACTGTAGTTCTTGCAAATGAGTGGATGAAATCCCTGCAAGAACACCTAAAAGAAATCCAGACCACTGTGCTGGCAAACACAGAAAAGTCTAGGGATTATCTACAGGAGGTGCAGGCCAAAGATTCTGATTTACGACTACTCAAAGTGGGGAGTTATCAGGTTCTCAGGTTCAGAGCCTGCGGGGACGGGCTCTGGAGCAAACGTGAGCCCTTGGGCTGCTGACGAGGAGCGACGGCAGCAGGCAAAACCCACCAACCAACACTGGGCTAGCACACCGGCACAGGCAAGGACTGCAGGCACCGCCCAGCGAGCCGGAACACATGGACTGGAACCCCCTGGACTGGAGGACACCGGACTGGTCCGCACCGGACTGGAACACACCGGACTGGTTCGTACTGGACTGGAATACACCGGACTGGAGCACACAGGACTGGTTCGTACTGGACTGAAACACAACGGACTGGAGCACACAGGACCGAACACTCTGGACTGGTCCGCACAGCTTCACCTGCACTTAGCCACTGACTCCCCAGGAGCTGAGCTCCTGAGTTCGAGCGGCCTGCAGGACTTACCGGATACAGGATAACACAGGGACCAGGATACTAGAACAAGCTTGAAACAAGAGTGCTCCTAGGTACTGCACGAACAGAAGTGCTCCAACGCACTAAACTAACAAAAGTGCTCCTAACAGTAACTCAACAGAAGGCTCCTAACAGTAAACCAACAAAAATGCTCCTAACAGTAAACCAACATAAGTGCTTCTAAGCACTAAACTAACAGGAGAAATCCTAAGCACTCAACAGCAGTGCTACTAAGCACTCAACAAACAGCAGTGCTAC
The DNA here is from genome assembly GCF_901765095.1 of Microcaecilia unicolor. Taxonomy (NCBI): domain Eukaryota; kingdom Metazoa; phylum Chordata; class Amphibia; order Gymnophiona; family Siphonopidae; genus Microcaecilia; species Microcaecilia unicolor. Next base: position 133,333,504 of record NC_044037.1, read on the forward strand.
TAAGCACTACAAAAAACAGCAGTGCCACTAAGCACTACACAAACAGCAGTGCTACTAAGCACTACACAAACAGCAGTGCTACTAAGCACTACACAAACAGCAGTGCTACTAAGCACTAAAAGGGAAAGCAGGGAAGCCACAAGGAGAAAGCAGGGAAGCTAAACACAAAATTAATAAAGGTGCCCCTAAGCACCAAGCTATAGCAGTGCTCCACAGCACTAAACTAACACAGGTGCTACTAAGCACCAAGCTACAGCAGTGTCCACAGCACTAAACTAATCAAGGAAAAGCAGTGAAGCCAAACACATAAACTACCAAAGGTGCTCACATGCACCAAGCTACAGCAGTACACCACTGCACTAAACTAACACAGGTGCCCCTAAGCACCAAGCTACCAGGAGTGCTCCTAAGCACTCCTCTAACAGAAGTGCTTCTAACAGCCCAAAAGGGAAAGCAGGGGAACCACAAGGGAAAAGCAGGAAAGCTAAACACAAGCCAAAATTGCACAATGCACCCACACTAACCTGGACCTAAGCAAATGCAAGCAGGGAAGCTAGACACAAAGTCAGAAGTGCATACTGCACCACCCCTACCTAAAGCAAACGCAAACATTGCAAAGGCCCTGAAGGGAAGAACACCACTTCCCTATCAAGGCCCTGCCTGATGATGTCACAACTACCAGACACAGGCAGCCAGCACACTAAAACCCAGAGAGGCTTAACCCACACAGCTGCCGTATAGTGAAGCAATTAGACTAATGCTGCTGGAAGCAGCCAGCACAGAGAGACAGAGCTAGCTCAGAAAGGACAGACAGAGGAAACGGAAGCCAGCACAGAAGCTGACCCCCAGAAATAAGGTAAGTCTGAAGGGGGGGGGGGGGGGGGGTCACGGCCACAATCATGTCAGGAGTAAGGTCATGCTCCTAAACCCTAGACTAAACCTCCCCTTTGGCACAGCAAAGTGGGAAGGACCATACTTGGTTACAGATACCTTAGTCCCAAGCCTTTATCAGATCCTAAGGCCAGACAACCAGCGATGTTGGAAACATATCACTCAGTTGAAACCATATGGATAATGAGTGGTTACCAGTTTCTGTTTTCAGATTCCACCTGAATACAGCACAGATGGCTGATTCCTGAATACAGCACAGAAGACCGCCCTCTGAACAAAAAAGATGTTTGAAGAGTGGTAACTATAGTAGTCACTCATGATGTATAGTTTTGGAGCTTATCTGTATAGTTGAGGAGTCCTATACACGCATTCAATAATGACGATAATACTTAGTAAACATTAGTAGACATTATTTATTTTGAGGTGGTATATAAGTAAGTTTATAAGTAGGTTAGTTATTTTACTGTGATAGTCTGTGTGCTTCTAGTATGGCACGTTTTCTGTTTAGTGTGGTATGTGTTCTCCTTTACCCAAGTCTCATTACAGGAACTATCGTCCAAATACGCACAATTGGTTAGGCCAATTCCACAGATGGGGTATATCGCTATCAAGAAATACCCCCACCATTCCCTGAAGGAAAAGACCTGGTTATCCTGAGTTTCTGTTTGACGCAGGACAGGCCAGCATACTATTCCTTAAACATCACTCACGCACAGTGGGCTCCACCAATTTCCACTTCCCTAGAAAGAACACAAGAATTGATTGCACCCCCAGAGAAATAATTTTTAGGCCCTCCTGCCTTGATTCTGTACAATATTTTCTGTCAGGATAAAGGTACTTGGCAGATCACTTATATGTGGATTCAAAGTAATCAAAGGTACATTACTGAGACTTCTTTCTTTTTTGATGTACCTTAATTACCTACCACCCCTCCTCCCACCCCACCCCCCCTACCACTTCAGCTCCTCCTATTCTGTACCTCTCAGATATTAATTTGTCCCAGAAGGGGAAACCATTTCAAATTAAATACGATGCACCCCATGATGTTTTATATGATGTAGAATACCACTTTCTGGGGGGTCACGTGATGCTCTCGAGCTAAGCAGACGTCTCAAGCCTGAGCTCCGCTCCCAGTGTTTTAAATCCCCTATTTTGCACATCAAAGAACCCCCGAACTCGCTGCAGGAAAAGCTGAGAGGTGCCCGTTCCTTACCGGCAACGAAAGGAGAGGCGAACAACACCGGAAGCGCAGGAGAGCGGTGTTATGCCCGTGAAGACACAGAGGCAGGGCAAGCAGCGCGTGGTCACAGCGAGTCTCAAAATGGCGGAAAAAACGGAATCCGCGGGGACTTTAGTCTTGCCGAACGCGGCGATCCAAGAAATCACCCAGCAAATCACCGCGAGCCTAGATGAAAAACTAACTAAAATATAAACTTCAGTAGACTCTATCAAAGATGTGATGGAGCACCAAAATGCTCGACTGCAACAGGCGGAAGAACGGATTTCCCGCCAGGAGGACAAATCGGAAGAGACACAGGCCCGAGTGGAAGCGCTGGAAGTGCGCCAAGCCCAGCTCCACCAGCAGATCGATGATTTGGAAAACCGCAGTAGGCGAAACGACGTCAGAATTATTGGTTTGCTGGAGGGTGTTAAAGATGCGGAGCTGCGGAACCTAGTGGAACAATGGCTGCCCGGCCAGCTGGGATTACAAATGGCGGATGTGAAGATGCTGGTTGAAAGGGTGCACAGAGTGGGGGCACAGCGAGAGAAAGACACGCGCCCGAGACCAGTGATAGCGCACATATTAAACTACGCAGATAAGGAAAGGCTTTTGCAGGCTTACCGCAGCAAGAGAACATTGGAGTATGAAGGACACCGCCTTTTGATATTCCAGGATTTCTCTGCAAGGGTCACGGAGCAGCGAAAGAAGATGGGTCCCCACTGCAAGAGGCTGTTTCTAACAGTCACATCATCTACCTTGGAACCACTCTGGTCTGGCAGGTTAATTTGGGCTTTTTATACCTGGCATCCTGGTACCTGTAGGCCTTAACCTCCAAAATGCCTGCATCCCTTATGCACTGTTCATTCTGCTCCAAGACAGGTAAGAGGTGGCATATTGGGTTAGCTCCACCCACTAATGACTGCCCAACCTTAGGCAAGAGGCTTGGACACATAATGGGACTTAAACATCTCACTACTGTGGAGATATGAATGAGCAGGACAGGGGACCTGCTAGAACTAGCAGGAGCAATATAACTGGAGGTATGGGAACATGAACAGTCGTCACTACAGTGACAAATCAGGTATCCAGGTTTGCTTCCATCTTGCCTCCATGCACAAAAAAAAAAAAAAAAAAAAAGAAGTGGTGGAGATGTCAGGATTGCTGGACATACTTAGATTAATATGAAACCAGCTTCTGATAACTCCCCCCTCCCTCAGGAATCCCTGAGGATGGCAGATGGACCAAATGTTGCCCAGCTACCTGCTAGCCCTTTGTTTCTCAAGTACCCCTACTTAACACACCTTTGTCTTCTCTGGGCATCTGGGACCAGGGCTCTCTGAGAACAATGAAAGCCAGACAGATAGGCTCCAAACCTAGGGACTTCAAAGATTAAAACCTGTGAAAGTGCTCACCTTCCTTACATCAGGAAATTAAACCGGAGTTTGCAAAGGAAATAGCTGATAACAAAGGCTGGGAACGAAAGAAGTTATTTGATCCCTCTCTGTTCCTGTTAGGTATATAAGTCAGAGCACATGGCTCTGCTTTTTTCTTCTTTCTCTGCACACCCACATCTCTAGCCACCAGAGCACCTGGCTCTGGCCCCCCTTCTCCTTCAGCCCTACCCCGAGGCTCTCCCTCCCTCTTTTCCTCTGAACACCCCTATCCTTACCTCTCTCTCCTTGATTCCCATCTACATACACACACCAATATGGCATTGTAATATTTGCCTGTACTAAGTGCTGTGAGCCTATATATGTAAATACAATATACCTTTTAAATATATACTAGTAAAACAGGCCCGTTTCTGACACAAATGAAATGGGCGTTAGCAAGGTTTTCCTCGGAGTGCATATGTTTGAGAGAGAGAGAGAGAGAGTGTGTGTGTGTGTGTGAGAGATGGAGTGTGTGTGTGAGTGAGAGAGAGACAGTGTGTGTGTGTTTGTGTCAGAGAGAGAGAAAGCGTGTGAGAGACAGAGTGTATGTGTGTGTGAGTGTGTGTGTGAGAGAGAGAGAGAGAGAGAGAGTGTGTGTGTGTGTGAGAGAGAGATATAGTGTGAGAGACAGAGAGTGTTTGTGTGTGTGTGGGGGGGCTCCAAGTTCCATGACCCCCCCTTCCCTCCGAGTTCCAGGCCCCTCTGCCGTCCGAGGTGCAGGCCCCCTCCATCCCTCTCTCTCATCCCCTCCGAGTTCTTGGCCCCCCCTTCCCTCAGAGTTCCACGCCGCCCTCCCTCTCCTCCTCAGCGTGTTCCATGCCCCCCTTTCCTCGGAGTGTGTATGTGAGAGAGAATGAGTGAGAGAGAGAGACAAAGTGTGTGTGTCTGTGTCAGAGAGAGAGTGTTTGAGAGACAGAGTGTGTGTGTGTGAGTCTGTGTGTGAGAGAGAGTAAATGTGAAAGACAGAGAGTGTGTGTGTTTGAGAAAGTGAAGCCTTCAAGCCTTGAAGCATTCGTGCGCTCTGTAAGGCTCCATCTCCTCAATTGACGATATGTAGTTCCGGAACTTGAAGGCTTCACTTTCTCGGCTTCAGAATAATGGAGGTGCGTTTTTTTTTTTATAGGATATATATATATATATATATATATATACACAAACCAGTGTGGATTGTGTATTCTTGGGAACCCACTGCCTCTGCGGACTGGACCCGGGACCATAACTGGACAACGAATGCTGACAGTGATATGTTCTAGTGGTTAGGAAACCCTTGATCCAACTAAATATGTGTCCGCCAATCCCGAAGTAATCTAGGAGTCTTAGTAGTAGTTTATGGTTTACCATGTCGAAAGCACTGGACATGTCGAATTGGAGGAGAAGTATGATTTTGCCTGTTGCTATTTCCTGCTTGAATTTGGCTAGGAGGGTAATTAGTACTGTTTCAGTGTTATGAAGGGGGTGAAATCTTGATTGTGATTTATGTACTATTGTGAATTTGTTTATATAATCAGTAAGTTGTTTGGTTACCATGCTTTCCATCAGTCTGACCACCAGTGGGATTGATGCTACTGGGCGGTAGTTATTGATTTCGTTTGATTTTTTCTTGGGATCCTTTGGTATTGGGGTAAGTAGGATGTTGCCATTTTCCTTAGGGAAGAGACCTTATTGAAGCATGTGGTTTAAGTGGGATGTTAGGTCTGCTATGAAGCGGTGGGGGGCGGATTTTATTAGGTAGCTGGGGCAGGTATCCAATTTACCGTGAGAGTTGGAGAACCTATTCATTGCCTGGGTGAAGTTTGACCAGGTTCAGTCCGCTGGGTATTCACCAGGGGTTGGGTCCAAGCCAGTGATGAAATTTTCGATATCGGTGTTGTCTTGAGGTAGCGTGTTTACGTTGGTTTGCAATTTTTTAATTGAACTATTTAGCAAGGTTGTCTGCAGATGGGATGTCTGTATTGGTTGTGGTGATCAAGGTGATGTCTAGTAGTTTGTTCACGAGTTAGTATAATTTCTTCGTGTCTTTGTACTCTGGCCCTATTTTAGTTTTATAGTATGACCTTTTGGTCTGTCTTATTGCGTATTTGTATTTTCTTTGTATTTGTTTCCCTGCGTTGAGTGTGTGTTCGTCTTTTATTTTTTTTCCAAGTTCGTTCGAGTTTCCTGGATTGTGCTTTTATTTTTTTCAGTTCTTCGTTGAACCACGGTATCGAGTTATGCCTACGCGAGGTTCTTGTTCGTAAGGGTGCTATTTCGTCAACTATGCTTCTGCATCTTTTATCCCATTCTGAGAGGTAGTATATAGAGTCCGTTTGTGTTGTTCATTCATTTTTGTACATCTGTTGCCAGAATGTTTCTAAGTCTATTTCGCCTCTTGTGCTGTAGGTTGTGTGTTCTTGTATACGGTGTGAACCCTTTTTCCACTATTTTAGGGATAGGTTTAGTTTGTAGTGGTTGGTCCATGGTGTTTCTGTCCATTTAATTTCTGTTATTATTAGGTTCTGGTCTGTGGACAGATTGTGTGAGATGAGGTCTAGTGTGTTCCCTTTGACATGGGTTGCTTGCATGTGTGGCCATTTAAGATCCCATGAGTGGAGGAATTCCTTGCATTCTCTTGCGTTGGTAGAGTTTGGGTCTTCTAGGTGGAGGTTAATGTCTCCTAATACTAGTATATTGGAGTTGGTTAAACAAGTGTTTGAAATGAAGTCCATGAAGTTGGTCTGGCCTTTGTTCCAATTACCTGGAGGTCTGTAAAACAAGACACAATTCACATGATCCCGATGGGTTTTGTTGTGGATTCTGATTGAGGCAATTTCAAGTTGAGGTGTTATGGACTCGGCAGTGGTTTCGGTAGTAAAGTAGGACCGATATATTAGTGCTACAGTGGTGGAAATAAGTATTTGATCCCTTGCTGATTTTGTAAGTTTGCCCACTGACAAAGACATGAGCAGCCCATAATTGAAGGGTAGGTTATTGGTAACAGTGAGAGATAGCACATCACAAATTAAATCCGGAAAATCACATTGTGGAAAGTATATGAATTTATTTGCATTCTGCAGAGGGAAATAAGTATTTGATCCCCCACCAACCAGTAAGAGATCTGGCCCCTACAGACCAGGTAGATGCTCCAAATCAACTCGTTACCTGCATGACAGACAGCTGTCGGCAATGGTCACCTGTATGAAAGACACCTGTCCACAGACTCAGTGAATCAGTCAGACTCTAACCTCTACAAAATGGCCAAGAGCAAGGAGCTGTCTAAGGATGTCAGGGACAAGATCATACACCTGCACAAGGCTGGAATGGGCTACAAAACCATCAGTAAGACGCTGGGCGAGAAGGAGACAACTGTTGGTGCCATAGTAAGAAAATGGAAGAAGTACAAAATGACTGTCAATCGACAAAGATCTGGGGCTCCACGCAAAATCTCACCTCGTGGGGTATCCTTGATCATGAGGAAGGTTAGAAATCAGCCTACAACTACAAGGGGGGAACTTGTCAATGATCTCAAGGCAGCTGGGACCACTGTCACCACGAAAACCATTGGTAACACATTACGACATAACGGATTGCAATCCTGCAGTGCCCGCAAGGTCCCCCTGCTCCGGAAGGCACATGTGACGGCCCGTCTGAAGTTTGCCAGTGAACACCTGGATGATGCCGAGAGTGATTGGGAGAAGGTGCTGTGGTCAGATGAGACAAAAATTGAGCTCTTTGGCATGAACTCAACTCGCCGTGTTTGGAGGAAGAGAAATGCTGCCTATGACCCAAAGAACACCGTCCCCACTGTCAAGCATGGAGGTGGAAATGTTATGTTTTGGGGGTGTTTCTCTGCTAAGGGCACAGGACTACTTCACCGCATCAATGGGAGAATGGATGGGGCCATGTACCGTACAATTCTGAGTGACAACCTCCTTCCCTCCGCCAGGGCCTTAAAAATGGGTCGTGGCTGGGTCTTCCAGCACGACAATGACCCAAAACATACAGCCAAGGCAACAAAGGAGTGGCTCAGGAAGAAGCACATTAGGGTCATGGAGTGGCCTAGCCAGTCACCAGACCTTAATCCCATTGAAAACTTATGGAGGGAGCTGAAGCTGCGAGTTGCCAAGCGACAGCCCAGAACTCTTAATGATTTAGAGATGATCTGCAAAGAGGAGTGGACCAAAATTCCTCCTGACATGTGTGCAAACCTCATCATCAACTACAGAAGACGTCTGACCGCTGTGCTTGCCAACAAGGGTTTTGCCACCAAGTATTAGGTCTTGTTTGCCAGAGGGATTAAATACTTATTTCCCTCTGCAGAATGCAAATAAATTCATATACTTTCCACAATGTGATTTTCCGGATTTAATTTGTGATGTGCTATCTCTCACTGTTACCAATAACCTACCCTTCAATTATGGGCTGCTCATGTCTTTGTCAGTGGGCAAACTTACAAAATCAGCAAGGGATCAAATACTTATTTCCACCACTGTATGCCTCCACCTCTCTTTTCTTTTCTAGTCCAGTGTGTGACTTTGTATCCTGGAGGGCACAGGTCTAGGATTATAGGGTCCTTTTGGTCATGGATCCAAGTTTCAGTGAGGAAGAGTAGGTCGAGGTTTTCTGACATGATCCAGTCTGTTAGTATTGCTGTTTTATTTACAGCGGATCTGGCGCTGACGTAGCCCACTTGGATTGTTTGGAATGGGTCTTCTGTATTTGGTGTTAAGTATACTTTTGTTAGTTGTCGTTTCTTTGGTAAGTTTGTTTGGGCCCTTCTTTCCCTTCTGCTGTGGTTGTTCGCATGTAAGTGTTCTTCCTTTGTTTAGGTTATTAACGGTTTGGTGAGGTGTGGTGTATTTGATCAATCTATGATGATTGTGTAATATGGGTATGATGTTTTCTGCAAGTGGGGTGGTTAGTGTTAAGTGGATCAGTGTTAGGGAGTAGATTATTAGGAGTAGTTTGAGGGTATTCATTATGGTATATATTTCCTGTGGTTTCTATTAAGACCGTGTTGCCCCAATCTGCTCTCCTCACAAGCCTGCCTTCTCCGGTTGATCAAATGCAGTGCAAAAGGCTCCTTCTCAGGCACACCCGTCCTGCTGAAGGTGTCTTCAGTTCACTAGCAATTTTTCAGTTTTTACTTTGGTTTTTACTGTCAGGCCTTTCAAGCCTTGTCAGTTGTGAAGTCTCAATATCTTGAAATATAATAGGCACTTTACTCATGGTCTGGTGATCGGACGCGTTGCCCAGGACACAGAGATTCCTCAACCCTGGGAGCTCTGTCTATGTTGGAGGTAGACACCAGAGAGGGCAGCAGCCTCAGGCTGCCGCTACTGCTTTGCTCTGAGCCCCTCGGAGCCTGTCTCCGGGGCCTCTGCCGCATTGCCCCTTCTCCTTTTGTCGCTGCTGCTGCACTCTGATCTTGGTGCTGTCGACTGAGCCCTCGGCAGCCCCCTCACGCCTCCATAACTCCCATGCTCCTGGGGCAGCTCCACCGGACAGTGCTCTCCTTTCCTGCTGCCATCTGAGGAACCGGCTGGCGGGCGGGCGAGGAGGCAGAGACCACTTCCCATGGTGGGCGGGTGGGTGAGGAGGCAGAGTCGGGCGTGCGGTCGCTGTTCCACGATCCTCGTGTGGTCCCCCGTGGGGAGAGGTTTGGATGCCCCTCTCTGATCCGAGGGCGACAGTGGTGCCGTTTGTTGGACCCGCCGTCTGCTGCCTTTTGCGATCCCCCGTGGGAGGCAATTCAGACTGGAGACGTGGGAGGCAATTCAGACTGGAGACCGATTAACTCAGCACAAGTTAGGACAGCTGTTTGCTTAACTTTATGCAATTGCTTAGATGGTAAGTGCAGGCTTGGAATTACTGCAGGCAGAGGAGAGGGGAAGAGGAGATTATCTGAGAGGTTCAGGAATTTGTAAGACAAAGAGGCGTCATTGACCATAACCATACCTTGGAATGTGGTCAGGGGAAATGCCTGGTAATTTGTTTTTTAAAGTCCAGTATCTAATATTTAACAGGCACTTCTGTTCATCAAAGACATGCAGTAGATGGATGTGTATTACTCCTGTGAAATTATTTGGAAGCTTCAATGCTGAGGAAGCTTCAGCAAGATAACAGAGCTTTAGAGGTAGTATAAGTTATAGATATGAACATTATCTCAAAAGTTGTAGTGGGGGTTTAGTTAGCAGTTTCTGATCCTGATGTCTTTTGTTCCAACTGATGCCGATCTGTGGAGGTTTTTCAGTTGTAAATCCATCTTATTTCACAAGCAAACAAACAGAGTCAAAGATCAAAGGCTTCCACCAATAGAAAACAAATGGCTGTACTTAGCACTTCTATGTGAATTTCTTTGGAAACTTAATGCAGGGGCTGATGGTTGACTTTAGTTTTAAGAAATCTAACAGATTCAGAGTTTTAGAAATAGTTATGTGGTTAAAGGTAAAATTATGTATCATACCTGATAATTTTCTTTCCATTAATCATAGCTGATCAATCCATAGACTGGTGGGTTGTGTCCATCTACCAGCAGGTAGAGATAGAGAGCAAACTTTTGCCTCCCTATATGTGGTCATGTGCTGCCGGAAACTCCTCAGTATGTCGATATCAAAGCTCCATCCGCAGGACTCAGCACTTAGAGAATTACAGCCACAAAGGGACACTCTGCCCAGCTCACCACCACCGAAACGGGGGAGGGGAATTAACCCAGCTCATCCCCACACAAGTGGGGGAGGAGAATCCGTCCAGCTCATCCCCGCGGAGCGGGGGAGGGACACCACCCCGCCAATGCGGGGGGATCTGGCTTATCCTGCAACCGCAACCGCGGGAGGAGCTGACTGACCCTAACACCGCTGAAGCGGGAGGGTACAAAGCTGCCCTACAGCCGCACGAAGCGGGAGGGAGTGCCGGCAGAATTTATCTCTCAATCCAGCCCCGTAAAACGGAGGGGAGAGGAATGCAGCAGCTCACTGTAACACAAACTCGTCTCAACTCTTGAAGAATCCAATTGAAAAAACTTGAACACGAAGTCTTTCTGAACAGGAACTGAAGACTAAACTTGAATCTGAAATGCAACCAGAATATAAACAGTACAGATATCTGGGAGGGGCTATGGATTGATCAGCTATGATTAATGGAAAGAAAATTATCAGGTATGATACATAATTTTACCTTCCATATCATCAAGCTGATCAATCCATAGACTGGTGGGATGTACCGAAGCAGTACTCACCCAGGGCGGGACATTGAAATCCCTGAGCGCAACACTGAAGCTCCAAACCGGGCCTCCGCCCGAGCAGCCACAGTCAAGCGGTAATGCCTGGAGAAGGTATGGGCCGATGCCCAAGTTGCCGCCTTGCATATCTCTTCCAAGGAGACGGACCCGGCCTCTGCCATTGAGGCCGCCAGAGCTCTAGTGGAGTGAGCCTTCAGCTGGATAGGCGGCACCTTCCCCGCGGCCACAATGGCTTCCTTGACCCATCTTGCCACTGTAGGCTTAGAAGCCTGCAGACCCTTACGAGGACCTGTAAACAGGACAAACAGATGATCCGATTTCCGGAAATCATTGGTCACTTCCAAGTATCTGATGATGACTCGTCTCACATCCAGACATTTGAGAGCAGAGTATTCCTCTGGGTAGTCCTCCCTACGAAAGGAAGGGAGACAGAGCTGCTGATTCACATGGAAGCGAGAAACAATCTTGGGCAGGAAGGAAGGCACTGTGCGAATAGTCACTCCTGCCTCAGTGAACTGCAGAAAAGGCTCTCGACATGAGAGTGCCTGGAGCTCGGAAACCCTTCTGGCTGAAGTGATAGCCACCAAAAAGACTGCTTTCAACGTCAGGTCTTTCAGAGATGCCCTTGACAAGGGTTCAAAAGGCGGCTTCTGCAAGGCTCTTAGCACCAGGTTGAGATTCCACGCAGGCACCACCGAGTGCAGAGGAGGGCGCAGGTGATTAACTCCCTTGAGAAAGCGCACCACATCTGGATGCGAAGCCAGGGAAGCACCCTTCAGGCGGCCCCTGAAGCAAGTCAGAGCCGCTACCTGGACTTTAAGGGAACTGAGCGACAGGCCTTTCTCCAGACCTTCTTGCAGGAACGCCAACACTGAAGAAATTGGAGCAGTGAAGGGAGAAAGTGAGCCTGCTTCACACCACGCTGCAAAGGTACGCCAAACCCTGGCGTAAGCAGAAGTAGAGCGCTTCCTCGCTCTCAGCATAGTGGCGATGACCTTGTCTGAGAAGCCCTTCTTTCTCAGACGCTGACGCTCAATAGCCAAACCGTAAGACCAAAGGGGGAGGGATCCTCCATCACCACGGGACCCTGATGTAACAGGCCCTTGCTCTACTGGCAGCCGCAGAGGAACGTCGACTGAGAGCCTGATCAGGTCTGCATACCAGGGACGTCTGGGCCAGTCCGGACCCACCAGGATTATCCGGCCCGGATGCTTTGCCACCCTGTCTAGCACCCTGCCCAACATGGGCCAGGGCGGGAACACATAGAGAAGCTCTTGTGTCGGCCACTGTTGGAGAAGAGCATCTACTCCCAGGGATCGAGGGTCCCGTCCTCTGCTGAAAAAGCGCGGCACTTGGCAATTGGCCGATGACGCCATCAGATCTAGGCTCGGCTGGCCCCAGCGCTTCGTGATGTCCAAGAACGCCTGAGCAGATAGCTGCCACTCTCCGGGCTCCAAGGTATGGCGACTGAGAAAGTCCGCCTTGACATTCATGACTCCGGCAATGTGAGCCGCTGACAGCTGTTCCAGGTTCGCTTCCGCCCACCGGCATAGATTCATGGCCTCCTTGGCTAGAGGGGCGCTCTTGGTACCTCCCTGGCGGTTGACATAGGCCACAGCCGTGGCATTGTCCGACAGGACCCGTACTGGCTTCAACGCCAGTACCGGGATGAACTCCAAAAGCGCCAACCAAATGGCTCTGAGTTCCAGGAGGTTGATAGACCACTTTGCCTCTGCAGGAGACCAGAGCCCCTGCGCTGTCCTTCCCAAGCAGTGGGCTCCCCAGCCCGTCAAAGAGGCGTCCGTCGTGACGACAATCCACTCCGGGGTCACGAGAGGCATCCCTGCAGACAACTTGTCTGTCTGCAACCACCAGCTCAGCGCCTTGCGCACTGCTGGGTCCAAGGGAAGGCGCACAGCATAATCCTCCGACACCGGAGTCCAGCGCTGCAGCAGAGAATGTTGTAGTGGTCTCATATGAGCCCTGGCCCAGGGCACTACTTCCATCGTGGCCGTCATAGAGCCCAACAGCTGCACATAGTCCCAAGCCTGAAGCGGAGAGGCTACTAGGAACTGGTCCACCTGAGCCTGAAGTTTGACAATCCGATTGTCTGGCAGGAACACTCTGCCCACTTGGGTGTCGAATCGAACTCCCAGATACTCCAGGGACTGAGTCGGGCGCAGCTGGCTTTTCTCCCAGTTGATGATCCATCCCAGGGAGCTCAAAAGAGCAACCACCCGGTCCACAGCCTTGCCACACTCTGCATAAGAGGGGGCTCGGATCAACCAGTCGTCCAGATAAGGATGGACTTGTACTCCCTTCCTTTCTCAGGAAGGCCGCGATGACCACCATTACTTTGGAGAAGGTCCGCGGAGCAGTAGCCAACCCGAACGGGAGGGCTCTGAACTGGAAGTGTCGGCCCAGTACTGCAAAACGCAGGAAGCGTTGATGAGGAGGCCAGATGGGAATATGCAGGTACGCTTCCTTGATGTCCAAGGATGCCAGGAACTCCCCTGCCTTCACTGCCGCTATAACAGAGCGGAGAGTCTCCATGCGAAAGTGCCGAACTTTCAAGGCCCGATTGACCCCTTTGAGGTCGAGGATAGGCCGTACAGAACCTCCTTTCTTTGGCACCACAAAGTAAATGGAGTAACGTCCCTTGCCAAGCTGATTTTCTGGCACCGGAACGACCGCCCCCAGGCGGATCAGATTTTCCAAGGTCTGCTGCACTGCCACAGCTTTGACCGGAGACTTGCAGGGAGAGAGTACAAACCCGTCTCTTAAGGGTCGGCAGAACTCTAGCTTGTAGCCGTCTCTGATGACTTCCAGCACCCAAGCGTCTGAAGTTACTCTGGTCCACTCGCCCAGAAACGAGGACAGGCGTCCTCCAATCTGCACTGGGCCATGGACCAAGACCCCGTCATTGGGTACGAGACCCTGGGGGAGGACCGGAGGGCGTACCTCCGGGACGGCGGTCTCTGCAAAAGGAATGCTGCTTGGGGGAGAAGTTCCTCTTGAAGGAAGAGGGGGCAGAGGAGCCCGACTTGCCCGGGCGGTACCGACGGACCTCTTGAAACCGTCCTCTGGAGTTACCGGGGCAAGCACTAGGCCGAGCCCTGGCCTCTGGTAACCTCTTGCCCTTAGACGTGCCGAGATCGGTCACAATTTTGTCCAGCTCGACCCCAAAAAGCAGCTTGCCTTTAAAAGGCAACTTAGCCAGGCGGGACTTAGAGGCGTGGTCCGCAGACCAATGCTTCAGCCATAGCCACCGCCGCGCAGAGACTGTCTGAGCCATACCTTTAGCTGAGGCTCTCAAGACATCATACAGTAAGTCTGCCAAATAAGCCAAGCCCGATTCCAGGGCCGGCCAATCAGCCCTCAAGGAAGGATCCGAGGGGGAAGCCCGCTGTACAATCGTCAGGCACGCCCTGGCCACATAGGAGCCGCAAACTGAGGCTTGCAAACTTAAAGCAGCCGCCTCGAAGGACGACCTTAAGGCCGCCTCCAATCTTCTATCTTGGGCGTCCTTTAGGGCCGTGCCACCTTCCACCGGCAACGCCGTTTTCTTAGTCACCGCAGTGATTAAAGAATCCACGGTAGGCCAAATAAAGGCCTCACGTTCACTTTCAGGCAAAGGATAGAGGCGGGACATAGCCCTAGCCACTTTGAGGCTCGCTTCCGGGATATCCCACTGAGCCGAAATTAAGGTGTGCATGGCATCATGCACGTCGAAGGTTCTAGGCGGGCGCTTCGTCCCCAGCATAATGGCGGAGCCAACAGGGGCTGAGGGAGAGACGTCCTCCGGAGAGGAAATCTTCAAAATGCTCATGGCCTGCATTAACAGGTTGGGCAAATCCTCTGAGCGAAAGATCCGTGCTGCAGAGGGGTCATCCGCTCCATCCGAGCGGGAATCCGTCTCCTCCAAGGAATCCCCAAAGGACCGTTGGGAGAACTCAGATACGCTGCCCTCATCTACATCCGAGGAGACAAAGTCCTCTAAGGCCTGGGACTCCTCTCGAGGGCGTTTATGTCCGGAGGCCTCAATCCCTTTATCGGACAAGGGAGCAGGGGCAGCGTTTTGCATAAGAAAAGCCTGATGCAGCAGCAAAATAAACTCGGGGGAGAAACCCCCCAGACTGTGCACTTCAGCAGCCTGGGCCACAGCCCTAGACGCACCCTCAACCGGCGCTCGCAAGAGCGGGGGAGAAACATGCTGCGCATCCAAGATGGCGTCCGGCGCGACACTCCGAGAAGGAGCCGCGCAGGAAGAACGGCGCTTAATTTTAGCCGCCTTTTTGCCGTCGCCCAAATCAAGGGCGGCCAAGGCATTAACGTCTCCCAGCTCAAGGGCGGTCCAAGAAGAAGCCGTCCGAGTAGAGTGGCCGGCCAAGATGGCGGAGGCGAGCAGCGGGGGATGGGCGTTTATGGCGGGAAAAACCGCCGCGCCAGAGGGAGAACCGGAACACTGACCGGCCTCCAAACTGACCCCCAAGAAGGGCGAATCAGACTTTAAGACCCCCGCATCCCCGCTAGGTGCGTACACGCGGTCCGGGGAGCGATTCTTCGCGCCCTCGCCCTCCGACGCCCGCTATAAAAAGGTAAAAATTACCTGCTTCTTGCTCCGAGCTGTAACGACCTGGTGTCCCAGTGAGTAGCTGCAATAAACGTTTAAATAAACGTCGAAAATAAACGTCTTTAAAGGACGTCAAACTTTTTTTTTTTTTTTTTTTAAACGGAGCCAGCGGGAGGGGGGGGAGAAAAGGAGGGACCTGGCACCACCAGGTTTGCACTTGCTCAAGAAGAGCCCTCAACCCCAGGCACTCAACAAAACCTAAAAATTAGGCTTGGAGGCCTAGCCAGAGCTGCTGCTGTGTGTGACCACCACCTGCTGAGATAGAGAACATACTGAGGAGTTTCCGGCAGCACATGACCACATATAGGGAGGCAAAAGTTTGCTCTCTATCTCCACCTGCTGGTAGATGGACACAACCCACCAGTCTATGGATTGATCAGCTTGATGATATGGAAATAAAACTTTAACTCATGGATTGTAGGTATGAACTTTATAGTTTCTGGTTCTGATATCCTTGGATTGTCCAATTGAAGCAGGTTGCTGTAGGCTGTTGTCCAGGAGGAGGGTTAGATGTAAATATAGATCCAGTACTGGTCACTGGGCATGAGGAGAGTTATTTGCAATACGAAGGGAAGATAAAAGTTCTTTTCTCCAGCCAAAATAAAAGAAAGAAGTTCAAAGTAAAATTAAGGACTGGTGCCTCAATATAGACTGTGCAGAAGTCACTAAAAATTGGGTTGTAAATAAGCAAAAAGTGTATTATTTGCAGAGCCTCATGTGAACCCAGCCACCCAGCTGGGATTCATAAACTTGGGAAAAGGTAGACTTAAAATTAAATAGGTACCCTCAGGGACGATAGACTTAGAACTAAACAGGGACGTTATTTTAAGTTACTCTGCTCACTTAGCAAAGGAGTTTAAGGAATATTTTACACTTACTATAGTATCAGTATAAAGCACAGGTAACAGGCATAGAAAGTCTCAATTTAGATTTTAATTCCTGCCCACCCTGGCCTGATCTCATGCGGCACTTAGATAAGATTTCAGACAGAGCTGAGAAGAAGCATGCGGTCTTGGTACATGTGGGTACCAATGACATAGGAAAATGTGGGAGGGAAGTTTTGGAAGCCAAATTTAAGCTCTTATGTATCTTATGTATTTTCCGATCTGACGAAGAAGGGCAACCTTCGAAAGCTAATCAAGAAATGTATTAAGTTATGTCCAATAAAAAAGGTATCATCTTATTTTCTTTTCCATGTTTTATTTTGTTTGATTTCTATTGATAACCTTAAGAGTGGACTAACACGGCTACCACACTCCTCTTCTCCAGCTCTTATGTAGAAAGCACAAATCCAGAACCTCCAGGGTAGCATTTTCACAAGTACTCCCCTTGATTTTCTCTCCTCACATGCTATTCTTGACCCACTACAATCTGGTTTTCGCCCTCTCCACTCAACCGAAACTGCTCTTACTAAAGTCTCCAATGACCTATTACTGGCTAAATCCAGAGGTCTCTAATCCATCCTCATTCTTCTTGATCTTTCCGCTGCTTTTGACACTGTCGATCACAGCATACTCCTTGATATCCTGTCCTCACTTGGATTCCAGGGCTCTGTCCTTTCCTGGTTCTTTTCCTACCTCTCCCTCCGCACCTTTAGTGTTCACTCTGGTGGATCCTCTTCTACTTCTATCCCTCTGCCTGTCGGCGTACCTCAGGGTTCTGTTCTTGGTCCCCTCCTCTTTTCTATCTACACTTCTTCCCTTGGTTCATTAATCTCATCCCATGGCTTTTCCTACCATCTCTATGCTGATGACTCCCAAAATCTACCTTTCTACCCCTGATATCTCACCTTGCATCCAAACCAAAGTTTCAGCGTGCCTGTCTGACATTGCTATCTGGATGTCTCAACGCCACCTGAAATTAAATATGACCAAAACCGAACATCTTATTTTTCCCCCCAAACCCACCACCCCACTCCCCCCGTTTTCTATTTCTGTTGATGGCTCTCTCATTCTCCCCGTCTC
The DNA here is from genome assembly GCF_901765095.1 of Microcaecilia unicolor. Taxonomy (NCBI): domain Eukaryota; kingdom Metazoa; phylum Chordata; class Amphibia; order Gymnophiona; family Siphonopidae; genus Microcaecilia; species Microcaecilia unicolor. Next base: position 133,350,863 of record NC_044037.1, read on the forward strand.
CTCGGCTCGAAACCTTGGGGTCATCTTTGACTCTTCTCTCTCCTTCTCTGCTCACATCCAGCAGACCGCCAAGACCTGTCGTTTCTTTCTTTACAACATCCGTAAAATCCGCCCCTTTCTTTCCGAGCACTCTACCAAAACCCTCATCCACACCCTTGTCACCTCTCGTTTAGACTACTGCAATCTGCTTTTTGCTGGCCTCCCACTTAGTCACCTCTCCCCTCTCCAGTCGGTTCAAAACTCTGCTGCCCGTCTCATCTTCCGCCAGGGTCGCTTTACTCATACTACCCCTCTCCTCAAGTCACTTCACTGGCTCCCTATCCGTTTTCGCATCCTGTTCAAACTTCTTCTGCTAACCTATAAATGTACTCCCTCTGCTGTTCCCCAGTATCTCTCCACACTCGTCCTTCCCTACACCCCTTCTCGTGCACTCCGCTCCATGGATAAATCCTTCTTATCTGTTCCCTTCTCCACTACTGCCAACTCCAGACTTCGCGCCTTCTGTCTCGCTGCACCCTAAGCCTGGAATAAACTTCCTGAGCTCCTACGTCTTGCCCCTTCCTTGGCCACCTTTAAATCTAGACTGAAAGCCCACCTCTTTAACATTGCTTTTGACTCGTAACCACTTGTAACCACCTGCCTCCACCTACCCTCCTCCTTCCTGTACACAATAATTGATTTGATTACTTTATTTTTTGTCTATTAGATTGTAAGCTCTTTGAGCAGGGACTGTCTTTCTTCTATGTTTGTGCAGTGCGTATGCCTTGTAGCGCTATAGAAATGCTAAATAGTAGTAATAGTAGTAGTTCCACGCACGGGACCCAAAAGACTAGCAGAGCTACGGAATCTCAATGCATGGATGAGGTGATGGTACAGAGAAGAGGGTTTCACATTTCTTAGGAACTGGGCAACATTCTGGGGAAGCGGGAGCCTATTTTGGAAAGATGGGCTCCTCCTTAACCAGGGTGGAACCAGGCTGCTGGCATCAACATTTAAAAAGGAACAGCTTTCAAACTAGAAATTCGGGGGATGATAATCGATCAAAACCACACAGTTCCCTTTACCAAAACAGGGAGGACAAGGCATCCTGATAGCGAGGTCAAAATAGAGACCATAGTAGACCAGGTGTATTTAAATAAAGAGCAGACAGATTTTCAAGATTGCAAATTGTAACTGTCAACTGCTGAGCAAGTTGTAAATAGGAACCTCAAATATCTGTATGCAAATGCCAGAAGCCTAAGAAATAAGATTGGAGAGTTAGAATATATTTCACTAAATGACAAGATAGATGTAATAGGCATCTGTCAGACCTGGTGGAAGGAAGATAACCAATGGGACACAGTCATACCAGGGTATGCATTATATCGCAGTGATAGGGTGGATCGAATTGGTGGAGGGGTAGCATTATACGTTAAGGAGGGCCTTGAATAAAATATACTAAAAATTCTGCAGGACACACAATACATCTTGGAATCCCAATGGATAGAAATGCCATGACATAAGTACATAAGTAATGCCACACTGGGAAAAGACCAAGAGCCCATTGAGCCCAGCATCCTGTCCACGACAGCAGCCAATCCAGGCCAAGGGCACCTGGCAAGCTTCCCAAACGTACAAACATTCTATACATGTTATTCCTGGAATTGTGGATTTTTTTCCAAGTCCATTTAGTAGTGGTTTATGGACTTGTCCTTTAGGAAACCGTCTAACCCCTTTTTAAACTCTGCTAAGCTAACCGCCTTCACCACGTTCTCCGGCAACAAATTCCAGAGTTTAATTACGTGTTGGGTGAAGAAACATTTCTCCGATTTGTTTTAAATTTGCTACACTGTAGTTTCATCGCATGCCCCCTAGTCCATCCACCTGTTCCGCTCCACTCATTATTTTATATACCTCTATCGAGTCTCCCCTCAGCCGTCTCTTTTCCAAGCTGAAAAGCCCTAGTCTACTTAGTCTTTCTTCATAGGGAAGTCGTCCCATCCCTGCTATCATTTTAGTCGCCCTTCGCTGCACCTTTTCCAATTCTACTATATCTTTCTTGAGATGCGGCAACCAGAATTGAACACAATACTCAAGATGCGGTCGAACCATGGAGCGATACAACGGCATTATAACATCCTCACACCTGTTTTCCATACCTTTCCTAATACCACCCAACATTCTATTCACTTTCCTAGCCACAGCAGCACACTGAGCAGAAGGTTTCAGTGTATTATCAACGACACCCAGATCCCTTTCTTGGTCCGTAACTCCTAACGTGGAACCTTGCATGACGTAGCTATAATTCGGGTTCTTTTTTCCCATATGCATCACCTTGCATTTGCTCACATTAAACGTCATCTGCCATTTAGCCGCCCAGTCTCCCAGTCTCGTAAGGTCCTTCTGTAATTTTTCACAATCCTCTTGCGAATTAACAACTTTGAATAACTTTGTGTCATCAGCAAATTTAATTACCTCGCTAGTTACTCCCATCTCTAAATCATTTATAAATATATTAAAAAGCAGCGGTCCTAGCACAGACCTCTGAGGAACCCCACTAACTACCCTTCTCCATTGTGAATACTGCCCATTTAACCCCACTCTCTGTTTTCTATCCTTCAACCAATTTTTTTTTTATTTTTTATTTATGAATTTTTCAATTTCATACAAGTATAACACTTGTTACAGAAAAACAGCCAATCGTAAATATTTAAAGCAACAAATTTAAACAGGAAATAAATTTAACAGCTTTCTTAGACCTCAAATAAGAGGGGGGAGTTACAAATCAGTGGAGATTTAAAGATACTATTACAGAAATATACATAATGCGGTCTGTGTGTGTAATTCGTCCCTCATCATTTTACTAAATCTGCATGCAGCTGTTTCATATCCAGAAAGGATTTCAGCTGTTCTGGGTCATAAAATACATACTTTATCCCACTAAGCATTTTGTTAAGTTTTGTTGTAAAATCCGCCCCTTTCTTTCCGAGCACTCTACCAAAACCCTCATCCACACCCTTGTCACCTCTCGTTTAGACTACTGCAATCTGCTTCTTGCTGGCCTCCCACTTAGTCACCTTTCCCCTCTCCAATCGGTTCAAAACTCTGCTGCCCGTCTCGTCTTCTGCCAGGGTCGCATTACTCATACTACCCCCTCTCCTCAAGACCCTTCACTGGCTCCCTATCCGTTTTCGCATCCAGTTCAAACTTCTTCTACTAACCTATAAATGTACTCACTCTGCTGCTCCCCAGTATCTCTCCACACTCGTCCTTCCCTACACCCCTTCTTGTGCACTCCGCTCCTTCTTATCTGTTCCCTTCTCCATTACTGCCAACTTCAGACTTCGCGCCTTCTGTCTCGCTGCACCCTACGCCTGGAATAAACTTCCTGAGCCCCTACGTCTTGCCCCAGTGGCGTACCTAGGGTAGTTGACACCCGGGGCCGGTCATTTTTTAACACCCCCCCCCCCCCCCCCAAATCCAGTACTAGGCATGCCGAGAATACAAAACACTCAGGACCTATAGAGCAATTCTACCATACCATAAGCAGTCATTTCTACGAGTCACACAAGGAAAAGGAAAGCATCTTAAACACTACAGTGAGCACTAGAACATCAATTCACCTATTGTAAAACGAAACCAGACAGAATAGTACAGATCGTAGATCCTGCACAGTCAATGCCAACTGAAAGCCATGTCTTTTTCACAAACACAGATACACCCTAATCCACTATAGAATAAGTAATCATAAACTTTCTATTTAGACAAAAATTAAACTGAACCCCCAATGCCAGACTCTGCATACAATGCAACACCACAGAAACAGAAACTGTCCCCTAGTACTGTGCAAAATATAAAGACAGCAGATGTAAATTTGAAAAAAACTAACAAGTACCAATCACCACTTTACAAATTAACAAATAGAAATAAAACAAATATAGAAAGTAAAATAATACCATTTTATTGGACTAATACATTTAGCTTTCAGAGGCCAAAACCTCCGTCCTCGGGTCAGTATAGTGCTGTTACAGTATCCTATCCTGACCTGAGGAAGGGGGTTTTGTTCTCCGAAAGTTAGTCAAAATGTATTAAAATTAGTCCAATAAAAAGATTACCTTATTTACATGTTCTATTATAAACATTTAACACATCTACAATACTTTATCCTAAAGCAAAAAAAATAAAAAAATATATTTTATTTACAGTTTGTTGTCTCTGGTTTCTGCTTTCCTCATCTTCTTTTCACCGTCTTCCTTCCATCCAGCATCTGTCTTCACTCTCTCTCTCTCTCTCTCTGCCATCCAGTGTCTGCCCTCTCTGCCGTCCCTTCCATCCACTGCCTGCCCTTTCTCTCTGCCCCTTCAATCCACCATTTGCCCTCCATCCCCCATCCATCCAGGGTCTGCCCTCCCTCTCGCTCCCCCTTTCATCTAGGATCTGTCCCCTCTCTCTCTCTGCCTTTTTTCAGCCCCCAGTTCCAGCCCCCTTCTCCCCTCTGAACACCCCCACCCCAGTCCCCTTCTCCCCTCCCCTTCTCCTGTCTGAGACCCCCACCCCAGTCCCCTTCTCCCCTCCCCTGTCTGAGACCCCCACCCCAGTCCCCTTCTCTCCTCTGAACACCCCCACCCCAGTCCCCTTCTCCCCTCTGAGATCCCCACCCCAGTCCCCTTCTCCCCTCCCCTGTCTGAGATCCCCACCCCAGTCCCCTTCTCCCCTCCCCTTTTCCCCTCTGAACACCCCCACCCCAGTCCTCTTCTCCCCTCTGAGATCCCCACCCCAGTCCCCTTCTCCCCTCTGAACACCCCCACCCGTCCCCTTCTCCCCTCCCCCTGTCTGAGACCCCCACCCCAGTCCCCTTCTCCCCTCCCCTTTTCCCCTCTGAACACCCCCACCCGTCCCCTTCTCCCCTCTGAGATCCCCACCCCAGTCCCCTTCTCCCCTCCCCTTTTCCCCTCTGAACACCCCCACCCCAGTCCCCTTCTCCCCTCTGAGATCCCCACCCCAGTCCCCTTCTCCCCTTCCCCCATCTGAGACCCCCACCCCAGTCCCCTTCTCCCCTCCCCTTTTCCCCTCTGAACACCCCCACCCATCCCCTTCTCCCCTCTGAGATCCCCACCCCAGTCCCCATCTCCCCTCCCCTGTCTGAGACCCCCACCCCAGTCCCCTTCTCCCCTCTGGACACCCCCACCCGAGTCCCTTTCGCCCCTCTCCTTCCCCACCTCAGTCCCGTTAAAACCGGCGAAGCAGCGTCGCAGGCAGCGCCCCTCGTGCCCTGCTTGTTAAAAAAAAATCAAATCTCCTTCCTTCTCCTCTTCTTGACGTCGACTCGGGCCTTCCAATCAAATTGATTGGAAGGCCCGAGTCGACGTCAAGACGAGGAGAAGGAAGGAGATTTGATTTTTTTTTTTTACAAGCAGGGCGCGAGGCGCTGCGTGTGACGCTGCTTCGCCGGTTTTTTAAATGTGCGGCGCCGCGGGAACGGCCACGGGAGGCGGCGGGAGCGGAGCACCCCCCACCCACTGGCACCCGGGGCGGACCGCCCCCACTGCCCCCCCTTGGTACGCCACTGCCTTGGCCACCTTTAAATCTAGACTGAAAGCCCACCTCTTTAACATTGCTTTTGACTCGTAACCACTTGTAACCACTCGCCTCCATCTACCCTCCTTTCCTCCTTCCTGTATACATTAATTGATTTGATTACTTTATTTTTTGTCTATTAGATTGTAAGCTCTTTGAGCAGGGACTGTCTTTCTTCTATGTTTGTGCAGCGCTGCGTACGGCTTGTAGCGCTATAGAAATGCTAAATAGTAGTAATAGTAGTAGTAAGCTTGACCAGGCATTTGCAAGGATATGCTAACAGAAATGAGCCACCTAACTTAAGGACATCCTGTTTCATTACCAAAAATAATTTTCTTCGTTCTTGAGTTACCTTAGTAACATCCGGAAATATCCACAATTTAGTTCCATAAAACAGTACCTTTGAATATTTAAAGTACAACTTTAATATTGTGTTAAAGTCTTGCTCAAACACCAGGGAAACCAAAAGGGTAGCCTTTTCCAGGACAATTTCAATAGATTGTTCTAGAATTGCTGACAGATTGTTAAGATCTATACCATCCACTCCAAGTCCATCTTTATTTCCTTCTTTTCCACCTAATCTTGTTGGCAAATAATATATTTTATTTATAGGGGGAATAAGTTCTTGAGGTATTTTCAAATTTTCCAACAAGTATTTTTTAAATAGGTCCAGTGCTTTTTTTGTAGAAAAAAAGGTGCCGGTACTCATTATGGGCGGGGTCACCACATATGGCTCCACCCCTATGATAGCCACACCCACATTAACCACACCCCCTATACCTGCCATGGCGCATATAAACAGACATCACTGAAAATATTACAGTACTATAGGACAAAAAAATAACGTGATTTTTTTTCATTATAAATAATCTCTGTAAGCTCTTACAGCTCCAGTATACCCAGTGCAAAATAACTAACAGCCAATGTAAATTCTCAAATTGGACATATTACAAACACTAAAATGAAAATAAAATGATTTTTTTCTACCTTTGTTGTCTGGTGACTGTTTTTCTTTCCATATTGGTCCCAGTCTGTGATTCTCCTTTCCTTTGTTTTCGCTTAACTCTTCTGTGCCATTTGTCATTTTTGTCTCCTTTTTCATTGCTTTCTTCAATATTTTTCAGGCTCTCTCTCTGTCCAGATTTAATTCATTCTTACTATCCATTCTTTAATTTCCTTCATCTACCTGTGGCTTTTCATCTTTTCCTCACCCTTGTTCTCCCCATGCCCCTTCCTCTTATTCTCCAGTCTTTCTCTATTCCCCTTTTCCATCCAGCAGCTCTGCTTTCTCTCCCCATCCTTCCAGTGTCTCTCCTATTTCTTTCTGCATTCTTCCATCCAGCGTCTTCCCTCTTTCTCTCCCTATCCTTCCGTTTTCCCTCTCTCTCTCCCTATCCTTCCGTTTTCCCTCTCTCTCTCCCCATCCTTCCATCTGTTTTTCCCTCTCTCCACATCCTTCCATCTGTTTTTCCCCCTCTCTCTCCCCATTCTTCCATTTTTCCCCTCTCTCCCCAATCCTTCCATCTGTTTTTCCCCTCTCTCCCCAATCCTTCCATCTGTTTTTCCCTCTCTCTCCCCATCCTTCCATCTGTTTTCCCCTCTCTCTCCCCAATCCTTCCCTCTGTTGTTTTCCCTTTCTCTCTCCCCAATCCTTCCCTCTGTTGTTTTCCCTCTTTCTCTCTCTCCCCATCCTTCCATCTGTTTTTCAACTCTCTCCCCAATCCTTCCATCTGTTTTTCCCTCTCTCTCCCCATCCTTCCATCTGTTTTTCCCTCTCTCTCCACAATCCTTCCCTCTGTTTTCCCTCTTTCTCTCTCTCCCCAATCCTTCCCTCTGTTGGTTTCCCTCTTTCTCTCTCTCCCCAATCCTTCCCTCTGTTGGTTTCCCTCTCCCTGCCAAGTTTCCCGCGAACGGCGCAAAGTCGTGACGCACGCGGCACCAGCCCCTATTTCCGGCCGCTGCTGCTTCTCCTGTTGAGCAGCAGCGGCCGCTACACACAGAAAAAGAAGATTTAAAAAAAAAAAACTGAAACCTGGCTGAAACGCGGCACCCCGGCACTGTAGACAGCCATTAGGCATTGGCTGTTGCCCCGCAGCCGCTCCTCCTCTTGCCTCTACGTCACTGCCCCTGGAAGAAGACCCCGGAGGAGCGCAGTGACGTAGAGGCAAGAGGAGGAGCGGCTGCGGGGCAACAGCCAATGCCTAATGGCTGTCTACAGTGCCGGGGTGCCGCGTTTCAGCCAGGTTTGAAGTTTTAAAAAAAATCTTTTTCTTTGTGTAGCGGCCGCTGCTGCTCAACAGGAGAAGCAGCAGCGGCCGGAAATGGGGGCTGGCACTGCATGTGGGACATGGACTCACGGGGCGGGGGGAGCAAAAAAAAAAAAAAAAGGTGCCGGTACGCCGTACCGTTGCGTACCGGCACAAAAAAAGCACTGAATAGGTCAATAGGTGTCTTGTCAGGAATTTTAGGAAAATTCAGCACTCGGAGGTTTAGTCTTCTATTGAAGTTCTCAATCTGTTCAATTTTTTTATGCATAGCCAACTCGTTTTTTATCACCGTCATTTTAAATTCTTGCAATTGAACAACATCTTTTTTTAGGTCTTTAACTTGTATAGTCAAATCTTCTTTCACCGTATCTTCAAATTTTAGGGATAAAGTATTTACCTTATCTGAGGTATTTTGAAGAGTTGAGTCAATTTTACCCAGCATCAGCCATATCCTCTCCAAATTCACCTCCGGAGTTGTTCCGGGTCCCTCAGACACAGGGACTTCTCTTTCTCGGCTTCTTTCTCGTGGCAAGGGGTCTCCGCTCGCTGGCTCCTTAATCGCCACCATGGGGTCTCGGGTGCCTGCTCCCCCTACCATCACAGAAGCCGGACACGGAGGGCAGCTTGATTGCGGAGGCGGGGATAGTGATGTTTCAAGGCCCAATAGGGGATCCGCTCCACCGGATACCCCTAGAGCAGGCAGACCCGTCTCTAATCTCTGAGACGAATGCGAAAGGAAGGGCTCGATGCTGCCTTGAAGTGGAGAGGAAGAAGCTGCGGATAGCGGGGGAAGCCTCACCGCTCCTTTCCGCTTTGTATGCTGCATTTTGCAACAGAGGAATCAGTCTCACTCGTGTAGCAGGGAGCTCCCTTCCCAGACGCGATCATACGTCCGCCATCTTGGAAACGCCTCTCTTCATCCAGTTTTTAATCCACCATAGGACATTTCCTCCTATCCCATGACCCTCCAATTTCCTCTGTAGCCTTTAATGAGGTACCTTGTCAAACGCCTTTTGAAAATCCAGATACACAATGTCAACTGGCTCCCCCTTTGTCCACATGTTTGTTTACTCCTTCAAAGAATTGAAGTAAATTGGTCAGGCAAGATTTCCCCACACTAAAGCCGTGCTGACTTGGTCTCAGTAATCTATGTCCTTGGAAGTGCTCTGTAATTTTGTTTTTAATAATAGCCTCTACCATTTTCCCCAACACATGGCAGGTCAATAGGCAAACACTACGGTCAACTTTTTTTTTAATCCATCGAACGCAGCATTTAATTATGTATGGTATTCAGCACTGGTAGCCATACAGCTATTTGGTTTAATTAAGTACAGTCTTTTTTTCTGGCATAAATTTATCTGCAAAACTATACGGATAGAGGCTGAATATCAGCAGCAGCATACTTTATACGCTGTTGCTGATACTAGCTAGATAGATGCTAGTGAATACACTGTGAATGTGGTGTCATTTTAATGAAGTTTTTCATCAACCTTTTTGATCTTACTGAGATCCCTGATGCAGATGTTGAATGAAACACAGTCTGTGTCAGGTCGTTCAATAAAATCAGCTGTAAGAAATCACTGAATCATGTGGTTGATATGTTTGTGCCTGGGTAGCTATTCGGATAGTGCTAGGGTGGTCTGCAAGCATTTTGCAGCTGCACTTTCTTCGAGGACAAGCAGGCCATAATATTAGCACAACTGGGTGACGTCATCTGACAGAGGCCAGTGCAGATGCTGCCCAGCAGACTTATACGGTCTGTGCCAGAGCCGGTGGTGGGAGGCGGGGCAGACTGAAGAGGACCTGAAGAGGACAGGTACAAATCAAGGTATACACAAAAAGTAGCACATATCTTGTTTGGGCAGACTGGATGGACTGTGCAGGTCTTTTTCTGCCGTCATCTACTATGTTACTATGTATATTGTCACTTTAAGAAGCCTTTGGCAGCATCCTACCACACATGCGAGTTCCTTCCTGCCCAACGTGCAAGCACAGGACTAGCAGTCATTAGTTTTCTGCAGAGCAGTCACATCTGTGATCTCTACTCAGCGCGTCAGCTTTTGAAGATTTTGTGGTGCATTCCATACAGGCATTTTTGCCTCCATTTGGCTTTTTTCATTCCTCTATAGTGCACTTGGTTTAATTTTTCCCAGTTTTAAGTTTCTTTTCTGGCTCCAGAGGCCCTCTTAGGGCGGAGCTCTGGTGGGTAGCATCGGCCTGTTTTGGGGGCGAGTGGCCTTTTTCTCTCTTCACCATTGCATTGGCTGTTTTTCCCTGCATATCCCAAAAGGTTCCCAACAGCTTGAAGAGCTGTTCCTGCTGTAATAGGGTCACCTCTGGGACTGACACCCATAGCTAGTAGGGCACATGCATAAAAGGACTCAGAAAGCCAGAGAGGTCCAAAGTGAAAGGACTTTTAGTGCTAAGCCTGGTCCATCGACATTTACATTGAAAGCATCAACCCCAATGGCTGTGGTGACTACTTCTGACACTGGGAGTACTCCAGCATCGAGGAGGTCTCCCCTTGCCTCAACATTGGGTGCTATGTTAGTTCCCTGGAACCAACCTGCATCAAACCCAACACTGAGGAGGTGAGAAGATTGAACATCCTCCTCATCAGTACCAAGGGACCCTGATGTTCAGCGTTGGCCCAAGACTACTAAGCAGACGTTCAAATATTTGAAAGGTATTAATCCGCAAATGAACCTTTTCCGAAGATGCAAAGGCGGTAGAATGAGAGGACATGAAATGAGATTGAAGGGGGGCAGACTCAAGAAAAATGTCAGGAAGTATTTTTTCATGGAGAGAGTAGTGGATGCTTGGAATGCCCTCCCACGGGAGGTGGTGGAAAAGAAAACGGTAACGGAATTCAAACAAGCGTGGGATAAACATAAAGGAATCCTGTTCAGAAGGAATGGATCCTCAGGAGCTTAGCAGAGCCGGTGGTGGGAGGCGGGGCTGGTGATTGGGAGGCGGGGATAGTGCTGGGCAGACTTATACGGTCTGTGCCAGAGCCGGTGGTGGGAGGCGGGGCTGGTGGTTGGGAGGCGGGGCTATTGCTGGGCAGATTTATATGGTCTGTGCCAGAGCCGGTGGTGGGAGGCGGGGCTGATGGTTGGGAGGCGGGGATAGTGCTGGGCAGACTTATACGGTCTGTGCCCTGAATAGGACAGGTACAAATCAAGGTATACACAAAAAGTAGCACATATGAGTTTATCGTGTTGGCAGACTGGATGGACCGTGCAGGTCTTTTTCTGCCGTCATCTACTATGTTACTATGCATCGGTCCCCCTCGAAGTATGGTACTGGGAGCTCCAGAACATCGGTATCGCTGGCACCCAAGAAGCATTGGTGTCAAGAGGAGTGCTCTCCCTTTCTTCTGAAGGTGCCGATGCTGCAGTCGCCACACAGCTGGGAACCTGTTTCCGATTTGGCACTGGCGGATTCACAGGCTGTCTTCACACTGGCTTCAGCCCAGCCTTTGCCGATGCCTATCCTTGATTGGTTCTGGGCCATGCTCAGGGAAGAGCTGGCAGTTTTGCTGCAGCAGCACAGTGCTATAACATTGAGAGCACTTCCACCAGCCTCAGCACGACCCTAACCCTCCTTGAAGGCCCAGGTTCTGCCTGTGGAGAGGCCATTGATGCCCAGCCTCGATGGTTATCTGAGTCAGGACTCTCCCATGCAGTGAACCTCTTGTAGGGGTAGGACGCTTCCCTGGAGTCAGGTGGGAGACCCGCACCTCACCATTCTTCGAGGCCTGGACAATCCTCTGGTAGTTCGAGGCAGGCATAGGTTCATTTCTTTCAGGGAGAGTATTTTGATGAAACTGATCACAGGAGACTGGGAAGGAGCCAGATTACTTCTCAGAGAAGAAATCTTATGGCATACCTTCAGACCTCTCCCCTCCACAGGAGAGAAGGAAGTCTCCACATGAGGCTCTCTCCTTCACTGGCTTTGTCAAGAAGATGGAGGCCGCCATCCCATTTAAGTTGGAGACCGAGGACAAGCCAAGTGCAGAGTTGTTGAGCATTCTGGACTATGACTCTCTGCCTAGGGGGGGCGGTCACAGTACCCCTCCATGTCACCTTCAGAGATGCACAAATTAAGAATTGGGAGACCCCTCTCTGCAGGTTGTGCTAAAGAAGGTTGATTCCATGTAAAGGATTCAAAAGGCATTCGGATTCGAGAAGGCCCAATTGCCCCACCACTCTATGGTGGTTAAATCCGCTCTCAAGAGGGCCAGGAGGTCCAGGACTTATGCCTTGGCTCCCCTGAGCAGGGCGGCACGGACACTGGGTTCCCTTGGGAGAAAGGTTTACCAGGCTTGATGCTCATTTCCCAAATCCAGACCTACCAGCTCTATACGAGCCATTATTTGAAGTCCATGGTACAAAGTGTGCTAGCCTTTGCAGACACTCTCCCACTGGAGCAGGCCGCAGAGCTTCATCAGCTGGCTACTAAGCAGATGGAATGTTGGACATATTTAGCTTGATACTTTTGATATTGCATACAGGCTCGCCACTCTGGGTGTGGGGCTGCATAGACTCCCATAGCTGCGTGTATTTGACTTCAAACCAGTGGTGCAGAAGAGATTAGCAGATATACCATGCCGAGGGGATAACCTTTTTGGGGTCAAGGTAAAGGAGTTCGCAGATTTTATTAAGAAGTATTTTGACACCATTAAGTCACTCTCTTGGCCGCCTCCTTCCAAGTCCTCCTCTTCTCAGAGGTTTTTGAATGTAGGTTTACTCCTTCTTCCCATCCTTCCCCGCAGACGAAGCCCAGTGCTCTCATCCTCACCAACAGAACACCCAGAAGGCCCAACCGGCTCCCCAGTCAAAGCAAGAGACGAGCTTTTGACTCGAGAGCACAACTTCCATTCCATTAGCTATTCCGGATGACTTACCAGTAGAGGGGAGGCTGAATGTTTTACCAGGAAAGGTGATCCCTTGTAATCTCTGACCCATAGGTTTTTCAAATTGTCCACCATGGTTACACATTCCATTGGTGGGAATGACCTCCAAATTCCTCACCAAGAGCATCCTATCTCAGCTCTCTGTACAAGGAAGTACTTAAAAAGAAACTGTCCACCCTTCTGCAGGCCAATATGGTCAAACCCATTCCACCAGGGGAAGGAATTCTCTTCCAGGTTACTTCCTTGTGCCCAAGAAAACAGAGGTATCACACCTCAGGGGCCTGAACAAGTATTGGATCAAAGAAAAGTTGAGTATGCTTTCCCTAGACACCCTTCTCCCCATGACTCAGGAACACGATTGGTTATGTACTCTAGACTTGAGGGATGCCTATACTCACATTCAGATACTTCCCTGTCACAGGAAGATGCTTTCATTGCCATCGCTGCTCTGGTCTGGTACAGCCAGCAAATCATAGCTGGGCAAATATTGAGGTTGTTAGGCCATATGGCCTCCACTGTTCATATGTGACACACAAGGGGAGCCTTGTGAGCCATAGCTTAACAAATTTCTGTTCAGTGTATAGGTATGCAGAAAAATGTCACAAATAAGAATGGAGGTGTGGCAGACCTCAAATGATTGTCAAAAGATATGCTGTCATAAGGAGCTACAGAAGCTAAATAAATGCAGGCAAAGCAATGGAGCCAGAAAGGGAATTCTGTCAACTCCACTGTGTTTCTTAGGATTGGAGACAGACAGATTTAGTTCCTGGCCTCACACGTCTGGACTATTTTGCACAACACTAGGACAAGCAATTTCCCTGAGCATCTGTTGCCCTTCCTGCACACAGTGGTCCCCCACAGTCGTTTCATGGCTCAGGGAGTAATACAAATCTCAAGAAGATAGGTGGGACTGCATGCCTGATTAATTATTCTGTCTACAGAAATACCTGTTTATTTTCTCTATTAACAAACAAGATGTAATCAAGCACACAAGTGGGTGACTCCTAAGTTCTGGGCTGCTCAGTTTTATAGGCTGCTTGTCCATTATTCAAGAGTGGCCTGAACAGATGATGAAGTGAAAATTGCATAGATCATACAGATAAGTCAAACTATGAACAAGGACCAAATAGTGTTGTTCAAAGTACGAGGTCAAAGTACTTAAGTTAAAGGAAAAATAAATTCGTAATTTAATGCTTACGTAAATGTAAAGTACACATTAAAAATGTAAAGTGAAAGTAAAAAAAGTTATTGTCTAATACTTTTTGAGTAAAAAGTAAAAGTACCACAACTACAATGAACGCAGCAACTATTATTATTTTTATCCCAATAACTTTACTGCTTTTCAATTCAATAAACTTTGTTTTTTGTAATAAAAATACAGTTTTTGAAAATGACTGTCATTCATGCAAATATGCTTGTGAGTCATTAATCCAGCACAGTTAAAAAGATATTCAACAATTGCTCTAGCAAAAAGTAGATTTTTCAGGCTGATAAAGCCAAGGAAGAAGCCATTTTCTGACATGTGGGTGTTGTCATCCACAACATCCAGTGCGGAACATTTTTCTAGTATAATATCTCTGAAGACCTCGTGGCAGCACTCCTACCACACAAGCACAAGTGCCTTCCCACCCACTGTGCAAGCACAGAACCATCAGTACTGGGACCTCTTCTTTTCTCCATCTATACTTCTTCCCTTGGTACTCTGATCTCATCCCATGGTTTTCAGTATCATCTTTACGCTGATGACTCCCAGATCTACCTCTCCACACCAGAAATCTCAGCCGAAATCCAGGCCAAAGTATCAGCCTGCCTGTCTGACATTGCTGCCTGGATATCTCAGCGTCATCTGAAACTAAACATGACCAAGACTGAGCTTCTTATCTTTCCCCCTAAACCAACCTCTCCTCCACTACTACTACTACTACTTAACATTTCTAAAGCGCTACTAGGGTTATGCTGCACTGTACAGTTTAACATAGAAGGACAGTCCCTGCTCAAGGAGCTTACAATCTAAAGGACAAATGTACAGTCAAGTCAAATAGGGGCAGTCAAATTGGGCAGTCTAGATTTCCTGAATAGAGGTATAAAGGTTAGGTGCCGAAGGCAACATTGAAGAAGTGGGCTTTGAGCAAGGATTTGAAGATGGGCAGGGAGGGGGCTTGGCGTAAGGGCTCAGGAAGTTTATTCCAAGCATAGGGTGAGGCGAGGCAGAAAGGGCGGAGTCTGGAGTTGGCGGTGGTGGAGAAGGGTACTGAGAGGAGGGATCTGTCCTGTGAGCAGAGGTTTTGGGTGGGAACGTAAGGGGAGATGAGGGTAGAGAGGTAATGAGGGGCTGCAGACTGTGGATTTCTGTGGATAACACTCTCATCCTTCCTGTCTCATCAGCTCATCACCTTGGGGCCATCTTCGACTCCTCCCTCTCCTTCTCTGCACATATTCAGCAGACTGCTAAAACCTGTCGTTTCTTTCTCTATAATATCGGCAAAATTCGCCCTTTCCTATCTAAGCACACTACCAGAACCCTCATCCACACTCTTATCACCTCTCGCTTAGACTATTGCAACTTGCTTCTCACAGGTCTCCCACTTAGCCATCTCTCTCCTCTTCAATCTGTTCAAAATTCTGCTGCACGAGTAATATTCCACCAGTGTCATTATGCTCATATTAGCCCTCTCCTCAAGTCACTTCACTGGCTTCCTATCCGTTTCCGCATACAGTTCAAACTCCTCTTATTGACCTATAAGTGCATTCACTCTGCAGCTCCTCAATACCTCTCCACTCTCATCTCTCCCTACATTCCTCCACGGGAACTCTGTTTACTGGGTAAATCTCTCTTATCTGCACCCTTCTCCTCCACTGCTAACTCCAGACTCCGTTCCTTTTATCTTGCTGCACCATATGCCTAGAATAGACTTCCTGAGCCGGTATATGTTAAGCTCCATCTCTGGCCGTCTTCAAATCTAAGCTAAAAGCCCACCTTTTTGATGCTGCTTTTTTTTTTTTTTTTTTTAATTTATAGAAGTCTTTATTAAGCATTTCACAGACAAGTCATTCAATACTCAATTCAATACATTTCCTATATTCTAATTCTAACATTGAGTAGCTAACTAATTAACAATCCAATGTAACCAAAATACACTAATACAAACTTAGTATACTTCTGATTTATTACCTTACCTAAGTCCTAACTTCCCCCCTCTTATCTCCCCCTTCCCCCCTCCCGTCTTTCCTTCCATATCGTAATTATCTGTATTACTCAGAACATCTTTGCAAAAAGGGTTCCCATACTTTTTTCCTTTTGGGTAGTGTTTTCCTTTTCATCGCAGTCAGTCTCTCCATCTCACACACATAATGCACTTTAGAAATCCAACCAGCCATGGAGGGCACCACTGGGATTTTCCAGTTCTTTGCCAAATGTACTCTAGCCGCTTGCAAGGAGTTCCGCACCAAAGTCCACTGATCAGATGTAATGCCCTCCAGTTTCTGTCCCAACAAAAAGATTAGAGGATGCCACCGTACAGATCTATCTATCCATCCATTTCTGAAGTCTGTATTGCACCCCTCTCCAATATACCTGCGCTTTAGGACAGAGCCACCAGATGTGTCCCATGGTCCCATCCTCCCCGCAATTACGCCAGCACAGCTTCGATGTCTGGGCAAACATATGGTGTACTCTTACCGGTGTCAAGTACCATCTGTAAAATACCTTTATAGCGTTCTCCTGCATTGCTACTGACCGAGATGATCTTGATAGTCCCTTCTCCAAGGCCGCCCAGCCTACTGCCAGTAATATAAATTTTAACTCCTGCTCCCACCTATTCCTATGTAAGAGGGACGATTTTGATCTTGCCTCCAAATTTATTTTTTTTATTTTTGTTACATTTGTACCCCGCGCTTTCCCACTCATGGCAGGCTCTATGCGGCAGGCAATGGAGGGTTAAGTGACTTGCCCAGAGTCACAAGGAGCTGCCTGTGCTGGGAATCGAACTCAGTTCCTCAGTTCCCCAGGACCAAAGTCCACCACCCTAACCACTAGGCCACTCCTTCGCATATGCATACAAACGTGTTATCATTCCTCTCGTACCTCCTGATTCCACGCACATCTCCTCCATCGGGTGTACTTCCAGTCTCAAGCATCCTACATAGGTCTCCCCATTCAAAAAGTGCTGTAACTGTAGGTAAGCATATCGATCCCCTAACCGGAGCCCAAAGTCCGCCATCAGTGTCTCAAAAGATACCATAGTCTCCCCCCCATGTAGCTGTCCTAACATATCCAGTCCTGCGTCTGCCCATCTACTAAAGACGCTATTTCCTATACCTGGTACAAACAAAAGG
This sequence comes from Microcaecilia unicolor, assembly GCF_901765095.1. Lineage (NCBI taxonomy): Eukaryota > Metazoa > Chordata > Amphibia > Gymnophiona > Siphonopidae > Microcaecilia > Microcaecilia unicolor. The sequence continues at coordinate 133,367,939 of NC_044037.1, forward strand.
TTATCCATTATTGGGGCCAAACCAGACACAGGCGGCTGCCTCTCCAGGAACATACTACCCAATAGTAAAAAGTGGCCTGTACTGCTGGCGGAAATTTGTCCACTTGTCCTCTATATTTTCCAGCAAGCCACATTAGATGTCTAAGCTTCCTGGACCCCACCAAGGCTTGTTCTATGTCCACCCACAACTTATGATCTTCCCTTCTAAACCAATCTACCGCTGCCCGAGATTGCGCTGCACAGTAGTAACAGAGCAGGTTAGGCATCCCCAGCCCTCCCGCTCATTTACTCTTGTATAGCAGGGCCCGAGGCAACAGCGGTCTTCGCTGATTCCATACAAAACGGATTAAGATATCTTGCAGACCCGACAAAAAAGATCTAGATATCCTCAGAGGGAGGACCTGGAACAGGTACAAAAATCGAGGTAAAATATTCATTTTAAGTGCTGCTATCCTCCCGAACCAGGATAAGCCCATATTCGTCCATCGTTCTAGATCTCTCTGCACCTCTCTCTTGAGGGCCAGGTAATTGACAGCAAACAGCTCAGACAACTTACCAGGAATCTTCACCCCAAGGTAACTTATTACACTACTCTCCCACTTAAAGGCAAAGGATGACTTCAAGGTGTCCATCAGGTTCGGTGGGACCCCTATCGCCAGGCCCGAGGATTTGCTAGCAATTAATTTATACCCAGATACTCGTGTATACTCCCTGATCACCTTCATTAAATTAGGAAGAGAGACCAATGGGTTTGTTAAGGACAGGAGAACATCGTCTGCAAATAGTGCAATTTTATATTCTCGCTCTCCCACCTTTATGCCCGCTATATCCTCATTGTCTTGAATCGCCTCTGCCAGAGGTTCCATCGCCAGAGCGAACAGTAAAGGGGACAACGGGCATCCCTGCCGTGTTCCTCGCTCCAGCGTAAATGCCTCGAACACAGGCTCTTGGCGACGAGTACAATGCCTGAATCCAAGTTCTATATTGCAGACCAATCCCCGCTCTAATCATTACTTTATCCAAATATCCCCAATGGACCCAGTCGAACGCCTTTTCGGCGTCCAATCCAAGGATTACCACTGGCCTAGCTTTTGTCTGAGCTGCATGTATCAGGTCCACCGTCCTCCGGATGTAATCCATCGCCTGATGTTTGGCTACAAATCCTACCTGGTCCGGGTGGATTAAATTAGGAAGCACTTTCCCCAAGCGATTTGCCAGAACCTTTGCCATTATTTTGACATCTTAATTAAGTATGGAAATGGGTCGGTACAAGGCACATTCCATTTTATCTTTACCCGGCTTTGTTATCACGGCCACCCACGCCTCCATCATTGTCTTTGGAAGGGCTGCCCCCTCTCTTACCGAGTTGATCATCATCATCAGGTAAGGCGCCAGATCCACCACATAAGCTTTAAAAAACTCATTTGTAAAACCATCTAAGCCTGGCACCTTATCCGTCAGTAGTTCCTTTATAACTCGGATGACCTCATCAACCCTTACTGGTTCATCAAGTTCCCCCTTCTGCAATGCAGACAAGGTCGGCAGGCCTCTGGCTGCCAGATAATCCTCTATTTCCCCGGTCTGTACAGCAGCATCCTGCTTATATAATGTCTCGTAGTACTGGGAAAAGCGTTTCCTGATCTGTGCTGACTTTTGTGTCACGACACCCTTAGCGTCTCGCACATTAAGGATGTGTCTCTCTGTCCTCATTTTTCTCAACTTAATAGCTAACAGCCTACCAGGTTGGTTGGTACACTCATAAGTCTGTTTCACCCTTGTATGGACGAATTGTAAGCTATCCTCATGCAGGGAAGCAATCTCTAGTCTCATTTCTTGTGGCTTTCGATAATCAGACACAGAACCCGAGGCCCTGTATCTGGCTTCAAAGCCTTCACCCGTTCCATAGAGTGAAGTAGTCGCGTCCTATGGGCCCTAGCCTTCTGTCCTGCATGTTTAATAAAATACCCTCTTGATGTGGCCTTAAAGGCATTCCACACCACCCCCAGTGATGGCCCCGAATCTAAATTAATATCAAAATATTCTTTCAAAACTGGGATATATCCGGACAGAAGTTCCGGATCTTGCAGCAGACTATTACTGAGTGCCCATCTCTTTTCTCTCATCTCCTCTCTCAGAGAAGGAATAACAGTCCAGGTCGGGGCGTGATCAGAGATGGTAATGGGCCCTATACCAGATTCTCCCCCCTCCATCTGACAGTGTTTTATCAAGAAAAATGTAATCCAATCTGGAGTAGGAGAGATGCACCGGGGAGTAATAGGTATAATCCCTCCCTCTGGCATGACCCAGTCTTCATACATCATACATATGTCTTCCACAATGTTACATCCATACGTCTTCCACAAAGTTTTTCAAGCCACGCGAGATTCTACAGTCCAATGGAGCAGGAGGAGTCGACCTATCCAGGCCTGGTTGCATAGTAGCATTGATATCTCCCGCCACTAATACCTTTCCCCTAGCAAAGGCTTGCAACTCTCTCAAGAGCCTCTGAAAGAATCGGTCTTGGCCCTCATTTGGCACGTAGACCCCAGCCAGTGTATATTCCTCCTGCTCCAACAGAATATGCAGAAAAAGATACCTACCCTCCCTGTCTTTCCTTGAGTGCAAAATCTGCATCTGAATGTCCTTATGGAACATTATAGCCACTCCCCTTTTTTTTTGCTCCTGTCATGTCCGAAGCACAAGCCACATGTGGGTATTGCTTAGAGGACAGCAGTCCTTCGTGTCACTTTAAGAAATGAGTTTCTTGCAAAAATACCACATGTGGCTTCGTCAGATGCAATTCCCGCATTAAAGCATGCCTTTTGTAAGAGGAGTTCAAACCCTTTATATTGTAAGTGAGAAAATTAAGATCTGCCATCTATCCAGCTCTGGTACAACCAATCTTTGCATGGAAGACATCTACGCTTCCCCCAATCTCCCTTCCCCCCACATTCTTCTATCCCCCCTCCCATCTCCCTCCTGATACCCACCCTACTCACTCGCTACCACCCACCAACCAGTGCCCTAGAGCCCTGCTTGGGATCCAGAAGAACGTAACCTCACCAGCCCCCCTGGAAATGAAAACGGTAACGGAATTCAAACATGCGTGGGATAAGCATAAAGGAATCCTGTGCCGAAGGAATGGATTCTCAGGAGCTTAGTCAAGATCGGGAGGCGGGGCTGGTGGTTGGGAGGCGGGGATAGTGCTGGGCAGACTTATACGGTCTGTGCCAGAGCCGGTGGTGGGCAGGAGGGGCTGGTGGTTGGGAGGTAGGGGATAGTGCTGGGCAGACTTATACGGTCTGTGCCAGAGCCGGTGGTTGGGAGGAGGGGCTGGTGGTTGGGAGGTGGGGATAGTGCTGGGCAGACTTATACGGTCTGTGCCCTGAAGAGCACAGGTACAAATCAAAGTAGGGTAGACACAAAAAGCAGCAAATATGAGTTATCTTGTTGGGCAGACTGGATGGACCGTGCAGGTCTTTTTCTGCCGTCATCTCCTATGTTACTATGTTACCACCTTGGAAACACTGACATTTTTAAATGAAACTGCATTATCCCATAACTTAAATTTTGCCATTATAATAGACTTGAGTCTGGTCAACCTCTCAACACACATCACAGTATCCTGGGGTATAATTACTGCAATGGCACATATCCCTCAATTTTGCTTTATAACAACTATAAAATGCCTTATTAAGCTGTTCTTGTCCTTTCCTCTGGTTCTACTGCTTTCTCTCCTTTCTGAAGCTGACATTAACCAGTTCAAGTCCCTGGAGTTCCTGACAGTGTTCTTTCCACCCCCTTCTCCTTACCAAGCAGCAGACAAATAAAGGATTGTCCTGCCAAATTACTTTGTGAAGTAACACTAAATCCTGCAAAGAAGCTTCTCAGAACCTATGCAGCAAGATTAACACCACCAATTCTGAACACACAAAATATCAGTAACTGTACCTTTAAAAAGGAAGCAGTAAATATACAGAACCGCAATATGCTTCTTATTGGAAAAGCCAGACAAGTCAGTCTCCTATTGATCCACGCATTTTCAATATCGTAATACTAAAGCCCAGCTAAGGAACAGGTTATTTTGAGTTAGCCTTCACTGGACCAAACTTGCTTTCCTTGTGCCATCACCATCCAGCTGGATAGACAGTGTCTTAAAAGGTGAAGGACAAAGGATTTTTTTTTACATTTATATCCCACATTATTACAAGCAAACTCATATTCAATGTGGCTTACATTTGAAAATACAGCGAGACAATAACAGAATTCAATTTTATCATGGGAGCAAGTAGATGGATATGTCTGAAACATTTAACAAAGTTGAGATTAGCATATTGTGTGATAAACACAGGACTGCCCTACCCTGAGGAGGCCGCCAGAGGGCGCTCTCCTACAGAAAGCCTGGAGAATGCCAGGATATGGTCCCTAGAGGGAGATCCAAATGGGACATCAGGGTAATGACCTGAAGGGGCCAGTAGAGGGAGCTCCAGCCAAGGCCTGAACATGGGGACCAGGGAGTAGCTGTAGCAGAGGTTCCCCGTTAGGAGGAAAAGGCACACAGAAGGCTCTGGACTCTTCCAGAACTAGGAGGAGGGGCCCAGAAAGGGTGTGGTGGGCTATTAGCAGCCCTATATAAACAGTACCTCCCGAGGAGCTGGAGAAGAGGAGATGGGAGACCTGGAATGCATGGAGCCCAAAGTCAGAAGGAGAAATTGAAGGGAGAGACTGGCTGGAGAACCCCTGAAAGATTAAAGAGAAGGTTCCCTCTAGAAGCCCAAAAGGTACTTACCTGGTATGCCTTTTGGGGAGCAATGAACTGTGTATTAGATGAAGTTGACTAACAGCCGTGGGGTGGAGGATAGGACTGTAGAGTTAAGGAGAGTAAAGAAAGTCCAATCAAGGGGAAGTGGCTGTTAAACCTGAGACCTAGGTCTCCCAAATAAGTGGGCTCAGTGGAACAGAAACAAGTTGAAGGATAAGCTTGAAAGAACTTGTTCCCCACAAGCCTGGAACTAATAAAGTGGATTTGCATTCAATATAGAGTGAATTTGCATATTTGTGAAAGCAGAGGAACCAAGGCTATATTCCCCAAAGAAGGTGTCAAGGGGCCCTGCCGGAGTACCAGAAGTGTGACCGGTTACCAGAGGGTATAGCAGGGAAGGATTCACAGAAGCGGTGATAACTGGGGGAACAGTCACCCTGAGCGAAGGAGGAGCCCCAATCCTTGAGGCTAGGTGTACAAGCCATAGAGGAGACCTGTTGGAGTCCTTCTCAGAAAGCCAAGTGCTGGTAAGCCCTGGCAGAGAGACTAGACAGGAACTACAAGAGGATGCTCAGTACACACGAGCACCCCTGGGGATTTACAATATATCCCAACTGGGCAATTAACAGTCTGTCCTTTAATGATGCCGCACGTTCAGAAATCATAGCCTTATGAATAAACATGCACACATCAGAACAGGCCTCTTATACACACACTGCAAAAGTAAACAACTTCTACAGAGTACATCCAAAACGTAATTTTTATTTTCTCATTTCCATCTTCCAAAATTCAAGATAGCAGATATACAGATCAGTAGAATCCAAAGAAGTCCAAAACAACACCGTTTATACCTAATTGTTCAACCACCCTTTCGATACACCTTTGGGTTTAAAAAACAAAATTAGGTGCCTGTAAGGACTGGATAAACAAATTAAAACAAATTTTAAAACAGATGCCTTTAACCCTTTAGTGTCCAATGTTTCCATCAATCTGTTCCCATATGGCTTATTACAGGAACATTGGATACTAAAGTGTTAATATGTAATACTTGGTAGCAATAATGAAACACTGATGGATTATTCACATAGCAAGCACCTTGAGCCAACAGATTTATTTTCCACTGAACATGAATTTGTACAAACTTAATGACTATTAGTGTGCTGAACTGGACAACGTTGTCACATTTAGACAGACTCTGGACAGAACTTCCGCATGAAGGAAGCCCTTCCCTCATTTTTCAATACCTCTGTGAACTAGTAGTAATAAAATATATAAAATGCATTTTTATAATATACCATTGTATTCCATACAACAAAGGGAGCAAGTTCCCACATCAAATGTTTCTTTTGATGCAGGCACAGGAAAAAAAAAAAAAAAAAAAGATGTTAAATGCTCCCAGATCTCAACCTAATTAATGATTTTTTTAAATTGTACTTATAAATAATAAGTTTGATTGTTAAGTACCAGTTACTCATAACATAATGTCTGTTTTGGTGGCCCTTTACTAGGTAAAAACATCTTTGCAGAACTTCTCTTTCTGAGAACATTTTTCTGGTGACATTATTTGCTCTGTGCTTGGTGAAGATTGTGCTTAGAAGAGGAATTGTAGGATATTGATAAACACAGAATTAAAAAAAAAAGAAACAAACTTTATTAGCTAGTCTCCATACCCTTTCCCCCAGAGTTTTAAAACTTAAATTTTCTACCACAGCATTAACAGATAGACTCTAGAAGGAAGAGCACTTCCATAGGTACAACCCCTTCCCCCATAGTTTTAAAGGGTAAATTAGGCGTTACCTGCTAATTTCCTTTCCTTTAGTCCCTCCGGACCGGCCCAGTCTCCACCTGCTGGAAGGCGTGCACCACCCATCAGTCACATTCTGGGCCAGTCCGAAGGGATGCTAAGGAACTGAAACTTTCCCTTGAGGTAAAAACTTAACAGCTAAGAGTATTAGAAAGGATAGTAGCAAGACTCAAACTGTTCCAAAATTAAGTTATTTTCTGTTCTTTGTCTGCTGGAGAGGTAGCACTGTTACTGTCCTGGGTTAGGTGTTAATTAAGGTGTGTGAGGAAGTAGAATATTTGCAAAGATTACCAAAGGCAATCTGATTACTGGGCTAGCTTCAGAGAACTTCCTCAGAGAAGTTCTGAGAGATGAGGACATTTCTCTGGTAAGTGACATTATTTTGCTCTATGTTTGGTAACTTAAAGATTGAGTTTACAAGAGGAATTGTAGGATATTGATAAACACAGTTAGAATTGGAAAAAAAAACCCGACGCAAACCTTATTAGCAAGTCTCCATACGCTCGAAACTCACGCTAACAACACAACTAAAAAGATGTTTTACAGCATGTGGAAACTGAAAAGAATAAGACCATACTTCCCAAGATCAGTCTTTCGCAGCCTAGTGCAATCCCTCGTACTCAGCCATCTGGATTACTGCAACTCACTATACGCAGGTTGCAAAGAGCAAACACTGAGGAAACAGCCCAGAATACGGCAGCCAGACTCATCTTTGGAAAGCCAAAATATGAAAGTGCAAAACCATTACGAGAGAAACTGCACTGGCTTCCACTCAAGGAACGCGTCACTTTTAAAGTATGCACATTAGTCCACAAAATCATTCACGGCGAAGCCCCAGCCTACATGTCTGAGTTAATAGACTTACCACCCAGAAACGCCAAAAGATCATCCCGAACCTTCCTTAATCTCCACTTCCCCAACTGCAAGGGCTTGAAATACAAGGTGCTACACGCGTCAACCTTTTCTCATATGAGCACGCAGTTTTGGAATACACTGCCGCGCAACTTAAGAACGATCCATGAGCAAGCTTCCTTCCGCAGATTATTGAAGACCCATCTTTTTGAAAAAATTTACGGAAAGAACCAAAACACATAAAGTCCATACTTACTGTTCATTAATGCATCATACATCCACTTCTGAACTCTCATTCCCGTAATATCACATCACTCATACCTTTACTCACAGAAAGATATATACCATATGTCTTCATGCCTTATTATTGCCCTCTAAGCTCCCATTGTCTCCTTCCAACGTTTCAATGTTTGTGTTCCATTGTTACATTCCTTGACGACACCTCGATTGTCTCGCATAACTCTGCACAATGTAATCCATAACCAATCTGTAACAAATTGTATTTCCATCATTTAACTCATATTGTAAGCCACATTAAACCCGCAAAAAGGTGGGAAAATGTGGGATACAAATGCAATAAATAAATAAATAAATAAATACCCTTTATCCCATAGTTTTTTTAACTTGAATTTTCTGCCAAATCATTAACAGATAGAGTCTAGAAGGAACAGCATGGCCCAGTTCAGTCTTTGAAAAACATAAAAATAAAAGAGAGAAGCAAGCATTATTAACTAGTTACCCATAGGTACAATCCTTTTCCCCATAGTACTAAACTGAATCTTTCTCTTGGGGTAAAACCTTAACAGCCAAGAGTATTAGAAAGGATAGTAGCAAGGCTCAAATTGTCCCAAAAGAAAGTTATTTTCTGTTCTTTGCCTGCTGGAGAACCTGAAATAGGTGTTAATTATGGTGTGTGAGGAAGTATATATTGCAAGGTTACTAAGGGCAATCTGATTACTGGGCTAGCTTCAAAGGGTTTGTTTGAAGCAGTCTCCTTAGAATCCAAGCTACATAGAGAGGAAAGCTCCCACTTAACTTTCTGAGTATTTCTTAGAGATGAGGACATTCCTCTGGTAAGTGGCATTATTTTGATCTGTGCTTGGTAACTTAAAAGCGAATGATACATACCTGTAGAAGGTATTCTCCGAGGACAGCAGGCTGATTGTTCTCACTGATGGGTGACGTCCACGGCAGCCCCTCCAATCGGAAACTTCACTAGCAAAGGCCTTTGCTAGTCCTCGCGCGCCCATGCGCACCGCGCATGCGCGGCCGTCTTCCCGCCCGAACCGGCTCGTCTTCGTCAGTCCCATATGTAGCAAGACAAGACAAGGGAAGACACAACTCCAAAGGGGAGGCGGGCGGGTTTGTGAGAACAATCAGCCTGCTGTCCTCGGAGAATACCTTCTACAGGTATATAGCATTCGCTTTCTCCGAGGACAAGCAGGCTGCTTGTTCTCACTGATGGGGTATCCCTAGCCCCCAGGCTCACTCAAAACAACAAACATGGTCAATTGGGCCTCGCAACGGCGAGGACATAACTGAGATTGACCTAACAATTTATCCAACTAACTGAGAGTGTAGCCTGGAACAGAATAAACATGGGCCTAGGGGGGGTGGAGTTGGATTCTAAACCCCGAACAGATTCTGAAGCACTGACTGCCCGAACCGACTGTCGCGTCGGGTATCCTGCTGCAGGCAGTAATGAGATGTGAATGTGTGGACAGATGACCACGTCGCAGCTTTGCAGATCTCTTCAATAGTGGCTGACTTCAAGTGGGCTACCGACGCTGCCATGGCTCTAACATTATGAGCCATGACATGACCCTCAAGAGCCAGCCCAGCCTGGGCGTAAGTGAAGGAAATGCAATCTGCTAGCCAATTGGATATGGTGCGTTTCCCCACAGCCACTCCCCTCCTGTTGGGATCAAAAGAAACAAACAATTGGGCGGACTGTCTGTTGGGCTGTGTCCGCTCCAGATAGAAGGCCAATGCTCTCTTGCAGTCCAATGTGTGCAGCTGACGTTCAGCAGGGCAGGAATGAGGACGGGGAAAGAATGTTGGCAAGACAATTGACTGGTTCAGATGGAACTCCGACACAACCTTTGGCAAGAACTTAGGGTGAGTGTGGAGGACTACTCTGTTATGATGAAATTTGGTGTAAGGGGCCTGGGCTACCAGAGCCTGCAGCTCACTGACTCTACGAGCTGAAGTAACTGCCACCAAGAAAATGACCTTCCAGGTCAAGTACTTCAGATAGCAGGAGTTCAGTGGCTCAAAAGGAGGTTTCATCAGCTGGGTGAGAACGACATTGAGATCCCATGACACTGTAGGAGGTTTGACGGGGGGCTTTGACAAAAGCAAACCTCTCATGAAGCGAACAACTAAAGGCTGTCCTGAGATCGGTTTACCTTCCACATGGTAATGGTATGCACTGATTGCACTAAGGTGAACCCTTACAGAGTTGGTCTTCAGACCAGACTCAGACAAGTGCAGAAGGTATTCAAGCAGGGTCTGGGTAGGACAAGAGCGAGGGCCTTGCTGTCACACCAGACGGCAAACCTCCTCCATAGAAAGAAGTAACTCCTCTTAGTGGAATCTTTCCTGGAAGCAAGCAAGATGCGGGAGACACCCTCTGACAGACCCAAAGAGGCAAAGTCTACGCTCTCAACATCCAGGCCGTGAGAGCCAGAGACTGGAGGTTGGGATGCAGAAGCGCCCCTTCGTCCTGTGTGATGAGGGTCGGAAAACACTCCAATCTCCACGGTTCTTCAATCTCCACGGTTCTTCGGAGGACAACTCCAGAAGAAGAGGGAACCAGATCTGACGCGGCCAAAACTGAGCAATCAGAATCATGGTGCCTCGGTCTTGCTTGAGTTTCAACAAAGTCTTCCCCACCAGAGGTATGGGAGGATAAGCATACAGGAGACCCTCCCCCCAGTCCAGGAGGAAGGCATCCGGTGCCAGTCTGCCGTTGGCCTGAAGCCTGGAACAGAACTGAGGGACCTTGTGGTTGGCTCGAGATGCAAAGAGATCTACCAAGGGGGTGCCCCACACCTGGAAGATCTGTCGCACTACTCGGGAGTTGAGCGACCACTCGTGAGGTTGCATAATCCTGCTCAGTCTGTCGGCTAGACTGTTGTTTACGCCTGCCAGGTATGTGGCTTGGAGCAGCATGCCCTGACGGCGAGCACAAAGCCACATGCTGACGGCTTCCTGACACAGGGGGCGAGATCCGGTGCCCCCCTGCTTGTTGATGTAATACATGGCAACCTGGTTGTCTGTCTGAATTTGGATAATTTGGTGGGACAACCGATCTCTGAAAGCCTTCAGAGCGTTCCAGACCGCTCGTAACTCCAGATTGATTGATCTGCAGATCGCGTTCCTGGAGGGACCAGCTTCCTTGGGTGTGAAGTCCATCGACATGAGCTCCCCACCCCAGGAGAGATGCATCCGTAGTCAGCACTTTTTGTGGCTGAGGAATTTGGAAAGGACGTCCCAGGGTCAAATTGGACCAAATCGTCCACCAACACAGGGATTTGAGAAAACTCGTGGACAGGTGGATCACGTCTTCTAGATCCCCAGCAGCCTGAAACCACTGGGAAGCTAGGGTCCATTGAGCAGATCGCATGTGAAGGCGGGCCATGGGAGTCACATGAACTGTGGAGGCCATGTGGCCCAGCAATTTCAACATCTGCCGAGCTGTGATCTGCTGGGACGCTCGCACCCGCGAGACGAGGGACAACAAGTTGTTGGCTCTCGCCTCTGGGAGATAGGCACGAGCCGATCGAGAATCCAGCAGAGCTCCTATGAATTCGAGTCTCTGCACTGGGAGAAGATGGGACTTTGGATAATTTATCACAAACCCCAGTAGCACCAGGAGGCGAATAGTCATCTGCATGGAGTGTAGAGCTCCTGCCTCGGATGTGTTCTTCACCAGCCAATCGTCGAGATAGCGGAACACGTGCACTCCCAGCCTGCGAAGCGCCGCTGCTACTACAGCCAAGCACTTCGTGAACACTCTGGGCGCAGAGGCGAGCCCAAAGGGTAGCACACAGTACTGGAAGTGACGTGTGCGCAGCTGAAATCGCAGATACTGCCTGTGAGCTGGCAGTATCAGGATGTGCGTGTAGGCGTCCTTCAAGTCCAGAGAGCATAGCCAATCGTTTTCCTGAATCATGGGAAGAAGGGTGCCCAGGGAAAGCATCCTGAACTTTTCCTTGACCAGATATTTGTTCAGGGCCCTTAGGTCTAGGATGGGATGCATCCCCCCTATTTTCTTTTCCACAAGGAAATACCTGGAATAGAATCCCAGCCCTTCTTGCCCCGGTGGCACGGGCTCGACCACATTGGCGCTGAGAACGGCGGAGAGTTCCTCTGCAAGTACCTCCTTGTGCTGGAGGCTGAAAGACTGAGCTCCCTGTGGGCAATTTGGAGGCATGGAGGCCAAATTGAGGGTGTATCCTTGCCGGACTATTTGAAGAACCCAACGGTCGGAGGTTATAAGAGGCTACCTTTGGTGAAAACCTTTCAACCTCCCCCCGACCGGCAGATCGCCCGGCACTGACACGTTGATGCCGGCTATGCTCTGCTGGAGCCAGTCAAAAGCTCGCCCCCTGCTTTTGCTGGGGAGCCGTGGGGCCTTGCTGAGGCGCACGCTGCTGACGAGAGCGAGCGCGCTGGGGCTTAGCCTGGGCCGCAGGCTGTCGAGAAGGAGGATTGTACCTACGCTTACCAGAAGAGTAGGGAACAGTCTTCCTTCCCCCATAAAAACGTCTACCTGAGGAGGTAGATGCTGAAGGCTGCCGGCGGGAGAACTTGTCGAAAGCGGTATCCCGCTGGTGGAGCTGCTCTACCACCTGTTCGACTTTTTCTCCAAAAATATTGTCCGCTCGGCAAGGGGAGTCCGCAATCCGCTGCTGGATCCTATTCTCCAGGTCGGAGGCACGCAGCCATGAGAGTCTGCGCATCACCACACCTTGAGCAGTGGCCCTGGACGCAACATCAAAGGTATCATATACCCCTCTGGCCAGGAATTTTCTGCACGCCTTCAGCTGCCTGACCACCTCCTGAAATGGCTTGGCTTGCTCAGGAGGAAGCTTGTCCACCAAGCCCGCCAACTGCCGCACATTGTTCCGCATATGTATGCTCGTGTAGAGCTGGTAAGACTGGATTTTGGCCACGAGCATAGAAGAATGGTAGGCCTTTCTCCCAAAGGAGTCTAAGGTTGTAGAGTCCTTGCCCGGGGGCGCCGAAGCATGCTCCCTAGAACTCTTAGCCTTCTTTAGGGCCAGATCCACCACACCAGAGTCGTGAGGCAACTGAGTGCGCATCAGCTCTGGGTTCCCATGGATCCGGTACTGGGACTCGATCTTCTTGGGAATGTGGGGATTACTTAGAGGCTTGGTCCAGTTCGCCAGCAATGTCTTTTTTAGGACATGATGCATGGGTACTGTGGACGCTTCCTTAGGTGGAGAAGGATAGTCCAGGAGCTCAAACATTTCAGCCCTGGGCTCGTCCTCCACAACCACCGGGGATGGCCGTAGACATCTCCCGGACAAAGGCCGCAAAAGACAGACTCTCGGGAGGAGAAAGCTGCCTTTCAGGGGAGGGAGTGGGATCAGAAGGAAGGCCATCAGACTCCTCGTCAGAGAAATATCTGATGTCCTCCTCCTCCTCCCACGAGGCCTCACCATCGGTATCAGACACAAGTTCATGAACCTGTGTCTGAAGCCGTGCCCGGCTCGACTCCGTGGAAACACGGCCACGGTGGGAGCATCGAGAGGTAGACTCCCTCGCCAGCACCGGCGAAACTCCCTCCTCCGCCGTCGTCGTCGGGGAGCCTTCCTGGGAGGCGACCGCAGTCGGTACCGCAAGCGGCACCGTTGTCGGAGACCTCACCCCGGGCAAGGGGCCAGCCGGCGCCTCACTCGACGGTACCGGTGGCGCAAGCACCCCTGGTACTGGAGGGGAAGGGCGCAACAGCTCTCCCAGGATCTCTGGGAGAATGGCCCGGAGACTCTCGTGGAGAGCGGCTGTGGAGAAAGACATGGAAGTCGATGCAGGCGTCGAGGTCAGAGGCTGTTCCGGGCTGTCCAAGGTGGAGCGCATCGACACCTCCTGAACAGAGGGTGAGCGGTCCTCTCGGTGCCGATGCCTACTGGGTGCCGACTCCCTCGGCGACCCAGAGCTCTCGGTACCGATGCGGGAAGGAGACCGGTGTCGATGCTTCTTTGACTTTTTCAAATGAAGCATGTCACTGGAACTTCCCGGTACCGACGAGGAGGACGTAGAATCCAGCCGTCGCTTCCTCGGGGCCGAGGCTGAAGAAGGTCGGTCTCGGGGGGCTGTACCGCAGGAGCCCTCAGGGTAGGGGGAGACCCACCCGAAGGCTCACCGCCACCAGCAGGGGAATGGACAGCCCTCACCTGCACTCCAGTCGAAGCACCACCGTCCGACGACATCAGCAGTAGTGGAGGTCCCGGTACCACCGACGCAGACTTTCGATGTCTCGGTACCGACAATGCAGAGGGTCTATGCCTCGATGCCGAAGGTCTTGATGCTGTCGACGTCGATGCACTCGATGCCCCCGGTGCTGTTGTCGACGAAGAGCCCGAGAACAACACGTTCCACTGGGCCAATCTCGCTACCTGAGTCCTCTTCTGTAAAAGGGCGCAAAGACTACAGGCCTGCGGGCGGTGCCCAGCCCCCAGACACTGAAGACACGACGCATGCCTATCAGTGAGCGAGATTACCCGGGCACACTGGGTGCACTTCTTGAAGCCGCTGGGAGACTTCGATGAGATGGGCGGAAAAATCACGCCGGCGAAATCAAAATTCGTAATGGCGATATAGGCACCAAAAATAGGGAGAGAAAAAACCCGTACCGAGGCCTCAAAAAAGGCCTACCCCGAAAACTAAAGGAAACTTACGCGGGGCAAAAGCTGGAAGCACGGGAAAGGGTAAAGACCGTAAAGGTCTTTTTTTTTTTTTTCAACGAAAATTGCGAAGACGCGCGAGGGTCAACTTTGAGGGGCGCGAAACGGCGCAAAACACGACCGTCCCAAGCGCGGACAAAAGAAGACTGACGAACACGAGCCGGTTCAAGCAGGAAGACATCCGCGCATGCGCGGTGCGCATCGGCGCGCGAGGACTAGCAAAGGCCTTTGCTAGTAAAGTTTTCCGATTGGAGGGGCTGCCGTGGACGTCACCCCATCAGTGAGAACAAGCAGCCTGCTTGTCCTCGGAGAATAATCTTTATGATTCCTGGCTGCAAGGACTTTTGGGTTTATCTTGCCTTAGGCACTATAATCAGGCTAGTCTTCTACGGCACCTTAGGGATTGGTTATTCGGCACTGAGCAGTTTACTCCTACGCGATGGGAAAGGGAGTTGTTTACACCTTGTCATTTGAATTTTCTTTTGCCTCGCTCTTGTCGTAGGAGTATCTTGCTACAGCCACTAAGAGGCATTTGCAGGGCTCTTCTGAATTGTTGGCATCAGCACCCAAATGTTAGTGATTTACTGCCATGTAGGAGTAATGCTGATTTTCCACCAGGGCTGCAGTCCGGACAGTTTAAGAGATGGTCGGATACGGGCATTGTCTTGATCGAGCATTTTGTCAATGAGGAAGGGTTTTTTAATTCTTTTCAAAATTTACAGCACAGGCTTTAAATCCTTAGTCCTTAGTGGAGCGCATGATCTGGTGCGGGAGGTAATGGTTCTGGGGCCGCTTGATATTAGTGATCATAATATGATCGGATTTGATATTAGCTTTGAAGTAAGTATACATAGGAAATCAAATATGTTAGCGTTTAACTTTAAAAAAAGGAGACTATGATAAAATGAGAAGAACGGTGAAAGAAAAACCTAGAGGAGCTGCTGCGAGGGTCAAAAACTTACATCAGGCGTGGATGCTGTTCAAAAACACCATCCTGGAAGCCCAGGCCAAATATATTCCACGTACTAAAAAAGGAGGACAGAAGACCAAACGACAGCCAGCATGGTTAAAAACTGAGGTGAAGCAAGCTATTAGAGCTAAAAGAAAATCCTTCAGAAAATGGAAAAAGAAACGTCTGAAAATAATAAGGAATGTCAAGTCAAATGCAAAGCGCTGATAAGGAATGCTAAGAGGGACTTTGAAAACAAGATTGCGTTGGAGGCAAAAACACATAGTAAATTTTTTTTTAGGTTTACTAAAAGCAGGAAGCCGGCAAAACAATCAGTTGGACCGCTAGATGACCGCGGAGTAAAAGGGGCGATCAGGGAAGACAAAGCCGTAGCGCAGATATTAAATGAATTCTTTGCTTCGGTCTTCACAGAGGAAGATTTGGGTGGGATACCGGTGCCAGAAATGGTATTCGAAGCTGACGAGTCAGAGAAACTTAATGAATTCTCTGTAAACCTGTAGGATGTAATGGGGCAGTTCTACAAACTGAAGAGTAGCAAATCTCCTGGACCGGATGGTATTCATCCCAGAGTACTGATAGGACTGAAAAATGAAGTTGTGGTACTATTATTAGTAATATGTAATTTATCCTTAAAATCGAGCGTGGTACCGGAAGATTGGAAGTTGGCCAATGTAACGCCGATTTTTAAAAAGGGTTCCAGAGGAGATCCGGGAAATTATACATAAGTACAAAAGTATTACCATACTTGGAAAGACCAAAGGTCCATCAAGCCCAGCATCCTGTTTCCAACAGTAGGCCAATCCAGGTCACAAATACCCGGCAAGATCCCAAAAAAGTACAAAACATTTTATACTGCTTATCCCAGAAATAGTGGATTTTCCCCAAGTCCATTTAATAATGGACTATGGACTTTTCCTTTAGGAAGCCGTCCAAATCTTTTTTAAACTCCGCTAAGTTAACCACCTTTACCACATTCTCTAGCAACAAATTCCAGAGTTTAATTACACGTTGAGTGAAGAAACATTTTCTCCAATTTGTTTTAAATTTACTACAATGTAGCTTGATCGCATGCACCCTAGTCCTAGTATTTTTGAAAAGCGTAAACAGATGCTTCACATCTATCCATTCAACTCCACTCATTATTTTATAGACCTCTATCATATCTCCCCTCAGCCACCTTTTCTCCAAGCTGAAGAGCCCTAGCCGCTTTAGCCTTTCCTCATAGGGAAGTCGTCCCATCCTTCTTATCATTTTTGTCGCCCTTCTCTGCACCTTTTCTAATTCCACTATATCTTTTTTGAGATCTGGCAACCAGAATTAAACACAATATTCGAGGTGCGGTCGCACTATGGAGTGATACAAAGGCATTATTATAACATCCTCATTTTTGTTTTCCAATCCTTCCCTAATAATACCTAACATTCTATTTGCTTTCTTAGCCACAGCAGCACACTGAGCAGAAGGTTTCAATGTATCATCAACAACAACACCTAGATCCCTTTCTTGATCCGAGACTAATAACATGGAACCTTGCATGACGTTCAGGTTCCTCTTTCCCACATGCATCATTTTGCACTTGCTCACATTAAACGTCATCTGCCATTTAGACGCCCAGTCTCCCAGTCTTGTAAGGTCCTCTTGTAATTGTTCACAATCCTCCCGCTATTTAACGACCGGTGAGTCTGACGTCGGTGCCAGGCAAAATGGTAGAGACTATTATAAAGAACAAAATTACAGAGCATATTCAAAAGCATGGATTAATGAGACAAAGACAACATGGATTTAGTGAAGGGAAATTTGCGTCACCAATCTATTACATTTCTTTGAAGGGGTGAACAAACGTGGATAAAGGTGAGCCGGTTGATATTGTGTATCTGGATTTTCAGAAGGCATTTGACAAAGTACCTCATGAAAGACTCCAGAGGAAATTGGAGAGTCATGGGATAGGAGGTAGTGTTGAAAACCTAACAGTGTCTGCCTGTGTCCGTGACGCCTTGGGAGTTGCTGAGCTAGGCTCCGTAGCCAGGCTGACGTCACTCACGGTTGATTTCCAGGCAGCTGAGCTACGCTCTGTAGCTAGGCTGATGTCACTCACAGCTGATTCCCAGGCAGGAGGAGAAGTAGGGAAACACGCGGAGCAAGTGGCAGGGAGCAGCCCACCAAACAAAGACCCTCCCCTGCCCCCCCTCCAGCCACCCATGTCCTGCGACCCTCCTCTCCCCCTGCTCCCCCTGCAGCCAACCATGTCCAGCGACACTACTCTCCCACTGCCCCCCCTCTAGCCACTCATGTCCGACCCTGCTCTCTCACCTGCTCCTCCTTCATCCACCCAGGTTGTGTAAACAATTCTTCGGGGCAGGCAGGAAAGATCCCTGGTCCTGCCTGCTCGATGCTGGCACTGGTGCCGACGCTCCCCGCTGCCGGATCACTGTTCAAAATGGCCGCCGATACTTACAAGGGCGGCCTCCAAGACTTCAGCAATAATCGGAAACAGAGCACAAATCAAACCCTGCCCACAACTTAGAGCTGGCATTGGAGCATTTGAAGAAAGGATTTCTCATGAATTTGAAGGTAGCAGTACAAACTCCAAGCCAAAAAACATAAAAAAGGTTGCAAGTATTTGGGCTCTTTCTCTGCTTGGTAGTGTGCACATCCCTTGTCTTTGTCTGTCTTGGCCCTCCCTCTCTCACCCTCTGCACTCACACACTGTCACAGCAGCCCAATGTTTAGGCAGAGATATAAGCTGGAGAAAGCAGTTTTGATTTCAGACACAAGACTGTCTCTTTAATATAAATTCAGCACAGGGTCCCTGCTCCCCAGTTTGACTGGGCATTGGCACAAGAGCTGTGCTTACTGCACAGCAATTGTGTGAATGCACCCGGCAAGTTCCTCCCCCCCCCCCCCCCCCCCCACACACACAGCACGCATATAATTTTAACACAATTTATTCTCAGTATTAGAGCGCTGTTTTTCAGTGCTGATCCTGCGGTGTGAAACAGGCACTGATAGCTCTAGCGTAGAAGATCTGACCATTAGCCCCCTTGAGCAATTTCTGTTCCTGACAGACTTTTGTAGGGTTTTGTATTACTTCATAATATGCCAGGTACTGGGAAGTGTTTATCTGCTGTCATTTAGATGAAACTAGAATCAGACATTTTTTTACATATCCATTCTTGAATTAGAAGGACTTCAATTGTAAATATAAACGTATATACTGCATCCAAAGATGGTCTAGCGTGTAGGCTCATGGTCAGTGTATTTAATATATTAATCCTAGGCAACATAATTTAACTGCTACAAGTTTTCTAGTTTTACCTTAGGCAGCCCCAACCATCTATTTTGGTCATCCCCCCTACCCTGCATCGTTTTCCCTCCTCTCCCTCCAAATAAGACATGTCCCATTACTATCTTGAGTCATGTCTCTTAATAGAGGAAGTGATGTCCCCCTGTATCCAGCAGCTTCCTCATTGCTTCCCCCTTTAAAGCGGGTATCTCACGTTTCCGTTTCTTACGCCCTCAGGGATCCTTCTGATATCCTTCTCATTCTCCATTTCGCGCCACCAGTTGTTTGGCTGACATTTGTCATCTCAGGCGGTCTCGTCCCTGGGATACTCTCTGCCATTTTGGTTTACTGCTCCGCTCCGGTCCCCCATGTTCCCGGGTTGTAGCTTCTGCTTCCGCCTCTGGCTGCCTTATATACATATTCCTGGGCCTCCTCCCACGATGCTACCCTTCGCTGCTTGCCCTCGTGACTGAATAGCAATGCAAACGGGTGTTGCCATTTATAGGTAATGCCTTCCTCTCTCAGTTGAGTTGTTAGTGGTCTCAACTCACTACGTCGTTTTAAGGTAGCAGCCGATAAGTCCTGATATATTTCAATTGGATAGCTGTCCCAAGTTAGTGGGCTGGCTGCTCTCGCTTTTCTCATCACCAGTTCTTTTACTTTGAAATCCATGAAGCATGCTATTATATCTTTTGGCTGGTTTGCTTTGCGCGCTCCCAATGCCCGGTGTGCTCGCTCTATTTGTATTGCCAACTTGTCTTGCGGGTTCTCCGGGGTAGTTAGTAGGTGGGCCGCAATTGCCTGCACTACCTCCTCACATTTAAGATATTCGGGTGTTTCGGGCAGTCCGCGGATTCTTATATTGGAGCGTCTGGTCTGATTCTCCAAGTCTTCCAATTTTTCAGCGAGGTATTTGGTCTCCGTTTTTTGATCTGCTAGCTGCTGTTCCACGATGCTCAGGGTTTATGTTTGCTCTTCAATATTATTCTCCACCTCTGCCACGTGGTTACCCAATTCCTGGATTTCACCGCGGAGATCCGCTCGTAGCTGTGAAAAGTCCTCTCTCACCTCCTTGAGGTCCGTTTTTATCTCCTGGAACCAGCTGCATAGTTGTCCCCATACTTCCGGATCTACCTCCGTTCCTGCTTCCAGGCTTCCCTTTGCCTTCTGTCACGATGGTATCTGCTCTATCTTTTCCTTGGAGGCGCCATCTTTTTCTGCCTGCATGTTCCCGCTCTGCGCTGACCTGCGTGCCTCTGATTCCTCGGTATTCGGGATCTTGGGCTTCGCAAGTGGCATTACCCGCCTCAGGGCACTTTCTCCTCCCTTTCTCTGTATTGTTTTTTCACCGCTCGTCTGGGGGTACTATCGTTTGTACGCTATTTTCTGGCTGCTGGCTCGGAGCTCCGATTTTAGTCCGCCATATTTTAGCGTGACGTCACTTCTTCTCTAACTGCTACAAGTTTTGCTGAGTATAACCAGTGATTGCAAAGTTTTTTTATTATAGAGGCTGTGAATCAAAGTTGCCTTCTTTTTTCTTTGGGCAATGTCCTAGACAATGCCCTGAGTGAGAAAACCCACCCTGCTCCCTAAACAAGCTCTGAAGGTATCCTCCTTTTTGGGTACTTTGGGGGAGAGAAGCGCTATCTTGTCCTTTGTCTGCTGCCTACTCTAGAGCCTAGGGCATCATATCCCCTTGGACCAGCCTTAGAAACTGCTCAAGTTGAACCCAAAGGACAAAATCCCCAAAAAAGGAGAGGGAAAGGAAAAAGAGAAAATCTCCAAACTAAGCACAAAACAAAATGGCTTCCTGCTTTTAAAAGGGGCAGGGGATGAGACAGAGCGGGTAGCTTGGGCAGTTGCTATAGTCTCATTTCCCAATTTTCATGTGGATAATGATGAAGAAAAAGCAAATTTGCTAAATAGATACTTTTGTTCTGTTTTCACAGAAGAAAATCCTGGAGAAGGACCGCGATGGACTGCAAAAAGTACAAATGAGATTGAAGTTCACGGAAAAGAGTGTGTATGAACAGCTTGAAAAGCTAAAGGTGGACAAAGCCATGGGACCGGATGGGATCCATCCCAGGATATTGAGGGAGCTCAGAGAGGTTCTGGCGGGTCCTCTTAAAGATTTGTTTAATATATCCTTGCAGACAGGAGAGGTTCCGAGGGATTGAAGAACGGCGGAGGTGGTGATAGGGAAGAAACTGGAAACTACAGGCCGGTAAGCCTCACTTCGGTTATTGGAAAAGTAATGGAAGCGATGCTGAAGGAAAGGATAGTGAATTTCCTGGAAGTCAATAAGTTGCAAGATCTGAGACAACATGGTTTTACCAAAGGGAAATCGTGCCAAACGAATCTCATTGAATTCTTTGATTGGGTGACAGGAGAATTGAATCAAGGACGAGCTATGGACGTAATCTACTTAGATTTCAGCAAAGCTTTTGACACGGTTCCCCACAGGAGGCTCTTAAATAAACTGGATGGGCTGAAGATAGGACCCGAAGTGGTGAACTAGATTAGGAATTGGTTGACGGACAGAAGCCAGAGGGTGGTGGTGAATGGAATTAGCTCGGAGGGAAAGGTGAGTAGTGGAGTGGCTCAAGGATCGGTGCTGGGACCGATTCTGTTCAATATAGTTGTGAGTGACATTGCCGAAGGGTTAGAAGGTAAAGTTTGCCTATTTGCGGATGATACTAAGATTTGTAACAGAGTGGACACCCGGGAGGGAGTGGAAAACATGAAAAAGGATCTGAGGAAGCTAGAAGAATGGTCTAAGGTTTGGCAATTAAAATTCAATGCGAAGAAATGCAAAGCGATGCACTTAGGGAATAGAAATCCTCGGGAGACGTATGTGTTAGGCGGGGAGAATCTGATAGGTACAGACGGGGAGAGGGATCTTGGGGTGATAGTATCTGAGGATCTGAAGGCGACGAAACAGTGTGACAAGGCGGTGGCCGTAGCTAGAAGGTTGTTAGGCTGTATAGAGAGAGGTGTGACCAGCAGAAGAAAGGGGGTGTTGATGCCCCTGTATTAGTCGTTGGTGAGGCCCCACCTAGAGTACTGTGTTCAGTTTTGGAGGCCGTACCTTGCAAAGGATGTAAAAAGAATTGAAGCGGTGCAAAGAAAAGCTACGAGAATGGTAAGGGATTTGCGTTACAAGACGTATGAGGAGAGACTTGAGGACCTGAACATGTATACTCTGGAAGAAAGGAGAAACGGGTGATATGGTACAGACGTTCAAATATTTGAAAAGTATTAATCCGCAAACGAACCTTTTCCAGAGATGCGAAGGAGGTAGAACGAGAGGACATGAAATGAGATTGAAGGGGGGCAGACTTAAGAAAAATGTCAGGAAGTATTTTTTTCACAGAGAGAGTAGTGGATGCTTGGAATGCCCTCCCGCGGGAGATGGTGGAAATGAAAACGGTAACAGAATTCAAACACGCGTGGGACAAACATAAAGGAATCCTGTTCAGAAGGAATGGATCCTAAGGAGCTTAGCCGAGATTGGGTGGCAGAGCCGGTGGCGGGAGGCGGGGATAGTGCTGGGCAGACTTATACGGTCTGTGCCAGAGCCGGTGGTGGGAGGAGGGGCTGGTGGTTGGGAGGCGGGGATAGTGCTGGGCAGACTTACACGGTCTGTGCCCTGAAAAGGACAGGTACAAATCAAGGTAAGGTATACACAAAAAGTAGCACATATAAGTTTATCTTGTTGGGCAGACTAGATGGACCATGCAGATCTTTTTCTGCTGTTGTCTACTATGTTACTGTGTAAGAGAAACCCAAGACTGGCTCAACCCTGGCCCCAATGCTCAAAGCTTACTGTGCTTGCAATGTTTGATTCAGACAGGTTGCAGCCGGTCTAGCACGCACATTATTCAGCGTCTAATGCACAAAGGGATTTGCAATACTTTTGCCATTTGAGGTAGCAGCTACTGATAATCCTATTCAAATGTATTACAACGATCTCATTAGAATTAAAATGAGCATTCCGTGCAATGCACAGAAATGCACACCTACCTTTAATGTTTAAAATGTTCCAGCAGGTCTGGAGCTGTCATTGCATGAGGGTGACTTCTCAGTGGAGCAGTCTGCTTACCTTTTTTAACAGTATCTGCACATGTGTGTGTGAAATGTGCCATGTACGTATATGGTATGTGTGTTTAATGTGCATGTATTATATGTGTGGCCCAGTGGGCTACACCCCCACCCGCACCTCACAATTTGATGGAGGGAATAGCATTCACTCCTCTTCCAGCACTGCCTACAAAACGGCAGCACCCTGCCTGGCCCACTGTATCCTGTGATGCGCTGGGCGGGGCTTCTCTACCATTTAAGGGAGTTTCTCTTATACAGAGGGAAGAACTGGGCAGGGCGCTGCCATTTCGTAGGTGGCACTTCCTCCTCCATCAAATTGTGAGGTTTGGTGGGGGTGGAGTGGACCGCTAGACCACCAGGGCGGGTGGGGGTGTGTGGCCCACTGGGCCATCAGGGTATTTTTTTGTGTGTAGGGGGGTTAGGGAGGCTGGAGATCCACCAGACCTCCAGACCCCTGGGGAGGTGTGTGGGCTTGAGGGGGGGGGGGGCACTAGGCCACCAGGGCCTTGCTGTTGGGGGGGGATGCGGGGCTTGCAGCTCCTGTGTTTTAACAGCCCAGTCCTGTCAAACAAGTTAAGGAGGATTGTACCTGAGCCGCACTTTTACCATATGATCAGAGTTAACAGCATGCCTAAATCTGAATGCTATTAGCTCTAATCATTGGGGTGTTATTGCCCTGCGCTGTTCCAACACTAATTTTAGAGCACTGTTTGGAACAGTGCGGGGCTTCTGATCAATGGGTCCTCAGTATTTAACGGCGACTTTTTAGCATCGGGACCCTCGTCAGGTAAATCTGGAGCCAGGAAAACTCGGTAATTTGACCTCTCTACTTTTTGTATATAATAGAAATTGATGTGTTATTCTGAGCACAAATAGGGTGATTTCAGTGTATTCTAGAATAACCTTACAAATGCATCCTCATAAGACATAGCAAAACGCCATCTAAACTATTAGCATCCCATGAGATGAGGAACTGAATTTCAGTTGTGTGTACAGGGCATTAAATTATTTAGAACAATTAAAAGCCTCAAAATATAACGTCATACTAGCTAAGTATGAGAGCAAACGCAATGCATGTCAGCTGTGATTGCTGAACCCCCTCCCCCAAGCAGATATTTGGAAGAGTGGTAGGAAGGCAGATCAAAAGCTCAACACCGCAAAATTTGAACCAGCTGCGTAAACTAGAAAGCAAGACACAAATAAAACAAACTCGTTCAAAATTTAAACTACCGCACAAGACGCTCAGAAAAAGTAACAAGTACAAGCGAAAAATGCATGCAAGAATCAAATCTCTTTGCTCTGCAAAAGACAACATTAGAAGTAACTATGAGGGCCACAGAGAGGAAATACGGGGGAAACAACAAAATTTCTGAGTTTGCGTCAGAAAACGATGGCTTATTTTACCCAGTCTATTTTCTGTCTCTTGCATCCACAAGAGCTTTAAAAAGGGTGAACATTAAAATACAAATGTAAATAAAATAAAAAAAAACATACCGAACTACTGCGACCCCAGCAGCCTACCGCTCGCATCACAAAATGAAAATGGAAGAGGGAGAGGGAAGGAAACAAAAGCAACCATGATGTCACAGAATGGGCAGGGCGATTAACTGATTGAGTCCTGCTTGCGGTGACTCTGAAACGGATAAAGGTAAAAGTCGGATCCCCTCAGTACAGTACTATCTTAAAAGTGGAGTGATGTTCTGTTGTGCTTTTTGGGCCATGGGAAGGGAAGCAACTGTACGGGGTAGGAGGGAAGCGAGAGAGAGGGAGGGAGCAAGCTGGATAATGGCATTATCATCCAGGAAGGAAGAAGAGAGATATGCTGGACAACGGGGGGAGATGCTGTGGATAATTGGGGGAAAGGAAGCGAGATATTCTGGAAATCAAGGAGGCAGGACAAGAAGGAGAGTCATGCTGGACATCAAAGGGGGCAGGGAAGGAGAGACATTCTGGAGATCATCCGGGCAAGAAGGTGAGACATTCTGAAGATCATGGGGGGAGGGGGAAATGGCAGGAGGGAAAAGCTGGAAAGTACTTATGATGCACGTCTTCTGGTGCCAATTAGTGCTAGATCCAGGTGGATCCTATTCTTTGGGTTGGAATGAGTGCTGGATCCCAGTGGATCCTGCCCTTCTGGTGGAGTTGATTGCTAGATCCTAATGAATCCAGCATTTTGGTGGGATTGGCTGCAGGCTCCAGGTGGAAGCAGCCATCTTGGTGTGAATGGTGCAGGATCTGGTTGGATTCTGTTTAGTTTCTGACCAATAGAAATCAAACAAAATAAAACATGGAAAAGAAAATAAGATGATACCTTTTTTATTGGACATAACTTAAATACATTTCTTGATTAGCTTTTGAAGGTTGCCCTTCTTCGTCAGATCGGAAATAAGCAAATGTGCTAGCTGACAGTGTATATAAGTGAAAACATTCAAGCATTACTATGACAGTCTGACAGGGTGGGAGGATGGGGGTGGGTAGGAGGTACGCATGGGGACATCAAAGCATATCATTGATATTCTAACAGGATGGGTGTGGATAGGTGAGGGGTGGGGTGATCAATAGAGGAATGCAGCTTTATGGTTTATAATGGGCTAGGAACCCCAGATCCTTGTTAAGTCCTCTCTGTTGGGTGTTAAAATATTCAATCATTCTGACTTCAAAGGTCTTACTTTCTTGTATGGTTTTAAAGTTACCTTTCAGGATTCTCACTGTGAAGTCACTGGTACAGTGTCCTGGTCCTGTAAAATGCTGACCAACAGGGGTGGGAGCCCTATTGGCACCAGTATTGTTCATGGGATGTCTATGTAAATTGAATCTAGTCTTAAGCATCTGGCCTGTTTCTCCAATATAGCATCTTTCGTTACATTTTTTACACTGAATGATATATACCACATTGGAAGATGAGCAAGTGAAAGATTCCTTTATGTTGAATATCCTTCCTTTGTGGATGACTGTGGGGTCCTGTGAAATATTTTGGCATAGTTTGCAACTGGATAAATTACAGGGAAGTGTGCCCTTCTGTTCCTTTTCTGACCAATAAACTGATATTGAATAAACAAAAAAACAAGGTCCTGTGGTGCCAAAATCAGGGAGTTGAGGTCAAAGCTTTACAGTCAAGTCTGAAACCAGAATATTAGGGGTCTTGCTTGATTCTTCATTCACCTTCTCTTCCCATATTAACTAGCTATGGAAGAAAACACTATTCAAAATGAGACTGCTACGTCTAGTCAGATTTTTCTTTGACCAAACTGTTCTGTCCTCCAACAGCCTCGCACTAGTTTATAACGTGATCCTAAAATGTGTGTAACGTGTTTACTGTTATTCTCCGTTCTAAGGACTATCATTGCTGCACTTTCTCACTGCAAAGATAACTGAGCAATGCACTGTGGGTAATGTAGTTCACAGGCAGTGCAACCACACCTGCTTGGCTTTGTAAGAACGGTTACCACTGGTTGTGAGGCTGCCCAGACCTCCTCCCTCTCTCTGCCAAGCTTGGCTCTTTTGTCTTCCTGCTATCATTTCCTGGTCATTCTCACTATCTCTGTCCTGGGAGGTCAGCCAGGTATGACCTCCCCCCCCCCCCCCCCAATCGAGGGCCGCCCCTTGCTACCCGATGGCAGGCTCAGGGCCGTGCCAACACGGTAAGCGGGGTAAGCACTGCAGGGGGGGGGGGCGCCTGCCTAAAAGGGCACCGCTGTGGTGCTGCCCCGCCATACCACTGCTCCGCCTCCCACCTACCTTTAAAAAACATTTGTGAAGCCGAGTTTCAGGCAGCGCCTCGTGTCTGCCCGGCTGCTTGTAAAACAAGTAAATCTCTTCTCCTTGTCATCGTGGGGCCTCACTGTATCCCGCCCTCCTCTGAGGTAACTTCCTATTTCCGCGAGGGTGGAACACAGTGAGGCCCGACTATGATGAGGAGAAGAGATTTATTTGTTTTACAAGCAGGGCAGACGCGAGGCTCTGCCTGCAACTTGGCTTCACAAAATGATTTTTAAAGGTAGGGGAGGGGGGTTCTCAGATGGGAGAAGGGGGGATTTTCAGATGGGAGAGGGGTGTTGTGGGGGTTCTCAGATGGGGAGGGGGTTTTCAGATGGGCGCAGGGGTGGGGAGGGGGTTCCCAGATGGAGAAGGGGGGTGGGGTGGGGGCTCTCAAATGGGAGAAGGGGGCTGGAACTGGGGTCTGAGAAGGGGTCATGAGGGAAAAGGGCATGCCTGGGTCAGGTGGGAGAATGGGTTGGGCTGAAAAGGGGGGCCCTAATGCAAGGCATGTGAATGAAGGGGGCTGGAACTCGGGGCTGAAAAGGAGAGTAGGTGGGATAAGGGGGCTAGTACTGGGATTGGGGGCTGAAAAGGGGCAGGGGCTGAAACTGTGGGGACTGGGGGCTGAAAATGGGACAGGGAGAAGTGGCTGGGGGCTGAAGCTCGGGACTGGTAGGAGAAAAGGGCTGGGGCTGAAAAAAAGGGGCAGAGAAAGGGGACAGATCCTGGATAGATGGGAGAGGGAGGGTAAATGGTGGATTGAAGGGGCAGAGAGAAAGGGCAGACAGTGGATGGAAGGGATAGAAAGGGCAGACAGTGAATGGAAGGGGGGGAGAGAGAGGGCAGACAGGGGCAGAGATAGAGGGCAGATGTAGATGGAAGAGGCAGGGAGAGAGGGCAGACATTGGATGGAGAGGACAGCAGAGAGGGCAGACACTGGATGGCAGAGAGAGAACAAAGCAGTGGCGTAGCCAAGGGTGGGCTTGGGTGGGCCCAGGCCCAACCACTTTGGGTTCAGGCCCACCTAGTAGCAGCATACCTATGATGTGGCTGGCAGGGATCCCCAAACCCCACCAGCCGAAAACTCCCAACAAGTGTCCCTCCTGCACACCTTGTAAATAGCAGATCTTTGACTGCAGTGAGCAGTGACATACATACTGCTCGCACCGGTCCCACAGCCTTCCTTCTCATGTATTTCTGCCTAGGCAGAAACAGGAAGCTGCATCAGAGGGAAGGGTGTGGGGCCAACATGAGCAGTGTGTATTAGTTGCTGCTCGCTGCTGGTGAAAATCTGCTATTTAAAAGGTATACGGGAGAGGGGGGATGTTTGAGAGACCATATGGCATGCAGATGAGAGGAGAGATCAAATCACCTGTGGGACGGGGCGAGTTTCTTCTGCCCACCCATCTTGGGCCCAGGCCCACCCAAAATTGGGTGTCTGGCTACGCCCCTGGAACGAAGAGATGCTGGATGGAAGGAAGACAGTGAAAAGAAGATGAGGAATGCAGAAACCAGAGACGACAAACTGTAAATAAAATGTTTTTTTTATTTTGTTGCTTTAGGATAAAGTAGTAGTGTAGCTGTGTTAATAAATGTTTATAATAGAACATGTAAACAAGGTAATATTTTTATTGGACTAATTTTAATACATTTTGGTTAACTTTCGGAGAACAAAACCCCCTTCCTCAGGTCAGGATAGGATACTGTAACAGAACTATATACTGTATTGACCTGAGGAAGGATGTTTTGGCCTCTGAAAGCTAAATGTATTAGTCCAATAAAATGGTATTATTTTATTTTCTATATTTGTTAATTTGTAAAGTGGTGATTGGTACTTATCAGTTTTTTCAAATTTACATCTGTTGTCTTTATATTTTGCCCAGTACTAGGGGACATTTTCTGTTTCTGTGGTGTTGCATTGTATGCAGAGTCTGGCATCTTGGGGGCTCAGTTTAATTTTTGTCTAAATAGAACGTTTATTGTTACTTATTCTATAGTGGATTAGGGTGTATCTGTGTTTGTGAAAAAGACATGGCTTTCCGTTGGCATTGACTGTGCAGGATCGACGATCTGTATTATTCTGCCTGGTTTTGTTTTACAGTAGGTGAATTGATGTTCTAGTGCTCACTGTAGTGTTTAAGATGCTTTCCTTTTCCTTGTGTGACTCGTAGAAATTACTGCTTATGGTATGGTAGAATTGCTCTATAGGTCCTGAGTGTTTTGCATTCTCGGCATGCCTAGTACTAGATTTTGGAGGGGGGTGTTAAAAAACCTGCACAGGGATGGAGAAAATAGGCAGAAGCTGGATCCACTGGACAGTCAAGTCTGCAGAGGACCCAGCTTTTACTTATGGATGTAAGGCAAGAAATGAAGAAGAAAGGTGGAAAGTAAAGAAATAAATGGAAAGGAAGACCTGGAAATGGAGTTAAGAGGACAGATAGCAGCAGAATCAGGTGAAATGAATAAATTTATAATATAATATTTCTCTAGTTAATAATAGAATATGTATGAACAGAGGGAATTACTCAGAGCATGTGGTCGCAAAGAATTACAAAATGAAATGTTCTTATATTCCAATTGTAATTCTAATTCGATTCTCTAGTCTTATACATACTTATTCTATTCCAATTAAAGGTAAATTGTTAAGAATAATAATCATGTAAGAATAGAGGGGAATTTTATATACTAAATTCGAATTAATTACATTAACCTGCTCTGTACGTTTTGGAACATGTGCTCAAAGCATGGCACTAAGTTTAAAAAGCGAACATGAGCTATCAGTGTAACTTTAAAAGGTAACGTGCTCAGAGCATTTGGAGCTTGCACTTGTGAGAACATGTGCTTTTCCCCAATATAAAGGCCAGGTAGTTAACTTTAAAAGAAAATGTTTATTTCTAGTACAGGCAAGGTAATAAGTTGACAATAGAGAGGTAGTTTTAGAAAGGATCTTTTACCAATGGAAGTATACTACAAAATAACAGGTTTGATTGTAAATTAAGCTGGATAACTCACATTGATGGAGGCTGCTATGGAGAGTGATGCAGGAGAATCTTGCTGGGGTTTCTTTGTAGATTTGCTGTCTGATGGAGCTTGAAGTAGTTTCTTTTAAGGTGGATATGATGTCCAGCTTGAGAAGTCAGGATTCTAGCTTGCTTTTAGATTTAATCAATTCAGGGCAGCGGCGACTAGGACAGGAGCATCAGGAACTCAGGAACAGCCAGGAAGAACTCTCTTTCTAAAGAAAGAGACCCTGCTTTTAAAGTGTCTGAACTGGGCATTAGACTCACGTCAGGTGGTTGCCCTTGGTCCAATTGGAAAGCTCCTGGATAGCTGAATCCTGGGCATCTGGCTTTGAGATGGAGCATGGCAACAGGTCACATGCTTAATGACATCACAAGACTTCCTGCCTGGACATCTGCTAGTCCATTGTCTGAGAGTGATTGAGCTTAGATGGGCTTAGTCTTTGTCTGAAAATAGGTGGAGGTGTAGTCTTTTGTTACTGCAATCTCTGAGATAGCTGTCTTTGAAAGGAACATCTGCTGGTCCATTGTCTGAGAGTGGTTGAGCTTCTTTTGTCTGATAGATGGGCTTCTGAGTCTGAGTAATAGGTGGAGTTTTGTTGCAGGAATTACCACTATTGTTAGCAGAATCTGTGGTACTTCAGGAGTCAAACACCACACACCAGAATGAGAGAGAAATCTTCTTTATTTGCCAGCAAACAAAGTAGGACATCAGCGCTAGACCTCTCCTTCTCTTCAGCTCTCTGTGTCTTGTGTCTCCTGTCTTGGTTCCTTCTCATCTAACGTAAGCTGCTTCTGTTCTCATTTATATAGGGTCCTAAACCCTTCTAGCCCCCCTTTCTCACCAGATGGTAAAGAATAGATTGATTACCCTGTCTTGAACTAATTATCTCTACACATTTACTCAAAAATATCAGTTACATAGGTTTGAGATATTTCCTAAACTGACCTATGACCTGGGGCCTCTCAAACTAGACAATGTGGCACCTATCTCCTGCATTTTATTATTATTAAATTCTCAGATTCCCGGTTATAGCTTAAAATACTAACCGGACTCTGGCATTCATTAAGGGGCCAATCTTACTTAATGACACACAGACATGGTTTGTTATTACTTTCAGGAGACCAGTCCTACACTTAGTTATAATCAATCAAGGAGATGAATTGACTTTTCCTGACCTCTTTCATCTAGCGAGGACTGTGGATAATTCAAACCAGATGATGACCTCTTAAACTGCAGACAAATCTCACTTGAAAAGTCAGACAAAGATGTAACACTGAATTGAAAAGATATTTACATAGAGAAATAGAACCTATTAATTAAACAGAATAAAACATATTTTAAAATAAGCAAAAATCAGAATTCCTTATAAGACAAAATCTAAATTATCTAGAATTATTTAAATCTACTCTATCTCCTTCTAAACAGCATTCAGCCTAATCTTTTAAAACAGCTTGCTTGCTGATCCCCTCGAGATTGTCCAGTATGCCTTGCTTAGAATGGCATCCAGATGTGGTAAATAATACCTATGAACCAGCCTTAACAATCCATCACTCAAAAAGGGACAAAGAAAGTTTAATTTCTCTCTGACCTTTCTAACCTCTAGTCTAGCAAAAGCTAGACATTTGAGTAATTAAAACCAGATGGCATTCTACCACTTTACAGGACTGAACCAAACTTAAACAGAATTAACAAATTAATATGATTTCTCTATCCAAGCTGCCTCATTCCCCCCTTTTGAGACTAAAATCAGCTTATGCAGAGATAAGTCTCCAAACTCAAACTCTGGGGACTATAGTGATCCCAACTCAAGCAAACTAATCAAGCAATAACATTCCAACAGTCTGTGCTAGTCACAGATTACTCTAATATAATGTTCTCAGTCTTTGAGTTCTTATACCAGTTGGGATAGACCCTCAACTGACAAGGATCAAGCTCTCAAATTCCAGGAAAGCTAGAATCAGGGCAAGAAAGAGTCTCAGTATGAAGCCGAATTCCAGCAGCTCCTGCGGTACGCAGTTGACCCTTCTTTTCAGCTAGTAGATTCTTTGGTTCGGGTCAAGCACAACTTCAATGGCTCCGCTGGATCACTTTCTGCTCTCTACTGTTTAGGCTCCGTCTGATCTGTGCTGGCCTCAGTCTGGTCAGCAGACTTGATTCGAGACCAATGGACCCATGGAGTTATCCCTGCGACCTTCACAGCTGTAGGGGTAGAAAGCAAAACAGTAAAAGGTCCTTTCCACCGGGGCCCCAAGGGCTGGAGCCTCCAGTCTTTCACCCAAACTCTATCCCCTGGCAGGAAGGAATGTACCTGAGCCTGGAAGGGGACAGGGTTTATTTCTCTCACATAAGACTGAAGCTCAGAAATTATCCGGCCCAAGAGGGCTACCTGCTCCTGCACCTGGGCAGTCCCTTAATTCCCTGCAAAATGGCTGGGGGCTTCCCATACACAATTTCAAAGGGAGAGAGGGCCGTTCCTTTAGTTGGGGTGCATCGGAGGCGGAAGAGGGCTAGTGGCAGTGCCTGTGGCCATTTCAGTTGAGTTTCCTGACAAATCTTTGCTAGGCTATTTTTCAAGGTTCTGTTTGCCCGCTCAACCTGCCCTGAACTCTGGGGACGGTAGGCACAATGCAATTTCCAGGTAATGCGCAATGCGCGGGACAGGGCCTGAAGTGTGGCTTCAACAAAGCCAGGACCATTATCTGAGCCTATGGGGATGACATCCCTAAGGAGGGCTCGAGCTACTTCTGTGGCTTTCTCAGTGACTGTAGGGTATGCTTCCACCCACCCAGAGAAAGTGCAGACCATGACCAAGAGGTATCGGAGCCTACCGCTCCTGGGCATTTCTGTGAAGTCTATGACTAGGGACTCAAAGGGTGTTAGTCCTCTGGACTGAACTCCTGGTGGAATACGGGGTCCCTGACGAGCATTATTCTGGGCACAGAGAGTACATCGGGCAGAGGCAGTGGCAACCAGACTATCCAATCCTTCCAGGACCACTACTCGACTGAGTAGGCGGGCTAGTGCTGTTTTCCCTAAGTGTGACAGGTCATGAGCTTGAGACACTACAGGCCAAGCTAGGTGGCGTGGCACCAGAACTCTGGTATCAGGGAGATGTAACCAACCATCAGGTCTCCTTACTGCCCCTTCTTCTTGAGCCCATTTCTCTTCCGTTTGGGTGTACATAGGCGTCCATTCTTGCAGTCTAATTTGGAACAGGGGGGTCACAGTACCTGCTGGAGGTCCTCGAGCAGCTTCCTTGGCTACCCGATCAGCATGGCGGTTCCCTCGGGCCACTGGAGTATCTGTCCTTTGGTGTCCCCGGCAGTGAATGACAGCTACCTTTCTAGGGGCCCAAACGGCCTCTAGCAACTGAAGTATTTCGGGTCCATACTTAACAGGTTGGCCTGCGGCATTTATGAGTATACAAAGCTCCATGAGCGTGTAGAGTTGTGAAGGCATACTTAGAATCAGTATAAATGTTGGTCACCAGTCCTGCCGCTAGCTCCAGAGCTCGTATGAGGGCCACAAGTTCTGCTTTCTGGGCTGAAGTTCCTTGGGGCAGGGCCCTTGCTTCTATCACCTTGTCCTCTGTCACCACAGCATAGCCTGCCAATCGCTTGGAGTTCTCCACGTAACTACTTCCATCTGTGAAATAAATTACATCTGGGTCCCTCCAAGGAACATCTTTGAGATCTGGTCGACTGGAGTATACTTCATCCATGGTTTGGATACAGTCATGATCCGGTGGTCCCTCAGATGTTGGCAAAAGAGTGGTGGGATTGAATGTAGCCACTGTTTCCAGGTGTATCCGTGGATTCTCACATAAGCTGGCTTGGTACTTAACCATGCGGCTATTTGTAAACCAGTGGTTGCCCTTGTACTCCATGAGGGTGAGAACTGCGTGGGGGACTTTGACAACCAGTTCTTGCCCCAAGGTCAACTTGTCAGCTTCCTGGACCAGTAAGGCTGTTGCTGCAATGGCCCTCAGGCAGGCTGGCCATCCTTTAGCCACTCCATCCAGCTGTTTAGACAGGTATGCAACAGGCCTCTGCCAGGATCCCATCATCTGGGTCAGCACACCCAGAGCAACCCCCTGTCGCTCGTGGACATACAGTGAGAAAGGTTTCTCCACATCAGGAAGACCTAACGCAGGGGCTTGGAGTAGGGCTTTCTTTATGGCGATGAAGGATTGTTGAGCAGTAGGTCCCCATTCAAATGGTTCCTTTTCACCCCCCTTTGTGGCCTGGTAAAGGGGTTTCGCCATCACTGCAAAATTTGGAATCCAAATTCTGCAGAATCCGGCTGCTCCCAGAAATTCCCTAACTTCCCTTCTGGACTTGGGTTGGGGAATTGCAGCAACCGCTTGCTTCCTACTGACATCCAGTCTCCGACTTCCCTGGGAAATGCAGAAACCCAGATACTTCACTTCTGACTGACAGAGTTGGGCCTTCGAGCGTGAGACCTTATAGCCCGCATCCAAGAGTAACTCCAGCAATTCTCTGGTAGCCTCGAAACACTCTTCCTGGGTCACTGCTGCAATCAGGAGGTCATCTACATACTGGAGTAAAACTCGCCTGGAAGGCTCAGATTTAAAAGTCTTAAGGTCTTGTCCTAGGGCAGTCCCAAAAATGGTGGGGAAGTTCTTGAACCCCTGTGGCAGGCGGGTCCACGTATACTGAAGCTTCCGTCCTGTTACTGGGTTTTCCCATTGAAAGGCGAAAAGCAGTTGACTGGCGGGGGCCACCCGAATACAAAAGAAGGCATCTTTTAGGTCCAGTGTCGTGAAATGGGTAGCTCCAGAAGGTATCAATCCAAGCAGGACATATGGATTAGGCACTACAGGGTATAATGAAATAGTGGATTTGTTGACCACTCGTAAGTCTTGGACTGACCGGTAGTCCTCAGTCCCTGGCTTCTGGACTGGCAACAGTGGCGTATTCCATGGAGACTGGCAAGGTCGAATAATTCCAAGGGATAACAGATGATTCAGATGTGCTTGAATCCCTTCCAGAGCCTTTCGGGGAACTGGGTATTGACGAAGACGGATTGGCCGGGCACTTGGAAGTAAGTCTACATGGACAGGGGGAATATTTCGGGCCAACCCTGGGGGATTATCTTCTGCCCATACCCCATTGACCTGGAAGCTGTCGTCCAGGGGTAGGTCAACTTGGTCATGCGACTGATGCAGCCGCCATTCTTCTTCAAGGGGGCAGCAGAAACTCAATATGCCCTTAGGGCTGGATGTCGGGGGCCGAAAGGAGACTGAAGTCTGGCCATCAGAGTCAAAGGAAATTTGGGCCCTAAGCTTGGACAGCAGGTCCCGGCCTAACAAAGGGATTGGACAGTCTGGCATACACAGGAATTCATGAGTGACTGTGTGTGAGCCTAATTGGCATCTACGGGTTGTCAGGAAGGGCCTCCGGTTCTGCACCCCCGTGGCTCCCACCACTCGGACAGTTTTTCCAGACAAAGGCGCTAATCGCTCCGTCACAACAGAGTGTTCAGCTCCTGTATCAATCATGAATGCAATTGAGTGGCTCCCTATGGTTAGCTTGACCATGGGTTCCTGGGAGCCCAGTTTGTAGGAACCCGGTCTGTCCTATTCATCCCATTCTGCCATCTCGGCTATCCCAATGATGTCAGATTCAGAAGGCTCATACCTTCCTTCTCGAACTCGGCCTCGGCTTCCTCGATCTCCTGGTCCCCTTCTCAGTCCCTGGCGCTTCTGGGGGCATTCATCTTTCCAGTGCCCTCTTTCCTTGCAGTAGGCGCACTGATCCCTCTCCAATTGTGGTCTGGGATTCTCCCCTCGTGGCCGGGATTGATTGAAGGAATCTCGAGGCCGGGCTGGCGGTCCGGGGTCCCATTTCGGCTTCCCATTGGCTAGAGGTCGACCTCGGTTAAGGGTGGAATTAGTAATGGCTGCCGCCAAAAGGTCGGCCTTCTTCTGCATCTTCCGGTTAGCCTCTCGGCGCATCTCCTGATCCCTATTAACGAAAACCTTTGTTGCAATCTCAATTAGCTGGGTGGTATTCATCCCTGCGAATCCCTCCTGATGCTGCAGCTTCTTCCGGATATCTGGCATACTCTGGGCCACCAATGCACTATTCACCATTCTCTGGTTTTCTAGTGCCTCAGGGTCAAATGGAGTGTATGTTCTGTAGGCTTCAATTAGTCGCTCTAAAAAGGCCCCAGGGGATTCAGTTGCCCCTGGAGAATTTCAGAGACCTTTGCCAGATTAATGGGCCTCTTTACGCCTTTCTTCATACCTTCCAGCAAGTCCCGGCAATAGCCAGACAACAGTTCATAGTGCTGCCCGTTATTTGAATCCCAAGCTGGAGCTGCGCGAGGGAACCGAGCTTTAACCCATTCCTCTGGGTCCTGTGTCCCCTCGGGGACACGCGCTCGCGTGATGGCCTCAGCATTTTGTAAAATCTTCCGCCTCTCCTCAGTTGTGAAGAGGGTCAGGAGGAGCTGTTGACAATCAGTCCAAGTTGGGTTATGGGTGGCCATAATACTAGCCACTAGATCCACCACTGCCTGAGGCTTTTCAGTATAAGAGGGGTAATGCGTCTTCCAATTCAGGAGATCGGTGGTTGTGAAGGGTACATACTGGTAGGCCTGTATAACCTGACCCTGATTATTAGGATCCGGTCGAGTGGTGGTTACCTGACGGAGGGGCAGAGCTCTCGAGGAGGTGGGAATGGAACCTGAGGTAGAGCTAGGAGCTACCCCCTTATCATGCTCAAAGGTGATTGCAGCGGGTCTAACCCATTCAGGGGAGGTGTGTTGAACCCCTGAGGGATGGGGAGGGGTACTCATAGACTGAGCGGTGATCACAGGTGATTCAGTCCATTGAAAGGGATGCTGGGCCCCTGATGAGTGGGGAGGGGTACTAGAGGGAGAGGCTGGGCTGTCGGGAGTTGAGGAGTCAGGGAGTGGGGCCCAAAACGGGTCATGGGAGGTTAGCAGGGAAGAATGTGGCAGAGAAGGGTAGATGCTGGCTGAAAAGTCCAACTTTGGATGTGACGGGGTTTGCACAGAAGGGGAGGAACTATCCGGAGAAGCCTGTGCTGGAGAGGCTTGGGCTGGACGCCGTGGATCTCTGGGAGTGGAACGGAACCTCAACAATGGGCCATAAGGTGGTGGCTCAAGATCTGAGGGGTCATCAGAGAGTATAGGCTTCTCGGACAGGGTAGGGGCGGAAGCCACCGACTGGATGGTGGGCTTCCTGGGGCTCTTACCCTCCTCCAGTTTAGATTTTCTAATAATCTTTCTTTGAACGCGGCCCAACATGAACTTTACCGGGGATCCCATATAGGTTTTTAACCAAGAGGGAGGGTCAGTCACAAGGCTGTCCCAGGAATCTATATAGGGGAGTTGTTCAAGATATCCTGGTTCTCCTACAACTATGCTGTAGACCTTCCGGATTACTTCAATATCTAAGCTGCCACCAGGGGGCCACCACACTCCCATAGATGGCCACTCAACTTCACACAAGGTTCTTAGAGTACTTAAACTTAAAGTCTGTCCATAATCATTAACTAAAAATCCTCTCTTAAAATTCTTAAGCATACAATCTAGGGGAGTACCAGTTTGACTAGACGATGTCCCTCCCATAATGCTTACAGTTACAACACACAGAAAGGAAGGGAAAATTTTTGGAAGTGTGGTAAGGGGTCCACACGTCCAGAGACACAAGGTAGACAAACAACAATCGCTTCCTTCCGTCACTGGCCAGTTGAACTCGCGTTAACTGGAACCGCAGCTATAAGAAGTCCACACTCATTTAACATTCATGCATCACACACACTGTACAAAAAATCCCACCCAACAATTTCAGATTGTTCAAATACAGGTAAGCTCTGGCGGTTTCCCTGCTAGTCCCCACTAGACTAGAAGGTACTAAGGCCTTCGCTGAGAGTTGATCAGACTCCCCTTCCCTCAACTTTTGAGGGGCTGGTTACAGTTTCCTAGGATTACAATACAGAATACAAAATACATACCCGGCCAGTGTTCCGCAGTCAGTTGGGTGCCAGAAATTGATGCAGGGTCCGGGATCCCACTTCTGACACCAGGAATTGTTGCAGGAATTACCACTATTGTTAGCAGAATCTGTGGTACTTCAGGAGTCAAACACCACACACCAGAATGAGAGAGAAATCTTCTTTATTTGCCAGCAAACAAAGTAGGACATCAGCGCTAGACCTCTCCTTCTCTTCAGCTCTCTGTGTCTTGTGTCTCCTGTCTTGGTTCCTTCTCGTCTAACGTAAGCTGCTTCTGTTCTCATTTATATAGGGTCCTAAACCCTTCTAGCCCCCCTTTCTCACCAGATGGTAAAGAATAGATTGATTACCCTGTCTTGAACTAATTATCTCTACACATTTACTCAAAAATATCAGTTACATAGGTTTGAGATATTTCCTAAACTGACCTATGACCTGGGGCCTCTCAAACTAGACAATGTGGCACCTATCTCCTGCATTTTATTATTATTAAATTCTCAGATTCCCGGTTATAGCTTAAAATACTAACCGGACTCTGGCATTCATTAAGGGGCCAATCTTACTTAATGGCACACAGACATGGTTTGTTATTACTTTCAGGAGACCAGTCCTACACTTAGTTATAATCAATCAAGGAGAAGAATTGACTTTTCCTGACCTCTTTCATCTAGCTAGGACTGTGGATAATTCAAACCAGATGATGACCTCTTAAACTGCAGACAAATCTCACTTGAAAAGTCAGACAAAGATGTAACACTGAATTGAAAAGATATTTACATAGAGAAATAGAACCTATTAATTAAACAGAATAAAACATATTTTAAAATAAGCAAAAATCAGAATTCCTTATAAGACAAAATCTAAATTATCTAGAATTATTTAAATCTACTCTATCTCCTTCTAAACAGCATTCAGCCTAATCTTTTAAAACAGCTTGCTTGCTGATCCCCTCGAGATTGTCCAGTATGCCTTGCTTAGAATGGCATCCAGATGTGGTAAATAATACCTATGAACCAGCCTTAACAATCCATCACTCAAAAAGGGACAAAGAAAGTTTAATTTCTCTCTGACCTTTCTAACCTCTAGTCTAGCAAAAGCTAGACATTTGAGTAATTAAAACCAGATGGCATTCTACCACTTTACAGGACTGAACCAAACTTAAACAGAATTAACAAATTAATATGATTTCTCTATCCAAGCTGCCTCAGTTTCACTGTCTTTTGTTCTGTGATTGATTCTTTGGATAGGTGTTGATGGGCTTAGTAACCACCCAGCTAGTAGTTTTCCAGAGTAAAAGGGGGTGGTGGTAGAGTCTTTGATGCTGTATATTTTATATGATTTAGATCTGATCCAGCAAAATTAATAACTCTCACAATCAAACTTATATCATGCTACACAGGTACTGGGCCAGCATGATCAGAAAAACAAAGTCACCAGACAACAAAGGTAGAAAAAATCATTTTATTTTCATTATAGTGTTTGGAATATGTCCACTTTGATAATCAGGTGTTCAACGTTAAAAGTTTATATTTATTTACTTATTTATGGTATTTTATGCTGGGGGGGGGGGCACCCAACTGATAGTCTGCAGGGGGGCACCAGAGACCCTAGGCACGGACCTGCTCTGACTTCAGCCAAATTGTTGGTGGTCCAGAGCTTCAAGATCGTATTGAGTCACTGCTAATTGTTCTTGCATTGATCAATAGTCTGATGAAAGATATGCTTAAGACATGTTACCCATACAAATGCTTTCCAGAAGTGAACAGCTAACCTTGAAGATCATCTGGTGTTGATTGAGGAAGATGTTTTTAAAATGGAGCATGACCACAAAGCCATTACGGAGCTCATGCAAGAGGCTGAAGAAGCACATCCATATTCTGGTCCTGTCATAAGGCATGGAAGAGCAACAAGAAGAGTCCAAAGACTCCCGCAAAAAGGCAAAATAACAACAAAAATGAGCGGAAGCTATCCAGAAGGACCAGACTGAAGCCACAATTATTTTGGTTCCCATAATTGTGGCTTCAGTCTGGTCCTTCTGGATAGCTTCCGCTCATTTTTGTTGTTATAAGGCATGGAAGTACAGTGCCCTATTGAGTACATGGAAGAATTCCTCCCAAAACTGCTGGACCTTTTAAGGTAGACTGTTCCCCATGGGTGTAGTGAGAGGGGTGGGGCATTGTCCCCTTAAAAAAACTGCACTGCCTTTACCTGGGTTGAACCTCCCAAAATCTGGCTTGCCACTCCCTTTACTCACTACTAGCATCTTCTTGTATCCTTCCACCCCCATGAGAGTCCCAGTATCGCTGTCCACCACCCCTTCTGGCTGCCAACAGACTCAGCAATGTGAAAACACACTTTCAGCCTGCTGCGGAACCCCTTCTCTGTACAATAACTTGGCTTTCAGGGCAGGCCGAAATCAGCATGTTTGCACATTGCTGAGGCTGCCAGGAGCCAGAAAATTGGAGGACTGGGGGCGGAGTTGAGGGGAAGGATAGAGAATGAGGTGCTACATTCACGGTTGGGGGGAGAGGGAGAGGAAAGTAAAAAAGAAGGGGGGAGAGGGAGGAAGGGAGACAGATGCCAGACCTCGGGGGAGGTGGAGAGTGAAGCAAGTTGATGAGATGGGGAAGAGAAGCTGGACGGGGGGGGGGGGGGGCGGGGGGAAGAGTGACAGATGTTGGGATGAGGGGGGATGTTGGAGAGATTGGGAAAGATGCTGGATCCTTGGAGAGAGAGAGAGATGCAGTACCAGAGGGAGAGATGCTGGCCTGGGTGAGGGTGCAAGAGGAAGGGGAAGAAGCTGGACAGGGGATGGAACATGTACACAGGGGGAGGGATGAGATAATGATAATGGGGGGAAAGGGACAAGGACACAGAGGAGAGGGACACGGAATGACAGTAGACATCAAGAGAGAAGAAAAGTCAAATGCACAGGAGATACTGGAAGGCAGAAGATGGATAGGGCTAGGGGGTGTGGGTGGAGAGGAATGGAGTAGAAAATGGATGACACTAGAGAGCGTGGGTGGAGTGAGGGGAACAGAGTAGAAGATGGATAGTGCTAGAGGATGTGGGTGGGGTAAGAGGAACAGAGTAGAAGATTGATAGTGCTGGAGGGTATGTGGGGAATAGAGTAGAATATGGATGGGGCTAGGAGATGTACTGGAGGAAGGGGATGGATCTCTGAAGGGGTTGAGCGAGGGTGGAAATGGGTTTAACAAGATTGTGAAAGAGAGGCAATAGTATCACAGCAACTGGCAGCATTTTGTGGTGGTACGCCTTTGATTCCCCCAATGCCGAAAAGTTCTGGTTCTCAACTGCGTTTGCTGTGATACTATATTTTGGAACTTTTCAAGAACTCTGACCCATTTGTTTGACCCCTGACGCAGGCTTTTCATGCCAAAATACAGCCCATGTTGGGTTCATCAATAAAAGACTCTTGACTATCCCATGCTTACATAAGTACATAAGCAATGCCACACTGGGAAAAGACCAAGGGTCCATTGAGCCCAGCATCCTGTCCATGACAGCGGCCAATCCAGGCCAAGGGCACCTGGCAAGCTTCCCAAATGTACAAACATTCTATACATGTTATTCCCGGAATTGTGGATTTTTCCAAGTCCATGCAGTAGTGGTTTATGGACTTGTACTTTAGGAAACCGTCTAACCCCTTTTTAAACTCTGCCAAGCTAACCGCCTTCACCACGTTCTCCGGCAACGAATTCCAGAGTTTAATTACACGTTAGGTGAAGAAACATTTTCTCTGATTTGTTTTAAATTTACTACACTGTAGTTTCATCGCATGCCCCCTAGTCCTAGTATTTTTGGAAAGCGTGAACAGACGCTTCACATCCACCTGTTCCACTCCACTCATTATTTTATATACCTCTATCATGTCTCCCCTTCAGCCGTCTCTTCTCCAAGCTGAAAAGCCCTAGCCTCCTTAGTCTTTCTTCATAGGGAACTCGCCCTATCCCCGTTATCATTTTAGTCGCCCTTCGCTGCACCTTTTCCAATTCCACTATATCTTTCTTGAGATGCGGCGACCAGAATTGAACACAATACTCAAGGTGCAGTCGCACCATGGAGCGATATAACGGCATTCTAACATCCTCACACCTGTTTTCCATACCTTTCCTAATAATACCCAACATTCTATTCGCTTTCCTAGCCGCAGCAGCACACTGAGCAGAAGGTTTCAGTGTATTATCAACGACGACACCCAGATCCCTTTCTTGGTCCGTAACTCCTAACGTGGAACCTTGCATGACATAGCTATAATTCGGGTTCTTTTTTCCCACATGCTTTTCCTGAGGCGATCGGGGACAGGGGTCGTGAGGGGTGGGGAGGGGGAGCTCGCAGAGGGGAAGGGGCTGCTGGAGTGCCGGGAGAAGTAAGTAGAAGTGCTGGGAGAAAAAAAGAAAGAGAGAGAGAAAGATACAGACCACAGGATTGGGGGTGGTGGTGGCAGGAGATAGAGGAGAGAGATGAGAGGATGTGGCAGTAGAAGATAGATACAAAGAGGGGGAGGAGGCAGCGACAGGAGAAAGAGGAAAAGAGAGAGACGAAGGGTGTTATAGGGACAGATGCTGGAAATGGGGATTGAAGAATCAAGGAAGGGAGATGGTGCCCATAGAAGGGAGGGGAGGAAAGAGAGAAGGGGAAAAAATGGTGATCATGGATGGAGAGAAAGGGAGGCGATGGTGCCAATGGAAGGGGAGATGTAAACAACTATGTGTGCATGCTAAATTTATTTCAACTCTTACATTTGGATCATGCAATTATCACACAATTAAAATTTTTAATCATTAGTCGTGTGATTAAAAATTTTAATCCATGTACAGCCCTAGTCTGAATATATACTTCTATTAAGACTACATGGAGGTAATTCCGTAACTGGGCGCCTCCATTTAGGCGCTGTACAGCTGTGCAGTTGGAGCCTTATTTTTTAATGGAACTGGGGAACTAGCAGAACCCTTTATTGGTGCACCTAACATTTAGGCATCTCCAGCCATAGAGCTGGCGTATGTGTGGGTGTGCAAATGCAGTGTGGATGCAAGGAACTTACAGTATTTGGTAAGTTACACATGTAAATGGGAGTCTTATCTATGTCCTTCCATAAACTTCTGGAAATCACTAAAAACCAACCTGTTTAAAAAGGCATACCCTACCAATCCAAATCACAGTGTCTCATCCTCTCATCCATCCACACGTCAGTAATTGACACGGTGCTCCCAGTATTGGGCTGTGTCCTTCCGATTGCCACAACCCTGCGGCTTTTAGGAGTGCAACTGGACACACACCTCCAGCTTGGTCACCAAAAAAATGTTTCACGCTATGTGGAGGCTTTGGCGTATCAGATACTTCCTTAGTAGAGATTTGTTCCGCACACTTGTCCACTGGCTTGTCCTCTCCCACTTGGACTATTGCAGCGGAATTTACGCGGGCTGCCAGGCCTCTCTGTTGAAAAAGTTCCAAACCGTTCAGAACACTGCTGCGAGACTCATACTGAGAGAGCGACGCTGTGCACATGCCGAACCCTTACGGTTCAAATTACACTGGCTGCCTGTTCAGGAGCGTATTGCCTTTAAACTCTGCTCCTTGACCCATAAAATTATCTATGGGTTTGCCCCGGAGTATATGCACCCCTTGATCGACCTCCCGCCCAGGAATGCCAACCCTGCTGCTTGTTCCTTCCACCTTCACTTCCCAAACTGTAAGGGTGTCAAGTACAAGAGGATCTTCGCCTCGTCTTTCCGCTATTGGAGTCCTAAGCACTGGAATGCTCTCCTGCAAC
The DNA here is from genome assembly GCF_901765095.1 of Microcaecilia unicolor. NCBI lineage: Eukaryota > Metazoa > Chordata > Amphibia > Gymnophiona > Siphonopidae > Microcaecilia > Microcaecilia unicolor. Next base: position 133,411,228 of record NC_044037.1, read on the forward strand.
ACCTTAAAACTCAAGCGGACCACACCCTCTTCAAGAAGTTGTTGAAGACCTACTTCTTTGCCAAGACCTACTCCTCACTTTATACCGCTGCTTGATGCACCCTCCCTGGCTCCTACCCTGCTAGTTCACCCTGTTAGATGCTTTTCCCCGTGCATACTCCTTGTATACTCTTCTAAGTTTTCCTATTCTGTATTTTATTTAATGTTTGTAAGCCACATTGTGCCTGCATGAGTGGGAAAATGTGGGATATAAGTGAACAATAAATAAATAAATAAATGCCTAATCTCTGCAACACAACCAAACTAAAGCACGTAATGGTCATAACACAACTCTTCCATTCTCCAATTCCCTAATGTGGCTGTGCCACATGAACTTAATCTTACCACATCACCCTGTATATGCTCACACCGGAGCCTGCAAAGGCCTCTCCGGTACTATGTAAGCCACATTGAGCCTACAAATAGGTGGGCAAGTGTGGGATACAAATGTAACAAATATGTGTGCCCCCCCCCCCATGCAAATATTTGCTGTGCAAGACAATTGTGTATTTACAGAATAGTCCTTAGGTGGCCCGATATTCAGCCGGCGGCCAGCAGCACATTTGCTGTCCGCCGCCGGCTTTAAACCTGGATATTCAGTGCCGAGTTGTGTCTGATGACCAGCACTGAATGTTCAGGTTTATTTTGGCCGCTAAAAAGTTAGCCGGCTTTGCTGATATTCATGAATTTTTCGGGTGTATTTATCCCTCCCAATATGGTGGTCCACCCACCAATTAGGAATAAATAAATCACCCAAGGCTGCTTTTGGTTATTAAAGCAATTAGATATCTTTATTTTCTACTCACCAAGTATAATACAATTGACAATTGCTTTTGGGAGACTAGCTGCCCTTACAAAAGTACTGGCTGTCCAGATTCTCCATTGAAATAGGAAGTACACTCATTTTTATTTGCTCATTCAGGATACAGGTAAAATGACATATTCACACCTTATTGGATATATGTTAGTATATGTTAATATTGTGGTCAATACCTTAGTCATGGTAACATGACAACTAATATTTCCTGGAATTCTACTGCACGTGCTTGGCTTTTTTTTAGCATTGCTCTGAAAGCTTGGTCATCTTCTTGCGAGACCACTCAGTTCTGCATTTTGACCATATCTTCCTAGGTGTAACTGACTCTGCCCTGTTGATAGACCGCACCATCCTGTTTTTTAGATTTTTGCACCCAAGCCCTTCCTCATTTTGCTGCATGAAGATGTTTTGCTGCTCAGGAGCTTCACAGTAACTCTAGAGTTCAAATTAGAGTTGCAGGCCTGTAAGCTTCTCTGTCATTTTTAGATCCTGAACCAAAGTCAGGCCTTGAACCAAAGCTCTCAGCTATGATGATAATATACATCTCTCCCCTTGAAGGGCTTAAGACCTTCACCAAATATGGGAATCACTAGTGCTTCTTGTAAGTAACCTAGTCCTGCACCTAGGTGTTTACTTTCACCTCAAAATAAAATCTTGAGCTAGGCCTTTATTACCATAAGCTCAAAAAAAGACATGGTTAGTGCTCTGTTTGTAGGCTGTCTTAGGTTGCAGGCATCCTAAAATCCCTAAGCAGGTTGGGATTTCTGGGCCTTACTTTACCCGTCATTGCCACACAATCATGAGCACTAAGAGGTGGATATAACATAAGAGAGACACTAGTTGGGGAGGAAATCCATGTGAGCAAGGTATATCAAAGATATGGTCCAGAAAGAGGGCAGCAGGATGGCATGGTATCAAAGTTGCAGGTTAATATTATGGTCACTAACTGAGTGATTCCAGGGAAGAATGAAAAATATTTACAGGGTACAAAATAAAACATACTCTAAAAAGAATCTTCTGGGAGGGAGAGGGGTGCATGTTAACATATAGGGTACCATCTACTGGGATAGATTGCATGTGTGCATACATGATATCATAAGCATTATGTACTTCAGCTTGTAATGGTTCATACATTGCATAAGAAGCCAGTGGGGAATCTCTTTCAGTTAATGCAGTTTCAATCAAACGTTGAACCAGCCCATTAACACAGAGGATTATGCAACATCCCACAAGTACAAATACAGCAATCACTATAATGAAAGTAGTTGCTGTAGAGACAAAGAAATGTTTCCATTTTCCAAAGGCACTATCTAACCATCCTGTCCAGGAGGTATCAAATCCAGAATTCTCTGCAAGTTCATCAGCTAAAGTGGAAAGGCCTTTTAAAGCTTTAGTAATTGTGCCATCTGGGGCGGTATTGTTGGGAATGAATGTACAGCATTGGGTTCCCAGCAATACACAGACTCCGCCTTCTTTTGCAAGAATTCGGTCAAGAGCCATGCGGTTTTCCCAAGCCATCTGGCTTGTGGCGTCTAATTGATCAGCAATACCTACAACAGCATCTCTAGTGTAATTTATGAACCGCTGTTGGTTGTAATAAATGTAATTAATCCAATCAACATTTTTGTTGATGGTAGACCACCAAAAGATTGTGGACTCAAAGCCAGCAGCAATCTGATTGTGCGCTTTAAACTCATCTGGCACCCCCCCCCCCCCCAGGAACTCCAAGCTATAGAAGACAAATTGCCAGAGTACCTGTGGGCAAGCCCGGAAGCTTCCTATGGAGACGTACACCAAAACCCCACCAGATTGAAATGCTACCTGGTTGTTCCGGTTCTGGGCATTTTTCATGAATGTCCTGCAGTGATGTAAGATGTGCTCTTTCATCTCGGGCCATTGCTTTTGAGCAATGCCAACAGTGTTGTCAAGACCTTCCTTAACCTTGGCAGGTAACGTGTCTTTAAACAGGTGGTAAAGCACAGGAAGGCTGTTAGGTGCATCAAAGCGCTCCTCAGTCTCATCCTTGTACAGCTGTTGTAATTTAATCATGTATTTCTCTATAGGCTCAGTAGGTTCCCATCGTTGGGAAGTGAGAACTGAAAAGTCTTTAATAGTAGGGAAATGGTAATGGATGGCATTGAAAACTCTAACTTTTATAGTTTCAAATTCATCATCATCCCATGTGTTCTCAGAGGCAACATTAGCAAGGCAAGCATAGTTGAAAAGGTCTAGGACATTAGTCTGGGGGATATGCCCTAACAGTGCTTTTATATCCCCAATGGCAAGTGCTGTGCCCCTGGTTAATTCTGAGAACTTACGTATCTATTTATTCCGTCCCTCAGTGAGGTCAGGTAACTGTTGAGCTAAGCTCGTCAAATCAACATTAGAGTATGGGACATACTGTGCTACTCCATTAGACAATTTGTTAAACAGAGGTAACAGTTTAGTTTGAGGACAGGAAATTTATTTTCGTATGTTTTCCAAACTTTGAGACCTTCTTGCATATAAGTTATAACCCTAGGACCCCAGCCTTTTTAGAGGTCAAAGATAGGCTTGCTGGTTAGGTGCTGTTGTAAATTTAGGGGTCCAGAGACCCCCAAGAAGGCTGGAGTGACCTTAAATCTGACTCCATCTCTAAATAGCACTAGTACTGGGGTAATCAAGGAGTTATGAAGTTCTAAAAGGAATTGCCACTGAGAGATGTTAGGTCTAAGGAAAAGATACCAGCCTTATGACAAACTGGATTTAGATTACAAGTTATACAATGCAGCGAAAGATAGCCTGATACAGCAAAAGCATTTATACTTACAGCCTTTCATCATTAAGTGAAGCCCACAAATCATCATTTGGAATGAGGAGTTTATTTGCCAAGGTACAAGTCAAATCAGTGATTGACAACAGGCACGTACAATCAATTAGTTATAGGAATATAATAATCCAGCTGCAAACAGGTGTTAATTAGTTCCTAATCTTTTATAATTTTTTACCAATTAGAGGTTTTACAAGGGAAAGCAATTAGGTAATTTGTCAATTCTGCTGGACACATTGGTTTCCCTTGGAGAAAGAGAGTGGCAACCCTTCTCTCTCTAACTTAAACCAGGAAATACCCTGATTTTTATAGGTGCCCTCAGGATATGGATAATATGACAGTAGATATACCTGATTGGATCTATGCTAATGTCATGGTTGTCACTGATTGGCTCATGCTAATGAGTAGCTTCTATCTTGCTAACATGGTTCTGTCTTTAGCTCGCTTGACCACAAATCTTAAGCAAGACCCTGCATCCAGCTACACCTTTCCTTTCTCACACCATGGCTGACCACAAACAGATACGGCTTCCATTTTGTGCTGAAATCCTCCATTTTGTTTCCATATCTATTGACCTAACTTTTCCTAATTTAGCTTATTTAGGCCTCAATCTGGGCTACAAACTAGGCCATACTTTTCCAGTAAGCTCCCAGTTATGTCAGCCATCAGATTTCTGACTCAGCCAAGGTCTGTAATAGCCTGAGCTCTATGACTGGGCCCGCCACCATTCCAGTGGGGGGGTCTCTGGCTGTACCATAATTATACAGTGCTGAATATCCACGCCTAACCATCTGTGTCGCGTGATATAGTTGGTTAGCAGCTAGCCTCTGGCTGAGATATTCAGCGGGAGATAATTGGTTACCTCCCGCTGAATATCCACAGTTGGGCGCTTAAACCCTGCTCACCGCATCGTAAAAAAGATATAGTGGAATTAGAAAAGGTATGGAGAAGGTTGACGAAAATGATAAAGGGGATCGGATGACCTCCTGAGGAAAAGCTAAAATGGCTAGGGCCGTTCAGCTTGGAGAAAAGACGGCTGAGGGGACATATGATAGAGGTCTATAAAATAATGAGTGGACTGGAACGGGTAGACGTGAATCTCTTGTTTACTCTTCCCAAAAATACTAGGACTAGGGGGCATGCAGTGAAGCTACAAAGTAGTAAATTTAAAATTGAATCAGAGAAAATATTTCTTCCCTCAACATGTAATTAAACTCTGGAATTCGTTGCCAGAGAATGTGGTAAAAGCAGTTAGCTTAGCGGGGTTTAAAAAAAGGTTTGGCTGCTTCCTAAAGGAAAAGTCCACAGACCATTATTAAAATGGACTTGGGGAAAATCCACTGCTTATTTCTAGGATAAGCAGCATAAAATGTGCTTTTTTGGGGATCTTCCCAGGTACTTGTGATCTGGATTGGCCACTGTTGGAAACAGGATGCTGGGCTTGATGGACCTTTGGTCTGTCCCAGTACAGCAATATTTATGTACTTTGCCACATGTTCACCCTCAGCTCCGGAAGCCCAGCAATGACCACAGTTTGAAACCTCAGAGATTACGTGCTGGGTGGGAAAACATGTTACAGTAGCACAGAGCATAGGAGCATGCACTCATAATAAGCCACTGTGCTCTGGGCTTCAGTGGCCAAGGAATAAGCATCCAACTCAGGGAGCTGAGTTGAGACCTGGGAGATAGCTGCAGAGTTTTACCAAGAGCAAAGATGGGATCAAGGATTAAACAAAAGGAACGCCAGGGAGCCAAACCAAGAAACACACAGTTCATGAGACCGTGGTGCTCAATTTTAAAACACATGGAGGGGCATTTTCGAAAGGTCGTCCAAGTATGAATTAGGACGCCCTCGTGAAGTCGGCCAAAATCAGGTAGGTATAATCAAAAAAATAGTATGGACATCCTTAGACATTCCGTTATTGCAGTGCGAAACGCCCAAAGTATAGTAAAAAGGACTCCCATCTTCCAGAACCGTGAAAGAACATCCCTAAAACATTCACTGTACTTGCCAATTTGTCATATCAACGTCCTTCGCCTGTTCTATGAGAAAGACGTCCTTATTACTATACTTTGGACTTCTCTGATGTACCTGGTTGTTCTGCAAGTACAGTGCATGTAGTTGCAGACATCCAGGTACTGGAAATATAAGGAACATTTATAAGTGTAAAGTACAGTTACAAGGACTTGTTTCTCACAGAACTGCCCGAAGGACGTCCATCTTACTAGGCCCGTCGAAGGACGTCCTTGTTACTGTATTTATCACTATGAATTTTCCTTATATTTCCTGTACCCAGATGCCCGCAACTACATGCACTGTACTTGCGGAACATGCAGCTATGGGAAATAAAAGGAACATACATATTTTATTATGTATATTTTTTTTATTTTATTTTTGTTACATTTTGTACCCCGCGCTTTCCCACTCATGGCAGGCTCAATGCGGCTTACATGGGGCAATGGAGGATTAAGTGACTTGCCCAGAGTGACAAGGAGCTGCCTGTGCCTGAAGTGGGAATCGAACTCAGTTCCTCAGTTCCCCAGGTCCAAAGTCCACCACCCTAACCACTAGGCCACACTAGTAAATAAGGCCCGTTTCTGACACAAATGAAACGGGCGCTAGCAAGGTTTTCCTGGGAGTGTGTGTGTTTGAGAGAGTGTGTGTGAGAGTGACTGTGAGAGAGAGAGAGAGTGAATGTGCGAGTGTGTGTGACAGAGTCAGTCTGGGTGTGAGTGTGTCTGTGAGACAGAGTGTGTGTCTGTGAGAATGAGTGTGTGTGTGAGAGAATGAGTGTGTGCGAGTCCATATGTGAGAGACAGTGACTGTGAGAGAGTGTGTTTCACACAGATACACTGTGTGTGAGAGTGTGTGAGAGAGAGTGTGTGTGTGCGATACACAGACTCTCTGTGAGGCCGAGAGAGTGTGTGATACTGAGAGTGTGACACATAGAGAGTGAATGTGATACAGTGTGAGAGAACGTGTGAGAGAGAGAGAGACACTGAGAAAGTGTGTGTGAGAGAGGGAGTGTGTGTATGACAGAGATACCTCCTCCCTCCCTCTTTGGTCTCAGGAAACCCTTCCCCCTCTGGTGTCAGGATCCCCTCCCCCCCCCGGTCTCAGGATCCTCTCCCCCCCCTCTGAGCTCCCCCTCCCCCCTGTGGTCTCAGGACTCCCTGCCTCCCCCCCCCCTGCATGGTTGGCAGCACCGTGCAAGTGTGTCTGTGAGAGAGTGTGTGTGATTGTCCTCTCTCCCCTTCCCCCCTCCAGCCACCCAGCAATTCTCCTCTCTCCCCTGGCCCCCCCTCCAGCCACCCAGCGATTCTCGTCACCCCTGCCCCCTCTCCAGCCACCCAGCTATTCCCCTGCCCCCCTGCCAGCCACCCAGTGATTGTCCTGTGTCCCTTGCCCCCCCCTCCAGCCACCCTGCGATTCTCCTGTATCCCCTGCCCCCCCTCCAGCCATGCAGCGATTCTCCTCTCTCCCCTTTCCCCCCTCCATCCTCCCAGCGATTCTGCTCTCTCCCCTGCCCCCCTCCAGACATCCAGCGATTCTGCTCTCTCCACTGCCCCCCCTCCAGACACCCAGCGATAAGTTCCTCATACCTTTGCCAAACTTTGAACACATCTATCTCTCTATATAAAACGCACCTCCAACGTTCTAATGAAGCCTCTGAACGTTCTAAATTTGTCCTGGTGTAGATCACAGTCAGCCCATGAGTGTCTGCAACGCCCTCGCATAAAAACGTGATGACGTTGAGAGCGGAACACTGACACTCAACGAATCAAGGAAGCCCATTGATTAATCTCTGTTTCCACTCCACAACGCAGGCGTCATTCCCATACACTCAAAACCAAACAAAATCGCCGCTGCACCCCGTCTCCCTGCCCACAGTCCCCCTCACCCACCCTCCAACAGCAGCTCGCTCACCGTTCTGCCGCACCTCCTCTCTTCTCCGACTCTGGCCATGCAGCAGGACGATTACTACACACGAGTGGAAGTGACCCAATCAACTACAATGGAAGGAAGCCCATTGGTTAATCTCTGTTTCCACTCCCCAACATAGACGACATTCCCATACACTCAAAATCAAGCACACCTAGGAGCTGCTGATCCACATTGTCGTTTTTTTTTTTCTTCTTCCATCTGAAACACGTCTAAAGCTGTTTCTACTGGATAAACTGCACCTTAACAGGTAAAAGACAAAAGGTTTTTGTTTTCTTACTGCATACCTTTTTAATTTTTTTTTAAAGCTACCCATCTGTACATATGAATATCATGAAATCTAAATTAAATATCACTAAAACAGCTTTAAAAATTATTCTACCTGGTAGAAACAGCTATTTTAAACTCTGTATTTTCAGATCATTTGTCAACAATACAAAGTTTATCCAGGTAAGTGCCCGTGGCTGCGTCAGCCCTGCCGTTGCCTGTCAATGTGTGTCAATGAAAGAGTATGAGGGAGCGCCAGGACTTAGCTGCTGGACGCCAGAAGCAGTGTCTCCTTAGGTTGACAGCAAATAGCAACCCCCCCACCAAGCAGGGAGGGGACAGGGACCCTTGAACTGGTAGGGGGACCCTGGAACTGGGAGGGAGGGAGGGAAGGTGACCCTGGAACTGGGAGGGTGGGGACCCTGAAACTGGAAGGGACCCTGGAACTCGGAGGCAGGGGGGGATGACCCTGGAACTCTTAGGGAGGAAGGGGGGATGACCCTGGAACTTGGAGGGAGGGATGGAGGGGGGCCCTGGAACTGGGAGGGAGGGGCCCCTGGCACACACTCTGATTCTCACACACACACTCTCTCACGGACACACTCGCACCCAGTCTCACTCACTCTCTCACACTCGCACATTCACTCTCACAAACACTCTCTCAAACATACACACTCAGAGGAAAACCTTGCTAGCGCCAGTTTCATTTTTGTCAGAAACGGGCCTTTTTCACTAGTACTATAATAAAAAGCACCTGCAACGTTGTGAAGCTGACTCTGTGGCTTCACTGAAGGGTTTGTTGACTCCTGGCGTCTGATTACCCGCCCTCGACGTCATCACGTTTAGACGTGAGGGCGGGGCAGAGAGAGATGTCTACACCGTTATGAACCCACGAACCCTTGAGTGAAGCCACGGAGTCAGCTTCAGAACGTTGGAGGTGCTTTTTATTATAGTAGATGAAGAGCTTCGCACACTTGATAATGATCCATATAAGGAAGGCTCCACACGTTTGAACGGTCCATCATATATGGGGCAGGATGTCCACATGCTGACCCGTCCATATATGGAACTGTGCACATAAAGACATCCATCACGCATGGGCGTCCATATAAGGTGATGCATGTTTTCCAACAGTTATTCACTGAGAAACAGGGCTCTCAGACGTGAGCCAAACTTTAGCGTGACTGAGAGTCTGCTCCTGAGGCACCGGTGCAGGCTCTTTATGCACCACCACCACCTGCCCTCCAGGACTGTGTCTATTAGAACATGGACACAGAGAAGACAGAGCCTGGAAAGGTAATTGCTTTTTTTCACCCCTCCCCCCACACTGTTCCTGGGCTATCAGGTCCCCCTCCTATAGCACCACATTTAAGAGCTCCCTCAGCAATGTAAGCACTAACTGTAGTCTGCATTCAAATGTAATCAGTGATATGTGCACATGCACATTCATTAATAGAATCTATGTATTAGAATGGAAAAACATTCCCACATCCTTTCAACACTGCACACAAATGTTCCCCCCCCCCCCCCCCCCCAATCATCAGTGTTGTTTGTCTCAACAATTTGGCTGCCAAATGAATTTGTGTTGTGAAAGCAAGAAGGGCTATCCCCTGACTCCTGGTGTACAAACTTGTATCTTGCAGACGTTTTGGCATTCGGAGGGACCTTGAGTCCCTGAGATGCCGGGACAGCCCCAACCTCATCAGGAGCATGTGACGGCGTCATGGGCTCAACATAAGTATTGTAAACAGGGCACCTGTACTCATTTGTAAATGTATTTATTTAATAATGCAAATGCCGTGTACAATCAGTTTCCATGTGGCTAATAGGCAAATAGTAAATCATAACACCTCTGTCCCAGATCAAGGCCTGAGATTGCAGCTACCCTCCCATGAGTGTGGCTGTAATTTCCAACTAACCTCCTCTGAGATTAATGAGATGACATGCCTCACTTCTGTATCACCCTTTCTGGGGTGGATACTGTTTCATGGTATTCTTGTCCGATGTCCTGATCTTAGTGGATGTCATAGCATAATTTGAAAGTAATGTAAAGAAATAGTGCTTCCATAGCGTCCCCAGATCAATCCAGAGACTTGTGGGTTATGTCCCTCCACTAGCTTTGTCCCTCCACTAGCAGGTTAGATTAGAGAGAACACAGAAGTTCGCCCACAAGTGGGCATGTGCAGCCAGCTTACCTTCAGTATTCTCTCTGTCTAGCAGGTAAAGAGACATGCTGTGCAGCTCTGAAGTGATTTGGCTCATATCCCGTTCCCGCGGGGGTTGTTGAGCTTGATTTGGGGTTGAGGTGCTTTGCGCATGTTGGGGTTACACCTGGTGGTGCCAGGTCCCTACCTGTCTCTCCCCACCAGCCTACTGCTGCTTAGGGATTTGTCTGTCGGTGTTTCCTGCCTCTTAAAAAAAAAAAAAAAACTTCACAGAGACACAAACACAGATCCCTACAGGTTAAGCAGTGTTTTCTCAGTCCTCAGAGTTCCAGGCTTCAGAGGTACGTGAGCGCTAGGCTGGCAGCCAGTCTTAGGGCCGATGTCGGCGTCAGAGTCCGTCAAAAGGTGTTCGCACTGTGGGGCGCGTTGGATGGTCATATCTGTGCAGCTCTGGATTGATTTTGGACAGACGGTATGGACTAGGTTTAAGTTGGGTAGGACTTACTGCCTGCTGGGGAAATGGTGGTAGGTGGGAAATACAGTTCTCTGGCTTCTGCAGTGATTTCCACTGGGACATAAATTTCTAATGCTTTGGAGTATAGCTGTGTAATTTTGCATGTATGATAGGTGATAAAACTTTTCTTCTTCATTGAAGTGCTTGTCTGAGTGATCTGGTCCTGAAGGAGGGCGTATCATATTGAGGTGGGAGGCTATCTTGGGGGGGACAGTATGTTTATGAGAGAGTTTATGTCTTTGTTTTTGTTATATTATTTTCTTTTGGGAATTAGCATTAAGCATTTGTTTAATTGGGGCAACCTGAAACATTTATGGGAATTGTTTTCTTTGCATTGCCTCTTTTCATGGTTACGGTAACATTTATTACATTGGGAATGTAATTTTTTGGTTCCCTGGGATCACCTATGTTGGTTTCTTGGAATCTGGGGGGGGGGGGGTCTCCTTGCTAATTAAAAGAATTAAGGTTCTGCAGGCCCTAAAACTTCATAATATTGATGTTGCATTTGACATCAGTGAAACATGCAAAATTTCAGAGAGGGTGGGTGAGACATTTAGTAGAGGCCTCGGCAATACAGCGTAAGGCAGGGGTGATGATTCTTTTTCGAAAAGGATTAAATGTACAGATTAGATCAATTATATGTAGTCCTAAGGGACAATATGTTCTAACCTCGGTCCTTCTGGAGGGCCACTCATTGATATTTTGTAATGTTTATTCTTCTAATGTCTTTAAATGGAAGTTCTGTCAGGGCTTAATTGACCTTTTGGCCCTATCAGGATGGCAATGTCATTTTAGGAAGTGATTTTAGTTTGGTATATGACCCCTGTGAAGAGGCAGGGAACTACAAGGTCCAGAATGCACTGCAGCAGCAAGGGAGTCAGGGGGAGGACTCTAGGCAGGAGAGTGAGAAGCCAGCAGTTGGTTGGGAAATTGAACCAGGTGTGAGAGAGTTGCAGGCAGCTTTATTAAGAGAGTGTTGGAAAGCTGTAGGAAGTAGATAGAAACACTGGGGAAGCTCTCTCTGGAGAAGGAAAGTAAATTCTTTTGTTTGTTTGAGTTTGAGGAACTGTCTTAAGTTGAGAAGGGTTTAAGTAGCGGGCTCTGAGTAAAGTGCCTTTTTCTTATGTTTGACTGGAAGAAATGTTTATGTTAAAGAAGGAAAAAGCCATGAGGAGTATGTTAAATGGCCATTAATAAAACCCTTAATTACAAGAAGCCTGGTGTTGATGAGCGTTTTGTGAAGGGAGAAGAGGAGGAAGAAAGCTCCCCAGTGTTTGAGGCAAAATCCTGTGAGTTACCGAGAAGGCTAGAGCCCAGCAGTGACCGTGTGTGTGTGTGGAGGAAGCTAAGCAGGTTCAGCCCTGGCCGGAGTCTGGAAGGGTGACCAGCTCACACCCCCAGGTGAATAAGTCAACATCTGTAGCCCACAGCTCTGTACAGTACGCTAGGGGGCTTGCCTTTTCTTTGCATTGCGTTAGATTTAATTGATGTATGGCGAGTATTACATCTTACACTTAGAGACTACACACTTTTGTCCCATGCCTACTCAACGCAATCTCATACATTTTTTAGTTTATAGTGCCCTTTTTTCTAAAATTCCATCTGCGGGGATTGGCCCATATGAGGTGTCCACACTTTCTTATGGTTTCAGTTGAGGGTAAGAGCTGAGACTCCTCAGACTTCTCCCCCACTGCTAACTCCCGGCTCCGTTCCTTCTAGCTCGCTGCTCCCTATGCCTGGAATAGAGTCCCTGAGCCAGTACGTCAGGCTCAGTCTCTGGCTGTCTTCAAGTCTAGGCTTAAAGCCCACCTCTTTGCTACTGCTTTCGACTCCTAACCATGACTCTCTTACTCAACACCCTCACTTATCACCCCTACCACTGCAATTTCCCCACCCCTAGCTGTCTGTTCCGTCTGTCCAATTTAGATTGTAAGCTCTGTTGAGCAGGGACTGTCTTTTCATGTTAATTTGTACAGTGCTGCGTAAGTCTAGTAGCGCTATAGAAATGTTTAGTAGTAGAGGCATATCTGAAGATTCCTCTTAGATCTCTATTGGAATAAAACATTTCATGCGTTTTTGTGAAAGTGTTGGGAAACCTTTGCGTTTAATAATGGGGAGCATGGAGGAGGAAGTGACGTCACTCGGCTTGATGGCAGCCTGATTCTTTTCCTCTAACCCACTCTTCAGCAAATCCCTTCTCATAGGCGTCTTTTCAGCGCGGAATCATCTGTAAACAGCTTGGTGTGAAACACGAAGGTGGCAGTTATGAGTAGAGCCGTTTCGGGCGTCGGGAAAGTGGTGGAGAAGACGCCAAAAAAGACTTCGGTCAAGCAGGCAGGTCGCCACGTGGTCCCAAATCTGCCGCTCGAATCTGATTCGGACTCTGCTCTTTCTGGGGCAGACTCGGTAGACTGCTCAAAGAAAATGCTAAATCATTTTGCTGAAATAAAGGAGGAAGTTAAGGCGTCGAGAGTGGACATCGTGGAACATATAGATCAGTTGAGTGTGGATATGCGAGATTTGGGAGATCGGGTGGCGGAGCTGGAAATGAAAATAGACAAGCATGCTGCTGCGATGGGTGCTGTGCAAGCTAAGATTACTAAACTGTTTGATCATCAGGAAGATTTGCTATATAAACTTGATGATTTGGAAAACAGAGGCTGACGCAAGAATTTACATTTTCGGGGAGTCCCGGAGGGAGGTGAAACGGAAGATGTTCTGACTGTTGTTAAGCTACTATGCACTCAACTTTTGAGTGCGGAGGTGGAAGCCCTGCAGTTTGAAAGAGTGCACAGAGTGTTGGGGAGGCCTAGAGATTCGGCGCCTAGAGATATTGTGGTGCGCTTTTTGCGCTATATAGACAAAGAATTAATTTTGACTAAAGCACGCCAGCATACTCAATTGAAATTCAATGACGCCATGGTGTACGTCTATCAGGATCTTTCGGCATATACTTTACAGCAGCGGAGACAGATGAAGCCTGCTTTGGATCTACTATCGGCGGCACGTGTTAAATACAGATGGACATTTCCATTTGCCTTGTCTTTTACAGTGGCAGGCAAATTTCATCGAGTTCACCAGCTGGGGGAGGCATGGAAGATTTTACTTAGAATTTCTTATCAGGGCGGATTACAATCTAATAAAGAGAAAGAGGAAAGAGATACAAAATAGAAGGAAAGGAAGTAAAAGAAAGGAAGAGGACATAACAGGGAAAACGAGCGAGAAAGGGGGGGCAGAACTATAATATCATAGGATAGCAGGTGGGGAAGATATAAGGAGGGGGATAGTGAAGCTCCATAGAATTCCAGGACCCACGGAAAGACCTCATACTGTAGGCATAATTAAAGAGACAAGTTTTAAGGTCTGTTTTAAAGGTATCAAGATAGGATTTGGAGTTCCAAATGCAAGGACTTTGAACTTAAAAAATGGAATTTCTTGTGTGTTTGTGAGTAATCAAATGATAGGTAGGAATGATAAGTACGTTTTGGGAGGAGGATCTGAGAGCATGAGCTGGACTATAAGGAATCAAAAGACAACAGCTAAGGTGTCTCATTAAAGGTAAGTGTTTTAAAGGCAAGTAGTAGGAGTTTATGTGTTATACGGTGAGTTTTATAGGCAACCAATGAGCCTATTTCAGGTGAGGAGATGTAGGAGCAAAGCTACTGTAGCACTGTGTATAGCCAAAGGACCTACATGACATACATGGTCCTTTACAAATGGCACTATTCAGCATTCAGAACCTGATTATAATGTGCAAATTCATACATTCTCTCCCTAAAGACTCTAAGACATTGTGGAGACATCCAGTCTCACAGAAGAATAACAACCCTTGTTTACTGTACTTGGCAATTGCTGATAAGATCATGATGTTCCAGGACAAGCAAGCTGTTATCAGCATTGACACAGGTTGTTATTAAAATGGACATCAATGAATCAAGCTGTTACTAGAACTGACATCAATGCAGGACACTTGGTGCTACTTGTTTACAATCTTCAAGGAGAAGAAGTCAGTGAGAGAGATAACGCTCACGATTTCTCATAAAAGGGCAGCTCTTGCCAAGGTTAGCAGTCTTGTGCCAACATCACATTTGAGGGGCGTTGGACCAGACTGACATTTGAAGAATATGCTGACATCTGAAGGACTAGATCAGGTTAGGTGCCCTGTATGTTTGTAAAAGTGCTCTGTGACTCTTTACACTTTCAAGTCCAGATAAGGATTTTCAATACCTTTATTCAAACCTATCTCTGCATTAGGATTGTCTTTGTCTTTATTCCTGTTTACTCTATGTTATTTGCTGCTAGTGTAAACAAATCAAATCCTATTTTTATAATATTTGGGTGTGGAGTTAGTTACTTTTATTAGTTTGGTACAGTGGACTTGGATCTAAAGATAAGGGGTGATACATTTACCTCTGACACTTCCCTAACCAATGCTAACCTGGCTGGGACCCATTTTGGTTATAACTTACCCCAATAACACCCTAAAACAGAGTATATCTGTTTTGTGCCCACAGAGTGACATGATATTTCTTAACATTATGGATTAAACAAATAGCAATGTTTTGGATAAGTTGCAAGAAAATCTTATTGGACACAATTTCAGCAAAAAAACTTTCACCGTGATAGTAATAGTGAGCTGAATATTTTTGAACATCTAATCAAAATATTGAGCAGTATCCATTCTGTTAATCCTACTTATCTTTGTCTTTTTTATTTATTTTTTCTGCTTTTTTCTTCTTTTTTCTATATTAAACTCAAAGCAGAGAAAAAGACCTCATCAGTCCTTGCATGGCGTTACTGTGCTTAATGTGCTCAAACGCCAGCGTTCCTTGGACTCCGTTATACTCCTCGGTCTTAAAAAAAACTCTGCTTCTATATAGTGAATAATGAATATAATAATCAATGATAGTCAATCGTGATATTTCTTTCCTCTAAAATCTAATGTTATAAACAATACTTAATGTTACTTAGCTTTTAATCTTGCCCTACGGGGCTCTCCGTTTCGCTATATATAATAAGCTTCTTCAGGGGGCCAAGCAACCTTTTGGCTAATCACGATATCTATAATCAAACAAAATGATACCATATAAGCCTTAATGTAAATAATCATTCATTAATATAAAATCACAAGCCATTGAACCACTAACCTTATAGCATGGCGTCTCTGCTACTGTGACTCCGGTAGTGAAAAGCACTAACCGGAAGGAACCTTTCTTATTTATACTCTCAATCAGATGTAATCAGCTCCAAATCGAGCCATAACTATGTTGTATTCAATCAAAGAGATATCAAACAGAATTCTTAACTCAAAAAAGTTTTTAACTATTCAAAACAGTTTTTTATTAAAAACTAAAAAAAAAGACAGCCCATTCAATTAATGAATTTAGCCCTCTAGGTTCCAAGGTTTGTAATGTGTAGATCCACTTCTGTTCTCTTCTAATTAACATCTTATCCCTATCACCTCCTCGAATGTTACTTGGAATATGGTCTATCGCCAAACATTTCAAAGAATCGAAAGTATGTCCTTTCTCTTGACAATGTGCTACAATCGGAGCTCCTTTCTTATTCAGTTTAATACATGAGCGATGTTCAGTAAGGCGTTGATGTAGCCGACGTTTAGTCTTCCCTACATATATTTTTTGACAGGGACAAACCAAAATGTATACAACGAATGTCGATTGACAATCTGTCTGTAACCGTAATTGATGCACTTTACCATCTGCTGGATTTCTAAACTCAGTTACTTCTTGTGTGATATTACAAGTTTTGCACTGTTGACATTTCTTATGTCCCCCCGATATATTATATTGAGTTAAAGCCGGTAAATTGGCTGGACTCACAATCTCTTTCACGTTACGGGTCCTGGAGAAAGCAATTCTAATATGTTGATCGTGCAAGATTGGATGTGATTGCATCATAGACCAATTGTTTTTAATAATATTCCTCATTCCATCACCTCCCTTAAAGAATTGAATAACAAAGGTGTTTATATCATTGCTATCTATCTGTGCTCGTGGTGAATTGCGCAATAATAACTCCCTGTTATTGTATTTGGCCCTTTTATATGCGGTTTTAACCACTTGATCAGGATATCCACGTTTATTTAGATCTTTCTGAAAACTCTTAGCACATCTTTTGAAGTCATCCTGATTTTTACAAACTCTCTTGAATCTTAAAAATTGCGAAAAAGGTAAACTGTTTTTTAATTTTGTAGGATGGCAGCTTTGGTATTGAAGGAAGGTGTTTCTGTCAGTTGATTTTTTAAAATTTTTGTATTAAATTTCTGATTCACTATGGTTACATCAATATCCAAAAAATGCACATTCTCAACTGATTGTTCATGTGTAAATTTAATGTTCGGATGATAAGAGTTAAGCCATATAGTGAATTGGGTTAACGTAGTCTGATCTCCATACCAGAGTAGAAAGACGTCATCGATATAACGTTTCCACATGGCTATGTGTTGTTTAAAAGGTGAGTTGCTAAGCCATGTTTTTTCATATCGTGCCATGAACAAATTAGCTATTGAGGGGGCAAATGTTGCCCCCATCGCTATTCCCGATATTTGCAAGTACATTTCCCCATTGAATAAGAAATAATTTTTGGTAAGTGCTAATTCGGCTAACTGTAACAAAAATTCAGTGGGAATTCTATGTGGTCTTGTTCTTTTTTCTAGGACCTCTAGAATAGTCTCTAATGCTTCTGTTTGAGGAATTGACGTATATAATGATGTTATGTCTAGTGTTGACAGAAGCATATCTTCCTTAATCAGATGGTTATGGTCTTCTAGTATATTTAAGAAATGAGTACTATCTTTCACATAAGATGAGCATTCGTTCACATAAGGTTTTAAGATAACATCAATGAATGATGACAATGCTTCTAACACCGACCCTCTAGCCGAAATAATCGGATGTCCAGGTGGTGCTTGTAAATTCTTATGTATTTTTGGTAATGCATAGAACACTGGTATCGTTGGGTGTTCTCGATTCAAAAACTTAAACTCTTTCTTTGTTAGGAATCCTTGTTGTAACCCTAACTCTGTTAGATATTTGATCTCATGCTGAAGGTTTATGGTGGGATCGGTATCTAACTTACTATATGTGGTCTCATCTGAAAGTTGTCAATTTCTTTAACATAGAGGTCACGATCTGATACTACAATGGCACCCCCTTTGTCTGCTCTTTTTATCACCAGGTCACCAGGTCAGTCTTACCCTGTAAATCTTTCATGGCAATCCTTTCTTATTTTGAGTTAAGAATTCTGTTTGATATCTCTTTGATTGAATACAACATAGTTATGGCTCGATTTGGAGCTGATTACATCTGATTGAGAGTATAAATAAGAAAGGCTCCTTCCGGTTAGTGCTTTTCACTACCGGAGTCACAGTAGCAGAGACGCCATGCTATAAGGTTAGTGGTTCAATGGCTTGTGATTTTATATTAATGAATGATTATTTACATTAAGGCTTATATGGTATCATTTTGTTTGATTATAGATATCGTGATTAGCCAAAAGGTTGCTTGACCCCCTGAAGAAGCTTATTATATATAGCGAAACGGAGAGCCCCGTAGGGCAAGATTAAAAGCTAAGTAACATTAAGTATTGTTTATAACATTAGATTTTAGAGGAAAGAAATATCACGATTGACTATCATTGATTATTATATTCATTATTCACTATATAGAAGCAGAGTTTTTTTTAAGACCGAGGAGTATAACGGAGTCCAAGGAACGCTGGCGTTTGAGCACATTAAGCACAGTAACGCCATGCAAGGACTGATGAGGTCTTTTTCTCTGCTTTGAGTTTAATATAGAAAAAGGAAGAAAAAAGCAGAAAAAATAAATAAAAAAGACAAAGATAAGTAGGATTAACAGAATGGATACCGCTCAATATTTTGATTAGATGTTCAAAAATATTCAGCTCACTATTGGATAAGTTGCAGACATCGAAGTTCTTTGATTCTAAGCCCTTGCTAGAGTGAGGTGCAGTAATGTAGCTGTGAAATAACTAAGGACTGAACAAGGATGTTAAGTACAGATGAAAAGATCACGGAGCAAATTGAATGAATCATCCGGAGTTTGAAAAAACAGCTATGGACTACTTTTGAGACTTTTGGTTTAAATGAGAAAGATGAGTCTAGTAAGATTATAAAGAACAAAATTACAGAGCATATTAAAAAGCATGGATTAATGAGACAAAGCCAACATGGTTTTAGTGAAGGGAAATCTTGCCTCCCAATCTATTATATTTCTTTGAAAGGGTGAACAACCGTGTGGATAAAGGTGAGACAGTTGATATTGTGTACCTGGATTTCAAAAGGCATTTGGCAAAGTACCTCATGAAAGACTCCAGAGGAAATTGGAGAGTCATGGGATAGGAGGTAGTATTCTATTGTGGATTAAATCTGGATAAAAGATAAAAAACAGAGAGTAGGGTTAAATGGTCAGTATTCTCAATAGAGAAGGTAGACAGTGGGGTTCCCCAGGGGTCTGTGCGGGGACAGTTGCTTTTTAACATATTTATAAATGAGCTAGAGATGGGAGTAACTAGTGAGGTAATTAAAATTGCTGACAACACAAAGTTATTCAAAGTTGTTAAATCGCAAGAGGATTGTGAAAAATTGCAAGAGGACCTTAAGAAACTGGGAAACTGGGCATCCAAATGGCAGATGACTTTTAATATGAGCAAGTGCAAAGTGATGCATGTGGGAAAGAGGAACCCAAACTATAGCTATGTAATGAAAGGTTCCACATTAGGAGTCACTGACCAGGAAAGGGATCTAGGCGTCATCATTGATGATACGTTGAAACTTTCTGCTCAGTGTGCGGCGGTGGCTAAGAAAGCAAATAGAATGTTAGGTATTATTAGGAAAAGAATGGAAAACAAAAATAAGGACATTATAATGCCTTTGTATCGCTCCATGGTGCGACCACGTTTTGAATATTGTGTGCAATTCTGGTCAACACATTTCAAAAAAGATATAGTGGGATTAGAAAAGGTAGAGAGAAGGGTGACGAAAATGATAAAGGGGATGGGATGACTTCCCTATGAGGAAAGGCTAAAGTGGCTAGGGCTCTCATCAGTTTGGAGAAAAGATGGCTGAGGGGAGATATGATAGAGGTCTAGAAAATAATGAATGGATAGGAACAGGTAGATGTGAATTGCTTGTTTACTCTTTCTAAAAATACTAAGACTAGGGGGCATGCAATGAAGCTACAAAGTAGTAAATTTAAAAAGAATCAGAGAAAATATTTCTTCACTCAACGTGTAATTAAACTCTGGAATTCATTGTCAGAAAATGTAGTAAAAGCAGTTAGCTTAGCAAGGTTTAAAAAAAGGTTTGGATAGCTTCCTAAAAGAAAAGTTCATAAGCCATTATTAAAATGGACTTAGGGAAAGTCCACTGCTTATTTTTATGGTAAGCAGCATAAAATGTATTGTGCTGTTTTAGGATCTTGCCAGGTACTTGTAACCTGGATTGGCCACTGTTGGAAACAGGATGCTGGACATGATGGACCAGTATGGCAATACTTATGTACTTATAAGACTCCTAAGATATAAATAACATCTGTTTGTGGCAGTGGGATATTATCAAGGACAAGTGGAGTCAGTAAAAGTTTATTTTCATTTTCAGAGAAGAGAATGCATTTTGATTTACTGGGGTTCAGGACAAGATGGTGTTCATGTAGCCAAGTAGTTAACTTAAAAAATTTGAGAGATAGTGAACTAATCTCAGAAGCAGTACAGCTATCCAATCTACAGAGGATTTTAATGTCATCGGCATATACAAACATGATAAGTTCTAATGTCTTGGCTAATGTGAGAAGAGGGGCAAGAAAAATGTTGATGGGGATTGGAGAAAGCATGAAGCTCTGAAATCATTCAAAAAGAAGCAGAGGTGGAATTGTTGAAGAATACTGTGTAATGTCTATTAGAAAGGTATGAAGTAAACCATTCTAAAGCGTAGTCTGTCAGTCCAATAGAGCATAGATGTGAAAATAATATAGAATGGGTCACAAGATCAATCGCTGCTGGCAGATCTAAAGATAGTAAGATAACAGATTTACCTTGATCAAATGAATGGTAAAGAAAAGTAGTAATTCCGAGAAGTGTGGGTTCTGTACTATGATATTGTCTGAAGGCTTTCTGATTAGGGTGGAGGGCATTGGTTTTATAAATATAATCTGCAAGTTGAGAGTGAACTACAGATTCGATAATCTTTGCAGTAAGAGGTAAATTTGCTACTGGACAATAATTATTGGGATCCTAAAATGTATCTTTAATTTTAGGTTGGATGGTGGCAATCTTCCAGTAATCTGGGATAAAACTGGAGGATAAGCTAAGAGAGATCATGTTATGACAAACAGGAGTAAGAAGGTCAAGGAAAATGTAAATACATTAGACAGCAAAGGGTCAGAAAGAGCAGTGATCATCTTCATGTTTTTAATAAGCCTTTCTAGACCTGTAATGGATGAAAGGTTAAACCGATTAAGAGTGCTACATGGAACTCTTGAGGTGACTGCGAAAGAAAGACAAGGAGAAGAGAGAGAGGTTTCAGCAAAGTAGTGATTTTAGACATAAAGTTGGAGGCCAAGGTCTGTGAGAGGGCAGTTGGGACTAATGGTGAAGGGTGGTAGCTTGTCAGAGAGCGTAGGGATTTGTAAATACTAGATTAGTTCGGGGCCTTGATGAACATATCTGTGTAGTAAGTCTTTGTTGCAGTAGAAATTGCAGATTCATAGGAAGAAGCAGTACTTTTGTAGATAGACTGATCTTGAAGTGATAAATCTGTAAAAGAAGAAATCTCTAGGTTGGAATGGGTGAGTAGAGAAGTTGCAGAAATATTTGAAAAATCACAAAAAGAAGCTTGGTGAATTAAAGCTGAGGGTTGTGGGGATTGAGTATGGAAATTTAAAAGAATAAGCCAATGATTAGACCAAGGTAGTGAATGGAGAGAAGTGATATGTAAGGATGTAAATTGTGATGGTTAGTATAAGATCAAGTGTATGACCACCGTGGTGAGTGGGAATGTGTGTATAAGATTTAAGTCAGAGAGAAGGTCAGCAAAATCTTGAAAGGAGCATTAGAGTCATCAATATGAATATTAAAGTCACCTAGTATTGTAGGATATGAAGCATGAAGTTGAAAGTCTGTAAGAACAGGTTGTAATTGGCAGAAAGTAGAAGAAGGAGGGGGAGGATGGTATAGCAAAAGAAAATCTGAAGGAGGGGAAGTATTAAGACGAAATGAAAGAGATTCTAAATAGGGAAAAGAAGTGGCTAAGAAAATGGTTAAGGAAAGAGTACAGAACTGCTACTCCACCAGCTCTACAGTCAAGCTGATTAGAGTATAGGTAGTGGTAATTTGAAGGAGCAGCTTGGTTAAGATAGGCTGTAAACATATCTTCATCTGTCTTTTGCTCTATCCTGGCGGATTGTAGTACAGCCCTACCATAATACACGTGAAATTTCTATCCTTAAGGATTCCAGGCTGCTATCTGTATCGTGAAGAATGTTTACTGTGTTTGATTCAATTTCCTCTTTAACATATAGCGTAACCCCCTCCCCAATTTGATCCACCTTGTCATTGCAATATAATTTGTACCCTGTTAACATGGAGGGGCATAATCGAAAGGGACGTCCTCATTTTGATTTGGACATCCTCGCAAAACATCCCCATCCTGGGGCGGGGAAACATATTTTTGAAACAAGATGGATGTCCATCTTTCGTTTCCATAATACGGTCAGGGACGCCCAAATCCTGAAATACGGTCGTCCCTAGACTTGTTCGTTTCTGATTTTCGGCGATAATGGAAACCAAGGACGTCCATCTCAGAAACGACCAAATGCAATCCATTTGGTTGTGGGAGGAGCCAGCATTTGTAGTGCACTGGTCCCCCTGACATGCCAGGACACCAACAGGGCACCCTAGGGGGCACTGCAGTGGACTTCATAAATTGCTCCCAGGTACATAGCTCCTTTACCTTGTGTGCTGAGCCCCCCCCAAAACCCACTACACACAACTGTACACCACTACAATAGCCCTTAAGGGTAAAGGGGGGCACCTAGATGTGGGTACAGTGGGTTTGTGGTGGGTTTTGGAGGGCTCGCTGTTTCCTCCACAAACGTAACAGGTAGGGGGGTATGGGCCTGAGTCCGCCTGCCTGAAGTGCACTGCACCCACTAAAACTGCTCCAGGTACCTGCATACCTCTGTGATGGACCTGAGTAGGACATCTGAGGCTGGCAATCAATATTTTTAAAGATGTTTTTTAAGGGTGGGAGGGGGTTAGTGACCACTGTGGGGAGGGGGGGGGGGTAAGGGGAGGTCATCCCTGATTCTCCCTCATGGTCATCTGGTCATTTCGGGTACCTTTTTGTTCCTTGGTCATAAGAAAAACACGACCAGGTAAAGTTGTCCAAGTGTTCGTCAGGGACGTCCTTGTTTCTTTTGATTATGGGTCGATGTCCTAGTGTTAGGCACACCCCAAGTCCCGCCTTCGCAATGCCCCTGATATGCCCCCTTGAACTTTGGCCGTCCCTGCGACGGAGTGCAGTTGGGGACGTCCAAAATCGGCTTTCGATTATACCGATTTGGATGACCCTGTGAAGATGCCCATCTTCCGATTTATGTCGAAAGATGGGCATCCTTATCTTTCGAAAATGAGCCCAAAAGTGTCCCACTGATTGTCCTCCTTCCATTCCACCAGGTCTCTGAGATACCTATTATATCTACTTCTTCATTTAGTGCTATATACTCTAACTCTCACATCTTATGTTTTAGGCTTCTAGCATTTGTATACAGATACTTCAAATTGTGTTCTTTCCTTGCATCTACAAGCTGCTTAGAATTTGATGGGGATAATGTGCATCCTTTACTCTGCTCGCCCATTAAACACTCCCAGCTTTCTTTCACCATTGTTGAAATCTCTCTATTGGGATTCTCTAAATGTCCTGTTTCAATAGTATCAAGGATACTCCACACCAAACCATGACTGTTGGCCCCCCCTCCCCATTTTAGTTTAAAAGCTGGGTGACGGTTGGCTCCCCCTTCCTCATTTTAGTTTAAAAGCTACTCTATCTCCTTTTTAAATGTTAGTGCCAGTAGCCTGGTTCCATCCCGGTTAAGGTGAAGTCCATCATTTTGGAATAGGCTCCCCTTTTCCCAGAATATTGCCCAGTTCCTAACAAATCTAAATCCCTCCTCCCTGCAGCAACGTGTCAACCACACATTGGAACTTCAGAGCTCTGCTTGCTTCTTGGGTCCTATGTGTAGAATGGGGAGCATTTCCGAAAATGCTACCCTGGAGGCTCTGGATTTCAGCTTTCTACCTAAGAGCCTAAATTTGGCTTCTAGAACCTTCCTCCCACATTTTCCTATGTCTCTGGTACCCACATATATCAAGACAACCGGATCCTCCCCAGCATGATCTAAATTCAAATCTAGGTGACGATAAGGTCTGCTAACCTTTGCACCGGGCAGGCAAGTGACGAGGAGATCCTCATGTCCAGCAGCCACCCAGCTATCTACATGCCCAATGATCGAATCTCCAACTATAACAGCTTTTCTAACCCTTCCGTCCTGGGCAGAAGTTCCTGGAGACACATCCTCAGTGTGAGAGGATATCGTGAAGTACAGTCCAAATGAAAACAACCATTTGGTCCTCATCGTTTATTTATTGACTTATTTCTAGGATTGTGGTGATCTCCATCTTTGCAGAGTGACACTAGATAGGCCATTGTACAGTTCTAGCCTTTCCACTGTAATTGGCGCATTTGATATGCCCTATTCAATATTATTTCTTTAACAGCATGTGCAAACATGCTATAATATTTTGGGCCTTTATCACACTTTAGCTTGTGAACAAAATAAACAGTATTGACCAACTGGTTCTATAATTATAGGCCTACTGTACAAGCTACCTGTGTTACAGAAATGACAAAGTTCATCTATGACTCTTTGACATTTAACAATAGCCATCAAAAGATAGTTTGACATAAAAGCTCAAAACGTGCCGCACTTCCATTTATCAGAGCATCGTTAAACAGAAGGATACTTTCCATAAGTTTGGCTTGCGACCCAGGCATATATTTCACAAACCTCAAGTATTTTAAAGTTTCTTGATGTGCTTTTAAAATAGGATTAATAATTTTCACAGAAAGCAGACATTCTGTAGAACTGTACTACACATGTAAGTCAGATTTTGGCTAAATTACCAGTAGTCTGCATAGCAATCTTAACGATCGAAGTACCAGTACATCTTGCAATGTAATGTAATCTTTTGCCAAATTGTGTACCTCATGAAGTCAGAATCGGGACGTCCTACTTATAATGTTTTTAGAAAAGTCCCTCTCGAGTGCATGAGGACATTTTTGCACTGAAGATGTCCTAAATGAACAGCCAAGGGAAGCGAAACGGGACTTGATATACCGCCTTTCTGTGGTTTTTGCAAATACATTCAAAGTGGTTTACATAGTATATTCAGGTACTTATTTGTACCAGGGGCAATGGAAGGTTAAGTGACTTGCCCACAGTCACAAGGAGCTGCAGTGGGAATCAAACTCAGTTCCCCAGGATCAAAGTCCACTGCACTAACAACTAGGCTACTCCTCCACTGTCTGTCATCATTTGTATAAAAACGGCCACATAGACATCCCTGCAAAACAGAGGGATAGCCTAATGGTCAGTGCAATGGACTTTAAACAGTGGGCCCCTGGAAGAAATCCCACCTGAATTCATTTATATGTCATTGTGAGCCCTCCATAGAGAGTTAAACTTACAGTACCTAAAGATACACCACTACAATAGCCATCACACTTACAGGTGTCTTATAAATTCAGAAATAGTATGTTCCAGAAGAGCTCACATATTTGTACAGAAATAAAAGAGTTAAGTGGGAGTTACACCTAGGTCCCATTGTTCAAAGTCCAGTGCATTGACCACTAGACTACTCCTTACACTTGTTTGCTGCTCTATTAGGAATACCTGAAGCTGACAGAGAGCTGGGTAACCACTGTCACTTTCACTTCTTAAGGGGGTGGGAGGGGGTCTTTGGAGTGAAAAGCTGAGTGTGGGGTGCCACAAGGCTCCCCACTTTCATTATCTCTGTTTAATATTTGAGTAAGATGGGTTATGGTGTTATGATTTTTTCGTATGCAAACTGTTTTTTTTTTTTTGCTGTGTACAGCATTAGATACATTTGAAGATACAATATACTCAGTGGTGTAGGAAGGGGGTGGCGTCAGACGCACAGAAGCCCGGCCTGCACATGCAAGCAATGCCGAACATCACGCCGGTGTCAGCAGACAACACAGGACTTGTGCTGGCGGGATTTTGGGTCCCTCGCCAGCAAACCTACGCGACAGTGGGTGGGTTGGCGGCGGAGGGTGGGTGCGTCAGGCAGAGGGGGCGGTGACGGCACTGTTCAATCACATCCCTGTCATCTGGCAGCGCTTCCTTCCCTCTTCTTCCAAGCAGAATCCCCCCCCCCCCAACTGAACTATACACCACACACACTCACTCACTCATCTGGCAGCGCTTCCTGAACCCCCCACACCACTCTTCTTCAAAGCTGAACCCCCCAACACATCCCCCCCCCCACTCTCTCTCATCTGGCAGCGCTTCCTGAAACCCCTGCCCCCCCACACACTCACTCATCTGGCAGTGGTTCCTGAACCCCCCCCACACACACACTTATTCACTCACTCTCATTTGGCCCCACTTCCTCAACCCCCTCCCCCTCCCCCCCACACACACACTCTCTCATCTGGCAGCGCTTCCTGAACCCCCCCCCCCACACACTCTCATCTGGCAACGCTTGATAAACCGCCCCCCCCCCCCACACACTCATCTGGCAGCGCTTCCTGAACCCCCCCCACACTCACTCTCTCTCATCTGGCAGCGCTTCCTGAAACCCTGTCCACACACACACTCACTCTGTCTCTCATCTGGCAGCGATTCCTGAAACCCCTGCTCCCCCCCCACACACACACCCACTCATCTGGCAGCCGTTCCTGAACCCCCCCCCCCCCCCACACTCACTCTCATTTGGCCCCGCTTCCTCAAACCCCCCCCCCCCCCCCATACTCACTCTCTCATCTGGCAGTGCTTCCTGAACCCACGCCCCAAACACATACACACTCACTCTCATCTGGCAATGCTTGATAAACCGCCCCCCCCACACACACACTCACGGCAGTGCTTCCTGAACCCACGCCCCAAACACATACACACTCACTCTCATCTGGCAATGCTTGATAAACCGCCCCCCCCCCCCCACACACACACTCATCTGGCAGCGCTTCCTGAACCCCCCACACCCCTCTTCTTCCAAGCTGAACCCCCCAACACCCCCCCACACACCCCCAACACACACACACTCTCTCTCATCTGGCAGCGCTTCCTGAACTCCCCCTCCCCCCCACACTCACTCTCTCTCATCTGGCAGCGCTTCCTGAAACCCCAGACAAACACACACACTCACTCTCTCTCTCATCTGGCAGCGCTTCCTGAAACCCTAGACACACACTCTCTCTCTCTCTCTCCTCTGGCAGCGCTTCCTGAACCCCCTGCCCCCCCCACACACTCACTCACTGTCATCGCTTCCTGAACCCCCCCCACACACACACTCACTCTCTCTCTAATCTGGCAGCTCTTCCTGAACCCCCCACACCCCTCTTCTTCTAAGCTGACCCCCCCCACCCCCCCCACACACACTCTCTCTCTCATCTGGCAGTGCTTCCTGAACCCCCCTCCCCCCCCCACACACTCACTCTCTCTCATCTGGCAGCGCTTCCTGAACCCCCTGCCCGCCCCCCACATTCACTCTGTCATCGCTTCCTGAACCCCCCCTTACACACACTCACTCTCTCACTCTCATCTGGCAGCGCTTCCTGAACCTCCCACACCCTTCTTCTTCCAAGCTGAACCCCCCAACACATCCCCCCCCCACACACACTCTCTCCCCCTCCTCCAGCACACCAATTGCTTGGGTGCAGAGGCGGCAAGCTCAGACACCAGAGAGAGAGGGGGGGGGGGGGCTGACATCAGAGAGAGAGGGAGGGAGGGAGGGAGGTAGGTATCTCTGTCACACACACACTCTCTCTCACAGACAATGTCTTTCTCTCACACACTCTATGTCTCACAGTGTATCACATTCACTCTCTATGTGTCATACAGTCACTCACACACTCTCTTGGTCTCATACACTCAGTTTCACAGAGACTCTGTCTCTCGCATACACTGTATCCGTGTGAAACACACTCTCTCTCACACTGTGTCTCACATAAGCACTTGCACACACTCTCATTCTCACACACACACTCTCTCACAGACACACTCACACCGACTCACTCTCTCTCTCACACACACACTCGCACTTTCACTCTCTCTCTCACACACAGTCACTCTCACATACACGCTCCCAAACATACACACTCCGAGGAAAACCTTGCTGGCGCCCGTTTCATTTGTGTCAGAAACGGGCCTTTTTTACTAGTATGAAATATTACCAACTAAATACCTTATGCTGGATTCAGGGAACAGTTGCAAATAGATCATTCTAAAGTGCTTGGGGTAATTATTGATTCAAATTTATCCTTTGAATTGTAGTTGAAAGCCCCCCCCCCAAAAAAAAAAAGTTCTTCATTCTTAGACAATTGAGGGTAATACATTCTGGGGCTCATTTTCAAAAGAAAAAACCATCCAAAAATATCATAAAGCAGCATTTGGACTAATTTCTTCTCAAAATGTCAAGGAGTGTGGTAGCCGTGTTAGTCCACTCTTAAGGTTATCAATAGAAATCAAACAAAAGAAAATAAGATGATAACTTTTTTATTGGACATAACTTAATACATTTCTTGATTAGCTTTCGAAGGTTGCCCTTCTTCGTCAGATCACCCCATCTCTCACCTATCCACACCCATCCTGTTAGAATATCAATGATATGCTTTGATGTCCCCATGCATACCTCCTACCCACCCCCATCCTCCCACCCTGTCAGACTGTCATAGTAATGCTTGAATGTTTTCACTTATATACACTGTCAGCTAGCACATTTGCTTATTTCCGATCTGACGAAGAAGGGCAACCTTCGAAAGCTAATCAAGAAATAAGTTATGTCCAATAAAAAAGGTATCATCTTATTTTCTTTTCCATGTTTTATTTTGTTTGATTTCTATTGATATTCTCAAAATGTCCAAATTGGTATTTTCAAAACCTATTTTGCAGATGTTTATCTATGTAATTTATCTGCAGTGCATCCAAATCACAAGAGGGCATGTCTGGAGTGTTTTGGGGGGTGGGCTTAGGGCATTCCTAACACTTGGATGTTTTATAGTCATAATGGAACAAAACAAAAAATGTCTAGGGCTAAAGCTTCAACGTTTTGATCTAGACTTGTTTTTAGAATGAACAAGGGTACAAAAAGGTGCCCAAATGACCACAGAATGGAATCAGGGACAACCCCCCCCCCCCCTTACACCCCCAATGGTCACTGACCTCCTCCAACCCTCCCCCCCCCCAACGATGCGAATAAAAATAGTACTTACCAGCCTCTATGACAGCGTCAGATATTATAACCAGTTCTATTACATCAGCAAGCAAGTCCCTGGAGTAGTTTAGTGGTGGGTGCAGTGTATTATAGAGAAGGAGACCCAGGCTCATATCTCACTTTAACTGTCACACGTGGTGGACAGTGTGAGCTCTCCAAAACTGACCCAAAACCTACTGTACCCACATACAGGTGACTCTTTCACCCATAAGGACTATTGTAGTGGTGTACAGTTGGGGGCAGTAGGTTTTGGGCCAGTTTTGGAGAGCTCACCGTACAATATAAGGTGCAAGGGTGAGTTGTGTACCTGGGAGCTTTTATATGAAGTCCACTAGGGTGCTCCACTGCTCTCCTGGGATGTCTGTGTGGTCAGTGTATTAAGATTGCTAGCTCCTCCTACATCCCAATGGCTTGATTTTGTACGTTTTGCACTTGGACGTTTTATTTTTGAAAATGGACCAAAAAAGATAAACATACAGAGCTCAAAACCATCTAGCATGTGGCCATTAAAAAAAAAAGGTAGATGTTTTGCTGTTTTGAAAATGTCTATATTTCCTATTCAGTTTTGGGACATTTAGTGCAAAACGTCCAAAGTCTGACTTAGACATCATATCAAAAATACCCCTCCACATATTACATCCGTTAAGTTTTAGAAGTGTGGCAAAACCATTCTTCTTCCATATTTAGATTACTGTAATTCATTATTATATGGAGGACTTTCATGTTAGTTTAGAGATTGCAATTTTGCAGAACATGGCAGTGAGATTGATATTTGGAGAAAGCACTACTCCATTGCTGTATAAATTGCACTGGTTTAATGTAAACTCTAGGATACGATTTAAGTTAGGTTGTCTAATGTATAAGTCATTCTATGGAGATACTCTAAAAGATTAGTCCATTATTTAGAATTTTGAACATCCTTATATACTATTCAGAAAGAACGATGCATCAAGTTTAATTATCCATCAGTTAAAAAGTTAAAGAAAAATCTTACTTAGAATCCTCTTTTCTATATCAGGTAGTGAACGTCTGGAATAATTTACCCTTAAGGATTTGTAAAATTCAGTCATACTTATTATTTTGGAAATCTTTAAAGACTCATTTTTTTGCAGATAAGAAGTAATGTAAATGAAATAAGAGATGCTGATGTGTTATTTGATGATAATTCTTATGAAATACAGAACTTTTTTTTAATCCACTTTAGAATCTTAATAGAATTTGGTGGATTATTTAAAAAAAGATAGTATAGTAGTATAGTATAGTATAGTATGAGTAGTCAGATCGTTAGTGCAGTGGGTTGAAAACCTGGGGAATTAGATTTAATTACCACTGCAGCTCCTTGTGACCCTAGGCAAGTCATGTAACCCTCCATTGCCCCAGGTACAAAAAGCTTAGCTTGTGAGCCCATTACAGACAAAGAAAGTACCTGAATAGAATATTTCCATATCATCATGCTGATCAATCCATAGACTGGTGGGTTGTGTCCATCTACCAGCAGGTGGAGATAGAGAGCAATCCTTTTGCCTCCCTATATGTGGACATGTGCTGCCGGAAACTCCTCAGTATGTTCTCTATCTCAGCAGGTGGTGGTCACACACAGCAGCAGCTCTGGCTAAGTCTCCAAGCCTAATTTTTAGGTTTTGTTGAGTACCTGGGGTTGAGGGCTCTTCTTGAGCAAGTGCAAACCTGGTGGTGCCAGGTCCCTCCTTTTCTCCCCCCTCCCGCTGGCTCCGTTAAAAAAAAACAAAATAAATAAAATTTTGGAAGTCCTTAAGGGCGTTTATTTCAACGTTTATTGCAGCTACTCACTGGGACACCAGTTCGTTATAGCTCGGAGCGAGAAGCAGGTAATTTTTGGGTGTCAGTTTGGAGGCCAGTCAGTGTCCCAGTCCTTCCTCCGGTGCGGCGGTTTTTCCCGCCATAAACGCCCATCCCCCGCTACTCGCCTCCGCCATCTTGGCCAGCCACTCTGCTCGGACGGCTTCTTCTTGGGCCGCCCTTGAGGTGGGAGACGTTAATGCTATGGCCGCCCTTGATTTGGGCGACGGTAAAAAAGCGGCCAAAGTTAAGCGCCATTCTTCCCGCGCGGCCCCTTCGCGGAGTGTTGCGCCGGACGCCATCTTGGATGCGCAGCATGTTTCTCCCCCGCTCTTGCGAGCGCCGGTTGAGTGCGTCTAGGGCTGTGGCCCAGGCTGCTGAAGTGCACAGTCTGGGGGGTTTCTCCCCCGAGTTCATTTTGCTGCTGCATCAGGCCTTCCTTATGCAAAACGCTGCCCCTGCTCCCTTGTCCGATAAAGGGGTTGAGGCCCCCGGAAGTAAACGCCCTCGGGTGGATTTCCAGGCCTTAGAGGACTCTGTCTCCTCTGATGTAGATGAGGGCAGCGTATCTGGGTTCTCCCAACGGTCCTTTGGGGATTCCTTGGAGGAGACGGATTCCCGCTTGGATGGAGCAGATGACCCCTCTGCAGCGCGGATTTTTCGCTCAGAGGACTTCCCCAACCTGTTAGTGCAGGCCATGAGCATTTTGAAGATTTCCTCTCCGGAGGACGTCTCTCCCTCAGCCCCTGTTGGCTCCGCCATTATGCTGGGGACGAAGCGCCCGCCTAGAACCTTCCACGTGCATGATGCCATGCACACCTTGATTTCGGCTCAATGGGATGTCCCGGAAGCGAGCCTCAAAGTGGATAGGGCTATGTCCCGCCTCTATCCTCTGCCTGAAAGTGAATGGGAGGCCTTTCTTTGGCCTACCGTGGATTCTTTAATCACTGCGGTGACTAAGAAAACGGCGTTGCCGGTGGAAGGTGGCACGGCCCTAAAGGACGCCCAAGACAGATGATTGGAGGCGGCCTTAAGATCGTCCTTCGAGGCGGCTGCCTTAAGTTTGCAGGCCTCAGTTTGTGGCTCCTATGTAGCCAGGGCGTGTCTAACGATTGTGCAGCGGGCTTCCCCCTCGGATCCTTCCTTGAGGACTGATTGGCCGGCCCTGGAATCGGGCTTGGCTTATTTGGCAGACTTGCTGTATGATGTCTTGAGAGCCTCGGCTAAAGGTATGGCTCAGACAGTCTCTGCGCAGCGGTGGCTGTGGCTGAAGCATTGGTCTGCTGACCACGCCTCTAAGTCCCGCCTGGCTAAGTTGCCTTTTAAAGGCAAGCTGCTTTTTGGGGTCGAGATGGACAAAATTGTGACCGATCTTGGCACGTATAAGGGCAAGAGGTTACCAGAGGTCAGGGCTCGGGCCAGTGCTTGCCCCGGTAACTCTAGAGGACGGTTTCAGGAAGCCCGTAGGTACCGCCCGGGCAAGTCGGGCTCCTCTGCCCCCTCTTCCTTCAAAAGGAACTTCTCCCCCAAGCAGCATTCCTTTCGCAGAGACCGCCGTCCCGGAGGTGCGCCCTCCGGTCCTCCCCCAGGGTCTCGTACCCAATGACGGGGTCCTGGTCCATGGCCCAGTGCAGATTGGAGGACGCCTGTCCTCGTTTCTGGGCGAGTGGACCAGGGTAACTTCAGACGCTTGGGTGCTGGAAGTTATCAGAGACGGCTACAAGCTAGAGTTCTGCCGACCCTTGAGAGACGGGTTTGTACTCTCTCCCTGCAAGTCTCCGGTCAAAGCTGTGGCAGTGCAGCAGACTTTGGACAATCTGATCCGCCTGAGTGCGGTCGTTCCGGTGCCAGAAAATCAGCTTGGCAGGGGACGTTACTCCATTTACTTTGTGGTACCAAAGAAAGGAGGTTCTGTACGGCCTATCCTCGACCTCAAAGGGGTCAATCGGGCCTTGAAAGTTCGGCACTTTCGCATGGAGACTCTCCGCTCTGTTATAGCGGCAGTGAAGGCAGGGGAGTTCCTGGCATCCTTGGACATCAAGGAAGTGTATTTGCACATTCCCATCTGGCCTCCTCATCAACGCTTTCTGCGTTTTGCAGTCCTGGGCCGACACTTCCAGTTCAGAGCCCTCCCGTTCGGGTTGGCTACTGCTCCGCGGACCTTCTCCAAAGTAATGGTGGTCATCGCGGCCTTCCTGCGAAAGGAAGGAGTACAAGTCCATCCTTATCTGGACGACTGGTTGATCCGAGCCCCCTCTTATGCAGAGTGCGGCAAAGCTGTGGACCGGGTGATTGCTCTTTTGAGCTCCCTGGGGTGGATCATCAACTGGGAGAAAAGCCAGCTGCGCCTGACTCAGTCCCTGGAGTATCTGGGTGTTCGTTTCGACACCCAAGTGGGCAGAGTATTCCTGCCGGACAATCGGATTGTCAAGCTTCAGGCTCAGGTGGACCAGTTCCTAGTAGCCTCTCCTCTTCGGGCTTGGGACTATGTGCAGCTGTTGGGCTCTGTGACGGCCACGATGGAAGTAGTGCCCTGGGCCAGGGCTCATATGAGACCACTACAACACTCTCTGCTGCAGCGCTGGACTCCAGTGTCGGAGGATTATGCTGTGCGCCTTCCCTTGGACCCAGCAGTGCGCAAGGCGCTGAGCTGGTGGCTGAAGACAGACAAGTTGTCTGCAGGAATGCCTCTTGTGACCCCGGAGTGGATTGTCGTCACGACGGACGCCTCTTTGACGGGCTGGGGAGCCCACTGCTTGGGAAGGACAGCGCAGGGGCTCTGGTCTCCTGCAGAGGCAAAGTGGTCTATCAACCTCCTGGAACTCAGAGCCATTCGGTTGGCGCTTTTGGAGTTCCTCCCGGTACTGGCTTGAAGCCAGTACGGGTCCTGTCGGACAATGCCACGGCTGTGGCCTATGTCAACCGTCAGGGAGGTACCAAGAGCGCCCCTCTAGCCAAGGAGGCCATGAATCTATGCCTGTGGGTGGAAGCGAACCTGGAACAGCTGTCGGCGGCCCACATTGCCGGAGTCATGAATGTCAAGGCGGACTTTTTCAGTCGCCATACCTTGGATCCCGGAGAGTGGCAGTTATCGGCTCAGGCGTTCTTGGAAATCACGAAGCGCTGGGGCCAGCCGAACCTAGATCTGATGGCATCATCGGCCAATTGCCAAGTGCCGCGCTTTTTCAGCAGAGGACGGGACCCTCGATCTCTGGGAGTAGATGCTCTTCTCCAACAGTGGCCGACACAGGAGCTTCTCTATGTGTTCCCGCCCTGGCCCATATTGGGCAGGGTACTAGACCGGGTGGCAAAGCATCCGGGCCGGATAATCCTGGTGGGTCCGGACTGGCCCAGACGTCCCTGGTATGCGGACTTGATCAGGCTCTCAGTGGACGACCCTCTGCGACTGCCAGTGGAGCAGGGCCTGTTGCATCAGGGTCCCGTGGTGATGGAGGATCCCTCCCCCTTTGGTCTTACGGCCTGGCTATTGAGCGGCAGCGTCTGAGGAAGAAGGGCTTCTCAGACAAGGTCATCACCACTATGCTGAGAGCGAGGAAGCGCTCTACTTCTACTGCTTACGCCAGGGTTTGGCGTACCTTTGCAGCGTGGTGTGAAGCAGGCTCACTTTCTCCCTTCACTGCTCCAATTTCTTCAGTGTTGGCGTTCCTGCAAGAAGGTCTGGAGATAGGCCTGTCGCTCAGTTCCCTTAAAGTCCAGGTTCCAGCTCTGGCTTGCTTCAGGGGCCGCCTGAAGGGTGCTTCCCTGGCTTTGCAGCCAGATGTGGTGCGTTTTCTCAAGGGAGTTAATCACCTGCGCCCTCCTCTGCACTCAGTGGTGCCTGCGTAGAATCTCAACCTGGTGCTAAGAGCCTTGCAGAAGCCGCCTTTTGAACCCTTGTCGAGGGCATCTCTGAAAGACCTGACGTTGAAAGCAGTCTTTTTGGTGGCTATCACTTCAGCCAGAAGAGTTTCCGAGCTCCAGGCGCTCTCATGTCGAGAGCCTTTTCTGCAGTTCACTGAGGCAGGAGTGTCTATTCGCACAGTGCCTTCCTTCCTGCCCAAGATTGTTTCTCGCTTCCATGTGAATCAGCAGCTCTGTCTCCCATCCTTTCATAGGGAGGACTACCCAGAGGAGTACTCTGCTCTTAAATATCTAGATGTGAGACGAGTCATCATCAGATACTTGGAAGTGACCAATGATTTCCGGAAGTCGGATCATCTGTTTGTCCTGTTTGCAGGTCCTCGTAAGGGTCTGCAGGCTGCTAAGCCTACAGTGGCAAGATGGGTCAAGGAAGCCATTGCAGCGGCTTATGTGGCCCCGGGGAAGGTGCCGCCTATCCAGCTGAAGGCTCACTCCACTAGAGCTAAGGCGGCCTCAATGGCAGAGGCCGGGTCCGTCTCCTTGGAAGAGATTTGCAAGGCGGCAACTTGGGCATCGGCCCATACCTTCTCCAGGCATTACCGCTTGACTGTGGCTGCTCGGGCGGAGGCCCGGTTTGGAGCTTCAGTGTTGCGGTCAGGGATTTCAATGTCCCGCCCTGGGTGAGTACTGCTTCGGTACATCCCACCAATCTATGGATTGATCAGCATGATATGGAAGGTAAAATTATGTATCATACCTGATAATTTTCTTTCCATTAATCATAGCTGATCAATCCATAGCCCCTCCCAGATATCTGTACTGTTTATATTCTGGTTGCATTTCAGGTTCAAGTTTAGTCTTCAGTTCCTGTTCAAGAGGACTTCGTGTTCAAGTTTTTTCAATTGGATTCTTCAAGAGTTGAGATGAGTTTGTGTTACAGTGAGCTGCTGCATTCCTCTCCCCTCCGTTTTACGGGGCTGGATTGAGACCTAAATTCTGCCGGCGCTCCCTCCCGCTTCGTGCGGCTGTAGGGCAGCTTTGTACCCCTCCCGCTTCGGCGGTGTTAGGGTCAGTCAGCTCCTTCCGCGGTTGCAGGATAAGCCAGATCCCCCCGCATCGGCGGGGTGGTGTCCCTCCCCCGCTCCGCGGGGATGAGCTGGACGGATTCCCCTCCCCCACTTGTGTGGGGATGAGCTGGGTTAATTCCCCTCCCCCGTTTCGGCGGTGGTGAGCTGGGCAGTGTGTCCCTTTGTGGGTGTAATTCTCTAAGTGCTGAGTCCTGCAGATGGAGCTTTGATATTGACATACTGAGGAGTTTCCGGCAGCACATGACCACATATAGGGAGGCAAAAGGATTGCTCTCTATCTCCACCTGCTGGTAGATGGACACAACCCACCAGTCTATGGATTGATCAGCTATTATTAATGGAAAGAAAATTATCAGGTATGATACATAATTTTACCGTAAACCACTTTGGTTGAACCACAGAAAGGCGGTATATCAAGTTGTTATAGGAAATGTTACAGTTCCAAAGTGATATTTAAGAATAGAGGGGATCGCTCAGAGCATGTGGTCGCAACATGTGCTGTATTTCTAAGTTTTAAGATATATCCTGATTCTATTCTGTTTTATTATCCCCAATTACCTATAAGGTAATAAGATAAGCATATGTAAGGAAAAGGGGAAGTAAATACACTAAATTTGAATTAATTACATTAACCTGCATTGTACGTTTAGGAACATGTGCTTAAAGCATTTGGAGCTTGCACATGTGAGGACATGTGCTTTTCCCAATATAAAGGCCAGATAGTTAACTTTAAAAGAAAATGTTTATTTCTAATACAGGCAAGGTAACAAGTTTACATCAGAGAGGCAATTTTAGAGAGGATCTTTTACCAATGGAAGTATGCTACAAAATAACAGGTTTGATTGTAAATGAAGCTGGATAACTCACATTGATGGAGGCTGCTACGGAGAGTGATGCAGGAGATCCTTGCTAGAACAGGAAGTTTCTTTGTAGATTTGCTGTCTGATGAGCTTGAAGCCGTTTCTTTCAGGTGGATGTGATGTCCAGCTTAAGAAGTCAGGATTCCAGGAGATTCTAGCTTGCTTTTAGATTTAATCACTTCAGGGCAGCGGCAACTAGGACAGGAGCATCAGGAACAGCCAGGAAGAACTATCCTCCTTCTAAAGAAAGAGCCCCTGCTTTTAAAGTGTCTGACTGGGCCTTTATCTACCAGGCTATTTTTAGACTCACGTCAGGTGGTTGCCCTTGGTCCAATTAGAAAGCTCCTGGGTAGCTGAATTCTGGGCATCTAGTTTTGAGATGAAGCATGGTAACAGGTCACATGTTCAATGACATCATAAGACTTCCTGCCTGGATATCTGCTAGTCCATTGTCTGAGAGTGATTGAGCTTAGATGGGCTTAGTCTTTGTCTGCAAATAGGTGGAGGTGTAGTCTTTTGTTACTGTAGTCTCTGAGATAGCTGTCTTTGGAAAGGAACATCTGCTGGTCCATTGTCTGAGGGTGATTGAGCTTAGACGGGCTTAGTCCTTGCCTGAGAATAGGTGGAGGTATAGTCTTTTGTTAGGTGCTGCTATTTTTAGAGAGGTGTTGATGGCCTTAGGTATTCATCCAGCTTCTCAGTAGTTTTCCAGAGGAGAGGGGGGAAGTAAAGTCTTTGCAGCTGTATATTTTATATGATTTGGATCTGATCCAGCAAAACCAATAACTCTGAGAATTAAACTTATATCATGCTACAAAGTCCATGATCCCGTTGTTTACTATTGCATTTACAGGATATATCTCGAATAGAAATGCTATTCAGACATTCTGAAGTGGGATCTGAACTATGTTTCGCCGCATCTTATACAAGTTTACTTATATGTCAACTTTACAAAATCTTTTACCATTTTTGGTCCTGCAACATAACAAAGAAGTATAACCCAAGAAAACACAGTACAAGTTGTATGTTTATCTGCAAACAAATAACCACCCAATCCTAAACTCTTCTGTACCAGGGTAGCAAACAGAGCCAAAAAATAGAACAAAACAGGTGCCAAAATTATATCCTTTTTTATCGAAGAGGAATGATTTGGGTACATGAGGTACCGATCTGTACAGAATAGGAACAATCTGAAAGTTAGCTTGTAAACCAGGATAATATGGTATCTCTTATTCCCATCTGGGCCAATCACAATACTAAAAGTTTACAATCAATCAAATCTAAAACCACACTTAAATCAAGTAAAACAATCAGAGACGCTTGCCATAGGTGGTTGGTGACTCAGATGTTTGGGTGGGGGTGGGGCTGAAGCAGAGCTAGAGTGAGGTGGGCAGGGCTAAGACAGGGTGGGATAGTGGAGCAAGTTAAAATCCTTGGGTTGGAGTGACACTTATCTCAGCAGTCATTTACTTCTGGCCTTTAGTTTATTATTGAGCTCAGCTACCTAATGGTTAGAGCAGCTGGGTGATGACCAGGGAAATCGAGGTTCAAATTCTACTGCCACTTGAACATCACTTAACTTTCCATTGCCTCAGATACAAACTTGTGACCTGGATTGGCCACTGTTGGAAGCAGGATACTGGGCTAGATGACCCATCGGTCATCCCCAGTATGACTATTCTTATGTTCTTACAAGAAA
Source organism: Microcaecilia unicolor (assembly GCF_901765095.1). NCBI lineage: Eukaryota > Metazoa > Chordata > Amphibia > Gymnophiona > Siphonopidae > Microcaecilia > Microcaecilia unicolor. Next base: position 133,449,659 of record NC_044037.1, read on the forward strand.
GGTGTTAGCTAAATCCAAAATCAATTACCAGGCATATTGTGAATCAATACAAAACCCTAATAGCTGCAACTGTACATGTTCCTCCAAGGCTGTAGGGGGTGGTGTCACAAATCCCTGAAGTTGGCCACCATCTTGTTAACTCTACAAGGGCCTACCTAGGAAAACATTAAACTGTGCAATGGACAGTAAAACATTACAACTATTGGGAAAATTAAATAAACCTGATTAGTACAGATCATTCAATGCCTTTTCGACATGTGCAGAAAAAGTAACTACAAGCTAAAAACAGAAATAAGTAGACTTAACTGAACTCATAGGAAGCTGGACTCTGTATATAGTGCAACATCAGAGAATAGAAACAGTGAAGCATGTCCCTTTGTACTGTGCAAAATATAAAGACTACAGATGGCTGACAGAGGGGTAAAAGGGGGGCGATCAAGGAAGATAAAGATGTAGCGGAGAGATTGAATGAATTCTTTGCTTCGGTCTTCACTGAGGAAGATTTGGGTGGGATACCGGTGTCGGAAATGGTATTTCAAGCGGACGAGTCGGAGAAACTTACTGACTTCACGGTAAACCTGGAGGACGTAATGGGGCAGTTCAGCAAAAGAGTAGCAAATCTCCTGGACCGGATGGTATTCATCCTAGAGTACTGATAGAACTGAAAAATGAGCTTGCGGAGCTACTGTTAGTGATATGCAATTTATACTTAAAATCGAGCATGGTACCGGAAGATTGGAGGGTGGCCAATGTAACGCCGATTTTTAAAAAAGATTCCAGGGGAGATCTGGGAAATTATAGACCGGTGAGTCTGACATCGGTGCCGGGGAAAATGGTAGAGGCTATTATCAAAAACAAAATTACAGAGCACATCCAAGGACATGGATTACTGAGACCAAGTCAGCACGGCTTTTGTGTGGGGAAATCTTGCCTGACCAACTTACTTCAATTCTTTGAAGGAGTAAACAAACATGTGGACAAAGGGGAGCCGGTTGATATCGTGTATCTGGATTTTCAAAAGGCGTTTGACAAGGTACTACTACTACTATTTAACATTTCTAGAGCGCTACAAAGTGTACGTAGCGCTGTACAAACACAGAAGAAAGACAGTCCCTGCTCAAAGAGCTTACAATCTAAATAGACAAAAAGTAAAGCATTTAATATTTAAGCAGTCAAGCACAAGAGAACAGTCACAGAAGGACTGAAGATGTTGAAGGGTGGTCAGTGTGATTAGGTGTAACTCTGGTTGGAGTAGTGGGAGAAGGTGATAGAAGAATAGAAATGGGTGAGGTAAAAGTAATGAGTGGGTTGATAGGGAGGTTATATAAGACATGTCACTCTAGGGGTGGGTGGGTAGAGGGGTAGGGTGGGCGGGACTAAGTCTAAAGCAGGAGAAGGTATTCTCTGCAGCCTATCTGTGAGATGGAAAATGCTCTCTGAAGCTGCTGCAGCTATAAGTTGTTAGTTTTCTCTCCCTGAAAGAGATCCAAGCCACACCCACGAAGTTCAAACTGTCAGTTCAAACCGTGAGGGTGCGGCGCGCTGAGAGGGAAGGGAAACGACGAGGAGGCGAGCCTTCCTGCCTGCCTGCTCCTTTCACTGCCAGTTCGCTGCGACTTCGGGTGAACAAAAGATTTAAACTCAGGAGCACAGGTGCACAAATGGAAGGGAGTGGGAAGGCAGGGAAGAGAGAATTGCTGGACATGGATAGGAGGGGAGTGGGAAGGCAGGGAAGAGAGAATTGCTGGACATGAATGGGAGGGGAGGGCAGGGGAGAGAGGAGAATTGCTGAACATGGATGGAAGGGGAGGACAGGGAAGAGAAAATTGCTGGACATGGAGGGAGGGGAGGGCAGGGGAGAGAAGAGAATCGCTGGACATGGGAGGGGAGGGCAGGGGAGAGAGGAGAATTGCTGGACATGGATGGGAGGGGAGGGCAGGGGAGAGAGGAGACATGCTGGACATGGATGGGAGGGCAGGGAAGAGAGAATTGCTGGACATGGAGGGAGGGGAGGGCAGGGTAGAGAGGAGAATCACTGGACATGGATGGGGGGAGGGCAGGTGAGAGAGGAGACATGCTGGGCATGTGTGAGAGGGGAGGGCAGGGGATAGATGAGAATCGCTGGACATGGGAAGGGAGGGCAGGGGATAGAGGAGACTTGCTGGACATGGATAGAGGGGAGGGCAGGGGAGAGAGGAGAATCGCTGGACATGCTACTACTACTACGTATGAAAGCCTACAGAGGAAATTGGAAGGTCATGGGATAGGAGGAAATGTCCTATTGTGGATTAAAAACTGGTTGAAGGATAGGAAACAGAGAGTTGTGTTAAATGGGCAGTATTCACAATGGAGAAGGGTAGTTAGTGGGGTTCCTCAGGGGTCTGTGTTAGGGCCGCTGCTTTTTAATATATTTATAAATGATTTAGAGATGGGAGTAACTAGTGAGGTAATTAAATTGGCTGATGACACAAAGTTATTCAAAGTCGTTAACTCGCGACAGGATTGTGAAAAATTACAGAAGGACCTTACGAGACTGGGAGACTGGGCGGCTAAATGGCAGATGATGTTTAATGTGAGCAAGTGCAAGGTGATGCATGTGGGAAAAAAGAACCCGAATTATAGCTACGTCATGCAAGGTTCCACGTTAGGAGTTACGGACCAAGAAAGGGATCTGGGTGTCGTCGTCGATAATACGCTGAAACCTTCAGCTCAGTGTACTGCTGCGGCTAGGAAAGCGAATAGAATGTTGGGTATTATTAGGAAAGGTATGGAAAACAGGTGTGATGATGTTATAATGCCGTTGTATCGCTCCATAGTAGAATTGGAAAAGGTGCAGCGAAGGGCGACTAAAATGATAGCGGGGATGGGACAACTTCCCTATGAAGAAAGACTAAGGAGGCTAGGGCTTTTCAGCTTGGAGAAGAGATGGCTGAGGGGAGACATGATAGAGGTATATAAAATAACGAGTGGAGGTCACGTGATGCGCGGCTAGAGGGTGGCTGTCGTCGTGCAGAGCTCCCTCCCTTCCCGAATTGTTACAGCAATAAACCGCGGCGACGAAAGCAGTGATTCACCCGAAATACAGGGGAAACACCTAGCTAACCTTGGCGCTGGTAGAGAGCGAGCAGGAACAGACGGATGGCAGCGAAATCGGGGAAGAAAGAGGGGACGAGAAGTCGGATCCCCGAATCCAAGATGGCGGACGCAAGGAGCGGGAGTCCTCCGACGGTGAGCTCCGCGTGGGCTGCAGAGGTAGCAGCAGAGGTATCCTTGATGCTAGAGGCTTCCGTAGACCTGAAGCTACAAAGGATCACAGACCAACTGCAGGGAATCGATGAGAAGTTGGGGGGCATCCAGACAGAGTTCGCCCAATATAAACAGAGATTATCAGATATAGAAGATAGTGTGCAGCGACGGGAACAGTCAGATAAAACGCTGAAACAAAAGGTGGAATGCCTAGAGGCCAAATTAGAAGATCTTGAGAACAGATCTCGGAGAAGCAATATCAGAATGATAGGTCTTCCTGAAAATATCAAAGAAGTAGACCTGAGATCGGTATTGGAAACTTGGCTTCCCACTGCACTTAATTTGACATTGGCAACGGGCCCGCTACGTGTGGAGCGGGCCCACAGACTGGGCCCCCTGAAAAAAGAAGATCAGAGGCCAAGAGTGGTGATATTTAAAGTGCTTAATTTTGCACACAAACAGGAAATATTTCGTGCGCTCAGAAAAGTGGAGCAGCTGAAATATGAGAACTCTGTGGTGCGCTGTTTCCAGGATTACTCCATGGCGGTGTCTCAGCAGCGGAGGGCATATCGAGATGTGTGCCAACTTTTATTCACAAAAAAGATCCAATTCGCTCTACTATATCCTGCCCGGCTGAAGGTTTGGTACAGAGGGTCCCAACAATTCTTCAATACAGTGGAGGAGGCGTTGAAATTTGCACAGCAGGCTGTGAGGGCTGAAGGACCGGCATGAGTGATCTGGCCCGGTTGACAAATGCTCTTGAAAGTTAATGAGCCTACGGGAGTTTGCTGCCGGATGCTTGTCTGGAGTTAAGTGTCCCGGGACATATACTTCAGAAGGACTTTATTACACTAAGTGATATAATGCGATGCCATTTGTATTATGTTTCATGAGGCCCACAAGGGGGGGTTTGGCTGAGTGATTATTCTGTTCCATATAAATACCCGAGGAAAAAAAAAAAAAAATTCGGGTGGGTGAATGAGGGGATACGAGAAGTGTGACTGACAATGAAGCATGTATAGGGAGGGGGGGGAGCTCGCGTGACTGGCTTCTTTTTAGGAGCCATGCAGGGTTACACAGGGGATAGAGGGGTTGGGAGGGGGAGGGAGGGGTTGTGGAGATATTTGGGAGAATCTGGCAAGAATTATGATTGGAATGGATGGTCAAGGGGGGGAGGCTCAAGGGCTGGGGGGCCTCCTCTCTCATTATTCGACAAATCTAACATTGTTATTCAAATGTATGATTACTGGACTTATGAGTTCACTTAAGTTAGTTTCGTGGAATGTGGGGGGGGTTTCCTCCCCTATTAAACGAACTAAAGTTTTGCAGGAACTGCAGAGACAGAAGGCTGATGTGGCCTTGCTTCAGGAGACACATCTCTCCTCCGGAGAACATGCTAAATTTAAAAGAGGATGGGTGGGATCTCTGGTAGAAGCCCCGGCGGTGGGTCGGAAGGCAGGGGTGCTGATTCTCTTTCGGAGGGGCATCCCGCTTCGGATCATCTCCGTCTGGGCCGACCCGGAGGGGAGGTGGGTTTTGACCAAGGTGGAAATTAATGGTCGCCCTTTGGTTTTATGCAATGTCTATGCCCCCAATGTGTTTAATGAAAAATTTTTCCAAGATCTGATTAGGAGGCTGTCTCCTCACGTGGAGGGAGAATTGATTGTGGGTGGAGACTTTAACTTGGTATGTGACTCTCTCATGGATCGTTCCACCTCAGTTTGCCAGAATCCGGGGGGGAGCCGTAAGGCGCTGTCCTCTTTTTGTAAAGCCCTGGCACTAGTAGATGTATGGCGGATGTTACATTCGTCTGAAAGGGATTATACCCATCTCTCAAGGGCACATGGTTCTCAGTCCCGCCTAGATTATTTGTTTGTTTCAAATTCTTTATTTTCTAAGGTGCGGAGGGCGGAGATTGGCCCGTACGCAGTTTCTGATCACGCTTTGATATGGTTAACACTGGAAGATCGGTTGAAGGGCCGGGGTAATTGGATGTGGAGATACCCCTTGGAGTTGGTAAGAGATCCGAGATTTCAGAAACATTTATTGGGCAAATGGGAGGATTATGTGTATCATAATGGTGCTCATGTTGACCAACCAGCTCTGTTTTGGGAAACAGCAAAGGTTGTCTTAAGGGGAGATATTATCTCTTACTCTACGCATAAGAAGAGGATGAGGGACAGGGAAATTGTTCGTCTGGGAGGCTTGGTCCAGAAGCTACGGAGAAAATATGGACATGCGCCCACGGCCTCATGTAGAGTGGCTTTATTGGAAGCGCAGAAAGAATTAAATGAGCTCTTACACCAGCGGGCGACCAAGGCCCAGTTGTATTATAAATACCGTCTGTTCCAGTATGGTAATAAGGCGGGCAGCATGTTGGCTAGGATGGTTCGTAGGAAAGAGGGGATCAATCGGGTCTCCCAATTAAAAGCTGGGGATGGGAGAATGGTGAGAGACGATGGGGATATTGCGGACACCTTTGGTAAGTTTTATGAGGTGCTGTATGCCTCGGATCGAGACGAAGTATTGGATAGCAAATTGTATTTGGATAACTTGGTTTTGCCTGTCCTCTCGGATAGGCAGAGGGAACGTTTGAATGCACCATTTACAGAGGGGGACCTGATGTTGGCTCTACAGCAGTGTACTTCCCACAAAGCTCCTGGACCTGATGGTTATAGAGTAGAATTTTACAAACAATTTTATGACCAGATCCAGGGGCCCTTATTGACTTTATTTAATTCAATGGTGTCAACGCGGACGTGCCCGGGTACGTTCCGGGAGGCCCAGATTGTTGTAATACCTAAAGAGGGGAAGAATGTGGTGGACCCTGCATCTTACAGACCCATTTCTTTAATTAATGTGGATGCGAAGTTATATGCCAAAATCTTAGCCAACCGATTAGCCTTAGTTTTACCATCCCTGGTTGAAGAGTCCCAGGTGGGGTTTGTAAGGGGGAGGACGGCCGTGAAAAATGTTCGATCTTTGTTGACCTCCCTAGAAGTTGTAGCCCGGAGACGCCTTCCGTCACTTTTAGTTAGCTTCGACGCGGAAAAGGCGTTTGACCGGGTCAGCTGGTCGTATTTGTTTGCCGTCTTACGTACTTATGGTTTTGGGGGCTTTTTCTTAGAGGCTATCAAGGTCCTATACTCGGAGCCGGGTGCTTATGTGTGGGTAAATGGAGAACGTTCGAGATCTTTCCGGATTCATAGAGGGACGAGGCAGGGGTGTCCCTTGTCTCCGCTTTTGTTCATCTTGTCCCTGGATCCTCTGCTCCGGGAGGTGATGCAACACCCGGAGATTAGAGGGGTACAGATAGGAGATTCTGAGTTCCTGCTCTCTGCTTTTGCAGATGATTTGCTAGTACATCTCACAGAACCGCGCTCTTCTTTGCCGGCTCTATTAGAACTATTTGCGGAATATGGAGATTTTGCGGGGTTCCGCCTCAATTATAGTAAATCAATGGCGTTATCCTCGATGGAAGACTTAAGGCGGACATGGGGAGAGGGATTCCCCCTTAGGTGGGCGCCGGGGTCTTTTAAGTATCTCGGCCTACATATTTCGATGAAAGTCTCAGAATTGTATCACTTGAATGTTTCTAGATTGTTGAGAGCCACAACGGAGAGGCTGCGTGCTTGGCAGCATTTACCATTATCTCTTAGTGGGAGGATTCAGTTATTCAGAATGGTGGAGTTCCCTAGATGGTTATATCTATTACATATGCTGCCCGTCTATTTGAAAACAAGAGATTTGACCTTGTTGACCAAGATGGTTAGGCGATTCTGTTGGGGAGGTAAGAAGGCAAAGTTGCCATTACAGATGCTGCAGGGGGCCTGGAGGGAGGGAGGCCTGGGGCTCCCGGATTTGAGGAGGTATAATTGGGCTTGCCTCCTGAGGTATCTCGGAGATTGGTTTTTGGCGAGAGATGATTACACTTGGAGGAAGTTGGAAAGCCAATATTACGCGCCGTGCCATTTCTATTTTCTCTTGCAGGCTCCCAGTAAGTCACTTCCCCCTGATTTGCGCTCCAGTATCTTAGTGTCCCCTCTGAGAGCGCTTTGGAGAGATGTGATGCGGATGTTTGGCCTGAATAGATGCACCTCAGATCTTCTCCCTATTCAGGGTAACCTGCTGTTTAGGCCGGGTTTAGAGAATGCGGTTTTTCGGACTTGGGCGAGACAGGGGATAAGTCGGTTAGAGCATGTGTTGAGTCGACAAGGTTGCATGTTGAACCTAGGAGCATTGGGACTGGGGTATGATATGAGAGGTGTTTTTGCCTATGCCCAGTTAAAACACTATGTGGACTCCCTGGAGACGGAGGCTCTGGGGGCTGGACACTGTCGCCTTTTGAGGCAGTTTTTCCATTCGGTACAAAGTGAACGTCTTTCCATTTCAGGGCTATGCAGAGCGTTAGGAAAGTTTTTGGTGCCCAAGGATCGGGAGAACATTCGGCAGAGATGGGCAGGAGATTTGGAGAAGCCAAATATTTCTTTGGATTTTGATGTTTTGACGGCCAGGATACGAAGTTTGACGGGAAACGCAGGGCTTAGAGAGTGCCAATACCGCATCCTACATAGGGCCTATTTAACGAAGGCTCAGGTATTTAGGATGGGGGGAGTTGATACACCCTTATGTGGGAAGTGTGGGAGGGTTCCGGGCTCTTTTTTTCATTGTTTGTGGAGCTGCTATACAGTGAGACACTTTTGGGATTCCATCGCTCAATATCTGGCGGATCTCTTGGACTTGAGAATCATGTGCTCTCCGATGGGAATTTTGTTAGACAAATATGAAGCATTTCTTTTGCAGAAGGGATCGGCCCGTCAGTTGGTTCGGAAGGCCTTTTTGATTGGCAAGAGGCTGGTGATGAGCCAATGGGTGGCAGAGACCCCCCCGGATTTCTGGCACTGGCGTAACAAGTTACACGAATTTATGTTGTTTGAGAGAAGAGGGGTGGGGGGCTCCACTGGGCGGCTACGACGATTCTTGGATGTTTGGGGGCCATATATTCATAGTCTGTCTCCTAAGGGGCGCAGTTTAGTGGTGAACTCGCTTTAGACATATACTGAACTCAGACCATCCTCTATGATAATAAATTGGAAATCTGAATATCTCTCAACAAGGGGTGGGGGGTAGAGGGGGGGGGGGGGAGGGGGGGATACTAGTGTTTGATTTACAGTTCAGCACCCTTTTTGGGTTTGGTAATATTCTGTCCCTCACGAACATTTCAAGAATGGTAGATTTTGATGTGGAATGTGGAATGGGGGAACATATAAGTTTTAAAATATACTCTGTTAGAAGGCTGTCAGGGAGGAAGGGAAATGTTTTATCAAAACATCAAAAATAATCGTTACTTGTATAATATCAGTCAAAGTTGCTGAAACACGAATATAAAGTATAATTGTGGGAGGGGGGATAAAATGTTGAAAGTATGATGACTGTAAGCAGAGAGGTGTATCTGTTATGTTGCCACCGCAAATGTTGCAATGGTGTCTTGATATTAATGTGTGAAGGTGGATTTACATTCTGGTTTAATTTTGTTGTCTTTTGACTCATCAATAAAAACCGTTGAAACATAAAATAACGAGTGGAGTGGAACGGGTGGATGTGAAGCGTCTGTTCACGCTTTTCAAAAATACTAGGACTAGGGGACATGCGATGAAACTACAGTGTAGTAAATTTAAAACAAATCGGAGAAAATCTTTCTTCACCCAACGCATAATTAAACTCTGGAATTCGTTGCCCGTGAACGTGGTGGAGGCGGTTAGTTTAGCAGAGTTTAAAAAGGGGTTAGATGGTTTCCTAAAGATTAAGTCCATAAACCACTACTAAATGGACTTGGGAAAAATCCACAATTCCAGGAATAACATGTATAGAATGTTTGTACGTGTGGGAAGCTCACCAGGTGCCCTTGGCCTGGATTGGCCGCTGTCGTGGACAGGATGCTGGGCTCGATGGACCCGTGGTCTTTTCCCAGTGTGGCATTACTTATGTACTTATGTAACTTTAAAAAATGAACACACTACAATCACTACATTATAAACAAAAATAAAATTTGGAAAATAAGGTGATACCTTTTCATTGGACTCAAATTTTTTTTTATGGCTTTCAGAGGCCAAAATCAGCCTCTCTGACCTCTAGCAAACGCAGGGTGGGGCAGTGAGAGCGATCTGCCCTGGGTGCTGGCAGTGAGGGGGTTGTGTGGATCAAGCATGCATTGTTGGTTCTGCCGGTCCCCTGCCCCAGAAAGGAAGTTGACATCTATGGGGGGCAGGGGACCGGCAGAGCTGACTGCGTGCGCCTGCTCCGTGCATTCCCTTACTTGGAGTAGGGGTGTGTGTGATGCAGTGGTATAGCTACGGGGGACCTTGGGAGCCTGGGCACCCTGATATTGAATCCGGGGGCCCCTGGTTTGGCTAGTGGGGGTCCCCAACCCCCGCCAGCTGAAGCCTTTCTCCAGTGCTGTTTTCTGCGCATTGCCTGCCCTGTTTCCTCTCACATCATGTGCATGCCCGGCAATGCGCAGAGAACAGCGCTGGAGAAAGGTTTCAGCTGATGGGAGTTGGGGAGCCCGCCAGCCAAGATATGTGGGGTAGCAGCGGGGTGGGGGTTGCGACAGGGAGGCGGGCCAAACTATGCCCCCCCACACACTTTGGGCTCCGGACCCCCCAAACATGGTCTGGCTACGCCTCTGGTGTGCTGCTATGTGTGTGCGCTCACTCCATCTGGGGAGGGTGCTCTGTCCTGGGTGCCACATAAAGTAGGTACACTACTGTCTCTAAAACAAGAAGTTTACATCGAATGAGCGTAACCAGCAGAGCTAGTGGCAACGTGCGTAAGCAACTGGTACCGCGCCTCTTCACATAGCTTTTGCTGCTGATCTGGGAAGACAATGGGCTCTGCTTTGGTGGCACAGGAAGGGAGGGGAACTAAAGAAGGTCACAGTTGGGGCTGGGGAGGCTTAGCCTCTCTGAGCCTCTTATACCGGGCGCCTATGATGCTTGCTTATATTCTGTATTAAGTCAAGTTCAAACTTCTGACCATTGTCTTTGAGCTGTCTCCCCTCTGTCCTGGCCTATCTGTCCTCTCTTATCCTCTACACCCCCATGCACTGTCTACACTCCTCGCATGCTTCTCTACTAGTCCTTTCACCTCCTTTCCAAATTTTGTTGGACACCTTTAGCTACCTAGGTCCTCATTTACAGTCTCCCTTCCAGAACACATCCATACTGAATCTTAATTTAAAAAATTCAAAACCCTCCTAAAGACCTGGCTAATTTAGTAGTCATTTGGATGATTCCCTCCTCTCCTCTTCATTGACTGTCACTCCCATATCCCCCTCTCCCATCCTTACTCAACTCTCTCCCTTCTCTCTCCTCCTAATGAAGAAGCTTCCCACTTCCTTCTTATGTAATAATTCTACCCATTTGTTTCTGGTTTCTGAACTTATAACTATCTTGTGGCATCATGTATATTCTTGCGGTATATCATGTTTTATAAATAAATACATATACAGTGCACTCCATTTAAGTGCACGTTGGATAAGCGCATGCTCTGTTTAACTGCATGCCGTACTTCGGTCCCGTTTTTGGCGCCATCAATTTCTATGGGGACAAACTTCAGTTTAGTGCACCACTGATAAGTACAAGATTCGCTTATATGCATGGTTTAAGACCGCTCCTCTGCAGGAAAGACTCCGCATAAGCATGCGCACGGAATATGGAAGTCGATTGGCGTGTGACAACCAACGAGATTTCAAATTGATTTCAAATTTACCACCCCTTTAACTGCCACAGGCAGAATAAGCAAAAGAATGTTGTTAGAGTGTACAATGGAATCGTCACAGCGGAACTGTAAGACTTTAACACTGGCTGAACGAATAGAAGTTCTTAAAAAATTAGAAAACAAAGTCAAGCATCTATTGAAAAGAATATTGTGTCAATCCCAGTCAAATTTCACGTGTCTTGAAGCAGAAAGATCAGCTTCTGGAAGACTGGCAAAACAATACAAATTCACACAGGAAACGTAAAAGGGTGGGAAAAGCTGAGGAGGTAGAAGATGCTCTTCTTCGGTGGTTTTCTCAAGCCAGGAGCAGACAGTTTCCTGTCAGTGGTCCACTGCTTATGGAGAAATCTAACCAGCTAGCTGAAAGTCTTGGACTAACTGAATTCAAAGCCATTGTTGGATGGTTGGAAAGATGGAAGGAGGGGAACAACATAAAATTCAAGAAACAGCATGGTGAGAAACAAGACGCTGATGACTTTGGTGCTGAAAATTGGGTTTCAGTTCTTCCTACCATCTTGAATGAGTCTGCACCTCGTGACATTTTCAATGCTGACGAAAACAGTCTCTACTGGTGAGCGATTCCTGATGGAACACTTGCATTCAAACATGCCAAAACTACTGGAGGTAAAATGTCGAAGGACCGACTGACGATCCTCCTTTGCTGCAATATGGATAGGAGTGAGAAGTTGGAACCCCTAGTCATTGGAAAGAGCAAACAGCCCTGTTGCTTCAAGAAAGTTAAGCGACTTCCTGTGTCATACGAGGCTAACGCAAATTCATGGATGAACGGGGAAATTTGGAAGCAGTGGCTAGACACTAGAATGCGGGCACAAAAAGCATCAGATTTTGCTGCTTTGTGATAATTGTGCTGCACACAGGGATGATGTCAGGCTGTCTAACGTCAAGGTGGTCTTCCTGCCACCAAACACTACCTCTCTGATCCAACCTATGGATCAGGGCATAATAGCCAATTTCAAACAACATTATCGGGCTCTTGTGCTACGTCGTCTGATGAGCGTTATGGATGACCAGACTTGCAAGGATAAACGTGCTGTTGAACTGGCTCGTAATCTATTACTGTTGGATTCTCTACATTTGCAGAAAGAATCCTGGAATCATGTTACATGCGGGAAAGCTTTGTCAAGGATGTGGAAAGGGACGAAACAGATGCAGCTGTTGCAAACACATCAGATGAACAGGTTATTGACATCCCAGCTGGTGTTACTGAAGAGGAGTTTCATCGCTACGTAGCTGTTGATTATGATCTACAAACAGCTGACGACAGCACTAATGTCGAGATATGCGCCTACACGCAGGCAACAACGGCTGATGATTAAACAGATGATGAAATGAGCAGCGAGGCACATGCTGATGAAATTCAACAACCTCCTCCTCCTGTCACTTTTGCAAGAGCGCTGGAGAGTCTCAACACCATGTGGGCCTATCTGGGGGCCACTGGATGTCAGTGCTATGACAGTTTTTACCGTCTGGCAGACGTAGTCTATGGAACTCACAGACCCAAGTGTACAGAGGACTATAACTGATTACTTCAAGTAAGCCTAACATCAGTTAACGGAGACTGTATACTGTACATATAATAATAAACAGTACTGTACATATGTTTATCAGATGTCAAGCTTCTTTGGGTCAGAACGGTTAAGTGCACACTCCGGTTAACTGCATGCATTTCTTTGGTCCCAGACCCTTGCACTTAAGCGGATTGCACTGTATTAGCAATAAATCTATAATTTGACAATTCAAATTTATTACCCCTTTGGGTTTTTAAGGATTGGTTTTAAAATAATTTCTTCTAGATGAGATGGTAATATGCCTATATCAAATATTCTGTTTACCCAGTTATAAAACCAGGATGTGAATATTGGTGGAGGATCACGCATAAGAGGGACATGGATCAAGTTCACAAAATGAAAACGAATAATGTTTCACTAAAGACTGAACTTCTTTTATACTTATATGAGAGAATTCACTCCAAATTTTAATCTGGATTACTGCAATTCCCTATATCATGGACTGCAAGTCACCCATATCCAAAACCTACTGGATGTAAAATACTGCCATTAAACTCCTATTCAGGAAGAAAAAGTATGACCATGTTTCCCCTCTTTTTATATCTGAGCACTGGTTTCCCACAGCATACTGCAGTCCCTTCAAGTACCTGACCACTGTCCATCAGGTTTTTCTCTCAGGATTCTCCTTTCTTTCCAGTCTTCTTATCCCTTATATCCCTTAGCGATCCCTCTTGTTCCTCTCAGCAATGCCTTCTTGTACCCTATCATAAAATCCATCTTGATTTATATCAGGATTTCTTGCTTCAGTGCTATTGCCCCTACTCTCAGGAACAACCTTCTGCTTTCTATCATGACAATCCTTTATTCAGAAATTTAAAAGTACCCTTATAATTCACCTTTTTACACAGGTCTTTTTGCAAATTTAGTTTGGTATCTTCTGTTTGAGCCTGTTCCCTGTCAGCAGCATAATTTATGGTATATCAAATAAAACTGAACATGAACTTTTGTCTCCTAGGCAATAAGTCGTTTCATTTATCCTCAACCCCTGCCCAGCTTCCTCTTTCAGTTCCTCACCCTCTCTTTCAGCAACTCACTCAGCCTCCTCATAATTTCTCTCAGTTCCAGTTTCCCTTTCCAGGTCTGAAGATTTGCAACCCCTTTGCCCAACAGCCTGCAGGTGAAGCAGAAACCTTTTTCTGCCTGCCCTCCTCTGTAGCTCCATAGCAGGAGGGAACATTGGGTGTCCTCACACACACAGCACCCACAGAGCTAGTACCTGTTACTTAGAAGAAAAAAATAAAATAATATCAAGTCATCACAAAGGTTAGGATAAAATAATAAATGTCATAATGATTAAAAAACATGCTGTTACATAGATTACAGATTAAAAGTGAGCAGCAGAAATTGTTTTATGAGAAATGTTGTGTTTTAGTCCATTCTAATTCTCTGCTCATTGAGATGACACCTCCTATTTAAGAAGCTTACCTATACAGTTTTGCTTTATCACACAAACCCAGTGATACCATTTCCCATCATATACTACTTATGCTTAATCACTTAGTTGGAGAATCGTTAGGGCTCTCCAATCTGGAGAAGAGACCACTAAGAGGTGACAAGATAGAGATTTATAAAATCATGAGTAGGGCAGAACAGGTTAACAGGCTGTTGTTATTTACCCTTTCAGACTAGAGGACACCACAAAGTTAGGAAGTAGCTGATTTAAAACAAATTGGAAAAAAAATTTTCTCACTAACCAATCAAGCTATGGAATTTATTGCCAGCGAAAGCGATCAAGGCGTCTATCATAGCTGAGTTTAAGAGGGTTTCAGCAAGTTTGTGGACGAAAAGTCCATCAACAATTACTTGAGGACAGCCACTCTTTATCAAACTGTTTATCAAAGTGGCTCAATAAACCTTAGGTTTGAACTAGCATGGCACATTTCATGTTCTTAAGTTTCTGTTCCCAGGAAGAGATGTTCTAATGCCCCATGCTAGATGGGTCAGCTACAGCAGTGGTGTTCAAACTGATCCTCATGCTTATCTATGAAGTCTAATTTTCAGGATATTCTTAATACATACTTGTGAGATGTATAATTGGAAATTGAGTATATACACATTTTTCATTCATTCATTCATATGAATTAGGGTAATAATATTGGCTATGGGAAGTGAGAGTGGGGCTCCAAGGAGCAGTATGAGCACCACTGAGCCATAGCAGTAATACTCATAGAGACAAAATTTATGGACAAGATTTACACAGATTCTCCCAGTGAGAAAGGGAACAGTTTAGTTTAGTAAAATATACATGTTCACATGAAGTGGAGACTGCTTTTCATCATATGTCCACATTGTCCAGCAAAGTGGACAGATGGAGTTCACAGGCCATTTCTTCTTCCTTGCTGGTTTTAATCAGTCTCTGCAGTTGCTGCAGTTGCTGGGAAAGGGAAGTGCTTGGCTGCTCTATAGATGCTCCATGTTCCATTTTTGCTCCAAACTGTACCAAGAAAACAGAAATATGTAAAACCTGCATGTCAGCATTTAATCCTGAAAACGTTTATGGACAGTTCTTAAATCCTATCTACATATCAAATATTAAAAAGGGCACCCACACTTTATTCCTTCACACAGGTATAAACTCACGTCTACATGTGTATATAAAAATGAAGGAAAACAAACCAATCATCATCAAGGCTGGTGTTAGACATGCTGGTGGCACAGGGTAGAAATTAGGAGAGAGCCTCAAGGCCCCATTAATAAGCTGCGATGTTCAGGACACTCTGTGGCTTGCATCCCCAGAATAATTGTCTTGTTGTACCCTACTAATACGTACTGGCCATAGCCATCCTGAGAGACCAGCTTAAACTGTGAGGCAAGCAAGAGGTGGTGATGCATATTTCCTGGGTTTTTTTTTAAGCTTTCTAGTACTATTGTTTCTGACTAGGACAAATATCAGGTGAAAACAGTTTCTACCCCAGTCTTTGTGCAGAATGCACAGGGAAACTAATAATTCATTCAGTCATTCATTCATTTTAGCATTTATGTACTGCTTACACCTAAGCAGTTTACAGTTTCATTTTACAGGTACTGGGGGTCTGTCCCTAGTGGGCTCACAATCTAAGTAGCACATTGTATTACTGTTGTACCTGGGGCAACAAAGGGTTAAGTGACTTGCCAGAGTCACATGGAGCTGCAGAGGGAACTGAACCTGGTTCCCCAGGATCTCAACCCACTGTCAGCCATCAGGCAGCAACAGGAATCGAACCCAGTTCCCCAGGCCTGAAATCCGCTACACTAACCATTAGGCCACTCCTCCACTCCAATCAGACAGCAATAGCTTTTCTATGGGCAGAAGAGGGAGAAAAGAGAAAGACTAATTTCAAACAAAGGAACAAGAATTTCAGCATTCTATTCTACATTTATTTGAAATAGGATCTTGAAAAAATTTCTTCCACTTACTACTACTAATCATTTCTATAGAGCTAATAGACATACACATTGCTGTATACTTAACACGTATGAGACAGTCCCTACATTTATGTTAGCATACTATAGTGCAGTAAACCCGACATGCTGGTGATATATATCTGATGGTCTGACTATTGAATGTTTTATTTTGGAGTGGCTTTAAAAGCGAAGTTTTGTTTTTCAAAGAACTCCTGTTGATTTGGACTGGTTTTGGTGAGTTTCTTATTAAAAGAATCAGAGCACACTTTACATTTAATTGCAATCAACATGTAGTATATACTAGGCAAGACAAGGACATCCAAGAAAGATACATAGTAGACCTTTAAAGAACTGTCAGGACACACTCATCAAACATGAACTAATTAGAGACAAAGACAGTATACAATTATAGAGAAATAGGCTGGTAATTATATCTGCTCCCCAGACTACAGCAAGCCCAGCTCATTTCAGAGACCTGGTGCACCAGCTTGGTAAGACAGCAGAAGTCAGTTCAAGTTACTAGCTTATAGGTACATAAGTATTGCCATACTGGGAAAGACCAAAGGTCCATCGAGCCCAGCATCCTGTTTCCAACAGTGGCCAAATCCAGGTCACAAATACCTGGCAAGATCCCAAAAAAGTACAAAACATTTTATACTGCTTATCCGAGAAATAGTGGATTTTCCCCAAGTCCATTTAATAATGGTCTATGGACTTTTCCTTTAGGAAGCCGTCCAAACTTTTTTAAAACTCCGTAAAGCTAACTGCCTTTACCACATTCTCTGGCAACGAATTCCAGAGTTTAATTACACGTTGAGTGAAGAAAACGTTTCTCCGATTCGTTTTAAATTTACTACATTGTAGCTTCATCGCATGCCCCCTAGTCCTAGTATTTTTGGAAAGTGTGAACAGACGCTTCACATCTACCCATTCAACTCCACTCATTATTTTACAGACCTCTATCATATCTCCCCCTTCAGTCACCTTTTCTCCAAGCTGAAGAGCCCTAGCTGCTTTAGCCTAAACATGTTTATTTTCAAACCTGATTTGAATTCGCTGTAAGAGATTTCCATTCTCAGATCAAAAAGCATTTCATTCTATAAAGATGGAGCAACTGCAATGAATGCCAAATACCTGTTGGTGAAAATTTCTCAGAAAACAATTTCTGCTGCTCATTTTTAATCTGTAATCTATGTAACAGCATGTTATAGAATGAGGGGACTATAAATTGATTTTGCTGGGAAGATCAGAGGGTATGTTTATTCAAGCAGGGAGATAGGCCTTGACTAGAGATTCTCCTGCTTTGAACCCTGACTACTTTACTAAAAGGAGGGAGACTTTAGAGATGATCCCTCCAGATAGGTGTCACAGTTCTCAGAAAGCAAGGAAATGAGATGGATCCTAAGAGTTGAGGAAAGCTCAGACAGGGCTGGACAAGGAAGTGATTCAGCAGTTTACTTGGAGGAAGCAGGGGAGAAGGGGGATTGCTAGTTCCTGTGAGAGCACATATCATACTCTTTACAGAAGGGGGCAGACAGAAATATTGCCAAATCCTTACTATACTGTCAAGAAATGGTTGAAGGAATGTATGGAGTTGGATACAGGGGTTGAGATCATAGCTGACTCACCCGCTGAGGACAGGAATTCCTTGAACAAGATACTGATACATAGCGCTCTTTCTCTTTCTCAGCTAATGAATCCTTTACTGAGTGAGGCTTGTTGGGAAGCTGGTAGAAGATAGTGTGCAATGAAGCTATTGACGGTGGTTGCCTCTCAAGCCTTTTTTCTCCTAATACTTGAGATGGATTATGAATGAGGGAACAAAAGATGGTCATTTCTTCTTTTCTGCAACATTTGTACTGCAAAAGTAAAAGCAGCTGTAGTTCTTTAAAGCCACATTTCTTCCTTTCTGCGATGCTTGTGCTTTGGGATTAAAAGCAGCGCTGAGGATTTAAAGAGGTATTTCTTCACTTCTTCCATTTTGGTGCCATTTGTCAGATTAAAACCAGTCTTGGTGAGCTGAGTGGAAAATAGTCTTGCCATTTCAAGGGCTCTGATATGCAAGCCACATTGAGCCTACAAATAGGTGGGAAAATGTGTGATACAAATATAACAAATAAATAAATATCCAGGCTAGTATTACATCAAGAGAATTTTGGAAGAATTTGCATAAGTGGGCCATACTTATTTCCCATCATTTCTACTATGTTACTATAGCAGCAGTTGTTGGTAAGGATATCTTAGATTTCCCTCAGCTACTAAACAGATCTGTCTAATATATCACTGCAGCCCCTACTACAGTAGTATGCTGGAAAATGTTTAACAACAGGCTCTCTCTCTGGGCATAGCCAGCAGTACAATTTGGGGGGTGGGGGTGTAAAGGATTTTAAAAATTGCTTTTCAACTTGAGTGACCGACAGTGCACTCTCTCATTAAAATAATTGTTGATTCTGTTTGTGTGAAAATGATTTGGAATGTGTAAGAAGACACGGCTCTAATTAATTTGGTATGTGAAGGGAGAGGTGGAGCCTGTTTTGAGTCCAGACTGGCCACCTGGACAGAGAAACATGTGACTACATTCCCACATTATGGCTTGTTTACCTAAACAGAGAAATTACCTAGCATTCTGTAATTTTCCTTAGCTCTGAACATGAGTTCTAAGCCTAATAAAAAAGGGAAGCTTTTAACAGTGAAGTCAGAGGCTCATCTATGGATAGACGCATCACATAGAAAGAACGCTCCTGGTTACGAGACTCTTGCTTCGCTGAAAAGCAAAGATACATACCTGCAGCAGGTATTCTCCGAGGACATCAGGTTGATTGTTCTCACGTGGGTCGGCGTCCACGGCGGCCCAGGAAACGACAAATTTTTCTACAGCAAAATTTAAAAAGTTTTGCCAGAGCCTTCTAGCACCTGAACCACAAGCACCGCACATGCACGGACGACTTCCTGCCTGTCGCGTGAGCGTTCCCGCTCAGTTTAATCAAAAAGAAAATAATAAACAAACAACTCCAAATGGGAGGTGGGCGGGTTTGTGAGAACAATCAGCCCGCTGTCCTTGGAGAACACCTGCTACAGGTATGTATCTTCGCTTTCTCTGAGGAGGCTGCTTGTTCTCACATGTGGGATATCCCTAGCAACCAGGCTCACTCAAAACAATGAACATTGGTCAATTGGACCTCACAACGGCGAGGACATAACATAGATTGACCTGAAACCATAAACAGCTAACTGAGAGTGCAGCCTGGAACAGAACAAAAATGGTTCTAGGGGGGTGGAGTTGGATTCTAAACCCCGAACAGATTCTGAAGCACTGACTGCCCAAACCGACTGTCGCGTCGGGTATCCTGGAAGCAGTAGTGAGATGTGAATGTGTGGACTGATGACCACGTTGCAGCCTTGCAAATCTCCTCAATGGAGGCTGACTTAAGTGAGCCAATGACGCAGCAATGGCTCTAACATTGTGAGTTGTGACACGGCCCTACAGAGTCAGCCCAGCTTGGGCGTAAGTGAAGGATATGCAATCTGCTAGCCAACTGGAGATCGTGCGTTTTCCGATGGTGACTCCCCTCCTGTTTGGGATCGAAAGAAACAAACAACTGGGCGGACTACCTAAAGGGTTTTGTCCGCTCCACGTAAAAGGCCAATGTTCTCTTGCAGTCCAAGGTATGCAAACTGCTTTCGCCAGGGCGGGTACGAGGACGGGGAAATAATGTTGGCAAGACAATTAACTGGTTCAGATGGAACTCTGACACTACCTTTGGCAGGAACTTAGGGTGTGTGCGGAGGACTACTCTGTTGTGATGGAACTTGATATAAGGTGCATGCTCTACCAAGTGGAGGAGTGGCCTAGTGGTTAGGGTGGTGGACTCTGGTCCTGGGGAACTGAGTTCGATTCCCACTTCAGGCACAGGCAGCTCCTTGTGACTCTGGGCAAGTCACTTAACCCTCCATTGCCCCATGTAAGCCGCATTGAGCCTGCCATGAGTGGGAAAGCGCGGGGTACAAATGTAACAAAAATAAAAAATAAAAAGGCCTGAAGCTCACTGACTGTATGAGCTGAAGTAACAGCCACTAAGAAAACGACCTTCCAGGTCAAGTACTTAAGATGGCAGGAATTCAGTGGCTCAAAAGAAGATGTCATCAGCTGGGTGAGAACGACGTTGAGATCCCATGACACTGGTGGAGGTTTGACAGGGGGCTTTGACAAAAAAAAACCTCTCATGAAGCGAACAACTAAAGGCTGTCCAGAGATAGGCTGACCCTCTACATGGCAATGATAAACACTAATCGCACTAAGGTGAACTCTTACGAAGTTGGTCTTGAGACCAGACTCTGACAAATGTAGAAGGTATTCAAGCAGGGTCTTTGTAGGACAAGAAAGAGGATCTAGGGCCTTGCTATCACACCAGACACTCCTCCATTTGAAAAAGTAACACTTCTTCGTGGAATCTTTTCTTGAAGCAAGACTCGGGAGACACCCTCCGAAAGCCCAAGGAGGCGAATTCTAAGCTCTCAACATCCAGGCTGTGACAGCCAGAGACTGGAGGTTGAGATGTAGAAGCGACCCCTCCAGTCCAATCTCCACGGTTCTTTGGAGGACAACTCCAGAAGAAGAGGGAACCAGATCTGACGCGGCCAGAAGGGTGCAATCAGGATCATGGTTCCACAGTCTTGCTTGAGTTTCAGCAAAGTCTTCCCTACTAGAGGCATGGGAGGATACGCATAGAGAAGGCATGTCCCCCAATACATAGTAACATAGTAGAGGACGGCAGAAAAAGACCTGCATGGTCCCTCCAGTCTGCCCAACAAGATAAACTCATATGTGCTACTTTTTGTGTATACCTTACCTTGATTTGTATCTGTCATTTTCAGGGTACAGACCGTATAAGTCTGCCCAGCACTATCCCTGCCTCCCAACCACCAGCCCCACTACCCACCATCGGCTCTGGCACAGACCGTATAAGTCTGCCCAGCACTATCCCCGCTTCTCAACCACCAGCCCCGCCTCCCACCACCGGCTATGCCACCCAATCTCAGCTAAGCTTCTGAGGATCCATTCCCTCGGAACAGGATTCCTTTATGTTTATCCCACGCATATTTGAATTCCGTTACCGTTTTCCTCTCCACCACCTCCCCATGGGAGGGCATTCCAAGCATCCACCACTCTCTCCGTGAAAAAATACTTCCTGACATTTTTCTTGAGTCTGCCCCCCTTCAAACTCATTTCATGCCCTCTAATTCTACCTCCTTCCCATCTCCGGAAAAGGTTCGTTTGCGGATTAATACCTTTCAAATATTTGAACGTCTGTATCATATCACCCCTGTTTCTCCTTTCCTCCAGAGTATACATGTTCAGGTCTGCAAGTCTCTCCTCATACGTCTTGCAACGCAAATTCCATACCATTCTCGTAGCTTTTCTTTGCACCGCTTCAATTCTTTTTACATCCTTAGCAAGATCCGGCCTCCAGAACTGAACACAATACTCCAGGTGGGGCCTCACCAATGACTTATACAGGGGCATTAAAACCTCTTTTCTTCTGCTGGTCACTCCCCTCTCTATACAGCCTAGAAACCTTCTACTTACGGCCACCGCCTTGTCACACTGTTTCGTCACCTTCAGATCCTCAGATACTATCACCCCAAGATCCCTCTCCCCTTCAGTACCTATCAGACTTTCACCACCTAACACATACGTCTCCCGTGGATTTCTACTCCCTAAGTGTATCACTTTGCATTTCTTCGCATTGAATTTTAATTGCCAAACCTTAGACCATTCTTCTAGCTTCCGCAGATCCTTTTTCATGTTTTCCACTCCCTCACGGGTGTCCACTCTGTTACAAATCTTTGTATCATCCGCAAAAAGGCAAACTTTACCTTCTAACCCTTCAGCAATGTCACTCACAAATATATTGAACAGAATCGGCCCCAGCACCGATCCCTGAGGCACTCCACTACTCACCTTTCCGTCCTCCGAGTGAATTCCATTCACCACCACCTGCTGGCGTCTGTCCGTCAACCAGTTCCTAATCCAGTTCACCACTTCGGGTCCTATCTTCAGCCAGTCCAGTTTATTCAAGAGCCTCCTGTGGGGAACCGTGTCAAAAGCTTTGCTGAAATCTAGGTAGATTATGTCTATAGCACATCCCTGATTTAATTCTCCAGTCACCCAGTCAAAGAATTCAAAGGCATCTGACGCCAGTCTGTCGTGGGCCTGAAGTCTGGAACAGAACTGAGGGACCTTGTGATTGATCTGAGTGGCAAAAAGATCCACCAAGGGGTGCCCCACGCTCGGAAGATCTTGCGGACTACACCCATGTTCAGTGACCACGCGTGAGGTTGCATTATCCTGCTCAACATGTCAGCCAGACTATTGTTTACGCCTGCCAGATAAGTGGCTTGGAGAAACATACCGTGACAGCGAGCCCAAAGCCACATCTGGATGGCTTTCTAACACAGACGGCGAGATCCGGTGCCCCCCTGCTTGTTGGTGTAGTACATGGCAACCTGATTGTCTGTCTGAATTAAGATTACTTGGTTGGACAGCCGATCTCTGAAAGCCTTAAGAGCGTTCTAGATCACTCTTAATTCCAGAAGGTTGATCTGCAGACCTTTTCCCTGAAAGGACCAGGCTTCCTGAGTGTGGAGCCCATCTACATGAGCTCCCCACCCCAGGAGAGATGCATCCGTCGTCAGCACTTTTCATGGCTGAGGAACTTCGAATGGTCGTCCCATGGTCAAATTGGATCAAATCGTCCACCAGTGAAGAGAATTTTGAAAGCCGGAGGACAGTTGGATTACATCCTCTAGATCCCCCACAGCTTGAAACCACTGGGAAGCTAGGGTCCATTGAGCTGATCTCATATGTAGACATGCCATGGGCATAACATGAACTGTGGAGGTCATATGTCCCAGAAGTCTCAACATCTGCTGAGCCGTAACCTGGTGAGACGCTCGAACCATGGACACCAGGGACAGAAGGCTGTCCGCCCTTGTCTCGGGAAGATAAGCTCAAAATGTCTGAGTGTTCAACAGGGCTCCAATGAATTCCAAAGTTTGGATTGGGGTGAGATGGGACTTGAGATAATTTATGACGAACCCCAGTAGCTCTAGCAGCTGAAGAGTCATTCGCATGGAATCCAGAGCACCCTCCTTCAAGGTGCTCTTCACCCTAGTCATTCGCATGGACTCCAGAACACCCTCCTTCGAGGTGCTCTTCACCAGCCAATTGTCGAGATAAGGAAACACATGCACTCCCAGTCTGCGTAGCAACACTGCAACTACAGCTAGGCATTTGGTAAACACTCTGGGCGCAGACGCCAGGCCAAAAGGAAGTACACGGTACTGAAAGTGCTATGTTCCTAGCTGAAATCGAAGATACTTCCTGTGAGCTGGAAGTATCGAGATGTGTGTATAAGCATCCTTTAAGTCTAGAGAGCAGAGCCAATCGTTTTCCTGAATCATGGGAAGAAGGGTGCCTAGGGAAACCATCCTGAACTTTTCTCAGACAAGAAATTTGTTCAGGGCCCTTAGGTCTAGGATGGAACGCATCCCCCCTGTTTTCTTTGCACAAGGGAAGTACCTGGAATAGAATCCCAGCCCTTCTTCCCCTGGTGGAATGGGTTCGACCGCTTTGGCCTTCAGAAGGGCGGAGAGTTCCTCTGCAAGTACCCGTTTGTGCTGGGAACTGTAAGAATGAGCTCCCAGTGGACAATTTGGAGGTTTGGATTCCAGATTGAGGGTGTATCCTGACCTGACTATTTGAAGAACCCACTGGTCGGAGGTTATGAGAGGCCACCTTTGGTGAAAAAATATCAACCTCCCTCCAAACGGCAAGTCGTCCGGCACGGACACTTTTACTGAGGCTATGCTGAACTGGAACCAGTCAAAAGCCCGTTCCTTGCTTTTGCTGGGGAGCCGCAGAGGCGCTGGGACTGAGCCTGGACAGGCTGCCGAGAAGCAGGAGTGTACCTACTCCTAGCATAGGAATAGGGAGCACTCCTCTTCCCTCCAAAAAACCTCCTAGATGAGTAGGTAGTAGCAGAAGACGCCTGGTGAGAAAGAGAATCCTTAGCATCATTGTGCTTCTTGAGCTGGTCAACTAGATCCTCTACTTTCTCACCAAAAAGGTTATCCACCCGGCAAGGAACATCCGCCATCTGCTGCTGGACCGAATGATCCAGGTCAGAGACACGCAGCCATGAGAGTCTGCGCATCACTATACCTTGGGCAGCGATCCTGGATGCTACATCAAAAGTGTCGAGCGTACCCCTGGCCAGGAATTTTCGATACGCCTTCTGCTCGGCCTGCTCCGGAGGGAGCGCATCAACCAAGCTAGACAGTTGCCTCACCAAGTTCCGCAAGTGGATGCTCGTGAAGAGCTGGTATGTTTGGATTTTGGCAGCGAGCATAGCGGCCTGATACGCCTTCCTCCCAAAAGAGTCCAAGGTTCTAGATTCTCTGCCTGGGGGCGCAGAGGCATAGTTCCTAGTACTCTTGGCTCTTTTGAGAGCAGAGTCCACCACCATGGAATTGTGAGGTAGCTGAGACCTCAACAATCCAGGCTCCCCGTGGATCCTACATTGGGATTAAGTCTTTTTCGGGATCACGGGATTAGACAGAGGGAATGACCAGTTTCGCATAAGGACTTCCCTCAGTACATTATGCAAAGCAGCCGTTGCAGCCTCTCTAGGTGGAGAAGGATAATCCAGGACCTCGATCATCTCAGCCCTGGGCTCATCCTCAACCTCCGTAGGGAAGGGAATAGCCGCAGCCATTTCCCAAAGGAGGTGAAGAATAGACTCTCCAGTGGAGAAAGCCTCTTTTCTAGTGGAGGGGAAGGTTCAGAAGGAATCCCATAGGACTCGTCAGAAGAAAAGTATCTGGGATCCTCCTCTTCCTCCCACAAATGCTCATCTTCAGTATTGGACAAGACATCCCTCAGAGCAGTCTGAAACTGAGCCTGCCTCGACGCCTAGGAACGACGTCCTCGATGGCGGTGCCGAGAAGTCGACACCCGCCTGGACTCCGGTGAAGCTTCCTCCACCGATGTCGAAGGGGAGTCGACCTGGGTGGCAGCAGACACCGATGCCGCAGGAGGCACACAGGCGAAGGGCCAGATGCCGCTGCAGCAGACGGTACGGAAGGCGCAAGAACCTCTGACACCGAAGCAGACTGGCGCAGCAACCATTCCAGAAGGGCCCTGATGCGCTCGAGAGCCGCCGTCAGACAAGGCAGCGGGGGTTGGTAAAGGACCCAGTGGCAGAATCTGTCAAGGCTCAGGAGCAGATACCGGGCTCCTAGACCGACGCATCGGAACCTCCTGAATAGAGGGAGAGTAATCCTCTCTGCGCCGACGTAACTTAGATCATTACTTGCTAAACTGTTACAAAGAACTTGCCTTGAGTATAGCCAACCATCTATTTATCCCAACTGACTCTGTACCACGCATCTTGTCTCCATCATATATCTGCACTTGGTCCATGAGCTATATGGTAAGCTGTATTGTAGAAAAGCATTAGCATCATATGTATGTTAGTTGAATGTTCTAATGCATACTTATTAGGTGTATTATCAGTATTATGCTAACATTGTATTATATCTCTGGTATTTGAATTACAGTGCTGTTAAATGTGTATATTTTTTATACTGTTTTATGGTAGTTTTATTATTAGGTTTCAGTTGCTGCTTTCAAATTTACCTCATTTATTGTATTTGTTTATACTTGGTCATTTTACTATTATTATGCTGTTAGCAAAATTGTAAGTCTTATGTTAAACTCTACCTGTTGTACACTGCCTTGGGTGAATCTCTTCATAAAGGCAGTTAATAAATCCCAATAAACAAAATAAATAAATACGAATAGCCATACTGGGCCAGACTAATGGTCCATCTAGCCCAGTATTGTGCTTCCAAAAGTGGCCAATCCAGTTTACAAATACCTGGCAGAAACCCAAATAGTAGCTTCCTCCATGTCTATCTCAATAACAGACTATGGACGTTTCCTCCAGGAATTTGTCCAAACCTTTTTTAAAACACAAATACGCTAACCGCTATTACCACATCCTCTGGCAATGAGTTCCAGAGCTTAACTACTCTTTGAATGAAAAAATATTTCCATGTAATTTCATTGTGTCCCCTGGTCTTTGTACTTTTTGAAATCGTGAAAAACTGATTCTCTTTTACCCGTTCTACACAACTCAGGATTCTGTTTACCTCAATCATATCCCCCCCCTCAGCCTTTTACAAGCTGAAGAGCCCTAACATCTTTAGCCTTTCTTCATTTTGGTCACTCTTCTTTGAATCTTTTCTAATTCCGTTATATCTTTTTTTAGATACGGTGACCAGAACTGAACGCAATACTCAAGGTGAGGTTGCACCACAGAGCGATACAGAAGCATTATAAAATTCTTGGTCTTATTTACCATGCCTTTCCTAATAATTCCTAGCATCCTGTTTGCTTTTCTGGCTGCCATCACACACTGGGCAGAAGATTTCAGCGTATTGTCTACAATGACACCTAGATACTTTTCTTGGGTGCTGATTCCTAAGGAGGACCCTAGCATCAGGTAACTATGATTTGGATTATTCTTCTCAATGTACACCATTTTCCATTTGTCCACATTAAATTTCAACTGCCATTTGGATGCCCAGTCTTCCAGTCTCCTAAGGTCTTCCTGCAATTTTTCACAGTTCACAAGTATTTTGACAACTTTGAAAAATAATAATAATTTTGTGTCATCTGCAAATTTAATCACCTCACTTGTTTTTCCCATTTCCATATCATCTCTCTATATAATAAAACGCACCTCCAACATTCTGAAGCTGACTGCATGGCAGAGGGATTCCTGCTCTCTGTATCCATCTCCTGAATTGACATCACGTACTTCCGGGTTCATCACAAGCAGAAGTGACCAACTACACGAGGTTTCTCGGCTTCAGAATGTTTGTGGTGCATTCTATTAAATAGGATTGGTCAGTTCCTTGAAGCACAGCCAGAGCTCAGCGTCCTGCACAGTAACGCTCAGACACCAGAGAGAGAGGGGGGGGGGGGGCCTGACACCAGAGAGAGAGGGGGGGCTGACACCAGAGGGGGAGGTATCTCTGTCACACACACACTCTCTCTCACAGTCAATGTCTTTCTCTCCCTCACACACTCTATGTCTCACACTGTATCACATTCACTCTCTATGTGTCACACAGTCACTCACACACTCTCTTGGTCTCATACACTCAGTCTCACAGCGAGTCTGTGTCACACACACACTCTCTCTTGCACACACTGTGTCTGTGTGAAACACACTCTCTCTCACACTGTGTCTCACATATGCACTTGCACACACTCTCATTCTCACACACACACACTCGCACTCACTCACTCTATCTCTCTCACACACACACACACTCGCACATTCACTCTCTCTCTCACACCCACTCTCTCAAACATACACACTCCGAGGAAAACCTTGCTAGCGCCCATTTCATTTGTATCAGAAACGGGCCTTTTTTACTAGTTTACAAATATGTTAAGCAGCACAGGTCCCAGTACAGATCTCTGCGGAATTCCACTATCTACCCTCCTCCACTGAGAAAAATGGCCATTTAATCCTACCTTGTTTCCTGTCTAATAACCAGTTCCTAATCAACATAAGGACATTGCCTCCTATCATGACTTTTTAATTTTCTCAGGAGTCTTTCATGAGGAACTTTGTGAAAACCTTTCTGAAAATCTAGAGACATTACATCAACAAGCTCACCTTTCACAAGCATTCTTAAATTCTGTCACTGATTTGGTGCCAACACTATGATGGTTCCAGGATGACAGTTAGAAAGAAGCAATAAAGGGAGAGGCTGGGTATGACGGCTCTTGATGAAAGCAGCTGGCATGAAGTACAGCAGGGCTTCCTAAATATGTTCTTCTTTTTTTTTTTTTTTAAATCTTTATTTAAGTTTTTACCAAACATAACATTTATGAGTGATATTACACTAATTGAATTAAATTCCATTCAATACAAGAAAATTTTTCTACATGAAATGCTACTCTTACTAACGACCACAATAATGTAAAATCGATCCAAGAAAGAAATAGAAAAAAAAAAAAATTCCCTGCTTAAATAAGCAGTTTCACATTAAGTTAAATCAAACAAGTAGCTACATTCCCTAGTGGGTTACTCAATGCCTGCATACAGCGTTGCATAGGTGACTAGACTTGTACATTGACCTCTTCCCTGCTTTTTAGAAAATCTTCCAATTGATTTGGGTCAAAGAATTGATATTGCTTAGACTGCAAGATTAATCTACATACACATGGGTATCTCAAAAGAAACTTTGCCACGATTGCCAAAGCTCTCGGGCGCAGCAACAAAAACATCTTGCGTCTCTTTTGAGTTTCCCTGGATAAATCCGGGAAAACTCTCACTTTTGATCCCAAAAATAAAGAATCCAAATGTCTAAGGGAAAGTCTAAGAACTGCGTCTCTATTTCCAATGCAAAGGTTACAAGCAAAGTAATTCTTTGTGTTATCACTTCAAGAGACGACTCCAGGAATGCCAAAAGACCCATTGCTCCTTGTTCTGGTAAATTTACTGATGTTTTAACATCAGTCTGTAAATAAAAAGCTCTAGTTATTGGGGGCAATGAGTTTTTGGGCATACCCAGTGTCTCCATCAGATATTTTTTAACCATTTGCGTCGGAGTTATCAATGGTAACCTGGGAAAATTTATAAAACACAAAGTTAGTCTCTTAGATTGATTTTCTAAATATTCCAGGCTTCTTAAGGTAAATTTCTTGTCTTTTAGTAAAGTTTGCTACATAAGTTCAATCTTTCCAACTTTTTCAGACAGTCTTTTAACTTCAGAGGCATGGCTTTCACTAGTCTTTAGATGAATTAGCGCAGTCTCTGATAAAACTTGTATTGCCCCCATGTTTTTTAGAATTACAGTTTGTAATGCAGATTGGGTCTTGGAAGTCAAGTCCCAAAGTGACTCCAATGTCACTACGGCTGGTTTCACTACCTCTCCCATTATACAATCCAGTAGAGGGGCTTTTGAAACTTGTTCCAGTATACTCACTGTCCTTATTGAAATAACAGGAGTAGTTGTTAGTTCTGGTTCCTCCAAGTTTCCAGCTCCAGCTCTCTTCTCCTGCAAAATCCCTCCTTGCACAGCCTGGTCTCTCTCCATAGCGGCAGGACTTGCCTGAAGATTCTCCCTTCCGGGTTGTGGGGGCGCCGCACGCTCGACAGGGCTAAGGGAAGCCCCGTCTACGCTGTTGTCCTGCTCCACAAGGCAGGCTCCCGCAGTTGGAGTAGACACCATCTCGGGACCGGGCAACACCACAAAACGGTCCATCGTCGTCTGCTGCAGCTGAGGCGTTCCACTCGGGACGGAGGGAACCTCCTGAACCTTGCATCTCCGCTTGCCCATCTTCCGACGGGTAAGGTGCTAACAGCGGCGTTCGTTAGGGCCGATTCTGAGCGCGTCCGTTAACGCTACTCAATCCGTCACCATCTTGGATCTCCTAAATATGTTCTGGTGGCCCATAGATAGCTGGGTCCTCAGGATAGCCACAATGAATACACAAGAGATAAATATACACACATTGGAGACCAAACGTATACAAATCTATCTCAACCAAAATCACTGTGGACATACTGAAAATCCAGATAGCTACAGGATCACTAGCAAGCTCCAGGGAAGACTTCAAATAAGAAATGCTGTGTATAAGGATTTCCTCATGACAGCTGGTAAGAAGGCATAAGAGTAACATAGAGAAGGTGCACATTAGTCCTGAATAAAGTGTATTCTACTTGATCTCTGGTCCTTTCTTTCCCTTACCCACATCCTCTGTATGTGCCCCCAGTATTTACCCATTTTGTCTTTTCTTTGGTTCCTGTCAAATAAGGTTCCCCAAGATTGTGTGTGAAGATTCCCAGCTATGAACTTATGGAAAGGGGCAAAAGGAAAGACTGCGTTGTGGTTCCCTGCTGAAAACTGATGGAAAGAGATGATGACAGAGTCAATATGAAGATTCCCTTCTGAAAGGTGTGAAAAGGAATAAGGACAGACACTGCATATTTTGGCACTCTGATTACAACTGTGTCTGCTAGGATATTTTCATTCTTCACCAGGAAAGTGTCAGTCAGGAATTTCCTGGAAGAAGTAATCCAGTTACATACACTGGCTGTTTCCTAACGTAGGGGTTCTTTTACTAAGGTGCACTAAAGGATATAGCACACACTAAGAATTAGTGTGCATTAAGTGCCATGGAACCCATAAAGAATGGGCGTACAGTATTATCATACGCTAATCGTTAGCACTCCTTAGTAAAAGGACCCCACAGAGAGTAGGATTCTATTCCTTCTCTGTTCAAGTTTTACATGAGAGTAATTTTATAACAGGATGCCTACTACAGGCGTTGGTTATGGTGCCTATTTTAAGCCTATTCTATACAGAAAAGTATGGGTCTATTTTTCTTTAAAGAATACTAGCGTGAGAGAGAAAACATGTACACTAGGTGTCACCTTTTACACCAGTCCTGTAGCTGGTGTAAAAGCCAGTGCCTAGATGTATGCATAACAGTGGTGCAGCTACGGGGGCCTGGGCCCCCTCAAATGGACTCTGGGGCCCAGGTTTGGCTGGCGGGAGTCCCCAGCCCCTGCCAACTGTTGTCCCACGCTGGTCTCGCCGCACTGCCTACCCAGCTCTTCTCAGTTGTGCCGTGCACGCTTGTTTTAGTGAACCTGAGCACGTGCGAAGTGTCGCACATGTTCAGTTTCAATAAAACAAGAGTGAATGGCGTGACTGAGAACAGAGCAGGTCGGGTAATGCAAGACCAACATGGGAGGTTTAGGGGAATAAGTGATAGGATCAACATATACAGTTCTGAGATTAGTGACTATTAAAGTATATTTGATGGGATGTAATTGGAAGAAGGGTGTTCTTTACAACAAAAAATGTTTTCCTTTATTAGTGGAAGTATAGACACCCTTGAGAAGATCTATGATTGAGAAATTTGTTCACTCTTAGAGATCTCACGCATTAGTGTGAGTCTCGTTTTGGGTGAATTTGTAACTGAGAACTTCTCTAGTTTATTAAATAAAGTATTATCTTAGAGTATCACCCAGAACTGTATTTGGTTTATCTTCTCACTTATTGGGGTCCTTATGTAATACTAGTAAAAAAGGCCCATTTCGGAAACAAATGAAACGGGCGCTAGCAAGGTTTTCCTCGGAGTGTGTATGTTTGAGAGTGACTCTGTGGGAGAGTGACTCTGTGAGAGAGTGACTGCGCGAGTGTGTGTCTGTGACAGAAAGAGTGAGATTTGGTGCAAGTGTGTGTGAGAGAGTGTGCCAGGGGCCCCCTGCCTCCCAGTGCCAGGGACCCCTGCATCCCTCCCTCCCTCCCAGTGCCAGGGGCCCCTCCCACCCAATTTCTGGGTCTCCCTCCCTCTCTGTCCCTGCCTGTATGGTGATAGGTGCTTGGAGAGCCTGAGGCGTGTGTAAAATGTGAAAGAGAGAGAGAGAGAGAGAGAGAGAGAGGAAAGTGGCTAGAAGCAAAGGGTGGGGGGGGGGGGGGGGGGGGGAGAGAGAGAGAGGAGGAGGGTGAGATCTCCCCATTAAAGAAAGGTTGTAAAAATACCTTTGTAAATTCCGAACACTGGGGCTGCTGTGAACAGGACCCCCTCCCCCTTTTTGTAAGACAAATCCTCTCTGCAGGATGGTTCCCCACCCCCATGACAGCCCCTCTGCCACCTTGTCTCTGAATGCAAATGCAAGTGTCACAGCAGGATTGAAAAGGGATCCCGGTGGTGGTGGGTCTGGATTGTCAAACCCAGGGTTGTGTTTATTGTGTCGGGGGGGGGGGGGGGGGGGGAGGGGGGGGAGGTTAGTGTAATCAGGAGAAGCGAAAGAGATGAAAACCCGGCGATTTAAGCTGGCGAATTGTTCCGTTTTTATTTTATTTCTTCTGTTGTCCCACCTACTCTCCCCCACCCCCATGACAGCCCCTCTATACCTACCCGCCACCTTGCCTGTAAATGCAAGTGTCAAAAGAGGGCACGGGTGGGGAGGAGGGATGGAGAGAGCAGCAGGGAAACCCCTGCTCCCTGTGTCAGGATGCCAGGGCCAATTAAGTAGAGGGCATGAAATTAAGGGCAGTGGAGAGCCTTGTCTCTGTACAGACGTTGAAGGGCTGTTCTGAGGTTGTTAGGAAAGGTGAGGAAAGGGCAAGCTCTGAGGGTTCACTTCAAGTTCCAGCCCCCCCCTCCCTTAAGTGTACCTGCTGTGCTTGTCTCGATCTCCTTTGTCTGTCATAGACATTGAAGGGCTGTTGTGAGGTTGTTAGGAAAGGTGAGGAAAGCTCGGAGATTGTGCTGCTGCCTTCCCTTCGCTCTGAGCTCTGTGCTGTGACTCTTTGGTCCCGCCCTCATTTCCTGTTTCTGCAAGGACGGGAGCAGAGAACTGAGAGCGAAGAGAAGGGAAGGCAGCAGAATCTCCGAGCTACCTTGCCCTTCAATTTTGCTGCCAGGAGCCCGGTAAGAGGAGAGGAGGGTAGCAGAAGGGTGTTGCCGATTTTGGAGGGGGTTGCAACGTGCACGTAGGGGTATGGGCGGGGCCTATTTTGGGTGATGGGAGGGCCGCGGGTGGAGACATCTGTGAAACTGCGAGGGGGGGGGGGGTTGGATTTTGGAGGCGGCGACGTGGAGGTAGGGTGGATTTAGCTTGGTTTAGAGTGTATGGGAATGACGGCTGCATTGGGGAGTGGAAACAGATTAACCAATGGGCTTCCTTGCTTAGTGTAGTGTGGTGATTATGACCCGCCCTCAATGTCATCACGTTTTAACGTGAGGGCGGGGCAGAGATACCTGGTTAGTAAAAGTGGTTACAGAGCTTTGAACAAACGAACCCTGAAGCCACAAAGTCAGTTTCAGAACGTTGAGGTTGCTTTTTATGTGCAGATGGGGCGTGGCTGAGGGCGGGTCTGTGAGTGAGGGTGAGTGGTTCTCATAGCCTAGCCTACGAAGAGTACAGCAGTTCAGTGATTCAGTGCCACGGAGTGAGCTTCAGAACCTTCGAGGTGGAATTTATTTATATAGATTCTCTGGTATTAGAGTAGAGCAACTATAAAACCTAGCTTTTTAAACATAGACCATGCTGATGTCTACAGATTCTAAATTCTTTCCTCCCTTCCTCTTATACCCTGCTGAGTCCATTAACTTATTGGTTCTTTGTTTGAGAAGACAGGCCTGACCAGAGTTGTGTCTAAATTAGCCCACATAAATTCTGAATGATAGGTTGAAATATGACATTAGGAAATGTAACACAAATTCAGGTGGCTACAAATCAGAAGGTTTCAACAATGCTGAAAGTAAGCCAGGTGTGCTTAATGAGAAAGCAGGATAAAGGATGCCCATTATCCCCTTCAACTTGTAAGCAGCTTGTAGATCAAAGGAAAAAACACAATTTGAAGTGCCTAAAAAATGAGATGGGAGAGTTAGAATATATAGCACTAAATGATGAGATAGATATAACAGGCATCTCAGAGACTTGGTGAAAACAGGACAATCAATGGGACACTGTGTTAACAGGGTACAAATTGTATCGCAATGATAGAAAAGATCAAATTGGAGGGGGGTTGCGCTATATGTTAAAGGGGGAATTGAGTCAAATAAAATAAACATTCCATATGACACAGATAGCAGCGTGGAATCATTATGGATAAAAATTCCATGTGTGAAGAGGAGGAGTATTCTTGTAAGGCTGTACTACCGTCCACCAGGGCAGAACAAACAGACGGATGAAGAAATGTTTACAGAGATTAGGAAAGCTGGCAAATTGGGCAACACTATAATAATAGGTGATTTCTCTTACCTTGATATTGACTGGATAAATGTTACATCAGGGACTGCCAGAGAGATAAAATGTTTATTTGTAATAAACGACTGATTGTTGGTTCAACTGGTCCAGGAACTGATGAGAGGGGGAGCCATTTTGGATCTGGTCCTTGGTGGCGTGCAGGGCATAGTGCAAGAGGTGGCGGTGTTTTGTGTCCCCGGGGAAACAGTGATCATAACATGATGAAGTTTCAGCTATTATCTGGGATGAACCCGCAAAGGGTAGCTGCATTTAATTTTTGAAAGGGTGACTATAATAAAATGAGGAAAACGGTAAAAAAAATTAAAAGGATCGGCTGCAAAGGTTTGGACACCAAATCAAGTTTGGATGTTATTCAAAAATACCATCTTGGAAGTCCAGTCCAGATGCATTCCACATATTTGCAAAGGTGGAAAGAAGAGAAAACGTCAGCCAGCATAAGTACATAAGTACTGCCATACTAGGACAGACTGAAGATCCATAAAGCCCAGCATTCTGTTTTCAACAGTGGCCAATCCAGGTCATAAGTACCTGGCAAGATCCCAAAAAAGTACAATACATTTTATGCTGCATATCCTAGAAATAAGCAGTGGATTTTCCCCAAGTCCATTCTAATAATGGTCTATGGCAGTGTTTCCCAAACCTTGTCCTGGAGGCACCCCAGCCAGACAGGTTTTTGGGATATCCACAATGAATATTCATCTATATCACTAGGCTCTAGTAACTTGGTTTGGTTACTCTTATTATCTCTCTATATAAAAGGCAACCCCAACGTTCTGAAGCCTCCACGGAAGTTGAGGCGCCCGAGATATCCGGTGTGCCCTGGAGTGTCTGCACCGCCCTCGCGTCAAAACGTCATGACGTTGAGGGCGGAGCTATGACACTCAAGGGCCGAAATGGAAACGCCATAGGCACGGCCACGGAGGCGAAGCAAAAAAAAAAAAAAAACCCTCCCCACACACAGCGATGCGAACCCCGAACAAGTAGCTCGGAGGGAAGGAGGGAGGGAGGGGCCCCTTGCTAGCGCCCGTTTCATTGCGCTCAGAAACGGGCATTTTTTCCTAGTTATATTATACTACTACACGTAACCACTTTTAGTTTTATATAAATATTCAGTATTTTATTTTTATATTGAATTTTATTTATCTTTACTCAAAATTGCGTATTCTCACCCTATGTGTTACCTCTTATTTAGTCCTACTAAATAAGGACTAAATAAGAGGTAACACATAGGGTGAGAATATGCAATTTTTAGTAAAGATAAATAAAATTTAATATAAAAATAAAGACTGAATATTTATATAAAACTAAAAGTGGTTACGTGTAGTAGTATAACACAATGAATATTCATGAGAGATATTTGCATGCACTGCCTCCACTGCATGCAAATGTCACTCATGAATATTCATTGTGGATATCCCAAAACCCTGACTGGCTGGGATGCCTCCAGGATCAGGTTTGGGAACCACTGGTGCATAAGTACATAAGTAATGCCATACTGGGAAAAGACCAAAGGCCCATCAAGCCCAGCATCCTGACCCCGACAGCGGCCAATCCAGGTCAAGGGCACCTGGCAGCTTCCCAAACGTACAAACCCTTTTTAAACTCTGCCAAGCTAACCGCCTTCACCACGTACTGCGGCAACGAATTCCAGAGTTTAATTACACGTTGGGTGAAGAAAAAGTTTCTCCTATTTGTTTTAAATGTACTACACTGTAGTTTCATCACATGCCCCCTAGTCCTACTATTTTTGGAAAGCGTGAACAGACGCTTCACATCCACCTGTTCCACTCCACTCATTATTTTATATACCTCTATCAGAAAAGCCCTAGCCTCCGTAGTCTTTCTTCATAGGGAAGTCGTCCCATCCCCGCTATCATTTTTGTCGCCCTTCGCTGCACCTTTTCCAATTCCACTATATCTTTCTTGAGATGCGGCGACCAGAATTGGACACAATACTCAAGGTGCGGTCGCACCATGGACGATACAACGGCATTATAACATCCTCACACCTGTTTTCTATACCTTTCCTAATACCCAACATTCTATTCGCTTTCCTAGCCGCAGCAGCACACTGAGCAGAAGGTTTCAGTGTATTATCAACGACGACACCCAGATCCCTTTCTTGGTCCGTTAAGCCTAACGTGGAACTTTGCATGATGTAGCTATAATTTGGGTTCTTTTTTCCCCACATGCATCACCTTACACTTGCTCACATTAAATGTCATCTGCCATTTAGCCACCCAGTCTCGTAAGGTCCTTCTGTAATTTTTCACAATCCTCTCGTGAATTAACGACTTTGAATAGCTTTGTGTCATCAGCAAATTTAATTACCTCGCTAGTTACTCCCATCTCTAAATCATTTATAAATATATTAAAGAGCAGCGGTCCTAGCACTGACCCCTGAGGAACCCCACTAACTACCCTTCTCCATTGTGAATACTGCCCATTTAACCCCACTCTTTGTTTCCTATCCTTCAACCAGTTTTTAATTCACAATAGGACATTACTTCCTATCCCATGACCCTCCAATTTCCTCTGTAGCCTTTCATGAGGCACCTTGTCAAACACCTTTTGAAAATCCAGATACACAATATCAACCGGCTCCCCTTTGTCCACATGTTTGTTTACTCCTTCAAAGAATTGAAGTAAATTGGTCAGGCAAGATTTCCCCACACTAAAGCCGTGCTGACTTGGTCTCAGTAATCCATGTCCTCGGATGTGCTCTGTAATTTTGTTTTTAATAAAAGCTTCTACCATTTTCCCCGTTATATGGACTTTTCCTTTAGGAAGCAACCCAAACCTTTTTAAACCCTGCTAACCTAACTGCTTTTACTACATTGTCTGGCAACGAATTCCAGAGTTTAATTACACGTTGAATGAAGAAAGATTTTCTCCAATTAATTTTAAATTTACTAATTTGTAGATTAATTTTGGAAAGCGTAAACAAGCGATTCATGTCTACTCCACTCACTATTTTATAGACCTCTATCACATCTCCCCTCAGCCGTCTTTTTTCCAAGCTGAAGAGCCCTAGCCGCTTTAGCCTTTCCTCATAGGGAAGTCGTCCCAACCCCTTTGTCATTTTCGTTGCCCTTCTCTGTACTTTTCTAATTCCACTATTTCTTTTTTAAGATGTGGTGACCAGAATTGAACACAATATTCGAGGTGCGGTCACACCATGGAGCAATACAAAGGCATTATAATGTCCTCACTTTTGTTTTCCATTCCTTTCCTAATAATAGCTAACATTCTATTTGCTTTCTTAGCTGCTGCAGCACATTGAGCAGAGTTTCAACGTAACATCAACGACGCCGCCTAGATCCCTTTCCTGGTCGGTGACTCCTAATGCGGAACCTTGCATAGCGTAGCTATAATTCAGGTTTCTCTTTCCCAAATGCATCACTTTGCACTTGCTCACATTAAACATCATCTGCCAATTAGATGTCCAGTCTCCCAGTCTTGTAAGGTCCTCTTGTAATTTTTCAAAATCCTCTTGCGATTTAACAACTTTGAATAACTTTGTGTCGTCAGCAAATTTAATTACCTCACTAG
The DNA here is from genome assembly GCF_901765095.1 of Microcaecilia unicolor. Lineage (NCBI taxonomy): Eukaryota > Metazoa > Chordata > Amphibia > Gymnophiona > Siphonopidae > Microcaecilia > Microcaecilia unicolor. Next base: position 133,487,085 of record NC_044037.1, read on the forward strand.
TTACTCCCATCTCTAGATCATTTATAAATATGTTAAAAAGCAGCAGTCCCAGCACAGATCCCTGGGGAACACCATTATCTACTCTTCTCCATTGAGAATACTGACCATTTAACCTACTCTCTGTTTTCTATCTTTTAACCAGTTTTTAATCCACAATAGGACACTACTTCCTATCCCATGACTCTCCAATTTCCTCTGGAGTCTTTCACGCCGTTTGAAAATCCAGATACACAATATCGACTGGCTCACCTTTATCCACGTTTGTTCACCCCTTCAAAGAAATGTAATAGATTAGTGAGGCGAGATTTCCCTTCGCTAAATCCATGTTAGCTTTGCCTCATTAATCCATGCTTTTGAATATTCTCTGAAATTTGGTACTTTATAATAGTATCTACCATTTTAGCCGGCACTGACGTCGGGCTCACCGGGATAAGGTTTCTCAGATCTCCACTGGAACTTTTTTTTAAAAATTGGCGTTACATTTGCCACCCTCCAATCTTCCAGTACCATGCTTGATTTTAAAGATAAATTACATATTACTAACAATACTTTTGCAAGTTCATTTTTCAATTCTATCAGTATTCTGAGATGAACACCATGTGGTCCAGATTGGCTACTCTTCAGTTTGTCAAATTGTGCCATTACATCCTCCAGGTTTGTAGAGATTTCATTCAGTTTCTCTGACTTGTCAGCTTTATGATTTATAATTTTTATAATTTTTATATATACTTATACAGATATATAATACTGTTAAGTGTAATACAGCCATTAAGTATAAAGACAGTTATTAATACAGGAAAACATTCTTCTCCCACATACTTAATATAACTTGGCTTCCTTAGACCTCAATAAAAGAGGGGGGATTAGGAATTAGTGAAGTATATACAGAGTACAAACAAAATTAAATAAGAAATTATGTCGCCGTTATTCCCACACAACTTGTCTCTAACGTTGTTTTGCGTCTAGGAAAGTCTTAAGCTGATCAGGCATATAATATATATATATTTCATCTGATTTAACCTGATGACACATTTACAGGGATATGCAAGAAGAAAAGAACCCCCTAATTCCGAAATTTTTGACCTCATAGATAGGAACATTTTTCTCTCTTCTTGTGTAGTTTTAGTCACATCAGGGTAAAGCCAGATTTTCTGGCCAGCAAACATTCGGTTAGTTGATTTAAAGGAAAGTCTCATTATTGTAATTAGACTCTGGAATTCATTGCCGGAGAACGTGGTACGGGCGGGTTAGCTTGACGGAGTTTAAAAAGGGGTTAGATAGATTCCTAAAGGACAAGTCCATAGACCGCTATTAAATGGACTGGAAAAATTCCTCATTTTTAGGTATAACTTGTCTGGAATGTTTTTACGTTTGGGGAGCGTGCCAGGTGCCCTTGACCTGGATTGGCCACTGTCGGTGACAGGATGCTGGGCTAGATGGACCTTTGGTCTTTCCCAGTATGGCACTACTTATGTACTTATGTACTTATGTACTATTGCATTCAGGTCCTGCTGGAAAACAAACAAAACTATCAACGTCCCTCTTTCAGTCGCATCTGCAGTTGATTGTTCCAAAATGGCTGTGACATTTTGTAGGTCTACTGAATTTTCTCCCTCTACTTTTTTCATTGTATTTGATAAGTTTCTTTCAAAAATCTACAAAACATATCATTTGGGGAACTACCCAACAATCTAGGAAAATTTAATATACAGAGATTTAATCTCCTATTAAAGTTCTCCATTTGTTCTATCTTCCTTCTTATCTCAATATTATCTTTAATCACAGCCACTTTAAATTCTTCCGTTTGCTTAGTCTCTATCTGCAAGGCCTCAATCTTTGTAGAAAATTCTTGTTTCACCATTTCCATAGAGTTCTTCACTTCCTGCACATATGAGTTTAATGTCTTTACCTCTTCTGAAGATTGTCTCAAGGTTTTTTCAATTTCTAATAACTTCAGCCAGATCTTTCTTAGGCTCACCTCCGTCTATCCTGCAGCTTCAGATATCCCCGCTGGGTCGAGCTCCCCTCTGGGCTCTTCGGAATCACCCTTTCCAGGTTCCGAAGGAAACCCCATTCGACTTGCGAAGGCTGCAGGGCATGGAGGTGCCGTAGAGCTCGGCGGGGAAAGAGATGTTTCTGCATCCAGCAGGAGAGCCGCTTCACTAGCTCCATCCGCTAAGGACTCCGCTCCACTTCCTCGGGAAACAGCAGGGAAGAAGCGCTCCAAAAACGTCCCAGAAGGTAGGGGAACTCCTTGGATCGTCCCCTTACGGTTTATTGTATGAAAATGCGATTCGGCAATGGGAAGGCAGGAGCTCGCTTCAAACACAACCGCTCACGGCACCATCTTGACACGCCCCCCCAGCCTGACTTGTCAGCTTTAAATACCATTTCTGGCACTGGTATCTCTCCCAAATCTTCCTCGATGAAGACTGAAGCAAAGAATTCATTTAATCTCTCGGTTAGGGCTTTGTCATCCCTGATAGCTCCTCTTTTCCATCTGTCATCTATCAGTCCAACCAATTCTTTTGCCGGCTTCTTGCTTTTAATATACCTAAAAAATATTTTACTGTGTATTTTTGCCTCCAACACAATCTTTTTTTCAAAGTCGCTCTTTGCCTTCCTTATTAGTGCTTTGCTTTTGACTTGACATTCCTTATGTTGTTTCTTATTATTTTCAGTTGGTTCCTTGTTCCATTTTCTGGAGGATTTTCTTTTAGCTCTAATAGCTTCCTTAACTTCACTTTTTAACCATGCCGGCTGTCATTTGGTCTTTCTTCCTCCTTTTTTAATACATGGAATATATTTGGTCTGGGCTTCCAGATGGTATTTTTGAACAGCATCCATGCCTGATGCATATTTTTTACCTTTGCAGCTGCTCCTCTAAGTTTATTTTTTTCACCGTTCTTCTCATTTTATCATAGTCTCCTTTTTGAAAGTTAAATGCTAACGTATTGGATTTCTTGTATGTACTTATTCCAAAGCCAATATCAAATCTGATCATATTATGATCACTGTTATCAAGAGGCCCCAGCACCATTAACTCCTGCACTAGATCATGAGGAGTAGGTCTAGAATTTTTCCTTCTCTTGTTGGCTCCTATACCAGGTGCTCCATAAAGTAGTCCTTGATTTCGTCAAGGAATTTTACCTCCCTAGCATGCCCTGATGTTACCTTTACCCAGTCAATATTGGGGTAACTGAAATCACCCATTATTATTGTGTTCTTCAGGTTGTACACTCCTATCACAATCCTTTTCCTCTTAACAGAGTGGAATTTCAATCCATAGGGATTCCAAAATGTGTTTTGTTTCCTGCAGAATTTTCAATTTATTTGATTCAAGTCCCTCCTTAACATACAACGCTACCCCTCCACCAATTCAATCCACCCTATCACTACGATATAATTTGAAACCTGGTATGACAGTGTCCCACTGGTTATCCTCCTTCTACCAGGTTTCAGAGATGCCTATTATATCTAATTTTTCATTTAGTGCAATCTATTTCTACTATTTAACATTTCTAACTCTCATCTTATTTCTTAGGCTTCTGGCATTCGCATGTAGACATTTCAAACTATGTTTGTTGTTCCTATTTACATCTTGCTCAGTAGTTGACAGTGTTAATTTGCAATCTTTTGTCTGCTTTTTATTTAAGGACAGCTGATCTACTCTGGTCTCTTTTGCAACCTTGCTATTGGGATACCTTATCTTCCCTGTTTTGGTGATATCTTTGAAAGATACTTTGTTCATAACCAAGCGTTTTTGAATGACTGTTGGCCTTCCCCGGGTTCTAGTTTAAAAGCTGTTCTATCTCCTTTTTAAATGCCGATGCCAGCAGCCTGGTCTCACCCTGGTTAATAACAGTCATCGTCAACCTTTTTTTGTTGTTTTTATCATTCCCCCCTCCTATCCCTCAGGTCCGACCCCTTAGATTCAAAACATTAAATCCAACATGACTATATTGTTAATATAAGGGCTCCAGGTTTAATGCTGGCCATGACCTGAGACCTTATATGAAAGATGAAATAGCTTGCATGTCTGTGTAACTAGGCCTTAGCATTGCAAAGTATAAGGTAATAATGCTTGCACAGCACTCAACATTGTGTAATACATGAAAGCAGAAGTTTGAAATTAGACTCTGCTTAGCAACAGTAAAATGCTGGGTACTTTCATTAGACAAGAGCATGATTGATGTAGCTACCCGAGATAGGTAACTAGGGTACAATAGAATATTTCATGAAGAATAAATGGACATTTAATCAGATAACAGTAAAAAGAATGCAGAAGTAGCATGGTAAACGAAACTTGTGGTTAAGCCATGTAAATGTTACTGACTTAGATTACACAGAAAAGTGATTATTTATAGCACTCATAAATCAGCAATAATGAAAGGAAGCCAGATGGTAAAAGAGAGAACCTGAAAGACAGGCCGAAACAAAGAAAACAGGAACATTAAAGAGGTGGTCTTGGTGAGGTAAAATGACGCGGCCTCCATAGATTTCAATAGGATGGAAAACATATATAAGATCCTGTCTGATAGATTAGATTTAGAGATGTTCTACGGTGTATTCATTGTTAGAAGACCTGTGTCATCTCTCTGAGAAAAAGCCTGCGGCCTACACTGATTGACTTGCCTTGATTAGTTGTACTGCACTTATTGGTAAGCTTATAATAAAATATACTTTTTCTCATAATTAGAAAACAGCCTTCTGTCTCTGGCTCTCCTTCTTTACGGGATGTAATGGGAATTCTACATACTAATGTGGTGGACACAGATGTGATGAATTTACTTTTATTCTGATATATGGAGGGCAGATAGCTTGGAGTCTGGGGTTCGTAGAGGTCGCCCCGTTATTCAATATCCATAGAGATCAACCTTTGTACATGAATAATGTTCACCTAAAACAACTCATTATTATAGCTGTGATACCACTCTATCAGTCACTTATGTTTCTACTATGATCGCCAGCCGCACATCTATCTAGTGCAGCCTGGACAGACAAGTCTCCAAGGGCTTGTACTCTGATAACCCTCTAAGATTTCTCTTCTTCTTTATTATTACCTCTACATTTTTGTTAAAGAACTCTGAACCCATCATCTTTTTAACCAATTATCTTTAATCTAGTATTCCAATTTTCTCCCCTCCCTCCTTCCCTCTATACCCCCCTCATGATTCCTTGTGTCCCTTCCCTTTCCCTCCCTGTCCCAGTATTTTGTTTGACTCTGTGCTATCCGAGGTCGCAGGGCACCTCGGTCCCTCTCATCTCCATTCGTTTTATTCTCTCCTGATCCCTGTTATTTATCTCCACTAGGTATCGAGTTCAACACCAGACTGCGTGCTCTATGGGGAAGGGACTGTATGTATTTATCCCACGTTTGTAAGAAAAGTTTTTTCCGTTTGAACATTGAAAGTGCATATTGGAGTTCTAACATCATCTACCCGTGAAATCTGTTCCTCCACTGCCAGTATGACGGGGCCTGATCGCTGGTCCACGCTCCCAATACCACCCTGTTTACCCACCATTCCTGCTTTCCGTATCATCAATTTAAAGTGTTTACCTTGAGTCCCAAAATCTTCATAGTAATCTAGTAAGAAACCCATTGGTGACAGTTTCACTGGTCGACCCCCCAAATGTGCCAAATATTGGGTTATCTCTTTCCAGAATGACTGTATTTGTGTACATTCCCAAAATGCATGAACGAACGAATTAGTCTCTTGTCTACATTTCATGCAAATCGGGGAATCAATCCCCCCTACTTTAAAGAGTCGTTCCTGTGTGAAGTACGCCCTATGTATTACTTTAAAGTTGCATTCCCTCAACTCTGCACTGATTGAACCTGTTGATATTCTCTTAATCATTTTATTGAGGTCTATAACATTTATGGAGAGGCCTAGATCGCAACTCCATCGTTGCTGTAATATTTCTTTCACAGGAGTCACTTGTATATTATCTAGTGCTAATTTCAGGGTTGAGATCGAAATCCCCCTATCCTGAAGAGGTTCATAGAACTCGAGTATTTTCTGTCGAATAGGAAACTTGTTATCTCTTATGTACAGGCTCTGAACATAGTGTTGTATCTGTCTATATGCAAACATATCACGTGTCTCCACCTTTCCTGTTGCCAATAACGATTCCCATGTCTTTAACTTCCCTTCTGCATCTAATAAATACTGCAATGGCATCTATGCAGGGTGCACTGGCGTACTCCTAAAGAAGCTTCAAACCGTCCAAAACACAGCAGCTCGACTCATCTATGGAGTGTCAAAGTTCACCAGTTCCAGTCCACTTTGTGAGAAATTACACTGGCTTCATGTACAAGAGCGTTGAACTTTTTAAAATCTGTGCCCTAGTCCACAAGATTCTCTATGTAGCAGCCCCTGCATACATGGATGCCCTTGTCCACCTACCGCCAAGAACCTCACTCAGTACTGCCCGTTCTTACTTAACCCTCCATTACCCTGCGTGTTCTAGACTGAAGTATAAAACCATGTATGCTTCCACCTTTACCTATGTCAGTACTCACTTGTGGAATGCACTACCAAGATCAGTGAAAACGGTTCAGAATCATCTGGCTTTTAGGAAGTCGCTTAAGACCTGCTTATTTGAGCAAGCGTACCCCAAAGATCCTGTCCAGCATCACTAACCTCAGGACGCTGCCATTATGGACTGACCCATTTCCTTATCCTTACCTCTCCGCCCTGCTTACCCCTTTCCATTTATTGTAACCGTCTATTTGTTGTTTAAATGTTGTAAGCCACATTGAGCCTGCCAGCGGTGGGAAATTGTGGGATATAAGAGCTGTAAAATAAATAAATAAATAAATAAATAAATAAATATATGTACTGTAGTCCTTTGCTCTCCCACCGACGAAAACTACCAGTATCACTACCTGAGATAAACTCCGGATTCCCCACCAATGATATGTGGTCTGATTGTCGTGGGTTCCCGCCTAACAATGACACCAGGAAACTCCACGACGCCCTCAGCTATTTCAAAAGAATATTATTTCGCAATTCCCCAGGGAGCTCAACAGTCGGGCAGTGCATCAATGAAAAAACATTCCATTTGCCATACATTTCTTGTTCTAATTGCCTAGGAGTATAGCGTTGTTTGTCTAAAATCCAATCCCCCAAGTGTCTAAGCAGACATGCCCAATTATAGTTTTGCATATCTGGTACCCCCAAGCCCCCTTGGCGCCAGGGGCCTATTAAGTTTTGAAAGGGAGTTCTCGACTTCTTCCCTTGCCAGCAGAATTTCGATAATATTTTATATAAAGCTTTGATTTCCTTTTTGAGTAATTGAATAGGTAATATTTGTAGCATATACAACCATTTGGGGAATATGATCATGTTAAATAGTTGTATGCGACCATGGAGCGATATAGGCAAGGTCATTCATCGTGAGAGCAATTGTTCTGTGTGGTTTAACGTCTGCACTACATTTTGATCTCGTATCAGGAAAGTTTTGTATGGGAGCTTAACCCCTAAATATTTAAACTGGCGTGTCGCCCATCTCAGGGGAAATTGTCCCTCCCATTGTCTGGGGACTGCTGGGTTAGTCGGTAATGCTAAGGATTTATCTAGGTTGAGTTTAAACCCTGAGAAGTCCCCATATTCTGCTACACTATCCATCAGATGTGGCAGGGACTCCTGTGGGTTAGTCAGATGTACTAAGAGGTCATCTGCAAAAGCCGACACCTTGAATTCCATGTGTCCCATTACCACACCTTTAATGTCTGGGTTAGTGTTAATTTCTCTTATCAATGGATCTATACTCATTACAAATAGGGGAGAGTGGGCATCCCTGTCGCGTTCCCCTCCCTATATGTATTTGTTCTGACTAGAGAGTTGCACGGGGACAGAAATAAGACCCATCCCCGCCTGTCCCCGCCGGAATCAAACCCGTCCCCACCCGTCCCCGTGAGTAATCTCCTCCGTCCCCGCCCATCCCCGTGAGTGATCTCCTCCATCCCCGCCCGTCCCCATAAAAAAAGGAAGTATAAAGTACTGAGTGGAGTGGACAGGGGGCACACAGTGCAGAGTAATACATTTAAAACGAATCAGAGAAAATATTTTTTCACTCATTAATATACTGAATCTTAGAAAAAGTGCAATCAAACATATAAACGGCGAGTGACCGTACTCACTGCAAATGCGCAGTAGAGACTTCCCTCTCTGTCCCGCCCCCGCGTCAATACGTGATGACAGGGGGGGGGGGCGGGACAGAGAGGGAAACTGCGCCGCCGACGTTGCTACCGCTCCCCCCCCCACTCGGAGTCGCCGCCGCCACCACCCCTCCACCAGGCCCGGGCCCTCTCTTCCCTTCTGAACTTACAGATCCATTCGCCGAACGCAGCAACGCACATCAGCAGAGCTGCAGTGAGCCCTTCCTTCTTTGCCTGTGGCCCCGCCCTCCTGTGACGTAACGTCAGCGAGGGCGGGACACACACAGGCAGAGAAGGAAGGGGCAGCTCAGCTGATGTGCGTTGCTGCGTTCGGCGAATGGATCTGTAAGTTCAGAAGTGAAGAGAGGGCCCGGACCAGGTGGAGGGGTGGCGGCGGCGACGACTTCGAGGGGGGGGGGAGCGGTGGCAACTTCGCGGGGGGGAGGGGAGCGGTGGTGACCGCGGGGGGAGGAAAACCTCTATACCAGCCCGTTTTTACGGGCTCAACGGCTAGTAAATACATAAAACAAACTGAAGTTTTTTCCACACTAAAATAAAGAGAATTATTGGTCAGCTGAGCTCACCTCTGTGCAGTTCTCTTCTGTGGATACCGAGGTCTGGCAGTGCCTGGAAGACTCACTACATACAACTTGAGCAAGTCTCCTGCACGTGTTGAACTTGAGTTGAGACAGAGAGAGACTCGGGTGAATGCACGTGTTGAACTTGAGTTGAGACAGAGAGAGACTCGGGTGAAAACGTGCAAGTGCTCGTCAAAGACGTCCTTTTTTTTTTAGATTATGGATGAAGGATGTCAAGATGGCGGATGAACCCCAACCCCCGCTAGCTGAAGACTTCGTCCAGCCAACCAGGGGCCCAGTCCACCGTGGCCCCACCTAGCTACACCAGTTTTAAAGTGATCAGAAGCACAAAGAAGAAAAGGAAGGCGAGTCCTCTGGATCCAATATTTTCCACTTTTTAAAAGCCATAAGGGGATCCAGAGGACACTTGGGTATGCTAATAGCAGAGAAGAGAGCCAGATCCTGTGAACAACAGTGGTAACAACGACTAAGCACCAAGGTTCTAATTTTTGATCTGGCAAAAAGCCTCCGTCCGTTTAGACTTCTAACCAGATACCATTGCAAAACTAAAAGCCGCATGCTCTGGATCTGCCAATAGTCAGGCCCAATTTAAGATGGAATGCATAGGGTCCAGAGAATCCAGCCCTTATCTATTCCCAGCGCAAGGAGAAAAGAACACTGATGTGAAGATCAGATTAAAATAACATCCAAGACAGAAACTGGGTTGAATATAGATTCAGAAAGTATAACATAACATTTGATGCCCTCCTGGGAAATACCTCCTGGATCTCGTACACAGCCTTCAGGGCTGCGCAGGAAAAGGATATCAAATATTTCATGGTCATCTATTTTATCTGGGATATCCTCATCTTCATCCTGAGCTGTCACCTGCCAGTCCCCAGAGCGCTGGTAAATTAGAGGATTGGCATTCTCCAGCTGGTTGCCTCCCACCATGTTCTCCAGCTAGACCCTCCTAAGAAGGAAAAAAGCCCCCAGTCTTACACAGATCTCTCAAAAGCCCCTGCAAGACACCTTCCATTAGCTGCAAACTTCATATTGCACTTTTTTTAAATTTTTAATACTAGATCCCTACAGAGCTCCCTCCTATATTCAGGTTCATTGAGTCTTCACCAACCCCCATCTCCAGTCTCACACATAATCCGTACTATTTGTTTCCATAGCATTACTAGACTGCAGTATATACGTAAAAGACTGAGTTCTTCCCTACTATCCCATATACCCCTCAGAGATACCAAATCTTCTCTTCATACGCATGCAGGAAGATGACCAAACCGCTCCAGTCCCCGCGGTCTGCCATCTTTCCCTCTCTCTTCAGCTCTCCCCAATTCAGAACGCCCCCCCCCCCCCGATCCTCTTGTCAATTTCAAACTCCCCCACATCCTACCTTCAAACTCATTCAAGATGTCACCCACACTACAACAGGAAGAGTTGGTTGGGTTAGAGGTTCCTCTTCCGGCACCCCCGCCCCTTAGTTCAGACACAATTCTTTCCCTCCTCGACCTCAATCCGCTGTGCCGTAAACAGGAAGTTGTGTTAAAGAGGGGGTGGAACCAAGGAGGTTGAAGAAAAACAGGAGACGGGATGACGTCAAAACGTTGGCGCCACTTAGGATCGCCTTTGTTTCCTTTCCCCCCTGCACACACAGCTGTCGGCGTCATCTATAGCCGGATTTTGGGCAGCTTTTTTTTTTGGGCCAGCCGCGATTTTTGCCAGCCTCGATCCCCGCGGCACTCCCACTGACCAGGATTCCATTCCCGCGGCACTCCCGCTAACCAGGGTTCCGTTCCCGCGGCACTCCCGCTGACCAGGGGGGGGGAAACCCACGGGATTCCCGTGCACTCCGCGGGATCCCCGCAAACCCCGTTCCCGTGCAGACCTCTAGTTCTGACATGATCCCATTTACCCATATTTGTGCTCTGGGTGCCTCATATAACGCCCGTACCGCCGCTAACCAAAATCCCCCAAAGCCATATTCCGTCAGGGTGGCGAATAAAAATTCCCATTGTACTCTGTCGAACGCCTTCTCCGCATCAAAACTTATGAGCAGAGAAGGTGTTTCTGATCTCTCCACCCAATCCATCGAGGCCAAGATTTTTCGCATATTCTTGGCAATGGTACGGCCCCTAACGAATCCTACCTGGCTGTCATCTATAAGAGAAGGCAGGATCACCGCCAACCTATTAGCTAATACCTTAGCGAACATCTTGGCCTCTATATTTAACAATGAGATTGGTCTGTAGGATGATGATTTTCTGGGTCATGGCCTGGTTTCAGCAGTACCACCACTCTGACCTCTTTTAAGGAGTCTGACATGCTCTCAGTTTCTACAAACTTATTGAAGAGAGCTGTTAGAGTCAGCGCCACTTGATGTTCTAAAATTTTATAAAATTCATAGCGGAATCCATCAAGCCCTGGCGCTTTAAGAGAGGCTCCTTGACCACTTCTTCCGTTATCTCAGAATTTAGCCTAGTTTGCTGTGCCTCAGTCAATCTGGGAAGATCTCTCCCCTCCAAATACATTCGACTCTCTAGTTCTTCCTCTGATGTTCGTTTATATAGTGTTTCATAGTACTGCAATGTCCTTATACTACTACTACTTAACATTTCTAAAGCGCTACTAGGGTTACGCAGCGCTGTACAGTTTAACAAAGAAGGCCAGTCCCTGCTCAAAGGAGCTTACAATCTAAAGGATGAAATGTCAAGCTGGGCAGTCTAGATTTCCTGAGTAGAGGTAAAAGGTTAGGTGCCGAAGGCAACATTGAAGAGGTGGGCTGGCTTTGAGCAAGGATTTGAAGATGGGCAGGGAGGGGGCTTGGCATATGGGCTCAGGGAGTTTATTCCAAGCATAGGGTGAGGCGAGGCAGAAAGGGCGGAGCCTGGAGTTGGCAGTGGTGGAGAAGGGTGCTGAGAGGAGAGATTTGTCCTGTGAGCGGAGGTTTCGGGTAGGAATGTAAGGGGAGATGAGGGTAGAGAGGTAATTTCTAATATTTCTATGTTGATGTCCCATTGTTATACTCCCAATGATATTCGAATGTCTCGCACAACTCTGTTCAATGTAATCCATAACCTAGTCGTACCAAATGTATTTCTATTATTCATGTCTTATTGTAAGCCACACTGAGCCCGCAAATAGGTGGGAAAATGTGGGATACAAATGCAATAAATAAATAAATAATGAGGGGCTGCAGATCGAGTGCATTTATAGGTTAGTAGGAGAAGCTTGAACTGTATGTGGTACCTGATCGGAAGCCAGTGAAGTGACGAGGAGAGGGGTGATATGAGCATATCGGTCCAGACGGAAGATAAGACGCGCAGCAGAGTTCTGAACGGATTGAAGGGGGGATAGATGGCTAAGTGGGAGGCCAGTGAGGAGTAGGTTGCAGTAGTCAAGGCAAGAGGTAATGAGAGAGTGGACGAAAGTTCAGGTGGTGTGCTCAGAGAGGAAAGGGTGAATTTTGCTGATGTTATAGAGAAAGAAGCGACAGGTCTTGGCTATCTGCTGGATATGTACAGAGAAGGAGAGGGAGGACTCCGAGGTTGCGGGCAGATGAGACGGGGAGAATGAGGGTGTTATCAACTGAGATAGAGAGTGGCGGGAGAGGAGAAATGGGTTTGGGTGGAAAGATAATAAGCTCGGTCTTGGCCATGTTCAGTTTCAGGTGGCAGTTGGACATCCAGGCAGCAATGTCGAATAAGCAGGCCGATACTTTGGCCTGGGTTTCCGCAGTGATGTCTGGCGTGGAGAGATAAAGCTGGGTGTCGTCAGCATAGAGATGATATTGGAAGCCATGAGATGAGATCAGCGAGCCCAGGGAGGGAAGAGGTGTAGATTGAAAAAAGGAGGGGTCCAAGGACAGATCCCTGAGGAACTCCAACAGAGAGCAGGATGGGGGTGGAGGAAGATCCATGGGAATGTACACTCTGAAGGTACGGTGAGAGAGATAAGAGGAGAACCAGGAGAGGACAGAGCCCAGGAACCCAAATGAGGACAGTGTGGCAAGAAGTAAATTGTGATTGACAGTGTCAAAAGCGGCGGATAGGTCGAGGAGGATGAGGATGAGGATGGAGTAGTGACCTTTGGATTTGGCAAGGAACAGGTCATTACAGACTTTAGATAGTGCCATTCTATTAAGTTTTGGAAGGGAGTTCTCGGCTTCTTCTAACTAGTTCTCCCCCCTGATTTTTAATCTGCAGTATTTTCTGTTTCCCCATTTTTTGATTCACTACCTCCCTTGTTTGTTGCCATGAAGGTATAATTGGTATTTATAATATTGTATAGATTTAATTGCCCTTTCATGCAGTAAGGTATTGAGGGATGTTTGTAAAGCTAAGAGCTGCTCCTTATCGTGTAGTGTCCCTGTGTTTCCCCACCTTCTACGAGCTTTCACAATTTGTTGACCAAGTCGCAGGATTTCCTTATCTCTCATCTTCTTTTTATGGCTAGAGTAGGCTATGATCGCCCCTCGTAGGACCGCTTTAGCGGTTTCCCAAACAATACTGGGTCCTCCCTATGGGCTGCGTTATGTGTTTGAAATTCTACCCATTGGCGTGCTATGTATTCTTGAAATTTATAATCATGGACCAGGCCAAGAGGAAATTGCCAACTGGGCCTTACATCTTGGGTGGTTGGTACATTTAAAGTCCACCACACATACGTGTGATCAGAGATCCCATACGGTCCTATTCCAGCGTCTTGTACCCTAGAGAACACGGTTTCAGACAAAAGCCAATAGTCAATTCGTGCCTGGGAGTCATGTGCTCTTGAGATGTGAGTGAATTCCTTTTCATTTGGATGTAATAGCCGCCATACATCTATTAAATCTAAGTTCTCACAAAGCATCGAAATTCCTTGTCTGCTGGATCCCTTCTCCGCCCTCTGACCTCTCAATGTATCTAATTTAATGTTGTGGACCCCATTAAAATCTCCCCCCATAATGATTTGGGCATGCTCATTGTGAGTTAGAATGCGAACCAGCGATCTAAAGAAGGCCTGGTCGTATACATTAGGGGCATAAATATTTGCTAGTAAGAACTCTTGGTGATTTATCAATACTTTGGCTAGTATATATCTGCCAGCATCATCTCGCCAACATCCCTGGGTTTGGATGTCCAGTGTCTTCCTAAACAATATCATCACTCCTGCTTTTCGGTTTTTGCGCTGGGGCCCTCTAGGAGATTCCCTACCCACCATTGTTTAAATTAGCATGTTCAATGAAGAAAGGTGGGTCCTCCTGCAAAAATATTACATCTGCTTTGATCCTATTTAACAGCTGCAATATTTTTTGGCATTTAATCTGAGATGTTACTCCTCCCACATTCCAGGATACAAACCTCAATGGTCTCATCCCTCTCCTTTTGGTTCTTTCTGAATCAAAGATCGAATTTCTCCCTGAGTAGGAGGAGCCAGCCCAGCCCCTAGCTCCCCCTTTTTGTCTCGATCAGCAGTTAAGTTATGCTCCTGCGTCCTCCCAATCATCCTCCCATGGGTTCTCACCATACCCCCGTCCCCCCGGCCCACACAGAGTCGAACCCTCCCTGTTCCCCTTATTCATCCCCTCTAGTACCTCCCCCCTTGCCCCTTCTTCATCTTTTCTGCCCCTCCCTGCCACCCACCTTGATCTAATCCCCTGTCCCCCCATTTCCAGTATGGCCTTTTGCAAGGCCTGCTGCCCGACCATGAATCTATCATGTCCGGCATTCTAACAGGTCCCCCCAAGTAGAATCTCCTGTCCCCTCCCACCCCCCAAAACAGCCCTCTCTTTATACACCAGCCTGCCTCCCGTCCTCTCTTTATATGGGTGATATTATGAACATTTCTATACATCTAAGCTCTAAGTTACGAGCCTGGGGGCTTTTACTACTTCAGCCTTGTGTCCCTTATTGTTGTGTGTCTTGAATTTCATATCTCTATAGTGTTATCTTGCCCTTTTTTATGGGGTAGTTTACTTATTTATAGAGTTATCATGATGGAAAAATCATATGTCTCCCTTGCATAGTGCAACCTTTAACATAGTCAAAAATGCTAGGTATATTATAGCTATATCATAGTTCCAGTACTCCTCCCCTCTCCCCCCTCGATTCCTGTTAAACTATAAGCATCCTACATGCATTCAGTATTACCACAAGTCATGAACTCGTGCAAACCTTCAGCCCTGCATGTGATCGGGTTGTCCTATGTCTAGTCCTCTTTGCTTGTAAAATAGGCTTTGCAAGTCCTTCAAGTCATCTCTGCCCATTCTGCCTCTTCATGTTTGTATTACAGATGGTATTTCCGTTATCCATTCTCGCCAATCTTTCTTTGCGTTTATCTGATCCAGTGTTCCTGGTAGGTTTCCATAGTCATTTGCTGGAGGGGGTAAATATCCCATATCAATAATCCACATCATTTTTGACCCGCTGGTGTCTGCGGGCCGCAACTCCGACTGTCATCCTCTTACACTGTATAGTCCATATCGAGTGCGATGCCCCGGGGAATCTTCAAGTCAGATTTGCAGAAAAGCCTTTGCCTCCTCCGGTGTATCAAAAAGGAAGTTTTCCCATCTGAGTAAATCTTGAGGCGAGCTGGGTATAGTAGCGCGAACTGCACTTGTTTTTGGTGCAAAGTGGAGCAAATTGGAGAGTATGCTTTCTGCAACGCAGCGACTCTGGATGAGAAGTCTTGAAAACATAGTAAACATAGTAGATGACAGTAGAAAAAGGCCTGCACGGTCCATCCAGTCTGCCCAAGAAGATAAATTCATATGTGCTACTTTTTTATTTGTACTGTCCTCTTCAGGGCACAGACCGTATAAGTCTGGCCAGCCCTATCCCCGCCTCCCAACCACCAATCCCGCCTCCCACCACCAGCTCTGGTACAGACCGTATAAGTCTGCCCAGCACTATCCCTGCCTCCCACCACCGGCTCTAGCACAGACCGTATAAGTCTGCCCAGCACTATCCCCGCCTCCCACCACCGGCTCTAGCACAGACCGTATAAGTCTGCCCAGCACTATCCCCGCCGCCCAACCACCAGCCCCGGCACAGACCGTATAAGTCTGCCCAGCACTAGCCCCGCCTCCTAACCACCAGCTCTGCCACCCATTCTAGGCTAAGCTCCTGAGGATCCCTTCCTTTTGCACAGGATTCCTTTATGTTTATCCCACGCATGTTTGAATTCTGTTACCGTTTTCATCTACACCACCTCCCGCAGGAGGGCATTCCAAGCATCCACCACCCTCTCCGTGAAAAAATACTTCCTGACATTCTTCTTGAGTCTGCCCCCCTTCAATCTCATGTCATGCCCTCTCGTTCTACCGCCTTCCCATCTCCGGAAAAGATTTGTTTGCGGATTAATACCTTTCAAATATTTGACGTCTGTATCATATCACCCCTGTTCCTCCTTTCCTCCAGGGTATACATGTTCAGGTCCGCAAGTCTCTCCTCATACATCTTGTAACGCAAATCCCATACCATCCTCGTAGCTTTTCTTTCCACCGCTTCAATTCTTTTTACATCCTTAGCAAGATACGGCCTCCAAAACTGAACACAATACTCCAGGTGGGGCCTCACCAACGACTTGTACAAGGGCATCAACACCTCTTTTCTTCTGCTGGTCACACCTCTCTCTATACAGCCTAGTAACCTTTTAGCTATGGCCACCGCCTTGTCACACTGTTTCATCGCCTTCAGATCCTCAGATACTATCACCCCAAGATCCGTCTCCCCATCCGTACCTAGCAGATTCTCTCCGCCTAACACATACGCCTCTCTTGGATTTCTACTCCCTAAGTGCATCACTTTGCATTTCTTCGCATTGAATTTAATTGCCAAACCTTAGACCATTCTTCTAGCTTTTTCAGATCTTTTTTCATGTTTTCCACTCCCTCCGGGGTGTCCACTGTGTTACAAATCTTAGTATCATCCGCAAATAGGCAAACTTTACCTTCTAACCCTTCGGCAATGTCACTCACAAATATATTGAACAGAATCGGCCCCAGCACCGATCCCTGAGGCACTCCACTACTCACCTTTCCCTCCTCCGAGCGAACTCCATTTACCACCACCCTCTGTCGTCTGTCCGTCAACCAGTTCCTAATCCAGTTCACCACTTCGGGACCTATCTTCAGCCCATCCAGTTTATTTAAGAGCCTCCTGTGGGGAACCGTGTCAAAAGCCTTGCTGAAATTTAAGTAGATTGCGTCTATAGCATGTCGATGATTCAATTCTCCAGTTACCAATCAAAGAATTCAATGAGATTCGTTTGGCACGATTTCCCTTTGGTAAAACCATGTTGTCTCGGATCTTGCAACTCATTTCTTCCAGGAAATTCACTATCCTTTCCTTCAGCATCGCTTCCATTACTTTTCCAATATCGAAGTGAGGCTTACCGGCCTGTAGTTTCCAGCTTCTTCCCTATCACCACTTTTGTGAAGAGGGACCACCTCCGCTGTTCTCCAATCCCTCGGAACCTCTCCCATTTCTAAGGATTTATTAAACAAATCTTAAGAGGACCCGCCAGAACCTCTCTGAGCTCCCTCAATATCCTGGGGTGGATCCCATCTGGTCCCATGGCTTTGTCCACCTTTAGTTTCTCTAGTTGTTGATGCACACTCTCTTCCTGTGAAACGGTGCTATATCCACTCCATTCTCAAATGAACTTTTGCCAGTCCATCGTGGTCCTTCTCCCGGATTTTCTTCAGTAAAAACAGAACAAAAGTATCTATTTAGCAAATTTGCCTTTTCTTCATCATTATCTACACAGTTGTTTTGCAGTATCTTTGTCTCACAATTCCCTTTTTGGTCATTCTCCTTTCACTAATATACCTGAAGAAGTTTTGTCACCCCTCCTTACCTTTCTAGTGTTGAATATAATGAGGAAAAAAGAAAGTTCCTATGGTCAGTGGAATGCAAGCATTAAGGCAAAGAGATATGAGTCACAAACCTGTGAAAATAATATGGTTGTCATGGAAATAGCCTTGAGCTATGTAGCCCTGGGCAGTGAAGTAGAGACGGAGGAGAACGTCTGTGCAAGGTAGTAGAAGGAATGTTGCTTGCTGGCATTTGTAGATAAGAAATGTGAGAACAGGCTTCAAGAAAAGGGTTGCTGACGTGCACACATTAGGTGCAGCACGAATGTAAGTCTATATAAACTGAGGAGAATATATGTATCTTAAGCAAAGCAAACATATATCTCTGTATTACTGCTGAGCAAACATATATCTCTGTATTACTGCTAAAAATATATTTTGTAAGTATACTTGCTTCCAGTGTGATGTTCTCATGCTGCCTCTGTCCAAGGGAGGACAGTTGAAAAAATAAAAATATTTTTTTATTATTCTTCTTTATAATAGGTGTCAGTTTCTTTGTTTACACACATATAAGGTGTAAATAAACAAATTGGCGACCGCGGCAGGACGCGGCTGCCGGTCGCTCTGATTAAGTTTTGGATTGGTTATCGTGTGACTTTCTTTCCTATGATCTCCAGAATTGGCCAGCCTGGATTGAGTAGGTTATAGACTGTCAATCAGCTGAACCGTGAGTATATCTTGAAGCAAAGTCTTTTGAAAAATTGCTTTTTTATTTTTATTCTTGTATCTTTCATTATTTATATTATTGTTTGCTGTGTATTTTGCTAGCTTAGGCATTGTTTGTTATTACATCATGAGACCTTTTCAGTCTAAGAAGGAACCATTCCCTCAACCCGCTGCAGAGGGTCAGGGAGAAACATCTATCACTCCTTATGTTTTGTATGTAGATAGCCGAAGAATGCTCACCCCTTGTGCATGTTAAGGATACTTTTCCCTTTGAGGCACCCGTTATTCAAAAGGTCTGTGAGAAATGGGCTGGATATGCCTCACAGGATTCATTTTTGTCATGGCCAGGTGGTGGTTCATTTGTAAGAACTCAGCTGTTGTCTGTTTTAAAATACATACAACAAAACAGAAAGGGAAAATCCTTGCTGAAACACTTACATGTTTTAAATCTGTTCATGGTTGCAGCAGACTTATACCATGCTGATAAAATGAAAATTGAGACACAGACGCGTGAAACAGCATGCATGAAGGCAGACGAGGAATTTCAAAAACAGCCTCCTTACCAGAGCTCTGAAGCTGCCGCAGCAACACTATAACATCTTGGATACCTTTTACAGAACCAGCTGCCACTGCTGAATTAGGAATGTCAATTAGACAATTTACAATCATTCTTACATGCTGTTACCCATGGATTGGACATTGCATTAACCGTCCTACAAAGGCAGATTGATGATGATTTTTGTGAACTTATTAATGATACCTCATGTTGTACTGTTATCAGAAATCAATAACTGTGAAAAATGCAATGCAGCGCATTCTTTCTCTAGCAAGAACTCAAGTAAGTGATTATGAAGGAATATTAGACACGTCATGGTGGGATACCATAAAAAATTGGTTTGGAGGATTAGGTCCATGGTTAAGAGGGATTGTGACTGGATGTATTGTTTTCATATGTTGCAGGACTCTTATTATGTTGTTTGCCTTGTTTGCTTGGCTGCTGCAGACGAGCATGTCAAGATTCATTGAAAATGACCATGGTAACTCAGATACAAAATATAATGCCTGACACCAGTGACTATGAACCAAACTGTCCTGGGTTACTGATGACTCCCGAAAGTTCTATGGTTTGATAGAAAATGTTTGTCATTGCCATGACGGCCTGAGGTGTTACCTATTTATAGGATGATGCCCAGTCTAACAGTGATGAAAACTATAACCATGAAATTTTGGTGAACCTTGCTTTACAAGGTTCAAGGGAGGATTTGTTGAATATAATGAGGAAAAAAGAAAGTTCCTATGGTCAGTGGAATGCAAGCATTAAGGCAAAAGAGATATGAGTCACAAACCTGTGAAAATAATATGGTTGTCATGGAAATAGCCTTGAGCTATGTAGCCCTGGGCAGTGAAGTAGAGACGGAGGAGAAAGTCTGTGCAAGGTAGTAGAAGGAATGTTGCTTGCTGGCATTTGTAGATAAGAAATGTGAGAACAGGCTTCAAAGAAAAGGGTTGCTGACATGCACACATTAGGTGCAGCACGAATGTAAGTCTATATAAACTGAGGAGAATATATGTATCTTAAGCAAAGCAAACATATATCTCTGTATTACTGCTGAGCAAACATATATCTCTGTATTACTGCTAAAAATATATTTTGTAAGTATACTTTGCTTCCAGTGTGATGTTCTCATGCTGCCTCTGTCCAAGGGAGGACAGTTGAAAAAATAAAAATATTTTTTTATTATTCTTCTTTATAATAGGTGTCAGTTTCTTTGTTTACACACATATAAGGTGTAAATAAACACTAGCCATTTGTTCTTCCGCTTGCGCTTTCGCCAGACGTACCTCTCTCTTGGCTTCTTTCAGTTTCCTCCGGTATTCCTCCCCGTGTTCCTCTTCTTGAGATCCTATATAATAATTCTCACCTCCAACAGGATGTGCTTGGGACCGTGCCTGCCGGAAGTGATCTGCTAGGCAGGCACGCCTGAGCTCAGTGACATCGTGACAGACAATTTGTCAAAGCAAAACAATCTGAGTGCTGGCCATTAGGACACAGGGTTGATAGGAGAGTTTTAAAAGACTGAAGGAACCGAAAGTGTTAAATGGGGGGAGGGGGGAGTTCTGAACGACTGAAAGACATGGGATTTGCGTTCCAAGATGTATGAAGAGAGACTTGCTGACCTGAACATGTATACCCTGGAGGAAAGGAGGAACAGGGGTGATATGATACAGACGTTCAAATATTTGAAAGGTATTAATCCGCAAACAAATCTTTTCCGGAGGTGGGAAGGCAGTAGAACGAGAGGACATGAAATGAGATTGAAGGGGGGCAGACTCAGGAAAGATGTCAGGAAGTATTTTTTCATGGAAAGGGTGGTGGATGCTTGGAATGCCCTCCCGCAGGAGGTGGTGGAGATGAAAACGGTAACAGAATTCAAACATGCGTGGGATATGCATAAAGGAATCCTGTGCAGAAGGAATGGATCCTCAGAAGCTTAGCCGAAATTGGGTGGCGGAGCAGGTGGGGGGGAAGAGGAGTTGGTGGTTGGGAGGCGAGGATAGTGGAGGGCAGACTTATACAGTCTGTGCCAGAGCCGGTGATGGGAGGCGGGACTGGTGGTTGGGAGGTGGGAAGTACTGGTGGTCAGACTTGTACGGTCTGTGCCCTGAATAAGGCAGGTACAAATCAAGGTAAGGTATACACATATGAGTTTGTCTTGTTGGGCAGACTGGATGGACCGTGCAGGTCTTTTTCTGTCGTCATCTACTATGTATGATAAAGGGGATGGGACGACTTCCCTATGAGGAAAGGCTAAAGTGGCTAGGGCTCTTCAGCTTGGAGAAAAGGCGGCTGAGGGGAGATATGATAGAGGTCTATAAAATAATGAGTGCAAAAGGCATCCGGCGGGAGAGAGAATCCATGGCATCATGCTGCTTTTGATCTGATCGACCATGTCCTCTACTTCTTCTCCAAAAAGATTATCCCCCCGGCAAGGTACGTCCGCCATTCGCTGCTGGGTCTTCTGATCCAGGTCAGAGACA
Source organism: Microcaecilia unicolor (assembly GCF_901765095.1). NCBI lineage: Eukaryota > Metazoa > Chordata > Amphibia > Gymnophiona > Siphonopidae > Microcaecilia > Microcaecilia unicolor. The sequence goes on from NC_044037.1 coordinate 133,508,401, forward strand.
CGCAGCCATGAGAGTCTGCGCATCACTATACCTTGGGGAGCTACTCGGGATGCTACATCAAAAGTGTCGTAAGACCCCCCTGGCCAGGAATTTGCGACACGCCTTTGCTGCCTGACCACCTGGTGAAAAGGTTCAGTAAGCTCCGGAGGAAGTGCTTCAGCTAAACTTGACAGTTGCCTCACCGAGTTCCGTAAGTTAATGCACGTGTAGAGCTGGTATGTTTGGATCTTGGTGGCGAGCATTGCGGCCTGATTCGTTCTCCTTCCAAAAGAATCCAAGGTCCTAGACTCTCTGCCTGTGGGCGCCAAGGCATAGTCTCTAGTACTCTTGGCTCTTCTGAGAGCAGAGTCCACCACCATGGAATCGTGAGGAAGTTGGGCCTTCACCATTACAGGCTCTCCATGGATTCTGTACTGGGACCTGAACTTCTTGGGGACCACTGGATTAGAGAGAGGGCAAGACCAATTCCGCATAGCACTTCCCTGAGTGTATTGTGCAGGGGGGCCGTTGCAACCTCAGCAGGTGGAGAAGGATAATCTAGGACCTCGAGCATCTCAGCCCTGGGCTCATCCACAACCTCCATAAGGAATGGAATGTCCTTAGACATTTCCCGCACAAAGGATGAGAAAGAAAGACTCAAGTGGAGACATCCTAGTTTCAATTGGTGGAGTGGGATCAGAGGGGAGGCCAAACAACTCTTCCTCCGAAAAGTACCTGGGGTCCTCCGCCTCTTCCCACGAGTGCTCTTCATTGGTGTCGGACAAAAGCTCTTTAAGAGCAGCCCGAACCCGAGCCTGCCTCGATGACCTCATGGGGGGGGGGGGGTGTCGAGAAGTCGACCCCTGCCTAGACTCCGGTGAAGCTTCCTCCACCGACATCGAGGGGGACTCGACCTGGGTGGCAGCCGACGCCGGCACCACAAGCGGTACTGAGGACGGAGACCTCCTTACAAGTGATGGCCCAGATGTCGCCTCTACAGTCGGTACGGAAGGCGCAAGCACCCCCGACACCAAGGCAGACTGGCAAAGCAACCCTTCCAGAAGCTCCGGAAGAAGGGCCATGATGTGCTCACCGAGAGCTTCCATCGGAAAAGGCTGGGGGGTCGGTGCAGGAGTTGGTGCCAGAATCTGAGGGGGGCTCGAGAGCCGGTACCAGCCTGCCAGATGACTGACGCATCGGCACTTCTTGTATGGAGGGTGAGCGGTTCTCCTGGCGCCGACGCTTCTCGGGTGCGAACTCTCTCGGCTCCACGGAGCTCTCGGTACCGTGCATGAAAGGAGATCGATGATGGTGCTTCTTCGCCTTCGCTCGACACCCGTCATTGAGACTCCTCAGTACTGAAGAGAAGGATGTGGAATCCTCACGCCTCCTCGGGGCCTGGTCCGACGGTCGGTCCTGGGGGGCCTGCATAGCAGTAGGCCTTGAGACAGGTGGAGACCCCCTCGATGCCTCACTGTTTCCAGCTCGATGCGGTCTTTCGGCAGCCATTACCTGGACTCTCGGTGTCGCTGCTTCCCTCGACGTCGCCGACCTCGGTGCTGACGTCAAAGGACCGGACCGATCAGAAAAAAGTCTCTCGCGCCACCTGGGTCCTTTTCTTCATCAACTTACACAGCTTACAGGCAAGCTGGAAGATGATCGGGCCCAAGACACTGGAGGCACCACACGTGGGGGTCGGTACCCGAGATGGTCCGGTTGCAGCGAGTACAGCATTTGAAGCTGCTGTGAGTCTTCGATGACATGGGTGGGAAAATAGCATCCGCCAAATAAAAAGGCACAAAAAGGGAAAAAAGACACGGCCGAGCAGCCTAAAAGCGGCCGCAAAAAAAAAAGAAAGGAAACTTCCAAAAGTGAGGAAAAACTGAAAAAATAAGGGGAAACAAACTATATATATATATATATATATATATATATATATTTTATATTTGAGAAGAAGATAAACTGAAAAAAGGGACGCGATAAACGCAAAAAATGATTCTCCTGAGCCGAAAAAAGAGAGTAGCAGCGAACACAACTCTTCTGAAAAAGAACCAAGTACTGAACACGTTCTCGTCGCGGAAAGCCGACCGCGCGTCGGAACGTTCGAGAGGATTCTTGAACTTTGAAGTTTCTTCCGGTCTCCTGGGCCGTCGCGGACGACAACCCATCAGTCAGAATATTGAGCCTGCTTGTCCTCGGAGAATAATTTTTTAGTGCACATGTAAAAAAAAATGCCTTCTTTTTATTTTTGCCGAAAATGGATGTGTGGGAAAATGAAAATTGTAGCGCATCCATTTTGGGTCTGAGACCTTACTGCGGTAACTGGGTGGTAATGACCTATGCATGTCAAATGGCCCTTGATGCACGGCATAAAATAAAAAATATTTTTTGGACGTGCGTAGTGGACACATGCCAAAATGAAATTACTGTAGTAGCCAGGCGGTAACTCAGAATTGGTGCGTGTAGGTGTTTACGCAACTTAGTAAAAGGACCCCAAAGTGAATTATGGATGCATAGCTTTAATAAATACAGGAAAATGAACTGACAACTTTACCCAATGTGAGAAGAGAAATTCAGGAAAGTCAACGGTAGTGTGAGGTGCCAAAAAGAGCAAAAACAAACAAAAAGAAAAGAATATAGCCTAGCAGCAGTGGGTACCCCTGAAATAGATTTCACACAGGAAGCAGAAAATAAACAAGAAAAAATTTAATGCAGCATGGAGAGGATTTAGCTTATTGAAAGAGAAAGCCACATATATTCTGAAAGCTCCTAAGTTTTGTCATCAGCTCTGAGAAACAGGACTGAGATAATGAGCTTGAGGAAAGAAAGAAAATGGATCCAGTTGTGCATATTACAAGGGAATACAAGCAGAAAGCCAACACTCAGGCAAAGAAATCAGTGGAAAAGGCATTTAGCGTGGATAGGTTTAAAAAGGGTTTAGACAAATTCCTGGAGGAAATGTCCATAAACCATTAAGAGTCATGAAGACATCGGAAAGTCACTGCTCATCTCTGGCTATAAGCATTAAGGAATGGGTCTACTATTTGGAGGGTCATGGGATAGGAGGAAAAGTCCTATTGTGGATTAAAAACTGGTTGAAGGATAGGAAACAGAGAGTGGGGTTAAATGGGCAGTATTCACAATGGAGAAGGGTAGTTAGTGGGGTTCCTCAGGGGTCTGTGCTAGGACTGCTGCTTTTTAATATATTTATAAATGATTTAGAGATGGGAGTAACTAGCGAGGTAATTAAATTTGCTGATGACACAAAGTTATTCAAAGTCGTTAACTCGCGACAGGATTGTGAAAAATTACAGAAGGACCTTACGAGACTGGGAGACTGGGCGGCTAAATGGCAGATGACGTTTAATGTGAGCAAGTGCAAGGTGATGCATGTGGGGAAAAAAGAACCCGAATTATAGCTACGTCATGCAAGGTTCTACGTTAGGAGTTACGGACCAAGAAAGGGATCTGGGTGTCGTCGTTGATAATACACTGAAACCTTCTGCTCAGTGTGCTGCTGCGGCTAGGAAAGCGAATAGAATGTTGGGTATTATTAGGAAAGGTATGGAAAACAGGTGTGAGGATGTTATAATGCTGTTATATCGCTCCATGGTGCGTCCGCACCTTGAGTATTGTGTTCAATTCTGGTCGCCGCATCTCAAGAAAGATATAGTGGAATTGGAAAAGGTGCAGCGAAGGGCGACTAAAATGATAGCGGGGATGTGACGACTTCCCTATGAAGAAAGACTAAGGAGGCTAGGGCTTTTCAGCTTGGAGAAGAGACAGCTGAGGGGAGACATGATAGAGGTATATAAAATAATGAGTGGAGTGGAACAGGTGGATGTGAAGCGTCTGTTCACGCTTTCCAAAAATACTAGGACTAGGGGGCATGCGATGAAACTACAGTGTAGTAAATTTAAAACAAATCGGAGAAAAATTTTCTTCACCCAACGCGTAATTAAACTCTGGAATTTGTTTCCGGAGAACGTGGTGAAGGCGGTTAGCTTGGCAGAGTTTAAAAGGGGGTTAGACAGTTTCCTAAAGGCCAAGTCCATAAACCGCTACTAAATGGACTTGGGAAAAATCCACAATTCTGGGAATAACATGTATAGAATGTTTGTACATTTGGGAAGCTTGCCAGGTGCCCTTGGCCTGGATTGGCCGCTGTCGTGGACAGGATGCTGGGCTCGATGGACCCTTGGTCTTTTCCCAGTGTGGCATTACTTATGTACTTATTTGGGATCTTGTGAGGCACAAAAACAGGATGCTGGGCTTAGTGAACCTTTGGTCTGACTCGGTATGGTCTTAGAGAGCAACAGTGCAGGGTAAAAATTAGGCAACATGTGGTATACATAAAATATCATAATTACAAAAACTGCAAAGAGCAGTTGCATAGTAGAAATGTTGTAGGTGTGTCAAATGAGCATATCTATGTAATGGCTGGCTTCCATTCCGTTCATAACATCCTGACATCAGCTCGCCTCCAGCGTTCCCTTCCCTCTCACTGTCCCGCCCTCGTGTTCACACGTAATGATGTCAGAGGAGGACGGAACAGTGAGAGGGAAGGGAACGCTGGAGGCGAGCTGATGTCAGGATGTTATGAACGGAATGGAAGCCAGCCAGCCAGCCAGAGAACGTTCAGGTACAAATCGCTGGACATCGAGGGGAGGGCAGGGCAGGGCAGAGGCGAATCGATGGACACAGATGGGATGGGAGGAGAGGAGAGAATCGTGGGACATGGATGGGAGGGCATGGGAGGGAAGAATTGCTGGACATGGAGGGCATGGGATTTATTTATTTATTGCATTTGTATCCCACATTTTCCCACCTCTTTGCAGGCTCAATGTGGCTTACAATACATCATGAGTGGTGGAAATATATTAGAAAATAGACATTTAGTGTTACAGAAGGATCTTGGGTAACATGATAATGAAAAAAAACATGATAGTAGTATAACAAGTAGATACTTTAAGACAATTCTGAATATATGTGGAGGAATTGTGTATATTCACATTGGATTATCTTTGTGGTATGCCTTGTTAAAGAGATAGGTCTTCAGTAGTTTGCGGAAGTTCGTTAGTTCGTAGATCTTTTTTAAGTTGCGCGGTAGTGCGTTCCATAACTGTGCACTCAAGTAGGTAAAGTTTGACGCATGTATTAATTGGTATTTTAGACCTTTGCAGTTAGGGAAGTGTAGATCTAGGAATGTGCGGGATGATCTTTTGGCATTCCTGGGTGGTAGGTCTATCAGGTCTGACATGTAGGCTGGTGCATCTCCGTGAATGATTTTGTGAACTAGGGAGCAAATTTTGAACCTGATGCGTTCTTTAATTGGGAGCCAGTGTAGTTTTTCTCGTAGGGGCTTAGCACTTTCATATTTTGTTTTGCCGAATATGAGTCTAGCTGCAGTGTTCTGGGCTGTTTGAAGTTTCTTGATTATCTGCTTTTTACAGCCGGCATAGATTGCGTTGCAGTAATCTAGATGACTGAGCACCATTGATTGTACCAGGTTACAGAAAACAGTCCTTGGGAAGAAAGGTCTTACTCTTTTTAATTTCCACATTGAGTGGAACATCTTCTTGGTAGTGTTTTTCGTGTGGCTCTCGAGTGTAAGGTGTCGATCAATGGTAACTCCAAGATTTTTTAGGGTGTCCGAAATTGGAAGGTTTAGGTTTGGTGTGTTAATGGCTGTGAATTTGTTCTTGTTTGTTGAGAGGTGAGTATTAGGCATTGGGTTTTTCTGCATTAAGTTTCAGCCGAAATGCATCTGCCCATGAATGCATGATATGTAGACTTTGGTTGATTTCATTGGAAATTTCCTTTAGATCTTGTTTAAATGAGATGTAGGTCGTCTGCGTAAATGTATGGGTTGAGGTTTTGGTTCGCTAATAGTTTGGCCAAGGGTATTATCATTAAGTTGGCAAGAGGGGGGACCCCTGTGGAACTCCGCATTTAGGTGTCCAAGCGGCTGAGGTAGTTGAGTTCGATGTCACTTGGTATGATCTTGTGGTTAGGAATCCATTGAACAAATTGAGAACGTTGCCTCCAATTCCGAAGTACTCGAGGATATGTAGTAATATTCCATGATCAACCATGTCGAAAGCGCTTGACATGGGAGGGGAGAGAAGAATCACTGGACATGGAAGGGAGGGGAGAGAGAAAAAAACGCTTACACAAGAGCCTTCCTAGGGCCCATTTCATTGTTGACGAAACGGGCTTGGTTCCACTAGTTATAGGTAAAAGAAGCTCTGGTGATCGAAGTAGAGGAATACTTAGTTATGTGTCACAGGTCGAGCCAGGTCTTTGGGTGTTTCCTGAAATTCATGAGGTGAGGTGCCGGGAGGGAGCAGATTTCAGTGATGAGGCACTGTAGAAAGGTTTTTACCCTTGATGCCAAGCCAGCTTTACTTCCTTAGGTGACAGAATTGAAAAAGATTACAGGACTCAACATCTGGAATGCAAGACATTGTGGCCCTTGATCATACAGCACTTTAAAGAGAAGAAGCAGTTTAAATCTGGATCTGCAGTGAGCCAGTGTAAGTCAGGTAGAATAAATGTCCAGAAAGCGTAGAGAAAACTAATACTCCTACAGATCAGCGCAAGCAAACCTCAAAGGTGGAAGGGATACAGCACAAAGGTAATCCAAAAAGGTGACAAACAGTTCCTTGTATTAATTCAAGCTTTGAAGTAACAAGGCAGCAGTGCTGCTATTGTATTTTTACTAAATTCTAGTGACATAGATACTGAGCTCAGAATTCGGAGTTTTTATTCAAATTCTACACTTTGGGCACAGACTGCCCATAACAAGGTGACGTGATGTCATTTGAGGTTTTTCTTTCACCATTTGAGTTCTCCTGAACCTTTAATTCACAGTCTACAATTGCAGTTTACTCCTGATGAAGGCTACCACTGAGTGGAAAGCCTCGGCTGGTGCCCACGCACAATATGTGAGGTTGTGGCCACTGTGGTGCAGATGTGGTAAGTAGCACAGCAGATTACCTATGTGCGACGCTCCTACATAGCACAATGGCCATTAAATATAGAGCTGTCCACTGTGCATTGTATGTGGATAATACCACTGCACGGGACATGAGATTGCCTGAAACTATCCCACACATAATGGTTGTTGTCCCAATGCAGGGCAGGTGGACCCTGTCACAGCACATCACCAGTGGCAGATGGCTCTGCATAACACCCACGGGTACTGCCATTGTGCAGCTGAAGAGGCTGTTAACGCATAGCTGATAAGGGAGTAGCCCATGTGCAGAAATGTGGTCAGTGTCCCTGCTCAACCACTGTGAAAGTCACTACGGCAGAGCACCTGAGGCAGGCCCAGAGTAAGTCCTAAGACAGCATGAGTGAGGCATGGTTCAAACAGAAAAAGAAGGACAGTGCCTTCAGCTGCCAAACAAGCAAGAAAAATAATTGTACCAACCACCGAATACTGCTAAGAGCAGAAGACCTCGGAAACAAGGAAGCACATGAGGCAAAGCACAAAGAGCCCTTTTTTTGCCATGACTTGTTTTTTTTCCCCAAAAAAAATTAGCCCTGAAAGAAAAACAGAACACAGCCCACCAGAAATCATGAAAGCAATAAGGCAGTCACTGCGCATGAAACCCCAATGGTGGGAAGAGAAGAAAAATAGTACCACCAGCCAGGGGCATAGCCAGACCTCGAGGTTGGGGGCACATTTTAGTCTGCTGCCCTGCCACCTTGCCCCCCCCCACTGCCCCCTTCACTGCCTCATTGCTCCCCCCCCCCCCCCCCCCCGCAAAAACAAATACCTTTGCTGAAAGGCTGAAGCGTCTATGGCTCTTCAGCTTGGAGAAAAGATGGCTGAGGGGAGAAATGATAGAAGTCTATAAAATACTGAGTGGAGTGGAACGGGTAGACTTGAATCATTTGTTTACTCTTTCCAAAAATACTAGGACTAGGGGTATGCAATGAAGCTACAAAGTAGCAAATTTAATACAAATCTGACAAAATTTTTCTTCACTAAAAGTGAAATTAAACTCTGGAATTTGTTTCTAGAGAATGTGGTAAAGGCGGTTAGCTTAGGTCTGGATGGTTTCCTAAAAGTCCATAGACCATTATTAAACTGATTTGGGAAAAATCCACTGCTTATTTCTGGGATAAGCAGCATAAAACGTATTGAACTTTTTAGGATCTTGCCAGGTATTTGTGACCTGGTTTGGCCACTGTTGGAAACAGGATGCTGGGCTTGATGGACTTTTGGTCTGTCCCAGTGTGGCAATACTTATGTACTTTTTGAGTCCTAATCAATAATTCTTTGTTTGATTCCTTAAGATTAGTTATTGGTGTTGTTCAAGATTTTAGCCTTAGGTCTCCCTCGCTTTTCTGTCTCCATAGTATTGGGTTCTCTCATTTCTCCAGCGGTGTTATTACTGTTACACCTAGTTCCACTTCATATTCCATGCAGTTCTGTTATAACCTCTCTGTTCTTGATTAACTGTTGGATATGTTCACACATTCTAATATGTGCCTGTAGTAACATTCTCCTTTTTCATCTTGCTTCAGTTACCCATTGTCTGAACACACTGTTTGACATCATACCTCAATTCTAGTAAGGGTGTATATAAAACAATCTAGCTGCCCCCTGTATGAATACTGTTATTTACATATCATGCCTGTATAGCGTTACCTGTCTCTCCAATAATGATGATGTCTGCAGCAGTGGATGAATCAGCTCAGGTGGGAGATAGAAAGGGAGCCCAAAGCTCTCAGATGTATTGATAGTGCTGCCCAATAACCACTGATGCAACATACTTTCAAACCTAGGAAAAGAAACAGTATTTCATATTAACATCAATCCTACCACCATTGAAAAACAGCAAGACTAAATTAATAAACTGGAGTATAACAACAAAACACCACTGCTAATAGGAACTTGAGCATCATAGTAAACCGTGTTGTAAGAATCAGAGTATCAATATATATCCTTAAAGACATACAAAGAAAGCCAAAATACAAGAAATTAACAAATCAACATGAGGATTTTTTTTTTACATTAAATTTTTACTAAGGACTTAAACATTACAAATTTTGTGTAACTTACAGCAATAACCTGGTATTGAACAGTGATTCCTTTGGAGTACATCACCCCATTCAGGCAAAAAAACCCCAAAACAACTCTCCCAAGGCGCAACTAACCTTAAGTCTGTCCCTCCCCCCCACCCCCAGGTCTGCTTAAATGTCCTTCAGCATCCGATCCAAATGCACCCATTCTTCAGCAGAGGGGTCATACCGCCCCAATTGATAATCTGTTAATTTCTCCAGTTCTCCCAACAGTTTTAATTTCAAGAACCAGCTGGTTAGGGAAGGTCCTCTATCCTTTTTCCAGTGAGAAGCTATAACAGGATTCCTTTATGCCTGTCCCATTCAAACATGCGTGGGACAGGCATAAAGGAATCCTGTGCAGAAGGAATGGATCCACAGAAGCTTAGCTGAAATTGGGTGGCGGGGGGGAGAGGGGTTGGTGGTTGAGAGGCTAGGATGGGGGAGGGCAGACTTATACGGGGCCTGTGCCGGAGCCAGTGATGGGAGGCGGGACTGGTGGTTGGGAGGCGGGAAATACTGCTGGACAGACTTATACGGTCTGTGCCCTGAAAAAGACAGGTACAAATCAAGGTAAGGTATACACATATGAGTTTATCGTGGGCAGACTAGATGGACCGTGCAGGTCTTTTTCTGCTGTCATCTACTATGTTACTATGTAACAGTCTTCGCCGCCGCTAAGCATAGGCGTTTGAGACGAAGCTGCCATTTCAGGCCTCTTCGATTACCCCAACCAAGCAAACACTATTTAGGATCACAAGGGAACAGTACATCAAGAGCTGAGGACAAGTTTTGTGTATGTTAGTCTAGTTGTGAGCCCTTGAGCCCCGGCCGAGGCCTAGTATAGGTGTTAGCCCAAGGCCAAGGGTGGGCCGAGCAGGCACTACACACTACCCCAGCTACCAAGCCTTGTACACAGCAACCAACTGTGGGAAGACTGCAGTAAACAGACAACTGCCAGAAGCAGAGAAACTCTGCAGGCAAAGGGTTAACCAAGCTCAAGACAAACACAGAGGGAACACTGCAGACAATGGGTTAATAGGGAGAACAATGAAAGAGTAAACAAACAACCCCCACAGAGAGAAACAAAGGGTCTGGAGTCTGCTACAAGGGCAGGACCTGCCAAGCAAAAAAAAAAAAAAACACAGCACAAAGGGAACTTCGAAGGAAGGGGAAGCAAAACACAAACAAACAAATTGGAACAGGACGAGGAAGGAACTCACCACACAGCACCACAGCCAAACAGAGAGAGAGAGTCCCAGGTGCAGTGTAGCAAGGCAGTTAGACACACGCAGGCAGCAACCAGCAGACAGAGACAGAGCAACAGAAACTACAAGCAAAGAAAGGAGTAACAACTCCACGCAAGCACAGAGCTAATAGCTCAGACAAAGCAAAGGTAAGGCTTCAGCAAAAATGGAGTAACGCCAAAGCTGGGGTTGTAGGAAAAGGTAAGCTTAAATACATCAGACTGACATTAGCTCAGCCCCTGACGGACCAATCAGGAGCGATTCCAAGCATTCCCCTGTCTGACTAGCAGAATTCTAACAGAATCATAACAGTGTAATTCCCTGCCAAAACCCCTGGAGCTGACCACATGACCACCAGATATGGAAAAAGGTGCCTACGTCCGATCCACACCTCCAACACAGGTCTGTGGACCCAGGAAACATAGCCCTTATCCTGTCTGGTGTGTAGTACCATTTACTCAATACTTTAAATGCATTTTCTTTAATCAAGACACATATAGATGCTTTTTTTCACCTCCATGCAAATTGCTTTCTAGTCACTTACACTCAATTCACACCCCGGATCCCTTTCCCACGCCTGCATATAAGGAAACTTAAAGAAGTCATTCCCCCATATAAAATGGTATAAATGAGTGCTGGTCCCCCTAGGCTTTCCCAACGAGGCCCATAAATTTTCAAAGTGTTCAGTTTCATCAGGGTCCACTTTCAGCCACCCCTGACTAGAGATGTAGTGCTTAACTTGTAGGTAGGGAAACAGATCTGTGGGAGATAGCCCATGAAACTCCCTTAGGTCCTCACAGGAGCACATTTCCCCAACATCTAAGAAATCTCAAAATTAATGGAGGCCACGACGAACCCAGTCAACAAATATCCCTCGTCTCAGACCTGCCGGAAATCCTGGGATACATGTGCAAATGAGGAGGAAGCACGAGATCCCCTCAGCTTGTTTTTTTTTTTTAAAGGGTCCAAAGAGACAAAAAATGTAGGACAAAGGGATTGGATGTCAACCGTTTATAGGCTCGACTAGAGAGAGATGTCCAAAGAGCCGCGTCAAGGGAAAAATCCTTCACAAAATATTGTTCTAAAATGGTTGTGAGCCTCCTCTGGCACCAGCCAGATATAAGCTTTAATTGCACAGCTGAATAGTACCAACACTAAATTGGGCATTCCCCTTCCTTCCAAATCCACCGATCCCACATCACCTTCTCAGCTAGGTCTCGAAGAGCGACCCCTCCAAACAAAGCTGGAGATTTCAGACTAAGTCGCACGACTTCCACTCTCGGTACTGACAGGGGGGAAAATCTGAAACAGGAATAATAACCTAGGCAACAATTTCAATCTTAACCTGCTGAAATCCTACCCCACCACAAGATCCAGCTGTTCTTCTAATTGTTCAGGTCCCATCATAACTGCTGGAATAAGAGGGTATAGTTCAAAGCATATAATTTAGACAGATCTTTACATATCTGTATACCCAGATAATGGAAGCTAATCTGTGCTCTGTGAAAGGCAAAGGTTTGTAACAATCTATCCTCCTCCTCCTCTGATATGGTGACACCCATGAGTTCTGACTTGTCATAGTTAACTTTAAAGCCCTACATTTTCCCCAAACTATCAAGCTCCCTTATTATTATAGGCAGGGTCAGCTGGGGTGCTCTCACATAAAACAGTATGGGGCTCATTTTCAAAGCACTTAGCCTTCCAAAGTTCCTTAGAATCCTATGGAACTTTGGAAGGCTAAGAAAATATGCCTCAATGTCATCAGCAAATAGAGTAATTTTGTGTTCCATATCCCGTATCTGTATCCTCTTTATATCGGGCAGGGATCGAATCCCTTGAGCAAAGGGTTCGATAGACAATGCAAATAATAAAGGCGAAAGGGGGCAACCCTGTCTGATTCCCCTCGTAATGGAGAATAGTGAAGAGTAGCCTCCATTGACTTTAATACGAGCCACAGGAGCTTCATAGAGACACTGCAACCAGCTAATGAATTTGGGGCCAAAGCCCAAAAATTGCAAAACCTCCCACAAGTACGTCCATTTGACCCTATCAAACACCTTTTTAGCATCCGTGGTCAACAGGATTTTGTTTCTGGATATTCTGAATTACCATTTCCTCTCTCAGCACAGAAGTGGTAAAGCACAAGCCCATTCCAGGGTATTTTAGTAATTTGTTTGCATATGTGGCCACATACATGCATAAATGAACTTGCCTTGAGTTTAACTAAATATCAATTATCCCAACTGACTCTGTACCACGCATCTTGTTCCCATCATATATCTGCTCTTGGTCCCTCAGCTATATGGTAAGCCGTATTGTCGAAAATCTTTAGCATCTTATCTATGTTAGTTGAATGTTCTAATGCTTGCTTATTAGGTGTATCATTAGTATTATGATAACGTTGTATTATATCCCTGAATTCCAGTGCTGTTAAATGTGTATATTTTTAATACTGTTTCACGGTAGTTCTATTATTAGGTTTCAATTTACTGTTTTCAAACTTTATTGTATTTATGTTTATTCTAATTTATTTTACTATTGTTATGCTGTTAACAAAATTAAAAGTTTTGTGTTAAACTGTACCTACTGTACATTGCCTTGGTTAAATCTCTTCATAAAGACAGTTAATAAAAAGACAGTTAATAAATCCCAACAAAATAAATAAATGACCTCTTATAAAATAGCGACTAGTTGAAAAGAACATGACGACATTATGGTGCATGGTTTGCTGGTGGGTGTTGTTGAATAAAAGTATGAAATAAAAGTATGAAAGATGGGGAGTGGGAAAGCTCCATGATTACAACAAGCTGTTTCAACACTAAATCTCCTGAGGCATGAGAAAAGGGCATTAAAACATCAGCCAAAGGCACGGCTCCAGAAAGTCTGTGGGCAAGAAGGGGGGCCAATAAGGGGAAACAGATGTAGCATGTTCTGAACAATAGCGTTGTGGTATTCAGAGACTTGCACAGGAATGTTGTATGAGAGAATTAGTCAGATGCCGAAGAAGAACGGTATAAAACAGAGTGCAACAAAGAAGCATTAAGCATTTTGATTTGCCTTAAGCATTCTGATTTCTCTTGTACATAGCTTGTTTATATTGCTTATAAAGAAATGCTTCCTGAATACACAATTATTGTATTCAGTTTGTAAACAAAAAGTGAATAAACTTTTTATATTAAATAGGAAATTCGTCTGGCCTTTCTACAAAAGTGGCGACCGCAGCAGGACTGAAGATTTATGCCGCACACGGAAAAGAGAAGGCGAGACGAATGACAAATTAAGTGTTTGTTGTTAACGAAGTTTTTTACAGGAGAGAGCAAGCGTTGTTTAAGCCTGATTTCTGTGTACTACTGATTTGGGAGTGATCAACCTACTGACGTGGACATACGGGTGACGACTCCTGGGCTTGCTAAAAAGAGAATAAGAAGACGCGTGAGTAAGCTTACATTGTGGACTTATTAGTGGTATATTTGTTTTAGCTTTGTAGTTTTTTTTTGTATATTTTCTTTGTTTAGGTGCATTAGTATATTTTTGTAGATCGTGGCTCTATAGGAGAAATTTTAATAGTCAGAATAAAATGGAAGGGAAAGGGGCAGAGAAGAAAGAAACTCCTGTATTTACTTTGTATTTAGATTTAGATAGTTCAAAAAAATGCACCCCTTTGCAGCATGTCATAGAATTATTCCCGTTAGAAAAAAAACAGATTGAAAAAATACATGAGAAATGGGTCAAATATGATGCAAACTGGTCTCAGTATGGATCGTTTGATCGTCCAAAATTATTATCTCTCCTGAAATATATACAAGAGAATAAGAAAAAGAAGAAAAGCTTAGAGAAGCATCTTACAATTTGGAATTTATTTTCTGTAGCAGCAGATCTTTTTCATGCCGATGTAGATAGGATACAACAAGAGGCAGAAATGTATAAAAGAAATAATCCCCCGTCGTATGAATCTAGCAGGGACACGTTGTGCCCCCTAAGGGCGACTGATAAAATGAAGGAATTAAAGCCAAAGCGCTCTGTGCCATGCGCTGGGTATTCGGCTCTTGATGACCCCCCCAGTGATTCAGAAAGTGAAAAGGGAGGGGATAATGAGGACAGTGATGTGGGGACTAGGGAACAGAAAAAGGAGAAAAAACGGGTGAGACAGAAAGAAAAAGGAAAATCTAGTGCAGAATCAGGCACTTACCCTGATTTGAAAACCCTAATTACATCAGAACAATATGACCTGGCAACACAATTTGAAATTGAGGGACGGCTTCGGCTATGTACTGAGCCACCCCCTGAACCTTCCCTTAAAATGGATCCTCAGACACCCACGTCTAAAATCAGGGAAACACCACCCAAATTGACACCCAGACCGTCAAAGGCAATTTTTAGGGAAACCCATGTAGCTGCAGAACTTGTGAGATTGGATAAAACTAAATATGGGGAAGAATGGTGGGGAGTTACTAAGAACCTGTTGGAAGTTAAAAACCTCCTTTTCCCCTGTGATAAGGGAGGACCTACCTCACATGAGGACATACAGAATTTGACAGAAGTAATAAATAAATATTGCCCCAAGGCGGGAAGCCTGGGCTTTATTAAAGCAGGGCTGGAGTACTGGGACAATTGGTTTTACAAAATAAAACAGGCTGAAGAAGAGGTGGAAGAGGAATATAAACAGGAGATTTGCGGCGCTTTAGATAGTAGTGCTTTACACATGCCAGTTATGACGCGCTTAGACGCAGCTGGCAATCGAATACGTCATTACAAACCATACACTCCCGTAGATGTTACAACTTTAGTTGCAAAAATTCCCAGTATAGTGAAAGGAGCTCGTATGTGGTTAGATGGGATAGAACAGGCAACTGCAGGGACTCAATTGACTATTGGGGATTTTAAAGCCCTGTGTGCGTCAGGTATTAGTATATCTCAACTGGCAGTGCAGTGTGGATATCAACGCCTAACGTCGCATACAGTGGATGGGGATGTATACGCAGGGAATAATAAGGCTGCTCTTTCTGCAGCACTGCATGTGATGTATCCAACCCAATTGATTTTTCAGCCATAACGGCAAATAAATGGGACCCTAAAACTGATTTTTCAGCGCATTTGACAAATGTATAAATTTGTATAAGGCTCAAACAGGGCAAGATGCGGATGTGGACCATAATGTAGCAGTATTTTTACACCTATTCATGTCCACACTGCCTGATAATATGCGTAAGAATTTAGACGCTGTCATTGCCCTGTCCTCAAAGCCGTGGCCAGAAATAAGAGAGACATTGATGCATTTTAGTAATGTGCATCGTAAACTGATAGAGACCCCACAGAAAGAACAGGCTAAATTAACTTCTAAGTTAATGACTATGCAGTTAAAGGATTGGAAAAGCAAGGAACAGGATAGAAACAAAAAACAGGAAACAATGGTAATGCCCTCTGCCTCACCTCCACAGGTCATTTACTATGTACAACCAGGATATAGCCGGCCGTACCAACCAAGGGGACGAGGCATGGTTAGAGGCAGGGGTAGAGGTCGAGGGATGCATGGATCAGGACCATCACCTAATAGAAGGACGCATGTACAATGTTGGGGCTGTAATCAATTTGGTCACTATGCTTCAGAATGTTATCAGAATGCAGGAATGCCCCAAGTACAAATGCAGACGCAGCAAGGATTAATGCCACAAGTAGTAGGGATACCTGCGAGTGCACCGCAGACTGCAATACAGCAGCCGGCGACACAATCACAGGGACCAGGGGCAGCAGTACAGAGACAGGGTACTGTGAATGCCTTTCCAACTTGGCAGAATATTCCAGACCAATGCTATTGACTGGAAACAGACCCGTGTCAGGAAGAGGGAATGATTTTCAGGTTAGACACAAGGGAGCCCTTTATTACATTGACAATTGGAAAATATGGATCTCCTGTGAGATTTTTGATAGATACAGGGGCGAGTACCTCTGTGTTATGTGCAAAACCACAGGGAGTTAAGCTTTCAAATCAGTATAGAACAACAGTGGGATTTACGGGGATAGAACAAAGAAAAAGGCTAACAGAACCGACTCTGGTGCGCTTGGAATGCCAACCACACGGTTCAAGGGAGGCTGTGGTACCCTTCTTAGTGGCACCTGATTGCCCAGTAAATTTGTGTGGTAGAGACTTGTTGTCTCAATTAGGACTGTGTTTAGATTTTGGAAATAAAGAAATACCAAGTTTGCTCACTATGGTCCAGCAGTTGAATAATGAAAATAAAGTAAGGGTTATGGAAGAATTACCACAACATATTTGGAGTACAAGTGAGTCACCATATGGACTAGCCGTAAATGCAAAACCCCATAAGATAGAATTAATAGAAGGGGCACAGGGGCCGAAGCAAGACCCTTACCCCATACGACCTAAATTAGTATCCAAAACCCTGGAACACATTGGTAAATTATTGAAATGTGGTATTATTGAACCTTCAGTATCCCCGTACAATACCCCATTGTTTCCGGTTCCAAAAGGGGAAAACAATGTAAGGATAGTACATGATTTAAGAGAGCTAAATGAGATTACAAGAAATCAATTTCCGATTTGTGCAAATCCTGCTACTCTTTTGCATACCCAGAATATATATGCATATAACACTGTTATTGACTTGTCTAATGCATTCTTTTCAATACCTCTTCATCCAGAGTCTAGGGATTTGACGTCATTTATAGTACAGAATGAGGCATATCGGTGGACTAGGATGCCGCAAGGCTTTACTGATAGTCCATCGGTATTCTCAAAACAACTAATGATGGATTTAAAGGATTTCAGGAGTCAATTGCCTGACACGGTGTCATTGTTTGTCTATGTAGATGATATTCTATTGTCTGCTGAGACTGAAGCAGAATGCCTAGAATGGACTAGAAAATTATTTTTGTTATTAGGAGAGTTAGGATATAAATGTAATAAGGAGAAATGTGTTGTAGCTCAGTCTACTGTCACCTTTTTAGGACAAAATGTGTCAGCAGCACATAAGGTCATTATACCGGAAGTTATATCTATTTTAAATGAGACTCCGGTACCGCAAACAGTTACCCAGTTACGTGCTGTTTTGGGAATGTTAAATTACTGCAGACAATGGATACCAAATTATACACAAAAAGTAATGAGACTTTATAAACATTTGAAACTGCCCGCAGCCACACCAAAGAATACACTAATTGTGTTGGAAGAGCAGGATAAGATAGTGCTGGCTAAGATTGTGAGGGATTTGTTATCCCCAGGACCCTTAGCAGTAATAGATATACAATCACCTGTGCATTTGTGGGTAAAAGACATGGGAAACAGTTGGGCAGCTATGATTAATCAAAATAATGAAGTAAATACACCAGTAGCTTTTTTATCAGGCTCTTTTAATCATGTGGAAAAGGGAATGAAAGAAATACCAAAGTTATTGACAGCTATTGTGGCAGCAGTAGGCAAATGGAGAGCACAAATGCCTTTTGTTCCTATTGTAATACATACCAACCACACGATTAAAACGCTGTTGAGCCCTAGCCAGACGGCATTGACAGCCACTAGATTTGGAAAATATCAAGCAGTACTTTTAGGACAAGATATAAGAATAATACCATTAACTAAAGAACAAAGAAATAAGATAGATCTGCTTTTTCCTGTCGATCAAGAGGGTGAGATCGATACTATAGAAATCCCTACATTTCACTGTCTTACTTTTGAACCCTTATCTGATGGGTTAATATGGTTTACAGATGGAGCTTGTGAAAGGACTGTTGCAGGCTTTGCCTGCGTGCAAGTGGATGAGAATCTAAGAAAGATAATGCAAGTACAATATAAAACCCCTCCTGACCATACTGCACAGCATGCTGAACTTTTGGCCGTTATTACGGCCTTACAACACACTGATATGACTCAAAATGTCACTATATATACTGATAGTGGTTACGTTGCAAGTTCACTACAGTATCATATATTAAAATGGCAGCGTAGGGGGATGATAACCAGTGCAGGTAAAAATCTACAACATTACACATATTGGAAATTGCTGTTTGAAATTTTGGCAAGAAGGGAACGTGAAGGTAGAAAAACTGCAGTTGTGTGGACCCCGGCCCACACTGAAAGGCCAACCTTTGAGGCACTAGGTAATGCAATGGCTGATGCAGCAGCAACGGAGGTGGTTAAGCAAAGTGAAAAGATTTTGTATAATACTAGACAGACACAGGAAGGGCCACTTACGAATGTAGATAAGATTGAAATGTGGCAGCCAGAGGGACAGGAAAGTGAAAAATGGTTGAAGAGAGGATGTATGAAATTGGGAAGTGAATGGTTTAATGCAGAAGAAGGATTACCTTGCATGCCAATGAGCCAGGCGATTAAGGTATTGATTGGGTGGCATGCAACCATGCATTGGAACAGGGAAACAATGAAACAACAATTTGAGCAAAGATTTTGGACTTTAAAAATTGATAACCTGATTCAACAGGTTGTGCAGAATTGCATGGTATGTAATATTAACATACCTAAACGAGGTCCTAAAATATCGCCTGGTACACTTCCAATACCAGAAGGCCCAGCAAAAGAATGGTATATTGATTTCACTGATATGATTGTTCCAGTGCAGGGAAAAAGATATTTGTTAGTTTGGGTGGATGCTTTTTCAAGGTGGATAGAAGCATTTCCATGTAAAAGGGAGACAGCACATGAGGTGGTACAATGCCTGGTAACTCATATAATGCCAAGACATGGGTGTCCGTCTAGAATAATTTCTGATAACGGGACACATTTTAATAACAGTGTTTTGAAAGAAATGGAAACGATTATGGGTTTAACACACAGGAAAGTATCAGTGTATCGCCCCACCTCCAATGGTTTGGTAGAGCGCTACAATGGTATTTTAAAAACAAAATTGAGAGTTTTACTAAAATCTCTCAATAAAGAAATGGTGGGAAAATTATATACATGGCTTGATGTATTGCCATTAGCATTGATGACAATAAGGGCCCAACCTAATGGGCGTACTAAATTGTCCCCATTCCAAATTCAGACAGGACGTCATTTCTTCCCGATGCAGACAGCAAGTACTGATAGCACAGCTCAGTACTGGCAAAAGCTACAACCGATGTTGAACCTGACAAGTGATATGATCTGAACAAATGTAGCATCACAGGCAGGGACTACTAATGATGTTTGTGCTTTTAAAGTAGGTGATCTAGTACTACGAAAGAACTTTACACATAAAACGTGGAAGGATCCTGTGTATGTAGGGCCTTTTGCTATCACAGCCCTTACTCAGACCGCTGCCCGTCTGGAAGGTCATACTTCTTGGATACACTTATCAGATATTCGACGAACTAATAATATTGAAATGGACAAAGAATAAACAAACATCATGTCCCTAAACATGATGGTATTGGGATGTTGTTGTTTTGTTGTTGTTTGTTAATGGACAATGAACACATATAGACTTGTTACAGCGGCCAAGATGTTGAATTTGACGGATTGTATCATATGTGCCCACTGACTGACATCATCCTTGTCCTTGCCAGCTATGATATATGGGACTACAATGATAAAATCATGTCTGTTATCCCAATAATACCTGTGTAAGGGATGATGGAAACCTTCATTGGACAAATGAGACTATTTATAAGCAAGCCTTGCTTATGGACAAGTACCCACAGACATCATTTTGGTGTCTAATTAATAGTATGACAACTGGAAACATTCCCCTGATAAAGTGCAATTACACGCACAATGTTGTACCAGGTAATTGGTCTATAGGAGGAAGTACAATGAGTATAAATGTCACAGCCACCAAAGAAAAGTGTGGCAATAAAACAAGCTGCAATAAGACTTTAACTCAATGGTATGTAACAACTGATTCAATGAATGTTAATAACCTTGGAATATGCTTTTAATTTGTGTAATTTTTAATGCCACATCAGTTAATGCAATTAGGCATTATCCTTATAATTGTTCTTATATGAAAAGTAAGAATGACAGTGTACTTTCCTTTGATGAAACTCACTGTCTGTATACAAAGAAATATAAATTTTGTACCCTAGTACAATTGAATCTGTTTAATGCTGTGTAACATGTGTATTAGCATGTTTGCAAAGATGTGCCAGGATGCTTTTAAAATGACAATGGTAACTGAAATCAAGAATGAATAGAACTTTAATATGTCAGCCAAAAATATTGAAAAAGCATGCAGAAACTGAATGCCACAAACAAGGGGGGAGGAGATTTAGAAGGGAGGTAAGGAAACAGACTGGAGCTGAAACAGATGTGTGAGGCCTGAAACAATCAGTCCTCAAGGGAGGAAATTTGTTGAATAAAAGTATGAAATAAAAGTATGAAAGATGGGGAGTGGAAAGCTCCATGATTACAACAAGCTGTTTCAACACTAAATCTCCTGAGGCATGAGAAAAGGGCATTAAAACATCAGCCAAAGGCACGGCTCCAGAAAGTCTGTGGGCAAGAAGGGGGGCCAATAAGGGGAAACAGATGTAGCATGTTCTGAACAATAGCGTTGTGGTATTCAGAGACTTGCACAGGAATGTTGTATGAGAGAATTAGTCAGATGCCGAAGAAGAACGGTATAAAAACAGAGTGCAACAAAGAAGCATTAAGCATTTTGATTTGCCTTAAGCATTCTGATTTCTCTTGTACATAGCTTGTTTATATTGCTTATAAAAGAAATGCTTCCTGAATACACAATTAATTGTATTCAGTTTGTAAACAAAAAAAGTGAATAAACTTTTTATATTAAATAGGAAATTCGTCTGGCCTTTTCTACAGTGTGAACAAGGGTGGAATTTGGGCAGAGCGCACAAGTATGTGTGTAGATATAAAATACTATAATTAAACATGTACTTGGCAAATATTGGTGTGGTTACATTTACATCAGCTCTAGGGAAGTGCAAATGTCTACACTTGACAATTACACTATTAGTATTTTATACGTCGCCTACTTGTCTTTATAAAATAGGCTCAACAGAGGTGCCTTAAAAAGCACTTTAGTTAGGTGCACTCTTATAAAGTTACCCTTTGTGTAAGCAAAACGTCTGCAGAACTTCTATCCAAAAGTTGTACTGTGCACGCATGCTTAATTTTCTTTCCCATTTGGATTCTCTGCGAAGCGAATATTCTTAAAAGGAAGCTTCAGGAGAGAAACAAATTGGATTAGAATGCATATTATCATCACTGTGCATGTTTGTAGGAAAGGGCTGCTGTGAAAAACCTGTGCTCTGAAATCTGTGGAAAGTAAAAATGCATGTTTCATTTTGACTGATGAATAATTTCATGCTTCTGTTTAGGGAAAATAAGACTAGTTTCCCTCTAGTGTGTAGCTTAATTTAGATAGATACAGCCTATGACGACAACTTTGATTATCTAAAGTCACAGCAAAGAAAAGGAAGAGATTGTTGGCAATGTAAGAGCAAGAAATATGAATGCAAGAATGAACGTCACTGAATAATAAAACTGAAATATTTCAGTTCATGAAGAATTTCAAGGTTACACCGACTATCTTTCAGAAAACAAAATGAACACTCAGTAACTGATATGTGCAAGAAGAGGAGGTAAAAAGAGAAGAGTGATATGGTAGAGTACAGCATTAACGTACAAACCAGCCCACAATGAGAAATAATTTCAGAAAGGATGAGTTATTTCCAAGTGACTGGCAGTTAAGAGTCAATGCTTGAACATACCAAGTCACACATTTTGGGTATAAAAATCTAAGATACTGTGTGTATGGCAGGAGATGTGACACTGATATGCACCAAACAAAAAACAACACAAGGTCACTCCTCCCTCTAAGCTGTGCGGGAGTCCTCCAACTGCACTGCTACCAGTGGGAGATGGTGCTTCAATATTGTGTTTTAATCGCTAAAGACAGGCAGGTTACCTACAGTCCAATAGAGCTTCCCTGTCCCTCACTATTGAAAATGTGATAGTGAAACAGCACCTCCCACTGGCAGAGCTGTAGGTGGAGGACTCCCACACATCTTAGAGAGAATGGTGCAAAAGGTGATTGCCTGATATTTGTATTTATTTTATTTATGTTTGAATCATTTTTATTAAAACCAAGTAACTCAGAAGAAGTAACAAGTACCAAACATTAGTTATAACAGATTAAAAAAAAATCCCAAATACAATTATATGAAAAATAGGAAATCCCATCCCAAAACTCATTCCCCCTTTTCCCACCCCAACAGAACCTAACCAGCCAGATCCAGGTGTCTATTTGAATCATAAGTTAAATAGCTAAATTAAGAGCGCTACTGAAGCTCTGTGGGTTAAGGTGTTCCAGGAACTCTGCCAGATTTGCTGAAATCAGTGGCCAACAGGACAAGTGATGTCAGAAATGTCCAATCTTTGCATGTGGAGAAGGTGTATCACATGTTGGTGCCACAGTGACAAGGAAGGAGGATCTGGAGATAGCCATAATATGAGAATCACCCTTCTTGCCACTAAAACTGCATGGGCTAGAAATTCAAGGTACTGGTTGATTCAGTCTGTAAACACCAAACAAAATGTCAGGGAACATCTCAATGTGCATTTCCAGATATGGGCCACAAAAGCTAAGAGTTCATAGGCAATACCACATCATGTGGCTCAAAGTTGCTCCAGAGTGTAGACATTTAGGACAGGTATCCAGAGAAGCTAATCCAGCTCAAGATGCACAACAAAGAGAAATATGAAGATGCAGCACAAATCTGTAATGTTGCTCCCATAATTGCGTGTTTGATGTAATTCCTAGAATGCCAAGCAAACATACCTGCAATGCATTCTCCTCAAAAGTAATCGCCAAGTCTGTATTCCACAAAGTGACAAGGTGGCATAATCAATGTCTTATGATGATGTCAAGGGGACATGTTGCTGGGAGCTCAAAGAGAACGCATCAAACAGAGTGGCCTGCACATCATCACAAAACTGCTCCCAAGGTAAGATCTGAATGTAATGCTTTAGTTGTAAATAGGCGAAATGATCTGCAGTGGTTAGGTGATACTGAGGGGCATTTTCGAAAGAAACGTCTAAGTTGGGATTTGGATGTCTTTGTAAAATGTCCAAATCTGGGGGCGGGGAAACCTGTATTTTCGAAAAACAATGGATGTCCGTCTTTCATTTTGAAAATACCAAGGACGTCCTTGGATTTGGACATCCTTAGACATGGACGTCTTTGACTTTCGGCGATTTTTGAAACCAAAGACGTCCATGTCAAAAACGTCCAAATCCAAGTCATTTGGACATGGGAGGAGCCAGCATTTCTAGTGCACTGGTCCACCTGACATGCCAGGACACCAACTGGGCACCCTAGGGGGCACTGCAGTGGACTTCATAAATTGCTCCTAGGTACATAGCTCCCTTACCGTGTGTGCAGAGCCCCCCCCCCCCAAACCCACTACACCCAACTGTATACCACTACCATAGCCCTTATGGGTGAAGGGGGGCACCTATATGTGGGTACAGAGGGTTTCTGGTGGGTTTTGGAGGGTTCGCTGTTTCCTCCACAAATGTAACAGGTGGGGGGGGGGGGGGGGGGTATGGGCCTGGGTCCGCCTGTCTGAAGTGCACTGCACCCACTAAAACTGCTCCAGGGACCTGCATGCGCTGTCATGGACCCGAGCATGACATTTTAGGCTGGCATAGAGGCTGGCAAGTAATATTTTTAAAGATGTTTTTTTGAAGGTGGGAGGGGGTTAGTGACCACTGACTGGGGCAGTAACAGGAAGTCATCCCCGATTCCCTCCTGTGGTCACCTGGTCATTTGGGGCACCTTTTTGTGCCTTATTCATAAGAAAAACACGTCCGGGTGAAAACGTCCAAGTGTTAGTCATCGAAGTCTCTGCTTTTTTTGATTATGGCTCAAGGATGTCCAAGTCTTAGGCACGCCCAAGTCCCATCTTCACCACACCCCTTTGAAATTTGGAAGTCCTTGCGACGGACTTCAGTTAGAGATGTCCAAAATCGGGTTTCGATTATACTGATTTGGACGTCTCTGAGAGATGGATGTCAAAGTACCGATTTATGTCTGAAGATGGACGTCCATCTCTTTCGAAAATGAGCCTGTGTCTGCAACTCCATGAAGGGATGGAGTTTGCCCTAATCAGTGAGCACTTGAAACAAATAATGGACAGCTTTAGCTTTCCATGCAGAAAAAGTCTTAGTGTCAATACCTGGTTGAAAGGAAGGGTTGTGATGTAAGGCCAAAAAAGGGGTCATTGTAGCAGAAAAGTGGTGCCAGCGACAGAACCATCTCCAGACCAAACACAGTTGAAGATGAAAAAGACCACACTGTTTAAACTCTGGTGGAAGCGGCCGACTTGTGTAGAGAAGGCAGCTGATATGGATCTTTGGGACAAGACTTCTATAGAGGTGGCAGAAAAAGCCTCCGTAGTTTGATACCACTCATTGATATGATGCATGCCACGTTATTGTGATATATCGCAAATTTGACAGTCCCATTCTTCCATGAAGCCGTGGCGTCTGAGGCATCGTCATAGACAGATGGGCCTTCTTTCCATTCCAAACATACGCTTGTATCTTTCAATGAGGGTGGCTTTCATCTTTGACAGTGACGTACAGCGGTAGCATTTTGAAAAGATACAAAAAGCAAGGCTCAAGCATCATGTTAAATAGACTGATTTGACCCATTAGAGAACCTGGATATGCCTTCCACAGGTCCAATTTTCGACAAATGGAGTACATCAATGGTTGGACATTACAAGCATACAAATCAGAAAGATTAGCCAGGATATTAACCCCCAAATAACGAACATGCCACTCTGCCCACATTAAAGGAAAGGGGCTCCTCCAAGCGTTGGAGATGTGACTCCGGTAGAGCCAAAGCTTGAGATTTAGCTAAATTAAAGGTAAAATCCGATAGCTTCTCATAGTCTTAAATTACTTTCAAGAGTGTATGCAAGGAATCAGGAGGATGGATAAGAAATAAGCATCAAATCATCTGCAAAAGCAAGAACTTTAATTGCTGAAGGACCAATTACCACCACAGAGATACTGTGTGTTACACGGATGACACACAACAGGGGTTCTAAAAACATGACAAAGAGAAGAGGGGAAAGAGGGTATCCCTGCCGAGTGCCATTACTAATAGAAAAGGAAGGAGCCCAAATACTGTTGATTAACAGGGAAGCCTGTGCTGTCGAATAAAGCCCATGCTGCAAAGTATATGTAGGAAAAACTACTCATCATTTAAAGCAGCATCTTAACAAACATAGATTTAACATTCTTCATCGAAGATTGGAAGCACCTCTAATAGCACACTGTATAACAGCATCTCATAGTTTTGATGATTTAAAATGTTGTGTTGTAGACCATGTCAAGGATTCTACAAGGGTAGGGAATAGGGACCGGATGTTATTACAACTTGAACAACAATGGATATTCAAGTTACAGACTTTAAGCCCTAAAGGCTTGAATAATAGAATCAAATGGAAAGTGTTTTTGTAGTCGGGAATTCCAGACCGCACAGTCATTTCAGCTTTTCTGCTCTTTATTTATGTCACATCTTAAAACAAAGATGATAAGTTGTCGGCAGTCATAGTCTATTTAAAATCTTGCCATCATATTAAATGTTGCTAATGCAGGCATGGATTAAAGAGTAAAGCAAAGAAAAAGCATTTCTTTGCGTGTTTGGGATTTCTCCTGATGAAGGTTGTGAAACAGTGGGGTCCCTTGCTGTCAAGAAAATAATTAAGATTGAGAACAGAAAATATAATACCCACTTTATAGATCGGTATGAGAAGCCAATACTGATCTGAAGAACTTCCTGGAAATGTGACTGTTTAGATGGAGGCATCAACTTTGAACATCACTATCAAAATCGGATATAATTCGATTGAGTATGACTGTGGAGAAGCTACAAAATAACATTTCAAGCTAAGTTACATATTTTTGACCTTTTTGATCCTTGTCACATGATAAACGCTTGACAGTGCATCTGTGTGTGTTGTCCTCTATATCCTTTATTTTATTTTTTTTTTAATTTTTTTCTAAGGAAGTTTAAGGAAGGATTTTGCATTTTTTCAGATCCATTAACTCCCACAGTAGGGGACTAGCGACTTTGACTGAATTTTGTTAATGCAAGCATTACCGTTTTCTGTTTTTTGGTCACAGAATCCTTTTCTCCCAGTAAGAATGTAATGTTAGGGAGTTTTTTGATTTCTGTGAGTTTTTTCGGAAGGCGGTAGGAGCCTATGATGTTGGCCACTTCAGTGGAGTCCTAATGTGAGGTTCCCTGCGCCGCTGAGGCTATTTTACATTTATATAGAACTCATTAAGGGTCGAGGTTTCTAGTCCCACTGCATAGGGAATAGAAGAGTGATATAGTTTTAGATTCATGATGCCTTGAAAAGAGCCTTCCTGTCTACTCCCATCCTTCGCAGTCCTGATATCACTAAGCCTTTCAACTGTTGAAGTTGATGCATCTTCACTAGGGGCGGGGGCCGTGCTATCTCAGGTCACGACCTCAGGCAAGTGCCACCCATGCTTCTTTTTCTCCCGGAAGTTCACCCCCACAGAATGGAATTACACTATCGGGGACAGGGAATTACTCGCGCTGAAACTCGCCTTTCATGAACGGAGATACTTATTGGAAGGAGCCACGCATCTGATCACAGTAATTACTGATCATAAGAATCTCTTGTATCTGCAAGAGGCCAAGAGAATGAATCCACGGCAGGTGCACTGGTCACTCTTTTTTGCCCGGTTCCGCTTTCGGTTGGTCTTCCGCCCAGCAGAAAAGAACATACAAGCGGACGCGCTCTCATGAGCCTTTGAGATACCCGAAGACCCGGAAGAATTATATCCCATGTTAGACCCAGCCTGTGTGTCGCCCGTTCCTGCGGCCTCTGCCACCTTGAAACCTTTTGTACCCCCTCGAGACAGGAAAAAAGTACTGCAATGGGGTCACTCATCAACTTTTGCCGGGCACTTTGGATTTCATAAAACCCTGCAACTCATCTCTCGGCATTATCGATGGCCACGTATGGCACAAGACATTCTGCACTTTGTCTCCTCTTGTCCCACCTGTGCCCGAACTAAATCCGCAGCGGGTAAACCTTGGGGGGGATATCTTCAACCTCTGCCGATTCCCTCTCAACCCTGGCAAGAACTCTCCATGGATTTCATCACTGACCTCCCTCGTTCTCAAGGACACACGGTGGTCTGGGTGGTGATAGACAGGTTCTCTCGAATGGCGCATTTCGTCACTCTGAAGTCTTTACCATCAGCCGCTACCCTAGCGTCCAATTTCATCCAGCACATCTTCCGCCTACATGGTCCACTGGTACATATCATCAGTGATCGAGGTTCACAATTCACCTCTAAGTTCTGGAGGGCGCTGTGCAAAGCGCTTAAGGTAACTACACAGTTCTCCTCTGCCTACCACCCTCAATCCAACGGAATGGTGGAGAGAACCAACCAGACCCTTAAGAACTTCCTACGAGCCTTCACGAACGACCGCCAGGATAATTGATCACTATTACTTCCCTGGGCAGAGTTTGCCTACAACAACAGCCTCCACTCTGCCTCCAAAACATCTCCATTCTTTACCATCTACGGGCGGCACCCGCGTCTTACTCCTCCAATTCCGGTGGATCAAGCAGTTCCACAACTCCAGCATACCCTTAGCAATATCCGGGGGAAGAAGGTCCAGGAGCATTTACAGCAAGCAGCTGCCAAGTACAAACGCTTTGCTGATCAAAAGAGACAAACTGCTTCAGTCCTCCAACTGGGCCAGAAGGTATAGCTCAGTACTAAATTTCTAAGACTCCGGCTGCCTTCGTTAAAGTTTGCTCCCCCGATTCATAGGTCCTTTCCCTATTCAATCTCGAGTAGGATCAGTCACCTATCGTCTACGTCTCCCCTAGAGACTGCGTATTCATAATGCTTTTCAGGTCTCATTACTAAAACCCCTTGTGATGTCTTGGTGGCATGCAGAAACAGAAAGGAAGAGCATACCCGAGTCTGAACCAGATCCCGAGTTCGAAGTGGAGGAGATTGTGGATTCCAAGATTCAAAGAGGGAGACTCTTCTACTTATTGTCATGGAAGCACTTTGGTCCTGAAGACAACTCCTGGGAGCCTGCTGGTAATGTACATGCACCAGACTTGGTCCGTG
The DNA here is from genome assembly GCF_901765095.1 of Microcaecilia unicolor. Classification (NCBI taxonomy): domain Eukaryota; kingdom Metazoa; phylum Chordata; class Amphibia; order Gymnophiona; family Siphonopidae; genus Microcaecilia; species Microcaecilia unicolor. The sequence goes on from NC_044037.1 coordinate 133,536,820, forward strand.
AACTTCACTCTCGATACCCTTCTAAGCCTGGACCGGGACGGAGAGGGGGGGCTTCCGAGGAGGGTACTGTTGCGTCTCTCACCTACAGTGCGCTCCTTGCGCCCGGTGTGATCCTCGGCACCGCCTGCTGGTGGCGACCACACCAGCGGGGCCAATGTTCCGACACCCGTGCTTCACTTGGTTGGCCTCGTCAGTCGGCATGATCATGGCCGGCGCTCCACGTTTGCCCTCGCTGCGCCCGATCATCGGTCATTCTTGGACACCGACATCTCTGAACACTTCTCTTTCGGGCTGCCTAACCAGCTGAGTTGGTTTCCCTGCCTCTTGCCAGCTGGCAGCTATCGTCTTCAATGGGGAGGGCTATTTAAAGAGCAGCACTTTCTACAAACCTTGCTTCAGCTTCTACTTTGGTAGGGTGCAGGTGCTTCTTTGTGGCTTATCTTCTATGGTTTGCTTGCTGCCTGATCTGACCTTTGCTGTGGGCCCCGACTACTCTTTGCCTGCTGCCTGACCTGACCTCTGTTGTGGACCTGACTACTCTCTGCTTGCCACCTGACCTGACCTCTGCTTGGGACCTGACTACTCTCTGCTTGCCACCTGACCTGACCTCTGCTTGGGACCTGACTACTCTCTGCTTGCCAGCTGACCTGACATCAGCTTGGAACCCGACTACTCTTTGCTTGCTGCCTGACCTCTGCTTGGAACCCGACTACTCTCCGCTTGTTGCTTGACCTGACCTCTGCTTGGAACCCGACTATTCTCTGCTTGCCGCCTGACCTCTGCCTGGAACCCGACTACCCTCTGTTTGCTGCCTGACCTGACCTCTGCTTGGAACCTGACTACTCTCTGCTTGCTGCTTGACCCGACAACTACTCTAGCTGCTGTCTGAGTCCACTCTTCTCTTGCCCACTGTCTGCGGCTGTCTGACCCCCTGCAGTATCTGGAAGTCCTGCGGGCTTTTTTGATCATCAGTGCACTCTTATCTAAAAGCCCCAGGACATCCTTTTTGCGCACACTGTGCAGATATGCATCTACACTGACTATGGCAATCCTAGGACTCTAATGTTGTTAAGACAGCTTCGATTTTCTTGGCCTAGGTATTCCATTATTTAAGTTCGGCATTTATAATCCACCTACCCATCAAATTCAAGAAGGAGAACAATCCCAACTAAGAGAACATTTTTGTACAATATATAGTTTAACCTAATGATACATATAACTAGTGTGCACAGTGTTAAGTTATAGCAAAGAAACTGTTATCTGAAACAGAGTTGTATTTTGATGGTGCAGCTGTTTAGTTGTCGTGCTTTACTCCGGAGTCTATTAACACCTCTCTGGTATCATGTAAGCCACATTGAGCCTGCAAATAGGTGGGAAAATGTGGGGTATAAACGTAACAAATAAAATAAATAAATATGAAGCTGGGACATTTTGTCATCAAGCAACACATTCAGTAGATGCTTGGTGACCTCCTCTGACATTATCAGTACAGCGTCTGGGAGCTGGCAACCATCTTGTCTCTTGCTCCCTTCAGTTTCTCCATCACTATTTTTTACACCTTGCTCGATATATCTTACATGCTGCTCCACTGCTTGCTGAGACTGTCTCTCCAATCGAAGTTCTACGTACCAAGCCCAAAAACCAAGTAAAATAGGCAGATTCAAACAGACATTGTGGTAGCTGGAAGGAGCTCCTCACGCTTGAGTCTGCTCTCTATCCCATCATTACATATCTTCATTCTTTAACAGGTAACTAAAATTTTGTTACCGTTAGGGGTGGCTTTGAGGCTACAAGCAATAGGAAAGTTAGGTCAAATTAGGCTTTGCTAGATAGCTGTTTCAGATCAGACCTAAGCTTTATTTTATTTTTCTAGAGAATTCAGCTGACATCGTTATTGTTTCCCTAGTTGGAAAGGCTGTAAGCATGGATCTATTCAGGCGTCAAGCTTTCCTTTCCTCAGTGCGCAACTATGTAATGCACTTCCTAGAGACATCACCAGTCTGGGAGACTACCTTACCTTTCGCAAGGCGCTGAAAACACATCTGTTTACCAAAGCATTTTCACCGAGAACACTGTAGGACTCCGGCCTATGCCAGCTGGCATATGTCGATCCTGTTTAGTCCAATTCTTCTGCTCTATTATTCTCATTTGTATCTGTTATCGCCCAGAGTTCTCTCTCTGGCTAATGTAAGCCATATTGAGCCTGCTTGATTGTGGGGATAATGTGGGGTATAAATACACTAATAAATAAATAAAAAATTCAAACTGGTGAATCAGAGTACATATTGACGTGAAAGTTTTCAATGTTTGCTCTGAAATCATGGACATGCAAGAACTGTGATGCAAGGATATTCTGCGGGCATGACAAACTAGCACCCATGTGGGTGGTCAGAGTGTGGGTCTGTAGAGATTCCCCTTTGAGAGGCTTATCACAAATGATGGGTTATGTGTGCTTAGCTGACTGGGCCTTTGCATCATAGAACCAACTCCCACGACTTAATCCTCATTAAGGTGGACCAATCGACGTTGGAATTATATTCCAATGACAGAAATATCATTAATGCCTATGGATAGAGGAGTGTGGTAGCCGTGTTAGTCCACTCTTAAGGTTATCAATAGAAATCAAACAAAATAAAACATGGAAAAGAAAATAAGATGATACCTTTTTTATTGGACATAACTTAATACATTTCTTGATTAGCTTTCGAAGGTTGCCCTTCTTCGTCAGATCGGAAATAAGCAAATGTGCTAGCTGACAGTGTATATAAGTGAAAACAGTCAAGCATTACTATGACAGTCTGACAGGGTGGGAGGATGGGGGTGGGTAGGAGGTATGCATGGGGACATCAAAGCATATCATTGATATTCTAACAGCCGCATGAAAAAGCAAATGAACAAACTTTTGGAAAAAGAAACAAAAGTGAACAGTTATCTTTACTTTCTGACAATCTGCAAGAAGAATGACATCATTCCCAAAGGACTGAGGATCAAAAATCCTTTGGCTACTACTTACAATTCTGACTATGCAGAGAAACTCTGCAAACGCACTAGTCAGAAACTAAGAAATGAACTTATACATCAACTCTACAAGAAAAAAATAATACAAACCCAAAGGGATGTAATCATGAGGAACATGGAGGAATTACATCCACACCTTGTGAACCAACTTAAAGAGGACCTACATAACATCCAAGGAGAAAAACAATACATTGCTATCCGCAAAAAGGAAATAAAGCTATATTCTCTTCTTCAAAATCAAAGAGAGAGAAACTGCTTATCCTTGAATAGCTACAGCTCTGCAGAACCAACATCCCCCGACACCTTGGAGACACTTGGATACACATCTGAGGCATGTGAAAATCAGAGCCCAAACAAACCAGGGAATACTGATCACACCTTTACATATGCAAACCAAATGTGGATAATAAACCTCTCGAACCATCAATTATCACAGCATGAGGTCTCCGTGCTCTCCAAAGGGCTCTCATTCTGCCCATCGAGGAAACTAGATGAAATCCAACTATACTCAGACCTAGAAGAATTCTTTAGAAAAATGCGCCTTAAAACACATTTCTATAATAAAGGGACACCAAACAGACCGGAATACAGTCTTAAACAAAACAACACTTATTTCACCCCAAAGGAGGGACAAAACTACAAGCTGGATAATTACATAGAAAGTTTCAGACATAGGGTGAAATCCCAACTTTCCAACAAACAAAAAAGAATCCTGTACAATCTTACCCCACCAGAAAGAGCGGCCATAAGAACCCTACAAACTAACGAACGCATTATCATCAAACCCGCAGACAAAGGAGGTGCAGTGGTAATTATGGACATACAAAAATACATTGAAGAGGGGCACAGACAGCTCTCAGACAATAAATACTACAGGAAACTAACTGAGGACCCCACACAGGATTACACAAAACAGCTGAAAGACCTTATCAAAACATTTCCTACACAAGCGCAACCTCACCTGAAGAAACTCATACCAAACCAGCCTGCTGTGGGCACATTCTACATGCTACCCAAGATCCATAAACCGGGAAACCCTGGCAGACCAATCATATCAGGTATTGGCACACTCACGGAAGAAATATCTGGATTCATCGAGGGAATTCTGAAACCTCTCGTACACAAAACTAACATTGAACATTGGCTTTCTGCAAAGCATTCCATTTTGGATCTAAAGTTTTTTGTATATAAGATCTTCACCAAAAGATGGAGAGGGGGTGATATGGATAAACGTTTATTACAAGAAGAACAAAAACTTATATTTGATTTAAAAACATTGACACCCGATGGACTGAATAATGAAATTGATTACAGACCATTTTTGTGAACACATTCTACCCCCAGCAGTAAAACATGCACTATTCATTTCCCCTCTTATTAATTTTCATTTTTATTTATTTATTTATTTCTTCCCATTAAGCAGTTAATATATTATATGTTTCTCATCAATTAATTTATATTTTCATTTTCATTATTATTTTTATTTTTCATTTTTCAGATTAATTTTAATTCTTCCCCCTTTTTTTACTGTTATTTTTTATTTTTCATTTTTTATACACATTTTTTAAAATTTATTTCTCTAGTATATATCAATCTTCATCAAAACATTTCACATCATTTGTTCTTCCGTTTTTAAGTCTTAGTTTCTCCTCTTTTCCTATACCGTCATCCTTGTACTAATTTTCCAATCTTTCATAGTTTCTGTTTCCTTTTAGTCTATCACCGTCATCCTAGTACTCCACTTTTTTCCTTTGAAATGCTTTTGTCATTTCCTTTCTGTTTGTCATCCTTCCTGTGGAGTTTTTTCAGTTTTTGGCACCCTTTTTGCCTTTATAATGCTTAGCAGCCCTCATGAACACTATTGGCTTATTGCAGCATTCTATACAAGCGTTGTGTCAGAGGAGACAACGAAGCACGCTCACCTTCACAACGGTCTTTCTAAAGGTAAATGTTTTAAGCTTTTTCTGTATCATTTTATGTGGCCACATATTCACATCAGTTTTTACCTATTTAAGCCCATTTTCTGTAATAATCGCTCCAGTTTTTTTCATAAGTTTCTTCTTGTTTTCAGCTTACATTTTCACCCTTAACTTTGTACCGTGCCAGTTTAAAATATAGAGTTTGTGGATCTGTTCTGCACAGATTGCTCTTGTGCTCAGCAAGTTCAGCCCTTTATCCAATTGTTTATTTTATATAAGTGCATATTTTGTGCATGTTTTAATATTTCATTTGGGCACTTTGCAATATGGTTTTCAACATATTTTCCCAATCAGGGCTCCAGTTTACCACTATTTCCAGCCCTTTGATGATGAGAGAGATATATATGTGCATTACATTCATTGGCTATATGGTCATTTTTTTAAATCATTTTTCTAACAATCAACATATAGCTAGAATTCATGTTCACTCATCTTGCTGCTTCACTCACTTTTTTTATTATTGTTTCACCTCTTAACCAGACCTCCCTTTGTTGAGGATTTGCCTTCATCAAATAGTTCTCAAAAGCATTCGGCATTAAGGTCAGTGCTACCACACTCATTATCAATTTTTTGAGTCTGCCATTTATTAATTTCTTTCGTCAATTTTCTGAATCTGCCATTAATTGATCACTCTTGTTTAATTTTTATTTTTTCAAACACATGCATATATGTGCTATAATCATTTATGTGTTTAGACATGTGAATTCTTTGACATATTTGTATTTATTCATGTGCAAATTGTATTTATATAAGCACACCATTTTATGTGTTTAAATATTTATTCATTGTTTGACCCCCCTTTTTTAAATATATGAGGGGATTCATTTAATTTTTAATGTTTAATATATCCAATCCACACTGCTTTCTTACTTTGTGTAGACATGAGAATTCATTTACATATTGTTATTTATTTATATGTACATCATTTTTATACAAGCACACCATTTTTTGTCTTTACATATTTTTAAATATGGAAGGTTTTATTTTATTTTTTGATGAATTTAAATGTTTTATTTTCTTAAAAATTTAATCATCTGTTTAAATTCATATTCATTCTTAAATGCATCTAATTTGTTATTATACATACTTTTTTATATAATATTTAAAATTATAAAATTAATTTTAAATATTTAAACGTATATATATGTTGTCTACTTTTATATTGTTTTTATAATTTATGTATTCAAAATTTGATTATAGACTCCTGATGCACGCCTAACGGCCGAAACATGACGTTGTGTCGAGTCTTTATACCTCAATAAACATCTTTATTATTATATATCCTTTCAGTCTTTGGAATCCTTGGTCGTCCTCCCACTTTTATTTCATTTCCTGATAAAATTGAAACCAGTGCGTGTCCAATTTCGGCTTGAGACCTTACCGCCACCCACTGACCTAATGGTCAGTTCTCATGCACTACCCACGCGGTAAGCATGCTGAGCGCACCTACTGATGTTAACCGTCAGGTAAGCAGCCCATGGTAGAAAACAGAAAATTATCTTCTACTGCAGGATTAGGCGCACGCCAAATTCAGAATTACTGCCTGGCTCACTCACTAGCCAGGCGGTAGTGCTGATTTGGCATGCACTGTACATGCATAGGCCCTCTCTAAGTTACTTACTTGTAGCAGGTGTTCTCTGAGGACAGTAGGCATATTCTAACATATGGGTGACGTGATCCATGGAGCTTGGTGCAGACACTGCCAAGTGCACTGTCACTTTAAATCTTTGGGGCAGTACACCCACCGCACATGCTTGGGTGCTTTCCTGCCCGATGCACAAGTGCAGGAACAGCAATACAGTATTAAAGCTAAGACGACAACTCGGGGAGATGGGAGATATATGAGAATATATGCCTGCTGTCCTCGAATAACACGTACTACAAGTACTTAAGCTTTTTCCACGGATAAGCAAGCTAATATTCTCACATATATGACTCACTAGCTACCAGGCTCACAAAATCAATGATGTAACTAAGGAGCTAGTGAGTCTGGTGGGAATAATGGGCCAGAGGGCAGAGTTGGATTTTTAAATAGTAAAAATATTCTGCAGGTCTTCTTGTCAAAACTGGCTATCCTGCCTGGAATGCTGCTCCAAACAGTAATGAGCAGTGAAGGTGTGGATAGAAGACCACGTAGCCACCTGCAAATGACCTGAATAGAGGCAGAATGGAAATGGGCTATTGAAGCTGCCATGGTTCTGACATTGTGAGCGGTGAACCAGCCACGGAGGGTCACCCCAGCCCAGCCTGTGTATAAGTGTAGGAGACTGTACACTTGCTGATGGGAATTCCCAACCTCTTAGGGTCAAAGGATACAAAAAGCTGGGAGGACCTTTGATGAGGTTTTATCCCTTCTAGATAGTATGTTACAGCACACTAGCAGTCTAAAATATATAGTGCTGTTTCTACAGGATGAGAGTGTGGCTTAGGGAAGAAGACAAGCAGTACAATGGATTGATTGAGATGGACCTGCGAAACAACTTTAAAGAGGAATTTCAGGTGGGTTCAGAGGACAACCCTATCGTGGTAGAACCTGGTGTAAGGTGGGTCTGCCACAAGGGTTTGAAGCTCATTGACTCTTCTGGCAGAAGGAAGAGCTATTAAGAACTACCTTATGTGAGAAACATCAGAGAACAAGAACGAAGCTGTTTAAATGAAGGTTTCATAAGACCTGTGAGGATAACATTGAGATCCCATGCCACTGGAGGTAGTTTGATAAGAGGTTTGGTAAGAATTAAACCTTTCATTGAATCTAACTATTAAAGGATGATCTGAGAATGGTTATCATCGACTTTAGAATGAAAAGCACTAATGGTGCTCAAATTTCCCCTGAGTTAGTTTTTAGACAGAGATGGAGGAGGTACTCCATAAGGATAGGTAGAAAGCATGAAGTAGGTTCGAGAGACCTAACCGAAGGTGGTGTCGGAGTTCCATCTGAACCAGTCAATTGTCTTGCCAACATTCTTTCCCCGTCCTCATACCCGCCCTGCTGAATGCCAGCTGCACACATTGGACTGCAAACGAGCACTAGCCTTCTATCTGGAACGGACACAGTCCCACAGACAGTCCGCCCAATGTTTGTTTCTTTTGATCCCAACAGAAGGGGAGTGGCTGTCGGGAAACGCACCATCTCAAATTGGCTAGCAGATTGCATCTCCTTCGCTTACGCCCAGTCAGGGCTGACTCTTGATGGTCATGTCACGGCTCATAGTGTTAGAGCCATGGCAGCGTCAATGGCCCACTTGAAGTCAGCCACTATCAAAGAGATTTGCAAGGCTGCGACGTGGTCATCTGTCCACACATTCACATCGCATTACTGCCTACAGGAGGATACCCGACATGACAGTCGGTTCGGGCAGTTGGTGCTGCAGAATCTGTTCGGGGTTTAGAATCCAACTCCACCCCCCTAGGCCCATTTTTATACTGTTCCAGGCTGCACTCTCAGTTAGTTGAATAAGTTTAGGTCAATCTCAGTTATGTCCTCGCCGTTGCGAGGCCCAATTGACCAATGTTTGTTGTTTTGAGTGAGCCTGGGGGCTAGGGATACCCCATTCGTGAGAACAAGCAGCCTGCTTGTCCTCGGAGAAAGTGAAAGCTACATACCTGTAGAAGGTATTCTCCGAGGACAGCAGGCTGATTGTTCTCACCAACCCGCCCGCCTACCCTTGTCTATGTCTTTGCTATGTACTGGACTGACGAATACGAGCGTGTTCGGGCGGGAAGATGGTCGTGCATGCACACGGTGCATGCGCACACAAGGGCTAGCAAACGCTGTTGCTAGTGAAGATCTCCAATCGGAGGGGCTGCCGTGGACGTCACCCATTCATGAGAACAATCAGCCTGCTGTCCTCAGAGAATACCTTCTACAGGTATGTAGCATTCGCTATACTGCTTATCCCAGAAATAGTGGATTTTCGCCAAGTCCATTTAATAACGGTCTATGGACTTTTTCTTTAGGAAGCCGTCCAAACCTTTTTAAAACACCGCTAACCGCCTTTACCACATTCTCTGCCAATGAATGCCTGAGTTTAATTACACGTTGAGTGAAGAAAAATTTTCTCCAATTCGTTTTAAATTTACTACATTGTAGCTTCATCTCATGCTCCCTAGTCCTAGTATTTTTGGAAAGCATGAACAGATGCTTCACATCTACCCGTTCAACTCCACTCACTATTTTATAGACCTCTATCATATCTCCCCTCAGCCGCCTTTTCTCCAAGCTGAAGAGCCCTAGCCACTTTAGCCTTTCCACATAGGGAAGTCGTCTCATCCCCTTTATCATTTTCGTCGCCCTTCTCTGCACCTTTTTTAATTCCACTATATCTTTTTTGAAATGCAGAGACCAGAATTGAACAAAATATTCGAGGTGATGTCGCACCATGGAGCGATACAAAGGCATTAAAACATCCTCATTTTTGTTTTCCATTCCTTTCATAATAATACCTAACATTCTATTTGCTTTCTCAGCCGCAGAAGCACACTGAGCAGAAGGTTTCAACTTATCATCAACGACGACACCTAGATCCCTTTCTTGGTCCGTGACTCCTAACGTGGAACCTTGCATGACGTAGCTATAATTTGGATTCCTCTTTCCCACATGGATCACTTTGCACTTGCTCACATTAAACGTCATCTGCCATTTAGACGCCCAGTCTCGTAAGGTCCTCTTGTAATTTTTCACAATCCTCACGCGATTTAATGACTTCGAATAACTTTGTGTCATCAGCAAATTGAATTACCTCACTAGTTACTCCCATCTCTAGGTCATTTATAAATATGTTAAAAAGCAGCAGTCCCAGCACAGAGCCCTGGGGAACCCCACTAACTACACTTCTCCATTGACAATACTGACCATTTAACCCTACTCTGTTTTCTATCTTTTAACCAGGTTTTAATTCACAATTGAGCACTACCTCCTATCCCATGACTTTCCAATTTCCTCTGGAGTCTATCATGAGGTACTTTGTCAAACGCCTTCTGAAAATCCAGATACATGATATCAACTGGCTCCCCTTTATCCACATTTGTTCAACCCTTCAAAGAAATGTAGTAGATTGGTGAGGCAAGATTTCCCTTCACTAAATCCATGTTGACTTTGTCTCATTAATCCATGCTTTTGAATATGCTCTGTAATTTTGTTCTTTATAATAGTCTCTACCATTTTGCCCGGCACTGACGTCAGACTCACAGGTCTATAATTTCCTGGATCTCCTCTGGAACCTTTTCTAAAAATCGGCGTTACATTGGCCACCCTCCAGTCTTCCAGCACCAGCTTTTGCCTACTTTCTCCATCCATATCCAGCATTTCTCCTCTGTCCCTTCCCCTCCATCCACGTACCTCTCCTTCCTCTATCTTCCCTCTCCTCCATCCATGTCCAGCGATTCTCCACTCCCCCTGCCCTCCCCTCCGTCCATCCATGTCCAGCAATTCTTCTGTCCCCTGCCCTCCCCTCCATGTCCAGCGATTCTCCTTTCTCCCCTGCCCTCCCCTCCATTCATGTCAGCAATTCTCCTCTCTCCCCTGCATCCATCCATATCCAGCAAGTCTCTTCTCCTCTCTATCCATGTCCAGCGCAATTCTCCTCTCTCCCTTGCTCTCCCTTCCATCCATGTCCATCATTTCTCCTCTCTCCCTGCCTTCCCCTCCCATCTCTGTTCAGTGATTCTCCTTTGCTCCCTATCCTCCCCTCCCATTTATGTCCAGCAATTCGCTCCAGCTCCCACCTGCCCTACTTTTCAGTCCCTGAGTTCGAGCCTTAGCCTCCTTCTCAGCTGCTGCTAGTTCAAATTCCAACCCCAGCCCCCCCACCCTCTTCTCCCATGACAGCCCCCTTTTTGTTCCTGTCACCCCACATTTAAATCTTGTACCTCAAAGTCAAAGCGGTAGCAGCAGACAGTGAAAGAAGCAGACTCGCTTTCCCTTCCCTCTCATTGTCCCACCCTCATGGAAACAGGAAGTTACATCAGAAAAAGGCGGGACACTGAGAGGGAAGGGAAGGTTTGAGGTGAGCCTGCTTCTTTCACTGCTGCCGCTGCTTTGACTTTGAGGTACAAGATTTAAACGCAGGGCGGTAGGAATAAAAAGGGTTGCTGTCGCAGTAGCTGAGGGCAGGCAGGTGGGGACCGAGAGGCTGTGGCTGAAACTGTGAGCTGCCAGCAGCGATAAGCATGGCTTGTGGTGCCCTCCAAACGTCGGCGCCCCCTGCCTTGCTTACTTGGATATGCCGGCCCTGTAAGTCCACTGAGGTGCAGGAAGAGTAGGTGTGTAATGACACTTAGATATATAGTAGTTGGAGCATCAGTATACTCCTGGAAATCTTCTAGCAGAAAAAGAAGTAGTAGAAGCTTGAGGCCTAGACGAAGTCTTTATAGTATCTGCATGTTTTTAATTAGGTCAGCCATCTCCTCGACTGTCACCAAACAAGTTTTCTCCAGGACAAGGCACATCTGGTAGATGCTCCTGGAGAGCAGACTCAAGGTCAGAGACCCTGAGCCAGAATAATCATCTCATTGCGACTGCAAGATGTGTGAAGAGACATCAAAGGCATCGAAGGCCTGCCTCACAAGATATTGTGACAGTTGAGAAACTTTGTATGTAGCTTATGAAATTTCTCTTGTTTCTCAGAGGGAAGGAATTCTGCAAAGGAAAGAGCACTTTGTATTAGAGATTTTAAGTAAATTGTGGAATAAAGTTGATAATCTAATATGTGGCTAGTTAGAACTGAAGCATGAAAATATTTTCTGCCAAAAGAGTCTAACGTTCTCACTTCTCTGCCTGGAGAATCAGAAGCATGAGATCTGGCACAGTGAGTGCATTTTAAAGCACATTCCACCACTAGGGAATGGTGCGGTAGCTGTGTTCTCTCAAACCCCATACATTTCTGTATCCTATAAATTGTGTCAATTTTCTTTAGGGCAATCAGTGGAGTCTCCCAGTTTTTTTAGTCTGCTTTATCACCCTTTAAAGGCCTGCTCATGCTCTCTGCTCCTCCTTTGGACATCTACTCTCTTCTCCTCCTCTGTATCTTACTAGGCTTGAGTCCACACGTCATTCAGCTTTTTTCTCCCTAGCTCCTACCCTTTGGAACTCACTGCCTTTGGATGTTCGGTCTGAACTTTCCTCTGTTTTCTGGAGCCTCTGAAGGCCCATTCGTTTGCCCAAATGTTTCAAAATGAATGACATTTTTGAGATGTGTTTGGGGTGTGTGGTGGTGGTGGTGGTGGGGGTTCAGACTGGTGATGGCGGCAGTGTGGTATCTGTGGGGTTATTTTTCTTGTTCTGTACTATTCATTTTGTAGTTCCTTTCTGTTTTCCATCTATTTATATTGTGAATTGATTTGACTTGTTCTGAAAGGTGGTATATAAGCACTGTAATAAACAAACATACTTAATGTAGAACTTCAAAAAGTTCTGAACGAGGTTCCTCCTCTGTTTCTAGTTTAAAAGGAATAGCTTGAGCCATCTCACGGACAATGCCTGAAAAGGATATACTTTCTGGAGGAGAATTATGCTCTGTGGAGGAGAAGGATCAGATGGACTGACAGAGGACTCCTCATCTGAGAGGTCCTATGGATCCTGATCTGTCTCCCAGGAGAGGTCTCAGTCTGATTCTTTAAAGTGTCAGCTCTGCGTCGAGGTGTGTCGAGACAGATGAGCCTTCAATGTTGGAGAAAGCTCCTCTGGCGATGTCGATACATGTGTTGGTTGGGTTTGTGCAGCACTGGTCAACTTTAAGCCGGTGTGTGGGTCCTTCCCCATGGCTCTCTCTCCAATGTATCAATAGGCTGGGCTGAGGCTGGCACAAGAATCATGTAAGCTTGAGAGCTCCTATTTGAGCATAGTCTGGATTTCCTCAAGTAGATAGGCATTGGTACTGGCTGAGAAAGCGGTGTGGAAGCAGCCTGAGTTTTAGCCTGAGCAGGCATAGGATATATGGAAAACCTCGAAAGCTCTCGATGAGAAATAAGTTTGAGAGAAGGATAGCGGTCACTGCAGCATGGACACTTCCTGTGCATCGATGATGTTGATGCAGGGGAAGTATGGGCTGAGTGCCTGGAGAAAAACGAAGGAGATGCTTCTTAGGCTTCTTTGAGGATGTACAGTTCTTATGTGTTTGCGACACCGAGTCCAATAGAGCACCCTGTCGATGTTGCATGGGTGCACATGGATGCGGATGAAACCACCACACTGGACTCCATGGGCTTTAAGGGTCCTCGCTTGCATGTGCTGGCAGAGGTTACAATTAATGCCCTGGTGCTCTGGACCTAGACACAATTATGGGGGTCTATGCCTGAAATTGTGCTATTGCACTGGGTACACTTTTTCAAACCACTCAGCACCCTCAATGACATGGAGGGAAAAATGGCCAAGGCTAAGTCAAAAGGCTCCATGGCCCAGGGAGCTCGATTAGTCATATACATGATAGAGGTATATAAAATAATGAGTGGAGTGGAACAGATGGATGTGAAGCGTCTGTTCACGCTTTCCAAAAATACTAGGACTAGGGGGCATGCAATGAAACTACAGTGTAGGAAATTTAAAACAAATCGGAGAAATGTTTTCTTCACCCAATGCGTAATTAAACTCTGGAATTCGTTGCCGGAGAACGTGGTGAAGGCGGTTAGCTTGGCAAAGTTTAAAAAGGGGTTAGACGGTTTCCTAAAGGACAAGTCCATAAACCGCTACTAAATGGGAAAAATCCACAATTCCGGGAATAACATGTATAGAATGTTTGTACTTTTGGGAAGCTTGCCACGTGCCCTTGGCCTGGATTGGCCGCTGTCGTGGACAGGATGCTGGGCTTGATGGACCCTTGGTCTTTTCCCAGTGTGGCATTACTTATGTACTTATATATACCTGAAAAAGGATGATGCTTCCCAGATATTTAACAAAATTTATAGCCCGCACATACAAATATCCGAGTGAGTTACAATTTAAAAAAAAAAAAATCAATCACCTATCAACTAAAATAACAATAGAAATATTTTTTATAAAACTCACAAAAAAAACGTAAAATCCCAGAGATTCCAAACTCCCATCTAAACATCAGGAAATGCCCTACCAAACAAAAAAGTCTTCAATTGTTTTCGAAATAAAGAGAAAGAAGAAATTTGATGCAAAGACAATGGAAGAACATTCCAAAATCTGGGACTAACAGAAAAAATACGAGAACGAACTATTTGCAAATGAACATCATGAAACGAAGGAACTTCCGATAATGATTAGTCCTGGGACCGAAGAAACTGTTCAGGATAACACTCTCGCAATTTCTGAATCAAAGCCAATGGCATCATGTTGCGCCTTAAAAACCAACACCAGTATCTTGAACTCAACCCGCCACACAATAGGTAGCCCATGTAATTTTTCCAATTTACTCAGCTCGTGTAAGCAACCACACTGCACAGTTTTGTGCGCTCTGCAATGCCCATAGGTAGTATGAGGAAGACTGCACAAAAGGGCATTGCAATAATCAAAATGCAGTAGTAGATAGCTCTGCAGAATGATGTGGCGATATAAGAAGGGCTCAGAAGCTCCTTAGGCCAAAAACTGAAAAAATATGGGAAAACGAGTAAACTTTATAATTATTGAAAAAGGTAAAATACGAAGAAGAAAAAAATATCCCAAAAATGCAAAAGCACCAAAAAGACAAAAGTTTTTCGTGTTGAAGAGAGATTAAAAATACAACCTTTCTACTCCACGGAAAATGAAAGACTGCTGGTTCTGCGCTTGTTTGTTGGGTGGGAAGGCTCCTGCATAAACGCAGTGGGGGCACTGCCTGAAAGATTTAAAATAACAGTGCACTTGGCAGTGTCTGCACCAGGCTCCATGGATTAAGTCACTCATATGTGAGAATATTATGACTGCTTGTCCTTGGAGAAGCCAAATTACTGTACCTCACTTTCCGATGACTTTCAGGAAGGAAGTGGTGTGGTACCATGTTAGTCCACTTACATAGAAAAAAAAGTAATACAATACCTTTTTTATTGGACTAATTTAATACATTTTTGATTAGTTTTCTAAAGCAACACCTTTTACAAATCAGAAATGAGCAAATGCTGACAAATATCAGAATATATAAGTGAAACACAAAAGCATTCCAATGACAGTCTCACAGGAAGAGGTGAGTTGGGTGAGAAAAAGAGAGGGCTGGGTGGGTGAGGGACGGGGAGAGATGGATGGGTGATGAGGGTGACAAAGCAGTATAATTTTATACTGTGGTTTCCAGCGCTGGAAAAAAAAGAAAACCAGAGAGAGAATCCCTTTGCAGTGTGATATATAACCTGGAGCTAGAAAAATTGAGACGAATCATAAAAGATCTACAGC
Organism: Microcaecilia unicolor; assembly: GCF_901765095.1. Lineage (NCBI taxonomy): Eukaryota > Metazoa > Chordata > Amphibia > Gymnophiona > Siphonopidae > Microcaecilia > Microcaecilia unicolor. The sequence goes on from NC_044037.1 coordinate 133,552,141, forward strand.
CACTACTTCATGAGGATGAATTACTGAAAGAGATATTCCCAGCTCACCACTGTTGCTTTCTGACAGTCACCTAATCTGAAACAAAAATGAGTGAAAAGCAAGCTCTCAATACAAGCTCAAAAAGGAGAGAATGGCACATGCCTCTGCAATATACCAAGCTGCAAATTGTGCCAACACATATCATAGACACTGTTATCATGGCAGCTGTGCTGAGCATTCTGTTGAGCTCTTGAGTTAGTGGAGGTCCACACAGGCGGAGGAACACTGAGATCCCACGGAAAAATAAAAGGAAAACAAAGGGAGTGGGAAATAGACCAGGCTAGCCAGGGACGAACGAGGAGACTTCAAATGCTGGTAAACAGTTTATTGGTGAAGACTCGACACAGCACTGTGTTTCAGCAGTCAGCCTGCTTCAGAAGTCTTTATGTAAAATATGTAAAACCATCAGATGTTAAATGAACACTGATACAAGCAGATGAAATAGTATGGTCTTGAAAAAGATCTTTATAAAAAAAAAAAACAACGTTATAATCTGCATGAAGTGAGCTGTCTCTGCTTTTTCACTCGGAGCAGAAACAGCTCACCTCACGCAGATAATTTAGGCTCAGAAATGCTCCCCATTCCACATGCAGGACTCAAGAGGCAGACAGAGCTCTGAAATCTCAATGCATGGTTGAGAAGATGGTGCAGGGATAAGGAATTTAGATTTGTTAGGAACTGGGCAATACACTTGTGTTAGTGCCCTTTAACAAATTTAAATGGCAAATAACACACATTATAATGATAATGCAGCTTGATAACTACCACTTAATTTTATTAATTCATCGACCAAGGGAAATTAGGTTCTTAACTTGATAATTTTCTTCCTTTATTCACAGCAGATGAATCCATTAACTGATGGGTTGTATCCGCCTACTAGCAAGTGGAGATAGAGAACATTGAAAGCACATGGTGTTCCTGGATGCTCAGCCCCCTCTGCCTTCAGTATATGAAATTTCCAAAGCAGAGTGAACAGAAAGGCAAAATAACAAACTTTCCTCACAGAGAACAAACGCCCCTGAACCGGAGCAATAACCAAACAAAGGAGGGACGTTATCAACCTCCTGCAATAAAAACAGCATGTAGTAACTCTGATAGCTTGTCTTCAAGTACTCCTGATGAAGCACAATGTCTGTATGCAACATCTGTACAAAAACTAAAGTCAGACAGGGAGGGATCATGGATTCATCTGCTGTGACTAAAGGAAAGAAAATTATCAAGGTAAGAACCTAATTTTCCCTTCCTTGTCATCAACAGTAGATGAATCCATTAACTGATGGGATGTACCAAAGCACTCCCTAAGAAGGGTGGGAACAGGCAACTCCGTGAGCAAGCACTTGTGCTCCAAAATACGCATCCTGCCGCGCTGCCACATCCAGCCTGTAATGTCGCACAAAAGAGAGCTGAGAAGCCCAGGTAGCCGAACGACATCTCTAGAAGAGAAAAGACACCCGTTTCAGCCCACAAAGAGGACATTGCCATCGTAGAGTGCGCTTTAAACGCTTCAGGCAGCGACCGCCCTGAAAGCAGATAAGCAGAAAAAATGAGTTCCTTAAGCCAACGGGCTATAGTGGCCATAGACGCCAGAAACCCCTGCCAGGGACCTGCCAACAGAACAAATAAATGATCAAAATTCCTAAACTCATTTGACATCTGAAGATACTGCCACAGAGCCCTGCGGACATCCAAAAGGCACAATTGCCCAAAGGAGTCCGGAAACTCCTCCTTACAAAAGGAAGGAAGAAAAATGGGCTGGTTCAGGTGAAAAGCTGAAACCACCTTAGGCAGAAAGAAAGGCACCGTACAAACAGTTACCCCTGATTCTGACAACTGTAGAAAAGGATCCAGACAGGAAAGAGCCTGAAGCTCAGACAATCTTCTTGCCGACGTCATTGCCACTAAAAAAAACTGTCTTGAGAGTCACATCCTTCTCAGAAGCCCATTTAAGAGGCTCAAACGGAGATCCCTGGAGCACCTTCAACATGAGCCCCATGTTCCAAGCTGGACAGGGCGACCGCAAAGGAGGACGGAGACAAAGCGCCTCTCTCAGAAATCGGACAATATCCAGATGAGCAGCAAAGGACAAGCCGGAGACTTTCCCCCAGAAGCAGGCTAATGCTGCCACTTGACCTCGAAGGGAATTGTAGGCCAGGCCCTTTTGTAGCCTGTCCTGCAAAACGTTCAGCAAAAGCAAGACTGTCGCCAGAGTCGGCGAGATAGACTTTGGAGTACACCACGCCTCAAAAGTGCGCCAGATCCAAGCAAAAGTCGCAGAGGTAGACCGCGTGCGAGCCTGCAAGAGCGTGGCAATAACCTTATTAGAATAGCCCTTGTCCCTCAATTGCGCCCTCTCAAGAGGCGGGCCCAAGACCAAAGCGGCAAGGATCTTCCATAGTCACCGGACTCTGAACTAACAAGTTCAGAACCCGAGGCAAAGGAAGAGGCGCATCCACCAGCATCCGCCGGAGATCTGCGTACCACGGAAGCCTTGGCCAATCCTGGGTGATGAGAATCACCAATCCTCGGTGCAGGCGAATCCGAAGTAGTACTCGTCCTATCAAGGGCCAAGGAGGGAACACATACAGGAGGCCCGAGGGCCAAGGTTGAGCCAGGGCATCCAACTCTGCCAAGCGAGGATCTCTCCTTCTGCTGAAAAAGTGAGGGACTTTGGCATTTACGCTGGACACCATGAGGTTCAAACCTGAAGTCCCCCATTTGGCACAAATCTGAAGAAAAACTTCTTCTGCCAGTTCCCATTTCGCCGGGTCGATCTGATGTCTGCTGAGGAAATCGGCTAGTACGTTGATTTGGCTGGCTATGTGAGCCACGGACCGCAGCTCTAGGTGGCGCTCGGCCCAGTCGCAGATCTGAGACACCTCTGCAGCCAGGGCCCCGCCTGAGCATAGTGTCCCCTGGCAAAGAGCTCCCCAGCCCGAAAGTCTGGCATCCGTTATCACCAGACACCAAAAAGGAAAAGCCAGTGGCATCCCCTGCCGCAGCATGCTGTCGGAAAGCCACCAATCCATACTGTGCTGGGCCACAGAAAGCCTTAGTCTGTATTGGAATTCCTGGGAAATCGGAGACCATTGCTGAAGCAGAGCAAGCTGCAGCGGCCTCATGTGAGCTCTCGCCCAGGGAACCACCTCTATGGTGGCCGTCATCGATCCCAGGAGCTGAACAAAGTTCCAAGCTCGAGGGTGAGGCATCCGCAGGCGGACCTGATTCTGAAGCTTGAGATGCCTGTTGTCGGGAAGAAACATGAACCCCAAAGCCGTTTCGAACTGGACCCCCAAATACTCGAGAGACTGAGAGGGGGTCAGGTGACTTTTGGGCATATTGATTACCCAGCCCAGAGTCTGAAGAAATGTAACAACTCTGGCTGTGGCAAGTCGGCTTTCGTCTGCCGAATCCGCTCTGATGAGCCAGTCATTGAGATAAGGGTGAACTCTGATACCCTCTTGCCTGAGAAAGGCAGCCACCACCATCACCTTGGAACAAGTCCGAGGGGCAGTTGCCAGGCCAAAAGGCAAGGCGCGAAACTGGAAATGCTGGCTCAATACCGCAAACCGGAGAAACCGCTGATGCAGTGGCCAGATGGGAATATGCAAATATGCTTCCTTGAGATCCAGAGATGTGAGGAACTTTCCTGGCTGTACCGCCGCAATGACGGAGCGCAGGGTATCCATATGGAAGTGTCGCACTCCTAAGGCCTCGTTGATTCTGCGTAAGTTGAGGATAGGCCTGAACGACCCGCCTTTTCGAGGCACCACAAAATAGATGGAGTAGTGATCGCAGCCGCGTTTGGCAGGAGGAACCAGAACCACCGCTCTGAGCTTTTGTCCGAACGAAAGGAGTTCCTCTGCTGGAAACGGGTACATTGACCAAACCCCGCAGAGCGCCCCAGGCGATACCTGCAAGTTACGCGAAAACGTGGCCTGGAAGAGGAGGGAAAAGAAGGACTTTTGGAAGAAGGCCTCGGCCTATCCTCAGGCAACCATTGGGACATAGAGTCCCATAGGTCCTTAACAATCTTCTCCAAATCCTCCCCAAATAAAAGAAGGCCCCGAAAGGGTAACCTCACCAGCCTTTGTTTAGAGGCCATGTCAGCTGCCCAATGCTGGAGCCAAAGAAGGCGGCGGGCAGCAACCACCACCGACATCTGCTGAGCCAAAGCTCTGACCAGATCAAAAAGGGCATCAGCCAAAAAAGACAGGGCAGACTCCATACATGGGCCGCCCTCAGTGAGGGAACCCACTCCATCAGCAGGCTGCTCAACCGCCTGCTGCAACCAGGAAAGGCAGGCCCGGACTGCATAGGAACTGGAAATAGCCGCCTGTAAGGACAGGCCCGAGATTTCAAAGGACCGCTTCAGCGCGGATTCCAGCTGCCGGTCCTGCATATTTTTCAAAGCGACCCTTCCCTCCACCAGAAGAGTAGTCTTTTTAGTCACAGCCGTGACTAACGCATCCACTTTAGGCATCCCAAAGAGGGCCAACTGACTTTCACTCAGAGGATAAAGGTGACACATTACTCTGGCCACCTTCAAGGGACCATCAGGGTCAGACCATTGCGCTGAAATAAGCTCTCGGATGGAAGCATGCATGGGAAAAGCCCGAGAAGGCTTCTTACTACTAGCCATCCGAGGATTAATAGAAGAGGCGGCGCCCTCATCAAGATCTTCAATACAAAGGGCCTGTAAGGCATCAGAAATGAGAACTGGCAGCTCGTCGCAGTGGAAAATCCGAACCGCTTTAGGGTCATCCAACTCCTGTGGCAAGCAGCCACCCTCGTCTGGATCATCAGTCCGTAAGGGCCTGCCAGACCCCTAAGACTCCTCGAAACTAGACCATGGGGGAGAAAACAGGGTGAAGAGTCCCCCTCAGACGGGGTATTCACTCATCTACGCTTAGCGTCAGCCAAAAGCTCGGGGGAAGAAATAAAGTCTCCAGCAGATACTGGGCTATCAAGAACTGGAGGCAACCCAGTCTGAAAGGAATTGTCAGGAGTCTCAGGCAGTGCTCTTTTTAACATAAAAGCCTTATACATCAGCAGCACAAATTCAGGGGAGAAAAACTCACCCTGTGCATCTGCCCCCACATTGAGGGAAGCGGAGGCAATAGCTCCTCTAGAAACCTTGAAACGAGGTGTCCCCCTGCACTCAGACCCCTCCGCAACTGCGAGGGTCGAGTCACGTGGCACCTCCAAGAGGGCACCCGCTGCCAACTCCGTCGGGCGGGAATAATCACCGCTCGCCATGCTCGTGCCAGCATTAGCATCAAGGCAGCATGTGCTGCAAAGCCCCGCTGCTGATCTGCGTTTCCCACAGTGGGAGCAGTGCTAAACCCCTTCAGCAGCCATCAAATACAGAAAACAAAATGGCGCCTTCGTGCCAAATCTTACCCCGCACAGAGCCCTGTCAGCGGGAACCTCCCCGGAGGAGCTGGGCACCACTCTCACTTCAGGAGACCGAGTCAAACGAGCTTCGGTCAAGCTGCACCGAACCAGGAGCTCTAGAGACAGCCTCTCTTTTTTTTTTTTTTTTTTTTTTTACTGTGAGGAAAGTAAGAGGCAGGCAGCCACAGAGGAACGCCGGGAGGAGAGGGAATGGGGTAAGGCAGGGACAGGGAAAACCAAGTATGCCTTTAAAGTGGGCACCACCAGCCACAACACCACCCCCCCCCCCCCCCCCCCGCTTTACTGGCAAAGCACAGGAGCCACCCCAGGCAGAAATCCAGAAGCTGAGAAAGCGACGTCCACACCTGCTGGAAGATAGAGATATACTGAAGGCAGAGGGGGCTGGGCGTCCAGGAACACCATGTGCTTTCAGTGTTCTCTATCTCCACCTGCTGGTAGGCGAATACAACCCATCAGTTAATGGACTCATCAGCTGTTGATGACAAGGAATATATCATTCCCATACATATTCCAAGCCATTCATAAAGATATGTTGAAATGATAAAAACAAAACAATATAGGACCGTTAAAGCCCCTAAAATCTCTTTACAGCATTACATTTTTATTTTCCTCCTTTTTTATACGCCTTTAACCCTTTACCTACCCCCTCTTTAACCCCCCAACAACTCCTAATGTTCAATATCACTTGCCAGCCATAGGTGTACTCTTCTTCATGGCTGATTTTTCTCTTAAATACCCCTTCCTGCCCAAAATTGCACAACTCCTCTCCACACTTAGCCATTCAAAATCAAACTATATGCTCTATGCGGGAGCGCTTCCCACACTGGGGTCGAAATCTGTTGAAACTTTCACTAGTGATGCAGGGTCCCCCCACTAACCCTTATCCACTCATAATTAAGCATTTGTATTAGCTAATTTTGCCACTGTGTTATCACTGGGGTGGGAGGTTTAACACTAATCCAACTGACTAATAAACACTTCTGTACCAATAGAAAGGCATTTCTTATGTTTAAATCTTTTTTTTATTAAATGCTCAAGTATACAATATTCAACATTGGAACACACATATATTCATATTACATAAGATCTGTGACAGGTCAAAGTAATCCTGATCGTAACTCTGGGTTCTCTTGTTTATACTGAAACCTTTCTCTCTGTCTTAGTCTTTTATGTCTTCTACTACCTGATCCTGAGTTCTACTTCAGCTACATTCCCTTTTCAGGTACATACATGTCTGAGTCCAGGTTTTTATGTTGGATCTCTCTATGACTCTTGCTTCGTCTCTGTTACCAATTCTACTTAATTTATTCAACCCATTAACATCAATGTGAACAATTTAACCTTAATTTGCGTTTCCTTTTATTCATATGTGCACAACTTTTAAGATCTACTACATCTATGTTTACGAATCTTGATTCTTTTATTTCCTTTTTTTCCTCCCCCCCTCCCTTTCCCTTCCCCCCTCTCCCTTGTTACCCTTTCCCTCCCTCTCTTCTTGGTTATTGGGTTTGCTTAGTCCTTAACCAAAGAGTCTACGCTCCCCTCCCCAAACTTCCCCTCTTTCCTCCTTCCAACTCTGTCTGTTCGTGTTCCCTGTTTCACCGTCTTCTTCATCCTCCCCATTTAGAAGTTTATCAGGTAACTGCGGGCTGCTTGCGGGAGCGTGTTCAAAAGGGGACTCCAACACGCTTCAAATTTCTTCCCTTCTATCGATTCCCAGTTCTTTACATCCATCCGTTCTACCCTCATCAACATTCGTGTTCTCCACTGTTGTCTGAATGGTGGCCTGGGCGAGAGCCATTCGGCCAGAATAACTTGCTTAGCAATTATAACCGTCTTTGAAGCAAATTCTGTATATCCTCTCTTTGTTGATTTATTCAGTCTGAAATGATCAAAGAGAATCGCCACATCATAAATCCAAGGTGATTTCCACAATTGTGATACATAAGCGAGCAATCCTTTCCAAAATTCCACCACTGCTGAGCAGTTCCATATCATGTGACCCAAGGTTGCTCTAGCACAATCACATCTGGGGCATGATCCCCAGGGTGACACACCCATATGGAAAGCTTGTCTGGGCGCTATATACGTCCGCACAGCCAGCCTGTACTGCTGTTCCCAGTGTAGTGCGGCTGTAGTGGAGTGCCTCATGGTCAGGATATGTGCTTTTATCTGTGCCTCTGTTACTGTCTGCATCAGATCTGCACTCCACTGCTGTGCTAGTTTTTTGTAATCCAATTCTGCGCCGTATCTCTAATATACCTGTGGTGAAATGCAAGTGGTACTTCCTGCTGAGCTGCCAGGGAAAATGCATCTGACACCTCTATTTGTACATCCTCCGTGAGATCTTCCCACGGTAAAGAATGTACATAATGTTTTAGCTGCTGGTAGTGAAATCTGTCTTTGTCAGGCAATCCATATTCTCTTTGCAATTCCGCAAAGTTCTTAATCTTGCCTTCTGTGGTTAGTACTTGGAGGAGGTACACCACCCCTCGTCGCTTCCACTTCTGAAATGTCCCATACACTTGCCCCGGTTCAAAGTCCATATTGCCACATATAGATCGGAAGGGCGTGACTTTGGCGGAGAATTTATGTAGCTTGCATATCCATCGCCACACTGCTTTCGCAGTGGGCATTATCATTGCATATTTCAAGATTTCTGGAATTACTGTCCCTCCTACGTGTATATAATTTGTGAAATGCCACTTTGGTTCCAGCTGTAATTCCAGATCTGTGTTAGAAAATTCTGTCGTCCCCCTGAACCAGTCGTTGATGTGTCGCATTCCACTGGCCACTGTCAAATGTCTCACACTTAACAATCCTAGGCCCCCATATTCAACTGGGATGGTTAATGTAGTTACTGGCAGGCGTGGTTTTCTCCCCCGCCAGAGGAAACGTTGTACAAACTGATTTAGTTTCTGTTCGTCTTGTCTCTTCAGAAACAGTGGTAGTGTCTGAAAAACATACAACCACTTTGGGGTTATACACATATTGTATAAGGCTATCTGCCCTAATAGTGAGATAGGCAGGGATCCCCACATGCCCAGTCTGTCTTCTGTCTCTTTTAGCAATTTAGCTACATTTATTTTATATAATTGTCTGAGATCTGCCGGTATCTTTACCCCTAGGTATGTTATGGGTTCTTCCGTCCACTGTAATGATTGCGTACCTGTCCACCTCTCCACCCCTTCTGCGCCCACCGGAAGAACACAGGATTTCGTGATGTTTAGCTTAAACCCCGAGATTTCCCCAAACCTCTGTACTTCCTGTAATAAACAGCCCAGAGAGTGTGCTGGGTCAGTTAATACCAATAACAGGTCATCTTGTAGGCCAGCACTTTTATTTGCCGGCCCGCCACTGTAACTCCCTGTATTTCTTGGTTGGACACGATAGTTCTCAATAGTGGTTCTAATGCCAGTACAAAAAGGAGTGGGGAGAGCGGACATCCCTGTCTAGTTCCTTTGCTAATCCGAAATTCATTGCCCTTCCCCCCATTGACAATTACACTGGCTCTAGGGTTATTATATAGTGATTTTATTACCTCCCTAAACCATCCCGTGATACCCATTCTCGTCAGTACTTGTTCCAAGTATTCCCAATTGACGTGGTCAAACGCCTTTTCGGCATCCAAGCTTAGTATCCAAACCGATATTTCTTTTGTCTTGCATACTGACAAGGCTACCAGTAGCTTTTGAACATTGTGTACTGCCCGTCTTCTCCGAATAAACCCTACCTGGTCTTGGCCCACCAGGTCAGGCAAGCATTGCGCCAAGTGTTCTGCCATAATTTTTGCTAGTAATTTGATTTCTACGTTCAGCAGTGAGATGGGCCTGTAGGACCCTGGTCTTTCTGGTGACTTGCCCGCCTTTGGTATCAACATTATATATGCTACATTGGCATATGCGGGTAGTTCTCCCATCTCAATCACTTCTTCATAATAAGCTAGCAGATGAGCTTGTGCCTGTGGCGGTATTAGTTTATAATATTCCCCTGATAGCCCATCTGGACCTGGGGCTGATCTTAATTTTAACTCTTTTATTGCCTTCTGTAATTCTACTAGTGTTAGTGGCAAATTTAAGCCTTCCCGCTGTTGCTGAGTAATCTGTGGTAGCCTATCGTTTCTCAAATAATCACTTAAAGCTGTCTCTGATAATTGTGTTTGGTTAGTGTACAGAGTCTGAAATTATTCAGTGAAGACTTGGGTAATTTCTTTAGGGTTGCTGGTTAACCTACCATGACTATTCCTTATTGTGGCCACTGTCCTAGAACCCCCCCATCCTTTAATTACTCCTGCCAACAAGCGTCCTGATTTATTCCCAAATCTATGGAGTCTGTATTTATAGTATAGAGCCGATCTATTTTCAATTTCATGTAGTTTAGTGTTTAAGGCAATTTGCAGTGACTTTACTGTGTCTAGATTTACTTTGGTTGAATTCTGGGTATATCTCTTCTGAGCTTTTTTCAATCTGGATTCTAATAACAGGATTCCTGCTGCTTTACTTTTATTCTTTTTGCTGCAATATGCCAAAATTTCCCCCCTCAAGACCGTCTTGGACGCTTCCCAGAAGAGGACTGATTGCGTCTGAACATGTTGTCTATTGTTCTGGGCGTAATCTTCCCATTTCATATGTAAATATTTGATAAATTTCTCATCAGTATATAAGTATGCCGGGAATCTCCACCCTCTCCCACTTTGGTTATCCACTTGCAGCTCTAAATCTATCCATACGGCCGCATGGTCTGATATTTCTTCCGGGCCAATGGTTGCCCCTATTAAATGTGGTAGTATTAAACTGTCGATCAAAATATAATCCAACCTACTTAATGTGTCGTGGGCTCTAGACCTATGAGAATACTCTCTTTCAGTCGGGTGCAATGTTCTCCATGCGTCCACCAAGTTAAGTGTTTTAGAAAACGACCCTAATTCTCTAGCCCTTGTGCCTATGTGATGGGAAAAGACTCTGTTTGAACAGTCCATTTGAGGGTTAAACACTAAATTAAAATCCCCCACCACTACCAATATTTTGTTATTATATTTAGCACATTTGGCCATCAGGGACCTCAGGAATGAGGGGTCATGTATGTTCGGCCCGTAGACTGTTACCAGTATAAGTTCCATACCGGATAGCCATATTTTAAAAATTAAATATCTCCCGTCTTCCCCAGAGTCCTCCCGGGAGGCCTGATATGTTAATCCTTTCCTAAATAAAATTGCAATCCCTCCTTTCTTCCCGAGGGCCTCCAAGGAAAACACCTCCCCCACCCAACTCCTCTTCAACTTGGCATGTTCTAGGTCTGATAAATGTGTTTCTTGCAGACATGCTATGTCCGCGTTATGACGCTTCAGTGCCGTTAGGATTTTAGCTCGTTTGATCGGGGAGTTAATCCCCCCGACGTTCCAGGTTGTTAATCTGACCGGCATTGTGATCTCTTGTGGCTAGTTTGTCTGTTAATTCTGCTACCCGTGTTTCCCCCTCATATGTTCTATTTGGGAGCCCGCTTAACCCGATTTTTACCCTTATCTTTTTACCCTTGTCTATCCCTACTATTTCTTTTACCCCCATATCCTCTACCCTCCTTATTCCTCCCCCCTCCCCTTCCCGCTTTCCTCCCCCCCTCTCTATTAAACCCCCCTTCTCTCGCTCCAGGTCTGGCCTGTCTGTGGAGAAGTGACCCCCTAGGCACATGAGGCCCCTGCCCACTCTGCCAAATGTACCTTTTTTCCTCTGGTGCCTTGCTGAATCACGTTACCACTAGATTTTTTCTAGTAAGCCTTCTTCCAGCGCTGCTTTCTTTGCTTCCGTCACCGTTTTAAATGATTTCTACTGTCCCTGGATTAACATCCGCAGAGTTGCCGGAAATTGGAGGGAAAACCTTATGCCTTTATTCACAAGTGCGGAGCATAACGGATGGTACTGTCGCCTCCGCAGTTGCACCTCTGTCGAGAAATCTTGAAAAATTAGTACTCTGTGCCCATCGTATGTCAAAGAGTCCCTCCGCATCCTGAATCCCTGCAAAATCTCCATCCGATGCCTATAATTTAATATCTTGGCTATGATTACTCGCGGGCGCGCTTGTTCTTCAGCCTTGCGTCCCACGCGGTGAGCTCGTTCTACTACGAACGGGCCCCATGGTGTCTGTTAGTGCTAGTTCTTTGGCTAGCCATGTTTCAAGCCAGGTGGTTAAATTCTTTTCAGGGATTGTTTCTGGTATCCCCACCAACCGTATATTGCTCCTCCTGGAGTGATTTTCTAAGTCCTCTAATTTGTTGTGGTATTTGTGGAGCTGTTTTGTGAGGGTGGCTATGTCTGGGCCATATCCGCGTCCTTCATCTTCCAGGGCCGACACTCGGGTTTCGAGGTCCCCCATTCGAATGCCCACTCCATCTAGCCTTGTATTAAGCTCTTCCAACTTGTGCTCTACTGCCGCCCATTTCGGGTCCCATGCCTTCGCTACTGCCATCGTGATTTGCTGGAGTTGTGCTTCCGAAAAGCCTTCCTTTTGCGGAGCGGGTATTTCCGCCATCTTGGTCTCCTGCGCGTTCGTCTTTATTTTCTCTTTTTTCGCGGATTTTTGTGCCATCGCTAATGGAGACCTGCTGAGGTATTTGTCCATAAATTACCCCACTTTCCGCGAGATCTGACTTCGGGCACCTTCCGATTAGTTTAAATTTTGGGCAGGGGTCTCAGAGCTCGAGCCACACACTGCTGCTCAGCTCATGTCCCGACCGGAAGTCCTAGGTATAGCTTTTTCGTAAGGCATTTCTTAATAACACTATCTTTCCCTTTCTGAAATGTGTAACCACACTCATTTCAGCAAACAACTGCAGTTGAACTCTCAAAGCTATGAAAGCATCTAAGACACTTCTAAGGTAACTGTTACAAGATCGAAAAGTGAGCTCTTAGAGTGCCATTGGGTCCCTGACCAGAAGACCCAAGCTGATGGCAGATGACTCACTGAGGTGGTAGATGGAAGGCAATCACAGGGAATCAGGTGGAAGGCTGGAACTGGAAACAGTAAAGGAGACAAGGCGAGGTCAGCAGGAACTAAGACTGGAGACAAGATGGCATTGGCTGGAACTGGAGCAGGAACAGCAGGAGCTGGTACTGGAACCCAGATGGGTTTAACTGGAACTGGAGCAGGAATAGAAATAACTGGTACTGGAACCAAGACGGACTTGACTGGAACAGGAGCAGGAACAGCGGGAACTGGTATTGGAACCCAGATGGGCTTGACTGAACTGGAGCTGAACAGCAGGCACTCACAGGGGCCAGGCAAAACATGGCTAGGCAAGGATGGCAAAAGTTTCGAAGGTGAAGAGGGAAGGGCTGGCCGCCTTAAGTAGTTAAAAGTACTGACATCATTATCAGGTGCCGGGAGCAGCTAGCTCCTAGAAAAGGCGCATGGGGGTGCACGCACGCCTAGGGAACCAGCTGCCGAGAAGGCATCCTGTGGCATGGAGGACCCGGCACACCAGAACTGCCACGAGGCTTGCGACCAAGGGAACTCGGCTCTTGAACAGCCACGCAGTTCGCTCACAGTCCCCACTGACACGCAGGTAACAGAGCCTGGGAACAACAACTGCTGTGACAGGAATCAGGAAAGGCTACTCAGAAATGCTGAAAAAAAACTTCATTTCCAAAACATGTGACCCAATTGAACCCATTTCCCACCAACATTTGGGATCCGTTTCATCCTGCGATATTTTTGTGTAATATGCCTGTCTTGGAGGAATATACAAAACATATTATACACCTTTACTGTTGTTCTTGAAGAAGCACAGAATAAGAAACCCTTTTTATATCCATCAATTTTTTAAAAATGTCTCTAGACAATCCACCATCATTTTATAAGCCCTGCTCCCATCTGACTGCTACCCCTCCCCCATCTTGGACCAAGGTTTACTGAAACCTTTTGGACAGATCAACAGTTTTGCTCTAGTTTTCTGCTTTAACAATAAAGTATCTCATCACTGGTCCTAAGCCTTTTAGCTTGAAGTACCTAGACATAATGCCTTATCTGTATGTACATAAAGTCATCTTCGCTACTTAACACTTTCCAACCCAGCAGCTGCTCAAAATTCTTATACTTCCTTTCAGCTGTTATTTTGTCTACCACTCTTCCTTAACCCCTCTGCTCAGCCTACCACAAAACCCTGGGATTAAAAGTAAGAGTGGGGTGACCTTGGAATCCACCTTTAAGACTTAACATACCCAATACTGTGATTGCCTCACTGGTTTTATCAACCAATGCTTATGCAACCTTGATACCAACTGAGACCCTGAGTCATGCAACACATATACCAAACCAAGGGGAGCCACCACTTGCTGTTCAAACTGCAATGGAGCATGGAAGGCCATTTCCTTACTCCAGTCTATCAAATATCTCATATTGCAGGCACATATTTCTGCATATCTGGAAGCAACTGCCCACCTAGTCCTAAAGAATATTGCAGTTGTTGTAAAGAAATCTGGGGCTTTGCATCCTTCCACAGAAACCAATGTACTCTGCTTAGATATAGGTGGATTATAAGTAAATAAAACTAAACTATTTAAGTGCTCCGTCCGGTGTAAAACAAACACCTGACTGCATCATTTGAATATCTGCCCAAAAAAGTTTTTTTAATCCTTGGCTAATGGACTTCATAGTGGAAAAATTAATTTTATGCTGTTGCAAGACAAGATTGAGGAAATTTTAGTTGGTAGCACTAAAGTGTGGATGTTTGTGGAAATCAGAGCCACTTCACTTGTTTCTCACCTCTTGGTTTCTTCTTTCTCTATCTGAAGACTTTGTGACAGACATCCTGAAATAAATTCTTCGTAGGAAGGAATGGGAGTCAAATTCAAAGCACCATGACCTCTCAGTTCTCTAAAGTGATCAGCATTCTTCAGATCAACTGCCTGAGCCATATACTGCAATGCTTGCTGCTGCTTTCTTGCTGAAGTCAGTGAGCATTTCTGTCCCAAACTAGAAAGCAAATCAAAATAAAATTACCACTATAAGTAAACAATCAGGCCAACATCTGTAGAAACACACATATTTACGTGGAGGGGCATTTTCAAAAGGGACGTCCAAGTTGCGATTTGGACGTCCTTACAAAACGGCAAAATCCTGGGGCGGGGAAACCAGTATTTTCGAAAAAAGATGGACATCCATCTTTTGTTTCAAAAATACCGTCAGAGGCGTCCAAATCCTTAAATTTGCCGTCCCTAGATTTGGACGTCCCTAGACATGGACGTTTCTGACTTTCGGCGATTTCGAAACCAAAGACGTCCATGTCAAAAACGGCCAAATGCAAGCCATTTGGTCGTGGGAGGAGCGAGCATTTGTAGTGCACTGGTCCCCCTGACATGCCAAGACACCAATCGGGCACCCTAGGGGGCACTGTAGTGGACTTCATAAATTGTTCACTACCTACAACTGTATACTACTACCATAGCCCTTACGGCTGAAGGGGGGCACCTAGATGTGGGTACAGTGGGTTTGTGGTGGGTTTTAGGCTCGCTGTTTCCTCCATAAACCTAACAGGTGGGGGGGGGGGGGGGGGGAGGGGGCTGGGTCCGCCTGTCTGAAGTGCACTGCAGTACCCACTAAAACCGCTCCAGTGACCTGCATGCGCTCTCATGGACCTGAGCATGGGACCTGAGGATGGCACAATATATTTTTAAAGATGTTTTTTGAGGGTGGGAGGGGGTTGTGACCACTGGGGGAGTAACGGGAAATCATTCCCGATTCCCTCTGGTGGTTATATGATCATTTCGGGCACCTTTTTGTGCCTTATTTGTAACAAAAACATGTCTGTGTGAAAACGTCCAAGTGTTCGTCAGGGACGTCCTTGTTTTTTTCAATTATGGGTCAAGGACAGCAGCACACTGAGCAGAAGGTTTCAGTGTATTATCGACGACGATACCCAGATCCCTTTCTTGGTCCGTAACGCCTAACATGCAAGGTTCCATGTTAGGAGTTACGGACCAAGAAAGGGATCTGGGTGTCGTTGTCGATAATACACTGAAACCTTCTGCTCAGTGTGCTGCTGCGGCTCGGAAAGTGAATAGAATGTTGGGAATTATTAGGAAAGGTATGGAAAACAGGTGTGAGGATGTTATAATGCCGTTATATCGCTCCATGGCGCGACCGCACCTTGAGTATTGTGTTCAATTCTGGTCGACGCATCTCAAGAAAGGTACAGTGGAATTGGAAAAGGTGGCAGCGAAGGGCGACTAAAATGATAGTGGGGATGGGACAACTTCCCTATGAAGAAAGATTAAGGAGGCTAGGGCTTTTCAGCTTGGAGAAGAGAGGGCTGAGGGGAGACATGATAGAGGTATATAAAATAATGAGTGGAGTGGAACAGGTGGATGTGAAGTGTCTGTTCACGCTTTCCAAAAATACTAGGACTAGGGGGCATGCAATGAAACTACAGTGTAGGAAATTTAAAACAAATCGGAGAAACATTTTCTTCACCAAACGCGTAATTAAACTCTGGAATTCGTTGCCAGAGAATGTGGTGAATGCGGTTAGCTTGGCAGAGTTTAAAAGGGGGTTAGACAGTTTCCTAAAGGACAAGTCCATAAACCGCTACTAAATGGACTTGGGAAAAATCCACAATTCCGGGAATAACATGTATAGAATGTTTGTACGTTTGGGAAGCTTGCCAGTGCCCTTGGCCTGGATTGGCCGCTGTCGTGGACAGGATGCTGGGCTTGATGGACCCTTGGTCTTTTCCCAGTGTGGCATTACTTATGTACTTATGTAAGTGTTAGGCACACCCAAGTCCCGCCTTCGCTACAACTCCGACATGCCCCATTAAAGTTTGGCCATCCTTGCGACGGACTGAAGTTGCAGATGTCCAAAATCGGGTTTCGATTATACCGATTTGGACGTCCCTGGGAGGATGTCCACCTTCCGATTTATGTCGAAAGATGGACGTCCTTCTCTTTCGAAAATGAGCCCAATTATGACATTTATATACCACTCATACCTCCTGAGTTCAGCGTGGCTTACATTGCCAGGAACATTACAAAATACTGTTATAAAAAACATTAAAAATTATTTAAAGACCAATTTAAAGACCAAATTCTTCCTAAACAAATAAGTTTTCAACAGTTTTTAAAATTTACCATAATTTGTATTATATCTGATCGCACATGGCCATTCCAATAACTTGCAGCCTGATAAGCAAATATTGCAGAAAAAAGCTTCTTATAATCTTCCTAGGATCAAAATAATGCAATTTTAAAAATTCCTTAGATTCAGGACTTGAATTTCTGACTGATAAATATGAGAAAGCATATAGCTTGGAATAAAACCATGCAGAATCAAAAAGACTAATGAACATAAGCTGAATATAATGCGTGGATGTGATGGCAACTAGTGCAATTACAACAGCAAAGGCGTAGCCCTCTCAAATTTTGCAACTTTATATTTATAGTATACCATAACATTGCTTACTTTTAAAAGGGGGTATTCCACAGAAAACATGATAAGACATGAGTGGATAATGGCATCAAATGCACTGACATGGATGTCTCTAATGGATTTCAGAAAAAAAATAGCTTTTCTGAGCATACATAGGACCTCTGGAATATCAACTATTTCACAAGTCCTTGCAAGTTTAATACGGTGGTTCTCAAATAAGAGCTGGGGAGGTGTCACACCAAAAATTTGATGCAACCATCAAACCCATGCTCTCCTTGTTGGTTGAGGAAAGCACAGAAGCAGAGAATCAGGTAGTTGAAGTTCACACAACTGGTAACTAATTTCTTCTTCACCACTACCTGTCACGTCTGTGGCTGTGACCACCCTCAGCCTTACCTTCTTTCTGGGGGTCAGCAGCTCTGCTGGCTTCTGTGTTTGTGTTTGTCTTGTCTCTAGTCTCTGTGCTGATTGCTTCACTAGACCTCACCTGTGTGGGCTATGCCTCTCTAAGGAGCCAGCATCTAAGATGGCTGCCACCGGCTCTGTGCCAGCTTCCAAGATGGCTCCTGCT
Source organism: Microcaecilia unicolor (assembly GCF_901765095.1). Taxonomy (NCBI): domain Eukaryota; kingdom Metazoa; phylum Chordata; class Amphibia; order Gymnophiona; family Siphonopidae; genus Microcaecilia; species Microcaecilia unicolor. Next base: position 133,569,584 of record NC_044037.1, read on the forward strand.
TGTCTTTCCTGTGGGCTCACTTCCTATGTGTCTCAAGCCTCTCTTTGGGGCCTGTGTACTTCCTGCTTCTGCCCTACTGCTGGTGACTCATCAGTGAGAGCCTTCATAAGGAAGTGCTGTGCTTGCAGTCGGGGCCCTTGCATAAGTGTTATGCTCTTAGGCCAAGTCAGGTTAGTAAGTGTCTGCTGCACTACTGCTTAGCTTCTCTCTGGGTTCCAGCCCAGTTTCTTTCTGTGTCTGTGTCTCTGTTGTCCTTCCGTGGGGGGGGGGGGGGGGGGGGGGGGGGTCTTCCCTGCCACTGTCTGTCTGTAGACTGCGGGTCCTTCCTGGCTTACCCTGTGTTTGGGGTGAAGCATCTGCTCCAGGCTTACCCTATGTTGGGGTGAAGCCTTTGTCCGGGTTTGTTCTCTGTCTGTAAGTGAAGCCTCAGCCTTTGTGGGTTCCCCAGTCAGTGTGTGGAACGGCTGTGGCTTCAGACCCTTGGCCTGTTCTTCCTGGTTACTCTGTTTGCTGTGCTGCCTGCCCAAGACTCTTGGCCTGTTATTCCTGGTTTGCTCTCTTTACCCTGAACCCTGCCTTGCCTAGCCTGTGTGCCTACCCTGCTTGTATATCCTGAATCCTGTATCTGTCTGGCTAGTGTGTATTTCCTGGGTGATTTCCTGTATCCTGTCTCCACCTAGCTAGAGGGTTTACCCTGTGGGTATTCCCGGATCCCCCTTCTGCCTAGTGTGTTGCTGCCCTAGTCCTTGCTCCTGCTAGCTTCTGTACGCCTTGTGTTCCTTGGTCTGTCTTCTGGGTCTTGCTAGTGGCTGTGCAGCAGCACACTGTCTGAGTCTAGTTCTGTGCCCTGTCGCCCTCGTGTATCCCAGACCCAGGGTGGGTCCTCTGGATCTTCAGTTCCTGCCTTATCCTGCAAGTCCTGCCGGCCGCCTGCACTTCGGAGCTCAACTCCGGAGGAACGGTGGCTAGGTGCAGGTGAAGCTGTTCCTGTCTCATCTGTTCTAGTTGCCTGCCTTGTACTACTCCAGTCCAGAGTTCCAGTACTGCTCTTCTGTGTTTCCAGTCCCGATGTGGTCTTGCCTGCCGCTGCCGTTCCTCGGCAGTGGCCCAAGGGCTCACGTACTCAAGTCCTGCCTCGAGGACCTGACAGAATGCCAAGGCCCTCGAGAACGCAACACTACCCCAGCTCAATTTGTCAAAAATATATATATATATATATTTAATTTAGAACTTTTATTCAATTTTCTATTTCGTTCCATAAACTTTGTAATCGCTTTAAATTGGTTTGAGTAATCCCAGCATATACAATGTTACAGTAGTCTAAACGTGAAGTAATATACGCAGATGTCAGTGTTTTGAGAGAGTCCTTACTTACTGAATTTCTAACTGACCGAAGCCGCCTCAGATGAAAAAAAGATTTTTTTCACTACATCGGATACTTGTTCCTCAAAAGTCAATGCGGAATCAATAATGACCCCGAGATATCTAAAGGACTTAACTGTTGGAATATTCTGACCAAATAGCATAGGTACCACAGAAGGACATGTGTCTTGCCCTACTATCCAAGATGTTATAGTCTTATCCGGGTTCAGTACCAACTGATACGTCTGCCACTTTATCCAGACATATTTGAAGTGGTGTAAGATCTATGTTTGATGGTCTAACATAATGAATAAGAAGAAAATCATCTGCATATGAGTAAAAACTGATACCCATTGTTTGAATGAGGAGTGCCAGGGGACTGATGTATAGGTTAAACAGTAGTGGAGATAAAACCGAGCCCTGAGGAACTCCACATGATAAGTTGTATAATGTAGAACAAGATTGCTGCTGAACTACTTTAAATGAACGATCCGTGAGAAAGGATATAAACCATTTCATAGTTGTCCCTGAAATACCAATCTCACTCAATCTGTCAAGAAGTTAGTTATGATTAATTAGGTCAAAGGCCGCAGACAAATCTAATGAAACAACCAGGGCAATATAACCGAGCTCTAACTTAGCATGGATTTCACTTAACAGTGAGGTCAGAATAGTCTCTGTACTGTGACCCTTCCTAAAACCCGATTGTCTGGGATGTAACAAATTTTTTGAATCTACATAAGTTTGCAACTGTCTAAACACTATTGTCTCTATAACTTTGGATAGAAAAGGAAGATTAGAGACTGGTCTATAGTTAGTAGGTAATAAAGGATCCAATGAAGATTTCTTTAGACTAGGTTTTACTAGCGCTTCTTTCAAAAATAGTAGGGACTATCCCATCAGAAAGGCTCAACATGACAATTAAGTACATAAACTGTTGGACTTCTAGCGTATGTTTTTTCAACCATGCAGAAGGTATAGGATCCAAAGAACTATAAGTGGGCGATACATGTTTCCATGTATTGGCCAACTGGACCACAAACGGATTCTCTGTTTTTAACTGATGGGTATTACCCGGTGACCTTGATGCCCACAAACTACCCCCCCCCCCCCCCCGAAATTCCTACTCCAGTTGTACCACCGGGGAGACTTCTCCCTTTGACCATTCAGCAATCCGTTTAAGTTGGGCCGCTTGATAATACCAGAGTATATTAGGCATACTCCTTCCTCCATCTTCAATTCCTCCCCACAATATTTTTTTTGAAATCCTTGCTGCTTTCCCTCCCCATGTAAATTGTAATAAATCTGCTTGCATTCGAGTTAAATCTCCCTTGGGAATTCCTATTGGTAACGTCTGAAATAAAAATAATCTTGGGACTATGTTCATTTTAATCGCTGCTATTGTCCCCCACCACGATAACCACCCCGCTTTCCACCTGCTCATATCTGCCAGCAACTCTTTCATCAACGGGACATAATTCAATGCATATAGTTGAGTGAGATCCCTCGGTAATTGAATACCCAGATATTTAAAACTTTTACTTGCCCTTCTGAAGGAAAAAGATGTCATCATTCCCTCCATCTCCTGTTCACTCAGCGTAATTCCCAATATTTCAGACTTTTCATAATTCACTTTAAAGCCAGATACTGTCCCGAATGCCTGAAGCTCTGTACATATGTTGGGCAGAGTCCCTACTGGGTCCTCTCACATAGAACAAAATATCATCAGCGAACAATGCAATTTTGTGTTCGCACCCTCCTCCTAAATATCCCTTTTGTATTTGGCGCCTCCCGTATTTTTTGAGCCAGAGGCTCTATTGCCAGAGCGAATAATAGTGGGGACAAGGGACAACCTTGTCTTGTTCCCCTTTGAATGCTAAATTGTTGTGAGTATCCCCCATTTATCTTTATCCGTGCTGCTGGTGCTTTATACAATCCCTGCAACCACCCAATAAACCCCGGTCCGAAGTCCATTCTTTTCAGCACTTCCAAGAGCTAGTCCCACTCCACCCTATCGAACGTTTTTTCTGCGTCCGTAGTTAATAAGGCAAACGGCTCTCCCTTCTGATGTGCTCCCCATACAACCTGGAGTGATCTCCTGATGTTGTCAGCTACCTGTCTCTGGAAGATGAAACCCGATTGATCAGCATGTATCAAATACGGTAAGATCTTCTTCAGTCTATCCGCCATAACTTTGGCTAATATTTTTGCATCAACATTAATTAATGAAATAGGTCTGTAAGAGCCACAATTAGTCAAATCTTGCCCCGGCATTGGAAGTACCGTAATCCCTGCTACTTGCATACTCATTGGTAACTCCCCACTCTTAAATCATTCGTTTCCCACTCTTTGCAGCAAGGGTCCTAATTCTTTGTCCAACACTTTATAGAATTTGGCCTTATACCCACCCATACCTGGTGCTTTTCCCCCCTTTTAACCCTCTTATTACTCCCCTTATCTCATCTGTCCCCGTTGTCCCTCCGTTAGTAGTGGAAGATCCACCTGATCCAAATAGTTCTGTATCTCAAAGCTGGAACCCTTAGTCCCCCCCCCCTTTGCATACAGTGTGGTATAATATTTGACAAATTGATCCCTAATCTCTCCATCCCGCACATTCATCTGATCCCCCACTCCCCTTATTTTAGAAATAGTGCTATTTAGTCGTTTCTGACGCAAACTTCTAGCCATCATTCTCCTCGCCTTATTACTGTGCTCAAAAACACCCCTGCTGCAACGTTTGTCTACAATATTCCATCTGTCGAATCTGCAGTTGTTGTAACTTAGTTCTACATTCCCTAAGTTCCGTTATTGTTGTCGGGTCACCCCCCCCCCCCCCTGATGTTTTGCCTCTAGGCTAGCTAATCTCTGTTGTAAACTTAATTTTTCCTGTTGTCGTACCTTCTTCCGATAAGCCCCCCTCTTTATCAAATGACCTCTAAGTACCGCCTTAAGTGCATCCCATAACATCCCATCTGAAACCTCTCCATTATCATTATCAAACAAGTAGTCTCTAAGTACCGCTCTAAGAGCGTCACACTCCTTCTGATCATCTATCAGAGACTCATTTAATTGCCAAAAGGTTAAATTTCTATCCTCCACTATCCCCCCGAATTCTACCCATACGGGCGCGTGGTCCGATGCATGTATGCTTCCTATGTCAGACTCTGTTACCTCTCCCCAAACTTGTCTAGAGCACCACACTGCATCAAGTCTCGTATAAACTTGCTGAGCATGGGAGAAGGAGGAGTATTTTTTCTGCCCTGGATGCTGTAACCTCCAAGCATCTATTAAATCTAAATCTTTGAACATTTTGAGCAATTTGTCCCTGCTAGCCCCCTTATTCCACGATTCTCCTTTAGAGTGATCGATGCCTACTGTTACAAGGTTGAAATCCACCCCTCCCCCATTATAACCCTCCCATGTACAAATCTGTTTAACTCTTTACGTAACATGTCATAAAATGCCCCTTGTCCCTTATTAGGCCCATAAACATTTATAAATGTAACCGGTCTATTTTGAATCCTTCCCTTCACAGCAAGACATCTTCCCTGACTTTCCATAAATACTTCCTCTTGCACAAAGCGCACCCCCTCTTTTATATAAATAACCAGTCCACCCTTTTCCCCCCTCCTGGGGTCTGACAACACATAACTGGCCCCTAACTTTTTATATTGGAGGAGCCGTGTATCTTTCTTTTGAATGTGGGTCTCCTGAAGCATTATTACATCCCAGCGCATCTGCCAGAGTTCCTTGTAAATAACACTTCTCTTACCCAGACTATTTAATCTATTCACCTTCCAGGAGCCCACTTTCAAACCTTTTTGAATTTCCCTCCCTCCCCCCCTTCTCCCCCAGTCTGGCTACGCCAGAAAATTCCCTCAGGAAGTGGTGTACCGCAGGAGACCTCTGCCCCCCCTTTAAGTACCCTTTCTATGCATCTCTCATACGTACAAATCACACAATCTCCCATTCAATATTTTCCCCACCCAATTTAACATTCTCCCCCTTCACTCCACTCATTATGTACCACAATCCATACAAATGTTCCTTCATGTTATTAAGAAGGGTATGGAGTCCAGGTGTGCGGATGTTATAATGCCGTTGTATCGCTCCATGGTGCGACCGCACCTGGAGTATTGTGTTCAGTACTGGTCTCCGTATCTCAAAAAAGATATAGTAGAATTGGAAAAGGTACAGCGAAGGGCGACGAAAATGATAGTGGGGATGGGACGACTTTCCTATGAAGAGAGGCTGAGAAGGCTAGGGCTTTTCAGCTTGGAGAAGAGACGGCTGAGGGGAGATATGATAGAAGTGTATAAAATAATGAGTGGAATGGATCGGGTGGATGTGAAGCGACTGTTCACGCTATCCAAAAATACTAGGACTAGAGGGCATGAGTTGAAGCTACAGTGTGGTAAATTTAAAACGAATCGGAGAAAATTTTTCTTCACCCAACGTGTAATTAGACTCTGGAATTCATTGCCGGAGAACGTGGTACGGGCGGTTAGCTTGACGGAGTTTAAAAAGGGGTTAGATAGATTCCTAAAGGACAAGTCCATAGACCGCTATTAAATGGACTGGAAAAATTCCTCATTTTTAGGTACAACTTGTCTGGAATGTTTTTACGTTTGGGGAGCGTGCCAGGTGCCCTTGACCTGGATTGGCCACTGTCGGTGACAGGATGCTGGGCTAGATGGACCTTTGGTCTTTCCCAGTATGGCACTACTTATGTACTTATGTACTTATGTCTTATCTTCTCTCTCACGAACAGGCCCCATCTCTTCGGTTACTCGGCTCCTGCGATCTTGCCTCGGCTTGCTCCATTCATACTTTCTTTTTTATAGCTCCTTTGGGCTGGTTTGGTGGGAGTGTCTGCATTGTTGTTGGCAAATCTGAGCACCCCAGTGCTGCCAGTTCCTTCCATGCCTCTCCTGGTTGAGTCAATCTTTGCGACTTGGCTCCCACCATCACCAGCAGACTTGTCGGAAATAGCCATCTGTATCGCAATCCTTGCTTCTGCAGATATGATGTAACCTCCTTGAATTCACGTCTCTTCTGCAAGGTCCGCCTCGCTAAGTCCTGGAACACCAACACTTTATTATTGTTCCATTGTATCTTCCCCAGTGCCCGGGCTTTGTGCCATATTTTCTCCTTCACCTGGTATTCATGGAAGCAAACTATAATATCTCTGGGAGCCTCTCTTCTTTGATTTCCCAGGCTTCTAAGGGCTCTATCAATCTGAATTTTGCTTTTATCCAGCTGCTCTGAAGCCTCCTGCTCGTGCTGCAGTATATAGGTACACAATTCGAGCACCGTGGCCATCACATCTTTATATTGGTCCCCTTCTGGAAATCCCTTAAAGCGCAAATTGCAGCACCTGGACTGGTTTTCAAGGTCTTCCAGCTGCTGCTCTACTTCTAGTTTAGTGCTTGAATCTATCCCCACTTTCGTCACCATCTTCTGCACCTCTTCTTCCAGCGTATCTAGTCTCCCCTCCGCTTCCATCACTCTGGCTCCGATTTCTTGTACTTCCTTCCGAAGTTCGGATACCAAGGCTTCTATACTTTTCCTCATTGCAATCATTTCTTCTTTTAATTCTTAAACCAGAGTGCGATCGTATGTTTTCCCACCTCTTCTTCCGCCGCATTCAGCTCCTCCGGGTCGTATTCGGATTCAGACTCCTCCGGCGCCATCTTGGCCCCTCGTGCCTTCTGACCGGGGCTCGCAATTTTAGTGGACCCCGCCGCGTTCGCTGCATATTGAAACTTCGCAAGTTTTTTCTTCGCTGCCATCGTTCTGGGGAAGGCGTTCTTATTATTTGGAGATATTGTCCTTTGATTTCTCTGGGTTATTATCACTCTTTTATAGCTTGGCTCCGCGGAGCTCGTTGTTTAGGCAGCCATCGCTCCCCGGTGATGTCACTTCCTCCTCTGTCAAAAATATTTGTAACTGTATTATCAATTGGGAGCCTTTGCATGGGCAAAATGTGGACCATGTCAGATCCACATTTTGCCCACGCATGGGCTGTATCAGGGTGTGAGCACTAGAAGAGCAGAAACTAGTATGTGTACTGCTGCAGCTGTGAAGGAAATAGCATGTGCTTAGTTGTGCTTTAAGCTGTTGTGCTGAGCACTAACACATTTAGATTGTGAGTGTGTATCCCAGGCATTCATTCCTGGCGTACTGTAACCCCTGATGCAGCACAGGCATGGGCGAAACGTGGGCCACATCAGGTATTTTAAAATAAAGGCATCCCATTTTATATATTGGATTTGGATCTGCTCTCTTTTTGCGTCTGCTCTGTTGTGGATCTGCCTGGCCTCTTTGTGGACTCCTGTAGTAATAGTCAAGTACACGAATAATGTCTTTCAGATGTGTCACCACAAAAGAAAGGGTAAGAACCACTGAATTAATATATAATGCTTAGGAGTCAAATCCCCAGGAAGGTATGTGCACGTGCGTATCTTGCTCATCCTGCTGTCTATGGAGCAACCCCATTACACGGAGAACTATGCTTTCTCCACTGATCAGCACAAACAATTGGTCATGCAAAAAGAGAAACCTAAAGCAGAGGGAAGTGCACAATTAGATGGCTGTTTTAGATTGGGTGGGCCCTGGCTTATCCATGGCTACCTATCACTGCATTTACTGTGGCCCATGCATTACATGCCATCAACACCCTCCCCCCTCAAATATCACAAAGGCCCCCCCATCCCTGCTTAAGCACTAGCATCAAGCTCCCTTGATCCTTCCCAGTAAGCAAGAGCACTGTCAGCAACCCTCTACCCTCAATTCTTTTCAGTAAGCAAGAACACCATCATCTCTCCACCCATCTGATACTTTCCAGCAAGCAAGAGTACCATTAGCACCCACCTCCCTTAAAGGCACATGACTCTCCCAGTATATACCGGGAATTGCCCTATTCAGTGATTCTGAGACATTCCTGCATTGTTCCAGGTTCAAAATGGTAGCTTGCACCTAGCTGTAATACCATGAGATTACACCTGGTGGTCCTCTTCAACAGAAGCTGAATGGAGATGGGCAACCAGACTTGCTGTCTCTGACTTGATGCACCTTCAGTGGATCCTTAAATTGCAATTTTGATGGTCTGTAGCAGTGGAATCTGCAGTATGTTATCCAATTTGATGAAGCTTTCATAACTGCAGCTGTTCCTAGTCTGTTAACATCAAAGGATCTGAAGAATAGAATTGCTTGGCAGTTTGACTATTTTTTTTTCATACAGTAAAACAGCTCAATGCTGCAGAGCCTGTTCTGAGACCTTGAAAATAAAGTGGATTAACTGATGTGAAATGCTGAAACCACTTTTAAGTATAACTTGGGGTGAGTTTGCAGGACCACCTTAGTGTAAGAGAAGGGGGAAAAGGAGTAGCCTAGTGGTTACAGCAGCAGGCTAAGAGGCAGGGAAGTGAAGTTTAAATCCCACTGACACTCCTTGTGACCTTCAGCAGGTCACTTAAAGCTCCATTGCCTCAGGTACAAAATTAAATTGAAGCCTTCTGAGGACAGGGAAATACCTACTCTACCAGAATATAAATCACCTTAAGCACCTTGTCAAAATTGAATACAAGCTGTTGCAATAGTCCAAATTAGATAAAACAAGTGCCTGAACAAATACAGAGAAATGTTCTTCTGGAAACAGAGAGCAAATGGCAAGTAGTTGACATAGTTTTAAGAAAACAGTACTTACAATGCGCTTAACTTGTGTTTTTTATTTATTTAATGCATTTATATCCCACATTTTCCCACCAGTTGCAGGCTCAATGTGGCTTACATATGCTGTAGTAGGACTACAGAACGAATAGTATATTTAAACAGTACAAACAGTAAAATATTAAACAAAGATTGGCATTATAATAAGCAACAGGATATTAAGGAAAATGTAAGGTTTAAGTGTCTCTGAATTATTTGAAACCAAAGAAATTTATCTGAATTATGTAGCATCTAGAGAATAAACTTTTTTGAATAGGATGGACTTTAATAATTTTCTAAACTTTAGATAGTTCTGAGTTGATTTTACTAATTTGGGTAAAGCATTCCACAGTTGAGTTCCCAAGAAAGAAAAGTTGGAGGCATATGTAGATCTGTATTTGAGTCCAAAACAATCCGGATAGTGTAGATTTAAATAAGACCAGGAGGAACTGGATCTGTTTCTGGGTGGTAAGTCAACCAAATCTAGCATGTATTTGGGAACTATGCCATATATGATCCTATGAATTAAGGGGCAGACCTTGAAGGCAATTCGTTCTTTGATGGGAAGCCAGTGTAAATTTTCACGAAGGGGCCTGGCAGATTCAAATTCAGATTTTCCGAAAATCAGTCTCGCCGCTGTATTTTGGTCCGTCTGAAGTTTCTTAAGTAAATGTTCTCTGCATCCAATAGATTCCATTGCAATAGTCCAATTGGCTCAGTTACGGAAAACTTCTTGAGGGAAGAAAGGTTTTATTCTTTTGAGTCTCCACATCGAATAGAACATTTTCTTTGTGGTGCATTTTATTTGAGATTCCAAGGTTAGGTGTTTGTCGATTGTGACACCTAGAAGTTTTAAGCTGTCTAATATAGGTAGTGAAAAGTTGGGAGTATTTAAAGTGGTGGGATTGTATTTATTATACTGAGATGATATTATGAGGCAATGCTTCTTCTCAGTGTTCAACTTCAAATGAAATGAGTTGGCCCACTTGTTCATTGTACTCAGACCTAAGTTAATAAGGTTGGTGATTTCAGCCAAGTTCTGTTTGAAAGGTATATAAATTGTCACGTCGTCTGTGTAAATGAATGGATTTAGCTCAATTTAGATAGTGCATTAGCCAATGGGATCATCATTATGTTGAAAAGTGTAGGGGAGAGTGGCGAACCTTGAGGGACTCCACAAGCTGCATTCCATGAGGATGATAAGATTGAATTTAGTTTGACCCTATAAGATCTGAAAGAGAGAAAACCCTTGAACCATTTTAGTACATTTCCTCCAATCCCAAAATAGTCCAAAAGATGTAATAGGATTGCATGGTTAACCATATCGAATGCACTGGACAGATCAAACTGGAGAAGTATATTTCTGCCACTAGCAGTTGTTGTTTGAACTTGGATATAAGGGTAGCCAAACTGTTTCAGTCCTATATAGGGACCGAAATCCGGACTGTGAGTTGTGTAAAATGGAAAACTTGTTCAAATATTCCATGAGTTGGTTAGTCACCATGCTTTCCATTAATTTAATCACCAATGGTATTGTGGCAACTGGACAATAATTTGTGATGTCGTTTAATTTTTTCTTGGGGTCTTTAGTAATAGGGGTAAGAAGGATGTTTCCATGTTCAAATGATAATGCTGTATTCAAAAGGATTCCCAAAATCTTGGAGGTATATACCACTTTAAAGGCTGATCCATCTTAATGTTAATTCCATAAAAGAATAAGAATTACCACACTGGAGCAGACTAATGGTCCATCTAGCCCAGTATTCTTCTTCCAGCAGTGGTCAATCCAGGTCACAAGTACCTGGCAGAATCCCAATTACTAGCCAGATTCCATGCTACCAATCCCAGGGAAAGCAGTGGCTTCCCCTGTTTCTATCTCAATAGCAAACTATGGACTTTTCCTCCAGGAAGTAACTTTTTTTAAACCCAGATCACTAACTGCTGTTACCACATCCTTTTTCAGTGGAATAGACTTAAGAGTGACTATGCCAAAGTAATTCTGTTTTGTTTTATCTTTGATAAATTTAAAACCACGAGTCTAACATAGTCATCAATCAACTTTATACTATCATTCAGCTTAGAGAAGGTCATCCACAGAAACTAAGAGGAGCATATTGCTGGTATATAAGTAGAACTTATCAAGAGCAGCAAAACCATAATCAATTGAGCTCATGTAAATGTTGAACAGAATACGCAAAAGTGGAGAACCCTGAGTGGCACCCAACTCTATGGCATCTTAACAGTTTTAAAGGTTTATTTCTTCTTGAGGATGAGTCAAGAGAGTGACAGTAATAAAATTAGTATCTTTAAAGAGTTTAACATGATCAGCGATGTCATTTGTCAATCATAGCAAAAAGCAGCACAGAGCTGTACAGTTTTAAACACTTAGGGTTTAGAGACTTCTAAGAGACTATGTGGACAGTAGCAGTGATGTCTTGCTTTATGTTTATTTGGCAATAAGCGGTGGTGGCTCAGTATGCTAAGAATTTGTACACAGTGGGGTTGCAAATATGTCTGAAACTGACTTATTAATATTATATAACTTAATTTGAAGGAACTTAACGAGTATTTTTCATCTGGTATATTGGTATTAATGGCCCAAGACTGTATCTTAAATGAGTTTTTCAAAGTCTGATTCCGATTATTTTGTCTTTACTTTTCACAATTTTTTATTGATGGTATCAGTTATAGAACACTACAAACTTTTCATGTACAGTCATTTGGACCAGAAAAACAAACTGAACAGTAACTAGGCTGACATTGCTCCATCAATTAGTTTTGTTTTACCATTATCTCCCCGCTCCCCCATATTCTGAAACAATGTTCTGGTATAACAGCCATAATCATATATAACATTACTCCGTGTACCTCATTAACGCTTAGACCACCCTCCCCCCCTCTCCCAGCCTCCCCTACCCATCTCCTCTATGGTCCCCCCCACCCCACCCCCCTCTCTTGCCTTATTCACCCATCTTTTAGTTCTGCATGCTTGCCCACACCAAGCTACTCCATGCACCCTTTAGTGCCCCATGGCAACCTGTTCAGGACTTCTGCGAGCTCTTGGGGATACTTTATTGAGATACTGCTTCCAGATAGCCAGGAACTTCTCCTGTCTCTTCGGCGAAACTCGCGCTCCCCTGGATTCCCATAGCATGAGTTGGTGGAGCTTATTCCTCCAGTACCAATATGAGGGAGGCATATCTGACACCCAGTGATTAAGAATACATTTCTTCCCTACTATACATGACTTGCTTAGCAGCATTTGTTCTCCCAGCGTGCCTACTCCCCATTGCCCCACAATATTAAACATCATTCTTTCAAAGGTAAGGATGACCGGGTATCCTAGTACCATACTTAATCTTAATCTCTGCCAGAATGTTTTGATATGCCTATATTGCCACATGCAATGTACAAAGGTTGCTCCCCCCTGCTTGCACTTTTGACATTTATCAGTGTCTATAACCCCTGCATGAAATGCCCTTTTCGGTGAGAAATATGCTCTGTGTACCGCTCTGAACTGGCATTCCTGGAGTTCCGCACTGTGGATGACCAATTTTATCTCCACCAGTGACCTCCTTATAAGTGTCTCAGTTATTGGCGTCTGCCTGTCCTGACTCCATCGCTCTGCTACCTCAGTTACCTTCCTTGCTGGCTGTCCTTTCCCCAATTCCTTACAGAACCAGGAAACGGACACTTGCCCCACTGCATCACCCTCTAAGAAGTCCCTCAGATGTCTACCAAAACTTGGTGATAGGCCTGCTTGCGGGAGACTCTGCACATAATGGGACAGTTGATGGTACGCCAAGACCCCCATTTGGCCCCCGGAACAGATATTCATAAAATTACTTGCCGAGATCAATGTGTCATCCTCCTGGATAAGGCTCTCTATCAATGTTACTCCCTTATCTTGGAGCCTGCGGTAGATTATATTTTCCCTTCCGGGCATAAAATCATCATTGCCTTGTAATGGCAATAAGACAGTACAAGACGGGACTTGTCTCCATCGTGGTAGTAACTCCCTCCATACGTGCCATAAAGGCCCTAGGAGTACACTCTGTTTAACCCTTTCAGGCATCTGCTTCCATTTCACATGCAACAGATAATTCACGTGCCACGGATAGAAATATGCCCTTTCCATAGCCATATCTGTGAAAGTGTTAGTGCCTAGGATCCAATCTCTTAGATGACGCATCAAGCGTGCTTGATTGTATTCACGCATATCTGGCAGATCCAATCCTCCATGCCTCTGGGCCCCGACTAGGTGTTGCCATTTAAACTTAGGCTTCTTTCCTGCCCAGCAAAATGACACCACCAGCCTCCTGAGCACTGCCAAATCCTTCTTCAACAGTCTAATCGGAAGGGCTTGTAGTATATAGAGCCATCTTGGAAAAACTATCATGCGGTATATATGCAGTCTACCTGTCAGAGACAGTGGGAGTGAGGACCACTTTAACAATTGTTTCTTTGTAGCTGTTAATATGTGTTGCAACTAGAGATGCCTCCACTGGAATAGTGGTGGGCCGAGCTCTATAACCTAGATTGCTGAAAAGCATGGACTAGGCCTGGAAATCTGATGACGGCCTTGCAGCTGAGTGCCTGTGGAAGCAGGACCGGTTGGCAAGCCTTATCAGGATCTGGTGTGACATTCAAATACAGTGTAAAGGCCAAGATGGAGGAATTAATGGCTAAAATAGTAAGAAGTTAGGTTCATAAATGGAGTCTGGTTTTGGAAAGATGGCGTCCTGTTCATGAGATATGAATACTAGTCTCAGTATGTTAGGAAAGTTGTTTACAACTCAGGAAGTTACAGTTATGAAGAAATAGGTGAAAGGAGGGAGGAATGAGGACCCGATATGCGGTTAAGCTAACTGTCAAAGTATGATTCACATATGGAAAAAAAATTGTGTGCCCATTGAGTTTAATGGGCAGAAGAGAGTATTTAAGATCTGCAAATCTAAGCGGAGTTTGGAATTTTCCCCAACTCTACCCAGAGGGCAGAACTATGGTCGGTTAACCTAAGATCTTGACTGATGAGCGTGCCACATTGATTGAAGTTCCAATTGGTGAGAATAAAGATCATTTCTAACACTTATTCTCCTAGTCTGTGCCTAAATTTCTTGACTGCATATCTATCTCTCTGAACACACCTACACAAATAATTCCCCGTAGTATTCACATAAGCAAGGAAACTCCTACTCATTAGTGCATTATGTGGGAGAATAGATGCCCAAAGATATACTTAGACACTAGGAGTCAGAAAGCCGAGGTCTTAGATAACAGACTTAAAATGAGCCTTCTGAAACCCGCTCTTCACCTCCGTGGGCACGGGTCACCCAGAGATGTAGAGAGGGTACATTAAAACATAGCCTTTAACAATTGGGTGACATTCAACTCGTACAGTTTACCTGTATCCATCGTTAATCTGGTGCCCAAATACTTGAAGGACCCATTTGCCCACCGGAGTGGAAAACTGTTCCCCCATTCACCTTTAAGCTCTTCCCTACTGGCTAACGCTTCTGATTTCTGAAAATTCAATTTGAGGCCAGAGAAATCCCCATATTCCCTGAGGCTTTCCATAAGGTAGGGTAGGGACTGATGGGGGTGTGTGAGCAATACTAATAGATCGTCCGCAAAGGCCGCTGTCTTGAACGTTATTTCTCTAATTTGAACCCCTCTGATGTCTGCATTACTCTGAATCTCCCTCAATAAGGGGTCCAAGGTAAGTATGAAGAGGAGTGGCGATAGTGGACATCCCTGCCTTGTTCCTCTCCGTATCGGTAACCATTCAGATAGATGACCATTGGCATAAACCTGTGCCTTAGGCTCAGTATATAATACTTTTACTGCCTGTGCAAATAACCCAGTGATACCATAGGCCTGCAAGGTCCCAAAGAGAAAACTCGAGTCCACTCCATCGAACGCCTTTTCGGCATCGAAGCTTATTAACAAAGCTGGGGTCCGCTCCATCCGTACCCTCTCCAATGCTGCCCATATGCGCCTCAGGTTCTTTGCTATCACTCTGCCACAGGTGAAACCCACCTGTGGTTCTATTATCAGGGACGGAAGAAATCTCGACAGCCTGTTTGCCAGTATTTTGGCCAGGAATTTCGCCTCTACATTTAGTAATGATATTGGCCTATATGAATCAGGGCGGTCCGGTGGTTTACCCGGTTTCAGCAGTACACTAATCTGGGCCCTATTTAAATGGGTAGGCAGGCAGCCCTGCTGGAGGGAAACATAAAAACCATTGTGAGCACTTGATTTATTTCCGTCCCTAAGATTTTATACAACTCAGATCTCATCCCTTCTGGACCTGGGACCTTGTTCAACTGACTTTGTTTGATCACCCATTCTACCTCCTCCTCAGTGATAGGCGCATTCAGTATTTCCAGCCCTGCCTCTGATATTTGTGGGATATCAACACTAGCAAAATACGCATCGCTCGGCATCACAAGGTCTGTTTGTGGCGTATACAATTTTTTAAAGAACTTTGCCAGTATTGCGTTTATCCCTGTATCGGTATGAATCCGCTCCCCCGTCTCATCTACCATTGTGAGTATTTTCCTAGCGCCTGATGGCTGATTAGCCAATCTAGCCAGATGCCGCCCGCTTTTGTTCGCAAACCTATATAGCTGATATTTATAATACATATTTGATTTCTGCGCTTTATCCTGCAATAATTCGTTTAGGGCTTGCTGTGTCTCCAATAATTGTGTCCTAACTGCTCCCGAATGCCCTTGCCCGTACTGCTTCTTTAGCCTTGTTACCCGTTTCTCCAGCCTTAGCACCTCTCTGTCTCTGACCCTTCTCTAGAAGGCTACATAGGAGATAATCTCTCCCCTGAGGACTGCCTTTGCCGTCTCCCAGAAAAGAATCGGATCTGCCCCATGTTGCTCATTGTTGGTTCTGTATTCTTACCATTTATCCACCAGGAAGGGTGTAAAATGACTATCCTGATATACAAAGGTTGGAAAACGCCATGTTCCTCGCACAGAAGGTCCCTCCCCCCACCTGAATTGTGTCCTGACCCAAGCATGATCAGAGATCATCATTGGCCCTATTTGAGCTTCTTCCACCTTAGTAAATAAATCTGAGGAGGACAGTATGTAGTCTATTCTAGACATCATTAAGTGGGCCCTGGATATGTGTGTAAAGTCTTTCTCCACGGGGTATAGTGTTCTCCACACATCCACCAGGTCCAGAGTGGCACACAATCTATCGATTCCCCTCCCCATTCTAGCCAATTCTCTCCCCGTTGGTTTAGACCTATCTAAGGTGGGGTCTATCACATCATTCATGTCTCCCCCCATCAGAACTGGTATCTCTCCGAGTGCATGTATTTTACGGATAACTTGGCTAAAAAATTGTTTGTGTCATAGTTATTGGGTGCATATAAATTGCATAATAGCACAGGCTGACGCTCTATCGCCACTGAAGCCAGGACATACCTCCCCTCCTGCATCTGCCTCCACCCTCTTTATCTCCACAATAAGCCCTTTCCGAATCAAAGTTATTACTCCTCCCTTCTTTCCCACCGCAGGCGCATCAAACCACTCTCCTACCCACCATTTTTTCAATTTGGCATGTTCTTCCTTAGAGAGGTGCGTTTCTTGCAGGAACGCTATCGACACCTTCTTGTCATTTAATGCTTTTAAAATCTTTTGCCTTTTAATCTGGGAGTGTATACCCCCCCACATTCCATGTTAACACCTGCAACGTATTCATGCTATCCCTTTACCAAGACTATGTATTTTAGTTTACTTTGTTGTTGTGAAACTCTATCTTTAGACCCAGTGAGTGTTCCAGCCTCCACTCCCCGGGTAGTTTTTCCAAATAAATGAATTACTTTTAACTGCAGCCTTCTTTCTTGTTCCAGCTTACCAAGTTCACAGCATGCACACAGAACATTCTTTTCTCCTTCCCCCCTCCCCAATCCGTCCCTCTCCAAACCCTCTCCCTCCCCCGCCCAACCTCCCCCCCTCCCCACTCAACCCTTATCCCTCTTCTGCCTTCATGCATGACTTCCTGCATTACCAAGGCAAGGGCACCCCCCTTAACAAAAGATTATTATATCTCCTCTCTCTTCCTCTGGGTATTTAACTCACTACCCTCAATGTCCTATTATTAAGTCTCACGCAATAATCCATTTTGGATCTTCTGCCTCCGCGAGCCGTCCATGCCTCCCGGAACTTGCTCCTCAGCCTTTCCTCCTTCACCTTTATAGCTTCTATATGCTCCAACAGTTTGTGCCATTCAACTGTAACAAGTGTTAAACTCTTTTTACAATGTCTATCGCCTCCTGTTGTTTCAAGCTCTCCGCTTCTCGATTACTCTCCAGTTCTCAACCCTCATGCTTGTCCGCTAGCATTTTTTTCACATACAAGTTTGCTTCCTTCACTCGTTCAAAAAATACCGCTTGGCCATTGTCAATCAGTCTGAGTTTAGCTGGGTAAAGCAAGCGGAACTTATATTTCAATCCATGTAGTTTAGTGCACAAGGGGGCAAAATTCTTTCGTGCCAACGATACTTTGGTGGAGTAATCCTGAAAGCACAACACTCGGGTTCCCTGGTAATCCAGGCTTTGCTCTGCCCTTAAGGTTTGCAGAATTAATACCTTGTGCGCATAGCTGAGGATCTGAAATATGATATTTCTGGGTCTGCCTGCTCCTTCTCGCCGCTGTCCCAGTCTGTGTGCTCTCTCTACCCAGAGGGATCCCGTTAACTCCGCGTTTGCCAGTGCCTTAGGCAGCCATATTTCCAGAAATGAGCACAAGTTCTGCTCTATAAGTGTCTCTGGCAACCCCACTATGCCAAGGTTATTTCTCCGAGAGCGATTCTCAAGGTCTTCCAGTTTCGCTTCTACCTCCATAAGCCTGGCTTTCAACCGGGGTTGCTCCTCTGAGACCTTCAAAATGTCATCCTCTGCCTGTTCCATTCTTTGCTGCACTGCTTGCAGCTCCGTTATTAACTTGGTATGTCTTTCGTCAAGTCCTTCCAGTTTCTCCAGGATCAGCTGTAGTTTCATGCCCACCGTTTGTTCGACCGCCGCCTTCACCTCTTTGGTGATCTCTGCTGCCCAAAGTGAGCTGGGTGTTGGCAATGGCGGTGTGGCCTTATCTGCCATTTTGTTTTCGCTGGCGTGACTTTTTTCTTTCGGTTCCTTTCGCACTGATTTAGTCGCCATCAATCCTGCAGCTGATTCCCGACTTCCGAAGTGTGTGACGGGTGTGAGTGAGTAAACCGTTCACTTTTTTCTGAGGAAATTCAGGGTAGGTTTTTTGCAGATTAGTTGGGGCGCCCCGGAGCAGCTCTGTCCTGAATCTTCACTGCTCCATACCCCCACCGGAAGTCCAGATTATTTTGTCTTTAAAGGTACCACTAATCTCTTTGAGCATAAAAAAAATTGAATTCCTTTCCTTTACTTGCTGTGACCTTTGAGCGGGTATGTTAACAGTGTAGTAGGTTTACAGCTATTTAGAAGATGTGCTTGTTATAGTGTTATTTTATTTCTATTTGAATGTGTATACGTGTGATAAACTTGTTGATATTAGTTAGAATGTCTCACAAGTATTTCGTATTTACATTTTACTTTTTTTATTTTATCATTTGTGTTATTTATGTTCTATAATGCTTTATAATTGGCACAAGTAATCTACATTTTTATATTTATTATTTCTGGTGTTTATGTAACTATTGTGATATTTGTTTATTGATAGCTTTGATTTTATTTATGAATATATGACCCCTGATGCAGCAGGCAAAACACGGCCATGTTGGGTAGAGCAGGTTTTAACTAGAATTTGGGGGGGGGGGGGGGGGGGGGGGAGCAGACAGTCGCCCAGGAGCACATGGTTCGGTGTGGAGTATCCTTGAAGAATACTATTGAAACAGGACATTTAGGGAATCCCAGAAGAGAGGTTTCACAAAAGCTGAAAGTAAGCCAGGTGTGCTTAATGAGAGAGCAGCATAAAGGATACACATTATCCCCTTCAACTTCTACGCAGCTTGTAGATCCAAGGGAAAAACACAATCTGAAGTGCCTATATTCAAATACTAGAAGCCTAAAAAAATATGATGGGACGGTTAGAGCTATAGCACTAAATGATGAGGCAGATAGAGACTTGAGCAGCATCCCGAAGAGTGCATCGAAGGGGAAAGGTCCCTGAGGTATGCCGCTGAAGAAGGGACTGGAGCGAGTCCGTTTTTCGACGGGATCAAAGTAAGAAAATGCCGGCGGCTTTGGTGGGGCCAGAGTGGAGTGAAGCAAAGATGGCGGCAAGTCCGGCTGTGGCTAGGGAGGAGCACGCTGAGGAGGGACCAGAGGCTGGCGAGATTGCAAAATCGGAAGCAGTGGCTTGGTTTCAAGACTTGAAGGCTAATCTGGCGGGGGGTTCAAAAGGATATACGAACTGCCCTGAGAGAAATTAGGGCTGAAATTTGCAACTTGGGAACGCGTGTCGGTGAGGTGGAGGAGGGGATGGAGACTTTTAAGCAGGACATGGGGAAACTGCATAAAGTGGTGAATACTGACACGTGGGAATTACAACAACTTAGGGAGCAGGTGGAAGACCTGGAGAATAGGTTGCACCGAAACAATTTGCGATTCAAAGGAATCCCTGACTTGGATATATTTAGCAACTGTGAAGCAGTGATTCGAGAGTTGTGTGGGTTCATTTTGAATTCTGAGGGCAGTGGTCAACTACCAGACCTCCGCAACCAGAGGGCACACAGAGTGGCTGGCCCGCAGCGAGAATTTCACCTGAGAGACATTGTAGTGTGTTTTGCTGATTTCCCCATGAAGGAAATGTCTAAACCAAGGCAGCAAAAAGAGATTCTTTGGTAAACTAAGATTGGAGTGTTACAAGATCTGGCATGGACTACACTGCAAAAGCATCTATCCTTTCGAGAAGCCACGATATTTGAGGTCAAAGGGGATCCGGTACAGGTGACTCTTCCCATTTGGGATGTGGCTAACAGTGGATGGTAAATCGCATAAAGACCCCGGATGAAGCATGGTTAACATTGCGCTCTTTGGGGTGTAGAGATGTTCCCATTCAGAAGGAGTTACTGGAGACCGCCAAGGAACCCAGAGTGGATTCAGCATGGCAGAGGGTGGTGGATCGGGGGAAGCATTCTGACAAGCAAGCTTCCTGAAGGAACACAGATTTATGCGGACTAGTGGAGGATTGATTATTTCATTGAGAACATTATGCAGATAAGCAATTACTCAGGGGGTGCTATGTATAGGGGGTCTGCAGGGGAGAGGGGAGGGAGGTTAGGGTATCTTGGGGATTAAGGGGAGATACCAGTGGGGGGGAGGACACAAGGGTAGAAGGGCAAGGGGAGGGGAGAGATCTTATTGGTGGGTACATGGAACGTAAACGGGCTAAATAATCAGGGGACGCGCAGTAGAGTATTTAAGGAGTTGGGCAGGCTGAAGTGGGACGTAACGTTTTTGAAAGAAATACACTTAAGACACAGAGATACTCACATGCTGCGTCATAGGCCTTTTCGGGAAGTGGTGGTACATCAGGGAATAGGACCAAAAAGGATGGGGGGGGGGGGGGAGTGGCCATTTTGATAAGACAAACTTGTGGGTTTGTGATTAAAAAGGTGTTTCGAGATACCAGTGGGTGGCCCTCAGAGGGTGGTTGCAGGGCAAGGAGCTGACATTGATTAACATTTATGCTCCAAATGTGGGGCAGAGGGAATTCTTTCAAATATTAAAAGAAGAAATTTTGGAATTTATAAGAGGGCAGGTCGTGGTAGGGGGGGATTTTAATATTGCCCTGGATGCAAGACTAGATCACTCGACAGGAGGAGGGCAACAGAGTGGCACTGGGCGGAAAGCATTGTTACAATTTTTGAACAGGTTGGAGGTGGTGGATTGTTGGAGGTTGTGACATGGGGAGCAGCGGAATTACACCTTTTACTCACAAGCAGCGCAGACTTATTCCCGGATAGATGGGTTATGGGTGCATCGCAATGGATGGCATATGGTAGGGGCTGCTGAGATGGAGACCATTTGTGTTTCTGATCATGCGCCAATGTGGATTAAATTAACTGGGTTGGGTCAATGCAGGCGACATGGAGGCTGGAGACTTAATGAGTCACTGCTTGGAGATGAGAAAGTGCGGGAAGATATTAAGCTTACTATTCAAGAGTTCCGTCACTTTAATGACAATGGGGAAGTAACTGATGGGGTGTTATGGGATGTGATGAAGGTAGTGGTGAGGGGTGCCTTAAGTGGGGATTGCGCAAGAAAAGGGAAAAAGGGCAGCACTCGCTGACTTTACAGATGAGTTTATTGCACTTAGAAAAGCTGCATAAAAGAAACCCTACTCCGCTGGTATAGGAAGACCTTAAGCAAGTGAGAGGGAAATAGCACAATTGCAGATGGCAGATGTGGATTTTATGAGAACCAAGCTAAAGCAGCAATATTTTGAATTTGCCAATAAATCAAGTGCAATGTTGGCCCGTTATTTACGGGTGAGGAGAGGGCGCTCCCGTATTCAAATGATGAAAGATGATAGGGGAGGTTGGCACTATGCTGATTCGGACATTGGAAATTGTTTTGTGAAATACTATCAAGATTTATATAGCGCTTCTGAGGATACACCGGCTGCAGATATAGCTCAGTATTTGGACCAGGTTCTATTACAACGTTTGGAAGAGTCTGAAAGAGTTCAGCTTGGGGAACTCATTAGACTAGGGGAGGTACAGGGCGTGATAAAATGGCTCCCTAATGGTAAAGCACCAGGTTTAGATGGATACTTGGCGAGGTTTTATGAATGTTTTGTGGAGGAGCTGGGAGACGTATTGGTGTGGGTGAGAAATGGAGTTTTGGAGGGCAATGGGCTCCCGGTATCCATGTCTGAGGCTGGGATAACGTTTCTGCCTAAGCCTGGGAAAGATCCCGTGGTTTGTGGTGCCTATAGGCCTATTTCACTTCTGAATGTGGATGCAAAGATAGTAGCCAAGGTCCTGGCTAACAGGTTGGCTAGGGTGTTGCCGAAATTGATCCATAGAGATCAATCTGGGTTTATCCCGAAGAGGCAGGTAGGGGATAACATAAGTGTTATTATGGGAAATGTGAGCCCTTGTGCCCCGACTGAGCACAGCGAAGATGGAGTGACACCGCACTCGGTCAGGCAGCCAGACAACCCCTAGCTTCACCTAGGAAGCGACTGCCATTCCCTGAGAGTTGAGCCCCCAGGTGCGGGCAGCCACCAGGACTTCTGGAACCGGCGGGGTTGCATGGCCACTGACCCGACAGGCGAGAGTAGACACAGTCCAGGAACAAAGGGGTCAGCAGTGCAGCGAGTAATCAGGAAACAATCCGAGGTCTGGGCAGGCAGCAACACAACGCAAAGTCAAGAAACAATCCAAGGTCTGGTACACAGGAAACACGGTAGCCGTCCAGAAACACGGGACGAGAACCGCGACCTCTAAGCAGCAGAAGCCGAAGCATGGAAAGACTGGAAGCAGGGCTTTAAATAGTACAGGAATTAGGCTCAACCATGTGCAGCTGTTCCAAGATGGCTGCCCCCATCAGAGGAGATGATCAACGCCCAAATATGGGCTTCCTTCCTGAAGCAGCTCAGCTCCAAGATGGCCATCACCACCTGAGACGCCCATCACCAAGATGACCGCCCTAACCTGGAGATACCCACATCCATGATGGCTGCCACATCCTCGAATGCCCATACCCTGCGCAAGCAGACTGCACCTCTGGAGGAGAGTAGCAGAGCATAACAATAAGGCGTACTATTCCATTTAATATGGGAGGCACAAAGATCCCGGTCTAGTACAGCCTTGTTGGCTATAGACGCGGAGAAGGCCTTTGACCGGGTAAGCTGGGGGTTTTTGCAAGAAGTGAAGAATCACATGGGCCTGGGTGATAATTTTGGGGCTTGGCTGGCAGCTTTGTATACAGCTCCGAAGGCACGCCTTAATATTAATAGGGGATATACTTCCTTTTTCCCAATAGGTAGAGGGACTAGGCAGGGATGTCCCTTGTCGTCCCTCCTCTTTGCACTGTACATAGAGCCGTTGGCAGTAATGATACGTCAGCATCCAGATTTTGGGGGTATTAAGGTTGAGGGGATGGAACATCGTATTGCTTTGTTTGCTGCTGATGTGCTACTTTATGTGGTGGATCCTGAGCAGACACTACCTGCGGTGTTGGAGATTCTTAGGGAATTTGAACGATATGCTGGCCTAAGGGTTAGCATGGATAAAAGTGAGCTATTGGGGATTTCTTTGACCCAGGGGGAGAAAAGTAGATTGAGAGCATTGTTTGTTTTCAAGTGGGCCAAGCACCACATTCGGTATTTGGGGATTCAGATTCCTAGGGACTTGGGAAGGGTGTATAGTCTTAATTATGGGAAGATAATAGACCAAATTCGGGGGGAGTTGTCCCGATGAAAGGGATTGTGGCTTTCGTGGTGGGGGCGTATGGCAGTGGTGAAGATGAATGTGCTGCCTAGATTTTTATTTCTGTTTCAGGCGCTGCCAGTGATGGTTCCGAGACGGACACTTAAATAATTGCAGGGTTTTTTGTCAGAGTTTATATGGGAGGGTAGGCATCCTCGTTTGGCTGGACGAGTATTGTGGGGCACTCCTGAGAGGGGGGGTACAGCAGTGCCCAATATTGAGAGGTATTATTTTGCTGCCCAACTGCGGATGATCATGGACTGGGAGAGGGGGATAACCAAGCCCACTAGACAGTTAGAGCAGTTATATAGCCCGCATAGGCCGATGAGTTCTTACTTGTGGACTACTGAGGGAGTGGGAGTGACCTTGGCTGGGATATAAAATCCATATGCGAGGCATTTGGTGGAATTGTGGGGAAAAGTACGGAGGGCATGGGGGCAGACTGATAGGGTTTCGACACTGGCGCCTTTGAGATGGGAGCCAAAATTTGGGGCACGTAGAGAAAATGCCATATTTACGCGGTGGGAACAAGTGGGTATCTTGAATTTCCGTGCTGTGCTGCAGGGAGGGAGGGTGAAGAGTTTTGATACGCTGTGCTCCATGTATGGTCTGCCCCGGGGGGGGGGGACGGGGACATCTTTTCCTACATATAGATTCAACTTTTTGTGGGACATTGGGTTGGAGGGGGGGAACATTCAGGAGATGGGAAGTCTTGAAAATCTGTGGGGTTTTTTTGAGGAGGGTGCCCAGACCAATATCAGTGATATATAAATATTTTAGGGGATGTGATCCCAGACCATTTGGTTTTCAGGGGGCCTGGGAGGAAGATTTAAATAGCTGTTTTTCTGATCAGGAGTGGGAAGTTATTTGTGGGGAGGTTTAGAAAGCTTCGGTATGCACTTTGGTGCAGGAAAATGCATATAAAGTCTTATCCAGATGGTATTACACACCTGAGAGATTGAAGTGGATGTACCCTGGTACATCAGACATATGCTGGAGGTGTAAATCCCAGCTGGGTTCTTTTCTACATATATGGTGGACCTGCCCAAGAGTGGTTCCCTTCTGGCAGGCTGTTAAGAAAACGTTAGTAATATTGATTGAATCATCATTGGTGTGTAGGGTTGTGGTATGCCTCTTGGGTTTGCATAACGAGCAGGATTCTTGGAAGGAAAGCAAATGGCTGCGATGGGGGTTGGCAGCAGCCAAGTGCATTATAGCACAGCACTGGAAGAAGGTAGACCCCCCCGACACTGGGTGATTGGAAATGCAAATTGGGTCAGTTAATACAAATGGAGCGCCTCATGGCTTATCGTAGGGAGGGGGGGTTCTGCGACATAAGGGTGGGTGGGCTCGATTCCAACAGCGATTACTACGCATTTAGGCTGATGGAGAATTAGAGGATGTTGACGGGCTTGGAAGGGGAGGGCTAAGGGGGGGAGGGGGGGAGAGAGCGTGCCTCAAAGAATCAAGGGGCATTCTCAAGTTATGCAGGGGCAGGAAGAGGTTGGAGGGTTGGCGCATATTATTGGTGCACAGTTTATTTGGGGTGTGGAAGTTGTTTAAGGGACTAATTATGTAACATATAATGTAGAGGAGTTCAACTAGCTGATAAGCTTGAGTGTGCTGTATTAGTCTAGAAATTGTTAGCCTCTGTGAGGGCACGAATGAGCAGGATGTGCTTTTTCTGAAAGTTGACTATTAAAAAATGATTATAATAAAAATTTAAAGTGGAAAAAAATGATGAGGCAGATATAATGTACATCTCAGAGACATGGTAGAAAGAGGACCAATGCATTTTTTCTAGTAAAAAAGGTGCCAGTACTCAAATGCCAGGCCACCCTTCAGGGGTAGGGTGATCACTGAGGGACCCACCCCACCCCACAATAGCCAGGTCCCCTGCAACCAGTCACAGAATCTATGACCAGGTAGAATTGGTGTGTAGATCCTGAGCTCTTTCATTAAAACTTGGGGACCATGGGTCAATTTTAGCAGACAATGGAATAGGTGCCGGTACTCAGTACCCCCCCAAGTACCCCCTCAAAAAAAGCCCTAAAGAGGACAATCAATGGGACACTGTGCTAAGGGTACAAATTGTATCGCAATGATGGAATGGGGGGGGGGGGGGGGTTGCGCTATATGATAAAGAGGGAATTGAGTCAAATAAATTAAACATTCCATATGAAACAGATAGCAGCGTGGATTCATTATGGATATAAATTTCATATGTGAAGAGGAGTATTCTTGCAGGGCTGTACTACCATCCATCAGGACAGAAAGAACAGACAGATGAAGAAATGTTTACAGAGATTAGGAAAGCTGGCAAACTGGACAACATTATAATAATGAGTGATTTCAATTACACCAATATTAACTGGATAAATGTTACATCAGTGACTTATAAGAAGATAAAATGTCTAGATGTAATAAACGACTGCTTCTTTGGAGCAACTGGTTCAGGAATTGACAAAAGGGAGAGCCATTTTGGATCTGGTCCTTGGTGGCATGCAAGGCATAGTGCAAGAAGTGGCGGTGTTTGTTGGGTTCCCTGGGAAATAGTGATCATAACATGATCATGTTTGAGCTACTATCTGGGATGAACCCTCAAAGGAAATCTACTGTAGCTGCATTTAATTTTCAAAAGGGTGACTATAATAAAATTAGGAAAATGGTTACAAAGAAGCTAAAAGGTTAGAACACTAAATCAGGCGTGGACGTTATTCAAAATACCATCTTGGAAGCTCAGAGCAGATGCATTCCACGTATTTGCAAAGGTGGAAAACAAGACAAACGACAGCCAGCGTGGTTAAAAGGTGAAGTAAAAGAGGCTATTACAACCAAAAGATTATCCTTCAAAGTATGGAAAAAGGACCCAAATGAAGAAATTAAGAAGCAACATAAGCACTGGCAAATCAGATGCAAAGCATTAATAAAAAAGGCTAAACGGGAATATGAAAAGAAACTTGCTGCAGAGGTTAAAACTCACAGTAACAACTTTTTCAGGTACATCAGACGCAGAAAGCCTGCGAGGGAATCTGTGGGACCGTTAGATCACAAAGCAGCAAAAGGGGCGCTCAGGGAGGACTAGGCCATAGTGGAGAAACTGAATGAATTCTTTGCTTCGGTCTTCAAGGGTTATGATGCGAAGGAGCTGAAAGAACTCTCGGTGAACCTGGAAGATGTATTGAGCCAAATTGACAAATTAGAGTAGTAAATCACCTGGACCAGATGGCATATATCCATGGGTACTCAAAGAACTCAAGCATGAAATTGCTGATCTGCTGTTAGTAATATATAACCTGTCGTTAAAATCGTATGAAGTACCTAAAGATTGGAGGATGGCCAATGTGACACCAATTTTTTAAAAGGGTTCCAGGGGTGATCCGGCAAATTACAGACCGGTAAGCCTGACATCAGTGCTGAGCAAAATAGTAGAAACTATTATAAAGAATAAAATTACAGAACACATAGACAAACATGGTTTAATGGGGCAGAGTCAAAATGAGCTCAGCCAAGGGAAGTCCAACTTGACATTTCGTTCTTTAGATTGTAAGCTCATTTGAGCAGGGACCGTCCTTCTTTGTTTATTTTGTACAGTGCTGCGTAACCCTAGTAGCGCTCTAGAAATGTTAAGTAGTAGTAGTAGTAAGTCTTGCCTCACTAATTTGCTTCATTTCTTTGAAGGCGTGAATAAACATGCAGATAAAGATGAGCTGGTTGATGTAGTGTATCTAGATTTTCAAAAAGCTTTTGATCCACATGAGAGACTCCAAAGAAAATTAAAGAGTCATGGGATAGGAGGCAAGGTTCTGGTGTGAATTAGGAATTGGTTATTGGATAAAAAACAGAGGGTAGGGTTAAATGGTCATTTCTCTCAATGGAGGAGGGTGAACAGTGGAGTGCCGCAGGGATCAGTACTGGGACCGGTGCTATTTAACATATTTATAAATAATATGGAAATCATAACAACAAGTTAGGTGATTAAATTTGCAGATGACACAAAACTATTCAAGGTTGCTAAAACACATGCGGACTGTGAAATATTGCAGGAAGACCTTAGGAAATTGGAAGATTGGGTGTCCAAATGGCAGATGAAATTTAATGTGGACAAATACAAGGTGATGCACATTGGAAGAAATAATCTGAATCCTAGTTACCTGATGCTAGGGTCCACGTTAGGGGTCAGCGCTGAAGAAAAAAGATCTAGGTGTCATTGTAGATAACACGCTAAAATCTTCTGCTCAGTGTGCGGCGCTGGCCAAGAAAGCAAACAGAATGCTAGGAATTATTAGGAAAGGGATGGTGAATAAGACTGAAAACACTATAATGCCTCTGTATTGCTCCATGGTGCAACTGCATCTTGAGTATTGCATTCAGTTCTGGTCACTGTATCTCAGTGGAAAGAAGAGCGAACAAAATGATAAAGGAGATGGAACTCCTCTTGTATGAAGAAAGACTAAAGAGGTTAGGGCTCTTCAGCTTGGAAAGAGACAAATGAGGGTAGATTGACTGAGGTCTACAAAATCCTGAATGGTGTAGAATGAGTAGAAGTAAATCAATTTTTTTACTCTTACCAAAAGTACAAAGACTAGGGGACACTCAAGGAAGTTACATGGAAATATTTTTAAAACAAATAGGTGAAATATTTTTTTTCACTCAACAAATAGTTAAGCTCTGGAACTCTTTGCCAGAGGATGAGGTAACAACAGTTAGAATATCTGGGTTTAAAAAAAAGGTTTGGACAAGTTCCTGGAGGAAAGTCCATAGTCTGCAATTGAGATAGACATGGGGAAGCAACTGCTTGCCCTGGGATTTGTAACATGGAATGTTAGTAGAGAATCCACAAACGTGGAGAACTCAACGAAATCCCACGGATAGTCACAATACTGATTAATAAAGTTTGGTTCATTTTCACTCTGGAACTCCTGGTTTTTTACCCAATGTTTTTTTGTAACATGGAATGTTGCCACGATTTGGATTTCTTGGCTACTGTTTGTTTGCCAGTGTATCCATTACTAATAAAATTAGTTTGGACTCAACAAACTGGTATCATCGATCTGCTGGTGTTGGTTACCCACTGGCTCTCCTTTCTGCTTCTTTCACAGCATATCTCCATATACTACATATCATCATTCTAGTAAATCCTATACATTTGTATAGCAGATGCATAAATACATATACAGCTCACCCTATACATGAGCAGTGAATACTTAAAACTATTTAGTTCATACGTAGATAAGGTTCATGTGCACAAATACCTACCTCCCAGAAACCAACTGCTTCTCTTTTTGAGTACGGCATCGGGCCTCTTCCCATGATAATGGTTGTTGAAAGTTCTTTATATGCTCTTTGAAGAAATACACATGGAGCTGATTGTCATTAGTCACTGTACCTAGAAAGGGAAAAAAAGAGAAGATCAATGAACACTAGAGACCTGAGTAGTCCCATTCCTAAGAGATCTCCATATTCACACATCTCTTAGGAATGGGACTACTCAGGTCTCTAGTGTTCATTGATCTGTGTTCATTGATGTGTGAATATGGAGGAGAGCTCACTCGATTCCTCATGTGGTGATGTGTTAACTTTACTTGGTATTCACGGCAATTGCCCAAAGGCTATTAAAACTGACCAACTCCCTCCTATAAAGTGTCCAATGTGAAATTCAATAACTAAATTAAAAAAAAAACTTTGTCTCATACTTAGTGGTATATCAGCAAAATAGTGTAATGAAAATTTTAAGTCACTTGATGGGGCAGTTGCTTGCTCTGTGACACACTGAGGAGTCCTTTTACTAAGCTACAGTAAGCACTAACACGTGCTTACTGCAGATAAAAATGCCTTACTGTTGGGGTCAGGGCTGGGGCTGGAGAGCGGGCGTGCTTTGCACTAATCGGTTAGCGCAGATACATTGCTGCACACTAACAAATTAGTGCATGTTTACTGCCTACAAAAGAGGTGGTGGTAGGGGCTCACATGCTAATGGGAAAATTAATGAATGGCCATTAATACAGAAAATTGAAAAATTGATCATTTTAACCCCAGCGGTAAAAATGGCCTTAGAGCACGGAAATGACCCCTATAAAGATGAACTAAGGCCACTTTTTACTGCAGTTTGGTAAAAGGGCTCCTGAGTGATTTCGCTGCTATTAACCAAGTCCTTTCTTCTCATTCACACATCTCTTAGGTGTTATTCATTGGGATATATACTTTTTTGTTTTATGTTTGAAGATCCTATTTCAAGGGTTATTATTCTTTGGCCCATTAGTAACAATGCCTGAAAATGAACCAAAAGAAAATTGAGGGGCATTAGGGATGCAATGACCCAGCAACAATCTATGTGTTTGGAAATGAATACAGCGATAATAAGGGTATAACCCAGAATACACCCTGTTTATCTCTGTGATCATCTTGCCATAAATACATAAACAAAATCAGCTTGCTGAGAACAAAGACAAGTAACAACATTATTCAATTATTTAGTAAATAAGCATCACCATCAAGCCCAGTATGCTGATTCCAACAGTGGCCAATGCAGCTCACAAATACTTGACATTTCCAAAGGAGTAAAATATGCTGCTTATCCCAGGAATAAGCAGTGGGTTTTCCCAGATCCAACACAGTGAAGATACTTACCTGTAGCAGGTATTCTCCGAGAACACAAGGCTTGCTATTCTCACAAGTGGGTTGATGCCATCCAGCATTGACTGGTTCAGCAAGATTGCCAGAGGAACTATCCAGAGCTTTAAGGAGTGCGAGCAGCGCTTCCGCCCTAACGCGCTGCCTCAGTTTAATACAAAAGCAAGAAAAACAAACAACTGAATACCTCCTAGGGGACGTAGGTGGGAATGTGAGCTGTCCTCAGAGAGTACCTATAACAGGTATCTTCACTTTCTCTGAGGACAAGAAGGCTTCCTATTCTCACAAGTGGGGAATCCTTAGCATCCAGGCTCACCCAAAACAACAAACATTGGTCAATTGGGCCTCGCAACGGCAAGGACATAACATAGATTAACCTGAAACAAAATACTACTAGATGAGGGAACAGCCTGGAGCAGAACAAAACAGGCCTAGGAGGGTGGAGTTGGATTCTAGACCCCAAACAGATTCTGCAACACTGACTGCCCAAACCGACTGTCGCGCCGGGTATCTTGCTCAAGGCAGTAGTGAGATGTGAATGTGTGGACTGAAGACCACGTTGCAGCCTTGCAAATCTCCTCAATGGAGGCTGACTTAAGTGAGCCACTGACGCAGCAATGGCTCTAACATTGTGAGCTGTGACATGACCCTCCAAAGTCAGCCCACCCTGGGCATAAGCGAAGGAAATACAATCCGCCAGCCAAATGGATATGGTGCGTTTACGGATGGCGACCCCCTTCCTGTTGGGATCAAAAGAAACAAACAACTGGGTGGACTGTCTGAAGGGCTTGGTCCGCTCCATGTAAAAGGCCAACGTGTGCAAGCTGCTTTCGTCAGGGTGGGCATGAGGTCGGGGAAAGAATGCTGGCAAAACAATCAACTGGTTCAGATGGAACTCCGACACCACCTTCGGTAGGAACTTAGGGTGCGTGCGGAGGACTACTCTGTTGTGATGAAACTTAGTATAAGGTGCATCCACTACTAAGGCCTGAAGCTCAGTGACCCTACAAGCTGAAGTAACAGCCACCAAGAAAATGACCTTCCAGGTCAAGTACTTCAGATGGCACGATTTCAGTGGCTCAAAAGGAGATTCATCAGCTGGCTTAGAACAACGTTGAGATCCCATGACACTGTTGGAGGTTTGACAGGGGTTTGACAAAAGCAAACCTCTCATGAAGTGAACCACTAAAGGCTGTCCAGAGATAGGCTTACCTTCTACATGCTGATAATAAGAACTAACTGCACTAAGATGAACCCTTACGGAGTTGGTCTTGAGGCTAGAATGTGACAAGTGTAGAAGGTATTCAAGCAGGGTCTGTGTAGGACAAGAAAGGGGATCTATGGCCCTGCTATCACACCAGATGGCAAACTTCCTCCATTTGAAAGAATAACACCTCTTAGTGGAATCTTTCCTGGAAGCTAGCAAGACCCAGGAGACACTCTCCGAAAGACCCAAGGAAGTGAATTCTAGGCTCTCAACATCCAGGCCGTGAGAGACAGAGACTGGAGGCTGGGATGTAGAAGCAATCCCTCGTTCTGAGTGTCGGAAAACACTCCAATCTCCACGGTTCTTTGGAGGACAATTCCAGAAGAAGAGGGAACCATATCTGCCGCGGCCAGTAAGATGTGATCAGAATCATGTTCCACAGTCTTGCTCGAGTTTCAACAAAGCTTTTCCCTCTAGAGGTATGGGAGGATACACATACAGAAGGCCTATCCCCCAATGATGCTAGTCTGTCGTGGGCCTGAAGCCTGGAACAGACCTGAGGAACATTGTGGTTGATCTGAGTGGCAAAAAGATCCACCGAGGGGGTGCAAGATCTTGCGGGCTAAGTCCATATTTAGAGACCACTCATGTGGTTGCATTATCCTGCTCAGCCTATCGGCCAGGTCATTGTTTACGCCTGCCAGATAAGTGGCTTGGAGAAAACAGGCCGTGTTAGCGAGCCCAATGCCACATCTGGATGGCTCCCTGACACAGGGGGCGAGATCCAGTGCCCCTTGCTTGTTGGTGTAATACATTGCAACCTGATTGTCTGTTTGAATTAGAATAATTTGGTGGGAGCAGATTTCATGTGAAGGCGTGCCATCGGTGTAATATACACTGTGAAAGCCATGTGGCCCAACAACCTCAACAGCTGCCGAGCTGTGACCTGTTGGGATGTTTGAACTTTGGACGCTAGCACGAGAAGATTGTCTGCACGCGTCTCTGGCAGGTAGGCTTGGACATTCTTTGTATCGAGCAGGACTCCTATGAACACCAATCGTTGAACTGGATAGAGATGGGACTTGCTCCTTCTTCCTTGGAGGTGCTCTTTATCAGCCAATCATTGAGATAAGGTAACACATGAACTCCCACTCTGCGTAGCGAAGCTGTGACTACCGCTAGACACTTGGTAAAGACCCTGGGAGCTGACGCAAGGCCAAAAGGCAACACACAATACTGAAAGTAATGTGTTCCCAGCCGAAACCGAAGATACTTCGGTGGGCTGGAAGTATTGGGATGTGCGTGTATGCATCCTTCAAGTCCAGAGAGCATAGCCAATCGTTTTCCTGAATCATGGGAAGAAGGGTGCCTAGGGAAACCATCCTCAACTTTTCTCGGACTAGGAATTTGTTCAGGGCCCTTAGGTCTAAGATGGGATTCATTCCACCTGTCTTTTTCTGCACAAAGAAGTACCTGGAATCGAATCCCTGTCCTTCTTCTCCTGGCAGAATGAGTTCGACCACATGGGCCTTGAGAAGGGCGGAGAGTTCCTCTGTAAGCACCTGCCTGAGCTGAGAGCTGAAAGAATGGGCTCTCGGTGGACAATTTGGAGGGTTGGAAAGCAAACTGAGGGTGTATCCAAGCCGAGGTCAGAGGTTATGAGAGGCCACCTTTGGTGAAAAAATATTAACCTCCTTCCGACCAGTAAGTCATCCTGGATGGACAATTTGATAGTAGCTATGCTCTGCAGGAGCCAGTCAAAAGCTTGTCCTTTGCTTTTGCTGGGGAGCAGCAGGGGGTACACGCTGTTGACAATAATGAGCGCGCTGGGGCTGGGCCTCAACAGGCTGGTGAGCAGCGGGAGTGTACCTATGCCTAGAATAGGGGTTCCCTGTGGATTCGATACTAGGTATCAATATCCTTGGGGAACACAGGGGCAGAGGGGATACCCAGTTCCGAATGAGGACTGTCTTTAGTACCTCGTGGAGAGGAGCTGTCACTGCCTCCTTAGGAGGGGAGGTGTAGTCCAGGACCTTAAGCATCTTGGCCCTGGGCTCATCCTCCACTTCTACGGGGAATGGAATGGACTCAGCCATTTCCCGTGCAAAAGAGGTGAATGAGAGGCTCTTGGGTGGAGACAGCTTCCTCTCAGGTGAAGGGGAAGGCTCAGAAAGGATCCCACGCGACTCATCGGAGGAAAAGTACCTGGGATCCTCTTCTGATTCCCATGAGCTCTCCTCTTTGGTATCAGACAGCAGTTCCCTCAGGGATGTCCGAACCCACCTCGATGTCAAGGACCGATGCCCTCGAGAATGGTGTCGAGGAGCCAGCTCCCGCCTTGACTCCAGCGAAGCTTCCTACATCAAAGTCTAAGTGGCAATGGCGTTGGGGCCGCACCGTGGGCCAGGCAGGGCTGCAGCGGAAGGCATGGTAGGTGCAAGCACCCCCTATGCCTATGCACATCGTTGCATGAGGCCGTCCAGAAGTTCAGGGAGCAAGGCCAGTATGCGCTCATCGAGGGCCGAAATCGGTAAAGACTACAGGGCCAGTTGGAGCTCAGGATGCAGAACCACCGGGGCCAGTGCAGGAGCAGGATCTCAGCTGCTGGGAGACGCATGCATCGGCACCTCTTGGATGATGGGGGAGTGGTCCTCCCGGCATCGACACTTCTCAGGTGCAAAAACCCTCGGCATCCAGGAGCTCCCGGCACTGAGTGTCGATGGAGATTGGTGACGGTGCTTCTTGGCCTTTGCCTGATGCACGTCACCCATGCTCCTCGGTGCTGACGAGGACGATGTCGAATCCGATGATGGACGGTCCCGGGGGGCCTGCATAGAAGGCCTCGAGACAGGTAGAAACCCACTCGATGCCTCACTGCTCCCAGTGTCTCGGGGTCTCGCAGTAGCCATCCCTACTGTGACTCCCGATGCCGGTGCAGAACTCGTCGATGCCTCCGCCAAAGAACCGGACCAGGCTCCAAAAACTTTTTCATGTTAAGCCCAGGAAAGCTGAGTCCTTTTCTTCATAAGAAGACACAGGACACAGTTTGTAGGACTAGGTTGAGGCTCCAGGCACCGAAGAAACCAAAAATGAGTGTCCTTTCCCGAGATGGTCCAGTCGCACTGGGTATAGCGCTTGAAGCCACTGGGCGTCTTCGATGACATGGAAGGAAAAATGGCTTTGGCGAAATCAAAAGTCACGATGGTGTGTAAAAAGGGGAAAATGAAGGCACAAAAACAGGGAGACCTGCCGGGCAGGCCTAAATGTGACCCCGTGTTGAAAAGAAAGGAAACTTAGATGTGGGCAGACAAAACTAGAAATAAGAGAACTTTAAAAAAAATTTTAAACTATAATAATAAACGAAGAAAAGAAAAAAAGAGTGAGTGGAACAAAAAATACCAAAAAGGCACTCGAAAAGCTCTACCGGGCGTGTAAGAAGTGCACAAAAAAACAGCTTCTTCTCACGTGGACGAAAAGAAACTGAGGCGGCGCGTTCACTTGGCAGGCGGGAAGGCACTTGCACATGCGCATTGGAGCACTGCTCGCATTCATTGAAGTTCTGGATTTTTCCTCTGGCAATCTTGCCGAACCAGGTGACGCTGGACAGCGTCAACCCACTTGTGAGAATAACAAGCCTACTTGTCCTTGGAGAATTTTATTTAAACCCAGCTACGCTAACTGCTTTTATGACATTCTCTGTTACTGAATTCCAGAGCTTAATTACATGTTGAGAGAAGAAATATTTTCTCTGATTTGTTCTAAATGTTCTTCATTGTACACTCCCAGACCTTGTACTTTTGTAAAGAATAAAGAAGTGATCATGTCTATCTATTCCACTCTACTTTTTAATTTATAGACCTCAGTCACATCTCCTCTCAGCTGTCTTTTCTCCACGTTAAAGAGCCCTAGCCTCATAGGGAACTCACCCCATCTCCTTTGTCATTTAGGCTGCCCTTCTCTGAATCTTTTCTGATCTTGCTATATCTTTTTTGAGATATGGTGACCAGAATTGCACACAATATTTGAATTGTGGTCAATATAAAGGTATATTTTCTGTTTTACTCTCCAATCCTTTCCTAATAATTCTTAACATTCTATTTGCTTTCTTAGCTGTCGCTGCACACTGAGCAGAGGATTTCAATGTATCAACAATGACACCTAGATCCTTTTTCTGAGTTGTGACTCCTACTAAAAAACCTTGCTTCATATAGCTATAGCCTGTGTTCCTCTACTTTATGTGTATCACTTTGCACTTGCTCGTATTAAATTTCATCTGCCATTTGGATGCCCAGTCTTCCAGGCTCGTTAGGCTCCTCTTAAAATTTCCCACAAGCTTCTTGTGATTTAAGAACTCTGTTTTATCATAAAATTTAATTACCTCAATTATTATTGCTATTTCCAGGTCATTTATAAATATCCTAAAAAGCAGTGGTCCAAGCACAGATCCCTGGGGAACCCCATTATTTACCCTTCTTCATTGAGAATACTAACCAATTAACCTACTCTGTTTTCTGTCTTTAAACGGTTCTTAATCCACAATAGGATCTTATCCCATGACTTTTTAATTTCCTCAAGAGTTGTTCATGAGATACTTTGTTAAATGCTTTCTGGAAATCCAGATACACAATATCAACTGGCTCATGTTTATCCACCCCTTCAAAGAAATGTAGTAGATTGGTGAGGCACGATATCCTTTGGCTAAATCCATGCTTGCATTGTCTCATTAATCTATGCCTACAGTGGTGGAAATAAGTATTTGATCCCTTGCTGATTTTGTAAGTTTGCCCACTGACAAAGACATGAGCAGCCCATAATTGAAGGGTAGGTTATTAGTAACAGTGAGAGATAGCACATCACAAATTAAATCCGGAAAATCACATTGTGGAAAGTATATGAATTTATTTGCATTCTGCAGAGGGAAATAAGTATTTAATCCCTCTGGCAAACAAGACCTAATACTTGGTGGCAAAACCCTTGTTGGCAAGCACAGCGGTCAGACGTCTTCTGTAGTTGATGATGAGGTTTGCACACATGTCAGGAGGAATTTTGGTCCACTCCTCTTTGCAGATCATCTCTAAATCATTAAGAGTTCTGGGCTGTCGCTTGGCAACTCGCAGCTTCAGCTCCCTCCATAAGTTTTCAATGGGATTAAGGTCTGGTGACTGGCTAGGCCACTCCATGACCCTAATGTGCTTCTTCCTGAGCCACTCCTTTGTTGCCTTGGCTTTATGTTTTGGGTCATTGTCGTGCTGGAAGACCCAGCCACGACCCATTTTTAAGGCCCTGGCGGAGGGAAGGAGGTTGTCACTCAGAATTGTACGGTACATGGCCCCATCCATTCTCCCATTGATGCGGTGAAGTAGTCCTGTGCCCTTAGCAGAGAAACACCCCCAAAACATAACATTTCCACCTCCATGCTTGACAGTGGGGACGGTGTTCTTTGGGTCATAGGCAGCATTTCTCTTCCTCCAAACACGGCGAGTTGAGTTCATGCCAAAGAGCTCAATTTTTGTCTCATCTGACCACAGCACCTTCTCCCAATCACTCTCGGCATCATCCAGGTGTTCACTGGCAAACTTCAGACGGGCCGTCACATGTGCCTTCCGGAGCAGGGGGACCTTGCGGGCACTGCAGGATTGCAATCCGTTATGTCGTAATGTGTTACCAATGGTTTTCGTGGTGACAGTGGTCCCAGCTGCCTTGAGATCATTGACAAGTTCCCCCCTTGTAGTTGTAGGCTGATTTCTAACCTTCCTCATGATCAAGGATACCCCACGAGGTGAGATTTTGCGTGGAGCCCCAGATCTTTGTCGATTGACAGTCATTTTGTACTTCTTCCATTTTCTTACTATGGCACCAACAGTTGTCTCCTTCTCGCCCAGCGTCTTACTGATGGTTTTGTAGCCCATTCCAGCCTTGTGCAGGTGTATGATCTTGTCCCTGACATCCTTAGACAGCTCCTTGCTCTTGGCCATTTTGTAGAGGTTAGAGTCTGACTGATTCACTGAGTCTGTGGACAGGTGTCTTTCATACAGGTGACCATTGCCGACAGCTGTCTGTCATGCAGGTAACGAGTTGATTTGGAGCATCTACCTGGTCTGTAGGGGCCAGATCTCTTACTGGTTGGTGGGGGATCAAATACTTATTTCCCTCTGCAGAATGCAAATAAATTCATATACTTTCCACAATGTGATTTTCCGGATTTAATTTGTGATGTGCTATCTCTCACTGTTACCAATAACCTACTCTTCAATTATGGGCTGCTCATGTCTTTGTCAGTGGGCAAACTTACAAAATCAGCAAGGGATCAAATACTTATTTCCACCACTGTATGTATATGTTCAGTAATTTTGTGTCTTCGCCACTTTGTCTGACACCTATGTCAGGCTCACTAGTCTGTAATTTCTCAGGTTACCTCTGGAACCCTTTTTAAAAACTGGCATTATATTAGCCACCCTCATCTTCTGGTACCATGCTTGATTTTAAAGATAAATTTACAAATGCCCCTGTACAAGTCGTTGGTGAGGCCCCACCTGGAGTATTGTGTTCAGTTTTGGAGGCTGTATCTTGCTAAGGATGTAAAAAGAATTGAAGCGGTGCAAAGAAAAGCTACGAGGATGGTATGGGATTTGCGTTACAAGACGTATGAGGAGAGACTTGCGGACCTGAACATGTATACCCTGGAGGAAAGGAGGAACAGGGGTGATATGATACAGACGTTCAAATATTTGAAAGGTATTAATCCACAAACGAACCTTTTCCGGAGATGGGAAGGCGGTAGAACGAGAGGGCATGAAATGAGATTGAAGGGGGCAGACTCAAGAAGAATGTCAGGAAGTATTTTTTCACGGAGCGGGTGGTGGATGCTTGAAATGCCCTCCCGCGGGAGGTGGTGGAGATGAAAACGGTAACGGAATTCAAACATGTGTGGGATAAACATAAAGGAATCCTGTGAAGAAGGAAGGGATCCTCAGGAGCTTAGCCTAGAATGGGTGGCAGAGCTGGTGGTTGGGAGGCGGGGCTAGTGCTGGGCAGACTTATACGGTCTGTGCCGGGGCTGGTGGTTGGGCGGCGGGACTAGTGCTGGGCAGACTTATACGGTCTGTGCCAGAGCCGGTGGTGGGAGGCAGGGATAGTGCTGGGCAGACTTATACGGTCTGTGCCAGAGCTCGTGGTTGGGAGGAGGGGTTGGTGGTTGGGAGGCGGGGATGGGGCACATATGAATTTATCTTCTTGGGCAGACTGGATGGACCGTGCAGGTCTTTTTCTGCCGTCATCTACTATGTTACTATGTAAATTACTAATAATAGATCTGCAACTTCTTTTTTTTTTTTAGTTCTATCAGTACTCTGGAATGTATACCATCTGGTTAAGGTGATTTACAAATTATTTCCCTATCTTACACCAGTTATCTAACTTTATCTAACTCTCAAGTGAAATGCAGCATTTAGTTCAATAGATTTTGAGAACTACATTGAGAAAAGAAACTGTGTTGTAGAACATTTATTTATATATGATGAAAGCTACATGATATTTAAAGAAAATATATATAATTTACTTTTAGTAGTAAATCATTTAAACATTTACAGCCTGGGCATTACACTCTATACCATTGAAGGTACAGAAAAATTGATGCAAAAGATGAAAAAATCTGAACAAGTTTACTTGGTCAAATGTGCAACTGGACAATTAATCTGCAATATTTACAAATTTCATTTTAGTTATGATATGAAGAATTCTCACACACGGAAGGCTTGGAAAACAGATGTGAAGCTGAAGATTAAGAATAGCAGGTTAGATACAGAGATGGAAGCAGGTACATTCATTTACAGATACTTGAACAAAAGAGAACTTTTATAAGACTGAATACAGGTTAAGATGCGATATGCTAGGTCAGATCCAAGGTCTATCTAGCTATCCTGTTACTGACAGTAGCCAATCTAGGTCATCTTCTATGGAGCAAGTGTAAATTTATATGCTACTAGGAGTCACTGTACAAGCCTAATTTATAA
This sequence comes from Microcaecilia unicolor, assembly GCF_901765095.1. Taxonomy (NCBI): domain Eukaryota; kingdom Metazoa; phylum Chordata; class Amphibia; order Gymnophiona; family Siphonopidae; genus Microcaecilia; species Microcaecilia unicolor. Next base: position 133,608,944 of record NC_044037.1, read on the forward strand.
AGGCACATAGATGTCTTTGTTGCCTTTATATAATAGGTACCATTTTGGACTTTTCACATTATTGGACTTTATTATAAAATTACCCTAAAAATGTCAAAAATGCACATATTATTAAGAAAACATATATGTATAGATGTCTTTCTAAAACAAGACCCCAGAAATAGACCCACTAGGGCACAAAAGCCCTTGCTCAGAGTTACACTTGCTTTAATCAAAGTTCAACTGTATGCAAGTATTCTATGTTAGTATGAGCAGATATTCTGAAGTAAGCTCCTTGCAACTTTGCAATTCTGGTCACCACATCTTAAAAAAAGGTATATAGCGGCATTAGAAAAGGGCAACAAAAGCAATAAAGGGGATGGGACAACTTCCCTATGAAGAACGGCTAAAGTAGCTTGGGTTCTCCAGGTTGGAGAAGAGATGGCTGAGGTGAGATATGATAGAGGTCTACAAAATACTGAGTAGACTGGAACCTTTGATACGGTCCCTCACAGAAGACTCATGAATAAGCTGAGATGGCTGAACTTAGGACCCAAAGTGGTGAACTGGAGTGGAAACTGGTTGACTGACAGGCAACAGAAGTGATGGTAAATGGAATCTGTTCCGAGGACAAGTGGAGTGCCTCAGTTGTTGGTGCTGGGGCTGATTCTCTTTAATATATTTGTGATAGACCTTGCTGAAGGGTTAGAAGGAAAAGTTTGCCTTTTTGCGGATGACATGAAGATAGCCAATTGAGTGGATACTCTAGAGGGAACAGAAACCATGAGAAGGGATCTCCAAACGCTGGAAGAATGGTCAAGGGTCTGGCAGTTAAAATTTAATGTAAGACAGGGAAAAAATTTGTAAATCACCTAAACCAGATGGTATACATTCCAGAGTACTGACAGAACTAAAAAAATAAAAATAGAAATTGCAGATCTATTATTAGTAATTTATCTTTAAAATCAAGCATGGTACCAGAAGATGAGGGTAGCAATTACAATGCCAGTTTTTAAAAAGGGTTCCAGAGGTGACCTGAGAAATTATAGGCTAAAAAGCCTGACATAGGTGCCAGTTAGATGCACTTGGCATATAGAAATCCAAAAGAGATGTACCAGATAGGAGGGGAGCGATTGGTAAGCTAGGTTCAGGAGAGGGACCGTGGGATGATATGTCCAAGGATCTTAAGATGATGAAACAATGCAACAAGGTGATGGCTGTGGCCAGAAGGATGCTGGGCTGCATAGAGAAGGGTATAACCAGCAGAAGGACGTGTTGATGCCCCTGTACAAGTCATTGGTGAGGTCCCACTTGAAGTACTGTGTTCATTTTGTGGGACTTATCTTGCTAAGGATGTAAAAAGACTTGAAGCGCTTAAAAAAAAAAAGCAACAAAAATGGCATGGGGTTTGTGTAGCAAGACATATGAGGAGAGACTTGCTGACCAAACATGTATAGCCTGGAGGAAAGGAGAAACATGGGTGATATGATACAGATGTTCAAATATTTAAAAGGTATTAATCTGCAAACAAACATTTTCCAGAGACAGGAAGGAGGTAGAAGTAGATGACATGAAATGAGGATGAAAGGGGGGTGACTCAGGAATAATGTCAGGAAGTATTTTTTCACCGAGAGGGTGGTAGATACCCAGAATGCCCTCCTGAGGGAGGTGGTAGAGATGCAAAAAAGTAACATAATTAAAAAAATGTGTGGGATAAACACAAAGGAATTCTGTTTACAAGGAATGGATCTAAAGAAGCTTAGCGGAGATTAGGTAGCAACACCGGTAACTGGGAAACAAAACCAGCACTGGGAAGACTTTTATGGACTTTGCCCTGACCATGGCTGACTAGATTTGGATGGGTTGGAGTGGAGCTTTTCAGGGGCTTCGACGAGAACTTCAGAAATTTTAAAACAAGGAGAGTGCCTGGCTGATTTTTTCAGGCTATGCCCTGAAAACAGGAAGGACAAATCAAGATTATGTATACAGAAAAAATATAACATACCATATATAATGAGTTTATCTTGTTGGGCAGAATGAGCATATAGGTCTTTATCTGCTGTCATCTACTATGAACAGGTAGACGGAAATCGCTTGTTTACTCTTTCCAAAAATACTAGGACTAGTGGGGGCATGCAATGAAGCTACTAAGTAGTAAATTTAAAACAAACCGGAGGAAAATAGTTCTTCATTCAACATGTAATTAAACTCTGGAATTTGTTGCCAGACAATATGGTAAAAGCAGTTAGCTTAGCAGGATTTTAAAAAGATTTGGATAATTTCCTAAAAGAAAAGTCCACAAGCCATTATTAAGATGGACTTGGGAAAATCGACTGCTTATTTCTGGGATAGGCAGCATAAGGTAAAATTATGTATCATACCTGATAATTTTCTTTCTATTAATCATAGCTGATCAATCCATAGACTGGTGGGTTGTGTCCATCTACCAGCAGGTGGAGATAGAGAGCAATCCTTTTGCCTCCCTATATGTGGTCATGTGCTGCCGGAAACTCCTCAGTATGTCGATATCAAAGCTCCATCCGCAGGACTCAGCACTTAGAGAATTACACCCACAAAGGGACACTCTGCCCAGCTCACCACCGCCGAAACGGGGGGAGGGGAATTAACCCAGCTCATCCCCACACAAGTGGGGGAGGGGAATCCGTCCAGCTCATCCCCGCGGAGCGGGGGAGGGACACCACCCCGCCGATGCGGGGGGATCTGGCTTATCCTGCAACCGCAACCGCGGGAGGAGCTGACTGACCCTAACACCGCCGAAGCGGGAGGGGTACAAAGCTGCCCTACAGCCGCACGAAGCGGGAGGGAGTGCCGGCAGAATTTAAGTCTCAATCCAGCCCCGTAAAACGGAGGGGAGAGGAATGCAGCAGCTCACTGTAACACAAACTCGTCTCAACTCTTGAAGGATCCAAGTGAAAAACTTGAACACGAAGTCCTCCTGAAGTAACTGAAGACTAAACTTGAACCTAAAATTCAACCAGAATATAAACAGTACAGATATCTGGGAGGGGCTATGGATTGATCAGCTATGATTAATGGAAAGAAAATTATCAGGTATGATACATAATTTTACCTTCCATATCATCAAGCTGATCAATCCATAGACTGGTGGGATGTACCGAAGCAGTACTCACCAGGGCGGGACATTGAAATCCCTGACCGCAACACTGAAGCTCCAAACCGGGCCTCCGCCCGAGCAGCCACAGTCAAGCGGTAATGCTTGGAGAATGTATGGGCCGATGCCCAAGTTGCCGCCTTGCATATCTCTTCCAAGGAGACGGACCCGGCCTCTGCCATCGAGGCCGCCTGAGCTCTTGTGGAGTGAGCCTTCAGCTGGATAGGCGGCACCTTCCCCGCGGCCACATAAGCCGCTGCAATGGCTTCCTTGACCCATCTTGCCACTGTAGGCTTAGCAGCCTGCAGACCCTTACGAGGACCTGCAAACAGGACAGATGATCCGATTTCCGGAAATCATTGGTCACTTCCAAGTATCTGATGATGACACGTCTCACATCCAGATATTTGAGAGCAGAGTACTCCTCTGGGTAGTCCTCCCTACGAAAGGAAGGGAGACAGAGCTGCTGATTCACATGGAAGCGAGAAACAACCTTGGGCAGGAAGGAAGGCACTGTGCGAATAGACACTCCTGCCTCAGTGAACTGCAGAAAAGGCTCTCGACATGAGAATGCCTGGAGCTCGGAAACTCTCCTGGCTGAAGTGATAGCCACCAAAAAGACTGCTTTCAACATCAGGTCTTTCAGAGATGCCCTCGACAAGGGTTCAAAAGGCGGCTTCTGCAAAGCTCTTAGCACCAGGTTGAGATTCCATGCAGGCACCACAGAGTGCAGAGGAGGGCGCAGGTGATTAACTCCCTTGAGAAAGCGCACCCCATCTGGCTGTGAAGCCAGGGAAACACCCTTCAGGCGGCCCCTGAAGCAAGTCAGAGCCGCTACCTGGACTTTAAGGGAACTGAGCGACAGGCCTTTCTCCAGACCTTCTTGCAGGAACGCCAACACTGAAGAAATTGGAGCAGTGAAGGGAGAAAGTGAGCCTGCTTCACACCACGCTGCAAAGGTACGCCAAACCCTGGCGTAAGCAGTAGAAGTAGAGCGCTTCCTCGCTCTCAGCATAGTGGCGATGACCTTGTCTGAGAAGCCCTTCTTTCTCAGACGCTGCCGCTCAATAGCCAGGCCGTAAGACCAAAGGGGGAGGGATCCTCCATCACCACGGGACCCTGATGTAACAGGCCCTGCTCCACAGGGAATCGCAGAGGATCGTCGACTGAGAGCCTGATCAAGTCCGCATACCAGGGACGTCTGGGCCAGTCCGGACCCACCAGGATTATCCGGCCCGGATGCTTTGCCACCCGGTCTAGCACCCTGCCCAACATGGGCCAGGGCGGGAACACATAGAGAAGCTCTTGTGTCGGCCACTGTTGGAGAAGAGCATCTACTCCCAGGGATCGAGGGTCCCGTCCTCTGCTGAAAAAGCGCGGCACTTGGCAATTGGCCGATGACGCCATCAGATCTAGGCTCGGCTGGCCCCAGCGCTTCGTGATGTCCAAGAACGCCTGAGCAGATAGCTGCCATTCTCCGGGCTCCAAGGTATGGCGACTGAGAAAGTCCGCCTTGACATTCATGACTCCGGCAATGTGGGCCGCTGACAGCTGTTCCAGGTTCGCTTCCGCCCACTGGCATAGATTCATGGCCTCCTTGGCTAGAGGGGTGCTCTTGGTACCTCCCTGGCGGTTGACATAGGCCACAGCAGTGGCATTGTCCGACAGGACCCGTACTGGCTTCAACGCCAGTACTGGGATGAACTCCAAAAGCGCCAACCGAATGGCTCTGAGTTCCAGGAGGTTGATAGACCACTTTGCCTCTGCAGGAGACCAGAGCCCCTGCGCTGTCCTTCCCAAGCAGTGGGCTCCCCAGCCCGTCAAAGAGGCGTCCGTCGTGACGACAATCCACTCTGGGGTCACCAGAGGCATTCCTGCAGACAACTTGTCTGTCTGCAGCCACCAGCTCAGCGCCTTGCGCACTGCTGGGTCCAAGGGAAGGCGCACAGCATAATCCTCCGACATCGGAGTCCAGCGCTGCAACAGAGAGTGTTGTAGTGGTCTCATATGAGCCCTGGCCCAGGGCACTACTTCCATCGTGGCCGTCATAGAGCCCAACAGCTGCACATAGTCCCAAGCCCGAAGAGGAGAGGCTACTCGGAACTGGTCCACCTGAGCCTGAAGTTTGACAATCCGATTGTCTGGCAGGAACACTCTGCCCACTTGGGTGTCGAATCGAACTCCCAGATACTCCAGGGACTGAGTCGGGCGCAGCTGGCTCTTCTCCCAGTTGATGATCCACCTCAGGGAGCTCAAAAGAGCAACCACCCGGTTCACAGCTTTGCCGCACTCTGCATAAGAGGGGGCTCGGATCAACCAGTCGTCCAGATAAGGATGGACTTGTACTCCTTCCTTTCGCAGGAAGGCCGCGATGACCACCATTACTTTGGAAAAGGTCCGCGGAGCAGTAGCCAACCCGAAAGGGAGGGCTCTGAACTGGAAGTGTCGTCCCAGGACTGCAAAACGCAGGAAGCGTTGATGAGGAGGCCAGATGGGAATATGCAGGTACGCTTCCTTGATGTCCAAGGAAGCCAAGAACTCTCCTGCCTTCACTGCCGCTATAACAGAGCGGAGAGAGTCTCCATGCGAAAGTGCCGCACTTTCAAGGCCCGATTGACCCCTTTGAGGTCGAGGATAGGCTGGACAGAACCTCCTTTCTTTGGTACCACAAAGTAAATGGAGTAACGTCCCTTGCCAATCTGATTTTCTGGCACCGGAACGACCGCACCCAGGCGGATCAGGTTGTCCAAGGTCTGCTGCACTGCCACAGCTTTGACCGGAGACTTGCATGGAGAGAGTACAAACCCGTCTCTTAAGGGTCGGCAGAACTCTAGCTTGTAGCCGTCTCTGATGACTTCCAGCACCCAAGCATCTGAAGTTATTGTGGTCCACTCGCCCAGAAACGAGGACAGCCGTCCTCCAATCTGCACTGGGGCGTGGACCAAGGCCCCGTCATTGGGTACGAGACCCTGGGGGAGGACCGGAGGGAGCACCTCCGGGACGGCGGTCTCTGCGAAAGGAATGCTGCTTGGGGGAGAAAGTCCTCTTGAAGGAAGAGGGGGCAGAGGAGCCCGACCTGCCCGGGCGGTACCGACGGGCTTCCTGAAACCGTCCTCTGGAGGTACCGGAACGAGTACTAGCCCGAGCCCTGACCTCTGGTAACTTCTTGCCCTTAGACGTGCCGATATCGGTCACGATTTTGTCCAGCTCGACCCCAAAGAGCAGCTTGCCTTTAAAAGGCAATCTAGCCAGGCGGGATTTAGAGGCGTGGTCAGCAGACCAATGTTTCAGCCAAAGCCACCGCCGCGCAGAGACTGTCTGAGCCATGCCTTTAGCTGAGGCTCTCAAGACATCATACAGCAAGTCTGCCAAATAGGCTAGGCCCGATTCCAGGGCCGGCCAATCAGCCCTCAAGGAATGATCCGAGGGGGAAGCCCGCTGCACCATAGTCAGGCACGCCCTGGCCACATAGGAACCGCAAACCGAGGCCTGCAAACTTAAAGCAGTCGCCTCAAAGGACGACCTTAAGGCCGCCTCCAATCTTCTGTCTTGGGCGTCCTTTAGGGCCGTGCCACCTTCCACTGGCAAAGCCGTTTTCTTAGTCACCGCAGTGATTAAAGAATCCACGGTAGGCCACAGATAGGCCTCACGTTCACTTTCAGGCAAAGGATAGAGGCGGGACATAGCCCTAGCCACTTTGAGGCTCGCTTCCGGGACATCCCATTGAGCCGAAATTAAGGTGTGCATGGCATCATGCACGTGGAAGGTTCTAGGCGGGCGTTTCGTCCCCAGCATAATGGCAGAGTCAACAGGGGCTGAGGGAGAGACGTCCTCCGGAGAGGAAATCTTCAAAATGTCCATGGCCTGCACTAACAGGTTGGGCAAATCCTCTGAGCTAAAAAGCCGCGCTGCAGAGGGGTCATCCGCTCCAACCGAGCGGGGATCCGTCTCCTCCAAGGAATCTGCAAAGGACCGTTGGGAGAACTCAGATACGCTGCCCTCATCTACATCAGAGGAGACAAGGTCCTCCAAGGCCTGGGAATCAACCCGAGGGCGTTTACCTCCGGGGACCTCAACCTCTTTACCAAACGAGGGAGCATGGGCAGCGTTTTGCATAAGGAAGGCCTGATGCAGCAGCAAAACAAACTCGGGGGAGAAACCCCCCAGACTGTGCACTTCCGCAGCCTGGGCTACAGCCCTAGACGCACCCTCAACCGGCGCTCGCAAGAGCGGGGGAGAGACATGCTGCGCATCCAAAATGGCGTCCGGCGCGACACTCCGCGAAGGAGCGGCGCGGGAAAAACGGCGCTTAACTTTCGCCGCTTTGGTGCCGTCGCCCAAATTAAGGGCGTCCATGGCATTAATGTCTCCCTCAAGGGCGGCCCACGAAGAAGCCGTCCGAGCCGCGTGGCCGGCCAAGATGGCGGAGGCGAGCAGCGGGGGATGGGCGATTATGGCGGGAAAAACCGCCACGCCGGAGGAAGGACCGGGACACTCATCGGTCACGAAACTGTCACCCAACACGGGCGAATCAGACTTTAAGACCCCCGCATCCCCTCTAGAAGCGCCTAAGCGATCCGGGGAGCGACTCTTTGCGCCCTCGCCCTCCGATGCCATATGCCACGTGGAGATCAATCGGGGAACCCCCTGCCCGCTATAAAAAGGTAAAAATTACCTGCTTTCCGCTCCGAGCTGTAACGACCTGGTGTCCCAGTGAGTAGCTGCAATAAACGTTTAAATAAACGTCGAAATAAACGCCTTTAAGGACGTTCAAAATTTTTTTTTTTTTTTTTTTTTAACGGAGCCAGCGGGAGGGGGGAGAAAAGGAGGGACCTGGCGCCACCAGGTTTGCACTTGCTCAAGAAGAGCCCTCAACCCCAGGCACTCAACAAAACCTAAAAATTAGGCTTGGAGGCCTAGCCAGAGCTGCTGCTGTTGTGTGACCACCACCTGCTGAGATAGAGAACATACTGAGGAGTTTCCGGCAGCACATGACCACATATAGGGAGGCAAAAGGATTGCTCTTATCTCCACCTGCTGGTAGATGGACACAACCCACCAGTCTATGGATTGATCAGCTTGATGATATGGAAAATCTATTTTACTGTTCTGGGATCTTGCCAGGTACTTGTGACCAGGATTGACCACTGTTGGAAACAGGATACTGGGGTTGATGGACCTTCGGTCTGTCCCAGTATGGCAACACTTCTGTTCTTACGTCCCAACTCCACCTGAACTTCATGCCCAGGAATGCCTATGCACAGACTGTGCAAAAGTACATTTGCTCTTGTTGGCACATGCGCTTTGATGTGATATTACAGTCATGTAATTTCATAATAACCATTTAATGCATTTAAAATTTTACAAATGAAAAATGCTTTACATGTTTAATTTGAGGACAATCCTCAGATACAGTGTGGCCACACTCCTGATATCCTCATATGGAACAGCATGATTTAAAAACACTGTAAGAGAAGCATCTTACCTCTCTCCAAATGTATAGTTTAGGTATTATAAATTAACAACCTTGGCAATAAAAAAGGACACCAGCTGATCCATATCAAGGATGTTGGAGGATATCAATGACATGGTAAAGACCCTGATGGGAAGTTAATAGGAGCACTGAACTTCAGTCAGTGGAAACAGGAAGCACTACGAATTTCACTCAATGTGTCAAAGGGAGTCAGTGGGAACCAATAATATGCCTACCAAAAGCAGCATATCTAATATTATTAAAGACAACAAAATATAAACACAGATACCAAAAATAATTTACAGGCTTATCTTCCAGCTCCCAAACCACTGTACCCTAATCTACCCTAAAAACCTCTCCACTGTTTAACTCCACTCCCTCCTACCCTAGAGTTTCTGTCATTCAACCGGGGAACAGCCAAGATCTCACTTTTCCCCCTGAAAAATAAATAATTAATTCAGCTATTATAACTTTTAGTAGGCTGTTCCGTGTCAGTGCATTAATGGAAAATTTTCAGTCAGAAGATGTGCCACCTTAACTGTAGGTATAAAGAGTAATGCTGCTTGCGAGGAATGCAGTACTTGATAGGTACATACCACTGACGTTATATCAAATGTAGCAGAACCAGGACACCTCAATGCCTGAAAAGTAAGTATAATAATTTGAAATGTTATCCAAACTAGCATTAGAAACTAATCCATCCTGTGAAATAATGGTCTTCCGCATTCAACGTTACGGGCTTTGCGCGTCGCACAGAACTCTGCAGAGCGGCTTCTTTTGGGTTTGAGCCGGGAGGTGCATATTACACCTCAGTTGAAGATGTTGTATTGGTTACCAGTGGTGCAGTGTATGGAGTTTAAACTTCTGTTATTGATGTTTCAGGAGCGTCAGGGTGTTGCTCCCTTGGCTCTAGAAGTCCTACTCTCCTCCTAGGGCGTTGTGATCTCAAGGCCTGAATTTGTTGGTTGTTCCTTCATTTCATCAGATGCATTTGGAAGAAATTCGTAGCCGGGTTTTTATTGTTGCTGGACCCTTTGTGGAATTCTTTACTTTTGGCCTTGTATCAACTCGCATCTATATCCCAGCTCAAGAAGCATTTAAAAACTTGGTTGTTTTGTAAGGTGTTTGGCTGATGGGTGGGTTTTGAGGTTTCCTGGGTCTTTGCTGCTTGTGTGTTTTTTTGTACTGTTTGTGCATTTTATGAGTGTTTTATTGTAGCTTGCCTAGATGATTGGATAGGTGGGTTATAAATGTATCAAATAAATAAATAAATAAAGGGAAGTCATGTTGTTAGACACGTGTGTTGAGCAAAACACTTTGAGGATCCTTGAGTTTGACTCTGCTTGAAAGAGCGCCAGACTAGGTAGGCTTCATAAAAGTGGACATCCTACATGGCTCTCTGAACATTCATGTCAGACTCAAAACTGGATGAGTGGAGAACAATATGGCATTGTCTGTGTCTGGAATTAAGACCTATTTCCAGACGTGGCTGTTTTGGATGGTGTGGAACCTCCTGTTGTCTTTTGAAGCCATGTCTTGAAGGAGGTACCTTGAAGAGGCTGAAGCTTCTGCTTGAAAATGACTCCCTTTTTTGGTTGAGTACCAATACTTAGTCTCAATTTGAGCAAAAAGGAGAAATATTTCTATCAATAGCTTGGTATATCCTCTGACAGATTTGCTGAAATGGTTGGGGGCCTCTTTGGCACAGCCTCACCAGCAGTCCTCAGAGTGACTTCATGGTCCTTGGGCAGAGTCTCTGATGCTTTGAAGAACTGAACTTTAGCTCACTGTAAGGTCTATCCTTTCAAGCCCAAACCACTTTTGGTGACTTTCTGTAAAGATCCAACAGCCAAAATTATAATCACATTGTCCCAAATGTTTATAGCAAACTGTGTGATGGTCAAAAAAGAATATTTGTTTGCTCTTGGGACCAAATGTGAAGCTGTTGGCTTTCCCAGATGTGGCAAGTAAAATCACTGAGGCAAAACCAAACTAAGAAATTTTCCTATTCAAAAGATAGTCTGAACAAATGAAAACAATTTTGATAAGGTGGGCTTGTTGACAATAGCAATGTTCAAGAAAATTGTAGAAGCAGGATAAAAGAAGAAAAATAAAATGTTAAAAATGCCACAAACAAGTAGCAAAAGCAAACTGATAGAAAGGCAGAAACAAATCTTTTCAGCAGTGTTATAAGGTCATAGTACCAGAAGATATATCAAATGAGCTCAGCAGAGAAACAGCAGTTGAAGGAATCCATGGGACAAGCTGCAGCATGGAAACCATTGTACACGACTGGTGAAAAGCTCTGCCTCTCTAGAGAATTCTGCATAATTCTGTTTGGTACGGAGATCAATCATGTGACCTACACCTGTCACTTAGGTGAACTGCTTATCCTCAGAGAACACTTATTACCACATAGAGAGAAATTTCTAGGTGCTCAGATAAACTGCAATCAATTGACTTTTAGTCTTAAACCAATTATGGTCCCAGAAAGCAACAAGGCAAACGATCTGCAAAATCCATCAGCGTTTACAATTAAGATAAATAAGCGTGACAATAGTTATAATTTGTGATACTTGGTTGCTTTTTTTACATTAGTATGGGTTAACATGGATGGTTGGGATTTATCTGTTTTTTTTAAAAACACGAGTTGTGCAAATCAATGTTGATATACATATATAACTTGTGGAATATTATTTATAATAGGAGATTTTGACATTGCCAGTATGTATATATATTGACGCCGTTAGAATTTACAAAATAGTTTGAATCCAGTGCGAGGATAGCTCTAATTTGTGATGTTTGCTATATAACTTGAACATATTATCACATTAAATATTAGGCTGTTTCGAACATCTATATTGATAATTTTGATTTGTCTTTATCGATGGTGATATACATTTGATACGATTTAGGACCTGGCAGAGCACCACTGCAATTTACATGATTTACATATTGATACACATTCAATTTATAGAGCTCTTGGTATTTGATATAGGTGTCCTATGAGCTTATGTATCCGTTTTTTTAATTATTTATTTTTATTTTTGTTTTATTATTTATTTTCTTGATTATTCACTTCACCACTTGATTTTAACTATTTTATTATTCACATGAGTCATATATTGAGATACAATGAATCATAATTTAATTTATAGTACACTAGCTCTTGGTATTTGTTACAGGTATCCTATGGGCTTATATATCTAGTTATTAATTATTCACTTTATCATTCGATTTTTATTATTATTTTTTATTATTTTTTTTTTATTATTTAACTATTTGACTATTTTCATAGTTTCATTATTAAGATGTTGTCATTGTTTTTATTAAAAAATTGTTTTTTATTCAGGGAGACGCTGTTTTGTGCTGCTTATGCTGGTTTTTTAAAGAAATTCCTTTTATCCTTGCTCTGATATGCGATTTGCGAGTAAGTATTATATACCTATTTGAGTTTTATTTTTATTTTTAATTTATTTTATTATTAATTTACTAGTAAAAGAAGCCCGTTTCAGAGCAAATGAAACGGGCGCTAGCAAGGTTTTCTTCGCCAACACCCCCCCCTCCCTCCCTGGCCAACCCCTTCGTTGTTCTGGCATTGCTCCGCCCCCGTCATAACGTTTGAAGCGAGGGCGTGGCCCGGAGCGATTTCCCACCCCCGCCTCCCTCCCTGCCAACCCCTTCGTTGTTCTGCCATTGCTCCGCCCTCAAGGGCGGGGCCCGGAGCGATTTCCCACCCCCCTGCCTCCCTGCTAACCCCTTCGTTGTTCTGCCGTTGCTCCGCCCTCAAGGGCGGGGCCCGGAGCGATTTTCCACCCCCCCGCCTCCCTCCCTGCCAACCCCTTCCTTGTTGTGCCATTGCTCCGCCCTCAAGGGCGGGGCCCGGAGCGATTTTGGTGGCTTCACCACCACGAACCTTTTTGAAGGAAGTCAGAGCTTGGCTTTACTGACGTCAGTGTCCTCAGAACATTGAGGGTGAGTTTTATTATAGTAGATTAATTTTGAATATATTTTTTTAGTTTTCACTATTTTTTCATGTAATCATGCATTTTTTTTATATATTTGTTCTCCTTCTTTTAGCTGTTCTTATTTAAGAAAGATACTAACTAGGTAGGTGTCCTTAATCTTATGTTTCTTAATGGTTTTACAACTCATTTCAAAATTAAATTTTCACGTTTGCACCTGTGCCCTTTCTTTGTTGGTAATTTATAATGTGTATGTTTTTAATTTATAATGTAGAGTTTTTTTTATATATATTTATATATATTTTAAGCATTTCTATGTTATATTTTGAAATATTAGTTAATGTCTAATGTTATTTTATATGTTCATTTTAATATACCTTCAAATGTTTATATTATTTTTGAATCAAAATAGACTCTCAATGTTTATAATTCATGTCTATGGTTTACATGTACATGTTCTATATATTTTATATTATATATATATATATATATTTTTTTTTTATAATTTCTCATATTTTTAATTTATGTTTGTTGTTCATTATAGCCCCTGACGCAGCCCCTTTGTTGGGCGAAACACGGCCTGTGTCGGGCATTTGTCTAACATACGGTATCTTCAATAAAGTATTTTGGATATTATACTGTACATTAAAAATGAATTTTAAGCACTTTCAATGAATTGAAACAATGTTCAAAGGACTAACTGCTCCAAGGTGCTGGCTGGGAAGACTGGTACCCAACTCACAGCTCAGCCTTCCATTCCTGGGCTAGTAAAGCACTGCTGAGGTAGAACTCAACATTCTCTGGGGAAAGGCATTACAGAGTGCTGTATTTCAAGGCACTCATTGGTAGGCCAAAAATTAGCATTTTTGCCACAGAACGTTAAATCATATGGTGCTTATATGGGTTTGAATATGCAAATAAACTGAAACATGTGCATAATAGCACCGTAATGAAAGATATATGGGAAGAATTATGGAGAAAGGCTGTGTACAAGTTCCCAATGAGGGATATATAAGAAATGAAAAGAAAGACTATGCATTATAGGTCACTGATGAAAGCAGAGCAGGTACTTGACAACAGAGATAAGTACATAAGTAATGTCACACTGGGAAAATACCAAGGGTCCATCGAGCCCAGCATCCTGTGCACAACAGCAGCCAATCCAGGCCAAGGGCACCTGGCAAGCTTCCCAAACGTACAAACATTCTATACATGTTATTCCTGGAATTGTGGATTTTTCCCAAGTCCATTTGGTAGTGGTCTATGGACTTGTCCTTTAGGAAACCGTCCAACCCCTTTTTAACCTCTGCCAAGCCAACTGCATTCACCATGTTCCCCGGCAACGAATTCCAGAGTTTAATTACGCGTTGGGTGAAGAAAAAGTTTCTCCGATTTGTTTTAAATTTACTACACTGTAGTTTCATCGCATGCCCCCTAGTCCTAGTATTTTTGGAAAGCGTGAACAGATGCTTCACATCCACCTGTTCCACTCCACTCATTATTTGATATACCTCTATCATGTCTCCCCTCAGCCGTTTCTTCTCCAAGCTGAAAAGCCCTAGCCTCCTTAGTCTTTCTTCATAGGGAAGTTGTCCCATCCCCGCTATCATTTTAGTCGCCCTTTGCTGCACTTTTTCCAATTCTACTATTTTATTTATTGCACTTGTATCCCACATTTTCACACCGTTTTGCAGGCTCAATTTGGCTTACAGAGCTCTGTTATGGCATCGCCATACCAGGATGAAGAATACAATTGGTATGACAGAGAGGTTAGGGATGACGAGAGGATTTGGTCAAGCAGTAGTAGAGAGATACATTCTGAATAGGTTGGATTGGTGTTGTGTTATAATTAGTTTTGGTTCTCGTGGTAGGCTTTGTCAAAGAGGTAAGTCTTCAGAGTTAATGCGGAAGTTAGTTAATTCGTTGATCATTCTCAAGTGAGTTGGAAGTGCATTCCACAGCTGTGTGCTCATGTAAGAAAAGCTGGTCGCGTGTGTTAGTTTGTATTTTAATCCTTTACAACTGGGGAAGTGTAGGTTAAGAAAGGTGCAGGAAGATTTTTTAGCATTTCTGGGTGGCAGGTCCACTAGATCTAGCATGTAGGTCGGTGCATCTCCATAAATGAATTTATGTACAATCGTGCAGATCTTGAACGCGATACGTTCTTTAAGTGTAAGCCAGCGTAATTTCTTTCTCAGGGGTTTTGCACTTTCATATTTTGTTTTCCCAAATATGAGTCTGGCTCTTCCTTGATCGCCCCTTTTACTCATCAGTCATCCAGCAGCCCAACCGGGCTTCCTGCTTTTAATATACCGAAAAATTTTTTTGCTATGTTTTTTTGCCTCTAATGCTATCTTTTTTTTGTAAACCCTCTTGGCCTTCTTTATCTGCGCCTTGCATTTCCTTTGACACTCCTTATGCTGCTTCTTGTTATTTTCAGACGGTTCCTTCTTCCATTTTCTGAAGGCGTTTCTTTTAGCCCTAATAGCTTCCTTTACCTCACTTTTCAACCACGCCGGCTGTCTTTTGGACTTCCGTCTTTCTTTTCTAATTCGCAGAATATGTTGGGCCTGGGCCTCCAGGATGGTATTTTTGAACAGCGTCCATGCCTGTTGTACAGTTTTTACCCTCTCAGTTGCCCCCCAAGTTTTTTTTTAACCATTCTTCTCATTTTATCAGTCTCCTTTTTTAAAGTTAAACGCTAACGTATTTGACTTTCTGTGTATAGTTACTTCAAGGTTGATATCAAAACTGATCATATTATGATCACTGTTATCAAGCGGCCCCACTACCATAACGTCCCTCACCAGATCATGTGCTCCACTAAGGACCAAGTCTAGAATTTTTTCTTCTCTTGTCAGCTCCTGCACCAGCTGCTCCATAAAGCTGTCCTTGATTTCATCAAGGAACTGTACCTCTCTAGCGTGTTCCGATGTTACATTTACCCAGTCTATATTTGGATAATTGAAGTCACCCATTATTATCACATTGCCCATTTTGTTTGCGTCTCTGATTTCTTTTATCATTTCTGCGTCTACCTGCTCATCCTGGCGAGGTGGACGGTAGTACATTCCTAGCACCATCCTTTTTCCTTTTATACATGGAATTTCAACCCACAATGATTCAAAGGTGTGATTTTTGTCCTGCTGAATTTGTAATCTAGCTGAGTCAAGGCTCTCGTTAATATACAATGCTACCCCTCCACCAGTCTGGTCCACCCTATCACTACGATATACTTTGTACCCCAGTATGACAGTGTCCCACTGGTTATCCTCCTTCCACCAGGTCTCAGTAATGCCTATTATATCCAATTTTTCATTTAGTGCAATATATTCCAACTCTCCCATCTTATTTCTTAGACTCCTAGCATTTGCATATAGCCATTTCAGAGTATGTTTGTTGTTCCTATTTGCATGATGCTTAGTACTTGACATCAAACATGACTGTATACTCCTTCATCAGAGACAAACAGACAAAAGGATGAGAGGTTGCCAAGAATGTGGCTATAAAGGAGAAAACTGTACCCTGCAATCTGGATATCGGGGACTTGCTTTACCCTGAGATATGATACCTTGGGTCAGTGGTAATCCAGGTGGTTTCCAATCTTGCAGTCTATGGTTAATGCATAGCAAGCAGATATCATCCCAGGGGAGCTTCTGCACAGGAGGCCTATCCGCATCTGAATCAAGGGACTGCTGTTCCTGCCACAGCGTATAGCATCTAGTCAGGAGATTCTCTACCTGACACTGCAGAAGGGGCAGAGTTTCTGGAGAGCTGGGGATCTGTGACACATATTGAAAAATCATGGCGCAGACAGGGTGCCAAGGAGCTGCAAGATAGTAAATGTCAAGGTTATAACCAGATTAAGAAATTGATACAAATACAAAACAAAAAGAAACATATGCAGGGCCATTCTATAACAGGAAACCTGGTAGGCACCTACTTTCTTTTATAGAATACAAGCCTGAGTTTAACTTTTAGACATGAGAACTTAAACCAGCCATATAGATGATTTAATTCTTACTGCCAAAAAAATGTCAGAGATATGCATGTATATTCTATAAATTACACATGTGAGCTATGCTCATGTGTACACCACCCTTGCAAATATGTGCTATGCAAGGTAAGTGGGTATTTGCATAAGAGTGCTTAGATGAAATTTTAACATTTATGCACTTATGTGCACGTATATGCGCATAAATGCCTTTATTCTAAACATCTGCACACATGGGCAGATAAATATTAGTGCCTTTGTTACAGAATTGCCCCATAATAGCAACATTTTCCACACTCTGAAATAAAAAAAAAATTCAATACGCACAAAAGTAGAAATTTATTCACCAATCTAACATAATTTATGTTTTCTTTCTTGAATTGTTTGGCATAGCATGGTTTACCATTTTGCGTACATCACAGAACCATATCAAGCAAAACTGACAGAAGCTGCTGTCTGCACATCATTATGGACTTAACAGTGTGCAACATTCTATCTGTTTCTGTATGAAAGATTGTGCACAATGTTTTTATTCCTCTACTGTGCACTGGCTCAAACCAGCCTGAAGTTATGATTTATCTGTGGAGAGCTAGAAGCGGAAGACATAACACTGCGTTCCTGAACTGGACTCTGTTGTACTATTTCAGAGATGTTGTACCTCGGATACCCAAGTGGCACTGCCTGCCTAATTGTCTAAGCCCATCAATGCTGGCAGGACTAAACAGCACTGATTGTTGCAACTTATTGCTTTGCAGAGACAAAAACAGTGCTTCTGCCATTCTTCAGGCATTTTCCACACTGCCTGATACTTTGCACTGCGGGTTTGGCATTTTGCCTTTACATTTTCTACAGAGGCATTCACCCTGAACATTAAAGAGTATATTCACTTTAAGCTGCCATCCATGGGAGGAAGCCTGCGACTCTCAGATCTCACTGAACACTTTGGTTCTGTGTCCCTATTCTAGGGTTTACACATACAGTTTGTCTAATAGGCTGGAGCTGGCATGGGAAGGATAAACAGTACCTCACTACCTCCTGAGTCAAGACCCAGCATTGGTTGTTCCTGGTATCAAAGTTTGTAAGGTTGTTATAATTCCATTAGCATTGGGGGTAGTCAGGAGTATTTCTTTTGCTAGGTGAAGTGTGAGTCAGATCAAGTAGCTACTTTGGTAATAACTGGTACTATGGGACATAATTATTACTTATATGCTAGGAAACTAATGAACTGCTGCTAAGAATTTACTTCATGTTTGATATTGCCATGCTAATTAAACTATACAGAATCTCTGAGAGTGCAGTTCTCATTACTTGCAGAAAGAGAGAGAGAGAGAGAGAGAGAGAGAACGCGCACTAGAATAGGAGACAGGAACAGGTGTGTACAGACCCCTGGTCACTCATATATACACCTGTTTGCTCACACAGAATAAAACAAAAGCAACAGAGAACAACAACCAACAATGAGCTTTAGACACAGCTTGGTACCCTTTGTAGAAAACATACCTCTGAAGGTTACGAAACAGGCCTTGAAAAGCTCTATACACATACTGCTTTATGTTTTACAAAATGTAGCACCATGTCATCATTTTTATAGGGTCTTCTGTATATAATTATAAAATATTTCAAAAGACATGATTTTACAATGGTATTATAAGAAAAACATGCAATGATGGCCGCTGGTAATAGTCAGAAGATGCTGTAACTGCCTGCTGTGGTACACAATAGTTTCACAGAGCTTATGTTAATACTGCAAGGGAACATTAAACCATTAGGGGGTTGTTCATAAGAAACAAAAACTCCCCAACTTCATTCTATCTCAGATAAAACTGTTCACTGGGTAAGTCATGTGGGTAGGTTTTCACCACTAACCCAAATAGTCTCAGTGATATTTGAATATTGAATAACCAATTGCTGGGTAAAATAGCTACAAACAATTTTGTGGTGTACAGGTCCTCTTTCAACAAGTGACAGATTTTCACACATAGTCAGCCCTTTGCTGGTTGATTGATTTATTACTACTACTACTAATCATCATTTCTATAGCACTACTATACTAAACATGTAAGAGACAGTCCCTGCTCAACAAAGATTACAATCTAATCAAGATAGACAAACAAGACAAATAAGGGATTATGGAATTACTTAAGGTGGGAATGATAAAACAGACATGGGTACTGAACAAGTGAATACAAGTTAGGAGTTAAAAGCAGCCTCAAAAAGGTGGGCTTTTAGCCTAGATTTGAAGATGGGCAGAGATGGAGCTTGATGTACTGACTCAGGAAATCTATTCCACACATATGGTGCAGCAAGATAAAAGGAACAGAGTTGGCAGTGGAGGAAAGGTACAGATAAGAGAGATTTACCCAACGAACAGAGTTCTGGATGGAGGGAAAGTGTAGGGAGAGATAAAAATGGAGAGGTACTGAGGGAGCTGCAGAGCAAAGACACTTGTGTAGGGTTACCATATTTGCCCCAACAAAAAAGAGGACACCATTAGCCATGCCCCACTCCACCCCCCCTCCCCACATTCTCTGTCACAGCCCCTCCAGAGCACACACTAAAAGTGTGATGGGAGAGATAAGAAACCCAAGAAAAAACAGCCCCAAAATTCAAGTGAGGACAGCAAATCAAGGATTAGGTGGTGATCAACAGTGTCAAAAGAAGCAGATAGATCGAAAAGGAAAAGGCTAGAGACCTTTGGATCTGGCTAGGAACAGGTCATTGGAGACTTTTGTAAGACTTTACTACTACTTAACATTCCTATAGCGCTACTAGGGTTACACAGCGCTGTATAGTTTAACAAAAAAGGACAGTCCCTGCTCAAAGGAGCTTACAATCTAAAGGACAAAATGTCAAGTTGGGGTAGTCTAGATTTCCTCAATGGAGGTGTAATGGTTATGTGCCGAAGGCAACATCGAAGAGGTGGGCTTTGAGTAAGGATTTGAAGATGGGCAGGGAGGGGGCTTGACGTATGGGCTCAGGGAGTTTATTCCAAGCATAGGGTGAGGCGAGGCAGAAAGGGCAGAGCCTGGAGTTGGCGGTGGTGAAGAAGGGTACTGAGAGGAAGGATTTGACCTGTGAGCGGAGGTTGCGGGAAGGAACGTAAGGGGAAATGAGGGTAGAGAGGTAGTGAGGGGCTGCAGATCGAGTGCATTTGTAGGTAAGTAGGAGAAGCTTGAACTGTATGCAGTACCTGATCGGATGCCAGTGAAGTGACTTGAGGAGAGGGGTGATATGGGAACATCAGTCCTGACGGAAGATAAGACGTGCAGCAGAGTTCTGAATGGATTGAAGGGGGGATAGATGGCTAAGTGGGAGGCCAGTGAGGAGTAGGTTGCAGTAGTCAAGGCGAGAGGTAATGAGAGAGTGGATGAGTGTTTGGGTGGTGTGCTCCGAGAGGAAAGGGCGAACTTTATCATGTTGTCAAACACCCTGTAAATGATCATATTTATGGTTTGGGGCGAATCTTTCACAAAGTGGCTTTCTGCATGCAGGTTGAAAGCCAGCAAGGTGTAGGCTCTGTAAAACTCTGTATGGTCAATCATCAACACATTTTTTACGGTCAGTCATCAACACACTATCATTCAGATATTTACTGATCACTTGTACCAGATGCATGGTTCTCTCACCCAGTTACCGTTTTCAAAGTCCAGCTGAATAGGTTTTCCCAGAAGTTGTTCAACTGTCCACCTAGAGAGGGCCAAAATTGATGATATAATGTTGAAAATTAAAGGGATTTTTTAGTGTAGGACCCGCTGTAAACATCGTTGTCTATAAAGCTCAAAATGATAACTTTGGGCAAGCGTCCAAGAAAGTTTTCCTGGTTTGTAATGTGAACTCTGGTGGGTATACTAAACATCTTCAGTCCCACACAATCTGTGTCATACACTTGATATGGGCCTTCAGCAGTGCTTCTGCATGACACAGCCTTTCCTCCAGTCATACTTACTCTCTTTACGAACAGCAAAGCAGAGAAGATCTGTGGTGTTCTCCAGCATCCCCGCTTTTTAACAGAAGGCATCTTTATTTCCAGCCAAATTTACCTTAATGTCTATCCTGTTGTTTAGAAGTTTTACTTGGAAAAACAGATCGCTGCGTAAATGGTTTAACAGTTCTACATTAAGGCTATAAAGTTAAGCCTTTTGTCACTTTAAATCTTTGAGAGAGCACCCCCCCATCACACATGTGCAGGAGTCTTCCCGCCCAAGGCTTGAGTGCGGGACCAGCAGTACAGTACTACAGTTAAGAAGACAACTCCAAGAGGAGGAGGGAGGGATATGAGAAAATATGTCTGCTGTCCTCAGAGAACACCTGCTACAGGTAAGTAATTTAGCAGGCTACTATTCTCACATATGGGACTCACTAGCTACAAGGCTCACAACATAAATACATTTTCAAGTAAGCAGATAGTCAGCTTGGTGGAAAAAAGGGGCAGGAGGACAGAGTCGGCTTTTAAGTAGTAAAACAAATTCTGCAGGACTGCTTGTCCAAACCGGCTATTGGCCTAGAATGCTGTTCCAGACAGTAGTAATCAGTGAAGGTGTGGATAGAAGACCATGTAGCCATCTTGAAAATGTCTTCAATGGAAGCAGAGTGGAAGTGGGCTACTGAAGCCACCATAGCTCTTACATTGTGAGCAGTAACACGGCCTTGAAGGGTCAGCCCAGCCTGAGTATATGTGTAGGAGATACAGTCAGCAGCCAGCCAAGTTGAGATTGTACATTTGGTGATGGGAATCCCCAATCTGTTAGGGTCGAAGGACACAAAAAGTCCATAGGACTTCTATGAGGTTTTGTATGTTCTGGTTAGTATGAAAGTGTATGCTTGCAGTCTAAGGTATGCAGTGCTGCTTCTCCAGGATTACAGTGTGGATTAGGGAAGAAGACAGGTAGTACAATGGACTGATTGAAATGGAATTCTGATACCATTTTAGAAAGGAATTTGGGGTGGGATCAGAGGACAACCCCATTGTGGCAGAACCTGCTGTAAGGTGGATCTGCCACAAGGGCTTGAAGCTCGCTGACTCTTCTGGCAGAAGAGCTATTAAGAAAACTACCTTATATGTGAGGAACTTTAAGAGAACAGGAACAAAATGGTTCAAATGCAGGTTTCAAGAGAGATGTTAGAATGACATTGAGATCCTATGCTACCAGAGGTGGTTTGATATGAGGTTTGGTATGAAACAAACATTTCATGAATCTAACTATTAAGGGATGAACTGAAACTGGCTTATTATCAACTTTAGAATGAATGTACTAATGGCACTCAAATATACTCTGACTGAGTTAGTTTCGAGACCAGATTCTGAAAGGTAAAGGCAGTACTCTAAGGGTAGACAGAGAGCTTGTAGTAGGATCGAGGGCTCTGGCTGCATACCAGACAGAAAATATTTTCCACTTTATGGTTTAACGTTTTTATTGAAGACAGAGCAAAGTAAACAATTTCACACTGAGATACACAACAGTTAACATGAACTGTGTTCAGCAACAGTCCAAAACTCGTCTTCAAATTATCCATCCTTTTCTCCTCTCTCCCCATGTCTCGCCTTCGAGTAGTTCGTGAGCCCTTGTGTCCCGCTGGAGTGTGGAGCTCAGCAGTGGAGACCGGGCCTCCTAGCGGACAGCCGAACAACCCCCTCGTCTTCACCTGCAGCGACCACCTTTCCCCGGGGGTTGAGCCCCCAAGTGCAAGCGGCCAACAGGACTTCAGGAACCCTGGGGTTGGTGGACTGTGGACCGCAGGCGGTACCGGAGGCTGGAGGACTGGACAGGCAGCGAGCAGAGCGTAGTCAGAATACTTGCAGTGGTCAAGACAATAAGCGAGTAGAGCGTAGTCAGAATACTTGCAGAGGTCAAGGCAGGCAGCGAGCAGATCGTAGTCAGAATACATGCCAAGGTCAGAGCTGATCAAGTCAGGTCAGGTGCGGGTAAGATCTGAGAACAGCGCATAGGAGCTTTGTCCCTCTACACATGTAGAAGCTGAAGCAAAGAATGCAGACCGCTGTTCCTTAAATAGCCCGCCTCATCACGAGTATCAAAATCAGCTGGCAGGATTAGCGCGACGCGGGAACTCCGCGCCCACATCAGAAGCCTGACTCCCTTGGATAGGTCCACAGGCAGACGGAGGAGTAGCGCTGATGCCGACCAACCCGAACGGAGAGGTGGGGCAAAGCGCCCCTCTCCTGGCCGAGACGGGCTCCAGGGAACGCCACCGCCATGTTGCAGGCGAAGAGGAGCGGCCAGTGGTCCGATCCCGTGGAAGGGCTAACGATCCGGGCGACGATGGGCCAGGCCGGACCTGAGCGCGAGGCGATGGGCCTGCCACCCCGCGCTTCCGGATCCGAGAATGGGTCGCACTGGCCTGACCAGCATCGGCAGAAGACCCGGCCATGGTAAGGGACTCGACACCCCAGTTCCAAAGACATCAAACTGTAACTTATTAAAGAAAGTCATTAAAAAAAAAAAAAAAAAAAAGAAAACAGAAACATACATTAACAGCAAAATGTGACCCACCTTACAAGACTAATACAAATCCACTCACCACTAATAGACTCTGCAGGTATTTAATAACTAATAGTGGTGCGATGTCCTAGCTCGTCGGTTAACCCCACACCCAAAATCCCTAACAATGAGATCTGTATTAGCATCGAAAGCCTATCTATACCTTACCTAACTACCACCCCCCAACAACCCCACTCCTCTACCCCCCAAACCTCCCCTCCCCTCACTTACCCCACCCCTCCAGGAACCTTAGGGAACTAGAATTTACCAAAATAGGAAGCTCACCCTTCATTAAGGAGTAGACCGGATTTAGTGAAGGGAAGTCTTGCCTCACCAATCTAATGCATTTTTTTGAGGGGGTAAGCAAACATGTGGACAATGGGGAGCCGGTTGATATTGTATATCTGGATTTTCAGAAGGCGTTTGACAAAGTGCCGCACGAAAGACTCCTGAAGAAATTGCAGAGTCATGGAATCGGAGGTAGGGTATTATTATGGATTAAGAACTGGTTGAAAGATAGGAAGCAGAGAGTAGGATTGCGTGGCCAGTATTCTCAGTGGAGGAGGGTAGTTAGTGGGGTCCCGCAGGGGTCTGTGCTGGGTCCGTTGCTTTTTAATGTATTTATAAATGACCTAGAGATGGGAATAACTAGTGAGGTAATTAAATTCGCCGATGACACAAAATTATTCAGGGTCGTCAAGTCGCAGGAGGAATGTGAACGATTACAGGAGGACCTTGCGAGACTGGGAGAATGGGCGTGCAAGTGGCAGATGAAGTTCAATGTTGACAAGTGCAAAGTGATGCATGTGGGTAAGAGGAACCCGAATTATAGCTACGTCTTGCAAGGTTCCGCGTTAGGAGTTACGGATCAAGAAAGGGATCTGGGTGTCGTCGTCGATGATACGCTGAAACCTTCTGCTCAGTGTGCTGCTGCGGCTAGGAAAGCGAATAGAATGTTGGGTGTTATTAAGAAGGGTATGGAGTCCAGGTGTGCGGATGTTATAATGCCGTTGTATCGCTCCATGGTGCGACCGCACCTGGAGTATTGTGTTCAGTACTGGTCTCCGTATCTCAAAAAGATATAGTAGAATTGGAAAAGGTACAGCGAAGGGCGACGAAAATGATAGTGGGGATGGGACGACTTTCCTATGAAGAGAGGCTGAGAAGGCTAGGGCTTTTCAGCTTGGAGAAGAGACGGCTGAGGGGAGATATGATAGAAGTGTATAAAATAATGAGTGGAATGGATCGGGTGGATGTGAAGCGACTGTTCACGCTATCCAAAAATACTAGGACTAGAGGGCATGAGTTGAAGCTACAGTGTGGTAAATTTAAAACGAATCGGAGAA
This sequence comes from Microcaecilia unicolor, assembly GCF_901765095.1. Lineage (NCBI taxonomy): Eukaryota > Metazoa > Chordata > Amphibia > Gymnophiona > Siphonopidae > Microcaecilia > Microcaecilia unicolor. The sequence goes on from NC_044037.1 coordinate 133,633,331, forward strand.
AATTTTTCTTCACCCAACGTGTAATTAGACTCTGGAATTCATTGCCGGAGAACGTGGTACGGGCGGTTAGCTTGACGGAGTTTAAAAAGGGGTTAGATAGATTCCTAAAGGACAAGTCCATAGACCGCTATTAAATGGACTGGAAAAAATTCCTCATTTTTAGGTACAACTTGTCTGGAATGTTTTTACGTTTGGGGAGCGTGCCAGGTGCCCTTGACCTGGATTGGCCACTGTCGGTGACAGGATGCTGGGCTAGATGGACCTTTGGTCTTTCCCAGTATGGCACTACTTATGTACTTATGTACTTAGATAAGGGCCCCAAATCGCCAGAAAAGTGGTTCTCTTCCTCTGTGAAAACCTAGATCTCCAGCCTCCCAAGATACCAACAAGTGCAGCTGGTTCCTCCAGTGCCAATATGCTGGAGGATCCTTAACAGTCCAGTACTGTAAGATACACTTTCTGGCCAATAGGCACATCTTGCGAAGCAACAGTATCTCAAAACGATTTTTACCTCTAAAGGCCCCCTGAATATCCAAGAGTAATTGTTCTACCGTTCCCAAAACAGAAATCCCCAGCTGCCGTTCCCAGAAGCATCGGATTGACTCCAGAACCTCCCCAAAGTTGGGCAACTCTAAAACATATGTAGCAGAGTACCTGGGCTCCTCCCACACTTGACATTCTGGGCTTTCAGTCCCTCCCATATGCACCAGTTGAGATGGAGGCACATACCCTCTATAAATACAGTGATACACACATTCTCTCAAGCGGGCATCTGACACTAAAAGAGGTATTTCTGCTACCAATTTGGATATATCCCACGACGTCACTGATGAGCCCAGCTCCCTCTCCCAAGCTCTCTTCAAGGGCTCATAGTCTCTGGGGGGTTGCCACTTAGTTAATGCCTTAAACAGCAGCGAGATGGTGATCTTCCCTTCTCCAATAGACTGAAAAAAGTCTTGTAACTTACTCCCCAGCAGATTTCTCAGAAGGGTTCCCAGGCAAGGACGCAACATAGTGTCTCACCTGCCGTATAGCAAATCTGTTACCCCAGGAATCTCCAACCTGGCCCACCAATTCCTCATCTGAGAGGGGCTGCCCATCCTCACCCACCAGATGTGCAAGACGTGTAATCCCCCGCTAAGCCCACTCAACAAACCGATGACTACACAGCCCAGGTAGAAATTCACAATTACCACATATGGTAAGCTGATCTGTCGCAACCATGTCTCTACCGAAGTGTCGGATAAGCACTCCCCACACCTCTTGGAGCGGCCGTAACATCACATTTGTACGTAAACCCCCAGGAAGTTGTCGTGTTTTGTGACGTAATAACGAAAAGAATGGATAGGGTGCAAAATATGCAGTCTCTAAGATTGTGGGGGTATACAGCTGAGTGTCTAAACACCAATCTCCTAAATGTCGCAACTGACATGCCTGATTATATAGCGCTAAAATCTTTTCCACTTTAAATGGTAACGTTTTTTACAAAACGTTTTACAAGCCATACACTTGTCATTCATAAACACAGCAGAAGCCAAAGCAAATAGAAGAAACATCTTATATAAAATATAAAGTCAACTTTCTTAGACCACCATAAGTAGGGGCGTGGCTAGATCATAGGAGATTATTCGTAAGCAGTACAAAATATAAACATAAAGGCTATGTGTGATTACCTAACCTATATTACTATTTCCAACTTTTTTAAATCTAGAAAAGCTTTTAATTGCTCTGGGGAATAAAAAATATATTTCATCTCTCCAAATCGGACCAAACATTTACATGGGTAAGCAAGAAAAAAGTTCCCCCTAATTTCAATGTTTCCTGTTTCATAGCCAAAACCATTTTTCTCCCTTCTTGAGTTAATTTAGTAACATCTGGATGAATCCAAATTTTTTCTCCTCCAAAGAAAACATTTGAGTGTTTAAAAAAAAGCCTTAAAATTATTATAAATAATAATAATAAAAAAAAATAAACGGTAACATTTTGTGTAGGTTTCCTAGAGGCTAGGAGTAACCTAGAGATAGCATCAGGAAGGTTTAAGGAACATAAATCTCTGTCGTCAGGAACCAAGCCATCAGGGCTAGACAGTGAGGGTCTGGATGAAGGAGGGATCCTTTGTTCTGTGTTATGTTGCAAATCATTTTTATTAAAGCATTATGTAGCATTCAAACAACAAATGGAAGTTATAATCTTACACCGCTTATAAACTCTCAACTCCCTCCCCTCCCACTTCTCAACTTCCCCAAATTCCTATTGCTGGGATAAATTATCAACATTCTTGGCTTTCCAACTGTAACTATAAATTCAATAATCCTCCTCTTACAGCAGGTGTAAGGGTCTCCCAAAAGGGGGAACACCTTTGCTGGAAACGCAAAGCTTTAGCTGGGGAAGAGGTGTATACAGCAAGTTTTTCAAGCCTCATTAATAACAACATCTGAGCTCTCCAACATTGCATTGTCGGGGTATGCATTGTTAACCACTCTGATAATATAGATAGTTGGGTGGCTGGTGGACGTGAGGATCGCCTAGTGAGACTTGCTTGCCTGGTGCGAAGGTGGCAGACCTCACACGTCACCTAGATGGATTTTAGATAGTATTGGGGAGGAGTCGGCTGTCTTGGTACATGTGGGTACCAATGACGTAGGAAAATGTGTGAGAGAGGTTCTGGAAGCCAAATTTAGGCTCTTAGGTAGAAAGCTCAAATCCAGATCCTCTAGGGTAGCATTTTCTGAAATGCTACCTGTTCCACGTGCAGGGCCAAAGAGACAGTCAGAGCTCCGGAGTCTCAATGTGTGGATGAGACGATGGTGCAGGGAGGAGTGTTTTAGATTTGTTAGGAACTGGGCAACATTCTGGGGAAAGGGGAGCCTATTCCGAAAGGATGGGCTCCACCTTAACCAGGGTGGGACCACGCTGCTGGCATCGGCATTTAAAAAGGAGATAGAGCAGCTTTTAAACTAGAAATGGGGGGAAGGCCGACAGACACTCAAAAGCGCATGGTTCGGGATAAGTTGGAATATATTGCACTAAATGAAAAATTGGATATAATAGGCATTATTGAGACCTGGTGGAAGGAGGATAACCAGTGGGACACTGTCATACCGGGGTACAAAGTATATTGTAGTGATAGGGTGGACCGGACTGTAGTATTGTATATTAACGAGAGCCTTGACTCAGATAGATTACAAATTCAGCAGGACACAAATCACACCTTTGAATCATTGTGGGTTGAAATTCCAGGTATAAAAGGGAAAAGGACGGTGCTAGGAATGTACTACCGTCCACCTCACCAGGATGAGCAGGTAGACGGAGAAATGATAAAAGAAATCAGAGACGCAAACAAAATGGGAAATGTGATAATAATGGGTGACTTCAATTATCCAAATATTCTAACCAATTCTACTCAATGAAACCCTGTATTGCAGGTGTGCATTCATATATATTTATGAAAATCTGTGGAGAAAAAAAGACTGTTCAAAAATACCATCCTGGAGGCCCAGGCTCAACATATTCCGCGAATTAGAAAAGAAAGACGGAAGTCCAAAAGACAGCCGGCCTAGTTGAAAAGTGAGGTGAAGGAAGCTATTAGGGCTAAAAGAAACGCCTTCAGAAAATGGAAGAAGGAACCGTCTGAAAATAACAAGAAGCAGCATAAGGAGTGTCAAAGCAAATGCAAGGTGCAGATAAAGAAGGCCAAGAGGCATTACGAAAAAAAGATAGCATTAGAGGCAAAAAAAAAAAGCAAGAAGCCTGTCCCGTTCCCCGGTCCTACCTGCGCTCCGGGTGTAGGGGGCGATGATCGGCGGCCCTCGCGACGCCCGGGGCTGCGAGGGTGGACCTCCGGAGAGGCCGACGCTGTCGCGGGTCGGGCGGGGACCGGCGACCCGCTGGAGCGAGCGCCGGCCTCAGAGAGCGGGGCGTTGCGCCGGCCAAGATGGCGGCGCCAGCATCGACGCCTCCCGGGGCGGACCAGTGCGAAGGCTCCGCCCATCTCACGCTGGATTGGCGCGCCGGTCCGCAAACCCCGCCTGGAGGGCGGGCCGGCCAATCCCGAGGCTCCATCTCCTCCTGGAGCCGGGTTGGTTGGTTCCTCTCCCGGGGAGGGGGCAAGACGGCGCGATATTTAAACCTGAGGACTAGGGGAACTCACTGCTTCCGTTTCTATGTTTGCTGAAGCCGTCACAGTGGTTTTCCCTGTGCTACTGGCTGGCCGCCCTTGCCAGCCATCCATTCTGAGACTGTGCTATTTGCTAGCCGTCCTGCTAGCCATCATTCTGAGACTGTGCTACTTGCTGGCCGCCCTTGCCAGCCATCCTTCAGAGACTGTGCTATTTGCTAGCCGTCCTGCTAGCCATCATTCTGAGACTCTGCTACTTGCTGGCCGCCCTTGCCAGCCATCCTTCAGAGACTGTGCTATTTGCTGGCCGTCCTTGCCAGCCATCTTTCAGAGACAGTGCTTCTTACCCTTTCGGAGTGCTAGCCGCCCTCGCTAGCTGCCCTTTAGAGACTGCGTTACTGACTACCAGCCAGGTCAGCCGTCACCCCGCGGTTCCAGCAGTCCTGCTGGCTGCCTGCAGCTGAGGGCTCAACCCTTGGTGAACGGCGGCCGCCGCGGGTGAAGATTCGGGGTGCTCGGCTGTCCTCTGAGGCCTTGCGGGGCCTTAGAGAACCTAAGGGCTCACCACTAGAAACAGGAGAGCCGGCAAAAGAATCGGTTGGGCCGCTGGATGATAGAGGGGTAAAAGGGGCGATCAAGGAAGATAAAGACGTAGCAGAGAGATTCAGGGCTGTGCCTAGGATCTGTGGTGCCCCCCTGCAGACTATCAGTTGGTGCCCCCCCGTCTAGCATAAAATACCATAAGTAAGTAAATAAATATAAACTTTAACGTTGAGCACCTGATTATCAAAGTGGACATATTCCAAACACTATAATGAAAATAAAATGATTTTTTTCTACCTTCTAGTACTAGGCATGCCGAGAATACAAAACACTCAGGACATATAGAGCAATTCTACCATACCATAAGCAATAATTTCTACAAGGAAAAGGAAAGCATGTTAAACACTACAATGAGCACTAGAACATCAATTCATCTACTGTAAAACGAAACCAGACAGAATAGTACAGATCGATCCTGCACAGTCAATGCCAACTGAAAGCCATGTCTTGTTCACAAACACAGATACACCCTAATCCACTACAGAATAAGTAATCATTAACTTTCTATTTAGACAAAAATTAAACTGAACCCCCAAGATGCCAGACTCTGCATACAATGCAACACCACAGAAACAGAAAATGTTCCCTAGTACTGTGCAAAATATAAAGACAGCAGATGCAAATTTGAAAATAACTAAAAAATATCAATCACCACTTTACAAATTAACAAACAGAAATAAAACAAATATAGAAAATAAAATAATACCATTTTATTAGACTAATACATTTAGCTTGCAGAGGCCAAAACCTCCGTCCTCAGGTCAATACAGTATAGTGCTGTTACAGTATCCTATCCTGACCTGAGGAAGGGGGTTTTGTTCTCCAAATGTTAGTCAAAATGTATTAAAATTTGTCCAATAAAAAGATTACCTTATTTACATGTTTTATTTATAAACATTTATTAACACATTTATTAACATTTATTAATACTATTTTATCCTAAAGCAAAAAAATAAAAAAATATATTTTATTTACAGTTTGTCTCTGGTTTCTGCTTTCCTCATCTTCTTTTCACCATCTTCCTTCCATCCAGCATCTGTCTTTGCTCTCTTTCTCTCTGCCATCCAGTGTCTGCCCTCTCTGCCATCCCTTCCATCCACTGCCTTTCTCTATGCCCCTTCAATCCACCATTTGCCCTCCCTCTCCCATCCATCCAGGGTCTGCCCTCCCTCTTGCTGCCCCTTCTTTTCGGCCCCCAGTTCCAGCCAAATTATCCCACCTGCCCCTAGTTCCAGCCCAAGCCCACATCTTCCACTAAAATGGTCAGTGGTCTTCGTCATAAAGCATATGGGCACAGACCTAATATGTCTACCTTGGAAGAAAGGCAGGAAATGAGAATATGATAGATGTTTGTTTAACATTTAAATGCTTCTGTGGCATAAATGTACAGGAGGCAAGTCTTTCAATTGAAAGGAAGCTCTGGAATGAGGGGGTATTGGATGAATGTGAAAGGGTTCAGACTCTGGAGTAACCCAAGGAAATACTTGTTTATAGAAACGGTGGCGGATGCTTGGAACAGCCTTCCAATGGAGGTGGTGAAGAAAGCATGGGCAAGCACATAGGAGAGTATAGTAGATGGCATAAATGGATAGACTGGATAGGCCATAGAGTCTGTCTGCCTTCAATTTTCTCCGTTTCTGTGTTTAAAGAACTTAAAGTCAGCTTGTTCTTTTAAATAGTAGTAATACTAGATCTGAAATGAAGCAAAGAAACATTTCCATCTCTGGGTTCCTCTGGATTTTGACATCACCAGAATCCTTTTAAACGTTTGCATGGACAGAAAATAATGAATCTGTCTTACTAGATGTAACTGAGCTAATGCTTGCTTTGCCAATAATCACCCCCTCCCGCCCCCCCCCAAAAAAAACTACACTTCACTTCTGATTTTACCAACAGGGTATCAATGTGGTCTTGGAAGAGCAGAGCTGAACCAAATTCCACAAATGTTTACTTTAATACCTGATGTACTGCCCTTCAAACTCTTCTGTATAAGCTGAAAACACATTTTGAAACTGGTTATGCAACGCAAAGTGATATTCCAGGCTGTGAAACACACAGGAATAATACCCATTGTACTTCCAGCCCTAGCCCATCTTCCGGCAAGATGAAGCCTGAAGGCTAAGCATTGGTCACAGCTTTCATATGTTTTGTAAATGGAGGAGTATTCAGGAATTTTATTGGTGGAGCTGTCTCACCATTTCCCTTCATCACTATCCACAAGCTGCTTCAGTCGCTCTTGACCGCTAAAAAAAAAACAACTGAAAAAAGGGGTATGTTGTCATAAGATTCTAACCCTCAGGTCGTGTCTGCAGCTCTCTCTGCCCTGCTCTGCTGCAGCTGTAAAGCGATTTGCTCGTCGACCCTTCCGCCCTGGCAGAAATAGGAAGTTACATCAGAGGGCGGGACACAGTGAAGGAAGCGCTGACGCGCAAATTACTTTACAGCTGCAGCAGCGCAGAGCAGGGCAGAGAGAGCTGCAGACGCGACTCGAGGCGCTTCACCCGTTCACAGATTCTTTTTTTTAAAGCTGGTCGCGAGGATGTTGGCTGGGCGGTATGGCGGGGCAGCACCGCAGCGGTGCCCTTGAAGGCAGGCGCCCCCCTGCGGTGCTTACCCCGCTTACCGTGTTAGCACGGTCCTGGAGAGATTGAATGAATTCTTTGCTTCGGTCTTCACCGAGGAAGATTTGGGTGGGATACCTGTGTCGGAAATGTTATTTCAAGCGGACGAGTTGGAGAAACCGACTGACTTCACGGTAAACCTGGAGGACGTAATGGGGCAGTTCAGCAAACTGAAGAGTATCAAATCTCCTGGACTGGATGGTATTCATCCTAGAGTACTGATAGAACTGAAAAATGAGCTTGCGGAGCTACTGTTAGTGATATGCAATTTATCCTTAAAATCGAGTGTGGCACCGAAAGATTGGAGGGTGGCCAAAGTAACGCCGATTTTTAAAAAAGGTTCCAGGGGAGATCCGGGAAATTATAGACCGGTGAGTCTGACGTTGGTGCCGGGGAAAATGGTAGAGGCTATTATCAAAAACAAAATTACGGAGCACATCCAAGGACATGGATTACTGAGACCAAGTCAGCACGGCTTTTGTGTGGGAAAATCTTGCCTGACTAATTTACTTCAATTCTTTGAAGGAGTAAACAAACATGTGGACAAAGGGGAGCTGGATGATATTGTGTATCTGGATTTTCAAAAGGTGTTTGACAAGGTACCTCATGAAAGGCTACAGAGCAAATTGGAGGGTCATGAGATAGGAGGAAATACCCTATTGTAGATTAAAAACTGGTTGAAGGATAGGAAACAGAGAGTGGGGTTAAATGGGCAGTATTCACAATGGAGAAGGGTAGTTAGTGGGGTTCCGCAGGGGTCTGTGCTAGGACCGCTGCTTTTTAATATATTTATAAATGATTTAGAGATGGGAGTAACTAGCGAGGTAATTAAATTTGCTGATGACACAAAGTTATTCAAAGTCGTTAACTCGCGACAAGATTGTGAAAAATTACAGAAGGACTTTACGAGACTGGGTGTCTACATGGCAGATGACGTTTAATGTGAGCAAGTGCAAGGTGATGCACATGAGAAAAAGGAACCCGAATTATAGCTACGTCATGCAAGGTTCCACGTTAGGAGTTACGGACCAAGAAAGGGATCTGGGTGTCAATGTCGATAATACACTGAAACCTTCTGCTCAGTGTGCTGCTGCGGCTAGGAAAGCGAATAGAATGTTGGGTATTATCAGGAAAGGTATGGAAAACAGGTGTGAGGATGTTATGCCGTTGTATCGCTCCATGGTGCGACTGCACCTTGAGTATTGTGCTCAATTCTGGTCGCTGCATCTCAAGAAAGATATAGTAGAATTGGAAAAGGTGTAGCGAAGGGCGACTAAAATGATAGCGGGGATGGGACGACTTCCCTATGAAGAAAGATTAAGGAGGCTAGGGCTTTTCAGCTTGGAGAAGAGACGGCTGAGGGGAGACATGATAGAGGTATATAGAATAATGAGTGGAGTGGAACGGGTGGATGTGAAGCGTCTGTTCACGCTTTCCTAAAATACTAGGACTAGGGGGCATGCGATGAAACTACAGTGTAGTAAATTTAAAACAAATTGGAGAAAATGTTTCTTCACCCAACGCATAATTAAACTCTGGAATTTGTTGCAGGAGAACGTGGTAAAGGCGGTTAGCTTAGCAGAGTTTAAAAAAAGGGTTAGATGGTTTCCTAAAGAACAAGGCCATAAACCACTACTAAATGGACTTGGGAAAAACCCACAATTCCAGGAATAACATGTATAGAATGTTTGTACGTTTGGGAAGCTTGCCAGGTGCCTTTGGCCTGGATTGGCCGCTGTCATGGACAGGATGCTGGGCTCGATGGACCCTTGGTTTTTTCCCAGTATGGCATTACTTATGTACTTAATATCACTTTCTTAGCAATTAGAAATCCCGCGATGCTATCGGGCTCAATCTAGGCTGTCCAAACAATAACATAATGCCATCCAAATGACCAAAGTGAAGAAATCTGCCTCAAAAGGGCCTTCCAAAAAATTGAAATTCTCGGGCAGGTCCAAAACATGTGCCTCAAGGTTGCCTCTTCCCCACCACATTTCGGGCAAGTTCCATCCGGTGACAGGCCCATATGAAAGGCTCTTCGTGGAAATATGAACATGCAGAGAGCAAACATATTGTAGCTTCCAATGAGCCATCAGCTGTGATGCCTTTCGCAAAGATAATACACGAGTTCAAAACAATTCCTGTGAAAGCAAAACACTTAAATCTGTACTACACATTGCAGCATATCTGGCATAGTCTAATTCAAGAGCGGTATCACTAATATGTCTATGGTGAAATGATAATGGTACTTTCTGTTGTGCTCTAAGAGAAAAGGCGGTAGCCAGCTCCTCTTGTACATCTGCAGTTAACGACTACCAAGGCAAACTGGTAATATAATGTTTTAATTGGTAATAATGGAAAAGATCTGTCGGTGACAAAGAATATTGTTGTTGTAAATCTTCAAAGGATTTAATGCGACCTTCCTCTGTTATTGCATGCAGTATATAAATTAGCCCTTTTTGCTGCCATCTACGAAATGCTTTGTACATAGAGCCAGGAGGAAAGGCTGGATTATCACAAATGGCAATATATGGAGTAGTTTTTGAGGAGAAATGGTGATGTTGACAGACCCATCGCCAAACTGCCTTAGCTGTGGGAAAAATGGAGGAGACACGCAGTGCAGAGGGCACACTCCCGCCTGCTGTGTGCAGCAAACAGCTGAAGTGTGTTTGTGTCATAGTAAGTTCCAGAGTAGTGGCTGAAAAGTCCTATGTGGAGCAAACCAGTCTGTGATGTGTCTCATACCACTCGCAATGGTTAAATGACGCAGGCTTAATAGACCTAATCCTCCATATTCCATAGGCATCTGCAAAGTGGACAGCGATAACCTTGGCCTCCTTCGCCTCCATAAAAATCTTTGCAACAAACAGTTCAACTTTCTTTCACTTGGAAGACATACAGCCAAAGTGGCACAAGCAACATATTGTACAATGCTATGCAACCCAAGAGTGATTTGCAATCTGATACATGTATCAGAAAACAATTTAGTAACATTAATGGTATACAGCTGTGATAGATCCCGTGGGATATATACCCCTAAATACTTAACAACATCCCCTGCCCATGTTAAAGGAAAGGCACCTTTCCAAAGTAAATCATCCCCTTGTATAACTGGTAGCCTGGGATTTCCAAATGTTCAACTTAAACCCAGACAAATTACCGAAATGTTCTATTTGCAATAACTCAGGGAGTGAACGAGCAGGATCTCCAGTCACCACCAGTAAATCATCAGCAAATGCTAAAGGTTTAACTAGTAACCCCCCCCCCCCCCCCCACTCCTGAAACTTCCTTCGTCATCTTAACAATGGAGAAATTGGATATCCCTGACGCGTGCCCCTACGTACTGGGAAGGAAGCAGTTCTCACCCCATTAATAATCAAAGAAGCTTCAGGGACTGTACAGCAGCATAAAACCAGCCAAGAAATCCTATGAAGCGCAGTGTCCCAAACAAATACTCCCATCCCACTCTGTCAAAAGCTTTTTCAGCATCTAGGCTGATCACTAGGCCTGATGTTTTAGTCTGCTGACAATGTGCCATAGCCACCAACAGGCGTCGAACATTAGTAACCGCTTGACGGTGTCTGACAAATCCAACCTGTTCTGCGCCTATTAATCCTGGAAGAAATCTTGCCAGCCTATCTGCTATTACCTTTGCTAGAATCTTAAGATCTACATTAAGAAGCAAAATAGGGCGATAACAGTCAGCTTGATCACCTGGTCTCCCCGGCTTAGGTATCAAAGAAATCAAGGCAGCATTAGAAAGGTGGAAATTTCCCTTCTTCTATTACTTGAGCATAAAATTTATTTGTTACATTTGTACCCCACATTTCCCTACCTATTTGCAGGCTCAATGTGGCTTACATAGTACCGTAATGGCATTTGCCAATTCGGTTGATAACAAATACAGGTAATGTTGTGGTCTAATGAAGTAGATGTGTATCAGGTAACATGATGGTCGAAGGGAATGTAGATTGTATATTGTCCAGTAAGATCATTGGTTATGCTGTGTTGCTGGGTGTAGAGATTTATGGTGGATCGGTGGAGTAAGCTTTTTTGAAGAGGTTGGTTTTTAGTGATTTCCTGAAGTTTAGAAGGTCATGGATTGTTTTCACAGCTTTTGGGAGTCCATTCCATAGTTGTGCACTTATGTAGAAGAAGCAGGATGTGTAAGTTCTTTTATATTTAAGTCCTTTGCAGTTTGGGAAGTGTAGGTTTAGGTATGATCATGATGAGCCGTTTCTGTTTCTGGTTGGTAGATCTATGAGGTCTATCATGTATCCCGGGACTACACCGTAGATAATTTTGTAGACCAGGGTGCAGATTTTGAAGATGATCCTTTCTTTGATTGGGAGCCAGTGCAGCTTTTCTCGGAGGGGTTTGGCACATTCAAATCGTGTTTTACCAAATATCAGCCTGGCAGCTGTGTTTTGGCCGGTCTGGAGTTTTTTTGTGAGTTGTTCTTTGCATCCCGCGTAGATTCCGTTACAGTAATCTGCATGGCTTAGGACCATTGATTGTATTAGGTTTCAAAAACTCTCTCTCGGGAAGAAAGGCTTTAATCGTTTAAATTTCCACATTGAGTAGAACATTTTCTTTATTACGGAGTTTACTTGGCTCTCAAGGGTAAGGTTGCGGTCGATTGTGACTCCGAGTATTTTTAGGCTGTCTGAGGTAGGGAGGGTGTGTCCCGGGGTGTTTATGGTTGTGGGTTTGTACTTGTTATGTTGAGATGAGAGGATGAGGCAGTGTGTTTTTTCAGTGTTCAGTTGGAATGAATTTGCTCAAGAGTCCATGATGTTCAGGCCGTTATTGATTTCATTGGTTATTTCCGTTAAGTCATGTTTGAAGAAAATGTAGAGTGTAACGTCATCTGCATAGATGAATGGGTTGAGGCCTCGATTGGATAGGGACTTTACAGTGGGATCATCATTACATTGAAGAGTATTGTTGATAATGGTGATCCTTGGAGTACTCCGCAGGCTGCTTTCTAAGGTGGTGATATGTTTGAATTTGATTTTATTTGGTATGTTCTAGTGGATAGAAAATCCTTGATCCAATTAAGTATGCTTCCATCAATCCCAAAGTGGTCAAGGAGTCTTAGTAGTATATTGTGGTTTACCATGTCGAATGCGCTCAACATGTCGAATTGGAGTACAAGTATGCTTTTACCTATGGCTATTTCCTGCTTGAATTTTGCCAGGAGAGTGACTAGGACAGTTTCAGTACTGTGGTGGGGGCGGAATCCTGATTGTGAGTCATGCAGTATTGAGAACTTGTCCATGTATTCCGTATGCTGTTTGGTCACTAAGCTTTCAATCCGCTTGACTACTAGTGGGATAGACGCAACTGGGCGGTAATTGGTGAAGTCGTTTGTGTTTTTCTTAGTATCTTTTGGTATTGGAGTGAATAGGATGTTGCCATATTCGTCGGGAAAGAGACCTTCTTGTAGCATGAATTTAAGGTGGGATGTGAGGTCTGCTATGAAGCGGTCGGGGGCAGATTTAAGTAGATGACTGTGACATATATCCAGTTTGCAGTGGGTGTTGGCGAACCTACGTGTCGCTTGTGTAACTGATTCAATGGTGAGGGGGGTAAATGTTGTCCAGATACAGTCAGCTGGGTATCCACCAGGGATTAGGTCCAGGTCATTGATGAAGTTTTCGATGTCGGTGTTGTGCTGAGGAAGTGTGCTGCGTAATTTTATTATTTTTTCTTTAAAGTAGTTAGCAAGTTTGTCTGTGGGTGGGATGTCTGTGTTGGTTGTGGTGATAGGGGTGGTGTCTAGCAACTTATTTATGAGCTGGAATAGTTTCTTCATATCTTTGTAATTCGGTCCTAGTTTGGTTTTGTAATAGGACCTTTTGGTTTGTCTTATTGCATATTTGTATTTTCTATGTATTTGTTTCAATGCATTGAGTGTGTGTTCATCTTTTATTTTTTTCCATGCTCGTTCAAGTTTCCTGGATTATGATTTGATTTTTTTTAGTTCGTCATTGAACCACGACATTACCAACTATCGCCCAGTAGCATCTATCCCATTAGTAGTCAAACTAATGGAAGGACTGGTGACCAAACAACTTAATGACTACATAAACAAATTCACTATACTACATGAGTCACAATCAGGATTTCAACCCCTACACAGCACCGAAACAGTACTACTTACTCTCCTAACCAAATTGAAGCAGGAAATAGCAATTGGCAAGAGCATTCTCGTCCTCCAATTTGACATGTCAAGTGCGTTCGACATGGTTAACCATAACATACTACTAAGACTCCTAGAATACTTCGGAATCGGTGGCGGCACTGTCAAATGGATTAAGGGTTTTCTAACCACAAGAACATATCAAGTGAAATCAAAAACAAGCATATCGTCACCTTGGAAACCAGACTGCGGAGTACCACAAGGATCACCACTATCACCGATCCTTTTCAACCTCATGATGACTCTACTAGCCAAGACCTTATCCACCCAAGGCCTAAACCCATTTATCTACGCTGATGACGTTACATTATACATCCCCTACAAACATGACTTGGCAGAAATCATCAACGAAATCAAGCTCAGCTTAAATATCATGAACGCATGGGCAAACGCATTCCAACTAAAACTCAATACAGAAAAAACACACTGTCTCATCATCTCATCCCAATACATACAAACCCACAAACATTAACACCCCAGGATACAACCTTCCCCATCTCAGACAGCCTGAAAATTATTGGAGTAACAATCGACCATAACCTCACACTAGAGACCCAAATGAAGTCCATCATAAAGAAAATGATTTTCTCAATGTGGAAACTCAAACGCGTGAAACCATTCTTCCCGAGGGAAATATTTCGCAACCTGATACAGTCAATGGTACTAAGCCAGGCAGACTACTGTAATGGAATTCACGCGAGATGCAAGGATCAAATCATAAATAAACTTCAGACTGCCCAAAATACAGCAGTCAGGCTTACATTTGGAAAAACGAGTTTTGACAGCACCAAGCCACTCCGAAAAAAAACTGCACTGGCTACCAATCAAAGAACGTATCACTTTCAAAATCTGCATGAATGTTCATAAAAATATTTACTGCGAGGCACCGATACATGACAGACCTCATCGACCTGTCAACCAGAAACACCACAAAATCTGCACGATCATACCTAAACCTCCACTACCCAAACAACAAAGGACTCAAATTCAAATCTACCTATGCATCCAGCTTTTCCTATCTAAGTGCACAACTATGGAACGCACTGCCAAAAGCAGTAAAAACTACATTCGACCATCTAAACTTCTGGAAAGCACAAAAGACAGACCTGTTCAGAAGAGCATACCCCACTGACCCAATATAAAAATACTTGGATACCTCCGACACAATTGTAACTAAAGACCGTAATGGACACTACCAGACTCCTCCTCCCCCTCTCTAATTTCCCCCCCCAATTGTACCTACCTTAAATGTACCTCACTCTATTACAATATCACCTTGCATTGTTCACACCTTATTTGTTTCAGACCGGATTCCACTAATGCCGTTAACGGTACTATGTAAGCCACATTGAGCCTGCAAAAAGGTGGGAAAATGTGGGATACAAAAGTAACAAATAAATATCTTTGTAACCCGGTCCTATTTTAGTTTTGTAGTATGACCTTTTGGTTTGTCTTATTGCATATTTGTATTTTCTATGTATTCGTTTCCATGCATTGAGAGTATGTTCGTCTTTTATTTTTTTCCATGCTCGTTTAAGTTTCCTGGTTTGTGTTTTGAGTTTTTTAAATTCATCATTGAACAATGGTATCGAGTTTTGTCTTCTTGATGTTCTTGTCTTTAAGGGTGCTATTTCCTGCATCTATCCCCCCAGTGATTGAGATAATGTATAGAATCCGTTCATGTTGTCCATTCGTTGTCGTATATCATTTGCCAGAATGTTTGTGGGTCTATTTGCCCTCTTGTAGAGTAAGTTGTATGTTCTGGTGTACGGTTTAATTCCTTCTTCTGCCAGTTTAGGGATAGGCTCATTTTGTAGTGGTTGGTCCAAGGTGTTTTTGACCATTTGATGTCGGTTATTAATAGGTTATGATCCTTGGACAGTTTGTGTGATAGGAGATCCAGTGTGTGTCCCTTGGTGTGGGCTGCTTGCATGTGTGGCCATTTTAGATCCCAGGATTGTAGGAAGTCTTTGCATTCAAGTGCGTTGGTGGAGTCGGTGTCTTCTAGGTGAAGGTTTATGCCACCTAGTATTAGTGTATTAGAGTTGTTTACACAAGTATTTACGATGAAGTCAGTGAAGATAGGCTGGCTTTCGTTCCAGTTACCGGGCGGTCTGAAAAAAGGACACAGTTCAGGTGATCGGATCAAGGATTTGTTATGGATTCTGAATGAAGCAATTTCTAGTTGGGGTGTTATGGATTTGGCAATAGTTTCAGTGGTGAATTGGGTTCGGTAAATTAGTGCTAAGCCTCCACCTTTCTTTCCCAATCTGGTCCAGTGAATAATTTTGTAACCTGGAGGGAATAGTTCAAGGATTATGGGGTCCTTTTGATCGTGAATCCATGTTTCATTGATGAAGATCGAGGTTTTCTGAGCTGATCCAATCTGATATTATTGTTGTTTTGTTGACTATGGACCTAGCATTGATGTAGCCCACTTGGATATTTTGGTATGGGGCTGCTAAGTTTGATGATATGTGGATTTTTGTTAGTTGTTGTTACTTGGATGGTGTGTGTTTGCTGTGATCTTTCCTTCCGTTTTGTTGGTATTGTCCGTATTTAAATAGTCTTCCTTCAATTTGGTGGGTGTCTGTTTGGTGAGGTGTGGAGTGTTTGATCTTTGGTGATTTTGTAGGATGGGTATTATATTTTCTGTAATTAGGATGGATAGTGTTAGATGGGTCAATGAAAGGGAGTAGATAACTAGGAGTATTTTGATTGTGTTCACTTTGATGTTACTTTGGGATAGATAGGGTACTCACAGTCTGTTGCTCGGGAGTGTTGTCCTGGGCACAGAGCTCTGTGGTTCATCAACACAAGCTGCGCAGAGCTCTGTCATTCATCATCAGCATGAGTTATATGCTGGGTTTCCTGGGGTGCATGTGCTGCTCCAGTGGCAGGAGGAAGAGTCGAGGCGATTAGTAGCTTGGGTCGCCGCTAGACCTCCTCATCTCTGGGGCATGTAATAGGTGAGGAAGTAAGCTTCTTGAGTCTACCTTTCTTACTGAGCTGGTGGCAGGTTGCTTCCTTGGATCCTGAGTTATGCCTTGAAAGTGAGGTTCCTTCAGCTGCGTACGGCGTGCCCTGGGGTTAGGAGTTGTGGCGCCGGCCGAAGGTTGTCTTGGTTCCCAGAGTTGCCGTCTGGCTACACCCTGCGACTGCCGCTGGCTGCAGGTTGACTTGGTTCCCAGAGTCACCGTCTGGCTACACCCTGCGACTGCCGCCTGCTCCTTGACTTCGTGCGCGCTGGGGACAATATAAAAGCCGGATCTGCAGGATCCCCCGGAATTAAGTGTGGCCTTAGGACTGGAGCACGTCTTTGTTTTGACGGCCACTGCTGCTTATAGTACATTGCAGCGAACACCAGTCATAGCCCAGTGCCACGGTTCTCTAATCTAATCTCCTCACTCCGTGGCGAATCTCCAAGGAGGTTAAACCAAGGAGGTGCACTAGACTGGAGTGGAAGTAAGCCTATCTAGACCACTGTAGGTAAGGAAGACATTTGAATAGTCTCTGTTTCCACTCCCCCGCGTAGCCGTCATTAGCATTCGCTAAATACATAGCAAGCAAACCTGTCAGCTGTTGCAATCGCGTTGTCGTTCTTTATTGCCTTTTGCCCACGTGCTGCCACTCTTTCTTAGCCTCCTACCGTCCCGCTGATCGATTTGTGCGGCGCTCTGCTCCCTTCCTTGTCGGTCGACACCCGTCGCAGTCTTCAGCGCCAACAGCCTGGCCGGCAGTGCCAGGGGCGGGCTCGGCAGATCAGCTGTTAAAGAGTTGGGCTCCGGTGAGCGGACGGCAGTCGGCACAGCGGTGCTCATCGGCTGCTGGTGGTAGGCAGTGTAGGGGTGGTCACAGCCCACTGGTGGCACCGGAGGTGGGTGAAGTCAGGTGACCACCAAGGCTGGGGCCGTTCAGCAACGTGGTCGTGGCACTCATGTATGGCAGTCCCGGCAGGATTGGCAGACTTACCGTGGTGTTCCGGCCCGAGTCGGTCAACTGAGAGCCAGCACAGGCTCTGCAGCGTCTCTCGATTTCACCTCCCGGTGAAATCGGGCCAGTCTGTGGCCGATAACAATTAAGTCCGCCGAGGGTCCTCGGAGATAGGTGCTCCTGCAACCCTCTGTGCGGCGGCCATGATGCTCTAAGTGTATTGGTAGCGGTCCCCAAAATGAGGGCGGCAACAACTTATAGAACTCCCCTGTAAATCCATCTGGGCATGGAGCGGAGCGGCAAGTTAATGATTTTAATTCACCCTGTAATTCTGTCCGGTTATAGGAGCATTCAATTCCTGCAAATCCTGGGGGGGGGGGGGGGGGGGGGGGGTTAGTTGTGGAAGTCCCACCCATTCCAAATGAATATTTAATGATGGTTGAGTGATAGATGGAGCCGCTTCATATAGCTTAGCAAAGTACTGAGTAAAAACTTGCGCTACTTTCTCACTCTTATTGCAAACACAACCACGGTGGTCTATAATAGCAGTTATCGTTCTATGTGCCCCCCAGGACTTGACTAGACACGCTAGCAGAGGGCAAGCCCTGTCCCCAAAGCGCTGAGGATTATATTTACAATACAATAAAGATCATGTAGCATGCTCGTGCAGCAGAGAATTAAGAGCTACCTGTGTAACATGTAACTGCTCCCTGTTTATAGAATTTGGCTTACTGATATACAACTTTTAAGCTTTCTGCAATTTCAGTTCTAAATGAAGTATGGCTGTGGAAAGCCTTTTATTGTGGGCGTGAACATAAGCTATGATATCACCTCTCAGCACTGCCTTAGCTGTCATCCAGAACAGGACGCCCCAAATGCTGATTATTAAATTTCACAAAATCTTCCCATTTCTGCTGAAGGTACTTAGTAAAATCTGTGTTCTGATATAAATAAGCTGGAAAGTGCCACCCAGCTCTAGTTTGATAATACTCTGGGGCCTCCATATCTATCCAGACTAAGGCATGATCAGAGACTTCTTCAAGGTCTATCAAACATATAAACGGCGAGTGACCGTACTCACTCGCAAATGCACAGTAGAGACTTCCCTCTCTGTCCCGCCCCCGCGTCAATACGTGATGACGGGGGCGGGACAGAAAGGGAAACTGTGCTCCCCCCCCGAGGTCGCTGCCACCGGTAATCCCCCACCTCGAGTCGCCGCCACCACCCCTCCACCCGCTCCGTCTCATCGTTATTCAACTTACATCTCCGCAGCAGGCAGATCAGCTGAGCTGCCGTTGGCCTTCCTTCCCTGCCTGTGTCCCGCCCTCGCCGACGTTACGTCACACGAGGGCGGGACACAGGCAGAGATTGAAGGCCAATGACAGCTCATCTGATCTGCCTGCTGCGGAGATGTAAGTTGAATAGTGATGAGACGGGGCGGCGAACTCGGGGGGGGGGGGGGGGGGGGGGAGCGGATAGCGGCGACCCACCAGCCCGTTTTAATGGGCTCAACGGCTAGTACCTGCAGAAAGCACCCAGGGGAAAACAGCCCGGTCTACCGAGTGAAAGTACCATGAGCTCTTGATAAATGCATAAAATCTCTCTCGCCTGGGTGAAGAGCTTGCCAGATGTCCTCTAGATTAAGCAAACGCATGAAGGAGGGGAGAGCTCCCTAGAAACCGAGCAGTCTAAGACTGGATCTGAGACTAAATTAAAGTCTCCCAAAATCAGCATCTTTAAGGATGTGTAGGGGGAGCAGAGCTGAATTAAGGTTTGATAAAACAGGGGATCATATTGATTAGGACCATATAGAGCCAAAACCAAAAATTCCCTGTTTTGCAACCAAAGATGAAGCAAGACATATCGGCAATGTGAATCTTTTGCTAGCAACTCTGCCTTAGCTGCAATTCCCTTTCTAATCAAAATAGCCACTCTCCTTTTGCGGTCCACGGAGGAGGCCGAGAAAACCTCCCCCACCCATGAACACTTCAATTTCTGGTGCTCCTCCTCCGAGAGACGAGTCTGCTGTAGACACAAAATATCAGCTTAATGTCTTTGTAAAATTGACAAAAGTTTTGTTCGTTTCACTGGGCTGGTAATACCGCCAACATTCCAGGTAATAAAATGTGTGGAGTTAACACTAATAGCTCATTCAAAGGTTTTGCAAAACGTAGGATACAACACCTTGTAACTGAATCCTGGGTGTCCAGCCCCACCCAGGATTCATCCCTGCTGCATGAATACGCCAATAGAAAGTCACAGCTCCCCTTCTATAAAAGATACTAAGCTCTGTGTTAAAAGGAAAGTCAGCTGAGCAAAGTTTCATCACCAATAGTTGCATCCCAACAAATAGCATAAAATTCTTCCATATAAAATACCCCCCCTCAACCAAACAACCCCACCCACCAAATCATCCCTATACCCCTCTCAAACCCAAATGAACTCTCCCACTCCACAGAGCAGGAGACTGGAGATCTTTGTATGACAGGCCCTTCTCCCATCTGTACCGCACCCGACCACAAATATCAATATGGTTATGCACCACAAGCTCATGCATAAATAACATCTTATACTGATGCATAGTAGGTTCTAACATTGTTGTGTTCTGCTTCAAACTTCATAGCTATTAAACAACCCAAGTTTCAGTTATGGAAAAAAAAACCCCACATAGGCGCAACTTAATGTATAAGATACTATTAGTGCTACTATTCACGATTGCATAACTAATGCATGAAAGGCTACAGAGGAAATTGGAGGGTCATGGGATAGGAGGAAATGTCCTATTGTGGATTAAAAACTGGTTGAAGGATAGGAAACAGAGAGTGGGGTTAAATGGGCAGTATTCACAATGGAGAAGGGTAGTTAGTGGGGTTCCTCAGGGGTCCGTGCTAGGACCGCTGCTTTTTAATATATTTATAAATGATTTAGAGATGGGAGTAACTAGCGAGGTAATTAAATTTGCTGATGACACAGTTATTCAAAGTCGTTAAATCGCGACAGGATTGTGAAAAATTACAAGAGGACCTTACGAGACTGGGAGACTGGGCGGCTAAATGGCAGATGATGTTTAATGTGAGCAAGTGCAAGGTGATGCATGTGGGAAAAAAGAACCCGAATTATAGCTACGTCATGCAAGGTTCCACGTTAGGAGTTACGGACCAAGAAAGGGATCTGGGTGTCGTCATCGATAACACACTGAAACCTTCTGCTCAGTGTGCTGCTGCGGCTAAGAAAGCGAATAGAATGTTGGGTATTATCAGGAAAGGTATGGAAAACAGGTGTGAGGATGTTATAATGCCGTTGTATCGCTCCATGGTGCGACCGCACCTTGAGTATTGTGTTCAATTCTGGTCACCGCATCTCAAGAAAGATATAGTAGAATTGGAAAAGGTGCAGCGAAGGGCGACTAAAATGATAGCGGGGATGGGACGACTTCCCTATGAAGAAAGACTAAGGAGGCTAGGGCTATATAGCTTGGAGAAGAGACGGCTGAGGGGAGACATGATAGAGGTATATAAAATAATGAGTGGAGTGGAACAGGTGGATGTGAAGTGTCTGTTCACGCTTTCCAAAAATACTAGGACTAGGGGGCATGCGATGAAACTACAATGTAGTAAATTTAAAACAAATCAGAGAAAAGTTTTCTTCACCCAATGTGTAATTAAACTCTGGAATTCGTTGCTGGAGAAAGTGGTGAAGGCGGTTAGCTTAGCAGAGTTTAAAAAGGGGTTGGACGGTTTCCTAAAGGACAAGTCCATAAACCGCTACTAAACGGACTTGGAAAACTCCAAAATTCCAGGAATAACATGTATAGAATGTTTGTACGTTTGGGAAGCTTGCCAGGTGCCCTTGGCCTAGATTGGCCGCTGTCGTGGACAGGATGCTGGGCTCGATGGACCCTTGGTCTTTTCCCAGTATGGCATTACTTATGTACTTATGAAGCTGAAAATTACTTGAAAATCAAATTCAACCACATGCAGCCTCAGTTCCTTGTAGTGCAATGTTCCTTTAAACAAAAAACAGGGATATCAGTATTTTTATGCAGCATCACGCAATGCAAGTTGATTATCTTTCACAAAAGTTTCAGCTCCCTGTGGAGTTTCAAAAACATGCCAACTACCCTGTGGAGGATTTTTTGCTGCGCTGGATAAACAAGCATGAATCGCTGTTGAGAATCTGCCAAGGCCTTAGAAATAGGGCCAAAACAGGCGCCTGCACTCCTGAAGCACCAACGAATAGTCTTGAAAGATTTTATTTGGTGTTTCTTCATAAAACAATTCATTCCGCTTTTGTCTCGAGCCCCGCAGGATCTCCATTTTATGAATAAAATTATGTACTTTTACTATTACAGCTCGAGGCCGATTTCCTTGACTCTGCTTACAGCCAAGCCTGTGCGCTCTCTCCAAGCACAAGGGACCTGTTCTATCAGAGAGAGCAAATTCCGTGAAAGCCAACGCTCCAGCACGGTGGGTAAGTTTTGTTCCAGTAGCGTTTCAGGAAGTCCTAT
The DNA here is from genome assembly GCF_901765095.1 of Microcaecilia unicolor. Classification (NCBI taxonomy): domain Eukaryota; kingdom Metazoa; phylum Chordata; class Amphibia; order Gymnophiona; family Siphonopidae; genus Microcaecilia; species Microcaecilia unicolor. Next base: position 133,655,317 of record NC_044037.1, read on the forward strand.
GATCCAGAGATTTGATCTACAAGACCTATTTTCTAAGTCATCAAGGTGTTGTGCCTGCTCTTTTACTTGTTTAAGAAGTGATTGCACTTGGTTAGTTATATCTCCTTCTGCGTCCTCCACCGCCGACACTCGCTGCTCCAGCTCTCTTGTCCGGCGAGTCGTATCCTCCATCGTTGCTTCTAAGCTGGTAAGTTGCTCTGAGAGGTGAGTTAATTGTGGTTCTAGCGTGGTCTTAACCGCTTCGATTAATTGGTGCAATTGGGGTAAAGAGTGGTGGAGCTGCCGCAGGGCTAGACGCCATCTTGGAATTGCCAGCTCCTCTGAGTTTCTCAGACTCTTTCTTGGAAGTTTTCCCCAGCATTGCAGCGTTGGTTCGCACCACAAATAGGTTCATACACTTAATATGTCCGGTTCATCAAAAATAGTTATTTTCGAAAATCAAATGTAGCCAGATGCGGCCAGGCAGGTAGAAAGGGCCCTAGAGAAAAGCGCCCACACATCTGCTCTCCTCTACTCATCAGTTTGTTATGGAGACATCAAAGGCCTGCCTTGCCAGATATTTACACAACAGTCGAGAAGTTTTCTGTGAAGATTATGGAATTTCATAAAAGATAGAGTATGCTGTGTTAGTGACAATCCAATATGCGATTGGTTAAAATTGAAGCTTGAAATGTTTTTCTGCCAAGAGTCTAATGTTCTAGCTTCTCTTCATGGAACAGCTTTAGTATGAGATCTTGCACAGCAAGTGCACTTTAAAGCAGATTCTACAACTAGGGAATGTTGGGGTAACCGAGTTTTCTCAAACCCAGTGAATTTCTGTATCCTATACATTGTATCAATTTTCTTTGGAGCAACTTGAACTGTCAGTGGAGTCTCTCAGTTTTTGAGTAGAGTACTTTCATAATTGTACAAAGTGGAACAGTGATATCCTTCTGTAGGAGAAAAGTCATAATCCAGAACCTCAAAAAGTTCTCAACGAGGTTCTTCCTCTGTCTCTAATTTGAAGTGTATGGCTTGAGCCATCTCACGAACAAAGCCAAGAAAGGATATACTTTCTGGAGGAGACATACATCTCTAAGGTGCTGGAGAAGGATCAGATGGAATGCCATAGGCCTCCTCAGCTGAGATGTCTTATGGATCCTGATCCGTCTCTCAGGAGGGGTCTGATTCTGACTCTTCAAGGTACTGCTCAAGTGAAGTTTGTGGAAGAGTATCTACTCTGCGTCAAGGTGCAGAGTAGATACTGTGCATCATTTCCAAAGCTGAAGCAAGTTCTTCTGCCGATGTCGATACATGCGTTGGTCAGATTTGATCCATCCCAGATAGTCAATGCTGAGCCGGCATGTGGAAAATCTCACATAACTGTCTCTCTGATATAATGGCTGAGGCTGGCGCAAGCAATCTGTAAGCCTGTATAGACTGTGAATGCAGTAGCCCTGAAAGCTCTTCCTTGAGCATAGCCTGGATTTCCTAATGAAGATTAGGTGTCAGTACTGGTTGAGAAAGTGGTGTGAACGTAGCTTGAGTTATAGCCTGTGCAGGTGTATGAGATCTCGAAGACCTCGAAGGATCTTGATGAGAAATAAGCTGGAGAGGAGAGCAGTCACTGCAGTAAGGACACTTCCTGTGTATTGAGGTCATCGTGGGCAGAGTGCCTGGAAGGAGAATGATAGCAATGCTTCATAGGCTTTTTACACTTCAGGTCTCTTAATACATGCAGCACCAATGAGGACATAGAGTCCTTACTGGTATGCAGTATCGAGTGCGATGTCGGATTTTCTCAATGTTGCGTTGGTGCACCCGATGTTAATGCCAATGCATGTTCTGCATCGAGTATCGAATCCCTGGTCATGCTCAATGTGGATGTCGATGTTGATGCAAAACCAAAAATGTTTTCATGTTGGGCTCTTCAGGCTTTAATGGTCCTCTCTTTATATGCAGAGAGAGGCTACACTGTGTCCCAGTGCTCTGGACCCAAGCACTGAACACATCAGTTATGGTGGTCTGTGCCTGAAATAGTTCTATTGCACTGAGTACACTTCTTAAAGCCACTCTGCACCCTTGATGACAAGGAGGGAAACACAGCCGACACTAGATCAAAAGGCTCTACGACCCTCATGCCCAAAAATGGTTGATGCTTCCCGAGCAAAAGAAGGGCTCAGAGACCACAAAAGCCAAAAATGGAAAAATGACAAAAATTGAAAAAAAAATGTATAATTTGAACAACATAATACAGAAAAAAGAATAATATTAAGAAAAAAAATCCTCAAAAAGGGAAGGCACCGAACAGGCAAGTCTGTCACGCTGAGATATTAAAAAAAAAAAAAACACCTTCTCTACTCCGCGGAAAATGATAAGACTGCTGGTCTTGTGCTCGAGTGTTAAGCGGGAAGGTACCCATGGGGGCACTGCCTCAAAGATTTAAAGTGACAATGCACTTGGCAATGTCCAAACCAGGGTCTATGGATGATGTCACCAACAGAGAATATTATGCCTGGTTATCATCGGAGAACTGTCACTTCATGGCACCCCGTGGATGTCTTTACAAAACAGACCACTCATATATTGTTTTTTTGAGGGGGTCCTTCACTATAATTGAGAAGCAGTTCTCTATACGTATATAGCAGCTGTTGCTCTGGATATTTAGTCTGTTTCCAACCGACTGGGATGCTAATGGATAATTTATCAGTTTAGCTGCAGCAGCAATGCTTGTCCCGTCTTCTTTCACAATCTTTACAGGTCAGGTACAATGTGTTCTTGAAATCCCAATAATCTTCCTCATGGCTGGTGATGTAAAATTCAAAGGTCACGTTTTCCAATAAAGTCAATAATGCCAGTATTTCCACAGAAATGTTTATTTCAATATTGGTATGGGTGGATGACAAATGAGAGTTCCAGTTCTGATTTAACACATTCTTTTTAAGTGCTGTGCTTGATTAGCTTTCGAAGGTTGCCCTTCTTCGTCAGATCGGAAATAAGCAAATGTGCTAGCTGACAGTGTATATCGATTAGGTCTATCGTGCATCCCAGGGCTTCACCGTAAATGATTTTGTGAACCAGGGTGCAGATTTTGAAAGTAATGTGTTCTTTTGATTGGGAGCCAATGTAGCTTTTCGCGGAGCAGTTTCGCGCTTTCGAATTGCATTTTCCAAATATTAGTCTAGCTGCCGTGTTTTGAGCGGTCTGAAGTTTCTTTCAAGTTTGTTCTTTGCATCCCGCATAGATTCCATTGAAGTAGTCTACATGGCTTAGTACCGTTGATTGTATCAAGTTGCAAAATGTGACCCAAGGGAAGAATTGTTTCAAGCGTTTGAGTTTCCACATTGAGTGGAACATTTTCTTTGTTGTGGATGCCACTTGGCTTTCTAATGTTAAGTGTCAGTCTATTGTCACACCAAGGATTTTCAGGCTGTTTGAGATAGGAAGGGTGTGATCTGGGGTGTTGATACTTTTGGTGTTGTCCATGCTGTGTCGGGATGAAAGGATGAGAATGTTTTTTCTTTATTGAGTTTTAGTTGAAATGCATTTGCCCATGAGTCCATGATATTTAAGCTAAGAGTGATTTCATTTGTGATTTCTGTCAGTTTAGCTTTGTAAGGAATGTATATTATAAGATCGTCTGCATATATGAAAGGGTTAAGACCTTGGTTGGATAAGGTTGTGGCTAGTGGGGTCATCATTAGGTTGAAGAGGATCAGTGATAGTGGTGATCCTTGTGGTACTCCACATTCTGCTTTCCACGGTGGTGATATGCTTGAATTTGATTTTACTTGATATGTTCTTGTAGTTAGGAAGCCCTTGATCCAGCTGAGTATGCTTCCATCAATCCTGAACTTATCTAGTAGGTTTACCACGTCGAATTGGAGGAGAAGGATGCTTTTGCCTAATACTATCTCCTGTTTGAATTTGGCTAGGAGAGTGAGTAGTACTGTTTCAGTGCTGTGGAGTGGGCGGAAGCCTGACTGTGCTTCGTGTAGTACTGAGAATTTGTTTATATAATCTGTAAATTGTTTGGTTACCATGCTTTCCGTCAGTTTGACTACCAACATGATTGATGCCACTAGGTGATAATTAGTGATTTTGTTTGTTTTTTTCTTGGTATCTTTTGGTATTGGGGTGAGTAGGATATTGGCATTTTCCTTAGGGAAGAAGCCTTGCTGAAGCATGTAATTTAGGTGAGCTGTGAGGTCTGCTATGAAGCGGTCCGGGGCGGATTTCATTAGGTAGCTGAGACAGGTATCTAGTTTACAGTGAGTGTTGGAGACCTTGCCAATCGCCTGGGTGACTGTGTCAACGGTAAGGAGGGCGAAGTTTAACCAAATCCAGTCGGCCGGGTATTCATCTTGACCATGAGTAGAAGATATGCCGCTTCTCGCCGCTGTTCTTTATCAGACTCGACTCCCGTGTTCTCTGGCTCTCAATCGGGCTAGCCTTTCCGCTGCCGCCGCTTGTGCTGCACCTCTCGTCCCTGCGCCCCTCACCAGGTCAGGTCTTGGCGCTGGTGCGACCACTGGGTTACTTGCAGTGCTCCCTCACTGATATGTGATTAGGGTCCCAAAACTCAGATCTTGGAGGTTTTCTACCACGGTAGGTGGGGGGGGGGGGGGGGGGGGCAGCGGGACCAGTGTGAAAGAAGTGGTTGTGTAGAGTTCAGCGCAGTTGCTTCAGCATGCGCCCATCTTGTACACATGTAGCATTGAGTGTGCATATTGAAAACAGTTGTTTTCTTCAACTCCATATTCCTCTCTTAGGTTCTCAAAAGTTACCATGGCATCCTTGTCAACAGGCTGGCCAAAAGTCTGTAGGCTCTTTGCTGCCTACATTTTAAAAGTTGGGTCCAGCTTCCCTGACATGAAACTTAAAGCATATTTATGTGCATGACAGAAAAGTACTGCCTGTTTTTGAAATGTCAAGACTTGTCACAGTTCCATCAAATGAAGAATGCAAGGTTTTACATTTAACATGTACATAATTTCTTGAGGGCACAGCCATAATAAATGCCTAAAGTGGTGCCGCACCCATTAAATCCTGTTCAAGAATCACCAACATTTTCTAGGCTTAAGCCATTCAATCTGCTAGTCCAAGTTATATAAAGATTAGGGACCCCATCCCTCCTAAGTAATTGGAAAGATACATCTTCTCCTTCTGCACCCTAGGTGGCTTACATTTCCATCTACAACTGAAGATTTTCCACTGGAGCTTTATCAATGTTACTTTAGGAACTGCAAACAGCAGAGAAGCATATAGGTACAGAAAGTAGGCACACCAAATATCACTCAAGGTTCAAAAGTTATGTCTTGAACGTGCTTCTTGCACTTTTCTAGCAGCCATAAATCAACTCTGGACTAAGTCTGAAGTACAACGATTCATAAATTTAAGAAGCCTAACTCTCAATTCTAGAATATTCCAGGATTTTGTTTTTTTATTTTTTACTGGTGTTGTCCAATTGAGGCTCCAACATTAAACTAAAATCCCTCACCATGACCAGCAATCCAGCTCTATGTTCTATGTACTGACAATTTGCTCTGTCATCTCATAAAATTTCCCTTTGCTCTTTATTGGGCGAATAAACATTGAGGAGAATATATATGTCAATTTAATTCCACTTTTAATAGGACATATTGTCCTTTCTTACTATACCACCCCTATTAGTTTTTTGTTTTGCCCAATCTGTTGGAAGCCACATAAAAAAAGAAGCATTTGTGGACCAATAATTATTCATAAGCTGGTAAGGAGGTGGGCTTTTTGAATAAAGTCCATGGTCATGTCTGTTCAAAAAAACAAACGCTGTTTTTGCAATGAGTTAAGGCCTCACATATTCATAGTGATACACTGCAATTCATCATACAGTTCCATGGTCTCACTTACAATATCAGCATATTCACTAATTGCAAGCATCCATTTAACCCTACCTTTGTACACAAGCTGTCAGCCACTTTACCAGCCAAATATGCTCTTTATTTCTCCCCTCCCACCCAAACCTACCCCTCAGTCCATCACCAATTCCTCCTGCCCCTCCAATCTTGCCCCTATTCTCCAATCTGAGGCCTATCTTCTTTTCTCTGACCTCTGGGAAGTGATCTGCAACTCTGTTTGGCCCAGACTGTGACAGCTCATTCCAGGTTAACAGAAGTATGTTCACATTCTGCCATCTCTCATCTGCCTGCTCCCCCTCCCAGTCTCATAGGTATAAACTCATTCCAAGCTATACAGTCAAGGCCCTAAGTCATAATCATAAAGTGTCCCGTCTATTAGGCAACATGTTAGCTGGTATAATTGGTTTAATGGTTGTAAGCAGTCCTTTGTAACTCACAGACCAACTCTGGTGGTCAGCCCTGTTGGTTGCTCTCTCTATGCTGATGATCTGAGTGGTGCTGTAGTCACTATTTGCTCTTCTCCACTCTTCCATTTGACGTCCACCATGCACTCACACATCTATGACTGGTGCCAGAACCCTGCCTCAATATGTGTTTGCTATACTTCTTTATACCAAATTCAGTCACTTATTTAAAGTTTCTTCTCTTTGTGCCGAGTTGTAGCTGACATATCCGCAACTGAGTGGAGGAGTAGACTAGTGGTTAGTGCAGTGGACTTTGTTCCTGGGGAACTCGGTTCGATTCCCACTGCAGCTCCTAGTGACTGTGGGCAAGTCACTTAACCCTCCATTGCTCCTGGTACAAAATAAGTACCTGAATATATGTAAACCACTTTGAATGTAGTTGCAAAAAACCTCAGAAAGGCGGTATATTAAGTCACATTTCCCTTTCCCCATCTTCCCAATCTATGGCCCCAAATCATCATGCAGCCTTTAATATGAATTCCTTCACTGTATATCTAAATAAAACCATAGCAATAATTAATCTTGTGATCTCTCTGGTTGTTGGGGACCAAAGGTCCAATGTACCCTTTTCAATGTCCATTGGTGGGAGGTCCCCACCCTCTCCTGCTTGTACGAACTTGCCAGCATGTTTTTGCACTTGTGCAGTGATGTTTTTCTCTGATGTGGGACTTTGGCAAGCCCTTTATTCTCTAATTATTTCAGTGGGTTATGTTTTCCTAGTTCTCCAACTTCAACTCCTCAGATTTAACCTCTAACTCATAATAACACTGCTGTAGATTAGTCATATCATTGTGTTCAATTACCTTTTACTGATAATCCTGCAAATGCTGCTCCATATCACCCAAAACTGCTCTTAAATCCACTGGACCATTCTGTATCTTACCTTTATTTGCAGTAATGGCTGCCTTAATTTGCTCATTCATAAGCCCATTTTACACCTTGTCACCCCTCCTTCCTTTGCTCTATGGTGGGATCCATGGGCACTGCTTTGGGCCTCCCATGCATTTCTGCACATCGGAGAAAGATCCTATTGTGATCTCTGATCTTGGCACTGAAACAAGCAAAATTTCTTATATCTCTCCCTTTCTGTTTCACTGCCATCATCTCACCACTACCTTCAGTGAGCACTCACCTTCAATTTGGGAAATAATTAGTTCTTGGAACTCTCAATTTTGCTTTTTTGAACTGGATTACCAAGAGTTCAGTAGTCAAGCTGCAATCTGTCTAAATGACATAATTTCCATCCTCAAGATTGATAAGACTGGAGGAATAGCCGAATGGTTAGAGCACTGGGCTGAGAACCTGGGGAAATATGTTCAATTCCCACTGCAGCTCCTTGTGACCTTGGGCAAGTCAATTAACCCTCCACTGCCCTAAGTAAAAAAAATCTGGATTGTGAGCCCACTAGGGAAATAAGAAAAGCTATACTGGGTCAGATCAATGGTCCATCTAGCCCAGTATCCTGCTTCCAACAGTGGCCAATCCAGGTCACAAGTACCTGGCAGAAACCCAAGCAGCAACAATCCATGCTAGCAAAGCCACGGCAAGCAGAGACTTTCCCATGTCTACCTCAATAGTAGACTATGGGCTTTTCTTCCAGGAACATATCTAAACCTTTTTTAAACCCAGATACACTAACTGCTGTTACCACATCCTCTGGCAAAGAGGTCCAGATCTTAACTGTTCGTTGAGGGAAAAAATATGTTCTCCTATTTGTTTTAAAATTATTTCTATGTAACTTCATTGAGTATCCCCTAGCCTTTGTACTTTTTGAAAGAGAAAAATATGGATTCACTTCTATTCATTCACCACCACTCAGGATTTGTAGACTTCAATCAAATCTCCCCCCTCAACAGTTTCATTTCCAAGCTGAAGAGCCCTAACCTCTTTAGCCTTTTCTCATATGAGAGGAGTTCCATCCCCTTTATCATTTTGGTCGCTCTTCTTTTAACCTTTTCAAATTCCACTACATCTTTTGAGATACAGTGACCAGAATTGAACGCAATACTCAAGGTGAAATCACATCATGGGGCTGTTATATTGAACTTCCTGTCACATGTGGCACTATGGGAGCCACCATCTTGGATTTTATTATGTCATTTCCTGTCACCAAGAATTATGGGAACCACCCTCTTGGATTTGATGACATCACTTCCTGTCACATTGTGCAGAGTTAAGGTGGACCTTTAACCCTGATTGGCTGACAAAAAACACAAGTGGTGTGGCAACCTGTGAAAAATATGCAAATTAGTTTTATGAAAGTTAGGTAACTTATACTACTAATCCTCAATGAAAGGAACCAGGCAAAACAAAAAGTAAGTGCATTTAACAAGTCTTCCAAACTTTAGACGCTAGCTTCATAATCCCTTCTAAAACCTTTCAGCAAAAACACACATTTGTAAATAAAATATGAGGAAATAGTTTTACTTTCCAAAATATCCTTTAACTGAGATGGTTCTGTAAAAATAAAAGATTTTATTTGAAACCTGATCATGCATTTCCTGGGCGTTTTTTGCTGAGCTCCACGGCTCTGAGTTGTCTTAACAGAATGGGGAAGAAAAAGGTGAAGCAGAAAACCTACCCTCCCGTGTTCCTCAAAGACTCCTCAACAGAAGCAAACATAGTAACATAGTAAATGACGGCAGATAAAGACCTACCCTGTTCATTCAGTTTGCCCAACAGTCACATTCACCATCAATTCATGACTGAACCAACAACAATCCAATAAAATCACTAACAACATTTTACTCGTGTCATGACTATGGTCATGACCCCGCTTTCAGACTTACCTTACCTTCCAGTGGTCAGCCTCAGAGGCTGCTCCAGATTGTTTTTTCCTTGCATTGTTGCCTCTGCTACCACTTCTTCTGTGTTTCAAGCTTCACTCTGGCGTTCAGTGTGTTTCAAGCCTCTTTCCTGAAGTCATGACATCATCAATGAAGGCTCTCATAAGGAATGTGAGGACATTCAGAGTCTTTGCAACTTCAAAGGTCTCCAGGTTTTCCTGTGTACTTGTGTAGAACTTCTGCCTTGTTTCTTGTTTGCTTGCTAGTGTGCCTGTGTAGCACTTCTGCCTTGGTTTTTGGTTATGTGCTTGTGTGAGCTTGGGCTTGCCTTCAGCCCTTGTGTTGGTGTGAGTGGGTTCCAGTGCAGCCTTGCTGCTTCAGTATGTATTCAGCCTTCTCGTGTTTGTTCTTTTCTTGTTAAGCTTCTGCCTGGGTGTGCGTGCCTTCTCTTTTGCCTCTGCCATTGTGCTTGGGTTCCAGTTCGGCCTTGTAGCCTGTATGAGAGGGTTCTGCTGTGTATGTGTTCCAGTTTAACCTTGCAGCCCGTTTGAGTGTCATTCTTCTACCTTTACTTGGTTCTGTTCTTGTGTACTCTGTAGCTGTCTAGCCAAGTTCTGTTTCTGTTGCTAGTCTGTTCTTGCCTGTGTGCTTATTGCACTTCTAGTCTGTTCCAGTGCTGCCAGTTCAGTCCAGTTTTTCAGTTCCAGTCTGTGGTTGGGTGGTTTGCCTGCTGCTGCCACTTGCCATCAACCGTCCAAGGGCTCACTTTTCCCCGAGTTCGTAACAACTCGCTAAGTTTCTTTTTATGATGTCTTCCCCTCTCCCCACTGAGATATACAGCACCTGAACTCAAAGCATACAAAATGAATGTGGCATAAAATCTGCATACTTCATCCTGATCTGTCCTTGCTATTTTCAGAGTTCTGCCTAGCAGTGGATCTACTTTCCAACTACTTGAGTTGCCATCATAGCTTACTCCAGCCCATCCTGTTTTTGTCTTGCCATATATGGAACACAGACCATAGAACTCTGTCCGACATTAGTCTCACTTCCCCATTGTTGGAGTTGCTGACTAAGCACCACTCCTGCCGATCATAAATGAACTGAGTGTTAATTATCTAAGTTTTGCTTTGATATATCTTTTTTCTATTTAGGGATCCTTTGTGTCTAACTTCATGCATTTTGAATTCCATCATTGTTTTCGTCTCCACTGCCTCCACCAGGAAGGAATTCCCTTCTTCATGAAAAAAGTATTTCCAGACTTTATCTTTATTTAAAAATTTGATACACTGCTCAGCTTTCCACATCAGAGTGGTTAACACAACTTAATTCAAATAAAATAGGCAGAAAAGGACTCAACCACAGTCAACCAAGGTCACTCATTCAGAAATAAAATTAAACCATAGACAGACAGACAGAACATTCCATTCTCTGGACTAAACATCAAAAAGTAATTCCAAATGTATGTAAAACCCTAAGCTTTTATACAATGAAAGTATTCATTGCAAAAGAAGGCCTCACATACAGAGGTATGTATGTGACTACAAGAAAAAGTCAACAGCAAAGTGCACCTTTAAAATAACTTTAAAATTTTGATAACTAGATTCTGCTCGAACCTCTTTAGGAAGAATATTCCAAAGCAATGGTGCTTGCCAAAAGTAAGCTCTTACCTCTGTGGCTACCCAACATGCCCTCGAAAGAGAAGGCATAGTCATCCTATGGTCCTGAAGCGAACTAAGACACTTTGCTGGTGTGTGAAAAAATGGTCAGTAAACTTAACTAAGATGATTCCTGCTCCCATAAAGCTTGGTGTGCTAGGCAAAGTGCTAAATTTGCTTGTAAAAAAAATATAGGTAGCCAATGATACTTGAAGTACAAAGGGGACACATGATCAGAAATAGTCTAATAGCAATGTTCTGCAAAGTTCGTAGTCTTTTGATTTGAGCATTTGGCAAGCCTAAACTGTTTCCATAGTCCAATCTCGTAATAACTAAAGTTTGGATTAACGCTTGTAGAGCTATGTCATCAATGCAGGTAGCCAATGATACTTGAAGTACAAAGGGGACACATGATCAGAAATAGTCCAATAGCAATGTTCTGCAAAGCTTGTAGCCTTTTGATTTGAGCATTTGGCAAGCCTAAATAAACAGTTTCCATAGTCCAATCTCGTAATAACTAAAGCTTGGATTAACGCTTGTAGAGCTGTGTCATCAAAATACTGTCTTAAAACATAAAATGCTCTTTTTGCAATAGATGAAATTTGCTCACCAAAAGATAGGGCGTAGTTAATTATCATTCCCAGGTATCTAAAGCTAGATACTAGAGGAACAGGCTTCGCAAATAGTACAGGTATCAAAATCGGACATACTTTACTATTTCCTGTTATCCAACAGGCAGTGGTTTTGTTAACATTCAGACAAGTCTATGTTGTTGCAACCAGTCTGCTAAAACTGCCAACCCTGATTGTAAATGGGTTAAGTCTATAGCAGTATGTGCTCAACCCATAATCTTGTATTAATGCATTAACATAAAAAGATGATAAATAATAATGGTGATAAGGCTATTTTCACCTACATTCACTATATAAGTTTGGTTCGATATAAAGGACCTAATCCAGGCTAGGGCTGCACCAGTAATCCCTGCTGTCTAAGTGCTGGAGGAGCAGAAAATGGTGCACAAGATCAAATGCTGCAGTGAAATCCAGAGACACAACAAGGATCAACTGCCCATTATCCAATAATTCCCACAGCTCACTAATAACTTGATTGTACTGTACACAAAATCAATTAACTGTTTACCTGTTCTACCAATTTTGCTGGGAAGCATAAACTTGAGATTGCCAGAGTTTGAAGTTGCTTTAAGGACAGGCAGAACACTTTACTCCTACGATTAAAAGCCCACAACCTCAATTTGTGTGCTCTAGTTTTACCTGTTCTCCACCTCTGGAAAAGATTTGTTGGTAGATACCATTCAAGTATTTAAAAGTCTGTATCATATTTCCTCTATCCCTTCTTCCCTCCAGGGTATACATATTCAGGTCTTCAAGTCTCTTCTCATACATCTCTTGTGCAATCCTGATATTTTTGTCACCTTCTTCTGGACTGCTTCAAGTCTTCTTATGTCCTTAGAAAATGCAGCCTCCAGAAATGAGAATAATATTCCAAGTTGTACATCACCTTAGACTTTTACATTAACACCTCTCTTTTTCTGCTGGTGATTCCTCTCTCTATGCAGCTCAGCATCCTTTTGGCCATGGGCACTGCCTCACCACATTGTTTAGCAGTTTTGAGACACAATCAACCCAAGGTCCCTCTCCAAGTCTGTGCATATCAGCCTCTTGCTGCCTAGCACATACAGCTCCTTTGGATTTTAATTCCCAAGTGAATCACTCTGCACTTCTTTGCATTAAATTTTAACTGCCAAACATTAGACCATTCTGCTAATGTTTGTAGATCTATTTTCAAGTTTTCTATTCCCTCTGGGGTGTTCACTATGTTACAAATCTTTGTGTCACCTGCAGAAAGACATACTTTTCCTTCTAACCTTTCAGAAATGTCACTCACAAATATACTGAACAGAATCAGCCCCAGTACAGATCTTTGAGGTACTTCATTACTCACCTTTCTTTCCGCTGAGTGAATTCCATTTACCACCACCCTCTTATCATCTATCAGTCAACTAGTTTCTAATCCAGTTCACCTTTTTGGGTTCTAACTTCAGTCTGCTAAGTTTTTGCTGAAATCCAAGTAGACTATTGGTAGCACATATCCTTGATTCAATTCTAGGCTCACCCAGTGAAAGAAATCAATCAGATTTGTTTGGCATGAGTTTCCCTTGGTTAAAAACCATGTTGACTTAGAACTTGTAACCCACTGGATTTCAAGAAGTTCACTATCCTTTTCTTGCTAAATAGATACTTTTCTTGCTAAATAGATACTTTTGTTCTGTTTTCACTGAAGAAAATCCTGGAGAAGGACCACGATGGACTGGCAAAAGTACACCTGAGAATGGAATGGATATAGCACCATTCACGGAAGAGAGTGTGTATCAACAACTTGGAAAGCTAAAGGTGGACAAAGCCATGGGACCGGACGGGATCCACCCCGGAATATTGAGGGAGCTCAGAGAGGTCCTGGTGGGTCCTCTTAAAGATTTGTTTAATAAATCCTTGGAGACGGGAGAGGTTCCGAGGGACTGGAGAACAGCGGAGGTGGTACCTCTTCACAAAAGTGGTGATAGGGAAGAAGCTGGAAACTACAGGCCGGTAAGCCTCACTTCGGTTATTGGAAAAGTAATGGAAGCCATGCTGAAGGAAAGGATAGTGAATTTCCTAGAAGCCAACAAGCTGCAAGATCTGAGACAACATGGTTTTACCAGAGGGAAATCGTGCCAAACGAATCTCATTGAATTCTTTGATTGGGTAACTGGAGAATTGAATCATCGACGTGCTATAGACGTAATCTACTTAGATTTTAGGAAAGCTTTTGACACGGTTCCTCACAGGAGGCTCTTAAATAAACTAGATGGGCTGAAGATAGGTCCCGAAGTGGTGAACTGGATTAGGAACTGGTTGACGGACAGACGACAGAGGGTGGTGGTAAATGGAGTTCGCTCGGAGGAGGGAAAGGTGAGTAGTGGAGTGCCTCAGGGATCGGTGCTGGGGCCGATTCTGTTTAATATATTTGTGAGTGACATTGCCGAAGGGTTAGAAGGTAAAGTTTGCCTATTTGCGGATGATACTAAGATTTGCAACAGAGTGGACACCTGGGAGGGAGTGGAAAGCATGAAAGGGATCTGAGGAAGATAGAAGAATGGTCTAAGGTTTGGCAATTAAAATTCAATGCGAAGAAATGCAAAGTGATGCATTTAGGGAGTAGAAACCCACGAGAGACTTATGTGTTAGGCGGTGAGAGTCTGATAGGTACTGAGGGGGAGAGGGATCTTGGGGTGATAGTATCCAAGGATCTGAAGGCGACGAAACAGTGTGACAAGGCGGTGGCCGTAGCGAGAAGGTTGCTAGGCTGTATAGAGAGAGGTGTGATCAGCAGAAGAAAGGAAGTGTTGATGCCCCTGTACAAGTCGTTGGTAAGGCCCCACCTGGAGTATTGTGTTCAGTTTTGGAGGCCGTACCTTGCGAAGGATGTTAAAAAAATGGAAGCGGTGCAAAGAAAAGCTATGAGAATGGTATGGGATTTGCGTTCCAAGACGTATGAACAAAGACTTGCTGACCTGAACATGTATACCCTGGAGGAAAGGAGGAACAGGGGTGATATGATACAGACGTTCAAATACTTGAAAGGTATTAATCCGCAAAAAAATCTTTTCCGGAGATGGGAAGGCGGTAGAATGAGAGGACATGAAATGAGATTGAAGGGGGGCAGACTCAAAAAAGATGTCAGGAAGTATTTTTTCACGGAGAGGGTGGTGGATGCTTGGAATGCCCTCCCGCGGGAGTTGGTGGAGATGAAAACGGTAACGGAATTCAAACATGCGTGGGATGTGCATAAAGGAATCCTGTGCAGTAGGAATGGATCCTCAGAAGCTTAGCCGAAATTGGGTGGCGGAGCAGGTGGGGGAAGAGAGGTTGGTGGTTGGGAGGCGAGGATAATGGAGGGCAGACTTATACGGTCCGTGCCAGAGCCGGTGATGGGAGGCGGGACTGGTGGTTGGGAGGCGGGAAATACTGCTGGGCAGACTTGTAGGGTCTGTGCCCTGAAAAAGGCAGGTACAAATCAAAGTAAGGTATACACATATAAGTTTATCTTGTTGGGCAGACTGGATGGACCATGCAGGTCTTTTTCTGCCGTCATCTACTATGTTACTATGTTTCAGCAAAACCGCCATTAATTTTCCAACCAGCAAAGGGAAGCTTACAGGCCTGTAGTTTTGGAGGGACAGAGAAGTTACTCACCTGTAGCAGTTGTTCTCCAAGGACAGCAGAACACACTTCTACATACGAGTGATATTATCCGATGGAACCCGCAGTAGACATGCTCCCCAATGTTCGAAACCTAGAAGTTTTTGGAAGCAGCACTGTGCATGTACTTTTCCACCTGCAAATGTTGCGCAGGACCAAGGCAGTCTAATATAATAGCTAAGACAAGGCAACTCATAGGGGAGGAGAGCAGGCATGTGGAAATGTGTGTCCTACTGTCCCTTAGAGAACACGTGATACAGGTAAGTAACTTTGCTTTCTCCAAGGACAAGCAGGACACAATAATTCCACATATGGGAAATCTCTAGCTACCAGGCTGACCAAATCAAACAAAGGAAAGTCTACAACAGGCTAAGGCCAGCAGTAACCACAAGAACAAGATACTACTCATTTTTGTTTGAACAGTCTGGAACAGAAGAAAAATGGGCTAGGGGTGGGGGTGTGGAGTTGGATTTTAGACCCCAAATAAATTCTGCATGACTGACCAACCAAACCGGCTGTTGTGTTGGAAATCTATCTCAAGGCAGTAGGGACTTGTGACTGTGTGGATGGAGGAACACATTGCAGTTTTGCCTATCTCCTCAATGAGGGATGAGCTCAACTGGCTATTGATGCAGCCATGGCTTTGATATTGTGAGCTGTGATATGCCCCTCCAAAGCTAGCCCAGTTCAGGCATAAATAAAGGAGATGCAATCCAATATCCAAATGGATAAAGTACATTTCCTGACAGTTGTCCCCATCCTGTTTGGGTTAAAAGAAACTGATTCTATTGCATTCTGCTGCAGGAGGGCAGAAAGCTTCTCTCGAAGTACTATCAATTGGAGGGGCTTGAAATGAGACTCTCTTGGTGGATGATTTGGGAGGTCTTTTTTTCCCAACACAGAGTGTAACTTTGCTGGATAATATGTGGCACCCAAAGGTTGGGAGGTTAGGAGTGACCATCTCTGTTGAAAGAGGATAAGTCTGCCTCCTATCGGTAGGTTGCTTGGCATGGACAACTGGATAGCGCAATGCTTTCTATGAAGGAGTCCAAAACTGGGTTGTTGTTTAGACTGAGGAGTCTGTGATTTCTGTCCCCACTGCTGCCGTGGATGTGAGCGTTGGGTGTAGTCCTTTGAAGTGGCGGAGAAGTGTGAATATCTGGGCCTCAATGGCTGGTATAGAAAGCTTTAAATAAACCATAAACTTTGCAATAGGATAGACACCCCTGCTGACGTGGCTAGCATGAGGTGAGACCTAGAAACACTTGAAGAATGGTCCAGAATTTGGCAGCCAAGATTTAATGCTAAAAAAAGGGCAGGGTCATGCATTTGGCTGCAAAAACTCTAGGAAATGGTACAGCATACCCAGTGTACCTGAATTTAACTCACCTTGAGCTACTACTGAAAAAGGTGTGAGCAAAATCCAAATCAAACCTATAAATGGCAAGTGACCGACTCACCTGCAAATGCGCAGTAGAGACTTCCCTCTCTGTCCCGCCCCCGCGTCAAGACGTGATGACGGGAGGAGGGGGGCGGGACAGAGAGGGAAACTGCGCTGAAGGGAACCGCTGACGTCGCTACCGCTCCCCCCCCCCCCAAGGTAGCCACTACCGCCCCCCCCCCCCCCGGAGTCGCCACCACCCCCCCTTCACCCGGCCCGGGCCCTCTCTTCGTTATTCAACTTACAGCAGCGCCGAAACAGCAGCAAGCAGCAGCTCCCATTGGCCTTCCTTCACTGCCTGTGCCCCGCCCTCGCCGACGTGACGTCACACGAGGGCGAGGCACAGGCAGTGAAGGAAGGCCAACGGGAGCTGCTGCTTGCTGCTGTTTCGGCGCTGCTGTAAGTTGAATAACGAAGAGAGGGCCCGGGCCGGGTGAAGGGGGGGGGGTGGTGGCGACTCCGGCGTGGGGGGGGGGGGGGGGGGGGGGGGGGGGGGGGGGGGGGGGGAGGGGACATGGGAGGTCTCAGAAGGAGGGGGGCCTTGGAACTGGGAGGGCTGGACTGAAGGGGGCCTTCCAGCTGGCTGGGAAGAAGGGGGGGCCTTGGAACTGGGAGGGAGGGAGGGAAGGAAGGGGGCCTTGGGAGCTGGGGGGGCCTTGGGAGCTGGGGGGCCTGGGGCCTTGGAACTGGGAGGGAGGGAGGGCCGGGGGCCTTGGGAGCTGGGGGGAGGGCCTGGGGCCTTCGAACTGGGAGGGAGGGAGGGAGGGAGGGCGGGCAGGCAGGGGGCCTTGCAGCTGGGAAGGGGGGAGGACTGGAGCCTTGGAGCTGGGAGGGAGGGCAGGGGGCCCCTTACAGTTGTGAGGGAATGGGGCCCCTTACAGTTGTGAGGGAGAGCAGGGGGCCTTGGAACTGGGAGGGAGGGAAGGGGGCCTTGGGAGCTGGGGGGGAGGGCCTGGGGCCTTGGAACTGGGAGGGAGGGAGGGAGGACAGGGGGCCTTGCAGCTGGGAAGGGGGGAGGACTGGAGCCTTGGAGCTGGGAGGGAGGGACAGAGGGGGCCTTGGAGCTGGCAGGGAAGGAGGATGGCAGGGGGCTTTGCAGCTGCAACGGGAGGGGGGCCTTGGGGAAAAAAACATTCCAATACCCGCCCGTTTTTACGGGCTTAACGGCTAGTAAATAAATAAATGAATAAAAAATGCTTAGATGCATATTAATTAAAGCAAATCAAAGGGCGGCAGAAGGCTGTAGCCTGGATAAAGTATTAATAGTATCTGGACGCTTTTTAATTAGGCTGGCCACTTCCTTGACCTTGTCACCGAATAAGTTGTCTTCACAACACTAGACATCTGTTAGATGCTCTTGGGCCACAGATTCAAAGCCAAAAACTAGGATCCAAGAAAAACTGCATTTCTACTCCTAAGGCAGAAATACACAAAGCGACATGAAAGGCCTGTCTTGCTAGATATTTAGGAGAATCTAGAAGTTTCCTGTCTCCAATTTGAAAGGTATGGGCCATCTCACAGAAAAAGCCAAGAAAGGATATACTTATGTCTCATAGGCAGCAGAGAAGGATCAGATGGCATGCCATACATAGTACATTGTAAATGACGGCAGAAAAAAGACCTGCATGGTCCATCCAGTCTGCCCAACAAGACAAACTCATATGTACTACTTTTTGTGTATACCCTACTTTGATTTGTACCTGTCCTCTTCAGGACACAGACCGTATAAGTCTGTCCAGCACTATCCCCGCCTCCCAACCACCAGCCCCGCCTCCCACCACTGGCTCTGGCACAGACCGTATAAGTCTGCCCAGCTCTATCCTCGCCTCCCATCACCGGCTGGCTCTACCACCCAATCTTGGCTAAGCTCCTTAGGATCCATTCCTTCTGAATAGGATTCCTTTATGTTTATCTCACGCGTGTTTTAATTCTGTTACCGTTTTCATTTCCACCACCTCCCGCGGGAGGGCATTCCAAGAATCCACTACTCTCTCCGTGAAAAAATACTTCCTGACATTTTTCTTGAGTCTGCCCCCCTTCAATCTCATTTAATGTCCTCTCATTCTACTGCCTTCGCACCTCCGGAAAAGGTTCGTTAGCAGATTAACGTCTGTATCATATCACCCCTGTTCCTCCTTTCCTCCAGGGTATACATGTTCAGGTCAGCAAGTCTTTGTTCATACGTCTTCGAACGCAAATCCTATACCATTCTCATAGCTTTTCTTTGCACCGCTTCCATTCTTTTTACATCCTTCGCAAGGTACAGCCTCCAAAACTGAACACAATACTCTAGGTGGGGCCTCACCAACGACTTATACAGGGGCATCAACACCAACTTTCTTCTGCTGGTCACACCTCTCTCTATACAGCCTAACAACCTTCTAGCTACGGCCACCGCCTTGTCACAGTGTTTCGTCGCCTTCAGATCCTCAGATACTATCACCCCAAGATCCCTCTCCCCGTCCGTACCTATCAGATTCTCCCCGCCTAACACATACATCTCCCGAGGGTTTCTATTCCCTAAGTGCATCACTTTGCATTTCTTCGCATTGAATTTTAATTGCCAAACCTTAGACCATTCTTCTAGCTTCCTCAGATCCTTTTTCATGTTTTCCACTTCCTCCCGGGTGTCCACTATGTTGCAGATCTTAGTATCATCCGCAAATAGGCAAACTTTACCTTCTAACCGTTTGGCAATGTCACTCACAAATATATTGAACAGAATCGGTCCCAGCACCGATCCCTGAGGCACACCACTACTCACCTTTCCCTCCTCCGAGCGAATTCCATTCACCACCACCCTCTGGCTTCTGTCCGTCAACCAGTTCCTAATCCAGTTCACCACTTCGGGTCCTATCTTCAGCCCATCCAGTTTATTTAAGAGCCTCCTGTGGGGAACCGTGTCAAAAGCTTTGCTGAAATCTAAGTAGATTACGTCCATAGCTCGTCCCTGATTTAATTCTCCTGTCACCCAATCAAAGAACTCAATGAGATTCGTTTGGCACAATTTCCCTTTAGTAAAACCATGTTGTCTCGGATCTTGCAACTTATTGGCTTCCAGGAAATTCACTATCCTTTCCTTCAGTATCGCTTCCATTATTTTTCCAATAATCGAAGTGAGGCTTACCGGCCTGTAGTTTCCAGCTTCTTCCCTATCACCACTCTTGTGAAGAGGGACCAACTCCGCCGTTCTCCAATCCTTCGGAACCTCTCCCGTCTGCAAGGATATGTTAAACAAATCTTTAAGAGGACCCGCCAGAACCTCTCTGATCTCCCTCAATATCCTGGGGTGGATCCCATCCGGTCCCATGGCTTTATCCACCTTTAGCTTTTCAAGCTGTTCATACACACTCTCTTCCGTGAACGGTGCTCTATCCACTTCAATCTCATTTATACTTTTTGCAGTCCATCACGGTCCTTCTCCAGGATTTTCTTCTGTGAAAACAGAACAAAAGTGTCTATTTAGCAAATTTGCTTTTTCTTCATCATTATCCACATAGTGGTTCACAGTATCTTTTAGTCTCACAACATTCCCTTTTTAGTCATTCTCCTTTCACTTATATACCTGAAGAAATTTTTGTCACCCCTCCTTACATTTCTAGCCATTTGTTCTTCCGCTTTCGCCAGACGTATCTCTCTCTTGGCTTCTTTCAGTTTCATCCTGTATTCCTCCTCGTGTTCCTTTTCTTTAGTTTTTGTGTATTTCTGGAACACCAACTCTTTAGCCTTTATTTTCTCAGCCACTTGCTTGGAGAACCATATCAGTTTCCTTTTTCTCTTGCTTTTATTTACTTTCCTTACATAAAGGTTCGTGACCCTATTTATAGCTTCTTTCAGCCTGGACCACTGTCCTTCCACTTCTCGTACTTCCTCCCAGCCCATCAGCTCCTTCCTCAGGTATTCCCCCATTTTACTAAAGACAGCACACTTGAAATCCAGAACTTTGAGTTTTGAGTGGCCGCTCTCCACTTTAGCTGTAATATCAAACCAAACCGTTTGATGGTCACTGCTGCCCAGGTGGGCACCCACTCGGATATTTGACACGCTATTCCCATTTGTGAGCACCAGATCCAGCGTCGCTCCCTCCCTCGTGGGTTCTGTCACCATTTGTCTGAGCAAACTGCTTTGTAAAGCATCCACGATCTCTCTACTTCTTTCCGATTCCGCAGATGGAACCTTCCAATCTACATCCGGCAGATTGAAATCTCCCAGCAACAGCACCTCTCTCCTGTTTCCCAACTTTTGAATATCTGCGATCAGGTCTTTATCTAGTTCCTCCAATTGTTTCGGAGGTCTGTAGACAACATCCACGTGTATAGAGGCTCTATCCTCTCTTTTTAAGGTGATCCATATCGCTTCTTCCTTTCCCCAGGTCCCTGTCATTTCGGTCGCCGTGATATCAATTCTCACATATAGAGCTACTCCTCCACCTTTACGACTCTCTCTATCCTTCCTAAACAGATTATAGCCTGGTATGTTTGCATCCCATTCATGCGAACCATTTAGCCACGTCTCCATGATTGCAACAATGTCTAAGTCTGTCTCCAACATCAGGGCTTGAAGGTCATGAACTTTATTGCTTAGACTGCGAGCATTTGTGGCCATCGCTTTCCATGTACATTTCCTGGTATGTGCTTCAACATTTGTGATTTGGGGTTGTCTTTTTTCTTTGGGTACCTTCATATCCTTTTGTTCCAACTTCATTTCTTTCTCTTCTGCCTCAGTTCTATTTTCAGGATCATCACCATGCTGTAATGGAGCAAAAGAATTCTGTAGGGGCAACACTTGTGAGGGCGGATGCCTCTGTTGCACATAGCAAAGTCTTCCTGAGCCTACTGTGAACCATCTATTCCTAGGTGGTTTTATCCTTGGAGGCAGTGGTGTGAAATTGGCTTGATTCTGTGCTGCATGGTTTTGTGTAGTCTTAGAAGCTGCTTTAAGTGCATCTAATTCCTGTTTTACCTTACTGAGCTCCTGTTTTAAACTAGCAAGCTGATGACAGACAGGACAAGCCTTACGTCTCCAAATAATTGGCCTTGAAACTGAAACACCACAATTATTACAGAGAATAAAAGTCATCCTGTTTGTTGGAATGGGAATGAACAGGTATGCTATGATGGGGTTAATACTGTGCAAGATTAACTTTACTCCTCAGCCATATATAGGCCACCAGAGGCAGTTGTAATTTGAGTGGAGTTAATTTGCAATGAGTAGAATAGTTAGGAAATTTATTTAGGAAGTGTCAGTCTTGGGGTGGGTGGGTTGAGGGGCAGGGTAGGGGGGCTTAAAGTTTAAAACCTGTGGAATGTGTTTGTTTTAAAACCTATCTCCAGGAAAGGAAAAAAGTTCTAATACTTGCTAGCAGTTTTGAAATGTGAAATCTCCTTTTCAGATTTACAGATACCAATAAACCAAATTAGAAACAACAACAATCAAATCACAACAGGCAGAGCAGATTAAACAGAGCACACTATATTGCAGATTAAAACAGAGCACACTATAGGCAGAGTAGAATGAAACAGCAGAGCAAAATGAAAGTCAGATCACACTATTTTCAGAGCCAAGAGGGGTTTTTTTTCCTTTTTTTTAGGAAAGATAGAAATGCAGTGACAATGATAGACAAGAAAAGACGAAAGAGATGCCCAGAGAAAACACAGCCAAAGGATAGGGATAACCAGGGACTTAGCCAGCACAAGTCTTAGCTGTATGAGTTTCCTTACCTTTCCTTACCTTAGTTACTACTTTGCAGAAATGGCCTGACTGAAACAGTGCCTTGGTGATGACAACCTTTTTTTTTTTTACTTGACAAAGATGGACCTGACATTTTCCCAAGGGATATTCAAAAACAATGACATTTTGTTATAGCCTTTCCCCAATTTTTATCTTTGAACTATTTTATCTTGCAGTTTTTGTAGTAGTACTATATTGAAATGTTTAGATCTTTGCTGTGATCCTTCTTCAAGCTGCATTGAATAGCTCAATTACTCTGATTGAACACAGGCTCTGCTTAACTTATTAGGGACCTTAAGAAAATTTTGGAAGCACCTAATTTGGGTTTGCTATTATAAAGGGTATGAAGATGAATACAATCTAGATATTTTGTTTCCTATTCTTAAATTATCTTTTTAATATATTTCTCTGTTCTATCACATTGAAACTATAGAGTAACCTGTGTAGATTATAAAGTTTTGCTTTTAATGCATTTTGAATTGAAATATTTAGATGCCATAATGTGAAGACTTTTACAAGGAACTGTATGAAACAACCCAACCTGTTACACAAGATTACTGTATAACAACACACAGCAAACTACAAAACAAAAGGGCTGCAAGCACAGATCCTTCCACAGTACTTTTAAATAAACAAACTGCTGCTAAAATGGATTTCTCCCCATTTCCCATGATGCCTATGGATTACACACCTCCCTGTGGAGGAAGGTCCAGTTGAGGAATCTGAAAGGCGAGAACAGCTTTCCTTAGCCATGCAAGATGCTCTGGAATATTCCACTGGAGATGGGGCAAGAGCTGGCTTCCCCCAGGCCCCGCCAACTCAGTAACTGGCCAAGATAAATCACAAAGTTTCTCAGATGATGCTACCTCAGCCAGGAATGTTATCACACTATTGTAGAGATCAATAATAGCACTAGGGTTCTGGGTAGACAGGCCTGCTTGACGTCTTTCTGTTTGGTCATTGTAGAAGGGCTTACTGAACTCTTGATACACCCCTTCCTCAATGTATTGAAGCAGAGTACAACAGCAGAGCTCCAGGGATCCTGTACTGTGAGACACCAGCCACTTCACTGCCTCCGATACCTGTTAAAACAAACACTGCAATGAAAATGACTGTGTGACAGAAGAGCTCCAGGCAGCAGAAATAGTAAGACATTAACCATGTCCCTGTATCTGACAGCTATGCAAACACTGTACTGCAGGGGTATTTTGAAATACTAGATCTCTAGGGTGGAGGTAAACTGAGATACAAATGTTGCGTCTGATGGGTTAATTTTCTGGATTAAAGGCTTGTGGTCGATTTTCAATTTGACATTTCAGAGTGCCCAGTAAAAGAGATGAAGAATTATGACTACAAAAGACAGCTAGCCATTTTCCTCCCATCAAAAATAATCAGTCTGGGCAATTGTGTTCCAAAATTTCTCATACCTACATAAAATGGTGCTGAATTTGCAATTACTGGAGCAGCATATAGGAATGACTGTGATTCCAGGAGACATTAATACTGACCTATCCTGGCTGCATACTAAAATAACTATAATCTTGCAGTTTTTTTCTGGCAAATTGCCATCTTCAAGGAGAATTTCAAAAGCCAAAACTGGCTGAAAGTATGCATGCTTTTACTCCCCTAGAAAATATCCCTATACAATATACATGCACTATTTTGTATCCCTATCAGGAAACAAAATAGTGAATGTATATTGTACTTTCAATGTATATATATGTTGTTTTATATGGAAAAAGTACTTGTAGAAAAAGTGTTTTGTGTATGTTCCCTCCTATTCCTGCAAACCTATTTGGCTGAATTAAGCTGACTCTGCTGTGTTTCCATTTACTGCCGTTACAATGGCTGATTTAAGTCTTACTTCAGTGGCGTTCTTTTGTGGCAGTACATGCGTGCTCCTTGGGCAATCTTTTTCAGGAGATTTAGTCGTGAATTTGTACCTTGACCTTTAAGTATGCTGTTTTTGCTTTTAACTTTAGCTTGCTTTCTGTTGTTTGAATTTTAGATTTTTCTTTTTTTTCTGAATCATCTATTTCTATGCATCAACCCATTCTGGCGCAGTGGGTCACACCCATCGGCCCACCTATTTGCAAACCAAAATGAGGCAGGTAAGCCAACTTTATTCCTTCAGCATTCAACCTGATGACTCCTCCCCCTCTGCCTACGGTTTCCAATAAGCTCATGGATTCCTTGCTTAATTGCAATTTTCAAATCCCATCTCCCCATAACCCCAGATTACGTCTCCCGTCTCATTATACCCTACACCCCTGTCCTGCATACTCTGCTCTACCAATACTGGACTACTACAACTTCCCCCTCCCTTCTGTTATCCAACTAGAATCTACTCGGACCTCTGCCTTTAGCCATGTTGGCCCCAAACTCTGGAACATACTGCTCCCTTGCCTTCATAAGAACATAATAGTAGCCATACTGGGTTATACCAATGGTCTATCTAGCCCAGTATCCTGTTTTCCAAACAGTGGCCAAGCCAGGTCACAAGTACCTGGCAGAAACCCAAATCGTGGCAACACTCCAACATACTACAAATCCCAGGGCAAGCAGTTGCTTCCCATGTCTGCCTCAATAGCAGACTATGGACTTATCCTCCAGGAATTTGTCCAAAGCTTTTTTAAATCCAGATATGCTACTACTACTACTATTTAGCATTTCTATAGCGCTACAAGGCTTATGCAGTGCTGCACAAACATAGAAGACAGTCCCTGCTCAAAGAGCTTACAATCTAATAGACAAAAAATAAAGTAAGCATATCAAATCAATTAATGTGTACAGGAAGGAGGAGAGGAGGGTAGGTGGAGGCGAGTGGTTACAACTGGTTACGAGTCAAAAGCAATGTCAAAGAGGTGGACTTTCAGTCTAGATTTAAAGGTGGCCAAGGATGGGGCAAGACATAGGGGCTCAGGAAGTTTATTCCAGGCGTAGGATGCAGCAAGACAGAAGGCGCGAAGTCTGGTGTTGGCAGTAGTGGAGAAGGGAACAGATAAGAAGGATTTATCCATGGAGCGGAGTGCACAGGAAGGGGTGTAGGGAGGGATGAGTGTGGAGAGATACTGGGGAGCAGCAGAGTGAGTACATTTATAGGTTAGTAGAAGTTTGAACAGGATGCGAAAACGGATAGTAAGCCAGTGAAGCAACTTCAGGAGAGGGGTAGTATGAGTAAAGCGACCCTGGCGGAAGACGAGACGGGCAGCAGAGTTTTGAACCGATTAGAGAGGGGAGAGGTGACTAAGTGGGAGGCCAGCAAGAAGCAGATTGCAGTAGTCTAAACGAGAGGTGACAAGGTTGTGGATGAGGGTTTTGGTAGAGTGCTCGGAAAGAAAGGGGCGGATTTTACGGATGTTGTAAAGAAAGAAACGACAGGTCTTGGCGATCTGCTGGATATGAGCAGAGAAGGAGAGAGAAGAGTCAAAGATGACCCCAAGGTTTTGAGCTGAGGAGACAGGGAGAATGAGAGAGCCATCAACAGAAATAGAAAATGGGGGGAGTGGGGAGGTGGGTTTGGGGGGGAAAATGAGAAGCTCGGTTTTGGTCATGTTTAATTTCAGGTGGCGTTGAGACATCCAGACAGCAATGTCACACAAGCATGCTGAAACTTTGGTTTGGATGCAAGGTGAGATATCAGGGGGTAGAAAGGTAGAGTTGGGAGTCATCAGCATAGAGATGGTAGGCAAAGCCATGGGATGAGATTAATGAACCAAGGGAAGAAGTGTAGATAGAAAAGAGGAGGGGACCAAGAACAGAACCCTGAGGTACGCTGACAGGCAGAGGGATAGAAGTAGAAGAGGATCCACCAGAGTGAACACTGAAGGTGCGGAGGGAGAGGTAGGAAGAGAACCAGGAAAGGACAGAGCCCTGGAATCCAAGTGAGGACAGGGTATCGAGGAGTATGCTGTGATCGACAGTGTCAAAAGCAGCAGAAAGATCATGAGGATGGAAGAGAGACCTCTGGATTTAGCCAGTAATAGGTCATTGGAGACTTTAGTAAGCGCAGTTTCAGTTGAGTGGAGAGGGTGAAAACCAGATTGTAGTGGGTCAAGAATAGCATGTGAGGAGAGAAAATCAAGGCAGCGGTGGTGAACTGCACGCTCAAGTAATTTGGAGAGAAGAGGGAGATGGGTCGGTAATTAGAGGGACAAGTAGGGTCGAGTGAAGGCTTCTTAAGGAGAGGTGTGACCACAGCATGTTTAAAGGCAGTAGGGACAGTTGCTGTGGAAAGTGAGAGGTTGAGAATGTGACAGATAAAAGGAATAAGAGCAGGTGAGATGGCATTAAGAAGGTGGGTGGGAATGGGATCAGAGGAACAGGTGGTACATTTTGAGGAAGAAAGGAGAAGTGTAGTTTCCTCTATAGTAACTTCAGGAAAGGAGGAAAAGGAATGAGGGGAAGGAGAGAGAGGGGAACGGACTAGTGGAGGGAGAGGTGGTGAGGTAGAGAATTCAAGGTTTATCTTTTGAACCTTGTCGTGAAAGAATTCAGCAAGGGTCTGAGGAGATAATGAAGGGGGATTTGGGGGAGGGGGCACCTTGAGGAGAGAGTTCAATGTGGTGAAGAGAAGTCGAGGGTTAGAGCCAAGAGAGTTGGTCAGTTGGATATAATAATCCTTTTTGGCGCATAAAAGAGCAGATTGGAAGGAGGTCAGCATGAACTTAAAGTGTAAGAAATCAGCAAGGGCCTGAGATTTCCGCCAGAGGCGTTCGGCGGAGCGGGTACAGGAACGTAGGTAGCGGATATTAGAAGTCAGCCAAGGTTGGGGTTTTGTATGCCTTATAGGGCGGGTCATCAAAGGTGCAAGAGTGTCTAAGGCAGAGGATAGAGTATTGTTGTAAGAAGAAACAGTCTCGTTGACAGACGTGGATGGTGCCACAGTAGAGAGGAGGTTTGAAACATGGGAGGATAGAGATGAAGGGTCAATATCGTGAAGATTCCTAGATAAATTAGATAAGATAGGACGGGACTGGGAGGGAGGAGATTTAAGTGTGAAAGTTATAAGATGGTGATCAGAGAGGGGAAGATCAGAGGCAAGGAAACTAGAGGGTGAACAGTTGGAGGAGAAGATGAGATCAAGACAGTGACCATTTTGATGAGTGGGGGAGGTGGAGCATAGTTGGAGATTAAGGAGGATGTTAAAGCGAGTAACTTGGAAATATAAGAGTTGGAAGGATCATTAGCAGGAATATTAAAGTCACCAAGGATGAGAGAGGGGGAGGAAGGATCATGGAAGAAGGCAAGCCAGGCATCAAAGACACTGAGAAAGGATGAAAGGGACTTATCAGGGGGACGATAAATGACCGCTATTCGAAGAGGCAGAGGAGAGAAAAGGCGGATAGAGTGGACTTCAAAGGAGGAAAAACAGTGAGATTGAGGTGGAAGAAGGGGTTGAAATCTGGAGGAGGGAGAGATAAATAGTCCAACACCGCCCCCGCGACCAGCAGAGTGAGGAGTATGTGAAAAAAAGATAACCGCCATGGCAGAGGGCTGCGACTGAAGCAGAGTCAACAGAGCAGAGCCAGGTTTCTGTTATGGCGAGCAGATGGTGGTGACGCGAGATAAAGAGGTCCTGGATATAGGGGAGTTTGTTACAGATAGAGTGGGCATTCCATAGGGCGCAAGAGAAGGGCAGAGAAGAGGAGGGGAGTAGAGGAATAGAGATGAGGTTAGAGAGGTCGCGGTGAGATCTGTAGAGTTGGGATAATAGTTGGTGAGGAGGGCCAGGATTGGGATTGATGTCACCGGCTGAGAGTAAGAGAAGGAGTAAAAGAGAGCGGAGGAGAGTAGGAGAGGTGTGGCCATGAAGGCGAGAGGTATTTAGGTGGAATGGGGAAGGCAAAATGGAGGGAAGAAAGAGACGGAGATTAAAAGCCAAGAGGGAGGAAGAGGGTAGGAGAGAAGGTGAGGTGATGAAGTTGATGGATGGGCAGTGATTTCCTGTAGCGGAGAGAGGTAGGGGGTGAGGGAAAAGATTAGGAAGGGACAGGGCTAGGAAGAGAATGTGAATAGGGGCCATAAACGACTGAGGTACTTTAGCAACTGGGAAGAAGATTAGATGTAAAGAGAAAAATGCCCAGAGCGGAGGCCCTGAGTGGATCGGAGTGGACCTGGGTGTCACTCTGGAGAAGGCTGTAAGGATATGCAGATGAGCTGCAAGTCCTTCACAGCACCTGAAAGGCTGCCGGTGGTAGAGCCAGGCACCTCTCAGCTGAGGAAAGGCTTACCAGGGGTTAGGCCGAAGCCAGCATTCCTCCCCCTGAGGGTCGCCTGATCCTAGCCAAAAAGCACCTGGAAACTCTGTGCACTTGGAGCGAGGGCCCTGGGAAAATCGGGGTGGACCTGGAGTCACCTCGGATACAGCTGTGAGGAAATGCAGAAGGGCTGCAAGTCCTCCACAGCACCTGGTGGGAGTGCTGGGCACCTAGAGCGGAGGCCCTGAGTGGATCGGAGTGGACCTGGGTGTCACTCCGGAGAAGGCTGTAAGGATATGCAGATGAGCTGCAAATCCTCCACAGCACCTGAAAGGCAGCCGGTAGTAGAGCTGGGCACCTCTCAGCTGAGGAAAGGCTTACCAGGGGTTAGGCTGAAGCCAGCATTTCTCCCCCAGGGGTTAGGCTGAAGCCAGCATTTCTCCCCCTGAGGGTCGCCTGATCGCTGTTACCACCTCCTCCGGCAAAGAGTTTCAGAGCTTAACTATTCGTTGAGTGAAAAAATTATTTCCTCCTATTTGTTTTAAAAGTATTTACATGTAACTTCCTCGAGTGTCCCCTAGTCTTTGTACTTTTAGAACGAGTAAAAAATCAATTTACTTCTACTCATTCTACACCACTCAGGATTTTGTAGACCTCAATCATATCTCCCTTCATCTGTCTCTTTTCTAAGCTGAAGAGCCCTAACCTCATTAGCCTTTCCTCATACGAGAGGAGTTCCATCCCCTTTATCATTTTGGTCGCTCTTCTTTGAACCTTTTCTAATTCTGCTATATCTTTTATGAGATACGGTGACCAGAACTGAACGCAGTACTCAAGGTGTGAATACACCATGGAGCGATACAAAGGCATTATAGTATTTTTGGTCTTATTCACCATCCCTTTCCTAATAATTCCTAGCATCCTATTTGCTTTTTTGGCCGCTGCCGCACACTGAGCAGAAGATTTCAGCGTATTATCTACAATGAAGCCCAGATGTTTATCTTGAGTGCTAACCCCCAAGGTGGACCCTAGCATCAAGTAACTATGATTCGGATTATTCTTTCCAATGTGCAGACTGGATGTGTAGACTGGATGGACCGTGCAGGTCTTTTTCTGCCGTCATCTACTATGTTACTATGTTACTATGTATCACCTTCAGAACCCTCCTACTGCTCCTTTAAATCTGCTTTGAAGACTCACCTTTTTGCCCTTGCCTATACTGCTCATTAAATCTCTGTTTCTGTCTCTTCCTCTAGCTTATCATGTTGTTGTAAACTGCTCTAATGCCTTCTTGTAGCGTGTTTTATTATTGCAAACCACTCTGAAGTCATTTCTTGGCATTTGGCGGTATATCAAGCCTTGTAAAATAAATAAAAATAAATAAGTCTCTGTAGTCTAAATTTGCTTTTATAGAAACACAGAAAAATGTAGGCAGATAAAGACTATATAGCCTATCCAGTCTGGCCATTTTTATCTTTGATGCAATTCTATTCTCTCAAAGTCATTTACTTTGTCTAACAGAAACTTGGTTACAGGAAGGCTAAGAGTTCTTCCTCTATCACTGTCTTTCGAAAGACTATACTGTTTTCTCTGATTCCCAGTTTTTTTTTTTTGGAGGGGGGGGGGGGGGGTAGGGAGAGAGAGAGTGGCCATAATTGTGTCTGATCTTCTCCTGGTCAATGAACACTCAGCTCACTTGTTTCTTTTCCCTAAGTCTTTACTGTCCTGAGTAGACACTATTCCTCCTTTCCTCCTCCTTAACTACTATGTTCTATCTACTGACGCTAATGGTTGAGAAGCGTTATCTCAAACTCTTGCAGGGGCAGTGATTTTAATTTCCATGTTGATGCGCCATCTTGGTCTTGAGATAATCCTTTCTTATCTGATTTGGACCTCTGACAGGATACTAATTTTCCCATTCATTTGGCAGCAAATACTTTTGACCTAGTGCTGTTCCTCCTCCTGGAATTTACTTTTGGCCTCACTGATTTCTCTTCTCAAACTTTGTCATGGTCAGATCATTACATAATAATTTTTACTCTCTGAATTCAATCTCCATTTTGCCCAAACAATATTCTTGCCGATGTCATACCTCCATCTATTCACCCACTATCCTGCTTATAATCGAACGAGAAAAACGCCTAAGTTCCGACCTAAATCGGGAGATGGACGTTTATCTCACAAAAACGAATAACGCGGTATAATCGAAAGCCGAACTTGGACGTTTTCAACTGCACTCCATCACGGAAGCGTACAAAGTTGACGGGGGCGTGGTGAAGGTGGGACTGGGGCATGGTTATCACCCGAACAGAGATGGGCGCCTTTCGCCGATAATGGAAAAAAGTATGCGTTTGTAGCTAGAATTTAGGGCACTTTTCCTGGACCCTGTTTTTTCACGAATAAGGCCCCAAAAAGTGCCCTAAATGACCAGATTACCACCAGAGGGAATCGGGGATGACCTCCCCTGACTCCCCCAGTGGTCACTAACCCCCTCCCCACCACAAAAAATGATGTTTCACAACTTTTTATTTTCACCCTCAAATGTCATACCCACCTCCCTAGCAGCAGTATGCAGGTCCCTGGAGCAGTTGTTAGGGGGTGCAGTGGACCTTCAGGCAGGTGGACCCAGGCCCCCCCCCCCCCACCTGTTACAATTGTGCTGCTTAATGCTTAGTCGTCCAACCCCCCCAAACCCACTGTACCCACATGTAGGTGCCCCCCTTCACCCCTTAGGGCTATAGTAATGATGTATACTTGTGGGCAGTGGGTTTTGAGGGGGATTTGGGGGGCTCAACACACAAGGGAAGGGTGCTATGCACCTGGGAGCTCTTTTACCTTTTTTTTTGTTTTTGTAAAAGTGCCCCCTAGGGTGCCCGGTTGGTGTCCTGGCATGTGAGGGGGACCAGTGCACTATGAATCCTGGCCCCTCCCACGAACAAATGCCTTGGATTTATTCGATTTTGAGCTGGGCGCTTTCATTTCCCATTATCGCTGAAAAACAAAAACGCCCAGCTCACAAATTGTCGAATAAAACCTGGACATCTATTTTTTTCAAAAATACGGTTCGGTCCGCCCCTTCACGGACCCATTCTCGGAGATAAACGCCCACGGAGATAGACGTTTTCGATCGATTATGCCCCTCCACGGCATATTTATTTATTATTACATTTGTACCCCGCGCTTTCCCACTGAAAGCAGGTTCAATGCAGCTTACATAGTAATAGGAATACAGAATATTGTTAGAGAGGGTAAGAGTTAAGTATACCAGAATAATAAAAGAGATTAGGTAGAGATAGGCAATGGAGAGCGGAGTAAGGTGGGAGATATAGTTTGGGTCAATGTCGTTATCATATGGGTATGTGTTAGGTAGATGAGTTCATAAGATTTGGATAGGCTTGCTTGAATAAATGGGTTTTTAGTGCTTTCTGGAAGGATAGGTAGTCATAGATTGATCGGATAGATCTGGGGAGGGCATTCCAGAGTTGGCTGCCTAGGAAGGAGAAGTTGGATCTATAGTAGGTCTTGTACTCGATTCCTTTGCAATTGGGGTAATTCAGGTTGAGGTAATATCGCGAAGATTCAGACATGTTTCTAGTAGGAAGGTCAATCAGATTGACCATATAGTCCGGAGATTCACCGTGGCTAATCTTGTGGATTAATGTGTGGACCTTGAAGTTGATTCACTCTTTCATAGGGAGCCATAATAGGGATATTAATCAATCCACCTTCCTTTTTTTTTTTAAACTCTAGATTCACATATGCTTTTTAAAAAATGTCTTTGGTAAATCAAGTTTCCAGTTGTAACTCTATGTTACAGATGGTCTTTAATGAGCCTGCTCCTCCAAAACCAATACTTCATCACCCTATTTATCATCATTCATGGCTCTATCATGCTCTCAGGTTGCTTAAACAGCAGTCTAGACAGGCAGAGCATTGTTGGAGACAGAGTAAAATTAATGCTAAACTGTGCTATTGTAGAGAAATTAATAGATTCTACACCAGAGAACTAAGAGAGGTGTGTTGTTCCTATTAATCCGGTCTCATCAGTAGCTCTGAGAATTGCTCTTGAAAAGTTTTTGAGGTAATTACTGAACTCATCTCTGGGGGCCATAAGCCTGTGGTTCCTCCTTCTTTGATTGCAGGTGATTTTTCCATCTTTTTCATGATAAGATTAGTGCTTTGCATCTCTCCTGTACATTCTCCCTTTCTATTACTTTAGATATTTTATGTTTTGTAAACTACTCTGATGGCATGCTAAATAGAGGTAACTGGAAATAAACTGTGAACTCTAAGAATCTGAACTATTACAGCTAAAGGAGAACTGCAGAGAAGCAGTAGGATATTGAAAGAGATTTAGAAGGTATCAGGATTACTCGATTAAAATGCAGCCAGAAGGAAATTGCTGCAAAGAGGAGAAATCAAGAGAATGTTGATAACAGGATTGAGAAGCAAAATATCATCTACATAGAAACAAAGTTGTATAAGCAAGGCTATAATGTTTATACATTCATTCATTCTACATTTTATCCATCTACCATGTTCTTACCTTCTTGGTGCCTTGCAGGTCATTGATAGAATCTGGGATCATAACAATGATATAGTCCAAGATCAGTTTAGCTGATATTAAATCCTGCAGCATCAAACCTTGACATAAAAAATCATAAGAAAAAAAACCAAACTGTATGAAACTTCAAGTTTTGTACTTGACAAGAAAACATACACATGTTAAAGGAAAGTTTCTATACACAGATATGAAAGGAAATGTCTGTGCATGAAGTAAGCAAATGAACACTAATATGAAAGAAGTCTGTACATGACAGACTGATTTGTAAAGATGTTGAAAAGAAACTCTCACATCAAAACCAGACAAGATGACTGTCCTATTAGATGAAAGTGCCTGCTTGGTTGGAGAATGGGTCTTGGTCTGTCTCGATTCTCCAGAAACCTAATCTAACACATCAGGCAATCCATATTGTGCACAAAGCTGCACAAGTGTCAGAGATCTCAGCTCATTTTGAGAAGCACTGAAAGAACTTAGTCTCAGAATTAAATAAAAGTGACAGCACATATACAGAGACAGTAGTAATACTGCACATTGAGTCACACTTCTGCCCTCCTCTTCTCTGTAAGATACACAACCTATAGTAGCAGAGGCGCTACTAGGTATTAAAATGATTTGGAACACAGGTTCATGAAGCTTCTTGTAATTTTGATAATTAAATTTCCTCCCCCCCCCCCCCCCAGTACAATCCTGTAAAGTAATTAGTGCAACCCCTCCCCCCACCCCCCAATTTGGACGGAGGGCAGCAAACAGCACCTGCAGTCAAAGCAAAATAGATGGTCACAGCTAACCAAACTCAGTGCTAGATGCACTAATCAATCGTTAGAGCCCTTCCTCAGAAAGGCGGTATATCAAGTCCCATTTCCCTTAGCGAATCGGTAAGGAATGGGCACGCATCAAGGAATAGGAATGCAAATGAGCTGCTCGTTGTAGCTCACTTGCATTCTCTATTCCATCGTTAAACAGTCAGCCAATCGGCCGGTGGAGCATGCGCAGAGCAGCCAAGCGTTATGCTAGCTGCTCTGCGCATGCCAAGGACGTCCTTTATGGACGTCCTTCACTATAAAAAAAACTCCCTCTAAAAAGACGTTCTTTTTACAGGCTACAAAGCTAATGTACAGTTCAGAGGCAAGAGAATAAAAACTAACCTGACGATACGGAGGAGCCTTCCAGCCCAGAAAATCGGGACGTGAGAGGACACAAATCAAAACTTTTTGGACGTCCCTCCCTCCAGGTCTCTATCAGCCAATCACAGCGCGTTTAGCTGATACTGGTAACAGCTAAACGCACTGGGATTGGCTGAGAGAGACCTGGAGCTGATCAGTTTATTTATTTTATTGTATTTGTATCCCACTTTTCCCACCTCTTTGCAGGCTCAATGTGGCTTACAATATATCATGGATACTGGAAATAGAAAAGGATATACATTTGGTTTTACAGAAGGATTTGGGTTACATGGTCATGAAGTACAAGATAGTGGCATTACAGAAGAGATTGACACACATTATGAATACAAGATAGTGGTTTTACAGAAGACATTATCAGACATTAGAAATACAAGATCATGGTGTAGCAGAGACATTGTAAAACAATAGACGCATTACGACGTTTCTAGGTGTATTTGGAGATTTTACATATTTTATTCTTTGTGGTATATCTTTTCAAAGAGATGAATCTTTAGTAGTTTACGGAAGTTGGTCAGTTCATAGGTCGCTTTCAAATAGCATGGTAGTGCGTTCCAGAGCTGCATGCTCGTGTAAGAGAAGGTTGAGGCATGTGTTAATTTGTATTTCAGACCTTTGCAGTTGGGGAAATGAAGATTAAAGAATGTTCGAGAAGATTTTTTTGCATTCCTGGGTGGCAGGTCTATTAGGTCTGACATGTAGACTGGGGCATCTCCATGGATAATTTTATGAACGAGGGTGCATACTTTGAACGTGATTCGTTCTTTGAGTGGGAGCCAGTGCAGTTTCTCTCGTAGGAGCTTTGTGCTTTCATATTTTGTTTTTCCGAATATTAGTCTGGCCGCTGTGTTCTGGGCTGTTTGGAGTTTTTTGAGTATTTGTTCTTTACAGCCGGCGTAGAGTGAGTTGCAATAGTCCAGATGACTGAGTACCAGTGATTGTACCAAATTGCGGACGACGGTCCTTGGAAAAAATGGTCTTACTCTTTTTAGTTTCCACATTGCGTGAAACATCTTTTTGGTTGTGTTTTTCGCATGATTCTCAAGTGTTAGATGCCAATCAATGGTGACTCCAAGAATCTTTAGGGTATCCGAGATTGGTAGATTTAGTTTTGGTGTGTTGATGGTGGTAAATTTGTCTTTGTTATGTTGCGAGGTGAGTACTAGGCATTGGGATTTTCCGCATTTAGTTTCAGCTGAAATGCATCTGCCCAAGAATGCATAATATGTAAACTCTGGTTGATTTCGTTGGAAATTTCACTTAGGTCTTGTTTGAATGGAATGAAGATCGTTACATCGTCAGCGTATATGTATGGGTTGAGGTTTTGCATCGATAATAGTTTGGCTAAGGGTGTCATCATTAGGTTGAATATGGTTGGTGAGAGGGGGGATCCCTGTGGAACTCCGCATTCAGGTATCCATGTGGCTGATGTAATCGAATTTGCTGTGACTTGATATGAGCGTGTAGTTAGGAACCCCTTAAACCAATTGAGAACTTTACCTCCGATACCGAAGTATTCGAGGATGTGTAATAAAATTCCATGATCAACCATGTCAAAGGCGCTTGACATGTCGAATTGTAGAAGTAGTATATTCTTGCTGGTTGCTATCATTTGCTTGAATTTGGTCATGAGCGTGACTAGTACGGTTTCAGTACTGTGGTTAGAGCGAAATCCTGACTGGGAGGCGTGTAGTATTGAGAACTTGTATAGATACTCTGTGAGTTGTTTGGTCACCATCCCTTCTGTTATTTTGGTAAGGAACGGATGCTACTGGTCTATAGTTAGTTAATTCATTGGCATTTTTCTTTGCAACTTTAGGTATGGGGGTGAGTAAGATGTTTCCTTTCTCTCTTGGGAAGAGTCCATTTTGTAGCATAAAGTTCACGTGGTTCGTTAGGTCTGTTATGAATTGTTGAGGGGCTGATTTCATAAGGTTATTTGGGCATACAACTAATTTGCAATGTGATTTGGCGAATCTTTTAAGTGTTTGTGAGATGAGATCTTCTGATAGTATTTCGAATTCAGTCCAAATCCTGTCTGCAGGGTATACTCTGGGGTCTGGGTCTAGGCAGTCTAGGAGTGTGGTGTATTCGATGGGGCTGACAGGTATTTTGAGTCGCAATTGTATGATTTTCCCTTTAAAGTACTTCGCAAGGTTGTCAGCTCCTGGTGTGTCTTTACTGTTGTTCGTGACTGGTGTGGTGTCTAACAATTTATTCACGAGTTGGAAGAGTTTGTGTGTGTCTTTGTAATTTGGTCCAATTTCAGTTTTGTAGTATAGTCTTTTGGATTGTCTTATGGTATATTTATATTTCCTTCGGAGTTGTTTCCAAGCGGTAAGTGTGGGGTCGTCTTTCTTCTTGTTCCACGCTCGTT
Organism: Microcaecilia unicolor; assembly: GCF_901765095.1. Lineage (NCBI taxonomy): Eukaryota > Metazoa > Chordata > Amphibia > Gymnophiona > Siphonopidae > Microcaecilia > Microcaecilia unicolor. Next base: position 133,691,853 of record NC_044037.1, read on the forward strand.
CCAATTTCCTAGCTTGTGTTTTGAGTTTTTTCAGTTCGTCATTGAACCATGGTAGTGAGTTCTTTCTGTGCGAGGTTCTGGTTTGGATTGGGGCAATGTTGTCTAGTATTGATTTGCATCTATTATCCCATTCTGAGAGGAATTGGATTGTGTCTGCTTCTACTGTCCATCCGTCTGGTAGATCTGTTGCCAGAATTTTATCGGATCTATTTTTCCTCTCGTGGTGTAGGTTTTTCGTGTTTGTTTGTTAGTTGTGTCTTTCATTCTCCATAGGAGGGTAATATGTGCTTTGTAATGGTCTGACCACAGTACAGGTGCCCATTTAGTATCTGTTAATACAAGGTTTGCATTGTAATCGAATTTGTGTGTGATGATATCTAATGTGTGTCCTTTTGTGTGAGTTGGTTGCGAATTTGGTTCTTGGAGGTCCCATAGCTGTAGGAACTCTTTGCATTCTTGGGTACTTGTTGTGGTGGTATCTTCAAGGTGTAGGTTGATGTCTCCTATTATGATGAGGTTTGAGGAAGAGATGCAAGTGTTCGAAATAAAGTCCATGAGGTGTATTTGGGAGTCTTGCCAATTGCCTGGTGGTCTATAAAGTATAACTGCGTTAAGTTGTTCCTGCAGTTTTGGTTTATTGATTCTTATTGAGGCAATTCTGAGTTGTGGCAGTATGGATTCACCTGTATTTGTGATGGTGAATTCAGATTTGTATATTATGGCTAATCCTCCTCCTCTTTTACCGTTTCTTGTCCAATGGGTAATTTTGTATCCTGGTGGGCATAGTTCTAAAATGATAGGGTCTTTGAGGTCGTGTATCCAGGTTTCTGTGATGAATAGGAAGTCAAGATTGTCTGCAGTAATCCAGTCTGTTATATCCTGTGTTTTGGTTACTACAGATCTGGCGTTTATGTATCCCAATTGGATTGAATGGTAGGGTTCAGTTTGGGACGCAGTTGTATTAATTCGTATTAGTTGCCTGTTTTCTTGGTATCTAGTTTTGTTGTATCCTTTCTTCCCTTTCTTTTGGTTGTTTCCATATATGTTTAACTTTCCTTTTTGTTGATGGTTATTCTTTTGTTCTGGTGAGTAGTGCGTAAGTTGTATGTAGGGTGTGTGTGTTGTGGGTAGATTGGTGTTTATGTTGGGAATAGTCCATGCGTAGTGTATTAGGGGGAGGAAGTAGATTATCATGAGCAGTTTGTTGGTGTTCATGTTGGCTGTTGTACCGAAAGGCTTGATATGTATTTAAAAGTGGCAGATTCCAGATCGTGCTTCCTAGTGATATTCTTAGATGTTTAGAAAGTCATACATAAGGGAAGGCATTTAAAAGCCTTTAGATGTAAGGCATTTAGAGCATCTAAAAGGCTTTTTGAGTGTTTATAGTGTGGCAAGGCAATTCAAAACATTTATATTAGTATTTAAACAAATTATGTTTAACAATCATTTAAAGGCATAGCGTTCAGGAGCAGTTAGAGGCAGAGTACCTAAAAGGTCGTTGAAATGTGTTTGAGACATCTATGTTTAGCAAATCATTTAAAGAAAGGCATTGGAAAGCATTAAGAAGCAAAGCATTTACAAGGCTTTAAACTGTGTTTAAAAGTAGCAGATGTGTGCTGTTGTATAAGGAGAACATGTCAGAAGGGCGCAAATAGCATAATGTCCTGTTAAGCATGAGCATAACAAACAGTTTGCTATCATAGATAAGCATGAATACAAGCATTTACAGTGATGTGTTTAGAAACATAACAGAAGGAAGTGAATAGCTTTCAGTTCTAGTAATCATGAGCAAAACAGGAATAACTAATAACTTAATGTTATAATTAGTATAGACAGCGCCTAGATAGTAATTTAATGTTATAATTAGTATGAGCAGAGCCTGGATAAGTAGATAGCTTACTGTTACAGATTAGCATGAGCAGTGCAGGGTTTTTAATTCAAGTCGTGGCAGTCTCTCAAGTGAGTTCGCGCTCTGTGGCTCTTTGTCTTCCCTCCGTCTACTGTCCGGTTGGGCCGGGTATGGGCAATTTTGATTCGGAAGGTTCGTGTTGTGTCCTGGAGCGCTTTGGAGGACCCGATCTTGGTAGACACCACTTGGTCTCCAGCGAGTGGATGGCGCGCTCTCGGCGTTTCAGCCTCCGATGTGGAGGCAATCCATTCGCGGCTGCAGCGCGTGGCTTTGGGCGGACCGCTTTTTTTTCTGCTTTGTTTACTCCTTGGCGTCGGTTGGTTAGTGATTCTAGAAGGAGTTGTGGATGCAGGAATCAGAGTTGTTTACCTGATCTCCGCTGTCTTGATCTCTGTTGGTCAGTGGAGGGTTATGTTCGTGGTGCCCTTCACAGACACCGCTGTTCAGCCATACGGCCGTGTGGTAGACGTGCAGGCCGAGACCCTCCTGGCTTCGCGCTACATCTTAGGGCCCCTTCCGGGCTGTTCACCGTTCAGGCAATGTGTGCCGCTGTTGGCTCTCTTGGCAGCTGCTCACTCGTTCTGCTCCAATTTCCTCGTGTTGTTTTCTGTTATTCACTCCCGGCAGTCAAGTTGGAGTCATCGGACAGATTATGGTGGGGTGTTGGGCTTGCGCTAGACCCTGGACCCCTTCCGGGCCATTCTCCGTTCGAATAGTTTGTGCCGATGGTGGTTCTTTCGGCAGGTTATTCACTTGTTCGGCTCCGATTGCCTCACACTATCCTCCACTCGCTCCCGGCATTTAGGTGAGCAGCGCCAGAGTGGGGCGGTGTGCTGGATAGCCGTGGGAAGCTCCGAGAGTGCAGACCCGCCAAAATTGCCATTCACCACCTGGAGCGTTGGTTCCGCCCGGCCCCGCCGATTGCACTCCACTTCAGCCGCGATCCAGCTCCCACTTACTTGTTCTGGAGTGCTGTATTTTGTTATGCTGTTTTGATAAATGTTCAATAAAAACTTCATACAACTTAAAAAAGTGGAAAAAAAATCCAAGTGCTCGTCCTTTTTTTTTTTTTTTTTTTAAAACAAAACTATTAGTGGGATTTGAACCTGCCAGCTCTGGATTACAAGACCGGTGCTCTAACCACTCGGCTACAACTCTGTATTTTGTTATGCTGTTTTGATAAATGTTCAATAAAAACTTCATACAACTTAAAAAAGTGGAAAAAAAATCCAAGTGCTCGTCCTTTTTTTTTTTTTTTTTTTTAAACAAAACTATTAGTGGGATTTGAACCTGCCAGCTCTGGATTACAAGACCGGTGCTCTAACCACTCGGCTACAACTCTACTTGCTTGGATGTACCTCCCTTACTTCCAGGTCTTTCAGCTGAGTGAAGCACGGCCAAAAAGGATGTTTTTATTATGGGGGGGAGGCCACCCAAAATGGCCTATTTTTTTTTTTTTTTACAGTGAAGCTTTATTAAAAAAAATCAAACAGGCTCCAATGCTGCAAGCTCTTTTTTGGACATCATTCAACCCCGAAATAATAAAAACTGCGTATGAGTGAGTGTGAGAGAGTGTGTGTTTCACAGAGATACAGTGTGTGTGAGACAGACTCTCTGTGAGACCGAGTGTATGAGACCAAGAGAGTGTGTGAGTGACTGTGTGACACATAGTGAATGTGATACAGTGTGAGACAGTGTGTGAGAGTGAGAGAGAGAAAGACACTGAGTGTGAGAGAGAGAGAGAGTGTGTGTGACAGATACCTCCCCCCCCTCTCTGGTGTCAGGCCCCCCCCTCCCTCCCTCTCTCTCTGGTGTCAGGCCCCCCTCTCTCTCTGGTGTCAGGCCCCCCCCTCCCTCCCTCTCTCTCTGGTGTCAGGCCCCCCTCCCTCCCTCCCTCTGGTGTCAGGCCCTCCCCCTCTCTCCCTCTCTCTGGTGCCGTGGAGAGCAAGTTGCGAGGGTGTACTTGGCTCCGCGTGCGTTGCTGTGGTGTCTTGCGTGGCGAGAGAATGAGCGCTGGACCCGTGGAGAGTGGAGCTGGCAGCAGGAAGAGTCTGCCTCAGTGCCACGTCGATCAGCTGATCAGCACCATGGAGAGCGAGTTGCAGGTGAGCAGCGAAAAAGGAGACCCCACGGAGAGGCAACTGAGCATTACTGTTCAGGACGCTGAGCTCTGGCTGTGCTTCAAGGAATTGACCAATCTTATTTAATAGAATGCACCTCCAACATTCTGAAGCCAAGCAACCTCGTGTGGTTGGTCACAGATGGATACTGAGAGCACGGATGCTTCAGGCTTCACTTTCTCGGCTTCAGAATGTTGGAGGTGCTTTTTATTATATAGGATGAGGTCTCACCAGAGTCTTATACAGGGGCTATCATCACCTCCTTTTTCCTAGTGACCATTCCTTTCCATAAGCACCCAAGCATCCTTCTAGCTTTTACCGTCGCCTTTTCTACCAAGTTTGGCCACCTTAACATCATTGCACATGATCACGCCCAAATCCCATTCCTCTTTCATGCACAAAGGTTCTTTACCCTCTAAACTGTACCGTCCCCTTAGGTTTTTGCAGACCAAATGCATGACCCTGCATTTTTTAGCATTAAACCGTAGCTGCCAAATTCCATACCATTCCCCTAGCTTTGCTAGTTCTTCCTCATGTTATCAACATCATAAGGGGTTTCTACCCTACTGCAGATTTTGGTATCATCTGCAAAGAGGTAAACCTTACCAGACAGCCCTTCAGCAATATCGTTTACAAAAATGTTAAAAAGAACCGGCCCAAGAACTAAACCTTGCGGCACACCACTGATAAACATCCTTTTCCTTAGGACTTTTGGAGGCGGAGAGATGAATCTAAGATGGCCTTGATGCAGAAAATAGGCTTTAAATAATATAAATGTACTTGTACCTGTGGAAGATACATGGTTGTTGGGGTCTGCAGAAGGAAAAGTACTGAGGACTTACACAGCAACACAGATGCAGGAAGCCCGCATATATATGGTACATCACTCTAGAAAGCACTGGCAGCTTACAGTGCCTTTTTTTTTTCTCTGACCTAGACTCAATGCAATGACATCAACCATCTTTGTAAATTATCTTTTTAAATGCAAACATTTTGGATTACTACTCCATTATGTAATTCTTACACTGTAAATGTCACAAGGTGAGCAATTTGTACATGTAGCAGTACTTTGTGCTTCATGTATGTCAAGTTAAGCACATACAGATGTGTAACTTTAACTGAACTGAGTGGAAGCTTTCCATGGGGCAGATTTAGGGATGGGTCTGCATTCATGAGCATATTTTTCTAACTAAGATGATTAATTTAAAAACATTCCAACGTGTAAATGGCAGCATTTAAATGTATGGAGAGGCCAGATGTTTAAATGCCATTTCAAAACAGGGGTCATGAACAGCTGGGGAAGGTCAATACGTGTAGATGTAAAAGGGGTGTGTACATGCAAAGTATGAAGACAGCATGAGGAGGGTGTGGAGAAGGAGTGTCTGAGTGGGCCTATCATACAGACATGCATTCCCTATTTTGTATAGAGAATTTACATCTGTGTGGGGAAGTGTGGTAGCCGTGTTAGTCCACTCTTAAGGTTATCAATAGAAATCAAACAAAATAAAACATGGAAAAGAAAATAAGATGATACCTTTTTTATTGGACATAACTTAATACATTTCTTGATTAGCTTTCGAAGGTTGCCCTTTCCGATCTGACGAAGAAGGGCAACTTTCGAAAGCTAATCAAGAAATGTATTAAGTTATGTCCAATAAAAAAGGTATCATCTTATTTTCTTTTCCATGTTTTATTTTGTTTGATTTCTATTGATAACCATCTGTGTGGGGAAACAGATGTCTGTATTTACACTTATCCTGAGCCATGTCTATGTGTCTAATATAGAAGCAGTTGTAAGCACAGATGTCTGCATTCCCCATGATGCCAGCTTCCACCCCTTCATCAATTGCCCATCCTGATGCCAGCTTTTCCCTTCAATGAAGGTCAACCCTTCTGAGCAACTTCACAAAAAAGCCTCCCCGCAAGCTAATTCCCCTCCTCTAGTAGCATACACAACCACCCCACTCATGTCAGTTCACACTTCTCCCTGATAGCACCCGACTCTCCCAATGTAGGCCTATCACGGAAGAGACCTCCATATGTGGGCAAGCCTTCCCAGGTTAATCCCATTCCTGATCCAGTGTCACCTCTTTCCCTCTTGCTCCCTATACCTGCAACTGGAGGCAGAAGGCTTAACTAACAACATCGATTCCTTGTGCACGTCAGTAAAGAAACTTTTTACAGACCTGTCTCACATTATACTCAAATACAACATACATGGATCTACAAAAGTTGCTGTTTTTCTGTTGCATTTTGTAACAGGCAGTAGGTAAATCTCTTCAGAATACAGGCTGTCAACTCTTCTTAATCAATACATTTTGCTGATCTGAGAGCATATTTTATAACAAGAAATGCTAGTTTTCAGTATACCTAGAAAATGACAAAATACACAAAATGAATGGTTTGGCAGCTTTCTGGTTTAAATGGTATAATCTGAGGGCTAATGCCTCTTTCATTTCAAACTCCAGTGTACATGATCATACCTTCCTCCACTTCTTCCTTCTCTTCAGTAGTCTCTTCCAAGCTGGGGAGAAAGATCACCAGAGGAAGCATGGGCTGGAAAGGCTTAGCCTGCAGAAGCTGCTTCAGCTGCAGTAGAGCAGAAAGCCAGTATACATCATCCTCCATCATGTCCTGGCTCTTCACTCTGGGAGACAGCAGCAAAACCAGAGCACTGGTTCCAAGCATATCCTTCTCAGTCTCAACTGCATCCAGTTCTGAATTACTCAGGGTGCCATAAGTCACCTGTAAAGTTATGAAGTTAGTGCAACATTAATTATGTGATCTGCAAAATTTACTTATACTGATATGATAACTTCAGTAATACAATCATTCCATTATGTGACAGGTACCTGCAGTCTCAGAACTACTCAGAGCTACCCTAAAGCAAAGTTACTTACTTGCAACAGGTGTTTTCTGAATACGAGTAGGCCATATTTCTAAAAATAGCTACAAATGATCAGTTACCTGTCACTTCTGCATGCCTCAGAGCAGGTATAAACACCGACATCTGGATTTGATAAGGTAGACGGGAAAATTAGGTTCTTACATTGCTAATTTTCTTTCCTTTAGTCACAGCAGATGAATCCATTAACTGAAGGGTTGTATCCGCCTACTAGCAGGTGGAGATAGAGAACACTGAAAGCACATGGTGTTCTCCTGGATGCCCAGCCCCCTCTGCTTTCAGTATATGGAATTTCCAACGCAGAGTGAATGAGAAAGGCAAAATAACAAACTTTCCTCACAGAGAACAAACACCCCTGAACCGGAGCAATAACCAAACAAAGGAGGGACGTTATCAACCTCCTGCAATAAAAACAGCATGTAGTAACTGATAGCTTGTCTTCAAGTACTCCTGATGAGACACAATGTCTGTATGCAACATCTGTACAAAAACTAAAGTCAGACATGGATTCATCTGCTGTGACTAAAGGAAAGAAAATTATCAAGGTAAGAACCTAATTTTCCCTTCCTTGTCATCAACAGCAGATGAATCCATTAACTGATGGGATGTACCAAAGCACTCCCTAAGTAGGGTGGGAACAGGCAACTCCGCGAGCAAGCACCAGCGCTCCAAAATGCGCATCCTGCCGCGCTGCCACATCCAGCCTGTAATGCTGCACCAAAGAGAGCTGAGAAGCCCAGGTAGCCGCACGACAGATCTCCAGTTTTAGCCCACGAAGAGAACATTCCCTCGTAGAGTGCACTTTAAACGTTTCAGGCCACCCAGCACCCAGCATCAGGCCTCCCTCCTTCCCAGCACCAAGCCTCCCACCCACCCAGCAGCACCCAGCATCAGGCCTCCCTCCCTCCCACCCAGCACGCAGCATCAGGCCTCCCTACCACCCAGCAGCACCCAGCACCAGGCCTACCTCCCTCCCACCCAAAATGAATGGTTAGCCGCACGACAGATCTCCAGTTTCAGCCCACGAAGAGGACAATCCCTCGTAGAGTGCACTTTAAAAGTTTCAGGCGGCGACCGCCCTGAAATCAGATAAGCAGAAAAAATGAGTTCCTTAAGCCAGCGGGCTATAGTGGCCTTAGACACCGGAAACTCCCGTCGGGGACCTGCCAACAAAACAAATAAATGATCAGAATTCCTAAACTCATTTGATACTGCCACAGAGCCCTGCGGACATCCAAAAGGCGCAATTGCCCAAAGGAGTCCAGAAACTCCTCCTTACAAAGGGAAGGAAGAAAAATGGGCTGGTTCAGGTGAAAAGCTGAAACACCTTAGGCAGAAAGGAAGGCACCATATGAACAGTTACCCCGGATTCAGAGAACTGTAGAAAAGGATCCCGACAGGAAAAAGCCTGAAGCTCAGACACTCTTCTTGCAGACGTCATTGCCACTAAAAAAACAGTCTTGAGAGTCACATCCTTCTCAGAAGCCCATTTAAGAGGCTCAAACGGAGATCCCTAGAGTGCCTTCAACACGAGCCCCAGGTTCTAAGTCAGACAGGGCGACCGCAAAGGAGGACAGAGACGAAGCACCCCGCTGAGAAAACGGACAATATCCTGATGAGCAGCAAGGGACAAGCCGGAGACTTTCCCCCGGAAGCAGGCTAACTCTGCCACTTGACCTAGAAGAGAATTGTAGGCCAGGCCCTTTTGTAGCCCGTCCTGCAAAAAGTCCAGCAAAAGCGAGACTGTCGCCAGAGATGGCGAGATAGACTTTGGAGTATACCACACCTCAAAAGTGCGCCAGATCCAAGCAAAAGTCGCAGAGGTAGACCGCGTGCGAGCCTGCAAGAGCGTGGCAACCTTATTAGAATAGCCCTTGTCCTTCAATTGCGCCCTCTCAAGAGCCAGGCCTTAAGACCAAAGCGGCAAGGATCTTCCATAGTTACCGGACCCTGAACTAACAAGTTTGGAACCTGAGGCCGGAGATCCGTGTACCAGGGATGACTTGGCCAATCCGGGGTGATGAGAATCACCAATCCTCGGTGCAGGCAAATCCGAAGAAGTACTTGCCCTATCAAGGAGAAAGGGAACACATACAGGAGGCCCGAGTGCCAAGGTTGAGCTACGGCAGGTATGGCGAACCTTTCAGAGACTGAGTGCCCAAACAGCAACCCAAAATCTAATTATTTATCGTAAAGTGCTGGTACTCATTATGGGTGGGGTCACCACCTATGACTCCACCCCTATGATAGCCACACCCCTTACACCAGCCATGGCGCATATAAACAGACATCATTGAAAATATTATACTAGCATAGGAGAAAAAATAACATGATTTTTCATTTCTATAAGCTGTTACAGCTCCAGTATACCCAGTGCAAAATAAGACAGCAGATGTAAATTCTCAAATTGGCCATATTCCAAACACTAAAATGAAAATAAAATGATTTTTTCTACCTTTGTTGTCTGGTGATTTTGTTTTTCTATTCATATTGGTCCTAGTCACTGATTCTGCTGCTCTCTATCTGTTCTCTTAACTTCGTTTCCAGGCCTTCCTTTCCATTTATTTTTTTACTTTCCTCCTTTCTTCTTCATTTTTTGCCCTCCATCCATGTCCAGCAACCCTCCTCTCCCCTCCAGCCACAAATGTCCAGCCACCCTCCTCTCCCCTCCAGCCACCCTCCTCTCCCCCTGCCCTCCCAGCACCCAGCATCAGGCCGCCAGCCCTCCCACCCAGCACCAGGCCTCCCTCCCTCCCAGCACCAGGCCTCCCTCCCACCCAGCACCAGGCCTGCCTCCCTCCTACCCAGCAACCAGCAGCACCCAGCACCAGGCCTGCCTCCCTCCCAACACCCAGCATCAGGCCACCCAGCACCAGGCCTCCCTCCCTCCCACCCAGCATCACCCAGCACCAGGCCTCCCTCCCTCCCAGCACCAAGCCTCCCACCCACCCAGCATCAGGCCTCCCTCCCTCCCACCCAGCACGCAGCAGCACCCAGCATCAAGCCTCCCTACCACCCAGCAGCAGGCCTACCTCCCTCCCACCCAGCACCAGGCCTGCCTACCTCCCTCCCACCCAGCAGCAGGCCTGCCTACCTCCCGCCCTCCCTCCAACCATGCAAGCATCAGGCCACCCGCCCGTCCTCCCTCCCTCCCAGCACCAGGGTCCCCCACTCCTCCTCCGAAATTTAAAAAGCGTACCGGATTAAGATAGCGTCAGCAGTGGCAGCGAAAAGCGTGTTTTTCGTTCGGCGCACCTTCCCTTCTGTCTCTCAAGCTCTGGTCCCGCCTATGAGGGCGGGACCAGAGCTTGAGAGACAGAAGGCGCGCCGAGTGAAGAACACGCTTTTCGTTGCCGCTGCCACTGCCGACGCTGCCTTAACCTGGTACGCTTTTTAAATTTCAGAGGAGGAGGGGGGGCCCTGGTGCTGGGAGGGAGGGAGGACGGGTGGGCGGGCGGCCTAATGCTTGCTTGGTTGGAAGAGGGAGGGAGCGAGGGCGGGCGGCCTGGTGCTTGGTGGGAGGGAGGGAGGCTGGCCTGGTACTCGGAGGGAGGGAGAGTGGGCGGAGCGGACTAGCGATGGCGCGCATGCCAAGGGAGAGAGCTCTGCGTGCCCTCTATGGCACGCGTGCCATAGGTTCACCATCACTGAGCTAGGGCATCCAACCCCGCTGAGCGAGGATCTTTCCTTCTGCGAAAAAGCAAGGGACTTTGGCGTTTACGCTTGACGCCATGAGATCCAAGCCTGAAGTCCCCCATTTGGCACAAATCTGAAGAAAAACTTCTTCTGCCAGTTCCCATTCTGCCGGGTCGATTAGATGTCTGCTGAGGAAATTGGCTAGTACGTCGCTTTGACTGGCTAAGTGAGCCGTGCACAGCAGCTCTAGGTGGTGCTTGGCCCAGTCGCAGATCCGAGATGCCTCTGCAGCCGTGGCTGTCTTGTTGTCTGACAGAACTCGGACAGGAAGACCCTGTGGAAGGCCAGAAGAGCCTGGAATATTGCTCTCAGTTCCAAGCGATTGATGGACCATCCCACTTCTGAGGTGGACCACAGACCCTGAGCATAGCCTCCCTGGCAATGAGCTCCCCAGCCTGAAAGGCTGGCATCCGTTATCACCAGACATCAAAAAGGAAGAGCCAGTGGCATCCCCTGCCGCAGCATGTTTTGTTTTTGTTACATATGTACCCCGCGCTTTCCCACTCATGGCAGGCTCAATGCGGCTTACATGGGGCAATGGAGGGTTTAAGTGACTTGCCCAGAGTCACAAGGAGCTGCCTGTGCCTGAAGTGGGAATCGAACTCAGTTCCCCAGGACTAAAGTCCACCAACCTAATCACTAGGCCACTCCTCCACTCCAGGAGTGTCGGAAAGCCACCAATCCATACTGTGCTGGGCCACAGGAAGCCACCTTAGTCTGCGTTGGTATTCCTGGGAAATTGGAGACCATTGCTGAAGCAGAGCAAGCTGCAGTGGCCTCATGTGAGCTCTCGCCCAGGGAACCACCTCTACGGTGGCCGTCATCGATCCCAGGAGCTGAGCAAAGTCCCAAGCTCGAGGGCGAGGCATTCGCAGGAGCAGGCGAACCTGATACTGAAGCTTGAGATGCCTGTTGTCAGGAAGAAAAACGAACCCCGAAGCTGTGTCGAACCGGACCACCAAATACTTGAGAGACTGAGAGGGGGTCAGGTGACTTTTGGGCATATTGACTACCCAGCTCTGAGTCTGAAGAACTGAAACAACTCTGAATGTGGCAAGTTGGCTTTCGTTTGCCGAATCCGCTCTGATGAGCCAGTCATTGAGATAAGGGTGAACTCTGATACCCTCTCGCCTGAGAAAGGCAGCCACCACTACCAACAACTTGGAAAAAGTCCGAGGGGCAGTTGCCCGGCCAAAAGGCAAGGCGCGAAACTGAAAATGTTGGCTCAATTCTGCAAACCGGAAAAACCGCTGATGCGGCAGACAGATGGAAATATGCAAATATGCTTCCTTGAGGTCCAGAGACGTGAGAAACTCTCCTGGCTGTACCGCCGCAATGACGGAGCGCAGGGTTTCCATATGGAAGTGTCGCACTCCTAAGACCTCGTTGACTCTGCGTAAGTCGAGGATAGATCTGAACGACCTGCCTTTTCGAGGCACCACAAAATAGATGGAGTAGCGACCGCAGCCGCGTTCGGCGGGAGGAACTGGAACCACCGCTCACGAGCTTCAGCAACACTTGCAAGGTCTCGTTTACCGCCGACCGCTTGACAGCAGTGCCGCATCGGGACTCCAAAAACGTGTCTCCTACCGGGGCAGCGAATTCCAGTCGGTAACCTTCTCTGATCAGGTCCAGAACCCAATAATCCGAAGTAAACTTGGTCCACTCCTCGAGAAACAGGGAGACGACTCCCTACTGTGGGAACCGACGAGTGGAACGGCGCCCCATCATTGTGGGGGACGCCCCTAAACTCCTGGACGTTGCTCGGATGCCGCAGAGCGTTTGTTCGAACGAAAGGAGTTCCTCTGCTGGAAACGGGTACGTTGACCAAACCCCACAGACCGCCCCGGGTGATACCTGCGAACTTCGCGAAAACGTGGCCTGGAAGAGGAGGGAAAAGAAGGACTTTTGGAAGAAGGCCTCGGCCTATCCTCAGGCAACTGTTGGGACTGAGAGTCTCCTAGGTCCTTAACAATCTTCTCCAAATCCTCCCCAAATAAAAGAAGGCCCCAAAAGGGTAACCTCACCAGCCTTTGTTTAGAGGCCATGTCAGCCGCCCAATGCCGGAGCCAAAGAAGGCGGTGGGCAGAAACCGCCACCGACATCTGCTGAGCTGAAGCTCTAACCAGATCATAAAGGGAATCAGCCAAAAAAGACAGGGCAGACTCCATACACGGGCCGACCTCAGCGAGTGAACCCACTCCATCAGCGGGCTGCTCAACCATCTGATACAACCAGGAAAGGCAGGTCCGGGCTGTATAGGAACTGCAAATAGCCGCCCGTAAGGGCAGGTCCGAGATTTCAAGGGACCACTTCAGCGCGGATTCCAGCCGCTGGTCCTGCATATCTTTCAAAGCGACCCCTCCCTCCACCGGGAGAGTAGTCTTTTTAGTCACAGCCGTGACTAAAGCATCCACTTAAGGCATCCCAAAGAGGGCCAACTGACTTTCACTCGGAGGGTAAAGGTGACACATAGCCCTGGCCACCTTCAAGGGACCATTAGGGTTAGACCATTGAGCTGAAATAAGCTGTCGGATGGAAGCATGCATGGGAAAAGCATGAGAAGGCTTCTTAGTACTAGCCATCCAAGGATTAATAGAAAAGGCAGCGCCCTCGTCAGGATCTTCAATACAAAGGGCCTGTAAGACATCAGAAATGAGAGCTGGCAGCTCGTTGCAGTGGAAAATCCAAACCGCTTTAGGGTCATCCAACTCCTGTGGCAAGCAGCCACCCTCGTCTGGATCATCAGTCCGTGAGGGCCTGCCAGACCCCTAAGATTCCCCGAAACTAGACCATGGGGGAGAACAAAGCGAAGAGTCCCCCTCAGACGGGGTATTCACTCGTCTACACTTAGTGTCAGCCAAAAGCTCGGGGGAAGAAATAAAGTCTCTAGCAAACACTGGGCTATCAAGAACTGGAGGCAACCCAGTCCGAAAGGAATTGTTAGGAGCCTCAGGCAGTGCTTTTTTTTTTTTTTTTTTTTAACATAAAAGCCTTATGCATCAGCAGCACAAATTCATGGGAGAAAAACTCACCCTGTGCATCCGCCCCCACGTTGGGGGAAGCGGAGGCAATAGCTTCTCTAGAAGCCTTGAAACGAGGCATCCCTCCGCAATCAGACCTCTCCGCAACTGCCATGCTCGTGCCAGCATTAGCATCAAGGCAGCATGTGCTGCAAAGCCCCGCTGCTGATCTGCGTTTCCCACAGTGGGAGCAGCGCTAAACCCCTTCAGTAGCCATCAAATACACAAAACAAAATGGCGCCTTCGCTCCAAAACTTACCCGGCACAGAGCGCTGTCAGCGGGAACCTCCCTGGAGGAGCTGGGCACTACTCTCACCTCAGGAGACCGAGTCAAATGAGCTTCGGTCAAGCTGCACCGAACCAGGAGCTCTGGAGACAGCCTCTCTCTTTTTTTTTTTCTGTGAGGAAAGTTAGAGGCAGGCAGCCACAGAGGAACTCCGGGAGGAAGGGGAATGGGGTAAGGCAGGGACAGGGGAAACCAAGTATGACTTTAAAGTGGGCACTACCAGCCACAACACCCCCTGCTCTACTGGCAAAGCACAGGAGCCACCCCAGGCAGAAATCCAGGAGCTGAGAAAGCGACGTCCACACCTGCTGGGAGATAGAGATATACTGAAGGCAGAGGGGGCTGGGCGTCCAGGAACACCATGTGCTTTCAGTGTTCTCTATCTCCACCTGCTGGTAGGCGAATACAACCCATCAGTTAATGAATTCATCTGCTGTTGATGACAAGGAAGTGTATTTTCTTTGCAAACCAGGATATACAGACAAATATTTCAGGCTTGCCTGTAACATACCTCTCTGAAAATAGTGCATGCAGCTTTACCAGAATTGGTACTTACAGTGGTGGAAATAAGTATTTGATCCCTTGCTGATTTTGTAAGTTTGCCCACTGACAAAGACATGAGCAGCCCATAATTGAAGGGTAGGTTATTGGTAACAGTGAGAGATAGCACATCACAAATTAAATCCGGAAAATCACATTGTGGAAAGTATATGAATTTATTTGCATTCTGCAGAGGGAAATAAGTATTTAATCCCTCTGGCAAACAAGACCTAATACTTGGTGGCAAAACCCTTGTTGGCAAGCACAGCGGTCAGACGTCTTCTGTAGTTGATGATGAGGTTTTCACACATGTCAGGAGGAATTTTGGTCCACTCCTCTTTGCAGATCATCTCTAAATCATTAAGAGTTCTGGGCTGTCGCTTGGCAACTCGCAGCTTCAGCTCCCTCCATAAGTTTTCAATGGGATTAAGGTCTGGTGACTGGCTAGGCCACTCCATGACCCTAATGTGCTTCTTCCTGAGCCACTCCTTTGTTGCCTTGGCTGTATGTTTTGGGTCATTGTCGTGCTGGAAGACCCAGCCACGACCCATTTTTAAGGCCCTGGCGGAGGGAAGGAGGTTGTCACTCAGAATTGTACGGTACATGGCCCCATCCATTCTCCCATTGATGCGGTGAAGTAGTCCTGTGCCCTTAGCAGAGAAACACCCCCAAAACATAACATTTCCACCTCCATGCTTGACAGTGGGGACGGTGTTCTTTGGGTCATAGGCAGCATTTCTCTTCCTCCAAACACGGCGAGTTGAGTTCATGCCAAAGAGCTCAATTTTTGTCTCATCTGACCACAGCACCTTCTCCCAATCACTCTCGGCATCATCCAAGTTTTCACTGGCAAACTTCAGACGGGCCGTCACATGTGCCTTCCGGAGCAGGGGGACCTTGCGGGCACTGCAGGATTGCAATTCGTTATGTCGTAATGTGTTACCAATGGTTTTCGTGGTGACAGTGGTCCCAGCTGCCTTGAGATCATTGACAAGTTCCCCCCTTGTAGTTGTAGGCTGATTTCTAACCTTCCTCATGATCAAGGATACCCCACGAGGTGAGATTTTGCGTGGAGCCCCAGATCTTTGTCGATTGACAGTCATTTTGTACTTCTTCCATTTTCTTACTATGGCACCAACAGTTGTCTCCTTCTCGCCCAGCGTCTTACTGATGGTTTTGTAGCCCATTCCAGCCTTGTGCAGGTGTATGATCTTGTCCCTGACATCCTTAGACAGCTCCTTGCTCTTGGCCATTTTGTAGAGGTTAGAGTCTGACTGATTCACTGAGTCTGTGGACAGGTGTCTTTCATACAGGTGACCATTGCCGACAGCTGTCTGTCATGCAGGTAACGAGTTGATTTGGAGCATCTACCTGGTCTGTAGGGGCCAGATCTCTTACTGGTTGGTGGGGGATCAAATACTTATTTCCCTCTGCAGAATGCAAATAAATTCATATACTTTCCACAATGTGATTTTCCGGATTTAATTTGTGATGTGCTATCTCTCACTGTTACCAATAACCTACCCTTCAATTATGGGCTGCTCATGTCTTTGTCAGTGGGCAAACTTACAAAATCAGCAAGGGATCAAATACTTATTTCCACCACTGTATCTGTATGATCTGAGGTCTAATATCTAGGTATTATTCTTGATTCTAAATTAAACATGCATTCACATATTCAAATGGTGGACTGTTTTTCCTTTTTCAAATTGAGGATAATATGTAGGTAGAAACGATACCTTAATTTTGAAGATTTTTCAATCAGCAGAAGTGTCTTTAATACATCATATTAATTATTGTAATGTATTATAGTAGGAGCTGCCTAATTTGTTACTAACATCCTTATAAGTCATTAATTTACCATTATTTTTTTCAGAAACACTACAAGATATGCTGACATTTCTCTAGCAAAAAAAAAAATGTTGGTGGATACCACCTGGAACCATGGGCACACCCCCCCCCCCCCCCCCACTTATGTTGTTCAGAAGTGTATAATGAATGCTATTGAACATTAGAAGACAATAAAGATGTTTTGAAATTGTTATAGTGTGAGGATAACATATTAATAAAAACTAAGCTGATAAGAGTGGGATTATAGTTGTGCTTGAGAGACAACACCATGGAGCTTGTTTACTAATGTATGCTAAGCAGTTAACACACAAAGTATTATGCATTGTTCATGGACAAGCATGGTAACTGTTACTGCACAGGCATCAAAATATGTTCTGAAGACATGTCCTGGGAGTAGAGGTGAAAAATGGGTCTGGACTGCATATAAAGTGTGTGACATTTGTGAGCCCTTGGCCCAGAGGTGGCCCTGTGAGAATCACCCAACCACCTCTGGGTAGACCAAGTCCCCTCAGAACTAAGAGTACTCCAAAGAACCGGACTGGACCACAAGTGGAGATGAACTGAGGCAGCTTTAATAGTAACAAAACGCATGGCAAAAAGGGTAGCCAAATGGCACAGAAAGAAAACAAAGCCTAACTGCACAGTCTAACCTAGCTGGAGCAAGGCAAACAAACATAAAATAAAATAAGGTAAAGTAGAACAGCCTAGCTGCATAGGGAAATCAAACATAAGCAGTCTAGTTACATCGCTCAACACTGGCTGCAGCAACGTGTAATATAAAGTAGCAAGGCCCGAGCAGACACTCCCAGGGTAGGTGAAGTAAAGTAGCAAAACCCAAGCCGGTGCTCCCAGGGCTGGTGAAGTGAAGTAGCAAAACCCGAGCTGGAGCCCCCAGGGCTGGTGAAGTGAAGTAGCAAAACCCGAGCCGGCGCTCCCAGAGCTGGTGAAGTGAAGTAGCAAAACCTGAGCTGGTGCTCCTGTAAGGGGCAGCCTCGCTTGGACTTTTGTACAAACCATACTGCTTGAACTTTTATAGAAACTAGAGACTCTTAAGTTACACTTTCCACTGTGAAATGAACTTTCCACTGTGAAATGCATTGTATTGTGCCTTGGCTGTACAAGCCATAAATTGCTTACTTAGCTGAACCATTGTAGCCTGCAGGATAACACTCTACTGTATTTTTGCTAGAGAATGAATAACTTGTAATAGTTAACCAAATCACTGAAGCTTGTAAGAGACCTTTTGACCTTTTTGGCTATAGGATGCAGGTACAGCCTGATAACAATCGCAGCTTGAATTGAGCCCCTGGGCTGAGTTCTGCTTCTACCATAGCTGTACATTTCTTTGGTAATTGAACTGTGAATTTAAGTGCTGTGTGCATACCTATATGAAACTGCTTGCAGAGTTAAGTTTCGTTTCTGATGATTTCCTTTCTTTTCTGCTGTATGATGTATATAGGTACGTTTGTATGCAAATGCAGTAAGGTATATATGTGCTGACCCACTGAGGGAAGTCACGCAGTATCCTGAGACTTAACTCAGTGCTGTGTCTTGGCTGCCAAATAAAGTTTACTTGATTGGGATCCATTTTGCCTCCAGTCTCGTGATTGATTGCTAATTTTCCTGTTACACTCCTAGGGCAGGTGAAATAAAAGTTGAAGGCAAAGCTTTACTCCTCAGGACAATCAGGTTTGGAAGCAGACTTCCACTGGAACACAGCATAAGGTGCAAGCTGTAGGCAAAGCTTTACTCCTCTGGACTCCGTGGCATGGAAGCAGACTTCCACTGGAACAAAGCACAAGGAGAAAGCTGTAGACAAAGCTTCAGGCCATGGCCTTGCAAAAAAAAAAAAAAACCAGTAGCAGAAACTAGCAGAGCCCAGGCAGGCCTGGATCTCATCAAGGATAATTACCAGAACACTGAGCACTCTCAGAAGTCAGCTTAAGAAGTGCTCAATGCTGATGACATCATCAGCTTGGCCTCCACCACTCTACAGTGACCCCACAGGTCACTGACTAGAACTGCAGGTAAGTTTAGAAGGAGGAATAGGGCACTGATGAGTGCCCTGACGAGCAAGGCACGGACGTCGACGACCATGACAAAGTGCATATAAACTGGAAAAGATATGGAGGAGATGGTGTAAATCTCACCTGGATGAAGACAGGTTAAACTGTAGGAAGCACATGACAAAGTACCGCCGAGCCTTAACAGCAACTAAAAACAATTTCTTTTAATGCATTCACTGCACAGGCTGCTAATTCAACCAAGCAAGCAGTTCTTCAATATAGTAAACGGTCTATTGAACCCCCCAGTGGAGGAGTAGCCTAGTGGTTAGTGCAGTGGATTTTGATCCTGGGGAACTGAGTTTGATTCCCACTGCAGCTCCTTGTGACTCTGGGCAAGTCACTTAACCCTCCAAAAAAATAAGTACCTGAATATATGTAAATCGCTTTGAATGTAGTTGCAAAAACCTCAGAAAGGCGGTATATCAAGTCCCATTTCCCTTCCCCCACAACAGAACCAGCCTGCAAGTCTAAACTAAACTGCATACTTTGCCAACAAAATTAAAAGTCTCTACAGGCACTCCTACTCCCATCCTGTCTCCAATCAGTTAACCAGGAGTGTACAAACCTGTCCCCTCCTGACAGAGACAGATGCAACACTTAACACAATGACAGAGGAAAGCCTTAACAAATTCCTAAGAGACCTTTGACCAACTATCTGCTCTCTTGACTCCTGTCCATCAAAGATAGTGCAGCAGGCAAGTATGAGCCTCACAGAAGGCCCCACAAAAACTGTGCACTCCTTTCTTTATAAAAGGGCAACTACCAATAGCATTAAAAGGACAGTGGTTCACCCTTTGCTTAAGAAAAACACCCTTGACCAGGACAAACTTGAAAGTTACTGGTCAGTATTCAACATCCCATTTCTATGGAAACTTATACAACAAACAGTCTGTGTTCAACTCAGAGATTGGCTAGAAGAGAGAAACTGGCTAGATCCAAGTCAATCTGGATTCAGATCTGGTTATGGAACAGAAGCTTTCCTCATATCCCTACTAGATGATCTTCACAGAAATCGAGACAAGGGATTTGCCTCGGTGTTAGTACTGCTAGAGTTTCTTTGGATCCAGAAACACATAACTAATATTATTAATTGTTTACAAACATCTGCAGGGATATTTCAAAGTATAGATTCCTCCTAAGGCGAGAGTCCTTGGTTTTAAGGCCAAAAACTCACGCCTTCTTTTCTGAGTGTCCCTGTTCAGATCTGGAAAAATTTGTATTTTACCACCAAAGAAATTAGTTTGCATGTTTTTAAAGTGCGGCGTCTTGTGGCCTACGCCTAGGGGAGCCTTAATCTGGCATGCCGCCAATTAGATGAATGACTATGTAATGGTGGTTCCTCCTGAGGAAGATCTAGTGAAATGCGGTTCAGCATCGGGGAACCGACAAACAGGAGACACCAAGGGTCAATTAATGAAATACTCACCGACTTCTCAGCACCTGTATAATGCTGTACAAGCGTGTTTTTCGGCTTGGTAGCGATAAACAGTGGATTCACATTTGAACTGAGTGTGATACATTTGGGACTAACACAATCAGCATTTGTTTGCTTCATGAGTGCAGTGGCCAAGTGGAAAGCGCGGCGTGAATCACTGCATTCTATAGACTGAGTTGTGTTTTTGTAATTATTAACTAAAATGTGGAAACAACGTGAATAGAATAAAATGTGAATTTTGTAAGTTAATTGAAACATTGTTTAGTGCAGCACAGGGCAAGAAGGGTGACAGGATGGTATGAGTGGAAGGTTTTAATATAATTATAGTAATAAAAGTTTTTTGATAAATAAAAAAAACAAAAAAACACTGGAGTCTTTTTGAGATATGTTTTTAAAGTACAAACGGAAAACATTGTTCCTATCAACTTCAAAAGCAAAGGAAACCATTAAAGTCAGTCGTTGAGTGACTAATTCCAAAGAATTCTCCAAAAATGCCGTCACATTTAAATCAGGTAATGGTTCTGGTGAAGCTGATTTTGCCCCAAATATATATTGTGCCTTGACAACTGGTGGTATAGCTTCTTTAGGAATATTCAAGACTTCTCCCAAATATCTCTTGAACATGATAACCGGAGGTATTAAAAGAACATTAGGAAAATTGAGAAGTCTTAAATTGTTTTGTCTAGCCTGGTTGTCGAGGTATTCAACCATTTTCACCAGAATTTCCTTATCTTTAATCATTAGGTTTGTTACATTCTGTAAAGATTTTACTTCCTCACTCAAAGTCTCTATTTTCTCTTCATGTTTTTGGGCTTGGGAAGTGACAAGAGCTTGGGAAGTTTTAAGAGAGGAAAAATCTTCTTTTAATATATTCGTAACCTGGACCAGGTTCCTGTTCATAGCCTGTATGGCGTCCCATAGGCTCTCGAGAATAATTGCTGTTGATTTTCCAACTCCTCAAATGACCACTGAAGGTAGCCCCGATACACTGGCGGAGGTAGCATGTTCCATTTCACCTTTCCAGGTAGCAGTAGTTACTGGGGTAACTTCTGTTACGGATCTTCCTCTGACTGCTTGCAGGCTCGACTCACCGGTCTGTCCAAGCTGTGATCTCGCTACAGGTAAAACACTTCCGGGTCGAAGAGGTACAGCACCAGAGGGTGGGCTTAGAGAAGCCTCCTCAATACTGCAGTCCGGCGTCCTTCCGTCGAAACTGACCTTCGTCGGTGTCTGCGGCTCGACTCACTGTATTCCAAAGCACTCGAGCGTCGGCTGACGGGGAGTGGAAATAACGGGGGCAGAGGAAGCTTGCAACCCCATTTTTCCCTTCCTTTTCCCCATGATGTCATCGGGTAAGGAGTAATTCCACCACTAGCTTTACTGAGGTCAGGAGCTCAGCGAGTAACATCCTCCCTGGCAGCCATCTTGTTCCCATCACCTTACTTTCTAACTCCTCTTACCTATCTATATGTTCAATTAAAATGTTCTATTACGTATTGTGTTGACATTGTATGTAGTATACTATGCCATACTTTCTTTTGTTATTTGAATATTTTTACTGAAGTAATTGTCTGTTGCTCATGTTTTAATTATTTTATCGTACACCTCGAGTGAATTCCTTCAAAAAGGTGGTAAATAAATCCTAATCTACTATAATAAAAAGCACCTCCAACGTTCTGAAGCTGACTCCGTGGCACTGTGGCAGTGTAGGGTTCGTAAGTCTGTCATTCAGCGTTTCATTGGCTCTCAAACAAACGCGATGTCACAAGAACGAGGAACCAATCAACAGTGTGAAAAACTCGCCCAACACGCCTGCCAGGTCCGTTATTGCAACACAACACAAACCCAAAGACACTGACAGAGAGGGGGCCTGAACAACGCCAACTTAGGGGAAAGGGGGGTGGGATACTGCAGATCTGTTAGGGGGGTGGCTCAGCCTTTGCAGGTATTTTTAAAGACCCTAAGGAGGTGGTGGGGGGAGGGAGAGATACAGGCCCCAACTCTACACCTCTCAATGTGTGTGGGAGCGGGGAAGGGGGGATGATACGCGCCCCGATCTCGCTCCCCTCAAGCAAAGGAGAAGGGAGAGGAGAGGGGGGCAGAGACACAGTTAATTTGAAAAGAGCCGCCCGGGGAAGGGAGGCAGAAGATCTGTAGGAGAGCAGCATTGGGAGGCCTGCCCCCCTCTCCGTCCGAACTCCGTCACCAGCCCCCGGGAAAAACCCTAAACACACCCCACAACCGGTAAATGAGCTGAAGGAAAAGCCCCACATGGGGCCGGAGTCTTACCTACCGCCGATGAGCCCAGTCACCCGGGTGGGAGAGAGGGAGGGAGGCAGGCAAAAGAAAACGGAGCTCCTCACGACCTCCACCACACCGGTGGTACTGACGTGACAATCAAGCACAGCACAGAGGGGAGCCCGCACCTCAATAAGGGAGGAACGGAATGGGAAACCACGGCCCAGGCTCCGCCCCAACCCCCACCGCTTCGGGACAGGCTGGGTAGTGCCTCCAAATCTCCGCCTCCAGAGCGAGAGGGACGGGAATCCCACCCCTCAGCCAAAGGGGGCGGAGCAGCACCTCCCAATTCCTGCCTCTGCTCCAAGGTGAGGTGACCGCGAGTGCTTCTGCATCAGTGTCATTTTCTGTTTCACTCTAAGGTTCGGGTCTTCGTGTCATGCAGTGCATAGGTCTAGGAGGGAGGGAGACCCTGAAACTCGGAGGGAGGAGGGAGGGAACAAACCTGAAAGTCGGAGGGAGGGGACAACCCTGAAACTCAGAGGGAGGAAGAGAGAGAGGGGACAACCCTGAAACTCGGAGGGAGGGAGGGCATGACCCTGGAACTCGGAGGGAGGGAGGGGGCGACCCTGAAACTCGGAGGGAGGGAGGGGAGGGCATGACCCTGGAACTTGGAGGGAGGGAGGGCATGACCCTAGAACTTGGAGGGAGGGAGGGCATGACCCTGGAACTCGGAGGGAGGGGACAACGCTGAAACTCGGAGGGAGGGAGGGAGGGAGGGAGGGGACGACCCTGAAACTCGGAGGAAGGGAAGGGAGGGCATGACCCTGGAACTTGGAGGGAGGGAGGGCATGACCCTGGAACTCGGAGGGAGGGAGGGCATGATCCTGGAACTCGGAGGGAGGGCATGGCCCTGGAACACGGAGGAAGGGCATAACCCTGGAACTCGGAGGGAAGGAGGGATATGAGGCACCGATTGCTCCTTTTCAACCGATATCCCAGGCACTTACTGGAAGTTTTCCTGGTTGGTTAGTGGCAGGGTAGGTATGATCCTTTGATACTCCTGCACCATTGCTAGCCAGCATTCCAAATTACAACTGTGATCTCAAGCGGTAGTTTTACAGCATTACTATTAAAGGTTTAGCTGCCAAATAAGGGTGAAAAGTAGTAAATGTCTGCCTTGTATGGTAACTGTAGGATAGGAAACCAACAATTACCGCAAAAGCTTTATGGTGTCCATGTGTTAATTTTTGCAGCTAACATATAGCAACTGCCAAACTACACTTTAGTAAACAGGTCCTATATTAAAGAAATTCAAAAAGAACTTGAAGACTAGGACGTTTACCTTCTACTACTCAATAGCCCTACTAAACACTTAACATGAAAGAAAGAGATATCTTTTGGGATCTAAGAAGCAAAGGGGGTTTTATTACCCAATGAGAAAATAATATTTTGGAGTTATCCTTTGTATACATGCAGAATACATAAATCACTTTCTCCACCAGGAAAACCGATTGCTTCCGGGATATGCTCAGTGCTGGAAACACTTTTGAAATGTAAACTCTTCTTTGAGACCTTTTATACCGGAGATTCCTCTGTAAGTTAAGGATTCTACCCATGTAAGCAATTTCTAGATATGATTGTTTGGATTATCTTTTATTAGTTAAGTTTGATATGTAATCTTTATTTATGACATTTCTATCCCACATTATCCCGAGGGAAGCTCAGGTTCATTGTGGCTTACAAACAAACACTATAGAATAATAGATAATATGAAAAAATAGCGTATTATATAGTACGAAATATGAAACAAAAAAGTGAGGAGAATAAGTGAGGATACCAAGAAAAATGTTTATTCACATAAAAAAGGACGTCAGACTCACAGAAACAGAAGCCTGCGCGGCCGCGTTGCTGATCTGCAAGGGCAGGCTTCTACATGGAATGTTGCTAGTAAAGGAGTAGGCCTAGTAGTTAGTGCAGTGGAACATCGAAGGTTGCTACTATTTGAGATTCTATATGGAATGTTGCTAAGTGGAGGAGTGGCCCAGTGGTCAGAGCACCGGACTTGCAATCCAGAGGTGGCAAAATGTTTATGAGCACTTGGTGAGTTTTTACATAAATTGGCTGAACTGGCCTTCATTAGGAAATTATTTTTGAGGAAAAAGTTTCACCAATAAACTAAAAGAGCAGCATGGGAGTTGGGAGGGGGTATAGGACTATTTCCTTGCTGAATGTGGAAGCTAAATTGTTTGCTAAGATCTTGGCAAATTGACTGGCTCACATGCTATCCTCTGTGATAGCTGAACCACAGGTTTGTTTTGTTCGAGGATGTACAATTACTAGGAATTTGAGAAAAATTCTTCTTTCGCTTGAACAGGTGGAGCATGCCCATATTCCATCATTGTTAGCTTCGATGCGGGAAAAGCTTTTGATCGTGTTGCTTGGAATTTTTTATTTGCTACTTTGCGTCAATATGGTGTGGGAGAATTTTTTTGAATGCAGTTAAGACATTGTATGCTTCACCTCAGGCAATGATTTGGATAAATGGTGTTTTTCATCACCCTTTATTGTAAGTAGGGGTACGCAATAGGGTTGCCTTCTATCTCCACTATTATTTGTTCTCTCCTTAGATTCTCTGATCAGAGAAATCATGGGTAACCCTGAAATTAAAGGAGATAGAACTGGCGTACAGGAATTTAAAATATCTGCTTTTGTGGACAATATTTTAGTGCATGTTACAAATCCTCAAAGGTCAATAGAAATGCTTATGGATAGTGTTGTGGAATATGTTGAATTTTCCGGTTTCAGGTTAAATTCTCAAAAGTCTTTGGCCTTACCTACTACTGAATCGGTGCAAAGAGATTGGGTAGGCCCGCTTCCTCTATGTTGGGAACCCATTTCATTTACTTATCTGGGGATTTGATTACCTGATAAGGCCACGTTACTCTATGACTGTAATATAACTAGGTTACTGGACTCTACTAGAGATTTGTCTGTCTCGTGGCTTTATCTTCTTCTGTTGGTGCATGGCCAAATACAACTTTTTAATATGGTCCTGTTCCGCAAATGGCTTTACACCTTACAGTTATTGCCTCTTCGCCTATTGAAACAAGATTTAAATTCTCTGCGGAAACTTCTTTCTAAATTTTGTTGAGCAGGGAAGAAGCCAAAAATGGCTTTTAAATATTTAATAGGTTCGTGGAAACACGGGGGTATAGTGCTGCCTAATTTACGGATGTATAATCAAGCCTGCTTACTTCGATATCTTGGGGAGTGGTTTTTGGGTGAACAGGACTTTACTCCAATAGATTATGAAATTAAAGTTTATTCGCCATGGCACATCAACTCTCTTCTACAAGGCCCACTGAGAACTCTACCGATTGGGATTCGTCAGTGTAATTCTTCAGCCTTTGCGAGAGGTTTGATGATATTTGGTCCTTCTGTTAGGAGGGAATCCGGAAATTTCGGATTAGATCCCTATTCAAGGCAATTTTCACCAGGACTAGATAATGTTAGTTTTCGACGATGGGCCTTACAGGGGATGACTCTCTTACAGCATGTGATGGGAGAGGAGGGTCAGATGTTATCTTGGGCACAGTTACAGGCTAAGGGAGTGGTGGAACCTCAAGAATTATTGGTGTATCAAAAGCTGCAGCACTACCACCAGTCTTTGGAGGGGGGTTTGGCCTTCCCTTTAGGACACCACTTCCAGGAATTTTTTCGAAAGTTTAGAGAGAGCAGCCTATTCGTTTCTTTTCTTTATAAGGAGCTTTATCGGCTTTCAGTTGTCAGACCTCGAGTGGCTCTTCTGGGTAAATGGAGTCAGAACTTAAGTGTGCCTGTATCTGTTGCAGATTTTATGACCTTGATTAAGCATATACCTGATATCTCTATAAGTGCTGAGCTGAGAGAATGTCAATATCGAGTTTTGCATAGGGCTTATTTTACACAGGAGCAGAAGATTGGTGGGGTGGGGACTCCAGTATGCCCAAAATGTAATCAAGGCCCTAATTCTTTCTTCCATGCTTTTTGGGAATGTTCGAAAGTGCAATTATTTTGGAGGGCTATTTTGCATTATCTCGGGAAGCTCTTGGTCTGCTCTCTGCCGAATACGCCAGAATTGCTTTTAGACAAATATGAAACTTTTCATGTTTCTAATCATTATGGCGTACTTTTTCTATGGAAAGACGCAGCTCTGGGTAAACGAATTATACTGGGGGTCTGGATAGGTGAGGCAATACCCTCTTTTTGGGCATGGAGAAACCGACTACACGTGTTGTTGTTGTTGGAAAAGAGGGTGGCTTGTTGCTCTCCAAAACGGAGGAAGTTGTTCTTGGCAACTTGGGATGCATATATACAATCTCTTCCCTTTAGGGCGTATAGTTTGATTTTGAATGGCCTCTAAAGTACTGTTAGAAAGGTGAAATGTGAACGGCGGTGAACAAGGAGAAGGTAAAATTATGTATCATACCTGATAATTTTCTTTCCCTTAATCATAGCCGATCAATCCATAGACTGGTGGGTTGTGTCCATCTACCAGCAGGTGGAGATAGAGAGCAATCTTTTGCCTCCCTATATGTGGTCATGTGCTGCCGGAAATTCCCCAGTATGTCGATATCAAAGCTCCATCCGCAGGACTCAGCACCTAGAGAATTACACCCACAAAGGGACACACTGCCCAGCTCACCACCGCCGAAGCGGGGGAGGGGAAATATTCCAGCACACCACCGCCGGGGCGGTGGGTGGGAAACCACACCCGCCGATGCGGGGGGAACTGGCTTATCCTGCTACCGCAACCGCGGGAGGAGCTGGCTTACCCTAACACCGCCGAAGCGGGAGGGATACAAAGCTACCCTACAGCCGCACGAAGCGGGAGGGAGCGCCGGCATAATTTAGTTATCAATCCAGCCACCGCCGAAACGGGGGGAGAGGAAGCAGCAGCTCACTGTAACACAAAATCATCTCAACTCGAATAGACTTCAATTGGAAGAACTTGAACACGAAGTCCTCGTGAACAGGAAATGAAGACTGAACTTGAACCTGAAATATAACCAGAACATAAACAATACAGATATCTGGGAGGGGCTATGGATTGATCGGCTATGATTAAGGGAAAGAAAATGATCAATTATGATACATAATTTTACCTTCCCTATCATCAAGCCGATCAATCCATAGACTGGTGGGATGTACCGAAGCAGTACTCACCCAGGGCGGGACATGGAAATCCCTCAACGCAAAACTGAAGCCCCAAACTGGGCCTCGGCCCAAGCAGCCACATCCAAGCGGTAATGTCGTGAGAAGGTATGAGCCGACGACCAAGTAGCCACTCTGCAAATCTTTTCCAAGGAGACAGATCTGGACTCCGCTATCGAGGCTGCTTGTGCTCTAGTAGAGTGTGCCTTCAGCTGAATAGGCAGAATCTTCCCTGCCGCCACATAAGCTGACGCGATCGTCTCCTTGACCCAACGTGCAACCGTAGGCTTAGATGCCTGAAGACCCTTACGAGGGCCTGCGAACAGCACGAACAGATGATCCGACTTCCGGAAATCATTGGTCACTTCCAAGTATCTGATGATGACCCGTCTAACATCTAGGTATTTGAGCGCAGGGTACTCCTCTGGGTAATCCTCCCTACGAAAGGAGGGTAGGTAAAGCTGCTGATTCACATGGAATCGAGAAACAATCTTGGGCAGGAAGGAAGGCACTGGGCGAATCGATACTCCTGCCTCAGTGAATCGCAGGAACGGTTCTCTACAAGAGAGCGCCTGGAGCTCGGAAACTCTCCTGGCTGATGTGATAGCCACCAGGAAGACTGCTTTCAACGTCAGGTACTTCAGCGATGCCCTTGGCAAGGGCTCGAAGGGCGGCTTCTGCAAGGTCCATAGTACCAGATTGAGATTCCACGTAGGCACTATCGAGTGCAGAGGGGGGGGCGCAGGTGATTAACGCCTTTGAGAAAGCGTACCACATCCGGCTGTGAAGCCAGGGAAGCCCCCTTCAGATGACCCCTGAAGCAAGCTAGAGCCGCCACCTGGACTTTCAGCGAACTGAGCGACAGGCCTTTCTCCAGCCCCTCTTGCAGGAACTCCAACACTGAAGATATTGGAGCAGTGAAGGGCGATACGGAGCCTGCCTCGCACCACGACGCAAAGGTACGCCAAACCCTGGCGTAAGTGGTGGAAGTAGAGCGCTTCCTCGCTCTCAGCATAGTGGCGATGACCTTGTCTGAGAAGCCCTTCTTCCTCAGCCACTTCCGCTCAAGAGCCAGGCCGTAAGGTCAAAGGGGGAGGGATCCTCCATCACCACGGGACCCTGATGTAAGAGGCCCCGCTCCGCTGGCAGCCGCAGAGGGCCGTCCACCGAGAGTCTGACTAAGTCCGCATACCAGGGACGTCTGGGCCAATCTGGACCCACCAGGATCACCCGGCCCGGATGCTTTGCCACCCGGTCTAGCACCCTGCCCATCATGGGCCAGGGCGGGAACACGTAGAGAAGTTCCTGTGCCGGCCACTGTTGGAGAAGAGCATCGACTCCCAGAGATCGAGGATCCCGTCCTCTGCTGAAAAAACACGGCACTTGGCAATTGGCCGAGGACGCCATCAGATCCAGGGTCGGCCGGCCCCAGCGTTTCGTGATGTCCAAGAACGCCCGAGCAGACAGTTGCCACTCTCCAGGATCCAAGGTATGGCGACTGAGAAAGTCCGCCTTGACATTCATGGCTCCCGCAATGTGGGCCGCCGACAGCTGTTCCAGATTCGCTTCCGCCCACAGGCATAGTTTCATGGCCTCCTTGGCTAGAGGGGCGCTCCTGGTACCACCCTGGCGATTGACATAGGCCACAGCCGTGGCATTGTCCGACAGGACCCCTACAGGCCTCAGCACCAGTACCGGGAGAAACTCTAGAAGCGCCAACCGAATGGCTCGGAGCTCCAGGAGGTTGATGGATCATTTCGTCTCTGCAGGAGACCAGAGCCCCTGCGCTGTCCGTCCCAGGCAGTGGGCTCCCCAGCCTGTCAAGCAGGCGTCCGTCGTGACGACAACCCACTCCGGGGTCGTAAGAGGCATTCCTGCGGACAGCTTGCCTGGCCTCAGCCACCAGCTCAGCACCTTTCGCACCGCTGGATCCAAGGGAAGGCGTACGGCGTAATCCTCCGAGACTGGAGTCCACCGCCGCAGAAGAGAGTGCTGTAGTGGTCTCATATGAGCCCTGGCCCAGGGCACTACCTCCATCGTGGCCGTCATGGAGCACAACAGCTGCACATAGTCCCAAGCTCGAAGAGTAGAGGAGGCTAGGAACTGGCCCACCTGGGTCTGAAGCTTGACGCCCCGGTTTTCCGGCAGGAACACTCTGCCCACTTGGGTGTCGAATCGAACTCCCAGATACTCCAGGGATTGAGTCGGGTGCAGCTGGCTTTTCTCCCAGTTGATGATCCATCCCAGGGAGCTCAGAAGAGCAATGACCCTGTCTGTAGCTCTCCCTTACTCCGCATAGGAAGGGGCTCGGATCAGCCAGTCGTCCAGCTAGGGATGGACTTGCACTCCCTTCTTGCGGAGGAAGGCCGCGATGACCACCATTACTTTGGAGAAGGTCCGCGGAGCCGTAGCCAACCCGAACGGGAGGGCTCTGAACTGGAAGTGTCGGCCCAGCACTGCAAAGCGCAGATGAGGCGGCCAGATGGGAATATGTAAGTAAGCTTCCTTGATGTCCAGGGAGGCCAGGAATTCTCCCTTTTTCACCGCAGCTATTACGGAGCGGAGGGTCTCCATCTGGAAGTGCCGAACTTTCAAGGCCTGATTGACTCCCTTGAGGTCGAGAATAGGCCGAGCAGATCCTTCTTTCTTTGGCACCACAAAGTAAATGGAGTAGCGCCCCTTGCCAAGTTGATCTACTGGCACCGGGACCACCGCGCCCAGGCGGATCAGGTTGCTCAAAGTCTGCTGCACGGCAGCTGCTTTGACCTGAGACTTGCAAGGAGAGTTTACAAACCCATCTCTTAGGGGTCGGCAGAACTCTAGCTTGTAGCCGTCTCTGATGATTTCCAGAACCCAAGCGTCTGAAGTTACCCATGTCCACTCGCCCAGAAACGAGGACAACCTCCCTCCTATCTGCACTGGGCCGTGGACCAGGTCCCCATCATTGGGTACGCGACCCTGGGGGCGGGCCGGAGGATGACCCTCCGGGGCGGCAGTCCCTACAAAAGGAATGCTGCTTGGGGGAGAAGTTACGTTTGAAGGAAGTGGAGGCAGAGGAGGCCAACTTGCCCGAGCGATACCGATGGGCTTCCTGGAATTGGCCCTTAGAGGAACCAGGACGGGCACTGCCGGCCCAAGTCCTGACCTCCGGCAACCTCTTGCCCTTGGACGTGCCGAGCTCCATCACGATCTTGTCCAGCTCGTCCCCAAAGAGCAGCTTGCCTTTAAAAGGCAACTTGGCTAGGCGAGATTTAGAGGCATGGTCAGCAGACCAGTGCTTAAGCCAGAGCCACCGCCGTGCAGAGACGGTCTGAGTCATGCCCTTGGCCGAGGCTCTCAAAACATCATACAGCAAGTCTGCCAAGTAGGCCAAACTCAACTCCAGGGTTGGCCATGCCACCCTCCAAGAAGGGTCCGAGGGAGAAGCCCGCTGCAAAACAGTCAGGCACGCCCTAGCCACCTAGGAGCCGCAAACCGAGGCTTGCAAACTCAGAGCGGCCGCCTCCATTCTCCTGTCTTGGGCGTCCTTCAGGGAAGTGCCACGTTCCACCGGCAGCGCCGTTTTCTTAGTCATGGTAGTGATTAAGGAATCTACCGTGGGCCAGACAAAGGCTTCCCGTTCCCCCTCAGGAAAGGGGTACAGACGGGACATAGCCCTGGCTACTTTCAGGCTCGCCTCAGGGGCATACCATTGCACTGAAATTAAGGTCTGCATGGCTTCATGAACGTGGAAGGTTCTAGGCGGGCGCTTCGTTTCCAGCATAATGGCGGAGCCAGTAAAGGCTGAGAGAGAGCCTTCCTCCGGAGAGGCAATCTTCAAAATGCTCATGGCCTGCACAAGCAGGTTGGGCAAATCCTCTGAGCGAAAAAGCCGCGCTGCAGAGGGGTCATCCGCTCCATCCGAGCGAGGATCAGTCTCTTCCATCGATTCCGCTAAGGATCTCTGGGAGAACTCAGACATGCTGCCGTCATCCACATCAGAGGAGACCGAGTCCCCCGAGGGTGCAAGATCCACCCGAGGGCACTTAAGCATAGAGGCCTCGTCACCCCGATCAGAGAGGTGGGCAGGGGCAGTGTTCTGCATAAGAAAGGCCTGATGCAGCAGCAAAATGAACTCAGGGGAGAAACCCCCCAGTCTGTGCATTTCTGCAGCCTGTGCCGCGGCCCTAGAGGCGCGCTCCATCTGCGCTCCCAGTAGCGGGTGAGAGGCATGTTGCACGTCCAAAATGGAGTCCAACGAAGAAACTCCGAGAAGGAGCCGCGCTGGAAGAAGGGCGTTTTAATTTCGCTGACTTCTTACTGTCGCACGATTCAAGGGCGACCAAGCTGTTAACGTCTCCCATCTCGAGGGCGGCCCAAGAAGAAGCCGACCGAGCCACGTGGCCGGTCACGACCAGGAGGGCGGCCAGTGGGGGATAAGCGCCTAAGGCCGGAAAGGCTGCCGTGCCGGAGGAAAAACCGGTGAACTCTCCCGGTTCCGAAAGGGCGCCCAAAATGGGCGACTCTACCTTCGATCCCCCCGCTTCCTCGCTAGGCGCGCGAACGCGTTCCGGGGAGCGTCTTTTCGCGCCCTTGCCATCCGAGGCCATAGCCACGTGGAGACCGTTCGGGGAACCCCCTGCCCGCTAGTAAAAGGTAAAAATTACCTGCTTCTTGCTCCGAGCAGCGAGGACTAGTTCCAGTGAGCAGCTGCAAATGGACATCCTTTTTAAACGTTAAAAAAATTTTTTTTTTGTTTTACGGAGCCAGCAGGAGGGGGGAGAAAAGGAGGGACCTGGCACCACCAGGTTTGCACTTGCTCACGAAGAGCCCTCAACCCCAGGTACTCAACAAAACCTAAACAATTAGGCTAGGAGACCTAGCCAGAGCTGCTGCTGTGTGACCACACACCTGCTGAGATACAGAACATACTGGGGAATTTCCGGCAGCACATGACCACATATAGGGAGGCAAAAGATTGCTCTCTATCTCCACCTGCTGGTAGATGGACACAACCCACCAGTCTATGGATTGATCGGCTTGATGATAGGGAAAGCGAATGCTACATACCTGTAGAAGGTATTCTCCGAGGACAGCAGGCTGATTGTTCTCACTGATGGGTTGACGTCCTCGGCAGCCCCCTCCATCGGAAAGTTTACTAGCAAAGGCCTTTGCTAGTCCTCGCGCGCCCATGCGCACCGCGCATGCGCGGCCGTCTTCCCGCCCGAAACCGGCTCGAGCCGGCCAGTCCAGTATGTAGCAAAACAATACACTTCAAGGGAAGACTCAACTCCAAAGGGGAGGCGGGCGGGTTTGTGAGAACAATCAGCCTGCTGTCCTCGGAGAATACCTTCTACAGGTATGTAGCATTCGCTTTCTCCGAGGACAAGCAGGCTGCTTGTTCTCACTGATGGGGTATTCCTAGCCCCCAGGCTCACTCAAAACAACAACCATGGTCAATTGGGCCTCGCAACGGCGAGGACATAACTGAGATTGACCTAAAAAATTTACCAACTAACTGAGAGTGCAGCCTGGAACAGAACAAACAGGGCCCTCGGGGGGTGGAGTTGGATCCTAAAGCCCAAACAGGTTCTGAAGAACTGACTGCCCGAACCGACTGTTGCGTCGGGTATCCTGCTGCAGGCAGTAATGAGATGTGAATGTGTGGACAGATGACCACGTCGCAGCTTTGCAAATTTCTTCAATGGAGGCTGACTTCAAGTGGGCTACCGACGCTGCCATGGTTCTAACATTATGAGCCGTGACATGACCCTCAAGAGCCAGCCCTGCCTGGGCGTAAGTGAAGGAAATGCAATCTGCTAGCCAATTGGATATGGTGCGTTTCCCTACAGCCACTCCCCTCCTATTGGGATCAAAAGAAACAAACAATTGGGCGGACTGTCTGTGGGGCTGTGTCCGCTCCAGGTAGAAGGCCAATGCTCTCTTGCAGTCCAATGTGTGCAGCTGATGTTCAGCAGGGCAGGAATGAGGACGGGGAAAGAATGTTGGCAAGACAATTGACTGGTTCAGATGGAACTCCGACACGACCTTTGGCAAGAACTTAGGGTGAGTGCGGAGGACTACTCTGTTATGATGAAATTTGGTGTAAGGGGCCTGGGCTACCAGGGCCTGAAGCTCACTGACTCTACGAGCTGAAGTAACTGCCACCAAGAAAATGACCTTCCAGGTCAAATACTTCAGATGGCAGGAATTCAGTGGCTCAAAAGGAGGTTTCATCAGCTGGGTGAGAACGACATTGAGATCCCATGACACTGTAGGAGGCTTGACAGGGCTTTGACAAAAGCAAACCTCTCATGAAGCGAACAACTAAAGGCTGTCCTGAGATCGGCTTACCTTCCACACGGTAATGGTATGCACTGATTGCACTAAGGTGAACTCTTACAGAGTTGGTCTTGAGGCCAGACTCAGACAAGTGCAGAAGGTATTCAAGCAGGGTCTGTGTAGGACAAGAGCGAGGATCTAGGGCCTTGCTGTCACACCAGACGGCAAACCTCCTCCAATGGAAGAAGTAACTTCTCTTAGTGGAGTCTTTCCTGGAAGCAAGCAAGATGCGGGAGACACCCTCCGACAGACCCAAGGAGGCAAAGTCTACGCCCTCAACATCCAGGCCGTGAGAGCCAGAGACTGGAGGTTGGGATGCAGAAGCGCCCCCTCGTCCTGTGTGATGAGGGTCGGAAAACACTCCAATCTCCACGGTTCTTCGGAGGATAACTCCAGAAGAAGGGGGAACCAGATCTGACGCGGCCAAAAAGGAGCAATCAGAATCATGGTGCCTCGGTCTTGCTTGAGTTTCAACAAAGTCTTCCCCACCAGAGGGATGGGAGGATAAGCATACAGCAGGCCCTCCCCCCAATCCGATGCTAGTCTGCCAGAGGCCTGAAGCCTGGAACAGAACTGAGGGACTTTGTGGTTCGCTCGAGATGCGAAGAGATCCACCAAGGGGGTGCCCCACGCTTGGAAGATCTGTCGCACTACCCTGGAACTGAGCGACCACTCGTGAGGTTGCATAATCCTGCTCAACCTGTCGGCCAGACTGTTGTTTACGCCTGCCAGATATGTGGCTTGGAGCACCATGCCGAGACGGCGAGCCCAGAGCCACATGCTGACGGCTTCCTGACACAGGGGGCGAGATCCGGTGCCCCCCTGCTTGTTGACATAGTACATGGCAACCTGGTTGTCTGTCTGAATTTGGATAATTTGGTGGGACAGCCGATCTCTGAAAGCCTTCAGAGCGTTCCAGATCGCTCGCAACTCCAGAAGATTGATCTATAGATCGCGTTCTTGGAGGGACCAACTTCCTTGGGTGTGAAGCCCATCGACATGAGCTCCCCATCCCAGGAGAGACGCATCCGTGGTCAGCACTTTTTGCGGCTGAGGAATTTGGAAGGGACGTCCCAGAGTCAAATTGGAGCAAATCGTCCACCAATACAGGGATTTGAGAAAACTCGTGGACAGGTGGATCACGTCTTCTAGGCCCCCAGCAGCCTGATACCACTGGGAGGCTAGGGTCCATTGAGCAGATCTCATATGAAGACGGGCCATGGGAGTCACATGAACTGTGGAGGCCATGTGGCCCAGCAATCTCAACATCTGCCGAGCTGTGATCTGCCGGGACGCTCGCACCCGCGAGACGAGGGACAACAAGTTGTTGGCCCTCGTCTCTGGGAGATAGGCGCGAGCCGTCCGAGAATCCAGCAGAGCTCCTATGAATTCGAGTTTCTGCACTGGGAGAAGATGGGACTTTGGATAATTTATCACAAACCCCAGTAGCTCCAGGAGGCGAATAGTCATCTGCATGGACTGCAGGGCTCCTGCCTCGGATGTGTTCTTCACCAGCCAATCGTCGAGATATGGGAACACGTGCACCCCCAGCCTGCGAAGTGCCGCTGCTACCACAGCTAGGCACTTTGTGAACACCCTGGGCGCAGAGGCGAGCCCAAAGGGTAGCACACAGTACCGGAAGTGGCGTGTGCCCAACTGAAATCGCAGATACTGTCTGTGAGCTGGCAGTATCGGGATGTGTGTGTAGGCATCCTTCAAGTCCAGAGAGCATAGCCAATCGTTTTGCTGAATCATGGGGAGAAGGGTGCCCAGGGAAAGCATCCTGAACTTTTCTTTTACGAGATATTTGTTCAGGGCCCTTAGGTCTAGGATGGGACGCATCCCCCCTGTTTTCTTTTCCACAAGGAAGTACCTGGAATAGAATCCCAGCCCTTCTTGCCCGGATGGCACGGGCTCGACCGCATTGGCGCTGAGAAGGGCGGAGAGTTCCCCTGCAAGTACCTGCTTGTGCTGGAAGCTGTAAGACTGAGCTCCCGGTGGACAATTTGGAGGTATGGAGGCCAAATTGAGGGTGTATCCTTGCCGGACTATTTGCAGAACCCACTGGTCGGAGGTTATGAGAGGCCACCTTTGGTGAAAAGCTTTCAACCTCCCCCCGACCGGCAGGTCGCCCGGCACTGACACTTGGATGTCGGCTATGCTCTGCTGGAGCCAGTCAAAAGCTCGCCCCTTGCTTTTGCTGGGGAGCCGCGGGGCCTTGCTGAGGCGCACGCTGCTGACGAGAGCGAGCGCGCTGGGGCTTAGCCTGGGCCGCAGGCTGTCGGGAAGGAGGATTGTACCTACGCTTACCAGAAGCATAGGGACCAGTCTTCCTTCCCCCGAAAAATCTTCTACCTGTAGAGGTAGAGGCTGAAGGCTGCCGGCGGGAGAACTTGTCGAATGCGGTGTCCCGCTGGTGGAGAGACTCTACCACCTGCTCGACTTTTTCTCCAAAAATGTTGTCCGCACGGCAAGGCGAGTCCGCAATCCGCTGCTGGAGTCTATTCTCCAGGTCGGCGGCACGCAGCCATGAGAGCCTGCGCATCACCACACCTTGAGCAGCGGCCCTGGACGCAACATCAAAAGTGTCAAACTCCTCTGGCCAGGAATTTTCTGCACGCCTTCAGCTGCCTGACCACCTCCTGAAAAGGCTTGGCTTGCTCAGGGGGAAGAGCATCAACCAAGCCCGCCAACTGCCGCACATTGTTCCGCATGTGTATGCTCGTGTAGAGCTGGTAAGACTGGATCTTGGCCACGAGCATAGAAGAATGGTAGGCCTTCCTCCCAAAGGAGTCTAAGGTTCTAGGGTCTTTGCCCGGGGGCGCCGAAGCATGCTCCCTAGAACTCTTAGCCTTCTTTAGGGCCAAATCCACAACTCCAGAGTCATGAGGCAACTGAGTGCGCATCAGCTCTGGGTCCCCATGGATCCGGTACTGGGACTCAATCTTCTTGGGAATGTGGGGATTACTTAGTGGCTTGGTCCAGTTCGCAAGCAATGTCTTTTTCAGGACATGGTGCAAGGGAACAGTGGACGCTTCCTTAGGTGGAGAAGGATAGTCCAGGAGCTCAAACATTTCAGCCCTGGGCTCGTCCTCCACAACCACCGGGAAGGGGATGGCCGTAGACATCTCCCGGACAAAGGAAGCAAAAGACAGACTCTCAGGAGGGGAAAGCTGTCTTTCAGGAGAGGGAGTGGGATCGGAAGGGAGACCCTCAGACTCCTCGTCAGAGAAATATCTGGGGTCTTCCTCCTCTTCCCACGAGGCCTCACCCTCGGTGTCAGACACAAGTTCAGGAACCTGTGTCTGCAACCTCGCCCTGCTCGACTCGGTGGAACCCCGTCCACGGTGGGGGCGTCGAGAGGAAGAGTCCCTCGCCCGCATCGGCGAAGCTCCCTCCGCCGACGTAGTCGGGGAGCCTTCCTGGGAGGTGGCCGCGGTCGGCACCGCACGCGGTACCGACGTCGGGGACCTCAACCTGGGTGATGGGCCAGGTGGCGCAAGCACCGCCGGTACCGGAGGGGTAGGGCGCAACAGCTCTCCCAGAATCTCTGGGAGAACGGCCCGGAGGCTCTCGTTTAGAGCGGCTGCAGAGAAAGGCTGAGAGGTCGATGCAGGCGTCGACGTCAGAACCTGTTCCGGGCGAGGAGGCTGTTCCGGGCTGTCCAGAGCGGAGCGCATCGACACCTCCTGAACAGAGGGTGAGCGGTCCTCTCGGTGCCGATGCCTGCTGGGTGCCGAATCCCTCGGCGACCCAGAGCTCTCGGTGCCGACATGGGGAGGCGACCGGTGTCGATGCTTCTTCGACTTCTACCGAAGCATGTCACCGGAGCTCCCCGGCACCGACGAGGAGGACGTAGAATCCATCCGTCGCTTCCTCGGGGCCGAGACCGAAGAAGGTCGATCCCGGGGGGGCTGTACCGCAGGAGCCCTCAGGGTAGGAGGAGACCCACCCGAAGGCTCACCGCCACCAGCAGGGGAATGGACAGCCCTCACCTGCACTCCTGACGATGCACCTCCGTCCGACGACATCAGCAGACGAAGTCTCGGTACCACCGACGTCGATACAGTCGCCCGATGCCTCGGCGCCGATGCAGAGGCCCGATGCCTCGATGCAGTCGATGGAGCGGCAGCCAAGGGAGATGGTCCGGACGCTGACGACGTCGATGCACTCGATGCCTCCGGTGCCGATGCCGATGAAGAGCCCGAGAACAAAACGTTCCACTGGGCTAATCTCGCTACCTGAGTCCGCCTTTGTAACAGGGAACACAGACTACAGTTCTGAGGGCGGTGCTGGGCCCCTAGACACTGAAGACACGCAGAGTGCCTATCAGTGAGCGAGATTACCCGGGCGCACTGGGTGCACTTCTTGAAGCCGCTGGAAGGCTTCGATGTCATGGGCGGAAAAATCACGCCGGCGAAATCAAAAGCCGAAATGGCGAAAATTGAAGCACCAAAATTTAGAGGGAGAAAAATCTCGACCGAGGCCAAAAAAGGCCTACCCCGACAACGAAAGAAAACTTACGGGGCAAAAAAACTGAGAAATACGGGAAGGGCAGAAAACCCGAAAGGGCCTTCCGGAACACTTCCGGAGCGCTTCCCGAACTTTTTTTGAGAAAAAGAGATGAAAAACACGTCGAAAAGGACGCGCGAGGTTGACTCTCTAGGGCACGAACGGCGTAACACGACCGTACCGAGCGCGGACGAAAGAAGACTGGCCGGCTCGAGCCGGTTTCGGGCGGGAAGACGGCCGCGCATGCGCGGTGCGCATGGGCGCGCGATGACTAGCAAAGGCCTTTGCTAGTAAACTTTCCGAAGGAGGGGGCTGCCGAGGACGTCAACCCATCAGTGAGAACAAGCAGCCTGCTTGTCCTCGGAGAATGTTTTTTTTTAAATAGACTATTTACTCATTGTAGGCAGTTTTCCTTTCTGCTTTATCTTGGTTAGGATACTTTCCCACTACACACGCTGGAACGTCATGAGTGGTGTTTTTAAGTGGCAAGGTGGGGGGTTGGGAAGAGGTTTTGAATTTTTTTCAAAAATTGATGACGTTTTGTACAGTTTTGGACTGATCATTGTAGGTTGCAAGAAGGTGTTATCCACTGTATCTATTGGTTGTATGCTTTTTGTATTTTGACAAGTCATCAATAAATATTTTCTTTTTGTCACAGAACCCGGGATGGTGAGCCCTTGGGCTGCAGCCAGGCTGCAGCAGACAAGTCCTCTGGGGAGGCGCAGAGCAGAGGCGAACCAGGCACTGAATACAAACAGGATACCAGACATGGCAAATAGACAGACAAGCAACAAGCACCACCAGAAAAGGGAGATAGACCACTCAGGCGGGCCCTCATGGCTGATCCGGAACCCACTTGTACAGAGTCCAAGTGTACGGTCCTCACGGCCAAAGTGGAATCCACTCAGGAAATAGAAACAGAACGGAATCTCTTGAGCAAGTACTACTCAAGCAGTGCACACACACTGCACTAAACAGAGCCACAAACAAGGGGTCAAAGACCCAACACACAGGCACAAAGAAACTGAAGGAACCACACAAGGAAACATAACAGGCTTATACTGGAGAGCCTAGACAACAAGAAAGGAATCTATTCAGGTTCAAACCAGGACCACATACAGAAAAACAGAACAGGGCTTTTCTTGGAAGCAAAGTTAACAAGTAATCCATACAGGTTTAAAGCAGAACAACACACACAGAGAAACAGAAGAGGGCTTTGCTTGAGAGCAAACCTAACAGAAATGTATTCCATACAGATTCAAACCAAAACCACTCATACAGGGCTCAAAGCTGTGCCCAAAGGCACAGCATAACAAGAAGACCAGTTCCTTCAGAATCACACAACAGTAGAACAAGAAAAAGGAAAGTAGACCTGTTGCAAAGGCAATGCAGGAAAGCTCCCTGGGTCCTTATAAAGGAGTAGGATGATGATGTCAAAAGAAGGAAATGAAGCAGAAGTAGGGAACACAAATCAAGGCTAGGCTTCAGGGACACCAAAGCCAGGCTTGGCCAACAGGAAGAACAACAAGAAGAAAAAAGGCAGACTGAAGAGGTCACAGAGCTAGATACAGAGAAACAGTAGGTCTGAACATAAGGGCACGGCCACAACCGTGACACTTTTCCTTCAGTAAATTGTGATTATGAAAAAGATATATTGATAATGATATGGAAAGGAGAAATTAATACTTTGATTTTTACCACTAAATACTAGAGAGAACAAAATCTCAAACGCAATATAATGATAAAGGCGACTCTTTCTAGATTTCCCTCTTCAGGTTTGTTAACAATATATCACAAATGCAGTGGCGTAGCAAGGGCGGGACGGTGGGGGCGGGCCGCCCCGGGTGTCAGCGGGTGGGGGGGGGGGGGTGCTCCGTCGA
The DNA here is from genome assembly GCF_901765095.1 of Microcaecilia unicolor. Lineage (NCBI taxonomy): Eukaryota > Metazoa > Chordata > Amphibia > Gymnophiona > Siphonopidae > Microcaecilia > Microcaecilia unicolor. The sequence goes on from NC_044037.1 coordinate 133,731,831, forward strand.
GAGCCGACAGCTCTCGTCTCCTGCCACCACCCTTCCTTTTTTTAAAAAATCCATGCAGCGACGCAGGCAACGCCTCGCGTCTGCCCTGCGTGTGCTGTGAAAAGAGAAAATCGCTTCGCTGGCGTCGGGCCTTCCCTCACTGTGTCCCGCCCTCGAAGAAATAGGAAGTTACCTCAGAAGAGGGCGGGACACAGAAGGCCTGACGCCAGCGAAGCGATTTTCTCTTTTCACAGCACACGCAGGGCAGACAGGAGGTGCTGCCTGCGTCGCTGCATGGATTTTAAAACAAAGGCAGGGTGGTGGCAGGAGAAGAGGGCTCTGTCAGTCCTCGACGGGAGGACGGGACCGGCTCGGGGGGGCTCAGAAGGGAGAGGGGGAGCTCAGAGGGGAGAAGGGGATTAGGGAGGGTGGGGGAGCTTAGAGGGGTGCTCAGAGGGGAGAATGGGATTGGGGAGGGGTGGGGGAGCTCAGAGGGGTGCTCAGAGGGGAGAAGGGGATTAGAGAGGGTGGGGGAGCTCAGCAGGGTGCTCAGAGGGGAGAAGGGGATTGGGGAGGGGTGGGGGAGCTCAGAGGGCAGTAGAGGATTGGGGAGGGGTGGGGGAGCTCAGAGGGGAGAAGGGGATTGGGGAGCTCAGAGGGGTGCTCAGAGGGGAGAAGGGGATTGGGGAGGGGTGGGGGTGCTCAGAAGGGAGAAGGGGACTGGGGAGGGGAATGCTCAGATGGGAGAAGGGGTCTGAAGCTGGAACTGGGGTCTGACAAGGGGGCAGGAGGGAAAATGTGTCCATGCCTGGGGCAGGTGGGAGAATGGGTCTGGGGCTGAAAAGGGGGGGATGCAAGGCATGTGGTGGATGAAGGGGGAACTGGGGGCTGAAAAGAGGGGGCAGAGAGGGGACATACCCTGGATGGAAGGGGGAGCATGAGGGAGGGCAGACCCTGGATGGATGAGAGAGGGAGGGCAGATGGATTGAAGGGGCAGAGAGAAAGGGCAGGTGGTGGGTGGAAGGGGAAGAGAGAAAGAGGGCAGACTGGGCCAAATGGTGGATGGAAGGAGCAGACATAGAGGGCAGATGTGGATGGAAGGATGAGAGAGAGGGCAGATGTTGATGGAAGACGGGAGAGAGATGGCAGACTAGGGCAGATGGTGGATGGAAGGGGCAGAAATAGAGGGCAGATGTGGATGGAAGGCATAAAGAGGGCAGACAGTGGATGGAAGGGGCAGAGAGAAAGAGGGCAGACAGTGGATGGAAGGGACATTAGAGAGGGCAGACACTGGATGGCAGAGAGAGAGAGAGCGAAGACAGATGCTGGATGGAAGGAAGACAGTGAAAAGAAGATGAGGAAAGCAGAAACCAGAGACAACAAACTGTAAATAAAATATATATTTATTTTTTTTGCTTTAGGATATAGTATTGTAGCTGTGTTAATAAATGTTTATAAATAGAACATGTAAATAAGGTAATCTTTTTATTGGACTAATTTTAATACATTTTGACTTAACTTTCAGAGAACAAACCCCCCTTCCTCAGGTCAGGATAGGATACTATAACATTACTATACTGTATTGACCTGAGAAAGGAGATTTTGGCCTCTGGAAGCTAAATGTATTACTCCAATAAAATGGTATTATTTTATTTTCTGTATTTGTTTTATTTCTATTTGTTAATTTGTAAAGTGGTGATTGGTATTTGTTAGTTTTTCAAATTTACATCTGCTGCCTTTATATTTTGCACAGTACTAGGGGACATTTTCTGTTTCTGTGGTGTTGCACTGTATGCAGAGTCTGGCATCGGGGGTTCAGTTTAATTTTTGACTAAATAGAAAGTTTATGATTACTTATTCTATAGTGGATTAGGGTGTATCTGTGTTTGTGAAAAAGACATGGCTTTCGGTTGGCATTGACTGTGCAGGATTGACGATCTGTACTAATCTGTCTGTTTTCGTTTTACAATAGGTGAATTGATGTTCTAGTGCTCACTGTAGTGTTTAAGATGCTTTCCTTTTCCTTGTGTGACTCATACAAATTACTGCTTATGGTATGGTAGAATTGCTCTATAGGTCCTGAGTGTTTTGTATTCTCGATATGCCTAGTACTGGATTTGGGGGGGGGGGGGGGTGTTAAAAAATGACAGGCCCCGGGTGTCAACCACTCTAGCTACGCCACTGCACAAATGAACTGACAAAAATAAACTATTACATTTTATGACTCAACGCAATGGGAATTTGAAGGGGAATGTTTTTAAGATTGAGGAGACTTTGTACCACCATAGGAGAATGTGAAAATAAAGCTAGAGATATTAAAAAGAGATTTTTAGATAGACAGCATTAAAAAATGCATTTTTAGGTTACAAGCAGCTCAAATTTTGCAGAAAAGGTTTTTTTTTTCTTTTTTAACTACAGATGCACTATGAAGTGGACCTAGCACATCCTAAAGTATAACTTTCCTGCACACTTGGCCCATTTTTAGTGCATCCCTAAAACCAGCTTTACTATTTTTTTTTTTTTTAATTTTCAGGTCACGTGCTGTCTTTGGTATGTGGCAACTCAAAATAATTAACGTGGGCGCTCTTAGTACCTCCGAAATAAGAGGTGATAAGTGCTTCCCCATTACCCAGTTAGTGTGCAGTAATGTGAGCATGCTAGCTGGATATAGCTGCCATGCCCATTCTCTGTCCACTCTCTGCCAATGACACGCCTCCTCCAAAAAATATATACAAAAAAATAAGCAGTGTGCTATTAGTATGTACAAACAGGAGAACTACAGCAAGATGCTTTAGAATTTCCTGCAGTAAGCCTTTTCTGGCACGCTAAGCCCACGTTAGAGCTTAGTGCAGCTTTGTAAAGAACCTCTATTATTGTAATGAAGCGAAAGAAGAAAAACAGATTCTGTTTGCACTTTAAGGTTTTTTGAATTTAGCTGGAGATATAGAAGAATTTTAAATTGACACAGGCACATTCTTGAAGGACATGGGTGTTTCTGCAATGCAGATTATATAGTATAATTTTAAAAAATAAAAATCTCAAAACAGTGTCATCTACCTTTCCAAATATTGATAACAGGATTCTTCAAGCGAAGACTGGACACTTCAGATGTGGGAGATGCTCTCTATGCTCCCAATATCTGACAATGAATCAGATGTTTTTAAATAATTCTATATTTATGAATTTTTGAAACAATGTCACAAGCAAACAACACAGAAAAAAGGAAATCTGGAGGTATTCCCTAAGTCCATTTCACATACTAAACATACAAAAAAATGTTGTTTTTTTAAAAAATAAGGAAAAGTTCAAGAAGAAACAAGCCAATCCTCTCTTAGCCCCAAATATTGGGATCCTATGGATAATATATAGAGAAAACTCAATAAGAAATCAAACTAAAAAGAAAGGAAAAAAGCTAATATTGCAGACCCAATTATAAGCCCAAACTAACACGTCACCAGGCCTATCAACAAGCTGCAAAGGAAACATTATTAAGAAATTGTTTAAGTTGAACAGGATCATAAAAATATATCTCACATTTTGTAATTTAATTAAACATTTAACAGGAAAAACAAGAAAAAAAAATCTCCACCATTTTGCACCATGTATTGGTGTGGTTTTAAAAAGGACTTATGCCTCCGCTGAGTTTCTTTACCAACATCAGGAAACCATTACACCCTATGATCCTTAAACAAAACAATTCTATATTTGAAAAACTGACGAAGAACTAAAATTTGTATCATATTCAAACACAAATGATACTAGGAGATTTGCTCTTGTATTCACAATGTCCTGTGATGTTTCCAGGATCTCTAAGATGTTTAAACTATCAGGAGACACCATTCCTTCCCTATTTCCAGCTTGACTAGACACCCAAGATGTTTTTTTTTTCCCTATACAGGAGATAGTAAATCTTATTCACTGAGGGGAAGGACTCACTGGGTAACTTCAATATCTCTTGCGTATAGATCTTAAAAAGTTCTCTCGCTGATAATAAGAATTTACTCTGAAAAGTTCAAGAACTGTTGGAATATGTTTGTAAATATATAGATTTTTTTTATTTCTGTGCCCTTTAGTAATTACTATTCCAGCTTATCTAAGGGATACATCTAATTTTTGCAAATATTATCAGAACAGCATTCTAAGTATCTGTTCCATGTGGGCAAAATTTAAAATTTGAGTGACCACAATTCTGGACCTAGTTGAGACCTCTCTGCAAGTCTGCCCTATCAGTAAACTCTTTCAATGTGCAGAAGCCCCAGAGATGAGTCTTTCAACAGCTCCACTGTGAGCTACTTTTCCAAGAGATCAGGAATGTCAGGATCTTTGAGGGATTCAGGTATGCCCACCAAACAGATGATATTCCTTCTGGAGCAATTATCAAGATTGAGTTTAGCGGAACAGCCCGTCACTGCCCTTTTCATTTCTTTAGCTGCTCCATGAGCCCTCTCAATTTGTCTTCCATGGTGCTTTCTCGTGATTCCAGCTCTGTAAAAGAAACTGACTGCAAAACCACTTGAAAATTGGCATTTGTGTCAAATCTAGCTCCCAAGCCACCACTACTGCTTCTGTTAACTTTGATATAAGCACTTTGCTTACCGTGGGGCTTTACTCCTGTCCATCCGCCATCTTGGGATCTCCCAGAACAGCTTACCTCGGCTTATCTTTGTCCTTTTTTGTGCTCCTATTTGCCATCTCTACGCCATTTTTATTTTTTTAGTACAACTTTTTCCATAGAGAGTGGAGCAACCAGGTGTCAGAAAAAGAAAGGCAAATTTTAAAATGTTATAGCTCAAAGTTCACAGATAGAGGAGGCAGCTGAGCAGCGCAGGAAAAACTGCACCACATGACCTGCTTTTTTTTTTTTTTGCTCCTTTAATAAGTTTTATCACTTGTTGTGAAATATTTGTAGATGGCATGTCCATTTACGAATGCCAGATAGTAAAGAATTGCTGCAATCAATGTTGCGGATAACTATTCAAAGTATTAACGTTCTGATCAAATTTTCAGACAGCAATGAGTTGACTGAATGTATCATCAGTAGTTTGTTGTGACTGTCAGAGTGGCAAGCCAGCCCAGGCCAGAAGCCTGAGCAGTTAATTAAGAAGAAACCAGACGACTGTGCAGACCTGGGTTGTCACAGAATTAGCATTAGAGACATGGTTATTACAAAAGGATCCATTAAAATCAGCATATGTGACATGTATTACTATGCTGGTGAGGTTATGCAGGAATCAGTGTACTTTGAGCATGACAAAAATGGAAAGGAACTTGAACATATGAATTGCATTACAGGAAGCCTGCATGGAGAAATGTGCTTCAACATCTGCTCATTATTGATACAGCATCATCAGCTGGTATTATACGTAGATAAGAAAGGTCCTAGGAGCTAACTAACTCCGGAATGTTAGGAATTTAGAGAAAAAACTTTAGGTAGACGGGAAACAGAAACAAGATAGAAGGTGGGAAAGATTATTCTGGAACATGGGTGGAAATAGTGACTAGATGAGACATAATTGGTGATATAAAACAGAGAGGGATGGGACATACAGACAGAAGCTTATAAACAGAAGGAACTACCCTTAAGGTCTGGGGGGGGAGTCCACATGCATTCCATGTATTTGCAAAGGTGGAAAGAAGAGAAAACATCTGCCTGCGTGGTTAATAGGTGAAGTAAAAGAGGCCATATAGCCAAAAGATTGTCCTTCAAAGAATGGATAAAGGACACAAATGAAGAAAAGAAGGAACATAAGCACTGGCAAGTCAAACGCAAAGCATTAATAAAGAAGGCTAAAAGAGAATATGAAGAGAAACTTGCCACAGAGGCTAAAACTCACAGTAACAACTTTTTCAGGTACATCAGAAGCAGAAAGCCTGCAAGGGTTAGATCATGAAGGAGCAAAAAAAGCGCTCAGGGAGGACAAGGCCATAGCGGAGAAACTGAATGAATTCTTTGCATCTGTCTTTACGGAAGAAGATGTAAGAGCTCTGCCTGTACTGGAAATGGTTTTCAAGGGTGATGCTGTGGAGGAATTGAAAGAAATCTCGGTGAACCTGGAAGATGTACTGAGCCAAATTGACAAATTAAAGAGTAGTAAATCACCTGGACCGGATAGAATATATCCAAGGGTACTCAAAGAACTCAAGCATGAAATTACTGATCTGTTGTTAGTAATATGTAACCTGTCGTTAAAATCGTCCGTAGTACCTGAAGATTGGAAGGTGGCCAATGTGACGCTGATTTTTAAAAAGGGTTCTACGGGTGAGCTGGGACCAGTAGGCCCGGTGTCAGTGCCACGCAAAATAGTGGAAACTATTATAAAGAATAAAATTCTAGAACACGTAGACAAATATGGTTTAATGTGACAGAGTCAGCATGGGTTCATCCGAGGGAAGTCTTGCCTCACCAATTTGCTTCATTTCTTTGAAGGCATGAACAAACACATGTGGATAAAGGTGAGCCGGCTGAGAAAATTAATGTGTCATGGGATAGGAGGTAAGGTTCTGGTGTGGATTAACCAATAACCTTGGACAGAAAACGGAAGGTAATGTTAAATGGTCATTTCTCTTAATGGAGGAGAGTGGAGTGCCACAGGGATTGGAGTGCCACAGGTATCTGTACTGGGACTGGTACTATTTAACATATTTATAAATGATATGGAAATCAGAATGACGAGTGAGGTGATCAAATTTGCAGATGATACAAAACTATTTAAAGGTTGTTAAAACACATACAGACAGTGAAATATTGCAAGAAGACCTTAGGAAACGAAGACTGGGCGCCCAAATGGCAGATGAAATTTAATGTGGACAAATGCAAGGTGATGCACATTGGAAAGAATAATCCTGATCACCTCCCCCCCCTTTTTGGTATAATTTTGGTTGTGGTCTAAAGAATTGTATAATTTGATATATGAAAAATTTTGTATGGGAAGATTTCATCAAAGAATATGTATTCAAAGATATGCAATGTGTTACAGAAACATGTTAATCGTGTAAAAATATATATGAAAACTTAAATAAAAAAAAAAAAAAAAAAAGGAAAGAATAATCCAAATCAATTACCTGATGCTAGGGTCCACCTTGGGGGTCAGCGTCAAGAAAAAGATCTGGGTGTCGTAGATAATATTGTGAAATCTTCTGCTCAGTGTGCAGAAGTGGCCAAAAAAGCAAACAGGATGCTAGGAATTATTAGGAAAGGGATGATGAATAAGACCAAAAATACTATAATGCCTTTGTATCGCTCCGCACATTGTATTGCGTTCAGTTCTGATCACCGTATCTCAAAAAAGATACAGTGGAATCAGAAATGGTTCAAAGAACAGTGACTAAAATGATAAAGGGGATGGAACTCTTTTCTTATGAGGAAAGGCTAAAGAGGTTAGGGCTCTTCAGCTTGGAAAAGAAATGGATAAGGGCAGATATGATTGAGGTCTACAAAATCCTGAGTGGTGTAGAACGAGTAGAAATAAATCAATTTTTTACTCGTTCCATAACTACAAAGACTAGGGGACACTTGAGGAAGTTACATGGAAATTCTTTTAAAACAAATAGAAGGAAATATTTTTTCACTCAACGAATAGTTAAGTTCTGGAACTCTTTGCCGGAGGTGGTAACAGTGGTTAGCGTATCTGGGTTTAAAAAAGGTTTGGACAAATTCCTGGAGGAAAAGTCCATGAAATGTTAAGTAGTAGTAGTAGTCTGCTATTGAGACAGACATCAGAAGCAACTGCTTGCTCTGGGATCTGTAGTATGGAGTGTTGCCACGATTTGGGTTTCTGCCAGGTACTTGTGACCTGGCTTGGCCACTGTTTGGAAAACAGGATACTGGGCTAGATGGACCATTGGTCTGACCCAGTATGGCTACTTTTATGTTCTCTTATGAGGTGGTTAAGGAGCTGATTATCACCTACTGCCCCTCTTCTAACCTTTCTACTTTTATGTTTTAGCAGCTGCTTGCACTCTGCTCTTGCTTTTGGTAACTGTTTGCAGACTGAAGTAAGAAAATAAAGAGAACTGTGCTGAAGTGACAACCGGTTGAGTGAGAATCATTTGGGTAAGTCTTCTCATTGCAGAGGTGGTATGAGGAGGGTATCCTCACAGTGAGTGTTCAGGTAGGCTGGTCCCACCTGGAACAAGTTTATAGAAACATTTCTTGGAGACATAAGTAGAGAGATGTGGTAGCCATGTTAGTCCACTTTTAAAGTTAATCAATAGAAATAAAATAAAATAAAACAGAGAAAAGAAAATAAGATACCTTTTTTATTGGACTAAATTAATACATTTTTTGATTAGCTTTCAAAGGTAGCCCTTCTTCATCAGATCAGAAATAAGCTATTAGACTAACTTAATACATTTTTTGATTAGCTTTCGAAGGTAGCTTTCTGAAATTGCAAATAGTTTTCCATTTTCCTTATATCTTCTGGCAGCTGATGCCACAGAGAAGGGAAGAGATCACTGCTACAATCAATAATCTACTTGTCAGAATGTTATACCAAACCACTGACCCTACTGCTGTAGCCCCCACATTCTTTTAAATTCACAGACCTCTGTCAAAGCAAAAAGGCATATCTGAATACACAGGGAGTAAGGAAAACCCGGTTCTCCTTCTCCAACGCAGAGAACTTTCAGAAGAAAAGTTCAATACGCAAATGCTAAAAAATAAAAATGAATTGTCATATGTTTTGCCTTATCATTTGGACTGTGCTGCGTTTCAAACACGAGTAAGTGAAATTGAAGACCGAGTGACAGTGATGGAAGACTCTCAAAATGTTTTCAAGAAAAAAATGCAGGAGAAGAACAATAAACTTGAGGATCTGGAAAATAGATCCTGGAGGAACAATATTCGGATGGTGGGCCTGCCGGAAAGCGTAGGAGAGCGGGGCCTGGAGGTCTTTTTGATGTGCTGGCTCACCACTGAACTTCACCTCCCAGAATCCCTGGGGTCACTATATATTGAGCGGGCCCACCAGCTGGGCACAAAATCAACCGGGTCCAGTAAGCCACGAGTGGTAATTATGAGGTTCCTGAACTATGCTCAAAAGCAAGAGGTGCTGCAGCTGCTTCGTTCTGGGAACACACTATCATACGAAGGAATACCAATTCGCTGTTTTCAAGACTACTCAGCACGGGTTGTTGCCAAGCACTGCCAGTTTTCGGAGGTGTGTTCGAAACATTTTCAAAAAAAGATCAGATTTGCATTGCAATACCCTGCAAAGTTGCGAGTGACTTATAATGGCTCTTCTAAAATCTACGAGACGCCAGGAGCAGCCCAGGAATTTTTGAAGCAGTTTGAGACGACAGCCCCGGATGACCGTTGAAAAGGGGTTGGACCACGAAATGCTGAGGCGAGAAAAGCGGGCTGCGGAGTGGTGGCCGGGTGGAAGGCGTTTTTAACGGTCCCTTTATAGCAGCATTTTTGGACACCACGGAGGAACGGAGGTGAACAGCCGTGGAAAGACTGAAGCTGACGGACTGTTACAGTTGGGAAGTTCAGTTTCCCTTTTGATTTTTTTTTTCTCTCTTTCAGAAGCTTGTTGGAAGCTTTGGAACTTAAGGAAGAAGCGTGAAAGAGACGGATCCCCTGGAGAGGGGGATCTGGTATAGACAAGAACCTATTTGATGCCTGGTTTTCGAATGTGATGGGGGAATGCTTTATCTTGGTAAATATGGAGGAGGAAGAGAGGGACGTAGGAAGTAAGGGTCTTAATGTGTGGGGCCTATAACTGGGGGATGAGGGGGTCACAAGAGGGGGAGGGGACGGGAGGGTAAAGACGGGTAGGACCTTTAGTTCGGGACAGATATACGCAAGGGGCAAGACAAGATTTAAGACGATAGGAGCTGGGCAGGGGTTGAGAGGAATGCAGGTGGATGACGCGTGGACACGAGCGCAGGCTCGGGCCCCTAGAACTCCAGTGGGTATGTGTGAGTGAACCGGGAGGAGACAGTGGCTGGGATATCCCTCTCCAATATTAACACAGTCTTCTGAAGTAGAGAGCATCTTCTCAAATACTGCACAATTGTAAACATTATATCATGGAATGTAGGTGGTGTGAATTCACCTACAAAACGGTCTAAGATCTTACAACAATTGAATAGGCAGAAAGCTGATATTGCACTTTTGCAGGAGACCCACCTGTCTCAGGTGGAACATGCCAAACTCAGCACCTGGTGGGTGGGAGACTGTGTAGCGGCGCATGTGCAGGGAAAAAAGGGAGGCGTAGCAATATTATTTCGCAAAGGAATAGCTACGGTGATACGCCCGCTTTTAGTGGATACTGCAGGCCGATATGTTATTTTGGAGGCCGTGGTGGGAAGACAAAAATTGTTAATATGTAACAATTATGCTCCCAATAATTATGACAAAAGTTTTTTCAACCTGTGATACATTTCCTTCTTAATCAACCACATGCAGAGATGCTAGTGGGTGGAGACTTTAATGCAGTCTGGGACCCCTCCCTAGATAAGTCAGCCCCGGGCACTTCGACATATTACAACAACAAAGGCCTGCTACAGTTGAGCCAGCTGCTGGATTTGACGGATGTCTGGCGGGTTTTTCACCCAGGAGTGAAAGATTTTACATACCTTTCGAGGGCTCACTCGACACAATCTCAAATCGATTATGTTTTAATATCGCGCCAGATGTTTGGAGAAGTCATAGCGGCAGAGATAGGGCCCTATGCGGTGTCTGACCATGGGTGGGTAAAGGTGGAATGGCAGCCTCGGGGTCAGGCCAAAAACAAGGGTAGCAGGTGGCAATTCCCGGTAGAGCTGTACACAGATCCAATCTTGAAGGGTCATTTAGTAGCCAGCTGGGAGGCATACGCTGAACACAGTCGTGAACACCAAAATGATTCAGTCTTGTTCTGGGAGGCAGCGAAGGTGGTGCCCCGGGGGGAAATAATCAGCCATGCACACTATGTGCGAGTGTCGCGAGACAAAGAGATTTTAAGATCGAGCAAACAGCTCTGCTGCGCACGAAAACGATTTGGGGAGACACATGTGGCGGGCCATAAACAACAGGTGTTGGACCTGCAGTCAGCATTGAATAAGCTCTTACATGGACGGGCTCGAAAATCTCAGATTTACTATAGATACATGCTCTACAAACATGGGAATAAAGCAGGTAAACTAATGGCTAGACTAATTAAACCAAAGGGAGGCGTTAGGAACATTCTCACGCTTCGGGGGAAAGAGGAAGCCCTGCAAATTTCAGACAGAGATATCTGTGACACATTCCAGGCTTTTTACAAAGAGATATACGCCCCCCCCCCTCCCCACCGGAAGAATCAGGTCTCCCTAACCAGATGTACCTAGATAACCTCATTTTACCAAGACTTACACAACGGGAGTGGGACCGTCTTAACCACCCAATCACAGAAGAGGAAGTCTCAATGGTAATTGCCCAAAGCCCATTGTTGAAAGCCCCTGGCCCAGATGGCTTGTGAGCAGAATTCTATAAATTGATGGGAGAGGGCATCATACCAATCTTAACAAAGTTCCTCAATCAATTGATAAAGGCAGTGCCACCCAAACTGAACAGGGCACAAATAATAGTGCTGCTTAAACCCAGGAGGGATCCGTTAGACCCGGCATCGTATCATCCCATATCCTTACTGAATTATGACACTAAGTTGATGGCAAAAATTCTGGCCAACAGATTGGCAAGAATACTGCTCCGTTTAATTCATGAATGTCAGGTTGGATTCGTGAGCGGCCGGGCAGTAAGCAAAAATCTGATGGCGATTTTAACATCACTGGAACACGGTGCACGCTGTGGTTTGCCGTCATTGTTAATCAGCTTTGATGCCGAAAAAGCTTTTGACAATGTAAACTGGGCATTCCTTTTCGACACCCTGGAGAGATACGGTTTCTCTGATAGATTTGTAGAAGCAATCCAAGCCTTGTATGCCAACCCTAGTACAATGATGTGGGATAATAGGGTGGAATCTCCGAGCTTCCCCATTGAGACGAGGACTAGACAGGGCTGCCCCTTATCTCCACTCCTGTTCGTCCTAGCACTTGACCCCCTTATTAGAGATATTATGGACAACCCCCTGATTCACGGAGTGAGACTGGGAGCGCAAACATTTAAAATCGCAGCTTTCATGGATGACCTCTTGGTGCATCTCACGAACCCGAAATTGTCGCTAGAGACGTTATTGGAGACATTTCGAGAATACGGAGACTATGCGGGTTTCCGGATCAATCTGGGTAAGTCAGAGGCGTTGGCTTCACCAGTAGGGATTGGAGAGGAGTGCGGAGACAGCTTTCCTTTACGGTGGAAGCATCAGTCATTTAAATACCTTGGGGTCAGGCTCACAATGAACACTTCGGAACTGCACCAATTAAATGTCAAGGTTCTTCTAGAATATACGAGACAAAAACTAGACTCTTGGAAGGGACTTCCATTGTCCTTAATGGGGAGGATCCATCTAATTCAGATGGTGATTTTTCCGCGCTGGCTATACGCCCTACAGACCCTGCCCATCCGCTTGTTGAAGAGAGACTTGAAATGTATAACCCGATTGTGCTGTCAGTTCTGTTGGGCCGGGAAAAGGGCCAAACTACGACAGGACCTATTGGTGGGTGGTTGGAGACAGGGAGAAATAGGTTTCCCGGACATATTTCTATATAACCAAGCATGCCTACTTAGACATGTGAGAGATTGGCTCCAGGCAACACACTATTACACGCCTACAACGTTTGAACGAGCTTTTTTTGCCCCACACGATGTGTTCGCCTTTTTCCATCTGCCAAGCAATAAGATACCCCTTAGCTTCAAACAGTGCACTCTGCTTCAACCCCTTCGAGCAACGTGGCAGTGGTGGGTTGGTCAGCTGGGCGGTCACCCGAATGTATCAGACAAAATCCCGATTGTAGGTAACACGCTATTTCAACCCGGAAATGATAGCCCGATATTCGGGGAATGGGGAAAGAAGGGGGTTACGAAGCTGGAACATCTATTGCAGGAAAATGGTGCAATATTAACATATGAAGCTCTACAAGAAAAGATAGGATCGGACTGGGGAAACAGGTTCGCATACCTACAAATCAAACATTACCTGCAGACTTTGAATCAGGCTGCCTTGGGGGGCCGTTTGGGAGAAAGGCTACAGGACTTTTTCACCAAGTTAGCGGCAGAGAGACACGCGGTATCTGATTTATATGGGGCTCTGGTCCGATGTAGGCCGACCAAACAATATGAGAGTCCTAAACTCAAATGGGAACAAGACCTCGGTATTTCATTAGCATCATGGGACGTGGTGGCAACGCTGCAGTGATCCGGCAGCTGGTCACGGATGAAAGACTGAGAGAATGTGGATACAGGATGATCTTACGGGGCTATATGACCAAAGCACAGCTGGCTCATATACTAGGCTCGGAGAATGCTAATTGCTCCAAATGTGGCGGAGGCCCTGGCTCCTTTTATTATGCAGTATGGCTATGTCCATAGGTACGAGCATTCTGGCAGCGGGTCCGAGGATTTTTGATAAGGATGGGTAATAAAATTCAGGGAACTGAAAGGCAATTCCTGTTAGACCAACCTAGAGCCTTTGCCCCCTTAAAGGCGCTTGCAGTTCTTCTATGCAGGAAGCTGAGTTTGGTAGCCTGCAAAAGCATAATGCAATACTGGACTTCCACGGAGGCACCATCCTACTGGCACTGGAGAAATCAAGTGCATCTGCTGGCTTCGTGGGAAGCTCGAGATGCAAAAAAATCTGCTAAACGCAAAAAGCAATTTCTTCAGGTTTGGGCCCCATACCTACAATTGCTGAGCCCTAGAGGGCGCAGTCTGCTCATCAACACCTGTTAAGTTCTATAAAGTTCTGTCAAAGCTCCCAAAGATGCCCACAATTATGCTCGGTTTGTTAAGAAGGGGAGGGTAGGGAGGGAGGGGGAGTACGATTTGGTAAGGAGGAGGGGAGGGGTCAAACAGCAACAAAGCTCTTGATTATTTTTAAATGATGTTTGAACCTTTGTGTTGTCTTTAATATTCCTTGCAACTTAACCCGCCTAAATAGCAGTTAGAAAGCATTTATAGCTGTTAGCAAGTACTCGTGGGCAAATGACACTACAAGGATTGATGACAACTGATGGTAAATGTTTGATTGGACTTCTCCACAAAGAAGGTTTGCAAAGACGCTTTACTAGAAGAGATGTCTCTTGGTGATGGGCCATAAGAAACAAGGCCCTTTGAGACAAGATCTTGTCCTGAGTTATGCAACATGTACTATGCTCTCATTTGTTTTGTGTTGATTCTTCCTTCTGTATTGAAAATTTAAATAAACAGATTTAAATAAAAAACAGGTCTAGCTCAAAACATCTTAGATTTAGTCCTGGATGTTTTTGTTTTGTTCCATTAAGGCTGAAAAACGTCCAAGTGTTAGGAACGCCCAGATCCCGCCCTTAACACACCCCTGACACATCGCCTTCTGATATGAACGCACTTCTGACGGACTTCATAGGAAAACAACTAAAAATTGGTTTCAGAAATACCTGTTTGGACGTTTTTGTGAGAAAAACATTCAAATACAGATTTATGCCACTTTTTGGACTTTGCAATCACTCCCCTAAGTACTGAACATTGAGCACCGAGTGTTGCCACAATTACCATTGGTCAGTGTTGCTTGCCAAGTAATCGTACTAATACTCTCTTAACACCACAGCCCTAAGAATGCTTTTATCAGCTACTGCTGAACTTCAATCCTGGGATCCAAACAGAAATTCTTCCTCTACTTTAATTGCAGATAACCTGATAACATTTCCATTCTACAGTCATCCATTAGCATTACATCAGCCACATCCACTGGCTTCCCAACTTTAACACAATCTACCCTCAAAACCTATATTTTTTTTCCTTCTGGGGGGGAGGGGTACTAAATGACCTCCTTTTAGCCACTTTTGAATAAAAAAAAAAACCTATGGCTTCCTGTAACTCTACTGTATGTTTGCTGGATCCATATCCTTTTTCCTGCTTAGTAAATCAGAACTCAGGTTTCCCCTTTTACCTTGAGATGTTCAACATTAGCCTAGCTTTAGGTGTTTTTCTAATTGCATAGAAACAGGCTCATTTGCCCTCTGTTATGACGGGAAATGTGAGCCCTTGTGCCCCGACTGAGCAGGGAGAAGATGGAGTGACACCGCACTCGGTCAGGCAGCCAGACAACCCCTAGCTTCACCTGGGAAGCGACCACCATTCCCTGAGAGTTGAGCCCTCAGGTGCGGGCAGCCACCAGGACTTCTGGAACCGGAGGGGTTGCACGGCCACCGACCCGACAGGCAAGAGTAAACACAGTCCAGGAACAAAGGGGTCAGCAGTGCAGCGAGTAATCAGGAAACAGTCCGAGGTCTGGGCAGGCAGCAACACAACGCGAAGTCAAGAAACAATTCAAGGTCTGGTACACAGGAAACACTGGAACAAGGTATCCGTCCAGGAACACAGGACGAGAACCACGACCTCTATGCAGCAGAAGCCGAAGCATGGAAGGACTGGAAGCAGGGCTTTAAATAGTACAGGAATTAGGCTCAACCATGTGCAGCTGTTCCAAGAAGGCTGCCCCCATCAGAGGAGATGCACAACGCCCAAATATGGGCTTCCTTCCTGAAGCAGCTCAGCTCCAAGATGGCCACCACCACCTGAGACGCCCATCACCAAGATGGCCGCCCTAACCTGGAGATACCCACATCCAAGATGGCCGCCACATCCTTGAATGCCCATACCCTGCGCAAGCAGACTGCACTTCTGGAGAAGTGTAGCAGAGCGTAACACCCTCTCCTTAAAAAACCTAATTTAGATGCTCCTATTTGTGCACACTACCGGCCAGTCTCAAATTTGGTCTGTGAAAAATACTGATGTCAGTCTTTCAACAGCTATTCCAGTTTTTGAAACAATTCTAACGGCATTCCTAATTGGCAATTGACTAGCAAAAGGCAGCATTGGTAGTGTCTTTAGATCTTACAGCTGCTTTTGATTTAGTCGATCACAGATTTATTTAGCCCGAATTAAAGCCATTGGTTTATCCAGTATGGTACTGTGTTGGTTTTCTTCATTCCTTCAGAAACACACATTTAAGGTTGTCTATAATCATTCCATTTCATCTACACAATAGGGAAAATCAGGTTCTTACCATGATAATTTTCTTTCCTTTAGTCATAGCAGATGAAGCCATTACGTATGGGTTGTGTCCATCAACCAGCAGGGGGAGATAGAGAGCACTCAACTTTTCTCAGTGACTCATGGCCAGCTAGCTCCACTGCCTCTTCAGTATTTGAAACTTCCAAAGCAGTATGGCAAACCGTAATGGGAATAACATGAACTTTCCTCACAGCGAACGATGGCCCCTTAACAAGGGCATGAACTCAAAAAAGGAGGGAATGAACTCATCCTCCTGGAGGGAATAAACTCATCCTCCACTTTGTATAAACGGAGGGAATACTTGCATCCTCCTGGAGGGAATAAACTCATCCTCCCAAAACATTAACTGGAGGGAATGAACTCATCCTCCTATAACTGTAACAAGAATCCTGAAGACTGTTTTCCGACTCCCCAAGAAAGGAATATAACTTCAGGAAACAAGAACAGCACCTAAAATCAGAATCACTGCAATACAGACAATCATACAGGGAGGGCTCATGGCTTCATCTGCTATGACTAAAGGAAAGAAACTTATCATGTAAGAACCTAATTTCCCTTCCTTGTCATCAAGCAGATGAAGCCATTACGTATGGGATGGTAACAAAGCAATCCCTAATAGGGTGGGAACAAGCCACACCACGCGCTAGCACCTGTGCTCCAAAACGCGCATCCCTCCTGGCAGCCACATCCAGCCTGTAATGTCGGGCGAAAGAGAGCTGAGAAGCCCATGTTGCAGCACTGCAAATCTCATGAAGAAATAGTGCTCCAGTTTCCGCCCAGGAAGAGGAAATCGCTCTTGTGGAATGTGCCTTAAAAGCTTCAGGCGGAGCTCGGCCAGACAGCAGGCCAGACAGCAGATATGCTGAAAAGATAGCTTCTTTGAACCAACGGGCAACAGTGGCTTTAGACGCTGAAGACCCTCTGCGAGGACCTGCAAACAGCACAAAAAGATGATCAGAGGTCCTGAAAGAATTTGTAATTCGCAGATACTGCAACAGAGTGCTGCGCACATCCAAAAGGTGCAACTGCCCAAATGAATCTGGAAACTCCTCCTCAACAAAGGAGGGAAGAAAAACAGGCTGGTTTAGGTGAAACGCTGAAACCACCTTAGGCATGAAGGAAGGCATGGTCCGAACCGTGACCCCTGACTCTGAGAATTGCAGAAAAGGGTCTCTACAGGAAAGCCTGGAGCTCTGACACCCGTCTCGCCGAGGTAATGGCCACTAAAAAGACAGCCTTCAGTGTCAAATCTTTCTCTGAAGCACGCCGAAGCGGTTCAAAGGGAGCCCCCTGAAGGGCCTTCAATATTAACCCCAGGTTCCAAGCTGGACAAGGTGCCCGCACGGGAGGACGGAGCCGAAGCACCCCTCTAAGAAACCGTGCCACATCTGGATGAGCAGCTAAGGACATGCCTTCAACCTTGCCACGCAGGGAGGCCAATGCTGCCACTTGCACCCGCAGGGAATTATAGGCCAAGCCTTTGTGTACACCATCCTGCAAAAAGTCCAGAATCGGCGAGACAGGAGCCCGCAACGGAGAAAGCGCTCTTGAAACGCACCAGACTTCAAACTGGCACCAAATCCTGGCATAAGCCACAGAAGTGGAGCGCTTACGGGCCTGCAGGAGAGTGGAAATTACCTTATTTGAGTAGCCTTTATCTCTCAATTGCGCCCTCTCAATCACCATGCCATAAGCCCAAAGCGTCCTCCATGGCCACCGGACCCTGTCTCAACAGGTGCGGAACCAGAGGTAAAGGAAAGGGAGCCTCCAACAGCATCTGTCGTAGGTTCACATACCAAGGCCTCCTGGGTCAATCCGGGGCGATGAGCACCACTTCTCCTGGATGCAGCCGAATCCGCAGGAGCACTCGCCCTATCAAGGGCCACGGAGGGAAGACATACAGCAAGCCAAGGGGCCAGGGTTGAGCCAAGGCATCCAACCTGGCAGAGCGAGGATTCCTCCGTCTGCTGAAGAAGCACGGGACTTTGGCATTGGAACTGGTCGCCATAAGATCCATCAATGGCTTGCCCCATTTGGCACATATCTGCAGGAATACATCGTCTGCTAGTTCCCACTCCGCTGGATTGATCTGATGCCTGCTTAGATAGTCGGCTTGCACGTTGCTCTGACCTGCAATGTGAGCTGCTGACAGGGACTGTAGATGCAGCTCGGCCCAGTGGCAAATTTGTTCGGCCTGCGCGGCTAGAGCTCTGCACTGAGTGCCGCCTTGTCGATTTATGTAGGCCAGTGCTGTCGTGTTGTCCGACACCACTCTGACAGCCAATCCTTCCAGGGTCACTTGAAAGGCCAGAAGAGCCAGAAACACCGCTTTCAACTCCAGACGGTTGATAGACCACTCCGACTCGTCGGGCGTCCACAGACCCTGGGCATGCTTCCCCTGGCAATGTGTGCCCCAGCCCTTCAGGCTGGCATCTGTCACCACTAGGCACCAATCGGGGAGCGCCAGCGGCATTCCCCGCCGCAACATGCAGTCAGAGAGCCACCACTCCATACTGAGGCGGGCCGCAGGGAGCCAAGAAAGTCTACACTGATAATCCTGAGATACTGGAGACCATCGTTGAAGTAGAGAATACTGTAGAGGTCTCAGGTGCGCTCTCGCCCATGGCACCATTTCCAAGGTGGCCGTCATCGATCCCAACAGCTGGACAATATCCCAAGCTCGCGGGCGGGGCATCCTCAGGAGCAGACGGACCTGATTCTGAAGCTTGCACCGCCTTTGCTCGGGAAGAAATACATAGCCCGAGGCTGTGTCGAACCTGGCCTCCAAATATTCTAGAGATTGTGAGGGGGTCAGGTAACTTTTGGTCATATTGACAACCCAGCCCAGAGATTGAAGGACTGAAACCACTCTGGCTGTAGCTAGATGATTCTCTTTTTCTGAGTCTGCTCTGATGAGCCAGTTGTCTAGGTACGGGTGAACCCCCGGATTACCCTTCGCCTGAGAAAGGCAGCTACTACCCACCATTACCTTGGAGAAGGTTTGGGGAGCTGTGGCGAGGCCAAAAGGCAAGGCACGAAACTGGAAATGTTTTCCCAACACCGCAAACCGCAGAAACTTCTGGTGCGGGGGCCAAATTGGTATGTGCAAGTAAGCTTCTTTCAGGTCCAGAGACGTGAGAAACTCTCCTGGCTGTGCCGCCGCAATGACGGAACGCAGGGTTTCCATTTGAAAATGCCGCACTCTTAAGGACTTGTTTAGCTCTTTTAAGTCCAGGATCGGGCGAAAAGACCCGCCTTTTCGTGGCACCACAAAGTAAATGGAATAGCGGCCTAGACCTTGTTCGGCGGGAGGCACCGGGGTCACAGCCCCTATCCGGCACAGACTGTGCAGTCTCCTCTACCGCTGCCCGTTTGGCGGCAGAACCGCATCGGGACCTCACAAAACACGTCTCTCACCGGGGCCATCGATTCTATTCCCGGTATCCGTCTCTGATCAGGGGGTTCCAAGTACCACTGTATCTGCGGTAGTTTTTGGCCCACTCCTCGACAAAGCGAGGAAGTCTTCCTATGATGACAGGAAACGAGGGAGGGGCCGGTGCACCATCATTGAGAGGGTTCGCCCGTGATACTCCGGCCTTGAACCGGCAGCTGCGGAACGTTTTGTCCCGAGCGAAAGGATTTTCTCTGCTGAACGCGGGGCACGCGAAGTGAACCCAGCAGTACGCCCCGGGCGGGTACCTTCTAGCTTCACGGAAGCGCGGGTCGATAAGAGGAGCAGCACCGCACTGACCCTCTAGAGGAAGGCTTCGACCTATCTTAGGGCAAGCGCTGAGGTTTGGAATCCCCCAGGCCTTTAACAATGTTTTCCAGCTCCTCACCAAACAGGAGAAGGCCTTGAAAGGGCAACTTCATGAACCTTTGCTTAGAGGCCATGTCCACCGCCCAATTTAGTAGCCAAAGAGTGCGGCGAGCCGCCACTGCTACTGCCATTTGTTTAGCCGAAGCTCTGACCACATCATAAAGGGCGTCAGCCAAAAAGGACTAGGCCGACTCCATCCGCTGAGCCACTTCAGATAAGGTCTCCGCTCCATCACCGGGCTGTTCCACTGCCTGCTGTAACCAAGCCAGGCAGGCTCTAGCAGCATAACAACTGCATGCAGACGCCCGAACAGTGAGACCTGCCAAATCAAAGTACCGCTTCAGAGCTGAATCAAGCCTGCGGTCTGAATATCCTTCAGGGCAAACACCTCCTTCAACAGGAGGGTAGTTCTCGTTGTCACAACCCGTGACCAGGGCATCCATTTAGGCATTGCAAGCGAGCCAAATGTTCCTCACTCAGAAGGTATAATTGCCCCATAGCCCTGGCAACCTTCAAAGGTCCCTCGGGGTCAGCCCATTGAGCCGAAATAAGCTCTTGGATGGAGTCATGCAAAGGAAAGGCTCAAGCAAGTTTTCTGGTACTAGCCATCCTTGGATTAACCGAGGAGGCTGTGCCACTCCCAGGATCTTCAATCGAGAGGGCTTGTAAGGCATCTGAAATAAGCGCTGGCAG
This sequence comes from Microcaecilia unicolor, assembly GCF_901765095.1. Lineage (NCBI taxonomy): Eukaryota > Metazoa > Chordata > Amphibia > Gymnophiona > Siphonopidae > Microcaecilia > Microcaecilia unicolor. The sequence continues at coordinate 133,752,458 of NC_044037.1, forward strand.
TTCCTCGCGGTGGAAAATCCTCACCACAGATGGATCATCAAGCTCCTGTGGCAATTCTGCACCCGACTCTGGCTCCTCAGCCCAAGAAGTTCTGCCAGACCCCTCAGAATCCTCATAGCTCGACCACGGGGGGGAAAAGGGGGGGGGGGGGGCGCCACACTAAGAAGGGGAATTAGCCCTTCTGCGTTTATCAGGAGGATAAGAAACAGGCAAAGCCAACTCCAAAAGGCCAGGATCCACCCGGGGGGGGGGGGGGGGGGGGGGGGCAGGCAGAGGGTCCGAAGAACCCTGTGGAAGAGCTCTTTTAAGCACGTATGCCCTATGTAGCATTAAAACAAAATCAGGGGAGAAAACCGCTCCCTGACCACCCGGATCCTGCCCAGGGCTATCAGCTCTATTAGCCTCTCTCAGAGGACCCCCCCCCCCCCCCCCGGATTCAGGGCTCTCCATCGCAAAGGAGGCCGCGCCATGTGGAAAATCCAAAATGGTGACTGCTGCCAGCTCAGAGCGCAAAAGATCGCCGCTCGCCATGCTCGGGCTGGCTCTACCGTCTGTTCAGCACGAATTACAGAGCCCCGCTGCTGATTTGCACTTGCCACATTTAGAACAGCGCTTTACAGTCTCTGCAGCCATCGCCGAAAACGGCGGTAAAATTAAAAAATGGCGGTTCGCGCCAAAAACGTCCCGTTCGCGGGCCACCCCGGAGGAGTCAGAAAACACTCTTACCTCACTAGATCAAGTATCACAGCTCCGTTTCTGCAGAAGAATCTCAACATAAAAACCTCTTTTCCAAGATCGCTGCGCTAAAGCGTGATGCGACTTTGTTTATTTTTAACGCTGTGAGGAAAGCACAGGCAAAAGAGGTAAATAAAAACACTCCGGAGGCTCAGATAAGTGGGAAAGGCAGGGAAAGGGTAACCAATGTGCCTGCATCCACTGAGTGGGAAAGGACAGGGAAAAGCAAGCTAATATGTCCATATCCACAGGGGCATGGGTAGGGCATGGGAAAGGCAGGGAAAGGGCTGACCTATGTGCCTTCAAAGTGAAGCTGCTATAGCCTCTAACACCCCGGCTAACAACTGGCAAGCCAGGAGCCACCCCCAGGCAGATTTTTGATGGAGCTCGAAGAAGTTGCAGCCACCCTGCTTGGGGAGATAGAGAATACTGAAGAGGCAGTGGAGCTAGCTGGCCATGAGGCACTGTGAAAAATTGAGTGCTCTCTATCTCCCCCTGCTGGTTGATGGACACAACCCATACATAATGGCTTCATCTGCTTGATGATAAGGAAATAGGTAATTTGTGGTCTAGAAGAATTTAAATGTTATGCTGATTTTAAAACCACTTTGATATTATTCTTAAAGGCAGTATAGAAACTATTACATAAATCATAAACTTTGCCAGCTGTCATATTAAAAGACTAGTAAAAAAAGGCCCGTTTCTCACACAAATGAAATGGGCGCTAGCAAGGTTATCATGTAATGGCGATTGTTTTTAAGGGAACCGTTAGGAGAAATGTTCTGTCATGATAAGTAATAATTGGGAAGGGTGTATAATGAGTAATATGCTCCAGGGGTATGAGATACGGATTGTTTTATCTATGGGTTTTTTTTTTAAAATCTTTCTTTTTTTGTGATTTTTATTTATAGTATTTTTTAAAAGATAAAGAGTACGCAGATTCAATCCTTGTCCAGCATTTCTCCTTTCTTCCCTCCTCTCAATCCATGTTTAGCATTTCTTCTCTCCCCTCCATCCATGTGCATCTCCTTCCTGACTTCCCTCCCCTCCATCCATCCATGTCCAGCAACTTTCCATTCTCCCCTGCCCTTTCCTCCATCCACCCATATCCAGCAAATTTCCTCTCTCCCCTGCCCCCTCCATTCATCCATCCATGTTCAGCAATTCTCCTCTCTCCCCTGCCCTCCCCATCCATTCATCCATGTCCAGCAACTCTCCATTCTCCACTGCCCTCTGCTCCATCCATCCATGTCCAACAACTCCCCATTCTCCCCTGCCCTCTGCTCCATCCATCCATGTCCAACAACTCCCCATTCTCCCCTGCCCTATGCTCCATCCATCCATATCCAGCAAATTTGCTCTCTCCCCTGCCCTCCCCTCCATCCATCCATGTCCAGCAACTCTCCTCTCTTCCGGCCCTCCCCTCCTGTCTGGCAATCACTTCTCTCCCCTGCCCTCCCCTCCTCTACTGTCCAGCAATCTCTCCCCCTGCCCCCCTCTCCAATTCCAGCCAACTCTTCTCTCCCCCTGCCCTCCCATCCATGACCAGCGATTCTCCCTGCCCTCCCTCAGCTCCCTGCCAGCCCTCCTCTCCGTTCCTTCCCCCTGCACACCTTTAACACTTTTACTTTCAGGCGTGACGGCACTGAAGAGGACAACACAGCTTCTCCCTTCCCTCACACAGTGTCCCGTCCTCGCGGAAACAGGAAATGCATCATCGCAGAAGGCAGGACACTGTGTGAGGGGAGAAGTTGGAGGCGAGCTCGCTGTGTTGTCCTCTTCACTGCCGTCGCTGCGCCTGAAAGGGTTAAACACGCGCAGGGGGGGGAGGAACGGAGAGGAGGGCTGTCGATCGGGGAGCTGACGGCAGGAAGTAGCAGAGGGACTGTCCGAGAGCTGCCTGGCTGCAGCGCTGCTGCGCCAGGGAGCCCTGCGTTTGGGAGGGGCAGCAGTCAGGGAAAGGTCACGATTGGGCTGGGGAGGCTTAGCCCCCCCAAGCCTCTTATACGGGGTGCCTATGACTGCCATCCCATCCATGTCCATCAATTCTCCTCTGCCCTGCCCTCCCCTTTCTCTCCTCCTGACATCATCTCGCCTCCAGCGTTCCCTTCCCCCTTATTGTTCCGCCCTCTGATGTCATTACGTTTTGACGCGAGGGCGGGGTAACAAGTGGGAATAGATGTTACAAACCCAGGCATCCACACATAGAATGTTGGAGGTGCAAATTATTATACAGGAAGTGATCAGTAGGCAATATCCATGCTAGTTCATTTCTTTGGCTACCTCTTCAGTAGGCTCAGAGGAACTCTGGATATTGGGAATTTCAAATAGAGAAGACTCTGCAGGAGAATCTATTGATGTTATCTAAGTTTTCTGTAGGTGCGTCCTCTAAATTGACTGAACATGAGACTCATTTAGTTACCCTTGAACAATCATTGACAAAGGCTGACTCTCAGGTCAAGACAGCACAAGCTGTTTTTGATATCGTTATCGAACGATAATTTGTTAATACATCTACAATTTGAGGTTACTGAGCATTCTCAGCATGCACGTAATTTGAGACTTTTAAAATTTCCCAGTTACACATCATTTATCTCTACTTGAACTTTTAAAGATGTATCTGACTGAAATATTATTTCAGTGTGACAAGAGCATAACGGACTGAAAAACTGGAAGAGTCCTTCCCTTGTACTTATGAAACTCCAAACCTCAAGGGTTTTAGACACCATTTTGTCTGGAACCAACGTCAGGCTCACCGGTCTATAATTTCCTGGACCACCTCTGGAACCTTTAAAAAATAAAAATTGGCGTTACACTGACATAAACCCCCCCCTTTCCACAGATATCCCCAAAAACCTCCAAAGCCAATAAAACCAACAACACAGGGCAACTTCCAATTGGCATAAACATAATGAATTATATGGTATCACATCAGACAACCTCGATCTGCTTTTCATCAATGAAACCTGGATCCATGATCGAAATGATCCCATAATCCTAGATTTATGCCCCCTGGGATACAAAATCACTTACTGGACCAGAAAAGAAGAGAGAGGCGGAGGCATAGCACTAATCCATCTATCCCAATTCACTACCGTAACCACTGCTGAGTCCATTACACCCCAACTTGTAATCACCTCAATCAAAATCCACCGCACAGCAATGCTTGACCACCTAAATTGTGTCCTGTTCTATAGACCACCAGGAAATTGGAACGAATGCCAACCACACTTCATGGACTTCATATCAAACACCTGTGTAACCACCTCCAATATAATAGTATTGGGAGACATCAACCTCCACCTGGATGACCCAAACTCTACCAACGCACATGAGTGCAAGGAATTCCTCCACTAATGGGACCCTCAAATGGCCACACATTCAAGCAACCCGTGTCAAAGGGCACACACTCGACCTTATCTCACACAAACTATCTACAGACCAAACCACTACAAACTATATCTATCCCTACAATGGCGAAAAAAAAGGATCATACTGTATACTAGAACACACAACCAACAGTACAAGAGGCCAAATAGACCCTGAAACATTCTGGCAACAAATATACAATAATGAATGGACAGCACAAACTATCTCTCCGACTGGGATAAAAGATGCAAAAGTATATTGGACGAAATAGCACCCTTACAAACAAGAACCTCACGTAGGCAAAACTCGATACCTTGGTACAACGAAGAACTGAAAAAACTAAAGACACAATCTAGGAAACTCGAACGAGCATGGAAAAAAACAAAAGAGGCACAGGCAATCAACGCATGGAAAACAAACTCACAGAAAATACAAATACGCTATAAGACAAGCCAAAAGGTTGTATTACAAGCCAAAATTGGGCCAGACTACAAAGACACAAACAACTTTACAACTCATGAACAAACTAATAGACACCACCCCAGTCACCGCAACCAATATGGACACTCCATCTGCAGACAAACTTGTCAAATACTTCAATGAAAAAATTGTAAACCTACGCAACACGCTACCTCAGAACAACACCGACTTTGAAAACTTCATTCAAGGTATGGACCCAATCCCAGGAGAATACCCAGTGGACAGAAGCTGGACTAGGTTCGCTCCCCTTGCTGAAGAAACAGTCACCCAAGCAATTAATAGGTTCTCCAAGACCCAGTGTAAACTGGATACCTGCCCCAGCTACCTAATAAAATCCTCTCCCCACCGTTTCATAGCAGACCTCACTTCCCACCAAAACTACATGGTTCGATATGGTATCTTCCCTAAAGATAACGGCAATATCCTACTCACCCCTATACCAAAAGACAACAAGAAAAAAAAAACAAACGACATCACCAACTACCGCCCAGTAGCACCTATCCCACTGGTAGTCAAACTGATGGAAAGCTTGGTAACCAAACAACTCACGGACTACATAAACAAATTCTCAATCCTACACGAATCACAATCAGGATTCTGCTCCATCCACAGCACAGAAACAGTACTAATTACCCTACTATAGCCAATTTAAACAAGAAACTGCAAGAGGCAAAAGCGTGCCTCTCCTACAATTCGACATGTCAAGTGCGTTTGACATGGCTAACCATAAAATACTACTAAACATCCTTGATTACTTTGGGATTGGTGGAAGTGTACTTAACTGGATCAAGGGCTTCCTAACTGTCAGGTTCTCAGGTTCAGAGCCCGCGGGGCAGGGCTCTGGAGCAAATGTGAGCACTTGGGCTGCTGACGAGGAGCGACAGCAGCAGGCAAAACTACTACTACTACTAAACATTTCTAGAGCGCTACTAGGGTTACGCAGCGCTGTACAAATTAACGAATAAGGACGGTCCCTGCTCAGAAGAGCCCACCAACCAACGCTGGGCAAGCATACCGGCACCGGCAGGGACTGCAGGCACCGCCCAGCGAGCCGGAACACACGGACTGGAATCCCCCGACTGGAGGACACAGGACTGGAACACTGGACTGAAACACACCAGACTGGAGCACCCTGGACTAGTCCATACAGCTTCACCTGCACTTAGCCACTGCCCCCCCAAGGGTTGAGTCCCTGGGTTCGAGTGGCCGGCAAGACTTACCGGATGACACAGGGACCAGGACTAGAACAAGCTGGAAACAGCAGTACTCCTAAATCTTAAACTGACATATGTGCTCCCAAGCCCTAACCAACAGAAGAACTCCAAACAGAAGCCAACAAAAGTGTTCCTAACAATAAACCAACAAAAGGACTTCCTAAGCCCTATACTAACAGAAGTGTTACCAATAGCACCACTAGTAAAAGCAGGGGAGCCACAGGGAAAGAGCAGGGAACCTAAACACAAACTAGCACAGGTGCTCCTAAGCACCAAGCACAACAGCTCTATAACCCTAAACTAACTACGGTGTTCCTAAGCACCAAACTACCAGCAGAGCTCCTAGCACTAAAAGGAAAGACAGGGGAGCCACAAGGGAAAAAAAACAGGGAAGCTAAACACAGAAGACAGCAGTGCTTCCAAAGCACTAAACACAACACAGCTTCCAAAGCCCCAAACACAGAGGTGCTTCTAAAGCACCAAACCCAGAAGTGCTTCTAAAGCACCAAACACAGAAGTGCTACTACAGCACCAATCACAGAAGTGCTTCCAAAGCACCAAAAGGGAAAGCAGGGGAGCCACAAGGGAAAAGCAGGGAAGCTAACACAGATCAAAAGTGCACACTGCACTACCACTAACCTGGACCTAAAGCAAACGACTAAGCAAACTTTGCAAAGGCCCTGAAGGGAAGAACACCACTTCCTTATCAAGGCCCTGCCTGATGATGTCACCACTACCAGACACACGCCGGCAGCATACTGAAACAGAGCTAGAGCTAACTCAGGCTTAACCCCCACAGCTGCAGTATAGCAGAGCAATTAGAGCCATGCTGGAAGCAACCAGCACACAGAGGCAGCTAGCTCAGGTAAAACACACAGCTGCAGTATAGTAAAGCAATTAGAGTCATGCTGCTGCAAGCAGCCAGCACAGAGAGACAGAGCTAGCTCAGAAAGGACATACAGAAGAAACAGAAGCCAGCTAAGAAGCTGACCACCAGAAATAAGGTAAGTTTGAGAGGGGTTCTGACCACAATCATGACACTAACCACCAGAACATACCAGGTAAAATCAAATTCGAACATATCATCACCATGGAAAGCAGAATGCAGAGTACCTCAAGGATCACCACTATCACTGACTCTTTTCAACCTAACGATGACCTCACTAGCCAAGTCCCTATCCAATCTAGGCCTCAATCCTTTCATCTATGCAGACGACTTCACACTATACATCCCTTACAAACACGACATAACAAAAATCACCAATGAAATCAAACTTAATTTGAACATCATGAACTCATGGGCGAATGCATTTCAACTCAACCTTAATTCAGAAAAAACACACTGGCTCATTCTCTCATCCCAATACAACACGAAGAAGCCCATCAACATAAATACCCCTGACTACACCCTCCCATCTCACAAAGCCTGAAAATTCTTGGAGTTACAATCGACTGCAACTTCACATTAGAGAACCAAGCAAAATCTACAACAAAGATAATGGTCCACTCAATGTGGAAACTCAAACGTGTGAAACCTTTTTTCCCCCCGAGGTAAATATTCCGTAACTTGGTACAATCCATGGTACTAAGCCATCTTGACTACTGCAACAGAATCTATGCGGGATGCAAAGAACAAATCATAAAGAAACTCCAAACTGCTCAAAACACAGCAGCCATGCTCATATTTGGCAAAACGAGATTCGACAGCGCCAAACCCTTACGAAAAAAATTGCATTGGCTCCCAATCAAAAAACGTATTGCATTCAAAATCTGCACCTCGGTACACAAAATCATCTATGGTGAAGTGCCGGGATACATTACAGACCTCGTAGCCCTACCAACCAGAAACACAACAAGATCATTATGAACTTACCTAAATCTCCACTACCCGAGTTGCAAAGGTCTCAAATATAAAACAATCTATGCATCCAGCTTCTCCTATATAAGCTCGCAACTATGGAACGCACTACCAAGCGCCGTGAAAACAACTTATGACCACTTAAACTTCAGGAAAGCACTAAAAACCAACCTGTTCAAAAAGGCATACCCTAAAGATCCAACCTAAATGCCTGAACCCTGCAACACAACAAAGCCAAAACCATACTGGATATAACTAAACTCTACCTCCTCTTTATGATCCCCAAATGTTTTTGTCACACATGAACTCTACCCTGCTACAACTTCACTCTGTATTTTGTTCATACCTGAATTTGCGACTGCCTAATGGTATTATGTAAGCCACATTGAGCCTGCAAAAGGTGGGAAAATGGTGGGATACAAATGTAATAAATAAATAATATTCCTGGGACTTTGTCCTGTCCAGATTCAGCACCTTAACTGGCAGATTTCTGTCCCTTCTTGCAAGGTCCATCACTTGCTGCCAGGCCGAATCTTGCCGGGGCTTCGGAACAACCTCCACCAGTTAGGACTGCTGTTAGGGCAGTAAATTATTACAACCAAGGTCCCACAAGTCTCTCAGGCTTCTTCATTTTAACTCTCTGGGATTTACTTCCCACTGTAATCCACAACGCAAAGGGAAACATCCAGCGGTATTTGTATCCACCATTGCGCAAGAATAACGTCACATCTCTAAAAGAGTCCCAAATCTAGAAACACCATGACCTTAGGGTCCTTCCAAACCACTTCTCTTTGCTGAAAAGCTTTCTTCAGAACTGTCTCTTTAGTTTAAAAATCTGCAAAGCAGGCAACTATATCCTGTGGAAGACCTTCTCTCAAGCTGGCCCAGTCCTCTATGAGCCTGCATGAGACGAAAATCACATTGGTCCAGGTCTTCATCTAGAATTGCTTGGCACAACTCCTTCGCCATCACCCCACAGTCTTTAAATGCCCCTGACTCCAGGATGCCTTTGAGCCTGTGACTGCACCGATGGGACCGATTTTCCTGGTCCTCAATCTGATCCTGCACCTCCATGGATTCAGAACTCTTGGCCGCCATGTTGGCCTTACCACTGGGCCTACCTGAATGCTTCCCTTCTGGCACTCTCCCAAATCTCCCGCATACCAAATTTGCGCCAGTTTTTCATGGGGTGGACATCGTTTGGCAAGATGTATTCTCCCTGTCCAACCCTAATTGCAGTGAATGGGTTAAGGATTAGCATAGATTCTCCACTGCCCCATGGAGCTCCATCTTAGGCATCCCTAACATATCTGTTTCACTCCTGCAACGTTTCCTACATTGGTATTCCTGTCCTCCTTCTCAAAAAAAACTTCATATAGTGCAAAATACCTCTATCTGTGCCTGCCACTTCAATCACAACTCTGTGGGGACAAATCACATCTACCAGTCCCTGTGAAAGGCTGGTAACTAAGTGAGAAGCACAAATTGTGATACTTTTAGCACTCTGGAAGTAGATCTGGACTTCTCACTCACAATCCAGTTCATAACAGTCCTAAATTATAACTACTGAGTAAATACTGAGAGTACAGACACAAGGCTCAGATGTTATAAAATATAGCAAAGCTGTTTAGCAATACTGGCAGGAAATAGCAAATATAATCAGAGACAGGAATTATGCAAAATCACTCGGATGATGGTACAGTAGGTTAGATAACTATCAAGGGAATTAAGATAGGTATCCTATTAATTTCAGGATTAAGCTAGTGTGTGCAATCACTCCAAGCACTACCAGGCACCAAGAAGATAGCAGTTCATCCCGAAAGAAGATAACTCACGAACTCTGGATCCATACCACTCAGGGACTGATGATGATTGATCAGGAACTCAGGCAGCAGGCAGCTCTTCCCATCCAGGCAAGAGTAGGCAGGAAAGTGATGCCACAGATTAATGAGCTTTGATCACGTGGCAGGCTCAGAGCCAGCTGATGGCAGTTAGCTTGCCCCAGTCAGATACCAGCTAGTTGATAACAGGTTCAAGGAAGTGGTTCTTATACTCTCTCCTTGGGACTTGGTGCCAGGTTGACAGGAACATGTGCCCTGTATGTTCTTATTATGTCCCAAGAACAGTGAACAAAAACAGTTGCTGCAAACAGTTGTTTTGCCTTTGCCAGACGATGTCTCTGCATTGTCCAAGAGGCTTTTCACAGTACCAAGCCTCTGCATGAGAGCTGACAGTGTTCAAGTATGTAAAAGTCAGGTTCACAATATAGAATAATGATTCACGGTAATGCTTTATGCAGGGTTTGTCCCTACATCTCACCCCTATTAAAAACAGTCCATTGGCTTCCAGTTTCTTTCCAATTACAGACAAGATTCTGACAGTAACCCATACTGGTATTTCCTCCTACCTATCGACTCTGATGCTCTCTACAGATCTGTACACTCCCTATGCTCTTCTACTGAAATCATTTAACTACCCCTCCCACTCTCCTGTTCAAGCCTTGCGTCCACCTCAACATTCTGCTTTCTTTTTCAATGGTCCTTCTCTCTCTGGAATTTACTCCCTCCTGACCTCCGAGCTGAACTATCCTACTACTACTACTATTTTAGCATTCTATAGCGCTACAAGGCATATGCAGCGCTGCACAATCATAGAAGAAAGACAGTCATTGCTCAAAGAGCTTACAATCTAATAGACAAAAAATAAAGTAAGCAATCCAATTAATATTGTGTACTGGAAGGAGGAGGGTAGTGGAGGCAGGTGGTGTACGAGTAAAAAGCAATGTTAAAGAGGTTGGGCTTTCAGTCTAGATTTAAAGGTGGCCAAGGAAGGGGCAAGACATAGGGGCTCAGGAAGTTTATTCCAGGCGAGGGTGCAGCGAGACAGAAGGCGCGAAGTCTGGAGTTGCCAGTAGTGGGAGAAGGGAACAGATAAGAATGATTGATCCATGGAGCGGAGTGCACGTGAAGAGGTATAGGAAGGACGAGGTGGAGAGATACTGGGGGAAACAGCAGAGTGAGTACATTATAGGTTAGTAGAAGAAGTTTGAAGAGGATGCAAAAATGATAGGGAGCCATGAAGCGACTTGAGGAGAGGGTAGTATGAGTAAAGCGGACCCTGGCGGAAGACGAGCACGGGCAGCAGAGTTTTGAACCGATTGGAGAGGGGAGAGGTGACTAAGTGGGAGGCCAGCAAGAAGCAGATTGCAGTAGTCTAAACGAGAGGTGACAAGGGTGTGGATGAGGGTTTTGGTAGAGTGCTCGGAAAGAAAGGGGCGGATTTTACGGATGTTGTAAAGAAAAACGACAGGTCTTGGCGGTCTGCTAGATGTGAGCAGAGAAGGAGAGAGAAGAGTCAAAGATGACCCCAAGGTTTCGAGCCGAGGAGACACAGAGAATGAGAGAGCCATCAACAGAAATAGAAAACGGGGGGAGTGGGGAGGTGGGTTTGGGGGGAAAAATGAGAAGTTCGGTTTTGGTCATGTTTAATTTCAGGTGGCGTTGAGACAACCAGATAGCAATGTCAGACAAGCACGCTGAAACTTTGGTTTGGATGCAAGGTGAGATATCAGGGGTAGAAAGGTAGATTTGGGAGTCATCAGCATAGAGATGGTAGGAAAAGCCATGGGATGAGATTAATGAACCAAGGGAAGAAGTGTAGACAGAAAAGAGGAGGGGACCAAGAACAGAACCCTGAGGTACGCCGACAGGCAGAGGGATAGAAGTAGAAGAGGATCCACCAGAGTGAACACTAAAGGTGCGGAGGGAGAGGTAGGAAGAGAACCAGGAAGGACAGAGCCCTTGGAATCCAAGTGAGGACAGGATATCGAGGAGTATGCTGTGATCGACAGTGTCAAAAGCAGCGGAAAGATCAAGAAGAAGATGAGGATGGAATAGAGACCTCTGGATTTAGCCAGTAATAGGTCATTGGAGACTTAGTAAGAGCAGTTTCGGTTGAGTGGAGAGGGCGGAAACCAGATTGTAGTGGGGTCAAGAATAGCATTGAGGAGCGAAAATCAAGGCAGCGGCGGTGAATAGCACGCTCAAGTAATTGGAGAGAAAAGGGAGGAGGGAGATGGGTCGGTAATTCGAGGGACAAGTAGGGTCGAGTGAAGGCTTCTTAAGGAGAGGTGTGACCACAGCATGTTTAAAGGCAGTAGGGACAGTTGCAGTGGAAAGTGAGAGGTTGAGAATGTGACAGATAAAAGGAATAAGAGCAGGTGAGATGGCATTAAGAAGGTGGGTGGGAATGGGATCAGAGGAACAGGTGTACATTTTGAGGAAGAAAAGGAGGAAGTGTAGTTTCCTCTATAGTAACTTCAGGAAAGGAGGAAAAGAATGAGGGAAGGAGAGAGAGGGGAACGGACTAGTGGGAGGGAGAGGTGGCGAGGTAGAGAATTCAAGGTTATCTTTGAACCTTGTCATGAAAGAATTCAGCAAGGGTCTGAGGAGATAATGAAGGGGGAGTTGGGGGAGGGGGCACCTTGAGGAGAGAGTTCAATGTGGTGAAGAGAAGTCGAGGGTTAGAGCCAAGAGAGTTGGTCAGTTGGATATAATAATCCTGTATGGCGCGTAAAAGAGCAGATTGGAAGGAGGTCAGCATGAACTTAAAGTGTAGGAAATCAGCAAGGGCCCGAGATTTCTGCCAGAGGCGTTCGGCGGAGCGGGTACAGGAATGTAGGTAGCGGATATTAGAAGTCAGCCAAGGTTGGGGTTTTGTGCGCCTTATAGGGTGGGTCATCAAAGGTGCAAGAGTGTCTAAGGCAGAGGATAGAATATTGTTGTAAGAAGAAACAGCCTCGTTGACAGATGTGGATGGTGCCACAGTAGAGAAGAGGTTTGAAACATGGGAGGATAGAGATGAAGGGTCAATATCGTGAAGATTCCTAGATAAATTAGATATAATAGGACGGGACTGGGAGGGAGGAGATTTAAGTGTGAAAGTTATAAGATGGTGATCAGAGAGGGGAAGATCAGAGGCAAGGAAACTAGAGGGTGAACAGTTGGAGGAGAAGATGAGATCAAGACAGTGACCATTTTGATGAGTGGGGGAGGTGGAGCATAGTTGGAGATTAAAGGAGGATGTTAAAGCGAGTAACTTGGAAATATAAGAGTTGGAAGGATCATTAGCAGGAATATTAAAGTCACCAAGGATGAGAGAGGGGGAGGAAGGATCATGGAAGAAGGCAAGCCAGGCATCAAAGACACTGAGAAAGGATGAAAGGGACTTATCAGGGGGACGATAAACGACCGCTATTCGAAGAGGCAGAGGAGAGAAAAGGCGGATAGAGTGGACTTCAAAGGAGGAAAAACAGTGAGATTGAGGTGGAAGAAGGGGTTGAAATCTGGAGGAGGGAGAGAGAAGTAGTCCAACACCGCCCCCGCGACCGGTAGGGCGAGGAGTATGTGAAAAAAGATAACCACCATGGCAGAGGGCTGCGACTGAAGCAGAGTCATCAGGGCAGAGCCAGGTTTCTGTTATGGCGAGCAGATGGAGGTGACGCGAGATAAAGAGGTCCTGGATATAGGGGAGTTTGTTACAGATAGAGCAGGCATTCCATAGGGCGCAAGAGAAGGGCAGAGAAGAGGAGGGGAGTAGAGGAATAGAGATGAGGTTAGAGAGGTCGCGGTGAGATCTGTAGAGTTGGGATAATAGTTGGTGAGGAGGGCCAGGATTGGGATTGATGTCACCGGCTGAGAGTAAGAGAAGGAGTAAAAGAGAGCGGAGGAGAGTAGGAGAGGTGTGGCCATGAAGGCGAGAGGTATTTAGGTGGAATGGGGAAGGCAAAATGGAGGGAAGAAAGAGACGGAGATTAAAAGCCAAGAGGGAGGAAGAGGGTAGGAGAGAAGGTGAGGTGATGAAGTCGATGGATGGGCAGTGAGTTCCTGTAGTGGAGAGAGGTAGGGGGTGAGGGAAAAGATTAGGAAGGGACAGGGCTAGGAAGAGAATGTGAATAGGGGCCATAAATGACTGAGGTACTTTAGCAACTGGGAAGAAGATTAGATGCAAAGAGAAAAATGCTCCGCGCGCCGCACCCAGATCGGAGGCCCTGGGTGGATCGGAGTGGACCTGGGTGTCACCCCAGAGAAGGTTGTAAGGATATGCAGATGAGCTGCAAGTCCTCTACAGCACCTGAAAGGCTGCCGGTGGTAGAGCCAGGCACCTCTCAGCTGAGGAAAGGCTTACCAGGGGGGTTAGGCCGAAGCCAGCATTCCTCCCCCTGAGGGTCGCCTGATCCTAGCTAAAAAGCACCTGGAAACTCTGTGCACTTCGAGCGAGGGCCCTGGGAAGCTCGGGGTGGAACTGGATTCACCCCGGATACAGCTGTGAGGAAATGCAGAAGGGCTGCAAGTCCTCCACAGCACCTGGTGGGAGTGCTGGGCATCTAGAGCGGAGGCCCTGGGTGGATCGGAGTGGACCTGGGTGTCACCCCGGAGAAGGCTGTAAGGATATGCAGATGAGCTGCAAATCCTCCACAGCACCTGAAAGACAGCCTGTGGGAGAACTGGGCACCTCTCAGCTGAGGAAAGGCTTACCAGGGGTTAGGCCGAAGCCAGCATTTCTCCCCCTGAGGGTCGCCTGATCCTATTCCCAATTTAAGGCTTCCTTAAAAATCCACCTTTTTTCCAAGGCTTTTGATAGTGTTCCATAGTTTGGTCAGTGAACCGATGGAGCAGCAGACATCCAGGCTTTCTGCTCCCTTTATAACTTAATTTCTTTCTCTTTGGATTTCCTATGCGTTACTGTAGTTCTTTTTTATCTATTATTTTAGCTGTTAACCACTTTGATTCATATTTTGAAAGGAGGTATACCAAGTGCAAATAAACTAAATACACTGTTGATTAAAGATATCTATTCTATTAAGGTCATAAAGCCAGGGACAAAAACCAAGAGGGAAGTCCACTAAGGTTGCAGCTGGCCATGACAGACATGGTTAATGGCCAGGAGGAGTTGATAAATCTGGTATTAGCTAAGCTCGGAGCTGCCAAAGCAGAAATAGTTCAGGCAGTAGTGGTGAAATTAGATAAAAGCTAGACATCTTCAGGGAACAAATTGAGAATTTTGAAGGAAAACTACATAATGTCGAGATAGTTTGTGAGGAACACAGGGACAGTGGACAGACGCTGCAAAGGAGAATGGATTATCCTGACAAAAAATAGAGTTTTTGAAAAATAGCAATAGATTAAACTTAATTATATTTGGGGTGCCGGAAGGTATGTAGGGACACAAAGTTAAGCAGCATGTGCATTCAATACTAGAACATTGCTTTCCTAATTTGTCAGCACACCCTCCTTATGAGATAGAGAGAGCGTAGAGACTTGATGGTAATCTTCCTCCGAGGGTGATTACTGTGAAGCTCCTGAGAATCTCGAAGTGAATCACGTGCTAAAATTAATGAGGAAACAAAAAACCCTGTGAATTTGAAAAGTAATACTTCAGGTCTTCCTGGACTTGAGTTATGAGACTATGCAGAGCAATGTTCCCTCTAAACTGTGCAGGAGTCCTCCACCTATATTCCTATCAATGAGGGTGCTGTTTCAATATCATATTTTCAATTGTGAGGGACAGGTATGTTCTGTAGGACTACAGAGGAACTAGCAACTGAAAATACAATATTGAAGCACCACCCCCCAATAGCAGCAATGCAGTTGGAGGTCTCCTGCACACCTTAGAGGAAGCACTGATGCATAGGAGGAAGGAGCTGGACAAGTACCAAGAAGAACTGCAGCAGCGGGGGCTCCAGATTGGTATCTGGCACCCAGCAAAATTAGTGGTAAATGAGAACAGCAAACGGCGATTGCTGCAAAGTGTGGAAGAAGTTGAGAGCTTTACAAAATCACTGGACGATACAAAAAGGCTTAGAAAGAAGCCGACCTGGCAGCAAAGAAAAAAATAAGGAATAGGAAGAACCTAAGAGAAGCACTGCGGAGCAAGCGTAGAAGTGGGTCCATGCAGAAACTGACATAGGTGAGTATGGAGGTCAGCAGTGCACAAAGTGATAATGGAGAAAGTGGTAGATCTGTAGATTCAGTGGCGGAGAGTGATCTGGAGGAGGAAGTCTCCTCAGTCTCACAAAGATGAAGAACACAGAGAAGACACTGGCCTTGGAGAGGAGGGAAAGAAGATGGGCAAGGTGCAAGAACACAATAGTTATATATGTTATACAAGTACAAGAATGGGGAAGGTGAAAAGTGGGATACTTCACAGATTGGAAGACTTGGAGGCTTAATACCAGACTGGCATTTACAGAGTATAGTGTAGGGCAGAGGAGGAAATGGGGGTTGAGTTGTTAGGAAGTATGCAACTGGAAAGAGGAATAGAGAGGAGGAGTGGTATTAGAGAGGGAAATGGGAGAAAGGACTGGGATGGATGGGTCATGGGTTAGAGGAAGCGAGGGGGGGGGGGCGGTTCAGGTATAGTGTAGGAGTTTTGATTGCTAAACAGGAAGGTTGTGTAATTATGATTCAGAGACATGGCAAATACAGACCATAAAATTGCAACATGAAATGTGTGGGGTCTAAATCACCCAGTCAAAAAGAAAAAGAGTCCTTAAACATTTGAGAGACTAGACAGTTGACATCGTTTTTCTCTAAGCGGTGCAGTCAACACTGACTGAGATGGAAAAGTTAAAATATGGAGAATAGGGACAAGTTGTTTACTCCTTCTGTGGTTCTAAGCACAGGGGGATGGTAAAATTAAGTATCATACCTGATAATTTTCTTTCCTTAATCATAGCTGATCAATCCATTAGACTGGTGGTTGTGTCCATCTACCAGCAGGTGGAGATAGAGAGCAATCCTTTTGCCTCCCTATATGTGGTCATGTGCTGCCGGAAACTCCTCAGTATGTCGATATCAAGCTCCATCCGCAGGACGCAGCACTTAGAGGAATTACACCCACAAAGGGGACCTCTGCCCACTCACCACCGCTGAAACGGGGGAGGGGATATAACCCAGCTCATCCCACACAAGTGGGGGAGGGGAATCCGTCCAGCTCATCCCCGCTGAGCGGGGGAGGACACCACACCCGCCGATGCGGGGGGATCTTGGCTTATCCTGCCAACCGCAAACCGCGGGAGGAGCTGACTGACCCTAACACCGCCGAAGCGGGAGGGGTACAAAGCTGCCCTACAGCCGCACGACGCGGGATGGGGAGTGCCGGGCAGAATTTAAATCTCAATCCAGCCCCGTAAAACGGAGGTGAGAGGAATAGCAGCAGCATCCACTGTAACACAAACTCGTCTCAACTCTTGAAGAATCCAAGTGAAAAAAGAACTTGAACACGAAGTCTTCCTGAACAGGGAACTGAAGACTAAACTGAATCTGAAATGCAACCAGAATATAAAACAGTACAGATATCGGGGAGGGACTATGGATTGATCAGCTATGATAATGGAAAGAAAATTACAGGTATGATACATAATTTTACCTTCCATATCATCAAGCTGATCAATCCATAGATGGTGGGATGTACCGAAGCAGTACTCACCCAGGGCGAGACATAGAAATCCCTGACCGCAACACTGAAGCTCCAACACTGGGCCTTCGCCCGCAGCAGTCCACAGTCAAGCGGTAATGCTTGGAGAATGTATGGCCGATAGCCCAAGTTGCCGCCTTGCAAATCTCTTCCAAGGAGACGGGACCCGGCCTCTGCCATCGAGAGGCCGCCTGAGCTCTTGTGGAGTGAGCCTTCAGCTGGATAGGCGGCACCTTCCCCGCGGCCAATAAGCCGCTGCAATGGCTTCCTTGACCATCTTGCCACTGTAGGCTTAGCAGCCTGCAGACCCCCTACGGACCTGCAACAGGACAAACAGATGATCCGATTTCCGGAAATCATTGGCACTTCCAAGTATCTGATGATGACTCGTCTCACATCCAGACATTGAGAGCAGGAGTATTCCTCTGGGTAAGTCCTCCCTACGAAAGGAAGGAGGACAGAGCTGCTGATTCACAATGGAAGCGAGAACAATCTTGGGCAGAAAAGGAGGCACTGTGCGAATAGTCACTCCTGCCTCAGTGAACTGCAGGAAAGGCTCTCGACATGAGAGCGCCTGGAGCTCGGGAAACTCTTCTGGCTGAAGTGATAGCCACCAAAAGACTGCTTTCAACGTCAGGTCTTTTCAAGAGATGCCCTCGACAAGGGTTCAAAAGGCGGCTTCTGCAATGCTCTTAGCACCAGATTGAGATTCCATGCAGGCACCACAGAGTGCAGAGGAGGGCGCAGGTGATTAACTCCCTTGAGAAAGCGCACCCCATCTGGCTGTGGAAGCCAGGGAAACACCCTTCAGGCGGCCCCTGAAGCAAGTCAGAGCCGCTACCTGGACTTTAAGGGAACTGAGCAACAGGCCTTTCTCCAGACCTTCTTGCAGGAACGCCAACACTGAAGAAATTGGAGCAGTGAAGGGAGAAAGTGAGCCTGCTTCACACCACGCTGCAAAGGTACGCCAAACCCTGGCGTAAGCAGTAGAAGTAGAGCGCTTCCTCGCTCTCAGCATAGTGGCGATGACCTTGTCTGAGAAGCCCTTCTTTCTCAGACGCTGCCGCTCAATAGCCAGGCCGTAAGACCAAAGGGGGAGGGATCCTCCATCACCACGGGACCCCTGATGTAACAGGCCCTGCTCCACTGGCAGCCGCAGAGGATCGTCGACTGAGAGCCTGATCAAAGTCCCGCATACCCGGGACGTCTGGGCCAGTCCGGACCCACCAGGATTATCCGGCCCGGATGCTTGCCAACCCGGTCTAGCACCCTGCCCAACATGGGCCAGGGCGGGAACACATAGAGAAGCTCTTGTGTCGGCCACTGTTGGGAGAAGAGCATCTACTCCCAGGGATCGAGGGTCCCGTCTCTAGCTGAAAAAGCGCGGCACTTGGCAATTGGCCGATGGACGCCATCAGATCTAGGCTCGGCTGGCCCCAGCGCTTCGTGATGTCCAAGAACGCCTGAGCAGATATGCTGCCACTCTCCGGGCTTCCAAGGTATGGCGACTGAGAAAGTCCGCCTTGAATTCATGGACTCCGGCAATGTGGGGCCGCTGACAGCTGTTCCAGTTCGCTTCCGCCCACTGGCATAGATCATGGCCTCCTTGGCTAGAGGGCGCTCTTGGTACCTCCCTGGCGTTGACATAGGCCACAGCAGTGGCATTGTCCGACAGGACCCTTACTGGCTTCAACGCCAGTACCGGGATGAACTCCAAAAGCGCCAACCGAATGGCTCTGAGTTCCAGGAGGTTGATAGACCACTTTGCCTCTGCATGAGACCAGAGCCCCTGCACTGTCCTTCCCAAGCAGTGGGCTCCCCAGCCCGTCAAAGAGACGTCCGTCGTGACGACAATCCACTCTGGGGTCACCAGAGGCATTCCTGCAGACAACTTGTCTGTCTGCAGCCACCAGCTCAGCGCCTTGCGCACTGCTGGGTCCAAGGGAAGGCGCACAGCATAATCCTCCGACATCGGAGTCCAGCGCTGCAACAGAGAGTGTTGTAGTGGTCTCATATGAGCCCTGGCCCAGGGCACTACTTCCATCGTGGCCGTCATAGAGCCCAACAGCTGCACATAGTCCCAAGCCCGAAGAGGAGAGGCTACTTGGAACTGGTCCACCTGAGCCTGAAGTTTGACAATCCGATTGTCTGGCAGGAACACTCTGCCCACTTGGGTGTCGAATCGAACTCCCAGATACTCCAGGGACTGAGTCGGGCGCAGCTGGCTCTTCTCCCAGTTGATGATCCACCCCAGGGAGCTCAAAAGAGCAACCACCCGGTTCACAGCTTTGCCGCACTCTGCATAAGAGGGGGCTCGGATCAACCAGTCGTCCAGATAAGGATGGACTTGTACTCCTTCCTTTCGCAGGAAGGCCGCGATGACCACCATTACTTTGGAAAAGGTCCGCGGAGCAGTAGCCAACCCGAAAGGGAGGGCTCTGAACTGGAAGTGTCGTCCCAGGACTGCAAAACGCAGGAAGCGTTGATGAGGAGGCCAGATGGGAATATGCAGGTACGCTTCCTTGATGTCCAAGGAAGCCAAGAACTCTCCTGCCTTCACTGCCGCTATAACAGAGCGGAGAGTCTCCATGCGAAAGTGCCGCACTTTCAAGGCCCGATTGACCCCTTTGAGGTCGAGGATAGGCCGGACAGAACCTCCTTTCTTTGGTACCACAAAGTAAATGGAGTAACGTCCCTTGCCAATCTGATTTTCTGGCACCGGAACGACCGCACCCAGGCGGATCAGGTTGTCCAAGGTCTGCTGCACTGCCACAGCTTTGACCGGAGACTTGCAGGGAGAGAGTACAAACCTGTCTCTTAAGGGTCGGCAGAACTCTAGCTTGTAGCCGTCTCTGATGACTTCCAGCACCCAAGCGTCTGAAGTTATTGTGGTCCACTCGCCCAGAAACGAGGACAGCCGTCCTCCAATCTGCACTGGGGCGTGGACCAAGGCCCCGTCATTGGGTACGAGACCCTGGGGGAGGACCGGAGGGAGCACCTCCGGGACAGCGGTCTCTGCGAAAGGAATGCTGCTTGGGTGAGAAAGTCCTCTTGAAGGAAGAGGGGGCAGAGGAGCCCGACCTGCCCGGGCGGTACCGAAGGGCTTCCTGAAACCGTCCTCTGGAGGTACCGGAACGAGTACTAGCCCGAGCCCTGACCTCTGGTAACTTCTTGCCCTTAGACGTGCCGAGATCGGTCACGATTTTGTCCAGCTCGACCCCAAAGAGCAGCTTGCCTTAAAAGGCACTTTCGCCAGGCGGGATTTAGAGGCGTGGTCAGCAGACCAATGTTTCAGCCAAAGCCAACCGCCGCGCAAGAGACTGTCTGAGCCATGCCTTAGCTGAGGCTCTCAAGACATCATACAGCAAGTCTGCCAAATAGGCTAAGCCGTTCCATGGCCGGCCAATCAGGCCCTCAAGGATGATCCGAGGGGGAGGAGCCCGCTGCACCATTGTCAGGGCACGCCCTGGCCACATAGGAACCGCAAACCGAGGCCTGCAAACTTAAAGCAGTCGCCTCAAAGGACGACCTTAAGGCCGCCTCCAATCTTCTGTCTTGGGCGTCCTTTAGGGCCGTGCCACCTTCCACCGGTAAAGCCGTTGTCCTTAGTCACCGGCAGTGATTAAAGAATCCACGGTAGGCCACAGATAGGCCTCACGTTCACTTTCAGGCAAAGGATAGGGCGGGACATAGCCCTAGCCACTTTGAGGCTCGCTCCGGGACATCCCATTGAGCCGAAATTAAGGTGTGCATGGCATCATGCACGTGGAAAGGTTCTAGGCGGGCGTTTCGTCCCCAGCATAATGGGCAGAGCCAACAGGGGCTGAGGGAGAGACGTCCTCCTGAGAGGAAATCTTCAAAATGCATGGCCTGCCACTAACAGGTTGGGCAAATCCTCTGAGCTAAAAGCCGCGCTGCAGAGGGTCATCCGCTCAACCGAACGGGGAATCGTCTCCTCCAAGGAATCCGCAAAGGACCGTTGGTGAGAACTCAGATACGCTGCCCTCATCTACATCGGAGGAGCAAGGTCCTCCAAGGCCTGGGAATCAACCGAGGGCGGTTTACCTCCGGGGACCTCAAACCTCTTTACCAACGAGGGAGCAGGGGCAGCGTTTTGCATAAGGAAGGCCTGCTGCAGCAGCAAAACAAACTCGGGGGAGAAACCCCCCAGACTGTTGCACTTCCGCAGCCTGGGCTACAGCCCTAGACGCACCCTCAACCGGCCGCTCGCAAGAGGCGGGGGAGAGACATGCTGCGCATTCAAAATGGCGTCCGGCGCGACACTCCGCGAAGGAGCCGCGCGGGGAAATAAACGGCGGCTTAACTTTAGCCGCTTTGGTGCCGTCGCCCAAATTAAGGGCGTCCATGGCATTAATGTCCCCTCAAGGGCGGCCCACGAAGAAGCCGTCCGAGCCGCGTGGCCGGCCAAGATGGCGGAGGCGAGCAGCGGGGGATGGGCGTTTATGGCGGGAAAAACCGCCACGCTGGAGGAAGGACCGGGACACTCATCGGTCACGAAACTATCACCCAACAAGGGCGAATCAGACTTTAAGATCCCCGCATCCCCTCTAGAAGCGCCTAAGCGATCCGGGGAGCGACTCTTTGCGCCCTGCCCTCGACGCATATGCCACGTGGAGATCAAATCGGGGAACCCCCTGCCCGCTATAAAAAGGTAAAAATTACCTGGCTTTCCGCTACGAGCTGTAACGACCTGGTGTCCCAGTGAGTAGCAGCAATAACTTTTAAATAAACGTCGAAAGAAACGCCTTTAAGGACGTTCAAATTTTTTTTTTTTTTTTTTAACGGAGCCAGCGGGAGGGGGAGAAAGAAAGGAGGGGACCTGGCGCCAACCAGGTTTGCACTTGCTCAAGAAGAGCCCTCAACCCAGGCACTCAACAAAACCTAAAAATTAGGCTTGGAGGCCTAGCCAGAGCTGCTGCTGTGTGTGACCACCACCTGCTGAGATAGAGAACATACTGAGGAGTTTCCGGCAGCACATGACCACATATAGGGAGGCAAAAGGATTTGCTCTCTATCTCACCTGCTGGTAGTATGGACACAACCCACCAGTCTATGGATTGATCAGCTTGATGATATGGAATGCGATATTAATTAGGGGGCACATTCCAATTAGTGGTCGACAGCTAATAACAGGAAATGACTTGGGGAGGGTGGTTTAGATAACAGGAAAAGTGGATACATGGAACTGACTAGAGTTAATCAGTATGCCCCAAATGGGTCAAAATGCAATTCTTCTCATCTACACTGAAGAAAATATCACAGAATTTGATGAGGGGAATTTATAGGGGGTGACTTAATTGCAGTATAGGGAAGGAAACAAGAATAGAAGAGGGGGGAAGGAAATAATTTGGAAAGGGGCAGGAGTATAGTAACATATCAAAGTAACCTAGTAAATGACGGCAGATAAAGACCTGTATGGTCCATCCAGTCTGTCAAGATAAACGCATTTTATATGGTATGTGATACTTTATATGTATACCCAAGTTTGATTTGTCCTTGCCTTTCTCAGGGCACAGACCATAGAAGTCTGCCCCAGTACTGTTCTTGTACTAAGTTCTGAAGCTAAACAGCGAAGCCCCTTAAAAATGACACTCCAGCACATCCCTATCTATTCAGTCACGATCAGGGCGTAGACCGTTAGAAGGTCCACCCAGCTCCCATTTTGTTTCCAATTACCGGCCGCTTTGCCACCCAATCTCCGCTAAGATTCCACGGAACCATTCCTTCTAAAACAGAGATTCCTTTGTGTTTATCCCCGCATGTTTTGAATTCCATTACTGTTTTCATCTCCACCACCTCCTGTGGGAGGGCATTCCACATATCCACCACCCTCTCCGTGAAAAAATACTTCTGACATCTAGTCTTGAGTCTGCCCCCCTTCAACCTCAATTCATTGTCCTGAAGTTCTACCGCCTTCCCGTCTCTGGAAAGGTTAGTTTGTGGATTAATACCGTTCAAATATTTGAACGTCTGTATCATATCACCCCTGCTTCTCCTTTCCTCCAAGGTATACATGTTCAGGTCAGCAAGTCTCTCTTCGCACGGTTTGCAACGCAAATCCCATATCATTTTCGTAGCTATTCTTTGCACTGCTTCCAGTCTTTTTACATCTTTAGCAAGATATGGCCTCCAAAACTGAACACAATACTCCACGTGGGGCCTCACCAACGACTTGTAGAGGGGAATCAACACCTCCTTTCTTCTGCTGGTTATATGCCCCTTTCTACGCAGCCTAGCATCCTTCTGGCACGACCGTCACTTGTCGCATTGTTTCTTCACCTTCAGATCCTCCGACACCAACACCCAAGGTCTCTCTCCTGAGTCGAGCTTACTAATCTCTCCCCTTCCTATCCAGTATCTCTCTTTTGTGTTTCACACCCCAAGTGCATCACTCTACACTTCTTGGCATTAAATTTAACTATTAACATTCAAGTACTCCAGATTTTTTCCTAAAGTTTTATACTTATTTTATTGTATCAGCTTACATTAACACATATATTATCCTAAAGCTCACTCAGAATTCTTCTCTCACTCCACATTCATATTGTCATTCAGAAATACACATCAACATTACTTAATAAATTTACATGATCTTATTAATCCACCTCACTTAATAACTTTTTAAATTGTAACACAGAGGCATATTTTCAAAGCATTTAGCCTTCCAAAGTTCCATAGGTTTCTATGGAATCTTTTGGAAGGCTAAGTGCTTTGAAAATATGCCCTAATAGTATATCACTGTATATGTTACTGTTGTATCCCCAACTTGTGGCAACTTGCTTTATATATCCAAAGTCTTTTATGTCAACTTTTTCCAAAGCACTATTCAGAGCCGCATCACATAAGACACTTTTAAACGTGCACGGTCACGTTTGCCACTTAGCTCAATGTTCTTGTTTCACACTGCCGTGTTTCGTGATATACTCTCTATGATGTTTAAATTGCTGATATATGACATTCAAAACTCTAATTTCTACTCCTGAACGTTGTCACTACGCAACTCTGCACTTCCGTTTGATGTTACTGCCTACGTTCATGTGTAGCTGAGAGGCTTCCTGGTGAACCTCTGAAATAAATCAGTTCCTCTATGCGTGACCGCATTTCATGGTGCTTCTGCAGGAGGAACCACTTCCCATCATCTATGCCAATTACAACAACACACATCCTATCACAAACTTCATAAATTCATTAATTGTACTATTATTTCATTCTATATTCTTCTTCTTAATAATTCAAATGGCTTGCTGGACAACGTGGAGCATCAGGAAGGATAACTTCTATATGGTGGGGTTGGATGTGGTAGCTTTGTACATGAATATTCCACAGGATAATGTGATACCAACTGGCTTGTGATCATTATATGAAAGCTCAAATTTCAGAGCCAAAGATTTTGATATTGCTGGGCAACTAATGACTTTGGTCATTTGCTGTAATTATTTTGAGTTTCAGAAAACATTTTACATGCAAACTCAAGGGGTGGCAATGGGAGGCAACCATAGCGCCCTCATTGACCTGCCTCTATATGACACAGTTTGAAAAAAAAGCATGGTATATACCCATTATACTCATGTCATCTTGTGGAAGAAGTATATAGACAATGTTGTCTTGTTGTGGAGTGGGTCTAAAAGTGAGCTTATGATGTTTATTGAGCACCTTAACACTGCTGATCCCATATAAAATTTACAGCTAGGATAGAAGAACAGGGAGATCGAGGTCTGGATATCAAAATTGTTAAAATCTGATACTGGTAGATTTGAGACTACAATATTTAGAAAGCCGAACTGACCAGGACACCATGTTGCATTACAATAGTTTACTATCATGTGGCGTTGAAAAGGGGTGTTTCCTGTCAGTCCGTTTCTTTTGATAAAGGAGGTATATGTTCCTACCATTGAGGAATTCAAAGCTCGGTCACAAGGACATGTGGGATCAGTTTGTGCAAAGGGGGAGGGACCCGTTAAGGGTAGTGAAAAAAGGCATATTAAAGAGCGCTTTATCGTCACAGACCTTGGTATTCCTCCTGAAGCAGGAGAAACAAGAATAAAGTTTTTGACATGTATACCTCCCATTGTTCCCAACAGGCTCCTAAAATAAGTTACATTTTACAAAAATATTGGCATGTTCTTGCTGTGCACCCAGACCCAAGGTAGCATACAAACGAAAAGCGAATGTAGGCGAATTGCTTAAAAGACCGGAATGGATCCTCAGAAGTTTAGCTGAAATTGGGTGGCGGAGCAGGTGAGGGGAAGAGGGGTTGGTGGTTGGGAGGCTAGGATAGGGGAGGGCAGACTTATACGGTCTGTACCAGAGCCGATGATGGGAGGCGGAACTGGTGGTTGGGAGGCGGGAAATACTGCTGGGCAGACTTATACGGTCTGTGCCCTGAAAAGGACAGGTACAAATTCAAGGTAAGGTATACACATATGAGTTTGTCTTGGGCAGACTGGATGGACCATGCAGGTCTTTTTCTGCCGTCATCTACTATGTTACTATGTTACCAGATAATGGGATAGGTCAGCATTTATTCAGTTCTCTTAAGACTTTAAACTAACAAAATCTTAATATCCTGAAGCATAAACCTTGGCACACCAGCACACCCTGAAGCCTCTTTCTTTTTCTGATATTTTCTTTATTGCATAAACATATCAATGTACTCACAAGTCAGAAGGGATGCTTTATAGCACAGGGACTTTGTTATTCTGGGCTGAACAATGCTTGGAGGTAGAAGTCTGAGGGAAAACAATTCTACTGCTTAGGTGGAAAACAGATGAACAGGCAGAGATAGCTCAGAAATGGATGCCTGGAACGTGTTATATCTTATTGACAAGATATATTTACAAGGTAAAAAAACCAAGTTCTCTTCAGGGAGATTATCAGGCCACGTACTGACAGAAAACAAGATGGAGAAAGTTTCAAAGCTACAGCAAGGGGAAAAGCAGGGAAGGGGAGCTCCCTTAACCCTCTATTGCTCCAGGTACAAAATAAGTAGCTGCATATAATATTAAATCTTTGACTGTAACTACAGAAAGATGGTATGTCAAATGTCATGCACTTTAATGTATTATTATTGCGTTCTGTATTTTAGCTACTTTTTCACTGGTGAGGAGGGAGGGGGGGATGAAGGACAGACCTCACAGTAGATTCTGTTATTAGAAGATGTAGATCTTTTATCTGTTGTATAGTGCTAAATTATATGAAATGTACTTGCTATATTCTTTCATTTTGAATGGAACGATGTTTGGTTCTGGAAATGCAAGTTTGTGAGGTGGTCATAAATAAATAAGTTAAAAAAAAAAACTTGAGCCTGAGCCCCAATTGTTCCAGATAAAGTAGTTAACTGAAAAACAAAATTTCCAGATATCTTGATAACAGAGGTCTGTAATTTTATTTATTTATTTATTATCTCATTTGTACCCCACAGTTTCCCAACAATGTCAGGCTCAATGTGGCTTACAATGCACCACAGAGGCAGGCACCAATGTAGTAAAATGAAACTAATACAGCAAACTTACAAGAGATAATGGGAAAGAATAGGAATGGATGGAGATAAAGGGCAAACTGTGAGGGAAGAGGGAAGGGGGAGATGTCCAAATGTCCTTAGGTCGGTGTGTTTCCAGCAGTGGAGTCACTGGGAGAGCCCGCAGGGAAGGCACTTCTGAATAACATGTTCTTCAGTGATTTCCAGAAAGTTAGATGATCTGTTGTGGTTTTGATGGACCTCGGCAAAGAGTTCCAAAACTGAGTCCCAATGAAAGAGAAGGAGGTAGCGTACGCAGTCTTGTACTTGACTCTATTGCAGTTCGGATAGTGAAGGGTAAGATACGAGCGGGAGAGCCGGGACGCATTCCGGAGCGGTAGGGAGATGAGATCTATCATATAGCCAGGTACATCACCGTAAAGGATTTGGTGGACTAGAGAGCAAAGTTTAAAGGTGATGCATTCTGTGACATGGAGTCAATGTAACTTCTTTTGAAGGGGCGTGGCAGACTCGAACTTGGACTTACCACAAACCAATCTTGCCGCTGTGTTTTGGGCAGTCTGCAGCTTCTTAAGCAGTTGCCGTTTACATCCAGCATACAGTGAATGATACATACCTGTAGCAGGTGTTCTCCGAGGACAGCAGGCTGATTGTTCTCACGACTGCGTGACGTCCGCGGCAGCCCCCACCAACCGGAAGAAGCTTCGGGGGCGGTCCGCACGCAGGTCACGCCCACCGCGCATGCGCGGCCGTCTTCCCGCTCGTGCGCGACCGTTCCCGCCAGTTGAATGACAAGCAAAAATGATGAAAACGCAACTCCAAAGGGGAGGAGGGAGGGTAGGTGAGAACAATCAGCCTGCTGTCCTCGGAGAACACCTGCTACAGGTATGTATCATTCACTTTCTCCGAGGACAACCAGGCTGCTTGTTCTCACGACTGGGGTATCCCTAGCTCTCAGGCTCACTCAAAACAAGAACCCAGGTCAATTGAACCTCGCAACGGCGAGGATACAACAGAAAATTGACCTACGAAGAACAACTAATTGAGAGTGCAGCCTGACCAGAATAAATTCGGGTCCTGGAGGGTGGAGTTGGATTTACACCCCAAACAGATTCTGCAGCACCGACTGCCCTAACCGACTGTCGCGTCGGGTATCCTGCTGGAGGCAGTAATGTGATGTGAATGTGTGGACAGATGACCACGTCGCAGCCTTGCAAATCTCTTCAATAGTGGCTGACTTCAAGTGGGCCACTGACGCTGCAATGGCTCTAACACTATGAGCCGTGACATGACCCTCAAGAGCCAGCCCAGCCTGGGCGTAAGTGAAGGAAATGCAATCTGCTAGCCAATTGGAGATAGTGCGTTTCCCGACAGCGACCCCTAGCCTGTCAGGGTCGAAAGAAACAAACAATTGGGCGGACTGTCTGTGGGGCTGTGTCCGCTCCAAGTAGAAGGCCAATGCTCTCTTGCAGTCCAATGTGTGCAACTGACGTTCAGCAGGGCGGGTATGAGGCCTGGGGAAGAATGTTGGCAAGACAATTGACTGGTTAAGATGGAACTCCGACACCACCTTCGGGAGGAACTTTGGGTGGGTGCGGAGCACTACTCTGTTGTGATGAAATTTGGTATATGGAGCATGAGCTACCAGGGCTTGAAGCTCACTGACCCTACGAGCTGAAGTAACTGCCACCAAGAAAATGACCTTCCAGGTCAAGTACTTCAGATGGCAGGTATTCAGTGGCTCAAAAGGAGGTTTCATCAGCTGGGTGAGGACGACGTTGAGATCCCATGACACTGTAGGAGGCTTGATAGGGGGCTTTGACAAAAGCAAGCCGCTCATGAATCGAACGACTAAAGGCTCTCCAGAGATGGCTTTACCTTCCACACGATAATGGTAAGCACTAATCGCACTAAGGTGATTCCTTACTGAGTTGGTCTTGAGGCCAGACTCTGATAAGTGCAGAAGGTATTCAAGCAGGTTCTGTGCAGGGCAAGAACGAGGTTCTAGGGCCTTGCTCTCACACCAAACGACAAACCTCCTCCACTTGAAAAAGTAACTCTTTTTAGTGGAATCCTTCCTAGAGGCAAGCAAGACACGGGAGACACCCTCAGACAGACCCAACGCAGTGAAGTCTACGCCCTCAACATCCAGGCCGTGAGAGCCAGGGACTGAAGGTTGGGGTGCAGCAACGCTCCGTCGTTCTGCGAAATGAGAGTCGGAAAACACTCCAATCTCCACGGTTCTTCGGAGGACAACTCCAGAAGAAGAGGGAACCAGATCTGACGGGGCCAAAAGGGCGCTATCAGAATCATGGTGCCGTGGTCTTGCTTGAGCTTCAGTAAGGTCTTCCCCACCAAAGGTATGGGAGGATAAGCATACAGGAGGCCGGTCCCCCAATGAAGGAGAAAGGCGTCCGACGCTAGCCTGCCGTGTGCCTGAAGTCTGGAACAGAACAGAGGCAGCTTGTGGTTGGTCTGAGAGGCGAAAAGGTCCACCGAGGGGGTGCCCCACTCTCGGAAGATCTTGCGTACCACTCTGGAATGAAGCGACCACTCGTGCGGTTGCATGACTCTGCTCAGCCTGTCGGCCAGACTGTTGTTTACACCTGCCAGGTATGTGGCTTGGAGGAGCATGCCGAACTGGCAAGCCCAACGCCACATCCCGACGGCTTCCTGACACATGGGGCGAGATCCGGTGCCCCCCTGCTTGTTGGTGTAATACATTGCAACCTGATTGTCTCGTCCGAATTTGGATAATTGGCAGGACAGCCGATCTCTGAAACCTTTCAGGTGCGTTCCAGATCGCTCGGAGCTCCGAGAGGTTGATCTGAAGATCCTTTTCCTGGAGGGACCACAGACCCCTGGGTGTGAAGCCCATCGACATGAGCTCCCCACCCCAGGCGAGATGCATCCGTCGTCAGCACTTTCGTGGGCTGTGGAATTTGGAATGGACCGTCCCAGGGTCAAATTGGTCCGAATGGTCCACCAGAGCAGTGAAGTGCGGCAACTGGTGGAGAGGCGGATGAATCTTCTAGATTTCCCGGTGGCTTGGAACCACTGGGAAGCTAGGGTCCATTGAGCAGATCTCACTGTGAAGACAAGCCATGGGAGGTCACATGGACTGTGGAGCCATATGTCCAGAAGTCTCAACATCTCCCGAGCTGTGACCTGCTGACACGCTCTGCTCTGCGGAAGCCAGGACAGGAGGTGGTTGGCCCTCACTTCGGAAGGAAGGCCTGAGCCGTCTGGGTATTCAGGCAGAGCTCCTATGAATTCCAGAGACTGGGTTGGCTGGAGATGGGACTTTGGGTAATTTATCACAAACCCCAGCAGCTCCAGGAGTTGAATAGTGCACTGCATGGACCGGAGGGCTCCTGCCTCCGAGGTGTTCTTGACCAGCCAATCTCGAGATATGGGAACACGTGCACTCCAAGCTTGCGTAGAATACGCCGCCACCACCACCACGTGGCACTTTGTAAACACCCGTGGGGCAGAGGCGAGCCCAAAGGGCAGCACACAATACTGAAAGTGCCGTGCGCCCAGGGGAATATGAGATACTGTCTGTGATCTGGCAGTATCGGGATGTGAGTGTATGCGTCTTTAAATCCAGAGAACATTAGCCAATCGTTTTTCTGAATCATTGGCAGAAGTGTGCCAAGGAAAGCATCCAACTTTTCTTGACCAGGCATTTGTTCAGCCTCTCAGGTCTAGGATGGGGCGCATCCCCCCTGTTTCTTTCCACAAGGAAATAGTACCTGGAATAGAATCCCTGCCCTTCCTTCCCGGGTGGTACGGGCTCGACCCGCATGGCGCTGAGAAGGGGCGGAGAGTTCCTCTGCAAGTACCTGCTTGTTGATGGGAGCTGAAGGATTGAGCTCCCGGAGGACATTTGTGGAAGGGAGGCCAAAATTTAGGGCGTATCTGCACCGCACTATTTGGAGAACCCACTGGTCGGAGGTTATGAGAGGCCACCTTTGGTGAAAAAATTTTAACCTCCCCTCCGACCGGCAGATCGTTCGGCACGGACACTTTGAGGGTGGCTATGTTCCCGTGGATTCCAGTCAAAGCCCGTCCCCGGCTTTTGCTGTGGAGGCGCAGGGGGGCTGCTTAGGCGCACGCTCTTTGATGAGAACGAGCGCGCTGGGGCTGTCCCTCTGCCTGTCGAGGCCTTCGGGCCGGCTGGGTGTACCTACGCTTGGCAAAAAGCATAGGGCGCAGCCTGCTGGGCCCGGGAAAAACGTCCACCTGCTGAGGTGGATGCTGAAGGCGCCCGGTGGGAGAGCTTGTCGAGGGCGGTTTCCGCTGATGCAGTTGTCCACCAGCTGCTCGACCTTCTCGCCAAAATATATCCCCCCGGGCAAGGGACGTCGGCCAGTGCGGGTGTCAGGTCAGAGGCACGCAGCCATGAGAGCCTGCGCCTCACTATACCTGGGCCGCAGCATGAGATGCCACGTCACAGGTGTCATAGATACCCCTGGACAGGAACTTTCTGCACGCCTTCAGCTGCCTGACCACCTACTGATTAAAGCCTGGACGCTCCGGCGGGAGCTTATCGCCCGGTCCGCCAGTTGCTTCACAGTCTTAGCATGTGGATGCTCGTGTTAGAGCTGGTAGATTGGATTAGGGTCACGAGCATTGAAGATTGGTAGGCCTTCCTCCCAAACCGAGTCCAGAAGTGCGAGACTCCCGCCCCGGGGGCGCCGAGGCGGTATCCCTCGAACTCCGTGCCCTCTTGAGAGCAGAATCCACGACCGCCGAGTCATGGGGCAATTGGGGCCGCATTAACTCTGGGTCCGAGTGGATTCTGTACTGGGACTCTGCTTTCTTGGGAATGATGGGATTAGATAATGGTCTCATCCAGTTCCGAAGCAGTGTCTCTTTGAGGACATTGTGCAACGGCACCGTGGAGGACTCTCTAGGTGGTGATGGATAGTCGAGGACCTCGAGCATCTCAGCCCTCGGCTCATCCACAGAGACCACGGGGAAGGGAATGCAAATGGACATGTCCCTTACAAAGGAGGCAAAGGAGAGGCTCTCAGGAGGCGAGAGCTTCCTCTCTGGTGAAGGCGTGGGGTCAGAGGGGAGGCCCGCAGACTCCTCTGAGGAGAAATATCTGGGGTCCTCCTCTTCCCCCCACGAGGCCTCTTCCTCGGTATCGGACATAAGCTCATGTAGCTGAGTCCTTAACCGGGTCCGGCTCGACGTCGAGGCACCGAGGCCTCGGTGTCGTCGAGCGGTGGACTCCCGCGCCGGCGGGGACGAGCTCCCTCCATCGACGTCGACTCCACCTGCGTGGCGGTCGAGACCGGCGCCGCAAGCGGCGGCGGTGTCGAAGGCCTCGGCACCGGGCTAGAGCTCGCCGGCGCCACAGTCAACGGCGCCGAGGGCGCAAGCACCCCCGGCGCCGGCACAGCCTGGCGCATCAGCCCTTCCAGGATCCCCGGAAGGATGGCTCGGAGGCACTCGTCCAGGCCCGCTGTCGGGAAAGACGGGGGGGCCGGTAGAGGTGTCGGTGCCGGAAGCTGCTCGGGTCCAGGAGACTGCACCGAAGTGCTGGGACCCTGACGCGTCGGTACCTCCACTACCGAAGGGGACCTCTCCTCTCGACGCTGACGCTTCGGCGTCGACTCCTCGCCGGCACCGATAGCCGGGTGCATCGAAGGCGACCTATGACGGTGCTTCTTTGATTTTTTGCGGTGCCCGTCATCGGCGCCAGGTGGAACGGAGGAGGAGGAGGTCGATCCCCCTCGGTCTCGAGGAACCGGGTCAGACAGGGTTCGGTCCCGAGGGCCATGGGCAGAGGGAGTGACCGGGGCCGATTGCCCACGCGGCCTCTCACCCCTACCCTCACCGGAGTACCGGCGGGCCGACGGGACCTGTGCTCCTGGGGTCGATGCCATCGGTGCCGATTTCGCAAACATCGATACGGAAGAACCGGCCGTCGATACCAATGCCGTCGAGGGGCCGGTGCAAGTTCCAAAAAGACGGTCCCGTAGAACTTGCCTCGCAACCTGAGTCCGTTTCCGGAGACCAAGACACAAAGAACACGACTTGATATTGTGCTCCGGCCCGAGGCACTGGAGGCACCAAGCGTGGGTGTCGGTCTGCGAGATAGGCCGGCCGCACCGACCACACTTCTTAAATCCACTCGGGACCTTCGAGGACATCGACGGAAAAATCGCATGGCGAAATTAAAGTCGATGGTGGCGGTAAATCACACCTCGAAAAATAAATCGACCGCGCGGCCACAAGGCCGCAACGCAACGCCCCCGCTAGAAAACGAGGGAAAAACAAGCGCGTTCACTTTTTTTTTTTTTTTTACCAAGAAAAGAAAAAATGGGTCCGGAACGCGCGGGAACCAAAAACAAAAAAATAAGAAATTCGCGAAAACGCGATGGTTTTTCGGGGCTGATAAGAGAGAGCGGCGACGCACGACTCTCTCCAGCGCGGAAAAAACAAGACTGGCGGGAACGGTCGCGAAGCTTCTTCCGGTTGGTGGGGGCTGCCGCGGACGTCACCCAGTCGTGAGAACAAGCAGCCTGCTTGTCCTCGGACGTTACAGTAATCCAGGTGGCATAGTACGATGGATTGTATGAGGCTCTGGAAAACTTCTCGAGGGAAGAACAGTTTTATTCTTTTTAGTTTCCACAGCGAGAAAAACATCTTCTTTGTGGTGGCATTAACGTGTTGCTCGAGTGATAGTGAGTGGTCAAGGGTGACTCCTAAAATTTTGAGGCTACCTAATATGGGGAGGCATAAGGTAGAGGTAACTAATGTGGGAGGCCTATACTTGCTGTGTTGAGAAGATAATAGTAGGCAGTGGGTTTTGTCAGTATTCAGTTTGAGTTTGAAAGAAGATGCCCAACAGTACATTGTAGTTAAACAGCGGTCCACTTCTCTTGAGATCTCCGACAAGTCATTTTTGAAGGGAATATAAATAGTAATGTCATCGGCATAAATATGCGGTGAAGTCCTAGGTTACTTAAGGTCTTGGCCCACAGTAATTCCAATGTAACAACAGGAAGACTACCTAACTCCCACAACTCTATACTAGACGTTGTACTTTGCCCCAAATATCTGTGACAAACCTCATAAGTCAGTGATAGATATTGTCTGTTTGTGCTTGGAGACAGAACATGAAGCCATTGGTCTGCTTGTATGATTCGGTGACAAAAATAAATGCAGTGTAATCAAAGACAATCTTTAAGAAATAAGACTGGAGAAAATATTTTTAAAAATGGCTGAAACAGAAAGAATTCAACAAAGAAGAGAAGAAAACTTCAGCCATGCCAAAAAAGTCTACCTAAGTAAGTAAGTAAGTACTTGACATTTCGTCCTTTAGATTGTAAGCTCTTCTGAGCATCCTTATTTGTTAATTTGTACAGCGCTGCGTAACCCTAGTAGCGCTCTAGAAATGTTAAGTAGTAGTAGTAGTAGTAGTAGGTATTGCATTGGGTTATAATTTAAATTCAAATCAATTCTTGTATACTACTAATATCCCCTTTCCAGGGTTCAGTGTGGTTTACATTCTAGGTGACAGAAAAGCAAACAGTGTTAGTGTGAGGTATGAGAAACATTAAAGACCATTGGATTAAGTACAGAGTACATAAGTACATAATATGCATGAGACTGAAAATAAATAATGGATGATACTAGGAGGTAGTAGTCATGAAGCAGTCTTTGGGAACAGAACGGTTTTTAGCCTCTTCCTGAAGTTGAGGTAGGTATTTATAAAGAAAAACAAAGGAACTACAAAGAAGCAAGCCTGCTAAAGCCTACCCAGGTTTGACATCTCTAGTGCATTAAAACAAATGAGTGGAACAATGGCGTTATGGCACCATAAGAACTCCCATGCATATATATATATATATATAGTAAAAGCTCTAGAAAAGATGTCCATTTGTCACAAGCATTTTCATGTAACCCACTTGTGCGACTATGATGAACTGCCTGTTAACAGAAAGAGGTTAATACTCAAACACCTTTTAAACAGCGTATATTTTATTAAATATTAGTGGAACCCAGCCAGTTTCCTCAACAATGAGACGGACCCTAGAAAGGCTATCTTGTAAGCAATTTTTTTGTCTCTCCCCTGCCCTCCCCTCCATGTCCAGCGATTCTTCCCTTCCCTCCCATCCCCTCCATGTCCAGCGATTCTCCTCT
Organism: Microcaecilia unicolor; assembly: GCF_901765095.1. Classification (NCBI taxonomy): domain Eukaryota; kingdom Metazoa; phylum Chordata; class Amphibia; order Gymnophiona; family Siphonopidae; genus Microcaecilia; species Microcaecilia unicolor. Next base: position 133,787,253 of record NC_044037.1, read on the forward strand.
TCCCTGCCCTCCCATCTGTGTCCCGCGATTCTCTTCTCTCCTGTCCTCTCCTCCCATCCATGTCTATCGATTCTGCTCTGCTAGAAACATAGAAACATGACGGCAGATAAAGGCCATATGACCCATCCAGTCTGTCCATCCTCTGTAACCCCTAATTCTTCCGCTACCCTAAGCGATCCCACAGGCTTAATCCCATGCCTTCTTTTAAATCTTGGAACAGTCTTCGACTCCACCACCTCCACCGGGAGGCCCATTCCACGCCTCCACCACTCTTTCATGTGAAAAAATACTTCCTTAGGTTACTCCTAAGCCTATTCTCTCTAACTTTGTCGTATGCCTCCTCATTCCACAGTTCTCCTTTATTTGAAAAAGACCTCTCTTCCTGTACATAAATGCCCTTGAGTATAGTTAAATGTTTCTATCATGTCTCCTCTCTCCCTCCTCTCTTCCAGCGTATACATGTTGAGCTTCATAAGCCTGTCCCTATAATTTTTGCATTCAAGACTGCTTACTAATTTCGTAGCCGCCCTTTGGACCAACTCCATCCTGCTTATATCTATCCGTAGGTGAGGTCTCCAGACCTGCACGCAGTACTCCAAATGAGGCCTCACCAGAGACTTATACAACGGCATTATCACCTCCTTTTTCCTGCTGGTCATGCCTCTCTTTATGCACCCAAGCATCCTTCTGGCTTTGGCTGTCGCTTTTTCTACTTGTTTGAAAGCTTTAAGGTCGTCATACACAATAACCCCCAAGTCCCGCTCTTCCTTCACACACTGAAGCACTACACCCCCTATACTGTACTGTTCCCTTGGATTTTTGTGACCCAAATGCATGATCCTGCATTTTTGGGGATTAAACCTTAGTTGCCAAATATTGGTCCATTCCTCTAGCTTTGCTAGGTCCTTCCTCATGTCATTCACACCCTCAGGGTGTTCACCCTGTTGCAGAATTTAGTATCATCCGCAAAGAGACAAACCTTACCAGACAGCCCTTCCGCAATATCGCTCACAAAGACGTTAAAAAGAGCCGGCCCTAGGACCGATCCCTGCGGAACTCCATTGACAACCTCCTTTTCTTCAGAGCAAGCTCCATTTACCACCACCTCTGTCTCCTACCATTCAACCAATTTTTTACCCAATCAGTTACTCTAGGTCCCACAACGAGGGCACTCAATTTATTTATCAGTAGCCTGTGCAGAACCGTGTCAAAGGCTTTGCTGAAATCCAAGTATATCACATCAAACGCCCCTCCCACATCCAACTGTTTGGTCACCCAGTCGAAGAAGACAGATTTGTCTGACACGACCTGCCACTAGTGAAGCCATGCTGCCTCGGGTCCCGCATTCCATGTAGTTCAAGAAATGTCAATCCTCCTCTTTAGAAGCGTTTCCATTAGCTTACTCACCACTGAGGTCAGACTGAAAGGTCTGTAATTCCCAACCTCCTCCTTACTTCCACTCTTGTGCAAAGGAACCACATCCGCCCTTCTCCAGTCCACCGGGACCACTCCAGTTTCTAAGGAAGCATTGAAGAGTCCTTCAGTGGAGCCAACAGAACTTCTCTGAGTTCCTTAAGCACCCTCGGGTGTATCCCATCAGGCCCCATCGCTCTGTCTACTTTTAGTTTGGCAAGCTCCTCACGAACACAGTTCTCCGTAAACGGGTCTTGGTCGACCATACATCCATCCCCTTTAGCCTTTGTTTTCTGCAGCCCTATCCCCGGTCTTTCATTCTTGAACACAGAGCTAAAATAATGGTTAAGCAGTTCAGCTTTATCCTTATCGTCTTCTACATATTTCTCTCCCTCAGCTTTGAGCCTCACAATGCTATTATGGCACTTCCTCTTGTCACTTACATATCTGAAAAAGGTCTTGTCCCCAATTTTACCTTATTAGCTATCTTTTCCTCCATTTGCTGCTTCACTTTCCTGATAGCTTTTCCAGCTTCTCTTTGCTTATTTAGGTATTCTCTCCTGTCTTCATCTTTCTGAGTCATCTTATAACATGCAAGGCGCTAGCCTCCTTTCCCTTACCTACATTCGAGTACCGGAGAGGTCTTCTTTTCCTCTTACTTTTATGTAATTTTCTAACATACTACTACTACTATTTAGCATTTCTATAGCGCTACAAGGCGTACGCAGCGCTGCACAAACATAGAAGAAAGACAGTCCCTGCTCAAAGAGCTTACAATCTAATAGATTGGCAACATCCTGACGTCAGCTCGCCTCCAGCGTTCCCTTCCCTCTCACTGTTCCGCCCTCTGACATCATTACGTTTTGACGCGAGGGCGGGACAGTGAGGGGGAATAGAACGCTGGAGGCTGGCTAACGTCATGAGATGTTATGAACCCAGGCAGCCAGACAGCGATGGAACGTTGGAGGTGCAAATTATTATATAGGATGTGAATATAGAAATCTAAATATGTGCACCTACTTTCCCTGGAAGACATTTGAATAAAGGCATACAGGTACATACATTGTCTTTAAAAAAAAAAAGAAACCAGAATTATACTATTTACATAAAAGGCAATCAATCAAAATTTTAAGCAATACTCTCGATCCATATATTAATTTTCATTTGATGGACCTTCATATCAAATAGGGCATTATAAATAAAAAAAAATATCATCTCCTGGCACATATCATCATCATCAATCCAAATAGCTTTGCATATAAATGCAACACTCATTTCATCGCCTTATAAATAAATGAAGATGCTCTTGAAAAATATCTATAAAATAAGCATAACATATAAGTCTGTGTGTCTTTCTTGTATAGCCACACTGTTATACAATTACCCTCATTGAGGAGAAGGGAACCTATGTGGAACAAAAAAGTACCTATGTAATAATGACCAAAGCCAAAAAATCCTAAATTAAGGATATTATTGTAAAGCCAACAATCAAATTATATTTTGTTTCTTCAGTTCTTTGTAAGCCGCTTTGAGGCTGCTTTCAGTGGTATAAAGCGGGGCACAAATGTTCTGAATAAATAAATAAATATTCTAACCCCCCCCCCGTTTACAAAGCAGCAATGGTGGCTGCCGGTGCTCTAATGCTGACACAGCCCATTCACTTTGAATGGGCTGTGTTGGCATTTGCCACATGGCTTTGTAAATAAGGGGATAAGTGATTTGTGAGTGCTTTCTTAAGTCAACATGCAAGTGATAACAGGTCTCTATATAATGGTAAAAATAGCCATAACACTAACATTTTATTTTGCAAGTTGATTTGAGAAAGTGCTCACAAACCTAGGATATTTAACAAAGGCAACATTCGTGTCTATTTGATTTTATAAAAAAAGGCACCCAGAACTAGCTCCATATGGCAAACAAATCCTCATATACAAATTTACACCTGCTCTGGAGAATATGTAAGAGTGTGTGCGTATTCAATGTGTGGACATGTGTATAATATACAAAATACACATGTACATCACAGTTGCTCCCAACTCTTGCCTATCCACACCCAGGAATGCTTAAACACTATGCATACTTATATGTGTGCATTCACCTGTACAATTTTATAAAAGTGCTTTTAAGCACGTAAAACATGAACTTCATGCTAAATATCAGGAAATAACCAGTTAAGAGAGGAAGTTATCACGTGGCTACCATTAAGATGTGTTACTTTACTGTTAACTGTAGCTAATAGAAATATGTCTCATTATATAAAACTAGTAAAAAAGGCCCGTTTCTGACACAAATGAAACGGGCGCTAGCAAGGTTTTCCTGGGAGTGTGTATGTTTACATAGAGTGTGTGTGAGAGTGTCTGTGTGAGAGTGAGAGTGTGTCTGTTACAGAGTATGTGTGTGTAGACATTGAGAGTGTGTGCGAGTGCGTATGTGAGGCACAGTGAGTGTGAGAGAGTGTTTCACACAGATACAGTGTTTGAGAGACTGTGTATGTGAGACAGTGTGAGAGAGTACGTGTACGACTACACATACTGTCTGTGAGATCGAGTATGAGATTGAGGAATGTGATCGATACAGGAGGACCTTGCGAGACTGGGAGAATGGGCGTGCAAGGTGGCAGATGAGTTCAATGTTGACAAGTGCAAAGTGATGCATGTGGGTAAGAGGAACCCGAATTAAGCTACGTCTTGCAAGGTTCCGCTTAGGAGTTACGGATCAAGAAAGGTATCTGGGTGTCGTCGTCGATGATACGCTGAAACCTTCTGCTCAGTGTGCTGGCTGCGGCTAGGAAAGCGAATAGAATGTTGGGTGTTATTAGGAAGGGTATGGAGTCCAGGTGTGTCGGATGTTATAATGCCGTTGTATCGCTCCATGGTGCGCCGCACCTGGAGTATTGTGTCCAGTACTGGTCTCCGTATCTCAAAAAAGATATAGTAGAATGGAAAAGGTACAGCGAAGGGCACGAAAATGATAGTGGGGATGGGACGACTTTCCTATGAAGAGAGGCTGAGAAGGCTAGGGCTTTTTCAGCTTGGAGAAGAGACGGCTGAGGTGAGATATGATAGAAGTGTATAAAATACATGAGTGGAATGGATCGGGTGGATGTGAAGCGACTGTTCACGGCTATCCAAAAATACTAGGACTAAGGGCATGAGTTGAAGCTACAGTGTGGTAAATTTAAAACGAATCGGAGAAAATTTTATCTTCACCCACGTGTAATTAGACTCTGGAATTCGTTGCCGGAGAACGGTGGTACGGGCGGTTAGCTTTACACGGAGTTTAAAAAGGGGTTAGATAGATTCCTAAAGGACAAGTCCATAGACCGCTATTAAATGGACTTGGAAAACTTCCGCATTTTTAGGTATAACTTGTCTGGAATGTTTTTACGTTTGGGGAGCGTGCCAGGTGCCCTTGACCTGGATTGGCCACTGTCGGTGACAGGATGCTGGGCTAGATGGACCTTTGGTCTTTCCCAGTATGGCACTACTTATGTACTTATGAGAGTGTTTGAGAGTGACTGTGTGACAGAGAGAGTGAATGTGATACAGTGTGAGACATAGCGTGTGTTGTAGACAGTGTATAAGAGTGAGAGAGACACTGACTGTGAGTGAGTGAGAGAGAGAGAGATTGTGTGTGTGACAGAGATACCTCCCCCTGCCTCTCTGTGTTGGGTAGACCCGCTCCCCCTTCCTCTTTCGCTGTGTGGTCGCAGGACCCCTCCCCCATGCTGTCAGTCGCCGTGCTCACAGGTCTCCCTCCACCCCTCCTGTCAGGTGTCTTGATCCGCCGTTCGTCTTTGGTCTCAGGACCCCCTCCCCCCCCCATCTGTGGTGTGAAGAGCCGTTGTGGACCTCATCCTCCGTATGGCCACTCCCTCTCATGTTTATTTTCCCCCTCCTGTGTGGTGTGAGATCCCCCGTCCCCTGTGGCCTGAGGACCCCTTCCGCCTCTGTAGTCTGAGGTCAGACCCCTGCCGCCACGCCCCTGCCGAAGTCACAACCGCTGACCTCTCTCCCCCCCCCCCCCCCCGACAGGGTGCCATCGCGCCTCCCCCCCTCCAAAACCTGAAGGACTTCCATAAAGCTGTAGGAAAATAAGTGGCAAGTGGTGCAGAGCTCAGTGAAACCCCCTTACCGGAGCTGCAGCATGTAAAGCTGCAACGCGCCCACCTCGTCGCCAGAGAGAAGCCTCGGTCCACAACTTCAATAGCGGAGCGGGAGGGAACTGGCAGGCTCTGTTGTAGAATGATGTAAAAGGAACATTGGCTGATAAAAGAAATTGAGGCGGAGCAGGGGGTTGAAGAAGCTGCACTGTTATTGGCTGAATTGAGTGGGGAGTGGCCTAGAGTTGAAGAGGTCCGTTCTTATTGGCTATCTTTAGAGTGAGGAACGGAGTTGAGGGCGGGGAGTTGTCCGTTATTGACGGGTATAGCTGAAAGGTGTATGGCACAGGGTGCAGGGCGGGCTGTGGAAGATAACTGTCGGACAGGGTGGCGGAAGGGGGGTAGAGGGGCCGTAACGTGCAGGGGCGGAGGTGTTTGAAAATGGAGTCAAGTGTCAGCCAGGAAGTCGGTGGCAGGGCCGTGAGGGGACAGGGGATGTGCATGATCGTCGGGTGGAAAGTTTCGGTGTGTGATGCGGCTAGGGGGGGGGGGGGGGGGGGGGGGGGGGGGGGGGGGTCTGTGTTTGGTGGCTCCCTGATACTTGGTCCGGTGCAGTGACAGCTGATGTCGACATAGGGGGAGGAGTAGGGAAACACGCAGCTGTCACAGATGTCAGTGCGTTGTAGTCTGTGTAGGAGACGACCTGAACGTTGTGAAGCTGACTGTGGGCAAGCACGACGTCACTGCGTTTTGACGCGAGGGCGGGGCACTTTAAAAGTGGCTACAGAGCTTCGAACTTACGAACCCTGAAGCCACAAAGTGTGCCTTAGAACGTTGAGGGTGCGTTTTATGTACAGATGGGGCGTGGCTGAGGGCGGACCTATGAGTGAGGGTGAGTGTTCCTGATACCCTAGCCTACCAAGAGTCCTACCAAGAGTGCAGGAGTTCAGTGCTTTACTGCCACGGAGTGAGCTTCAGAATGTTTGAGGTGGGTTTTATTTATATAGATAGGAACTGTGCTAAAATAGCAAAAGCTAGTGGTAAAATAACACGTCTTAACGGTAGACTATGACCCAAGCCCTCTTAAAAAAAATCCATTAAAATGTTTAAAAGATTAAAAATTTTCCCCAGTTCAAGCTTCCTCACTCCTGGTTTCCTTAATTTTTAAATATTCACTCCTTTCAGGAGGGAAGACAGGGAAATGATTGTCTTGCCAGATCTATTTCCTTAATTGCACAGGAGGAAGGTAGGGTATCTCAGAGCACCCCTGTAAATTAAAAAAAAAATATATTTTTTTAACTAATGAGGGGAAGATGAGAGGGTGGGGAAAACATACATACTGGGAGGGATGAAGTAGTTAAGAGGACTGGGGAAAGCAGGTCCCCCTTTTTTATTATTATTATTTTTAAGTACCATATTGGGAGGGAGAGCATAAGGGAAGAGGATAAAGGTGGCCATAGCTTAATCCCCCCCCCACACACACACACAAAAAAAAGAGAGATCCAGTTAACCTTAACACAGGCTTTTGGACATGGCTAAATTTTTCATTTACGTTTTACTGAATAAAGATGAAATGTAGTGCAATGCAGCTAAACTGAAATCTTTACTCTGTAATGCTCAAAACTCTACCTCTCCTTATCTAGATAAACTGGGCAGGACACAAATTTCTCCAGTCAGTAAAAGGTAATTTTTCAAATCTAAGATTTCTCTAGATTGCCCAGTAAAATATTCTGGTATATCAGCCCCAGTACTTTAAAGTTAAAATCTATTATAATAGATACAAAATACCTTTACACAGACATTAACAGCTAGAGGCCGTCCTTTGTGTATACTTAGAGACCTGTATAACGCTAGAGTTTGGATTCTCTCTTTGGAGTTAGGAAACACATCATTGGATCGTGCAGTCTGCATGAATTTAGCTTTTAGCCAATCTGCCAGCACCCTAAAGATAACAGAACAGAAAGTAATCGATTAATGTCAGTTTTGATTAGGGAAATGTACAGCCAAAACATTCAGTGCAGTTTCATATTTTCCAAATGTTTTCTGATTTTCATGTGTATTTTTCACACACATTTGAAAAAAACCAACTATACATGTGTTAATTTATTAAAAAAAAAACATTTTTGGGCATATAAATAACGTGCATAAGCGATTTGTACATCCAAAAATGTTTTGAGAGCACAACTGAAGCAAATGAGTATTAACAAATGCACATCTCTAGTTTTGATACGTTCTCAGGTAGGATTACCTATTTTGGCATGATACAGCATACTACAGTTACAACACGCCCCAAAGAGTTTATAATCCAAAATGGTACATAGCTTTGGGAAAACCTAACTTCCACAAGATAACAAGGAATGAAAGAAGCAGCAAGAATAGAACCCTAGTCTTCTTATTCCATTATTCTAAATATTAAACCTTCTCACTTTTCTTGTGATGCAATTACAGCCCACACAGAATGAATTGGCTATAATCCCCATCTAACAGCTAAAGGGTAAGGAGCTCCTCTTCCAGACGAGTATGTTTATGTTTATTAAAATTTGCTATACTGCACATTCTGAACAAACAGGTCAGAGTGGTTTACAAAAAAGATTAAAAATACAAACAAACACAAAAATCCCACAGAGAAAGAATTCCATTGTGACAGGAAAGACAACAAACAAACCAAGAACACTCACTACTTACAATTTAATACAAACAGTTGAACCCTAGACAAAATTACTGCTGAGATAAGTACATAAGTACATAAGTAGTGCCATACTGGGAAAGACCAAGGTCCATCTAGCCCAGCATCCTGTCACCGACAGTGGCCAATCCAGGTCAAGGGCACCTGGCACGCTCTCCAAACGTAAAAACATTCCAGACAAGTTATACCTAAAAATGCGGAATTTTTCCAAGTCCATTTAATAGCGGTCTATGGACTTGTCCTTTAGGAATCTATCTAACCCCTTTTTAAACTCCGTCAAGCTAACCGCCCGTACCACGTTCTCCGGCAACGAATTCCAGAGTCTAATTACACGTTGGGTGAAGAAAAATTTTCTCCGATTCGTTTTAAATTACCACACTGTAGCTTCAACTCATGCCCTCTAGTCCTAGTATTTTTGGATAGCGTGAACAGTCGCTTCACATCCACCCGATCCATTCCACTCATTATTTTATACACTTCTATCATATCTCCCCTCAGCCGTCTCTTCTCCAAGCTGAAAAGCCCTAGCCTTCTCAGCCTCTCTCATAGGAAAGTCGTCCCATCCCCACTATCATTTTCGTCGCCCTTCGCTGTACCTTTTCCAATTCTACTATATCTTTTTTGAGATACGGAGACCAGTACTGAACACAATACTCCAGGTGCGGTCGCACCATGGAGCGATACAACGGCATTATAACATCCGCACACCTGGACTCCATACCCTTCCTAATAACACCCAACATTCTATTCGCTTTCCTAGCCGCAGCAGCACACTGAGCAGAAGGTTTCAGCGTATCATCGACGACGACACCCAGATCCCTTTCTTGATCCGTAACTCCTAACGCGGAACCTTGCAAGACGTAGCTATAATTCGGGTTCCTCTTACCCACATGCATCACTTTGCACTTGTCAACATTGAACTTCATCTGCCACTTGCACGCCCATTCTCCAGTCTCGCAAGGTCCTCCTGTAATCGTTCACATTCCTCCTGCGACTTGACGACCCTGAATAATTTTGTGTCATCGGCGAATTTAATTACCTCGTTATTCCCATCTCTAGGTCATTTATAAATACATTAAAAAGCAACGGACCCAGCACAGACCCCTGCGGGACCCCACTAACTACCCTCCTCCACTGAGAATACTGGCCACGCAATCCTACTCTCTGCTTCCTATCTTTCAACCAGTTCTTAATCCATAATATACCCTACCTCCGATTCCATGACTCTGCAATTTCTTCAGGAGTCTTTCGTGCGGCACTTTGTCAAACGCCTTCTGAAAATCCAGATATACAATATCAACAGATAACATAAGAGGAAGCATACTGGGTAGACCAGTGGTCCATCTATCCCAGTATCCTGTTTTCCAAACAGTGACCAAGCCAGGTCACAAGTACCCGGCAGAAACCCAAATTGTGGCAACATTCCACACTACAAATCCATGGGCAAGCAGTTGCTTCCTATGTCTGTCTCAATAGCAAACTATGGACTTTTCCTCTAGAATTTGTCCAAATCTCTTTTAAACCTAGATAAGCTAATCGCTGTTACCACATCCTCCGGCAAAGAGTTCCAGAGCTTAACTATTTGTTGAGTGAAAAAATATTTCCTACTATTTGTTTTAAAAGTATTTACATGTAACTTCCTTGAGTGTCCCCTAGTCTTTGTAGTTACGGAACGAGTAAAACATTGATTTACTTCTACTCGTTCTACACCACTCAGGATTTTGTAGAAATCAATCATATCTCCCCTCCCCTCATCTGACTGTTTTCCAAGCTGAAGGAGCCCTAACCTCTTTAGCGTTTCGTCATATGAGAGGCGTTCCATCCCCGTTATCATTTTGGTCGCTCTTTTTTTAACCTTTTCTAATTCCACTATATCTTTCTTGAGATACTGCGACCAGAACTGAACGCAGTACTCAAGGTGCGGACGCACCACGGAGCAATATAAAGCATTATAATATTTTCGATCTTATTCATCATCCCTTTCTTAATAATATATCACCAAAACAGGGAAGATAGGGTATCCTGATAGTGAAGTTGCAAAAGAGACCGTAGTAGATCAAGTGTCCTCAAATAAAAATAAAAATCAGACAAAAGATTGCAAATTAAAACAGTCAAGTACTAAACATGATGTAAATAGGAACATCAAACATAGTTTAAATGTCTATATGTGAATGCCAGGAGCCTAAGAAATACGATGGGAGAGTTAGAATATATTGCACTAATGAAAAATTAGATATAATAGGTGGATGGAGACCTGGTGGAAGGAGAATAACCAGTGGGACACTGTCATACCGGGGTACAAATTATATCATAGTGATAGGGTGGATCAAATTGGTGGAGGGGTAGCATTGTATATTAACGAGAGCCTTGAATCACATAGATTGAAATTCTGCAGGAAACAAACACTTCTTGGAATCACTGTGGATTGAAATTCCATGTGTAAAGGGGAAAAGGATAGTGATAGGAGTGTACTACCATCCACCTGGCCAGGATGAACAGACGGATTCAGAAATGTTAAACGAAATTAGGGACGCAAACAAACTGGGCAACACAATAATAATGGGTGATTTCAATTACCCCGATATTGACAGGGTAAATGTAACATCGGGACATGCTAGGGAGGTAAAATTCCTTGATGAAATCAAGGACAGCTTTATGGAGCAGCTGGTACAGGAGCCGACGAGAGAAGGAAAAATTCTAGACCTAGTCCTTAGTGGAGCGCATGATCTGGTGCGGGAGGTAATGGTGCTGGGGCCGCTTGATAACAATGATCATAATATGATCGGATTTGATATTAGCTTTGATGTAAGTATACACAAGAAATCAAATACGTTAGCGTTTAACTTTTAAAAAGGAGACTATGATAAAATGAGAATAACGGTGAATAAAACTTAGAGGAGCAGCTGCGAGGATCAAAAATTTACATCAGGCGTGAATGCTGATCAAAAACACCATCCTGGAAGCCCAGGCCAAATATATTCCGTGTATTAAAAAAGGAGGACGGAAGACCAAACGACAGCCTGCGTGGTTATAAAGTGAGGTGAAGGAAGGTATCAGAGCTAAAAGAAAATCCTTCAGAAAACAGAAGAAGGAATCGACTGAAAATAGTAAGAAACAGCATAAGGAATGTCAAGTCAAATGCAAAGCTCTAGTAAGGAAGGCTGAGACTCTGAAAAAAAAATTGCGTTGGAGGCAAAAACACATAGTAAAATTTTTTTTAGGGATATTAAAAGCAGGAAGCTGGCAAAAGAATCAGTTGGCCCATTAGATGACCGAGGAGTAAAAGGAAGATCAGGGAAGACAAAGCCGTAGCAGAGAGATTAAATGAATTCTTTGCTTCGGTCTTCACCAAGAAAGATTTGGGTGGGATACCGGTGCCGGAAATGGTATTAGAAGCTGACGAGTCGGAGAAACTTAATGAATTCTCTGTAAACCTGGAGGATATAATGGGGCAGTTCAACAAACTGAAGAGTAGCAAATCTCCTGGACCAGATGGTATTCATCCCAGAGAACTGATAGAATTGAAAAATGAGCTTGTGGAGCTATTGTTAGTAATATGTAATTCATCCTTAAAATCGAGCGTGGTACCGGAAGGTTGGATGGTGGCCAATGTAACGCCAATTTTTTAAAAAGGTTCCAAAGGAGATCCGGGAAATTATAGACCGGTGAGTCTGACATTGGTGCAGGTCAAAATGGTTAAGACTATTATTAAGAACAAAATTACAGAGCATATTCAAAGCTTGGATTAATGACACATGGAGGGGCATAATCGAACAGGGCACCCAAGTTTTCCTGAGGGTGTCCTTGCTGGACGTTCCCATGAAGGGGCGGGGAAATCCATATTATCAAAACAAGATGGGCGGCCATCTTTCATTCAATAATACGGTCGGGGATGCCCAAATCTCAACATTTAGGTCATCCCTAGAGATGGTTGTCCCTGATTTTCAGTGATAATGAAACCGAGGACGCCCATCTCAAAACGACCAAATGCAAGCCATTTAGTCATGGGAGGAGCCAGCATTCGTAGTGCACTGGTCCCCCTAAAATGCCAGGACAACAACCGGACACCCTAGGGGGCACTGCAGTGGACTTCAGAAAAAGCTCCCAGGTGCATAGCTCCCTTGTGTGCTGAGCCCCCCAAAACCCACTCCCCACAACTGTACACCACTGCCATAGCCCTTAGGGATAAAGGGGGGCACCTAGATGTGGGTACAGTGGGTTTGAGGTAGGTTCTGGAAGACTCACATTTACCACCACAAGTTGAACAGGTAGGGGGGGATGGGCCTGGTCCGCCTGCCTGAAGTACCCACTAAAACTGCTCCAGGGACCTACATACTTCTGTCATGGAGCTGGGTATGATATTTGAGGCTGGAATAGAGGCTGGAAAAAATATTAATTTTTTTTTTTAGGGTGGGAGGGCGTTACTGACCACTGGGGGAGTAGGGGGAGGTCATCCCAGATTCCCTCCAGTGGTCATCTGGTCATTTAGGGCACATTTTTGTGGCTTGTTCATAAAAAAAAAAAAAAGGACCAAGTAAAGTTGGCCAAGTGTTCGTCAGGGACGCCCTTCTTTTTTCCATTATCGGCTGAGGACGCCCGTGTGTTAAGCACGCCCCAGTCCCGCCTTCGCTATGCTTCTGATATACCCACAGAAACTTTGGTCGTCCCCGCAACGGAAAGCAGTTGAGGATGCCCAAAATCGGCTTTCCATTATGCCAATTTGGGCGACCCTGGGAGAAAGACACCCATCTCCCCGATTTGTGTCGAAAGACGGGCACCCTTCTCTTTCGAAAATAAGCCTGAAAGTCAACATGGATTTAGTGAAGGGAAATCTTGTCTCACCAATCTACCAATCTACTACATTTCTTTGAAGGCGTGAACAACATGTGGATAAAGGGGAACCAGTTGATATTGTGTATCTGGATTTTCAGAAGGCGTTTGACAAAGTACCTCATGAAAGAGTCCAGAGGAAATTGGAGAGTCATGGGATAGGAGGTAGTGTTCTATTGTGGATTAAAACTGGTTAAAAGATAGAAAACAGAGAGTGCGGTTAAATGGTCAGTATTCTCAATGGAGAAGGGTAGTTAGTGGAGTTCCCAGGGGTCTGTGCTGGGACCGCTGCTTTTTAACACATTTATAAATGATTTAGAGATGGGAGTAACTAGTGAGGTAATTAAATTTGCTGATGACACAAAGTTATTCAAAGTCGTTAAATCGCGGGAGGATTGTGAAAAATTACAAGAGGACCTTACGAGACTGAGAGACTGGGCGTCTAAATGGCAGATACGTTTAACGTGAGCAAGTGCAAAGTAATGCATGTGGGAAAGAGGAACACGAATTATAGCTACGTCATGCAAGACTCCACGTTAGGAGTCACCGTACAAGAAAGGGATCTAGGCATCGTCATGATGATACATTGAACCCTCTGCTCGGTGTGATGCAGCAGCTAAGAAAGCAAATAGAATGTTAGGTATTATTAGGAAAGGAATGGAAGACAAAAATGAGGATGTTATAAAGCCTTTGTATCGCTCCATGGAGCGACCGCACCTCGAATATTGTGTTCAATTTTGGTCGCAGCATCTCAAAAAAAGAAAAGGTGCAGAGAAGGGCGACAAAAATGATAAAGGGAATGGGATGACTTCCCTATGAGGCAAGGCTACAGCGGCTAGGGCTCTTCAGCTTGGAGAAAAGGCAGCTGAGGGAGACATGATAGAGGTCTATAAAATAATGAGTGGAGTTGAATGGGTAGATGTTAAGCGTCTGTTTACGCTTTCCAAAATATTAGGACTAGGGGGCATACGATAAAGCTACAATGTAGTAAATTTAAAACGAAGCGGAGAAAAACCTTTCTTCACTCAACGTGTAATTAAACTCTGGAATTCGTTGCCAGAGAATATGGTAAAAGCGGTTAGCTTAGCGGAGTTAAAAAAAGGTTTGGACGGCTTCCTAAAGGAAAGTCCATAGACCATTATTAAATGGACTTGGGGGAAATCCACTATTTCTGGGATACGCAGTATAGAATGTTTTGTACTTTTTTGGGATCTTGCCAGGTGTTTGTGACCTGGATTGGCCACTGTGGAAACAGGATGCTGGGCTTGATGGACCTTTGGTCTTTCCCAGTATGGCAATACTTAATTACTTATGTAATAATTCCTAGCATCCTGTTTGCTTTTTTGGCTGCCACTGCACACTGAGCAGATTTCAGCGTATTATCTACGACAACACCAAATCTTTTCTTGAGCACTGACCCTAGCATCAGGTACCTATGATTGGATTATTCTTTCAATGTGCATCACTTTGTATATGTCCACATTAAATTTCATCTGCCATTTGGATGCCCAGTCTTCCAATTTCATAAGGTCTTCCTGCAATATTTCATAGCCCGTACATTTTTTTAACAACCTTGACTAATTTTGTGCAAATTTGATCACCTCACTCGTCATTCCGATTTCCATATCATTAATAAATATATTAAATAGTACCAGTCCCAGTACAGATCCCTGCGGCACTCCACTGTTCACCCTCCTTAATTGAGAGAAATGACCATTTAACCCTAGCATCTGCTTTCTGTCCAATAACCAATTCCTAATCGACATCAGAACCTTGCCTCCTATCCCATGACTTTAATTTTCTCAGGAGTCTCTCATGAGAACTTTATCAAAGCTTTCGGAAAATATAGATACACTACATTAACTGGCTCATCTTTATCCACATTTATTCATACCTTCAAAGAAATGAAGCAAATTGGCGAGGCAAGACTTCCCCTTGGCTGAACTCATGCCGATTCTGTCCATTACATAAGTACATAAGTAATGCCACACTGGGAAAAGACCAAGGGTACATCGAGCCCAGCATCCTGTCCACGACAGCGGCCAATCCAGGCCAAGGACACCTGGCGAGCTTCCCAAATGTACAAACATTCTATACATGTTATTCCTGGAATTTGTGGATTTTCCCAAGTCCATTTAGTAGTGGTTTATGGATGTTGTTCTTTAGGAAACCATCTAACCCTTTTTAAACTCTGCTAAGCTAACCGCCTTCACCACGTTCTCCGGCAACGAATTTCAGAGATTAATCATACTTTGGGTGAAGAAACATTTTCTCCGATTTGTTTTAAATTACACTGTAGTTTCATCGCATGCCCCCTAGTCCTAGTATTTTTGGAAAGCGTGAACAGACGCTTCACATCCACCTGTTCCATTCCACTCATTTTATATACCTCTATCATGTCTCCCCTCAGCCGTTTCTTCTCCAAGCTGAAAAGCCCTATCCTCCTTGGTCTTTCTTCATAGGGAAGTCGTCCCATCCCCGCTATCATTTTAGTTGCCCTGCAATGCACCTTTTCCAATTCTAATATATCTTTCTTGAGATGCGGCGACCAGAATTGAACACAATACTCAAGGTGCGGTGCACCATGGAGCGATACAACGGCATTATAACATCCTCACACCTGTTTGTCCATACCTTTCCTAATAATACCCAACATTCTATTCGCTTTCCTAGCCGCAGCAACACACTGAGCAGAAGGTTTCAGTGTATTATCGACGACGACACCCAGATCCCTTTCTTGGTCCGTAACTCCTAATGTGGAACCTTGCATGACGTAGCTATAATTTGGGTTTCGTTTTTTCCCCCACATGCATCACCTTGCACTTGCTCACATAAACCGTCATGTTTGTCTACGTGTTCTTTAATTTTATTGTTTATAATAGTTTCCACTATTTTGCCTGGGCCTACTGGTCTGTAATTTCCCAGATCACCCCCTAGAACCCGTTTTTAAAATCGCCGTCACCATTGGCCACCCTCCGATCTTCAGGTACTCTAGATGATTTTAACAGACAGTTTACATATTATTAACAGCAAATCAAGCAATTTCATGCTTGAGTCTTTGAGTACCCTTGGATGTATGCCTTCTGGTCCAGGTGATTTACTACTATTTAATTTGTCAATTGACTGAGTACATCTTCCAGGTTCACAGAGATTTCTTTAAGTTCATCTCTCATCACCCTTGAAAATCCATTTCCGGTACAGGCAGATCTCTTACATCTTCTTCCGTAAGGACAGAAGGAAAGAATTCATTCAGTTTCCTTCGCTATGGCCTTGTCCTCCTTGAGTGCCCCTTTTGCTCCTTCGTGATCTAACGGTCCCATGGATTCCTTCTCAGGCTAAAATATACATGTAAGTGCTAGTCTCATTTTGCCTCCAAGAAATGCAGTTTAAAAGTAGGTGTTGTTTCTGACCGCTAACTCTTTATACTTGTAGACCCTCATTAATTTTATAAGAATATACTTGAGTGGAAGTGCAGAAAATGCTGTTGTACATGTTGAAGTTCCTTAAGAAAATAACTCTTAATCTACTAAGTTTAGCAGATAAAACCCAAGTGACCACAATTTTTGACCAGCTATATTTCACCTTGCTAGTGCTTATATTGCTTCTTATTTTTTTCATTTGGGTCCTTTTCCATTCTTTTGGCTGTAATGACCTTTTTTACTTCTCCTTTTTTAGTATGCTGGCTGAGGCTCTCCATCTTTTTTCCACCCTTTTGCAAATACATGGGATGCATCTGATCTGGGTTCCCTTTAGTGTCCTAACCCTTGCAGCCATCATTTTAGTTTCTTTTAACCATTTTCCTCATTTTACTATAGATGCCCTTCCGAAAATTAAATGCAGTTACAGTAGATTTCTTTGCGGGTTCATCCCAGATAGTAGCTCAAACTTGATCATGTTATGATCAAGTGGAGGAGTGGCCTAGTGGTTAGGGTGGTGGACTTTGGTCCTGGGGAACTGAGGAACTGAGTTCGATTCACGGCACAGGCAGCTCCTTGTGACTCTGGGCAAGTCGCTTAACCCTCCATGGTCTGCCGCATTGAGCCTGCCATGAGTGGAAGCGCGGGGTACAAATGTAACAAAAAAAAAAAATCACTGTTTCCCAGGGGACCCAACACTGCCAACCTCTTGACTATGCCCTGCATGCCACCATGCACTAGATCCAAAATGTTTTCCCCTCGTCTCTTTTTCCTTGACATCTAGAAATTGTATCTCCCTGGGCACTCCTTGATGTAACATTTATTCAGTCAATATCAGGGTAATCAAAATCATCCATTATTAAAGCGTTGCCCAATTTGCCTGCTTTCGTAATCTCTGCAAACATTTCTTCATCCATCTCTTTGTTCTGTACAGCCCTACAAGAACACTTCTTCCCTTCGTACATGGCATTTCTATCCATAATTATTCAATGCTGCTATCTGTGTCATGCGAAATGTTTATTTATTTGACTCAATTCCCTCTTTAACATATAGCACAACCCCCCCTCCAATTTGATCCTCTCTATCACTGCGATACAATTTGTAACCTGTTAACTCAGTGTCCCACTGACCTCCTCTTTCCACCAAGTCTCTGAGATGCCTACTATATCTACCTCATCATTTAGTGCTATATATTCTAACTCTCCCATAATATTTTTTAGGCTTCTACCATTTGTATACAGACACTTCCAATTGTGCTTTTCCTTTGATCTACAAGCTGCTTAGAAGTTGAAGGGGATAATGTGCATCTCTTATCCTGCTCTCTTATTAAGCACACCCGGCTTACTTTCAGCATTGTTGAAACCTCTCTGCTGGGATTCCCTAAATGTCCTGCTTCAATAGTATCCTTCAAGGATACTCCACACTTAACCATGCCCTACTGGTCGACTGTTGGCCTCCCCCCCCCCCCCCCCCCCCCCATTCTAGTTTAAAAGCTGCTCTATCTCCTTTTTAAAAGTTAGCGCCAGCAGCCTGCTTCCATCCCAGTTAAGGTGGTGCCCATCCTTTCGAAACAGTCTCCCTCTTTCCCAGAATGTCGTCCAGTTCCTAACAATATAAATCCCTCATCCCTGCACCATCGTCTCAACCATGCATTGAGACTCCACAGCTCTGCCTGCCTTTTGGGTCCCGCGTGTGGAATGTGACCCTGGATGATCTGGACTTCAGCTTTCTAAGAGCCTAAATTTGGCTTCCAGAACCTCCCTCCCACATTTTCCTTTGTCATTGATACCCACATGTACTAAGACAGCTGGCTTCTCACCAGCACTATCTCAGATTCTGTCTAGGTGACGCTTGAGATCCGCCACCTTTGCACCAGGCAGGCAATTGACCAGGCGATCCTCACATCCACCCAGCTATCTATATGCCCAATGATCCAATCACCAACTATAACAACTGTCCTAACTCTTTCTGCCTGGACAGAAGTTCTTGGATGCATATAAGTACATAAGTACTGCCAAACTGGGAAAGACCAAAGGTCCATCAAGCCCAGCATCCTGTTTCCAACAGTGGCCAATCCAGGTCACAAATACCTGGCAAGATCCCAAAAAAGTTGAATACATTTTATGCTGCTTATCCTAGAAATAAACAGTGGATTTTCCCCAAGTTATTTTAAATAATGGTCTATGGATTTTTCCTTTAGGAAGCCATCTAAACTTTTTTTAAACCCCGCTAAGCTAACCGCCTTTACCACATTCTCTGGCAATGAATTCCAGAGTTTAATTACATGTTGAGTAAAGAAAAAATTTCTCAGATTCGTTTTAAATTTACTACTTTGTAGCTTCATTGCATGCCTCCTAGTATTTTTGGAAAGAGTAAACAAACAATTCACATCTACCCGTTCCACTCCACTCATTATTTTATAGACCTCTATTATATCTCACCTCAGCCGTCTCTTCTCCAAGTTGAAGAGCCTTAGCCACTTCAGCCTTTCCTCATAGGGAAGTCGTCCCATTCCCTTTATCATTTTCATTGCCCTTCTCTGTACCTTTTCTAATTCCACTATATCTTTTTTGAGATGTGTGACCAGAATTGAAACACAATATTTGAGGTGCGGTCACACCATGGACCGATACAAAGGCATTATAACGTCTTCATTTTTGTTTTCCATTCCTTTTCTAATAATACCTAACATTCTATTTGCTTTCTTAGCTACTGCATCACACCGAGCAGAGGGTTTCAATTTATCATCATTGACGATGCTAGATCCCTTTCTTGGACGGTGACTCCTAAGCTGGAACCTGGCATTATGTAGCTAGTACATCCCCTGGTAGAAGGTCCTGGCTACAGGAAGTACTTCCTACTTTACCAACGTGATGCTCTCCTTCTGGAGACCTCCTTCCTCCTCAACTCCACCAAGTCTGCTACGCTAGCCTCAAGAGAAAAGACCCGTTCTCTAAGAGCTAGGAGCTCTTTGCATCGGGCGCACACATATAACTGCTCACCAACTCAATGCAAAAGAGTGGGAATACCCCTTTCGCCTGCTGGACTGCTGACTCCATCTCAGTATTTTTGAGGTTTTTCAATAATTTAAAACTTGCTAAGGTGTTAAGGATATTAGCCTAATATAAAAATGTATTAGTTTAAATGGTATATTGTGTGATTTATTTAGTGTTTTCTTCTTAGGATGTAATGACATGTAATCAAACCTCTGTAAGAGCACTTCTTCTCGCTTGTTATCCTAATTACAATAACTGACTATAAATATTGTGCTAGAGGTGGGCGGACAAGACTAAACTAGGTCCTGCAGTGCCCTGCTAAGGCTATCTGTTAATGCTAAAAGCAACAGAGAAATAAGATTTAAGTAGAGATTTTAATTTCTTAATGATGGTTCAGAGCAGATAAAAGGGGGTAGGTCGTTCCAGAGTTTTGGGCCAAGAAAATAAAAGAAGTATGTCGTGTAGATTCAAGATGGGCCAATTTGTGTGCAGGCAGAATGGGGGGGGGGGGGGGGGTGGAATCAAGACAACATAAACATCTAGAGGGAATATAAGAAATAATCAAAGAGGAAAGAAAAAGAAGTCACTGTGATGTTTTGTGAACCAAAGAATCTTTAAAAAAGACCTATAAGGAAAAGGCAACCAGTGAAGACGAAAAACAAAACAGTGGCACGATCAAAACACTTAGCTTTACAGAGAAAATGGGCAGCAGAGTTATGAAGCATCCTAGGTCTTTTAATTGAGAATTAGGAAAGCCTGCAAAGATAGAAATTACAATAGTCTAGCTTAGAAGTAATAACAACGTGCACCAGAGTATGTAGAGAAGCAAAGTTAAAATAAGAACGAATAGAATGGAGATTGCAAAGGAATCAAAACCTTACTTAACAACAGAAAAAATAAGTTGAGCAAAGGACAATTCTGATTCCAAAATAATGCCCAAATATCGAAAGGATTGAATAGGTTGCACAACTTGATTGAAGAGAAAACGAGGAATTGTAGGAGTCCAAAGAGAGTCAGTAACCCACAGCAACAGTTTTCATGATTAAAATGAGTCTAAAAGCAGTAAGCCAGGGACTGAATTGAGAGAAAAACAGGTTTGGACATAAGAGCGATTTGATACACAGAAAGGGAAAACCAAAACGATGCAATCTGCATAAATATAAAAATTGATACTAAGGTCTGAAGAAGAAAAGCAAGTGGACTAAGAATACTGTTAAAGAGACGAGGAGATAGAACTGAACCCTGGGGAAAGGTGCAGAAATCGTAGATCCAATAGAAAATGATGCAAGGCCAAAAGGCAGGACACAATAGTGGTAGTGGTGGTTCCCTCTTGAAATCTGAGATACTTTCTATGCCTTAGAACTATCTGTATGTGACTGCAAGCACCCTTTAAGGCAAGAGAGCATAGCCAGTCATTTGCCTGCATCATGGGAAGAGCAAGGTGCCTAGGGAAACCACCCTGAACTTTTTTCGGACCAGATATCTGTTCGGAGCCCTTAGGTCTAAGATGGGACAAAATATCCCTCTCTTTTTGGGTATGAGGAAGTATTTGGAACAGAATTCTTTCATTCTTGTCTGGTGGTACAGGATCAGAGAATGTAAGAGAAGATCCACCAACAGGTGGAAACTCAAGCACCCCACGAGAAAAAACAAAAATGTATAAATCCACAGCACAAGAGGTTAGTTTTCCTTACTACATCACACTATATTTTTTTTTTTGTTTATATTTTTTGTTTGAATTTTATTAAGATTATAGTCCGTCTCTCTCTTTCTCTATCTCTTTTTTTCTTTCTTTTTTTTCTTTCTATTTTTTCCATACATCTTTTTCCATATATTATTTGATAGATTTGATACAATACCTTCGGAGGATTTTCATTGCCATTGCTCTTCAGTACTCTACATAGCAGGTCAGTTCCTTTAGTAAACACAATTTTGTCTCCTATTAAGATTCTTTCAGTATGTCAGTTGTGTGACCTTACCTTTCCATTTAAATTTGCCATTTTTTACATATTCGTCTCCCTTATGCTATGCGGTTATGTATTATGTCAGAAATTATTCCATGGTTTCCCTATACTTTTTATGTGTATTTCTACTTATGTGGTTGTTATTACACCTCTGTTCAATATCACCATAGTTTACATATGTATATTATTCTATTTAGCACATACATAGATGCATTGACATACATATTTTATTATTAAATTTAATTTTAAACATTTGCCATTATAATTCGTCACTTGGTCTCACCATTCATTATGTATGTACATTTTTATTATTCAAATTTTACATTCATATATACATTGTTGAATTTTCAACAGTTATTTCTTATAAAGACATGTTCTTGTACTTACAAACTTATATATAGCATCTTTATTAATTTATTATAGTATGTTGTTCATTTTATTATTACTATATATATTTTTTAATATGTTTTTATTATTTCCTTATATCAAATTATCCATTTGTACCATTTTATGAGTTTATATAATTACTGTATTTATTGATTTAACTTTTTATTTGAAATTATTTTTTCTGTTCCTTTATTACACATATCATATATAAATGTACTTTTTATAGACTCCTGATGCAGGCCTGACGGCCGAAACACGACGTGTCGAGTCTTCTAACCTTTAATAAAGCCTTTTTTAAGAACATCTTCCAGTTTCTGGTCTCCTGGTCGTACTCCCACTTGTTTATACATTACAGGATCAGAGAACCCATCCTTTGTAGGTACAAGGGCCCATCTTGCTTGGAAAAAAAAAATTCCGCCTCCCTCCCCTCTGATTGGCTCTCCTGTCTTGGAGCTAGTCAAAAGCTCATGCCTTACTTTGACTGAGGAACCATCTGGGCCTTCTGGGCCCACTGCTGCCAAGGATGGGAGCGGAATTCCTGGGTCTGTTGGGAAAGGCAGGCTGGAGGAATATACCTTCGCCTTCGAAAGTAGTAGTGGATGCCACCTAAAAACCTCAGAGAAGTGGAGGCTGTAGAAGAAGTGGCCAAGAGAGGAACTTTATGATCAGTTCGTTTCTTGATGAGGTCAGTGACTTCTTCCACTTTGACCCCAACATATTGTCACCCTGGCAAGAGATGCCCACCAGTTTTTCCTGTACTGAAGGTTGTAGGTCTGAAACATGCAGCCAAGCGAGGCTGAACATGCCAATACATAATGCAGAGACGCTGAACACAACATCAAAAGCTTCATAGGCTGCCCGGGCCCAGTGCTTTCGATACTCCTTCTGAAGTGCCAAAAAGTCTCTCAGCTGGGGCTCTCTGGGTCCTTTACCTGCATTTTAGAACAGAGGATCAATTAGAGGCCTTGTGGTCAGGTCCTTGGCAAGTTAAGCACTAATTGTGTCAGTCACAGAGTTGATCTTGTCACACCTAGTGCACGTCTTAAAGAACACAGGGGGAAAAAAGCCAAAGTGATATCAAATGGATCATTTTTTTTTTTACCTGACTGGGTGCTCACGTCTAAGAGGGCCAATAAAGCCGCAGAAAAATAAAGAAAACTTCAACAAGCTGAAAAACCTATGGAAATAAAAGGGAATTTGAAGGAACAACAAAAAATGAAGAAAAATGAATAAAAAGTCTTGCATACTGAGGGAAGGAACTAGAAAAAGATAAAGAATCTTGCACCAAGGAGAGCCAGTCAGAATGCGACTGCTAAGCTCCACAGAATAAGAAAGACTGCTGGCCCTGTGTGCTCACGTTGGGTGGGAAGGCACTGGCACATATGTGCAGTACAATGCTGCCAAAGGCTTAAAAGAAAGTTCCAGAATGTTGGGTAGCATCTGTGCCGGGATCTGTTGGATCAAAAATAAACAAAAAAGGCAACAGTCTCCTTACTAAGACAGAAAAATAGTAAAAAAGGTAGACTAATAGAAAACATAAGCATATGAAATAATTTATTGGTGTGAATCAAAAAACAAACAGTAATACAAGCTTTGAAACGCGGAACAGAGAGCCAAGTACTGTTTTTAAATTAAAGTATTTAAGAAGGGGAATTCCATCACCCCTTGTTTTTTAGTTTTGACCCCTGACGAAGCCTGAGGGTGAAACGTGGCCACGTTGGGTTTGTTTGTTGATTCACACCAATAAATTATTTCATATGTTTATGTTTTCTAGGGATCTGTTGGATTACATCACTCATATGTGGCAAGTGGTGTCCTGCTGGCCCTCAGAGAACTCCAGAATCTATCACCAAGGCATGAAAAAGGGGAGATTTCTAGCTTAGCACATCAAGACTCAAACATCCTCAAAATGCTGACATACGCCAAGGATGTGGAAGACTTCCTAGAGCTCAACAAAATGTTAATGACTCTCAAAAAGCAGCCCTGCTTTAAGAGTTGTGCCCTTTCAAGAGCCATGAAGATAGATCAAAATCGATCCACATCCTGCATGAGAACCAACAGTCCCCTCAAGATGGGGAAGATCCCTGTTCGAGGGCCACCTGGGCCAGTTTGGAGTCACCAAAATTATTACTATTATTTGTTGCTTTTGTATCCCACATTTTCCCACCTATTTGCAGGCTCAATGTGGCTTACATATTACCGTTAGCGGCATTAGCCGATTCCGGTCGGAACAAACACATGGTATAAATGAATACAAAGTGATAATGTGGTGGAATAAGGTACAAGTAGTGTTCATTGCGGTCTTTGGTTACATTGTGTCGCAAGTGTACAGGTTTTTTTATGTTGGGTTGGTGGGATATGCTCTTCTGAACAGTTCCGTCTTTAGTGCTTTCCGGAAATTTAGATGGTCGAGCATAGTTTTTACTACTTTTGGCAATGCGTTCCATAATTGTGCGCTTAAGTAGGAAAAGCTGGATACATAGGTGGATTTGTACTTCGCGAGTCCCTTGTTGCTTGGGTAGTGAAGGTTTAGGTATGATTTTGTGTATTACTCGGCCGGATGAGATTCTACACTCTGAATGATCCGGCCTAACAATGGCCAAGGTGGGATCACATGGAAGAAACTCCAATGGCCAGTTCTGCACTAGCGCATTGAGTCCCTTGAACAGTCTATTCTTCCTTCGACTTAAAAATCTGATGGCCTATGCATTGTCTACTGTCACCATTAATTCCACTGCCAGCATGCCCCACTTGTCTACTATCGCATGAAACACTCATTCAGGTCCATCATGTGTTAGTCAAGGAAGTCTACCTGCACACTGTCGACCACTGCGACATGGATGGTCGACAAACCATGAAAATCACTTTTCTCACTGCATCAACTTACTCGCCTCTAGAGACACTTGCCGGCTTTAGGTACCTCTTTGCTGATTTACATAAGCAACTACGATCATATTGTCAGACATCAATCGAAGCCAGCAATATGGCTCTCGCCGCCAGTCAACTGATTGGCCAAGATGTCTCTTCTGTCAACCTGTGCCCTTGCACTATTGATCCTTGAAAATGTGTGCCCAGGCTGTTGAGACTTGCATCGGTCGTCACAACCAGCCACTCTAAGTCCATGCCACAAACTGGGCTGGTCCTGTCTAGCCACCAAGCCAGACTTCACCTTACTGCCCCTGCGCTATTGATCCTTGAAAACGTGTGCCCCAGCTGCAGAGACTCGCATCGGTTGTCACAACCAGCCACTCTGTTGAGTCCAAGTCCATGCCATAAAGCGGGTTGGTTCTGTGTAGCCACCAAACCAGACTTCACTTTGTTTTCCCTCTAAGTGAGGAGACCACTGGGATAGCAAGACATTTTGAAGAGGAAATATATGCACTCTTGTTCAGGGAACTCTCTAGATCTTTGCTGCTGTGTTGCTGAGAACATGCAAAAAATACATCGATGGCCCCAGTGCCAGAGCACCTCCTAGATCTTCGACTATCTTTCTGATCCGATCATCTGCAGCCAACCTCTGATCCACAGAAGGCATCTCTCCACAACTGCCAGTGCTACATTCTTTGTGAAGTATATACGTTGAATCGAGGCATTCACTGACTCAAGGGAACCAATGGGTGCATGCCCATGCCAAATAGCTCCCTGCAAATCATGTTCTGAAGAGCCAATGTGGAGACCTCAAAGGACTACTTCAGGTGAGCTTCCATTCAGCGATCCTGTGAGGCTTTCAGGGCCGTTCCACCCTCCACCGAAAGGTGGTCTTTCTAGTGATCACCATAACCAAGGAGTCCATTTTTAGGAAATAAAATTTCTCCTGTCCAGACAAAGGGAACTGATACACTCTGGTCATAACTCTGCTGAGTCCAGAATCCAGTACCTGCCATTCAGCTTCCGGGTGCAAGGGAAAGGTTCTACAAGGTTTCCTATTGCCCTTTAGGAGACGATCCCTTTTCTAACCAAGGCCGGAGCTGGTTTCTCTGACAAATCCAGCACCTCTTGCATTCTCACTATCAGGTACTGGAGCTTCTACCTCCTGAAAATCTGAACCACAGAAGGATCCTCACTTAGGGATGCATCCACCCTTAAGGTGTCATCTAAGGGCTCTGGATCCCATTCGACGCTCAAGTGAGGCCACAGACCAATATGACTCTGTATCCTCCAGCTCCTGCAAAGAGGCCGCTGAGACTGCTTGACTCACAAGGTACCTTTCAACCTCCAAAACCCTGGACTCTAAACAGGCCCACTCTCTGGAAGTCCTTGCTTAAAAACAAAAGGCCTAATGCAAGACGGGCACAAATTCAGGGGAGAGGGGAAACCCTGCCCCCTAAAACAGCATCCTGCATAACACCAATGGCTGATCTGCAGTACTGAGTGCTGGTGCAGCGATAAAATGGCACTGGCTCCTGCTAAAATTGCGCTGACTCCTCAGGCCTTGGACCATCCTGATCCACGCTCACCTCTGGCAGCCTTCACTTGAGCTCCTCACTATCGCCAACAATATTCTACCTCACTCTGGCCAGCTCAACGCACACATAGCGAAGACTGTTGGAAGCTGCGACCAGCTGCTGCGCCCAATACATTGTTTAGCATCAGCCCTTCTCTGCTGGTTGGCCATCACACAGAGCTGCACCGGATACCACCTTTAAGCCTCGGACCCAGAAAGTTCAGCCCAAAATCTTCTGTTTCATTTTTTTAACTTTAGATTGTCTGCTTGACTTCCAGGGGCACTCAAGGATCCCCTCCCAAACTAAGGGGGGATAACAAAGGAGCTGAGGAACAAAGAGCTTTAAGGGCGGGGGCGAAGAACCTGGAGCCTGGAAATATGCACCTCCAAAGCAGCACCAGGTCACTGACACTGAGATTCTCCATCTCAGCTTTTATTTTCCTCTCTCTCCAAAGAGACCGAAGAGGCCTCCCCAAACCAGAACTAGGATGCACAGGTACTTACCTACCATCTGCTGAAAACTGAAAATACTGGCTGGTTCAGAGATGCACAGGATCTTTTACAGTGTGATGACACGGCCTTAGTAGTCTCAAGTCTCCATCTGCTGGCAGGAGAGCACAACCCATTCATCTGGTCTGGTTTGGAGAGCTGATGAGGAACATTGATATCTTGTGATAAAAGGTTTACAGAGATTGGTTTACTTAGGCTGAGCTTTGACCTAACAGTATCCAAATATGTGAAATGGAATTATAATTAGGGTGGTGAACAGCTGTTATTCTTCTCAGTCAAGGAAATGAGAAATAGGTTTACATAACCGCAAGAAGGTTTCAGGTTAGAAATTATGAGGAGCTTTATAAATGTAAGGTGTGGTCAAGCATTGAACAAGTGTCTAGTAAGATGGTAGAAAAACCTTCACATGGAGAGAAATATTTTATTCAAAACCTTATCTTTATTGGCATATCAATAACAAAGAACCATAAATATCAGTAAAAAACAGAGTAAGCAGAACAAAAGACCCTCCAAACCTTTGCACACTTATTTCTAGCAAAATCAACCTGGAAAAACAAAGCAGGTGCAAGTGACTACACAAGTTTTAAAGCAAAAAAAAGCATGTATTTTGTTTTTGAAAACTGGTGGAAAGCCTACAGAATAAAAGACAAGTGCAGTTTTGATTCCACCGCAAACTTTCTGAAAACTGTCACCTAATGGTGGCAGGTTAGTCAAATAATTGTACAGGATGACATAAGGAATAGACCGGAAAACCACTTTAGATCCTTCCACAATTTTCAATAATTATATGAAAGTTTATAGACAAAGGTTCTTTCATTAACAGCTACAGCTATTTCACTGAATTTATCTCATGTGAAGCATAACTACTACACAAAATAAAATAAAAATATGAAATTTCAAGTCATACCAGATCATCAGATGCCTTAATCACTTTTGGACTAATAGTTTGGCAAACCAACTACTGGTGAAGTTTACTCCTTCAGGAGGGTAGAGACAGAGTACAAACAATGCATGATTATCTGCTTTCTCTCACAATCATGAGGACTGATATGAATTTCCAAAAACTCAGCAAAGACAAAAGCGAAGTTATTTACCTGTAGCAGGTATTCTCCAAGGACAGCAGGCTGATTGTTCTCACGATTGGGTGACGTCCGACGGCAGCCCCAGATTGGAAGATCTTCCTAGCAACAAAGTTTGCTAGCCCTCACATGCACATGCACGAACCGCGCATGCGAGACCGTCTTCCCGCCCATAGCACGAGCATGCTCCTCAGTCCAGTAGAAAGCAAAAGACAAGGGAAGACACAACTCCAAAGGGGAGGTGGGCGGGTTTGTGAGAACAATCAGCCTGCTGTCCTCAGAGAATACCTGCTACAGGTAAGTAACTTCGCTTTCTCCGAGGACAAGCAGGCTGCTTGTTCTCACGATTGGGGTATCCCTAGCACCCAGGCTCACTCAAAACAACAAACAGTGGTCAATTGGGCCTTGCAACAGCGAGGACATAACTGATATTGACCTAAATAGAACCAACTAACTGAGAGTGCAGCCTGGAACAGAATAAAAATGGGCCAAGGGGGGTGGAGTTGGATTCTAAACCCCAAACAGATTCTGCAGCACCGACTGCCCAAACCAACTGTTGCGTCGGGTATCCTGCTGAAGGCAGTAATGAGATGTGAATGTGTGGACTGATGACCACGTCACAGGTTTGCAAATCTCCTCAATAGTGGCTGACTTCAAGTGGGCCACTGACGCTGCCATGGCTCTAACACTATGAGCCGTGACATGACCATCAAGAGTCAGCCCAGCTTGGGCGTAAGTGAAGGAAATGCAATCTGCTAGCCAATTGGAGATGGTGCGTTTCCCGACAGACACTTCCCTTCTGTTGGGATCAAAACAAACATATGGGCGGACTGTCTGAATGAGCTTGTCCGCTCCAGGTAGGTTCCAGGTAGAAGGCCAATGCTCGCTTGCAGTCCAATGTGTGCAACTGACGTTCAGCAGGGCGGGTATGAGGACGGGGAAAGAATGTTGGCAAGACAATTGACTGGTTCAGATGGAACTCCGACACCACCTTCGGCAAGAACTTAGGGTGAGTGCGAAGGACTACTCTGTTATGATGAAATTTAGTATAAGGAGCATGAGCTACCAAGGCTTGAAGCTCACTGACTCTACGAGCTGAAGTGACTGCCACCAAGAAAATGACCTTCCAGGTCAAGTACTTCAGATGGCAGGAATTCAGTGGCTCAAAAGGAGGTTTCATCAGCAGGGTAAGAACAACACTGAGATCCCATGACACTGTAGGAGGCTTGATAGGGGGCTTTGACAAAAGCAAACCTCTCATGAAGCGAACTAAAGGCTGTCCTGAGATAGACTTACCCTTCACACGATAATGAAAAGCACTAATTGCGCTAAGGTGAACCCTTACAGAGTTGGTCTTGAGACCAGACTCGGACAAGTGTAGAAGGTATTCAAGCAGGGTCTGAGTAGGACAAGAACGAGGATCTAGGGCCTTGCTTGATTGAGTTTCAGCAAAGTCTTCCCTACGAAGGGTATGGGACGATACGCGTACAGGAGGCCCTTCCCCCAATGAAGGAGAAAGGCATCTGATGCTAGTCTGCCGTGGGCCTGAAGTCTGGAACAGAACTGAGGGACCTTGTGGTTGACCTGAGTGGCAAAAGGATCTACCAAGGGGGTGCCCCACGCTTGAAAGATCTTGCGTACTACTCTCGAGTTGAGAGACCACTCATGAGGTTGCATTATCCTGTTCAACCTGTTGGCCAGACTGTTGCTTATGCCTGCCAGATACGTGGCTTGAAGAAACATGCCGTGCTGGCGAGCCCAAAGCCACATCCTGACGGCTTCCTGACACAGGGGGTGAGAACCGGTGCAACCCTGCTTGTTGATGTAATACATAGCAACCTCATTGTCTGTCTGAATTTGAATAATTTGATGAGACAGCCAATCTCTGAAAGCCTTTAGCGCATTCCAGACCGCTCGCAACTCCAGGAGATTGATCTGAAAACCTGTTTCCTGGAGGGACCAACTTCCTTGAGTGTGAAGCCCATCGACATGAGCTCCCCACCCCAGGAGAGACACATCCGTCGTCAGCACTTTTTGCGGCTGAGGAATTTGAAAGGGACGTCCCAGGGTCAAATTGGAGCAAATTGTCCACCAATGTAGGGAGGTGACAAAACTCGTGGACAGTTGGATCACATCCTCTAAACTCCCCGCAGTTGAAACCACTGGGAAGCTAGGGTCCATTGAGCTGATCGCATGTGAAGATGGGCCATGGGAGTCACATGAACTGTAGAGGCCATGTGGCCAAGCAATCTCAACATCTGCCGAGCTGTGATCTGCTAAGACGCTCGTACCCAGGAAACAAGGGACAGAAGATTGTCTGTCCTCACCTCGGGAAGGTAGGCATGAGCAGTATGGGAGTCTAGCAGAGCTCCTATAAATTCGAGTCTTTGTACTGGAAGAACATGGGACTTTGGATAATTTATCACAAACCCTAGTTGCTGCAGGAGTTGAATAGTCATCTGCATGGACTGTAGAGCTCCTGCCTCCTTGGTGTTCTTTACAAGCCAATCATCAAGGTAAGGGAACACATACACTCCCAGCCTGCGTAGAGACGCCGCCACAACTGCCAGACATTTTTTTGAACACCCTGGGCGCAGAGGCGAGACCAAAGGGTAGCACACAGCACTGAAAATGCTGTGTTACCAGACGGAATCGAAAATACTGTCTGTCAGCTGGCAGTATCGGGATGTGTATAAGCATCCTTAAGTCCAGAGAGCATAGCCAATCATTTTTCTGAATCATAGGAAGAAGGGTGCACAGGGAAACCATCCTGAACTTTTCTCGGGGCCAGATATTTGTTCAGGGCCCTTAGGTCTAGGATGGGACGCATCCCCCATTTTCTTTTCCACAAGGAAGTACCGGGAATAGAATCCCAGCCCTTCCTGCCTCGGTGGCACGGGCTCGACCGCATTGGCACTGAGAAGGGCGTAGAGTTCCTCTGCAAGTACCTGCCTGTGTTGGAAGCTGAAGGACTGAGCTCCCGGTGGGCAATTTGGAGATAAATTGAGGGAGTATCCTATCCGGACTATTTGGAGAACCCACCGGTCGGAGGATACAAGAGGCCACCTTTGGTGAAAAAGCTTTAACCTCCCTCGTACCAGCAGATCATTCGGCATGGACACTTTTATCTCGGCTATGCTCGCCTGGAGCCAGTCAAAAGCCCGCCCCTTGCTTTTCCTGGGGAGCTGCAGGGGCCGGTTTGAGGCGCACGCTGTTGACTGAACGAGTGCGCTGGGGCTTAGCCTGAGCAGGCTGGTGGGCAGGTGGATTGTACCTACGCTTATTATAAGCATAGGGAGCATTTACTCCTCCCCGCATAACGTCTACCTGATGAGGTAGATGCTGAAGGCGTCCGGTTGGAGAGTTGTCGAATGCGGTTCCCGCTGGTGGAGCTGTTCTACCACCTGTTCGACCCGCTCACCAAAAATTTTAACCCCCCCCCCCCCCCCCCCCAGTAAGGAGCATCCGCAATCTGCTGCTGGACTCTATTCTCCAGGTCAGAGGCACGCAGTCATGAGAGGCTGCGCATCACTATACCTTGAGCAGTGGCCCTGGACGCAACATCAAAAGCGTCGTAAACACCCTGGACAGGAATTTGCGACACGCCTTCAGCTGCCTGACCACCTCCTGAAACTTGGCCTGCTCCAATGGGAGCTTATCGACCAAGTCCGTCAGTTGCCTCACATTGTTCCGCAAGTGGATGCTCATGTAGAGCTGGTAGGACTGAACCTTGGACCGAGCATAGCAGAATGGTAGGCCTTCCTCCAAAAGACTCCAGAGTCCTAGACTCCCACCCCGGGGGCGCCAAGGCGTAATCCCTAGTACTCTTGACAGCCAGATCCACAACTCCAGAGTCATGAGGCAACTGGGTCTTCATCAACTCTGGGTCCCCCGTGATCTGATACTGGGACTCAAGCTTTTTGGGGATAGTGGGATTACTTAAGAATTTCATCTAGTTCACCATCGAATGTCTGCTTCAGGACATTATGAAGAGGAACAGTGGACACTGCCTTAGGTGGTGAAGGATAGTCCAGGACCTCGAACTTCCTCAGCCATGGGCTACATCCTTAGTAACCACTGGGAAGGGAATGGCCGTAGAAATTTCCCCGACAAATGACGAGAAAGACAGGACTCTCAGGGGGACAAAGCTTTCTCCTCTGGCGAAGGAGTGGGATCAGAAGGAAGACCACAAGACTCCTCATCAGAGAAATATCTGGGGTCTTCCTCTGCCTCCCACGAGCCTCACCTTCAGTATCGGACACCAGTTCTCGAACTTCGGTCCAAAGCCGCCCGTCTCGACGCCGAGGAACTAAGTCCTCTATGGCGATGTCGAGAGAAGACTCCCTCGCTGCCGGCGACGAAGCTCCCTCCGGCGACTCACTTGGTGGCAGTGGACGCCAATGCCGCAAGCAATACCGGCGTCGCAGTCCTCACCACGGGCGGGCAGCCAGTCACTGCATCTCTCAAACGGTACCGACGGTGCAGGCACCGGCGGTACCGAAACGGATGATCGAAGCAGTCTTTCCAGAATCCCTAGAAGTATGGCTCTGGAGGCGCTCGTCTAGAGTGTCTGTCGAGCAAGGCTGAGAGGCCTGGATACCAGCGACGAGGTCTGAATTTGCCGGGGCGCGGAGGCTGTACTGGGCTGTCCGGAGAAGAGAGCTCGACACCTCCTGTATGGAGGTGATGCGGTCCTCCCGGCGTCGAAGCTTTCGGGGTGCCAGATTCCCCTCGGCGCCCCAGAGCTCTCGGTACCGTGACGGGAAGGTGACCGATAGTGGTTCTTCTTCGCCTTCGCTCGAAGCACGTCACCGGTACCTCCTGGTACTGACGAGGAGGACGTGGAATCCACACGTCTCCTCGGGGCCGGGTCCGAAGGAGGTCGGTCCCGGGGGGGCCTGTACCACAGGAAGCCCTCGAGGAGGTGGAGACCCACTCAATGGCTCACTGCTACCAGCGTGGGATCTCTAGACAGCCATCACCTGCGCTGCAGACGTCGATGCACCCTCCGATGCCGACATCGATACCGTCGATAAACCTCGGTACCGCTGGCTCCGTCGATGTCCCGGACTGGGCTCCGAACAAGAGGTTCCACTGAGCCGATCTCGCTGCCCTGGGTCCTCTTTTTTTAGCTGAAGACACAACGTGCAGGCATTGGGACGATGACCAGCTCCCAAACACTGAAGACACGAGACGTGCCTATCAATGAGCAAGACTGTCCGGTTGTACCGCGTGCACTTCTTGAAGCCGTTGGCAGGCTTCGAGGACATGAGCGGAAAACTCATGCCAGCGAGGTCAAAATGTGCGATGGTGCTGAAAAGAAAGACACCAAAATAGGGAAAAACCTTAACAGGCGGCCAAAATGGCCGCTCACTACAAAGAAAAGAAACTTATGGGCAAAACTAAAGAAACAGAGGTAAGTTTTTTAAAGTTTTTTTTTTTAAAGAACGGAAACATGAGCTAACTCGTAGAAATACGCCAAAAAACCGGCGAAAAACACTGCAAGGGCCTCTCTGGGGCACAGAAACTACCGTAAAAACAACTGTCCTGAGCCACGGAAAAAAAAGAGACTGAGGAGCACACTCGTGCTACGGGCTTGCAAACTTTGTTGCTAGGAAGATCTTCCGATCTGGGGCTGCCGTCGGACGTCACCCAATCGTGAGAACAAGCAGCCTGCTTGTCCTCGGAGAATCTCAGATATGCAAACTCAAATCTCAGATGAATGACAGAAGCCCCACAGAGTTAGAAATAAGATGACCAAAAGTAGCTAAGCTTTTTATTAACCTGCTGGAATCGTCCATCTGATTCTCATCATGATTTGGTAGTATCAGCACCACCTTCCAGAAGACCTCTTCCTGCCACACAGGAAGGTTTTCAGCAACGAGTAAGGGCAGGTCCAACGGCATCCAGGCTGCACTGCTACAGAGCAAAGAAATGTGAAGAGGAAGGACAAATTAAACTACAACTACAGTTTCCTTGCCATGGTTATTTCCTGAGAGTGCTATCCCACCTGTCTACCTGCCAATAAGCCCTCAAATGGAATTCAAGATAAGAATGGCTGCTATCAGTTAATGAGTGGGAATGGGCAAGTGGAAGGGGAAATGAAGGCAGGAAGAAAAGCTGGAATTAGAGAAAAAGGATAAAGTGAGAAAAAGGGAGAAATGTAGAAGGAAGAGAAAGAAGAAGAAATGGTCACAAGAATAAAGGCTAAAAAGGGGGGGACAGTAAAAAGGAGAGAATGGAGAGAAGCAAAAAATTGTTGGAAGGGTGAAATTAAAAGAGGGGAAAGAGAAGAAGAAGAAATGGAGAAACAAAGGATGGAGCAAAACCAATAATAGAGGGCAAAAGAAAATGAGAAAAACGGATAGAATGAGAGAAGAGATGGATGGAAATAGGGGAGACGCTGCATATTTGAGATGAAAAGTTAATGTCAGAATGGAATCTGAATGAGTATGACAAGCTATAAGAGAACGGGAAATGAAGCAAAAGCTTACAAAAATCACAGGAAAGCTACAAAGAAATTGCTGTCAGTGGTGATAGCAGGATACAACTCTAAAGAGCTACCTTGAATGTTGCTGTTTGAACTGTTACTTACAAATAAATCACATAAAATTTTCAGAGAGGCCCTCAATCATCCACATAAATTAACAGCCTTCAACATGTAACAATTATAACTATGGACCTCAGCGATGCCCCTCACTGGATCTTAACTGTTTACCAGCAAGACTTAGGCATTTACCTGCTCATCGTTCATATAGTATGAATATTTAAACAATTTTTTAGCATTTTTAAAAAAACTCATCTTAAACAATTTTTTAAATTATTTAAACCTAAAATGCCAATTAATATTCATTTTAGCGATGCATTCTTAGTCAGGATATGTTTCGCTTTGGAGGTGTATCAAGGAAAACCCC
Organism: Microcaecilia unicolor; assembly: GCF_901765095.1. Lineage (NCBI taxonomy): Eukaryota > Metazoa > Chordata > Amphibia > Gymnophiona > Siphonopidae > Microcaecilia > Microcaecilia unicolor. Next base: position 133,821,994 of record NC_044037.1, read on the forward strand.
CTGAAATGACAAAGGCATCGATTAAAATTTACAATCTATGCCATTTATCATAATAATACAAATGCTTCAATAAAATCTAAACAACTATAGAAATTATCTTGTATTTCAAAATGACACCCAGCATTTCTCAGCCACCATACCATACAGCTTCAAAATGGCAGTCGCGTTCACAACTGATCTTTATCATCCTCAAATTAATCACACGCTCTGGACAGGAAATCAAACACAGAGCTCCTCATCACAGTAACGTCAACCATTCTATTTCCAAATTCAACCCCATAGGGGATACTGTATTTAATTTATGTTTAAATCTTTTTATTCAAAACAACATCATTTAATACAGATACAGCTTGCAATTAACAACCATAAACTTAACATGTCATCAGTTCAACTCTATCCAACCTCTTACGTCAGGGTAGTATAATTTTTCACATTCCCCCCCCCCCTCCCCTTCCCTCTCCTCCCATCCCCCCCCCCTCTTCTATTTTTCCTCTTCCCCCCCTTTTTTTTTTATTATGGAAACTATTGGTTACAAAACGTTTCTGGGTCAAGGCACCCAATTCCATTTCTTCTCGTCTCTTTTCTCTACCCTCCCATCCTCCCCCCGGAACTGTCCATAAATGTAGGAGATTTATGCCAGGACCTCACAGTGTTGACTTCCTCATGTTGGAATGTGGGGGTCTCCCAACCGGTTAAGGACAGAGCTACGAGCCCGAGGCGCAAGCACATGTATGTAACTTTTCCAAATCAAATATAGTTCACTTTGTCTTTTAAATTTCAAGTAGGTGTCCCGTAATTCCATCAACAACAAGGTATGGAATCTATTGCGCCATTGCCAATATGTAGGAGGCTCTCGTTTAACCCAATTGACCATTATGCATTTCTTACCGATTAAACATGCTTTATATATCAATAAATTATGGTGAACAGCACTGGCCCCCGCCACAGCATCCAGGCCCAGTACAGCATATTCCGGGCGCAGTAGAATATGTTTATTCAGCACATAGCCCATAAATCTAAATATTTTAGCCCAGAACCGTCGGATCTCCCGGCATTCCCATAGAGCATGATAAAAAGTGCATGGATCTTTTCTACACCGCTCGCATATAGGTGAATCCACTCCTCCCATCTTATGTAGTCTCATTTTAGACGTATAGGCCCGAAAAATCACCCGTCCTTGGCATTCTCGTAGTTCTGCACTACCTATTTTTCTGGGGATCTGTCTCAAAGTGCCTAACAACATTTGCCGTGTTATCCCTCTTTTGGTGTCTGCTGACCATTTCAGTGTAAGGTAATTCATTTGTTTCGGTCTGTCAGTGTGCATAAGCCTTTTGTGTAACAGTGATATTGATATGGCGTCTTCCGTTGGCACTTCATACAGCTGACCAATTTTGTTCGGAATATCCATAGCAAGATATTGCCTAGGAATACCTGCAATGTAGTGGGAGATTTGTTGATATGCAAATGTGTCCATCCATGTTACCCTTCCTAACCCTAAAGATTCCACTCCCTTAATCTTACCAGTGGAATCTACCATGTCTTGTAGAACCGTAATCCCTTTGTGTCTCCAAACTCGGAATCTCGAGTTATCCATTCCTGGAAGAAAGTCTTTATTCCCCATTATAGGTAGTAGCCCACTCTGTTGTGCGTCAAATGCCCATGCCCGTCCTAATTCTCTCCACACCAGCCGAAGCGGTCGAACCAACAGGCTAGACCTAATATGTTTTGGAAGGGAAGATTGCTTAGCCTGCAACACATATGGCAAGCGTAATGGGTGAACCCACTTTTCCTCCGCTTCCCTCGGTGAATGGTAAGCGGTTCCCAATAGCCAATCTCCCACATGCCTCATTAAACAGGCTCTATTGTAACGTAACAGGTCTAGGACCCCCATTCCTCCTCTACCCCATGTATCTAGCATATTTTTCCAACTTATTTGCGGTCTTTTCCTGGCCCAGAAGAAGTGAGACAGTAAACCCATCAATTTCTTCCTATCCCTTTTCAAAAAGTATATAGGTAATATCTGGAAGCAGTAAAGCCATTTTGGGAATAACACAATATTAAATAAGGCTATACGCCCCGACAGAGACAGTGGCAGATTAGACCATCTGTCCAGGAGACGCCTTGTATACTCAAACAAGGTAGCTATATTTTTCTGATATAATTGGGAAGGATCCCCTGGCAGCTGTATTCCTAAATAAATAAAGGAATGATCTGTGCGTCTAAGTGGGCAAGCTAATCGAGACCATTCATCATCTGACATGTATAGAGGTTGAATCTCAGATTTGTCCAGATAAAGGCCAAATCCGGAGAAATCCCCGAACTCTTTAAAAAGTTCCAGAATCGCTGGTAGGGATACGCTCGGCTGTCTAAGGATGACCAATAAGTCGTCCGCGAAAGCAGAGATCTTAAAATGCTCCTCCCCCAACTTTACCCCCTGTATCTCTGGTGAGCCCACGATATCTCGAATTAGGGGGTCTATCACCATCACGAATAAAAGAGGGGACAGGGGGCAGCCCTGTCGGGTGCCTCTTGCTATCTCAAACCGTCTAGATGTCAGGCCATTCACCGCCACCTCTGCCACTGGGCCGTGATACAGTGTCTTAATGGCCTCAGCAAAAAATCCCGTAATCCCATAAGCTTCTAATACCGCGAACATGAAGTCCCATCGCACCCTATCAAATGCTTTATGAGCATCAAAGCTTATCTATACTGATGGGATCTTACCATTTTTTATCTGTTCCAATGCCAATAAAATCCTCCTCAAGTTTTTTGCAACCGATCTGTCTCTCACAAATCCTACTTGTGGGTCTAGCACCAAGTGAGGTAAGAACCCAGCCAATCTATTTGACAGAATTTTAGCAAATAACTTGGCTTCATATGATATTAGAGATATTGGGTGGTAAGATTCCGCCAAATCCGGGTCCCTTCCTGGTTTCAGTAAGACAATTATCTGTGCTGCCCGCAGTGAGTTTGGGAGTTCTCCCTTGGTAATATAACTATTAAAGACGTTTGTAATACAGGTTCCAATATCCTCCACCAGGATTTTATATACCTCTGAAGTGAACCCATCTATCCCTGGAGATTTATATAACGAACTGTCCCGTATACACCACTTAACTTCTTCTTCAGTGATATTTGCATTCAAGATTTCCTGTTGGTGTCCCCTAAGCCGGGGGAGAGTCAGTCCCTCCAAATAGTTTTGCCTCTAGACCTTCCTCCTCTGGCGGTGAGTACAAACGGGCATAGAAATTTTCAAACACTTTATTAATATCTTCATTTGTGTGATGTCTAATACCTTGTTCATCTCTTATGTGTGTCACCCATCTCCTTCCCCCCACCTGATTAACTAGCCGCGCTAGCAACTTTCCATGTTTATTTGCATATTTATACATTTGATACTTATAATATGTTAAAGATTTTTGCGTGCGGGAATGAATTAACTGATTGAGTTCTACCTGTGTTGTCATCAGTAATTTCTTATGAGCAATAGAGTGTGTTCTCCCATACAACTGGCGGAGCATTCGTACTCTCGCCTCCAATCGTAACAGCTCAGCTTCCCTTTTTTTCTTTTTATGGGCTGAGTAGGATATTATATGACCGCGTAATACAGCTTTAGCAGCTTCCCAAAAAAGTACCGGGTCTGAATGAAAGCTTTCTCTATTAAATTCCCCATATTCTTTCCATCTATCTTTCATAAAGCTATGAAATTGGGTATCATAATATAAGGCTCTTGGGAATCTCCACTGGAAAGATCTCTTAGATTCACTACCCCACTGTATGCTTACCCAGATCATTGCATGATCGGATACTTGTGTAGGGCCTATCTCCGCTGTTACTAAGTGAGTGGTAATATATTGTGATATTAGCAGATAATCTATGCGCGACTGCGTCCCATGGGCTCTAGAGATGCGAGTGTAGTCTCGTTCCCCGGGATGTAATAAACGCCAGGAGTCCAACAGCTCTAATTCCGAACACACCCAGGGCACCCCTTTCGAATAGTCCACCGGTCCAACTCGGGAGGAGCCAGTGCTGTCCACCATTGGATCAAAGACCTGATTAAAATCTCCTCCCATTATCACCAGCATTTGCTCAAAGCCTTGTACGTGCCTGACAAAAGTCTGGAAGAATTTTTTATCGTATTGATTTGGGGCATAAACACTGATCAGTAACATTGGTCTATTATATAGTGTGATATGTTGAACAATATACCTCCCTTGTGGGTCTATTATTTTCTGGTGCAGCACACATTGTAGTCCTTTACGAAATAAAATGGTCACCCCCGCTTTTTTGTTTGATGTTGGGCTATCTACCATGTCACCAACCCACCACCTACTCAGTTTCCTGTTTTCCGTTGCATCCAAATGCGTCTCCTGAAGCATAGCTATGTGTGCCTTATGTCTGTTCAGTGCCTATAAAATCTTAGATCTCTTAATAGGGGATGTAATTCCCCCCACATTCCACGATATTATCTTGATCTTATCTATATCTAGGTAATCCCATTAGATTTAATTCCATAGATATATGAATCCTCGTCAAGGAAGGGGTATCCCAGCTTACCCCTCCCTTGGTTAGTGCGCTGTGGCCTGTCATCTCCTTTAGTCATGTGTGTTTCAACCAAAATTACTTCTTCTGTCAGTTCCATCCACCCTCCCCACCCTCTGCTGTACCCTTGCAAAACCCATCCCTCCTCCCCCCTCCCCCTTATCTCCCTGCCCCCTATACCCCCCATCTCCAATTCCCCCATGTAGTTCTAAAGAGAACCAGTCACGCTTGGGTACCCCACTCCCCCCCTTTTACTTCTATTACAGACCCCCTTATGTTCTAAATGCCCATTTTATACACCTCTCTCATGTATTACCCATAGTCCCCATACAAACAATGTATACCCTAGACAAGATTTCAAGGATATCAACTATCTTACAGTGTGCCTTATCTCCAGAGTTCATAAACGAAGTCTATCATCTGCCATCTCCATGTTTACTATTTGAGACCATCTGTTCACCTCAGCTGTTTATTATTTACCACTCCGTACTGCTCCATCATTTTTATGCAGCCTGTCTCAAATCCTTCTCCACATATAAAAGTGCTTCAACTATTTTATCTCTGGCAAAAACAGCAAGCTCCGCGTTTGTAAGATTAGGTATTGGTATTTATCCAGTATGCCGCTCAAAATCTCTGCAGACGTTCATCTTCCTTCTTTAGGTCACCATAGGGACCCTCCAGAAGAATGTCCATTTTTGCAGCAAATATGTCCTCCCGCCATTTTATCAGTGGCCATGTGCTGCCTCACTCCATTGCTCTAGCTGGAAGCGTTTTCAAGAAGTCTTTAGCAGCCTCCGCCGTCTCATAGCTTTTTTCTCCGCCATCGTGAAAAGGGTAAAGCAAAAAGAACTTTATTTTACGTTCATATAGTTCAGCACATACTTGTGCAAAGGCACGCCTCGCCATCGCCACGCTGTTTGAATAATCCTGAAAGCACAAGATTTTCCGACTCTCATAATGCAATGTCTGTCCCGCCCGAATTGCCCTCAGAATCGCTTGCTTCTGACCATATTGTAGGAGTTTCAAAATGACCACTCTAGGTTTCTCATTTGGCTGGCGACAAGGCCCAATTCTATGGGCACGTTCAATTCGTAGAGGGTCTGGTAAGTTGTTCAATTTTAATGTCTCTGTGAGCCATCGCTCCAAGAAGCTTACTAATTCCGCATCTTTCAGGCTCTCAGGCAGTCCGACGAGTCTCAGGTTATTTCTCCTCGCTCGATTTTCTAAGTCGTCTAACTTTTGCTCTAGTTCTTTCAGTTTCTTCTGCGTTGTTGCTCTAGGCTCCTCCATCTCCTGCATACGATCCTCGACATCACTGACTCGCTGTTGAAGATGATCTAAATCTAGGTGGAAGCCATCTAGTCTTTCGTGTGCCGCTTCGGCTCTGTCATATAGAGACTGCAATTTTTTATCTAGCGCAGCCTCCACCGCTGCCATCACCTCGGCTGTAAGCTCAGCGGTCCAAGCAGCACAAATTGGGGAGCCTTGCAGTGGCGGGCTGTCCGCCATCTTAGAATCTGTGGCCTTGTTTTTTTCCTTTTCTTTTTTCTGAGGTCTGGAGGCCATTCCGCTACAGACAAACGATTAAGAGTTCGTGTTTTTCTCGCTCTCCTTTCCGGTTTGCCACGAGGTGAGTATATTGGCAAAGCGTTTAGCAGGTGCCTTGTTTTGCAGATAAGTAAACCTGGAAATGTGGGAGCTCCGCTTTTCAGCGACCGCTCTCTTCCATGGTACCACATATACTGTATTTAATTTAAAGATCCAATTCTGCTCACGATAATTTAACATCCTCTCAACACTGCCACCCTACATTCAACTGATCTATAACCCGCCATCTAAGATCTTGTAAAGAATGCTTATTCTCCACCCAATGTTAAACCACTGGAGTCTGAAAAGACTCCATATTAATATGCAATTTATGCGCAGTCAGTCTAACTTTAATCGGGCGGCTACTCCGACCTATATAGATTAAATTGGAGCATTTGTATTATTTATGATAATGGGACAGATAGTAAATTTTAATCAATGCTTTGTCGTTTCAGGGAGTATTCCTCGATACAGCTCCAAAGCAAAATACAGCTTATATCAGATTTAAACCCCCGACTAAGAATGAATCTTTAAGATGAGTATTAATTGGCATTTTTGATTTAAATAATTGTTTAAGATGAGAGTTTTTAAAAAATGCTAAAAAAATTGTTTAAAAAATTCATACTATGTGACTGATGGAGGTGGGTGCATAAGTCTTGCTGGTAAAAAGTTATGATACAATGAGGGACACTGCTGAGGTCCATAGTTAGAACTGTTGCATATTGGAGGCTGTTAATTTATGTGGGTAAACTGCTACTTAAGCATCGCTCTAAGAGCAGTATTCAGGTCAAATTTCTACTCTCATCTGAGTCTTGTACTGATCCTTTCAAAAAAGAGATATTGAAATTCTAACATCTCCAACCCAAGACCTATGCAGGACAGGGAAGTTTGCTCATATTTGCTACTCTAGTGCTGAGGACAAACCTCACAAATGAGCCACTAATGCTTTACAACCTCTTGAGGATTAATAGGAACCTTTTAGGGCTCTCTCCTGTAACCGGGGCAGGATTAAGGAATAGAGCAAATTACAGTACATATATGCCTAGAGCCAAATTTTTAAAAAGGGCCCTCTGAGATATGCTAATTTGATGACTCCCAATGCAAACTTTTGTCCTAGTAAGCAATTCACAATAAAACATCATCCTGCCTCCCTGAGCTGATCTTCTGTTGGACCCTGGCAGTAAGGGTACTGCACATACGCTGCCTAAAGCCTAGAATCAGAGTCGCTGCTGCCCAGAAAGATCTGTCTATTCTCCCCATCCCATGTACACTGTCCTCCAGTCATCAGGAAGCAGAGCTTTTTAACTGCTCTTTCCTCCTCTGCATCTGTCAATTTGCATCTAGAATCTTTTGAAGCCCCATGTATGGAAATTTTAATATGTAATATATATAACAGGGCTGAAAGGTAATCGCAGTTAACTCTGCAATTAACGCATTAATAATTAATCGTGATTTTTTAAAAAATTAATCACGTTGCAGCATCTCCTGTCTCCTCCAAACATCTCTTCTGCTCTCTTACATTTCCAACCCCTGTGCTTGGCGCAATCCAGCATCTCCCCCCCTACCAATTCGCAATTCAACATCATCCTGCCCCCCTGAGCTGGTCTTGTGTTGGACCCCAGCAGTAGGGGCATTGCACACAGTGTCTGTAGCCTGGTCTGAAACTTTTCCCTCTGACCTGTCCCGCCCATACAGAAACAGGAAGCTATGTCAGAGGAGGCGGGATGGGCTTGAGGGAAAACTACTACCAGGGACCAACAGATGACCGCCTTTCGGGGGGGGGGGGGGGGGGGGGAGGCAGATGATAAACCCTGGATGGGAAGAGGAGAATGAGCTGAAGATCTACAAGCAGAACTGAAGGGGCCATTAGCAGAAGCTAATGCTGAGGTGGTGAACTCCAGCAGTCATTAGAAGAGTTTGGTGCTGCTCACCACCAAGTTTGTGTCACTGTTCATGGGGATGGGAGAGAGAGATAATGGGGGAAGAGGAGTGGGGAGGAGGAGGCGAGGGAGAGATGGTGGATCTGGGTGTGGGAGGGAGATGGTCAGTTGTTTAACAAAGAGAAGGGGGATGAGATTTGATATACCGTCATTCTGTGGTTCCAATCAAAATGGTTTACATATTGAGGCATATTTTCAAAGCACTTTGGGAGGCTAAGTTCCATAGGTTTCTATGGAACTTTGGGAGGCTAAGTGCTTTGAAAATGAGCCTCATTATGTACAGGTACTTATTTTGTATCTGAGGCAATGGAGGGTTAAGTGGATTTAACCAGTCACAAGGAGCTGCAGCGGGAAATACATACATACATAAATAAATAAATAAATAAAATACCCAAGATCCTTATGCAATACTAATTGTCTACTTTCTTATGTATTTCCACTATTCATGATGTAATGTAAGCCACATTGAGCCTGCAAAGAGGTGGGAAAATGTGGGATACAAATGCAATAAATAAATAAATAAAATTACATTTTTTTTTACATGATTAATCACAATTAAAAATTGTAATCAAAATGCAATCCTATTTGCATTAATACAGGGGCCTAACACATATGCTCCCTAAAGCACATCAATGGGTTAATCATGCCCTGCCTGCAACATAAGGAAGGCTGCTATTATCAGTACAGAGTTCAAACTGAACTTTACAGAGAGGTACAAAAATCTATAGTTCTTCAACTACAAAAATTATGTTCCAAGGAAGACCTCAGATATCACACGATCTGACATGGTTAACAACCCTTGAGAGCAAGACACGCTTTATTCAAATTCCTATCATACATCATCTGAAAGGGATAAGTTTCATAAGCATAATATGCATGTAAAACAAAACATAACTAGGCATACCATAACAACTGCTGATAGAAATGCTGAACCTTCATTTGATGAACTGTCTGCTCTCTCAGCCATCTTATCCTGTAACCAAAGATATGACATTTTAACCATCTTGGGTGTGTGAATAACTGATTCTAACTTACTTTTAAAAACCTGGGAGAAAAAAAAACTCAAAAACAACTGAGTAGCTTCAACAAACAGTTTGTGCTCCATCCTTTCAATCATCAGCTTAAAAACCCTCCCAAATGGAGTAGAGGAGTGGCCTAGTGGTTAGGGTGGTGGACTTTGGTCCTGGGGAACTGAGGAACTGAGTTCGATTCCCACTTCAGGCACAGGCAGCTCCTTGTGACTCTGGGCAAGTCACTTAACCCTCCATTGCCCCATGTAAGCCGCATTGAGCCTGCCATGAGTGGGAAAGCACGGGGTACAAATGTAACAAAAATAAAAATAAAATAATCAGTGAATTAAAAAGTTTTTCAAGCAGCAATAACACCAGTTCCAAACACAGCAGTAAGGAAACCGCAAAACACTAACAGCGTCGGACTATGAAGAATCAAAATGCAAGACTGCTCTAAGAAACTGCAGAACAAGGTAAGTGGGTTTACTTGATTTTGAGAAATGGAGAGTTCTAAGAAACTGTGATCATGAGAACTGTTTTTGGTGAATGCACTACATTTGATATATATATTTTTGGAGTTAAGCTACATAAGTTTGAAATTTCATAAATTCAAAAAGAGACACTGGGAGCTTTTTTAAGCAAATGATTGAAAAGAAGGGGCACAAACTGTTTGGTGAAGCTACCCAGTTGTTTCTGAGGCTTGTTCCTCCCAGATTTTTAAATGTGTCTAGGTCACCGTCCCCAATTTTGTGTTTAGGTTGAATAATACCTCATTCTCTTCAGTGCCATACCCACAGCACTCTTGCTATTGCTAGCTTTAAGGAAGTAGGTAAACAGACTCTGAATGTGCAGAAGTTATTTGACTGGATACATCAAGTGCTATATATGTCCCTGGTATCAGAACTCTTTAATTCAGGGTGAACATGATTAGTGTTCAAATTAAAGACAAGAGGTTTGGAGGAGATGTGCAAATGAGACTGGGGAGTGATAAAAATAAATAGTAGTGATTAAAATCTGTAAATGTTCTGGCTGGTTGCCACAGCTACAAATGTGACTTCACAAATGTTAGGGCAAGTCTGCAAGGAAGTGTGCAAGACAATTATCAGGTAACAGCTATTCAATTGGCTGTTGGCTCAAGCAGTAAGTTTAAAGAGGAAGTTTAGCTGAGACACATGGAAAGGGTTGGTGAGTGAAATACTTATTACTTTTTTTTTTTTTTGGTAAAAGAAAAACAGGAGTGTGTGTGGGTGTTGAGAAATACTGATTCCCAAATAAAACATTCTCCTTGGATAGGAAAGGTGAGTGATTTGTGAAAAAAAAACATTTTACTTTAGTGATATTGCCAAAGTTTAGAGTGAGAGACTTATCAGTAAGGGATAAATATAAAATCGTCATATACTGAAATCTGATGATTTAGCTGTTTCCTTCTGGCTTTAAAGTCTGTTCTGACCCTGTTGAAATCTACGAAACTGTGGGCTATGAGAAAGGTGGTGGTGGCAGTGGTGTGTGTGTGTGTGGGGGGGGGGGGGGGGACGGGTGTTTGAGAAAGGCAGGGGAGCAGGGGGAGAGAGAGATAATGGTCATGGGACCACTTGATAAAAATGATTATAACATGATCAGATTTGATATCAGCTCTGGAATAAGTACACAAAGGAAATCCAATACAGTCAGTATTTCACTTTCTAAAAGGAGACTATGATAAAATGAGAAGAACAGTAAAAAAAACAAAAACAAAAAAAAAAACAACAACAAACTGTGAAAGATCCGTCCCTCCTCCCGGGGTCCTCAGGATCTTGCCTCTGCCCTGGCCAATCCTGCTAAGAGTCAGGATACCTGCCTCAGTCTCCCAGCCCACTGCAGTTCACAGGGCAGGGCTTAAAGCAATCCAAACTCCAGAAAGCAAAATCAGTAAGTATCTTTATTCTCTTGGGATTCACAGTCCAGCAGTTCAGAATTAAAGCAAAAAAAAAAAAACCCACAATCCCACTGTTTCTCCTTTCGGGGTCACAGCACAGCAGGAAAGAAAAACAACCCCACTTCCCTGCTTCCAGAACTCAGTTTGTTCCACCTTAAGCAGTCTACAGCCCCGTGCTCTCCTTCTCCGTAAAGGGTAGTAAAAAAAAAAAAAAAAAACACAAGAAAAAGAAAGAAAATGCTCCTGGTTTCTTCCTGGTGCTTTGGCAACCAGTCTCAATAAACCACTTCTTCAGGCTTGAGCAAACACTTTCCCACAACAGCTTCCTCCCGCTGTGAGCAGTAAACACAGGGGGAGTCAATAACCCCTCTTCAAACGGCACTCTTTAACACACAGTTCAAAAACAGCCTGAACTCGCTTTGGGGAGAAAAAAAAGGTCCCACCCTTTCTTGGGTCACTCTCTCAATACACTGACCCTTCTCCCTTATGACCCTTTCTCTTTCCTCTTGCAACCCAGCTGCCATACCACGAGTTCACCTGCTTTTTCAGCTTTTTTCCTAAGGAATGAGCCCAGGCTGTGAGGTGCATCGGCTCCTCTGGGTTCTCCTCTCTCTCCCTCTCCTCAGCCTCTTGCCATTCCATGGGTTCCTCGTCCCACCCACTTTTCAGCTGTTCCTCGTTCACTTGATTACCCTCCAGGGGCCCCTCCCTTGCCTTGCCAGAGGTCTCCCCTGTGGCCTGCTGGGGAAGGTAATCTCTGTACCAGGGCTTGCGCCGGGGCTGCTGGGTGATGTAGTCTTTTTCACTCCTCCATTTTTCAGGGGGCATTACCCTGTCTCTTCTCTCTCTCTCTGGGGAAGTAGTAAAGGCAAGGCTCTGTTCTGTCTCCTTCTGTTCTTGAGCCTCCTCACTTCTTCCCCTTCTACTTCCATCTGCTCCACCCCTTCACAAAACAAACCTTGGGAGCAACTGCAAAGGTAAAAAATTTACATCAGGTGTGGGTGCTGTTCAAAAATACTCAGACCAGACATATTCCATTTATTAAAATGGGAGGAAAGAAGGGCTAAAGACAGCTGGCATGGTTAAAAAGTGAGGTGAAGGAAACGATTATAGATAAAAGAAAATTCTTCAGAAAATAGAAGAAGAATCCAACTAAAAATAATAGGAAACAGCATTAGGAATGGCAAGTCTATCAGCCTATCATCAACTGTATTGAAGATCTTGTAATGACTACATCATAACAACACTCTGTAAGCCACATTGAGCCTGCAAAAAGGTGGGATAATGTGGGGTACAAATGCAATAAATAAATAAATAAGTCAAATCCAAAGTATTAATAAGGAAGGCAAAGAGACTTTAAAAAGTTTTTATTCCATGTTTTTGCCTCCATTGCAATCTTCATTTCAAAGTATACTAGAAGCAAGACACCAGCAAAAGAATCAGTTGGACTGCTAGATGATCGAGGGATAAAGGGGGCAATCAAGGAAGACAAGGCCATAGCAGAAAGACTAAGGGGGTCTTTTACAAAGCAGCACTAGTGTTTTTTGCTCAAAGTAAAAATCAGTTGTCAGTAAACGCTGAAACACTCATTAGATTCCTATGGGCATATCAGGATTTACCACCAGCTGATTTCTACTGCAAGCTAAAAACGCTAGCGGAGCTTTGTAAAAGGTCCCCTAAATGAATTCTTTCCTTCGGTCTTCACCGATACCAGTGTCAGAAATAGTATTCAATGCTGACGAGTCAGAGAAATAAACAAATCTCTGTAAACATGGAAGATGTAATGGAGCAATTTGGCAAACTGAAGACTTGGACCGGAAGGTATACATGCCAGAGTACTGACAGAATTAAAAAATGAACACGAAGAGCTAATTTATCTTTAAAATCGAGCATGGTACTGGAAGATTGGAGGGTGGCCAATGTAATGCCAATTTTTTAAAAGGCTTCCAGAGGTGATCTGGGAAATTATAGATCGGTGAGCCTGATGTCAGTGCTGGGTAAAATGGTAGAGACTATTATAAAAAACAAAATTACAGAGCATATACATAAGCATGGATTAATGAGACAAAGCCAATATGGATTTAGTGAAGGGAAATCTTGCCTCACCACAATCAACTACATTTCTTTGAAGGGGTGAACAAACATGTGGATGAAGGGGTGAACAAACATGTGGATAAAGATGAAATGGTCGATATTGTGTATCTAGATTTTCAAAAGGCATTTGACGAAGTACCTCATAAAAGATTCCTAAGGAAATTAGAAAGTCATGGGATAGGAGGCAATGTCCTATTGTGGATTCAAAACTTGTTAAAAGATAGAAAACAGAGAGTAGGGTTAAATAATGGAGAAGGGTAGATAGTGGGGTTCCCCAGGAGACTGTGCTGGGACCGCTGCTTTTAAACATAAATGATCTAGAGATGGGAATACAGTGGTGGAAATAAGTATTTGATCCCTTGCTGATTTTGTAAGTTTGCCCACTGACAAAGACATGAGCAGCCCATAATTGAAGGGTAGGTTATTGGTAACAGTGAGAGATAGCACATCACAAATTAAATCCGGAAAATCACATTGTGGAAAGTATATGAATTTATTTGCATTCTGCAGAGGGAAATAAGTATTTGATCCCCCACCAACCAGTAAGAGATCTGGCCCCTACAGACCAGGTAGATGCTCCAAATCAACTCGTTACCTGCATGACAGACAGCTGTCGGCAATGGTCACCTGTATGAAAGACACCTGTCCACAGACTCAGTGAATCAGTCAGACTCTAACCTCTACAAAATGGCCAAGAGCAAGGAGCTGTCTAAGGATGTCAGGGACAAGATCATACACCTGCACAAGGCTGGAATGGGCTACAAAACCATCAGTAAGACGCTGGGCGAGAAGGAGACAACTGTTGGTGCCATAGTAAGAAAATGGAAGAAGTACAAAATGACTGTCAATCGACAAAGATCTGGGGCTCCACGCAAAATCTCACCTCGTGGGGTATCCTTGATCATGAGGAAGGTTAGAAATCAGCCTACAACTACAAGGGGGGAACTTGTCAATGATCTCAAGGCAGCTGGGACCACTGTCACCACGAAAACCATTGGTAACACATTACGACATAACGGATTGCAATCCTGCAGTGCCCGCAAGGTCCCCCTGCTCCGGAAGGCACATGTGACGGCCCGTCTGAAGTTTGCCAGTGAACACCTGGATGATGCCGAGAGTGTTTGGGAGAAGGTGCTGTGGTCAGATGAGACAAAAATTGAGCTCTTTGGCATGAACTCAACTCGCCGTGTTTGGAGGAAGAGAAATGCTGCCTATGACCCAAAGAACACCGTCCCCACTGTCAAGCATGGAGGTGGAAATGTTATGTTTTGGGGGTGTTTCTCTGCTAAGGGCACAGGACTACTTCACCGCATCAATGGGAGAATGGATGGGGCCATGTACCGTACAATTCTGAGTGACAACCTCCTTCCCTCCGCCAGGGCCTTAAAAATGGGTCGTGGCTGGGTCTTCCAGCACGACAATGACCCAAAACATACAGCCAAGGCAACAAAGGAGTGGCTCAGGAAGAAGCACATTAGGGTCATGGAGTGGCCTAGCCAGTCACCAGACCTTAATCCCATTGAAAACTTATGGAGGGAGCTGAAGCTGCGAGTTGCCAAGCGACAGCCCAGAACTCTTAATGATTTAGAGATGATCTGCAAAGAGGAGTGGACCAAAATTCCTCCTGACATGTGTGCAAACCTCATCATCAACTACAGAAGACGTCTGACCGCTGTGCTTGCCAACAAGGGTTTTGCCACCAAGTATTAGGTCTTGTTTGCCAGAGGGATTAAATACTTATTTCCCTCTGCAGAATGCAAATAAATTCATATACTTTCCACAATGTGATTTTCCGGATTTAATTTGTGATGTGCTATCTCTCACTGTTACCAATAACCTACCCTTCAATTATGGGCTGCTCATGTCTTTGTCAGTGGGCAAACTTACAAAATCAGCAAGGGATCAAATACTTATTTCCACCACTGTAACTAGTGAAGTAATTAAATTTGCTGATGACACAAAGTTATTCTGAGGAAAATGGTAACATCATACTCACTCCCATGCCAGGGGATACCAGGAGGAAGGCAGGTGATCTCACCAATTGCCGCCCAGTGGCATCTATTCCGCTACTAGTTAAGCTGATGGAAAGTATGGTAACCAAACAACTCACCGATTACATACACAAATTCTCTATACCTCATGAATCACAATTGGGATTTCGCCCTCACCACAGCACTGAAACAGTGTTGGTCACTCTCCTGGCCAAATTCAAGCGGGAAAAGGCAGCAGGCAATGGCATACTTCTCCTCCAATTTGACATGCCTAGTGCATTCGACATGGTAGACCATAATATACTACTAGGACTCCAGGACTACTTCAGGATTGGTGGAAATATACTCGGTTGGATCAAGGGCTTTCTAGCTACCAGAACATAACAAGTGAAATCAAATTCAACTATGGCATCGTCGTGGAGGGCAGACTGTGGAGTGACTCAGGGATCACCACTTTCACCAATCCTTTTCAACCTAGTGATGACCCCACTAGCCAAGTCCTTGTCTACCCAGGGCCTCGGCCCGTTTATCTGTGCAGATGACGTTACAGTATACATCCCTTTCAAACATGATTTGGCAATGAAGTCAACCTTGGCTTGCACACCATGAACTCATGGGCAAATGCATTCCAACTAAAACTCAATACAGAAAAAACACATTGCCTTATCATCTCATCCCAATACTACACAAGCATACCTACAAACTTAATCACTCCAGATTACACCCTCCCTATCTCAGATAACCTGAAGGTCCTTGGTGTCACGATCAACAGGAACCGACACTCGAGAGCATGGTTAACTCTACAATCAGGAAGGTGTTCCACTCAATGTGGAAGCTCAAACGTGTACAACCATTCTTCCCAAGGGCAATGTTCCGCAACCTGATACACAGCGAATGCTACGTACCTGTAGAAGGTATTCTCCGAGGACAGCAGGCTGATTGTTCTCACAAATGGGTGATGTCCACGGCAGCCCCTCCGATCGGAGATCTTCCTAGCAACAGAGTTTGCTAGTTCTTGCGCGCAACCGCGATACGCGCAGCCATCTTCCCGCCCGAAATCGCTCGTGTTCGCTAGTCCTGTACCAAGCAAAAACAAGACAAGGGAAGACACAACTCCAAAGGGGAGGTGGGCGGGTAGGTGAGAACAATCAGCCTGCTGTCCTTGGAGAATATCTTCTACAGGTATTTAGCATTCGCTTTCTCCGAGGACAAGCAGGCTGCTGGTTCTCACAAATGGGGTATCCCTAGCCCCCAGGCTCACTCAAAACAACAAACATGGTCAATAGGGCCTCGCAACGGCGAGGACATAACTGAGATTGACCTAAACTTTTCAAACTAACTGAGAGTGCAGCCTGGAACAGAATAAAAATGGGCCTAGGGGGGTGGAGTTGGATTCTAAACCCCAAACAGATTCTGCAGCATCGACTGCCCGAACCGACTGTCGCGTCGGGAATCCTGCTGAAGGCAGTAGTGAGATGTGAATGTGTGGACAGATGACCACGTCGCAGCCTTCCAATTTCTTCAATAGTGGCTGACTTCAAGTGGACAACTGACGCCGCCATGGCTCGAACACTATGAGCCGTGACATGACCCTCAAGAGTCAGCCCAGCCTGGGCGTAAGTGAAGGAAATGCAGTCTGCTAGTCAATTTGAAATGGTGCGTTTCCCCACAGCCACTCCCCTCCTGGTGGGATCAAAAGAAACAAAAAGTTGGGCGGACTGTCTGTGTGGGCTTGTCCGCTCCAGATAGAAGGCCAATGCTCGCTTGCAGTCCAATGTGTGCAGTTGACGTTCAGCAGGGCGGGTATGAGGACGGGGGAAGAATGTTGGCAAGACAATTGACTGGTTCAGATGGAACTCCGACACCACCTTCGGCAAGAACTTAGGGTGAGTGCGAAGGACTACTCTGTTATGATGAAATTTGGTATAAGGAGCATGAGCTACCAAGGCTTGCAGCTCACTGACTCTGCGAGCTGAAGTAACTGCCACCAAGAAAATGACCTTCCAGGTCAAGTACTTCAGATGACAGGAATCCAGTGGCTCAAAAGGAGGTTTCATCAGCTGGGTGAGAACGACATTGAGATCCCATGACACTGTAGGAGGTTTGACTGGGAGCTTCGACAAAAGCAAACCTCTCATGAAGCGAACAACTAAAGGCTGTCCCGAGATCGGCTTACCTTCCACATGGTAATGATATGCACTAATCGCACTAAGATGAACCCTTACAGAGTTGGTTTTAAGACCAGACTCCAATAAATGGAGAAGGTATTCAAGCAGGGTCTGTGTAGGACAAGAGCGAGGATCTAAGGCCTTGCCATCACACCACACAGCAAACCGTCGCCAGAGGAAAAAATAACTCCTCTTGGTAGAATCTTTCCTGGAAGCAAGCAAGACTCGGGAGACACCCTCTGACAGACCCAAGGAGGCGAAGTCTACGCTCTCAACATACAGGCTGTGAGGGCCAGAGACCGAAGGTTGGGATGGAGGAGCGCCCTCTTGTTCTGCGTGATGAGGGTTGGAAAGCAGTCCAATCTCCACGGTTCTTCGGAAGACAATTCCAGAAGAAGAGGAAACCAGATCTGACGAGGCCAAAAAGGAGCAATCAGAATCATGGTTCCCCTGTCTTGCTTGAGTTTCAGCAAAGTCCTCCCTATCAAAGGAATGGGAGGATACGCGTACAGGAGACCTTCCCCCCAAAACAGAAGGAAAGCATCCGACGCTAGTCTGCCGTGGGCCTGCAGCCTGGAACAGAACTGAGGGACCTTGTGATTGGTCTGAGTGGCAAAGAGGTCCACCAAGGGGGTGCCCCACACTTGGAAGATCTCGCAAACCACTCTGGAACTGAGCGACCACTCGTGCGGTTGCATGATCCTGCTCAATCTGTCGGCCAGACTGTTGTTTATGCCTGCCAGATACGTGGCCTGGAGCCACATGCCGAACCCGCGTGCCCAGTGCCACAAGCTGACGGCTTCCTGACACAGGGGGCGAGATCCGGTGCCCCCCTGCTTGTTGATGTAATACATAGCAACCTGGTTGTCTGTCTGAATTTGGATAATTTGATGGGACAGCCAATCTCTGAAAGCCTTCAGAGCGTTCCATACTGCTCGCAACTCCAGGAGGTTGATCTGTAGACCTTGTTCCTGGACGGACCAAGTCCCTTGGGTGTGGAGCCCATCGACATGCGCTCCCCACCCCAGGAGTGACGCGTCCGTGGTCAGCACCTTTTGCGGCTGAGGAATCTGGAAGGGACGTCCCAGGGTCAAATTGGATCGAATTGTCCACCAATGAAGGGAGAGGAGAAACCTCGTGGACAGACAGACCACGTCCTCTAGGCTCCCAGCAGCTTGGCACCACTGGGAGGCTAGGGTCCATTGAGCAGATCTCATGAAAAGGCGGGCCATGGGAGTCACGTGAACCGTGGAGGCCATGTGGCCGAGCAATCTCAACATCTGCCGAGCTGTGATCTGCTGCGACGCCCGCACCGAGGAGACAAGGGTCAGCAGATTGTCGGCCCTGGTCTCTGGGAGGTAGGCACGGGCCGTCTGGGAATCCAGCAGAGCTCCTATGAATTCGAGTTTCTGAACTGGAAGAAGGTGGGACTTTGGATAATTTATTACAAACCCTAGCAGCTCCAGGAGTCGAATAGTCACCTGCATGGACTGCTGAGCTCCTGCCTCGGAGGTGTTCTTTACCAGCCAATCGTCGAGGTAAGGGAACACATGCACTCCCAGCCTGCGCAGAGAAGCCGCTACTACGGCTAGGCATTTGGTGAATACCCTGGGCGCGGAGGCGAGCCCAAAGGGTAGCACACAGTACTGAAAATGCCGTGTTCCCAGACAAAATCGAAGATACTGCCTGTGAGCTGGCAGAATCGGGATGTGCGTATAGGCATCCTTTAAGTCCAGAGAGCATAGCCAATCGTCCTGTTGAATCATGGGAAGAAGGGTGCCCAGTGAAAGCATCCTGAACTTTTCCTTGACCAGATATTTGTTCAGGGCCCTTAGGTCTAGGATGGGACGCATCCCCCCTGTTTTCTTTTCCACAAGGAAGTACCTGGAATAGAATCCCAGCCCTTCTTGCCCCGGTGGCACAGGCTCGACCGCATTGGCGCTGAGAAGGGCGGAGAGTTCCTCTGCAAGTACCTGCCTGTGCTGGAAGCTGAAGGTTTGAGGTCCCGTTGGGCAATTTGGAGGCACTGAGGTCAAATTCAGAGAGTACCCTAGCCGGACTATTTTGAGAACCCACTGATCGGAGGTTACAAGAGGCCACCTTTGGTGAAAAAATGTTAACCTCCCCCCGACCGGTAAGCTGTCCGGCACAGGCACTGGAACGTCGGCTATGCTCTGCAGGAGCCAGTCAAAAGCCCGCCCCTGACTTTTGCTGGGGAGCCGCAGGGGCATGAGGCACGCGCTGCTGACGAGAGCGAGTGCGCTGGGGTTTAGCCTGAGCAGCAGGCTGGCGGGAAGGAGGATTGTACCTACGCTTGCCGGAAGAATAGGGAACCGTCCTCCTTCCCCCATAAAAACGTCTACCCGAAGAGGTAGAGGCTGAAGGCGGCCTGCGGGAGAACTTGTCGAAAGCGGTATCCCGCTGGTGGAGCTGTTCAATCACCTGTTCAACCTTGTCCCCAAAAACATTGTCCCCCCGGCAAGGGGCATCAGCAATCCGTTGCTGGATTCGATTTTCCAGGTCGGAGGCACGCAGCCATGAGAGCCTGCGCATCACCACCAGCGGCCCTGGATGCAACATCAAAAGAGTCAAAGACCCCCCTGGACAGGAATTTCCTACACGCCTTCAGCTGCCTGACCACCTGCTGAAAAGGCTTGGCCTGCTCAGAAGGGAGCTTGTCGACCAAGTCCGCCAACTGCCGCACATTGTTACGCATATGTATGCTTGTGTAGAGCTGGTAGGACTGAATCTTGGCGATGAGCATTGCAGAATGGTAGGCCTTCCGCCCAAAAGAGTCCAAGGTTCTACAGTCTTTGCCCGGGGGCACCGAAGCATACTCTCTAGAGCTCTTGGCCTTCTTGAGGGCCAGATCCACCACACCAGAGTCGTGTGGCAACTGAGTCCGCATCAACTCCGGGTCCCCATGTATCTGATATTGAGATTCGATCTTCTTGGGGATGTGGGGCGTAGTTAAAGGGTTCGCCCAGTTCGCCAGCAACGTCTTTTTGAAGACATGATGCATGGGTACTGCGGACGATTCTTTAGGTGGCGAAGGATAGTCCAAGAGCTCCAGCATCTCAGCTCTCGGCTCATCCTCCTTGACCACGGGAAAGGGAATTGCCGTAGACATTTCCCGGACAAAGGCCGCGAAAGAGAGACTCTCCGGAGGAGAAAGCTGTCTTTCAGGCGAGGGAGTAGGATCAAAAGGAAGACCGTCAGACTCCTCGTCAGAGAAATATCTGACGTCTTCTTCTGCTTCCCACGAGGCCTCCTCATCAGTGTCGGACACCAGCTGGTGGACTTCGGTCCGAAGCTGCGCCCGCCTCGACTCCGTGGAAACACGGCCACGGTGGAAGCGTCGAGAAGAGGACTCCCGAGGCGGGGGAGACGGAGCTCCCTCCATCGACGTCGCCGGGGAGCCCTCCTGGGAGGCGGCCGGCACCGGCGCCGCAAGCGGTACCGGGGCGGGCGCCCTCACCGCAGACGAGGGCCCAGCCATCGCCTCACTCGAAGGCACCGGCGGCGCAAGCACCCCCGGTACCGGAGGAGAAGGGCGAAACAGATCTTCCAGGATCCCCGGAAGGACGGCCCTGAGGCTCTCATGCAGAGAGGCTGTGGAGAAAGGCGGTGGGGCCGGTACCGGCGTCGAGCTGCAAACCTGTTCCGGGGATGGAGGCGGTACCGGGCTGTCCACAGGGGAGCGCATCGACACCTCCTGAATGGAGGGTGAGCGGTTCTCCCGATGTCGACGCTTGGGTTCCGGTGGTACCGGCGACCCAGAGCTCTCGGTACCACGCTTGGAGGGTGACCGATGCCGGTGCTTCTTTGCCTTCGCACGACATCGGTACCCCCCGGTACCGAAGAGGAAAACGTTGAATCCAAACGCTTCCTCGGGTCCGGGTCCAAAGAGGGTCGATCCCGGGGGGGGGGGGGGGGGGGGGGGGGCTGTACCGCGGGAGCCCTCTAGACAGGCGGAGACCTGCTCATGGGCTCACCGCCACCAGCAGGGGAATGGACAGCCCTCACCTGCACTCCAGACATCGAAGCACCCTCCTACGACATCCTCAGGAGGAACGATCCCGGTCTCGTAGCTGCACCCGACGATGACCTCGATACCGAAGGCCCCGATGTCGATGCCGGTACCGATGGACGTGGTACCGAAGTCGATGATGAGCGCGGTATCGAAGGCTCCGATGCCGAGGACCGCGGGACTGAGGATGTCGACGCGCTGGATGAAGCCCCGAACAAACTGTTCCACTGGGCCAATCTCGCCGCCTGAGTTCTCCTCTTCAAAAGAAGACAGAGATTACAGGCCTGAGATTACAGGCCCAGCCCCCAGACACTGAAGGCAAGAAGCGTGCCTATCAGTGAGAGAGATTATCTGGCCGCACTGGGTGCACGGTTTGAAGCCGCTGGAAGGCTTCGATGACATGGGCGGAAAAATCTCGCCGGCAAAATCGAAGTCCGCGATGGTGAAAAAGGGGCACCAAAAGCTTACGAAAAAACGAACGGGCGGCAAAAAAAGCCGCAATCGACCACGAAAGAAAACTTACGGGCCAACACTAGAGATAAAGGAAAAAGATAGAAATTTTTTAGCAAAAAACCGCGAATCGCGAGGGATGTCCAAGGGGCGCGGAGCGACCGAAAAAAACAGCCGTCCCGAGCCGTGGAAAAAAGGAAACTAGCGAACACGAGCGATTTCGGGCGGGAAGACGGCCGCGCATGCGTGCATCGCAGGCGTGCGCAAGAACTAGCAAACTCTGTTGCTAGGAAGATCTCCGATCGGAGGGGCTGCCGTGGACGTCACCCATTTGTGAGAACAAGCAGCCTGCTTGTCCTCGGAGAATCAATGGTACTGGGCCATGCCGACTGCTGCAGCGGAATTTGCTTGGGATGCAGGGACCAACTCATGAGGAAGTTACAGACCGCCCAAAATACAGCAGCCAGACTTATATTTGGAAAATCGCGATTCGAAGGCGGCAAACCCCTTCGAGAAAAGCTGTATTGGCTCCCAATTGGAGAACGTATTGCTTTCGGGGTCTGCACCCTAGTCCACAGGATTATCTATGGCGATGTCCCAGGATATATGTGTGACCTCGTAGACCTGCCAACCGGAAACTCAACTAGATCATCACGAGCATACTTGAATCTTCACTGCCCTAGCTGCGGAGGTCTTAAGTACAGGTCAATTTATGGATCTAGTTTCTCGTATATGGGTACGCAGCTCTGGAATGCACTGCCAAAGGCCGTAGAGACAACGAACGACCACCTCAGCTTCCGGAAATCACTAAAGACCAACTTATTCAGCAATACAACAAACAAAATCTTATAATGAACACATTATAACCCCTCTTCTCTATGATTCCCTACTGTGTTTGTAACATATTTATTTCACTGACTACAACATTACTCTGTATTTGTTTAATCACCGGATGTAGCTACCGCCTCACGGTATTATGTAAGCCACATTGAACCTGCAAATAGGTGGGAAAATGTGGGGTGCAAATGTAATAAATAAATCACAAGAGGATTGTGAAAAATCGCAAGAGGACATTACGAGACAGGGGAGACTGAGCATCCAAATGGCAGACGACGTTTAATGTGAGCAACTGTAAAAAAAAATGATGCATGTGGGAAAGAGGAACCCAAACCACAGCTACATGCTCAAGGTTCCACATTAGGAGTCACTGACCAGGAAAAAGAATCTAGGTGTCATCGATGATACACTGAAACCCTCTGCTCAGTGCGCAGTGGAGGCTAAGAAAGCAAATAGAATGTTCGTAATTATTTGGAAAGGAATGGAAAGGAAAACTGGGAATGTTATAATGGCTTTGTATTTGTCACGTCCCTCACCTGCGCGCTCTGCCCACTCCTCGGACTCGCCCCCGGGATAGGGAGCATCGGCCGTGCTCCTCCCGTTGGCGACGTTGACTGTCGGGGCGGCGAAGCGCTCTTGCCCTCCTTCGGCCGCCGTTGCTGTGGGAGCGCCAGCCATCTTGGTGGCCCGGCGCTCCAGGACGAGGTGTTCTCTTCCAGGCGCGGGGCCCGGGAACTCAGGCCACGCCTTCCGCGCCCGGATTGGCGAGTGGCCTCATGGTTCCGCCCCCTCCTGTTGGCTGGCCAATTTGCCCCTCTAGCCAGCTGACTGGCCCTGCTGGTGAGATCAGTCATTGGGGTACCCGATGTTTTGAGAACTGCCTTACTCCAGTGGAACCTCCTCCAAGAACCATTTCAGCTCTGCTCGGAACCCTTCATCCCTGCAAGGCCTGTCTTCCGGTGGAGTATCGCGATTTTCAGGACATTTTTGATGCCCGGGAGGCAGATTCCCTCCCTTCCCATCGTCCCTTTGACTGTCCTATTGACCTGATTCTAGGCAAGATGCCCCCCAGAGGTAGATTGTACGCTCTGTCCCGAAAGGAGTCTGCTGCCATGCATACTTACATTCAGGAGAATCTCCAGAAGGGGTTTATTCGACCTTCCTCCTCCCCTGCTGGAGCTGGATGTTTTTTTGTTTCCAAAAAGGATGGGTCTTTACGACCCTGAATTATCAAGGCCTGAATAACATCACTGTTAAGAACCGTTACCCTCTTCCTCTTATTCCTGAGTTATTTGACCGTCTTCAAGGAGCTGTTATTTCCACCAAGTTGGACCTCTGGGGCGCCTACAACTTGATTTGAACTTGCCAGGGGGACGAGTGGAAGACGGCTTTTAATACACATGAGGGTCACTTTGAGTATCGAGTCATGCCCTTCGGTCTCTGCAATTCTCCAGCTGTTTTTCAGAACTTCATCAATTTTATTTTTCAGGATCTGTTATATTCATCCATCATTGTCTACCTGGATGATATTCTGGTATTCTCTGCCTCTCTTCAGGATCACCCTGGGCATGTGCGCACGGTGCTTCAGTGCCTCTGGGATCATCACCTTTTTGCCAAATTGGAGAAGAGTGCCTTCCATCAGTCTGCTATTCCCTTTCTGGGGCATATTATCTCGGCTGTCGGCCTACAGATGGATCCCGCTAAGCTTCAGGCTATTCAAGATTGGCCTGTTCCTCAAGGACTCCAGGCTCTGCAGCATTTCCTGGGCTTCATCAATTACTACAGGCAGTTTATCCCGCATTACACCTTGATAACTGCTCCACTGACTGCTCTGACTAAGAAAGGAGCTGATGTTCGGAATTGGTCCTCTGATGCTTAGGAGGCCTTCTCTACCTTAAAGGCTGCATTTTTGTCTGCACCGGTGCTCCGTAGTCCTAATGTGGCTCAGCCTTTTATTTTTGAGGTCGATGCTTCGTCTCTTGGAGCTGGTGCCGTGTTGTCTCAGTCTGCTCCTTCTGATAAAAGACATCCATGCTTCTTTTTCTCTAAAAAAAATTCTCCCCTGCGGAGCGCAACTATACTATTGGGGACAGAGAGTTAGTTGTTGGCTCTGAAGTTCGCCTTTCGAGAATTGCGATATATCCTAGAGGGGGCTGCACATCCAATTACAGTCATTACAGATCATAAGAACCTTCTCTACTTACAAGATGCTAAACGACTGAACCCATGGCAGCCCTGGTGGTCACTTTTTTTTGCTCACTTTGACTTCCACTTGCTTTTTCAGCCTGCAGAGAAGAACATACAGGCGGATGCGCTCTCTCGAGCCTTCGATGTGCCTGAAGAACCCGATGAGGTCTATCCTATGCTTAATCCTGCTTGTATCCCCTCTACCGTGGTGGCCTCAACTTCTCTTAAAACCTCTGTTCCTGCTCGGTCCAGATGAAAGGTCCTTCAGTGGGGTAATTCCTCTGCCTTTGCAGGACATTTTGGATTCCATAAGACTTATCATATTATCTCTCATTATTTCTGGTGGCCTCATATGGCTCAGGATATTCTGCAGTTTGTAACTACTTATCCCACCTGTGCTCGCACCAAGTCTCCTCCTGGCAAGCAGTGGGGTCGATTTCAACCCTTGCCTGCTTCCCACCAACCCTGGCAGGAGGTATCTATGGACTTTATAATGGATCTTCCTCACTCCCAGGGCAACACTATCATCTGGGTAGTTGTGGATCGATTTTCCCGCATGGCACATTTTACTCCTATGCAGTCCCTACCCTCCGCTGCTGCTCTTGCGTCCCATTTTGTCCAGCATGTTTTCCGTCTGCACGAGTTGCCTCAACGCATCATCAGTGACAGAGGTTCACAATTTACTTCCAGATTTTGGAGATCTTTGTGCTCGGCATTTGGGGTCACCACAATCTTCTCCTCGGCCTATCATCCACAGACCAACGGCATGGCGGAGCGGACCAACCAGACCCTTAAAACCTTTCTCCGGGCCTTCACTAACAATGTCAGGATGATTGGGCAGACCTCCTGCCTTGGGCCGAGTTCGCCTACAATAACAGTCTCTATTCTGCTTCCCAGACTTCACCCTTTTTTTTACTATCTATGGGCGTCATCCGTGCCTTCCTCCTCCGATTCCTTTGGATCAAGCTCCTTCACTGATTCATCTGACCCTCACTACTATTCGGAACACTTGGAAGAATGTTCAGCGGCATTTGTGGCGTGCTGCTGCGAAGTATAAACGTTTTGCTGACCGACATCGACGCCCCGCTCCTGTTTTCCACCCTGGACAGAAGGTATGGCTCAGAACCAAGTACCTGAGACTTCGGCTCCCTTCTCTTAAGTTTGCTCCTCGTTTAATTGGACCCATTTCTATACTGGCTTGAGTGGGGACAGTTACCTATCGTCTCCGCCTCCCTGGTAATCTTCGTATTCATAATGCCTTCTACGTTTCCCTGCTGAAGCCCTTCTTGACTTCCAGATGGCATCCAGAACCTAAGCCCGTTGTTCCTGACTCTGAGCCTGACCCAGAGTTTGAAGTTCAGGAGATCCTGGATTCTAAACACCAAAGAGGACGTCTCTATTGTTTGATTTCCTGGAAAAACTATGGACCAGAAGATAATTCCTAGGAGCCTGCCAGCAACGTTCATGCGCCAGACATGGTCCATGAGTTTCATACGCACTATCCTTCAAAACCCAGAGCAGGACGGAGAGGGGGGCTTCCAGGGAGGGTACTGTCACGTCCCTCACCTGCGCGTTCTGCCCCCTCCTCGGCCTCGCCCCCCAGGATAGGGCGCATCGGTTGTGCTCCTCCCATTGGCGGCATTGAGTGTCGGGGCGGCAAGGTGCTCTTGCCCTCCTTCGGCCGCCGTTGCTGTGGGAGTGCCGGCCATCTTGGTAGCCCGGCGCTCCAGGACAAGGTATTCTCTTCTGGGCGCGGGTCCCGGGAACTCAGGCCATGCCTTCTGCGCCCGGATTGGTGAGTGGCCTCGTGGTTCCGCCCCCTCCTGAAGGCTAGCCAATCTGCCCCTCTGGCCAGCTGATTCCACATCCCTGCCAGCTGACACTTGGCTTTCAGGATAGGAGGGGGTATTTAAGGAGCAGCTCTTCCCCTCAACTTTGTTCCGGCTTTTGCAGATCTGCCGGTGCGTCTGAGTGACTTGCCGGTTACTACTTGCTGCTTGACCTGATCTGACCTTTGCCTGGACCTGACTACTGCTTTTGCTTGCCGCCTGCCTAGAGACTTTGCCTGGACCTGACTACTGCTTTTGCTTGCCGCCTGCCTTGAGACTTTGCCTGGACCTGACTTTTGCTTACTATCACCCGGTGGTGGTTGCAGTGTCCTGCTCTTCATCTTCTACCGCAGGTAAGGCCAGGGTTATTCGGCCGCCAAACATTGTTTAGCACAGGGACTCACTATTTTTACAGCACGCTTGACAGTATTACTCTATGGTGCGAACGCACCTCGAATACTGTGTGCAGTTTTAGTTACCACATCTCAAAAAAAGATATACTGGAATTAGGAAAGAGAAGGGCGATGAAAATGATAAGGGAATGGGACGACTTCTCTATGAGGAAAGGTTAAAGCGGCTAGGACTCTTCAGCTTGGAGAAGAGATAGCTGAGGGGAGATAAATGATAGAGGTATATAAAATACTGAGTGGAGTGGAACAGGTAGATGTGAATCGCTTGTTTACTCTTTCCAAAAATACTAGGACTAGGAGGCACACAATGAAGCTACTAAGTAGTAGGTTTAAAACGAAACGGAGAAAATATTTCTTCACTCAACAAGTAATTCAACTCTGGAATTTGTTGCTAGTGAATGTGGTAAAAGCAATTAGCTTAGCAGGGTTTTAAAAAGGTTTGGATAATTTCCTACAAGAAAAGTCCAAAAGCCATTATTAAGATGGGCTTGGGAAAATCTGTCACATATGCTAATATAAGCAGCATAAAATCCGTTTTACTGTTCTGGGATCTTTCCAGGTACTTGTGACCTGGAGGCCCACTGTTGGAAACAGGATGCTGGGCTTTATAGATCTTTGGTCTGTCCCAGTATGACAATGCTTATGTTCTTAGGAGCAATATTGGACCAGGAAGTGAAGGGAAGGGAGAGAAAGGGAGCAACGTGGGACCCAGTCTTAACTTACAGACGGGTTACAGCATTTCTGGCCATTTTTAGTCCCGAAACTGCCCTCAACTTATACACAAGTCAACTTATAGACAAGGATATACAGTTTTATTCTAAATTACTTCCCCTCAATCAACCAAATCCCATCTATATTCTTAATAATCTTATACTAGTACAGTGGGCACATATATTTAGTGCAAAGAGTATTGAGGGAAAAATCTGTGTGCATTACATAGTTACCTGATACAAGACATTCTCCAAAGTAGGCCTAGATAATATGTACTGAGTATTTACCTGCTGCAGGATACGCCCACATTTCCTGCATGCCCCAGATGCAATATCCCCCTGGCAAGGCGCTTTCTGTCTGAGGGATACTGTGCACTGGGAACCAATGCTTTCAGTTTTTCCTTTCGATCTACACAGCAGGGGGCAGCTGGGAAAGCCCTCATCTGACGCTTCAGCTTTTTCCGGACGGCTACCATTTCTTTCCATCTGCAATACGAGGACATATGATTATTACTGAAGGTGTGCATGCTCTTCTCATCAATGGAAATTCATTCTGAAGACAAATGTACAGAGACTGGAGCCAGAGCATGATGATCACACTTCTCTTTCTCCACTGAATAAAAAACACAGTAGTGGGCTTATATTGTGGCAGAGAAACCTTAGGTTAGATAGTAGGAAAAATGCATTTCTTTTTTTTTTTTAACAATCTCTCTTTAAAGGAGAAATGCTTAAACAATGAAACACTGGGACATATTATTTTCGCAAGTGATAGACTATCTAGTCATTAGAGGTTTTTAAAGATAGGTTAGACAAAAACCTATCTAAAATAACACTGGTATACAGATACAGCCTATTATATGAATTTATGGTTTATACTCAGTCCACGATCTGTAAAGCAAAGATACTTACCTATAGCAGGTATTCTCCGAGGACAGCAGGCTTCATATTCTCACAAGTGGGTGATGCAGACACACGTAACCCGGTCCGGCATTTGCCATAGTAAGAAAGAGAGCTTTGTGGAGCGTGAGCCACGCTCCACCGCGCAAGCATGAGTGCCTTCCCGTCCGCCACGGGAACGCGGTCTCTTCAGTTTAATACTACAGCAAAAAAAAAAAAAAAAAAGTAAAAATAACCAAGGACCCAACTCCAAGGGGAAGTGGGAGGGATTATAATATGAATCCTGCTATCCACGGAGAATACCTGCTACAGGTAAGTATCTTCACTTTCTTTGAGGACAAGCAGGATTCTATCTTCTCACAAGTGGGGAACCCCTAGCAACCAGGCTCACCAAAAACACCACTGGTCAATTGGGCCTCGCAACAGCGAGGACATTACAAAGATTAACCTGATACTACATACAATCTAAAATGAGAGTGCGGGCTGAAACAGAATAAAATGGGCTTAAGAAGGTGGAGTTGGATTCTAGACCCCAAACAGATTCTGCAACACTGACTGCCTTAACCAACTGTTGCGTTGGGTATCCTGCTCAAGGCAGTAGTGTGATGTGAATGTGTGGACTGAAGACAATGTTGCAGCTTTGCAAATTTCTTCAATGGAAGCTCTCTTGCAATCCAAGGTGTACAAGCTGCTTTCGCCAGGATGGGCATGAGGTCAGAGAAAGAATGTTGGGTAAGACAATCAACAGATTCAGATGGTACTCCGACACCACCTTTGGCAGGAACGTAAGGTGCATGCAGAAGACTACTCTGTTGTAATGAAACTTAGTATAAGGTGCATCCACCACTAAGACCTGAAGCTTACTGACCCTATGAGCTGAAGTCACAACCACCAAGAAAACGACCTTCCAGGTCAAGTTCACATGGCAGGAATTTGGTGGCTCAAAAGGAGCTTTCATCAGCTAGGTGAGAACGACGTTGAGATCCCATGACACTGGTGGAGGTTTGAGAGGGGGCTTTGACAAAAGCAAACCTCTCATGAAGCAAACAACTTGAGACCAGACTTACAAGTGTAGAAAGTTTTCAAGCAGGGTCTGTGTAGGGCAAGTAAGGGGATCTAGGGCCTTGCTCTCATACCAGATGGCAAACCTCCTCCATTTAAAAGAGTAATACCTCTTAGTGGAAGCCAGCAAGACTCAGGAGATACCCTCTGAAAAGGAAGCATATTTTAGGCTCTCAACATCTAAGCTGTGAGAGTGAGAGACTGGAGGTTGGGATGTAGAAGTGACCCCTTGTTCTGAATGATGAGGGTTGGAAAAAATTCCAATCTCCATGGTTCTTCAGAGATAATTCCAGAAGAAGAGGGAACTATATCTGCCAAGGCCAATACGTCACGATCAGAATCATGGTTCTACGGTCTTGAGTTTCAACAAAGTTTTTCCCACTAGAGGTATAGCGAATGATACATACCTATAGCAGGTGTTCTCCGAGGACAGCAGGCTGATTGTTCTCACGACTGGGTTGACGTCCACGGCAGCCCCCACCAACCGGAAGAAAAACTTTGCGGGCGGTCCCGCACACAGGGCACGCCCACCGCGCATGCGCGGCCGTCTTCCCGCTCGTGCGCGACCGTTCCCGCTCAGTTGAATGACAAGCAAAGGAAAAAAAAACACAACTCCAAAGGGGAGGAGGGAGGGTAGGTGAGAACAATCAGCCTGCTGTCCTCGGAGAACACCTGCTACAGGTATGTATCATTCGCTTTCTCCGAGGACAAGCAGGCTGCTTGTTCTCACGACTGGGGTATCCCTAGCTCTCAGGCTCACTCAAAACAAGAACCCAGGTCAATTGAACCTCGCAACGGCGAGGGTATAACAGAAATTGACCTACGAAGAACAACTGAGAGTGCAGCCTGACCAGAATAAATTTGGGTCCTGGAGGGTGGAGTTGGATTCAAACCCCAAACAGATTGTGCAGCACCGACTGCCTGAACCGACTGTCGCGTCGGGTATCCTGCTGCAGGCAGTAATGAGATGTGAATGTGTGGACAGATGACCACGTCGCAGCTTTGCAGATCTCTTCAATAGTGGCTGACTTCAAGTGGGCCACCGACGCTGCCATGGCTCTAACACTATGAGCCGTGACATGACCCTCAAGAGTCAGCCCAGCCTGGGCGTAAGTGAAGGAAATGCAATCTGCTAGCCAATTGGAGATGGTGCGTTTCCCGACAGTGACCCCTTTCCTATTGGGGTCGAAAGAAATAAACAATTGGGCGGACTGTCTGTGGGGCTGTATGTGCTCCAGATAGAAGGCTAACGCTCGCTTGCAGTCCAATGTGTGCAACTGACGTTCAGCAGGGCGGGTATGCAGTCTGGGAAAGAATGTTGGCAAGACAATTGACTGGTTAAGATGGAACTCCAACACCACCTTTGGAAGGAACTTAGGGTGAGTGCGGAGTACTACTCTGTTGTGATGAAATTTGGTATAAGGAGCATGAGCTACCAGGGCTTGCAGCTCACTGACTCTACGAGCTGAAGTAACTGCCACCAAGAAAATGACCTTCCAGGTCAAGTACTTCAGATGGCAGGAATTTAGTGGCTCAAAAGGAGGTTTCATCAGCTGGGTGAGGACGACGTTGAGATCCCATGACACTGCAGGAGGCTTGACAGGGGGCTTTGACAAAAGCAAGCCTCTCATGAATCGAATGACTAAAGGCTCTCCAGAGATGGCTTTACCCTCTACACGATGATGGTAAGCACTAATCGCACTAAGGTGATTCCTTACTGAGTTGGTCTTGAGGCCAGACTCTGATAAGTGCAGAAGGTATTCAAGCAGGTTCTGTGCAGGACAAAAGAACGAGGTTCTAGGGCCTTGCTCTCACACCAAACGACAAACCTCCTCCACTTGAAAAAGTAACTCTTTTTAGTGGAATCCTTTCTAGAGGCAAGCAAGACACGGGAGACACCCTCAGACAGACCCAACGAAGCGAAGTCTACGCCCTCAACATCCAGGCCGTGAGAGCCAGAGACTGAAGGTTGGGGTGCAGAAGCGCTCCGTCGTTCTGCGAAATGAGAGTTGGAAAACACTCCAATCTCCACGGTTCTTCGGAACACAACTCCAGAAGTAGAGGGAACCAGATCTGACGGGGCCAAAAGGGCGCTATCAGAATCATGGTGCCATGGTCTTGCTTGAGCTTCAGTAAGATCTTCCCCACCAAAGGTATGGGAGGATAAGCATACAGGAGGCCAATCCCCCAATGGAGGAGAAAGGCATCCGACGCTAGTCTGCCGTGTGCCTGTAGTCTGGAACAGAACAGAGGCAGCTTGTGGTTGGTCCGAGAGGCGAAAAGGTCCACCGAGGGGGTGCCCCACTCTCGGAAGATCTTGCGTACCACTCTGGAATGGAGCGACCACTCGTGCGGTTGCATGACTCTGCTCAGTCTGTCGGCCAGACTGTTGTTTACACCTGCCAGGTATGTAGCTTGAAGAAGCATGCCGAACTGGCAGGCCCAACGCCACATCCCGACGGTTTCCTGACACATGGGGCGAGATCCGGTGCCCCCCTGCTTGTTGATGTAATACATTGCAACCTGATTGTCTGTCCGAATTTGGATAATTTGATAGGACAGCCGTTCTCGAAGGCCTTCAGTGCGTTCCAGACCTCTCGGAGCTCCAGGAGGTTGATCTGAAGATCTTGTTCCTGGAGGGACCACAGTCCCTGGGTGTGAAGCCCATCGACATGAGCTCCTCACCCCAGGCGAGATGCATCCGTCGTCAGCACTTTCGTGGGCTGCGGAATTTGGAATGGACGTCCCAGGGTCAAATTGGTCCGAAGTGTCCACCAGTGCAGCGAATTGCGGCAACTGAGGGACAGGCGGATGACATCTTCTAGATTCCCGGTGGCCTGGCACCACTGGGAAGCTAGGGTCCATTGAGCGGATCTCATGTGAAGACGAGCCATGGGAGTCACATGAACTGTGGAGGCCATATGACCTATGAGTCTCAACATCTGCCGAGCTGTGACCTGCTGAGACGCTCTGGTCTGGGAAGTGAGGGACAGGAGGTTGTGGGCCCTCGCTTCGGGAAGAAAGGCCTGAGCCGTCTGTGAATTCAGCAGCGCTCCTATGAATTCCAGAGATTGGACTGGCTGGAGATGGGACTTTGGGTAATTTATCACAAACCCCAGCAGCTCCAGGAGGTGAATAGTGCACTGCATGGACGGGAGAGCTCCTGCCTCCGAGGTGTTCTTGACCAGCCAATCGTCAAGATATGGGAACACGTGCACTCCCAGCTTGCGTAGATACGCCGCGACCACCACAAGGCACTTCGTGAACACCCGTGGGGCAGAGGCGAGCCCAAAGGGCAGCACACGTCAAGGCCCGCTGTCGGGAAAGGCAAGGGGGCCGGTGGAGGTGCCGGAATCTGCTCGGGTACAGGAGACGGCACCGAAGTGCTGGTGCCCTGACGTAGCAATACCTCTACAACCGAGGGGGAACGCTCCTCCCGGCGCTGCCGCTTCCTCGGCGTCGAGTCATCTCTGGAGCCGGTAGCCACATGCGCCGTGGGGGACCGATGATGGTGCTTTTTAGCCTTCTTCTGGTGCCCGTCATCGGCGCTCGGCGGTACCGAAGAGGAGAAGGTAGATCCCCCTCGGCCTCGAGGGATCGGGTCCGACAGGGTTCGGTCCCGAGGGCCCTGGGTAGAGGGAGTGACTGGGGCCGATTGCCCGCGCGGCCGCTCACCCCTGCCATCTCCGGAAGACCGGCGGGCCAACGGGACCTGTGCTCCTGGGGTCGGTGCCGATTTCGTGGATATCGGTACCGGTACCGAAGATCCGGCCGTCAACACCGATGCCGTCGAAATCGAGGGGCCGGCGCAAGTTCCGAAAAGACGGTCCCGAAGAACTTGCCTCGCCACCTGTATCCGTTTCTGTAAACTGAGACACAAGGTGCACGTCTTGGTATCGTGCTCCGGCCCGAGGCACTGGAGGCACCAAGCGTGAGTGTCGGTCTGCGAGATATGCCAGCCGCACCGACCACACTTCTTAAATCCACTCGGGACCTTCGAGGACATCGACGGAAAAATTGTGTCGGCGAAGTCAAAGTCGTCGATGGTGGCGGTAAAAATCACACCTCGAAAAATAAATCGACCGCACGGCCACAAGAACGCAACAAGGCGCCCCCGCTAAAAGTACGAGGGGAAAAAACCAAAGTTTTCTTTTTTTTTAAAACAGAACAAAAGAAAACAATCAAAGAAAAACAACGAAGAAAAAACTCGCGTCTAAGGCGCGGTCCGGTTTCCGGGGCTGACAGAGAGAGAGACGAACACGGCTCTCTCCAGCGCGGAAAAGAAAAGACTGAACGGGAACGGTCGCACACGGGCGGGAAGACGGCCGCACATGCGCGGTGGGCGTGCCCTGCGTGCGGGACCGCCCGCAAAGTTTTTGTTCCGGTTGGTGGGGGCTGCCGTGGACGTCAACCCAGTCGTGAGAACAAGCAGCCTGCTTGTCCTCGGAGAACGGAGGATACGCATATAGAAGACCTGTCTCCCAATTGAGGAGGAAGGCATTTGACGCTAGTCTGTCGTGGGTATGAAGCCTAGAACAGAACTGAGGGATCTTATGGTTGAGATGAGTGGCAAAAAAGTCCACCAAGGGGGTGCCCCACGCTTGGAAGATCTTGTGGGCTATGCCCATATTGAGGGACCACTCGTAAAGTTGCATTATCCTGCTCAGACTGTCGGCCAGGGTATTGTTTGCACCCACAAGGTATGTGGCTTGAAGAAACATGCTGTGTTGTTGAGCCCAATGGCACATCCAGACCACCTCCTGACACTGAGCGCTTGATCCGGTGCCCCCCTGCTTGTTAGTATAATACATTGCAGCCTGTCTGTTTGAATGAGAACAATTTGATGAGCTAGCCGATCTCTGAAAGCCTTTAGAGCGTTCCAGATCGCCATAAGCTCCAGGAGGTTGATCTGAAAATTTGTTTCCTGGGAGGACCAAGCTCCTTGAGTGTGAAGCCCATCTACATGAGCTCCCCATTCCAGAAGAGATGCATCTGTCATCATCACTTTTTGTTGCTGAGGAATTTGGAATGGAAGTCCCAGAGTCAAACTGGATTGAATTGTCCACCACTGAAGAGAGCGTACAAGCTCTGAGGACACTTGAATAACATCTTCTAGACTCCATGTGGCTTGATACCACTGAGAAGCCAGGGTCCACTGAGCTGATCTCATGTGAAGATGTATCATGGGTATAATATACACTGTGAAAGACACGTGGCCCAGCAATCTCAACATCTGCCGAGCTGTGATCTGCTCAGAGGCATGAACCTTGGACACCAGCAAGACAAGATTGTCCACCCTCATCTCCAGGAGATAGGCTCAAACCCTCTGTGTGTCCAGCAGGGTTCCTATGAACTCCAATCACTGAACAGGGTGTATATGGGACTTGGGGTAGTTTAAAATAAACCCTAGTAGCTCTAGCACCCGAATAGTCATCCGCAGGGACTCCCGAGCACTATCCTCTGAGGAGCTCTTCACCAGCCAATCGTCAACATATGGGAACACATGGACCCCCAGTCTGCGTAGTGATGCTGCAACTACCGCTAGACACTTGGTGAAAACCATGGCAGATGACACGAGACCAAAAGGCAACATGCGATACTGAAAGTGATGTGTTCCCAGACGAAATCGAAGATACTTCCGGTGGGCTGGAAGTATTGGGATGTGAGTATATGCATCCTTTAAGTCCATAGATCATAGCCAATCATTTTTCTGAATCATTGAGAAAAGGGTGCCCAGGGAAACCATCCTGAACATTTCTCAGACTAGAAATTTGTTCAGGGCTCTTAGGTCTAGGATGGGACGAATTGCACTCATCTTCTTCTGCACAAGAAAGTACCTGGGTCCTCTTCTTCATACGAAGACAGAGAACACAGTTAGCAGGCCCAAGACACTGCAGACACCAAGAATGGGTGTCCTTTCTAGAGATAGTCCGACTGCATCAGGTACAGTGTTTGAAGCCACTGGGAATCTTCGTGGGCATGGACGGAAAAACTTTGTTGGTTAAATTAAACAACTCGATCTGAAAAAGGGGCAAGGAATAGAGAAAAAGATAGGGAAAGACCCAGGGGCGCTAGTCAGCTCTCGATTTGAATGGACGTCGAAGCCTGCTCTCTCCCTCCTAGCACAACTGAATCTTCATTCGGACTCTTGGAATCTTATCTTTAAAACTGCCTTGGTTCATCTCATATTATCTGGTCCCCTTTAACTGAGTATATTAAGTCTTTTCATTCATATAAATAAATAGGTTACTACTATCTTTAAAAACAAGAAGCAGATAACTTTTAGTATTAGTTTTTCTCCACTTGTTTTTATAATGTATTTATAATGTATAATTGTATTTCCACACTGTTCCTGTTTGTTTTTTTTACTATGTTATAACTTTCAAATTTCAATAAAATTTCATGAAAAAAAAAAAAAAGAAAAGGAAGTTAGTGTCTAAAAACAGCCCAATGACGAGGGAAAATAAAGAAAACAAACATGGGCAAAATAAAACTATGGAAAAATAAAGGCCGGGTTTGTAAGGTCCAATTAAAGGAGCCACAAGAGAAGCAGAAAAAAAGACTGAAAGGCACAACTCTCAAAAACAATGGGCGAGAGGACAACCCCCACCCCCCAAAACGTATCTTCTCCTCATGTAGAAAAAAAGAGAAACGAATAGGCTGCGTTCGCAAGACGGGCGGGAAGGCAATTGCGCTTCACAAAGCTCTCTTTTTTTACTATGGCAAAAGCCAGAACAGGTGACGTGGATAAGCGTCACCCACTTGTGAGAAGATGGAAGCCTGCTTGCCCTCAGAGAACATTACTTTATCTCCGTGTGGTCCAGTTTCTTCAATACTATCATTTTTGTTGCTCTGTTTTCTTAGGCTTTAGTATCAGGATGTACTCTCTTGGCCTAGTATTATTATTTTGCTCCCTCTTTTTGGATTTGAATATAACCATGTCCTTTCTCCTTGGTAAGTATTATATAGATCTTCTTTTCTTAGGTATTAGTAGCATTATGATGCCATAATATTACATTGCTTTAAATAGTACCACAGCAATCTTGCTCCTTGAAACCCAGGGTACATCACTTCCCTTAAGTGCTGTTCTATGCCTTTGGCCAAAAAAAGTACCATGGTACTCTCTCTCTCTTTTTGGGTAATAAGATGATACATAGTTTGGAGATATTTGTCTACTTAATCTGACCGTCCTAACAGAAATAAACAGAGATATATGGACCCACCTACTAACAAATACATACTGGCAACATGGATGTCAGAGGGGAAATATCAAGTATGTAAAGTCAGTTACCAGTCTAGACAGTCTAATATCTACTTATAGAATTGTAGTGAACAATTTTTATTTATTTATTAATCTTTGGGGGTTTTGTTTTGTTTTTTTTGGGGGGGGGGGGGGGAGGAGGGGTGTTCCAAAAATTGCATTACCTCCCTTAAAGATGTTAATGAGGTGCTGTGGAGGACATGCAGCCCATCTGCATATCCTCACAGCCTTCTTCGGGGTGACTCCCAGGTCCACCCCAATCCTCTCAGAGCCTTCGCTCCAGGTACCCAGGGCTTCCAGGTGCATTTTGGCTAAGGTCAGGTGACCCTCATGGGAGGTGCATGGTGGAAATGCCCAGCACTCCCACCAGCTACCTTCCAGCTGCTGTGGAGGACTTGCAGCCCATCTGCATATACTCACAACGTTCTCCACAGTGCCTCCCAAGTCCAGTCCGATCCGCTCAGGACCTTCGCTCCAGGTGCCATGCGCCAAAGCATTTTCTCTATACACTTTGTATTTTCTCCCAGTTACTTCTTATGACTCCACTACACTTTCACTTCTTGGCACTGTCCCTTTCCAATCTCTTTCTCCATCTGAAACCACTGTATACAGCGAATGCTACATACCTGTAGAAGGTATTCTCCGAGGACAGCAGGCTGATTGTTCTCACAAATGGGTGACGTCCACGGCAGCCCCTCCGATCGGAGATCTTCCTAGCAACAGAGTTTGCTAGTTCTCGCGCGCGACCGCGATGCGCGCATGCGCGGCCGTCTTCCCGCCCGAAATCGCTCGTGTTCACTAGTCCCGTACCAAGCAAAAACAAGACAAGGGAAGACACAACTCCAAAGGGGAGGTGGGCGGGTAGGTGAGAACAATCAGCCTGCTGTCCTCGGAGAATACCTTCTACAGGTATGTAGCATTCGCTTTCTCCGAGGACAAGCAGGCTGCTTGTTCTCACAAATGGGGTATCCCTAGCCCCCAGGCTCACTCAAAACAACAAACATGGTCAATTGGGCCTCACAACGGCGAGGACATAACTGAGATTGACCTAACAATTTATCCAACTAACTGAGAGTGTAGCCTGGAACAGAATAAACATGGGCCTAGGGGGGTGGAGTTGGATTCTAATCCCCGAACAGATTCTGAAGCACTGACTGCCCGAACCGACTGTCGCGTCGGGAATCCTGCTGAAGGCAGTAGTGAGATGTGAATGTGTGGACAGAAGACCACGTCGCAGCCTTGCAAATCTCTTCAATAGTGGCTGACTTTCAGTGGGCAACTGACGCCGCCATGGCTCGAACACTATGAGCCGTGACATGACCCTCAAGAGTCAGCCCAGCCTGGGCGTAAGTGAAGGAAATGCAGTCTGCTAGCCAATTTGAAATGGTGCGTTTCCCCACAGCCACTCCCCTCCTGTTGGGATCAAAAGAAACAGAAAGTTGGGTGGACTGTCTGTGTGGGCTTGTCCGCTCCAGAAAGAAGGCCAATGCTCGCTTGCAGTCCAATGTGTGCAGTTGACGTTCAGCAGGGCGGGTATGAGGACGGGGGAAGAATGTTGGCAAGACAATTGACTGGTTCAGATGGAACTCCGACACCACCTTCGGCAAGAACTTAGGGTGAGTGCGAAGGACTACTCTGTTATGATGAAATTTGGTATAAGGAGCATGAGCTACCAAGGCTTGCAGCTCACTGACTCTGCGAGCTGAAGTAACTGCCACCAAGAAAATGACCTTCCAGGTCAAGTACTTCAGATGACAGGAATCCAGTGGCTCAAAAGGAGGTTTCATCAGCTGGGTGAGAACGACATTGAGATCCCATGACACTGTAGGAGGTTTGACTGGGAGCTTCGACAAAAGCAAACCTCTCATGAAGCGAACAACTAAAGGCTGTCCCGAGATCGGCTTACCTTCCACATGGTAATGGTATGCACTAATCGCACTAAGATGAACCCTTACAGAGTTGGTTTTAAGACCCGACTCCGATAAATGCAGAAGGTATTCAAGCAGGGTTTGTGTAGGACAAGAACGAGGATCTAAGGCCTTGCCATCACACCACACAGCAAACCGTCGCCAGAGGAAAAAATAACTCCTCTTGGTAGAATCTTTCCTGGAAGCAAGCAAGACTCGGGAGACACCCTCTGACAGACCCAAGGAGGCGAAGTCTACGCTCTCAACATACAGGCTGTGAGGGCCAGAGACCAAAGGTTGGGATGGAGGAGCGCCCCCTCGTTCTGTGTGATGAGGGTCGGAAAGCAGTCCAATCTCCATGGTTCTTCGGAAGAGAATTCCAGAAGAAGAGGGAACCAGATCTGACGAAGCCAAAAAAGAGCAATCAGAATCACGGTTCCCCTGTCTTGCTTGAGTTTCAGCAAAGTCCTCCCTATCAAAGGAATGGGAGGATACACATACAGGAGACCTTCCCCCCAAAACAGAAGGAAAGCATCCGACGCTAGTCTGCCGTGGGCCTGCAGCCTGGAACAGAACTGAGGGACCTTGTGATTGGTCTGAGTGGCAAAGAGGTCCACCAAGGGGGTGCCCCACACTTGGAAGATCTCGCAAACCACTCTGGAACTGAGCGACCACTCGTGTGGTTGCATGATCCTGCTCAATCTGTCGGCCAGACTGTTGTTTACGCCTGCCAGATACGTGGCCTGGAGCCACATGCCGAACCGGCGTGCCCAGTGCCACATGCTGATGGCTTCCTGACACAGGGGGCGAGATCCGGTGCCCCCCTGCTTGTTGATGTAATACATAGCAACCTGGTTGTCTGTCTGAATTTGGATAATTTGATGGGACAGCCGATCTCTGAAAGCCTTCAGAGCGTTCCATACTGCTCGCAACTCCAGGAGGTTGATCTGTAGACCTTGTTCCTGGACGGACCAAGTCCCTTGGGTGTGGAGCCCATCGACATGCGCTCCCCACCCCAGGAGTGACGTGTCCGTGGTCAGCACCTTTTGCGGCTGAGGAATCTGGAAGGCACGTACCAGGGTCAAATTGGATCGAATTGTCCACCAATGAAGGGAGAGAAGAAACCTCGTGGACAGATGGACCACGTCCTCTAGGCTCCCAGCAGCTTGGCACCACTGAGAGGCCAGGGTCCATTGAGCAGATCTCATGAAAAGGCGGGCCATGGGAGTCACGTGAACCGTGGAGGCCATGTGGCCGAGCAATCTCAACATCTGCCGAGCTGTGATCTACTGCGATGCCCGCACCGAGACAAGGGTCAGCAGATTGTCGGCCCTGGTCTCTGGAAGGTAAGCACGGGCCGTCTGGGAATCCAGCAGAGCTCGTATGAATTCGAGTTTCTGAACTGGAAGAAGGTGGGACTTTGGATAATTTATCACAAACCCTAGCAGCTCCAGGAGTCGAATAGTCACCTGCATGGACTGCTGAGCGCCTGCCTCGGAGGTGTTCTTTACCAGCCAATCGTCGAGGTAAGGGAACACATGCACTCCCAGCCTGCGCAGAGAAGCCGCTACTACGGCTAGGCATTTGGTGAATACCCTGGGCGCGGAGGCGAGCCCAAAGGGTAGCACACAGTACTGAAAATGCCGTGTTCCCAGACAAAATCGAAGATACTGCCTGTGAGCTGGCAGAATCGGGATGTGAGTATAGGCATCCTTTAAGTCCAGAGAGCATAGCCAATCGTCCTGTTGAATCAAGGGAAGAAGGGTGCCCAGGGAAAGCATCCTGAACTTTTCCTTGACCAGATATTTGTTCAGAGCCCTTAGGTCTAGGATGGGACACATCCCCCCTGTTTTCTTTTCCACAAGGAAGTACCTGGAATAGAATCCCAGCCCTTCTTGCCCCGGTGGCACGGGCTCGACCGCATTGGCGCTGAGAAGGGCGGAGAGTTCCTCTGCAAGTACCTGCCTGTGCTGGAAGCTGAAGGATTGAGCTCCCGGTGGGCAATTTGGAGGTATTGAGGTCAAATTCAGAGAGTACCCTAGCCGGACTATTTTGAGAACCCACTGATCGGAGGTTACAAGAGGCCACCTTTGGTGAAAAAATGTTAACCTCCCCCCCCCCGACCGGTAGGCCGTCCGGCACAGGCACTGGAACGTCGGCTATGCTCTGCAGGAGCCAGTCAAAAGCCCGCCCCTGACTTTTGCTGGGGAGCCGCAGGGG
This sequence comes from Microcaecilia unicolor, assembly GCF_901765095.1. Lineage (NCBI taxonomy): Eukaryota > Metazoa > Chordata > Amphibia > Gymnophiona > Siphonopidae > Microcaecilia > Microcaecilia unicolor. The sequence goes on from NC_044037.1 coordinate 133,863,041, forward strand.
CCTGAGGCACGCGCTGCTGACGAGAGCGAGCGCGCTGGGGTTTAGCCTGAGCAGCAGGCTGGCGGGAAGGAGGATTGTACCTACGCTTGCCGGAAGAATAGGGAACCGTCCTCCTTCCCCCATAAAAACGTCTACCCGAAGAGGTAGAGGCTGAAGGCGGCCGGCGGGAGAACTTGTCGAAAGCGTTATCCTGCTGGTGGAGCTGTTCAACCACCTGTTCGACCTTGTCCCCAAAAACATTGTCCCCCCGGCAAGGGGCATCCGCAATCCGTTGCTGGATTCGATTTTCCAGGTCGGAGGCACGCAGCCATGAGAGCCTGCGCATCACCACACCCTGCACAGCGGCCCTGGATGCAACATCAAAAGAGTCAAAGACCCCCCTGGACAGGAATTTCCTACACGCCTTCAGCTGCCTGACCACCTGCTGAAAAGGCTTGGCCTGCTCAGAAGGGAGCTTGTCGACCAAGTCCGCCAACTGTCGCACATTGTTCCGCATGTGTATGCTCGTGTAGAGCTGGTAGGACTGAATCTTGGCGATGAGCATTGCAGAATGGTAGGCCTTCCGCCCAAAAGAGTCCAAGGTTCTACAGTCTTTGCCCGGGGGCACCGAAGCATACTCTCTAGAGCTCTTGACCTTCTTGAGGGCCAGATCCACCACACCAGAGTCGTGTGGCAACTGAGTCCGCATCAACTCCGGGTCCCCCATGGTTCCGATATTGGGATTCGATCTTCTTGGGGATGTGGGGCGTAGTTAAAGGTTTCGCCCAGTTCGCCAGCAACGTCTTTTTGAAGACATGATGCATGGGTACTGTGGACGATTCTTTAGGTGGCGAAGGATAGTCCAAGAGCTCCAGCATCTCAGCTCTCGGCTCATCCTCCGTGACCACGGGAAAGGGAATTGCCATAGACATTTCCCGGACAAAGGCCGCGAAAGAGACTCTCCGGGGGAGAAAGCTGTCTTTCAGGCGAGGGAGTAGGATCAGAAGGAAGACAGTCAGACTCCTCGTCAGAGAAATATCTGGCGTCTTCCTCTGCTTCCCACGAGGCCTCCTCATCAGTATCGGACACCAGGTGGTGAACTTCGGTCCGAAGCTGCGCCCGCCTCGACTCCGTCGAAACACGGCCATGGTGGGAGCGTCGAGAAGAGGACTCTTGAGGCGGGGGTGACGGAGCTCCCTCCATCGACGTCGCCGGGGAGCCCTCCTGGGAGGCTGCCAGCACCGGCACCACAAGCGGTACCGGGGCGGGCGCCAGCACCGGCAACACAAGCGGTACCGGGGCGGGCGCCCTCACCGCAGACAAGGGCCCAGCCATCGCCTCACTCGACGGCACCAGCGGCGCAAGCACCCCCGGTACCGGAGGAGAAGGGAGAAACAGCTCTTCCAGGATCCCTGGAAGGACGGCCCTGAGGCTCTCGTTCAGAGAGGCTGTGGAGAAAGGCGGTGGGGCCGGTACCGGCGTCGAGCTGCGAACCTGTTCCGGGGATGGAGGCGGTACCGGGCTGTCCACAGGGGAACGCATCGACACCTCCTGAATGGAGGGTGAGCGGTTCTCCCGATGTCGACGCTTGGGTGCCTGTGGTACCGGCGACCCAGAGCTCTCGGTACCAAGCTTGGAGGGTGACCGATGCCGGTGCTTCTTTGCCTTCGCACGACATCGGTACCCCCCCCCCCCCCCCCCCCGGTAACAAAGAGGAAGACATCGAATCCAAACGCTTCCTTGGGTCCAGGTCCGAAGTGGATCGATCCCGGGGGGGGGGGGCTGTACCGCCGGAGCCCTCGAGACAGGCGGAGACATGCTCATGGGCTCACCGCCACCAGCAGGGGAATGGACAGCCCTCACCTGCACTCCAGACATCGAAGCACCCTCCGACGACATCCTCAGGAGGAACGATCCCGGTCTCGTAGCTGCACCCGACAATGACCTCGATACCGAAGGCCTCGATGTCGATACCGATGGACGCGATACCGAAGTCGATGCTGGGCGCGGTACCGAAGGCTCCGATGCCAAGGACCGCGGGACTGAGGATGTCGATGCGCCAGATGAAGCCCCGAACAAACTGTTCCACTGGGCCAATCTCGCCGCCTGAGTTCTCCTCTTCAAAAGAAGACAGGGATTACAGGCCTGAGGACGGTGCCCAGCCCCCAGACACTGAAGGCAAGAAACGTGCCTATCAGTGAGAGAGATTATCCGGCCGCACTGGGTGCACGGTTTGAAGCCGCTGGAAGGCTTCGATGACATGGGCGGAAAAATCTCGCTGGCAAAATCGAAGTCCGCGATGGTGAAAAAAAAGCTCACGAAAAAACGAACGAGTGGCGAAAAAAGCCGCAATCGACCACGAAAGAAAACTTACGGGCCAAGACTAGTAGATAAAGGAAAAAGTTAGAAATTTTAGCGAAAAAACCGCGAATCGCGAGGGATCTCCAAGGGGCACGGAGCGACCGAAAAACAGCCGTGCCGAGCCGCGGAAAAAAGGAGACTAGCGAACACAAGCGATTTCGGGCAGGAAGACGGCTGCGCATCGCGGGCGCGCGCGCGCGAGAACTAGCAAACTCTGTTGCTAGGAAGATCTCCGATCGGAGGGGCTGCCGTGGACGTCACCCATTTGTGAGAACAAGCAGCCTGCTTGTCCTCGGAGAATGTAGGAACACATTGCCTACCTTCTACTTTCATCACCTCACCATCTGTATTGTCTTCTCCCGTCTTCTCAGCTCTCAATCTTCAACATTTCCTTCCTTCCTTGCATTCAACCATCTCCATTCTATCTGAGTATATCTCGCATTCATCATAAGAACATACTGGGTCAGACCAATGGTCCATCTAGCCCAGTATCCTGTTTTCCGAATAGTGACCAAGCCAGGTCACAAGTACCTGGCAGAAATCCAAATCGTGGCAACACTCCATACTACAAATCCCAGAGCAAGCAGTTGCTTCTCATGTCTGCCTCAATAGCAGACTATGGATTTTTCCTCCAGGAATTTGTCCAAACCTTTTTTAAACCCTGATACGCTAACCGCTGTGTTTCCACATCCTCCGGCAAAGAGTTCCAGAGCTTATTCGTTGAGTGAAAAAATATTTCCTCCTATTTGTTCTAAAAGTATCTCCATGTACCTTCCTCGAGTGTCCCCTAGTCTTTGTACTTTTGGAACAAGTAAAAAATCGATTTACTTCTACTCATTCTACACCACTCAGGATTTTGTAGACCTCAATCATATCTCCCCTCATCCGTCTCTTTTCCAAGCTGAAGAGCCCTAATCTAGCGGAGGAGTAGCCTAGTGGTTAGTGCAGTGGGCTTTGATCCACTGAAGAAACAGACAATTAATAAAAATAACTACATCCAACCTCCCTACAGAACCATACCGCTCAATCCGAATATGATACATCAACGCTAGATCAGCAGTAAGAAACTCAATAGACATAATAGACTGGATCACCACAGAAAATCTAGACCTTTAATTCATCACGAAAACTTGGTTCCACGGCCCAACAGACCCCGCCATCATAGAAATATGCCCACCAGAATACAGAATCACCCACTGGGAAAGAAATGGAAAAAGAGGGGGCGGAATAGCCATAATTTACAAATCTGAGTTCACCACCACAACCACTGGTGAATCTACCTCACCACAACTCGAAATCGCCTCGACAAGAATCACTCATCCGACACTACAAGGACACCTTAGCACAATCCTATTCTACAGACCACCAGGAAAATGGAAAGACTCCCAAACGCTACTCATGGACTTCATCTCAAACACATGTGTCTCTGCCTCAAACATCCTCATAATAGGAGATATCAACCTACACCTTGAAGACGACACCTCAACAGGCACAACACACGAAAAAGGACACACACTAGACATTATTACACACAAATTCGACCCAGACTCTACTCTCCTACTCACAGACACAAAATGGACACCCACACCATGGACAGACCACCATAAAGCATATATCTCCCTCCACTGGCGAAAAATACGTACGAACGCAGCCAATAAACAGGAACGAACAACATACACTACGAGAGGAAAAATAGACCCCACAGCATTCTGGCGACAAGTCTACCAAAATGAATGGTCAACAAACACTGACACCATTCAATTCCTCCAAGAATGGGACGACATATGTAAGACAACATTAGACACAATTGCCCCAATCCAAACCAGGACATCACATAGGAAAAAATCAAACCCATGGTTCACCGAGAAGCTGAAAGAACTCAAAACACAAGTCAGAAAGTTAGAACGTGCATGGAACAAAAAGAAAGATGAACACACATTGAACGCCTGGAAATCACTCCGGAGGACATACAAATATACCATAAAACAGACTAAAAGACTACACTACAAAACAATGATTGGCCCAAACTACAGAGACACACACAAACTCTTCTACCTTGTAAATAAACTGCTGGACACCACACCAGTTACAAACAACAACAAAGATACACCAGGGGTCGACGACCTCGCGAAATACTTCAAGGAGAAAATTATACAATTACGACTCAAAATACCCACCAGCCCTATCGAATACGCCACACTCCTAAACTGCCTAGACCCTGAAGACGGAATATATCCAGCAGACAGGATCTGGACCAAATTCGAATTAATATCAGAAGACTCCATCTCTAAAACACTCAAAAACTTCGCCAAATCCCAATGCAAACTAGACATCTGTCCAAACAACCTCATGAAATCAGCTCCTCAACAATTTATAACAGACCTAACAAACCATGTGAACTTCATGCTACAAAATGGACTTTTCCCAAAGGAAAAAGGAAAAATTTTACTCACCCCAATACCCAAAGACACAAAGAAAAACACAAGCGAAATAACTAACTATAGACCAGTAGCATCTATACACTAATAACCAAAATAACCGAAGGGATGGTAACCAAACAACTCACAAACTATCTCAACAAGTTCTCAATACTACATGATGCCCAATCAGGATTCCGGTCAAACCACAGTACAGAAACAGTACTAATTACCCTGATGACCAAATTTAAACAAATGATTGCAACCGGCACCAATATACTCCTCTTACAATTTGACATGTCAAGTGCCTTTGATATGGTCGATCACGAAATCCTACTACACATACTCGAATATTTTGGCATAGGAGGCAACATCCTAAACTGGTTCAAAGGTTTCCTAACCTCACGCTCATATCAGGTTACTTCAAATTCAACCACATCTGCTACATGGACACCTGAATGCGGAGTACCGCAGGGATCTCCCCTATCGCCAACTATTTTCAACCTAATGATGATTCCCTTGGCAAAACTTCTATCAAACCACAACCTCAACCCTTACATATATGCAGATGATGTAACGATATGTATCCCTTTCAAACAAGACATTAATGAAATCTCCAATGAAATCAACCAAAGTATACACATCATGAATACCTGAGCAGATGCATTCCGATTGAAACTGAATGCAGAAACAACTCAATGCCTCATACTTACCTCCCAATACAACACGAAGAAATTTACCGCTATTACCACACCTAAACTAAATCTGCCAATCTCAGAAACTCTAAAACACCTTGGAGTCACTATCGACCGCCACCTAACACTCGAAACTCACGCGAACAACACAACCAAAAAGATGTTCTACTCCATGTGGAAACTGAAAAGAATAAAACCATTCTTTCCAAGATCTGTCTTCCGCAGCCTAGTGCAATCACTCGTACTCAGTCATCTGGACTACTGCAACTCACTATACGCAGGCTGCAAAGAACAAATACTGAGGAAACTTCAAACAGCCCAGAATACAGCAGCCAGACTCATCTTCGGAAAACCAAAATACGAAAGTGCAAAACCCTTACGTGAGAAACTGCACTGGCTCCCACTCAAGGAACGTATCACCTTTAAAGTATGTACCTTGGTCCACAAGATCATTCATGGTGAAGCCCCTGCATACATGTCTGACTTAATAGACCTGCCACCCAGAAATGCCAAAAGATCATCCCGAACTTTCCTCAATCTCCACTTCCCTAAGTGCAAAGGCATAAAATACAAAGCACTGCATGCCTCAAGCTTCTCTTACACAAGCACGAAATTCTAGGAATACACTACCACGCAACCTGAAAATGATTTATGAATTAACCCACTTCCGCAAACTATTGAAAACTCACCTCTTCGAGAAAAGCTATGGCAATAATCAAAACATATGAAGTCCTTATGCACTAACAGAGATAGGGCAATACACTCTCTTTTGATCTCTCTTCCCCTTAATCTCACCACACTTAAAACCCTACCCACAGATGGAACTATTATACCCTACTGTTCTCTCGCCATTGTTCTATCGCCGATCACTTCCCCATTGTTATATTCTACTGTTCCATTCCCAAACTATGTTTGACTTTGACTTGTTTTCCCAAAACACGTATGACTTCGACTGTCTTCCCATAACTCTTCTCAATATAACCCATAACCATATTGTAACCAATGTAATTCCATGACTCACAATGTATTGTAAGCCACACTGAACCCGCAAATAGGTGGGAAAATGTGGGATACAAATGCAATAAATAAATAAATCCTGGGGAACTGAGTTCAATTCCCACTGCAGCTCCTTGTGACTCTAGGCAAGTCACTTAACCCTCCATTGCCCCTGGTACAAATAAGTACCTGAATATACTATGTAAACCGCTTTGAATGTAGTTGCAAAAAACACAGAAAGGCGGTATGTCAAGTCCCATTTCCCTTTCCCTAACCTCTTTAGCCTTTCCTCATACAAGAGGAGTTCCATCTCCTTTATCATTTTGGTCACTCTTTGAACATTTTTTTAATTCCACTATATCTTTTTTGAGATACGGCGACCAGAACTGAATGCAATACTCAAGGTGCAGATGCACCGTGGAGCAATCAGATCAAATGAGGATTCATCAGCAAATTCACTGCACCACCGGACTGTCTGCCAGAACTTTGGCCCGCTGTCGTGTGATAACTGCAATAGGGGTGGATACAAGCTGTTCACATATCCAAGGTTCCCCCAATAAAGCACCTTCTTTAGCCAACTGGTCAGCTAGGTCATTCCCTCTTCTGTCTGGATGATCTACTCTAGCGTGCCCTTTCATCTTTTTCCAATAAACAACCATGTCATGATCCTGGACCAGTTAATGTAAGGCCAATATAAGATCCCCATTCATCACAGGTTTCTCTTTTCAGTTAAGCATGCCATTGGTTTTCCAGATGGTTAGGTGAGACACGAATGCATGACAGAATTGGTGCAGATGATGATGGTTTTGACACCTTTACTAATAGCCGACTGTACGGCCAGAAGAACAGCGGAAATCTCAGCATACTGGTTTGTTTTACATCTCAGGTGGAATTTCAGGTGTTCTTGAGGGTCTGCAATGTCCCAAACCACCCCAACTCTGGCCACCACTTCCTTGTCACCAGGAGCTGTTCAAATGCCGCCAAATTTGTCTGGTCATAAGGTGACATGGTAGCTATGACTTCATGGCATCTGTCTACAAATGCCCAAGGTATGAGGGTAATAATATTCCCATCCCTTTCTACTCCTAAGGCGTCTAGGGCTGCGTGAACCTGGTCCAGGTGGTCTTTTATGGAGATCACTCCTCCCCTGGTGAAGAGTGTTACCTTCTTAAGTGCCATTATTTTCTTGCCCAGGTTCAACGGCTTAGCTTCCTGGGAAGATGTTCTAGACCCACAAGTATTGAAGGGGCCATGATCTTCAATGGTTTGTGATGTTTTCCATCTGTTGTATTGGAGTGCTGACTACAGGATAAGATCTGGGGTGTCCCCTTGGCAGTTCTTCTTCACTTTTCTCACCATCAGAGTCATCCCCCGATTCTGAGACAGGACCACCCTCTGGGGTCAAAGGGTGACTTTCTGGGACATCAGCTTCTTCTGGGCGGTGTGAGCCATCTTGGTGTTGATCACTGCCTCCGCAATGATCTTAAGATCCTGGTCCATCCCCTCAACTCCTCAGTGTCTGCCTGTACTTTAGCCATCTGATCCACAGTGGCCAAACACGTCACTCATAAGAACATAAGAGTAGCCATACTGGGTCAGACCAATGGTCCATCTAGCCCACTATCCTGTTTTCCAAACAGTGGCCAAGCCAGGTCACAAGTACCTGGCAGATACCCAAATCGTGGTAACACTTCATACTACAAATCCCAGGGTAAGCAGTTGCTTCCCATGTCTGCTTAATAGCAGACTATTGACGTTTCCTCCAGGAATTTGTCCAAACCTTTTTTAAACCCAGATACACTAATTGCTGTTACCACCTCCTCAGGCAAACAGTTCCAGAGCTTAACATATAGTAACGTAGTAAATGACGGCAGAAAAAGACCTGCACGGTCCATCCAGTCTGCCCAACAAGATAAATTCATATGTGCTACTTTTTGTGTATACCCTACCTTGATTTTTACCTGTCCTCTTCAGGTCACAGACCATATAAGTCTGCCCAGCACTATCCCCACCTCCCAACCACCAGCCCTGCCTCCCACCACCAGCTCTGGCACAGACCGTATAAACATAAATAAGAGTGAGAACTTATACTAGACTGTATATATCGCTTAACTATTCACTGAGCGAAAAAATATTTCCTCCTATTTGTTTTAAAAGTATTTCCATTTAACTTCCTCAAGTGTCCCCTAGTCTTTGTACTTTTGGAACGAGTAAAAAATCGATTTACTTCTACTCATTCTACACCACTTAGGATTTTGTAGACCTCAATCATATCTCCCCTCATCCGTCTCTTTTCCAAGCTGAAGAGCCCTAATCTAGCGGAGGAGTAGCCTAGTGGTTAGTGCAGTGGGCTTTGATCCTGGGGAACTGAGTTCAATTCCCACTGCAGCTCCTTGTGACTCTAGGCAAGTCACTTAACCTTCCATTGCCCCTGGTACAAATAAGTACCTGAATATACTATGTAAACCGCTTTGAATGTAGTTGCAAAAAACACAGAAAGGCGGTATGTCAAGTCCCATTTCCCTTTCCCTAACCTCTTTAGCCTTTCCTCATACAAGAGGAGTTCCATCTCCTTTATCATTTTGGTCACTCTTTGAACATTTTTTAATTCCACTATATCTTTTTTGAGATACGGCGACCAGAACTGAATGCAATACTCAAGGTGCGGATGCACCATGGAGCAATGCAAAGGCATTATAGTGTTTTCGGTCTTATTCACCATCCGTTTCCTAATAATTCCTAGCATCCTATTTGATTTTTTGGCCGCTGCCACAAACTGAGAAGATATCAGCGTGTTTATTTATTAAGATTTATTTACCACCTTTTTTGAAGGAATTCACTCAAGGCGGTGTACAGCAAGAATAATTTAACATAAGCAATAGATAATTACAGCAGTAAAAATATTCAAACAAGATACAAAGTATGGCACAATATGTTACATTACAATGTCAACACATTACACAATAAAACATTTTAATAGACAGAATGGGAGGTCTTTATCTGCCATCATCTACTATGTTATGTTACTATGATGTAAGAAAAGATGGAACATATAGCTAGATAATAGGAGTAAAAAAAATAAGGGACTAGTTTAACAAAAGTTTCTTTTTCTTAATTTGTATCATTCACTCTGGAGGGCAAATTCTCAACCCTTTTCTGAGCCTCTGGGGAAGAAGGCAAACAATAAAAGAAGGCCTCTGGCAGTTTTGCTCCCCATTGCCCTGGAACCTCCTGTGTTTCATTCTGCCCCACACTAATTTAAACACACCCTTGACCAGATTGGAGATCAGGTTGGATACAAGTCACCTCCACTCATGGTTAAGATTCCTGTCCGTTGAAGAAGAAAACTTTCTGACCAGCCATTTATTTCAACCAACACTTAACCATGAGAGTGGGGTTAAATGGGCAGTATTCACAATGGAGAAGGGTAGTCAGTGGGGTTCCTCAGGGGTCTGTGCTAGGACCGCTGGTTTTTAATATATTTATAAATGATTTAGAGGAGGGGACACATGACGCTATGAGCTGAGCTGGTAGCGTGGTGTCTCAGCTCCGGGACTCTCACCCCTTAAACAACTTAATTCCCTCATCGACGGACTACCAAACACTGTGGAACTGTTGATAACAAGTGTATGGAAAGATATCTAACGAAATTGCCAGCAGAAATGACTCAGCGGTCCGCCAACAAAGGAAAAAGTAGGGCGAGTAGCGCGGAGGGGAAAATGGCGGAGATCGCCCTGGACTCAGCACCGGCGCCAAATTTTACAGAACAGCAACTGGCACAACTGACAGCAGCGATCATGAACGCATGGGCCCCGAAGTGGACTGCGCTAAATGAGAAACTTGACCACCTACAGACAGCGCTGGATGGTCTAGGGACTCGCACGAGTGATCTAGAAACGCGGGTATCCGCGCTTGAGGATGATGCATGTGGCTATGGCCCCGACCTGCGTAGTCTACAACAACAATTGCGAGAACAAGAGATGAAGCTCGAGGATTTAGAGGGCCGTTCACGCAGAAATAATGTGCAAATAATTGGGCTCCCAGAACAACTCCTGGAGCGGAACCTAGAGATATGGCTGGAGGCCTGGCTGGCCCTCACGGACTCATCGGGATCGTTGGTAATAGAGCGTGCACATCGCGTAATACGCAGACCAGAGATAAATGCCAGGCCCAGAGTAGTGGTGGCCAAGATTTTGAATTATGTTTCAATAATTTTTATTGATGACTTAAGAAATCAGCCAATACAATTATATAGGAAACAGTCAAATTCAAGTCACAAGAAAAGAAGAAATTCTTCCACATTTTGATTCTCCAATCATTATCATCAACTCTTTTGTCATTTTATATCCCACCTCCCCCCCCCCCCCCCCCCCCTTTGTGGTTCCATAAATTTTGTTGGAGAAGTCAGAAAACATTTTTAAACATACAAATGAGTCTACGTAGTTAACTAACACTGCATACTGAATGTTTTGACCGGTATAACTCGTTACCCTTCATCCAACACCAAGTGGTTCTCAGCTATCGAGTCTACCTAAATGACTCTTCCGTAACTTTTTACAGTTCTCCCCCTGTGCTTCACCCCCCTCTCCCCCCCCCCCCCAACAACCCCCCCTCCCCCCCAATGCAGCATTTAGTCACAGTCCTCTTACTCTAACTGCTGTAGCAGCGCCTGGTGCCTGTGTAGTTTACATGTTCATTATGTGCCCTCTGGCATAGGGTTACATTTGTACCCCACGCTTTCCCACTCATGGCAGGCTCTATGTGGCAGGTAATGGAGGGTTAAGCGACTTTCAGTGTGAGCCAAAACGGCGTCCAGCATTTCCAAAAAGTCCTGGCGCTTGATGGTCTCCGAGTTCGCAGACTCGTTTGTTCTGTGCGTAGCAGGGAGATCATCCGCCCTCTCCACTGAGCTATCGTTGGGCCTTCCGCGGACAGCCACGCCGACAGTGTTGTTTTCTTTGCCACCATCACCGCTCGCATGGCAAAGGCCCGACACCCCCCTGGCATGGGTCTAGAGATTTGCAGATACCCAAAAAGAAGTCGAGCATCCATCTGCCATTTTACATTCCAAATAAGGGCCATCTGCTTAGCCAAATCTCTCCAAAGCTTCTGAATCCGCAAACAGTTCCAGAAAATATGGCCCAGCGTTGCGCCCTCCGCAGCGCACTTGGGGCATGCCCCATCTGGCGATACTCCCATGTGGAATGCCCGCTTGGGAGGCACATACGCTCTCAGAGTAAACTTAAATTGTACTTCCCAATAGTTGGCTTGATCTGTGTGTCTGCGACAGTCAATAAGATGTTCCCGCAGTAATACTGCGGTAATCTCCATCCCCAATTCCTCGGTCCACAGTTTGGACAGTCTCTCAAAATCCGGTTCCTTTGCCATGTCCTTAAGGTGTCTATGATAGAACGTTAGTGGCACTTTGTGTTGCGCCCCCAAGGAGAGCGCCGAGCCTAGCTCCTCTTGGACATCTTCCGCCAGTGCCCTCGGCAGGAGGCTCTCTATATAGTGCTTTAGCTGGTAATAATGAAACCAATCCAGCAAACTGAGGGAGAATTGGGCCTGGAGTGCTACCCATGATTTAGGTCTGCCATCTCCATCAATGGCCTGCAGTACATACTGCAGCCCTTTCTCCCGCCAGCGGGCAAACACCTCGTAAAGCTGACCCGGTCGGAATTCCGGGTTTCCGCAGATTGGGAGGTATGGAGTAGTACGAGGCGAGAATCGGTGGTGTCGGCAAAGCCAGCGCCAAACTGCCCGTGCTGCCGGCAAAAGTTGTGCTTTGTCCAGTAGGTTAGCTTCTTCTGTGCTTTTCTTGTGCAATAAGTAGCTTATGTGTGTCTGTTCGATCTCTGACAGTTCTAAGCTGGATGGAGTAAAGTATTGCTTGCACCTCATCCAATCATTCAGGTGTCTCAAGCCGCTGGATATTGTCATATAGCGCAGACTCAGCAAGCCCAGGCCTCCAAATTCCACCAGGAGGTGTAAGTTAGACATAGCCGTTCTGGGTTTTTTTCTTTTTCCACAAGAAGATCTGTAAAATCTTGTTTAGTCGCTGCTCATTGGCTTTGGTCAAATATAGTGGCAGGGTCTGGAACACATACACCCACTTGGGAACTATTACCATGTTATATAAGGCTATTCTACCCAGTAGTGATATGGGGAGGCCCTGCCACATTTACAAGCTGTCTCTTGTATCATTCAGCAACTTTCTCGCATTCCAGGCATACACTAGAGAGAGATCTCGAGGTATTTTGACTCCGAAATATTTGATTGTCTCTTGTTCCCACTCTATTGGTAATGGGATCTTTTGCTGTAAACTATCACCAGGTAGGATCTCTAGGGCCTTGGATTTTTGAATGTTAAGTGTGTAACCCGAGTATTCCCCATATTCCCTGATCACTTCCAGAACCCGGGGTATTGATTGTTCAGGCTCCTGGGTCACTACAAGCAAGTCGTCTGCAAAGGCCAGGGCTTTAAGTGTACCACCCTTCAAGGGTACCCCTCTCACCCCTCCATCCCCCCGCAGGGCGCGGAGTAATGGCTCCATCACTAAGACGAAGAGGAGGGGGGACAGTGGGCACCCCTGTCGCGTCCCCTGATGAATTTGAAATGCCTCTCCCCTCACTCCATTCACCAAGACTGCTGCCTTAGTGTCCCTATACAACGCTGCCAATGCATCTCCAAACCAACCCTGCACTCCCATATAACTCAAGAGGCCAAAGAGATATCCCCAATCTATCTTGTCAAATGCCTTTTCGGCATCTAGGCTAAGTATCATTGCTGCGCTATGCTCAGTCTGACACTGTGCCATTACCAGCAAAAGGCGTCGAACATTGCTGCCCGCCTGCCTATTCCAAACGAAGCCCACCTGCTCCTCACCTATGAGTTCCGGCAGTAGGTACCCCAAGCGGACAGCCATTATTCGCGCTAAGATTTTCACATCTACATTAATCAAGGAGATAGGATGGTAGGAACCCGGGCACGCCTCATCTTTCCCTGGTTTAGGTATCAACGTAATCAGGGCTTCGTTCGCATATGGGGGGAATCTCCTCTCCTCAACCGTTTGTTCTAGATAGTTCCCAAGTGCCGCCAACCCGACATTAGGCAATGATTTATAATACTCTCCCATGAATCCATCCGGGCCCGGGGCCGAGTTTAAAGCTAGGGATTTAATTGTGTCTTGTAATTCTTTGCCTCTAATGGGTTGATTTAACATATCTATATGCTGCTGCTGGAGTTTCGGGAGTCCTACTTGCTCCAAGTAACTGGACAAGCTAGTCGAGTCCGCTGCTATCCTCTTCTTATAAAGTGTACTGAAATACTATGTCCGCGCTATTATTTTTGATCACTCCCTGGGGGTCTTTCATTGCTGTTATTACTCCTTCCAGGACCTGCTGCTTGCACCAATCGCGCTAGGAGCGTGCCCGTTTTGTCACCGAATCTCTGCAGCTTACACTTATAGTATAGGAGAGATCGTTTGGTCTGGCTATGAATTAGTGTGTTAAGTGCCACCTGGGCCGCTAAATACTGCTCCTTATTTACAGCAGACGGGGTTTTTATATACTGCCGTTTGGCCTTCCAGAGTTGAGACTCTGGATGCAGGATCGCCCAGGCCCGCTTTTTCTTTCTGGCCTGCACAAACGCTATTATGGCTCCCCGGAGGACCGCTTTGGAGGCCATCCAGTAGAGGTGGGGACAATCCGCATGTTGCTTATTAAATCGCTCATACTCCCTCCACTGGGCTGCTAAGAATTGTGTAAATTCTTTGTCCGCGTGTAAGTATCCTGGGTACCTCCAGCCCCCTCCTCCCCGATAGTGTTCCGGGGCCTCCAACTCCGCCCACACCAGTGCATGATCTGATATCTCTGTGGGCCCAATTCCCGATCCACACACCCAAGAAAAAGCAAGGCTGTCTATCAGCACATAGTCTATTCTAGAGCTTGTCCCGTGTGCTCTTGATAGGTGTGTGTAGTCTCTAGTTTCTGGGTGCAGGGCCCTCCAAGAATCTACGAGATTCAGTGTGCGCATAAATGTCTGGAGCGCTCTCTGCTTGCTACCTCCCTGTGGTGCCTCCCTCGGGTTTGTGGTGTCCCTTTCCGGGTCTGCTATTAAATTAAAGTCCCCACAAATCATCAGCTTTAGTGACGCCCGGGCGAAGTAGTGCTTAATGATAGTTTGGAAGAAAGTGGCAGAGTAGGCATTCGGCCCATACAGTGATACCACCAAAAATTCCCTGTTTTGAAGCCAAAGATGAATCATCACGTAACGTCCCTGGGGATCCGCCGCTATTAATTCAGCTTTCGCTGGCAACCCTTTTTTAATTAGGATGGCCACTCCCCGCTTCCGTCCTTCCGCCGAGGCGGAGAACACCTGCCCCACCCATGCTCGCTGCAGCTTTTTATGTTCCTCTGCCGTAAGCCTTGTCTCCTGAAGGCAGGCCACATCGGCTTTATGCCTCTTCAAGGCCTGCAGTATCTTTGTCCGTTTAACCGGAGTTGCTATGCCCCCCACACTCCAGGACACAAATCTAATTACCTTTGTCATCCCTGTCCGCCAGATGGTGCATTGCGCAGTATGTGTACATGTCTGTTATCAGGGGCTCGGGTGCCCAGCCTCACCCGCCCCCCCACCTGGTACCTCAGAACTTTACCCACCAGTGGGCGTGTTACAATCATAGCTCCATACATCTGTCCCGAATTCTGGAGCTTAGAGGGTCTGTGAATTTGCATTACTTGTCATTCTCCATCCTTGCCCTCCCCCCATCTACTTCCACTCCCCCTCCCTCTCCTCCCCTCCCTCCTGTGCTCCCCTCCCCCCCTTGTCCCTTCTCATATCCCCTCTGTACTCCCCTAACCATCTCACTACCATAGTAGTAGAGCAAGGGTCACGTAATTATGGGCTCCCCCTCCTTCGAGTTATCCTTATTCCCTCCTACTTTACCTTTGTCTGTAATCCCGATCATGTCTCCTATGTCTCTCCTCCCTCCCGGGACTCATCATTCTATGGATGCTTAGACAGCTGTGCCGGGTACAAGAGCATAAACCGCTGATTTGTCCCAGCGAGATGTCGGCACAGGGGCCCAAAAGCCTTCCGACATTCTTGCAAGGCCGCTGAGTAATCCTGAAATATCTTTACACTGGTGCCATCATAAGTCAAAGTGTCCCATTTAGTTCTTGCTCCTCGCAGGATTTCTTCCTTATGAAGGAAGTTATGAACTTTTACAATCACCGTTCTAGGTCTGTTCCCTGCGTTGGCCTTCCTGCCCAGCTGATGTGCCCGTTCCAAGTACAGCGGGCCTATGCTGTCCGATAATGCAAATTCAGTCTTTAACCAGCGCTCCAATTGTGTGGGGAGCGAGCGGTCAGGGATCGTTTCTGGTATGCCGATCAACCTCAGATTAGATCTCCGCGACCTGTTTTCTATGTCATCCAGGTGTTTCGCCTGTGCTTTCAAGTTTGTAGTAAACTTTCTATTATTTTATCCTTCTCGGTTGTGGAGTCCTCCATTGCAGACATCCGGACCTCCAGTTCCCCCGTCCTGCGCGTTGTCTCTCCCAGCCGGGATTCGACCCCCTTGAGTTGTTCCGATAGTTTGGCAAACTGGGGGTCGAGCGCGGTCTTAACCGCTTCAACTATTTGCTGCAGTTCAGTCGGGTGGAACTGTGGAGGAGGATCAGGCATCGGAGCGGGCGCCATCTTGGATTCCTCCGAGCCACACTGTTTCTCCGCGGTTTTTTTCCCCGTCCTGCTAGGTGTTGGGCGCATTTCACGGGTCACAAAAAGATCCATATATTGTCCCCGTCGGGA
Organism: Microcaecilia unicolor; assembly: GCF_901765095.1. Taxonomy (NCBI): domain Eukaryota; kingdom Metazoa; phylum Chordata; class Amphibia; order Gymnophiona; family Siphonopidae; genus Microcaecilia; species Microcaecilia unicolor. The sequence continues at coordinate 133,879,301 of NC_044037.1, forward strand.
GGCGTAGGTAAGGGCACAATTCGTGCGTTTTATCGCTCGGTTTTACCGCGAAAGGGGAAGGGGAGTCCCAGAGAGACGGAAGACACGACTTCCTCCCTCAAACCATCACGTGACCTCCCCAAGATTTTGAATTATAAGCATAAAATCAAAATACTGCAAGGATTCAGAATGCGGAGAGATTCTTTGAAATATAAAGACCAGAAAATATTGATCATTCAAGACTATACACAAGCAGTCCAAGAACAACAGAGAAAGTTCCACCCGATCTGCTCACAGTTAGTGGCGAATAAGATAAAATTCGCACTACAATATCCCGCAAAACTGAGAGTGTATGTGCAGGAACGCTGGCAGACTTCTCAAACGGTAATTGAGGCAGAGAAAATGTTAACAGATAACCTATTGAAAGATACCTGAATGTGAAAGAGGGGTTACTATAAATGTTTAGTTAAGTGTTGATTTAATGTTTCATGATGATATTAAAGTTGACAAAAGTTACAGAGTTAACACGGGGTGAGGGTCCCCTGGCGGGAAGCATGGCCTTTGCATTCTCGTGGGCAACGCAGTCCATTTGGATAGCACGGGGTACCATAGTGGGGAGGGGGGGGGGGACAGGGAGGGGAGGGAGAGGAGAGAGGGGGGGGGGGGGGGGGGGGGAAGGGGAAGACTTTTCCTTAATATCCCTAATGCAGATACACCATAAAACACACTCACAGAATACCCAAACACTGTGTTTAAGGTTTGCCTCTGGTGAGAAGGCTCCCCAGCCGGATAAACAAGAGATTAGTATGGAGAGGTTAAATAAGAACTCAAATACTAGTGCACCAGAGAACCCCCGGTGGTTGAGATTCTGCCGGTGCGTATAGTCACATGGAACGTGGGGGGGGGGGGGGGGGGGGGTTACCTCTCCTATAAAATGAGCCAAGATACTACAGGCCCTGAACAGACATGGCGCTGATGTAGCATGTCTGCAGGAGACTCGCCTCTCTGATATAGAACATACCAAACTGGGAAGAACTTGGGTGGGCGAAGTCTTTAGCAGCCCCTCGGCTGGGAGAAGAGGCGGAGTGGCCCTCTTGTTCAGGAAGGGCCTATCTTATAGAGCCTCTTTAATAGCTAAAGATACACAGGGGCACTATGTACTTATTAAGCTTTGGCTTCAGGGGTTGGAACTACATTTGTTGGCGATATATGGCCCTAATAAATCAGACACGGAATTCTACCAAACTATCCTTAAGCTGTGTCACCAGTATGGGGGGGGCTCCGCTGCTCTTGGTAGGAGATTTAAACCTAATAATGGACCCCGAGCTGGATTGTACAAACCCTGCCTCCATGCACTATCGGGGATACAGACAAAACACTCTACCCACAATAGTACATACTTTAGACTTGGTTGATGCATGGAGGGCCCTTCACCTAAATAGTAGTAGACTACTACTATTTAGCATTTCTATAGCGCTACAAGGCGTACGCAGCGCTGCAGAAACATAGAAGAAAGACAGTCCCTGCTCAAAGAGCTTACAATCTAATAGACAAAAAAATAAAGTAAGCAAATCAAATCAATTAACGTGTGCAGGAAGGAGGAGAGGAGGGTAGGTGGAGGTGAGTGGTTACAAGTGGTTACGAGTCAAAAGCAATGTTAAAGAGGTGGGCTTTCAGTCTAGATTTAAAGGTGGCCAAGGATGGGGCAAGACGTAGGGGCTCAGGAAGTTTATTCCAGGCGTAGGGTGCAGCGAGACACAAGGCGTGAAGTCTGGAGTTGGCAGTAGTGGAGAAGGGAACAGATAAGAAGGATTTATCCATGGAGCGGAGTGCACGGGAAGGGGTGTAGGGAAGGACGAGTGTGGAGAGATACTGGGGAGCAGCAGAGTGAGCACATTTATAGGTTAGTAGAAGAAGTTTGAACAGAATGCGAAAACGGATAGGGAGCCAGTGAAGCGACTTGAGGAGAGGGGTAGTATGAGTAAAGCGACCCTGGCGGAAGACGAGACGGGCAGCAGAGTTTTGAACCGATTAGAGAGGGGAGAGGTGACTAAGTGGGAGGCCAGCAAGAAGCAGATTGCAGTAGTAATCTGTATAATAATATATTTCTTTGTTAATAATTCACACTTTTAAGCTGTTTCCCTGTCTCCTTGGCTACTCCATTAAAACAAAGGCTTCATCTTGTTCTCAGTTGGAATGACAGCAATTGAAAAAAGCCAAGCGAGCACATATCCAATGCCCTAGTGCACAGACGTTAGAAAATCTAAAGGCAACCCAATACTCTACTGCATGAAAAAGAAACACACTCCCTAATATATAGGAAATATAAGCTGTATAGATATGGCAACAAGCCGGGGCAGATGTTAGCTCGGGTCATAAAAACTTGGGGAGGCCCTAGAATGATAGATGCACTTAAAGATAAATCGGGTAAGACAACAAATAACCCAGCAGAGATTGCAAAGATTCTCAGTGTACATTTTGCTTCTCTATATAGCCGGGAAGCAGTGGAAGGCCCGCAAGCAAGGTAAAATTATGTATAATCATACCTGATAATTTTCTTTCCATTAATCATAGCTGATCAATCCATAGACTGGTGGGTTGTGTCCATCTACCAGCAGGTGGAGATAGAGAGCAAACTTTTGCCTCCCTATATGTGGTCATGTGCTGCCGGAAACTCCTCAGTATGTCGATATCAAAGCTCCATCCGCAGGACTCAGCACTTAGAGAATTACACCCACGAAGGGACACTCTGCCCAGCTCACCACCGCCGAAACGGGGGAGGGGAATTAACCCAGCTCATCCCCACACAAGTGGGGGAGGGGAATCCGTCCAGCTCATCCCCGCGGAGCGGGGGAGGGACACCACACCCGCCGATGCGGGGGGATCTGGCTTATCCTGCAACCGCAACCGCGGGAGGAGCTGACTGACCCTAACACCGCCGAAGCAGGAGGGGTACAAAACTGCCCTACAGCCGCACGAAGCGGGAGGGAGTGCCGGCAGAATTTTAAGTCTCAATCCAGCCCCGTAAAACGGAGGGGAGAGGAATGCAGCAGCTCACTGTAACACAAACTCGTCTTAACTCTTGAAGAATCCAAGTGAAAAAACTTGAACACGAAGTCTTTCTGAAGTAACTGAAGACTGAACTTGAACCTGAAATGCAACCAGAATAAAAACAGTACAGATATCTGGGAGGGGCTATGGATTGATCAGCTATGATTAATGGAAAGAAAATTATCAGGTATGATTATACATAATTTTACCTTCCATATCATCAAGCTGATCAATCCATAGACTGGTGGGATGTACCGAAGCAGTACTCACCCAGGGCGGGACATAGAAATCCCTGACCGCAACACTGAAGCTCCAAACCGGGCCTCCGCCCGAGCAGCCACAGTCAAGCGGTAATGCTTGGAGAATGTATGGGCCGAAGCCCAAGTTGCCGCCTTGCATATCTCTTCCAAGGAGACGGAACCGGCCTCTGCCATCGAGGCCGCCTGAGCTCTTGTGGAGTGAGCCTTCAGCTGTATAGGCGGCACCTTCCCCGCGGCCACATAAGCCGCTGCAATGGCTTCCTTGACCCATCTTGCCACTGTAGGCTTAGCAGCCTGCAGACCCCTACGAGGACCTGCATACAGGACAAACAGATGATCCGATTTCCGGAAATCATTGGTCACTTCCAAGTATCTGATGATGACTCGTCTCACATCCAGATATTTAAGAGCAGAGTACTCCTCTGGGTAGTCCTCCCTACGAAGGGAGACAGAGCTGCTGATTCACATGGAAGCGAGAAACAATCTTGGGCAGAAAGGAAGGCACTGTGCGAATAGTCACTCCTGCCTCAGCGAACTGCAGAAAAGGCTCTCGACATGAGAGCGCCTGGAGCTCGGAAACTCTTCTGGCTGAAGTGATAGCCACCAAAAAGACTGCTTTCAACGTCAGGTCTTTCAGAGATGCCCTTGACAAGGGTTCAAACAGCGGCTTCTGCAATGCTCTTAGCACCAGGTTGAGATTCCACGCAGGCACCACTGAGTGCAGAGGAGGGCGCAGGTGATTAACTCCCTTGAGAAAGCGCACCACATCTGGCTGCGAAGCCAGGGAAGCACCCTTCAGGCGGCCCCTGAAGCAAGCCAGAGCCGCTACCTGGACTTTAAGGGAACTGAGCGACAGGCCTTTGTCCAGACCTTCTTGCAGGAACGCCAACACTGAAGAAATTGGAGCAGTGAAAGGAGAAAGTGAGCCTGCTTCACACCACGCTGCAAAGATACGCCAAACCCTGGCGTAAGCAGTAGAAGTAGAGCGCTTCCTCGCTCTCAGCATAGTGGCGATGACCTTGTCTGAGAAGCCCTTCTTCCTCAGACGCTGCCGCTCAATAGCCAGGCCGTAAGACCAAAGGGGGAGGGATCCTCCATCACCACGGGACCCTGATGTAACAGGCCCTGCTCCACTGGCAGCCGCAGAGGATCGTCGACTGAAAGCCTGATCAAGTCCGCATACCAGGGACGTCTGGGCCAATCCGGACCCACCAGGATTACCCTGCCGGGATGCTTTGCCACCCGGTCTAGCACCCTGCCCAACATGGGCCAGGGCGGGAACACATAGAGAAGCTCTTGTGTCGGCCACTGTTGGAGAAGAGCATCTACTCCCAGGGATCGAGGGTCCCGTCCTCTGCTGAAAAAGCGCGGCACTTGGCAATTGGCCGATGACGCCATCAGATCTAGGCTCGGCTGGCCCCAGCGCTTCGTGATGTCCAAGAACGCCTGAGCAGATAGCTGCCACTCTCCGGGCTCCAAGGTATGGCGACTGAGAAAGTCCGCCTTGACATTCATGACTCCGGCAATGTGGGCCGCTGACAGCTGTTCCAGGTTCGCTTCTGCCCACTGGCATAGACTCATAGCCTCCTTGGCTAGAGGGGCGCTCTTGGTACCTCCCTGGCGGTTGACATAGGCCACAGCCGTGGCATTGTCCGACAGGACCCGTACAGGCTTCAACACCAGTACCGGGATGAACTCCAAAAGCGCCAACCGAATGGCTCTGAGTTCCAGGAGGTTGATAGACCACTTTGCCTCTGCAGGAGACCAGAGCCCCTGCGCTGTCCTTCCCAAACAGTGGGCTCCCCAGCCCGACAAAGAGGCGTCCGTCGTGACGACAATCCACTCTGGGGTCACCAGAGGCATTCCCGCAGACAACTTGTCTGTCTGCATCCACCAGCTCAGCGCCTTGCGCACTGCTGGATCCAAGGGAAGGCGCACAGCATAATCCTCCGACATCGGAGTCCAGCGCTGCAGCAGAGAGTGTTGAAGTGGTCTCATATGAGCCCTGGCCCAGGGCACTACTTCCATCGTGGCCGTCATAGAGCCCAACAGCTGCACATAGTCCCAAGCCCGAAGAGGAGAGGCTACTAGGAACTGGTCCACCTGAGCCTGAAGTTTGACAATCCGATTGTCTGGCAGGAACACTCTGCCCACTTGGGTGTCGAATCGAACTCCCAGATACTCCAGGGACTGAGTCGGGCGCAGCTGGCTCTTCTCCCAGTTGATGATCCATCCCAGGGAGCTCAAAAGAGCAACTACCCGGTCCACAGCTTTGCCGCACTCTGCATAAGAGGGGGCTCGGATCAACCAGTCGTCCAGATAAGGATGGACTTGTACTCCTTCCTTTCGCAGGAAGGCCGCTATGACCACCATTACTTTGGAAAAGGTCCGCGGAGCAGTAGCCAACCCGAACGGGGGGGCTCTGAACTGGAAGTGTCGGCCCAGGACTGCAAAACGCAGAAAGCGTTGATGAGGAGGCCAGATGGGAATATGCAAGTATGCTTCCTTGATGTCCAAGGATGCCAGGTACTCCCCTGCCTTCACTGCCGCTATAACAGAGCGGAGAGTCTCCATGCGAAAGTGCCGCACTTTCAAGGCCCGATTGACCCCTTTGAGGTCGAGGATAGGCCGGACAGAACCTCCTTTCTTTGGTACCACAAAGTAAATGGAGTAACGCCCCTTGCCAAGCTGACTTTCTGGCACCGGAACGACCGCACCCAGGCGGATCAGATTGTCCAAAGTCTGCTGCACTGCCACAGCTTTGACCGGAGACTTGCAGGGAGAGAGTACAAACCCGTCTCTTAAGGGTCGGCAGAACCCTAGCTTGTAGCCGTCTCTGATGACTTCCAGCACCCAAGCGTCTGAAGTTATTGTGGTCCACTCGCCCAGAAACGAGGACAGCCGTCCTCCAATCTGCACTGGGGCGTGGACCAAGACCCCGTCATTGGGTACGAGACCCTGGGGGAGGACCGGAGGGAGCACCTCCGGGACGGCGGTCTCTGCGAAAGGAATGCTGCTTGGGGGAGAAATTCCTCTTAAAGGAAGAGGGGGCAGAAGAACCCGACCTGCCCGGGCGGTACCGACGGGCTTCCTGAAACCGTCCTCTGGAGGTACCGGGACGAGCACTAGCCCGAGCCCTGACCTCTGGTAACTTCTTGCCCTTAGACGTGCCGAGATCGGTCACGATTTTGTCAAGCTCGACCCCAAAGAGCAGCTTGCCTTTAAAAGGCAATCTAGCCAGGCGGGATTTAGAGGCGTGGTCAGCAGACCAATGTTTCAGCCAAAGCCACCGCCGCGCAGAGACTGTCTGAGCCATGCCTTTAGCTGAGGCTCTCAAGACATCATACAGCAAGTCTGCCAAATAGGCTAAGCCCGATTCCAGGGCCGGCCAATCAGCCCTCAAGGAATGATCCGAGGGGGAAGCCCGCTGCACCATAGTCAGGCACGCCCTGGCCACATAGGAGCCGCAAACTGAGGCCTGCAAACTTAAAGCAGCCGCCTCAAAGGACGACCTTAAGGCCGCCTCCAATCTTCTGTCTTGGGCGTCCTTTAGGGCCGTGCCACCTTCCACCGGCAACGCCGTTTTCTTAGTCACCGCAGTGATTAAAGAATCCACGGTAGGCCACAGATAGGCCTCACGCTCACTCACAGCCAAAGGATAGAGGCGGGACATAGCCCTAGCCACTTTAAGGCTCGCTTCTGGGGCATCCCATTGAGCCGAAATTAAGGTGTGCATGGCATCATGGACGTGGAAGGTTCTAGGCGGGCGCTTCGTCCCCAGCATAATGGCAGAGCCAACAGGGGCTGAGGGAGAGACGTCCTCCGGAGAGGAAATCTTCAAAGTGTCCATGGCCTGTAACAACAGGTTGGGCAAATCCTCTGGGCTAAAAAGCCGCGCTGCAGAGGGGTCATCCGCTCCAACCGAGCGGGGATCCGTCTCCTCCAAGGAATCCGCAAAGGACCGTTGGGAGACCTCAGACACGCTGCCCTCATCTACATCGGAGGAGACAAATTCCTCCAAGGCCTGGGAATCAACCCGAGAGCGTTTGCTTCTGGGAACCTCAACCTCTTTACCAGACGAGGGAGCAGGGGCAGCGTTGTGCATGAGGAAGGCCTGATGCAGCAGCAAAACAAACTCGGGGGAGAAACCCCCCAGACTGTGCACTTCCGCAGCCTGGGCAACAGCCCTAGACGCACTCTCAACCGGCGCTCGAAATAGCGGGGGAGAGACATGCTGCGCATCCAAAATGGCGTCCGGCGCGAAACTCCGCGAAGGAGCCGCGCGGGAAGAACGGCTCTTAACATTAGCCGGTTTTGTGCCGTCGCCCAAATTAAGGGCGTTCATGGCATTAATGTCTCCAACCTCAAGGGCGGCCCCCGAAGAAGCCGTCCGAGCCGCGTGGCCGGCCAAGATGGCGGAGGCGAGGAGCGGGGGATGGGCGTTTATGGCGGGAAAAACCGCCACGCCGGAGGAAGGACCGGGACATTCATCGGTCACTAAACTGTCACCCATCAAGGGCGAATCAGGCTGTAAAACCCCCGCATCCCCTCTAGAAGCGCTCCAGCGATCCGGGGAGCGACCCTTTGCGCCCTCGCCCTCCGACGCCATATGCCACGAGGAGAAGAATCGGGGAACCCCCTGCCCGCTATAAAAAGGTAAAATTACCTGCTTGCCGCTCCGAGCTGTAACGAACTGGTGTCCCAGTGAGTAGCTGCAATGAACGTTTAAATAAACGTCAAAATAAACGCCTTTAAAGACGTTTAAAATTTTTTTTTTTTTTTTTTTTTTTTAAACGGAGCCAGCGGGAGGGGGGAGAAAAGGAGGGACCTGGCACCACCAGGTTTGCACTTGCTCAAAAGAGCCCTCAACCCCAGGCCTCAACAAAACCTAAGGATTAGGCTTGGAGGCCTAGCCAGAGCTGCTGCTGTGTGTGACCACCACCTGCTGAGATAGAGAACATACTGAGGAGTTTCCGGCAGCACATGACCACATATAGGGAGGCAAAAGTTTGCTCTCTATCTCCACCTGCTGGTAGATGGACACAACCCACCAGTCTATGGATTGATCAGCTTGATGATATGGAAGTGCGCAATATCTCGCACAGGCGGACCTCCCAGCTCTAACTGAGCTAGAGGCGGAGTCCTTGAATGCCCCGTTGACCCTTAGGGAGATACAGGCTGCAATCAAACAGTTAAAGTTGCATTCAGCTCCCGGGCCCGACGGGTTCTCAGGGGAATATTACAAAATGCTGCCGCCCAGAGCCCTGGGGGCATTGCTTGCATACTTTGAAGAGGTTATAGATACTGGTACATTCCCCCTTTACGCCAATTCTGCAACTATAACTTTAATACCTAAACCAAATAAACCAAAAGAGTTGGCAGAGTCTTATAGGCCGATATCTCTGCTGAACGTTGACACGAAATTGATAGCAAAGATTTTGGCAGAGCGGCTTGCCCCCATTCTGCCTAGACTGATAGGACCAGACCAGGCATGCTTTGTCAGAACTCGTCATTCTGTCAGGAACGTCAGGAAGCTGTTGGTAGTGATGGCACAGTGTCAAGAAGAAGGGAGCCCCGCTATGCTGTTGTCTAGATGCCGAAAAGGCTTTTGACAGAGTCAGCTGGGACTTCCTTTTTCAAACATTAACGCACATGGGATTTGGCGGTTGGTTCCAGAGGGCCATTAAAGCATTGTATGAATGCCCACGTGCGGCGGTGCTAACTAATGGCGTCCTGGCACCTGGGTTTGATATAGAACGAGGGACACGACAGGGATGCCCACTGTCCCCCTTACTGCTTGTGCTGTCATTGGAACCTTTGCTTAGGCACATACGCAACACGGAGACAGTGAAGGGAGTGCAGGTAGTGGGTCACCACATCAAGACCTTAGCATATGCAGACGACCTGTTGGTGATCATCTCAGACATAAAGCGATCAGTGGGTCCCCTATTGACAATGTTGGAGACTTTCAAGCGTATGGCTGGTTTTTCGTTGAACCTTGATAAGTCCCAGGCCATGGCTGTGGGAGGCGACTTAGGGGCCCACGAAACACGGGGGCTCCCCTTCCAGCAGGCAGACGGGGTGTTAAAATATTTGGGAGTGCTGATACCAGCTGATTTGACACAAATGTACATGCAAAATATTCAGTTCCTTTTGAAAGACACACGACAGAGGCTATGTGGGTGGGAATCTCTTCCACTAAACCTACTGGGTAGAATAGCAGTTTATAATATGTTCATAATCCCCAAGTGGTTGCATGTATTTCAAATGTTACCTTTGGTGTTAAAACGCAGGGAGGAGAGAATGTTACATAGCATGTTAAGACAATTTTTGTAGAAAGGGAAAAGAGCATGCTTGCCCCTCCAGATTTTGTGTACACCGGTGGAAAATGGTAGTTTGGGATTAATCAGTATGAAAAACATCACTGTCGCCAGTGGCATGAGACACATCAATGATCTAATACTGAATTGGAATTACAACTTCTCCCACAAACACATTTTAGTAACTGTCTACATATGGCAGGAAGAAAGATATCAAACATTCTAAAAATTACAGGAATAATGAGTGCTGCAAAAGCCACCTGACAGTGGATTTGCCGGCTCCACCAATTGTCCACAAAAGTGACACCATTTCTTTCTATTGCACAAAACCCACGGTTTCAACCAGGATGCCTCTATCCAACTTTTATGAGCTGGAGACGACGAGGGATGGTATACCTTTTACAAGTCTTGACGTTGGAGGGGAAACTTAAATCCTTTTCAGAGTTGCAAGCAGAATAGTCAATCCCTTCAACAGATGTGTTTCACTATAATCAGTTGCAACATTATATTCATACGCTCCCCTGGACAGATCTAACGGAAGACGTCCAAGAAGAATTGTCAGCGGCCTAGCCCTTAGAAGCACAAGTACAGATTCCCCTGACCTTCCATCATCGTCACATCAAAGACACCCTTCCAGAGATAAACTATGGACAGGTAGCTCTAAATTGGAAAAAAGATCTACAAATAGAGTTGACGGCAGATGAGTTGAAAGAGCATATATTGTCCATCCGCAGGGTTACGGCTTACACGACGCATTGGGAAGTGCAATACAAACTTGCGTTGCGGATGTACACAGCTCCGAGAAGGGCATTCCATATGGGGGCCTCGCCATGGGGGTCCTGTCCAAAATGCGGGGTGGAAGGAGCAATGCTAGGCCATATGGTGTGGCTCTGTGCCGGCATAAAAATATTTTGGAAGACAATGGCAACCCAAATATCTGGATTGTGGCAAGTGACATGGCGAGAAGATACCAGGATATTGTTTGGATGTTTTAAGCTTCCACCTGCTAGCCCAAAAGGGTTGAAAGTTTTTCTGAGGAAATCAGTTATAATCGCTAAACAATGCATTTTAGCAGACTGGACATCCAATAGACAGCCCATACTTCAACAATGGAGACTACGTATAATTGATTTGATACGTACAAAGCGAATAGCTATTAAGGATTTCTCGTCAGCCAAAGCTGAGGGATGGCAGCAATGCTGGAGTCCATTCTTGAACACTATGACATCGGCTGTCGGTTATTGAATAGATGATGATTAAGAGTGTGTCTCTGCTGGACATTTGTGACTGACACTGGGTGTAAGAGGGATAAGGAAATGAGGATAAATGTATGAGGAACAAAGGGACAAAGGGGGAGGGGGGAGGAGAGTTAGAGGGGAGGGATTCGGGGTTAACGGGGGAGAAAATGTAATAAAATTTATTGGAACTAGATAAGTATGGACAGACACCACCCATGTTGGGTGATGTAACCAGACAGAATTTAATGTATATGCTTTGGAAGTAAACAGATTTAAACATAAATGATTTAGAGATGAATGTAACTAGCGAGGTAATTAAATTTGCTGATGACACAAAGTTATTCAAAGTCGTTAACTCGTGACAGGATTGTGAAAAATTACAGAAGGACCTTACGAGACTGGGAGACTGGGCGGCTAAATGGCAGATGACGTTTAATGTAAGCAAGTGCAAGGTGATGCATGTGGGAAAAAAGAACCCTAATTATAGCTACGTCATGCAAGGTTCCACGTTAGGAGTTACGGACCAAGAAAGGGATCTGGGTGTCGTCATCGATAATACACTGAAACTTTCTGCTCAGTGTGCTGCTGCGGCTAGGAAAGCGAATAGAATGTTGTGTATTATTAGGAAAGGTATGGAAAACAGGTGTGAGGATGTTATAATGCCGTTATATCGCTCCATGGTGCGACTGCACCTTGAGTATTGTGTTCAATTCTGGTCGCCGCATCTCAAGAAAGATATAGTAGAATTGGAAAAGGTGCAACGAAGGGCGACTAAAATGATAGCGGGGATGGGACGACTTCCCTAAGAGGAAAGGCTAAGGAGGCTAGGGCTTTTCAGCTTGGAGAAGAGACGGCTGAGGGGAGACATGATAGAGGTCTATAAAATAATGAGTGGAGTGGAACAGGTGGATGTGAAGCGTCTGTTCACGCTTTCCAAAAATACTAGAACTAGGGGGCATGTGATGAAACTACAATGTAGTAAATTTAAAACAAATCGGAAAAAATTTTCTTCACCCAAAGTGTAATTAAGCTCTGGAATTCATTGCCGGAGAACGTGGTGAAGGCGGTTAGCTTGGCGGAGTTTAAAAAGGGGTTGGACGGTTTCCTAAAGGACAAGTCCATAAACCGCTACTAAATGGACTTGGGAAGAATCCACAATTCCAGGAATAACATGTGTAGAGTGTTTGTACGTTTGGGAAGCTTGCCAGGTGCCCTTGGCCTGGATTGGCCGCTGTCATGGACAGGATGCTGGGCTCAATGGACCCTTGGTCTTTTCCCAGCGTGGCATTACTTATGTACTTATGTGCTTTAAGCACTGAATAAATTTTAGCAGGCCATACAAACATATAGATTTTTACTAGAGAATATAATGATTTCCCTGTAATATTCTGTCACAGTAACACTACACATTCCAGAAGAACATAAAAGGTAGGATCAAATCTTCTAAATTAATTCCATACAAAAGATCCATTGTTTCAAAGAAACAAACACCTGCACCAATTTTCTCTAGGCATTCACTGATGCATTTATTTGCTGTCTTTTCAGTGGGCACATATTAATTAGATACCAGGAAAATATATTTGAAGGAACAAATAGGTATCATTACACCTACTTCAACAGTGTATGATCTAGGTTTCTGAGCCACTGTATTATCTACGACGACACCCAGATCTTTTTCTTGAGCGCTGACCCCCAAGGTGGGCCCTAGCATCAGGTAACTAAGATTTGGATTATTCTTTCAAAAGGGCACCACCTTGCATTTGTCCACATTAAATTTCATCTGCCAGTCTTCCAATTTCCTAAGGTCTTCCTGCAATATTTCACAGTCCGCACATGTTTTAACAGCCTTGAATAGTTTTATACCATCTACAAATTTGATCACCTCACTCGTCATTCCGATTTCCATATCATTTATAAATATGTTAAACAGTATCAGTCCCAGAACAGATCCCTGCGGCACTCCACTGTTCACCCTCCTCCATTGAGAGAAGGGTGTCATGACTCTCCTATTCTCCGAACTCTCTTGCTCCTTCTCCTGCTCTCCGCTGGGGATATCAATCCCAATCCTGGTCCTCCACATCAGCTCTCATCCTATTCGTGCAGGTCACACTGTGATGTCTCCAATCTAATTTCTGTTGCTTCCTCCCCACTTCTTCCCTGCCTTTCTCATGTGCTCTGTGGAATGCCCGCTCTGTCTGCAACAAACATTCCTACATCCACTACCTCTTTATCTCTGATACTCTCCATCTGTTTGCCCTGAGTCTTGGCTTTGCCCTGAAGACTCTGCTTCAGCCTGGGCCCTGTGTCATGGAGGTTACCTTTTCTCCCAAACTCCTCACCTGCTGGCCACGAAGGTGGTGTCGGGCTACTACTTTCACCCTCCTGTAGATTTCAAACTATTCTTCCACCTCAGTCTCACTGCTTTTCTTCTTTCTAACTCCACTCCATCTATCTATTTACTCCACTGACTCTCCAAGTTGAAATCATTTATTGACCCCCTGATGAGTCCCCTTTCTTCCTTACTCACTGACTCCTGGTTTTCCATCCTTCTTGAACCTTCAACTCCTTCCCTCATTCTTGGGATTTTAACATTCATGCTAAGATCCATCTGACTCTTATGCATCTCAGGTTCTCGCTTTAACATTCTCTTTCAATCTTCAACTGTGCTCCACTGCCCCTAGTCACCAGAATGGCCACTGTCTTATCTTATCTTCTTCTCAAACTACTCACTCTCCAGTTTCTGTGCCTCAGCTCCTCCCCTCTCTGACCATCATCTGATAACTTTCACACTTAAACACCCTCCCGCACCCAGTCCCATCCAATCTCAACCAATACATTTACAAATCTTCAGGGTATTGACCCTTCTATTCTGTCCTCCAGTGCTTCAAATCTCTTCGCAGCCACCATGTTATCCAACTCTGTCAAAGAGGCTGTCTCTTCCTATTCTACTACTCTCTCTTCTGCTCTGGATACTCTCGCTCCTCCCATTCATCGTTCTGTAAGGCTTACCAAACCCCAGCTTTGGCTGACCTCTAGAATCCGCTACCTACATTCCTGTGCCCCCTCTGCCGAACGCCTTTGGCTGAAATCCCGTGCCCATGACTTTATACATTTCAAATTCTTGCTGACCTCCTTCCAGTCTGCTCTTTCACTTGCCGAACAGGACTACTACATCCAGCTGACACATTCTCTTGGCTCAAACCCTCAATGTTTCTTTGCCACACTGAACTCTTTCCTCAAAGTGCCTTCACCTCCAACTTTCCCTTCACTTTCTCCCCAGACTCTGGCCAAGTACTTTCATGATAAGGTTCACAAGATTAAACATGAATTCTCAACCAAGTCACCTCCACCTCTCCTTCAACCCCTGCCTCCTTTTCTGAAATCATTAAAGAGGAAACTACAAATTTTCTTTCTCCTCGAAACTAACTACCTGTTCCTCTGATCCTATTCCCACTCATCTACTTAGCATTCTCTATCCTACTGTCATCCCTTTTATCTGTCATATCCTCAATCTTTCACTTTCCACTGCGACTGTTTCTGATGCCTTCAAACATGCTGTAATCACATCACTCCTCACAAAATCTTCATTGGACCCTACCTGTCCTTCCAACTATCGCCCCATCTACCTTTCTTATCCAAGATACTTGAACATGTTGTTAACCGCTGTTGTCTTGACTTTCTTTCATCTCAAGCTATTCTTGATCCACTTCAATCTGGCTTTCACCCTCTTCATTCCATTGAAACAACGCTTGCTAAAGTTTCCAATGTCCTGTTCCTGGCCAAAGGTCTCTATTCTAGCCTCATCCTTCTCGATCTATCTGCTGTTTTTGACACTGTTTATCATAGCCTACTCCTTGATACGCTGTCCTCACTTGGGTTTCAGGGCTCTGTTCTTTCCTGGTTTTTGTTCTCATCTCTCCCTTAGTACTTGTAACGTATACTCTGGTGGATCCTTCTCCACTTCTATCCCACAGTTGTTGTACCTCAGGGATCTGTCCTGGGACCTCTTCTTTTCTCCATCTATACTTCTTTCCTTGATACTCTGATCTCATCCCATGGTTTTCAGTATCACCTTTATGCTGATGACTCCCAGATCTACCTCTCCACACCAGAAATTTCAGCAAGAACCCAGGCCAAAATATCAGCCTGTCTGTCTGACATTGCTGCCTGGATATCTCATGTCATCTAAAACTAAATATGACCAAGACTGAGCTTCTTATCTTTCCCCCTAAACCAACCTCTCCTCCTCCCCCATTCTCTATCTCTGTGGTTAACACTCTCATCCTCCGCCTCATCAGCTTGCAACATTGGGGTCATCTTCAACTCTTCTCTCTCCTTCTGTGCACATATTCAACAGGTTGCTAAAACATGTCGTTTCTTTTATCATCACCACAATTTTTCCTTTCCTTTCTGAGCACACTACCAGAACCCTTATCCACACTCTTATCACCTCTCGATTAGACTATTGCAACTTGCTTCTCACAGGTCTCCCACTAAACCATCTCTCTCCCCTTCAATCTGTTCAAAATTCTGCTAAACACGACTTATATTCCGCCAGTGTCGCTATGCTCATATTAGCCCTCTCCTCAATTCACTTCGCATACAGCTCAAACTGCTCTTATTGAGTTACAAGTGCATTCACTCTGCAGCTCCTCAATATCTCTCCCACTCTTATCTCTCCCTACACTCCTCCCCGGGAACTCCGTTCACTGGGTAAATCTCTCTTATCTGCACCCTTCTCCTCCACTGCTAACTCCAGACTCCATTCCTTTTATCTTGCTGCACCATATGACTGGAATAGACTTCCAGAGCCGGTATGTCAAGCTCCATTTCTGGCAGTCTTCAAATCTAGGCTAAAAGCCCAGTTTTTTGATGCTGCTTTTAACTCCTAACCCTTATTCACTTGTTCAGTTTTATCATTCCCACCTTAGTAATTCCCTAATCCCTTATTTGTCCTGTATGTCTGTCCTAATTAGATTGCAAGTTCTGTCGAGCAGGGACTGTCTCTTCATGTTCAAGTGTACAGCACTGTGTACATCTAGTAGCACTATAGTAGTAGTAGTAATGTCCCATATACTGTTGGTGAAGGTGGTTTAGAGTGTAGGAGCCTCTAAATACTACCAAACTGCAGATAACTTTGCCTCTAAGGCAGGGGTTCCCAAACCTGTCCTGGGGGAACCACACAATGAATATACATAAGAGACTTGTATACCAAAGAGGCAGTGTATGCAAATCAATCTTATGAATATTCATTGTAGATATCCAGAAAACCTGACTGGCTAAGGTGAAATCCTGCTCACCTTTCCTTGCTATTTTGATCAACACTGCTTGCACTTTGAGTAGTTTTAAAACTTGCATTCTAACTGTGCTGATCTCATGCAACATGAAATCTACACAGCTAATCTACAAACTTTGAAAATGACACTGGTGCTTGACAAATTGCAGGTGCCTTGGTAAATATTTCTGGATGCTGTGGCACCCTGGTACCAGGGATAATGAAAAGTGATGGATATTGCTGAGATTAGCAATCTTAGGCATAGATCACAGTGTTTGTGTGATTTCTTTACTCACTGTTGCATGTATTTACAGTAACACTGAAGTTCTTGTAAAGTTTCCTTTGCAGTCTCCAAGATCTCCTCCTCAAGGAAGAAGCTCATCAGGTGGGTACATACTTCTTGAGAACATCGAGCAATGCGAGCTCTCTTGTCATCTTCTACAGCATGCCTGGAAAACACCAAAATCAGGGGGGAGGCCAGAAAGATGTCACCAAAGGAAAGAGAAAGATAAGTTTTAAAACAAAATCTAGACATTACAATCTATATTTATGGTTCTAACTTATGCTTTGTAATTTAAAAATCAATCGTTTTTTATTCAGGTCGTCTCTTACCTCATTCTTCACATTCCAACAAATCAGCTTTAAATACTAATTTTTCATATTCTAACAAATCAGCTTTCAATACTATCACTTTAATATCTACCGAGTCAAAATCCAAACCCAGCAGTGAATGCTTTTTTAAATACCCACCGTGACAATAATAAAAAACAAAGAAACAAAAACACATATGTTTAGTGCTGCTTTAAGGAAAGGTGATGGTGTTGAATACACATGGAGAGGGCTTTCTGCAATGACTACTGGACTGCAGGGATAATCAGCTTCTATCTGTATTGTTAAGCAATTTAATTTAGGGCAGCCTCTTTTCTATTATATGTGAATATTGCCACTATTTTTCAATTCTGTCAGTACTCTGGGATGAATTCAGTCCAGTCCAGGCGATTTGCTACTCTTCAATTTGTCAAATTGCGCCAATACATCTTCCAGGTTTATAAAGATTTCATTCAGTTTCTCTGTCTCGTCAGCTATGAATACCATTTCTGGCACCTGTATCTCTCCCAAACCTTCCTCAGTGAAGATTGAAGCAAAGAATTCATTTAATCTCTCTGCTATGGCCTTGTCTTCCCTGAGTGCGCCTTTTACCCCTCAGTAATCTAGTGGTCCAACTGATTCTTTTGCCAGCATCTTGCCTTTCATATACCTTAAAAAAAACCTGTTTACTATGTGTTTTTGCCTCCAACACAATTTTTTTTTTTCAAAGTCCCTCTTTGCTTTCTTTATCAGCACATTGCATTTGACTTGACATTTCTTATGTTGTTTCTTATTATTTTCAGTTGGATCATTCTTACATTTTCTGAATGATTTTCTTTTAGCTCTAATAGCTTCCTTCATCTCACTTTTTAACCATGCCAGCTGTCGTTTGGTCATCCTTCCTCCTTTTTTAATATAAAGAATATATTTGGCCTTGGCTTCCAGGATGGTATTTTTGAACTGCAAACACGCCTGATGCAAATTTTTGACCTTCGCAGCTGCTCCTCTAAGTTTTTTTTTTTTTTTTTTACAGTTCTTCTCATTTTATCATACTCTCCGTTTTGAAAGTTAAATGCAAACGGATTGGATATCCTGTGTGCACTTAAACCAGAGCTTGCACCAGATCATGCACTCCACTAAAGACTAGGCCTAGAATGTCCTCCTCTTGTTGGCTCCTGTATCAGCTGCTCCATAAAGCAGTTCTTAATTTCGTCAAGGAATTTTACCAACCTAGTGTGCCCAGTCAATATCAGAACAATTGAAATCACCCATCGTTATTGTGTTCCCCAGTTTCTTAGCCTCCCTAATTTCTGATAACATTTCTACATCTGTCTATTAACCCTATCATAGTACACCTGTTCATACCCACTCCAATCAATCAAGATGACTTTTATTCTCTGTAATAATTGTGATGCTTTATTTCCAAGGCACACCATCTGAAGGCTTAAGGCTTGTCTTATCTGTCTTCAGCTTGCTAGTATAAAACAGGAGCTCAGCAAACTTAAAAGTTCCAGGGGAGATCCGGGAAATTATAGACCGGTGAGTCTGACGTCGGTGCCTTGCAAAATGGTAGAGACTATTATAAAGAACAAAATTACAGAGCATATTCAAAAGCGTGGATTAATGAGACAAAGCCAATATGGATTTAGTGAAGGGAAATCTTGCCTCACCAATCTAATACATTTCTTTGAAGAGGTGAACAAACATGCGGATAAAGGTGAGTCGGCTGATATTGTGTATCTGAATTTTCAAAAGGCGTTTGACAAAGTACCTCATAAAAGACTCCAGAGGAAACTGGAGAGTCATTGGATAAGAGGTAGTGTCCTATTGTGGAATAAAAACTGGTTAAAGGATAGAAAACAGAGAGTAGGGTTAAATGGTCAGTATTCTCAATGGAGAAGGGTAGTTAGTGGGGTTCCCCAGAGGTCTGTGCTGGGACCGCTACTTTTTAACATATTTATAAATGGCCTAGAGATAGGAGTAACTAGTGAGGTGATTAAATTTGCTGAATACACAAAGTTATTCGGAGTAGTTAAATCGCGGAAGGATTGTGAAGAATTACAAGAGGACCTTACGAGACTGGGCGTCTAAATGGCAGATGACGTTTAATGTGAGCAAGTGCAAAGTGATGCATGGGGGAAAGAGGAACACGAATTATAGCTACGTCATGCAAGGTTCCACGTTAGGAGTCACCGACCAAGAAAGGGATCTAGGTGTCCTCGTTGATGATATGTTGAAACCTTCTGCTCAGTGTGCTGTGACGGCTAAGAAAGCAAATAGAATGTTAGGTATTATTAGAAAAGGAATGGAAAACAAAAATGAAGATGTTATAATGCCTTTGTATCGCTCCATGGTGCGACCGCACCTCGAATATTGTGTTCAATTCTGGTTGCAACATCTCAAAAAAGATATAGTGGAATTAGAAAAGTGCAGAGAAGGGCAATGAAAATGATTTATTTATTGCATTTCTATCCCACATTTTCCCACCTCTTTGCGGGCTCAGTGTGGCTTACAATAAGATATGAATAATGGAAATACATTTGTTACAACTTGGTTATGGGTTATGTTGTACAAGTTATGCGAGACCATCGAAGTATCGTTAGGAGTATAACAATGGGACATCAACATTGAAACATTGGAAAGAGACAGTGGGAAGCTTAAAGGGCAGTGTTAAGACACTAAGACATATGGTTTACATAATTCTGTGAGTAAATGTATGAGTGCTGTGGTATTGCGGGGGATGAGGGTCAGAAGTTGATGTATGATGCATTGATGATCAGTGAGTGTAGTGTGTTTTGGCTCTTTCCATAAATTGTTTCAAACAGATGGGTCTTCAATAATTTGTGGAAGGAAGCTTGTTCGTAAATCGTTTTTAAGTTGCGCGGCAGTGTATTCCAAAGCTGCGTGCTCATGTGAGAAAAGGTTGACGCGTGTAGCGTCTTGTATTTCACGCCCTAGCAATTAGGGAAGTGGAGGTTGAGGTATGTTTGGGATGATCTTTTAGCATTTCTGGGTGGTAGGTCTATCAACTCGGACATGTAGGCTGGGGCTTCACCGTGAATGATCTTGTGGACTATTGTGCATACCTTAAAAGTGACGCATTCCTTAAGTGGAAGCCAGTGTAGTTTCTTTAGTAGTGGTGTTGCCCTTTCATATTTTGGTTTTCCGAAGATGAGTCTGGCTGCTGTGTTCTGGGCTGTTTGAAGTTTCCTCAGTATTTGCTCTTTGCAGCCTGCGTATAGTGAGTTACAGTAATCCAGATGGCTGAGGACAAGGGATTGTACTAGGTTGCGAAAGACGAATCTTGGGAAGAATGGTCTTATCCTTTTCAATTTCCACATGCAGTAGAACATCTTCTTAGTTGTGTTGTTTGCGTGAGTTTCGAGTGTTAGATGGCGGTCGATAGTGACTCCAAGGATTTTTAGCGTTTCTGAGATTGGAAGGTTTAGGTTTGGTGTGTTTATCGCGTTGAATTCATTTGTGTTGTATTGGGAGGTGAGTATCAGGCATTGAGTTTTTTCTGCATTTAGTTTCAGACGAAATGCATCTGCCCACGTGTTCATGAGGTATAGACTTTGATTGATTTCGCTGAAGATTTCTTTGATGTCTTGTTTGAAAGGGATGTATATTTGTCACATCATCGGCGTATATATATGGGTTGAGGTTATGGTTTGATAGGAGTTTTGCTAAAGGGATCATCATTAGGTTGAAAATAGTTGGTGAGAGAGGTGATCCTTGTGGAACTCCACATTCAGGTGTCCATGCCTTGGATGTGGTTGAATTTGATGTGACTTGATACGAACGTAAGGTTAGGAACCCTTTGAACCAGTTCAGGACATTTCCTCCAATGCCAAAGTATTCAAGTATGTGTAGTAGGATTCCGTGGTCGACCATGTCGAAGGCGCTTGACATGTCAAATTGTAGGAGGAGTATATTGTTGCCAGTTGCTATTATTTGTTTAAATTTAGTCATAAGGGTGACTAATACTGTTTCTGTGCTATGGTTCGTCCGGAATCCTGATTGGGCATCATGCAGTATTGAATGTTTGTTTAGATAGTTTGTGCGTTGTTTAGTTACCATTCCTTCGGTTATCTTGGTTATTAGTGGTATAGATGCTACTGGCCTGTAGTTGGTTATTTCGCTTGTGTTTTTCTTTGTATCTTTGGGAATTGGGGTGAATAAGATTTTCCTTTTTCTTTTGGGAAGAGTCCGTTTTGTAGCATGTAATTTACATGGTTCGTTAGGTCTATTATGAATTGTTGAGGAGCAGATTTCATGAGGCTATTTGGGCATGTGTCTAGTTTACAATTGGATTTGGCATATCTTTTGAGAGTTTTAGAGATGAGGTCTTCTGATAGTAGTTCGAATTTGGTCCAGGTTCTGTCTGCTGGGTGTGTTCCTTCTTCTGGATCTAGACAGTCTAGAAGAGTGGCGTATTCTATAGGATTAGCGGGTATTTTGTGTCGTAATATAATTTTCTCCTTGAAGTACTTTGCAAGGTTGTCGACGTCTGGTATATCTTTGCCGTTGTTTGTAACCGGTGTGGTGTCTAGCAGTTTGGTCACGAGGTTGAAGAGTTTATGTGTGTCTTTGTAGTTTGGTCCTATTATTGTTTTATAATGTAGTCTTTTTGTCTGTTTTATGGTGTATTTGTATTTTCTCCGAAGTAGTTTCCAGTCGTTTAGTGTTTGTTCGTCTTTCTTTTTGTTCCAAGTTCATTCTAGTTTCCTGGCTTGTGTTTTAAGTTTTTTCAGCTCTTCGGTGAACCATGGGTTTGCTTTTTTCCTGTGTGATGTTCTGGTTTGGATTGGGGCGATTTTGTCTAATGTTGTTGTACAACGATCGTCCCATTCTTGGAGGAATTGGATGGTGTCAGCGTTTGCTGTCCATTCATTCTGGTAGATCTGTTGCCAGAATGTTGTGGGGTCTATTTTTCCTCTCGTTGTGTATGTTGTTCGCTCATGTTTATTGGTCGTGTTTAGATGTGTTTTTCGCCAGCAAAGAGTGACATTTGCTTTATGGTGGTCTGACCATAATGTAGGTGTCCATCTTGTGTCAGTGAGTATGATAGTTGAGTCCGATTCGAATTTGTTCGTTATGATATCTAGTGTGTGTCCCACGAGGGAGGAAGTGACACTGCATCTGGTGCCCATAAATTGGGAAAGTGTGTCTAATGGAGTGGAGTGGAGGAGTAGCCTAGTGGTTAGTGCAGCGAACCTTGATCCTGGGGAACTGGGATCGATTCCCACTGCAGCTCCTTGTGACTGTGGGCAAGTCACTTAACCCTCCATTGAACCAGGTACAAAATAAGTACCTGTATATATGTAAACCGCTTTGAATGTAGTTGCAAAATACCACAGAAAGGCGGTATATCAAGTTCCATTTCCCCTAATGTCTGAGTGGGTGCCCACCTAAGCAGTTTGGTCTGATATTATAGCTAAAGGGGAGGGCAGCCACTCAAAACTCAAAGTCCTGGATTTCAAACATGCTGACTTTTCTTCTCCATCCCGCGGGAGGTGGTGGAGAAGAAAACGGTAACGGAATTCAAACATGCGTGGGATATACATAAAGGAATCCTGTGCAGAAGGAATGGATCCTCAGAAGCTTAGCTGAAATTGGGTGGTGGAGCCGGTGAGGGGAAGAGGGGTTGGTGATGGGGAGGCGAAGATAGTGGTGGGCAGACTTATACGGTCTGTGCCAGATCCGGTGGTGGGAGGCAGGACTGGTGGTTGAGAGGCGGGGAATAGTGCTGGGCAGACTTATACGGTCTGTGCCCTGAAAAGGACAGGTACAAATCAAGGTAAGGTATACACATGAGTTTGTCTTGTTGGGCAGACTGGATGGACCGTGCGGGTCTTTTTCTGCCGTCATCTACTATGTTACTATGACTTTAGTAAAATGGGGAAATTCATAAAGAAGGAGTTGATGGGCGGATATATGAGAAGTGGAAAGGCAGTGGTCTAGACTGAAAGGAGCTATAAATATGATTAACCTTTACGTAAGAAGAATAAATAAAAGCAAGAGAAAAAGGAAACTGATATGGTTCTCCAAGTGGCTGAGAAAATAAAGGCTAAAGAGTTGGCTTCATGCATAGGCGGTCGGTGGCCCAACTGTTTGGGGAGGCTAAAGGGGGCGGGGTTAGGGGTGGGGCCAGGGGTGGGGCTTAAATCCATAATTGTCTGATCACACACAGAAAAAAAAATAAATGTCACAATTAATACCTTTTATTAAATTTAGATATTAGCTATGTATCATATGTCAAAGAATAAAGTGGTTGCTCAAAGCATATACTAACCACAATCGCTCAACTGCAAAACATTATGCACAACTTTGTGCAAAAACACACTCTGAACCTTACTGTACCATAAATATTACACTGGGCAGAACCTAATACACCAATATACCACCCATACGGAAAATGTAGACCGTCAACAATATTGAAACAAGGGATCATAATATCACAATTCTCATGTAGAGCCACAAAACATCCTAATTCATGTTTAATGTGGGATAAAATGTCATAAATAAGTAAATAAACTTTTAATGTTGAACACCTAATTCTCAAAGTGGACATATTCCAAACACTATAATGAAAATAAATGATCTTTTCTACCTTGTTGTCTGGTGACTTTGTTTTTCTGATTGTGCTGGCCCAGTATCCGATTCTGCTGCTATCTGTCCTCTTAACTCTGTTTCCAGGGCTTCCTTTCCATTTATTTGTTTACTTTCCGCCTTTCTTCTTCATTTCTTGTCCTACATCCGTAAGTAAAAGCTGGGTCCTCCGCAAACTTGACTGTCCAGTGGATCCAGCTTTTACCTATTTTCTTCATCCATGTGCAGTTTTTCTACTCTCTTCCTTTTCTGTCATCTCATCTCCTTCCTCACTCCTCCCTTCCCCTCCATGTCCAGCAACCCTCCTCTCCCCCCTACCCTCCCCTCCATCCACCCATATCCAGCAACTCTCCTCTCCCCTGCCCTCTCCTCTCCCCTTCTTCCACCATGTCCAGCAACCCTCCTCTCCCCTTCTTCCACCATGTCCAGCAACCCTCCTCTCCTCTTCCCTCCATCCAGCAACCCTCCTCTCCCCTCCCGTCTGCCCTGTTTCCTTCCTGCCCCCCCCCCCCCCGCCGTACCTTTAAATATAGTTTTCTGGAGTCGCGGGCAGCCGGCATTGAAGACATCGGCAGGCTTACGCCGGTTCTAGCAGCCTTCCCTTCCCTCGTTGCAAGTCGGATGATGGCTCCGCCCTCGTAGAAACAGGAAATACGTCAGAAGAGGGCGGAGCCATCATCCGACTTGCAACGAGGGAAGGGAAGGCTGCTGGAACCGGCGTAAGCCTGCCGATGTCTTCAATGCCGGCTGCCCGCGACTCCAGCAAAACTATAATATTTAAAGGTACGGCGGGGGGCGGGGCAGTGGCGGGCTGGGGAGGCTTAGCCTCCCCAAACCTCTTATACGGGGCGCCTATGGCTTCATGAAATACAGAAAAACGCAAGAAGAGGAACACAGACGAATACCGGATGAAACTGAAAGAACCAAAGAGAGATATACGTCTAGTGAAAGTACAAGCGGAAGAACAAATGGTTAGAAATGTAAGGAGGGACGACAAGAATTTTTTCAGGTATATTAATGAAAGGACGACGACTAAAAATTGAATTATGAGACTGAAAGATGCTGTGAACCACTGTGTGGATAATGAGGAAAAAGCAAATGTGCTGAACAAATACTTCTGTTCTGTGCTCTTGGAAGAAAATCCTGGAGAAAGACCATGATTGATTAGAAAAGGTACATATGAGAATGCAGTGGATATAGCACCATTCACAGAAGGAAGTGTTTATGAACAACTTCAAAATTTAAAGATGGACAAAGCCATGGGACCGGACGGGATCCATCCCAGAATACTGAGAGCTCAGAGAGGTTCTAGCGGGTTCTCTTCAAGATTTAATAAATCCTTGGAGATGGGGGAAGTTCTGTGGGATTGGAGAAGAGCAGATGCAATTCCTCTTCACAGAAGTGGTGACAGAGAAGAAGATGGAAACTACAGGTCGGTAAGCCTCACTTTGGTTATTGGAAAAGTAATGGAAGCGATGCTGAAGGAAAGGAAAGTATATTTCCTGGAATGCAATAGATTACAAGATCCAAGACAACATAGTTTTACCAAAGGTAAATCGTGCCATACGAATTTGATTGAATTCTTTGACTGGGAGACCAGAGAACTGAATCAAAGACGTACGCTAGATGTAATCTATATAGATTTCAAGAAAGCCTTTGACACGGTTCCTCATAGGAGGCTCTTGAAAAAACCTGACAGGCTGAAGCTAGGACCCAAAATGGTGAAATGGATTAGGAACTAGTTGATGGACAGATGCCAGAGGGTGGTGGTTAATGGAATTCACTTGGAAGAAGGAAAGGTGAGTAGTGGAGTGCCTCAAGGATCGGTGCTGGGGCTGATTCTGTTCAGTGTATTTGTGAGCGACATTGCCGAAGGCTTAGCAGGTAAGGTTTGCCTTTTTGCAGATGATACCAAGAATGGACACCTTGGAAGGACCATTAGAAGAATGGTCTAATGTTTGGCAATTAAAATTCAATTCAAAGAACTGCAGAATGATGCACTTAGGGAGTAGAAATCCAAGGGAGACGTATGTGTTAGGCATTGAGAGGATGAACTTAGGAAGTAGAAATCCAAGGGAGACATATATGTTAGACGGCGAGAGGCTGATATGCACAGACAGGGAGAGGGATCTTGGGGTGATAAAATCTGTGGACCTCAAGGCGTTGAAACAGTGTGACAAGGCAGTGGCTGTAGCCAGAAGAATGCTTGTCTGTATAGAGAGAGGTGCAACCAGCAGAAGAAAGGAAGTGTTGATGACCGTGCACAAGTCATTGCCAAGGCACCGCCTGGAGTATTGTGTCCAGTTTTGGAAGCCTTATCTTGCTAAAGATGTAAGAAGACTTGAAGAGGTACAGAGGAAGGTGACAAAAATGGTATGGGGCTTGCGCCAAAAGACATATGAAAAGAGACTGGAAAACCTGAATATGTATACCCTAGAGGAGAGAAAGGACAGGGGAGACATGATACAGATGTTTAAATGCTTGAGAAGTACTAATATAGAAAATTTGAGATTTTCACTTCTATCAATAGATATTCGTAAGATTTAAAAAAAAACTGGTATATCCTAGAGGGACACCAGTGTTTCAGAGATAATGAATTGATGATAGCACACACTTGTGGTGAAAACATCAAAGAGAATGTTGCACTATCTCCACTTCCTACTCACATATGCACAACGATTTGTATCCGGGACACCATCCCTGTGGTCAGTGCTCTGTTTGCCCCTTATTCCTACTCATATACACACAATGATTTGGATCCGGGACACTATCCCTGTGGTCAGTGTTCTGTATGCCCCTTATCACTGTCCATCAAAAATGTTGTACACCCACTCACTGGTAAACAATAAACCCTGAAACACCATACATAAGTATATAAGTATTGCCATACTGGGAAAGACCAAAGGTCCATCAAGTCCAGCATCCTGTTTCCAACAGTGGCCAATCCAGGTCACAAACACCTGGCAAGATCCCAAAAAAGTACAAAACATTTTAAACTGCTTATCGCAGAAATAGTGGATTTTCCCCAAGTCTATTTAATAATGGTCTATGGACTTTTCCTTTAGGAAGCCATCCAAATCTTTTTAAAACTCTGCTAAGCTAACTGCCTTTACGACATTCTCTGGCAACGAATTCCACAGTTGAATTGCACGATGAGTGAAGAAACATTTTCTCCGATTCATTTTAAATTTACTACATTGTAGCTTCATCGCATGCCCCCTAGTCCTAGTATTTTTGGAAAGCGTAAACAGATGCTTCACATCTACCCGTTCAACTCCACTCATTATTTTATAGACCTCTATCATATCTCCCCTCAGCCGTCTTTTCTCCAAGCTAAAGAGCCCCAGCCGCTTTACCCTTTCCTCATAGGGAAGTCGTCCGAACCCCTTTATCATTTTCTTTGCCCTTCTCTGCACCTTTTCTAATTCCACTATCCTGCTTATAATCGAAAAACGCCTATATTGCGACCCAAATCGGGAGATGGGCGTCTTTCTCCCGTGGGCGCCCAAATCGGAACAATCGAAAGCCGATTTTGGGCGTTTCCAACTGCAATCAATCGCGGAAACGAGTAAAATTGACGGGGGCATGTCGGAGGCGTGGTGAAGGCGGAACTGGGGCGTGGTTATCGGCCGAGAGATGGGCGTCTTTAGCTGATAATCGGAAAAAAGGCGTTTTTACCACGATTTTGGGTCACTTTTTTTGGACCCCTTTTTTTTTTTTTTTTCACGAACAGGTCCCAAAAAAGTGCCCCAACTGACCAGATGACCACCAGAGGGACTCGGGGATGACCTCCCCGGACTCCCCCAGCGGTCACACTAACCCCCTCCCACCAAAAAAACCCCACTTTAAAAACTTTTTTCCCAGCCTCTATGCCAGCCTCAAATGCCGTACCCACCTCCATGACAGCAGAATGTGTTCTATCCTCTGACAGCCTTTCCCTGGTTCTGATGTGGGTCTCGGGTGAGTGTGACACCTTTTCTGTTATGCGCACTGCAGAGTCACATCAGCAATGCATTGTGGTGGGTGTAGGGTAGTGGGCTCCGTGATTCCAGTTGCTTGTGGCAAATGCTCACGATGTTGGTAGTTGGTAGGCTCTACTCCCATGGTGCTTTTCCCCCTGCTGACTGGGTCAGAGCGTGCCCTGTTTTGTTTCCGGTAGTCCATGAGGTAGTGGCCATTTTTGTACGCCAGTTTTAGACCCCTTTCACGTGTTAGCCACGTTACAGAACTTAGTTCTTACCTTGAATGTGGCTGAAAGAGGGCACTGTACACCATTCTGCCAGCTCTGACCTACTGCTAATCTCAGTACCAGGGAGACTCATTGCCAGTGGGGCACAACCTCTGATCTGCAGTTAACTGTGAGTAAGCGTGCTTATTCCAACAAAGGACGTTTTCGGAGAGATTGGTCTTCAGGTGTCAACTGGTGTGCCAATGTTATATAGCAGCAACAAGTCCTAGAGGCCTGCGTGTATGCAGGTCCCTGGAGCATTTTTAGTGGGTACCGCAGTGCACTTCAGCCAGGTGGACCCAGGCCCATCCCCCCTACCTATAACACTTGTGCTGGTAAATGGGAGGTCTCCAAAACCCACTGTACCCACAAGTAGGTGCCCCCTTCACCCCTAAGAGCTATGGTAGTGTTGTACATTTGTGGGTAGTGGGTTTTGGGAGAGGGGGGTTGGGTGCTCAGCACCCGTGGTAAGGGAGCTATCCATGTGGGAGCTTTTTCTGAAGTCCACCGCACTGACCTCTAGGGTGTCCAGTTGGTGTCCTGGCATGTCAGGGGGGCGAGTGTAGTATGAATCGTGGCCCCTCCCAAGACCAAATGGCTCGAATTAGGACGTTTTTGAGCTGGGCGTTTTTACTTTCCATTATAGCTAAAAAAAAAAAAAAAAAAAAACAAACGTCCAGCTGAAAAACGTCCATTTTTTTGAAAATACGGTCTGTCCCGCCTCTTCACGTACCCATTTTCGGACATAGATGTCCATGGAGATAGGCGTTCGCGTTCGATTATGCCCCTCCACATCTTTTTTGAGATGCGGTGACCAGAATTGAACACAATATTCGAGGTGCGGTCACACCATGGAGCAATACAAAGGCATTATAACATCTTCATTTTTGTTTTCCATTCCCTTCCTATTAATACCTAACATTCTATTTGCTTTCTTAGCCACAGCAGCACACTAAGCAAAAGGTTTAAACGTATCATCAACAAGGACATCTAGATCCCTTTCTTGGTCGGTGACTCCTAACATGGAACCTTGCATGACGTAGCTATAATTCGGGTTCCTCTTTCCCATATGCATCACTTTGCACTTGCTCACATTAAACGTCATCTGCCATTTAGACGGCCCAGTCACCTAGTCTCGTAAGGTCCTCTTGTAATTTTTCACAATCCTCCCGCGATTTAACTACTTTGAATAACTTTTCTGTCATCAGCAAATTTAATTACCTCACTAGTTACTCCCATCTTTAGGTCATTTATAAATATGTTAAAAAGCAGCGGCCCCAGCACAGACCCCTGGGGAACCCCACTAACTACCCTTCTCCATTGAGAATACTGACCATTTAATCCTACTCTCTGTTTTCTATCTTTAACCAGTTTTTAATCCATAATAGAACACTACCTCCTATCCCATGACTCTCCAATTTCCTCTGGAGTCTTTTATGAGGTGCTTTGTCAAACACCTTCTGAAAATCCAGATGCACAATATCAACTGGCTCACCTCTATCCACGTTTGTTTACCCTTTCAAAGAAATGCAGTAGATTGGTGAGGCAAGATTTCCCTTCACTAAATCCATGTTGACTTTTGTCTCATTAATCCATGCTTTTGAATATGCTCTGTAATTTTGTACTTTATAATAGTCTCTACCATTTTGCCCGGCATTGACGTCAGACTCACCAGTCTATAATTTTCCACGGCGTTACACTGGCCACCCTCCAATTTTCCGGTACCACACTTGAATTTAAGGATAAATTACATATTACTAACAATAACTCCGTAAGTTCATTTTTCAGTTCTATCAGTACTTTGGGATGAATACCATCCGGTCCAGGAGATTTGCTACTCTTCAATTTGTAGCACTGCCCCATTACATCCTCCAGGTTTATAGAGAATTCATTCAGTTTCTCCAATTCGTCAGCTTCGAATACCATTTCTGGCACCGGTATCTCACCCAAATCTTCCTCGGTGAAAACCGAAGCAAAGAATTCATTTAATCTCTCCGCTATGGCTTTGTCTTCCCTGATCGCCCCTTTTACTCCTCCATCATCCAGCGGTCCAACCGATTCTTTTGCCGGCTTCCTGCTTTTAATATACCTAAAAAACTCTTTACTATGTGTTTTTGCCTACAACGCAATTTTTTTTCGAAGTCCCTCTTAGCCTTCCTTATCAGCGCTTTGATTTGACATTCCTTATGCTGTTTTTATTATTTTCAGTCGGTTCCTTCTTCTATTTTCTAAAGGATTTTCTTTTAGCTCTGATAGCTTCCTTCACCTCACTTTTTAACCATGCTGGCTGTAGTTTGGTCTTTTGTCCTCCTTTTTTAATATGCGCAATATATTTGGCCTGGGCTTCCAGGATGGTGTTTTTGAACAGCATCCAGGCCTGATGTAAATTTTTGTCCCTCACAGCTGCTCCTCTTTTTTTTCTCCGTTCTTCTCATTTTATCTTAGTCTCCTTTTTTAAAGTTAAATGCTAACGTATTTGATTTTCTATGTATACTTACTTCAAAGCTAATATCAAATCCTATCATATATGATCACTGTTATCAAGCGGCCCCAGCACCATTACCTCCCGCACCAGATCATGCGCTCTACTAAGGACAAGGTCTAGAATTTTTCCTTCTCTCGTTGGCTCCTGTACCAGCTGCTCCATAAGCAGTCCTTGATTTTCATCAAGTAATTTTATCTCCTAGCATGCCCCAATGTTAATTTACTCAGTAAAATATTGGTGTAATTGAAATCACCAATTATTATTGTGTTGCCCAGTTTGTTTGAGTCCCTAATTTCCTTTAACATTTCTGCATCCGTCTGTTCATCCTGGCCAGACGGACGGTAGTACACTCCTATCACTATCCTTTTCCCCTTTACATATGGAATTTCTATCCACAGTGATTCCAAGAAGTGTTTTGTTTCCTGCAGAATTTTCAATCTATTTGATTCAAGGCTCTCGTTAATATACAATGCTACCCCTCCACCAATTCGATCCACCCTATCACTACAATATAATTTGTACCCCGGTATGACAGTGTCCCACTGGTTATCCTTCTTCCACCAGGTCTCAGAGATGCCTATTATATCTAATGTTTCATTTGGTGCAATATATTCTAACTCTCCCATCTTATTTCTTAGGCTCCTGGCATTCACATATAGACATTTCAAACTATGTTCGTTGTTCCTATTTACATCATTCTCAGTACTTGACAGTATTAATTTGCAATCTGTTGTCTGATTTTTTATTTTTATTTAAGGACACCTGATCTACTACGGTCTCTTTTGCAACCTCACTATCAGGATACCCTATCTTCCCTGTTTTGGAGATATCTTTGAAAGATACCTTATCCTGAACCATAAGCTTTTGAGCGACTGTCGGCCTTCCCCCCATTTCTAGGTTAAAAACTGCTCTATCTCCTTTTGAAATGCTGATGCCAGCAGCCTGGTCCCACCCTGGTTAATGTGGAGCCCATCCTTTCGGAATAGGCCCCCCCTTCCCCAGAATGTTGCCCAGTTCCTAACAAATCTAAAACCCTCCTCTCTGCATCATCGTCTCGTCCACGCATTGAGACTCCAGAGCTCTGCTTGTCTCTTGGGCCCTGTGCGTGGAATGGGTAGCACTTCAGAAAATGCTACCCTAGAGGTTCTGGATTTGAGCTTTCTACCTAAGAGCCTAAATTTGGCTTTTGGTGGAATGCAAAAAGACGTGAGATGAACACAGAGGATCTCTAATTAGAAAATGAATGTTATCTCAAGTGGTGCTTAGATGGGAACTCTGGCTGTAAAAACTAAGGCTGGTGCTGGGCTGGCTTGTACAGTCTAGGTCCCGCATGTAGCAATGCAGTTTAGAATGGGCTAGAGAGAGATTCAACAGAGACTCTAGTAATTTGGAATGTGAGGACAGTGCTGGGCAGACTTTTACAGTCCGAGTCCCACGAATGACATGACAGTTTCAGATAGGCTGGAGTGGGCTTTGATGTCAACTCCAGTAGTTGGAACATAAGGACAGCGCATATGTCCTAGAAACACCAAGAAAGACCATGATCAAGTATATATTTCACGTTCATTGTTGATTTTAATCTTGAATTGATAATGAATGTGACTGGTGGACTGATGGACCGTTTATGTCAGGACTTACGTCTTCCTTGTCAGGGCCCGGGTTGGCAGTGTGGGCAGCCGTGGCGGCACTTGGCTCTGCCCCGTGAGCTGTCGTGGGCAGCTGCCATGGCGTTCTGCTCTCTCCCCTCCTCATCAGCCGTGGTCTCGGGGCTCTGCGCGGCGGCGCGGATGGCCGCCAAGGCTTTGAAGGTGCTGGCTCCCCCCCCTGCAGGTCTCTTATCAGGGAGGGGTGTCTGCTGACATCAGACACCTTTCCCTCTTGAGGAGACAGATCCCTACTCAGTGCCTCTGCTACTTCCTGCCTGGAGTTCTGGTGCATTTCTTTCTCTGTCTGCCGCCTGATTCTACAAGCCTGAACCTGACTCCGCTCCCTGCTAGCCACATGTCTGAGCCTACAAGCCTGAATCTGACTCTGCTACCTGCTAGCCGCCTGCCTGAACCTACAAGCCTGAATCTGACTCTGCTACCTGCTAGCCACCTGCCTGAACCTACAAGCCTGAATCTGACTATGCTACCTGCTAGCCGCCTGCCTGAACCTACAAGCCTGAACCCGACTCCGCTACCTGCTAGCCATCTGCCTGAACGTACAAGCCTGAACCTCACTCTACTACCTCTTAGCTGCCTGCCTGAACCTACAAGCCAGAACCTGACTCCGCTACCTGCTAGCCACCTGCCTGAATCTACAAGCCTGAACCTCACTCCGCTACCTGCTAGCCACATGTCTGAACCTACAAGCCTGAATCTGACTCCGCTACCTGTTAGCCGCCTGCGTGAACCTACAAGCCTGAACCCGACTCCGCTACCTGCTAGCCGCCTGCCTGAACGTACAAGCCTGAACCTGACTCCGCTACCTGCTAGCTGCCTGCCTGGACCTGAAGCCTGACGTTGCCTCTGCTAGCCACCTGCTCCTGCCAAGCCAAATTTGTTTGTGATCCTGCAGCTGCCAAGCCAAGTCTGTTCCCAACTCCTGCTCCTGCCAAGCCAAGTCTGTTCCCAACTCCTGCTCCTGCCAAGCTAAGTCTGTTCCTGTTTTCTGTCCCAGAATCCCTAAGTCCTGTCAGCCGCCAGCACCCAGGGGTTCAACCTCTGGGGAACGGCGGTCATCATAGGTGAAAAACCAAGATTGTTGACAGCTCCTCCCAGAACAGAGGTCACGCCTGCTGGTCATACTTCTGCTCTGGGAATAGCACAAGGGCTCACTGTACCTCCCTGACAGTTCAGACTTTTTTTTCTGCTCCTTTTACTAAGCGATGTTAAGTCCAATGCGGGCTTACCGCTCGCTATACAGGTACTTCCCACCCCTAGTGTACTGTCATTTCCAGCACTACAAAAATTTATTTTATTTTGTATCGCTGGAGTGTACCTGGTGGTAATTGGGCAGTGCCACGTGCTGCCCGGTTACCATCGGAGCCCTTACCACCACCTCAATGGGTGGCTGTAAGGGCTCCCCCCGAAATGGCCATGCAAGTGCTTTACTTGCCATCTGGACATTTCCTGTAGGAAAGTGAGGCTTCCATTTTACCAGCTGTGGTAAAAGGGGGCCTCGGTATTCATGTAAAGAACACGCTGGCACCAGCACCAGTCCCCTTTTCCCACAGCTTAGTAAAAGGGGCCCTACGTGAGACCCTTGGCTTTATTCAAGTGCTCAAAAGTTACACACTGTAACATTTTAAAGCCAAATTCAGATTACTGTCTGGGCAAATTTTGTGAAGAAGGTGATGCAAATGTCCAGCACATCTGGATGAGTCGCTAAGGAGGAGTTCTCTAGATAACTGGGGAAAAAAAAGTTATTTGAATCTCTAAGGAAACAAGAGCTAAATATTTTGAAAGGCTATCTTGCAAAAGGCTAAAATGGAATCAGGAGGAGGAAATAGCTTTTCATAACATGAAGCTACAAAGGTCCTCCACACACTGCATAAGCCACCAATGTAGATCTTCTCATAGCTTGAAGAGCATAGTAGTAAAAACCTGGTCTAAGTATCCATGCTGTCTTAATCTAGCCTTTCAATAGCCAGGCCGAAAGACCAAAGGAGGACAAATCTTCCATGAAAATTGGATCCAAGCAGTGGAAAACTTCAATAAGGGAGAAGAATGGGATGACTATTGAAGGTGACCATGATCCATGTACCACAATCTGTAAGGCCAACTTGGGGCCACCAATATTATTTGGCCTGGATGACTTGCAATGCATCAAAGAACTGAGCTATCATTGGTCATGATGGAAAGACATGAAGGAGATGATCCAGTAGCTATGGTTGAAGGAGTGCATCGATTCCTTCTCAGCTCCTCCATCCTGTGAGGCTGGCATCTGTGGTAATCACCAGCCAATCTAAGAATGACAGGGAAAATCCCATCAACAGACTGCTGGATTGGAGACACCAAAGCATGTTGGATCTTGCCCAAGATAACCAAGACAGACATATTTCGTAGAACTGAAGAAACGGAGACCAACAACTTAGTTATTATTGAAGAGGTCTCATGTGTGCTCTTGCCTATGGGAACCATCGACCCCAGGACTTGTGTGCAATCCCAAGCTCAAGAATTCTGCTGTTGTAAAAGAAGTGTATGTGAGATTGAAGTTTCTGCATCTTTAGAAATGGATGGAAAATTTTCAATGCTTAATTTCTGAAGAGAACTCCCGGATATTCCAATATTCCAGATATGCTTGCTCTTGTCAAATCTGAACATCCAGCCCAAAGACTGAAGAATTTGTAACACATGGTGAGCAGCCTGCAAGCTCTCTTGCTGAAAAAAAGCATTGGTTCACCAATCATCCAGTTAGAGATTAAGTACATAAGTACATAAGTAATGCCATATTGGGAAACGACCAAGGGTCCATCGAGCCCAGCATCTTGTCCACGACAGCGGCCAATCCAGGCCAAGGGCACCTGGCAAGCTTCCCAAACGTACAAACATTCTATACATGTTATTCCTGGGATTTTGGATTTTTCCAAGTCCGTTTAGTAGCGGTTTATGGACTTGTCCTTTAGGAAACCGTCCAACCCCTTTTTAAACTCTGCTAAGCTAACCGCCTTCACCACATTTTCCGGCAATGAATTCCAGAGTTTAATTACACGTTGGGTGAAGAAAACGTTTCTCCGATTTGTTTTAAATTTACTACACTGTAGTTTAATCGCATGCCCCCTAGTCCTAGTATTTTTGGAAAGCGTGAACAAATGCTTCACATCACCTGTTCCACTCCACTCATTATTTTATAGACCTCTATCATGTCTCCCCTCAGCCGTCTCTTCTCCAAGCTGAATAGCCCTAGCCTCCTTAGTCTTTCTTCATAGGGAAGTCGTCCCATCCCCGCTATCATTTTAGTCGCCCTTCGCTGCACCTTTTCCAATTCTACTATATCTTTCTTGATATGCGGCGACCAGAATTGAACACAATACTCAAGGTGCGGTCGCACCATGGAGCGATACAACGGCATTATAACATCCTCACACCTGTTTTCCATACCTTTCCTAATAATACCCAAAATTCTATTCGCTTTCCTAGCCGCAGCAGCACACTGAGCAGAAGGTTTCAGTGTGTTATCGACGACGACACCCAGATCCCTTTCTTGGTCCGTAACTCCTAAAGTGGAACCTTGCATGACGTAGCTATAATTTGGGTTCTTTTTTCCCACATGCATCACCTTGCACTTGCTCACATTAAACGTCATCTGCCATTTAGCCGCCCAATCTCCCAGTCTCGTAAGGTAATTTTTCACAATCCTGTCACGAGTTAACTACTTTGAATAATTTTGTGTCATCAGCAAATTTAATTACCTCGCTAGTTACTCCCATCTCTAAATCATTTATAAATATATTAAAAAGCAGCGGTCCTAGCACAGACCCCTGAGGAACCCCACTAACTACTCTTCTCCATTGTGAATACTGGCCATTTAACCCCACTCTCTGTTTCCTATCTTTCAACCAGTTTTTAATCCACAATAGGACATTTCCTCCTATCCCATGACCCTCCAATTTCCTCTGTAGCCTTTCATGAGGTACCTTGTCAAACGCCTTTTGAAAATCCAGATACACAATATCAACCGGCTCCCCTTTGTCCACATGTTTGTTTACTCCTTCAAGAATTGAAGTAAATTGGTCAGGCAAGATTCCCCACACAAAAACCGTGCTGACTCGGTCTTAGTAACCATGTCCTCGGATGTGCTCTGTAATTTTGTTTTTAATAATAGCCTCTACCATTTTCCCCGGCACCGACGTCAGACTCACCGGTCTATAATTTCCCGGATCTCCCCTGGAGCCCTTTTTAAAATGGGCGTTGCATTGGCCACCCTCCAATCTTCCGGTACCATGCTCGATTTTTAAGGATAAGTTGCATATCACTAGCAGTAGCTCAGCAAGCTCATTTTTCAGTTCTATCAGTACTCTAGGATGAATCCCATCCGGTCCAGGAGATTTGTACTCTTCAGTTTGCCGAACTGCCCCATTACATCCTCCAGGTTTACCGTGAAGTCAATAAGTTTCTCCGACTTCATTCGCTTGACATACCATTTCCGACACCGGTATCCCACCCAAATCTTCCTCGGTGAAGACCGAAGCGAAGAATTAATCAGTCTCTCCGCTTACGTCTTTGTCTTCCTTGATCGCCCCTTTTACCCTCGGTCATCAGCGGCCCAACCGATTCTTTGCCAGCTGTCCTGCTTTTAATATACCGAAAAAAATTTTACTATGTTTTTTTTGCCTCTAATGCTATCTTTTTTTTCGTAATCCCTCTTGGCCTTCTTTATCTGCGCCTTGCATTTGCTTTGACACTCCTTATGCTGCTTCTTGTTATTTCAGACGGTTCCTTCTTCCCATTTTCTGAAGGCATTTCTTTTAGCCCTAATAGCTTCCTTCACCTCACTTTTCAACCAGGCCGGCTGTCTTTTGGAGTTCCGTCTTTCTTTTCTAATTCGCGGAATATGTATGGCCTGGGCCTCCAGGATGGTATTTTGAACAGCGTCCACGCCTGTTGTACAGTTTTTACTCTCTCAGTTGCCCCCCTAAGTTTTTTTTTTTACCGTTCTTCTCATTTTATCATAGTCTCCTTTTTTAAAGTTAAAGGCTAATGTATTTGACTTTCTGTGTAGTTACTTCAAGGTCGATATCAAAAATGATCATATTATGGTCACTTATCAAGCGGCCCCAGTACCATAATGTCCCATCACCAGATCATGCGCTCCACTAAGGACCAAGTCTAGAATTTTCCTTCTCTCGTCGGCTCCTGCACCAGTTGCTCCATAAAGCGTCCTTGATTCATCAAGGAATGTATCTCTTGTAGCGTGTCCTGATGTTACATTTACCCAGTCTATATTTGGATAATTGAAGTCACCCATATTATCACATTGCCCCATTTTGTTCGCGTCTCTGATTTTCTTTTTATCTTTCTGTGTCTACCTGTCATCCTGGCGAGGCAGACGGTAGTACACTCCTATAACCGTTTTTTTTCCCTTTTATACATGGAATTTCAACCCACAATGATTCAAAGGTGTGATTTTGTGTCCTGCTGAATTGTAATCTATCTGAGTCAAGGCTCTCAATCTATCTGAGTCAAGGCTCATTCATTCCCCAATGCAGCCTATTACTACCATGATTTCTGAAAATGTTCTGGGGCTGTGACCCAAAATTGAAAGTGCTTGTCTAACATCACAAACTAAATCTTCCTTAAGATCTAGAGCAGTAAGGTATTCCACAGTGCACTCAGATGCTATCACAGATCACAAGGTTTCCATTCTGAGATGGGAGATCTTTAGACAGCAGTTCACTCTTTTGATATCTTAGAATGGGACGAAAGACATTTTCTTGAGAATCACTAAATAAACTGAATATCCTCCTAGACCACTCTTATCTGTAAGCAATAGAAATCAGCTCTGTTGTCAGCAAGCACCAATTGCAGACAATAGCACAAAAGTAGAGCTGGGGGTGGGGTAGGGATGGGGATAGACCTGGCACCACCAGGATTAACCGTAACTCAGAATAACAGCAAGCCTTTCCCCTATCTCTCTCTTTT
Organism: Microcaecilia unicolor; assembly: GCF_901765095.1. Lineage (NCBI taxonomy): Eukaryota > Metazoa > Chordata > Amphibia > Gymnophiona > Siphonopidae > Microcaecilia > Microcaecilia unicolor. Next base: position 133,916,962 of record NC_044037.1, read on the forward strand.
TTGAAAATTTTATATTTATACATTTTCAAAATACAATAAAGACAACTTCTTGAGTAACAGAAAGAAATTCCTTATCACAAAACTTATCCACCTCAATTACAAAAGGAAATCAAGCAATAACAAGGAACTTTATATCTCAAAACTTAAGAAAACAAGGAAAAGGAAAAGAAAAATTCAAGAAGGAGGGGAAGAGGGGATTCAAGAAAATACCAGTTAGCAGGAGATAAAAACTGTTAAGGAAATTTAAGGAAATTTCTTACTGTCAGAAACAGTCATTATTACATTAGGACTTTTCATTCACTGAACTAAAGGAAGGAGTGGAGGCTAGGAGGTTTTCTTGCATCGAGGAAATTTTTTAACTGGTCTGGGTCAAGGAAAACATATGACTTCGATTCTAACGTCACAAAACATTTACACAGAAATTGAAGAAAAAACGACCCTCCAAGAGCCAACAATTCAGATTTAAGAGACAAAAAGGCCTTCCCTCTAAGCTGAGTAGCTCTATAGAGATTAGGAAAATGTGAACTTTATGTCCCAGAAAGTCCTTATTTTTATATTGAAATACTAAGTTAACAGCCAGTTCCAATCTGGCTCTAAGGTAAATTTTGGTTTTAATTGATTATATTCAATAAATATTTTTTTGAACAAAGAAAAAATACCTTAAGACAATGATTTTAAATAAACATGGAATATGTTATACATTTCTTAATTGGTTTACTACTACTACTTAACATTTCTAGAGCACTACTAGGGTTACGCAGCGCTGTACAAATTAACGAATAAGGACGGTCCCTGCTCAGAAGAGCTTACAATCTAAAGGACGAAATGTCAAGTTGGGGTAGATGAGATTTCCTGAGAAGAGATGAAGTGATTAGGTTTCTATTTTAAGACAGGTTTTAAACTAAAGTGCTCAAAATTCATATTTTCATGCCTTCTACAACACTAAATTGAGCACCCCCCCCCCCCCCCCCAAGACAGGCTCCAATAGTGCAAAAGCACACAGACAGAATAGTCATTCATCATACCTACAGAACATATAAAAGAAATTTGTCCAGCCTTTGTATTTTGTTCAACTGACACTATTTTGATCAGTTTCCAGCGAAATCACAAGCTAAGCTTCACTTCAGAAGCGCAATGTTGGCAATCAAACATCATTGAACACAAATTTTTAAAAATACACTGACAAAAAAAAACCTTACGATCCTTTTCCCTATCTCAACTGGCATCAGTCACCAGACTAGGAGCAAAGCTAAATCTAGAGCTGGAGCTGCAGTCAGCCATCCACCAACTGCTGGAAATAGAAGAATACCAAATTGTTTGAGCTGCACAGGTGCCTAATGAGGCACAGCACAATTCTGTGTTTTTCATCTTCACCTGCTATCAATGGATACACATAATGCACAATTTCCTGGACTGGTATGATTCTAAGGAAAGTAGCCAATCCAAAACACAGTACCTTGCAGGATCCCCCAAAATAGACAGTTTCTATATAAACAGTGGTTTTCCCCAGGTCTACCTTAAAAGTGGTTTATGAACTTTTCCTCCACTAAATTGAAAAATCCTTTTGAAATCTAGCTACATAAACATTACATATCATTTGGCAAAAAGTTCCAGAGACAAACTATCCATTGAATGAAAATCTATTTTTTCCTATTTGTTTTAAATGTACTACTTTATGTCCCTAATCTTCGTACCTTCCGAAAGTTTAAATAATTTATCTGTGTTTACATGTTCCACTCCATTCGGGATTTTATAGAGCTCTCCCCTCAGCCATCTCTTCTCCAAGCTGAAGAGCTCTAACCTCTTTAGCCATTCCTCATAAATAGAAAAAATAGAAAGAGAAAAATGTAGGCAGATAAAGACCATATGGCCTATCCAGTCTGCCCATCCATGCCATCTACTCTATCACTCCCTTAGAGATCCTATGAGAGTCTTTGCATCCCATTTATCATTTTGGTCTCCTTTCTCTGTACCTTTTCTAGTTCCACTATATAAATCTTTTTTCACAATAAAAGAGGGAAAAAAGCATTGCACACACAAAAATAGTAAACAAGGGTAAGTACAAAAGGCATATAAAAGATAATAACAGATACATAATTATTATTTGTTACATTTGTATCCCACATTTTCCACATATTGCAGGCTCCACTGTGGCTACATAATACCATGAAGGCATTTGCCAAATCCGGTATGGGATAGGTACAAAATGTTTTATTGGGATAGGGAAGATATAGCTGTATTGGGATAGGGAAGATAAGATTCAATCAAGTTGGGTTGAGGTTAAAAGAGTTTGTTAATGTCCAATACGATCTTTTAATAGTGAAGTGTTGCAGGGGTTGAGTCATTTAAGTTGGGCCATTCGGATATGCCCTTCCAAATAGGTGAGTCTTTAATGACTTTCTGAATTTTAGGTAATCATAAGTTTTTCACCACTTGTGGCAATGCGTTCCACAGGCGCGTGCCTATGTAAGAGAAGTTGGACGCATGGGTTGTCTTGTATTTTAGTCCTCTGCAATTTGGGTAATGGAGATTCAGGTAAGACCGTGATGAACTGGTACTATTTCTAATTGGGAGATTGATTAGGTCAATCATGTAATCTGGGACTACTCCATAGATAATCTTATGGACCGAGGTGCAGATTTTGAAAGAGATGCGTTCTTTGATAAGAAGCCAGTGCAATTGTTCACGGAGTGGTGTGACACTTTGGAATTGTGTTTTACCAAATATCAGTCTGGCTGCTGTGTTTTGTGCCGTTTGGAGTTTCCTTGTGAGTTGTTCCTTACATCCTGCATAGATTCCACTGCAGTAATCAACGTGGCTTAATACCACTGATTGAATTAGATTGAGGAACACATCTCTTGGGAAGAAAGGTTTTAAACGCTTGAGTTTCCACATTGAATGAAACATTTTCTTTACGGTGGAGTTGACTTGGGACTCAAGTTTAAGATTTCTGTCAATAATGACATCTAGCATTTTGAGACTATCAGAGATGGGAAGGGAATGCTCTGGAGTGAATAAAGTTGTGGGTTTATAATTGTTGTACTGGGATGAGAGGATAAGGCAATGCGTTTTATCGGTGTTCAGCTTCAACTGAAATGAGTTGGCCCAAGAGTGCATGATGTTCAATCCATTTTTGATATCGTTGAAGATTTCTGATAAATCATGTTTAAAAGGGATACAGATTGTAACATCATCAGCATAGATTAATGGATGGAGACCATTATTCGATAGGGACTTGGTGAAGAGTATTGGTGATAGAGGTGAACCTTGGGGAACACCACAGTCTGATTTCCATGATGATGATATATTTCTATTAGATTTAACTTGGTATGACCTGGTGGTCAGAAAGCCTTTAAACCAGTCAAGTACGTTTCCACCAATTACAAAGTGATCTAAAAGTCGAAGAAGTATGCTGTGGTTGACCATATCGAATGCACTCGACATGTCGAATTGAAGTAGGAGTATGCTATTTCCTAAAGCTATTTCATTCTTGAATTTGGCCAGTAGGGATACCAGCACAGTTTCGGTACTGTGGGAAGGGCGGAAACCAGATTGAGATTCATGTAATAAAGAGAATTTGTCCAAATAGTCAGTGAGCTGTTTTGTCACTAAACTCTCCATCAGTTTAACTACAAGTGGGATAGATGCAACTGGTCGATAGTTTGTGATGTCATTTGGGTTTTTTTTTCTTTGCATCCTTCGGTATAGGGGTAAGATATTGCCATATTCTTCAGGAAAATTACCTTGTTGGGGAGCATGTAGTTTAAGTACGATGAGAGGTCATTTAAGAATTGATTGGGAGCAGATTTGAGAAAGTAGCTGGGGCAAGTGTCCAGTTTGCAATGTTTGTTGGAGAATTTGAGAAGAGCTAGAGTTACTGAGTCGGTGGTGAGAGGAGAAAATCTGATCCAGCTACGGTCAGTTAGGCATGAGCCAGAGTTAGAGTCCATATCATTGATGAAATTTTCAATGTCGTTGCTATGTTGGGGAAGTGTATTGCGTAATTTTATAATTTTATCACAGAAATATTTAGCGAGACTATCTGCAGATGGGGTGTCTGAATTGTTGGCGATAACTGGAGTGGTATCTAATAGCTTATTCACGAGTTGAAATAGTTTCTTTGAATCATTGTATCCTGGGCCTATTTTGAATTTGTAATAAGATCTTTTGGATTGTCTTATTGCATATTTATATTTCTTATGTGCTTGTTTCCAAGCGTTGAGTGAGATTTCATCCTTTAGTTTTCTCCATGCTCGTTCCAATTTCCTAGTTTGTGGTTTGAGTTTTTTAAGTTCATTATTAAACCAAGGGATCGAATTTTGTCTTCGTGTTACTCTTAATCTTAAGGGTGCCATTTAATCTAGTACGTGTTTGCATCTGACATCCCAATCACGGAGGAAATGAATGGAGTCTGTTTGTGGTTTCCACTCCTGATTGTATATCTGTAGCCAGAATACTTCTGGGTCTATTTGGCCTCTTGTGCTGTAAGTTGTGGTTCCTCCAGGTCATAGATATGTTTAATTGGTAATGGTCAGACCATGGAATCTCTGTCCATTTGGTATTATTAACTAATATGTTATTTTCTGTGGATAGTTTGTAGGAGAAGAGATCTAATGCATGACCTTTAATGTGGGTAGGTTGCATTAGTGGCCACATGAGATCACATGAATGTAGGAAATAAGAGAAACATAAAAAAATATAAAACACAAAAACTGACATGAAATAATTTATTACATAAATGTCATACATAAAACATTTAAACAGAGAAATTAGTCAAACATTATGAACAATTCTAGACATATAGGACTAGATCCTATATACCACACATTAAAATTTGGTGCCAAAATAAAATTCGCCTAAGCACATTCTATAAAGTACATCTTAGAATCCGACGAGTGCCAATCCGCGTGACTAAATTAGTCGCGGGCTGTTACACCAAGTAAAAGCTGGTGTAAATGCTTACACTTATAATAGGCGTGAACCAGGTGTATTCTATAACAACCAGCCATTAAGCCCGTTAAAACGGGTGAGATTTGTGTTTTGCAAAATGTAATAATTCTCACCCTCATCCATTCATGTCCAGCACACCTCCTCTCTCCCCTGCCCTCCCTCCCCCGATCCATGTCCTGCAACCCTGCTCTCTCCCCTGCCCCCCACCATGTCCAGCAGCCCTCCTGTATCCCCTGGCCTTCCCCCGTCCACCAACCATCCTCTCTACCCTGCCCTCCCCCCATATCCAGCAACCCTCCTCTTTCCCTTGGCCTCCCACCCCCGCCAACCAACCCTGCTCTCTCCCATGCCCTCCCCCCATGTCCAGCAACCCTCCTCTCTCCTCTGCCCTCCCCTCCATCGATCCATGTCCAGCAACCCTGCTCTCTCCCCTGCCCTCCCCCCATGTCCAGCAGCCCTCCTATCTCCCCTGGCCTCACCCCGTCCACCGACCTTCCTCTCTCCCCTGCCCTCCCCCCATATCCAGCAACCCTCCTCTTTCCCTTGGCCTCCCTCCCCAACCCTGCTCTCTCTCCTGCCCTCCCCCCATGTCCAGCAACCCTCCTCTCTGCCCTGGTCTCTCTCCATGCCCAGCAACCCTCCTCTCTCCCCCCTGCCCTCCCCCCATGCCCAGCTACCCTCCTCGCTGCCACTCCCTCCCCCCTCCGTGCCGGGCCCCCTGCACTGACATGAAAGCACCTCTCACCTCCGTGTAAAAGCGCTGCAGGCAGCAGCAGATCGCTCTGCTGCTGCCTGCAGCGCTTCCACATGGAGGTGAGAGGCGCTGTCATGTCAGTGCAGGGGGCCCGATATGGCGGGGAGCGGCGGCGATGTCGGGGATGGAGAGGGGGAGGTTGGTGCGCCGGCGATGTTCCTTCGTCTCCAGCATCCGTTTCCCTCTCTGTTCCGCCCTCTGACGTCATCACGTCTTGATGCGAGGGTGGGACAGAGAGGTAAGTCTCTACTGCGCATTTGCGGGTGAGTTGGTCACTTGTCATTTATATGTTTGATGCGCATAGATTTTAGAAACATCCATGACCTGCCCATTCCACGCACATGGCCATGCCCCCTTTTCAACTATGCAACTTAGAATTAATGCCCAGCACTTTATAGAATGCGCTTAGACCGTTCTAAGCATAAATTCTAATGCCAATTAGTTTCAATAATTGCTTGTTAGTTGACAATTATTGGCACTGATTGGCTTGTTAACCAATTAGGTTATGTGGATTGTTATGGAATATGCTTCGATTTCCATGCGGAAATCTCGGCATGATATATAGAATCCAGGGGATAAAGTCCTCAAAAAGAGCATGTGCCCAACATATTTTGGCATACAGCTTGCTCAGGGGATTTAATTTAAATGGATGAAGATGCTTGCGACTGGGGCAGCAGATGAAAACTGTTACAATTAGATAAATTCCACAAATCTCATTTACAATTAGTCCCCGGCAATGTAACTATGAATGAGAGTTGTGAAGTTTTCCCGTTGTCACACAACGAATGTCATCTATACCTCTTCCCTTGGTACCCTGATTTCATCCCATCTTTACGCAGATGACTCTCAGATCTACATCTCCACCCCTGAAATCTCAACCTCAATCCAGGACAAAATTTCAGTCTGCTTGTCCGACATTGGTGCTTGGATGTCTCAATGCCATCTGAAGCTAAACATGACCAAAACTGAACTTCTCATTTTTCCCCCTAAGCCCACCTCCCCTCTTCTCCCTTTCTCTATCTCTGTTAATGGCTCTCACATCCTCCCTGTCTCCTCGGCTCATAAGCTTGGAGTCATCTTTGCGTCCTCTCTCTCCTTCTCTGCACATATTCAACAGATCGCCAAAACCTGTCGTTTCTTTATCTACAACATTAGCAAAATCCGCCCCTTCTTTTCTGAATACGCTACCAGAACCCTTATCCACACCCTTGTCACCTCTTGCTTGGACTATTGCAATTTACTTCTCACTGGTCTTCCGCTCAGCCATCTCTCTCCTCTCCAATCTGTCCAAAATTCTGCGGCATGAGTTATTTTCCGCCAGAATCGTTATACCCACACTAGCCCACTCCTCAAATCACTTCACTGGCTCCCTGTCCGCTTCCGCATACAATTTAAACTTCTCTTACTAACCTTTAAATGCATCCACTCTGCAGCCCCCATTACCTTTCCACTCTCATCTTGCCCTACATTCCTCCCCGTGAACTCCACTCACTGGACAAATCTCTCTTGTTGTCCCCCTTCTCCTCCACTGCTAACTCCAGGCTTCGTTCCTTTTCTCTAGCGGCACCTTATGCCTGGAATAGACTTCCTGGACCTTTATGTCTAGCTCCATCTCTACCTGTTTTCAAATCCCTGCTGAAAACCCACCTTTTCACTGCTGCCTTTGGCTCCTAGCCTCTACTCATTTGCCCTCCCCTTGTTCCTTCCTTCCTTCTCACCCAGTACTTCCCTCACCCGTAACTGTCTTGTCTGTCTGTATTATTGAGATTGTAAGCACTTTTGAGCAGGGACTGTCTCTCTTTGTGTCAGGTGTTCAGCGCTGCGTGCGTCTGGTAGCGCTATACAAATGCTAATAATAATAATCATTTGCCCATATGACCTTTTTTTTATAAAAGAAAAAACAATTACTAATTTCTGGACTCAACTCATTGAATACAAATATTGTATCAACAATATTACCGTGAAGCACACTTCTGGCTGAATGTTGCCATAAAAAGTACCATCAATTTGAGGATCGGAGATTCTGTATATGCTGTCTAAAACCTGGAGTGGTGGTGATCTTTAATTGGACACTTTTATATTGTATTCTGTTTCTACTAATATGTTTTTAGCTACGTGCCGCTAATTTCATATTTTGTTTTTTACTTTTTAAATTAATAATGTACTCTTTTGTAGTTTTTTGGCCTTCCCCCTTTTTTCACATTGATATTCGATTCATATTTTGTCTGTTGATTATTCCACCTTCATTTTTATATCTATCTACAGTATCTATTTATTTAATGTGTAATATTTATTTGTATGTAAGTACAATCCTCAATGTATGACCTAGTCAGGTATCCTTTACCCCTTTTTTCAGGCCACCCCCTTTTTTCCCTATTTCCCCATCCTAGATTCTCCTGTTCCCCTATTATTACTAATTATTTTTTCTTCTATTTATTTTTCTATTTTCTGTTTACTTTATCATTTTTTATATAAGGTATAAAACTGGTAACTCCTTGTTTTTTCTTAATTGTGGTTCCATCAGTGCTGTTGTGTTTTCCTTTCTGTCTAATCTGTTATTTAAAAAGCCCTTTTTAAAGGCCTCATGCTTTTTTTTTTTTTTTTTTTTTTAAATCATTTTCATACCATACCCCAAGATTTAGAGGCCAACTGAAACCGCTTTTTTCAGTTTTGGCTAAAACTGAATCTGCAGTTGAAACTCATCACCTGGTTTTGGCCAAAACCGAAAACTCAAACTTGGTTGCCTAAATGTGAACCAGTGGGAGACGCTGGGGGCCTTCAGAGCTTGCAGTCTGCATCTCTCTGCTAAACTCCCATATCCAAGCCAGAACATAATTTAAATAATGAAAAGACCGTATTTTATCTCCATGCAAAATAGCTTCTATACCCATGGACCGCAGCTAATGAAAACTAAAACCCGTGGTACTTTTAAGTGGCTGACTTTGTGCCACACTCCAAGCGACAGCTAAAATCATAACTCCACAGAAAGCTAATTTATAAGGACTTCAATTCCTTCAAATTTATGGACTTCGATTCCTATAAAAATTCTGTATGAAAAGCATTTATTTTGAGCACTCTATTTACTATATACATGATTTTGTATTTATTTATTTATTTTTGTACTACTGTTATGATTTTGCACAGAGTAGGCTCCTCCAGGACTACCTTACAATCCCCAGTGGTCTAGTCATGGCAGGAGTGATGCCCCAGTCACTACAACCATTTTGAAAGCAGAGACAGAATGGGCAGGAGTAACTGGACACAGCTCCAGCCCCAACTACACCTCTAGACATCAGGGATTGTAAGATAGACCTAAGGGGGTCTATGGGTAGAAGGGAGAAAGCACTCGGGTGTGTGTGTGTATGTGGGGGGGGGGGGGGGGGTCCGAGAGGAGGTGCAACTCCTGTGTGGGAGAAGGAAGGGAGACAAACAGAACAAAACACAAAGTTTTGGCTTCCACTGAAAATACATGGTCATTTTCAAACGAAACCAAAAACAGCTGAAAATTTAAATACCTTTTGGCCAAAACTGAAACTTGCAAGATCCTCCTGTAATTTCTCAAAATCTGCATTTGATTTAGTAACTTCAAATAATTTTGTGTTATCTGCAAATTTAATTACTTCACTTGTTTCCATTTCCAAATCATTTATAAATATGTCAAAAAGCACTGGTCCCAAAATTATCTAGATTCCAGGACATGTGGAAATCCTTTGTTAAACAGATGAGAACTGATAATGATGCTGACAGTGCTCCTTAATAAATAATGTTTCATGAGGTGTGAGGGGGAGAGAGGGAGGGGAAGTTTTGGTGGTGGAGGGAGGGGGATAATATTCTTTAGATTGCCAATATGGCCTATTTCATCCTGCAGGTTCACTGAGATTTGCTTTAGTTTCTCTGAATCATCAGCAGTATATATATTTTCTGGTACAGTTAGATTTCTTACATTTTCCCTCAGTAAAGACTGAAGCATTTAGTTTCTCCACTATGGTCTGTCCTCTTGAGTGTCCTGTTTACGATGTGATCCGCTAATGGCCTGTCTCCTTCACAGGCTTACTGCTTGGTTTATTATAAAATTGGGCCTCTATGGCAAGCTTCTTTTTCTAATTCTATTTTTGCCTTATCTAATTTTTCAATGCTTATACTGCTTTCTGTTTTATTTATTTATTGCATTTGTACCCACATCATTCATTCGGATCCTTTTTAAAACATATTGAAAGATGTTCTATTGGCTATAAAAGCTTCTTTCATAATGCTGGCTGTCATCTGGTCTTCCTCCATCTTTTTAATATGGCCTGGGCTTCCAAGATGTTATTTTCAAACACTGATTAGGATTATTATCCAATCACACTACAGCTTGATTTTGATTTAAGTGACAGCACCTTTAAGAAATAGTGGGCACCATGGAAAAAAATAGTTAATTACTTGATAATTTTCTTTCCTTTAGTCCCAAAGGATCAATCCAGACAAATGGGTTGTGACCATCCGCCAGCAGGTGGAGATCGAGAACTCAGAGTTGTGCCTCATAAGCTCCTGCGCTTAGCAACCAAGCCAGTATTCGATAACAAAGCAGTGAAAGAGAGTGACTTCCAGAGAAAAAACTCCAGCCTCTATAGAGAAAAAACTATGAAATAAAGGAACCAAAACAATACAAACAACTGAAATTACATAGAACCTGGAAAAACCGAAACCATCAGAGAAGGACGGGCTCGGATTGATCCTTTGGGACAAAAGGAAAGAAAATTATCAGGTAATTAACTAATTTTTCCTTCCATTACATCTCGAGGATGAATCCAGACAAATGGGATGTACAAAAGCAATCATTAGGATGGGAGGGAGTATGATATACCTATAGCATGGCCCAGAAGGAAGCATCTACTTGAACAGACACATCCAAATGATTATGCTTAACAAAGGAATGAGAAGACCACGTCGCTGACTAACAGATCTCTGCCAACGAAACTGCCCTACATTCTGCCAAAGACCTGGTAGAAGAGTCTTGATGTGCATGAGAGCAGATCTACAAGAAATAGCCTCCTTAAGCCATCGAGTCACTGTCGCTTTGGAAGCCGGCAAAACCTTCCGGGGTCCCGCAAAGAGAACAAAAAGGTGATCAGACAGCATGAAATCATAGGTAGTGGTAAGATAGCACATAAGGATGTGCTTCACATCCAACAGTCGCAGGGAAGCGTATTCTGCAGAAAAGATATCCCTGGAAAAAGAAGGAAGAAACACAATCTGATTGAGATGAAAAAGAGATACAATCTTCGGCAAAAAGGACAGAAGTGTCAGTATGAAAACTCCCGAGTCAGAAAAGCGGAGAAAGGGATCCTTGCAAGAGAGAGCTTGAAGCTCTGAAAATCTCTGTGCTGACAAAATGGCAACTACAAATACTGCCTTTAAAAGTAAGATCTTTGATAGTTGCCGAACGAAGAGGCTCAAAGGGGACTAGCTGAAAAGACTTAGGAACAAATATTATGGAGAGGGGGGATGCAGATGAGTGACTCCTTTGAGGAATTATCAGGGAGAGCAGCCAGTGAGGCAATCTGTATCTTGCCTCTATGACACACCAGCGCTGCCACCTGAACCTTGAGCAAATTGAGAGCCAAGCCTATTTTGAATCCCTCCTGAAGTAAGGATAAAATCCAAGACAAGGAAGCACAAAATGGAGAAACATCATTCTGTACACACCAGCTCTCAAAAGTTCGCCACACTCTAGCATAAGAAGTGGACTGCTTTTGGGCTTGCAGTAATAACATCATCCACATGTCACGGTCACGACGTCGGGGGCCTTAGCAAACTGTCACGGATTCAGGGAAAACATGAGCTTTTGGGTCACTGCCGATGAATGGCAGCAGCAGGCGAACCTTTCAACCAGGACTGGACTAAAACAGACTAGAAGTGCAATAACAATATAGGCAGGAACGGGGAACACAGGAGCAGAGCTTGGCTAGGCAGGATTAGAGTACACAACAGAAGGGCTTGGCTAGGCAGAATCAGGGTACACAGGAGCAGAGCTTGACTAGGCAGGAACGTAGTCTTTCCTTTCCCCCATGTAGGAATTACTTCAGAAAAAGCCGCAGTCCAAACCAAAGATTTCAGTACCTCCCCAAGCTTCTGGAACGCTCTCTGTGCAGTAAACTTGCTATTGTTGGCCAGGCCATTTGTCCCCAGGTGAATTACAACATCAGTATTTGAAGCCTTGATCTCTTCTCGAATCACTTTCAGTATCTGGTCGGTACATCTGGTAGCTGAAGATCCTGGAAGGCATTTCACTAGGTTGGAACACTTGAATTGTGTTCCTAAGTTAATGCCTCTGATAATGGAGTCTCTGAGCAGTAAGAATTTTCTGCTTTTCACCACTCTGTCATTGTTTGGGACATGTTTCTTGTGTTGAGCTACTCTCATTGCCTCTGGTTCCACCACAGTACTTCTTTTTTCAGTATCATAATGATGCAACGCAGCAAAAGAAATAGATGGGGGGCTGGGAGAGTGAGTGCTTCTGTGTCACAGATACTAATCTACTAGAGCCTACTGTGACACATCTACTCCTCTGTTGTTTCATTCTCTGTGGCAGTGGTGGTGGTAAATTGGCTGGGAATTGAGTAATCCATCCTGGATGCTTCTTTAATTGTAGCTAATTCCTTCTTGAGTTTGTTGATTGCACCTTTCAAAGCTGATATTTGGAGACAGATAGGACAAGCTCTAAGGTTCCAGATAGTATGCCTTGGGATTAAAGCAGAATATGTATTGTACTGAATGAAGGTCATGTTGATGTGAATCACAAGTATGAAAAGGTGAACTATGATAGGGGATAACAAGGAGTAGGATTGACCAATTATGGTGTAATGAAGATGCTTGTCCCTTGATTGAACTATATAAAGGAAGTTCACCTAGGAGTGGGTGTGTGGGACTATAGAGTTAGACCCCCTGCAAGTGAAAAGACAGGTCTATTTTTTTTTTTTGATAGGATAGAATAATAGGAGGTAAAATCAGCAGTTAATCAGGAAGATATTAAGAGCAGGACTCAGGTAACATCAATTTACAATCAAACCAAGTCTGAAAATGCCCAGCTTAACTCAGAAAGCTCTCAAGTTAAACTAAGTGTTCTTTTTTTTTCTTTTACCATACAGCTGAATACAATTGCCCCTCCTCCAGAGGCACACAGTCTATGAGTAACGAGATGCTATGTAACCAAACTGATTGGATTAAGTCACTTGGCACAGGTTCAAAACACAGATCCTATGAAAGCACCTTTAAAACAATTCCAGCATAAAAATCTGAAATCACTGGCACAGAAGTTCAAAACACAGTTCTATAAAAGCACCTTTAAGACAATACCAGCATAAAAATGTGAAATCACAATGCAAGAACAATTTTAAGTTACTGGCAATAGCAGTGGCGTTCCTAGGGGGGGGGAGTGGGTGCGGTCCGCCCCGGGTGCACACCGCTGGGGGGGGGGGGGGTGCCACGCGCCTGTCGGCGCCGCTCGTTCCGTGCTCAATTTGCCCCGGACAGGTTACTTCCTGTTCCGGGGCAGAGGGAGCATGGAACGAGTGAAGCCGACAGGCGCGCGGCAACCCCCCCCCCCCCCCCCAGCAGATAAAAATGCACCCCGGGGGGGGGGTCGTTTCGTCGGGGGTGGGGGCGCTACATTGGTGATCCGCCCCGGGTGTCAGCCGTCCTACGAACGCCACTGGGCAATAGGATGAAGACATATTAAAAACTTTTAGAGGTCAGACCCTCTGCAAGTGAAAAGACAGGTCTTTTTTTGTTGTTGTTGCTTTTTTGTTTGTTTTAATAGGATAGAATAGAAGGAGGTAAAGTCAGCAGTTTATCAGGAAGATATTAAGACCAGAATACAGGTAACATCAGTTTACATCAGTTTACAATCAAACCAAGTCTGAAAATGCCCAGCTTAGCTCAGACAGCCCTCATACATAACCAGAGAGTGTGAGACTTCTATTGGTCACTTATTGCTCATGTATTATACTGTTTTTGTGAACTTTACTGTGTTTTGCTGTACAGTTCTTTTATCTCGGTTGTTGGCCAGTTTGTTATTTGCATGAATAAAGTAAATAAAAAAAAAAAAAGAATTTGTTCTGAACTGTGCAAAATACAAAAAACTGCTAACAATCAAAATACATGCTCTTCCAACAAAGCGAATGCTACATACCTGTAGAAGGTATTCTCCGAGGACAGCAGGCTGATTGTTCTCGCAAATGGGTGACGTCCACGGCAGCCCCTCCGATCGGAGATCTTCCTAGCAACAGAGTTTGCTAGTTCTCGTGCGCGCCCGCAATGCGCGCATGCGCGGCCGTCTTCCCGCCCGAAATCGCTCATGTTCGCTAGTCCCGTACCAAGCAAAAACAAGACAAGGGAAGACACAACTCCAAAGGGGAGGCGGGCGGATAGGTGAGAACAATCAGCCTGCTGTCCTCGGAGAATACCTTCTACAGGTATGTAGCATTCGCTTTCTCCGAGGACAAGCAGGCTGCTTGTTCTCACAAAAGGGGTATCCCTAGCCCCCAGGCTCACTCAAAACAACAAACGTGGTCAATTGGGCCTCGCAACAGCGAGGACATAAGGTAAAATTATGTATCACACCTGATAATTTTCTTTCCATTAATCATAGCTGATCAATCCATAGACTGGTGGGTTGTGTCCATCTACCAGCAGGTGGAGATAGAGAGCAATCCTTTTGCCTCCCTATATGTGGTCATGTGCTGCCGGAAACTCCTCAGTATGTCGATATCAAAGCTCCATCCGCAGGACTCAGCACTTAGAGAATTACACCCACAAAGGGACACTCTGCCCAGCTCACCACCGCCGAAATGGGGGAGGGGAATTAACCCAGCTCATCCCCACACAAGTGAGGGAGGGGAATCCGTCCAGTTCATCCCCGCGGAGCGCGGGAGAGACACCACCCCACCGATGCGGGGGGATCTGGCTTATCCTGCAACCGCGGGAGGAGCTGACTGACCCTAACACCGCCGAAGCAGGAAGGGTACAAAGCTGCCCTACAGCCGCATGAAGCGGGAGGGAGCGCCAGCAGAATTTAGGTCTCAATCCAGCCCCGTAAAACGGAGGGGAGAGGAATGCAGCAGCTCACTGTAACACAAAATCGTCTCAACTCCTGAAGAATCCAATTGAAAAAACTTGAACACGAAGTCCTCCTGAACAGGAACTGAAGACTAAACTTGAACCTGAAATGCAACCAGAATAAAAACAGTACAGATATCTGGGAGGGGCTATGGATTGATCAACTATGATTAATGGAAAGAAAATTATCAGGTATGATACATAATTTTACCTTCCATATCATCAAGCTGATCAATCCATAGACTGGTGGGATGTACCGAAGCAGTACTCACCCAGGGCGGGACATAGAAATCCCTGACCGCAACACTGAAGCTCCAAACCGGGCCTCCGCCCGAGCAGCCACAGTCAAGCGGTAATGCCTGGAGAAGGTATGAGCCGATGCCCAAGTTGCCGCCTTGCAAATCTCTTCCAAGGAGACGGACCCGGCCTCTGCCATCGAGGCCGCCTGAGCTCTAGTGGAGTGAGCCTTCAGCCGGAAAGGCGGCACCTTCCCCGCGGCCACATAAGCCGCTGCAATGGCTTCCTTGACCCATCTTGCCACTGTAGGCTTAGCAGCCTGCAGACCCTTACGAGGACCTGCAAACAGGACAAACAGATGATCCGACTTCCGGAAATCATTGGTCACTTCCAAGTATCTGATGATGACTCGTCTCACATCTAGATATTTGAGAGCAGAGTACTCCTCTGGGTAGTCCTCCCTACGAAAGGATGGGAGACAGAGCTGCTGATTCACATGGAAGCGAGAAACAATCTTGGGCAGGAAGGAAGGCACTGTGCGAATAGACACTCCTGCCTCAGTGAACTGCAGAAAGGGCTCTCGACATGATAGCGCCTGGAGCTCGGAAACTCTTCTGGCTGAAGTGATAGCCACCAAAAAGACTGCTTTCAACGTCAGGTCTTTCAGAGATGCCCTCGACAAGGGTTCAAAAGGCGGCTTCTGCAAGGCTCTTAGCACTAGATTGATATTCCACGCAGGTACCGAGTGCAGAGGAGGGTGCAGGTGATTAACTCCCTTGAGAAAGCGCACCACATCTGGCTGCGAAGCCAGGGAAGCACCCTTCAGGCGGCCCCTGAAGCAAGCCAGAGCCGCTACCTGGACTTCAAGGGAACTGAGCGACAGGCCTTTCTCCAGACCTTCTTGCAGGAACTCCAACACTGAAGAAATTGGAACAGTGAAGGGAGAAAGGGAGCCTGCCTCACACCACAATGCAAAGGTACGCCAAACCCTGGCGTAAGCAGTAGAAGTAGAGCGCTTCCTCGCTCTCAGCATAGTGGCGATGACCTTGTCTGAGAATCCTTTCTTCCTCAGACGCTGCCGCTCAATAGCCAGGCCGTAAGACCAAAGGGGGAGGGATCCTCCATCACCACGGGACCCTGATGCAACAGGCCCTGCTCTGCTGGCAGTCGCAGAGGTCCGTCCACTGAGAGCCTGATCAAGTCCGCATACCAGGGACGTCTGGGCCAGTCCGGACCCACCAGGATTACCCGGCCCGGATGCTTTGCCACCCGGTCTAGTACCCTGCCCAACATGGGCCAGGGCGGGAACACATAGAGAAGCTCCTGTGTCGGCCACTGTTGGAGAAGAGCATCTACTCCCAGAGATTGAGGGTCCCGTCCTCTGCTGAAAAAGCGCGGCACTTGGCAATTGGCCGATAACGCCATCAGGTCTAGGCTCGGCTAGCCCCAGCGCTTCGTGATGTCCAAGAACGCCTGAGCCGATAGCTGCCACTCTCCGGGATCCAAGGTATGGCGACTGAGAAAGTCCGCCTTGACATTCATGACTCCAGCAATGTGGGCCGCCGACAGCTGTTCCAGGTTCGCTTCCGCCCACTGGCATAGATTCATGGCCTCCTTGGCTAGGGGGCGCTCTTGGTACCTCCCTGACAATTGACATAGGCCACAGCCATGGCATTGTCCGACAGGACCCGTACTGGCTTCAACGCCAGTACCGGGAGAAACTCCAAAAGCGCCAACCGAATAAGCTCTGAGTTCCAGGAGGTTGATAGACCACTTTTTCTCTGCAGGAGACCAGAGCCCCTGCGCTGTCCTTCCCAAGCAATGGGCTCCCCAGCCCGTCAAAGAGGCGTCCGTCGTGACGACAACCCACTCCGGGGTCAAAAGAGGCATCCCTGCGGACAACTTGTCTGTCCTCAGCCACCAGCTCAGCGCCTTGCACACCGCTAGGTCCAAGTGAAGGCGCACAGCGTAATCCTCCGACACTGGAGTCCAGCGCTGCAGCAGAGAGAGTTGTAGTGGTCTCATAGAGCCCTGGCCCAGGGCACTACTTCCATCGTGGCCGTCATAGAGCCCAACAGCTGCACATAGTCCCAAGCCCGAAGAGGAGAGGCTACTAGGAACTGGTCCACCTGAGCCTGAAGCTTGACAATTCGATTGTCCGGCAGGAACACTCTGCCCACTTGGGTGTCGAATCGAACTCCCAGATATTCCAGGGACTGAGTCGGGCGCAGCTGGCTTTTCTCCCAGTTGATGATCCACCCCAGAGCAATCACCCGGTCTCCAGCTCTGCCGAACTCTGCATAAGAGGGGGCTCGGATCAACCAGTCGTCCAGATAAGGATGGACTTGTACTCCTTCCTTTCGTAGGAAGGCCGCGATGACCACCATTACTTTGGAGAAGGTCCGCGGAGCAGTAGCCAACCCGAACGGGAGGGCTCTGAACTGGAATTGTCGGCCCAGGACTGCAAAACGCAGAAAGCGTTGATGAGGAGGCCAGATGGGAATATGCAGGTAAGCTTCCTTGATGTCCAAGGATGCCAGGAACTCCTCTGCCTTCACTGCCGCTATAACAGAGCGGAGAGTCTAAATTCAGAAGTGCCAAACTTTCAAGGCCCGATTGACCCCTTTGAGGTCGAGGATAGTCCATACAAAACCTCCTTTCTTTGGTACCACAAAGTAAATGGAGAAACGTCCCTTGCCAAGCTGATTTTCTGGCACCGGAACGACCGCACCCAGGCGGATCAGATTGTCCAAAGTCTGCTGCACTGCCACAGCTTTGACCGGAGACTTGCAGGGAGAGAGTACAAACCCGTCTCTTAAGGGTCGGCAGAACTCTAGCTTGTAGCCGTCTCTGATAACTTCCAGCACCCAAGCGTCTGAAGTTACCCTGGTCCACTCGCCCAGAAACGAGGACAGGCGTCCTCCAATCTGCACTGGGCCATGGACCAGGGCCCCGTCATTGGGTACGAGACCCTGGGGGAGGTCCGGAGGGCGCACCTCCGGGACGGCGGTCTCTGCGAAAGGAATGCTGCTTGGGGGAGAAGTTCCTCTTGAAGGAAGAGGGGGCAAAGGAGCCCGACTTGCCCGGGCGATACCGACGGGCTTCCTGAAACCGTCCTTTGGAGTTACCGGGGCGAGCACCACTGGTCCGAGCCCTGACCTCTGGTAACCTCTTGCCCTTAGACGTGTCGAGATCGGTCACAATTTTGTCCAGCTCGACCCCAAAAAGCAGCCTGCCTTTAAAAGGCAACTTAGCCAGGCGAGACTTAGAGGCATGGTCCGCAGACCAATGCTTCAGCCAAAGTCACCACCGCGCAGAGACTGTCTGAGCCATACCTTTAGCTAAGGCTCTCAAGACATCATACAGCAAGTCTGCCAAATAAGCCAAGCCCGATTCCAGGGCCGGCCAATCAGCCCTCAAGGAAGGATCCGAGGGGGAAGCCCGCTACACAATCGTCAGGCACGCCCTGGCCACATAGGAGCCGCAAACTGAGGCCTGCAAACTTAAAGCAGCAGCCTCGAAGGACGACCTTAAGGCCGCCTCCAATCTTCTGTCTTGGGCGTCCTTTAGGGCCGTGCCACCTTCCACCGGTAGCGCCGTTTTCTTAGTCATCGCAGTGATTAAAGAATCCACGGTAAGCCAAAGAAAGGCCTCCCGTTCACCTTCAGGCAGAGGATAGAGGCGGGACATAGCCATAGCCACTTTGAGGCTCGCTTCCGGGACATCCCATTGAGCCGAAATCAAGGTGCACATGGCCTCATGCACGTGGAAGGTTCTAGGCGGGCGCTTCGTCCCCAGCTTAATGGCCGAGCCAACAGAGGCTGAGGGAGAGACATCCTCCGGAGAGGAAATCTTCAAAATGCTCATGGCCTGCACTAACAGGTTGGGCAAATCCTCTGAGCGAAAGATCCGCGCTGCAGAGGGGTCATCCGCTCCATCCGAGCGGGACTCCGTCTCCTCCAAGGAATCCCCAAAGGACTGTTGGGAGAACTCAGATACGCTGCCCTCATCTACATCAGAGGAGACAGAGTCCTCTAGGGCCTGGAAATCCACCCGAGGGCGTTTGCTTCCGGAGGCCTCAACCCCTTTATCAGACAGGGGGCAGAGGCAGCGTTTTGCATAAGAAAAGCCTGATGCAGCAGCAAAATCAACTCAGGGGAGAATCCCCCGAACAGTGCACTTCTGCAGCTTGGGCCACGGCCCTAGCAGCACCCTCAACCGGCGCTCACAAGAGCGGGGGAGAAACGTGCTGCGCATCCAAAATGGCGTCCGGCGCGAAACTCCGAGAGAGAGCCTCGCGGGAAGAACGGCGCTTAACTTGGCCGCTTTCTTACCGTCGCCCGAATCAGAGGCGACCATAGTATTAACGTCTCCCAGCTCGAGGGCGGCCCAAGAAGAAGCCGTCCGAGCAGAGTGGCCGGCCAACATGGAGTGGGCGAGTAGCGGGGGATGGGCGCTTATGGCGGGAAAAACCGCCGCACCGGAGGAAGAACCGGGACACTGACCGGCCTCCAAACTGATGCTTAACAAAGGCGATTCAGGTTTTGAAATCCCCGCTTCCCCGCTAGACGCACCCGCGCGGTCCGGGGAGCGAATCCTCGCGCCCTCGCCCTCTGACGCCATAAGCCACATGGAGACCGAACGGGGAACCCCCTGCCCGCTATAAAAAGGTAAAATTACCTGCTTCTCGCTCCGAGCTGTAACGAACTGGTGTCCCAGTGAGCAGCTGCAATAAACGTTGAAATAAACGCCCTTATAGACGTCCAAAATTTTTTTTTTTTTTTTTACGGAGCCAGCGGGAGGGGGGAGAAAAGGAGGGACCTGGCACCACCAGGTTTGCACTTGCCCAAGAAGAGCCCTCAACCCCAGGTACTCAACAAAACCTAAAAATTAGGCTTGGAGACCTAGCCAGAACTGCTGCTGTGTGTTACCACCACCTGCTGAGATAGAGAACATACTGGCGAGTTTCCGGCAGCACATGACCACATATAGGGAGGCAAAAGGATTGCTCTCTATCTCCACCTGCTGGTAGATGGACACAACCCACCAGTCTATGTATTGATCAGCATGATGATATGGAACTGAGATTGACCTAAACTTTTCCAACTAACAGAGTGCAGCCTGGAACAGAATAAAAATGGGCCTAGGGGGGTGGAGTTGGATTCTAAACCCTAAACAGATTCTACAGCATCGACTGCCCGAACCGACTGTCGCGTCGGGAATCCTGCTGAAGGCAGTAGTGAGATGTGATTGTGTGGACAGATGACCACGTCGCTGCCTTGCAAATCTCTTCAATAGTGGCTGACTTCAAGTGGGCCACTGACGCCGCCATGGCTCGAACACTATGAGCCGTGACATGACCCTCAAGAGTCAGCCCAGCCTGGGCGTAAGTGAAGGAAATGCAGTCTGCTAGCCAATTTGAAATAGTGCGCTTCCCCACAGCCACTCCCCTCCTGTTGGGATCAAAAAAAACTAAAAGTTGGGTGGACTGTCTGTGTGGGCTTGTCCGCTCCAGATAGAAGGCCAATGCTCGCTTGCAGTCCAAAGCGTGCAATTGACTTTCAGCAGGGTGGGTATGAGGACGGGGGAAGAATATTGGCAAGACAATTGACTGGTTCAGATGGAACTCCGACACCACCTTCGGCAAGAACTTAGGGTGAGTGCGGAGGACTACTCTGTTATGATGAAATTTGGTATAAGGAGCATGAGCTACCAAGGCTTGCAGCTCACTGACTCTGCGAGCTGAAGTAACTGCCACCAAGAAAATGACCTTCCAGGTCAAGTACTTCAGATGACAGGAATCCAGTGGCTCAAAAGGAGGTTTCATCAGCTGGGTGAGAACGACATTGAGATCCCATGACACTGTAGGAGGTTTGACTGGGGGCTTCGACAAAAGCAAACCTCTCATGAAGCGAACAACTAAAGGCTGTCCCGAGATCGGCTTACCTTCCACATGGTAATGGTATACACTAATCGCACTAAGATGAACCCTTACAGAGTTGGTTTTAAGACCAGACTCCGATTCATGTAGAAGGTATTCAAGCAGGGTCTGTGTAGGACAAGAACGAGGATCTAAGGCCTTGCCATCACACCACACAGCAAACCGTCACCAGAGGAAAAAATAACTCCTCTTGGTAGAATCTTTCCTGGAAGCAAGCAAGACTCGGGAGACACCCTCTGACAGACCCAAGGAGGCGAAGTCTACGCTCTCAACATCCAGGCTGTGAGGGCCAGAGACCGAAGGTTGGGATGGAGGAGCGCCCCCTCGTTCTGCGTGATGAGGGTTGGAAAGCAGTCCAATCTCCACGGTTCTTCGGAAGACAACTCCAGAAGAAGAGGGAACCAGATCTGACGAGGTCAAAAAGGAGCAATCAAAATCATGGTTCCCCTGTCTTGCTTGAGTTTCAGCAAAGTCCTCCCTATCAAAGGAATGGGAGGATAGGCGTACAGGAGACCTTCCCCCCAAAACAGAAGGAAAGCATCCGACGCTAGTCTGCTGTGGGCCTGCAGCCTGGAACAGAACTGAGGGACCTTGTGATTGGTCTGAGTGGCAAAGAGGTCCACCAAGGGGGTGCCCCACACTTGGAAGATCTCGCAAACCACTCTGGAACTGAGCGACCACTCATGCGGTTGCATTATCCTGCTCAATCTGTCGGCCAGACTGTTGTTTACACCTGCCAGATACGTGGCCTGGAGCCACATGCCGAACCGGCGTGCCCAGTGCCACAAGCTGACGGCTTTCCGACACGGGGGCGAGATCCGGTGCCCCCCTGCTTGTTGATGTAATACATAGCAACCTGGTTGTCTGTCTGAATTTGGATAATTTGATGGGACAGCCGATCTCTGAAAGCCTTCAGAGCGTTCCATACTGCTCGCAACTCCAGGAGGTTGATCTGTAGACCTTGTTCCTGGACGGACCAAGTCCCTTGGGTGTGGAGCCCATCGACATGCGCTCCCCACCCCAGGAGTGACGCATCCGTGGTCAACACCTTTTGCGGCTGAGGAATCTGGAAGGGACATCCCAGGGTCAAATTGGATCGAATTGTCCACCAATGAAGGGAGAGGAGAAACCTCGTGGACAGACAGACCACGTCCTCTAGGCTCCCAGCAGCTTGGCACCACTGGGAGGCTAGGGTCCATTGAGCAGATCTCATAAAAAGGCGGGCCATGGGAGTCACGTGAACCGTGGAGGCCATGTGGCCGAGCAATCTCAACATCTGCCGAGCTGTGATCTGCTGCGATGCCCGCACCGAGGAGACAAGGGTCAGCAGATTGTCGGCCCTGGTCTCTGGGAGGTAGGCACGGGCCGTCTGGGAATCCAGCAGAGCTCCTATGAATTCGAGTTTCTGAACTGGAAGAAGGTGGGACTTTGGATAATTTATTACAAACCCTAGCAGCTCCAGGAGTCGAATAGTCACCTGCATGGACTGCTGAGCTCCTGCCTCGGAGGTGTTCTTTACCAGCCAATCGTCGAGGTAAGGGAACACATGCACTCCCAGCCTGCGCAGAGAAGCCGCTACTACGGCTAGGCATTTGGTGAATACCCTGGGCGCGGAGGCGAGCCCAAAGGGTAGCACACAGTACTGAAAATGCCGTGTTCCCAGACAAAATCGAAGATACTGCCTGTGAGCTGGCAGAATCGGGATGTGCGTATAGGCATCCTTTAAGACCAGAGAGCATAGCCAATCGTCCTGTTGAATCATGGGAAGAAGAGTGCCCAGGGAAAGCATACTGAACTTTTCTTTGACCAGATATTTGTTCAGGGCCCTTAGGTCTAGGATGGGACGCATCCCCCCTGTTTTCTTTTCCACAAGTAAGTACCTGGAATAGAGTCCCAGCCCTTCTTGCCCCGGTGGCACGGGCTTGACCGCATTGGCGCTGAGAAAGGCGGAGAGTTCCTCTGCAAGTACCTGCCTGTGCTGGAAGCTGAAGGATTGAGCTCCCGGTGGGCAATTTGGAGGCATTGAGGTCAAATTCAGAGAGTACTCTAGCCGGACTATTTTGAGAACCCACTGATCGGAGGTTACAAGAGGCCACCTTTGGTGAAAAAATGTTAACCTCCCCCCCGACCGGTAGGCCGTCCAGCACAGACACTGGAACGTCGGCTATGCTCTGCAGGAGCCAGTCTAAAGCCCGCCCCTGACTTTTGCTGGGGAGCCGCAGGGGCCTGAGGCGCGCGCTGCTGACGAGAGCGAGCGCGCTGGGGTTTAGCCTGAGAAGCAGGCTGGCAGGAAGGAGGATTGTAACTACACTTACCGGAAGAATAGGGAACCGTCCTCCTTCCCCCATAAAAACGTCTACCCAAAGAGGTAGAGGCTGAAGGCGGCCGGAGGGAGAACTTGTCGAAAGCGGTATCCCGCTGGTGGAGCTGTTCAACCACCTGTTCAACCTTGTCCCCAAAAACATTGTCCCCCCCCCCCCCCCCCGGCAAGGGGCATCCGCAATCCGCTGCTGGATTCGATTTTCCAGGTCGGAGGCGCGCAGCCATGAGAGCCTGCGCATCACCACACCAAGCGCAGCGGCCCTGGATACAACATCAAAAGAGTCAAAGACCCCCCTGGCCAGGAATTTCCTACACGCCTTCAGCTGCCTGACCACCTGCTGAAAAGGCTTGGCCTGCTCAGAAGGGAGCTTGTCGACCAAGTCCGCCAACTGCCGCACATTGTTCCGCATGTGTATGCTCGTGTAGAGCTGATAGGACTGGATCTTGGCGATGAGCATTGCAGAATGGTAGGCCTTCTGCCCAAAAGAGTCCAAGGTTCTAGAGTCTTTGTCCGGGGGCGCCGAAGCGCACACTCTAGAGCTCTTGGCCTTCTTGAGGGCCAGATCCACTACACCAGAGTCATGTGGCAACTGAGTCTGCATCAACTCCGGGTCCCCATTGATCCGATATTGAGATTCGATCTTCTTGGGGATGTGGGGCGTAGTTAAAGGTTTCGCCCAGTTCACCAGCAACGTCTTTCTGAAGACATGATGTATGGGTACTGTGGACGATTCTTTAGGTGGCGAAGGATAGTCCAAGAGCTCCAGCATCTCAGCTCTCGGCTCATCCTCCGTGACCACGGGAAAGGGAATTGCCGTAGACATTTCCCGGACAAAGGCCGCGAAAGAGAGACTCTCCGGAGGAGAAAGCTGTCTTTCAGGCGAGGGAGTAGGATCAGAAGGAAGACCGTCAGACTCCTCGTCAGAGAAATATCTGACGTCTTCCTCTGCTTCCCACGAGGCCTCCTCATCAGTGTCGGACACCAGCTGGTGGACTTCGGTCCGAAGCTGCGCCCGCCTCGACTCCGTGGAAACACGGCCACGGTGGGAGCGTCGAGAAGAGGACTCCCGTGGCGGGGGCGTTGGAGTCCTCCTGGGAGGCGGCCGGCTCCGGCACTGCAAGCGGTACCGGGGCGGGCGTCCTCACCGCAGACGAGGGCCCAGCCATCGCCTCACTCGACGGCGCAAGCACCCCCGGTACCGGAGAAGGGGCGAAACAGCTCCTCCAGGATCCCCGGAAGGACGGCCCTGAGGCTCTCATTCAGAGAGGCTGTGGAGAAAGGCGGTGGGGCTGATACTGGCGTCGAGCTGCGAACCTGTTCCGGGGATGGAGGCGGTACTGGGCTGTCCACAGGGGAACGCATCGACACCTCCTGAATGGAGAGTGAGTGGTCCTCCCGATGTCGACACTTGGGTGCCGGTGGTACTGGCAACCCAGAGCTCTCGGTACCACGCTTGGAGGGTGACCGATGCCGGTGCTTCTTTGCCTTCGCACGACGCACGCCATTGGTACCCCCCCGGTACCAAAGAGGAAGACGTCGAATCCATACGCTTCCTCGGGTCCAGGTCCAAAGAGGGTCGATCCCGGGGGGGGGGGGGGGGGGCTGTACCGCGGGAGCCCTCGAGACAGGCGGAGACCTGCTCATGGGCTCACCGCCACCAGCAGGGGAATGGACAGCCCTCACCTGCACTCGACATCGAAGCACCCTCTGACGACATCCTCAGGAGGAACGATCCCGGTCTCGCAGCTGCACCCGACGATGACCTCGATACCGAAGGCCTCGATGTCGATGCCGGTACCGAACGCGGTACCGAAGGCTCTGATGCCGAGGACCGCGGGACTGAGGATGTCGACGCGCCAGATGAAGCCCCGAACAAACTGTTCCACTGGGCTAATCTCGCCGCCTGAGTTCTCCTCTTCAAAAGAAGACAGAGATTACAGGCCTGAGGACGGTGCCCAGCCCCCAGACACTGAAGGCAAGAAGCGCGCCTATCAGTGAGAGAGATTATCCGGCCGCACTGGGTGCACGGTTTGAAGCCGCTGGAAGGCTTCGATGACATGGGCGGAAAAATCTCGCCAGCAAAATCGAAGTCCGCGATGGTGAAAAAAAGGGGCACCAAAAACTCACCAAAAAACGAACGGGTGGCGAAAAAGCCGCACTCGACCACAAAAGAAAACTTACGGGCCAACACTAGAAATAAAGGTAAAAAAGTTAGAAAAAGTTAGAAAAAGACCGCGAATCGCGAGGGATCTCCAAGGGGCGCGGAGCGACCAAAAAAAACAGCCGTTCCGAGCCGCGGAAAAAAGGAGACTAGCGAACACAAGCGATGTCGGGCGGGAAGATGGCCACGCATGTGCGCATCGCGGGCGCGCGTGACAACTAGCAAACTCTGTTGCTAGGGAGATCTCCGATCGGAGGGGCTGCCGTGGACGTCACCCATTTGTGAGAACAAGCAACCTGCTTGTCCTCGGAGAAACCAAGAAATGCCACGTGAGGCGCTTTAAGTCTGGTGGTGCTCAAGCAACCAAGCCTGCAAAGCTTTCCTGGAAAACTCTTCAATGACTGAATCACATGACCCATCAAATGAGGCTCTCCTATCCTTTTTAAAAGAGAAAGGAAGCACCTTTCCAATCACGTCATTCCACACGTCAGCAGCACTCCGTGTTCAGGCCAGTCTAAACAGGACAATCTGCATTTTTCCTCATCGTCCCTTCCCTCTGGAACTTGTGTGCTAATTCCAACTACAAGCGATTCACATTTGTACTTAAGTCTTTCTTCTTCTTCCTAGTCTATGGAGATCAAATAGAAAATGGAGGGGATTCCACTTGATCAGCCTCTTGAATCTTTTGGGTTACGGCAGAATGCAGCCAGTGAAGCCTGGCTTTACTTATACCATTTTTTTTGTTTCTCTCTCCCTCTTATCCTCTTACCTTTCATTTCCTGCTGTTATTGTTTTTATTGCTTTTTGTTTTATGAATGACTGCAAACTCTTTTGATATTTGTTACAAGAACTTTACTAAATTAAACTAAGCCAAAGCTAGAAATGGAACCCTGGCCTCCTGCTTGGCAGTGCAGAGCCCGAGGAACAGAAGCACAGTTAGAGTTCAGATTCACTGTGGCCTGCTGCTTGTCAAAGCCTGCAGACCAGGAGGCCAAATAGGAACTGAAAGTTTTGTCTCGTGTTAACATGAAGAGCAATTTAAAACCAATGTACTTCCATTACTGATGGCAGAAGAGCAGAAACTCTTAGGGGCTAATTCACAGTAAAAAGATACAAAAATAGTAAACACATATAAAGGTTCCATGCAAACATACTTCAATTCTTTCACTGATGTTGCTTTCATATTTTCTCCCAGTACTTCCTCTGTCAGTTCGCTGCAAAGCATTTGACTGAGCTCTGTGATCATCAACTCCCTCTCCTTTCTCAATCTATGAGCAAGAAAAGAATATCATACATGTTAAACACAATAGAATGATCAAGGTCCCTAGTTTGTGGTGATTATGCATAGTTTGTCGTGATTATGCATAGTTTGACATGATTATCCATAGATTTATATAGAATTTGCTCACTGCTACAATTACTCATTCATAACATGTTCATATTAAACAAATCATTATTAAATACCCAAGTAAAGAGTGATCAACATATTACAATTTTTGCTTCAGACTAAAGTCAGCACTCTTATGTTCCTTCTACAAATTTAAAACAGAGATTAATGAACTGGTCATGCAGATCAGTGATGACTACTTTCTGAGAAGTTCTGAGAGAAGAGGACATCTCTGTGGGTAAGTGACATTATTTTATTCTGAGCTTGGTAACTTAAAGATTAGGGTTTAAAAGAGGAAGATATTGATAAACACAGAATTTTTAAAAAAATTTATTATTGAAAAATTCTTATTTAAATTCACAAGAACTTCCTACAGTAAAGAAGTGAGTACACCATTTACACAAAAAGCAAAGATACATACCTGTAGCAGGTATTCTCGGAGGACAGCAGGCTGATTGTTCTCACTGATGGGTCGACGTCCAAGGCGGCCCAGGAACGGCAATGTTCCAGAGCAAAATAACAAAACATTGCCAGAGCCTTCCAGGGCGTGGGACGCGCCCGTCGCGCGAGAGTCCCCGCTCAGTTAGATCAAAAAGCAATAGCAAGGAAAAGAACAACTCCAAAGGGGAAGTGGGCAGAATCAGCCTGCTGTCCTCGGAGAATACCTCCTACAGGTATGTATCTTTGCTTTCTCCGAGGACAAGCAGGCTGCTTGTTCTCACTGATGGGGTATTGTAGGGGTATTTCCCAGTGATCTCACTTAAGCTGGTCTTGGTTCATACGTCTAATTCATCATCATACATCAAGATGGAGTCTGCAACCTCTGACCCAAACATTCTGTGTGTCAGCAAAGATACAGCTTTTCAGCTTATGGAAAATCACTGGCAGACTTACTGAAGCCAAGAACATTCTGTGTTCCAATCACCCCTTATAGAAGCTATAGAAGCTGAGACAGGAGTCAGACCCATGGCACCAGAAAGTTACCATTTCCAAGGTCACAAAACAAAGAGCTCTTCTTGCTCTTGGAATGAGCTGGACAAGATCCGGATTGGTCCCTGCTGTCACCTGACTGGGAGAGTCTGAGAAAGCAGGAACTGAAGAAAGTTAGTCGGGCGGAGACCATCGGAAGAGGGGTAACTGGCAAGAAGACCTGAGAAACCCAGCATGGCTCGGGGAGAGCCAGAGACTGTGTTTGGTACTAACCTTGTGACCTGCACAACTGGTGCAAATACCGTGTGGCAGATATATTGGCTCTGAGAAGCAACACGGAGGGACGGATACCTGCTTTCTGCAGAGGACCTACACTACATCTAAGACACAGACCTGCTGAGAAAACAGCTCGAGTCTGATAAGGAATCTGCTCCTGTCTCATCGGAAGTCTGCCTAAGAACAGTGGTGAGATCACTGTGATTTACTTCCTAGTCTGGGATTAGTGAGTGGTATTTATCTAAGAAAGATTGGTTCATGTCAGCTCGTGGTCAGGGAATATGCTGCTAACTTGTATTTTTCATAAGAGGTAGTATCAGTTCTTTTACAGATCAGGTTGTGTAATTTACCTAGTGTTCTAATAAGAATCATTTTGTATAGTCTGTAGACAGTAACAATCTAGTCATTATCAGCAAGATATATTTATATTTTTTTGTATTTTTGCTAAGCCTTGTTGAAGAGAGTTTCCATATCTGTATATTTTCCTATCTATATATATCTCAGCTGTGGCTTGGTTTCACTTTTCTAACAGAACTCCTGGCTAGGTGCCAGAAGCAAGGTTCTTGTATATTATCCCCTAGACTGAGCTAGGAAGTTTGCGTAGACAGACTTCTGCACATTGCACCTTGGCATAAGTAACCTGAGGGTAGCTGTTCCCATAAGAGTTATTTATTACACCTACAGTATCCCTAGCACCCAGGCTCACTCAAAACTACAAAGAAGGTCAATTGGACCTTGCAACGGCTATGACATAACTGACATTGACCTAAAGCAGAAACATCTGAGAGTGCAGCCTGGAACAGAATAAAAATGAACCTAGAGGGCTGGAGTTGGATTCTAAACCCCGAACAGATTCTGCAGCACCAACAGCCCTAACTGACCATTGCGTCAGTTATCCTGATGAAGGCAGTAGTGAGATGTGAATGTGTGGATTGATGACCACGTCGCAGCCTTGCAAATCTTTTCCATAGTGGCTGACTTCAAGTGGGCCACTGACGCTGCCATGGCTCTAACACTATGAGCCATGACATGACCCTCAAGATTCAGCCCAGCTTGGGCATAAGCGAAGGAAATGCAATCTGTTAGCCAATTGGAAATGGTGCGTTTCCCAACTACGACTCCCCTTCTGTTGGGATCAATAGAAACAAACATTTGGGTGGACTGTCTGAAGGGGCTTGTCTGCTCCACGTAAAAGGCCAATGCTCTCTTGCAGTCCAAGGTGTGCAACTGATGTTCAGCAGGGCGGGTATGAGGATGGGGAAAAATGTTGGCAAGGCAATTGACTGGTTCAGATGGAACTCTGACACCACCTTCGGCAAGAACTTAAGGTGAGTGCGGAGGACTACTCTGTTGTGATGAAACTTTAGATAAGGAGCATGCACTACCAAGGCTTGAAGCTCACTGACTCTACGAGCTGAAGTAACAGCTACCAAGAAAATGACCTTCCAGGTCAAGTACTTCAGATGGCAGGAATTCAGTGGCTCAAAAGGAGGCTTCATCAGCTGGGTGAGAACGACGTTGAGATCCCATGACACTGGTGGAGGTTTGACAGGGGGCTTTAATAAAAGCAAACCTCCCATGAAGCGAACAACTAAAGGCTGTCCAGAGATAGGCTTACCCTCTACATGTTGATGATAAGCACTAATTGCAAAAAGATGAACTCTTACGGAGTTGGTCTTGAGACCAGACTCTGATAAGTGTAGAAGGTAGTCATGCAGGGTCTGTGTAAAGTGAGGATCTAGGGCCTTGCTATCACACCAGACGGCAAACCTCCTCCATTTGAAAAAGTAACACCTCTTCGTGGAATCTTTCCTGGAAGCAAGCAAAACCCGGGAGACACCCTAAGAGAGACCCAAGGAAACGAATTCTACGCTCTCAACATCCAGGCTGTGAAAGTCAGAGACCGGAGGTTGGGATGCAGAAGCGCCCCCTCGTTCTGAGTTATGAGGGTTGGAAAACACTCCAATCTCCACAGTTCTTCGGAGGACAACTCTAGAAGAAGAGGGAACCAAATCTGATGTGGCCAGAAGGGAACAATCAGAATCATGGTTCCGCGGTCTTGCTTGAGTTTCAGCAAAGTCTTTCCCACCAGAGGGATGGGAGGATATGCGTACAAAAGGCCTCTCCCCCAATGAAGGAGAAAGGCATCCAATGCTATTCTGTCGTGGGCCTGAAGTCTGGAACAGAACTGAGGGACCTTGTGATTGAGTTGAGTGGCAAAAAGATTCACCGAGGGGGTGCCAGACTCTTGGAAGATCTTGCGTACCACGCCCGAGTTGAGCGACCACTCGTGAGGTTGCATTATCCTGCTCAATCTGTCGGTCAGACTGTTGTTTACACCTGCCAGATACGTGGCTTGGAGAAACATGCTGTAACGGCGAGCCCAAAGCCACATCTGGACGGCTTCCCGACACGGGGCGAGATCCGGTGCCCTCCTGCTTGTTGATGTAGTTCATGGCAACCTGATTGCCTGTTTTAATTTGGATAATTTGATTAGACAGCCGATCTCTGAAAGCCTTTAGAGCGTTCCAGACCGCCCGCAACTCCAGGAGATTGATCTGAAGACCTTTTTCCTGGAGGGACCAAACTCCTTGAGTGTGAAGCCCATCAACATGAGCTCCCCACCCTAGGAGGGATGCATCCGTGGTCAGCACTTTGTGTGGCTGAGGAATTTGAAAAGGACGCCCCAAGGTCAAATTCGATCGAATTATCCACCACTGAAGGGAATTGTGAAAATCGGTGGACAGCTGGATTGCATCCCCTAGATCCCCTGCATCTTGATACCACTGAGAAGCTAGGGTCCATTGAGCTAATCTCATGTGAAGACGGGCCATGGGTGTCACATGGACTGTGGAGGCCATATGGCCTAGAAGTCTCAATCTGCCGAGCTGTGATCTGCTGAGACACCCTGGCCATAAAAACTAGAGACAGAAAATTGTCTGCTCTCGCTTCTGGAAGATAGGCACGAGCCGTGTGTGAGTCCAGCAGAGCTGCTCCTATAAATTCCAGTTGCTGAACAGGGAAAAGATGGGACTTGGGGTAACTTATAACAAACCCAAATAGCTCCAGCAGTTGAATAGTCACCTGCATGGACTGTAGAGCTCCTGCCTCTGAGGTGTTCTTCACCAGCCAATCGTCGAGATAAGGGAACACATGCACTCCCAGTCTGCGTAGCGACGTTGCAACTACTGCCAGGCACTTTGTAAAGACCCTTGGCGTAGATGCCACACCAAAGGGCAGCACACAATACTGGAAGTGCTGCGCTTACAGACGGAATCGAAGATATCTCCTGTGAGCTGGAAGGTTCGGGATGTGTGCATAAGCATCCTTTAAGTCCAGAGAGCATAGCCAATTGTTTTCCTGAATCATGGGAAGAAGGGTGCCCAGGGAAACCATCCTGGACTTTCGCGGAACAGGAATTTGTTCAGGGCCCTTAGGTCTGGGATGAGACGCATCCCCCCCTGTTTTCTTGTGCACAAGAAAGTACCTGGAATAGAATCCTAGCCCTTCTTGGCCTGGTGGAACGGGCTCGGCCACATTGGCGTTGAGAAGGGCGGAGAGTTCCTCTGCAAGTACCTGCCTATGCTGGAAGCTGAAGGACTGAGCTCCCGGTGGGCAATTTGGAGGTCTGGAGATCAAATTGAGGGAGTATCCTAACTGGACTATTTGAAGAACCCACCGATCGGAGGTTATGAGAGGCCACCTTTGGTGAAAAAATTTTAACCTCCCTCCGACCGGCAAGTCCTCCGGGACGGACACATTTATAGCAGCTATGCTCAGCTGGAGCCAGTTAAAAGTCCATCCCTTGCTTTTGCTGGGGAGCTACAGGGGCCTGCCTTGGTGCATGCTGTTGACGAGAACGAGCGCTCTAGGGATGAGCCTGAGAAGGCTGTCGAGAAGGAGGAGGTAGTAGCAGAAGGCGCCCGGCGGGAGAGATTGTCCATAGCGGTTTCCCGCTGCGTGATCTGATCAACCACCTGTTCGACTTTCTCACCAAAAATATTATACACTGGCAAGGGACATCCGCAATCCGCTGCTGGATTTAATTGTCCAGGTCAGAGGCACGCAGCCAGGAGAGTCTGCGCATCACTATACCTTGGGCAGTGGTTCTGGATGCAACATCAAAAGAATCGTAAGCACCCCTGGACAAGAATTTACGACACGCCTTCAGCTGCCTGACCACCTCCAGAAAAGGCTTGGTCTGCTCCGGAGGAAGCTTATCAACCAAGTCCGCCAGTTGCTTCAGCATGTTCCTCTTGAATGCTCGTGTACAGCTGGTAGGATTGAATTTTGGCCACGAGCATAGAGGCCTGATACGCCTTTCTCCCAAAAGAGTCCAGAGTTCTAGATTCTCTTCCCGGGGGCACCGAGGCAAATTCTCTAGAACTCCTGGCTTTCTTGAGAGCGGAATCCACAACCATAGAGTCGTGAGGTAACTGCGACTTCATCAGCTCAGGTTCTCCGTGAATCCGATATTGGGACTCAGCTTTCTTGGGAATGGTGGGATTATTTAGTGGTTTCATCCAGTTCCGCATAAGAGTCTCCATGAGCACATTATGCAAAGGAACTGTGGATGACTCCTTAGGTGGTGAAGGATAGTCAAGGACCTCGAGCATCTCAGTCCTGGGCTCATCCTCAGATACCACAGGGAAGGGAATAGCCACAGACATTTCCCGGACAAATGAAGAGAAAGAAAGACTCTCCGGGGGAGAAAGCTTTCTTTCAGGTGAAAGAGTAGGATCAAAGGGAAGACCACAAGACTCCTCGGAAGAGAAATACCTGGGATCTTGCCCTTTCATCCTACGAGGCATCCTCATTGGCATCGGACAAGAGTTCACGAACTGTAGTCCGAAACCGGGCCCGTCTCGACACCAAGGAACCACGTCCTCGATGGGAATGTCGAGAAGTCAACTCCCATGCCGACGGTGATGAAGCCCCCTTCAGCGATGTCGACGGGGAGTTGACCTGGGTGGCAGGTGGCACCGGCGTCCTCACCACAGGCATAGAACCAGTTGCCGCTTCCATCGATGGTACGAGGGCGCAAGCACCCCCGATACTGGAGCAGACTGACGCAGCAACCCCTCGAGAAGACCTGGAAGAATGGCTCGGATATGCTCAACTAGAGTCGCTGTCGAGCAAGGCTGCGGGGTTGGTGCAAGAATCGGCGACAGAATCTGTGGAGGTCGAGGAGGCGGTACTGGGCTGCCCAAAGACTGACGCACCGACACCTCTTGAATGGAGTGTGAGCGGTCCTCCCAGTGTCGGCGCTTCATGGGTGCCGAATCCCTCGACGCCCCGGAGCTCCCGATACCGTGCTTGGAAGGAGACCGATGACGATGCTTCTTCGCCTTCGCTCAATGCACATCATCGATACTCCTCGGTACCGACGAGGACGTGGAATCCACACGCCTCCTCGGGGTCGGGTCCGAGAGTGGTTGGTCCCGGGGGGCCTGCACAGCAGGAGACTTCGAGGCAGGTGGAGACCCACTCGACGGCTCACTGCTTCCAGCGTGTGGTGGTCTCCAGACAGCTATTACCTGTGCTCCTTAAGTCAATGCCATCTTCGGTGCCGATATTGATGCCGCCGACCTCGGTACCGCTGTCGACGTCGATGCCGAAGAACCGGTTGAATCTCCAAAAAGACGATCCTGAAGAGCTTTTCTCGACACTTGTGCCCGCCTTTTAAGGCTAAGACACAACTTACATGCTGTGATAAGGAAGAGGCTATCCTACCCGGGTTAGGCCCCTAGAGGGCGTTGAAGCCCTAAAATGTCCAGGGAAAAGGGCTGGGTGAGTTGCTGAAGGGAGCCAGAAAGGGGAGGTATAGCTGGAGGTCGCTAGGACCGGGGCGAGTCCTGGAGGATAGCTGGAGGTCGCTAGGACCGGGGAGAGTCCTGGGGATAGAAACAGGTGCAGCAGGTTATGGGCTGGGTCCTGTTTGGCTATTAACTACTTATACTCCTCCTGAGTTGTGAAGGAAGGAAGGAGAGCTGGCAGCTGAAGAAGGGGCTGGTAACTGAAGCAGAGGAATCCCCATGAGAAGTACTGGCTGTGCCCTTTGGACTGGTGGTAGAACTGGGTGTTCCCAAGAAGGAAGCTGGCTGGGGTAAGAAGGCCCTAGAGTGTCTAGAACAGTGAAGAGGTACTGTGTGTCCCAGCTGAAAAGACTGTGTGTCTAGGGCAGTGAAGAGGTACTGTGTGTTCCAGAGGAAAAGACTGTGGATCCGGGGACTGTGTGTCCGGGGACTGTGTGTCCGGGGACTGAGTTAGTACTGAGCCCAAATGGATGTGTGAGAGGGCTCAGGGGGAAGAAATGAAATGGTTAAGCTGGAAGAACTGTTTAAGCTTGTGAAAGTGTTTTAAGCTAAAAGAAGTGTGCCCCAGAGGCTGGAATAAAGATGTGTATGAAAATAGCCTGAGAGGTGAAACCTGACTGTGTTTGCTTTTTGAGAAGCAGGTCACCCTGAGCAGAAAAGGGTGGTAGATTAATTTGCATAAATCTGCATACTGAGAACCAGCTCACCCTGAGTGAAAGAGGGACCTGGGATCCTGAGGTGGGAGCTCCATCCTCACCATCTGCACATTAGCCTCATCATTTTCACAATGCGTCTGGGCGATGGTCGGGCCCAAGGCACTGAAGACACCATGCGTGGGGATCAGTACCTGAGATTGACCGGTTGCACCGAGTACACTTCTTGAAGCCGCTGGGAGTCCTCGATGACATGGATGGAAAAATAGCGGCGGCAAAGTCAAAATTCGCGATTGTGCCAATTAAAAGGGCACAAAAATGAGAAAGTGCGTACCCGCAACGAAAATGAAAGGATACTTAAAGGGCCAAACTAAGAAATAAGGTATATATATATATATTTTTTTTTTAGTTTTGTAGGCAGGATAAAAGAAAGCAAAAGAAAGATAAAAGAGGGAAAAAAAAACTCGATCAAAAAGGAAGACTCTTTCTCTGGGCCTGAGGAGAGAGACCTACAAAGCAGCCACTCTCCACCGCAGAAAAAGAAAAACTGAGCAGGGACTTTCGCACGACGGGCGGAAAGACGGCCGTGCATGCGCAGTGCGCGCATCCTGCGCTCTGGAAGGCTCTTGGCAAAGTTTTGTTATTTTGCTCTGGAAAATTACCGTTCCTGGGCCGCCGTGGACATCGATTATCAGTGAGAACAAGCAGCCTGCTTGTCCTCGGAGAAAGAACATTTAACATTCCAACAATAGCTTCTTCTTATCTTCGCTAGTCCTCATATATAAGAGATCCATTTCACGATTTACAGGACAATTGAATAAAGAAAATTATTATAATCTTAATCAGCAGATCAAACAATATTTAAATACGGTTTACTAGCAACCTAACCTCAAGGTAAGCTAGCTGCAGGAATTCCAGCAGGAGAGGTAAGTACTTGCAACTCAAGAGATTGTGAGGACACAAAAGCTGAAAAATGTTGAGGCTCATAAAAAATATAATGCAGTCCCTGAAATTTAAATAAGCATTTGCAAGGATAATAAACAGGTTTATGCAACAAAAATTGACACCATCTCTTCTGAGTCTCCTTAGAGACGTCCAGAAAAAGTTGAACTTTAGAATTCATAAAGGTGGTGTCAATTGCATGAAAAAAGTTTAAGAAGCCAATCTCAATCAGAATCAAGGACACAAGTAACCAACAAAGTTGATACCACAGGATCCGATTCAGACCTTTGCAGGAAATCCGTCAAATCCAAACTGTCAGCATCTAGAGAGGGAGCAATTACTGTCCTTGCTTGCTTCCTCGCCTGTGGTAGGTTATGTACTCTAGTAACGGGACAGATTCAACAGACACCTTCATCTCTGGAGCTTCAAGTCACTTCTGCTGTATGCTGCATTTCTCTTGCCAAGTTGGCGTCCTGCCCAGCTCCTCCTACAGTTCTGGGCTTCACAGAAGCCTCCTCCATGGAGCCCAAAACACTTGGCTCCAGGGTATGGCTCTGTTGTGGGAATTAATGGGGGAAACCGTTGCTCAAGAGATAATGAAACTTCCAGCTCTAAGGGCGTTGCTGACCCTCCCGCCAGTGGCGTCCCAAACGAGCCCTCTGGAGTAGAAACTGCTACTGCCTTGGCCCGACTCAAAAAAGAATCCATCGAGCCGGCTGTCACTGGGGTCGAAGATTCCATAAAGGGCCTCTGCATTCCTTTACGTTTCTTACCCATAGAGTAAGTAAAAAGAGGAAAGTTTTTCAGGAAAACGAGTGCCGCTTTATAGAGCCCAACACTATCAGTGTGCCATCTTGAATCTCCCTAGTCTCACAGTTAGAATTTAAAAAAAAAAAAAAGAAAGCAAACTTTATTAGCTAGTCTCCATACCTTTTTTCCCCACTCAACTTTCTTTCAGAGAAGTTCTGAGAGAAGAGGACATCTCTGTGGGTGACATTATTTTATTCTGAGCTTGGAAATTTAAAGATTAGGGTTTAAAAGAGGAATTGTAGGATATTGATAAACACAGTTAGAATTGTAAAATAAAAAAGCAAGCAAACTTTATTAGCTAGTCTCCATACCTTTTCCCCATATTTTTAAAACTTGAAGTTTCTGCCACAGCTTAAAAATTAGGGTTTAAAAGTGGAAATGTAGGATATTAACAGCACAGAATTTTAAAATTAAAAAAAAAAAAAAAAAAGAATGCAAGCAACCTTTATTAGCTAGTCTCCATACCCTTTTCCCCATGAAGTTTCAGCTACAGCTTAAATGTCATTTCAGTGACAGTCTAACAGTATGAGGGTGGGTTAGATGAGGGACAGGGAGGGCCAGGTGGATAAGGGACAGGAAGATATGAATGGTGATAAGAGGGTCTCCAAGGCTCATCTTAGAAGGCTTCCATTTTGGGGCATCTCCTTTTGGGGAGGATTTGGATGAGCTAATGAAAGATTTAAGCGAAGTGAAACCCCAGACATTAGATTGGACTGCAGCTGAAAAATCATGGCTAGAAACTGGGGAGATGTTAGAGCAGGACTAAAGCTGGGGGTCCTTTGGAAACCAAGGGTCCGAAGAGGCATCCCTCTTGAGAGGCTCAGAGGTCAAAGGACTTGGCTGCTCTCCCAAGGCATCTACACCCAAGTATTCCCAATAATGGTGAAGGGGGTCCCTTGGAATTGGGAGTGGGCTCTTATTTCGGACCAGTCGGTCCTGGAGGTGATAAGTCAGGGCTATATCCTGGAGTTTGCAAAAGCTCTCCCAGATACCTTTTTGGTATCCTCCTATAAGTCCCCCACAAAGAAGGAGCTGACACAAGTTGCAATGTCAAAAAATTAAACAAATCTGCATAGAGCAAACTATAAATAGAAACTAAGCAATAAGCTCAAAATAGCTCTATAGAGTGACCACATTAATGTCCATATAATCAATGATTTTAAATAAAGAGGCCTCAATAGCCCAGGGTACCAACTCAGTGGACACACCTGATAAGGCTTTTATCATGGGCCAACAACTCTCTGAAAAAACCTACAGAGTGAAATACTTCAAAGAATCTTTATTAAAAAAACAGAGAAGTTGTTAATAATAATAATTCAAATGTTGGACCACATTATTAACATAGTCAACAATATAGGAGCATGAAGATGACAAAATATCAATCGGAAGGGAGAAAAAATAGCAATAGGAGAAAAAAGACAAAAATAGCTGTAAACCACTTCGATAATACTTGGAGTACTTAGCTTCAAGTCCCGGGAGAAAAATAGACAGGAGGCGCCTCCTCATGCGAAGAATTACAAGCAATCAGTCTCTAAATCTCTTAGAATTTCTCTCTCTCTCGACAGCCATAGAAGTCTCACTGTTTTGTTCCTTCTTCAGGAGAGAATGTAAACATCTTCCGTATCATGTGTTTTCTAATCTAGAATGGCAACCGCTTATATAGGCAGACCGGAAGGATGGTAAAGATGACGTCATTTCCTTAAAGGGACGGACCGATAATAAGAATCAAAAATCACAATCATAGAAGTAAAAGTTGATAGCCAATAACAAAAAAAATTGCATCTAAATGTCATCATTAAGGAATGGTAGACAATGAAAATAATATCACAGAAAAAAAACCTGTCAACCCACATGATAGGGAAACGTCAAGGATAAGACAAAGTAAATTAATAAAAAGCTTCCCATTCAATTGGGCCATTGAGGCCATCTGGAAGTACAGTGTGTAACCGATAAATCCATCTTTGTTCTTTTTGATGCAAAGTTCTTGAAATATTGCCCTGTCTCCCGTTACCCGGAATATG
The DNA here is from genome assembly GCF_901765095.1 of Microcaecilia unicolor. Classification (NCBI taxonomy): domain Eukaryota; kingdom Metazoa; phylum Chordata; class Amphibia; order Gymnophiona; family Siphonopidae; genus Microcaecilia; species Microcaecilia unicolor. Next base: position 133,955,262 of record NC_044037.1, read on the forward strand.
TTCAATTACAGTACATCGCAATTGATCAAAGATATGATGTTCTTGAATGCAATGTTTGACAAGGGGCATATGAAGTTTTTTATTCACAATACAGGATTTGTGCTCAATAAGTCGTGTTTTTAACATGCGTTTCATCTGACCTATATATCTCAATTCACAAGGACATGTATTGAGGTAAATGACACCCTTAGAGGTGCAGGTAATAGTACATCTCAATTGAATATATCTGTTATTGATGTTATCCCAAATCTGATTGGTCTCCAACATGATGTCACACATGATGCATTTCCCACATTTCTTATGTCCAGAATTATCTAAATTTTTACTTGTCCATACATCAGAACGGCATAATAAATAAGATAAATTGGCCCCTCTAGAATAGGATACCATACATTTATATTTAGAAAAAATAGTATGTGGAGATAGAATATTCCAATGTCCATTGATTATATGGACATTAACTTGGTCATTCTATAGAGCTATTTAGAGCTTATTGCTTAGTTTCTATTTATAGTTTGCTCTATGCAGATTTGTTTAATTTTTTGACAGAAATAATTTATCTGCCAATATGGCACAAAATTGGCAAACTGGTTTAAGATTCTCAGCAGACCAAAGATCATCTATATTACAAGCTCCTACCCTTTCTTAATTTGGTACATCTTTAACGGATAATTCCGATATAGCCAGCCTAATGGATGATTACAAAAAGATGATTAAATTGGAATTACATAGTGCCACCCTGGTGGAGTATTGTAAACTTGAAATAGTACCAAGAGGTCTCTGAATGCAACGGGGACCCAAGCTATTTCCGGACGATGAATCATTTGTTAAGAATTGGAACAGTATATTGAACCAATGTTCCCTTGATTTGATGCTATTGCTGATACAAACATTACAACATAAATTAGTGGCGGAAAAACCCGATATAGATGAACGTAAAAACTATTTGTTTTCTAAGGCAGGACTGGAAAAGTCTTTAGATGAATTTAATATTAAACTCGATAAATTTACTAAAGACCTTCAAACAATTAAGGTGAAAAAGCTCACACGTGATAAAAAAGACTATTCTGAGGGATACATTTATACATGGATGAGGCAGGATTCTCAAATTCCTAAGAATAAAGTAGGAAATGAATTATCATCTAATACTTCAAGTGGTGAGGATGACACCAGTGACAAGTTGGGGTCGATAAATACCAGATCCAGAGGCCGTGGCAGAGGCACCAGGAGAAATCGTGGTCGAACAGCTGTCTCCTTCGAACAATCAAAAACAAGAGGCAGATATCAGACGAGAGACGATTCCCTATAATTAATATTTCTGATAAACCGCTCTCTATGATCCAGTTGCAAGTTTTATCTAAAGGATTAACATTCGTACCTTCCACTTATTATGACAATTTTCAAAGTAGAGTTGACCTATCCAAGTTTATTATAACATTACAGCTTAAGGTCTTTTTTCAAGATTCAACAGTTGAACGTTCTACTTTTTCGACAGTGAGACAGAAGAGTAAATGGACTCCCCCTGGTCCTCTGGACCTGGTAATTGACACGTTTTATCGACATGTATTAAAAGATCTAGGGTCTTTAGAAAAGAAGATAAGACCCGGTAGATTTAATATCTCCCTTCAAGAAAGGCAAGCAATTAGCTCCCTTGCCAATGATAACGACATTATCATTCGTTGCGCTGACAAGGGTGGAGCAATTGTGATTTTATGGAGGAATGATTACTTTAGGGAAGTTTCCCGTCAATTAGCTGATGAGACTACCTACGCTAAGATTTCTCACAATCCGACTGATAATCTATTTATGAAAATTGAACAAATCACTAAAGCAGGTGTTCAGTCAGGATTTCTTTCCAAAAATGAAAAATCTTATTTATGTCATAAACATGCCAAAATACCTATTTTTTATCTACTACCTAAGATTCACAAAACTTTAATTCATCCTCCGGGGCGTCCTATTGTTGCCACTAGAGATTCTCTTCTCGAAAGAACTTGTAAATATATTGATGGTTTCCTGTCCCCGATGGTACCTGCCATCAAATCTTACATTAAAGACACCACTCATTTCCTTAAAAAAATTGAGAATTTATCTGAGGTGCATGTTTCTGGCATATTAGTAACTCTTGATGTTCAGTCACTTTATACTGCCATACCTCAAAATGAAGCTATTACTATTTTGGAAGATTATTTAGAAGCACGTCCTAAACCTACTACTGTACCTACGAAATTTCTCTCTCAATTGCTTCGAATTGCATTGTTTAATAATTATTTTATTTTTGATCGTGACATTTACGCTAAGCTATCTGGCATTGCTATGGGAGCTGCATTTGCTCCCGCTGAAGCTAATTTGTTTATGTCTCATTTTGAGGAACAATATATTTATGAATTAACATCTTTCAAACAAGAGCTTTGTTAGTGGCGCTACATAGATGACATCTTCGTTATTTGGAATGCTGATGAAGATAGTCTAAATTAATTTGTATCTAAATTAAATTCTTGTCATCCCACCATCAAATTTCAATGTAACTTCCACCATCGAGAAATCAATTTTTTGGATGTATTGGTTTCTTTAAATAACGGGATACTTGAGACTGATCTATATACTAAAGCTACAGATCGTTAACACCTTATTACTGTATGATAGCATGCATCCTTCGCATATACACAATAATTTACCGTTTGTGCAATTCCTGCGGTACAGAAGGATCTGCGATTCTACTCAAAAATATAAGCGTTCTGCTCAACAACTGCAAGAGAAATTATTGAACAGAGGTTATCCAAAAAACATGCTCTCTTTAACCATCGTGAATTTTTATTAGAATCTAAACAGCATAAACCAAGTGAGAAGATAATTATTCCTTGTATCATGCAATATTCTTCTATATCCCCTCAGATTGCTAAAATTATTCACAAACATTGGAATATTCTATCTACACATACTATTTTTTCTAAACATAAATGTATGGTATCCTATTCTAGAGGGGCCAATTTATCTGATTTATTATGCCGTTCTGATGTATGGACAAGTAAAAATTTAGATAATTCTGGACATAAGAAATGTGGGAAATGCATCATGTGTGACCATGTTGGAGACCAATCAGATTTGGGATAACATCAACAACAGATATATTCAATTGAGATGTACTACTACCTGCACCTCTAAGGGTGTCATTTACCTCATTACATGTCCTTGTGGATTGAGATATATAGGTCAGACGAAACACATGTTAAAAACACGACTTATTGAGCACAAATCCTGTATTGTGAATAAAAAACTTCATATGCCCCTTGTCAAACATTGCATTCAAGAACATCATATCTTTGATCAATTGCAATGTACTGTAATTGAACATATTCCGGGTAACGGGAGACGGGGCGATATTTCAAGAACTTTGCATCAAAAAGAACAAAGATTGATTTATCGGATACACACTGTACTTCCAGATGGCCTCAATGGCCCAATTGAATGGGAAGCTTTTTATTAATTTACTTTGTCTTATCCTTGACGTTTCCCTATCATGTGGGTTGACAGGTTTTTTTTCTGTGATATTATTTTCATTGACTACCATTCCTTAATGATAACATTTAGATGCAATTTTTTTTTTGCTATTGGCTATCAACTTTTGCTTCTACGATTGTGATTTTTTATTCTTATTATCGGTCCATCCCTTTAAGGAAATGACGTTATCTTTACCATCCTTCCGGTCTGCCTATATAAGCGGTTGCCATTCTAGATTAGAAGACACATGATACGGAAGATGTTTACATTCTCTCCTGAAGAAGGAACTAAACAGTGAGAATTCTATGGCTGTCGAGAGAGAGAGAGAGAGAGAGAGAGAGAGAAAGTCTAAGAGATTTAGAGACTGATTGCTTGTAATTCTTCGCATGAGGAGGCGCCTCCCTGTCTATTTTTCTCCCGGGACTTGAAGCTAAGTATTCCAAGTATTATCGAAGTGGTTTACAGCTATTTTTGTCTTTTTTCTCCTATTGCTATTTTTTCTCACTTCTGATTGATATTTTGTCACCTTCATGCTCTTATATTGTTGACTATGTTAATAATGTGGTCCAACATTTGAATTACTATTATTAACAACTTCTCTGTTTTTTTTTACTACAGATTGTTGGAAGTAGGTTTTTTCAGAGTTGTTGGCCCATGATAAAAGCCTTATCAGGTGTGTGCACTGAGTTGGTACCCTGGGTATTGAGGCCTCTTTATTTAACAAGTTGCAATGTGACATGTGCTGCAATTAGGAGCAGTAGAGCTAGTGCCACCCTCAGAGACAGGCTTGGGATGTTACTCCATCTACTTTGTGGTCCCAAAGAAGGGAAGCACTTTCTGCTCTATCCTGGATCAAAAGGGGGTCAAGTGCCTCTCTGTTTGCCATCCTGGCTTTTCTGCAGCAGGGCTTGTAGCATGTGCTGTTTCTGAGGAAAGATCTTCACCGTTGGCTGACCCCAATGTGGTGAGATGCTGTGTGGAATGAAGCATTTGCAGTCCTCCCCAGTAAGACCTTAATTTAGTTCTCAGTGTACTTGAGGTGCCTCCCTTTGAGCCCTTGAAGCACACCACTGTAAATAATAAATAAAGGACCTTACCTTGAAAACCATTTTTCTAGTGGCTGTCTGTATGGCCAGGAGGGTGTCCAAATTTAGGCCATATTTGTCATTTTTGGAGCAAGATATCCCCCCTCTCCAGTAAGCAAGAGGTTAACGGCACCGGTTGTACAGGTTGTGGAAGGCGCTTCTGGTGACCAGTTGTAGAAGCAACCCTCTATGAGGCTTGCTGGTGACCTTAGAGGCCTGGAGTGATCTTTGGCCCTGAGTGAGGTGACGCTAGAAGGAATCTGATGGTGTTGTCTAAGTTGGAGGTGACGACAAGAACTGCAGTTGATGTGAAATCATTATGAGTAAAATTGATTTAATCTCTATTAATATGGAAAATATCAAAGAAGAGTTTTCTGGACAGATAACAGCAAATTAAGAAAGATTTACAACCTAATGAAGAAGTAACTGCCGCTTTAGTTACAGATAAATTGTTGATACAAAGGAAAATAGAACTGAAAATTTTCAATAAAAGATTAAATCTCCGTCTGTTAAAGTTCCCTAAATTGGATGGTATGACTCGTTTGGATATCTTTAATAAATATTTGGTAGATATCTTACATTTTTTCTCAGATCAGATACCTTCAAGTTACCAAGCTTTACTTTTTGCCAGTTTCCTCAAAGACTGGAAGTTATACCTCTCAAGATATGGTTCAAACAGAAGAACAGCAGAAGACTGAAAATGAGCATAGAGTGGATTTGATAACAGCTTTTTTGGAAGACACTACTATTGAGGTTTCTGGATGTTCAACCTTACTGGTGATATCTGTGTTTGAGCAGGATTTAAATTCACTTCTTCGTTTGTATTTTGAAAGATCTCAGGAACTGTTTTTTTGAACAGAAAATTTGGATTTTTCCAGACATAACTAAGTCTACACAAGAGAGGTGAAGGCCCTTATGGCTTTGAAACAGCAAGTTAAAGATCTGGGAGCCACTTTTCTACTGTGTTATACTTCTAAATGTGTGATACGTTATCTGGGGGTTAAATATGTCTTTTTTTTTGCTCCTAATCAGCTTAAGTCTTTTGTTTAATTAATAAAGCTGTCTCTCCCTTCTACTTCATTTTGCAGATAAATAATGACCTGGGAGTTATCCGTTAGTAGCCTTTCATCCTTTTCTTGTCCTCCTTATTGCAGATTTCTGCGCCCCACTTTATTGTGGTCTAATTGAGAGCAGATTGTTTTTCACTTAATCATCTAGCCAAAAAGTTTTATTTGGTGTTGTTCCTTGAATTTATCTGCTCTGTGATTCTGTAACAAGTATATTCTTGTGATAATATGTTTTGAAATTCATAAAGATTTTCTATAAAAAAACACTAAGATGGGGGTGGGGGGGGGGGGGGGGAAGCCAACAGGCGCCCAGGAGTGCATGGTTCGGTGTGGATGATGCCTGAAGGATACTAATTTATTTTTATTTTATCTGTAGCATTTGTATCCCACATTTTCCCACCAATTTGCAGGCTCAATGTGGCTTACATTTGCCGTAATGGCGGTTGACATTTGTGGGTAACAGAATTACAAATGGTCTTGCAATTAAGGTGCATACATACATGATAACATACAGGGAGTGTGATATATATGGAACAGATCATGGTATATATATATATATATATATATATATATATATATACAGTGGTGGAAATAAGTATTTGATCCCTTGCTGATTTTGTAAGTTTGCCCACTGACAAAGACATGAGCAGCCCATAATTGAAGGGTAGGTTATTAGTAACAGTGAGAGATAGCACATCACAAATTAAATCCGGAAAATCACATTGTGGAAAGTATATGAATTTATTTGCATTCTGCAGAGGGAAATAAGTATTTAATCCCTCTGGCAAACAAGACCTAATACTTGGTGGCAAAACCCTTGTTGGCAAGCACAGCGGTCAGACGTCTTCTGTAGTTGATGATGAGGTTTGCACACATGTCAGGAGGAATTTTGGTCCACTCCTCTTTGCAGATCATCTCTAAATCATTAAGAGTTCTGGGCTGTCGCTTGGCAACTCGCAGCTTCAGCTCCCTCCATAAGTTTTCAATGGGATTAAGGTCTGGTGACTGGCTAGGCCACTCCATGACCCTAATGTGCTTCTTCCTGAGCCACTCCTTTGTTGCCTTGGCTGTATGTTTTGGGTCATTGTCGTGCTGGAAGACCCAGCCACGACCCATTTTTAAGGCCCTGGCGGAGGGAAGGAGGTTGTCACTCAGAATTGTACGGTACATGGCCCCATCCATTCTCCCATTGATGCGGTGAAGTAGTCCTGTGCCCTTAGCAGAGAAACACCCCCAAAACATAACATTTCCACCTCCATGCTTGACAGTGGGGACGGTGTTCTTTGGGTCATAGGCAGCATTTCTCTTCCTCCAAACACGGCGAGTTGAGTTCATGCCAAAGAGCTCAATTTTTGTCTCATCTGACCACAGCACCTTCTCCCAATCACTCTCGGCATCATCCAGGTGTTCACTGGCAAACTTCAGACGGGCCGTCACATGTGCCTTCCGGAGCAGGGGGACCTTGCGGGCACTGCAGGATTGCAATCCGTTATGTCGTAATGTGTTACCAATGGTTTTCGTGGTGACAGTGGTCCCAGCTGCCTTGAGATCATTGACAAGTTCCCCCCTTGTAGTTGTAGGCTGATTTCTAACCTTCCTCATGATCAAGGATACCCCACGAGGTGAGATTTTGCGTGGAGCCCCAGATCTTTGTCGATTGACAGTCATTTTGTACTTCTTCCATTTTCTTACTATGGCACCAACAGTTGTCTCCTTCTCGCCCAGCGTCTTACTGATGGTTTTGTAGCCCATTCCAGCCTTGTGCAGGTGTATGATCTTGTCCCTGACATCCTTAGACAGCTCCTTGCTCTTGGCCATTTTGTAGAGGTTAGAGTCTGACTGATTCACTGAGTCTGTGGACAGGTGTCTTTCATACAGGTGACCATTGCCGACAGCTGTCTGTCATGCAGGTAACGAGTTGATTTGGAGCATCTACCTGGTCTGTAGGGGCCAGATCTCTTACTGGTTGGTGGGGGATCAAATACTTATTTCCCTCTGCAGAACGCAAATAAATTCATATACTTTCCACAATGTGATTTTCCGGATTTAATTTGTGATGTGCTATCTCTCACTGTTACCAATAGCCTACCCTTCAATTATGGGCTGCTCATGTCTTTGTCAGTGGGCAAACTTACAAAATCAGCAAGGGATCAAATACTTATTTCCACCACTGTATATATATATATACCCTGTGTATACATACATGGTGAAGAAGAATGCATTCTGGTACTGCATAAAGGTTCCTGAGTAATGAATTGGATTGTAACATATATTAAGTCATTGACTATAAAGAGATCCTATTCGACTTAAGGTTTAGAGTGGTAGTGCTTGATCATTGAAAGCAAAGAGGTTAAGCAGTCATGCAATAGAAAGTTCGGTTATGAAAGGTCGTGTATAATGTTGTTATTTAGTGTTTAAGATGGGTGTTTATTGTATGCCTTCTTGAAAAGATCTGTTTTCAAGAGCCTTCGGAAGATGGTTAGGTCTTTCGTTGTCTTTATGGTCTTCGGTAGTGCGTTCCATAGCTGCCTGTAGATGTATGAGAAGCTAGTCGCGTATGTGGATTTATATTTTAGCCCTTTACAGTTAGGATAGTGGAGATTGAGGAATGTACGTGATGATCTTTTTGCATTCCTAGTAGGCAAGTCTATAAGGTTTGACATGTAGGATGGGGCTTCTCCATAGATGATTTTGTGGACCAGTGTGTAAACTTTGAACGCAATTTGTTCCTTTAGTGGGAGCCAGTGTAGTTTTTCTCTTAGGGGTTTGGCGCTTTCGTATTTCACTTTCCCAAATATGAGTCTGGCTGCTGTGTTTTGAGCGGTTTGAAGCTTCTTAATGATTTGTTCTTTGCATCCGGCGTAGATGGCATTGCAGTAGTCTAAATGACTTAGCACCATTGATTGTACTAGGCTGCGGAATATTTCTCTTGGGAAGAAAGGTTTGATTCTTTTAAGTTTCCACATTGAGTAGAACATTTTCTTTGCTGTGTTTTTCGCATGGTCTTCGAGTGTGAGATTTCGGTCAATTGTGACTCCCAGTATTTTCAGGCTGTTTGAGACTGGAAGTGTGTAGTCTGGGGTGTTTATGGTATTGGGTTTGTTTGTGTTGTATGGTGAGGACAGGATGAGACATTGTGTTTTTTCTGCGTTTAGCTTTAGTTGGAATGCGTTCACCCATGAGTTCATTATTTGGAGGCTGTGTGTGATTTCATTTGTGATTTCAGTAATGTCTTGTTTGAACGGGATGTAGATGCAAAGAAAAATACAATTTGAAGTCTCTATATACAGTGGGGGAAATAAGTATTTGATCCCTTGCTGATTTTGTAAGTTTGCCCACTGACAAAGACATGAGCAGCCCATAATTGAAGGGTAGGTTATTGGTAACAGTGAGAATTAGCACATCACAAATTAAATCCGGAAAATCACATTGTGGAAAGTATATGAATTTATTTGCATTCTGCAGAGGGAAATAAGTATTTGATCCCCCACCAACCAGTAAGAGATCTGGCCCCTACAGACCAGGTAGATGCTCCAAATCAACTCGTTACCTGCATGACAGACAGCTGTCGGCAATGGTCACCTGTATGAAAGACACCTGTCCACAGACTCAGTGAATCAGTCAGACTCTAACCTCTACAAAATGGCCAAGAGCAAGGAGCTGTCTAAGGATGTCAGGGACAAGATCATACACCTGCACAAGGCTGGAATGGGCTACAAAACCATCAGTAAGACGCTGGGCGAGAAGGAGACAACTGTTGGTGCCATAGTAAGAAAATGGAAGAAGTACAAAATGACTGTCAATCGACAAAGATCTGGGGCTCCACGCAAAATCTCACCTCGTGGGGTATCCTTGATCATGAGGAAGGTTAGAAATCAGCCTACAACTACAAGGGGGGAACTTGTCAATGATCTCAAGGCAGCTGGGACCACTGTCACCACGAAAACCATTGGTAACACATTACGACATAACGGATTGCAATCCTGCAGTGCCCGCAAGGTCCCCCTGCTCCGGAAGGCACATGTGACGGCCCGTCTGAAGTTTGCCAGTGAACACCTGGATGATGCCGAGAGTGATTGGGAGAAGGTGCTGTGGTCAGATGAGACAAAAATTGAGCTCTTTGGCATGAACTCAACTCGCCGTGTTTGGAGGAAGAGAAATGCTGCCTATGACCCAAAGAACACCGTCCCCACTGTCAAGCATGGAGGTGGAAATGTTATGTTTTGGGGGTGTTTCTCTGCTAAGGGCACAGGACTACTTCACCGCATCAATGGGAGAATGGATGGGGCCATGTACCGTACAATTCTGAGTGACAACCTCCTTCCCTCCGCCAGGGCCTTAAAAATGGGTCGTGGCTGGGTCTTCCAGCACGACAATGACCCAAAACATACAGCCAAGGCAACAAAGGAGGGGCTCAGGAAGAAGCACATTAGGGTCATGGAGTGGCCTAGCCAGTCACCAGACCTTAATCCCATTGAAAACTTATGGAGGGAGCTGAAGCTGCGAGTTGCCAAGCGACAGCCCAGAACTCTTAATGATTTAGAGATGATCTGCAAAGAGGAGTGGACCAAAATTCCTCCTGACATGTGTGCAAACCTCATCATCAACTACAGAAGACGTCTGACCGCTGTGCTTGCCAACAAGGGTTTTGCCACCAAGTATTAGGTCTTGTTTGCCAGAGGGATTAAATACTTATTTCCCTCTGCAGAATGCAAATAAATTCATATACTTTCCACAATGTGATTTTCCGGATTTAATTTGTGATGTGCTATCTCTCACTGTTACCAATAACCTACCCTTCAATTATGGGCTGCTCATGTCTTTGTCAGTGGGCAAACTTACAAAATCAGCAAGGGATCAAATACTTATTTCCCCCACTGTACAAATGCTAGAAGCCCAAAAAATAAGATGGGAGAGTTAAGAGTATATAGCACTAAACGATGAGGAATGGTGAAAAGAGGACAATCAATGGGACACTGTGTTAACAAGGCACAGAATTATATTCCAATGATTGAGGGTATCAAATTGGAGGAGGGTTGCATTATATGTTAGAGAGGGAATTGAGTCAAACAAAATAAACTATACTATCCTGAAAGCTGTAAGGGGGCTGTAAAGGGGTTCTCCACTTCCACTATGGGGTTGTCACTGGAAATCCTGTTCAGCTCACAGGGTTCCAGTGCAGTTCAACACTTTAATTAAGACTTAGTTTAAAAAGTTTAATTCAGGCTCAGTTCCAAAAAGAACAATCAAAATTCAGTTCCAAAACTCAGGCTCAATTCAGTTCCAATGCTCCCCAAAAGGCCAGGTGGGGGATCCCCTTCCTTTCCAAGGAAAACCTTGCCCCCCCCCAAAAAAAGGGCTTATTAACAGTTCTGCTCCCCCCCTTTTCTGTGTCACAAACAGTTCAACAATCCCCCACGGAAAATGCCTTCAAAAGAAAAACAATAATTAAATAACCTTTCCTTCTTCTTTGCAGTGAGCAGGACTGGCAGTTCACTTCCCACTTCACAGCACCAAAATGTCTGTGGCCTCCACACTGCCTTTAAGTACTGGAAAGGTCTGTGTTTGTATTCTCCCAATCCCTGGTAGTTTGCTCTTCTAGGCATGGATGTTCTAGAGGCTGGTCCTTTCCCTCCTCCACGGATTCCTTTTCTTCTAAGTCTCCTCCCCCCCCAATTACTGGGAACTTTCAAGAAATCTCCTTTTTCCTCCTCACAGCTGGGAGGAATTATATATTGCCTTCACAGCAAGGGAACTGAGGAAACACAGTAGCGATATCTCTGGGGAAGAAGTTTAACGGCTCTCCTGAAATGAGAGTATGCAAGAAGAAATGTCAATATATAGCCCCATCCAAGGCCAGTGGTCAGCAAAGTGGGGGTGGAGACAAAAGCAATGGCAAATAAGTGAGCCTTAAGTTGGGCCTTAAAGGCAGGGAGAGAGGATTCTAATCACAAGGATTGGGGGAGTGCATTCCAGAGAGTGGGGCTCATTACACTAAATATTACAGAGCGGATAGGTGAGAGGCAAATTTATTTCCGGAATGAGAAATACAAAGTAGTGTTATAATAAAGTTCATTAATGTTAAAGGACAATATAAAGTAAGTTAGATAAATAGTTCAATTCGGCATAAGAGATAAGGGGGTAAATCGTTAATGTTCATTGGTGACAAATTGATTGAAGCAATCAGGTGAAGAGAATTCAATTTTATCTGGTTGTGATAGAGTTTAGATGTTAGGTCAATGATGATGGGTCATTATGGTATGTCACCTTGAACAGAGTGGTCGTAACTTCCGGAATGCTGTTAAGTCGTGCATTGTTTTTAAGGCCTTTGGTAGTTTATTCCACAGTTGCGTGCTGATGTAGGAGAAGCTAGATGCATATATTGTGTAGCTGGGTCCCCCTTCCAGGACCCAGCCAGGCTCGACCTTGCTTAGCTTCCTTCTTCACCCGACTGTTGCCTCGCTCCACACCACCTTGGCCTGTTCTGGGAACTCAGCGCCAGACCCCCTGAGAGCTTGCATGACTTCCTCCTCTCTCTATTGTTTCCACAGAGGCTCAATCAAGGCAAAACGTTTACAGAAAAAAAAACTTTATTTTCTTGCTTCCATTCAGCACAGACACAAAAGGAAAACACCTTACTCCCAGGTTGTTAAAGTTTGCTGCCAAAGTCTCATTCAGGGTTTAAACAGTCCATATAACTTCATTTAGCCAAAATTACTTCTTTTAGGGAACAGTACATTATCAGAAAGAAAACACAATAGCTTGGTAGGTTGCAGGCCCAGACCTTTTCAGTATGAAACAGTTTACACAGTCTTTCTTACATCACAGCTACACAGCTTTGGTCCCACCTGGTTCAGACTGGGGTTTCAATTGTGCCCAGCCCTCTTTCTCTCCCAGGGGGTGCACCTGTTTCCTCTTTAGTAGAGATCTCCCCTAGCGCCTCAGTCTCTCTCCTCTGGTCTTCCACCAGTCTCTACAAGGCACAGCTAGCCACCCTCTTTCAGCAGCTTTTCGGGTTTGAGCCAGAGCTCCAATCTCGATCTGTTCCTCCTCTAGTCCTTCAGTAACCTCCATTTTATCTTCCTCTTCAACTTCCCCCGCCCCCAACCTCTCCAGCTGACCCTCATCACCTTCCTCAGAGACTATTTCCCAATCTTCTATCTCCTCCCCTAACTCTTGCACAGCCGGGTGGAGAAGAGAGGGATTCTGGGACTGGTAGTTCCTCCTCTTCTTCCTTAACCCGGCCAACCTCTCTGCCTCTGGTAGCTCAGCTTTCTGAATGTGGGTGTTGTGCACATGAAGTCTGCCCCGTTGGGGTTCCCCGGCTGCCTGCACCCCCCCTTCTGCGTGCCTTCCCGGATCCCCTTTCACCTACCCTCTCACATTTGATTTGTATTTAAGTCCTTTGCAACTGGGGTAGTGGAGGTTCAGGAATGTGTGTGTTGATCTTTTTGTGTTCCTGGTTGGTAAATCTATGAGGTCTGACATATATATCGGGGCCTCAGCATGGATGATTTTATGAACCAGGGTACAGATTTTGAACGCAACTCGTTCTTTCAGTGGAAGCCAGTGTAATTTTTCTCTTAAGGGTTTAGTGCTTTCATATTTCGCTTTTCCAAATATGAGTCTGGCTGCAGTATTTTGAGCAGTTTGGAGTTTCTTAGTGATTTGTTCTTTGCATCTGGCGTAAATGGCCAAGTGGCTTAACACCATTGATTGTACTAGGCTGCGGAATATTTCCCTTGGGAAGAAAGGTTTAACTCTTGAGTTTCTACATAGCATGAAACATTTTCTTTGTTATACTTTTCACGTGGTTTTCGAGTGTGAGATTTCGGTCAATAATAACTCCCAGAAGTTTCAGGCTATCTGAGACAGGAAGGGTATAGTCTGGGGTGTTAATAGTGGTTTGTTTGTTCATGTTATATTGTGATGAGAGGATAAGACATTGTGTTTTTTCTGTATTAAGCTTTAGTGGGAATGCATCTGCCCATGAGTTCATTATTTGGAGGCTGTGTTTGATTTCATTAGTGATTTCTGTAAGATCATGTTTGATTGTGACGTCTGCAAAAATGTATGGATTGATGCCTTGGTTGGATAGTGATTTGGCCAGTGGTGTCATCATTAGGTTGAAGTGTTGGTGATAACGGCGATCCCTGGGGTACTCCACATTTAGGTTTCCATGGTGATGATGTATTCGAATTTTATGTCACTTGGTATGTTCTTGAAGTTAGGAAGCCACTGATCCATCTCAATACGTGTCCTCCAATCCTGAAGTATTCTAGGATGTTCAATAATATTTTATGGCTAACCATGTCGAACGCACTGGACATGTCGAATTGTAAAAGGAGTGGAGTGGAGGAGTGGCCTAGTGGTTAGGGTGGTGGACTTTGGTCCTGGGGAACTGAGAAACTGAGTTCAATTCCCACTTCAGGCACAGGCAGCTCTTTGTGATTCTGGGCAAGTCACTTAACCCTCCATTGCCCCATGTAAGCCACATTGAGCCTGCCATGAGTGGGAAAGCGCGGGGTACAAATGTAACAACAACAACAACAAAAAACACTATTGCCAGTTGCAATTGTTTGTTTAAATTTGGTTAGGAGAGTGATTAACACTGTTTCGGTGCTGTGGTTGGATCAGAATCCTCATTGTGATTCATGTAGTATTAAAAATTTGGTTAAATAGTCGGTAAGTTGTTCAGTTACCATACTTTCCATTAGTTTTATTATCAGAAGAATGGATGCTACCGGGCGGTAACTGGTTATATCATTTGATTTTTTCTTTAGATCTTTGGGTATTGGGGTAAGTAATATATTTCCTTTATCCTTAGGGAACAGTCCATATTGTAATATGATATTTAAGTAAGAAGTGAGGTCTGTTATGAAGCATTGAGGGGCGTATTTTATTAGGTTGTTGAGACATATGTCCAGTTTGCAGTGGGACTTGGCTAATCTGTTGATCGCTTGGGTGACAGTTTCGTCGGTCAGTAGGTCAAAGTTTGTCCAGATTCGGTCAGCTGGATATTCATCAGTGGTTGGGTCCAAACAGTTAATGAATTTTTCATGGTCAGTGGTATTAAGTGGTAATGTGGATCATAGTTTTGTAATTTTCTCATTGAAGTAGATAGCCAGGTCATCTGCTGATGGGATGTCTGTGCTGGCTAAGGTAACTAGAGAGGTGTCAAGAAATTTGTGCACGATAAAGTTTATGTGTGTCTTTGTAATCAGGTCCTATTTTGGATTTGTAGTATGACCTTTTGGTTTGTCTTATTGTGTATTTGTATTTTCTTAGCATTTGTTTCCATGCGTTGAGTGTGTGTTCATCTTTCATTTTTTTCCATGCTCGTTCTAGTCTCCTTGCTTGTGTTTTTAATTTTTTCAGTTGTTCATTAAACCATGGAACTGAGATGTGTCTTCGTGAGGTTCTTATTTGTAAAGGTGCAATTATGTCTAGTATGCTAATGCATCTATTGGATGCATCTAGATGGAGCAAAGGGTGGGGACTTGCAGAAAGGAATACTGCACGGAATGGAGAGGCCTAGTAGGACAGTGGGAGGTCAAATAGTGGGATAGATAAGAGGGTTGACTAGATTGTAGAATCTTGAGAACTAGGAGAAGCAGTTTATACAAGATTCTTAGTGAAACCGGCAACCAGTGTTTGTAGCAGAGAAGTGGTCATGTGGTCAAAACGTGAGGTTCCCATCAAAAGATGGATGGCCGCACTCTGGACCATTTGCAGATGTTGTGAAAATACGTGGAGTGTATGAAACGTGGCTGGTATCTTGCAAGAAGATTCTAGAAAAGACCCATGACTGGACTGCAGAATTCCAGTTTGTAACCAGTTCTATATCATCCAAGACCTATAGGTACATTGGTCCACTCCTTGGAAAAGAGTAAAAGATGCCCTACCATAACATGAGACAAGGATTGAACCTCTTTCCTGTCACATCCTGAAGTACATGCAAATGTGGAAGGTCAGAAAGGGGATGATAAATTCTTTTTGTTGCCCTAAAAAGAAGATTGTCCCTGCTAAAGACGATACCTTTGAGTAGGAATCCCAGTTTTTCTTGGCTTGTCATGTCTCACACTTTTCTGAAGCGAGATTTGGCCATTCAAGATTGAGATCTAGATCTGTCATGTGGCAGATGTTGAATTACAGAGTCTCTGAAATTTTTAACAATGTTTTCTAGATCTGCACCAAAAAGGAGTGTACCTCAAAAGTTTGGAGATTTGGAGATCACAGCAGCCACCCAGTGTCTTACTGTAACCACTTTCTAGCAGAAGCAGCCAGCGCCATTACTGCAGCTGAAGCTCTTATAATATCATAGAGCATATCTGCGAGAAAATATAGTAACATAGTAAGTGACTGCATATAAAGACCTGAACGGTCCATCCAGTCTGCCCAACAGCCACATTCATCATCAATTCAAGATTAAATCAACGAAGTATACCTGGCCTTGTATCACAGTGGGGTTGCCCCTCCCAGACAACTAGAATCCTCACTTTCAACAACAGACATTCTATCCGCTTCATGATTTGAGTTCCAATAATCCTGTTTATTAGCTGCATGATCTTTTCCAATATGCTTGCACTTTTGGGCAGTGCCACCATATATGTAAAAATGTGCCCCGGCCTCCACAATCTTACCAACATGCACCTGTTCACATCCTTTTCATGAGTTTCAACCCCACAGGACAAATACATTTTCTTCAATATGGCCCCACCCTGAAATGAGTTTGGCATCATTAATATAAGCTGTATGTAGGGGCACAGTACCGTCGAAGATACAAGGTCAATTTTCAGAGCAATTTGCCTGGGTAAACAGATTGACTTGGGTGAAAATTGCCCCCCTCAGAATGACTAAAAATACATACAGATTTTCATATTACTTTTAGGCATTCCTGGAGGTTGTTAAATCAGAGGAGTAAACAGCATGTGTGCATTTTTAGACCATATATAAAGCAGGTGCAATTGCACACAGACACTTTGTACATGTCCCAGAATGAATAATTTTCCTATGAAACCAAGCTACAAGATGCACATGCAATACTGTGTACTGCAAGCTATTCAATATTACCCTCATTTGTATATATAGAGCACTCTTTCCTTTTCTTACCTATTTCTCTTTTAAATGTATGATACTTATAACTGATTACCTGGCTTCTTCAGTCTTCCATTTCTCCTCTTCAATCCTTTTTCTTTCACTTATCATCTGCTCTGTAACCAAAGGACTCAGAATTTCTGTAATAGTTGTGGCTAGAATTTCTTCACAGAAAGTGACTGAAATGCTGCAAAATTCAGAAACATTATACCTATCAGCACGTTTATAAAAATATCCATGATGCCCTGCTATCTTGTTGAAAAATCACAGAATTGAGGCCCTGTCTTAATTCAGGAGGAACTGTAGCACTGTAACCTTCAGTCTAGGCATAATCCCAGCATTTTAATCCTATTTTCATTCTTCAGGAAATGATAGTTTTAGACTCCTCACCTCATTCTGATCATGATCTCAGCATCTATTTTTCTCTTTCAATCTAAATCACATTTGTATGATGCTACACTTAGAAACAGTAAGATCAACTCTCTGGCAAGTATTAAAAGGAAAAGCCTTGCTCACATCCAGCTGTACCTTATAGCAGCTAAGGAGTAAGCTGTCCCAGCTTTGCTGATCTCTCCACACTGCTCCTTCAAAGCTTCCTGTAGGAGCTCATCCACCACTGCATTAATATCCTGCAATAATAATAATGTAACAATAAGGAGGAGGGGGACAGCTGACCTATCAGAATCAAAATTAATAATACAGACATCATTATTGTCACAGAGACCATGTCCATGCTCTAAAGACATCCCTCTTTCTGTTTTACTGTACCCAGTCCTGGAGTGAATTCAATTCATAGAAGGTATCCCAAGTAACAATGCTTATTTATTTATTTACAGCACCT
This sequence comes from Microcaecilia unicolor, assembly GCF_901765095.1. Lineage (NCBI taxonomy): Eukaryota > Metazoa > Chordata > Amphibia > Gymnophiona > Siphonopidae > Microcaecilia > Microcaecilia unicolor. Next base: position 133,972,853 of record NC_044037.1, read on the forward strand.
GATCTACTGCAAACGATCCCTGAGGCGACTATGCGGTTAACAATTTCTATTACAGGTACTTTGCACTATCCCTAATGGGCTCGCAATCTAAGTTATATAAGTACATAACTATTGCCACACTGGGACAGACCAAAGGTCCATCAAGCCCAGCATCCTGTTTCCAACAGTGGTCAATCCAGGTCACAAACACCTGGCAAGATCCCAAAAAAGTTCAATACATTTTATGCTGCTTATCCCAGAAATAGCAGTGGATTTTCCCCAAGTCAATTTCATAATGGTCTATGAACTTTTCCTTTAGGAAGCCATCCAGATCTTTTTAAAACCCCGCTAAGCTAACCTAACCGCCTTTACCACATTCTCTGACAATGAATTCCAGAGTTTAATTACATGTTGAGTGAAGAAAAATTTTCTCCGATTGTAGCTCTGATTTGTAGCTTCATCACATGCACCCTAGTCCTAGTATTTTTGGAAAGAGTAAATGTCTACCCGTTCCACTCCACTCATTATTTTATAGACCTCTATTATATCTCCCCTCAGCCATCTTTTCTGCAAGCTGAAGAGCCCTAGATGCTTCATCCCATCCTCTTTATCATTTTTGTCGCCCTTCTCTGTACCTTTTCTAATTCCACTGTATCTTTTTTGAGATGCGGTGACCAGAATTGAACACAATATTCGAGATGCGGTCGAACCATGGACCAATACAAAGGCACTATAATGTCCTCACTTTTGTTTTCCATCCCTTTCCTAATAATATCCATCTATTTGCTTTCTTAGTCGCCACAGCACACTGGGCAGAAGGTTTCAATGTATCATTAACAACGACGCCGAGATCTCTATCTTGGTCGGTGATTCATAACATACATAGTAGATGACGGCAGAAAAAGACCTGCACGGTCCATCCAGTCTGCCCAACAAGACAAACATATGTGTATACCTTACCTTGATTTGTACCTGCCCTATTCAGGGCACAGACCGTACAAGTCTGCCCAGTAGTACTTCCCGCCTCCCAACCACCAGTCCCACCTCCCATCACTGGCTCTGGCATAGACCGTATAAGTCTGCCCTTCACTATCCTCGCCTCCCAACCACCAACCTCCCAACCACACTCTCATCCCCCCACCTGATTCATAAAATGTGGAACCTTGCATTACGTAGCTATAGTTCGGGTTCCTCTTTCCCACATGCATCACTTTGCACTTGCTCTCATTCAACGTCATCTGCCAGACGCTCAGTCTCCCAGTCTCGTAATTTTTCACAATCCTCTTGCGATTTAACAACTTTTAATAACTCTGGCCAGGTCAGAAATCTGATGGCTAGAATGACTAGGAGCTTGCTGGAAAAGCATGGCCTAGTTTTTAAGCCTAGACTAAGACCTGAATGGCCTAAATTGGAAAAGTAAGGGCAAGAAATATGAAAACAAAATGGAAGATCTAAAATATGAACACAAAATGGAAACCTTAATATCAGTTACAAAGTGGAATTTTCTCTAATTTCCCCATCTAAGTTAGAAAAACAAGTTAGAGAAACAAGTGCGTCATGCCAGGTGCAAGGAAATGGTTGGGAAAGAATGGGTGGCAACTTTCTGTTGTGGTTAGCTAGTTTGAAGTAAACACGTGTAACATTGAGGTGAATGCAGACCCATTGATTTGTATGCACCCAAAATTGTATAAAAGAAAAAGCAAAACTGGGCGTGTGGAGAGATGCTCCAGATTTCCTCCCGAAATGCTGTCGGTCAGACCTCTGAAAGCAGATTGATGTTCTTGATTGACTTGGACTGCATTGGTAAGATGTAATAAAAATCTCTATCTATAATCTATTTCTCTTATCTGCTCCTTACACAGTATCTAGAAGAGTAAACTAATCTTGGGGTTAAAATGGTTGGTAGGGGCATACCACATTACACACCTATTGGTAGAGAGTCAGATAAGAACAAATATGAAAGCCTTCTAGGAAACCTCTCTGGAAGGTGGCTAGCTTGCCAACCTACTAGAGGGGATCTTTATGGGTCCATCCAACCCAAAATAAACACACCATTCTCTATCCTTTAACCAGTTTTTAATCCACAATAGGACACTACCTCCTCTCCCTTGACTCTCCAATTTCTTTAGGAATCTTTCATGAGGTACTTTCTCAAACACCTTTTGAAAATCCAGATACACAATATCAACCGGCTCGCCTTTATCCACGTTTGTTCACCCCTTCAAAACAATATAATAGATTGGTGAGGCAAGATTTCCTGTCACTAAATCCATGTTGGCTTTGTCTCATTAATCCATGCTTTTGAATACGCTCTGTAATAGTCTCTACCTTTTTGCCCGGCACCGACGTCAGGCGCACCGGTCTATAATGTACCATATCCCTTCTGGAACCTTTTTTAAATATCGGCATACCACACTCGATTTTAAAGATAAATTACATATGACTAACAATATAGTAACATAGAAACATAGTCGATGACGGCAGAAAAAGACCTGCACGGTCCATCCAATCTGCCCAACAAGATAAACTCTCATGTGCTACTTTTTGTGTATCCCTTACCTTGATTTGTACCTGTCCTTTTCAGGGCACTGACCGTATAAGTCTGCCCAGCACTATCCCCGCCTTCCAACCACCAGTCTCGCCTCCCACCACTGGCTCTGGCACAGACCGTATAAGTCTGCCCAGCACCATCTCCGCCTCCCGCCACTGGCTCTGCCACCCAATCTCGGCTAAGCTCCTTAGGATCCATTCCTTCTGAACAGGATTCCTTTATGTTTATCCCACGCATGTTTGAATTCCGTTACTGTTTTCGTTTCCACCACCTCCCGTGGGAGGGCATTCCAAGCATCCACTACTCTCTTTGTGAAAAAATACTTCCTGACATTTTTCTTGAGTTTGCCCCCCTTCAATCTCATTTCATGTCCTCTCGTTCTACCGCCTTCGCATCTCCGGAAAAGGTTCGCTTGCAGATTAATACCTTTCAAATATTTGAACGTCTGTATCATATCACCCCTGTTTCTCCTTTCCTCCAGAGTACACATGTTCAGGTCCGCAAGTCTCTCCTCATACGTCTTGTAACGCAAATCCCATACCATTCTCGTAGCTTTTCTTTGCACCGCTTCAATTCTTTTTACATCCTTAACAAGATACGGCCTCCAAAACAGAACACAATACTCCAGGTGGGGCCTCACCAACGACTTATACAGGGGCATCAACACCCCCTTTCTTCCACAAGTTAACTGTTCAATTCTATCAGTACTCTGGCATGAATACCATCCAGTCCAGGAGATTTGTTACTCTTCAGTTTGTCAAATTGCTCCATGACATTCTCTAGGTTTATAGGGATTTCATTCAGTTTCTCCGACTCATCAGCTTTGAATACCATTTCTGGCACCGCTATCTCTCCCAAATCTTCCTCGGTGAAGACCGAAGTAAAGAATTCATTTAATCTCACTGCTATGGCTTTGTCTTCCCTGATTACCTCTTTTATCCCTTGGTCATCTAATGGTCCAACCGATTCTTTTGCTGGCTTCCTGCTTTTAATATACCTAAAAAAAGTTTTACTATGTTTCTGCCTGCAATGCAATCTTTTGTTCAAAGACTCTCTTTGACTTCCTTATCAGAATATTGCATTTGACTTGACATTCCTTATGCTATTTCTTATTATTTTCAGTCGGTTCCTTCTTCCATTTTCTAAAGGATTTTCTTTTAGCTATAATAGATTCCTTAACCTCACTTTTTAACCATGCTGGCTGTCGTTTGGTCTTCCTCCCTCCTTTTTTAATACATGGAATATATTTGGCCTAGGCTTCCAGGATGGTATTTTTAAACAGCATCCATGGCCTGATGTAAATTTTTGACCCTCACAGCTGCTCCTCTTTTTTTTCACCGTACTTCTCATTTTATCATAGTCTCCTTTCTGAAAGTTAAACATTATTGTATTGGATTTCTTGTTCATACTTACTCCAAAGCTACTATCAAATCTGATCATATTATGATCACTGTTATCAAGCGGCCCCCATCACCATTACCTCCCGCACCAGAACACGCACTCCACTAACGACAAGGTCTAGAATTTTTCCTTCTCGTCAGCTTCTGTACCAGCTGCTCCATAAAGCAGTCCTGGATTTCGTCAAGGAATTTTACTTCCCTAGCATGCCCTGATGCTACATTTACCTAGTCAATATCGGGGTAATTGAAATCACCCATTATTGTGTTGCCCAGTTTGATAGCCTCCCTAATTTCTGATAACATTTCTACATTTGTCTGTTCATCCTGGCCAGGCGGACGGTAGTACACACCTATCACTATCCTTTTCCACTTTACACATGGAATTTCAATCCATATATTGTACCTGGGGTAATGTTCCACCAAAAATAATCAGAGCAGTTTACTTCATACAATTATTTAAAATAAAATCAAATCTCCAATATATTAAAGCAAAGATACTTACCTGTAGCAAGTATTCTCCAAGGACAGCAGGCTTCTTATTCTCATAAGTGAACCGGGCAACGCTGGATGGCGTCTACCCACTTGTGAGAAGAAGCAAGCCTGCTTGTTCTCGAAGAACAAAAGACCTCTTGGAATCATTGTGGATCGAAATTCCATGTGTAAAGGGGAAAAGGACGGTGATAGGGGTGTACTACCGTCCGCCCGACCAGGATGAGCAGACGGACGCAGTCATGTTAAAGGAAATTAGGGAGGCAAATAAATTAGGCAACGCAATAATAACGGATGATTTTCAGTCCTTTTATATAGTGAAGGTATAGTCTCTTGAGCAATGATTGCTGGTGTTTCCTAGTGGACTCCTGTCAGCAAGGTGAGTGCTGGGTGTTTGGGTGGGGTTTAGATGTTAGGCTTTGTATATTTTATATTTTTGTATAACCAGGAGTAGTTTGTTAGTGCAGTGTGTGGTTTTGAACAATTTGCTGAGTTTTTCTGTGTATCTCCTTTCAGATGAATGCCCCTGCATAAGTTTGTTTAAACTGGGTTGTTCCTGATGAAGCCCAGAAGCGGGTGAAACGATAAGGGCCCCGTTGAACACAATTAAGCAGTTGGAATGAGGGGTGATTAAGCCAGCTAAGAAAAGCTAAGTTATTTTATGCTACAGATCCAGTCTACGAACTGCCCTGTGACTATGACCTTGTCCAGAGTTTTAAACAAATAGGGCCAGTGGACCCTGTCAAAAAGCCTTTTTAACATCTACTCCCAAGATGAAGGTCACAATCTGGTGATGTTTAGTGTACCACATTAGGTGACAAGACCTTCTTAATATTATCAAATGTCTGATGCCCCTTTATAAACCCTGACTGATCATCACAAGCTAGATACGGCATATTGTGTTGCAGCCTCTTAGCCAAAATTTTAGTAAAAAGTTTGTAATGTGTACCTAGCAAGAAAATGGGGCTGTCAGACCCTCAAACTGGGGAATCTTTTCTGGGCTTGAGTGTAATCCCCACCAAATGCATGAATGCGGCAACACAGCATCCTCTCCAAAGCCATTTAACTTCTTAGTCAAGGGCTTGGCCAAGTAATTCCTAAAGGTCTTATAAAACTTGGCAATAAAGCCATGAAGCTTTCCCATGCGGTAGGTCCTTAATAGCCAAGCTAACCTCCCCCTCAATCACAGGCATAGACAGCTGAGTGGCCTCCACTACTGTTAACTTAGGCGGTTCAATCTCTCCCAAGTAACTGTCCAGCTCCTCTGGGGGCACTAGTTTCTCTGATGTAAAGTTTTATAGAATTGAGCAAAAGCCCCTTGAATACATTCTGGTAATATGCAGTTCTGCCCTCCCTGGGTACTAATCCGGAGAATAGTATTTGTTTGTGCCCGCTTTTTCAACTTATGTGCTAACAACCTATCCACCTATTTGTTCCCTCAAAGTACTCTTGTCTCACCCCCCCCCCCCCACCCCCCAGCTTGTGGTTATGCTCAAGATGGTACATTGCTGTCTTAAGGCATTCCTTTGTTGAAAGTACTATTTTCTTTTACAAGCTGCCAACTCTATCCTACCTCTTAATAGAACTACTTTTAAACCCTCCCAGAACATTTGAGAACATATTCATATCATTACATTCAAAATATTGTTTTAAATCATCCTCAGTTGTACATTTTAGGTGTCCAATAACAGGCCATCATCCAAGCTCCAATGGCATCTGCCTTGAGGTACCAGACTGAGAAATTTGTAACAAAATGGGGGCATTATCAGACTATACTTAAGAGACTATAGTAAGCAGTTTGCACCATTGATAACACAACCTTACACACCAACCACATATCGATCCTACAGTGGGTATCATAAACCCTCAAATGAAATGTATGGTCACGTTCTCTAGGATGGTAAAATCTCTAAGCATCTGCCAAATCCCACACAGTAAGAATGTCATTCAATTTTTTCCAATCTGCCTTGCCACCTGAGCTATATTAGCCAAAGAAGTGTTTAAGTCATATTAAAATCTCCCCCCAATAAGAAGCTTACCCTCAGCCCGTTCACAAATGTGCTGATCAGTAGTCCCATCGAAATGTCCTTGCTTTGAATTATGGACTTAAACATTTAGCAAAGTATAGAACTGACACTCCAGCTCTACCTTAAGAAGGAGATAACGGCCCTCCTTATCCCTCACTATGTCCTGGACCTCTGGAGTTGGCAAACACTATACAAACCCCATTAGATTTACCTTTATTAGAGGCAGAGAACACAGTGGAATATTTTTTATGCATAAATAATTTTTCATGTTGAGGCAACAAATGTGTTTCTTGTATAAACCCTATGTACATATGCACCCTCTCAGCCTCCTTAAAATTGAGCCATCTCTTAGGAGGTGAATTGAGCCCTCTAACGTTTAAAGACATCAAAACAGGACTCTTGCATGTCATCCAGAAAAGACAGTTGGTAACACAGCTAAACAGTGATTCTTCCCACCACTACATCCCCCAACCCACTCGCATACCGAGAACCCTATGGAAGACCAACCCTCACCCCCACATCCATTCATCCATATCCCCAAAACAAGGCACATTCCCTCGTTCCCCATCCATACACTATCCACTCTCCCACTCCCCTCCCATGATCCCATCCCCACTCAAATTCTGGCCTCACATAATTCATGCCAAAAGAACAACACACCCCAACCAACACAGTCCAAAGAGTTTTAATGATTCCCATCAGCCAAATATAACAAGCAGATCCCAAGTGAGTAACATAGAGCTGAGAACTGAGCAAGAAGCAGATAGAAAAAAAAATGCAAACCCACAGCATTGCCTGAGGAAAATCCAGTCTGCCAAGCAAGTATGGCGCAATAAGTCCCCTGTGACATAATGTAATTCACTGAGAGAGAAAGCAAATCCACTCAATACTACTACTACTTAACATTTCTAAAGCGCTACTAGGGTTACGCAGCGCTGTACAATTTAACATGGAAAGACAGTCCCTGCTTGAAGAGCTTACAATCTAAAAGACAAATGTACAGTTAATCTGAAAGGTCAGACAGATTTATTTTTATTATTTATTTTTTTAATTCTTTATTTATAAGTTTTGACATTTATATCATCAAACATAATGCATTGAAATATCAGAAATATAATAAAATGTATGACATAATACTTTATATCATTCAAAAATAAGGAAAAAAAAATTGTTATATAATTTGTCCACAATTATTTGGTCAAGATACTAAGAAATAGTTCAAATGGAAAATTATAGTAATTAACAATTTACTAACAGATGGGAGCAACAAATGTACACAGCCGATATTCAGCATATTTAAACTAAGGGAGTGCCTCCACGGTAGGAACAGCCTTTTCCCTTGATTCAATAAACTCCAATAACTTTTTGGGAGTAAAGAAGACATAGTTCACCAGATCAATTGAAATACAACATTTACAAGGAAATCTCAGCACCAATGTGCCTCCTAATTTTAACACCCTAGATTTATACAAAAGAAATTCTTTTCTCCTCTTCTGTGTGACCCTTGCTAAATCTGGGAACACTTGAATCTTTTGTCCCATGAAAGAATCGTTAATATGTCGAAAATATAACCGAAGAATATTGTTTCGGTCAAACTCTAGGGCAAAAGTTACCAACAATGTAGTTCTTTCAGATATCAGTTCGAGAGAGTTCTCCAAGAATTCTGTTAAATTTAATGTAGTGCCAGGAGCTGTTTGAGGTTGTTCATTTAATTGAGCAGATCTACCAGTTATGTATTGGGTTCTCGTTATGGGGGGAAACCCCTCCACTGGAATCCCCAATACCTCAGTACAATATTTCTTAAGCATATCTGTAGGATTTATCAATGGTGATTTCGGAAAATTCAAAAGTCTCAAATTGTTCCTGCGCGTATTGTTATCAAGGTATTCCATTTTTCTAACTTGGATTTCTCTTTCTTTAATCAAGACTGAGGAAATATTCTGTAGTTTTTCAACCTCTCCTTCTATTTTCATAATTTTAACTTGCTGCTCCTGAGTTTGAGCTAACAATGTTTGATTAGCCTGTTTCAGGTCCGTTATATCACTTTTAACTGAGTTATTCATCAAGAGTAAAGTATTGTTCATTGCCTGAATGGCATCCCAAAGTGTATTCATAGTTACCACTGCTGGTCTCTTTAGAACTCCGATAGACGCGGCTGCAATCTCCCGAGAAACAGGAACAGCGGTCTGCACTGAGTCCTGTAATGTTGTTTCCTTTCCCGGGGTTGAAGTGCTCATAGGTCCTCCCTCTACGAGTACCTCCGGTCTGGGTAAATCCAGAACCTCAGGTTGTCGTGACCCCACGAGCAAAGAATCGCCTCCGGGTCGCGGAGGTGCAGTGAAGAAAGGAGGACTTAGCGTCACTCCTTCTATGCTGTGCTCGGTACCATGAGAGACCGAGCCAATCGAAGTGGGCATTTGTTCTCCAAGAGGCACCACTCGAAAGCTCTCCAAGGTCATCTGGCGAGTGGCGGGGGTTGACGGCGGAACCGCGGAGGAAGGAGCCGTCGTTTTCCACTTTCTCTTCCCCATAATAAAATCGGGAAGATCAGTCCTCGCGCCAGAGCGTTTTCGAGTCTCAGGAGCTAAGGTGCCTCACTTCCGTTCCTGACGCCATCTTGACCCAGATTTTATTTTTATTTATTTTAGTTACATTTGTACCCCACGCTTTCCCACTCATGGCAGGCTCAATGCGGCAGGCAATGGAGGGTTAAGTGACTTGCCCAGAGTCACAAGGAGCTGCCTGTGCTGGGAATCGAACTCAGTTCCTCAGGACCAAAGTCCACCACCCTAACCACTAGGCCACTCCTCCACATTGGGGCAACCTATATGTTCGAAAGGTTAGGTTCCGAAAGCAGCATTGAAGAGGTGAGCTTTAAGCAAGGATTTGAAGATGGGTAGGGAGGGGGCTTTGCGTAGGGATTCAGGAAGACTGTTCCAGGCATAGGGTGAGGCAAGGCAAAATGAGCGGAGCCTGGAGTTGGCAGTGGTGGAGAAGGGTACTGAGAGGAGCGATTTGTCGTGTGAGCGGAGGTTACGGGCAGGACGTAGGGGGAGATGAGGGTAGAGAGGTAGTGAGGAGCAGCAGACCGGGTGCATTTGTAAGTAAGGAGGAGAAGCTTGAATTGGATGCGGTATCTGATCGGAAGCCAGTGAAGTGACTTGAGGAGAAAGGTGATATGAGTATATCGGTTCTAGCGGAATATAAGACGTGCGGCACAGTTCTGAATGGATTCAAGGGGGGATAGATGGCTGAGAGGGAGGCCAGTGAGGAGCAAGTTGCAGTACTCGAGGCGAGAGGTAATGAGAGCGTGGACGAGAGTTCGGGTGGTGTGCTCAGTGAGGAAAGGCCAATTTTGTTGATGTTGAAAAGGAAGAAGCGACAGGTTTTGGCAGTCTGCTGGATATGAGCAGAGAAAAAGAGGGGAGGAGTCGAAGATGACCCCGAGGTTGCGGGCAGATGAGACGGGGAGGATGAGGGTGCCATCAACTGAGATAGAGAGTGGGGGAAGAGGAGAAGTGGGCTTAGGTGGAAAGATGAGGAGCTCGGTCTTGGACATGTTCAGCTTCAGTGGCGGTTGGACATCCAGGCAGCAATGTCAGATAGGCAGGCAGATACCTTGGCCTGGGTCTCTGAGGTGAGTCTGGTGTGGAGAGATAGAGCTGGTGTCATCAGAGTAGAGATGATACTGGAAGCCATGAGATGAGATCAGTGAGCCTAGGGAAGAGGTGTAGATAGAGAAGAGAAGGGGTCCGAGGACAGATCCCTGGGGAACACCAACAGATAGCGGGATGGGAGTGGAGGAAGATCCATGAGAGTGCACCCTGAATGTGCGGTGGGAGAGATAGGAGGAGAACCAGGAGAGGACAGAGCCCTGGAACCCAAATGAGGCCAGAGTGGTGAGAAGTAGATCGTGATTGACAGTGTCAAAAGCGGCAGAGAGATCGAGGAGGATGAGGATGGAGTAGTGGCCTCTAGACTTGGCCAGGAGCAGGTCATTGCAGACTTTAGAGAGTGCTGTTTCTGTCGAGTGGAGAGGGCGGAAGCCGGATTGGAGTGGGTCGAGGATGGCATGAGAGGAGAGAAAATCAAGACAGCGGCTATGAACGGCGCGTTCAAGTATTTTGGAGAGGAAGGGTAGGAGAGAGATGGGGCGATAGTTGGAGGGGCAGGTAGGGTCAAGTGATGGGTTTTTTGAGGAGAGGTGTGACTAGGGCGTGCTTGAAGGTATCAGGACCAGTTGCAGTGGAGAGAGAGAGGTTAAGGATGCAACAGATGGAGGGGTTGACAGTATGGCGATGGTGTTAAGTAGGTTGGTGGGGATGGATCAGAGGAACAGGTGGTGCATTTCGAGGAGGAAAAGAAGGCGGGAGGTTTCATCCTCAGTGATCTCTGGAAAGGAGGAGAAGGAGGCCTGGGTTGGTTGGTTGAGGGAGAGGGTTAATGGGTGAAGAGGGGGATTGGGGGGTGATGGCTTGGTAGTGAACTCAAGGTTGATCTTTTGCACTTTGTCGTGGAAGTAATCAGCCAGTGATTGAGGAGAGAGTGAGGGGGGAGTGGGAGCGGGGGCGGGGGGTACCTTGAGGAGAGAGTTAAGGGTGGCGAAGAGACGACGGGGGTTGGAGCTGAGAGAATTGGCCAATTGGGTGTAATAGTCCTGTTTTGCAAGGAATAGGGAAGAGTGGAAGGAGGATAGCATGAATTTATAGTGAAGGAAGTCTGGATGAGTACGAGATTTCCTCCAGAGGCGTTCAGTAGATCGTGCGCAGGAGCGAAGGTAGCGGATGCAAGGGGTCAGCCAAGGCTGGGGATTAGTACGCTTTGTGGGACGGGTGGTGGAAGGTGCGAGGGTGTCAAACGCAGAGGAGAGAGCGGCATTGTAAGCGGAGACCGCTTTGTCGACAGTCCTCGGAGGACATGATGGATGGGAGGAGATTAGAGATACTAGCAGATAAGGTGAGGGGGTCAATGGCCTGGAGATTCCTGGATGGAGGCGGGGCGGAGGGGGGGGTGGAGAAGTGTGAATGTGATCAGGTGGTGGTCGGAGAGAGGAAGAGCTGAAGCTTGGACATTGGAGGGTGAGCCGGATGAGGAGAGGACGAGGTCAAGACAATGGCCGTCATGGTGAGTAGGGGTGGTAGAGCACCAGCTGGATGTTGGAAGGGGATGATAGGGTGAGGAACTTAGAAGCGAGAGGGTCGGATGGGTCATCAGCATGTATATTGAAGTCTCCGAGAATGAGAGACGGAGATGATGGTTCAAGAAAAACAGAGAGCCAAGCATCGAAGTCGGTAAGGAAGGAAGAGAAGGATTATTAGGAGGGCGGTAGATGACTGCCACTCTGAGTGGTCGCGGGTAGAATAGCCGGATGGAGTGGGGCTTCAAAGGATGAGAAACAGTAAGACTGCGGTAGGAGGAGGGGTTGGAAACTACAGGAGGGCGGAGAGTAGTAACCCAACACCTCCACCGCGGCCAACTGGGCAGGGAGAGTGAGAGAAGAGGTAACCACCATGGCAAAGGGCTGCGGCTTGAGGTAGAGTCTTCCGGGGAAGATCCAGGTTTCGGTTAGGGCGAGCAGTTGAAGGGAGTGGGAGATGAAGAGATCATGGGTGAAGGGCAGTTTGTTGCAAACTGAGTGGGCATTCCACAAGGCGCAAGAGAAGGGAGGGAGGAAGGGGGGAGTAGGGGAATAGATTGGAGACATCTCGGGATCGTCCACGTGGATAGGATGGAGACAGATGAGGGGGGCCTGGATTAGGGTTAATGTCTCCCGCGGATAGCAGGAGGAGCAAGAGAGAGCGGAGGAGGGATGGGGGAGGACGGGCGACGAAGGCGACGAAGACGGGGTGCACTTAGGAGGAATGGGGATGGGTTAATAGCAGGAAGGAAGTGTTGAAGGTTGAGAGCTAGGATGGAAGAGGGGGACAAGAGGGATGGTGAGGTGGTGAGGGATGGGGGTGAGAAGGGTATTGCCGTGGTGGGCCAGGCGGGAGGGGCAATGAGTTCCAATGGTTGACAGTGGGGGTGGGGAGGAGAAGAGATTAGGAAGGGACAGGCAAGGAAGAGAATGTGGATAGAAGCCATACGTAGTGACTGAGGTGTAGCAGGTGACTGTGTGGTGACTAAGGTGTTAAGCAGATAGATAGAGTGGAGAGCTGGATTGGGGGTTTGGAATTGATGGTGAGTAGTTAACAAGCTAGCAGCAGGCAGGCAGGTAGGTCAATGGATGAGAGGCTCGCAGGCAGGCAGGCAGGCTCGCAGGTAAGTCAATGGTTGACAAGGTAGCAGCAGGCAGGCAGGCAGGTAACAGCAGGTAAGTCAATGGTTGACAAGGTAGGCAGCAGGCAGGCAGGTTGACAAGGTAGCAGCAGGCAGGCAGGTAACAGCAGGCAGGCAGATGAGAGCTTGCAGCGGGTCAGGCGGACTGGAGCACGCTGGAGCAGATGAAATGGAGCAGGCAGGCAGGGCAGGTGTACCGGAGCAAGTAGGCCGGAGGCAGATGGAATGGAGCAAACAGGGAGGAGCTGGAAACAGGTGGACTGAACACTGGAGCAAGCATGGGAGGATGGATCGGTGGACTGGGACGAGCTTGGAGCAGTCGGATCAGGCGGACTGAACACACTAGAGGCATGTGGTCTGGAACAGCAGGCTGGAGCCATTGACTGGAACAAGCAAGGGGAAACCGGATCATGCAGACTGGAACGAGCTTAGCAGCAGGCGGATCACGCAGATTGGAGCACACAGAGCATTTGGATCGGCATAAGCAGGCTGGCGCAGACGGACTGGAACGAGCAGGGGAGAAGCTGGATCGGCGGACTGGAACAAGTTGGGAGTCAGGCGGACCGGAACACGCTGGGGATCAGGCAGACAGGAACACGCTAGGATCATGCGGACTGGAACACGCTGGGGCATGTGGACTGGAACAAGCAGACTGAAACACGCTGGGATCAGGCGGACTGGAGACGCTGTGATCAGGCGGACTGGAATACGCTGGGATCAGGCGGACAGGAACGCGCTGGATCAGGCGGACTGGAACACGCTGGGGCATCTGGACTGGAACAAGTAGACTGGAACACGCTGGGGCATCTGGACTGGACAAGCAGGCTGAGCAGACAAACCGGAAACAGGCAGGGGGGGGAAGCTGGAGGCCGCCGGTCCTGGAGCGAGCAGGCAGCAGGCAGAGAGAAGCTGGCACGGGAAAGCTGGAGCAGCTGGGCTGGTCTCAGAGTGACCGGGCAGGGGGCTGCCCTCAACGCAGCAGAGCAACCAGGTCGCCTGGGGAAGATCGCCTCGCTGTGCACTACCGCCAACTGCCCCAGGCCGTGCCAAGGGGCGGGAAGGGGCAGAGAGGGCGTTGGACTGGTGGGCCCGGACCACAGGCGAACTCCTTCTGGTTCTACCTGGGTCACCCGGAACTCCCAGCCGACACAGTCCCGGGCATTCCTTCCAGGGAGCGCGACGGCCGAGGGCGGGGCTCTCAGACCAGGGGAATTGGGCCTGTGGGCTGCTGATAATGCGAGAGACCGTCTCACCTGGGCCCACGCACTCTGCCTCTCTCCTCCGCTCAGTTGCAGACCAGTAGGGTGTAGTTGGGCCACTATCTCCATCATCAGTCTGCTGAGCAGAGCCTGCGAATGTGACATCAGAACTGTGCTCCAATCTATTGTTCTAGTCCCCCTCGATGCCAGCCTGACTCATGGAAGGACGGGAGAGGGCTGATTCCTGACAGTCACGAAACACTGTCATCTGTCCACAGGTTAGCCTCCCATAGCAGCTGAATAGCTTCAGAAGGGTTCACATACATACTTATTTTGTAACTGGGTCAATGGAGGGTTAAGTGACTTGCCCAACAGTCACAAGGAGCTGCAGTGGGAATCGAACCAGTTCCGCAGGATCAAAGTCTGCTGCACTAACCACTAGGCTACTCCTCCACTCAAAGAGGAGGCTCAAAGAGAAACGTTTTGGATCCAGCTCTGAAACCTCGAAGTCTGTGTCGCCATCGAGTGTTGCATCGGCACTGGGTACGTTAGTCCGTTGGTCTGTGAGACCCTTTGACACTGGAGTGACCGTGTATCGAATGGGTCTCCACTTTCCTCAGCACCAGCCGCTATCCAGGCCCCTGTGACCAATTGGTGTCGGACCCAACCCAGAGGAGACTGGAGGACTCAGTGTTGACATTGAGGAACACTGGCATCAATCACCCTCGACGCATGATGACGGGAGCACCAAGGGATTCCCAGGCATCAAGAAGCGTCGGCGCTGAGAGGACTGCTCCCCCTCCTACATAAGGTGCTAATGCATGGGTCTCCAGGCAGCCAGGACCAGACACCTGCTTTGACCCCACAAACATGCGTGGGATAACATATAGGAATCCTGCTCAGAAGGAATGGATTCCCAGAAGGAGAGGGAGGCAGGGCTGGTGGTGGAGGTGGGGATATTGCTGGGCAGACTTATACGGTCTGTGCCAGAGCCAGTGGTGGAGGCGGGGTTGGTTGGGAGGCGGGGATAGTGCTGGGCAGACTTATACGGTCTGTGCCCTGAAAAGACAGGTACAAATCAAGGTAAGATATACACAAAAAATGGCACATATGAGTTTCTTGTTGGGCAGACTGGGTGGACCATGCAGGTCTTTTTCTGCCGTCATCTACTGTGTTACTGTGTAGCTGTGCCTTTGAAAATATTTGATTCTCAGTGAATATTTGCATTATGAGAAAACTTTGATTGTAAGCATGTGAGATTAAATTTCTTACCCAATGAAAGAGATCAGACCACGGACACCAAAATCTTATATAGATAACGAGTCCTGTTGGTCAGACCTTGGTTTACACCTTGGTTTCTGAGGTAAACTTCATGCTTTCAAGTATTGTATGCCTTTTATGACCATTTGGGATTGAATTTGGCTGTTCTTCAGTTTGTTTTGTATTAGTTTACGCAACTTAGATCAACAGCTCATATTGTTACCTATTTATTAGATGATTTTAATTACCCCATATAGACTGGGTTAATGTAACATCAGGGCACGATAGGGAGGTAAACTTCCTCGATGAAATAAAGGACAGCTTTATGGAACAGCTGGTACAGGAGCCGAAGAGAGAGGAAAAATTCTACACAGTCATTTGTGGAGCGCATGATCTGGTACCGGAGGTAGCGGTCCGGGGGCCGCTTGACAACAGTGATCATAACATGATCGCCCTTCATATTTGCTTTCAAAAGGTAAACACAGAAAGTCAATATGTTAGCGTTTAAGTTTAAAAAGGAAGCTATGATAAATGAGAAGAATGGTAAAAAAAAAAAACCTTAGAGGAGTGACTGAGAGGGTAAGAAACCTACAACAGGAGTGGATG
Organism: Microcaecilia unicolor; assembly: GCF_901765095.1. Lineage (NCBI taxonomy): Eukaryota > Metazoa > Chordata > Amphibia > Gymnophiona > Siphonopidae > Microcaecilia > Microcaecilia unicolor. Next base: position 133,988,643 of record NC_044037.1, read on the forward strand.
CTGTTCAAAAACACCGTCCTGGAGGCCCAAGCCAAACATATTCCACATATCAGAAAAGGAGGACGGAAAACCAAACGACAGCCGGCGTGGTTAAAAAGTGAGGTAAAGGAGGCTATTGGAGCTAAAAAGGAATCCTTCAGAAAATGGAAAAAGGAACCGAATGAGGAAAATAAGAAGCGGCATAAGGAATGTCAAGTCAGATGCAAAGCGCTGATAAGGCAAAGAGGGATTTTAAAAGAAAGATAGCGAGTGGGTCACGTGATGCACTAGAGAGTGAAGGACGTGGTTCTGTTGCTCTCTTAGGCCCAACCGTCAATTTTATGCAATTTTAACTTGCAAATTACTGAACTCAAGCCCTAATATCGCTACTAAAAGAAGCTGAGGGTCCATGGATAAATTTGTGGAATCGCAAGGTAAAGGCTTGCCCAACACGCAGCGGAAAACGGGAGAAAGAAAAGCTGAAAGCACCGAACGGAGAAAGATGAGCCGTAAAACGTGAAAGTTTCATCTTTACGCCGGAACAATTAAAGCAAATCACTGAAGCAGTAAGCCTAGCGCTGGAGCCGAGGCTCGCGCAGTTGTCGGCGCAAATTGCCACACTAAACATCTTCTTTGTCAGAAACAACAGCACGGACTGGCGAAACAGAGCATCGAGTCTCTGAGCTAGAACATGTGCGCTCCCATGGCGGCTCGGATAAAAAAGCAAGAAACCAATAGAAAACTTGCTGACCAAAGTGGATGATCTGGAGAACAGATCGCGGCGAGGCAAATCTTCGTATAGTGGGGCTTCCAGAGTCGGTGGGTGACAGAGTCCTGGCTACGGAGCTGGAGCAATGGCTAAAGAGAGAATTTGCCCTCTCAGACAGCATGGGCCCGCTGTGCTTAGAGCGGGCTATCGAGTGGGCCGACTACAAGATGGCCGCCAGTCACCGCGTGTAGTCCTCATAAAAGTGCACAATTACATCCACAAGGACGAAATCCTGAGGGTATCGTCAGATGAGAGAACGACAAAATATGAAGGGAAACTAATACGAATTTTCCAGGATTATTCATCTGGTTTACAAGATAAAAGGAAAAAATTTAACCCAGCATGTCAGCGTCTGCATGCTCTACAAGTTAAATTTATGCTCCTTTACCCTGCAATTTTGAAAATTAAAAACGGCAATGGTTGGCAGGTTTTCTCCAGTGCTGCAGAAGCTGACGCCTATGTAAAAAAATTGGACAGTGATCAGCTAAATGCGGGAGGCACAGCCGAAGACACTTGAAAGATTGGGACTCAAAGAGTGCGAAGAGCTAATTCACTAATGTCTGTAACAGGTATTTGAGATTTTGTATGCATAACCTTATGTATGGGCTCTGAGTTCGGCATTTCTTGTTGGTATATTGACGGGGGGGCCTTCAGCATGGAAGTGACCCATTCCCGTTGTAAATGACAGGAACGACTTGTTTAGGCAGTGTAGGGGGGGCCAGAAGGGTGCAAGGGGAAAGGAGGGGAGGGGGGTAAATTGGGGGGGGGGGGGTGGAAAATAGCTTCAGGAATTTGGCAGCTTACAGTCGGATTGCAGCTGGAGCCTGCACCCGCTGGTGGAGATTTGATTTCCCCGGGGAGAAGGGCTGGGCTCCTTGGGGAGGATAAATGGTGTAACGTGGACATGCCTGGATATAGCGGAAACTCTGATATGAACACGTGTGCGCTTGATGTCTTGAATGTGTCGGGAATTCATCCCCGATTAAGCGGGCCAAGATATTGGCGCAACTGAAACGGCACAAAGTTTCTATTGCCTGTCTTCAGGAGACGAAACTGACTGATCAGGAGCATGAAAAACTCAAGCGTCAAGGGTGGGAGACTGTTTTTATTCTTCTTCGGGAGCCAAAAAAGGTGGAGTAGTGATTCTGATTAGGAGGGGGCTGCTTTGTGACCCCAGGTTGTTATACAAAGACCAAGAGGGCAGGGTGATTCTTCTGCAGCTAACTTTATCGGGGCAAAAAACTGTATTTATGTGCTGTGTATGGCCCAAACTACCCATTCTCCTGTATTTTTCAGATCCCTGATATCCCTGGGTCTGCGATACTCCGGACGCCCCATGGGTGTGGGCCGGGGACTTCAATCAGGTCATGGACCCGGGGGTGGATAGGACTGCGGGAAAACAACAGAGTGAGTCACGGGGGGGAGGGGCACTCCAATCCTTGTGTTGTTCCTTAGATCTGATTGACCCCTGGAGGCTACTCCACCCATCAGAAATTGATTACACTCACCAATCTAGAGTACATCAATCGTGGTCGAGATTGGACTATATTCTGACTGCACCAGTCATTATTTTGCTAAAGTCACACAGGCCGAGATAGGCCCCATGGAGGTCACTGACCCACTCGTTGATTTGGGTAGATATGAGGTTCCCATCCACGGGTATAGGGGGTTCTGCTTGGAGATTTCCATCCTTTTTATACCAAGATCAAAAATTTAAAGAATATTGTAGCCCAATGGGAGCAATATGTAGAATTTAACTTAGAGTCATGTGAGTCCCCATTAGTTTTTTGGGAAGAGTCGAAGGCAGTACTGAGGGGGGCTACGATAGCGTACACGAGTGCCAGAAATAAGAAACTTTCAGCGGGTATAGTTCACTTAGAACACCAGTTACGTCAGGCCAAAAAAGGGTATTTACAAAGACCCTCACGGGAAACCCGTGATCTTTGGTCTTCCACGAAGGTGGCCCTAGACTCCCTAATCCACGAAAAAAACTCAGAAAAGTTTCACAGCAAGAGGGTTTAATTTCCGCAGATATGGGAATAGGACAGGAAGGCTTCTGGCCCAGATGGTGAGAATCCGGGGGCGTAGAAAACTGATTACATCGGTTACATCCCCCAATGGGGCTAGAATTAGTACCACGGAAGGGATTGTTAAAGAATTTCACTCCTATTTTTCTAATTATACTCTGGGAAGGGGGACACAACTGACATGATAGTGGAAGACTATTTGAGGGATGCTGGGCTTCCCCGGCTTTCCCTATCTGCTAGGGAGGCGCTTTCAAAACCGCTACAGGCCCAAGAGTGCAGAGGGTACTAAGATCTTTACCTCTGGAGTCGGCGCCGGGTCCCGATGGGTTCTCGGTGGGAGTACTATAAGACTCTCCCGCCACAGTTTATTGGCCCTCTAATTGAATATTTTGAGGAGTGATAGAACAAGGGGGGCTCCAAGGGGAGGAAACTAAGCATTAGTGACTTTAATCCCAAAGCCGGGCAAACCAGGGGATAGGGTGGAGTCGTACCGCCCTATCTCCCTTATCAATGTGGACCTTAAAATGCTGGCTCGAATCTTGGCGGATCGCCCTCACCCTTCATGGGGACGTTGATTGGTGCCACCAGGTAGGCTTTATGAAACACCGGAACTCAGTTCTTATGTACGGAAAGTACTTTTGGCATTGCACATTGCCAAGCAAGGGACCGGGACCTCTTATGGTTAGTTAGATGCCGAAAAGGCGTTTGATAAGTACAGTGGAGGTACCTATTCCAAGTATTAGATACATAGGTATGGGGGGATGGTTTCTAGATGCTGTAAAGATACTCTACAGAGACCCAGTAGCCAGAATTTTGGTCAATGAATCTAAATCCCCTCCGATCCAAATAAAAGCAGGAACGAGACAGGGGTGCCCCCTTTCTCCCTTTTTATTTTGTTATATTTGGAGCCCTTATTAAGGACCATCGAGGGTCGACCCAGATATTGCGGGAGTCCAATTGCCAAATCATTCGGTAAACGTTTTGTCCTTCGCGGATGACATATTTTTGACCTTGACTGATCCTCACAATTCTTTAAATAGAGTCTTGGCAGCTATAGATGAGTTTGGGCTATATTCAGGACTATCGCTGAATTTAAAGAAATCTGTTGCTTTGCCTTCAATAGAGAGGATACGCGGGGAATGGGGAGACTCTTTTCCACTCCAGTGGGTGCAGGAGGAGGTGACGTATCTGGGAGTGAGGATTCCAATTGACCTGGGCTCTCTATACGAGAGGAATATGGTACATTTAAAAAGGAGGGTGGCACAATCGTTGTTGAATTGGCAGGATTTGCCCATTTCTTTGATGGGCAGGGTAGCACTCTATAATATGGTCTTGTTCCCTGTATGGATTTATGCTTACCAAACCTTGCCCATGTTCCTGACCTCAAAAGATGATAAATGGCTGAGGATAAAGTTAAATACGTTTTTGTGGCAGGGAAAAAGGGCACGCATGACAATCAACAGGGCAATTCTGCAAGAGCACAGGGTGGGTTGGGATTGAGGGACCTACGTATGTTCTCGGTGCTAGTGGTATGCGCCACATTTCAGATTGGTTCCGCCACCACTGAGCATTTTTCCCTCACGGCTACTGAGACGAGTTGGTTTAAACCTTTGCATTTTTCCAGCTGGCTTCATCAGGCGAGGGGGCGGGGCCCTGATTTGGGTATGGCTTCTGTTATACTCAATCCCTTGCGACAGACGTGGAGGTGGCTCTGTAGGTTCTTTACCTTGAATAGATCAGTGTCCCCATTGCTGTCTATAAGAGGTAATCCAGAGTTTCCGGTGGGAGACTCCTCTAGGGCTTTTTAGAGACTGGAGGTCTAAGGGTGTTACTTATTTGAGCCATGTGGTGTCAGAACAGGGAGGAATGAAAACTCTGTCTGATATCAGTGGAGAATTCCACCTGGGAAAGAGGGATCCTTTTGCATTTATACAGTTAAGCCACTATGTTAACTCATTACCTAAGAAAGATTTATCTGTAACAGTTTGGGAGTGTTTAAATTCAATGTTTGCTCTTGAGGCACAGGGAAAGATTCCGCTGAAATACTTTCATTCACATTTAAGAGAGCATTTACAGTCCACAGACTTCACCTGGATGGCACAACAATGGACTAAAGAACTGGCCTTCTCGGTGAGCCCGGAGAGTATCAAAAATACATTGATAGGTACATACAAACTGACAGAAAATGCCTGCTGGTGGGAATTTACAATATAAGTTTCTGTTTCGTCTTCATGTGTCACAGAGAAGAGCGTTCCGAGCCACCCTGCGAGATTCAGATGTAGCTCTAAATGTGGGAAAGACAATGCAACCTGGGCCACATGTTTTGGAACTGTCTATGTATTCAGAAGTTTTGGAAGTTATTAGCGCTGCAAGTTTCCTCGATGTGGGGCACAAGGTGGTGCATTTTCTCCAGGTCAGTTGTTGGTGGTCTACAACATGCGGGGAGCGGCGAGGCCAGGTTCTCGAGGGTTTCTGCATAGAGCTGTGTTGAAGGCAAAAAAAACTAATTTTACAACTGTGGTTGACTCCGGACACTCCAACAGTATCACATTGGCGATCGGCGATGATTTACATGTGTTCATTTGAACGCAGCGGAATTAATGATCTCTCCAGGGGCCCAGGGGAGACAAATTCTGCTCTGTCTGGGCACCGTTTTGGGACACTTTGACTCCAGTGGCTCGTAGTAGAGTGTTAAATTCCTGAGGTTGGGGGGGGGGGGCGGGTGTTGGGGAGGGAAAGGAGAGAGATGGGGGATGGGAGAAAACGTTATAAAATGTTTACTATTGTTGCTTGCAATGAATAAGGATATGTGTGGTATTGTATGCATTGTCTGATGTGTCACAGTAATATCCTGGTTTGTATATTATGTTCAATAAACATGAGTTAAAAAAAAAAAAAAAGAAGATAGCGATACAGGCGTAAACTGATAGTAAATTTTTTTTAGATACGTTAAAAGCAGGAAACCGGCAAAAGAATCGGTTGGCCCGCTGGATGACCGGGGTGTAAAAGGGGCGATCAAGGAAGACAAAGAAATAGAAAAACTAAATGAGTTCTTTGCTTCGGTCTTCACAGAGGAAGATATGGGTGGGATACCGGTGCCGGACAGGGTATTCGAAGGTGAAGAGTCAGAAAACTTAACTGAAATATCTGTAAATCTGGAAGACGTAATGGAGCAGTTCTGTACACTGAAGAGTAGCAAATCTCCTGGACCAGATGGTATTCACCCTAGGGTACTGATAGAACTAAAAAATGAACTGGCAGAGCTACTGTTATTGATTTGTAATTTATCCTTTAGGTATCAATAGAAACCAAACAAAATAAACATGGAAAAGAAAATAAGATGATACCTTTTTTATTGGACATAACTTAATACATTCTTGATTAGCTTTCGAAGGTTGCCCTTCTTCCTCAGATCGGAAATAAGCAAATGTGGTAGCAAATAGTATATATGAGAGAAACATCAAAGCATTACTTTGACAGTCTGACAGAGTGGGAGGGTGGGGGTATGCATGGGGACATCAAAGCATTTCATTGATATTCTAACAGAATGGGTGTTGGTAGGTGAGAAGAAGGTAATAAACAGAGAAATAAACAGAGAAATACAGCTTTATGTTTTATAATGAGTTAGAAAACCCAGATCCTTATTAAGTCCTGTTTGTTGGGTGTCAAAATATTCAATCATTCTTATTTCAAATGCTTTGATGTCCCCATGCATACCCCCACCCTCCCACTCTGTCAGACTATCAAAGTAATGCTTTGATGTTTCTCTCATATATACTATCTGCTACCACATTTGCTATTTCCGATCTGAGGAAGAAGGGCAACCTTCGAAAGCTAACAAGAAATGTATTATGTCCAATAAAAAAGGTATCATCTTATTTTCCTTTTCCATGTTTTATTTTGTTTGATTTCTATTGATAACCTTTAAAAGTGGACTAACACGGCTACCAAATCTCTCTACTTAATTTATTCTTAAAATCAAGCGGTGGTACCGGAAGATTGGAGGGTGGCCAATGTAACGCCGATTTTAAAACAAGGTTCCAGATGAGACCCCGGGAAATTATAGACCGGTGAGTCTGATTGTCAGTGCCGGGCAAAATGATAGAGACTATAATCAAGAACAAAATTACAGGCCACATTCAAAAGCATGGACTAATGGGACAAAGTCAACATGGATTTAGTGAAGGGAAGTCTTGCCTCACCAATCTGATGCATATGGACGAAGGTGAGCCGTTGATATTGTGTATCTAGATTTTCAGAAGGCATTTGATAAGGTCCCTCATGAAAGACTACAGAGGAAATTAGAGGGACATGGGATTGGAGGTACTGTTAACACCTGTTATATTCTTTCCTCTTTTAGGCCTGTTCCTAAGGGCTAGGCCTAAGACCTGTACTTTGCTCAGTTTGGTTCTCACATGTAACATACAGTACTGCTATCTCAGGAGCTCAGAACAGACACTTCAGGGATACACATTTTGCTGACTGCTGGAGCTGAGACTAGGCTTTTCATATAAACTGTATATAATGATGTAACCCTGGGACACAGTGAGCCTAGAGTGTTTCAATTTTTGGGTGAGGGGACACAAGGACACAAGGGTATTGTTCTATGTATTTTTTTGCTCTCTTGACTACTGCACGCAGAACTGATAAGTAATTAGCCAATGGCTACAGACTTTGCACGTGAACTCCCATCAGGAGAGACTGATAGAATACAGGAACAATCCATATATGGTATGAGGCTACCTAATGGTTCTGGTTTATGGGAAATCACATGATTTGGGCAACCGAAACTTACAAATGATATATATGTGGTGGGATGGGACAGTGTGAGCTGAGCACACTCTGTTATTCAGGATTTGTGTCTTGTTTTGTGGTGGTGCTCCAGAGGGGAATAATTACCTTGTATATTTTGGCTTAGTGATTATACCAATAAACCTTGTTTGTGGTGTGCCTACAGCTAAGTCTGATTGTATCTCTTATTCTTCAGCTTACAGGCTAAAGTGTTTTTCCCCTCCCTGAAGAGGGCAAGGTGATTGGGAAAACACACTGGTATTAAAACTGGTTGAAAGATAGGAAACAGAGAGTAGGATTAAAGGTTGATATTCGCAATGGAGAAGGGTAGTTAGCGGGGTCCCTCAGGGATCGGTGCTGGGACCTCTGCTTTTTAACTTCATAAATGACATAGAGATGGGGTAACTAGTGAGGTAATCAAATTTGCCGATGACACAAAGTTATTCAAAGTAGTCAAATCGCGGGAAGATTGTGGAAAGACTACAAAAGGACCTTACGAGACTGTGAGTCTGAATGGCAGATGACGTTTATGTGAACAAGTGCAAGTGATGCACGTGGGAAGAGAACCCAAAACTATAACTACATCATGCAAGGTTCAGCGTTGGGAGTCCACGGACCAAGAAAGGGATCTAGGTGTCGTCGTAGATGATACGTTGAAAAACTTCTGCTCAATGTGCTGCTACGACTAGGAAAACAAATAGAATTAGGAAAGGGATTGAAAACAAAAATAAGGATATTAATCTGCCGTTGTATTGCTCCATGGTGCAACCACACCTCGAGTATTGTGTTCAATTCTGGTCACCATGCCTCAAAAAAGACATTGCGGAATTGGAAAAGGTGCAGAGAAGGGCGACAAAAATGATACAGGGGTGGGACGACTTCCCTATCAGGATAGGCTGAAGAAGCTGGGGCTCTTCAGCCTGGAGAAAAGGCAGCTGAGGGAGATATGATAGAGGTCTATAATGAGGGAATGGAACGGGTCGATGTAGAGCGTCTGTTTACGCTTTCCAAAATACTAGGACAAGGGGGGCATGCGATGAAGCTGCAGTGTGGTAAATTTAAAACGAATCGGAGGAAATGTTTCTTCACTCAACGAATAGTTAAACTCTGAAATTCGCTGCCGGAAAAGGTGGTTAACTTAGCGGACTTCAAAAAAGGGTTGGATGGCTTCCTGGAGGAAAAAGCCATAGAATGTTATTGAATGGATGAGGGAATAATACAGTATTTCTAGGATGGGTGGGACAATTGCTTGTTCTTTTGGCCGCTGTCGGTGACAGGGTGCTGGGCTCCATGGACCCTTGTTCTGTCCCAGCATGGCAATGCTTACGTACTTATACACTTGTCTGGAGAAAGGAAATTTATCTTACCTTCATATTACAAACAACTCTCCTCAAGTCCTTTCATCTGAGTGGATCTACCGTATTTTTCGGACTATAAGACGCACCGGACCATAAGACGCACCTAGGTTTTAGAGGAGGGAAATAGGAAAAAAATTTTTTTGCTTGTTCCCTCCTCTAAAACCTAGGCGCTCCGGTGCGTCTTGTCTGAATCCCTCCCTCCAAGTTCGGGATCGCCCTCAACTCAGGGTTACCTCCTCCCCCCCCCCCCGGCCCGGTCACCACCTCTCCCCTTACTCACGCGATCTTCCCTGGTGGTCTAGTGACATCGGGGCAGGAAAGAGCCCCCTCTTTCCTGCCCAGCGCGCTGCTCTCCATCCTCCTGTATGCAGCCTGACGGTCTCGCCGAGATTCAAAATGGCCGCCGAGAATTGAAGTCTCGGCGGCCATTTTGAATCTCGCCGAGACCGTCAGGCTACTACTACTACTATTTAGCATTCTAGCGCTACAAGGCGTACGCAGCGCTGCACAAACATAGAAGAAAGGACAGTCCTGCTCAAAGAGCTTACAATCTAATAGACAAAAATAAATAAGTAAGTAAGCAAATTCAATCAATTAATGTGAACGGGCAGGAAGAGAGGAGGGGTAGGTGGAGGTGAGTGGTTACAAGTGGTTACGAGTCAAAAGCAATGTTTAAAGAGGTGGGCTTTCAGTCTAGATTTAAAGGTGGCCAGGATGGGGCAAGACGTAGGGCTCAGGAAGTTATTCCAGGCGTAGGGTGCAGCGAGACACAAGGCGCGAAGTCTGGAGTTGGCAGTAGTGGAGAAGGGAACAGATAAGAAGGATTTATCCATGGAGCGGAGTGCACGGGAAGGGGTGTAGGGAAGGACGAGTGTGGAGAGATACTGGGGAGCAGCAGAGTGAGTACATATATAGGTTAGTAGAAGAAGTTTGAACAGGATGCGAAAACGGATAGGGAGCCAGTGAAGCGACTTGAGGAGATGGGGTAGTATGAGTAAAGCGACCCTGGCGGAAGACGAGACGAGCAGCAGAGTTTTAAACCGACTGGAGAGGGGAGAGGTGACTAAGTGGGAGGCCAGCAAGAAGCAGATTGCAGTAGTCTAAACGAGAGGTGACAAGGGTTGTGGATGAGGGTTTTGTAGAGTGCTCGGAAAGAAAGGGGCGGATTTTACGGATGTTGTAAGAAAGAAACGACAGGTCTTGCAATCTGCTGGATATGAGCAGAGAAGGAGAGAGAAGAGTCAAAGATGACCCCAAGGTTTCGAGCTGAGGAGACAGGGAGATGAGAGAGCCATCAACAGAATAGAAAATGGGGGGAGCGGGGAGGTGGGTTTGGGGGGGAAAATGAGAAGCTCGGTTTTGGTCATATTTAATTTCAGGTAGCGTTGAGACAATCCAGGCAGCAATGTCGGACAAGCACGCTGAAACTTTGATTTGGATGCAAGGTGAGATATCAGGGGTAGAAAGTAGATTTGGGAGTCATCAGCATAGAGATGGTAGGAAAAGCCATGGGATGAGATTAATGAACCAAGGGAAGAAGTGTAGATAGAAAAGAGGAGGGGACCAAGAACAGAACCCTGAGGTACGCCGACAGCAGAGGGATAGAAGTAGAAGAGGATCCACCAGAGTGAACACTAAAAGGTGCGGAGGGAGAGGTAGGAAGAGAACCAGGAAAGGACAGAGCCCTGGAATCCAAGTGAGGACAGGGTATCGAGAAGTATGCTGTGATCGACAGTGTCAAAAGCAGCGGAAAGATCAAGAAGAATGAGGATGGAATATTGACCTCTGGATTTTAGCCAGTAATAGGTCATTGGAGACTTTAGTAAGCGCAGTTTCGGTTGCGTGGCTGCATACAGGAGGATGGAGAGCAGTGCGCTGGGCAGGAAAGAGGGGGCTTTCCTGCCCCGACGTCACTAGACCACCAGGGAAGATCGCGTGAGTACGGAGAGAAGTGGTGACAGGGCCGGGGGGGAGGGCGATCCCGAACTCGGAGGGATGGAGGGCGGCCTGCCAGCCAGCCAGCCAATCTCTATCTTCGGACTATAAGACGCACCCCCCATTTTCCTCCCAAATTTGGGGGGAAAAAAAGTGCGTCTTATAGTCCGAAAAATACGGTATATTTACATCTAACCCTCCTTCTGGACAACAACAAAAAAAATAAGTCTACAGCAACCTGCCTCAATTGGACCATCCAGGATATCAGAACCAGAAACCACAAAGTACATAACTACAATCTATGAGTTGAAGGTTTATTTTAAGTACATAACTATTTCTAAGATTCTGATTCTGTTTAAAGTCTATAAAATGAAGTCCAAACTCAAACCCCTTTGCATCAAGTCTCCAAAGAATTCACACAATTGCAAAATACAGACATTTGACTCTATTACTGAAAGCCTCTGATCTCCCAGGCCTGGTCCAAATCTTCAACTTTAAAAGGTCTGTTCTCTTAGACAATTTAAAGCCTTTAATCCTACAGTGCCAACTGCCAATCTTTTAGGTCTGTAGTGCCACCCAGTGAAATTTGCCTACAGCGCTTCTGACACAAAGAATGTGCCTTGGCCCATCACAGCGAGACACCTCGGGGAACCCAGTAGTGTGTGGGAGACGAAACTATAATGCCGATCCAACCAAAGTGCAAGAGGTTAAACACCTAAATAACAGTACTTAAAATGATCTCATTGCCATACCAAAGCTACCCCCAGCACCCTCAGACACCCTTTGGAATGACAGGACTGGAGAATGCCAGATCAGGTGCTAAGAATCCTCAGTGATCCACAATGTCATCCATGAACAGCATCTGGACTTTATAGGAGTAAGTGAAACCTGGCTGGATGACAGCGGGGGTTTTCCAATGGCTGAACTATGCCCAATAGGTTTCAACATCTAACATTAACCAAGACCAGGAAGATGGGGTTCAGGGGTAGCAGTCCTATGATGCGAGTGGGTACTCCATAGTCATGACAGGGCATACTGCGAAACAAGGGTTACTCCACGATATGTGAGGCTTTTTCCTCCAATTATAATTAAGACACTCTAAGTTGTTATCTAAAATGGGAAGGATTCTATTGTGAGATTTGAATACACTATACACTATCCTTCATTCTGCTCTATTCGAGTTTTAGAGATATGTTACAATTAACTTACGCAGACAAGTATCGAAGTTGTTGAGGATTAACACAATCCTGGCTCAATTCAGTTTGTGATCATGTGCAGGTAGTGTGATGGCTGGGATCTCCTTGGCTATGTGATTCATTAGAAAGGAACTGCCTGAAGAGATGAGCTTCATGTGTTTTCAAAATTTTAGATAGTTGTCCTTGCATTTTAAGTCTTTCAGTAGAGACTGTCCAGGTTTTGGTGCAGACATAAGTGAAACTGGTTGTAAGAGTAGATTTGTATCTTAGGCATTGACTTTTGAGATATGTAGCATTAGACAGGATCTTGCGTTCTTGTTTAGATTTCAACTTTTTTATTATTGAAGCAGAATCTAGGACCCGCGAAACTCCGCCTCCAATCAAAAAAATTTTACCTCCCTACTCGGGGCTATCCTGCTGACATTTCTGGGCGGGGTCACGTGACCCACGAAACTCCGCCTCCAATCAAAAAAATTTTACCTCCCTACTCGGGGCTATCCTCCTGACGATTTCTGGGCGGGGTCACGTGACCCGCGAAACTCCGCCTCCAATAAAAAAATTTTACCTCCCTACTCGGGCTATCCTGCTGACGATTTCTGGGCGGGGTCACATGACCCGCGAAACTCCGCCGCCAATCAAAAAGCAAGTTGTACTTTTCTATTTAAGCTGAATAGCTGCGGCGCTCGTGCTGCTGAGAACTGACTATTGAGAATATGGACTGCATTGAGAGCTGTTTAAGATGTTTCAACCCAGAAAGTGTTTTTATTTTTTTTGTGTGTTTAGATTTTACCTCCCTACTCGGGGGCTATCCTGCTGACGATTTCTGGGCGGGGTCACGTGACCCGCGAAACTCCACCTCCAATCAAAAAGCAAGTTGTACTTTTCTATTTAAACTGAATAGCTGCGGCGCTCCTTAGGTGTGCTCCTTGGGGTGTGCGACGCTGGGATATATAGCTGTTTTCTGGCCCTTTGGTGAAGCTCTTTCGCTGTCTCTTTTTTGGAACAATATTCATTCTTTTTGAGCTTTAGGAATTAAATTAGGAAAGTTAAGTTATGTAGAGGCTAAGGCCTTGGCTCCTAATGAACTAATGATGTTCCCTATTTTTATTCTGCTGATTCTCTGGAATACTAACCCACCACCTCTGATAACATCTAAAGGTATGCAGGATTTAGCATATATTCCAGTACATTGGAGTTGGCATACCAATCAGAGACCTGCCTATTCTAGTAGGTCTAATAGCTCACGCTATCTAACATCTGTTGCACTATCTAATAACAGAGTCCCCGATATCACCCCTCCTTTTTCTTCGCTGTCCACAGCTTTAATTAATTGTAGATCTCTCAAGAGTAATTTCTCCTATATTTTAGATCTCTGTAAACTGCATCAGCTTGATTTATTTGCTATTACTGAGACATGGCTTTTATCAGGGGAAGAATCTTACCTTTTTCAATGTCTATCCCCAGGGTATTCAGTTAGCTATTCGTCACGTACAGGGAGAAAAGGTGGTGGACTGGCTATAATATTTAAGTCTGATTTTAAGGTTCAGGAAATCAATGACCATAGACTCTCACACCCTGAATTTCTACTGCTAAAATTTTGTACAGCTACTTACACTTTTCATGTACTACTGTACTACTGTGCCCCTTCCACTACAGCAGTGGGGTGGGACCACATATATCAATCCCTTGCAGATGCCACAATTAGGTTTTCAAATCTTATAATACTAGGTGATATTAATGTCCATATAGATGACCAATCTAATCCACGTTCAGTAACATTTTTACGGGATATTAATCATATACAACATTGGATGGATCAATCCACACTGCTGGACATACACTAGATTTGATAATAACACATAAACTGGATGAAATCAGATGTTCAAAAATTTGTATTAACTCCGGTATCATGGTCTAATCATTACCTTCTTCAATTTTATTTATCTGCACCACAGTTGTTATATAATACCAATTCCACCTATATTAAAAAAAGGAGTCTACAAAAAATTGACTCGTCATCTTTACCTTCTCTAGCGGATAAGTTCCCATTGAATTTTGATACACTTTCTATAGAGGATCAAATTGGAACATGGAATCAAGTTCTATCTGTAGCTCTTGAAGATATTGCACCAGAAAGAATAATTACTAAAAGTACAAAACGGTTTCAACCATGGTACCATCCAGGATTAAAACTATGTAAACAACAGATACGTAGAGCTGAACGCCAATGGCGGAAGCACAGAACTATAGAACTTAAACAGAAATGTACGCAGTGTCAAAAATATTATTTAACACAACTAAAAGCTGCTAAAACTACTTACTTCTCCAAAGAAATAAAGGAAGCTGCTAGTTCACAGAAAAAGTTATTCCATATTATGAAACGCTTGACAACTATGACTAGTGAAAATAGAGAATCGCCTGCTCTTGATTCCGAAACTCTGGCAAAGTTTTTCAGCTCTAAAATTGAGAATCTAAAAGCCCAATTCCCAAGGGTATCAGGGATCAGTCATATTGACAACTCCCCAAATTCACAACTAACCGTACCCTGGCAAGACTTTGAACTCCCATCTGTGGAATCACTGCACACTTTAGTCGCAGGTCTTTCACCCACTTACAGTTCCTTGGATCCTATACCATCAGCATGGTTGAAAAACCACACGCTAAAAATTCAACAGTTTATGTATTTAATCATCGTACGGAGTCTTTCTGAAAGGGTAGTCCCTGCTACTCTAAAAAAGGCGCTAGTAAAGACTATTCTGAAGAAGCCCTCATTAGATCCTATAACACCCAACAATTATAGACCAGTTTCTAATCTTCCGTTCCTATCCGAAGTGATAGACAATAGTGTTCAGACAATTGCAAACGTATGTGGATTCCAAAAATTTGCTACATCCTAGACAATCGGGCTTTAGGAAAGACCATAGCACAGAGACTATCCTGACTTCGCTGTTAAGTGAGATTCATGCAAAACTAGAGCATGGCTATATTGCCTTGGTTGTTTCACTTGATCTATCTGCAGCTTTTGATTTAATTAATCATAAACTACTTCTTGACAGATTAGGTGAGATTGGTCTTTCAGAGACAATTATGAAATGGTTTATATCCCTTACCGAACGTTCATTTAAAGTAGTTCAGCAGCAATCGTCCTCTACAATTTACAATCTACCATGTGGGGCTCCACAGGGATCGGTCTTGTCCCCATTACTGTTTAATCTATATGTTAGTCCCTTGGCACTTCTCATTCAAACAATGGGTATTAGTTTTTATTCATATGCGGACGATTTCCTTCTTATTCATTATGTTAAACCGTCTAATATGGACCTTACACCACTACAAATCTGTCTGGATAAAGTGGCAGATTGGTTCACAACATATCAATTAGTATTAAATCCAGATAAGACTATAACATCTTGGATAGTAGGACAGGTCCAGCAGTGGTACCTATGCTATTTGGCCAGAACATCCCTACAGTTAAATCCTTTAGATACCTTGGGGTTATAATTGATTCTGCTCTGACTTTTGAGGAACAAATATCCGACGTAGTGAAAAAATCTTTTTTCCATCTTAGGAGACTTCGGTCAGTTAGGAATTCAATTAGTAAGGATTCCCTTAAAACATTGACATCTGCTTATATTACCTCACGCTTAGGTTATTGTAATATCATATATGCAGGTATCACTCAAGCTAGCTTGAAACGACTACAAAGAATATAGAATACAACAGCACGTATGATCTGTAGGGCCCGGAGGGATGACAGAGTAACACCTTTACTACATCAACTGCATTGGCTTCTGGTTGAAGCAAGAGTTAAGTTTAAAGCCTTAGTTTTGACCCATAAGGCTTTTTATACACTAAACCCTGACTATCTGTCAAATCTAACTATTCCTTACACTGCCACAAGAACCCTTAGATCCCTGACAGACAACAGGTTAGTGATTCCTCCTCTCGCTAGGGCTAGATGGGAATCTACACGGAATTCGGCTTTTTTCTATTTGTCCCCCTCTCTTTGGAATGGCCTTCCAAAAGAGATCAGACTTGAGAAATCTTACTTTCATTTTCGGAAACTTTTGAAAACCTTCTATTTTATCAATTATGTAGAACAGAATTTAGAATAATGGAAGAAAGGTTATAAATGGGCATCTGTAATATACAGTGGGGGAAATAAGTATTTGATCCCTTGCTGATTTTGTAAGTTTGCCCACTGACAAAGACATGAGCAGCCCATAATTGAAGGGTAGGTTATTGATAACAGTGAGAGATAGCACATCACAAATTAAATCCGGAAAATCACATTGTGGAAAGTATATGAATTTATTTGCATTCTGCAGAGGGAAATAAGTATTTAATCCCTCTGGCAAACAAGACCTAATACTTGGTGGCAAAACCCTTGTTGGCAAGCACAGTGGTCAGACGTCTTCTGTAGTTGATGATGAGGTTTGCACACATGTCAGGAGGAATTTTGGTCCACTCCTCTTTGCAGATCATCTCTAAATCATTAAGAGTTCTGGGCTGTCGCTTGGCAACTCGCAGCTTCAGCTCCCTCCATACGTTTTCAATGGGATTAAGGTCTGGTGACTGGCTAGGCCACTCCATGACCCTAATGTGCTTCTTCCTGAGCCACTCCTTTGTTGCCTTGGCTGTATGTTTTGGGTCATTGTCGTGCTGGAAGACCCAGCCACGACCCATTTTTAAGGCCCTGGCGGAGGGAAGGAGGTTGTCACTCAGAATTGTACGGTACATGGCCCCATCCATTCTCCCATTGATGCGGTGAAGTAGTCCTGTGCCCTTAGCAGAGAAACACCCCCAAAACATAACATTTCCACCTGCATGCTTGACAGTGGGGACGGTGTTCTTTGGGTCATAGGCAGCATTTCTCTTCCTCCAAACACGGCGAGTTGAGTTCATGCCAAAGAGCTCAATTTTTGTCTCATCTGACCACAGCACCTTCTCCCAATCACTCTCGCCATCATCCAGGTGTTCACTGGCAAACTTCAGACGGGCCGTCACATGTGCCTTCCGGAGCAGGGGGACCTTGCGGGTACTGCAGGATTGCAATCCGTTATGTCGTAATGTGTTACCAATGGTTTTTCGTGGTGACAGTGGTCCCAGCTGCCTTGAGATCATTGACAAGTTCCCCCCTTGTAGTTGTAGGCTGATTTCTAACCTTCCTCATGATCAAGGATACCCCACGAGGTGAGATTTTGCGTGGAGCCCCAGATCTTTGTCGATTGACAGTCATTTTGTACTTCTTCCATTTTCTTACTATGGCACCAACAGTTGTCTCCTTCTCGCCCAGCGTCTTACTGATGGTTTTGTAGCCCATTCCAGCCTTGTGCAGGTGTATGATCTTGTCCCTGACATCCTTAGACAGCTCCTTGCTCTTGGCCATTTTGTAGAGGTTAGAGTCTGACTGATTCACTGAGTCTGTGGACAGGTGTCTTTCATACAGGTGACCATTGCCGACAGCTGTCTGTCATGCAGGTAACGAGTTGATTTGGAGCATCTACCTGGTCTGTAGGGGCCAGATCTCTTACTGGTTGGTGGGGGATCAAATACTTATTTCCCTCTGCAGAATGCAAATAAATTCATATACTTTCCACAATGTGATTTTCCGGATTTAATTTGTGATGTGCTATCTCTCACTGTTACCAATAACCTACCCTTCAATTATGGGCTGCTCATGTCTTTGTCAGTGGGCAAACTTACAAAATCAGCAAGGGATCAAATACTTATTTCCCCCACTGTATATTAAATCAAAACTGTATTGTTTGTCTGTATAGACTATATTATGTACATAATCTTGTATTTGCAGTGCTCTCCTGTATACTAAATCATGAGTTATACTGTTTTTCATCTTATGTAGCTAGTTTGTGGTTTTGCTGTGCTTTCCTGTAATGACTGGAGTTCTAATGTTTGTCCAACCTGTACATATTGTATTGTTTCTTTTATTTTATAAATTGTAAACCGTTCTGTCTTGCAGTAGCAATAAGATACGGTATATAAATTGACGTAAATAAATAAAAATAAATAAATAAACAAGCAGTTACTTTTCCCACAAGAAAAAGGAGAAAAAATAATACAACCATGAAAATACAATGTCAATCAGCTTCAATCAATTTTTAACATTAAACTCCACCCCCTTTCCCGATGACACCCGACCCCACCTCCCATCTCCCGCCCATCCTCTTCCCACTGCTCTCCCTCCCCCCTAGCTCCCTGGACTTGAGCTCTGATAGTCCAGGTGAGACCCCTCCCCACCCATGTAACCCGCTACTGTGCAAGGAAACCCAGAGGAAAACCTGCATAATCTTCTGTGGATTATAACAGGTTGAGGAGTAGACTGCGTCCATGAGGGCTTAATCTATGTACGGGTTCCAGATTTGCAGGAACTGTTTCCTTTTTGGGGATCCCTTCACCTCTCTAGCTTCCCACAATGCCAACACGTGTACTTGTTTTCTCCATTGCCAATAGGCTGAAGGCTCCGCAGTCGTCCAAGTCTGTAAGATGCTTTTTCGAGCCACCAGACATAGCTTTCGACACCAAAGTCTTGCTCCCCTGGACTGTGTGCGGAATGCCAGTGGTGTGTCTAACACATAATGGTCCCAGGTCCCACCCACCAGTACCCCTAATGTATTGGTCATGTAACCCCGAATCCGTCCCCAAAAGGCACGTACTCTTGGGCATCCCCAGAAGGCATGATAAAAAGTGTGAGGTAAACAGTCACATTTGACACACCTGGCCTCCTGCATGGACCCCACATGAGCCAACTGTTGCCTAGACATATATGCCCGCATTCTCTCAGTCTCTCATCGATAGTTAGTGTCAGGACTCCCTGCAATGTAGCCCTGATATCCCAGCCCATTAATGACCACCCCCCCCCCCCCCCCCCCGATTATTTTTCCCATTTCTGTTTAACAGATTGAAAATTTTTTGGAGGAGACCTTTGCACTAATGCTTTGTGGATAGATGATACTGTTATTCCAGTAGCCTCTAATTCCTGAAAAAACATACGTATTTTGTGTCCCAATTTCACCTTCAATGCTGGCTGATTCAAATTTAATATATAATGTTTGATTTGGGCATATGCAAAGCGATCTCCCCATGAAGTCCCAATCCTGTTTTGCAGCTCCTCATAGCTTATAAGGTTTCCATCCCTTCCCAGTAAGTGTTCCACCCTCATGATTCCCACCTTCTCCCATCTCACAAACCCTGAATTATCTTGGCCTGGACCAAAATCCATGTTGTCTTTGAGAGCTAGCAATTCTGAGACTGAAGGATGCCCTCCCATTCTTTTAACTAATAATCTCCACGCCTCCCGCATAGGCTGAAGTAATGTGCAATTCTTAAAATGAGTCAGGAGTTGGCCTCGTTCCTGGTGTAGCAATGTGATAAAGTCATAGGGGAAAATATATTCCCTCTCATATTCAATCGGTGTAAATTCCTGAGTCTAACCAGCCCAATCTCCTAAATGTCACAGTAAGCATGCTTGGTTGTACAGATGTAAATCTGGAAGTCCTAGCCCTCCCCCCACCATGAACATAACCCCCAATTTAGGTTTCTTCTTTGCCCAGTAGAAGTTACTAAAGGCCCTAACCGCCCTTTTCAGGTCTTTCTGGAGTAAGCGGAGAGGGAGTGTCTGCATTACATACAGCCATAGAGGGAATATTACCACTTGTATTAAGTTCGTCCTGCCCCGCAAAGACAATGGGAGACCTTCCCACTTCTCTAATCCTCCACTAAAGTGTTTATGTTAAGGGTGTATAGTTTCTCCAAATCCATGGTCAGCCTAATCCCTAGATATTTAAATGACCCATCCGCCCAGCTTATGGGAAAGTCCCCATCCCATAGCCGTTTCACCTCCGGAGAAGAGGCCAGCGCTTCTTATTTAACTAGGTTAAGGTTTAGGCCCACGTAATCTCCATATTCCTTTAGAATCTCCATTAACGCTAAAAAGGACTCCCGGGGGTCTGTGACCAACATCAAGAGGTCATCCGCGAATGCCACAATCTTAAAGTCATATTTGCCAATTTGCACCCCTTTAACCAATGGGTTATCTATAATGTCCCAGATCAATGGGTCTAGCGATAATATGAACAGCATTGGGGATAGGGGGCAGCCTTGTCTGGTACCGCAGGGTATTGGAAAGACCTCTGATTTCACCCCATTTACCCAGATCTTGGCGCATGGTGTATGATAAAGTGCTTTAACTGCGGATATAAACCACCCTACGAACCCATACCTTTCCATTATGGCAAATAAAAATTCCCAGTGCACTTTATCAAATGCTTTCTCCGCGTCAAAGCTGATAAGCATCAATGGGGTATTTCTCCGCCTTCTCATCTCTAACTCCCCTAAAATCTTCCTCAGGTTCTTCGCTATTGCTTTCCCTGCCACAAAACCTACTTGTGCCTCATGAACTAGCTTTGGTAAAATTTTAGACATTCTATTGGCCAATATCTTTGCTAGTAATTTCAGTTCCACATTCAGTGGCGATGGGCCGGTAGGACTCGGGGTTCGAGGGATCCCTACCCAGTTTTGGTAGGACTATGATCCGCGCCAGAGAGAGGCCTGTCGGTAGCTGTTCTAATTCTACTATTTTATTGAAGTACCTAGTTAAGGTCAGGGCAATATTCTTTCCCAGTATTTTATAAAACTCCATTCTAAGACCATCTGGGCCTGGAGCCTTGAGCAATTTTCCCCTTGTTATTCCCAGGATCATCCTCCTCCTCTTAGATCGCCTGGTTCAGTTCATCAATATCCCTCACACTAAGGGAGGGCAGAGTAAGGTAATCTAGGTAGCCGGGCCCCGGAAGTCCTTGATCTAGTGGCTCTGCGTATAGCTTACCATAAAACCTAGCAAAAACCTTGCATATGTCCTCATCTTGACGTACTACCGTTTCCTGTCCATCCCTCAGTTGAAAAGCCCTCCCTTTACTCCCCCTGGGTCTTGCTAGACGTGCCATGAGGCGCCCTGCCTTGTCGCCAAAGCGGTGTAGCTGATATTTATAATATAGTTGGGACTTAGAGGCCCGCTGGTGGAGCAGCACGTTTAGCGCCACCTGCAACTCCAGTAGTCGGCTACGATGGGCCTCCGCATGTGTCCGGCCATATTGCTGACGGGCTTTAAACACCAAGGAACTCAATCTTAGAATCTCCCTGTTTTGAGATACTCTCACATAGTGTGAATAACTAATTATTTCCCCACGTAGAACCGCCTTCGCAGCATCCCAAAACAGGATTGGGTCCCCCACATGTTCTTTATTCAAAGCCTCATATTCCTTCCAGCGCACCTTAAGCCTCTCTCTAAAAGCCTCATCTCCAAACAGTAATGTTGGGAATTGCCAGGAGCTACATTTGGAATTCTTTTGGCCTTGATCCCATTCTAAGCATACCCACGCATGGTCTGAAATCGTATAAGGCCCTATATTTGTTGTTGTTATCTTCCTAAAGAGATCCCTTGTGGTTAGTAGGTAGTCTATTCTGGCTTGTGACGAGTGTGCGCGTGAATGGTGGGTGTAGTCTCTTTCTTCAAGGTGAAGCACCCGCCATATGTCTACTAGGTCCAGCAAATGCCCTAATCTTTTCAGACCCCTGTTGGATGCCCCCATATCTCTCCTCTGGCCTTGTGAGCTGTCCAACAATGGATCCCATACTGTATTAAAGTCTCCACCCACCACTATTTGTGCCCTAGGATGATTTTGTAACTGACCAATCACCTCATTGTAAAACTTTTTATCATATTGATTGGGGACATACACGTTGCAGACTAAAATCTTTTGACCCAAGAATTCTACCTCTACTAGGACAAAACTTCCGCCCGGATCTATTGAGATGGGTCTAACAGCCATGGCCACCCCCTTACGGATTAACACAGCCACCCCCCTTTCCTCCCCTGTGCCTCTGCATTCTCCCACCCACCACTTTTTCAGCTTGGCATGCTCCCCTTGGCTCAGGTGTGTTTCTTGCAACAGTGCTATATCTATTCTATGCCTCTTTATCGGTGAGTTAATGCCTCCTACGTTCCATGTTACTAATTTAACCATAGTCGCTATTTAAGCTATGCAAAGTTATCAATAATTCAGTGTTATCCACAAATCCCAAGGAGGCAACCCAGCCTTTGCCCCCCCCCCCCCCCCGATCTGACCATATGCGTCTACTCCTACTTCTCTCGCCTTTAATTTCGCTCTCTCCCTTGTTCCCTTCTGACCCTCCTCCATGTTCCTTGAGTGTCTCATTACGGTAGTTTGCTCGCCCCTCCCCCCCACCCCCCCTTCCCTCCCCGCTCTTTGCCTTCATCTTGAATGTTCCCTGATGGAGGACTTCAAGTATAGCACCTTCCGTCCCTCCCCTCCCTTTACATGCATTACTAATGTTAATAAACTCCTAACATCAGTCCCTTTTATTTGGAGTCCTGAATATTCTATAACATGGGGATACCTCTTAACCATACCCCCTCTAGTCTAGTATTACCCACATATCTCAGATCTCCCCCCATGTCCCAGTAACCAAACCAAATATAACGTTCCTCTTAGGGCTATCAAACACTCTCTGTTCTTCTAATAGCAGAGTTCAACTCAACCCTAATTGCTCTCTGTCAATTAGGTCCCATTACTGAGCTTACTATGTCCAAACATTTTGCTGCTTAGGCAGCTAGAACATGTGAACTGGTGAACTGGCATTCGTCCTCTCTCCTCGACTTAGGCAGCTGGAAAGGTAGCCATCCTCTCCTTCATCTCACGTTGGTGTGTCTCCACTTGATTCTTCTGTGTTCCCCTCCTCCATCTGAGCCACAAATCCCTGCACCGCTTCCAACGAGTCGAATGATCGAGTTGTCCCGTTGTGCATGATTTTCAGCAGCGCTGGGTACATCAAAATGAATCTGATTTTCATGCTATACAATTTAGTACAGACTAGGAAGAAAGAACGTCGTTTCCCAGCCACCCCCGCCGAGTAGTCTTGGAAGCATAGGATCCTTTTCTGCTCAAAAAGTATTACGTTCTCCTTCCTCGAAGCCTGCAATATGTGTTGCTTAAGAGTAAAGTTCAGCACCTTCAAGACGATCACTCTTGGCCTGGTAGCATTCGCATGGCGGGGCCCTATCCGGTGTGCTTTCTCCACTCTCAAAGGGCCCATGCTAGCTGGGAAAGCCACTTTTTCTGTAAGCCAACGCCCAACGCTCCAATACAACTGTCAGATCCTTGCCTCCCAGGTTTTCTGGGAGCCCCACCAGGCGTATATTGTTTCTTTTGAAGCGGTTCTCTAAATCTTCCACTTTTTGCTCCAAAGTCTCAATTTGTTTTTTTGAAGTTTTTTTGCACGTCCTCTACCTCCAAAATCCTGTCTTCCACTTGACTTCTTCTGGTCTGATAAGCCACACATTCTCGCGCTAGATCTTCCATTCGGGAGGTTAACTTTTCCAATTTTGTGTCGATAGGAGTTAACCGTCCCTCTAGTAAATCCTCCAGTACAGTTATCATCTCCGCCGTTCTCTCTGCCACCCACGTGGAGGAAACAGAGGTTCCGGCTGTGCTCGGTGAGGACGCCATCTTAGGATCTGCCGATTTCTGTCTCAGCTTTTCTTTCTGGGACATATTCACCGCCATCTCCCTCCCCTGAGTCTCGCTAATGGCAAACGGAGCTACAGCCCCTTTTCCGGTATCAGTTGCTTATTGTTGCTGGGTCTGCTAACGGCCCGATTCGCGGGGGGGGGGGGGGGGGGGGGGGGGGGGGGGGGGAGACTGGGGCCGGAGAGCACTTCACTTACGTCTGCTCTTGTCATGACTGGAGGACCGCGAGCCCTTGTGCCCCGACTGAGCACGGCTAGGATGGAGTGACACCGCACTCGGTCAGGCAGCCAGACAACCCCTAGCTTCACCTGGGGAGCGGCCGCTGTTCCCTGGCAGTTGAGCCCCCAGGTTCGGGCAGCCACCAGGACTTCGGGAACCAGATAGACAGGCAAACAGAAATAGTCCAAAAGCCAGGTAAATCCGTAGGGCAAAGAGTAGTCAAAAACAGTCCAAGGTCGGGGGGAAAAACCAAGATGGCTGCTGCACCGGGTGGTTGGTGAAAACACTCTGTGAGAATTGAGCTGAATTGTTTTTCTTCTCTGCCGAAATGCCTCATTCTAAACGTAAGGGAGTTTTGAGGATAGTGCCTCCACCTACCTCAACCCCTTCTTCGGCCCAAACATCGCTGGAGCGTTTTTTCCCCGGTGCTCCCATGATTCGAGGAGAGGATCCCATTGTGGGGAGATCCGGAGAAGCGGAAGCCCTACTGGGAGAGGAAGTCTCCTTATCACCACCATCGCTTTCACTCATCCCTCCCAGCCCGATGTCGAGAGCGGCCCTGGTGGGAAACCCTGACGACCCGGAAGGCGTGCCGAAAGGAGTTTCTAGTGAGGACCCAGGTGCGCAGGCAATGGTTCGGGGAGCCGGGGACAGTATTCTCCCTGTGGCACAGACTGTGGAGGTGACGCTGCAAACATTGAAGGTGATGTTAGACCAGATCGCCACTACACTCCAGAAGACTTCAGGTGTCTTAAATGCTAAGTTTGAGGATTTAAAAAAGATAGTAGACTCTGTTAAAATGATATAACAACACAAGTGAAATCAATACAGAAGGAAGTTGATACTCTGAATGCCTTTAAGACTGCCTCTATGAAAGATTCTATGAATATGAGACAAAAAATAGAACAAATTGTAAATTGAAAATTTTAACCGGCGCCTTAATCTCCGACTCTTAAATTTCCCATTAATAGCGGGGGTATCTCTCACTGATACCTTTAAGAAATACCTGATAGAAATTTTGCATTTTCCTTCGGAAGGTGTACCCCCGCTAAACAAAATATATTATATTTCAAAAAGTAGAGAAGTAGTGCAAGACCCTGAGAGAGAGAACTTTAATCTACAAAATATTTCTGATTTATTGGAACAGTCTTCAGATATTATAACTAACAGAGTTACAACGATTGTATCTTTGGTATTTGAGCAGGACTATGATGCCATCTTAAGACTTTACTTTAGAAATATGAACGCTCAATTCCATGATTCCAAAGTATGGATTTACCCTGACATCACAAAAGCTACACAACAAAAAAGGAAATTGTTTCTGGCATTAAAACAAAAGACTATAGATATAGGGGCTTCCTTTTTTCTTGCTTACCCTTGTAAGTGTGTGGTGAGGTTAGGTCAAACTAAATATATCTTCTTTTCACCGGAATAGCTAAAATCGTTTGTAGAATTGAAACAAGTGAAATGAAAAAGTACCTGGAGAAAAATGTAGCCTGTATCTATAATTTGAAATATATGCTTGTATTTAACTTCTCTAACTCTTTTTCCCCCTCAACCAATAGGAGTCTAAGAAAGGTTATATATTATACCTGATTGTATATTTTCTTTAATTATTGTATTTTCTGTACAAGTGTTTACTTGATTGGTAAGTGAAATTGCAATAAAAACAAAAAAACAAACAAACAAAAAAAAAGAATAGCCATACTGGGTAAAGAACATAAGAGTAGCCATACTGGGCCAAGCCAGGTCACAAGTACTTGGCAGAAACCCAAATCGTGACAGAACATACTAAACGTCCAGGGGCAAGCAGTTGCTTCCAATGTCTGCCTCAACAGCAGGTGAGTCGGAGAAACTAAATGAATTCTCTGTAAACTTGGAGGATGTAATGGGTCAGTTCTGCAAACTGAAGAGTAGTAAATCACCAGGACCTGATGGTATTCATCCCAGAGTATTAATAGAACTGAAAAATGAACTTAAAGAGCTACTGTTAGTAATATGCAATCTATCCCCAAAATCAGGTGTGGTACCGGAAGACTAGATGGTAGCCAATGTTACGCCGATTTTTTAAAAAGGTTGCAGAGGAGATCCGGGAAATTACAGACCGGTGAGTCTGACGTCGGTACCGGGCAAAATGGTAGAGGCTATTATCAAGAACAAAATTACAGAGCACGTACAAAAACATGGGCTGATGAGACAAAGTCAGCACGGATTTAGTGAAGGGAAGTCTTGCCTCACCAATCTACTGCATTTTTTTTGAGGGGGTGAACAAACATGGGGACAATGGGGAGCCGGTGGATATTGTGTATCTGGATTTTCAAAAGGCGTTTGACAAAGTGCCTCATGAAAGACTCTTGAGGAAACTCGAGAGTCATGGGATCGGAGGTAGGGTATTACTATGGATTAAGAGCTGGTTGAAAGTAGGAAGCAAAGAGTAGGGTTGAATGGTCAGTATTCTCAGTGGAGAAGAGTAGTTAGTGGGGTCCCGCAGGGGTCTGTGTTGGGACCGCTGCTTTTTAACATATTTATAAATGACCTAGAGATGGGAGTAACTAGTGAGGTAATTAAATTCGCAGATGACACAAAATTATTCAGGATCCTCAAGTCGCAGGAGGAGTGTGAAAGATTACAGGAGGACCTCGCGAGACTGGGGGATTGGGAGTGCAAGTGGCAGATGAAGTTCAATGTTGACAAGTGCAAAGTGATGCATGTGGGTAAGAGGAACCCGAATTACAGCTATGTCATGCAAGGTTCCGCGTTAGGAGTTACGGACCTAAAAAGGGATCTGGGAGTCATCGTGGATAAGACGTAAAAAACTTCTGCTCAGTGTGCTGCGGCGGCTAAGAAAGTGCACAGAATGTTGAGTATTATTAGGAAAGGGATGGAAAACAAACACGAGGATGTTATAATGCCGTTGTATCGCTCCATGGTGCAACCGAACCTCAAGTATTGTGTCCAATTCTGGTCACCGCATCTCAAAAACGATATAAAGGAATTAGAAAAGGTGCAGAGAAGGGCGACGAAAATGATAAAGGGAATGGAATGACTTCCCTATGAGGAAAGGCTGAGAAGGTTACAGCTCTTCAGCTTGGACAAAAAGGCGGCTGAGGGATGATATGATAGAAGTCTACAAAATAATGAGCGGATTAGATTGGACAGATGTGAAGCGTTTGTTTACACTTTCAAAGAACAACAAAACCAGGGAACACAAGATGAAGCTAGAATATGGTAGATTTAAAACAAACAGGAGAAAGTTTTTCTTTACTCAGCATGTAGTTAGACTCTGGAACTCGTTGCCAGAGAATGTAGTGACAGCAGCTGGCCTTACGAAATTTAAAGGGGGCTTGGACAGATTCCTGAGGGAAAAGTCCATTGAACATTATTATTTTATTAGTAAAAAAAAGGCCCATTTCGTAAACAAATGAAACGGGCACTAGCAAGGTTTTAGAGAGCGTGAGTGTATATGTATGTGTGTGTGTGTGTGTGTGTGACACAGAGAAAGTGTGTGTGTGTGTATGTGTGAAAGAGAGTGTGCAAGGGTAGGGTGAAAAAGAAGAGACAGCAGTGAAATTTATTATAATTGTACAATAGCACAGCTCAAACATTTGAGGCAGTTCTTGCCTTATCTCCCCTGCCGCCCCCTCCATACCCAATGATTCTTTCCTTGTCTTCCATCCCCCTCTGTGTCCCGTGTGTGTGTGTGTGTGTGTGTGAGAGAGAGAGGTGCTAGCAGTCCCTGTGATAGTGGCAGGTCAGTTGCTCATTACAGCCAGGTAAGAGTAAGAGTGAGAGTGAGTGTGTATGTGCTGGTTTTTTCTTTCCTTCCTTTGCCCTCCGTGTCCGTTGTTTGTGTGGAGAGCAGAGATCTATATGGTGCATTTCTTCCCACAATGTGAAAGCTAAGGATGTTTTCTTGACTGCAGTATTTGTTTTTCGCGGGTTTTTGTTGTATGCTACTTAGCAGTCGGATTTTTGTAATTCCGATGTTGAATAGCGATTTTGTGTTCTGGTAGGGCGTTTTGACAGGGGAAAGCACATACCTTGATCTTAAGCATGGGCTTCCAAATTGGAATCGACTTCCAGTGAGGTTCGTCGTCTCCCTGTTGATCTGGAAGTGCCCAGTTTGTGTTCTTCCTTCTGCTCCCTTGTTCCATTGCCTTGTTTCATGATTGGTCCTTTTAGCGTTGCTGTTGACGTCACGTAGCAACTGTGTGCTGCTGGTTTTCATTGTTCCGCGATGCATCTTACGTCACGTACCGTCGCTTAATAACGGGTTCGCGATGCGATTGGTTGGGTGTCATTGGTCCGCCCTCGACGTCATCACGTTTGACGCGGGGGGGCAGGGCAAACACTCATGGGAGAATTCCGGGTTTCACCACCATGCATTTAGAACGTTGGGACTTGTGGAGGCTTCAGAATGTTGGAGGTGCGTTTTATATATAGAGATTTTTTTTTTTTTTTTTTTTGGGGGGGGGGGGGGGGGGGGTTTGCTGGGTTTTTGAAGTCTGGATTGGCCGCTGTCAGAGACAGGATGCTGGGCTTGATGAACCCTTGGTCTTTTCCCAGTATGGCGGTACTTATGTACTTATGACTTCTCCTCCAGGAATCTGTCCAAACCTTTTTAAAACCCAGATACACTAACCACTGTTAGCACCTCCTCCAGCAAAGAGTTCCAGAGCTTAACTATTCGTTGAATGAAAAAATATTTCCTATTGTTTTAAAAGTGTTTCCATGTAACTTCCTAGTCGTTGTACTTTTGGAACAAGTAAAAAAATCAATTTACTTCTATTTGTTCTACACCACTCAGTATTTTGTAAACCTCAATCATATCTCCTCCCCTCATCTGTCTCTTTAGAGCCTTAACCTCTTTAGCCTTTCCTCATACAAGAGGAGGTCCATTCTCTATCATTTTGGTCGCACTTCTTTGTTATGATCACTGTTTCTCAGGGTACCCAACACCGAAACTTCTCGTACTATGCCCTGAACGCCACCAAGGACCACATTCAAAATGGCTCCCCTTCTTGTCAATTCCTGGACCAGTTGCTCCAAAAAGCAGTCGTTTATTACATCTAGAAATGTTATCTCCCTGGCATTCCCTGACCTAACATTTATCCAGTCAATATTGGGGTAATTTAATTCACCTATTATTATAGTGTTGCCCAATTTGCCAGCTTTCCTAATCTGTGTAAACATTTCTTCATCTGTCTGTTCATTCTGTCCCGGCCCTACAAGAATACTCCTTCCCTTCACACGTGGAATTTCTATCCATAAAGATTCTACGCGATACAACTTGTACCCTGTTAACTCAGTATCCCATTGATTGTCCTCTTTCCACCAACTCTGAGATGCCTATTATATCTACCTCATCATTTAGTGCTATATACTCTTATCTCTCCCATCTTATTTATTAGGCTTCTAGCATTTGAATAAGAGGCACGTCAGATTATACCTTTTCCTTGGATCTACAAGCTGCTTAGAAGTTGAAGGGGATAATGTGCATCCTTTATCCTGCTCTCTCATTAAGCACACTTTCGTATTGTTGAAAACTCTCTACTGGGATTCCATAAATGTCATAAGTACATATGTATTGCCATACTGAGAAAGACCAAAGGTCCATCAAGCCCAGTATCCTGTTTCCAACAGTGGCCAATCCAGGTCACAAATACCGGGCAAGATCCCCAAAAAGTACAAACATTTTATACTGCTTATCCCAGAAATAGTGGATTTTCCTCAAGTCCATTTAATAATGGTCTATGGACTTTTCCTTTAGGAAGCTGTCCAAACCTTTTTAAAACTCCGCTAAGCTAACCGCCTTTATCACATTCTCTGGCAACAAATTCCAGAGTTTAATTACATGTTGAGTGAAGAAAAGTTTTCTCCTATTCGTTTTAAGTTTACTACACTGTAGCTTCATCGCATGTCCTATTTCGATAGTATCCTTCAAGGATACTCCACATCAAACCATGTGCTCCTGGGTGAATGTTGGCTCCCCCCCTCCCCCACATTTTAGTTTAAAAAATGCTCTATCTCCTTTTTAAAAGTTAGCGCCAGCAGCCTGGTTCCATCCTGGTTAAGGTAGAGACCATCCTTTCAGAACACTTGTTCCCTTTGTCGCCCAGTTCCTAACAAATCTAAATCCCTCATGCCTGCCATTTGGGTCCTGTAGGAGGTGTGGTAGCCGTGTTAGTCCACTATTTCCCTGTGTGTCTCACCTTGCGGGCCTTGGCCTGTATAATCCTATGACAGCAAAATGGAGGCTGTAAACTCTGACCTGCACAGCAGTGATTTAGCTAATTCAGCTTTCTGGAAAATCACTAGCAAGTCATGTATCATCCAAGGACATGCTGTGGGCAAATCAGGCCCCCTTTATCTCCCCGAGAAGCTGAAGGCTCCAGCACGGCGGGTGAGAAACAGAAACTGCATACCAAAATGTAACAACTTGAAGGTCAAGAACAACGGACGCTTCTTGCCATGCAGTGAGCCGAAACAGGTCCCGGCTGGTCACCTGTGCATCAGGGACTCAGGAGAGCGGGAACAAGGAGAAATCAGTTAGTCCGAAACCTTGGAAGAAGGTGGAGGTGGAAAGAAGACCAGTGAGACCTAATAAGGTCCAACAACTGATGAACTGTGTATCTGGAGGAAAGTACCATGTGGTTCAGCTACCTGTAAGGAGTGACCTGTGCCCTCCCTGTCTGCTGCAGAGTTCCAGTCCTAGCTCTAACACTCACTGCAATCTCAGCTTGAGTCTGTGAAGTGTCCCGTGCATTCCCGGAAGACGACCCTGAGGTCAGCCTGGTGAGAAACACGGTGATTTATTTCCTATTAGTCTGAGGCTAGTTAGTGGTAATTACCTGAGCAGAAGGCTGGTGACATCATACTTGTGGAATCCTATTCAGAAGGAATGGATCCTAAGGAGCTTAGCCGAGATTGGGTGGCAGAGCCAGCCGGTGGTGGGAGGTGAGGATAGTGCTGGGCAGACTTATACGGTCTGTGCCAGAGCCAGTGGTGAGAGGCGGGGCTGGTGGTTGGGAGACGGGGATAGTGCTGGACAGACTTATACGGTCTGTGCCCTGAAGAGGACAGGTACAAATCAAAGTAGGGTATACACAAAAAGTAGCACATATGAGTTTGTCTTGTTGGGCAGACTGGATGGACCATGCAGGTCTTTTTCTGCCGTCATTTACTATGTTACTATGTTGTGATCAGGAGGAGCTGCTAATAACTGTACTACCTCGTAACATAGTGTGACTTCTCAGTGGTGTAATTTTATCTGGTAACCAGTAAGAATTAGTGTTTAGTAGTGTGACGTACGAGTGTAATTTTTATCAGCCAGTAATTTTGTATTCAGCCAAAGCTTTGCCAGAGTGTCTATATTTTGTATACATTACCTATATTTTCTTATCTGATATACTATAATAAATCTAATATATATTCCAGCCTGCGTTCTCAGTTGCAGTTCTTTCTAACGGAAGTATTTGGCTAAGTTCCAAGGTTCCCACCCCTAGGCCGAGTACAGGATAATTTGCTTGCAGATAGTTCTGCTTGGGGAACCTGGGACACAGGTAATTTATTATCTGTGGCTATCCTACAGTCCTGCATGTGGAAAGGAAAGCATTTCTGAAAATGCTACCCTAGAGGATCTGGAATTCAGCTTTTTACCTGAGCCTAAATTTGGCTTCCAGAACCCCTCTCCCACATTTTGCTGAGTCATTGGTACCCACAAGTACCAAGACAGCCAGCTCCTCCTCAGCACTATCTAAGATCATGTCTAGGTGACATGTGAGGTCCGCCACCTTCGCGACAAGTGACCAGGCAATCCACATGTCCACCAGCCACCCAGCCATCTAACCAGGCCATCCTCACATCCACCAGTCACCTAGCTATCTGCTCACGTCCACTAGCCACCCAGCTATATTATAAAGAACAAAATTACAGAGCATATACATAAGAATGGATTAATGAGACAAAGCCAACATGGATTTAGTGAAGGGAAATCTTGCCTCACCAATCTACTACATTTCTTTGAAGGATGAATAAGCATGAGGATAAAGGTGAACCGATCAATACTGTGTATCTGGATTTTCAAAAGGCATTTGACAAAGTACCTCATGAAAGACACCGAGGAAATCAGAAAGTCATGGGATAGGAGCCAATGTCTTATTGTGAATTAAAAACTGGTTAAAAGGTAGAAAACAGAAAGTAGGGTTAAATGGTCAGTATTTTCAATGGAGAAGGATAGATAGTGGGGTTCCACAGGGGTCTGTGCTGGGACCAATACTTTTTAACATATTTATAAATGATCTAGAGATAGGAGTAACTAGTGAGGTAATTACATTTGCTGATGACACTAAGTTATTCAAAGTTCTTAAATCGCAAGAGGATTGTGAAAAATTGTAAGAGGACCTTACAAGACTGGGAGAATGGGAATCCAAAAAAGAATTTCCTGTCCCAAAACTGGGCCCTGATCAAAGATTTTAGGTGTTGCTCAAAGACGAGTTACCTAAGACCTGCTCAGACATAGAAATGACAGATGTGCCAGAGAAAACAGTCATTTCTTACCTCAATGGTGTAGGCTGGCTTAGGTTCAGGTGGTGGTTTTTGCAGATCAACAACTGACTGGAAGAGTGACTGTGCCATTCCAGTGCCAACAGGAAATGTTACAGGAGCTGAAGATACTTCTGGAGGTGTTCTGGTTGCATAATGTATTATTATGGATGTTGTTGGACATTCTTTTGCTGCTGGAGGTGCTTCTTCTGGCAGTACTTCAGAAAACACTGGTTGGGAAATAAGAGTAGGACAGAAAGGTGCAGACTGGGGCTCTGCCTTAACCATTGGTATATCCAACCCAAAACCTCTCTCTTCAACAGTTCCACCTGTGTTTAAGAAAAAGTAGTAAGATTATCAAACAAAACAAAGAGTACAGAAACAAACAAGGAGAGTGGACAACAGAGAAAAGCAGGAAGAACAAAGAGAGGAAGAGGACTCAAAGATAGGCAGAAAAAAGTCATATGAACATCAAAGTCTAAACCTAGTATTGTATAATATTTGACCACCAGCTGATTATACCAGCTGCAAGAGCTTTGTATTATATTTTCTCTCACTAAGAAAGAAATGGAATAAAACTATACGAGTGGCTGCATGATAGGGAGTGGAAAGCAGACCAAGTACCTCAAATTTACAGTGTTGACTTTTCTCACTACAGAATGCCACTAGATAAAACAAACATTTTCTCATCACGAGAGTTTGTAATGGCTCTGGATATGTGGGACTTACCTGATGCCTCTAAGTTTATTTTCATATTGGCAAAACTGGATTCTGCTGCAGCGTTCTCCCCAATGTATCTATTCTGACTGTTGAAGCTACAAACAGGGATGTGCTGATACACAGGTGGCAAAAGGCCACCATTTATAATCTCTCCAATAGACACACTTCGTTTCTGATCAATCAGAAGAGATTTCCTTGGCTTGCAGAAACCCTCAGGCTCCAAGAAGGTGCTACGATTCAGATCAACATAACTATGACCAAAAACAAATCAAACAAAAATAAGCTAACAGCAGAGGCAATGAAGCAAACATGTTATGTATAGGCATATATGTAGAGGCATAATATAAGTAACAGGTGGGTGTATGAGTAAGATATGGGAGATTTAAATGGAAGTAGAAGGTTAGGAATTAGTGTACATGGATGGTTAAGCGGCAGGTTTGTCAGAAGGAAGAGATGACGTACAGAACAGGACATGAGATCAGACGGGTATACAAGAAGCAGTAGGTATGAGACAGTATATACAACAGAGAAGGTGCCTTACCCTTCAGAGATGCCCAGCCCATAGGACATGAGAAAGTCTGTGGCTTCCTCAGAGTCTTGAAAGAGTAACATGCGCACTAGGTTCTCCAGAGGAAAGGCTGTTGACCTCTGGTTGCTGACTGTGTATGCAAAATTTAGGGCCCTCAGTGCTTCTCTCCGAATCTTGAAAGGAAAAGAGTGAAGAGAGGAATTCACTAGTACAGTATATTCTTTAAAAAGACAGATACGAAAACGCACAATGTACAGTGCAAATTAGTCCTTTAGCATGCATGGAAGGTGGACGAACCCAAAGCAGCAATTTAAGAAACAAACACTAGTAAGATGCACTAACAGTCACAACCCATTGTTCATTGTCTTCTCACCTGGTTGAAGTAGCAGTGTAAAATACAGGCGTTGAGGTATGATGCAGCCCTGACCAGTCGAAAAAAACGCACAAAGTTGTTGCTGTTAAGTGCAGCAAAGACTTGAACTGCAAATTTGACCTCAGGGGAGTTTCTGATAGCTGAGTGGAACTGTTGCACTTCTCTATGACACAACATACATAAGAGATGTAAACTTTATTACATAATATTATCAAAGAAGATGTATAAAATGATTTACATCAGGCACCAGTGAGATAATAAAGCTCCAAAAAGCAGATGAGGTAAACAGCAAGCAACCTATATCTCATTACACAACAAAAAACAAACAAACACTGACTATCTGTTTCGACTGCAATACCTGCATCAATTGAAACTGCTTTTATAGTTCTATGTGAGACAAACCTAGAAAATAAACACTGGCTTCCATGATTAAGATAGTTTTTCTTCAAATTGTGGTCTCTCTCATGGATTCAATATCAAGGAGAAGATAAGCCTCATTGTTTCCAAGTAGAGATCAGTGATCACTGCAGAAGAGACAACCGTGACTAATGCTTAGATACAAAAAAATGATAAGGGTACATGAGGGACACTGATTGATAGAAACATACTAGTTGAAAAGGAGGTGGTGATATGACTACTGAAGAAGGTGGAAGTCTAACTTGAGGATGTCACATCCTCTAAACTCTCAAGAGTCAAAAAATGAAACATTGGGGTAACCTGCAAAGTGGGATTAGCCCAAAAAAGCAACAGTATGACTATACTATGCTTGCATAAAAGCACTGGGTAAGTTAGATAGAGAAGTAATTATAACTTTAAACAGCAATAACTTGACTGCATTGAGCCTCCAAAACAGCACCGAGTAACAGAGAATGTAACGTCATTGTTAGAGAACGCGCTTCAAAAGCTGAGCTCCGTTGAGACCAGGGCCGGTCCTAGGGTCTCTGATGTCCCCCTGCATACCATCAGTTTGTGCCCCCCTGCCCGCCCCGTCCCTCTTCTCCCCCCAACATCCCCCTTTTTCTTCCTGCCACCCTGCATAGTTTGTCTTTTTTAATTTACCTCCGTCCCAGCAGCCGCGTCATTTCAAAGCCTTGCCCGTCTCTAGCCTTCCCTCCCTTCGTGAGTTCGTTCCCTCAGAGTCCCGTCCTCAAGGAAAGGGGAAATGTCAGAAGGCGGGACTCTGAGGGAACGAACTCACGAAGGGACGAAAGGCTAGAGACGGGCAAGGCTTTGAAATGATGCGGCCGCTGGGACGGAGGTAAATAAAAGATTTAAACCCCCAAGGGCGGCGCGGTATGGCGGCATAGCGCCGCAGCAGCACCCTTGAAACCAGGCGCCCCCCTGCAGTGCTTACCCCGCTTACCGGGTTTGACCGGCCCTGGTTGGGACAGCAGATGAATGATGATTTTCCTCCCGTTCTTTGCTTCCACATCTTCTATTTCGGTGGATCACTTGGCCAGGATCATTTGTCCAGAAGCAAAAGAAGGGCTGTACAAAAACATTTAAATATGAACTGATAACAAGGACCATTGTCATTCACGTGAAGACAGGACGAACTTGAGCGCAGCAAAGATGTCACTGAGACAGACTGCTTCAGAGGATGACTAAGGGCTGTTAAATCTGGAACATGAGGAGGTCGTCACAAAAAAGGATGCAGCCTGCTGGTTCTGGGCAAATAAAGATGAAATGAAAGCAGTTGGGAAGATATTACAGCTGCATCAGTTGAAATCCGAAGGGAGGTGACCAAGATTGGTGGTAGAATGGAGAAGTAGAGGATCTGTCACGATTGTGCCCATGTTTCATGCTCTCATTCATTTCGCCACCTGGTGGTCAGACCTGGTGGCTGCGATGGACTATCTGCTTGTTGTTTCCCGTGTTCCAGAAATCATTCTGGTCCGGATCTTCCAGCCTTCCAGACTGTCTTGGGATTTTTGGAATTAAGCAGCACCCTTACCTGGTGACCTCCCTGGTATTTTGCCTTTATTAACCACCTGAAAACTTTCTAGTTTGCCTTTGCAACAGAGGTCCTCAGAACAGTTTCGATTTGTGAGAGTTTGTTGCAGTGCTAACCTTGCTACTTTCAGTTTTAGCTAGACCCTGCTTGTTTCCTGGTTTATTCTATTGCTCGCTGCCTGCCCAGACCCTGCTTGTTTCCTAGTTTATTCTACTGCTCGCTGCCTGCCCAAGACCCTGCTTGTTTCCTAGTTTATTCTACTGCTCGCTGCCTGCCCAAGACCCTGCTTGTTTCCTAGTTTATTCTACTGCTCGCTGCCTGCCCAAGACCCTTGTTTCCTGAAGCAAAGAATCTTCTTACCTTCATAAATTAAAGTCGTTATGGAATGCGCTGCTTGTAGGATGTACTGTTTATGCATGAAGTTTAGCACCCTGCAGATAACAACGCGTGGTTTGGCATTTTCCGGCTGGCGAGTCCCCAGGCGATGGGCGCGCCCTATTCGTAAGGGCCCCAGTGCAGCTGGAAATTCAATCAGTTTTGTCAGCCATTGTTCCAGAGCTCTTTCCAAATGTCGGACACCCAGAGATTCTGGCAATCCCACCAGGCGGATATTGTTCTGCCTGGAGCGGTTCTCTAAATCCTCAATTTTGCTCTCCATTTCTGCCACTGTTTTCTTTAGGTCCTTCTGAGTGTCCTCCATTCCCACTACACGTTCCTCAACCTCGCTAGTCTGAGTTTGAAACGCCACACATTCTTTAGTCAGCTCTCTGATTTTGGCGTTTAGCTGCTTCAGCTTGCTGTATAGCTTTTGATCTATCGGGGCCAATCTCCGATCAAGTAATTCCTCCATCACCACTGTGAGTTCGGACGTGATCTCAGCCACCCATGCAGATGATACCAAAGGCCCCATGTCTGGAGGAGACGCCGCCATTTTATAGTCAGTCCTCTTCCCCTTCTGCTTGTCTTTCGGCGCTGGTCTCGTCATTTCCGACTTTCGGCGTTGTTTTAAATATTAGAGTCAATCCCCAAGTCTTGCTTTGCGGATTTTATCCACGATGGGGAGATAGATTTGCTTGCAGATTTGAGAACGAGCAAATAGGCGATGGAGGGAGGTTCACCCACGACCGCTCTCCATCACAGTGTCACGTGACCCCCGGCCTCCCCAAGTCCATTTTAATAATGGCTTATGGACTTTTCTTTTAAGAAATTATCCAAACCTTTTTAAAATCCTCTGCCTTTACTACATTCTCTGGCAACAAAGTCTAGAGTTTAATTACACATTGAGTGAAGAAATATTTTCTCCCTGGTTTGTTTTAAATTTACTACTTAGTAGCTTTATTGCGTGCTCCGTAGTCCTAGTATTTTTTGGAAAGAGTAAACAAGCAATTCATGCCTACCTGTTTCACTCCACTCAGTATTTTATGGACCTCTATCATATCTCCCCTCAGCAATCGTTTCTCCAAGCTGAAGAGTCCTAGACGCTTTATCATTTTTGTTGCCTTTCTCTGTCCCTGTTCAGAAGGAATGGATCCTAAGGGGCTTAGCCGAGATTGGGTGGCAGAGCCGGTGGCGGGAGGCGGGGATAATGCTGGGCAGACTTATACGGTCTGTGCCAGAGCCGATGGTGGGAGGCGGGGCTGGTGTTGGGAGACGGGGATAGTGCTGGGCAGACTTACACGGTCTGTGCCCTGAAAAGGACAGGTACAAATCAAGGTAAGGTATACACAAAAAGTAGCACATATGAATTTATCTTGTTGGGCAGACTGGATGGACCATGCAGGTCTTTTTCTGCCGTCATTTACTATGTTACTATGTCCCTTTTCTATTTCCATTATATCTTTTTTTGAGATGTAGTGACCAGAATTGCACACAGTATTCAAGGTGCATTCGCACCGTGGAGTGATACAGAGAGCATTATAAAATTCTCATTTTTGTTTTCCATTCTTTTCCTAATAATTCCTAGGATTTAGTTTGCTTTTCTTAGCCACCGCTGCACGCTGAGCAGAGGGTTTCAAAGTATCATCAACAATGACACCTAGATCCTTTTCCTGGTTAGTGACTTCTCATGTGGAACTTTGCATATAATTTGGGTTCCTGTCTCCTACATGCATCACTTCACACTTGCTTACATTAAATGTCAACTGCCATTGGGAAGTCAGTCTCGTAAGGTCCTCTTGTGATTTAACAGCTTTGAATAACTTTGTGTCATTTGCAAATTTAATTACCTTGCTAGTTATTCCCATTTCTAGATCATTTATAAATATGTTAAGTAGAGAGGTGTGGTAGCCGTGTTAGTCCACTTTTAAAGGTAATCAATATAAATAAAACAAAATAAAACATGGAAAAGAAAATACCTTTTCTATTGGACATAACTTAATACATTTCTTGATTAGCTTTCGAAGGTTGCCCTTCATCAGATAGATCGGAAATAAGCAAATGTTGGTAGATGACAGTATATATAAGTGAAACATCAAAGCATTTCAGTTAAATATGTTAAAAAGAACCAATAACTGATCTACTTTTTGTGATCTGCTGGGTACTTCTGCCTTAGATTGGCCACTGTCAGAAAGGATGCAGGGCTTGATGGACCTTGGCCTGGCTGATGTGGCATATATTATAGAAATGTTTACATTGTTGAAGGCTCGTGTATAATTTGATTAATTTTATATGGTCCCTAGTAAACAAAGGCCCGTTTCTGAGCGCAATGAAACGGGCGCTAGCAAGGGTTTCATGGCTGCATGGCGGTTTTACCTGGTTCGTGGCGTGCACCGCTGCTGTTTCCGTTGTAGCTCTGTGTGGGTGGCAGTTTTCGTGCCCCGCCCTCGACGTCATCGCGTTTTGACGCGAGGGCGGAGCAGAGCTACAGTGTGGAAATCCGGAGTTTGTGGCCTGAGTAGATCGTTGGAGGTGAGAATCTGCTCCACCCTCAACGTCATAACGTTTAACGCGAGGGCGGGGCCCAGAGACTGTGATTTTGTGGCTTCAGAGCTTCGAACATACGAACCTTGGCTTCAGTGACGTCAGCAGACAATAGAACGTTGAGGGTGAGTTTTATATATATAGATATAGTGCATGAAGGGAAGTAAAGACCAAAACAGCCCATCCAGTCTGCCCATTTGAGACTTATCCACTTTGGGTAGATGTATATATAAATTACCATATGCAACCCATGACCAAATCCACTCCCTCTTGCTTTTTTCCCTAACCTGTCAACTGTTTTCCTACCACTGCACTTCATATCTTTCCCAAGCTCAAAATCTGCTTAAGTGAAAGCATTTGCCTCCACTGGTAGTCCATTTCAGGACTTAGAGTCTTCAGCTTTTCTTATGGGATCAGTTTTAAACAAACACCCAGGCCCTCTTCTATATCAAAAAAGGCTGAAAGAGAAAATGTGTGTGTATTCCAATATAGAAATAACTCAAACAAAGAAATACAGCATTTCTAGTATACAAAAATCATCATTGACTCAATTATCTAACATAATTCTAGCTAAACTCCCCTCACCCACCCAAATTCCAGCCCCCACCCTCCATGCTAAAAGTCTGTACATACCTTAAAATAATAGTGTTTGCCTTTTTTTGTTGTTGTTGTTTCAGCAAGCACCCAGTGCTTACCCCCCTAACCTCTCCCCCTCAGAGATAAGAACTGCCGCCAGGTGGGGACCATTCTTCATGTGATGGGTCAAAATGCCCTTGGCATCTATTAGTCAGTTGTTCCAGATCACAAACAACCTTCAAGCACAAAATCCAGTCTTGCAACGT
This sequence comes from Microcaecilia unicolor, assembly GCF_901765095.1. Lineage (NCBI taxonomy): Eukaryota > Metazoa > Chordata > Amphibia > Gymnophiona > Siphonopidae > Microcaecilia > Microcaecilia unicolor. The sequence goes on from NC_044037.1 coordinate 134,028,365, forward strand.
TAGTCCTGTAGATTGTTTCCACATAGCAGCTGTCTCACACTTGGCCACTGCTAGGCATATACATTTAAACCTCATTTGACATTTAGGCCCTCTTCTATTGCTTAGGCCTAACAAACATTCTTTTGGTTCCAATGGAAACAAACCCCCCCCCCAAACCATGCCCCATGAGTGTTATTATTTATTGCATTTGTATCCCACATTTTCCTACCTATTTGCAGGCTCAATGTGGCTTACAAAAACCTGTTATGGCATTGCCATTCCAGGAGGATAGATACAATTAGTGTTATAACAGATTCATGGATGAGGAAAATGATCTAAACAAAGTTACAGAAAGATAGTTAATAGAATAGGGTGAGGTGGTGAGGTGTTATAATTAAGCTATGGATTCCCGTTGTAGGCCTTGTTGAAGAAATGGATTTTCAGAGATGTACGAAAGCTAGTTATGTCGTTTATCATTTTCAGATCAGTTGGTAGTGCATTCCATAACTACGTGCTCATGTAGGAGAAGCTAGTCGCATGTGTTAGTTTATATTTTACTCCTTTGCAGTTGGGGAAATGTAGATTGAGGAATTTGCGGGCTGATCTGTTAGCATTTCTAGGAGGTAGGTCCACGAGGTTTTGCATGTAGCTCGGGACATCTCCGTGGATGATTTTGTGGACAATCGTGCAGATCTTAAATGCGATACGTTCGTTAAGTGGGAGCCAGTGCAGTCTTTCTCGTAGGGGTCTCAAACTTTCATATTTTGATTTGCCAAATATGAGTCTGGCTGCGGTATTCTGGGCTGTTTGAAGTTTCTTGATAATTTGTTCTTTGCAACCGGCGTATAGTGCATTGCAGTAGTCTAAGTGACTCAGCACCATTGATTGTACCAAGTTACGGAAAATGGATCTCGGGAAGAAAGGTTTTACTCGTTTGAGTTTCCACATGGAATGAACATTTTTTTCGCTGTATTCTTCACGTGGGTTTCAAGTGTGAGGTTTCGGTCAATGGTGACTCCCAGAATTTTCAGATTGTTTGAGACTGGAAGAGAAAAGTTTGGTGTGGCAATGGTGGAGAAGTTACTTGCATTGTGTTTTTTCTGCATTGAGTTTTAACTGGAAAGCATCAACCCAGGAGTGCATGATTTGGAGGCTTTGATTGATCTTGTTGGTGATTGCCTTCAGATCGTGTTTGAATGGGATATATATCGTGACATTGTCTGCATATATGTAGGGATTGAGATTATGATTAGCCAGTAGCTTGGCTAAAGTATCATCATTAGGTTGAAGAGGGTTGGTGAGAGGGGGGATCCTTGGGGAACTCCACATTCCGGAGTCCATGGGGCTGATATATCCCCGTTCGCGATTACTTGGTATGATCTTGTGGTTAGGAATCCTCTGAACCAGTTGAGAACGTTACCTCCAACTCCAAAGTATTCAAGGATATTTAGTAGTATTCCATGGTTAACCATGTCAAAGGCACTGGACATGTCGAATTGTAGGAGGAGTATGTTATTTCCAGTTGCAATTTTTTGTTTAAATGAGTTCATTAAAGTCACTAGTACAGTTTCAGTGCTGTGGTTCGAACGGAATCCTGATTGTGACTCGTGTAGAATTGAGTATTTAAGTAGTCCGTGAGTTGTTTTGTCACTACGCCTTCCATAAGTTTGGGTATTAGTGGGATAGATGCTACTGGGCGATAGTTGGTTAGGTCATTTGTACTTTTCTTTGCATCTTTAGGTAGTGGGGTGAGTAGAAAGTTTCCTTTGTCATTAGGGAAGAGACAATTTTGTAGCATGTAGTTGAGGTGCTTCGTGAGGTCTGTTATGAATTGTTGAGGAGCAGATTTTATAAGACTAATAGGGCAGATGTCTAGTTTGCATTGCGACTTGGCATATCTTCCAAGTAATTGGGAGATACTGTTGCTCGATAGTATGTCAAATTTGGTCCATGATCGGACTGATGGGGATTCCCCGGGTATTTGGTCAAGACTTTCAAGAAGATTTACGTAGTCTGTTGTGTTGATTGGTATCATGAGTCTAAGCTTTATGACTTTCTCTTTGAAGTAGTTTGCTAGATTGGTTACTGATGGAGTGTCCTCTCAGTACCCTTCTCCACCACCGCCAACTCCAGGCTCCGCTCATTCTGCCTTGCCTCACCCTATGCTTGGAATAAACTTCCTGAGCCCTTACACCAAGCCCCCTCCCTACCCATCTTCAAATCCTTGCTCAAAGCCCACCTCTTCAATGTTGCTTTCGGCACCTAACCTTTATACCTTTCAGGAAATCTAGACTGCCCCTATTTGACTGACTGTACATTTGTCCTTTAGATTGTAAGCTCCTTTGAGCAGGGACTGTCCTTCTATGTTAAATTGTACAGCGCTGCGTAACCCTAGTAGCGCTTTAGAAATGTCAAGTAGTAGTAGTAGTTGTTAATAGTAACCGGTGTGGTATCTAGTAGTTTGTTTACGAGTAGGAAAAGTGTATGTGTATCTTTGTAGTTTGGTCCGATTTTAGTTTTATAAAATTTTCTTTTGGTTTGTCTAATGGTGTATTTGTATTTTCTTTGTAGTTGTTTCCAGTTGTTAAATGTGGAGGTGTCGTGTTTCTTATTCCAAGCTCTCTCTAATCTTCTGACTTGTGTCTTTAGTTCTTTTATTTCTTTATTAAACCGTGGTATTGAGTTTTTTCTGTGTGAGGTTCTAGTCTGAAGCGGTGCTATGTTGTCTAGCATGATTCTGCATCTGTTGTCCCATTCAAGGAGAAATTGGTGCGAGTCTATGGGGGCTATCCACTCGTCGTTATAGAATTGTTGCCAGAATATTAATGGATCTATTTTGCCTCTCGTGGTGTATGTTTGTTGTTCTTGTTTAAGTTGTGAGTTTTTTGTTAGCTATTGAAGGATGAGGTTCGCTCTATAGTGATCAGACCATGGTATAGCTGTCCATTTAGCCTCTGTTAATGCAAGATTTGATTCTGATGATAATTTGTGTGTGATATAGTAACATACATAGTAACATAGTAGATGACGGCAGAAAAAGACCTGCAAGGTCCATCCAGTCTGCCCAACAAGACAAACTCATATGTGTATACCTTACCTTGACTTGTACCTGCCCTATTCAGGGCACAGACCGTACAAGTCTGCACAGCAGTACTTCCCGCCTCCCAACCACCAGTCCCGCCTCCCATCACCGGCTCTGGCACAGACCGTATAAGTCTGCCCTCCACTATCCTCGCCTCCCAACCACCAACCCCTCTTCTCCCCACCTGCTCCACCACCCAATTTCGGCTAAGCTTCTGAGGATTCCTTTATGCATATCCCACGCATGTTTGAATTCCGTTACCGTTTTCTTCTCCACCACCTCCCGCGGGAGGGCATTCCAAGCATCCACCACCCTCTCCGTGAAAAAATACTTCCTGACATCTTTCCTGAGTCTGCCCCCCTTCAATCTCATTTCATGTCCTCTCGTTCTACTGCCTTCCCATCTCCGGAAAAGATTTGTTTGCGGATTAATACCTTTCAAATATTTGAACGTCTGTATCATATCACCCCTGTTCCTCCTTTCCTCCAGGGTATACATGTTCAGGTCAGCAAGTCTCTCTTCGTACGTCTTGGAATGCAAATCCCGTACCATTCTTGTAGCTTTGCTTTGCACCGCTTCCATTTTTTTAACATCCTTCGCAAGGTATGGCCTCCAAAACTGAACACAATACTCCAGGTGGGGCCTCACCAACGACTTGTACAGGGGCATCAACACTTCCTTTCTTCTGCTGATCACACCTCTCTCTATACAGCCTAGCAACTTTCTCGCTACGGCCACCGCCTTGTCACACTGTTTCGTCGCCTTCAGATCTTCAGATACTATCACCCCAAGATCCCTCTCCCCCTCAGTAGCTATCAGACTCTCACCGCCTAACACACAAGTCTCTCTTGGGTTTCTACTCCCTAAGTGCATCACTTTGCATTTCTTCGCATTGAATTTTAATTGCCAAACCTTAGACCATTCTTCTAGCTTCCTCAGATCCTTTTTCATGCTTTCCACTCCCTCCCGGGTGTCCACTCTGTTGCAAATCTTAGTATCATCCGCAAATAGGCAAACTTTACCTTCTAACCCTTCAGCAATGTCACTCACAAATATATTGAACAGAATCGGCCCCAGCACCGATCCCTGAGGCACTCCACTACTCGCCTTTCCCTCCTCCGAGCGAACTCCATTTACCAGCACCCTCTGTCGTCTGTCCGTCAACCAGTTCCTAATCCAGTTCACCACTTCGGGACCTATCTTCAGCCCATCGAGTTTATTTAAGAGCCTCCTGTGGGGAACCGTGTCAAAAGCTTTGCTAAAATCTAAGTAGATTATGTCAATAGCATGTCAATGATTCAATTCTCCAGTTACCCAATCAAAGAATTCAGTGAGATTCGTTTGGCACGATTTCCCTCTGGTAAAACCATGTTGTCTCGAATCTTGCAACTTATTGGCTTAACTTAGTGATGATGTCTAGTGTGTGACCTTTATTATGGGTAGCTGGCATGTTTGGCCTGTGGAGATCCCATAGTTGGAGGAAGTCCTTGCATTCGCGTACATTGTTTAGATTAGTATTCTCGAGGTGAAGGTTGATGTCACCTGCTAAGAGAAGGTTTTGAGCAGAAATATGTGTGTTCAATATGAAATCCATAAACTGCGATTGGGAGTTTTGCCAGTTGTCTGGTGGTCTGTAAAACAGGATAAGGTTCAAGTGGTCATGTAGGGTTGGATGGTTGATTCTAACTGAGGCTATTTCCAGTTGAGGAAGTTTGGATTCTGCTATTGTTGTGACAGTGAATTGGGAGTTATAGATTACGGCAATGCCTCCTCCTCTTTTTCCGTTCCTTGTCCAGTGGGTAATTTTGTATCCTGGAGGGCATAGCTCTAGGATTATGGGATCTTTGGGGTAATGGATCCAGGTTTCGCTAATGAGTAGGAGATCAAGATTGTCGGTTGTGATCCAATCAGTTATTGTTGTGGTTTTATTGACTGCAGATCTGGCATTTATATAACCTATTTGTATTAGCTGGTGGGGCTCCGTTGGGTTCGACTCTGTGATGATTTCTATTAGTTGTCTGTTCTCTTGGTATTTGAGTTTGTTGTGTCCCTTCTTTTCTTTTTGTTGATTGTGTCTGTAGTTATAATTATAGAATGTGTTATAATTTTGGATCAAAATACTTGAATTTTTCCACAGGACCACCAAATAAAAATCTGTCTTGCTCTTCCAAACATCTCCAACATATCAGTGGCAGTATGAAGAAACATTGCCTTTAACTTTACCGAGGTGTAATACCAATGGGATGCAATTTTATACGCATTTTCCTTGATCAATATGCAAATAGAGGCTTTTTGAACTTAATTAAATACACTTTTCCATTCCCCCTGAGTAAGTTCCTTCCCAAGATCTTCCTCCCATTGAATCATAAATTTATGTTTGTTAAACTTTTTCCTACTTAGAAATCTATACATTATTGAAATAGAGCCTTTTAGTTTCTCCAGGGCCACTCATAAAGTCTCAATATTTACTTCTCCTCTGGGTCCTCCTGTAACTATCTCTGAGAGCCGAAAAAATGTTTAGCTTGCAGATGAGGAAATACATTCCCTCCAGGAAGATTGCATGAGTCTTTTAATCTTCAAAATTGCAGATCTCCCCCACATTCTGTCTAAACCGTATTAACCCCCTCCCCTCCCAGTGAGTGAAAACACCACTCTCCCGCCCTGCCTCAAAAGTGAGCTCATACTTAATGGGAGCTAGGGAGGATACCTGAATACCAGCCCCATATTTAGCTTTGACTCTCCCTCAAACTGCCAATAGGTGTTTCATAAAGGGGTTGGAGGGTCCACTAGTGTTTTTGTCCATTCGAAGGCCATAACAAATGTTTCAAAACGAATAAAGGGAAATGGTCCTGTTCTAATAATATTTCCACCTTATCCAGGTAAGATTCTCAGTCTAATAGTTGGCGTAACTGAGCTGCCCAATAAAACCAGCTCAAATTAGGAACAAAAATAAAAGGTGGGAGAGGGCTTCATTGTACCCCTAATAAGGTAACCGGATCCCCTTCCAATTAAATCTGCATGAATCTGTTGGAACATGCTCTCATAATTTTGAGAGTATAGGCAGTTAACCCACACCCCAAGGTAGCGAAAACCCTCATTGGCCCGTTTAAATGGGAAGTTCTGCTTTAACCCTTCCGTGTGGTAGAAACCCCCAATTCAACTTTATCCAAATTTACCTAGGTTTTCCAACATATCCTGCATATCCTGACACTCTTTGTGGTATTGCTTTGTTTCAGAGTTCAGGCCCTGTACTTAGTCTTCACTGGCATCTAGACGATCCTGTCACACTGATCAGGAAATCTGTCACACTGGTCAGGAAAAGTGAGCCCTTGGGCCACTACCGATAACTGGCAGCGGCAGGAGAACCACCCAAACAGGCAGCAAGGTGGACCACAGACAGCCGGGCACAGGCCGGACTGGAGCAGCTGGACTGGAACAGAAGCAATAAGCAGAGTCTTACTGGCAGGCAGGAAAGCAGAATAAACCAGGAAACAAGCAGAGTCTTGAGTAGGCAGCAAACAGTAGAATAAACCAGGAAACAAGCAGGGTCTAGCTGAAACTGAAAGTAGCAAGGTTAGCACTGCAACAAACTCTCACAGATGAAAACTCTTCTGAGGACCTCTGTTGCAAAGGCAAACTAGAAAGTTTTCCAGGTGGTTAATAAAGGCAAAATACCAGGAAGGTCACCAGGTAAGGGTGCTGCTTAGTTCCAAAAATCCCAAGACAGTCTGGAAGGCTGGAAGATCCGGACCGGAATAATTTCTGGAACATGGGAAACAACAAGCAGATAGTCCATCGCAGCCACCAGGTCTGACCACCAGGTGGCGAAATGAATGAGAGCATGAAACGGGCACAATCGTGACAGTACCATCCCCTCAAGGCTCCCCTGGGCTCCACGGGAGGTTTAGGTCTCCAGGGATATCTTAGGTGGAACCTGTTGACAAGTTTAGGGGAATGAACAGGACCTATGGAACTAGTGGTTGAAAACAGGTCTCTAGATGGAGGACAACGCTGGATCTTGTGCATAGGGCTAGGTCTTACATTTCGCACTGGAACAGAACATAGTAACATAGTAGATGACGGCAAAAAAAGACCTGCACGGTTCACCCAGTCTGCCCAACAAGATAAACTCACATGTGCCATTTTTTGTGTATACCTTACCTTGATTTGTACCTGTCTTTTTCAGGGCACAGACCGTATAAGTCTGCCCAGCACTATCCCCGCCTCCCAACCACCAGCCCCGCCTCCCACCACCGGCTCTGGCACAGACCGTATAAGTCTGCCCAGCACTATCCCCACCTCCCAACCACCAGCCCTGCCTCCCACCACTGGCTAAGCTTCTGGGGATCCCTTCCTTCTAAGCAGGATTCCTTTATGTTTTTCCCACGCATGTTTGAATTCCGTTACCATTTTCCTCTCTACCACCTCCCGCAGGAGGGCATTCCAAGCATCCACCACTCTCTCCGTGAAAATATACTTCCTGACATTTTTCTTGAGTCTGCCCCCCTTCAATCTCATTTTATGTCCTCTAGTTCTATCGCCTTCCCCTCTCCGGAAAAGGTTCGTTTGCGGATTAATACCTTTCAAATATTTGAACGTCTGTATCATATGTGACCCTGGGCAAGTCACTTAACCCTCCATTGCCCCCATGTAAGCCTCATTGAGCCTGCCATGAGTGGGAAAGCGCGGGGTACAAGTGCAACAAAAATAAAAAATAAAATAAAATATCACCCGTTTCTCTTTTCTTCCAGTTTATACATGTTCAGGTCCACAAGTCTCTCCTCATACGTCTTGTAACGCAAATCCCATACCTTTCTCATAGCTTTTCTTTGCACCGCTTCCATTTTTTTTAACATCCTTCACAAGATATGGCCTCCAAAACTGAACACAGTACTCCAGGTGGAGCCTCACCAACGTCTTATACAGGGGTATTAAAACCTCTTTTCTTCTGCTGGTCACACCTCTCTCTATACAGTCTAGCTACAGCCTAGAACTACAAGCCATGGACACCTGTGGCTTATTTTTGAGACCATAGGCTCCCCTGGTAACAGGAATGTCCTGAACCCTGTAACCCGGGTTCTGTTTTGCGGGCATAGTATAGAAACTGTGTGAAGATTTCTTAGAACCTCCTCTGGGGGGAGCTTAGTCTTGGAAGTAGTGCAGGCCTCAACCTGAACATGGTGGGTCTGGGGTAGTATACAAGTGGTGGCCGTGACGAGCTCCGAAGCATTAGAGTCTTGAGGCTGTGAGTCACTAATATCAGTCCATGCATCAGAATCTAAGTCCTGCGGCTCATCATCCACCTTGCAAGCAGTAGGAACAAGGCAATATTCTCTGCAAGGCTTGCTCCAGTCTGTGATCTCACCACGTCCCCAGTTTAGAGTCGGATTGTGTCTCTGTAGCCAAGGTAACCCCAGCACGATGGGTTGCACTGCTGTCTGGAGGACATATAAGGAGATCTCTTCCTGGTGGTCACCAATACACAGGTGCACCGGAACTGTTTGTGTGCTTACGTATCCTTGAGTGTTACCATAGACTGAGAGAAGCGGAATGGTCTTAGATAACTTTTGTGTAGGAATGTTAAATTGACGGACCAGGGATTCATTTATAAAATTTCCACCTGCCCCGGAATCCACAAAGCCTTCAATATGCTCCTTCCCTTGGTCTAAATCAAGCACTGCTGGTAATAACACTTGATTACAAACTAAGCCAAAAGATAAGCCTAGTATGGTGCCTGCGGTCAGACTCTGATCCGAGGGTTCAGGCTTATTCGGGCACCGGTCCGCATAATGTCTCGTGTTACCGCAGTACAGACATAGGTTAAGGGTCCGCCGCCTCTGCTTCTCTTGCATCGAGAGTGGAGTATAGCCCAATTGCATAGGCTCTACCGGCTCTAAAGGAGGAGCCCCTCTAGGACTAGGATCCTGTGGGGTATTCCAAAAACTCAGTCTCTTTGTGCCTATCTTTTCTGTAGAGCGCCGTTCCCTGTTACGCTCCTGAAAACGAATGTCTATCAGGTTACAAAGTCCAATCAGGTCATCTACCCTGTTCGGGAGTTCACGTCCGGCTAACTCATTCTTAATCTGGGGTGCCAACCCCTGCCAGATGGTCGCCACCAAACTCTCGTTGTTCCAAGCCAATTCAGACGCCAGAATGCGGAATCTGATAGCATAATAGCCCAGGGTCTGCGTCCCCTGCTTTAATCTCAGGAGCGCAAACACTGCGGAGGTAACCTTCCCAGGTCCTTCAAAAACTCGTTTAATCTGTTCCAGGAACCTAGGGAAATCCTGAAGCACCGGGTCATGCGTCTCCCAGAGAGGCAAAGCCCATGCCAATGCTTGACCGGACAGCAGCGAAATGCTATAGGCTACTCTGGTTCTGTCAGAAGGGAAATCTCGGGGCTGAAGTTCAAAAATTATTTCACACTGATTAAGAAAACCTCTACAGTCCTTGGGATTACCGTCATATCTCGGAGGAGCCTGAAAACGAACCCCTGTCGTGACCAGAACCATAGCTGGTACCGAATCTGCAAGCGAAGGCGCTGAAACTTGAGGCGCTCCCGGTCCCGGGCAATTGTCTTGCACATATCTCTGTAGTCGCTCCATCTGAAGAGACATTTCTTTGGCGAGTCCTTCAACACATGGGCTCAATTCATTAAAAAGTTTACAGCAATGAGCAAATCTGTCTCTGAAGCTCCCTAACCACGAGTGATTCTTCTGTTCTCATGGCCTTAGCAATCTGTCACACTGGTAAAGAAATCTGTCACACTGGTCAGGAAAATTGAGCCCTTGGGCTACTACCGATAACCGGCATCGGCAGGAGAACCAACCAAACAGGCAGCAAGGCGGACCATAGACAGTCGGGCACAGGCCGGACTGGAGCAGCTAGACTGGAACAGAAGCAATAAGCAGTAAGCAGGAGAATAGTCCACGAATCAAGCAGAGTCTTACTGGCAGGCAGGAAAGCAGAATAAACCAGGAAACAAGCAGAGTCTTGGGTAGGCAGCAAACAGTAGAATAAACCAGGAAACAAGCAGGGTCTTGGGCAGGCAGCGAGCAGTAGAATAAACCAGGAAACAAGCAGGGTCTTGGGCAGGCAGCAAGCAGTAGAATAAACCATAGTAACATAGTAAATGACGGCAGAAAAAGACCTGCATGGTCCATCCAGTCTGCCCAACAAGATAAATTCATATGTGCTACTTTTTGTGTATACCTTACCTTGATTTGTACCTGTCCATTTCAGGGCACAGACCGTGTAAGTCTGCCCAGCACTATCCCCGTCTCCCAACACCAGCCCCGCCTCCCACCAACGGCTCTGGCACAGACCGTATAAGTCTGCCCAGCATTATCCCCGCCTCCCGCCACCGGCTCTGCCACCCAATCTCGGCTAAGCTCCTTAGGATCCATTCCTTCTGAACAGGGACAGAGAAAGGCAACAAAAATGATAAAGCGTCTAGGACTCTTCAGCTTGGAGAAACGATTGCTGAGGGGAGATATGATAGAGGTCCATAAAATACTGAGTGGAGTGAAACAGGTAGGCATGAATTGCTTGTTTACTCTTTCCAAAAAATACTAGGACTACGGAGCACGCAATAAAGCTACTAAGTAGTAAATTTAAAACAAACCAGAGAGAAAATATTTCTTCACTCAATGTGTAATTAAACTCTAGACTTTGTTGCCAGAGAATGTAGTAAAGGCAGAGGATTTTAAAAAGGTTTGGATAATTTCTTAAAAGAAAAGTCCATAAGCCATTATTAAAATGGACTTGGGGAGGCCGGGGGTCACGTGACACTGTGATGGAGAGCGGTCGTGGGTGAACCTCCCTCCATCGCCTATTTGCTCGTTCTCAAATCTGCAAGCAAATCTATCTCCCCATCGTGGATAAAATCCGCAAAGCAAGACTTGGGGATTGACTCTAATATTTAAAACAACGCCGAAAGTCGGAAATGACGAGACCAGCGCCGAAAGACAAGCAGAAGGGGAAGAGGACTGACTATAAAATGGCGGCGTCTCCTCCAGACATGGGGCCTTTGGTATCATCTGCATGGGTGGCTGAGATCACGTCCGAACTCACAGTGGTGATGGAGGAATTACTTGATCGGAGATTGGCCCCGATAGATCAAAAGCTAGACAGCAAGCTGAAGCAGCTAAACGCCAAAATCAGAGAGCTGACTAAAGAATGTGTGGCGTTTCAAACTCAGACTAGCGAGGTTGAGGAACGTGTAGTGGGAATGGAGGACACTCAGAAGGACCTAAAGAAAACAGTGGCAGAAATGGAGAGCAAAATTGAGGATTTAGAGAACCGCTCCAGGTGGAACAATATCCGTCTGGTGGGATTGCCAGAATCTCTGGGTGTCCGACATTTGGAAAGAGCTCTGGAACAATGGCTGACAAAACTGATTGAATTTCCAGCAGCACTGGGGCCCTTACGAATAGGGCGCGCCCATCGCCTGGGGACTCGCCAGCCGGAAAATGCCAAACCACGCGTTGTTGTCTGCAGGGTGCTAAACTTCATGCATAAACAGTACATCCTACAAGCAGCGCATTCCATAACGACTTTAACTTATGAAGGTAAGAAGATTCTTTGCTTCCAAGACTACTTTGCTGGAATAGCAGCAAAGAGGCGGGCATTTTCGCCAGTGTGTTCCAAGCTATTTGAGATGAAGGTTCGCTTCACCTTGCAATATCTCGCCACTTTGAAACTGACACACAATGGTAAAATGAGATCTTTTACATCGGAGAAAGAAGCAGGAGCATTTGTAGACAAATTGGAGCGTGTTGAAGGAACAGGATCTGCAGAGAATGAGCCTACATGAACCTGCTTGGAAGGATTAATGAATTGATAAGATTAACAGTGAACCTGTGCCGGTAACATGGAGAGTGAATGAAGGAAGAAAGCCGGAGAGATCTATAAGAGTTTAAATGCTAAAGGTGATTAAGGAACTGTTATAAGCTACTGTTGGACTTGAGTTTGGGAGTTAACACTGTTGGAACCTATATAGTTGGAAAACAAGGGTGAATGTCAAAAGGGGATTTAGTAGTAAATGCAAAATAGCCTGATAAAGCGGACACGTGAATAAGGGGCTTAGAAATGTCAGGATGGTTGAGTGAAAAGCGGATGTTCTATAGTTAATGATGTTGTACGAAGAATGGGGAGAATGTGATATTTGGTTTGGGGACTGAATGGTGGGAAGGTAAGCGTTATTTGGGCGTGAACAGTCAAACGGGGGGATGGTCTGGTGGATGATAGGGGACGGGGGAGAGGCGGGGTAGAAGGGGGAGGGGGGGAAGTAGCCTCCAAGGAACAAACAAGCAAGAGAATACTCAAGGTGGAACGAAGATGGGGAAGTACAACTATGTACATTTCATGTCACAGTATAATAAGCACGGTGGAAGTGTGGGACTGCTGCAGCTGGGACAGCAGCCCGGTGATTACTGGGAAAATGGCCTGTTATCGGAATTTCTAAAAGGAGGGATAACATGAAGAACATGACAATATATTCTTGGAATGTGGGGAGGCATTGGATCACCCATTAAGCGAAAGAAAATATTGGGGGCATTACACAAAAAGGGAACATCAATAGCCATGTTGCAGGAAACACATTTAACATCACAGGAACATGATAAGCTTAAGTCCTGGTGGGTAGGCACTTTGATAGAGGCTCCAGCAGTGGGGAAAAAAGCGGGGGTGGTGATATTGATCCACAAAACGCTACAAGTGGACCAGAACTATGTTTATAAAGATCCCGAAGGTCGATATATCATAGCAAAGGTGACTGTGGATGGAGTACCAATGCTGTTGGTAAATGTGTACGCCCCAAATGTGTATAGCAAGAAATTTTTTAGGGCCTTAATTACACGTGTTCAAAAAATTTAAATGCAAGAACCATAGCAGTTTCCTACTTAGCTTCAGTGCTTTGCCCCCCCAGATAAATTTCGATACCTCTCGTATCTTGCCAAACTCCGTCCTGGGTACCTGTATCAGCAAGGTTTGGAACAGAAATAGTACTCTGGGCAAAACATTCATTCGGATCGTTGCTATCAGTCCCCACTAAGATAACCACATTCTCTCCCACCCTCCCATATCTTTACGTATTTGTTGGAACAAAGGTGTGTAGTTTAAATGATATAGCTGAGAGATAGAGCAGCTTTTAAACTAGAAATGGGGGGAAGGCCGACAGTCGCTCAAAAGCACATGGTTCGGGATAAGGTATCTTGCAAAGATACCTCACAAACAGGGAAGATAGGGTTTCTGGATAGTGAGGCTGCACAACAGACCGTGGTAGGCCAGGTGCCCTTAAACACAACTAAAGATCAGACAAAAGATGGTATAACAGTAGTGTCCAGTACTAAGCATCAGGCAAATAGGAACAACAAACATACTCTGAAATGTCTATACGTAAATGCTAGAGGAGTCTAAGAAATAAGATGGGAGAGTTGGAATATATTGCACTAAATAAAAAACTGGATATAATAGGCATTACTGAGACCTGGTGGAAGGAGGATAACCAGTGGGACACTGTCATACCGGGATACAAAGTATATCGTAGTGATAGGGTGGACCAGACTGGTGGAGGGGTAGCATTGTATATTAACGAGAGCCTTGACTCAGATAGATTACAAATTCAGCAGGACACAAGTCACACCTTTGAATCATTGTGGGTTGAAATTCCATGTATAAAAGGGAAAAAAACTGTGATAGGAGTGTACTACTGTCCGCCTCGCAAGGATGAGCAGGTAGACGCAGAAATGATAAAAGAAATCAGAGACGCAAACAAAATGGGCAATGTGATAATAATGGGTGACTTCAATTATCCAAATATAGACTGAGTAAATGTAACATCGGGACACGCTAGAGAGATACAATTCCTTGATGAAATCAAGGACAGCTTTATGGAGCAGCTGGTGCAGGAGCCGACGAGAGAAGGAAAAATTCTAGACTTGGTCCTTAGTAGAGCGCATGATCTGGTGAGGGACGTTATGGTACTGGGGCCGCTTGATAACAGTGATCATAAATGATCAGTTTTAATATCAACCTTGAAGTAACTATACACAGGAAGTCAAATATGTTAGCGTTTAACTTTAAAAAAGGAGAATATGCTAGAATGAGAAGAATGGTGGAAAAAAAACTTAGGGGGACAACTGAGAGGGTAAAAACTGTATGGAAAACAGGTGTGAGGATGTTATAATGCCGTTGTATCGCTCCATGGTGCGACCGCACCTTGAGTATTGTGGTCAATTCTGGTCGCCGCATCTCAAGAAAGATACAGTGGAATTGGAAAAGGTGCAATGAAGGGCAACTAAAATGATAGCAGGGATGGGACGACTTCCCTATGAAAAAAGACTAAGGAGGCTAGGGCTTTTCAGCTTGAAGAAGAGACGGCTAAGGGGAGACATGATAGAGGTATATAAAATAATGAGTAGAGTGGAACAGGTGGATGTGAAGCGTCTGTTCACGCTTTCCAAAAATACTAGGACTAGGGGGCATGCAATGAAACTACAGTGTAGTAAATGTAAAACAAATCGGAGAAAAGATTTCTTCACCCAACACATAATTAAACTCTGGAATTTGTTGCCGGAGAACGTGGAGAAGGCGGTTAGCTTGGCAGAGTTTAAAAAGAGGTTAGACGGTTTCCTAAAGGACAAGTCCATAAACCACTACTAAATGGACTTGGGAAAAATGCACAAATCCAGGAATAACATGTATAGAATGTTTGTACGTTTGGGAAGCTTGCCAGGTGCCCTTGGCCTGGATTGGCCGCTTTCGTGGACAGGATGCTGGGCTCGATGGACCCTTGGTCTTTTCTCAGTGTGGCAATACTTATGTACTTATATATACGGGGGAGACTTTAATACAGTGGCAGATGCCAATATGGATAGAACATCTAACACGGGTGGTGGAATAGGGGATCATACGAAAGGAATCCCATTGCTCTGTGATACACTGGAAGTAATAGATGCGTGGTGAATTTTAAACCCAGAGAGAGTAATCCACCTAAGTGGATGAACACAAACTCCCACGTTAAAATAACAGTACAAAAAAAGAGTGGGAAATGGACCAATGACTCCAGGAAAACGGGAAGTAAAATACCAAGGAACCACTTTATTCAATGACTCGACACAAAAAAACTGTGTTTCGGCCAGAAGGCCTGCTTCAGGAATCTAAAAACAACAAATATTTAAAAACATCAATTCAAATAAACAAACAAAAATAAGCATTTGATAACATAAATTGAAATAAACAACAAAATTAAGAAATAATGGTAGGAGATTATACATCAAAAAAAATTTTTAAACAATATATATCTAAAATAAAGTTATCTAAAGTAAAAATATATCTAAAGGAAAATAGAATTATAAGCATGAAGACATGATATATATAAAGATATACATAAAAAATGCGGAATAATAAAATGAACTTATATGGTCTGAAAGAGATAACATGAGATAAAAGGCACATATATATACATATATAATTATATGTCCATATACAGGGTCTCTATATGATGTAACAGATAGAAAAACATACTGATATATTATATTGTAGGGTGGTAAGATCAGATCGAATCCTTAAGTTAAGTTAATGTGTGCAAATGTAGATCTGTGATTAAGACAAAGAAAGTCAGGAAAAAAAAATATATATATATACATATACGCACATACGTACATATACACACATATACATATACATACATACACATACATATTGCATGTCCATGTATTTTTAAATATTATTTAAAAAAATATATATTATTATTATTTAGCCATGCACACAACGCATTTACCAAAAGGGTATGAAGTGACTAAATGCAAGAAGTGTGAAAAAGAGTAGATGAAAAAAGAATGAAATAAAGATGTTACTGTAAAAAAAGGTGACCGACCTTGGTTATCCTTGTAAAAAAACTTGGGGTCGGATAGTCTATAGAGGAAAAAATAGAGAGAAGAGAACGAGCATCATTGATACAACTAAGGCTACACCAGAAATATATTGTCTTTTGAAGAAAATGTCCGAAGGTCATTTCGTTGTCAATCAAGTAGTGTAGGGCAGGAGGATATGCACAGTGCTTCCACTGCATAGCGTTTGTGATTTAAATAAAAAAACGTAAGTCAGGGATATATACACAGTGCTGCAACTGCACAGTGTTTGTACTGTCACACAGAGTTAATGGTCTGTAGAAAAAAATTTTTTTTACATAACTAAGGTTACACCAAAAATATATGGTCCTTTAGAAACAGGAAATATGGTTTAAACGGTAAAACGTAGGTCAGGGCAGAATGCACAGTGCTGCAACTGCACAGTGTTTATACTATCATACAACGTTTACGATTATAACATGGAAGCCAAGAAAAAATACAAAATAAGTGACTATGAACGTCTGCGAGCTATAAAGTGAGCATAAAGCAAGTCTAAACAAAATATACTTTGCCTACCGTCGCTATGAATGTCTCACATAGACAAACAAAATAAAAAAATTTTAGTGCCTTATGTCGCTATAAATATCTTCCATGAACCAGAGGAAGAAGACGTATTTACCTTAAAAAAGACCTTTATAGAATCTTGTTGGCGAAGCGTTTCGTTATACTTGAAATGGCTATGGAAGAAAAAACGTATGTTATATATGCTGTGTTTGGCGCCAAAAGGTAAAGCAAGACGTATTGCGTAAGTATGCTGATTGGATGGAGCATGATCATGTGATGGTTAGTGTAATAGAGTGTGTCCTATCGGAGCATCTAAAAAACGGAAGATTGACATCATGATAGACCAATAATGAGCATGAATGAGCATAAGCCAAAAAATGAACGTAAGGATGACGTGTCAAATAAAGGTACACTGTCAAAAAGGTAGAGAATGTCATTGTTGCCGGGCGATATATCTGGTTTCAAAAGAACGCTGTGAATGTCACAATAGATGAAAAAGATGAGTAACGAAATAATAATAAACGCTATGTTAAATGAAGGAACAAAGTAGCTTAGATTTGTTAAAAGTTTATTATAAGAAGTGAAGATTGGAATAGTTAGAGAACGGAGTCTCTATGGAAAAAACTAAAACAAAGAATGCTCATGTGAATGTTACAGTATAAATGTGTGTGTGCATGAACGTATGCTATAAAAATAAGATTCCTGATATTAAAAAAAGATGATAAAAAAGATATATATTATTGAAAGGTCAATCAGTTAAAATACATATACATACTCATTTATCTCCACATATCAATACATGAGATATAGATTGGTAAGTATATAATAAAAAAAACCATAATCTAAAAAGAATATATACATATATGTGCCTAATGAGTTTACAAGGAAACATGTCATCAACGTGTATATAAATATAAAAGTACAGCACGAATAGAAATACATATATATATATGTGTATATGCACTCATACATGCGCACTCATGTATGAGATTAAAAAAGTGCATCCGTATAAAATGTTTAACAATCTATTTTGGGATTAAAACAATACATCCATATATAATGTTTAATCAACTATTTTGGTCTGAACAATGAATAAAAAAATAAATAAAAAAACAGAAAAATACCTTCTGTATTAGTGGGATGTTTCTAAGGGCATCATACCTAAACATTGCAAAGGTTAGAAAATTGTTATAGATAGACGGAGAGATCTAGTTCACTATTGAGTCCTTCAGGAGCGAGGGTTTTAAATTCAAAAATCAATTTTTGTTCCTCTCTCAAAAGTTGAGTATCAATATTTCCACCTCTCTTGTTAATTTGTAATGTTTTAAAAACCAAGAATTTAAGATCAGAGATATCATGGTTGGCAGTAAGCCAATGGGTGACCAGTGGAGCACTTTCAATTTTTCTATTGATACAACTGCGGTGTTCTATCATTCTTGTTTTTATGGCTCTAACAGTCTTGCCAATATATAGCTTAAGGCACGGGCATTGTATAATATAAATGACGCATGCAGTATTGCAATCTGAGGTGTGACGTAAATGGAAGGTCTGAAGGGTTGTAGGATGCAAAAAAATAGACGTATCCATGGAGTGTTTGCATACACTACATTTGCCACAAGGACGGTGACCATGGTGGATTAGAGGTTCTCTTCTTTCTGGTAAATGAGATGGTATTAAATGTTCTTTGAGATTTTTATTTCTTGAATAAGCCACAACTAAGTTTTTGTCTTTGAAGCAATCTAGATTATCTAAAATATGCCAGTTGCGTCTTATTGATCTCTGTATGTCTTTTGCTAAATGAGAAAAACGTAGGGTGCATACAATGTCCAGTTTTTCTCTCTGCGTGGTGGATTGTAATAAGGCAGACCTATCTTTGGAGAGTGCTTTGGTATATCCGTCTTTAATGCATTTTTCCGGATAGCCTCTATTGGAGAATCTCTTGCTTAATTGTTCTGCTTGCATGTTGAAATCTTCAAAACTTGAGCAAATCCTGCGTAATCTCAAAAATTGGCTAAGTGGTAGGTTTTGCTTCAAAGATGGGTTATGATAACTGGTGTAATGCAAAAAAACATTTCTATCGGTGGGCTTCCTGTAAATTGATGTCTGAAAAAAATATGTGCCTTTTGAAATATTAAGGTCTAAAAAATGGATTTGTTCTTCATTATACTCCATTTTGAATTTGAGATTGGGGTCTCGTGAGTTGAGCCAAATATGGAATTGTTGCAGGGATTCTATACTACCTTGCCACAGGATGAAGATGTCGTCAATGTATCTTTTATATATCTTAATATGTTCTGAAAAGCAACATGCAGTAAGATGTTGCTTTTCAAAGTCTCCTACATATAGATTGGCCAAATCGGGAGCCATGGTAGAACCCATGGCAGTCCCTTTTACTTGTTGGTAAAAAGTATTCTGAAATAGAAAGTAATTTTTGGTAAGTGCTAATGTCGCACATGTTAGAATGAGGTGATTTGGAATCCTTTTGTGAGTGGTTCTTTTGAGGAGAGTCGATTCTATAATCTGTAATGCTTCCATTTGAGGTATATTCGTGTATAGTGATTCGATATCCAACGTAACCATAAGTGTGTCTGTCAAGGTGCCTTCATAATTTTCCAGTATGTTAATCATATCAGTACTGTCACGAACATACGAGGGAATCAGAAGGACAAAAGGTCGAAGGAAGAAGTCTACAAATATAGATAATGGTTCTAAAACAGATCCATTCCCTGATACAATGGGTCTGCCCGGTGGATTCTCTAAAGACTTATGGATTTTAGGCAACATGTAAATAGTAGGAATGACTGGATGTTTGACTTGTAGAAATTCTTTTTCTTTTTTTGTCAGAAAACCCATCTGTGAGGATATATCTATCAGTTCTTTGATGTCTTCTTGAAGGTCTGGAGTAGGATCCTTTATCTAGAGGCACATAAAATTCCAAATCAGATAGCTGACGTAGGACCTCACTCACATATTGGTATCTGTCCATCACCACTATCCCACCTCCTTTGTCGGCTGGTTTAATAATTATTTCATGATTGCGACCCAATTGTGCAATCGCTTCTTGTTCTCTTCTGGTGGTATTGTAGTAGCGTAAATGTTTTTTCTTTTCAAGTTGGCGGACATCATTTTCAACACATGTGGAGAAGGCTTGAATAAGAGGGTTAACTGGACCCGGTGGGATCCAGGTAGAGGTTTTTTTCACTATAGACATATCACTGGTCGTAGTTGTGGTATTGGAAAAAGCTTGTATAATCTGTAGTTTACGATTGAATTTGAATAGGTCAACCCTTGTTTGAAAAGCATTATATTTGACCGTAGGTACAAACGACAGTCCTTTTTGCAAAACATCTTTTTCTATATGGGTCAATGTCTTACTGGAAAGATTGAAAATTGGGATTAGCTCCTCTAATGTATGATTATTGCCTAATTGTGTGGGTATATTCTCCTCCGGTTCTGATAATGAAAACTCGCTTCTTGATATGGATGGTCCTGGTAGTTGGGTGGATAATCCTGGCGATAGGACGATCCCCTGGGTCTGCCTCTGCCCCTGCCTCTTAGGGGGAAGTGGTGTTTGGATTGATATTGGGTTTGATATTCTCTCTCTTTGAATTGATGGTATGTGTTCCTGGAATTGGACATCATCCTTGACTTCTTGAATTCTGTATATTTGGTCCACAGTTTCTCTAAAAAAGTGCGTGTATGTTCACCTTGCTCATTTCCTGATGATGGGTAATTTTCATCTGTTGGTAGGTCTGATCCATGGATGTCATTCTTCGATGGTTGTTGAAAGTTGGGAATCCCCGTAGGGCTACAAATGGGTGATGTAAATTCATCATCTGATTCACTCCTAATTCTTTTCCGTCTCTGTTCGTTGGATGCCACTGTCTTCGGAGGTCCTGATGTAGTGGGCAAATTTCCTCTTCTCGTGTCTACATAAGGAACTAGGTGACTGTTCCTATTCTTATGAATTATTATATCATCAGAGGGAACTGTATAGTTGTTCCTATGAGATGTTATGTTGTTTTTATCTCTATGATAGTAAGCCCTGGCTTGCGCAAAAGGATATACATTGCCTCTCTTGTAATCCAACTCATCTCTTGAGAATTTATGGTTTTTGGTTTCTTTAATTTCATTTCTAAATCTGGACATCTTGTGGTCCACATCTTGAGAAATTTGTTCATGATTTGAATCTAGCGAGTGGACATTACTAATTTTGGTTTCTAAAATTTCTTCTAATTGGGTACTTTTTTGTTTAGATGTTTCAGCTAATAGGATCATAAGGTCTAAACTGCATTTATTTAATATACAGCACCACTTGTCTAAAAAAGATTGATCATCCAAAAACATAGTTGGTGCTTTTATCATTCTTAGTCCCCTAGGGATTCTTTTAGCTTTTACATAACTCAGCATAGTTTGAAAATGCATGTCATTTCTGATAACATTTTTCTTTAACTGTATAATCTCTAACCATAAGTCCATAGTAGTGGAATTAGGTTGGGAAGGTTCGTCTTCTTCTTCTTGTTGTTGTTGTAATAAATTATTGACATATTCCTCACTATAACATAGTGTATGTTCCCATGCCCGGGAAGTCATGGTCCGGTCCAAAGCAAGAGAGAGTAATCCACCTAAGTGGATGAACACAAACTCCCACGTTAAAATAACAGTACAAAAAAAGAGTGGGAAATGGACCAATGACTCCAGGAAAACGGGAAGTAAAATACCAAGGAACCACTTTATTCAATTGTTTAAAAAAAATTTTTTATGTATAATCTCCTACCATTATTTCTTAATTTTGTTGTTTATTTCAATTTATGTTATCAAATGCTTGTTTTTGTTTGTTTATTTGAATTGATATTTTTAAATATTTGTTGTTTTTAGACTCCTGAAGCAGGCCTTCTGGCCGAAACACAGTTTTTTTGTGTCGAGTCATTGAATAAAGTGGTTCCTTGGTATTTTACTTCCCGTTTTCCTGGAGTCACTGGTCCATTTCCCACTCTTTTTTTGTACTGAATTTTAAACCCAGACATAAGAGACTATACCCACTACTCGCGGGCACACCACACTCAATCTCGGATTGACTACATTCTGATAAATGAGGGAGGTCTCACAGATATACAAGAGGCAGGAATAGACCCCACTATAATATCAGATTATGTGCCAATCTACGTAACTTTTAATAGGTAAGGACCACAAAATAGACAGCAGAATGGATGTTTCCCCTAGAGCTTTATTATGATGATGAATTTTTGAGGTATATCAGAGAGAAATGAATGGGATTATAAGCTACGCAATGAGAGTCATAAATCAGAACCTATATTGTATTAGGAGGCAGCAAAAGCTGGGCTTCAAGGAGAAATAATAGCGTATTGTAGCCGAAAGAAAAAAAGGAGAGAACAGGAAATACTTAGGCTTGGTAAACAGCTGGTCCGATTAAAGCGTAGCTATGGGAACAAAGCCCAAAGATCGCTAAGAGAGGAGATGCTAGCCATGCAGACAAACTTAAATATCTTAATTCATCAAAGAGCTCTTAAATCAGCAGTATATTATTGTTATCAACTATATAAATTTGGCAATAAGCAGGGTAAATTACTCGCAGGGATGATTAGAAGAAAGACTGGTCCACAAAAGGTTCTTACATTGCAGCATCCCTCAGGGGAATTAATGCACTCCGAAGATTAAATTAGACAAATATTTTTGAAATATTATACCCAGCTTTATCAGTCAGCAACAGAAGACCAGTTAGATCCTGAGCTGTTCTAGGTAATATAGAACTGCCCCAAACAACAGAGGCCCAAAGGGGAATGATTAATAATGCCTACTGATATTGATGAACTTGCCAGTGCCAGAAAAAGAAGCCCTCTACATAAGGCCCCGGGACCTGACAGATATCGGGCTGAATTCTATAAGCTATTGGAGGCTGAGATTTGCAAACCAACTGTGCAGTCTTTCCAGCGGGCAGTAGATCAGGAGAGATTGCCAGAGACTTTACGAACGGCTGATATAGTGGTATTTCCTAAGCCGGGGAAGGATCTGGTTAAGCCGGAGTCCTATAGACCAATATCCTTAATTAATTATGAAACTAAACTACTTGCGGGGATCTATGCTAGTAGGCTGGCAAGGATATTACCAGATATCATAGCATCACCTCAGGGAGGATTCATTAAAGGACGACAGATTGTCAAGAACATCAGACAGATATTAGCCTCATTAGAGTGGGTGAGAATGATGAAAGAAGATTCCTTACTCATAAGCTTCGACGCCGAAAAGGCGTTCGATAGAATAGACTGGGGGGTTATGTTTCGGACCATGGAAGCTTATGGCTTTGTTGGGACATTCGTAAAAGTAATAGCCACTCTATATAAAGAACCCTTAGCAAGGCTGTATGTCAATGGGGATTATACTACAGTTTTTGAGATCGGTAGAGGCACGCGGCAGGGATGCCCTCTATCCCCTTTATTGTTTACTCTGATTTTAGGTCCGCTGATTCGGACAATATTGGAGGATCCTGAGATCACAGGGGTGCGCATGGGGAATCATGAATTTAAAATCTCGGCTTTTGCTGATGATCTATTGGTTCACTTAACAAAAGCACAGTTGGCACTGCCGGTGTTGCTGGAACGATTTAAAGAATATGGATCTTTTTCGGGTTTTAAACTAAATATGCAAAAGTCGGAAAGTATGCCTAGTCTTGATGCGCTACCTGAACGCTGGAAGGGGAAGTTTCCCTTACGCTGGGCAGTAGGAGAATTTAAGTATGTGGGAATAATATTAACAGCGGATCCACAAAAACTCTATAGGAGGAATATAGATATTCTTCTGAGGCACATGAAGCAGACACTGACCCAGTGGCACAACCTACCATTGACATTAAGAGGGCGAATTAGTTTGTATAGTATGGTACTATTTCCCAGATGGCTTTATGTGCTTAGACAACTGCCATTATATATGCAACAGAAAGACTTAAACAAGCTGAAAAGACTGCTTTCTTATTTTTACTGGGGGGGGGGGGGAACCAAAAATTAAGTTTGAGCAATTGAGTGGAAGGTTGCAGATAGGTGGGTTGGGGATGCCTAACTTAAGAATATAACTGGGCATGTTTGATGCGGCATGTAGCAGATTGGGTATTAGGAACAGAAGATTTCACCCCATGGGAGATGGAACGCATTTTGTTTAAACCGTACCACCCCTATTATCTCTTACATGCCCCTACTCACAAGATTTCCCCTGAGTGGCGGCAACATCTTTTGTTAGTTCCAATGAGACGAGCATGGCACTATGTGGCCCAGCTCCTGGGGAAAAACCCAAGATGTACTGATATGATTCCATTAATTGGAAATGCCGACTTTGAATCAGGTCTTCAATCAGCTAGATATTACAAATGGGCTAAGGAAGGGGTGGTGGTTGTGGCGGATCTACTACACAATACAGGACAGATGTGGACAAAAGAGGAATTAGGACAGATAGTGGGGGAAGATAATGTGGATTGGTATTCATACCTATGGGTGAAGGTTTATATTTCAAGATTGACCAGAGATGGATGCTCTAGAGAGATGTTTCCCCTATTAGAAAAAAAAATTTTCCCCGGGGACTCAGCGGGTAACGGTGTCAGGGTTGCATGTAGCAATAACAAAGATGAGGCCGCCTAAAAAATATGCAGGGGTGGCGCAGAGGTGGACGAATGATTTAGGACTGACAATTAGAGAACAAGACATTTTAACTTGTATGACAGAGCTCAAAGACCACTTGTATAGTGCGAGACATAGAGAGACTCAGTTTCGAATAATCATGAGGGCATATTTCACACCTAAGCAAGCATATTATGCGGGGCGTATCTCAGAGAGTAAATGTCCCAAATGTGAACATACAGACCCATCATTCATACATATGCTATGGAATTGTATTTGTGTGCAGCGGTACTGGAATAGTATACAGCAATACTGTGAATATATATTGAACAAATCAGTTCATATGGCTCCTCAGGTATGCCTATTAGGGTATAGAGGAAGTAGGAATATAATGAGGCTTTCGGAACGTCAGTTTATGTATAAAGCCAGAATCATTGGGAAAATGTGTATAATGCAATATTGGATACAGGCTGAAGCTCCCTCATTTTGGCATTGGCGCAATGGGCTACATGCACTTGTCGCGTGGGAGTCCCATGACGCTAGAGGAACTTCAAAACTCTTTTTTCTTTTTCGGACAGTCTGGGAGCCCTATATTCAATCGCTTGGTGGCACAACCCGCAGTCTACTACTGAATACATTGCAATTATACAATCAATAACGTGGTGACTGATGAATGTGCATATGACGGGGGGAGGGGGGGGAGAAGAGAATCTAATGTGGGGGGGAAGGGGGGAGGGAGAAAAAGCTTTAAAACTTTGATGATGATGTCATAGTTGGAAACTTGTTAGAACGTTGTTTAATCAAAGTGGATTGTTTGTATCATACAAATGTGATGTTGAAGTACAATTTCATCAATAAAAATTATAAACCTTAAAATGGATTTGGGGAATCCACTGTTATTTCTAGAATAAGCAGCATAAAATCTGTTTTACTTATTTGTGATCTTGCGAGATTGAAAACTGGATACTAGGCTTGATGAACCTTTGGTCTGTCCCAGTAGGACAATGCTTTTGTTCTTAAGTGACTTATAAATAAACTTATGCGCCCTTGACATGAACCTTAAAAAGTGACTGACTGGATTAGAAACTGGTTGAATGAGAAGAGACAATGGATAGTAGTAAACAACATTCATTTGTTGAAAAGGGTATTATCAGTGGTGTCCCACAGTGTTCGGACCTTGGCCTTATTTTTGTAAGCAATACCATGGAAGAGCTGTTGGGTAAGGTTTGCCTCTTTCTGGATAATACCAGAAAGAGGCAAACCTTACCCATCAGCTCTTCCATGGATAATACCAAAATCTGCATACAGTAGACATCCTGGAAGGTACGGATAATATGAGAAGAAATCTATTGAAACTAAAAAGGTCAGTCTATAGTAAGCATATCCCGCACTATTTCAGAAGGAGCCAGGTGTACTGAACAACAAAGAAGTAGAGCTCCATTTCTGAAAGACTCAAAAGACTGAGGATCTAAGGACCACTCATGAGGTTGAAGATGCTGCGTTTGTCTACCAATTTGTTTTGACTCTCTGATACGTAAGTGGTTTGTTTTGCAATATGATTCAGGAGTACAAAGTTCCAACTTCATGCTGCTTCATAGTCCAGTTGCAAGTGTCCTGCACACTCTTTTTTTTTTTTTTTTACCTTTTATTTGTTCAATTATATTGTTATGAGGCATATTTTCAAAGCACTTAGCCTTCCAAAGTTCCATAGGTTTCTATGGAACTTTGGAAGGCACTTTGGAAGGCTAAGTGCTTTGAAAATATGCCTCAACCAAGCAATCAATTCTTGTACAGAATGACATGCTGTGATAATACAAAAGAAAATTCCAAATTAAAGAAAGATCCCATATACACTCTGGTCCTTAGCAAATGAAGGGGAAATACACACAAATTATCATAAAAAAAATCATAAAAGGGGAAAAAAGATATACAGTAATAGCCAGCCCCGGAAATAAAAAAAACAAAATGAACAGGTAACCTTGTCAATTGAAACACTGCAAAGGAAATGGAGACAGTGCTTTCCTTTAGTCCAGGAGTCAATCAAGTAAATGAATTATTAGCTAAAGATCTGTTTATTTATTTTTCACAGTTAAGTTTTTTATGAATACTAAGATAGTGATGAGAACTAATACATAACTAACTCTTACATAACTACTGTTGAAAGCAGCATGCTTAGAAAGCAGCATCAACTACGAAGACAGACCTGTGAGAGGACGGAAGATAGAAGCCTGGTTGTTCTTAGGTAATGATCAGTGATGAGGGTAAACGAAAGAAGACTAGCTCTAGACACAAAGCCATGGGGAAAGCTCAAGTCTTACCTTAGAACATCACCTTTGTTGAGACTGAGCAAGACACTGTATCCTCGGAACTCAGCTTCGTTAGTGCAATAAATGTCTTTGTTTGCAAGGTCCTGGTACATTTCCTTCAGGCTTTGCAGACACTTAGTCATGTTCTCATTGTTGATTTTGACTTCGAAGAAGGCGATAGGCTCCTCACACAAGTGGTGGGCACAATGGATATGAAAGCGTGCACACTTTTCAATCATGGACACTGTAACAGGATCACAGAGGTGCTGCTGGATGATATCCTGGTCAAAATAATAAACAAAACATTGTTTATGTCCAGTCATCTGACTAAATAGGGTGTGCAAAAAAGCCCCCCAATATCCTGATTATCTTATGTACATTTATCCTCAATGAAGTCCTATCCACTTCATTTCCAGTCTGACTTTTACAGACCCATAGAAGTCCTATTATCTTAAGCAATCTGACATATCCTAGGTGCAAGTTCACCCAAGTTGCCTAGAAATTTGTTGTGGCACCTGCCCTGCCTTGTGCTGCCATGCCAACACAGCTCTGGGCTCAGCCTGAACTCCTGCACTAGTTTCACAGTCCTATAAGATCACAAGACCAGTGCAACTCCATATTCTTTTGAAAGCTGGCTAAGAGTGAATGTAGCTAGTCATTAGGATGGCTAACTGAGAGGATGGTTAGCTGAGTATGTGGCTGATTGGCTTGTGGGGACAATTGGCTGGCTACGGAGGGAGGGAGGGCTGGCTAATGCTGACTGGCAAGGAGTGGGGAATTAGGATTACTGAGGTAAAAAAAGATTGGATAAGGGAAATCAATGAGACGATTTGAGAGAATGGGGAGACTAGTAACTGAAGGATGAACTAAGAGACTGCAGAGGACAAGATAGGGAGATAAGAAAAGAAGAAAGGATGGAGGATCGGAGGGGGGAAAGAGAGAAGACTACTGCTGAAAGTGGGGGAGAAGGATGGTAAAAGTCTAAGACAGAATGGAGGATAGGATTGGCGATGATAGAGAGAAAAAGATTTGTGACAACACAGTGCGGGAACTGACAGGAAGACTGATACAGAACCACACCATGGTGACATGAAAGGTGAAGACAGTCTCAGGCACAGCTATCAGGAGGTACTGACATACTACTGATGGAATTCTGGGAAGGGGGGAGGGGAACTGGCTGACTGCACAACAGCATATTAATTACAGTTTTCTGATCTTCTCACCATCACAAATTATTAAGGGAAACCAGCCTAAGAAAATTAAGCAATCGTGCTACAGCAGACCTCTGAAGCCCTCCCTTCCCACACCTTATTCTTCAGCTTTGGAAGGAAAAGTTGAAAGAGCCTTTCTTCTTATTAATCTCTGGGTTTTTAGTGTCACTGTGTCCTGGGATTCCACTAGACCCAGCCATGGTCAAGATTGATTTCAGATTTCTCTGGAGAGAAGAATTTTCTTCCCCGTATCCATGCTCAGTGCCATAAAGTTTGCAATCTTATATCTTTATCTCCTTTGAGCTCCTGGTTACATTCTGCCACAACTGTAGCAACTCCCTATAAGAAAAGGACCAATAGGAGAACCCATAATTTGTGCCTTTCAGATAGCCCCATTTGCCTGTCATAGGTTAGGCATTTTTGTTGACATGGTGGACAGAGCAGTGACCAAATTAAAACTTAAAAAAACTTTTCTTTAAAGAAAAGTTGCTCTGACAAAATTGTGAAGAGGCAACAAGGTGAAAAACAAATAACGTACATAAGTATTGCCATACTGGGAAAGACCAAAGGTCCATCAAGCCCAGCATCCTGTTTCCAACAGTGGCCAATACAGGTCACAAATACCTGGCAAAATCCCCCAAAAGTACAAAACATTCTATACTGCTTATCCCAGAAATAGTTGATTTTCCCCAAGTCCATTTAATAATGGTCTATGGACTTTTCCTTAAGGAAGCCGTCCAAACCTTTTTTTAAACTCTGCTAAGCTAACCGCCTTTACCACATTCTCTGGCAACGCATTCCAGAGTTTAATTACACTTTGAGTGAAGAAATATTTTCTCCGATTCGTTTTAAATGTACTACACTGTAGCTTCATCGCATGCCCCCTTGTATTTTTGAAAAGCGTAAACAGACGCTTCACATCTACCCATTCAACTCCACTCATTATTTTATAGACCCCTATCATATCTCCCCCTCAGCCGCCTTTTCTCCAAGCTGAAGAGGCCTAGCCGCTTCAGCCTTTCCTCATAGGGAAGTCGTCCCATCCCCTTTAGCATTCTCGTCACCCTTCTCTGTACCTTTTCTAATTCCACTATATCTTTTTTAAAGATGCGGTGACCAGAATTGAACATAATATTCGAGGTGCAGTCGCACCATGGAGCGATACAAAGGCATTATAACATCCTCATTTTTATTTTCCACTCCTTTCCTAATAATACCTAACATTCTATTTGCTTTCTTAGCCACTGCTGCACACTGAGCAGATGGTTTCAACGTATCTACAACCACACCTAGATCCCTTTTCTTGGTCAGTGACTCCTAATGTGGAACCTTATTGCGTAGCTATAATTCAGATTCCCCTATCCCACATGCATCACTTTGCACTTGCTCACATTAAACATCAACTGCTATTTAGATGCCCAGTCTCCCAGCCTCGTAAAGTCCTATTGTCATTTTTCACAAACCTCTTGCCATTTAACAACTTTGAATAACTTTGTGTCATCAGCAAACTTAATTACCTCAGTAGTTACTCCCATCTCTAGATCATTTATAAATATGTTAAAAAGTAGCAATCCCATCACTGACCCCTGCAGAACCCCACTATCTACCCTTCTCCATTCAGAATACTGACCTAAAGATAGTCCCCCGGGAATAGAAGCATGGCAGCACAGGCAGCCAGGAACTGTCGTCTCACCGGTGATTTCGTCCTCCGGTCATCGATGTGGACCAAGGAGTTCTACGCCTAAGATCCCCCTCGTGAAACTGCTGTGAAATGCTTATACTCTCCAGCCACCCAGCTCTAAACTACTCCTACCTTCCTCCTGGACTGAATGGTATTCATCCTAGAGTACTGATAGAACTGAAAAATGAGCTTGCGGAGCTACTGTTAGTGATATGCAATCTATCCTTAAAATCGAGCGTGGTACCGGAAGATTGGAGGTTGGCCAATGTAACGCCGATTTTTTAAAAAATTCTTTATTTATATATTTTCCATTTACAGCCAATGACATAAATAGCAGAAATTTCAGAAATTAAAATATAAGAAAGATAAATACTCAAAACCAAATATGGTTTGAAAAAGAAAACATTTTAAATTTGTCCACAAAACGTTGAATCAAGATACTAGGTAAAAAGAAGAAACAAAAAGGAAAATCAAACTAATTATATAAATGGAGGGGTGAAAGCAGGCTTCCGCAGCCAACATTACAGCGCACCTATAAATGCGTCAATTCTTCAGTAGTTTTAACACACTCCATTTTGAGAAATTCTAACAATTTTTCAGGAGTAAAGAATATATAATTACCTGTTTCAAAAGTAACAAGACACTTGCAAGGGAACTTTAACAAAAAAGTAGCACCAATCTTTAAAACTCTAGGCTTATATATCAGAAATTCTTTTCTCCTTTTTTGAGTGCTCCTTGCCATGTCTGGAAAAATCTTTATCTTTTGTCCAAGAAATAAATCATTTAAGTGACGAAATTAAAGTCTCAGAATGTTGTTTCTATCCATTTCAAGGGCAAATGTCATTATTTATGTAGTCCTCTCTGTGATCAATTCCAAGGAACTCTCAAGGAATTCAGACAAAGTTGCAGTAGCCTGAGGTTGATCATTAGTCGGTCTCATTACTCCTGAGATGTATTGGGTCCAAGTGATAGGGGGATACCCTTCCACAGGAATCCCCAACACTTCTCCCAAATATTTTCTAAACATATCTATTGCTGGTATTAGAAAAGATTTAGGAAAGTTCAATATTCTCAGGTTATTCTTCCGTCCATTATTTTCCAAATATTCTAATTTCCTATCTTGAGTTTCTTTTCCTTTGATCAGAGTCGCTGTTACATTTTGTAACTTATTAGCCTCACTCTCCATAGTTACCATTTTCTCTTTTTGCTCTTGAACACTTTTGAGTCAAATTTTTATTATTTTGTTTCAGTTCCATTATTTTGCACTTAATAGATACATTAATCTGGAGTAGAGTGTTATTTACCTCCTGAATCACGTCCCATAACGAATTCATAGTCACTTGCTTAGGTCTTATCAATCCTCCGCCGCTCTCGGAAGTGGAACCACGGTTAGCAGGGGCACCGACCAGCAACTGTCCCTGATTTGATGTTTCTCTAGCCTGGGTTGAGGTAGTCGGAGGTCCTCCTTCCACAAACTCAGAGGACTCAGCCTCGTACTGTTGTGGTCCCGCCGATACCAATACATTTCCGGGTTGCGGACGAGCGGTATAGGATGGGGGGCTTAACGTAGCTCCCTCGATGCTGCGCTCCACTCCAGTAAGGGGTGAGCCCGTCAAAGCGGGAGTCTGCTCACCAACAATCCCGATTCCGAAGTTCTCCAACGTTCCTTGGCGAGTGCCCGGCGTAGACACTGGGACCGTGGAGGTAGGTACCTGTATTTTCGCCTTTCTTTTCCCCATCGAAATCGGGGACAAAAATGCTCTCGCTGGTTCACTGTCGATACTCAGGAGCTCAGGATTGAACGACTGTTACAGGCGCCATCTGGATTCGATGAATTAGCGTAACGCCCATAGGGGAGATCCGGGAAATTATAGACCGGTGAGTCTGACGTTGGTGCCTGGGAAAATGGTAAAGGCTATTATCAAAAACAAAATTACAGAGCACACCCGAGGACATGGATTACTGAGACCAAGCCAGCATGGCTTTTGTGTGGGGAAATCTTGCCTGACCAATTTACTTCAATTCTTTGAAGGAGTAAACAAACATGTGGACAAAAGGGAGCCGGTTGATATTGTGTATCTGGATTTTCAAAAGGCGTTTGACAAGGTACCTCATGAAAGGCTACAGAGGAAATTGGAGGGTCATGGGATAGGAGGAAATGTCCTATTGTGGATTAAAAACTGGTTCAAGGATAGGAAACAGAGTGGGGTTAAATGGGCAGTATTCACAAAGGAGAAGGGTAGTTAGTAGGGTTCCTCAGGAGTCTGTGCTAGAACCACTGCTTTTTAATATATTTATAAATGATTTAGAGTTGGGAGTAACTAGCAAGGTAATAAAATTTGCTGATGACACAAAGTTATTCAAAGTCGTTAACTCGTGACAGGATTGTGAAAAATTACAGAAGGACCTTACGAGACTGGGAGACTGGGCGGCTAAATGGCAGATGACGTTTAATGTGAGCAAGTGCAAGGTGATGCATGTGGGAAAAAAGAACCAGAATTATAGCTACATCGTGCAAGGTTCCACGTTAGGAATTACAGACCAAGAAAGGGATCTGGGTGTCATCGTTGATAATACACTGAAGCCTTCTGCTCAGTGTGCTGCTGCAGCTAGGAAAGCGAATAGAATGTTGGGTATTATTAGGAAAGGTATGGAAAACAGGTGTGAGGATGTTATAATGCCGTTGTATCGCTCCATGGTGCGACCGCACCTTGAGTATTTTGTTCAATCTGGTCGCCACATCTCAAGAAAGATATAGGGGAATTGGAAAAGGTGCAGCGAAGGGCGACTAAAATGATAGCGGGGATGGGACGACTACCCTTTGAAGAAAGATTAAGGAGGCTAGGGCTTTTCAGCTTGGAGAAGAGACGGCTGAGGGGAGACATGATAGAGGTATATAAAATAATGAGTGGAGTGGAACAGGTGGATGTGAAGCGTCTGTTCACGCTTTCCAAAAATACTAGGACTAAGGAGCATGCAATGAAACTACAATGTAGTAAATTTAAAACAAATCGGAGAAAAGATTTCTTCACCCAACGCATAATTAAACTCTGGAATTCATTACCGGAGAACGTGGTTAGCTTAGCAGAGTTTAAAAGGGGGTTAGACGGTTTCCTAAAGGACAAGTCCATAAACCACTACTAAATGGACTTGGGAAAAACCCACAATTCCAGGAATAACATGTATAGAATGTCTGTACGTTTGGGAAGCTCGCCAGGTGCCCTTGGCCTGGATTGGCCGCTGTCGTGGACAGGATGCTGGGCTCGATGGACCCTTGGTCTTTTCCCAGTGTGGCATTACTTATGTACCTGCTCGACTGGCACATCAGCCCTACATTAAAGCCGCCTCTCCTAGGGCCTTCTACCTCTTGGACAAAAGATAAAGATTTTTCCAGATACAGCTGTACCTCAAACTACTGAAACAGCCCTAAGAACTAAGGAATCTCTCCATCGGGGGCAACACTTCTGAACACCTGACTGCACCTGTGTTTATCTGATTATGACTCATACAACTCCCAGGGATGCAGAACCCCTGTGACCAGGGCAACAAAGTAGACCACAGGACTGACGTAGATCTAAATCTGCAGACAAAGCTGCTTAGTCAACCAAGGATCCTCGGGATGTCTCCCGTGGGATGTCCCCATCAGATTCCAACCTCCAACACAACTCTTAACAACTAACTGTGAGTAATTTATCTATATTTAATCAATAAATCCATACAAACCACTACATAAGACTCAGAGCCACTACTGATCTCAATAGACCTAAGCCATGTCAAAAATACATAAAGCACACAAGACCAGAACATAAGAATCCATCACAAAGAACTAAGCCCTACCGCACAACTATCAAACGCCACCTACCAGCAGCCCAAAACGAATTGACACCACAATGAACACCGTCAAATTGCTCATAACAATCTACTCCTTAACCCTGATCCAACAAACACTAACTACCCCACTAGCAGAAATCAACATCATACCCACACTACATAACCATAAAAGACTGACCAGATACATCATACCCCACCAAACCAGCAACAACCAAAACAAAGGAAGAACACCAACATACAGACAACACCAACACAAGGGAAAGAAAGGTCATAACAAACCGATATTACAACGACAACTAACAAAAATCAACACACCGAACACAGTTGACCCTTACCTACAAATTCAAGTGGGTTATATCAACACCAGATCCGTAGTAAATAAAACAACAATAGCAACAATCTGGATCATGTCAGAAAACCTCGATCTACTTTTCATAAACGAAGCCTGGATCCATGACCAAAAGGACCCCATAATTCTAGACCTATGCTCCCCAGGATACAAAGACTTACTAATTTTGGGTAAGACATAGAACATGGGTATTGTTGGTGTTTCAACCTGAAGAAATTCATTTTCCTTTGTGGTGAGAAAGCCTGACCTAGTCACTACCTAAATCACTTATGCAATTTCTTGTTGTAAGCTCGAAGTGGGGTCCGATTAAAGAGGAAGTGTCACTCAATCTCCTGGATGTAGTCAGTCCGGCTCATAAAGCGAATGCCACATACCTGTAGAAGGTATTCTCCGAGGACAGCAGGCTGATTCTTCTCGCTGATGATGGGTGACGTCCACGGCAGCCCCTCCAATCGGAAAACTTCACTAGCAAAGGCCTTTGCTAGTCCTCGCACGCCCATGCGCGGCCGTCTTCCCGCCCGAACCGGCTCGTGTTCGTCAGTCCCATATGTAGCAAGACAAAACAAGGGAAGACACAACTCCAAAGGGGAGGCGGGCGAGTTTGTGAGAACAATCAGCCTGCTGTCCTCGGAGAATACCTTCTACAGATATGTAGCATTCGCTTTCTCCGAGGACAAGCAGCCTGCTTGTTCTCACTGATGGGGTATCCCTAGCCCCCAGGCTCACTCAAAACAACAAATATGGTCAATTGGGCCTCGCAACGGCGAGGACATAACTGAGATTGACCTAACAACTTATCCAACTAACTGAGACTGTAGCCTGGAACAGAATAAACATGGGCCTAGGGGGTGGAGTTGGATTCTAAACCCCAAACAGATTCTGAAGCACTGACTGCCCAAACCGACTGTCGCGTCGGGTATCCTGCTGCAGGCAGTAATGAGATGTGAATGTGTGGACAGATGACCACGTCGCAGATCTCTTCAATAGTGGCTGACTTCAAGTGGGCCACTGACGCTGCCATGGCTCTGATATTGTGAGCCGTGACATGACCCTCAAGAGCCAGCCCAGCCTGGGCGTAAGTGAAGGAAATACAATCTGCTAGCCAATTGGTTATGGTGCGTTACCCCACAGCCACTCCCCTCCTGTTGGGATCAAAAGAAACAAACAATTGGGCGGACTGTCTGTTGGGCTGTGTCCGCTCCAGATAGAAGGCCAATGCTCTTTTGCAGTCCAATGTGTGCAGCTGACGTTCAGCAGGGCAGGAATGAGGACGGGGAAAGAATGATGGCAAGACAATTGACTGCTTCAGATGGAACTCCGACACAACCTTTGGCAAGAACTTAGGGTGAGTGCGGAGGACTACTCTGTTATGATGAAATTTGGTGTAAGGGGCCTGGGCTACCAGGGCCTGAAGCTCACTGACTCTACGAGCTGAAGTAACTGCCACCAAGAAAATGACCTTCCAGGTCAAGTACTTCAGATGGCAGGAATCCAGTGGCTCAAAAGGAGGTTTCATCAGCTGGGTGAGGACGACATTGAGATCCCATGACACTGTAGGAGGCTTGACAGGGGGCTTTGACAAAAGCAAACCTCTCATGAAGCGAACAACTAAAGGCTGTCCTGAGATCGGCTTACCTTCCACACGGTAATGGTATGCACTGATTGCGCTAAGGTGAACCCTTACAGAGTTGGTCTTGAGACCAGACTCAGACAAGTGCAGAAGGTATTCAAGCAGGGTCTGTGTAGGACAAGAGCGAGGATCTAGGGCCTTGCTGTCACACCAGACGGCAAACCTCCTCCATAGAAAGAAGTAACTCCTCTTAGTGGAATCTTTCCTGGAAGCAAGCAAGATGCGGGAGACACCCTCTGACAGACCCAAAGAGGCAAAGTCTACACTCTCAACATCCAGGCCGTGAGAGCCAGAGACTGGAGGTTGGGATGCAGAAGCGCCCCTTCGTCCTGTGTGATGAGGGTCGGAAAACACTCCAATCTCCACGGTTCTTCGGAGGACAACTCCAGAAGAAGAGGGAACCAGATCTGACGCAGCCAAAACGGAGCAATCAGAATCATGGTGCCTCGGTCTTGCTTGAGTTTCAACAAAGTCTTCCCCACCAGAGGTATGGGAGGATAAGCATACAGTAGACCTTCCCCCCAGTCCAGGAGGAAGGCATCCGATGCCAGTCTGCCGTTGGCCTGAAGCCTGGAACAGAACTGAGGGACCTTGTGGTT
Source organism: Microcaecilia unicolor (assembly GCF_901765095.1). Lineage (NCBI taxonomy): Eukaryota > Metazoa > Chordata > Amphibia > Gymnophiona > Siphonopidae > Microcaecilia > Microcaecilia unicolor. The sequence goes on from NC_044037.1 coordinate 134,064,076, forward strand.
GGCTCGAGATGCAAAGAGATCTACCAAGGGGGTGCCCCACACCTGGAAGATCTGGCGCACTACTCTGGAGTTGAGCGACCACTCGTGAGGTTGCATAATACTGCTCAGTCTGTCGGCCAGACTGTTGTTTACGTCTGCCAGGTATGTGGCTTGGAGCACCATGCCGTGACGGCGAGCCCACAGCCACATGCTGACGGCTTCCTGACACAGGGGGCGAGATCCGGTGCCCCCCTGCTTGTTGATGTAATACATGGCAACCTGATTGTCTGTCTGAATTTGGATAATTTGGTGGGACAGCCGATCTCTGAAAGCCTTCAGAGCGTTCCAGACCGCTCGTAACTCCAGGAGATTGATCTGCAGATCGCGTTCCTGGAGGGACCAGCTTCCCTGGGTGTGAAGCCCATCGACATGAGCTCCCCACCCCAGGAGGGACGCATCCGTAGTCAGCACTTTTTGTGGCTGAGGAATTTGGAAAGGACGTCCCAGTCAAATTGGACCAAATCGTCCACCAATACAGGGATTTGAGAAAGCTCGTGGACAGGTGGATCACGTCCTCTAGATCCCCAGCAGCCTGAAACCACTGGGAAGATAGGGTCCATTGAGCAGATCGCATGTGAAGGCGGGCCATGGGAGTCACATGAACTGTGGAGGCCATGTGGCCCAACAATCTCAACATCTGCCGAGCTGTGATCTGCTGGGACGCTCGCACCCGCGAGACGAGGGACAACAAGTTGTTGGCTCTCGTCTCTGGAAGATAGGCACAAGCCGTCCGAGAATTCAGCAGAGCTCCTATTAATTCGAGTCTCTGTACTGGGAGAAGATGGGACTTTGGATAATTTATCACAAACCCCAGTAGCTCCAGGAGGCGAATAGTCATCTGCATGGACTGTAGAGCTCCTGCCTCGGATGTGTTCTTCACCAGCCAATCGTCGAGATAGGGGAACACGTGTACTCCCAGCCTGCGAAGTGCCGCTGCTACTACAGCCAAGCACTTCGTGAACACTCTGGGCGCCCGGGGGTGCCGAAGCATGCTCCCTAGAGCTCTTAGCCTTCTTTAGGGCCAGATCCACAACACCAGTCGTGAGGCAACTGAGTGCGCATCAGCTCTGGGTCCCCATGGATCCGGTACTGGGACTCGATCTTCTTGGGAATGTGGGGATTACTTAGAGGCTTGGTCCAGTTCGCCAGCAATGTCTTTTTTAGGACATGATGCATGGGTACTGTGGACGCTTCCTTAGGTGGAGAAGGATAGTCCAGGAGCTCAAACATTTCAGCCCTGGACTCGTCCTCCACAACCACCGGGAAGGGGATGGCCGTAGACATCTCCCGGATAAAGGCCGCAAAAGACAGACTCTCGGTAGGAGAAAGCTGCCTTTCAGGGGAGGGAGTGGGATCGGAAGGAAGGCCATCAGACTCCTCGTCAGAGAAATATCTGATGTCCTCCTCCTCCTCCCACGAGGCCTCACCATCGGTATCAGACACAAGTTCATGAACCTGTGTCTGAAGCCGTGCCCGACTCAACTCCGTGGAAACACGGCCACGGTGGGAGCGTCGAGAGGTAGATTCCCTCGCCAGCACCGGCGAAGCTCCCTCCGCCGACGTCGTCGGGGAGCCTTCCTGGGAGGCGACCGCAGTCGGTACCGCAAGCGGCACCGATGTCGGAGACCTCACCCCGGGCAAGGGGCCAGCTGGCGCCTCACTCGACGGTACCGGTGGCGCAAGCACCCCCGGTACCGGAGGGGAAGGGCGCAACAGCTCTCCCAGGATCTCTGGGAGAACAGCCCGGAGACTCTCGTGCAGAGTGGCTGTGGAGAAAGACATGGAAGCCGATGCAGGCGTCGAGGTCAGAGTCTGTTCCGGGCTGTCCAAGGTGGAGCGCATCGACACCTCCTGAACAGAGGGTGAGCGGTCCTCCCGGTGCCGATGCCTACTGGGTGCCGACTCCCTCGGCGACCCAGAGCTCTCGGTACCGATGCGGGAAGGAGACCGGTGTCGATGCTTCTTTGACTTTTTCAAACGAAGCATGTCACCGGAACTTCCCGGTACCGACGAGGAGGACGTAGAATCCAGCCGTCGCTTCCTCGGGGCCGAGGCCGAAGAAGGTCAGTCTCGGGGGGGGGGGGGGGGGGGGGGCTGTACCGCAGGAGCCCTCAGGGTAAGGGGAGACCCACCCGAAGGCTCACCGCCACCAGCAGGGGAATGGACAGCCCTCACCTGCACTCCAGTCGAAGCACCACCGTCCGACAATATCAGCACTAGTGGAGGTCCCGGTACCACCGACGCCGACTTTCGATGTCTCGGTACCGACTATGCAGAGGGTCGATGCCTCGATGCAGTCGATGTAGTGGATGCCGAGGTCGAAGGTCTTGAAGCTGTCGACGTCGATACACTCGATGCCCCCGGTGCTGTTGCCGACGAAAAGCCCGAGAACAACACGTTCCACTGGGCCAATCTCGCTACCTGAGTCCTTTTCTGTAAAAGGGCGCAAAGACTATAGGCCTGCGGGCGGTGCCCAGCCCCCAGACACTGAAGACACGGCGCGTGCCTATCAGTGAGCGAGATTACCCGGGCGCACTGGGTGCACTTCTTGAAGCCGCTGGAAGACTTCGATGACATGGGCGGAAAAATCGCGCCGGCAAAATCAAAACTTGTAATGGCGGTAAAGGCACCAAAATAGGGAGAGAAAAAAACCCGAACCGAGGCCTGAAAAAGGCCTACCCCGAAAACGAAAGAAAACTTAGCGGGGCAAAAACTAGAAACATGGGAAAAGACCGTAAAGGTCTTCTTTTAATTTTTTTTTTTTTTTTTGCAAAGAAACACGCGAAGACACGCAAGGGTCAACTTGAGGGGAGCGAAACGGCGCAAACACGACCGTCCCGAGCGCGGACAAAAGAAGACTGACGAACACGAGCCGGTTCAGGCGGGAAGACGGCCGCGCATGTGCGGTGCGCATCGGCGCGCGAGGACTAGCAAAGGCCTTTGCTAGTGAAGTTTTCCGATTGGAGGGGCTGCCGTGGACGTCACCCATCATCAGTGAGAACAAGCAGCCTGCTTGTCCTCGGAGAATGACTATACCCTTTCCCTTGTCCGCTAGTTTGATATCATCTTGATTTGATCTTAAACAGCGGAGTGCTTTGTTAGGTTAAAAAAAACATTGTTTCCTGCTCTGTTCTATTCTGACAATATCTCGCTGGACATATTTGGTCAAAAGCCTGAATTACTGGGATATCCATTTGGAAAGCTTTTTGACAACTTAATCTTCTCCACACACTGAAGTAATGTCCGAAAAAGAGTGAATTATGTGTAAATTACAGGTGAATTTAAAGAGGTCTATAAGTGTGTGGAAAGAATCACAATGTGAAGCTGGTATATATGTCAGCCCTTTTTGTAATATGGTAAATTCTGTATGTGATAATGTATTGTTTGATAAATACCGGTATATCTATTTCCAACTGTCTCTCCTCTGGAGTGTCTTGTTCCAAACTACTCTGCCCCTGCCCCGTGTTGGAATCTGTCTCTCCAAGTGAATTCGTTGGACCAACATGCCTTTGGGGGTGCCCTCCCTCCACCGCTTCACCATAGCATCAAGCTGGTTAAAAGATTTCTGGCATGACGTTATCCATATAGTGATTGAAAATAAGTTTACCAGCCGTTTATGAATATAGAAGTCCATTTGAATATCAATATGAAAAAATTGTTTTTGTATTTCTTTAATCATATATACAAAATTATATGTTTCCTCTGCTACACATGTAAATCTTATGTTCCTTCAGATATGTGTAAACTTCTTAGCATTTCGGTCATCTGCAAAGATTCTAAAAGCAACATTTTGATAAGGTCTCTTACCTTTCTTATTCCACGGGTACGATTCCATACAAAGTCATACCATTCACGATAATTTCCTTCCCCGTGGTCTAATATATGGGTTACTAAATAATCCATTGTCATGCTCAGCACAGCAGAAGGCCGAAGTTCATGGGGCAAAGGTTCCTCTTGGTCTGCTGAGGATCTGCTGTATTCTTTTACTGCAGCTGTATGATTTACCTGAGGAAGGGATAAGTTAACAAAAAAGAAGTGGAAGAAAACCCATAAATGGCTAACTACAATAAAAGATATACCTATAAAAACAGCCAGGGCAAACAAGATATGTTAAAACAAAGTTGGGGGGGGGGGGGGGGGGGGGGGGGCAAAATTACATACAAACATTTTAGTACTCTGTTTCTACTGGGAAATACATATTTATCATTTCTATCCCCACAATTTGACAGTGAAGAAATTTCATAGCATTCATATCTGAGGACCATGGGACTGCAGAAGGCCGCCAGGCTGCCTCCTGCGGTCAGCACTGGGCCCAGATATTCAATGCCAGGCCATTTCCGGTGACCGGCATTGAATATCCAGGTGTTTTTTGGCTGATTTAAATTTAACTTGCCAAGCCGATAGTCAGCACTGGCTGGTTAAGTTTAAACCAGCCAAAAACATTCCAGCTATTTCAGTGGCCTAATCTGGCCGCTGCCAAACTTAGTCAATGATGCGCTGAATATTGCCTGATAGCCGGTTATATTGAGCGATATAACCAGCTATTCGCTAAGCAGCAATATTCAACAGGAGATAGCCAGCTATCCCTTGCTGAATATTGCCAGATAGCTGGTTAAGTGCAATTTAACCGACTAGGAGCCATTCCTGGCAGATTATATGGTTTTAAAAATCAGGCAGCATATCAAATTATCCAAAGTACACATAGGAAAGGAATACTGAGCCTACAAAGTACACATGACATCTAACCAAATTTCTAATTCAGAAAGAAACATTATACTCCTTTGAATATGAGAAGATTACTGATAGCATCATTCTACCATTCTCAGATTTACAACACAGATTCCAAGCACTGAGAGACTGTACAAAGTAGCACAGAAAAACTCCTGAGAGAATGTGAGAATGCATCATTAATAGCAGAGGAAAATGCTATTTAATATGGTTAACAACGAAGGGAAAAATTAACAGAGATTCATATCATAATAGGCTATATTTTCCTGTGTACCATATTAGTTCCTGGCAGGAGTTCGAAGAGACTAAGTTGATTCCTGATCTCTCTCATATAGCGTTCCTTCTCAGGGCACATATCAGGACATGTGCCCACAAACACCTTGGCTTTGCCCAACTCTGTCCTTTTCACTCGGGCTAAACAAAAAGAGATACAGTGAACAATAAGACTGCTTGCTAAGCAATTAGCACAAGCATATACACTTAACATAACACCTCTCACATAGTCCTTAATTTGCATAACGAACAGTAAGCTGAGGAAATTTTTTTTAAGTTATTTATTGCATTTGTATCCCACATTTTCCCACCTATTTGCAGGCTCAATGTGGCTTACATAGTTTTGTTAAATTATGCACACCTGTTAACTTTCTTACCTTTAGTCCCTACCAGATCAGTCTAGAACTTGTGGGGTGGTATTCATCAACCAGCATATGTCTGGAGAAAGAGTTTCTAGAATTCTGGGCTCTACCCTATTAGGGCACTGTACAAAATGAGATCTTTAGTATTTTGACCAGCAAAGCAGTGGTGAAAAGGATATTTCCTCTTCTGAAGATAATTTGAATAAATATTGAAAAAAGCTGAACAGCTAAACTTTGACAACAAAGAAAGAAACTTCAATTCACAATAACAAAGATAACTAGAAAATCAATAACAATTACATACATAAATACTGAAAGCTCTTATAAACTGGTCTGGTAGGACTGAAGGAAAGAAAATTAAAAGATAAGCACTATTATCTCCTTCCTTAGAATCCTTACCAGACTAGTCCAATCCAGAGCATGTGATATGTAGCAAAGCAATTCTTAAAAAAGGATGGGACAAGGATCCTTGTGTCCCAAAGAGGACCAAGTTGAATGCTACAAATGTCTAGGAGAGAAACCACTAAGGATTCTACCCATGACTCTGAAATATCTCTATAGAATGTGATTGCAAAGAAATATTTTCCCTTTTATGAAATAGGCTGAAGAAATCATCTCTAAGCCAGCGAGCAATAGTACCTTTAGAGGCTACTTCCCCTTTCCTTAGCTCTCCATTGAGAATAAATTTCACTGACCGCCTAAACTCATTAGTGACAGATACCTGAAGAGAACCCACTCAACATCTAACAAATGAAGAGTCTTAAAATCTTCTCTACGGAAGGAAGGTAGGAGCAGCACTTGATACACATGAAAGGAAGAGACTACCTTAGAAATAAAGGAAGGAACTGCCCAAAAGAAACACACTCCTCTGTGAACCACAGAACAGGGACCTCTGCAAGAAAAAGTATACAATTCAGAAATTCAGCAGTCAAAAAAAACAGCCTACAAAAAACTTGTCTTAAGAATAAGGTATTTTAATATTGCTCTCTTAAGAGGCTCAGGTCTTTTAATATTGCTCTCTTAAGAGGCTCAGAGAGAGGAAATCCCAAAACCTTAAGAACTAAGTTTAAGTTCCACTCAGGACAAACTCAGGCTACCCTTCTAAGGAACCAAACTACACAAAGATGCTATGCTATCTGCACTTTCAAAGAACCAAGAGAGAAACTTCTGAAAAGACCATCCTACTACTACTACTTATCATTTCTATAGCGCTACTAGACATACGCAGCGCTGTACACTTGAACATGAAGAGACAGAGCTTACAAAAATTATCGGCCTCTACACAAGTAGTCTCTTCTTTTATTGAAAGAGTAGCTGATTTATCTTGAGGCATAAAAGATCTGCAAACCAATGCGCCTCCTGGCCATTCTGGAGCTACTAGAATGAACGGTCTGGGACAACATCTGATCCTTTGAAGAACTTGACCTATCATCCGAATAGGCAAAAACAGAGACACAGACAAGGTTATAGAAGTGCATCTCGACCAGTGGTGTGCTGGAGCAGGCTCGCAAGAGCCGGTTGTAAAGTTTTTAAGAATTTTGGGAGCTGGTTGTTAAAGAAGGCCCTCCATGGCTACTTTAACAACTGGCTCCCAAAATGTGGGCTTGGGCCCCCTGCTGAATTCTCTTTTACTTTGCTGGTGGGGATGCTGAGCCCTGCCAGCCAAGTAAATAGACTGCTGCTGCTCCCAGCTCCTTGTTTCCAGCTCTGAGCAGAAGGCTGGGACTTCAACAGCATGTGTGAGAAGTTTCAGCATGCTGCTCAGAGCAAGACGTTGGGAGTGGTGGCAGTCTATTTATTGGTTGCCAGCAAAGGTATGCCTAGAGTGCCCGCACGAAGGGAGGGAGGAGAGAGAGGCAAGTGTTGCTCCCTCCCCCCCAGCCACCCCTGGCCCTTCCAACTGCAGAGCTGGCTACGTCCGGAGAAAGAGCCTGTTGTTAAAAATTTACCAGCACACCCCTGAACTCGACCTTTGGACTTTATCTCTTTCCTGCTGCTGCAATAAAGTGGCACCTTGACACTGACTCTTCTTGTCTTAAGATCCATCTATGGCTTACCCCAGTATAATCTTATCAAAAGAAATGCCTCTTGAAAATTCCTATTCTCCAGGATCTAAGGTCTGATTAAGAAAATCCATGAGTGTTTTGAACTCCAGCAATATGCACTGCCAATAGATTCAGAAGGTTGCATTCTGACCAAGACAGCAACAGCTCTGCTTCCTTTTCAACAGCTACACTTCTGGTTCCTATGTGTTTGGTTATGTAGGCAACTGCTCTTACATTGTAGGAGAACACTCTGACTACCCTGTTCTTCACAATCTGGAAAAAAAAATCTGAGTGGGGGGTCACGTGGTGTCATGATCGGAGCCAGACGCGGGTGAAAGCTGCTCCGTTCCTCGGGGTTCCCTGCTCCCTGAATATCGCACTCAAACTGAAAATTTTCAAACTTGGCGGCAGTGGTGCAGTGGGGGAAGAACAGGAAGATCGAGATTAATTCCCGGAGGGGGAAATGGCAGCGAAATCTTCCCCAAAAGAAAAGGCACGGGGAAAAGAGAAAATGGCGGCGCCATCCAGCCCGGCATGCTCCTCGATTTCATCTGCCTGGGTAGCGGAAATAACAGCCAAAATGTCGGCGGTATTTGAGGAATCGTTGGAAAGACGATTAGCACCCATAGACCTGAAATTGGAGACTCTAAGTGGTCAGTTTGGCGAATTTACCAAGGACTTGGTGAGCTGTCAGGAGCGAGTGAATGCGGTGGAAGATTACGCTACAAAATTGGAAGGAGGGCACGAACAGCTAAAGAAAAAAGTAGCAGACCTAGAAGCGAAGGTGGAAGACCTCGAGAACCACTCGAGGAGAAATAACTTGCGGTTGGTTGGTTTACCCGAAGAGCTGGAGGATAGAGATTTAATATCCTTTTTAGAAAAGTGGATACCTAAAGAGCTGGCCCTGGATGGGGAACATGAGGCCCTACAGATAGAGAGAGCACATAGAGTGGGTCCACGTGGCATGAGATCAGAGGCTAGGCCTCGAGTGGTTATCCTTCGGCTGCTGAATTTTCATCAGAAGCAGGTGAGGTCGGGGAAAACGCTACTATATCAATCAAAAAAAATACTGTGCTTTCAAGAGTATTCGGCTGGAGTGGCAGCACAACGCAAGCTGTTTGCACCGATGTGCTCACAGCTATTTAAGATGAAGGTGCGGTTCACTTTGGTATACCCAGCAGTACTGAGAGTGGCCTGGAATGGGACAACACGAATTATGCATTCAGTGGAAGAAGCCATTTGGAGCAGCTGGGCAGCAGTGGAAATGCAACATGAATAGGACTTGTGGGACGATATGACTGAGGAGTAAAAGGTGCAGCTGAGAATTATCGATGCAAGTCTACAGTAGGGGTCTGGGAGAATAAATGAAGAGACATGATTGTTTTGGTGTAAGTGGGGTTTCGTGTGAGTGCTGGTTGGTGTTCCGCTGGTGTGTTAAAAGTGGGTGCTGGGAATTGGTTAATGGACCGTTTACAGTTAACGGGGGGGGGGGGGGGGGGGGGGGGGGAACTCGGAGAGGCACTAGATGTGACGTTCCAGATGTGCGTTCTGGAACAAGGGAAAGGGAGGAGAGGGGGTGGAGTGGGAGTCATGGGGTGGGGATGGTGGGGTGGGTGGGGGGTAGTTATTTGATATGCTGGAGGGTTGAAAGTGGTGAGTGGAGAAGAGTGGAAATCTGGAGTGGGGCTAGAGAGAGGTGGAGTTTGAACGGGAAGGGGTGGAGGCTGGGCTACCTCTTTCCAAATACACAGAGAGGATGTTTTCATATGATTTTCTGGTGCCTTTGGATTCCACCGTGAGGGTGGTCACATGGAATGTGGGTGGAATAAATTTGCCCACTAAGCGTACAAAAATATTACAGCATTTACACAGGAACCGCATTGATATTGCATTTTTACAGGAGACCCATTTGGACGCTGGAGAACATAGTAAGCTAAAAACTTGGTGGGTAGGAGAATGTAGGGCTGCGGATGCCCTACATAAAAAGGGGGGAGTAGCCATCTTATGTAAGAAGGGGACTGTTGACAGCTATCGGGTGTTACGTGTAGACCCAGGGGGGATATAATGGTGGAAGTAACAATAAAAGGACACCCCTTTTTGTTACGTAACATATATGCCCCCAATCATTACGACAAACAATTCTATAAACCTATAATGAGCTTTTTATTACAACAAAGGAATTTGGCGTGGGTGGTGGGGGGAGATTTCAACGCAGTGTGGGACCCAGAGATGGATAGTACGGGGCGTAGGGCTTCCGAGGCATATAGAGAAAATAGAGGTCTCAGGCAGATTGGTCGTGTGTTTGATTTGGTGGATAGTTGGAGAGCTCTACATCCTACTGAGGACTATACTCACCTTTCAAGAGCGCACTCCTCCCAGGCAAGGATTGACTATATTTTAATTTCAAGGGGGGAATTCGGGAGGGTGGAGAAAGTGGCGATGGGACCATATGTGATATCGGATCATGCTTGGGTGCTAATGGAGTGGACTGTAGGCCTGGGAGATAAAAGAACCAAAAGTTGGCAATTCCCAATTGAATTATATAAGGACGTAAAATTCAGAGAACACATAATTGACTATTGGCATCAGTATGTGAGTAATAATGCTGAGCATGTGAGCGACCCGATTCTGTATTGGGAGGCTGCGAAGGCAGTACTTAGAGGGGATATAGTGAATGATACATACCTGTAGCAGGTGTTCTCCGAGGACAGCAGGCTGATTGTTCTCACGACTGGGTGACGTCCGCGGCAGCCCCCACCAAACGGAAGAAGCTTCGCGGGCGGTCCGCACGCAGGGCACGCCCACCACGCATGCGCGGCCGTCTTCCCGCCCGTGCGCGACCGTTCCCACCAGTTGAATGACAAGCCAAAACTAATGAAAACGCAACTCCAAAGGGGAGGAGGGAGGGTAGGTGAGAACAATCAGCCTGCTGTCCTCGGAGAACACCTGCTACAGGTATATATCATTCGCTTTCTCCGAGGACAAGCAGGCTGCTTGTTCTCACGACTGGGGTATCCCTAGCTCTCAGGCTCACTCAAAACAAGAACCCAGGTCAATTGAACCTCGCAACGGCGAGGATACAACAGAAAATTGACCTACGAAGAACAACTAACTGAGAGTGCAGCCTGACCAGAATAAATGCGGGTCCTGGAGGGTGGAGTTGGATTTACACCCCAAACAGATTCTGCAGCACCGACTGCCCGAACCGACTGTCGCGTAGGGTATCCTGCTGGAGGCAGTAATGTGATGTGAATGTGTGGACAGATGACCACGTCGCAGCCTTGCAAATCTCTTCAATAGTGGCTGACTTCAAGTGGGCCACTGACGCTGCCATGGCTCTAACACTATGAGCCGTGACATGACCCTCAAGAGCCAGCCCAGCCTGGGCGTAAGTGAAGGAAATGCAATCTGCTAGCCAATTGGAGATGGTGCGTTTCCCGACAGCGACCCCTAGCCTGTTAGGGTCGAAAGAAACAAACAATTGGGCGGACTGTCTGTGGGGCTGTGTCCGCTCCAAGTAGAAGGCCAATGCTCTCTTGCAGTCCAATGTGTGCAACTGACGTTCAGCAGGGCGGGTATGAGGCCTGGGGAAGAATGTTGGCAAGACAATTGACTGGTTAAGATGGAACTCCGACACCACCTTCGGCAGGAACTTTGGGTGGGTGTGGAGCACTACTCTGTTGTGATGAAATTTGGTATATGGAGCATGAGCTACCAGGGCTTGAAGCTCACTGACCCTACGAGCTGAAGTAACTGCCACCAAGAAAATGACCTTCCAGGTCAAGTACCTCAGATGGCAGGTATTCAGTGGCTCAAAAGGAGGTTTCATCAGCTGGGTGAGGACGACGTTGAGATCACATGACACTGTAGGAGGCTTGATAGGGGGCTTTGACAAAAGCAAGCCTCTCATGAATCGAACGACTAAAGGCTCTCCAGAGATGGCTTTACCTTCCACACGATAATGGTAAGCACTAATCGTACTAAGGTGATTCCTTACTGAGTTGGTCTTGAGGCCAGACTCTGATAAGTGCAGAAGGTATTCAAGCAGGTTCTGTGCAGGGCAAGAACGAGGTTCTAGGGCCTTGCTCTCACACCAAACGACAAACCTCCTCCACTTGAAAAAGTAACTCTTTTTAGTGGAATCCTTCCTAGAGGCAAGCAAGACACGGGAGACACCCTCAGACAGACCCAACGCAGTGAAGTCTACGACCTCAACATCCAGGCCGTGAGAGCCAGGGACTGAAGGTTGGGGTGCAGCAACGCTCCGTCGTTCTGCGAAATGAGAGTCGGAAAACACTCCAATCTCCACGGTTCTTCGGAGGACAACTCCAGAAGAAGAGGGAACCAGAACTGACGGGGCCAAAAGGGCGCTATCAGAATCATGGTGCCGTGGTCTTACTTGAGCTTCAGTAAGGTCTTCCCCACCAAAGGTATGGGAGGATAAGCATACAGGAGGCCGGTCCCCCAATGAAGGAGAAAGGCGTCCGACGCTAGCCTGCCGTGTGCCTGAAGTCTGGAACAGAACAGAGGCAGCTTGTGGTTGGTCTGAGAGGCGAAAAGGTCCACCGAGGGGGTGCCCCACTCTCGGAAGATCTTGCGAACCACTCTGGAATGAAGCGACCACTCGTGCGGTTGCATGACTCTGCTCAGCCTGTCGGCCAGACTGTTGTTTACACCTGCCAGGTATGTGGCTTGGAGGAGCATGCCGAACTGGCAAGCCCAACGCCACATCCCGACGGCTTCCTGACACAAGGGGCGAGATCCGGTGCCCCCCTGCTTGTTGGTGTAATACATTGCAACCTGATTGTCTGTCCGAATTTGGATAATTTGGCAGGACAGCCGATCTCTGAAAGCCTTCAGTGCGTTCCAGATCGCTCGGAGCTCCAGGAGGTTGATCTGAAGATCCTTTTCCTGGAGGGACCACAGACCCTGGGTGTGAAGCCCATCGACATGAGCTCCCCACCCCAGGCGAGATGCATCCGTCGTCAGCACTTTCGTGGGCTGCGGAATTTGGAATGGACGTCCCAGGGTCAAATTGGTCCGGATGGTCCACCAGAGCAGTGAAGTGCAGCAACTGGTGGAGAGGCGGATGACATCTTCTAGATTCCCGGTGGCCTGAAACCACTGGGAAGCTAGGGTCCATTGAGCAGATCTCATGTGAAGACGAGCCATGGGAGTCACATGAAGTGTGGAGGCCATATGACCCAGAAGTCTCAACATCTGCCGAGCTGTGACCTGCTGAGACGCTCTGGTCTGCGAAGCCAGGGACAGGAGGTTGTTGGCCCTCGCTTCGGGAAGGAAGGCCTGAGCCGTCTGGGTATTCAGCACAGCTCCTATGATTTCCAGAGACTGAGTTGGCTGGAGATGGGACTTTGGGTAATTTATCACAAATCCCAGCAGCTCCAGAAGTTGAATAGTGCACTGCATAGACCGGAGGGCTCCTGCCTCCGAGGTGCTCTTGACCAGCCAATCGTCGAGATATGGGAACACGTGCACTCCCAGCTTGCGTAGGTAGGCCTCTACCACCACGAGACACTTTGTAAACACTCGTGGGGCAGAGGCGAGCCCAAAGGGCAGCACACAATACTGAAAGTGCCGTGCGCCCAGGCGGTATCTGAGATACTGTCTGTGAGCTGGCAGTATCGGGATGTGAGTGTATGCGTCCTTTAAATCCAGGGAACATAGCCAATCGTTTTTCTGAATCATTGGCAGAAGGGTGCCCAAGGAAAGCATCCTGAACTTTTCTTTGACCAGGAATTTGTTCAGGCCTCTCAGGTCTAGGATGGGACGCATCCCCCCTGTTTTCTTTTCCACAAGGAAGTACCTGGAATAGAATCCCTGCCCTTCTTGCCCGGGTGGTACGGGCTCGACCGCATTGGCGCTGAGAAGGGCGGAGAGTTCCTCTGCAAGTACCTGCTTGTGATGGGAGCTGAAGGATTGAGCTCACGGAGGATAATTTGGTGGCAGGGAGGCCAAATTCAGGGCGTATCCGCACCGCACTATTTGGAGAACTCACTGGTCGGAGGTTATGAGAGGCCACCTTTGGTGAAAAAATTTTAACCTCCCTCCGAGCGGCAGATCGTCCGGTACGGACACTTTGAGGGCGGCTATGTTCCCGTGGATCCAGTCAAAAGCCCGTCCCCGGCTTTTGCTGTGGAGGCGCAGGGGGCTGCTTAGGCGCACGCTGTTGACGAGAACGAGCGCGCTGGGGCTGTCCCTGTGCCTGACGAGGCCTTCGGGCCGGCTGGATGTACCTACGCTTTGCAAAAGAATAGGGCACAGCCTGCCGGGCCCGGGAAAAACGTCCACCTGCTGAGGTGGATGCTGAAGGCGCCCGGTGGGAGAGCTTGTCGAGGGCGGTTTCCCGCTGATGCAGTTGGTCCACCAGCTGCTCGACCTTCTCGCCAAAAATATTATCCCCCCCGGTAAGGGACGTCGGCCAGTCTCTGCTGGGTGCGGTTGTCCAGGTCAGAGGCACGCAGCCATGAGAGCCTGCGCATCACTATACCTTGGGCCGCAGCACGAGATGCCACGTCACAGGTGTCATAGATACCCCTGGACAGGAACTTTCTGCACGCCTTCCAGCTGCCTGACCACCTCCTGATAAGGCCTGGACTGCTCCGGCGGGAGCTTATCGACCAGGTCCGCCAGCTGCTTCACATTGTTCCGCATGTGGATGCTCGTATAGAGCTGGTATGACTGGATGCGGGTCACGAGCATGGAGGATTGGTAGGCCTTCCTCCCAAACGAGTCCAGAGTGCGAGACTCCCGCCCCGGGGGCGCCGAGGCGGTATCCCTCGAACTCCGTGCCCTCTTGAGAGCAGAATCCACGACCGCCGAGTCATGGGGCAATTGGGGCCGCATTAACTCTGGGTCCGAGTGGATTCTGTACTGGGACTCTGCTTTCTTGGGAATGATGGGATTAGATAATGGTCTCATCCAGTTCCGAAGCAGTGTCTCTTTGAGGACATTGTGCAACGGCACCGTGGAGGACTCTCTAGGTGGTGATGGATAGTCGAGGACCTCGAGCATCTCAGCCCTCGGCTCATCCACAGAGACCACGGGGAAGGGAATGCAAATGGACATGTCCCTTACAAAGGAGGCAAAGGAGAGGCTCTCAGGAGGCGAGAGCTTCCTCTCTGGTGAAGGCGTGGGGTCAGAGGGGAGGCCCGCAGACTCCTCTGAGGAGAAATATCTGGGGTCCTCCTCTTCCCCCCACGAGGCCTCTTCCTCGGTATCGGACATGAGCTCATGTAGCTGAGTCCTTAACCGGGCCCGGCTCGACGTCGAGGCACCAAGGCCTCGGTGTCCTCGAGCGGTGGACTCCTGCACCGGCGGGGACGAAGCTCCCTCCATCGACGTCGACGGGGACTCCACCTGCGTGGCGGTCGAGACCGGCGCCGCAAGCGGCGGCGGTGTCGAAGGCCTCGGCACCGGGCTAGAGCTCGCCGGCGCCACAGTCAACGGCGCCGAGGGCGCAAGCACCCCCGGCGCCGGCACAGCCTGGCGCATCAGCCCTTCCAGGATCCCCGGAAGGATGGCTCGGAGGCACTCGTCCAGGCCCGCTGCCGGGAAAGACGGAGGGGCCGGTAGAGGCGTCGGTGCCAGAAGCTGCTCGGGTCCAGGAGACTGCACCGAAGTGCTGGGACCCTGACGTGTCGGTACCTTCACTACCGAGGGGGACCTTTCCTCTCGACGCGGACGTTTCGGCGTCGACTCCTCTCCGGTACCGAGAGCCGGATGCACGGAGGGCGACCGATGACGGTGCTTTTTAGATTTCTTGCGGCGCCCGTCATCGGAGCCAGGTGGCATGGAGGAGGAGGAGGTCGATCCCCCTCAGTCCCGAGGAACCGGGTCAGACAGGGTTCGGTCCCGAGGGCCATGGGCCGAGGGAGTGACCGGGGCCGATTGCCCACGCGGCCTCTCACCCCTACCCTCGCCGGAGGGCCGACGGGACCTGTGCTCCTGGGGTCGATGCCATCGGTGCCGATTTCTCGGGCATCGATACCGGTACCGAAGAACCGGCCGTCGATACCGATGCCATCGAGGTCGACGTCGAGGGGCCGGCGCAAGTTCCAAAAAGACGGTCCCGCAGAACTTGCCTCGCAACCTGAGTCCGTTTCCGGAGACCAAAACACAGAGAACACGACTTGATATTGTGCTCCGGCCCGAGGCACTGGAGGCACCAAGCGTGGGTGTCGGTCTGCGAGATCGGCCGGCCGCACCGACCACACTTCTTAAATCCACTCGGGACCTTCGAGGACATCGACGGAAAAATCGCGTCGGCGAAGTTAAAGTCGTCGATGGTGGCGGTAATCACACCTCGAAAAAGTAATCGACCGCACAGCCACAAGGCCGCAGCGCGACGCCCCCGCTCAAAACGAGGGAAAATTAGAGCGCGTGCTCTCTCTTTTTTTTTTTGTAGAAAAGAAAATCGGAGCGCGCGGCAATCAACAACAAACGAAAAATAAACAAAATTCGCGTAAACGCGACGGTTTTCCGGGGCTGACTAAGAGAGAGCGGCAGTAGCACGACTCTCTCCAGGCGCGGAAAAGGACTGGCGGGAACGGTCGCGCACGGGCGGGAAGACGGCCGCGCATGCGCAGTGGGCGTGCCCTGCGTGCGGACCGCCCGCGAAGCTTCTTCCGGTTGGTGGGGGCTGCCGCGGACGTCACCCAGTCATGAGAACAAGCAGCCTGCTTGTCCTCGGAGAAAGCAACAATACCTGAGGAAGTCTCATATGAGCATAAGCCCATGGAACCAGATCAGTGGATGCCTCCACTGATCCAAGGAGCTGTATATACTCCCATGTTCGGAAAACTGTCACAGAAAAAAAGAGAAATGACCTGTGTGTAGCTTTAGCATTCTGTTCTTTGGAAGAAAAAACATGCCCAGCTTGGTATTGAACTTTCCTCCCAGATATTACTGAGATGGAACTAGATTGTTCTTGGAAAAATTGATAATCCAACCTAATGAATGCAGGAATTACAAAACCTCAGATGTTATATCTTTGCTCTCCTGTTGAGACCCAAAAACAAGATCGGTGAAAATTCCCAAAATTGCTGGATATGTATCTTTTCGAGGCCCTAGATGAAGGTCTAGAAAAAGCTTGTCAAAAAGGTCTAGGCTTTTCAGGGTACAACTACTGCTTATCATTTCTATAGCGCAACTAGACATACACAGTGCTATACACAAAGCACGAGACAATCCATGCTCGACAGTTTATAATCTAATCACGACAGTTAAACATGACAAATAAGGGATTAGAGAGTTATTTATTATGGGCATAATTAAAACAAACATGGGTACTGAACAGGTGAGTAAAGGGTTAAGAATTCCAGATCATTTATAAATGATTTGGAAATCAAAAGGTGAGGTGATTAACTTTGCAGATGAGACAAAACTATTCAAGGTTGTTAAAAAAGCATGAGGACTGTCAAAAATTGCAAGAAGACCTTAGGAAATTGGAAGACTAGTCTCTAAATGGCAGATTAAATTTAATGTGGACAAGTGCAAAGTGATGCACATTGGGAAGAATAATCCGAATCAGTTACCTGATGCTAGGGTCCACCCTAAGAGCACCAAAGAAAAAGATCTAGGTGTCATTGTAGACAATATGCTGAAATCTTCTGCCCAGTGTGTTGCAGCAGCCAAAAAAGCAAACAGGATGCTAGAAATTATTAGGAAGGGATGGTAAATAAGATCAAGAATACTATGCCGCCTCCATATTGCTCCACGGTCCAACATTACCTTGTTACCCTTTAGCAGTATATGTCAAGTAATAAAGAAAACTTGGAAACGATAGTATTGAGTTCAATTCTGGTCGCTGTATCTCAAAAAAGATATGGTGGAATTATAAAAGGTTCAAAAATAGAGCGAATGATAAAAGGGTCCCTCTGATATGAGGAACGACTAAAGAGTTTAGGGCTCTAAAGCTTGGAAAACAGATGTCTGAGGGGAGATATGATTGAGATCTACAAAATCCTGAGTGGTGTAGAACGAGTAGAAATGAATTGATTTTCTGCTCTTTCAAAAAGTACGAAGACTAGGGCACACTCAATGAAGTTACATGGAAATACCTTTAAAACAAATAGGAGGAATTTTTTTTTTCTTAAATTGTTACTCATATTTTTAATGGCTTTACTTCATATTTTATTGTATTTTCCTGGGGGTTTACTCAGCTTCTTGTAATATTGTGAACTGCATGGAACTAATATGGCATTTTATGAGTTAAAAGTATGCACTGTACTGTATGTGGTAACAGCGGTTAGCGTATCTGGGTTTAAAAAAGGTTTGCACAAGTTCCTGGAAGAAACTTCCACAGTCTGCTATTGAGATAGACATGGGGAAGCGACTGCTTACCCTGGGATTGGTAGCATGGAATGTTGCAACTATTTGGATTTCTGCCAGATACTTGTGTTGTGACCTGGATTGGCCACCGTTAGAAACAAGATGGTAAAATATGTCTTACCTAATAATTTTGTTTCCTTTAGACGCAGCAGATGAATCCAGGAACTGATGGGGTTATGTCCGTCTACCAGCAGGTGGAGATAGACATAAATAGAACTGAAGGCAGTGATACCAGATCCTGCATCAGTTAGTATACATCAGTTGTAAGCAGTTAAAATAGGCCAACTACAAGAAACAACCAGAACTCAGAAACCACCCTCACAACAAAAAATTGAGAACCAAATAATGTAACCAGGAACGTCATCTGTCCTTTCATCCAACTGTAGTCTGTACAATGGTACTGTCCCTGTCTGAATCTGCATCAGAGAAAACACTTAGAAAACATCAAAAACGCGCAGCAGAGAGAAACTAGTCGGCTAAGAAGGCAGGATTCTGGATTCATCTGCTGCAGCTAAAGGAAAGAAAATTATCAGGTAAGACATAACTTTACTTTCCATATCACCTGCAGTAGATGAATCCAGGAACTGGTGGGAAGCATACCCTATGTAGGGCGGGAAGTCAACGACCCCACGCCAACACTTCCGCCCTGAAACACACATCTTCCCTGTGACCACATCCAATCTGTAGTGTTTGGCGAAAGAATGCTGGGAAGCCCAAGTAGCTGCGTGATAAATTTTGTTCAATGGTAGAATAGAAGTTTCTGCCCATGAAGTTGCCTGTGCTTCAGTGGAATGAGCTCTTAGTGCTGCAGGCAGGTTCCGTCCATGCAAATCGATGCCAGAAAGTGAGACCCAGCGCGCTGATCACACCACGCCGAAAAGGTTTTCCACACCCGAGCATAATCAGATGAATTAGACCGACTCAATGGCCTCCTTAATCCAATGCGCAATAGAAGCCTTGGATGTGGCCTCACCCCTCTGTGCCCCAGAAAGGAGCATAATAAGGTGATCAGAACGGCAAAATTCATTAGAGACTTGCAAATACCGCAGAAGCACCCTCTGCACATCCAACAGACGAAGAAACACGAATTCCCCCGGATAGTCCTCCTCACAAAATGAAGGGAGAAAGAGTCTGACTGACACCACCTTCGGCAAAAAGGAAGGAACCGTCCGAATAGAAAATTCGGCTTCAGAAAACTGTAGAAAAGGATCCTGGCAAGACAAAGCCTGAACTTCCGAAATCCGTTGAGCAGACGCAATGGCTACCAAAACACCATCTTAAAAGTAAGATCTTTTTCTGAAGCCTTGCATAAGGGCTCAATTGGTGGTGCCTGAAGAGCTCGGAGCACCAGATTTAAACGCCAAGAAAGGCATGGCCGCCAAACAGGCAGAGAAAGGTGAAGGGCCCACCGCAGAAAACAAACCACATCCGGGTGAGCCGTCAGAGACGAGCCAGCTACTCATCCCGTAAAACGCAGGAGGGCAGCTACCTGAACCCGGAGAATTATAGATGAATTCCTTTTGAAGTCCGTCCTACAGGAAGGCCAAGATCAAAGAAATCGATGCCAGAAAGTGAGACCCAGCGCGCTGATCACACCACGCCGAAAAGGTTTTCCACACCCGAGCATAATCAGATGAATTAGACCGTTTCTGAGCCTGTAAATGAGTGGCAATAACCAGTGCCGGACAGGGTATTCGAGGCTGACGAGTCGGAGAAACTTAATAACATCTCTGTAAAACTTGGAGGATGTAATGGGGCAGTTCTGCAAACCAAAGAGTAGCAAATCTCCTGGGCCGGATGGCATTCATCCCAGGGTACTGATGGAACTAAAAAAAAATGAGCTTGCGGAGCTACTGTTGTTGATATGTAATTTATCCTTAAAATCGAGCGTGGTACCGGAAGATTGGAGGGTCGCTAATATAACGCCAATTTTTAAGAACGGTTCCAGGGGAGATCCGTGGAATTATAGACCGGTGAGTCTGATGTCGGTGCCCGGCAAAATGGTAGAGATTATCATTAAGAACAAAACAACAGAGCCAATTCTAAAGCATGGACTGATGAGACAAAGTCAGCATGGATTTAGTGAAGGGAAGTCTTGCCTCACCAATCTACTGCATTTCTTTGAAGGGGTAAACAAACATGTCGACAAAGGTAAGCCGGTGGATATTGTGTATCTGGATTTTCAGAAAGCGTTTGACAAAGTCCCTCATGAAAGGCTCCAGTGGAGTGGAGAAGTGGCCTAGTGGTTAGGGTGGTGGACTTTGGTCCTGGGGAACTGAGAAACTGAGTTCGATTCCCGGCACAGGCAGCTCCTTGTGACTCTGGGCAAGTCACTTAACCCTCCATTGCCTACCGCATTGAGCCTGCCATGAGTGGGAAAGCACGGGGTACAAATGTAACAAAAAATAAAAAATAAAAATTAGAGAGTCATGGGATCGGAGGTAGTGTATTGTTATGGATTAAAAACTGGTTGAATGACAAGAAACAGAGAGTAGGGTTAAATGGTCACTATTCGCAAAGGAGAAGGGTAGTTAGTGGGGTCCCTCAGGGTTCTGTGCTGGGACCGTTGCTTTTTAATATTTTCATAAATGACCTGGAGGCGGGGGGTAACTAGCGAGGTTATCAAATTTGCTGATGACACAAAGTTGTTCAAGGTCATCAAATCGCGGGAAGATTGTGAAAAGTTGCAGAAAGACCTTGCGAGACTAGGAGACTGGGCGTCTAAATGGCAAATGACGTTTAATGTGAGCAACTGCAAAAGTGATGCACGTGGGAAAGAGGAACCAAAACTATAGCTACGTCATGCAAGGTTCAGCGTTAGGAGTCACGGAACGAGAAAGGGACCTGGGAGTCATCATTGATGATATGTTGAAATCTTCTGCTCAATGTGCTGCTGCGGTTAAGAAAGCAAATAGAATGTTAGGTATTATTAGGAAAGGGATGGAAAACAAAAATGAGGTTATTGTAATGCCACTGTATCGGTCCATGGTGCGACTGCACCTAGAGTATTGTGTTCAAGTCTGGTCACCGCACCTCAAAAAAGATATAGTGGAATTAGAAAAGGTGCAGAGAAGGGCGACGAAGATGATTAAGGGGATGGGATGACTTTCCTATGAGGAAAGGCTAAAGTGGCTGGGGCTGTTCAGCTTGGAGAAAAGGCGGCTGAGGGGTGATATGATAGAGGTATATAAAATAAAGAGTGGAGTGGAACAGATAGATGTGGAGCGTCTGTTTACCCTTTTTACCCTTGAATGACTGCCTGATGATATTCGAACAGGGGGCCTATCACAGAGTTTTGCATCATTTTGTAGAACTCTCCTGAGTATCCATCCCACCCAGGTGCCGAAAAGGATTTTAGACCTTTGATCGCCCCCTGTAGCTCTTTGGGCTGTAACGGGGAATCCATTAATGCCACATCTGACTCCCCTAATTTCGGCATTTGGGCTTTTAAAAACAGCTCTCTCCTCTCCCTCTCTCCTCTCAACTGTCCCGGCGCATATAATTTTGTAAAGTGCTCCTGTAAGATCTTGCATATCTCATCCGATCTATTGGTCAGATCCCCCTTTTTCTTTCATCGCTGGAATTGTGCGATTACCTCCCTTTCTCTGGACTAGTCTAGCTAGTAGGCCCCCCGCCCTATTTCCAAATCTGTGAAACCTGTACTTTTGAAAGGTCTGGTTTCGAAGCATTCGTTCATGCAACAAGTTAACTGCCGCCTGTATAGCTAGATAACGGTCTTTGTTCTTTTCTGACGGCTGTGCTATGTGTCGACGCCTTGCCTTCTGCAATTGTCTATTTAAATTAACAAGTCCAAGGGCAGACTTCTTTCATTTTGCAGCTACATACGCAATCAGGTCTCCCCGTAACACTGCTTTCCCTGTGCACCAAAATAGCTGTGGGTTGGATTGGTGTTCTTTGTTATTTTGTGCAAAATCCTCCCACTTTGCCGCTACGAATTTCTGAAATGCTTTATCCTGAACTAGGTGACTAGGAAATCTCCAACGTCTGGTCGATTGGCATACAAGGGGCATCCAAGGTGAACCAGACGGGACTATGATCGGAGATTAATATCTCCTCTATCTTAGAATCTCTCACGCAGTGGAAGAGGTCCTCTGAAATAAATATATAGTCTATCCTTCCCCACGTTCCGTGAGCTTTCGATCTGTGCGTGTATTCTCGTGTCTTTGCGGGTGATACTAAGATCTGTAACAGAGTGGACACCCCGGAGGGAGTGGAAAACATGAAAAAGGACCTACGGAAGCTAGAAGAATGGTTTAAGGTTTGGTAATTAAAATTCAATGCGAAGAAATGCAAAGTGATGCATTTAGGGAATAGAAATCCACGGGAGACGTATGTGTTAGGCGGTGAGAGTCTGATATGTACGGACGGGGAGAGGGATCTTGGGGTGATAGTATCTGAGGATTTGAAGGCGACGAAACAGTGTGACAAGGCGGTGGCTATAGCTAGAAGGTTGTTAGGCTGTATAGAGAGAGGTGTGACCAGCAGAAGAAAGGGGGTGTTGATGCCCCTGTATAAATCATTGGTGAGGCCCCACCTGGAGTATTGTGTTCAGTTTTGGAGGCCGTATCTTGCTAAGGATGTAAAAAGAATTGAA
Source organism: Microcaecilia unicolor (assembly GCF_901765095.1). Classification (NCBI taxonomy): domain Eukaryota; kingdom Metazoa; phylum Chordata; class Amphibia; order Gymnophiona; family Siphonopidae; genus Microcaecilia; species Microcaecilia unicolor. The sequence continues at coordinate 134,086,488 of NC_044037.1, forward strand.
GCAGTGCAAAGAAAAGCTACGAGAATGGTATGGGATTTGCCTTACAAGACGTATGAGGAGAGACTTGCTGACCTGAGGAAAGGAGAAACAGGGGTGATATGATACAGGCGTTCAAATATTTGAAAGGTATTAATCCGCAAACGAACCTTTTCCGGAGATGGGAAGGCGGTAGAACGAGAGGACATGAAATGAGATTGAAGGGGGCAGCCTCAAGAAAAATGTCAGGAAGTATTTTTTTCAGAGAGAGAGTTGTGGATGCTTGGAATGCCCTCCCGCGGGAGGTGGTGGAAATGAAAACGGTAACGGAATTCAAACATGAGTGGGATAAACATAAAGGAATCCTGTTCAGAAGGAATGGATCCTAAGGAGCTTAGCCGAGATTAGGTGGCAGAGCCAGTGGCGGGAGGCGGGGATGGTGCTGGGCAGACTTATACGGTCTGTGCCAGAGCCGGTGGTTGGAGGCGGGGCTGGTGGTTGGGAGACGGGGATAGTGCTGGGCAGACTTGTACGGTCTGTGCCCTGAAAAGGACAGGTACAAATCAAGGTAAGGTATACACAAAAAGTAGCACATATGAGTTTATCTTGTTGGGCAGACTGGATGGACCGTGCAGGTCTTTTTCTGCCATCATCTACTATGTTACTATGTTATTTTCCAAAAATACTAGGACATGGGGGCAGGCGATCAAGCTGGAGTGCAGTAAGTTTAAAACAAATAAGAGAAAGTTTTTCTTTACTCAGCGCACAATTCGACTCTAGAATTCGTTGCCAGAGAATATGGTTAAGGCAGTTAGCTTAGCAGAGCTTAAGAAAGGTTTGGATGGCTTCCTGAAAGAAAAGGCCATAGAATGACATATTGATTGTTTCTTTTTAGCTCTTTCCTCTTTTATTTTCTGCCTGTCAGCTCAAATTTCACCCTTACTCACCCTTCTTTTCCTCTTTTCAGCTACTTGTCAAATCTCCATCTCTCCCATTCCCCATCTCAGTCCTTCCTTAGCCCTCCATTCCTTTTACCACATTTCTACCCTCTGTGAACACTATCATATAATAACATATAACAACACCTCTTCCTCTTTTCTACTCTATACAACTATGTAATCTTTGCTATACCTCTGTACCCATACATTGTAAGCCGCACTGAACCTGCTATTGAGTGGGAAAGTGCGGAGTATAAATGCTACAAATAAATAAATAAATATTATTAAATGGACATAGGGAAAAATCCACTATTCCTGGGACAAGCAGTACAAAATGCTTTGCTCCGTGGATCTTGTTGGGTGATTGTGACCTGGATGGGCCACTGTCGGAGACAGGGTGCTGGGCTAGATGGACCTTTGGTCTTTCCCACTGTGGCGATGCTTATGTCTTACCCTTCTTCCTCAACTGGTGGGATCTTCCATCTGCACTGGGCCCTGAAGGAGAAGATCCGGAGTCACCGGCAGCCGCAACGGCGGCCCGCCGAGGAGTCGAATCAGATCCACATACCAAGGTCGACGGGCCCAATCTAGCGCCACTAACACCACCAGTCCCCAATGACAAACAATTTGGTACAAGACTCTTCCTATTAGCGGTCATACTACTACTACTACTTAGCATTTCTATAGCGCTGCTAGGGTTACGCAGCGCTGTACAATTTTAAACAAGGGGAAGGACAGTCCCTACTCAAGAGAGCTTACAATCTAAAGGTAGTAAAACTATGTAGTCAGTGTAGGTATCATGAATGGGGAAGGTGATTAGGCGCCAAAAGCAAGGGAGAAGAGATGGGCTTTGAGTAAGGACTTGAAAATGGGCAGGGAGGGCGCATGGGTTCGGGAAGTCTGTTCCAGGCATAAGGTGATGCAAGGCAGAAGGGGCGGAGTCTGGAGTTAGCGGTGGTGGAGAAGGGTACAGATAGGAGTGATTTGTACTGAGAGCGGAGGTTACGGGTGGGGACATACGGGGAAAGGAGGGTGGAGGTCATAGGGGAAAGACAGAGAAACCCCATCTCCGGCCATGGATGCAGCAGGGCATCCAGGCCTGCGGACCTGGGTTGACTTTTCCAGCTGAAGAATTTGGGAACCTTGGCGTTCTGAGGCGTGGCCATAAGATTTATCACCTGCATCCCCCAACATCGACAAATCATACGGAATGCTTCTGAGGACAACTCCTATTCTGCCGCATCCAAAAGAGTCCGACTGAGAAAATCCGCTTGCGTATTGCTCTGGCACGCGATGTGTGCCACTAACAGGCAAAGGACATAAGTCTCCGCCCAAACGCCTCTACAGCTAGAGGTAAACTGCAGGTGCCCCCCTACCGATTGATGTAGGCCACTGCTGTAGTTTTGACTGACAAGACTCAGACCGCCTTGTCCTCCAGCAGATCCTGGAACTCAAGGCTTTCACCACCACTCTCAACACCAAACGATTTATGGGCCAAACCGCCTTGAGCAAAGACCAACTCCCCTGAGCAACTCGATCTAGGCAATGGGCTCCCTACCCCAAGAGATTGACATCTGTCATGACCACCACCCACTGTGGGAGGGCAACGGCATGTCCTTCTGTAAATTGGGCTGTAGGAGCCACCACGCCAAGCTGTTCCTGGCTGTGCCCAACCAAGGCAGACTCCGTTGATAGTACAGGGAAGTCGGCGATCACCTGCTCAACAGGAAGAGCTGGAGGGGACGTATGTGAGCCCTCACCCAGGGTACCACCTCCAAGGTGGCTGCCATGGAACCCAGGAATATAGTCCCAAACACGGGGACAGGGCATGAGAAGCAAGGACTGGACCTGGGAAATCAACTTGATCTGCCAACCATCCGGCAGAAACACTTTCCCTTGCTTCGTGTTGAAACACACAATGAGATATTCCAAGGTCTGAGTCAACAGAAGCTGACTCTTGGCTCTGATGATGACCCAGCCCAAGGATCGAACCAGAATAAACCGGTCGGTGGCTACACGACTTTCCTGAGCTGATGCCACTTGGATCAACCAATTGTCGAGATAGAGATTTACCTGAATCCCTTCCTTCCGCAGAAAGGCCACCACCACCACCACCACGGCCTTTGAGAAAGTGCGCGGGGCAGTGGCCAGCCCAAAAAGAAGAGCTTAAAACTGTTAGTGCCGCCCTAAGACTGAAAACCTGAGGAACCTCTGATGAGGTTGCCAAAATAGAATGTGCAAATAAGCTTCCCACAAGTCAAGGGCACTCAAGAACTCGCCAGGTTGAACTGCAGCAATAATGGCTCGCAATACAAAAGTGTGGGACCCGCAAGAACCTGTTCACCTTCCTTAGACCGAGAATAGGTCAAAAGGTTCCTCGCTTTTTGGGAACCACAAAGTAAATGGAATAGTGGCCCTTGTGAACTTCGAGAGGAGGCACGGGAACGATGACCTCCAAATGAAGGAGGTCTCGCAAAGTGCATAGAACCGCTGGCCATTTGGAGTGCGTGGCACAGTGGGACTCCAGAAAAACGTGTGTGATGGGAGTCTCATACTCGAGTTTGTAACCTTCTCACACCACATCGAGGACCCAGAATCTGAAGTGATCTTGACCCACTCTGGGATAAACGGAGAGCCGACTCCTGATCTGCTCCCCTGCAGAATGGGCCAGCGTCCCATCATTGGGAGGCCCGAGGTGCTGTTCCCTGACGAGCAGGGGCTCCAGACGTTTGCTTGTCGCAGCTGAAAACGAGAACACTGGAAGGACCCCTAAGACCGGCCTGGGCGATACTGGGTGATACAGAGAAATGATCCTGTGTTATTTCAGACTTTGGAGGCCTTATTGTTTGGTCATATTGTGCATTCTCCAACGCAGTCCGCTGGCAATACATTGGATTTGATTTTTCTTGTCATCTACTTAAGAACAGGAACTTAGTCAGTCTCCTGTTAAGTTTGTAGGTTGGTCAGACCATGTAATTTCCTTTTCTCTATGTGTTTCTGAGTGTTTGGTTGGAACAGAGATACGTCCCAGAAAAGGCCAGGTGAGAAGTAATTTTGAACTTGGTGAATTGAGGAAGGCATGGATGTCCCTGTCAAATTTGAATAATCAGAATTTCTTGGACGACTTAGTGGAGGATTGGTATTCTACTCTTGGATTGGCGTTGGATGTTGAAAGATGTGCTTTTAAGAGAAGGTTAAAAGGCCAATTCCTTGGATAACATTGTCAGTTAAACAGGTGAGAAGAAAACTAGAGACGTGGATGATATTGATAGTAATAAGTTGAGGTTGTCGGAGTATCTGGCCTTTTGTGAGGAAGAGCGCAATAAATATTGCAAATGTAAAATTCAAACCGCATTGCATAAGCCTAAGGAATTGTTCAGTACAGTGAAGCAACTGATGCAAGGGGACATGTGAGTGGTACTGTTAGTGGGGGCACCAATCCTGTTGCCTTTGTTGCTTTCTTTACCACAAAAGATGGAATGGCTGGATATGTTATTGGAGACTTGGGTTTGGGTGATGGTGAGGTTTGGACTGATTTTCAGTTTGGTTACAGCAGGAAGTTGCTAACGTTGCATCTTCGACGCCCATTTAAGTTATAAACAATCTCTGAAGCTGAAACAAGACTGGGTAGGGGACTATATCTTTGCTCCTGCCCAAGGGAAACAAAATGGTGTTGCGATACTGGTACATAAACATTATTCACATATTCCATATGATAGAATCTCTTTATAAAGGCAGTTAATAAATCCCAATAAATAAAATAAAGACTGATCTTTGCCCAAATTGTCATTGCTGCCAACAAAGTAATTTTTTTTTAATCATTATACATTCCCAATACAGATGACCTCAATTTTTTAAGATGCTATTTCAAATAGCAGAATTACTGGATCAGATTACACTTGAAATAGATGGGGATTTCAATCTCTGTTTAGATCCAGTATTAGACAGAAGTAATCACAGTAGATATACAACTCAAAGAAAGAACTGCCCTATGCTCTACTATAGAACTCACTGACCCATGCAAATTATTGAATCCTACTCAAAGAGATTTTTCAAGTTTTTCAGCCCCACATACATCTTATTCAAGATCATTTCTTTTTAATCTCTAAATCTTTAGGATAGAGAATATGATCTGCTAAAATTCATGGTATTATATCACCTAAATTACCAGAAAGAACTAAAAACAAACCTGTTCAAGAAGGCATACCCCACCGACCCAACATAAAGGCCTGAATACCTGCAACACAACAAAACCAAAGATCCTAATGGGCACACCCAAACTTCCCTCTTCCTCCCTAACTTCCCCAATATATCTACCATACATGAACCTTATTCTACCACAATAACACCTTGTATTTGTTCATACCGGAACTGGCGAACGCCATTACGGTACTATGTAAGTCACATTGAGCCTGCAAATAGGTGGGAAAGGGAAAATTAGGTTATTACCGTGATAATTTTCTTTCCTTTAGTCATAGCAGATGCAGCCATTACAGATGGGTTGTGTCCATCAACCAGCATAGGGAGATAGAGAGCACACTTTTTCAGTGCCTCATACCAGCTTGCTCCACTGCCTCTCTTCAGTATTTGAAGCTTCCAAAGCAGTATGGCAAACCGCAATGGGAATAACATAAGCTTTCCTCACAGCGAACGATGGCCCTACAACAAAGGGCATTAACTCAGAATGGAGGGAATGAAATATCCTCCCGGAGGGCATAAACTCATCCTCCACTGAGACATAACCGGAGGGAATAAACTCATCCTCCAAAACATGAAACTGGAGGGAATTAAGTCATCCTCCTTTAATTGAACAAGAATCCTGAAGGCTGTTTTCCGACTTTCTCCCAAGGACGGAATCTCCAGGAAACACGAACAGAACCTGAAATAGATTTACAGCAGATAGCATCAGACAGGGAGGGATCATGGCTGCATCTGCTATGACTAAAGGAAAGAAAATTATCACGGTAAGAACCTAATTTTCCCTTCCTTGTCATCAAGCAGATGCAGCCATTACAGATGGGATGTATCAAAGCAATCCCTAGATAGGGTGGAAACAAGCCACACCATGCGCCAGCACTTGCGCTCCAAAATGTACGTCCCTCCTGGCAGCCACATCCAGCCTGTAATGTCGGGCAAGAGAGAGCTTAGAAGCCCATGTTGCTGCACTACAAATCTCTTGAAGAGAGAGTGCTTCAGTTTCAGCCCAAGAAGAGGAAATTCCTCTACTGGAATGCGCCTTAAAGGCATCAGGCGGAGGCCGGCTGGCCGGCAAGCAAATAAGCTGAAAAGATAGATTTTTTAAGCCAGCGGGCAATAGTGGCTTTAGACGCTGGAGACCCTCTGCGATGACCTGATAGCAAAACAAACAGATGATCAGAGGTCCTGAAAGAGTTAGTAACTCGCAGACACTGCAGCAGAGTCCTGCGCACGTCCAACAGGTGCAATTGCCCAAAAGATTCTGGAAACTCCTCCTCGACAAAGGAGAACAAGAAAATAGGTTGGTTTAGGTGAAACGCTGAAACCACCTTAGGCAAGAAGGAAGGCACGGTCCGAACCGTGACCCCGGACTGAAAACTGCAGAAAAGGGTCTCTACAGGACAGCGCCTGGAGCTCCGACACCCGTCTCGCCGAAGTAATGGCCACTAACAAGACGGTCTTCAGTGTCAAATCTTTCTCTGAAGACCCATTGATCTGAAAAAATGTTGGCCCACTCCTCGGCAAAGAGGGAAAGACGTCCTCCGATGACAGGACTCGAGGAGAGGGCCGGTGCACCATCGAGAGGGTCGTCCCTGAACTCCAGGCCTTGAGCCAGTGGCTGTGGAACGTTTGTCCGAGCGAAAGGAGTTCCTCTGCTGAAAAAGGGCACGAGAAGTGAACCCAGCAGAACACCCCGGGTGGTACCTTCGAGCTTCACGGAGGCGAGGTCTGTAAGAGGAGTGGACCGTTGCACCCTTAGAGGAAGGCCGAGGCCTATCTTCGGGCAAGCGCTGGGGTTTAGCCTCACCCAGGCCCTTCACAATTTTCTCCAACTCCTCACCAAACAGGAGAAGGCCTTGAAAGGGCAACTTCACCAACCTTTGCTTAGAGGCCATGTCCGCCGCCCAATGCCGTAGCCAAAGAAGACGGCAAGCCGCCACTGCTACTGCCATGTGTTTAGCCGAAGCTCTGACAATATCATAAAGGGCGTCAGCAAGAAAGGACAAGGCCGACTCCGTCTGCACAGTCACATCTGAAAAGGGCTCCGCTCCATCACCGGGCTGTTTCACTGCCTGTTGCAACCAAGCCAGGCAGGCTCTAGCAGCATAACAACTGCATGCAGACGCCCGAATAGTGAGACCTGCAATTTCAAATGACCGTTTAAGTGCTGATTCCAGTCTACGGTCTTGAATATCCTTCAGGGCAACACATCCTTCAACAGGGAGGGTAGTTCTCTTTGTCACAGCTGTGACTAGGGCATCCACTTTAGGCATAGCAAAGCGAGCCATATGCTCCTCACTCAGAGGGTATAATTGCCCCATAGCCCTGGAAACTTTCAAAGGTCCCTCGGGGTTAGCCCATTGAGCCGAAATAAGTTCTTGGATGGAGTCATGCAAAGGAAAGGCTCGAGCAGGCTTTTTGGTACTAGCCATCCTAGGATTCACAGAGGAGGCTGTGCCACTGGCAGGGTCCTCAATAGAGAGAGCCTGCAGGGCATCAGAAATAAGCGCTGGCAGCTCATCACGGTGGAAAATCCTCACCGCGGAGGGATCGTCCAGATCCTGAGTCACTTCTGCACCAGACTCTGGCTCCTCAGACCATGAAGGCCTGCCAGAGTCCTTCGAATCCTCGCAGCCCGACCACGGGGGGGAAAATGGAGGTGCAGCACTCTCTGAAGGGGAATGAGCCCTGCTGCGCTTCATATTCTGCCAATTATCAGGGAATAACGCCTCAGAGAGCATACCCAGGCTAGAATCCAACAGGGAGGGGCATTAGAAGAGGCCCCTGGCAGGGCTTTGTGGGAGAGCTCTTTTAAGCATGCATGCTTTATGCATTAATAAGACAAAATCAGGGGAGAAAAACTCACCCTGGGCACCCGGATCTCTGCCGGGGCTAGTAGCTCTCATATCAGCCTCACTCCGAGGCTTCCCTCCGGGCTCAGGACTCTCCGTCTCAGCGGAGGTTGCGCCATGTAGTAAATTCAAAATGGTGTCCGCTGCCAGCTCAGAGCGCGAAGAATCGTCGCTCGCCATGCTCGGGCCAGCTCTAACGTCTGTACAGCACGATTTACAGAGCCCCGCTGCTGATCTGCGCTTGCCACACTTGGAACAGCGCTTTACTGTCTCCGCAGCCATCGCCGAAAACGGCGGTAAAATTCAAAATGGCAGTTTGCGCCAAATCACCCCGATCACGGGCGCACCCCGGAGGAGTCAGAAAACACTCTTACCTCACTGGACCGAGTATCACAGCTCCGGTCCCACAGAAAAAGGCAAGGAAAAACCTCTGTTCTTTTTTTTTTTTTTTAAACGCTGTGAGGAAAGCAGAGGTAAATAGAACTCCGGAGGCTCAGGTGAGTGGGAAAGGCAGGGAAAGGGCGAACCTATGTGCCTGCATCCACTGTTGGTGGGGAAGGACAGGGAAAGCTAAGCAATGTGTCCACATCCACGGAGGTATGGGTAAGGCAGGGAAAGGGCCAACCTATGTGCCTTTAAAGTGAAGCTGCTATAGCCTCCAACACCCCTGCTAACAACTGGCAAAAGCAAAGGAGCAACCTTCAGGCAGATTTTAGATGGAGCTCGAAGAAGCTGCAGCCACTCTGCTAGGGGAGATAGAGAATACTGAAGAGAGGCAGTGGAGCAAGCTGGTATGAGGCACTGAAAAAAGTGTGCTCTCTATCTCCCTCTGCTGGTTGATGGACACAACCCATCTGTAATGGCTGCATCTGCTTGATGACAAGGAAACATGTATTTGCTATGGTGCTAAACAGTTTATAAAAGGCTCTGTATTCAATAAATCTTTTGTAAAACATGTAGCAAAAATTTAATGCTCTAACTTTGATGTCTGTTTGTAGACCTAGACTACCTATACAAATTTAGACTGCACATCACATGTTTAGCGACACCTTAAAAAAAAATTCTAGTATTTTAGTAACATATGACTTTGCCTTGCAATGGAGGAGTGGCCTAGTGGTTAGTGCAGTGGGCTTTGATCCTGTGACTCTGGGCAAGTCATTTAACCCTCCACTGCCCCAGGTAAAAAAAATAAGTACCTGTGTATTAGTCTCTTATTTTCTTACTCCTGTTACTCTATCTTATCTATGTATATGTTCCATCTTTGCTTATATGCTATGTTGTCTATTAAAATGTTTTATTGTGTATTGTGTTGACATTGTAATGTACCATACTATGCCATACTTTGTATTGTTTGAATATTTTTACTGCTGTAATTGTCTATTGCTTATGTCTGACTTATTCTTACTGTACAATGCCTTGAGTGAATTCCTTCAAAAGGCGGAAAACAAATCTTAATAAATAAATAAATCCATCCAGTCATCCATACTGGCTCTTTCTCATTAAGCCATATTTATTCATATGTCCAGCCAATCTGTTCTTAACAATAGCTTTTGTCATTTTGCACAGCATCACCATTACGCTCATTGATCTGTGGTTTGCTGGCAATATTATCACTAAGAAAATATATGTTGCTCAATTGACGTGAATTTACACAACACTTTTAATGTTTGAAGGAAAGGCCTCAAGAAGCCCCCGGCTATATATATCTATAGCTCATTGGGGCTGGGCTGCTTCATCATCGGCCCAAACCTCAAGATTACATCAAATTTTAAATTTTTCTTTTTTCAAAACACCAATTTCTTTTCTTATGTATGAGTTTTCAAACTTATCAAACGCTATTCAAGTTGAATAGCGTTAAAGAAATTCTCCCTGCTAAGAGGACCTGACTCTAAAAAGCTAAGTAATCTTGAGAATTTGGAATATATAAGGATTTTTGGCACATGCTGGCACAGTTTGATAAGTTTGAAAACTCATACATAAGAAAAGAAATTGGTGTTTTGAAAAAAGAAAAATTTAAAATTTGATGTAATCTTGAGGTTTGGGCCGATGATGAAGCAGCCCAGCCCCAATGAGCTATAGATATATATAGCCGGGGGCATCTTGAGGCCTTTCCTTCAAACATTAAAAGTGTTGTGTAAATTCACGTCAATTGAGCAACATATATTTTCTTGATCTCCTCACTTGATTTGTATTGTATGGTATATATGAAATGAGAGGAGACTTCCTTCATATATTGAGTAGTTGAAATATTATCACTAAGCCATTGGTTTCTTAAGTATGATCCTTTTGATTAGACCCTTGTATTGTCAAAATCCATCAAGTGCCAATATAAACTATCTTAAAGTATCCTTGCTCTATACAAAATTGTTCCATATCAAATTGTTCCCAAAGATTTCTTCCACCATAAAAACTGTTCTGTACCATCACCCACATGTCCTCATACCATACAAATCTCACAAATTCTCTCAAACTACACTTCCACTGTACTAACCTGTCTCACTTCTATACCAAAATACTGTTGCCATTGTTTCCTGATGAAAACTCTCTCATTGCATCTGCATTTTATCTGTGCTCAAATGTTTCCACTCATCAAGCTGCTAGTTCACAACATTTACCATAGCCCATATTTTCCTTACTTATTATAGGTTTTCTGCACACCCAGAATATCCTTTCATACTACAATCTATTTCAAAGTCATTGTCGGAAAATCTTTCTGAATCATATAATTCAGACTGTAATTTCTTGAAGTTAGGTTACACCTCTGCTTGAAAAAGCTGCCTTGCTTCTTTACCTTGCCGCATTATTTTATCTCTTTGATCCAGCAAGTGGTACCTTTCCTCTGCAGTCTCCGCCAGCATGCCGATCAGGTTATTAAGGGAGGAAGGTACAGTTTGTCCCATAATATCTGAGCTCAGTCCTTCCAACCCAGAATCAAAAGGATCAGTTGCTGACTGGAACAACTTGGCAATCCCAGGCTTTTTATGAGGCGATCTGACAAAACACAAAGTTTATTACAGTTTCTCATGTTGAAGAGTAAAATCTATAATATGGCTAGCTGATGAAGGTATATTGTGATGTTACACTCATGTGGTAATACTCAATTATAGATCAAGAATATGAAGGCTTTCTAATATAACCTCATTACTAGTGGAAGGGGCCTGTTAAAAATAAAAGGCTGAGAAGGCAACCAAAGCTACGCCACTGTTACTGCTGTCTTTTCCCCAGGATGTGTGGCACTCCTACATTAGGCACTAGAGGCCTGCTCACCCAGCATTGCTAGGCAGTAGACGGGTACCTACACATAGTGTTTTGTGGTACAGGCAACTGATCACAATTCAACACACAACCTGAACTGCTTATTTTCTAGGCAGTATTGACACTTCGGTTTGGGCACCACCCGATTGTTCAATTCTTTTTAACACCTGAGGTAAGAAATTTTATGTCAAATATTGTGTATGTGTGTATACTATCAGGAATGCAAGTCCCACGTCAGCAATTTCATTTTGTTTTACTTACAGAACAAGAGAAACAGGGGAAACAAAGGGTAAAAATCAAAATTTAGTAAAGAACTTTAAAAAGGAGCAAGATGGAGAATAAAGGGATATAGAGAGTCATTATGATCCTGTAATCAAGGCCTATATTTTTAATTCTGGGGTTTGTATTTTTTCTTTCAAAAGAAATGTACCAGTATATATTACAATGACAGCAATCAAGAGAAAATCAGTGCAAAAACTGACCCATCATTTTTCTGGGTAAATATCAAAGCATATTGTGATGGACACAAGTGTGATGCACCACCTACTCTTCTGTTTTTCTGCTGGAAAGAAGAGAAGAGTTACAGGAAAGGAGGACCACAACTTATACTGAGAGAACAACTGTGTACTGGGAGTGAAGGAAGAGGGCCAAGGTCAAAAACTCTATGTTAAAACTAAAAACTGAACAAACATTTTGAAAATCCTGGGATTTTCTCATTAAAAATCAGTTCAAACAGAAAATGAAGGCCCTCTTTTAATTTGTTTTATGAAATATATTCTCCAGAAACCTTTAACTAATGGCTATAGTCTATTTCATTTTCTTCTACAAGCATGGTTTTATTACTATTAGTATTTAGCTATTTGCTAGATTATGTTTCTCAAGTTTCTACAGACTTACTTTGTTTCCACTAACTTCTTTAATGATTTCATTTTTAAACAGCTATTGGTACGTTGGCTTTTCAGATTATCAGTTTTATAATTGGACACTGGATATTATTTCAGAACACGAAAGGACTCTGTTATTTATTTATTTTTATTTATTTATTGAATTTGTATCCCACATTTTCCCACCTTTTTGCGGGCTCAGTGTGGCTTACAATACATTTTGAGTGATGGAAGTACAATTTGTTACAATTCGGTTATGGATTACATTGTGAAGAGTTATACGAGACAAAATCTTTAAGGAATATAGCAATGGAAAAGAACAGTGAAACATTGGAAGGAAACAACGGATGGGGGTACACTGCCTCTCAATAATATGCCATTCCATGATCTTTCACAGTCAAGTACTCTTCAAGGCCACCTCTTCAGTGGCCTTACAAGCTGGCACCATATCTGCTTGCCCTGTGTTGTGCCACTGCATGCTGGGGCCCAGGAGGCTGATTAAGACGTCAGCTAACTTCTTCCTGATATTGACTCATCAGCACCTGTCTCTCTTAATGTTGAGCTGCACATCAGCCTCAAGAGTCAACAAACCCAATGCAGACAAAAAGCTACTTCTTATTTGATACCAGTGTGAAAGGCCCGTTTCAGAGAGGAATGAAAAGGGCGCTAGAACCGCTCCCCCCCCCCCCCCCCCCAATGTCTGCGAGTGTGTGTGAGTGACTGTGTGACACATAGAGAGTGAATGTGATACAGTGTGAGACATAGTGTGAGAGTGAGAGAGAGGAAGACACTGTGAGAGTGTGTGTGTGACAGAGATACCTGTCTCCTCAGGATCCCCTCCCCCCTCAGGTCTCAGGACCCCCTCCCCCTCTCTGCGTTCCCCTCCCCTCCCTTGTGGTCTCAGGACCCCCCTGCCTCTCCCCCCCTCTGCGTGATTGGCAGCACCGTGTGTGTGTGTGTGAGAGAGAGAGAGATTGAGTCTGGGTGTGAGTGTGTCTGTGAGAGTGAATGTGTGTGTGATTGTTATCTCTCCTCTGCCCCCCTCCATCCACCCAGCTATTCTCCTGTCTCCCCTGCGCCCCCTCCAGCTACCCAGCGATTCTCCTCTATCCCCTGCCCCCCTTTTGCCATCCATCGATTCTCCTCTCCCCTGCAGATTGAATGTGTAAAAAGAGTGTTGTTGGCTTCTGAAAGTGGCAAGCCTGTCTGAGTCCTGCGCTTTATTTTTAACTGGCAGCAGCAGCAGCAGCAGCAGCAGTCTGGAACATAGGGGATACAGAAGAGGTCAGTTGTCAAGAAAAGCATCAAGTAACTCCCATTTCTCTGTACACCAGTTTTACGATTTCCACTTGCAAGGGCTATTTAATGCTAGTTCTCCGGCCAAGGGAGAGAAGAAGCTGAGAGAGGCAGAGATGCAAGTCCCTGGTGTTGCTTTAAATGTAAAGGGAGGGAGGGAGCAGTTGACCTTCCCTGCACTCATTTTCTCTGACACAGCCATGCTCTGACAATACAGCGAGGGGAGGGGGGGAGGGGAGCAACCCGGGCAGCAGAGTCAGCAGGAGAGGAGCGTGTTTCCCTACTCCTTAGTCCTGCCTGTGATTCCTGAAACCGGATATCTACACCACCATGCAAAACGGAAGTGAGGCTTCATTAGAACGTTGGTGGTGCCTTTTATATATATAGATGATTAGATATTACTGTCTTTTTATAGGTAAGTAATTTTTGTATTTTGAGATATTTGTGGATATTTTAAGTTTCGTGTGTTCTTTATTTTGTGTTTTGTGTCATAAACAATGATGCAGCTAAATGATGTCATCTGTGTGAATGCAACAGGTTGCAAAGGATAAAAATGCTATCTTTGAGCACAGGTTATGCGGCAGGCAAGGCTGATGCTCATTCTTTCTTGCTGCCTGCATGTGACAGCATGCTCAAAAATAGCAAGCAAACCCAGCTCTGGCGCAGATATCACGACAAGTTCAAGGCGAGTTACATTCGGGTACAGTAGGTTATTTCCCTGTCTCCAGAGTGATTACAACTTTGCAACTGTAATTGGGTGTGGAGTGGAATGGAAACCCAGGAAAGAAAACAGGACTTTGAATAAATTTTTTGCTTTGGTCTTTTCTGAAGATACTAGTAAAAAAGGCCCGTTTCTGGCTGAAATGAAACGGGCGCTAGCAAGGTTTTGCGCGGAGTGTGTATGTTTGAGAGAGTGTCTGTGAGAGTGACTGTGTGAGAGTGAGAATGTGCAAGTGTGTGTGTGTGACAGAGAGTGGGTGTGAGTGTGTCTGTGAGAGAGCGTGTGTGTATGTGAGAATGAGTGTGTGCGAGTGCATATGTGAGACAGGGAGTGTCCTTCCCTGTCCCCCCCTGTCAGGTGTCAGGACTGGGGGGACTGTGGACAGTCATGAAGGCAGCCCCTACCAAAATAATGAAAGCAAGACCATTTTGTATAATAATCACTGCATTCCAGAGAACAAAATGGAGCAAGTTCCCACATGCTATCTTTTGCTTTCTGTATTCAGTAGCTGACAGGCTTGCTAGACTTACCTAAGTGGCTACAGCTGCAATACACTGAAAAGAAAGCAAGGAAACCTATGAGACGTAGATACGGCCGTCCCCTTGGCCTCTGACGCTCCTCCCTTCTTCTATTTGACTTCCCTCTGATAGGTCCGTCATTCGGTGTGACGCTCCTCCCTTTTCCTGTTTCAGTTCCCTTTGATAGGTCAGAGCGGTGCAGCTGTGACACTCCTCCCTTCTTTGATAGGTCAGGGCGGGGCAGAGATGTAGTGTGCTTAAAAATGGTTACAGAGCTTTGAACATACGAACTGTTGAAGCCTCAGTGTGCTTTAGAATGTTGAGGGTGCTTTTTATGTGCAGATGGGGGCGTGGCCTACGGCCCAGATGGGCGTGGCTGAGACTGAGGGTGAGTAGTCCGAATAGCCTAGCCTACCAGGAGGACAGGAGTTCAGGACAGATGGAGTGAGCTTCAGAACGTCTGAGGGGGATTTTATTTATATAGATAAGAAATCTACTGTACCAGAAATGGTTTTCAAGGGTGATGATGCGGAGGAACTGAAAGAAATCTCAGTGAACCTGGAAGATCTACTGAGCCAAATTGACAAATTAAAGTGTAGTAATATCACCTGGACCCAATGGTATACAACCCAAAGTACTGAAAGAACTTAAAAATGAAATTGCCAATCTGTTAGTGATCTGTAACCTGTCATTAAAATCATCTATACTACCTGAAGACTGGGTTCCAGGCCACAGAGGGGGTGGAGTAAGATGGCGATCTGAACTACCTGAGAATTTGCATGTTTACCTGTTGCTGTTATGAGAGAAAAGAGGAAAGGGGGTAGTCACGGGGATCGATCTTATTCTACACTTAGTACTGCATCCGGACACAAGGACAGACATGTTCAACACCAGACCACATTAGTGTCCGGAGTAGGGCTAGAGGAAGAAGCGAAAATGCAGGACATAACACTTGCTTTCCACGGTCTCGGTGTTAACTTTGAGCCTAAACCCAACTGCTGTTATAGCGGAAAGCGTTGCAGGAGAGAAGGTCCTGACAGCTAGTGCTGGAGGGACGCCCGTATCAGAAGGAGTTCAGGCAGATAAAGAACGAGAAAGTTATCTCCCCCCCCCTCCCCCCCGGAGAAACCTCAGAAGTAGGAAGAGCAATGGTGGATAAAGGAGGAGAGTTTTTCTTTCCTAGAGAGGTCGGCAGTTTATCTACTGCCTAGGGGATTGGAGAGAAGTCTCTAGTGATTCCCAACTTTCCTAAGTTTAACTTGCAAAGACAGTGGTTTCCTTGGACTCTAGACAGCTATCAAAGGACTGGGTAAGATGCTATTTCTAAGGAGGATAAGAATAAGGAATTAAAATCATTGGCTGACTTGAGTTTCATCTGCAGATATTAAAATTAAATCCAGGTCTCAACATAATTAAACCCTGATGAAGGAAAATTCTTTGTTGCATAATAAGTTGGAAAATATTGAAAATACTTTACTTGCAAGAACTTGTGGGTAAATAAACTTGCCAAAGGTGCCCAGAATATCATCATTTGAAATGTTTAGAAAATACATTCTTGAGGGTTTAAAAATTCCAGAATCCTCTTATCCACAAGTTCTAAAAGCTATTATCTTGTTAAGTTTTTCCTGCTGTTTCTTAGAGTACACAGAAAAGACAACAGTTTCTGCTCTTACGTCCAAGAGTGCTTCAAATAGGAGCTTACTTTTTCTTTTTAAAGCTTCCTTGCAAATGCATTGTTCGATATAAGGACTCAAAATATGTGTTTTGAATCTTCTCAGATGTCTTTTTTTCTTAAGTGATAAAATTTCATTGGGAACCTCCTCACCTCTTCCTTCCACCTCAATAGTTGTTTTGTATAGGCTGTTATTAATAGGTTTATAAGTGCAGCTTCCTTTAATCTCAGAGAAATAGAGAAAGTGCTCCTTATTGTGGTGCTAAACTCCCTCCCCCACCCAAAAAAATTATTGTGGATTTCAATGTGAGAGGGTCCTATTTATTCATTACATTTATACCCACATAAGCCCAAAATGGATTCAAGTTAAATGTGGTTTACAAAGTGAATAAAACATAATAATGTATAGAATATACCACAATTTTTTTCCTTTATTGCCTGTATTTTATTTCTGTAAGTATATTGTTTCAAGGTACTCTTTCACTTTCTGTTCAAGACTGAATAATCTTCTATATTCTATTTGGAAAGTTTATAAATAAATAAATAAATAAAAATTAAAAAATGTTCCGGGGGTGATCTGGGAAATTACAGACCAGTAAGCTTGGCATCGCTGGAACAGAGTCTTGCCTCACAAATTTGCTTCATTTCTTTGAAGGTGTGAATAAATATGTGGATAAAGGTGAGTCAGTTGATGTAGTGTACGCAGATTTTCCAAAAAACGTTTGACAGAGTCCCTTATGAGAGATTCCTGAGAAAGTTATAAAAACCGTGGTATAGGAGGTACATCACTTTATCTCTCTCAATACTTAATTCCTCATACTCCCTCGTATGAGGAAAGGCTAAAGAGGTTAGGGCTCTTCAGCTTGGAAAAGAGATGGATACGGATGAGGTGAGATATGATTGAGGTTTACAAAACCTGAGTGGTGTAGAACAAGAAGTAAATAGATTTTTTACTCATTCCAAAAGTACAAAGACTAGGGGACACTCGAGGAAGTTACATGGAAATGCTTTAAAAACAAATAGGAAGAAATATTTTTTCACTCAATGAATAGTTAAGCTCTGGAACTCTTTGACAGAGGATGTGGTAACTTTAGTTAGCGTATCTGGGTTTAAAAAAGGCTTGGACAAAACCCTAGAGGAAAAGTCCATAGTCTGCTATTGAGACAGACATGGGAAGCAACTGCTTGCCCTGGGATTTGTAGTATGGAGTGTTGCCACGATCTGGGTTTCTGCCAGGTACTTGTGACCTAGCTTGGCCAGTGTTTGGAAAACAGGATAATGGGCTAGATGGACCATTGGTCTGACCCAGTATGGCTACATTCATGTTCTTATGATTTTACGATCATCTCAATCCAATTCATTACATGTCCCTTCTTTTCAGCAAATATGTTATGATTCTATTTACACTAAAGTCTTCAGTGTTATAAGCCCTACCTCTCCAATTAAGATTAATGTCTTCTCACATTGACTTTCACTCTGATTTTAAAACTTTCCTCTTCAGAGATGCCTGAAATTCTTAACTGTCAAAGTCTACTCTTAGTTACTAGCCTTGAAGCACATAGTTCAGCTGCTGTGTTGTAAACCCCCAGGGGTGCTCGTGTGTGCTGAGCGCCCTCTTGACAGTCTCACATGCTCTCCGCCCGGCCTCACTAGCACTTGGGGCTCTTCTCTACAGTTCTTCTCTACAGCATCCTGTAATCCTAGTCTCAATATTTGGGGCTCCTCTTCACTCAGGGTGACTGTTCCCTATTTATCACCGTTCGTGGACCTACCTCCCAGCTGTATCCCCTGGTAACAGGCCACCTTACCAGTTCCTCTGATGGGCCCCCTGGTCACCCTTCTTTGGAATATAGCTCGGGTTTCTCAGCTTTCATCAATATGCAAATTCACTCTATACTGACTGCAAATACACTATCAGTTCCAGTCTTGTGGGGAACAAGTTCTTTCAAGCTTATCCTTCAACTTGTTTCTACTCCACTGAGCCCACTTATTTGGGAGACCTAGGTCTCAGTTTTAACAGCCACCTCCCCTGGTGGCTTTACTCCCCTTAACTCTCCTTAACCCCACGGCTGTTAGTCAACTTCACATAATACACAGTTCATTTCTCCCCAAAATGCATACCAGGTAAGTACCTTTTGGGCTTCTAGAGGGAACCTTCTCTTTCATCTTCCAGGGGTTCTCCTCCAGCCAGGCTTTCCCTTCACTTTCTCCTTCTGACTTCGGGCTCCATTCATTCCAGGTCTCCCATCTCCTCCCCTCTCTTGTCTTGGAGGTTGATCTTTATAGGGTGGCTAATTATCCTCCCCCAACTCTTTAGGCCCCTCCCCTGGTTCGAGAAAGGTCCAGGCCCAGACCTCTCCCCAACTTTCCATCTCCTATTCTGAGAGTTCCCCCTGGTGGCCTCTTCAGGGAAGGGCATGTCCTACACCATGAGCACCCCCCTAGCTGTCCCTTCCGGTAATTACACTTGTGTACCCCTTTTGACTCCCTCTAGTTACCAGATCAGGGAATTTTCCAGATTTTTCCTAGGACAGCGCCCTCTGGCAGCCTCCTCAGGGTAGGGCAGTCCTGTGGTTATCACAGTGTATTGCAAGACTTATTATATATTAAGCCAGCACTCTTAATTCAAATACTGCTCTTCTCTGTCCTATATCAATGAAGTTCCTCTCTTATTTCACTCTTTCAACTCATTTCTGTTTACTCTCATTTCTTCTGTTCTTTATTTTTGAATTTAACATTTTTATATTTATTATGTAAACCACACTGAAGGCCTCTGCACTAGGGCGGTATATCAAAATTTTAAGAAACCTGAATGTTCTACCGTAGATTAGGAACTGGTGAATGGATAGAAAAAAGAATGTAGGATTAATGACCATTTCTCTCATAGGAACAAGTGAAGTGATTAAATTTGCACATAACACAAAAATATTCAAAGTTTTTAAAATGTATGCAAACTGTGAAAAATCACAAGATCATTTTAGGAAGCTGGAATACTGAGCATTGAAATGGCAAATGACATTTAATGTGGACAAATGGAAAGTGATGATGCACTGGGAAAAATAATCCAAATTGGAGTTACCTGATGTTAGGTTCCACATTAGGAGTCAGAACCCAAGAAAAAGGTCTAATTGTGTAATCTTCCAACCAGTGTGCGGTGGCAGACAAAACAGCAAAGAGAATGATGAGAATACTTAAGAAAGTGATAGAAAATAAGAAAAGAATGGTGTAATCTCACCTTAGTATTGTGTGTAATTCTGGTTGCCATATTTCTGATCACAGAATTAAAAAAGGTTCAAAGAAAGGCATCCAAAATGATTAAGGGGATGGAACTTCTCTCATATGAGGAAAGGCTTAAGAGGTTATGGCTTTTCATTTTGGAAAACAGACAGCTGAGGGGGGATATGACAGAGGTCTACAAAATCCTGAGTGATGTAGTACAGGTAAACATGAATCGATTGTTTACTCTTTGAAAAAGTACTAAGACTAGGGGTCATTCAATGAAGTTACATAGTACATAGTTTCTGAAAGAAAGTCCACAGTCTGCTGTTAATACAGAAATGGGGAAAACCACTGCTGTCCCTGGAATTGGTAGCATGGCATCTTGCTACTATTTGGGATTCTGTCAGGTACTTGTGACCTGGATTGGCCACTGCTGGAAGCAGGATACTGGGCTAGATGGAACATCGGTATACCCCAGTATGACTATTCTTATGTTCACTGGGGAAAACGGAGTTGCTAGAGCAGTAGGATCTAACTCTCTGCCTGAAGCAGACCCTGGGTCCATGGGAACAATATCAAGTACTGAAACCATTGAGAGTGGATAATAGCGATATATCTGCCATTAAAATTGAGTCAGTTCTTTAGATGGCTGCTGCTGCAGTGCATCCGATGAGAAAGTTGCAGAGCCCACCAAATATTGGCCCACTGTTCCTCAGCTAGTAGTAGAGAGAAATGTCTGTAGGAGGGCAGCACCTGCACAGTGGTGTAACGGAGCCACAGTTCAGCAACCCTCTAGTCATCACAGTGGCGGGGAGGAGGAGGAGAAGGAAGAGGAAGAAGAATGAAACACCGGTCAGTGTGGTGGGGGGAGGAGGAGGAGGAAGAGTGAAACTCCAGGTCACTGTGGTAACAAAGTAGCCATACTGGGTCAGACCAATGGTCCATCTAGCTCAGTATCCTGTTTTCCAAAATGTGGCCAAAACAGGTCACAAGTACCTGACAGAAACCCAAATCGTGGCAACACTCCATACTACAAATCCCAGGGCAAACAGTTGCTTCCCATGTCTGTCTCAATAGCAGACTGTGGATTTCTCCAGGAATCTGTCCAAACCTTTTTAAAACCCAACCACTGTTACCACCTCCTCTGGCAAAGAGTTCCAGAGCTTAACTATTTGTTGAGTGAAAAAATATTGCCTCCTATTTGTTTAAAAGTATTTCCAAGTAACTTCCTCGAGTGTCCCCTAGTCTTTGTACTTTTGAAACAAGAAAGAAAATTGATTTCCTTCTAATCGTTCTACACCAGTCAGGATTTTGGAGACCTCAATCATATCTCCTCTCATCCGTCTCTTTTCCAAGCTGAAGAGCCCTAACCTCTTTAGCCTTTCCTCATATGAGAGGTTCCATCCCATTCATAATTTTAGTCGCTCTTCTTTGAACCTTTTCTTATTCCGCTATATCTTTTTTGAGATACGGCGACCAGAACTGAATGCAATACTCAAGGTGCAGATGCACCATGGAGCGATAAAAAGCATTATAGTATTTTCGGTCTTATTCATCTAATAATTCCTAGCATCCTGTTTGCTTTTTTGGCCGCTGCCGCACACTTAGCAGAAGATTTCAGCGTATTATCTACGACGACACCCAGATCTTTTTCTTGAGCGCTGACCCCAAAGGTGGATCCTAGCATCAGGTAACTGTGATTCAGATTATTCTTTCCAATGTGCATTACCTTGCATTTGTCCACATTAAATTTCATCTGCCCACATTAAATTTCATCTGCCATTTGGATGCCCAGTCTTCAAATTTCATACAGTCTTCCTGCAAGATTTCACAGTCCGCACGTGTTTTAACAACCTTGAATAGTTTTGTATCGTCTGCAAATGTGATCACCTCATTCATCGTTCCGATTTCCATATCATTTATGAATATGTTAAATAGTACCGGTCCCAGTACAGATCCCTGCAACACTCCACTGTTCACTCTCCTCCACTGAGAGAAATGACCATTAAACCCTACCCTCTCTGTTTTCTGTCCAATAACCAATTCCTAATCCACTCCAGAACCTTGCCTCCTATCCCATGACTCTTTAATTTTCTCAGGAGTCTCTCATGAGGAACTTTATCAAAAGCTTTATCCACATGTTTATTCACGTCTTCAAAGAAATGAGGCACATTGGTGAGGCAAGACTTCCCTCGGCTGAATCCATACTGACTTTGTCTCATTAAACCACATTTGTCTATAATTTTATGCTTTATAAAAGTTTCCACTGTTTTGCCAGGCACAGACATCAGGCTTACCGGTCCATAATTTCCTGTATCACCCCTAGAACCCTTTTCAAAAATTGGCATCACATTGGCAACCCTCCAATCTTCAGGTATACTAGGTGGGGGGAGGAGGAGGAAGAGTGAAACGCCAGTCACTGTGGTGGGGGAAGGGAGGGAAGAGTGAAACGCCAGTCACTGGAGGAAGAGCAAAACGTTGATCACTGTAATGAAGGGGGGGGGGGAAGAATGAAGAACTGAATGCCCATCACTGCGGGGGGGGGGGGGGGGGGAGGTGAAACAACCGTCATTGCGGGGGGGGGGGGGGGGATGGAGGAGAAAGAATGAAATGCCAATCGCTGCAGAGGAAGGAGGAGAAGGAGATGTGAAACACCTGTCACTGTAGGGAGTGGGGGAGTAGGAAGAAGAGTGAAACGTCTGTCACCGCAGGGGGTGGGGGAAGAAGTGAAAAACCTATCATCGTGGGGGCAGGGGGGAGGAGTGAAACACCTGTCACCACGGGGGTGGCCTAATGATCAGTGCAGCAGGTTGCGGTCCTGGGGAACCGGATTCAGTTCCCACTGCTGCCTGATGGTCAGCAGTGGGGCAGTGGGTTGAGATCATGGGGAACAAGGTTCAATTCTCTCTGCAGCTCCATGTGACCCTGGGCAAGTACTTATCCAAGAAAAGAACACAGCGAAGGTGACAAGATGGATGACGCCAAACAAACTTCTACTGGACTCAGAAAAAAGTTCACAGCAAGAGTTTATTCTTAAAAAACTGGACTCGACACGAGTCGTGTTTCGGCCATTCAGGCCTGCCTCAGGAGTCCCTAAAATGGTATACAATGAATTATATCAACTCAAAACATTGATAAAAACGGATACATTACAAATAGTCTAAAAGCGTAATCTCAAAAATAATTGTAGCAGACACAAACCAAATATCCTAAAAAGATGTGTGTACTGATTTATAAAACATGGAAACAACATTAAAAAATGCATTAAGAAATGATATTACTAATACAATAAATTGTATTTTAAAATTATCTAAAACGTCTCTTCCATTCAATAAGTATTATAAACACTTGATGAGGACCATAGATTTTGCAACAAGATGAATCAAAAACAGTGACAGAATTAAACCAAACATGATCATGGACATGCAAATACATTAACAATGCAAAAAAGATACTTTCTAATTAATATCATAAAAAAATAATAATTTATTATTATAAAGAATAATAACTTCAAATTACACATTTTGCAATATAAATCAAAAACAGTGACAGAATTAAACCAGACACGATCATGAACATGCAAATACATTGACAATGCATAAATAATTTCTTATTATTATTACAAATAATAATGAAAAATGATAACTTCAAATTACACATTTACTCTTTAAAAGGTATGTAAACATATCTGTGACATACAAATACAATAACAATGCAAAATTAATTTCTTATTATAAAAATATTAATTTCAAATTGCACGTTCTTTAAAAGGTATGAAAAAAAAACCATATACGTGTTCATATCTGTAACATGCAAATACATCGACAATACAAAAATAATAATACTACTTATTGAACTGGATGTCTCTGTTTTGATTAAACCCTATAATGTGTTAAAAGGTAAAATTATGTATAATCATACCTGATAATTTTCTTTCCATTAATCATAGCTGATCAATCCATAGACTGGTGGGTTGTGTCCATCTACCAGCAGGTGGAGATAGAGAGCAAACTTTTGCCTCCCTATATGTGGTCATGTGCTGCCGGAAACTCCTCAGTATGTCGATATCAAAGCTCCATCCGCAGGACTCAGCACTTAGAGAATTACACCCACGAAGGGACACTCTGCCCAGCTCACCACCGCCGAAACGGGGGAGGGGAATCCGTCCAGCTCATCCCCGCGGAGCGGGGGAGGGACACCACACCCGCCGATGCGGGGGGATCTGGCTTATCCTGCAACCGCAACCGCGGGAGGAGCTGACTGACCCTAACACCGCCGAAGCGGGAGGGGTACAAAACTGCCCTACAGCCGCACGAAGCGGGAGGGAGTGCCGGCAGAATTTATGTCTCAATCCAGCCCCGTAAAACGGAGGGGAGAGGAATGCAGCAGCTCACTGTACACAAACTCGTCTCAACTCTTGAAGAATCCAAGTGAAAGAACTTGAACACGAAGTCTTTCTGAAATAACTGAAGACTAAACTTGAACCTGAAATGCAACCAGAATAAAACAGAACAGATATCTGGGAGGGGCTATGGATTGATCAGCTATGATTAATGGAAGAAAATTATCAGGTATGATTATACATAATTTTACCTTCCATATCATCAAGCTGATCAATCCATAGACTGGTGGGATGTACCGAAGCAGTACTCACCCAGGGCGGGACATTGAAATCCCTGACCTCAACACTGAAGCTCCAAACCGGGCCTCCGCCCGTGCAGCCACAGTCAAACGGTAATGCTTGGAGAATGTATGAGCCGAAGCCCAAGTTGCCGCCTTGCATATCTCTTCCAAGGAGACGGATCCGGCCTCTGCCATCGAGGCCGCCTGAGCTCTCGTGGAGTGAGCCTTCAGCTGGATAGGCGGCACCTTCCCCGCGGCCACATAAGCCGCTGCAATGGCTTCCTTGACCCATCTTGCCACTGTAGGCTTAGCAGCCTGCAGACCCTTACGAGGACCTGCAAACAGGACAAACAGATGATCCAATTTCCGGAAATCATTGGTCACTTCCAAGTATCTGAAGATGACTCGTCTCACATCCAGATATTTAAGAGCAGAGTACTCCTCTGGGTAGTCCTCCCTACGAAAGGAAGGGAGACAGAGCTGCTGATTCACATGGAAGCGAGAAACAATCTTGGGCAGGAAGGAAGGCCCTGTGCGAATAGTCACTCCTGCCTCAGTGAACTGCAGAAAAGGCTCTCGACATGAGAGCGCCTGGAGCTCGGAAACTCTTCTGGCTGAAGTGATAGCCACCAAAAAGACTGCTTTCAACGTCAGGTCTTTCAGAGATGCCCTCGACAAGGGTTCAAAAGGCGGCTTCTGCAATGCTCTTAGCACCAGGTTGAGATTCCACGCAGGCACCACTGAGTGCAGAGGAGGGCGCAGGTGATTAACTCCCTTGAGAAAGCGCACCACATCTGGCTGCGAAGCCAGGGAAGCACCCTTCAGGCGGCCCCTGAAGCAAGCCAGAGCCGCTACCTGGACTTTAAGGGAACTGAGCGACAGGCCTTTCTCCAGACCTTCTTGCAGGAACGCCAACACTGAAGAAATTGGAGCAGTGAAGGGAGAAAGTGAGCCTGCTTCACACCATGCTGCAAAGATACGCCAAACCCTGGCGTAAGCAGTAGAAGTAGAGCGTTCCTCGCTCTCAGCATAGTGGCGATGACCTTGTCTGAGAAGCCCTTCTTCCTCAGACGCTGCCGCTCAATAGCCAGGCCGGAAGACCAAAGGGAGAGGGATCCTCCATCACCACGGGACCCTGATGTAACCGGCCCTGCTCCACTGACAGCCGCAGAGGATCGTCGACTGAGAGCCTGATCAAGTCCGCATACCAGGGACGTCTGGGCCAATCCGGACCCACCAGGATTACCCTGCCGGGATGCTTTGCCACCCGGTCTAGCACCCTGCCCAACATGGGCCAGGGCGGGAACACATAGAGGAGCTCTTGTGTCGGCCACTGTTGGAGAAAGGGTATGATACATACCTGTAGCAGTTGTTCTCCGAGGACAGCAGGCTGATTGTTCTCACGACTGGGTTGACGTCCGCGGCAGCCCCCACCAACCGGAAGAAGCTTCGCGGGACGGTCGGCACGCAGGCCACGCCCACCGCGCATGCGCGGCCGCCTTCCCGCCCGTGCGCGACCGCTCCCGCCAGTTGAATGACAAGCAATAAAATATGAAACACACAACTCCAAAGGGGAGGAGGGAGGGTAGGTGAGAACAATCAGCCTGCTGTCCTCGGAGAACAACTGCTACAGGTATGTATCATACCCTTTCTCCGAGGACAAGCAGGCTGCTTGTTCTCACGACTGGGGTATCCCTAGCTCTCAGGCTCACTCAAAACAATAACCCAGGTCAATTGAACCTCGCAACGGCGAGGGTACAACAGAAATTGACCTACGAAGAACAACTAACTGAGAGTGCAGCCTGACCAGAATAAATTCGGGTCCTGGAGGGTGGAGTTGGATTTACACCCCAAACAGATTCTGCAACACCGACTGCCCGAACCGACTGTCGCGTCGGGTATCCTGCTGGAGGCAGTAATGAGATGTGAATGTGTGGACAGATGACCACGTCGCAGCCTTGCAGATCTCTTCATAGTGGCTGACTTCAAGTGGGCCACCGACGCTGCCATGGCTCTGACACTATGAGCCGTGACATGACCCTCAAGAGTCAGCCCAGCCTGGGCGTAAGTGAAGGAAATGCAATCTGCTAGCCAATTGGAGATGGTGCGTTTCCCGACAGCGACCCCTAGCCTGTTAGGGTCGAAAGAAACAAACAATTGGGCGGACTGTCTGTTGGGCTGCGTCCGCTCCAAGTAGAAGGCCAATGCTCTCTTGCAGTCCAATGTGTGCAACTGACGTTCAGCAGGGCGGGTATGCGGCCTGGGGAAGAATGTTGGCAAGACAATTGACTGGTTAAGATGGAACTCCGACACCACCTTCGGCAGGAACTTTGGGTGAGTGCGGAGCACTACTCTATTATGATGAAATTTAGTATATGGAGCATGAGCTACTAGGGCTTGAAGCTCACTGACCCTACGAGCTGAAGTAACTGCCACCAAGAAAATGACCTTCCAGGTCAAGTACTTCAGATGGCAGGTATTCAGTGGCTCAAAAGGAGGTTTCATCAGCTGGGTGAGGACGACGTTGAGATCCCATGACACAGTGGGAGGCTTGATAGGGGGCTTTGACAAAAGCAAGCCTCTCATGAATCGAACGACTAAAGGCTCTCCAGAGATGGCTTTACCTTCCACACGATAATGGTAAGCACTAATCGCACTAAGGTGATTCCTTACTGAGTTGGTCTTGAGGCCAGACTCTGATAAGTGCAGAAGGTATTCAAGCAGGTTCTGTGCAGGGCAAGAACGAGGTTCTAGGGCCTTGCTCTCACACCAAACGACAAACCTCCTCCACTTGAAAAAGTAACTCTTTTTAGTGGAATCCTTCCTAGAGGCAAGCAAGACCCGGGAGACACCCTCAGACAGACCCAACGCAGCGAAGTCTACGCCCTCAACATCCAGGCCGTGAGAGCCAGGGATTGAAGGTTGGGGTGCAGCAACGCTCCGTCGTTCTGCGAAATGAGAGTCGGAAAACACTCCAATCTCCACGGTTCTTCGGAGGACAACTCCAGAAGAAGAGGGAACCAGATCTGACGGGGCCAAAAGGGCGCTATCAGAATCATGGTGCCGCGGTCTTGCTTGAGCTTCAGTAAGGTCTTCCCCACCAAAGGTATGGGAGGATAAGCATACAGGAGGCCGGTCCCCCAATGAAGGAGAAAGGCATCTGACGCTAGCCTGCCGTGTGTCTGAAGTCTGGAACAGAACAGAGGCAGTTTGTGGTTGGTCTGAGAGGCGAAAAGATCCACCGAGGGGGTGCCCCACTCTCGGAAGATCTTGCGTACCACTCTGGAATGGAGCGACCACTCGTGCGGTTGCATGACTCTGCTCAGTCTGTCGGCCAGACTGTTGTTTACCGCCTGCCAGGTACGTGGCTTGGAGAAGCATGCCGAACCGACACGCCCAACGCCACATACCGACGGCTTCCTGACACAGGGGGCGAGATCCGGTGCCCCCCTGCTTGTTGACGTAATACATTGCAACCTGATTGTCTGTCCGAATTTGGATAATTTGGCAGGACAGCCGATCTCTGAAAGCCTTCAGTGCGTTCCAGATCGCTCGGAGCTCCAGGAGGTTGATCTGCAGATCCTTTTCCTGGAGGGACCACAGACCCTGGGTGTGAAGCCCATCAACATGGGCTCCCCACCCCAGGCGAGATGCATCCGTCGTCAGCACTTTCGTGGCTGTGGAATTTGGAATGGACGTCCCAGGGTCAAATTGGTCCGTATGGTCCACCAGAGCAGTGAAGTGCGGCAACTGGTGGAGAGGCGGATGACATCCTCTAGATTCCCGGTGGCTTGGAACCACTGGGAAGCTAGGGTCCATTGAGCAGATCTCATGTGAAGACGAGCCATGGGAGTCACATGAACTGTGGAGGCCATATGACCCAGAAGTCTCAACATCTGCCGAGCTGTGATCTGCTGAGACGCTCTGGTCTGCGAAGCCAGGGCCAAGAGATTGGTGGCCCTCGCTTCGGGAAGGTAGGCCTGAGCCGTCTGGGAATTCAGCAGCGCTCCTATGAATTCCAGAGACTGAGTTGGCTGGAGATGGGACTTTGGGTAATTTATCACAAACCCCAGCAGCTCCAGAAGTTGAATAGTGCACTGCATGGACCGGAGGGCTCCGGCCTCCGAGGTGTTCTTGACCAGCCAATCGTCGAGATATGGGAACACGTGCACTCCCAGCTTGCGTAGGTAGGCCGCTACCACCACGAGGCACTTTGTAAACACTCGTGGGGCAGAGGCGAGCCCAAAGGGCAGCACACAATACTGAAAGTGCCGTGCGCCCAGGCGGAATCTGAGATACTGTCTGTGAGCTGGCAGTATCGGGATGTGAGTGTATGCGTCCTTTAAATCCAGGGAACATAGCCAATCGTTTTTCTGAATCATTGGCAGAAGGGTGCCCAAGGAAAGCATCCTGAACTTTTCTTTGACCAGGAATTTGTTCAGGCCTCTCAGGTCTAGGATGGGACGCATCCCCCCTGTTTTCTTTTCCACAAGGAAGTACCTGGAATAGAATCCCTGCCCTTCCTGCCCGGGTGGTACGGGCTCGACCGCATTGGCGCTGAGAAGGGCGGAGAGTTCCTCTGCAAGTACCTGCTTGTGATGGGAGCTGAAAGACTGAGCTCCCGGAGGACAATTTGGAGGCAGGGAGGCCAAATTCAGGGCGTATCCGTACCGCACTATTTGGAGAACCCACTGGTCGGAGGTTATGAGAGGCCACCTTTGGTGAAAGAATTTAACCTCCCTCCGACCGGCAGGTCGTCCGGTACGGACACTTGTAGGGCGGCTATGTTCCCATGGATCCAGTCAAAAGCCCGTCCCCGGCTTTTGCTGTGGAGGCGCAGGGGGCTGCTTAGGCGCACGCTGTTGACGGGAACGAGCGCGCTGGGGCTGTCCCTGTGCCTGACGAGGCCTTCGGGCCGGCTGGTTGTACCTACGCTTCGCAAAAGAATAGGGTGCAGCCTGCCGAGCCCGGGAAAAACGCCCGCCCGCGGGGGCGGGTGCTGAAGGCGCCCGGTGGGAGAGCTTGTCGAGAGCGGTTTCCCGCTGATGCAGTTGGTCAACCATCTGCTCGACCTTCTCGCCAAAAATATTATCCCCCCGGCAAGGACGTCAGCCAGTCTCTGCTGGGTGCGGTTGTCCAGGTCAGAGGCACGCAGCCATGAGAGCCTGCGCATCACTATACCTTGGGCCGCAGCACGAGATGCCACGTCACAGGTGTCAAAAATCCCCCTGGACAGGAACTTTCTGCACGCCTTCAGCTGCCTGACCACCTCCTGATAAGGCCTGGACTGCTCCGGCGGGAGCTTATCGACCAGGTCCGCCAGCTGTTGCACATTGGTCCGCATGTGGATGCTCATATAGAGCAGGTAAGATTGGATGCGGGTCACGAGCATGGAGGATTGGTAGGCCTTCCTCCCAAATGAGTCCAGAGTGCGAGACTCCCGCCCCGGGGGCGCCGAGGCGGTATCCCTCGAACTCCGTGCCCTCTTGAGAGCAGAATCCACGACCGCTGAGTCATGGGGCAACTGGGGCCGCATGAGCTCTGGGTCAGAGTGGATCCTGTACTGGGACTCTGCTTTCTTGGGAATGGTGGGGTTAGTTAGTGGTCGCACCCAGTTCCGAAGCAGCGTCTCCTTCAGGACATTGTGCAGCGGTACCGTGGAGGACTCTCTAGGTGGTGATGGATAGTCGAGGACCTCGAGCATCTCGGCCCTCGGCTCTTCCACAGAGACCACGGGAAAGGGAATGCTTATAGACATATCCCGCACAAAGGAGGCAAAGGAGAGACTCTCAGGAGGTGAGAGCTTCCTCTCCGGTGACGGCGTGGGGTCCGAGGGAAGGCCCGTAGACTCCTCTGAGGAGAAATATCTCGGGTCCTCCTCTTCCCCCCACGAGTCCTCATCCTCGGTATCGGACATTAGCTCATGTAGCTGAGTCCGGTACCGGGCCCGGCTCGACGTCGAGGCACCAAGGTCTCGGTGTCGTCGAGCGGTGGACTCCCGCGCCGGCGGGGACGGAGCTCCCTCCATCGACGTCGACTCCACCTGCGTGGCGGTCGAGACCGGCACCGCAAGCGGCGGCGGTGTCGACAGCCCCGGCGCCGGGCTAGAGCTCGCCGGCGCCACAGTCATCGGCGCCGGGGGGCACAGCCTGGCGCATCAGCCCTTCCAGGATCCCCGGAAGGATGGCTCTGAGGCACTCGTCCAGGCCCGCTGCCGGGAAAGGCGGTGGGGCCGGTAAGGGTGTCGGTGCCAGAAGCTGCTGGGGGCCAGGAGACGGCACCGAGGTGCCGGAACCCCGACGCGTCGGTACCTCCACCACCGACGGAGATCTCTCCTCTCTGCGATGACGCTTCGGCGTCGACTCCTCTTCAGGGTGCACCGAGGGCTCCAGGTGACGGCGCTTCTTATCTTTTTTCCGGTGCACGTCACCGGCGCCGGAGGGCATGGAGGAGGAGGAGGTCGATCCCCCTCGGTCTCGAGGTACCGGGTCCGACAGGGTTCGGTCCCGTGGCTCACGAGTTGAGGGAGTGACCGGGGCCGACTGCCCACGCGGCCTCTCAACCCCACTCTCACCGGCGGACCGGCGGGCCAACGGGACCTGTTCTCCTGGGGTCGCTGCCATCGGTGCCGATGTCTCGGGCATCGATACCGGTACCGAAGAACCGGCCTTCGATACCGATGCCGTCGAGGTCGACGTCGAGGGGCCGGCGCAAGTTCCAAAAAGACGGTCCCGCAGAACGTGCCTCGCAACCTGAGTCCGTTTCCGGAGACCGAGACACAAAGCGCACGACTTGAGATTGTGCTCCGGCCCGAGGCACTGGAGGCACCAAGCGTGGGTGTCGGTCTGCGAGATCGGCCGGCCGCAGCGACCACACTTCTTAAATCCACTCGGGACCTTCGAGGACATCGACGGAAAAATCGCGTCGGCGAAGTCAAAGTCGGCAATGGTGGCTAAAATCACACCACGAAAAAATCAACCGACCGAGCGGCCACTAGGCCGCAACGTGGCGTCCCGCTAGAAAGCGAGGGAAAAGGGGAGCGCGTGCTCCACACGCGCAAAAATTTCTTTTTTTTTTTTTTTTAAAACAATACAAACAAAACAGAGGGAACCGAACGGTCCAAGCGACGATCCGCGTAAACGCGGTCGAAAATCCGGCGGCTGAACAGAGAGAGAGGCAAACGCACCACTCTCTCAGTCGCGGAAAAAAAGTAACTGGCGGGAGCGGTCGCGCACGGGCGGGAAGGCGGCCACGCATGCGCGGTGGGCGTGGCCTGCGTGCCGACCGTCCCGCGAAGCTTCTTCCGGTTGGTGGGGGCTGCCGCGGACGTCAACCCAGTCGTGAGAACAAGCAGCCTGCTTGTCCTCGGAGAAGAGCATCTACTCCCAGGGATCGAGGGTCCCGTCCTCTGCTGAAAAAGCGCGGCACTTGGCAATTGGCCGATGACGCCATCAGATCTAGGCTCGGCTGGCCCCAGCGCTTCGTGATGTCCAAGAACGCCTGAGCAGATAGTTGCCACTCTCCGGGCTCCAAGGTATGGCGACTGAGAAAGTCCGCCTTGACATTCATGACTCCGGCAATGTGGGCCGCTGAAAGCTGCTCCAGGTTCGCTTCCGCCCACTGGCAAAGACTCATAGCCTCCTTGGCTAAAGGGGCGCTCTTGGTACCTCCCTGGCGGTTGATATAGGCCACAGCCGTGGCATTGTTCGACAGGACCCGTACAGGCTACAACACCAGTACCGGGATGAACTCCAATAACACCAACCGAATGGCTCTGAGTTCCAGGAGGTTGATAGACCACTTGCCTCTGCAGGAGACTAGAGCCCCTGCGCTGTCCTTCCCAAGCAGTGGGCTCCCAGCCCATCAAAGAGGCGTCTGTCGTGACGACAATCCACTCCGGGGTCACCAGAGGCAATCCTGCAGACAACTTGTCTGTCTGCGTCCACCAGCTCAGCGCCTTGCGCACTGCTGGGTCCACGGGAAGGCGCACAGCATAATCCTCCGACATCGGAGTCCAGCGCAGCAGCAGAGATAGCTGTAGTGGTCTCATATGAGCCCTGGCCCAGGGCACTACTTCCATCGTGGCCGTCATAGAGCCCAACAGCTGCACGTAGTCCCAAGCCCGAATAGGAGAGGCTACTAGGAACTAGTCCACCTGAGCCTGAAGCTTGACAATCCGATTGTCTGGCAGGAACACTCTGCCCACTTGGGTGTCGAATCGAACTCCCAGATACTCCAGGGACTGAGTCGGGCGCAGCTGGCTCTTCTTCCAGTTGATGATCCATCCCAGGGAGCTCACAAGAGCAACTACCCGGTCCATAGCTTTGCCACACTCTGCATAAGAGGGGGCTCGGATCAACCAGTCGTCCAGATAAGGATGGACTTGTACTCCTTCCTTTAGCAGGAAGGCCGCTATGACCCCCATTACTTTGGAAAAGGTCCGCGGAGCAGTAGCCAACCCGAAAGGGAGGGCTCTGAACTGGAAGTGTCGTCTCAGGACTGTAAAACGCAGAAAGCGTTGGAGAGGAGGCCAGATGGGAATATGCAGGTACGCTTCCTTGATGTCCAAGGAAGCCAAGAACTCTCCTGCCTTCACTGCCGCTATAACAGAGCGGAGAGTCTCCATGCGAAAGTGCCTCACTTTCCAGGCCCGATTGACCCCTTTGAGGTCGAGGATAGGCCGGACAGAACCTCCTTTCTTTGGAACCACAAAGTAAATGGAGTAACGTCCCTTGCCAATCTGATTTTTTGGCACCGGAACGACCGCACCCAGGTGGATCAGGTTGTCCAAGGTCTGCTGCACTGCCACAGCTTGACCGGAGACTTGCAGGGAGAGAGTACAAACCCGTCTCTTAAGGGTTGGCAGAACTCTAGCTTGTAGCCGTCTCTGATGACTTCCAGCACCCACGCGTCTGAAGATATAGTGGTCCACTCGCCCAGAAACGAGGACAGCCGTCCTCCAATCTGCACTGGGGCGTGGACCAAGGCCCCGTCATTGGGTACGAGACCCTGGGGGAGGACCAGAGGGAGCACCTCCGGGACGGCGGTCTCTGCGAAAGGAATGCTGCTTGGGGGAGAAATTCCTCTTGAAGGAAGAGGGGGCAGAGGAACCCGACTTGCCCGGGCGGTACCGACGGGCTTCCAGCAACCGTCCTCTGGAGGTACCGGGACGAGTACTAGCCCGAGCCCTGACCTCTGGTAATTTCTTGCCCTTAGACGTGCCGAGATCGGTCACGATTTTGTCCAGCTCGACCCCAAAGAGCAGCTTGCCTTTAAAAGGCAATCTAGCCAGGCGGGATTTAGAGGCGTGGTCTGCAGACCAATGTTTCAGCCAAAGCCACCGCCGCGCAGAGACTGTCTGAGCCATGCCTTTAGCTGAGGCTCTCAAGACATCATACAGCAAGTCTGCCAAATAGGCTAAGCCCGATTCCAGGGCCGGCCAATCAGCCCTCAAGGAAAGATCCGAGGGGGAAGCCCGCTGCACCATAGTCAGGCACGCCCTGGCCACATAGGAGCCGCAAACTGAGGCCTGCAAACTTAAAGCAGCTGCCTCAAAGGACGACCTTAAGGCCGCCTCCAATCTTCTGTCTTGGGCGTCCTTTAGGGCCGTGCCACCTTCCACCGGCAACGCCGTTTTCTTAGTCACCGCAGTGATTAAAGAATCCACGGTAGGCCACAGATAGGCCTCACGTTCACTCACAGCCAAAGGATAGAGGCGGGACATAGCCCTAGCCACTTTAAGGCTCGTTTCCGGGACATCCCATTGAGCCGCAATTAAGGTGTGCATGGCATCATGCACGTGGAAAGATCTAGGCGGGCGCTTCGTCCCCAGCATAATGGCAGAGCCAACAGGGGCTGAGGGAGAGACGTCCTCCGGAGAGGAAATCTTCAAAGTGTCCATGGCCTGTAAAAACAGGTTGGGCAAATCCTCTGGGCTAAAAAGCCGCGCTGCAGAGGGGTCATCCGCTCCATCCGAGCGGGGATCTATCTCCTCCAAGGAATCCGCAAAGGACCGTTGGGAGACCTCAGACACGCTGCCCTCATCTACATCGGAGGAGACAAAGTCCTCCAAGGCCTGGAAATCAACCCGAGGGCGTTTACCTCTGGGAACCTCAACCTCTTTATCAGAAGAGGGAGCAGGGGCAGCGTTTTGCATGAGGAAAGCCTGATGCAGCAGCAAAACAAACTCGGGGGAGAACCCCCCAGACTGTGCACTTCCGCAGCCTGGGCAACAGCCCTAGACGCACTCTCAACCGGCGCTCGCAATAGCGGGGGAGAGACATGCTGCGCATCCAAAATGGCGTCCGGCGCGAAACTCCGCGAAGGAGCCGCGCGGGAAGAACGGCGCTTAACTTTAGCCGCTTGTGCCGTCGCCCAAATTAAGGGCGTTCATGGCATTAATGTCTCCAACCTCAAGGGCGGCCCACGAAGAAGCCGTCCGAGCCGCGTGGCCGGCCAAGATGGCGGAGGCGAGGAGCGGGGGATGGGCGTTTATGGCGGGAAAAAACCGCCACGCCGGAGGAACGACCGGGACATTCATCGGTCACTAAACTGTCACCCATCAAGGGCGAATCAGGTTGTAAAACCCCCGCATCCCCTCTAGAAGCGCTCCAGCGATCCGGGGAGCGACCCTTTGCGCCCTCGCCCTCCGACGCCATATGCCACGAGGAGAAGAATCGGGGAACCCCCTGCCCGCTATAAAAAGGTAAAATTACCTGCTTGCCGCTCCGAGCTGTAATGAACTGGTGTCCCAGTGAGTAGCTGCAATGAACGTTTAAAGAAACGTCGAATTAAACGCCTTTAAAGACGTTTAAAATTTTTTTTTTTTTTTTTTTTTTTTTAAACGGAGCCAGCGGGAGGGGGGAGAAAAGGAGGGACCTGGCACCACCAGGTTTGCACTTGCTCACCCCAGGCCTCAACAAAACCTAAGGATTAGGCTTGGAGGCCTAGCCAGAGCTGCTGCTGTGTGTGACCACCACCTGCTGAGATAGAGAACATACTGAGGAGTTTCCGGCAGCACATGACCACATATAGGGAGGCAAAAGTTTGCTCTCTATCTCCACCTGCTGGTAGATGGACACAACCCACCAGTCTATGGATTGATCAGCTTGATGATATGGAAACAATTTTTTTATATATGATAAACTCCCCTGAGTGATTTATGTCGTGGAGAGTACCTGTATGGCAAAGTGCTATTGGTTCTCATAATGAGAGTCTTGTGCAAACACTGGATTTCTCTAACAACACCTAGAGTAGGGAATGAAAGACGATTGTAAAATCAAAACGAATTAAGTTAAAAACAACTAAAGAAAAAATCTGCCTGAAAACAAACACATTTAAAACAATTGTGAAGATCCATTCTAAAGCAGTTTTGATTTGAACAATGTCAGAGATACAGGTCTCAAAACCTGCTTAGAGTAGCACCGAGGGATCCTTAGCTAGCACTACTAATATTAAGGCTTAAGAACCCATATAGAAAAATCACAACTATCAATCATATTAATCTTTGTGGATTCTATTGTAGGCACTGTAGCATTTACTAATCCCAGCCCTAATAAAAATTAAAATCAGAAAATCCTTACCTAACAAGCTTACAGACTTATGCACAGCCACTGTTGTAACTGAAAACGAAACCAAAACATTCACTCTTGAAAGCTTTTTTAAAATGTTTCTGAAGCAAGCAACATTTGTAGTAACAAACTCGTACCTTAGGAAAATTGAAAAAAACTTCTGAGCTTCTTGATGAGTGTGTGAGTGTCACTGTTCTTGAAGCGTGAAACCTGTCCAACGGATCATGTGTCTTTTAAATACGGATGTTACTAATTGTGAGAGCATTGTCACCTGTGAGATTGAAAATCAGTGTAGTGGCCTCTTTAGTCCAGCGGAGGCAGTATTGAGTATGTTAGTGTTCTTTGAGAAAATTATTATATATGTACCATTAGAAATCCCAAGCAATCAATTTTAAATAATCGTTGGTAAAAATAAAATTAAAAATAATCAAAAAATAAAATATATGTGATATTAGTGGAGCTAAGATGGCCGACTGAGAGGACGCACTGCAAGGAGCTCTACAGGGCACCATCGAAGGTCGGCTGCCCCAGCGCTCCCAGCACCACCGACGTCTCACTACCGTCAGCTTGGACCTTCAGACGGTCCCTGGACACAGAATCCCTCGAGCAGAGAGTTCAAGCCAGCTACACTTTGAGCACCTAGCTGTATCCGAGGACCTGCACACCGCCAACACACTCCCCGGCTGGAACGGCCCAGGAAGGAATCGGGAGCAGAGAGGGACAGCACCCAACAGAGACCACCTGAGCAGAGGCCAACCTGTAGGGTTGCACAAACCGCCAGCACACCGAGCGAAGTTGCCACGCCACTCGATCAGAGGCCAGCCTGAAAGCGGCCGAGTCGCCAACTCACCGACCGACCAGAGCATGGAGGACAGCGGCCCTAGGCCAGAGTCGAACAACTTCTGTTTGGACCGCGGCGGAAGCGCCCTGCCGCCGAGCAGGTCAGAGCAGAGGTCGGGTGGAGGCGCCAGATCAGAGCGCCGCTGCCTCGGTGGGGAAGCCAACGGTCGTAGACTCAATATCCAGCCAGCGGTGACCGGTGCGATACCCATTGGAACGATGCAATTCGAAGAGGCTCGTGACTGGGCCTCGGAGAGGCTGGTACACGGCGCATGGTGAAGATGGGGAGCTGCAGAGCGGGAATTGTCTGGGAGGCTGCTGCCCCTGAATTGTTGCTGTATGATAAATCTGCTGCATAAACCGACCCCACAGTCTTGCTGCATGGTACATGCTGCAGGTTAACAGACACCCCGAGGTGGACGACGAGGTCAGATGGAGAGCCAGACTTCTGAGCGTCACCTTGACGGGCCCCAACACTCTCCAGCCCCCAGCCTGAGAGATGACTAACTATT
Organism: Microcaecilia unicolor; assembly: GCF_901765095.1. Classification (NCBI taxonomy): domain Eukaryota; kingdom Metazoa; phylum Chordata; class Amphibia; order Gymnophiona; family Siphonopidae; genus Microcaecilia; species Microcaecilia unicolor. The sequence continues at coordinate 134,123,561 of NC_044037.1, forward strand.
CCGCCACCTCTACAACATAGCAGACTTCTCCCAGACTCCTATCTTCAACCACCAACACAATTATAAACACCACTGAAACTCTACACCTTGGGACAACACATTTGATTATCTAACCGTGAGTAAATGATCTATACTTATTAATAACTGAAATACCAGGAAAAAAAGAGACCACTACACAAATCCCTGAGCCAAATGAACACCTTTAGACTGATCCTAATAACTTACTCCTTAACATTGAATCACACTACTCTAACCACTCCACTCACAGAAACTAACGATACCCATATTACACACACACCAAAGACTGATAGGACATAAAACGCCTTATCAATCTGACAAGAACCCAAATAATGAAAAAACATCAACACACGGACAACCACAACAGAAGGGAAATAAAGATCCTACTAAAATAAAGGAACGACAACTAATAAAAATCCACACATCACCAAACACGGACCCATACCAAAAAATTCAAGTGGGATACACAAACGCCAGATCAGTAGTCAATAAAACAATAACCATAACAAATTGGATCACAACAGACAACCTTGACCTACTAATTATAAGCGAAACCTGGATCCACGACCAAAAAAACCCCACAATTTTGGAACTTTGCCCCCAGGCTACAAAATTACCCACTGGACAAGGAAAGAAAAAAAGAGGAGGAGGCTTAACACTAATCTACAGATCACACTTTATTATAACAACTGCCGAGTCCATAACACCGAAACTTGAAATCGCTTCAGTTAGAATTAACCATACTGACCTGATTGACAACTTAAATGTGGTCTTGTTCTACAGACCACCAGGCAATTGGCAAGAATGCCAATCACACTTCATGGATTTCATATCGAATACCTGTGTATCTAACTCCAACCTAATCATAACTGGGGATATAAATATACACCTAGAAAACCCTAATGCAACCAGTGCACGTGAGTGCAAAGACTTCCTCCAGCTATGGGACCTTAGTTGGCCTAGCATGCAAGCCACCCATGTCAAAGGACACACAATTGAACTCATCACACACAAATTATCCTAAGACCCAAACCTTACACTAACAGATAAAAAATGGACAGAGATACCATGGTCAGACCACTATAAACTAAACTTTACCCTACAGTGGTAGAAAAAAGGTACGCACCTCAAACAAGAACCCACAACCTACACGACGAGAGGCCAAATTGATCCTGTAACATTCTGGCAAGAGATCTACAATAATGAATGGACAGCACAAACAGATTCCAAACACTTTCTATTAAACTGGGACGACAGATGTAGGAACACACTAGACAAAACTGCACCATTACAAAAAAGGACTACACGAAGAAAAAACTCAATACCTTGGCTCAATGAAGAACAGAAACTACTAAAAACACATGTTAGGAGACTTGAGCGAGCATAGAAGAAAATTAAAGAGACACTTAATGCATGGAAACAACTACAAAGAAAATACAAATACTCAATTAAACAAACCAAAAGAGCATACTACAAAACTAAAATTGGGCCCGACTACAAAGACGCACATAAACTCTACCAACTTGTGAACTAATAGACACCACACCAGTTACCACAAGCAGCACAGACACCCCATCGGCAGACAATCTCGCCAAATACTTCAATGAGGAAATTATAAAACTACGAGCCACACTACCACTCAATACTACTGATCACGAAAAATGTATGGATTGCCTGGATCCAACTCCTGATGAATACCCAGCAGATCGAATCTGGATTAAATTCGATCTGCTAACCAAAGAAACCATCACTCAAGCAATCAACAAATTCTCCAAAACTCACTCCAAACTGGATATTTGCCCCAGCAACCTAATAAGGTCAGCCCCCAAACGCTTCATAACAGATCTCACGTCACACCTGAACTACATGCTACAACACGGACTTTTCCCAAAGGACAAAGGAAATATACTACTCACACCTATACCCAAAGACTTAAAGAAAAAATTAAACGACACAACCAACTATTGACCAGTAGCATCCATCCCCCTGATCGTCAAACTAATGGAAAGTATGGTAACCAAACAACTTACCAACTACTTAAACAAATTCACAATATTACATGAATCACAGTCAGGATTCCGATCCAACCATAGAACTGAAACAGTGCTAACCACTCTCATAACCAAATTCAAACAACTAATTGCAACTGGAAACAATGTGCTGCTCCTACAATTTGATATGTCCAGCGCGTTCGACATGGTCAGCCACTAAATACTCTCGAATATCCTAGACTACTTTGGGATTGGAGGAAACGTACTAAGATGGTTTAATGGCTTCTTAACAGCAAGAACTTATCAAGTGATTTCAAAATCAAAAACATCAACACCATGGAAACCCGAATGTGGAGTACCACAAGGATCACCGCTCTCACCAACCCTTTTTAACTTAATGATGAAACCTTTAGCCAAATTGCTATCCAACAAAGGACTCAACCCGTACATCTATGCAGACGATGTCACGATATACATCCCGTTCAAACACGATCTAACCGAAATCACAAATGAAATCAAACATAGCCTCCAAATAATGAATTCATAGGCGGACGCATTTCAACTAAAGCTAAAAGCAGAAAAGACAGTGTCTCATCCTATCTTCACAATATAACACAAATAAACACAATACCATAAACACCCCAGACTACACCCTTCTGGTCTCTGACAGTCTGAAAATTCTGGGAGTCACAATTGACCGAAATCTCACATTCGAAGAAAATACAGCAAAGAAAATGTTCCACTCAATGTGGAAACTTAAAAGGATCAAACCTTTCTTCCCAAGGGAAATATTCCACAACCTGGTACAATCAATGGTGGTAAGCCACTTAGACTACGGTAATGCCATTTATGCCGGATGCAAAGAACAAATCATTAAGAAGCTTCAAGCAGCCCAAAACACAGCAGCCAGACTCATATTTGGGAAAGCGAAATATGAAAGTGCCAAACCCCTAAGAGAAAAACTACATTGGCTTCCTTTAAAAGAACAAATTGCATTCAAAGTTTGTACCCTGGTCCACAAAATTATACACGGGGAAGCCACAACCTATATGTCAGACTTACCTACCTACCAGGAACGCAAAAAGATCAGCTCGCACATTCCTCAACCTCCACTACCCCAACTGTAAAGGACTAAAATACAAGTCCACATACGCAACCAGTTTCTCCTACATTTGCACGCAACTATGGAACGCACTACCGAAGGCCATAAAAACAACGCAAGACCTAGCTATCTTCCGAAGGCTAATGAAAACTGACCTATTCAAGAAGGCATCCCATAAAAAACCATCCAAATTACTAAATAATAAGACATCACCGAACTTTTACCACTTGACTGACTAACCTCATTGCTATTAATGAACAAGCACTACCAATTTAACCCTAATGGCGAAAATGATTTATCTATAAGTGATGACCTAACAAAGGTTACAATCCAACCTATTACTCAGGAACTTATATGCAATACCATAACGTATTCTTCTTTACCATGTATGTATGCACCCTTAATGCAATACCACTTTAATCCTTATGTCGAAAACGCTCTCTCTATAATTGATGTCCTACCAAAGGTTACAATCCAATCTATCACTCAGGAACCTATATGCAACACCATAATGTATTATTCTTTACCATGTATGTACGCACCTTAATGCAATACCATTTGTAATTATGTTAACCGGAAATGGCAATCGCCATTACGGCAAATGTAAGAAAACATTGAGCCTGCAAATTGGTGGGAAAATGTGGGATACAAATGTCACAAATAAATAAATAAATAAATAAAAATAATAAAAAAATAATAATAAAATGATAAAAATAATGAATCTAAAAAGATGACAAAGGAGGAGGATATTAAAACTGGAAAATTAAAAAAGGAAATAAATGTGATGAGAGCTAAGACCAACTAAATATTTTAATGTACAAAAACAAAATTTCTAATCCAAATTTTAATGTTAAAAATCTTAATAAATCAAAATTTAATTATTCTATTGTAAATTAAAATTATTCTATTGTAAACTTTTCAAAAAACAGAAAAAATGGAAAAAAGGACATCAATTCTCATTATTTGCGTGGCATTGTGGGACAAAAATATCACTACTGCTACCGTTGTTAGCCAAATCAATGCATGGATCTGCTTTCAAGGCTCAGTTATCCACCAAATGGTCACAAGAATACTGTTAAATCTAGATCTGTGTTGAGCCCTTTAGGGTGTACAGTGTCTAACTCAAAAATCAAACGTTGTTCCTCTTGTAGCAGGAGACTGTCAGTGTCGCCCCCTCTCCATTTGGGGATTATTTGTTTAAAAACCAAAAACTGTAGATCTCTTAATTCATGATGCAAGGTGTTCCAATGAGTTACTAAAGGAGCTGTCTCGATATTTCTGTTTATACAGCTTCCGTGTTCTATTATTCTAGTCTTTATCATCCGTTTAGTTTTACCTACGTATAAGAGATCGCAGGGGCATGCATCTGATGATGTAAATAACTCCTACTGAATTACAGTTGGTATGACTCCTTAATGGATATCTTATTTTGGTGGTAGGATGTGTGAAATTGTTTGTAACAATTGCATGGGTGCAGACCGAACATCTGCCACATATTCTATGTCCTATTGTTGTTGGTTCTACTGAGTCTCTGTCTGGAAGAGTTGAAGGCACTAGCTTGTCTTTCAAATTCTTACCTCTTGAGAATGCTATTGTAGGTCTAATGTCCTTAAAGCAGGGATAGGTCTCTAGAATATGCCAATTTCTGTGAATGACCTTCTGAAATTCTCTGGCAAATTGGGAGTACCTTAGGGTACAAACTAGATCTGGTGTTTTCCTCACTCTCTGATTGGAGAGCAAAGCACTCTGTCTTGCATACTCGCTTTAGTGAAACATTTCTTATTGCACTTACTCGGATACCCCCTTTGTAAGAAACGTCGAGAAAGAATATTTGCTTGTAGCGTATAATCATCAAAATTGGTGCAAATCCTTTTAAGTCTTAAAAACTGTGAGTAGGGAAGATTATTCTTTAAACCTCGTGTGTGAAAACCGGTATAATGTAGAAAGGTATTTCTATCCGTCGGTTTTCTATAGACTTTGGTGGTGAATGTATAATCAGTTTTGCAAATCAGAATGTCCAAAAATGGTATTTGCCTGGAATCATAGTGCATCTTAAATTTCAGGTTTACATCACAGGTGTTCAACCAAGTGTAAAAGTAATTCAACTTGTCAATGCTGCCCTTCCATAGTATAAGGACATCATCTATATATCTTTTATAAAGTATGATCTCAGATTGATATTGATGTTTTTGAAGAAATCTCTTTTCAAACTCTGCCACATAAAGGTTCACGATGTCGGGAGCAATGGCAGACCACATGGCTGTGTCGCGTATCTGCTGATAGAAGGTCTTCTGAAATGAGAAGTAGTTTTTAGTGAGTACTAATGTCGCAAGGGTGACAATCAGATAGTTGGGTATCCGTCTAAAGGTTTGTCTGTTCTTTAATACTTCTTCAATGGTGGAAAGTGACTCAAGTTGTAGAATATTCGTATACAATGATTCTATATCAAGTGTAACAAGGATGATTTGACTCAGGTCTCCTGGCACTTCTTCCAGACAGTTGATAACATCGGCAGAGTCTCTTACATACGATGGTATTGGAGGAATATATGGACGCAGAAAAAAATCAACAAATTGAGATAGGGTTTCAAGCACTGAATTGTTGCCAGACACAATGGATGGCCTGGTGGCAACGAATTAAGATAGGGGTTCAAGCACTGAATTGTTGCCAGACACAATCGGACGGCCTGGTGGCAACGAATTGAGATAGGGGTTCAAGCACTGAATTGTTGCCAGACACAATCGGACGGCCTGGTGGCAACGAATTGAGATAGGGGTTCAAGCACTGAATTGTTGCCAGACACAATCGGACGGCCTGGTGGCAACGAATTGAGATAGGGGTTCAAGCACTGAATTGTTGCCAGACACAATCGGACGGCCTGGTGGCAACGAATTGAGATAGGGGTTCAAGCACTGAATTGATGCCAGACACAATCAGAACAATATATAACTTACATCGTGAGCCCATTAGGAACACTGCAAAGTACCTGTAATAGAAATTGTAAACTACATAGTCACCTAAAAATAAATAAATATAATATAGTTGTTTTTTTAATGCAAGTTGTAATATCTAACAGTGTTTTTTTACATTTGTTGCCTCTATGTCCTGGGCTATTGTGAATGATATGTTTACTTATCTTTCCTGAACCTTCCACCCTGTCTCCCTGAAGCTCATAAACCAAATTCAGGCTGTCTCAATGTGATTTATAGGAATTATTAGGAAAGGGCTGGTAAGACAGACCAAGAATATTATAATGCTTCTGTACAGATCACGTGGTGCGATGAGAGAGTGAAACGCGTTTTTACTCTCCGAGGCCACGACACGCTTTAAATCTAAAATAACCCATTTCAGCTAACTTTTCAATACCCCTCAGGCAGTATTTAGTAGCTGCTTGCTCATGGACAGATATTTGGAAACGCCAGCTAAAGGAATGGAGAGTAGAGGGGTGAAACGAGACAAAGACAAGCCGAGAGCGTCTGAGGTTGGAGCAGAGAAATCGCCACCACGTGCAGACCAGACGTTCTCGGCGGAGCAATTGGCACAGCTTACGGAGGCAGTTATGAAGGCCATGCAGCCTCAGATTGATACGTTATCGAATCAACTTGAGACCTATGAGGCGCGGCTTACCGAGAATACAGAAAGGACTGATGAACTGGAACGGCGGGTATCCGACCTTGAAGATTCTAACACCCCGTTGAAGGCGGAGGTACAAAAACTTTCGGCCACAGTTGAAACATTGTCCGCGAAGCTGGATGACCTGGAAAATAGGTCTAGACGGTCCAATTTGCGGATCGTCGGCCTACCAGAAACCATTGGAGATCAGATGCTGATCACAGCGCTGGAACGTTGGCTGTCCTCCGAGTTCGCATTGTCGGATTCGGCAGGGCCCCTCTGCTTGGAAAGAACGCACTGCGTGGGACGCACACAAGATGGCCACCAAACGCCTCGGGTCGTGATCCTGAAAGTCCATAATTATCTGAATAAAGCAGAAATACTCCGTGGCTACCGGTTAAAGCGAGAAGAGATGAAATATGATGGGCATCTTATCCGAATATTTCAGGACTACTCAGCCCAGCTACAAGACAGGAGGAGGCAGTTTACGCCAGTTTGCAGACGGCTGGCTGAATTTAAGATCAAGTTTATGCTCCTCTACCCTGCCATATTGAAGATCCGGCAAGGTAACAATTGGAAGATCTGTGACTCCTTACAAGCAACTAAGGATTATGTCTCGAAGCTGGAGAACGACTCAGGAAAGCAACCAATTAGCCCTGAGGGAGACTGAGAGAAAATAATGCACAGTTTGTTTGCCTGAATATGAGGGTTCTTGTTTTCATCAGCTGAATGTTGTGGGTGTTAAACTGCAGAGTGTAATTGAAAGTGGGGGTGTGGGGGCCTCGTGCATTGTAGTGTTCCTATATGTTCCAGTTTGGGTGGTGGGAAGGGGAGAGGGAGAGGGTTGAAGAATTCGGCAGGTACGGGGGAGAGGAAGGGGGGTAAGTTTTGAATGTAGGGATGAAGATGAGAGGGATGATGTTGAGCCTTTGGTTTTTAGGGAACAGGTGGCAGTTAATTTAGCATTGCATGGGTGGTGTAGTATTGCACTTACACCTTGGGGTGGGGCTGGGCACCCTGGGGTGGCTTATATAACAACACAATGGGCAACCGAATATAAGAACACCTGGTTCAGTTAGGGAGTAAAGGAATATGCTTGGTCTCCTGGAACGTGTGCGGTATTACGTCCCCAATAAAGCGCACGAAAATACTGGCAGCTTTAAAACGTCATAAGGCACAAATAGCCTGCTTACAGGAAACTAGGCTATCTCTCAAGGAACATGAGAAGTTAAAAAGGCATTGGGTAGGAGAGATGTTCTGCTCCCCGGCTGTGGGTAGAAAAGGAGGGGTGGCCATTTTGATTGCTAAGTCCCTTGCTTGTGCGGCCAAATTAAGATTTAAAGATGGGGAAGGGAAATATCTGGGAGTCCAGCTTAACCTGCAAGGGAACGATGTATTGCTGCTGGCGGTCTATGCGCCACTGGTGAAATGCAGGAGTTTCTATTCCCATTTGCTGAATAAATGCCAGCAATATTCGCACTTGCCACTGATCATAGCCGGGGATATGAATCAAGTATATGATGAACAGGTAGATAGATCAAGTGGGCGGTCTCAGGGTAGAACAGAGGGAGAGACCATACTAGAGTCCTTTTGTAACCTTGCTGGGCTCATAGATCCGTGGAGACTACTCCATCAGGATGAAAGAGACTACATGCACACGTCACGAGTATATCGTACGCAGTCGCGATTAGACTACATCTTAACATCCCAAACTCTGTTCCCTCAGGTATTAGATGCTCTGATAGGCCCGGAGGAAATCTCCGATCACGCGCTAATCTGGGTAGACCTGAAAGCGCAATCCTTTTTTCAACAATCTACAGGCTGGAGATTCCCCGCATATCTATATTCCTCCCCTGAATTTAACAAATATCTTCAAGAGAGATGGGATGAATACCTGACACACAATGAGCAGCATTTAGATGACCCAGGTCTTTTTTTGGTCCGTGGCCAAGGTAGTGCTGTGGGGCGATATAATTGCTTACAGTGGGGGAAATAAGTATTTGATCCCTTGCTGATTTTGTAAGTTTGCCCACTGACAAAGACATGAGCAGCCCATAATTGAAGGGTAGGTTATTGGTAACAGTGAGAGATAGCACATCACAAATTAAATCCGGAAAATCACATTGTGGAAAGTATATGAATTTATTTGCATTCTGCAGAGGGAAATAAGTATTTAATCCCTCTGGCAAACAAGACCTAATACTTGGTGGCAAAACCCTTGTTGGCAAGCACAGCGGTCAGACGTCTTCTGTAGTTGATGATGAGGTTTGCACACATGTCAGGAGGAATTTTGGTCCACTCCTCTTTGCAGATCATCTCTAATCATAAGAGTTCTGGGCTGTCGCTTGGCAACCTCGCAGCTTCAGCTCCCTCCATAAGTTTTCAATGGGATTAAGGTCTGGTGACTGGCTAGGCCACTCCATGACCCCTAATGTGCTCTTCCTGAGCCACTCCTTTGTTGCCTTGGCTGTATGTTTGGGTCATTGTCGTGCTGGAAGACCCAGCCACGACCCATTTTTAAGGCCCTGGCGGAGGGAAGGAGGTTGTCACTCAGAATTGTACGGTACATGGCCCCATCCATTCTCCCATTGATGCGGTGAAGTAGTCCTGTGCCCTTAGCAGAGAAACACCCCAAAACATAACATTTCCACCTCCATGCTTGACAGTGGGGACGGTGTTCTTTGGGTCATAGGCAGCATTTCTCTTCCTCCAAACACAGCGAGTTGAGTTCATGCCAAAGAGCTCAATTTTTGTCTCATCTGACCACAGCACCTTCTCCCAATCACTCTCGGCATCATCCAGGTGTTCACTGGCAAACTTCAGATGGGCCGTCACATGTGCCTTCCGGAGCAGGGGGACCTTGCGGGCACTGCAGGATTGCAATCCGTTATGTCGTAATGTGTTACCAATGGTTTTCGTGGTGACAGTGGTCCCAGCTGCCTTGAGATCATTGACAAGTTCCCCCCTTGTAGTTGTAGGCTGATTTCTAACCTTCCTCATGATCAAGGATACCCCACGAGGTGAGATTTTGCGTGGAGCCCCAGATCTTTGTCGATTGACAGTCATTTTGTACTTCTTCCATTTTCTTACTATGGCACCAACAGTTGTCTCCTTCTCGCCCAGCGTCTTACTGATGGTTTGTAGCCCATTCCAGCCTTGTGCAGGTGTATGATCTTGTCCCTGACATCCTTAGACAGCTCCTTGCTCTTGGCCATTTTGTAGAGGTTAGAGTCTGACTGATTCACTGAGTCTGTGGACAGGTGTCTTTCATACAGGTGACCATTGCCGACAGCTGTCTGTCATGCAGGTAACGAGTTGATTTGGAGCTCTACCTGGTCTGTAGGGGCCAGATCTCTTACTGGTTGGTGGGGGATCAAATACTTATTTCCCTCTGCAGAATGCAAATAAATTCATATACTTTCCACAATGTGATTTTCCGGATTTAATTTGTGATGTGCTATCTCTCACTGTTACCAATAATCTACCCTTCAATTATGGGCTGCTCATGTCTTTGTCAGTGGGCAAACTTACAAAATCAGCAAGGGATCAAATACTTATTTCCCCCACTGTACGTCTGCAAGCGGAATCGTCAGATTAATCAACAAATTGTCGCCCTAGAGCGTAAGCTTAGACAGTTGAAGAGAGCGTACACTACACTTCCCACGTCTACCCGGTATGACTCTCTGATGACGACGCGAGCTGCTCTGAACGAATGACCCGCTCCCTTCTTTATCAAAAATACAGGCTCCAGAAATTTGGGGATAAACTGGGCTGATATCTGGCTAAGGTGGTGAAACATTCTAGGAAATCGCGCTTTGTTCCTGCGGTACGAACCCAGTCGGGCAGGGTCACTACTAACATGGAAGAGGTAGTGGCAGTTTTTAAAGACCATTTTGCAACTTTATATACAGGGACAGAGACTGGGGAGACACCGGGGAACACATTGGTAGACTATTTAAATAACTCAGGTCTGCCTAAATTATCACCACATGTTGCAGAGGCCCTAAACGCCCCATTAACGGCGAAAGAAGTTATGCACAGCATTAAAGCGCTCCAACTCCACTCTGCACCTGGTCCTGACGGATATTCTGCAGAGTTTAATAAGATACTCAAAAAACAGGTAGTGGGGCCGTTAATAGACGTATACAAAGCAGCAGTCACACAAGGTCACCTGCCCCGCCACGCGAACTCGGCAATTGATCAGGTCTGATCCCTAAACGGGGAGGGACCCCCTTACAGCCGAGTTCGTTTCGGCCAATCTCACTAATCAATGTGGACATTAAAATCCTATCTCGGATATTGGCAGACAGACTAGCCCCAGGGTTGCCTTCTATTGTGCATGAGGATCAAGTTGGGTTCGTCAGGGGGCGAAAGTCTGTGCTTAATGTGCGGAAATTGTTGGCAGCATTGATGCACGCTAGAGACTCTAGGCGCAGACAGGTTATTAGTCAGCTTAGATGCAGAACGAGCCTTTGATGCGGTGCAGTGGCCGTTCATGTTTGAGGCACTGCGCTGGGTGGGAATACAGGGCTGGTACCTCGATGCTATTAAAACATTGTATGCGTCACCAAGGGCAGTGGTTCTAGTTAATGGCATACGGACAGGGGAGTTTGAAATAAAAAGAGGAACCCGTCAGTGTGATAGCACTGGATCCACTGTTTGTGTAATACGGAAAACTGAAGCTATAAGGGGCGCACAACTGTCGGCACATGTGGTTAAACTCTTGGCATATGCCGACGATCTTGTGCTAATTTTGGATGATCCACAAAATTCATTGAACAAACTACTTCAGGTGGTGGGAGAGTATGGTGTGCTCTCAGGATTCAGACTAAACCAAGCAAAGTCCTTGGCATTACCAATGAGAGAGGCAGCTCAAACTACATGGCGGGGACACTTCCCATTGAAATGGGTGGCTGGGCAGCGAAAATATTTGGGAGTTCTGATACCTACAGATCTTTCGCAGCTTTATGCGATCAATGTCCTACCGCTGCTCACAGAGACTAGGCGTAAGCTACAATTGTGGGAGCAGTCCCCGCTTTCCCTGGCTGGACGCATTGCTCTGTTTAACATGATAGTGGCTCCTCAGTGGCTTTACAACTTTCAAATGCTGCCATTATATTTGAAGCAGAGGGAGGAGAAATTACTACATAAAGCAATTCAGTGTTTTTTGGCCAGTATTGTTGAATGATAGATGAAACGGATATAGGGCCCATCGATGTTTCTAATTACTGTATAAGTCACTCAGTTGCTTTAAGCATGCGTTGGTCCATGGTGGCTACGCCACTACCAATTCAATAGGAAGTGGCAACCTCATCGCCAAGAGGTCACGCCCAATAGCCAGGCAAGTCCAGCCACTTGGCACAGGTTCCCAAGCCTGAAGGTGGGCATCTTACTTGAGGTTCCCAAGCCTCATTTGGTTGTCTTTGCCTAGTTTCTCAAGCCTAATGGGGGTGTCTAATGGTTCCCAAGTAAACCTCCGTGCTGAAGTGACAAGAATTTTTCACTGATAAGTTTCAGTGCTGTTTCTGGAAATGTATACTGTCGTCCAAGTGCTGTAATTGCTGGTACTGGAAGAACTGCTAGAATATGCTGTTCAGAAATCCAACAAGAATCTCTTCTGCTAGGCCAATGAAATGATCGTGCAGGCCCGCATGGATGCATAAAGTTGACCAAGGCATCATGTTCTTCAAATGATGTGTCACAGACATTGCCAATCCACCATTTGTTGTCATAAACACAGGCAACATACTGCCCAGGCTGAAGTTGAGACACATTTATGCCAGTTACACTCACTGGGTCATCTGACTGACAAAGTTTGACAACAAATGAGGAGGAATCATTTGACACTCTACTGACTGAAATTTGGTTCAAGTCAATGGGAATAAACTGGTGATTTTCACGAGTTCCAGCAACTGTGGAAGCTTTACTGAATCTTTCCTCTTGTGCAGATCTTGAAGATTCAATTTCATCCTTGGAAACAAAAATGAACTTGATTTTATTTATTTTTTGATCACAAAATTCAAACAAGCCTTGTGCTGTGAGGAATTTGGCTATTTTTAGGTCGTTGCAACTAGCCTGAGCAGCTAGTCGCTTTGTTGTACCACCTATGGCATCACATCGTGACTTGCCATGGCTTGTGCCAAAGAAATTCCACTGTGCACTTATTCCAAATTCTGTTTGATGATAGCACAAGTTGGCAAAGTTTTTGAAGTTCTTGTATTGTGCAGCTGAGCCATCACTAAAGTATGTTACATATTTTATTTCTCCAATTTTGCTTTTCAAGAACGCGATTAATTTTTCCAAGAATGCATGTACAGTAACTGCATCATGCTGCAAGCTGTCACTTATTATGCAAACACTTATGCACTGAATTTCACTTGAAGCATCACGGAAGTACACAACAAATGGATGCAGTGTAGCTTGACTGTTTTCCCAGTGGAAACCTTGAACAGCATCTTGGACAATAAAGGAGTAGTTTTCAGCAAAGTCCAAGAGAACAACAATTTCACAAGGATTTAGGTTTTCTTTAACAGTTTTTAAGTATTGTGTCTGATGTTTGGAAATGTAATGGTGAATTGACAGGTTTGAAACTTTCAATGCAAGCTCAGATACAAAATCATCAACATACATCTGTTTGGTCTCCAGTGTGGTGCGATCTGTATGAACCCACTGCTTAAACTCGATTGTTTCACCTGGGTCAGCATTACTGAACACTTCTGTCAGGTAATTTTCAAGCACATCTTTACCTGGACATATTTCACACCTGTGAAGCATGCATTCTTTGCATTCCAAATTGCACACAGTTTTAGCCATCAGTGCTTTGTAATCTTCGTTCAGCAGATGGCTTCCAGCAAGCATAAGCTTCACATTTTGATGAATGACACAAACACACACTGAATGCATACCAGATGAGCCAACAGTGACACACCATTTTGGCCTTAGCTCACAAAATTTGGAAAAACCCACTTCTGGCCCATTTCGAGTACGATATGCAACATACATTTCTTTAGATTGCTAAGCAGCAAGCGCTTTTGCATTTGAATTTTTTTCAGTGCCAGTTCTGACAGAGACAAAATCTTTTTTCCCTGGGCACAGTCTACTGAATTCATCATCTTCAAAAAAGCCAAGAATTGTTTTTTCTGTTTCTTCTGGTAAAACTTTACCTTTCTTCTTGTCTGGTTTTGCCAGAATTCCACAAACTGATTTCAGATTTCTTGCTTTTTCAACCATTCTAGTTGAAACCATGAATTCTGAGGCAGTTCTTTCAATAGACCAGCTGTTTGGTGCTAAAGTTAGTATTTGCAGTTTTTTCTGCATGATTTGCTGAACTTGGACTTTGTTTTTCAACTCGTTTAGCAGGTCATCATAATCAGAACATTTGTCACATTTCTGACTGGTAGAAGGTTGAGTTTCAAACTCATTTAGGTCTAAGCCACCAGCAACTGCAAGATGATGACTCAAAGTATTTTGCACTCGCCTGATTTTGCGCTTGGTGTAGCCTTGTACATCACGCTTGCTGACTTTTTTGAACTTTAATGGAGAAATACCAAGAGATGTCAAACTTGTGTTCAACTTGCCAGAAATGTCACTGTGCTCATCATCTGCTGTTGTTGATGATGATAAAGAATCAGCAGCTCTGTTACTGACGTTTTTTCGACAAGATGGACATAGTTTCTGACCCGGCACAAATATTTTGCTTGTTAAGGCCTTTAGCTGGGCTGCTAGTGTGTCATCCAGCACTCATAAGCCCCTTTTTGCATTATGACCACCTTTGGAAAATGGGTTACAGCAGGTTCTTTGCAAAAATTCAAACTTTTTCAACAGTAAGGATTCATGATGAAGGCAAATAGTTGATCCAGCATCGAAAAGTTGACCAGAAAGCTCTTGTAACAACTTCTGTTGATCAGGCAGAAGCTCTTCAATTAATTTCAAACCTTTGTTTTTATTGTATGTCAGTAAATGACACTCTGATGTACTTGAACAGCCAACTGAGCAAAGTGGAAATTCATCTGATCTTTCTGGATCCATTGATGACCATTAGCAGTTCAACAAATGCATTTATTCTTGCAATCAGGTTTTCAATGGGTAAAATTTTACTTCAGTCTAAAGTGATTAATATCTTCATTTGTGGCATTTAATTCAATATAAATGAGCCTGTCGGAGCAGGTGCGTGTTTCTTCAACAAGAAGTATGTATACAATGGTTTCCACCCTGTTTTTTAGTTTACTTGAACACAGTTTTATAACATAATGTTTAAAGAAAACTTCTTTAGCCAGTTAGACTTGGCCAATTATGATTGGTGAACCCTGCTGCAAGGCAGAATTGTTTGTTTCATTGCCCAATTGTATGCTTCTGGTACCTCCTGGCTCCTGAGTGTCTGTTGCTAGGCTTACTTTGATGCCTACAGTTCACTAAGAGGTCAAACTGTAGCAAGGGTGAAGAAACACCAGCAACAGACACTCAGACGCCTTGCAACAGGGTCCACCAATCATAATTGGCCAAGTCGGTCATCCTAACTGACTGCAGTTTTCTTTAAACCTGTTATGAAACCTGGCCTCATCCTTCCACATCCTAAAAAACATTCCTGTTTTTTAGTTTTCTTGAATACAGTTTTATAACATAATGTGTTCTTTATTTTAAAAAAATTGGTGCTTTTTGAAAAAAGAATCACTTTTACTACACTTGTATCAAGGGTGTAGTGAAGAAATCACAGGCTGCTGCCCGCAAACATTTGAGGGCATTTTTGCAATCCTTAAATGAAGAGACTCCAAAATGAAAACTACATATTCTGATAGAAGGAAATCTGCTCTTTCCAATGGTGCTAAAATAAAGAATATTGAAGCTGTCCCACTGGAGATCAAGGGCATCAAAGATAGCCCAAAATGGGCAAAAATGCTTTTTATACCAACTTTGAACGCTTATAATTTTTCAACCACTTGAAGGAAAGTGCTGCAAATTGGAATGCCTCATTACAGTCGTGCATTTAGTACACCAACCAAAATCAACCTGAAAGGCCAACTAGTTTAGAAACTACAGCAGCCTCAACATCGCTGTAAATTGATTTTGCCGTTTGTTTGTCAAAGGTTGAGCATAAACCATTCAAAACGTAAGAGGACTAGGAACATGGGGTTTTGCCAGTTCCTTAAGCCCTAAAGTAGTGCAGGTTCTCCAAATATCCCCCTTGTACTACTAAAACTTCCAGTTTTACAACTTCTGGAAGTTGGCCCAAAATGTCATTTTTGCTCAGTCGACATTTTGCAACCCTTTACTTGAGGTCCCCTAGAACCTCCAATTTGTAGTCTTTTGAACTAAAATGTGCACAGCATAGTTTTTATCATAAAGAAACTATGTACCAAATTTCATCAAAATCTGAGATGGTGAGGTGGGGACCCCTGGTCCACTCTACAGCCTTGACGCTGGGATCTCAAAATGAAGTCCCCTTAAAGTATCATCATAGACACTTGTTAGACAAGACAGAGGACATAGACTATAAAAAGCGAATAGAAATATCGGAAAACATGATACAAAGCTTTTTGTTAACTATCTTACACAGTTTTCCTTTCACAAGACATTGGGAACTACAATATAAATTTGTGCTTCGCCTGTATATATCGCCATACAGAGCCCTGAGAGCAGGTTTTGGATCAACAGGCAGCTGACCCAGATGTGCCTCAGTACGAGCCACGCTGGGGCACATATTTTGGTCCTGTTCTAGAGCACAGACTTCTGGAGACAGATACTTGAAGCGGTTTGGACACATTGGAAAAGAAAGCGAATGCTACATACCTGTAGAAGGTATTCTCCGAGGACAGCAGGCTGATTGTTCTCACTGATGGGTGACGTCCACGGCAGCCCCTCCAATCGGAACACTTTCTAGCAAAGTCCTTTGCTAGTCCTCGCGCGCCGATGCGCACCGCGCATGCGCGGCCGTCTTCCCGCCCGAACCGACTCGTGCCGGCCAGTCTCATGTGTAGCAAGACAAACAGAAGGGAAGATACAACTCCAAAGGGGAGGCGGGCGGGTTTGTGAGAACAATCAGCCTGCTGTCCTCGGAGAATACCTTCTACAGGTATGTAGCATTCGCTTTCTCCGAGGACAAGCAGGCTGCTTGTTCTCACTGATGGGGTATCCCTAGCCCCCAGGCTCACTCAAAACAACAACCATGGTCAATTGGGCCTCGCAACGGCGAGGACATAACTGAGATTGACCTAAAAAATTTACCAACTAACTGAGAGTGCAGCCTGGAACAGAACAAACATGGGCCTAGGGGGTGGAGTTTGATTCTAAACCCCGAACAGATTCTGAAGCACTGACTGCCCGAACCGACTGTCGTGTCGGGTATCCTGCTGCAGGCAGTAATGAGATGTGAATGTGTGGACAGATGACCACGTCGCAGCTTTGCAAATCTCTTCAATAGTGGCTGACTTCAAGTGGGCTACCGACGCTGCCATAGCTCTAACATTATGAGCCGTGACATGACCCTCAAGAGCCAGCCCAGCCTGGGCGTAAGTGAAGGAAATGCAATCTGCTAGCCAATTGGATATGGTGCGTTTTCCCACAGCCACTCCCCTCCTGTTGGGATCAAAAGAAACAAACAATTGGGCGGACTGTCTGTTGGGCTGTGTCCGCTCCAGATAGAAGGCCAATGCTCTCTTGCAGTCCAATGTGTGCAGCTGACGTTCAGCAGGGCAGGAATGAGGACGGGGAAAGAATGTTGGCAAGACAATTGACTGCTTCAGATGGAACTCCGACACAACCTTTGGCAAGAACTTAGGGTGAGTGCGGAGGACTACTCTGTTATGATGAAATTTGGTGTAAGGGGCCTGGGCTACCAGGGCCTGAAGCTCACTGACTCTACGAGCTGAAGTAACTGCCACCAAGAAAATGACCTTCCAGGTCAAGTACTTCAGATGGCAGGAATCCAGTGGCTCAAAAGGAGGTTTCATCAGCTGGGTGAGGACGACATTGAGATCCCATGACACTGTAGGAGGCTTGACAGGGGGCTTTGACAAAAGCAAACCTCTCATGAAGCGAATAACTAAAGGCTGTCCTGAGATCGGCTTACCTTCCACACGGTAATGGTATGCATGATTTGCACTAAGGTGAACCCTTACAGAGTTGGTCTTGAGACCAGACTCAGACAAGTGCAGAAGGTATTCAAGCAGGGTCTGTGTAGGACAAGAGCGAGGATCTAGGGCCTTGCTGTCACACCAGACGGCAAACCCTCCTCCATAGAAGAAGTAACTCCTCTTAGTGGAATCTTTCCTGGAAGCAAGCAAGATGCGGGAGACACCCTCCGACAGACCCAAAGAGGCAAAGTCTACGCTCTCAACATCCAGGCCGTGAGAGCCAGGGACCGGAGGTTGGTATGCAGAAGCGCCCGTTCGTCCTGTGTGATGAGGGTCGGAAAACACTCCAATCTCCACGGTTCTTCGGAGGACAACTCCAGAAGAAGAGGGAATCAGATCTGACGCGGCCAAAAAGGAGCAACCAGAATCATGGTGCCTCGGTCTTGCTTGAGTTTCAACAAAGTCTTCCCCACCAGAGGTATGGGAGGATAAGCATACAGCAGACCCTCCCCCCAGTCCAGGAGGAAGGCATCCGATGCCAGTCTGCCGTGGGCCTGAAGCCTGGAACAGAACTGAGGGACTTTGTGGTTGGCTCGAGATGCGAAGAGATCTACCAAGGGGGTGCCCCACACCTGGAAGATCTGGCGCATTACACGGAAATTGAGCGAGCACTCGTGAGGTTGCATAATCCTGCTCAACCTGTCGGCCAGACTGTTGTTTACGCCTGCCAGATATGTGGCTTGGAGCACCATGCCGTGACGGCGAGCCCAGAGCCACATGCTGACGGCTTCCTGACACAGGGGGCGAGATCCGGTGCCCCCCTGCTTGTTGACGAAGTACATGGCAACCTGGTTGTCTGTCTGAATTTGGATAATTTGGTGGGACAGCCGATCTCTGAAAGCCTTCAGAGCGTTCCAGATCACTCGTAACTCCAGAAGATTGATCTGCAGATTGCGTTCCTGGAGGGACCAGCTTCCTTGGGTGTGAAGCCCATCTACATGAGCTCCCCATCCAAGGAGAGACGCATCCGTGGTCAGCACTTTTTGTGGCTGAGGAATTTGGAAAGGACGTCCCAGAGTCAAATTGGACCAAATCGTCCACCAATACAGGGATTTGAGAAAACTCGTGGACAGGTGGATCACGTCTTCTAGATCCCCAGCAGCCTGAAACCACTGGGAAGCTAGGGTCCATTGAGCAGATCTCATGTGAAGGCGGGCCATGGGAGTCACATGAACTGTGGAGGCCATGTGGCCCAGCAATCTCAACATCTGCCGAGCTGTGATCTGCTGGGACGCTCACACCCGCGAGACGAGGGACAACAAGTTGTTGGCTCTCGTCTCTGGGAGATAGGCACGAGCCGTCCGAGAATCCAGCAGAGCTCCTATGAATTCGAGTTTCTGCACTGGGAAAAGATGGGACTTTGGGTAATTTATCACAAACCCCAGTAGCTCCAAGAGGCGAATAGTCATCTGAAGGACTGCAGGGCTCCTGCCTCGGATGTGTTCTTCACCAGCCAATCGTCGAGATATGGGAACACGTGTACCCCCAAGTCTGCGAAGTGCCGCTGCTACTACAGCCAAGCACTTGGTGAACACTCTGGGCGCAGAGGCAAGCCCAAAGGGTAGCACACAGTACTGTAAGTGACGTGTGCCCAGCTGAAATCGCAGATACTGTCTGTGAGCTGGCAGTATCGGGATGTGCTTGTAGGCATCCTTCAAGTCCAGAGAGCATAGCCAATCGTTTTCCTGAATCATGGGGAGAAGGGTGCCCAGGGAAAGCATCCTGAACTTTTCTTTGACCAGATATTTGTTCAGGGCCCTTAGTTCTAGGATGGGACGCATCCCCCCTGTTTTCTTTTCCACAAGGAAGTACCTGGAAAAGAATCCCAGCCCTTCTTGCCCGGATGGCACGGGCTCGACCGAATTGGCGCTGAGAAGGGCGGAGAGTTCCTCTGCAAGTACCTGCTTGTGCTGGAAGCTGTAAGACTGAGCTCCCGGTGAACAATTTGGAGGTTTTGAGGCCAAATTGAGGGTGTATCCTTGCCGGACTATTTGGAGAACCCACTGATCGGAGGTTATGAGAGGCCACCTTTGGTGAAAAGCTTTCAACCTCCCTCCGACTGGCAGGTCACCCGGCACTGACACTTGGATGGCGGCTATGCTCTGCTGGAGCCAGTCAAAAGCTCGTCCCTTGCTTTTGCTGGGGAGCCGAGGGGCCTTGCTGAGGCGCACGCTGCTGACGAGAGCGAGCGCGCTGGGGCTTAGCCTGGGCCGCAGGCTGTCGAGAAGGAGGATTGTACCTACGCTTGCCAGAAGAGTAGGGAACAGTATTCCTTCCACCGAAAAATATTCTACCTGTAGAGGTAGAGGCTGAAGGCTGCCGGCGGGAGAACTTGTCAAATGCGGTGTCCCGCTGGTGGAGCTGCTCTACCACCTGCTCGACTTTTTCTCCAAAAATATTATCCGCACGGCAAGGCAAGTCCGCAATCCGCTGCTGGATTCTATTCTCCAGGTCGGAGGCATGCAGCCATGAGAGTCTGCGCATCACCACACCTTGAACAGCGGCCCTGGACGCAACATCAAAGGTGTCATACACCCCTCTGGCCAGGAATTTTCTGCACGCCTTCAGCTGCCTGACCACCCCCTGAAATGGCTTGGCTTGCTCAGGGGGGAGCGTGTCCACCAAGCCCGCCAACTGCCGCACATTGTTCCGCATGTGTATGCTCGTGTAGAGCTGGTAGGACTGAATCTTGGCCACGAGCATAGAAGAATGGTAGGCCTTCCTCCCAAAGAGTCTAAGGTTCTAGAGTCTTTGCAGGGGGCGCCAAAGCATGCTCCCTAGAACTCTTAGCCTTCTTTAGGGTCAGATCCACAACACCAGAGTCGTGAGGCAACTGAGTGCGCATCAGCTCTGGGTCCCCATGGATCCGGTACTGGGACTCGATCTTCTTGGGAATGTGGGGATTAGTTAATGGCTTGGTCCAGTTCGCCAGCAATGTCTTTTTGAGGACATAATGCATGGGTACTGTGGACGCTTCCTTAGGTGGAGAAGGATAGTCCAGGAGTTCAAACATTTCAGCCCTGGGCTCGTCCTCCACAACCACCAGGAAGGGGATGGCCGTAGACATCTCCCGGACAAAGGAAGCGAAAGACAGGCTCTCAGGAGGAGAAAGCTGTCTTTCAGGAGAGGGAGTGGGATCGGAAGGAAGACCCTCAGACTGCTCGTCAGAGAAATATCTGATGTCTTCTTCCTCTTCCCACGAGGCCTCACCATCGGTGTCAGACACAGTTCACGGACCTGTGTCTGCAACCGTGCCCGGCTCGACTCCGTGGAACCACGGCGGGAGCGTCGAGAGGTAGACTCCCTCGCCCGCACCGTCGAAGCTCCCTCCGCCGACGTAGTCGGGGAGCCTTCCTGGGAGGCTACCGCAGATGTCGGAGACCTCACCCCGGACAATGGGCCAGCCGGCGCCTCGCTCGACGGTACCGGAGGCGCAAGCACCCCCGGTACCGGAGGGGAAGGGCACAACAGCTCTCCCAGGATCTCTGGGAGAACGGCCCGGAGGCTCTCGTGCACAGCGGCTGTGGAAAAAGACATGGAAGCCGATGCAGGAGTCGATGTCAGAACCTGTTCCGGGCGTGGAGGCTGTTCCGGGCTGTCCAAAGGGGAGCGCATCGACACCTCTTGAACAGAGGGCGAGCGGTCCTCTCGGTGCCGATGCTTACTGGGTGCCGACTCCCTCGGCGACCCAGAGCTCTCGGTGCCGACACGGGAAGGGGACCGGTGACGATGCTTCTTCGATTTTTTGGAACGAAGCACGTCACCAGAGCTTCCCGGCACCGACGAGGAGGACGTAGAATCCAGCCGTCTCTTCCTCGGGGCCGAGGCCGAAGAGGGTCGGTCTCGGGGCTGTACCGCAGGAGCCCTCAGGGTAGGGGGAGACCCACCCGAAGGCTCACCGCCACCAGCAGGGGAATGGACAGCCCTCACCTGCACTCCAGACGAAGCACCACCGTCCGACGACATCAGCAAAAGAGGAGGTCTCGATACCACCGACGCCGACGCAGCCCTCCGATGTCGCCCCGATGCAGAGGGCCGATGCCTCGATGCACTCGATGCAATCGGGGGCGAGGATGAAGGTCCGGGCTCCGACGACGTCGAGGCAGTCGATACTCCCGGTGCCGATGCCGACGAAGAGCCCGAGAACAAAATGTTCCACTGGGCTAACCTCGCTACCTGAGTCCGCTTTTGTAAGAGGGAACACAGACTACAGGCCTGAGGGTGGTGCCCAGCCCCCAGACACTGAAGATACGACGCGTGCCTGTCAGTGAGCGAGATTACCCGGGCGCACTGGGTGCACTTCTTGAAGCCGCTGGGAGACTTCGATGTCAAGGGCGGAAAAATCGCGCCGGCGAGATCAAAACTCAAAATGGCGAAAATGGCACCACAAAAATAGGGGGAAGAAAAACTTCGACCGAGGCCTAAATAGGGCCTACCCTGACGACGAAAGAAAACTTACCGGGGCAAAAAACTCATAGTACGGGAAGGTAGAAAACCAAAAGGCCTCCTCCCGACACCTTTTTTCTTCTCTTTTTTTTTTTTTTTTAGAACAAGTCGAAGAACGACGCGCGAGGTCAACTTTGGGGCGCGAACGGCGAAACACGACCGTACCGAGCGCGGACAAAAGAAGACTGGCCGGCACGAGTCGGTTCGGGCGGGAAGACAGCCGCGCATGCGCGGTGCGCATCGGCGCGCGAGGACTAGCAAAGGACTTTGCTAGAAAGTGTTCCGATTGGAGGGGCTGCCGTGGACGTCACCCAAGTGAGAACAAGCAGCCTGCTTGTCCTCGGAGAAAGACTGTGTTACAGCCGCTGATGCTATTTGATGTGTATAAATATGCTAAACCGGCATTGCCGGGTTACCGGAGGTTTTTGCAACGAGCAGTTCTGATGGGCAAGAAAGTGATCTTGAATAATTGGATGGATCAGACAGGCCCAACTTTCACCCAATGGAGAATCCTTTTGATTGATTTGTCAAAGCTGGAGCGATGCGGAGTCCGAGCATTGGACTCGGAGGAAGGGAGACATTTACAGCAGACTTGGAGTACCTTCTGGACCACTTTACACCCGTCAGCGAGAAGGCAATTGCTGACCACTTAATATTTACATCCCTATTGACACTATCAGTTAATTCGTTAATTAGTTACCACGGAGGTGGATGGGGTAGGGGAGGGGGGAGGTGGGTCATGGGAGGGAGGGTAGGGATTAATTAAATTACATAATGTTTGATAGCGCACGAATAATATGTAACTGTGTTGCATACTGTTGGTAGCTTGAATTTGTTATCAATAAAAATCATTGAAACATAATGCCTCTGTACTGCTCCATGATGCATAAGTACATAAGCACCGCCATACTGGGGAAAGACCAAGGGTCCATCAAGCCCAGCATCCTGTCTTCAACAGTGGCCAATCCAGGCCTCAAGAACCTGACAAAAACCCAAAAAACAAAAGAAAAATTTTAATTAATAATGTTCAATGGACTTTTCCTTCAAGTATCTCTCCAAACCCCTTTTAAACTCAGCAAGGC
This sequence comes from Microcaecilia unicolor, assembly GCF_901765095.1. Lineage (NCBI taxonomy): Eukaryota > Metazoa > Chordata > Amphibia > Gymnophiona > Siphonopidae > Microcaecilia > Microcaecilia unicolor. The sequence goes on from NC_044037.1 coordinate 134,146,941, forward strand.
CAACTGCTGTCACTAAATTCTCCTGCAACGAGTTCCAGAGTCTAACTACATGCTGAGTAAAGAAAACCTATTTGTTTTAAATCTACCACATTCTAGCTTCATCTTATGTTCCCTGGTTCTATTATTGTTAGAAAGTGTAAACAAACACTTCACATCCGCCCACTCCATTCCACTCATTATCTTGTATACTTCTATCATATCACCCCTCAGCCACCTCTTCTCCAAGCTGAAGAGCCCTTACCGTCTTAGCCTTTTCTCATAGGGAGTACTGCATTCAATTCTGATCGCTGTATCTCACAAAAGATATAGTGGAAATAGAAAAGGTTCAAAAAAGGGGGGAGGAGCCAAGAAGGTGGAAGATATCTGATGTTGTGTGCTGTTCTGCCTTGGTGCTAGCATTTTTCTTCTGTTGTATTTCCTGATGTCCCAAGTGCCTCATACTAAGAGAAAGGGAGATCATCAGGACCGTACCGCCACCAGTGCCTGTAATATCCGCGATCCAGTCCAGGATTGATCAGTTCATCATTGGACCCTCGAAGCAACTTACCGGGAGTGTTGGTTCCAAGTTACAGATGGAAAAAGAAGCGTCCCCTCAATTGGAACATGAAACATCACTATCTCTGCCAGTTGCAAGCACTCCGCCATGTCCAGCAGCACCAAAGATGCTCTTGGGTGGAGAACACGATGACGATGGTTCATCGATGGACGCAACTGGCAAGGGTGGAACATCGGAGGGAGAGCTGTTGAAGGAAACTTCTGTTGGAGGTCCACTAGAGATCCCTGTGGTGGTGACTTTAAAGTCCATTTGGAAGGCGCTACAAAATGTGAGCTTTACGGTGGCGAAAACTTCAACGGAGGCAACTGGTCACCAAAGCAGTGTTTACAATTGAGACGCTTAAAATGGATTATACAGCTCAACTGGATCAGGTCCAGGTAGAAGCGAAGAGTTTGTAAGATTTTAAGAATGCTACAATTGTGGAGAAATTAGCTGTTGACAGATTGAACAATTAGAAAATCATAATAGAAGGCTGAATTTACGTATTTTGAATTTTCCTAAGACCTTGTCTCCACCCCCATGGATCTCTTTTAAAAATATCTGATCGAAATTCTAAAATTTTCCTCTGAAGTTTTGCCTCCTGTGAATTGGATTTCTTATCTTCCGGTAAAGAATGCATAGGGTGAGATGGTAGACCAAGTGCCAGATCCATCGTTAGACTTAAATAATATATCAGCTATATTAGAAGAATATATGACAGAAATTACAGCAAGAGCTACGCTAATAGTGTCCATGGACTTTGAATAAGATGTGATCTCTATTATGAAACAGTATTTTAGGCATTCTCAAGATTTTCTTTTGGGTCTAAAATATGGATATATCCTGAGGATGCAAAGATTACCCAAGAAAGGAAAAAGGCTTTTCTTGCAATGCATCAAGAACTGAAAGACTTGGGTGCATCTTTTTTGTTAACACTTCCATGCAAATGAAGAATTGTATACAGTTAATCAAAGTATGCTTTCTTTGTCCCTGAACAGCTGCATTCCTTCTTGGACCTAAAAAAGATCTAATTATGCTTGTTTTGATTTATACTCAAGGTATTTTCTGTTAAGCCTTGCTTTCTGATTTGTTACTTTCATTTTTACTCCTATGTTTCTTATGGGTTTCTCTCTCCTCATTACTATGGTCTAAGGAACATTACTATATACTTCTGACTATGTTTACCGATGGTGTTATTATTAATCTGTATTTCTGGTTCAAGAGAAATCTTGTAATAATATTGATTTAAAAAAAAAAAGAAAAGGATCAAAAAAGAGTGATCAAAATGATAAAGGGGATGGAACTCCTCTCATCTGAGGAAAGGCTAAAAAGGTTAGGACTCCTCAGCTTGGAAGGGAGAGGGGAGATACGATTAAGATCTACAAAATCCTGAGTGGTGTAGAACGGATAAAAGTGAATCGATTTTTTTACTCTTTCAAAAAGTACGAAGACTAGGAGGATACTCAATGAAGTTACATGGAAATACTTTTAAAACAAATAGGAGGAAATATTTTTTCACTCAAAGAATAGTTAAGCTCTGGAATTCATTGCCAGAGGATGTGATAACAGCAGTTAGCGTAACTGGTCGGTACACGTTCCTGGAGGAAAATTCCATAGTCTGCTATTGAGACAGACATAGGGAGGATGCTGCTTGCACTGGGATTGGTAGTATGGGTTTCTGTCAGGCACATCGGTCAGTCCATGTCAAGTGATCTGATTTCAGAGAAGTGCCTTGCTCGACTATCACGGATTTCGATGAAAGTTTTCTCCCAAATGAACATTGGTAAAGTTTTACGTTCGCCGATGCAATACTTGCCGAGATATAGTAATCTGTTTGACCCTATACTGCAGCCTTCTATGGTATGACTCCGAGATTTCGGCAACTTTGAGACACTGTATCTCCGGCAATATTTTGTTGATAGAAACAAAACTTGGCCATCTTGTACAACTTTTTGCGCTCTATTAAACAAAATAATAAAAAAAATCTTCATGAGCGATTTCCATGAAGAAAATTTGGAGGAAACTTGGTCCGAAAAATTTGCGGCTCGAAAAAATTGTAAAGTTTGGCTTTTTATATCTCTGGAATTAAAGGCGTGATAAACGTGAAACTTTGCACACAACAACTTATCAACACAAGGTTTTCGAATATAAAATTTCATTCTCCTAATATTTTCCATAGTTCACAAATTGAGTGTAAAGTTGATGATTTTTGCAAAAACGCCAAAAATAGGGTATTTTTAGGCTACTTTTACAAAAAAAAGACCTTCTGGAAACTCTTTTTAATCATTTTCATTAGAAAGAGCATGCTCATTCTGGATCATCGCTATTATTCTCTACTCCGGTATTTAGGTTTGTCTTACTTTTTTTCTGAATTATTTTGTTTTGTGCATGTTCGTTATTTTAGAAGATGCAAGTGTTTACTCATATTAATGACTTATCATCAAATTTGCCATACATATGTTTTAAGCTTTATTAAGCATTATAATGGTAATGTTTCGTGTCACATGAATGTTCTTGTTGTTTTGATCTTTATATTTATCTTTTCATTTCAAATTACATTACATTTGTACGGTATTTAGATTATATATGCACTATCAATGTCTTTTTATTAAATTTGTCATATACATGTTTTAAGCTTTATTAACTATTATAATGTTCCAGTTTCATGTCATATGCATGCTCTTGCTATTTTGTTCTTTATATTATCTTTTCATTTCATATTTCAGAGTTTATATATGTACATTTTTTTTGTATTTTTTGTATCATATGTTTTTATATATTTTGTTTATATATTGTTTTTATTTGTAGACTCCTGATGTAGGCCTTTTGGCCAAAACACAACGTTGTGTCGAGTCAATATACTGACTAATAAAGTTGGTTCATCTTTACTCTGTGACTCCTGGTTTTTTACCCACTGCTTTGTTGTATTGTGATCATCCGTGGGACTTCGTTGAGTTCTCCACGTTTGTGGATTCTCTACTAATCAATGGTAACTCCCAGAATTTTCAGGGTGTCCGAGATGGGAAGGGATAATTTTGGTGTGTTTATGGTGGTGAAATTGCTCGTGTTATGTTGTGAGGTGAGTTTAAGGCATTGCGTTTTTTCTGCATTGAATTTCAGATGAAATGCATCCACCCATGAATGCATAATATGGAAACCTTGGTTGATGTCATTGGTAATTTCCATTAAATCATGCTTAAATGGGATGTAAATCGTTACGTCATCTGCGTATATGTATGGATTAAGGTTTTGATTGGATAGTAATTTGGCCAAGGGTGTCATCATTAGGTTGAAAAGAGTCGGTGAGAGGGGGGATCCTTGGGGGACTCCACATTCAGCTGTCCATGTGTCTGAGGTGGTCGAGTTAGATATAACTTGGTAAGATCGTGTGGTTAGGAAGCCTTTAAACCACTTGAGGACGTTGCCTCCAATTCCGAAATATTCAAGGATGTGTAATAATATTCCATGATCAACCATATAGAAAGCGCTGGAGGCTTTGGCGGGTCCTCTTAAAGATTTGTTTAATATATCCTTGCAGACGGGAGAGGTTCCGAGGGATTGGAGAACGGTGGATGTGGTCCCTCTTCACAAAAGTGGTGATAGGGAAGAAGCTGGAAACTATAGGCCGGTAAGCCTCACTTCGATTATTGGAAAAGTAATGGAAGCAATGCTGAAGGAAAGGATAGTGAATTTCCTGGAAGCCAATAAGTTGCAAGATCCAAGACAACATGGTTTTACCAAAGGGAAATCGTGCCAAACAAATCTCATTGAGTTCTTTGATTGGGTGACAGGAGAACTGAATCAGGGACGAGCTATGGACGTAATCTACTTAGATTTCAGCAAAGCTTTTGACACGGTTCCCCACAGGAGGCTCTTAATAAACTGGATGGGCTGAAGATAGGACCCGAAGTGGTGGACTGGATTAGGAACTGGTTGACAGACAGAAACCAGAGGGTGGTGGTGAATGGAATTCGCTCGGAGGAGGGAAAGGTGAGTAGTGGAGTGCCTCAGGGATCGGTGCTGGGGCCGATTCTGTTCAATATATTTGTGAGTGACATTGCCGAAGAGTTAGAAGGTAAAGTTTGCCTATTTGCGGATGATACTAAGATCTGTAAGAGTGGACACCCCGGAGGGAGTGGAAAACACGAAGAAGGATCTGAGGAAGCTAGAAGAATGGTCTAAGGTTTGGCAATTAAAATTCAATGCAAAGAAATGCAAAGTGATGCACTTAGGGAATAGAAATCCAAGGGAGATGTATGTGTTAGGCGGGGAGAGTCTGATAGGTACGGACAGGGAGAGGGATCTTGGGGTGAAAGTATCTGAAGATTTGAAGGCGACGAAACAGTGTGACAAGCCGGTGGCCGTAGCTAGAAGGTTGTTAGGGTGTGTAGAGAGAGGTGTGACCAGCAGAAGAAAGGGGGTGTTGATGCCCCTGTATAAGTCATTGGTGAGGCCCCACCTGCAGTACTGTGTTCAGTTTTGGAGGCCGTATCTTGCTAAGGATGTAAAAAGAATTGAAGCGGTGCAAAGAAAAGCTACGAGAATGGTATTGGATTTGCGTTACAAGACGTATGAGGAGAGACTTGCTGAACTAAACAAGTATACTCTGGTGGAAAGGAGAAACAGGGATGATATGATACAGACGTTCAAATATTTGAAAGTTATCAATCCGCAAACGAACCTTTTCCGGAGATGTGAAAGCGGTAGAAGAGAGGACATGAAATGAGATTGAAGGGGGACAGACTCAAGAAAAATGTCAGGAAGTATTTTTTCACGGAGAGAGTAGTGAATGCTTGGAATGCCCTCCCACGGCAGATGGTGGAAATAAAAACGATAACAGAATTCAAACATGCGTGGGATAAGCATAAAGGAATCCTGTGCAGAAGGAATGGATCCTCAGGAGCTTAGTCGAGATCGGGTGACAGAGCCGGTGGTGGGAGGCAGGGCTGGTGGTTGGGAGGCAGGGATAGTGCTGGGCAGACTTATACGGTCTGTGCCAGAGCCGGTGGTGGGAGACGGGACTGGTGGTTGGGAGGCGGAGATAGTGCTCGGCAGACTTATATGGTCTGTGCCAGAGCCGGTTGTGGGAGGCAGGGATAGTGCTGGGCAGACTTATACGGTCTGTGTCAGAGCCGGTGGCGGGAGGCGGTGTTGGTGGTTGGGAGGTGGGGATAGTGCTGGGCAGACTTATACGGTCTGTGCCAGAGCCGGTGGTTGGGAGGCGGGGCTGGTGGTTGGGAGGCGGGTATAGTGTTGGGCAGACTTATACGGTCTGTGCCCTAAAGAGCACAGGTACAAATCAAAGTAGGGTATACACAAAAAGTAGCACATGAGTTATCTTGTTGGGCAGACTGGATGAACCGTGCAGGTCTTTTTCTGCCGTCATCTACTATGTTACTATGTTATATTGAATTGTAGAAGAAGTATGTTATAACCAGTTGCAATAGTTTGAATTTAGTCATGAGAGTAATTAGTACTGTTTTGGTACTGTGGTTCGATCGGAATCCTGATTGGGAATCGTGTAGTATGGAGAATTTATTTAAGTAGTCGGTGAGTTGACTGGTCACCATTCCTTCCGTTAATTTGGTTATCAGAGGAATAGATGCTACTGGGCGGTAGTAGGTTAGATCGCTCGTGCTTTTCCTCGAGGGCGGGACCCAGAGAGGGAAGACCAGACGCAACGTCGCAACGTCGACGAGATTTGCCGCTTTCTTTTAAAAGCAGGCAGGGCAGAGGCGAAGCATGCCTGCCATGCCGCTTTTCAGATTTTTCTTTAAAGGCACAGCAGGATGGAGGCAGGAGACAAGGGCTGTCGTCTCTCCACAAAGTTGGTAGGTGGGTCGAGTTGGGGGGGCTTAGATGGGAGAGGAGGACTGGGGAGGGGGTTTTCAAATGGGAGAAGGGGGGTGGGGAGGGGGTCTCAGATGGGAGAAGAGGGGAGAAGGAGACTGGGGTGGGAGGGGGATCTCAGATGGGAAAAGGGGGGTGGGGGTCTCAGATGGGAGAAGAGGGGAGAAGGGGGTGGGGGTCTCAGATGGGAGAAAGGGACATGGGGAGGGGGTCTCAGATGGGAGAAGAGGGGAGAAGGGGACTGGGGTGGGGGGTCTCAGATGGGAGAAGGGGACTGGGGGATGGGTGGGGAGGAGGAGGATGGGGAAGGGGCCATGCGAGAAAATGGGAGCCATGCCTGGGGCTGGTGGGAAAATGGGTCTGAGGCTGAAAAGAGGTCCCTAATGCAAGGCATGTGGATGAAGGGGGCTGGAACTGGGGGCTGAAAAGGAGGGTAGGTGGGATAAGGGGACTTGTACTGGAACTGGGGGCTGAAAAGGGGACAGGGAGAAGTGGCTGGGGCTGAAGCTCGGGACTGGTGAGAGAAAAGGGCTGGGCCTGAAACTGCGGACTGGTGGAATAGTGGGGCTGAAAAGGAGGGGCAAGTGGGAGATGTGGGCTGGGGCTAGAACTAGGGGCAGGTGGGATAAGAGGGCTGGAACTGGGGGCTGAAAAAAGGGGTAGAGAGAGAGAGAGGGGACAGACGATGGATGGATGGATAGATGGATGGGGGGGGAGAGGGAGGGCAGACCCTGGATGGATGGGGGGAGAGGGAGGGCAGACAGTGAATGGAAGGGGGAGAGAGAGGGCAGAGTGAATGGAAAGGGCAGGGAGAGAGGGCAGACATTGGATGGAGGGGACAGCAGAGAGGGCAGACACTGGATGGCAGAGAAAGAACGAAAACAGATGCTGGATGGAAGGAAAACAATGAAAAGAAGATGAGGAAAGCAGAAACCAGAGACAACAAACTGTAAATAAAATATATACATATTTTTTTTTTTTGCTTTAGGATAAAGTAGTATTGTAGCTGTGTTAATAAATGTTTATAATGGAACATGTAAATAAGGTAATCTTTTTATTGGACTAATTTTAATAAATTTTGACTAACTTTCGGAGAACAAAACCCCCTTCTTCAGGTCAGGTTAGGATACTGTAACACACTATACTATATTGACCTGAGGAAGAAGGTTTTGGCCTCTGACAGCTAAATGTATTAGTCCAATAAAATGGTATTTTATTTTCTATATTTGTTTTATTTCTATTTGTTAATTTGTAAAGTGGTGATTGGTATTTGTTAGTTTTTTTTCAAATTTACATCTGCTGTCTTTATATTTTGCACAGTACTAGGGGACATTTTCTGTTTCTGTGGTGTTGCATTGTATGCAGAGTTTGGCATCTTGGGGGTTCAGTTTAATTTTTGTCTAAATAGAAACTTTATGATTACATGTTCTATAGTGGATTAGGGTGTATCTGTGTTTGTGAAAAAGACATGACTTTCAGTTGGCATTCACTGTGCAGGATTGACGATCTGTACTATCTGTCTGGTTTCGTTTTACAATAGGTGAATTTATGTTCTAGTGCTCACTGTAGTGTTTAAGATGCTTTCTTTTTCCTTGTGTGACTCGTAGAAATGACTGCTTATGGTATGGTAGAATTGCTCTATAGGTCCTGAGTGTTTTGTATTCTCGGTATGCCTAGTACTGGATTTTGGAGGGGGGGTGTTAAAAAATGACCGGCCCCAGGTGTCAACTACCCTAGGTAAGCCACTGCAGAGCTGCAAGAAAATTCCAAATTTCCTCTTGGAAAAAGACAGAGGGTCATACCAGATTAGACTAAGTAAGGAAAGTCTGTCTCCAGTTTGAGTCCTTTGCTGTGCCAAATTGTCCCAGAGCTGCAAGAAAATTCCAGATTTCCTCTTAAATAAAGACAGAGCTGCAAGAAAATTCCAAATTTCCTCTTAAATAAAGACAGAGGGTCATACCAGATTAAAGGTAGAGTAGGAGCTCCTGACCCACCTGCAGAAGGTCCCAGGTACAAATCCTAGTGAGGAGCAGGTCTTTCCTCTCCTGCTGTTGCAGGGGGCAAGGCGGTGGTATGGCTGAGATCCGTTGGTTTCCCGCTGCGGTCTGCCTTCCCTGGTCTCCTCGAGCTCCTCACTGCGGCCTCCGTTGGTCTCGTTAGTTGGATTTCAGCTCCTCACTGCAGCCTCTGCTGGTCTCGTTAGTTGGATTTCTGCCCGGTGGGATGCCTGTTAAATGAGTGAAGCTCCTGCCGGTCCACGCGTGTGGGTCGCCGGCTAGGGCTGGCCACAACGGATCACGTGTTTGGGTGATTCGGAGTAGCTACCCGGCGATTCGGTACCATCTTCGGCTGCCACCCGTTCGTTGTGCGGCAGCGAGGGTGATTCCGGTGAGTTGATCGTTGGCTTTGTGTTGGTCAGTTTCCACTGGTTGCCCAGTTGGTTCTCGGGATCGAAGCCGCGAGGGTCGCTGAATGCAAGGTAGTTTGAGCTGTCCACGTGTGTGTCCCGAGTCGAGGCGTTCGCCAATCAGGTTTTCGGGGGAGTCTGTGGATCCCACTTCGGTCCTCTATTTTTCCACGTCTATTTCAGCAGTCATGCTGGAGCAGCTACTAAGTGTAGCGTCTAAAAGTGGAGATCTCTGGTATTGTCCGGAGGAGCTCCTCTCTTCACGTCTTACCAGTCGGCCATCTGGCTATTTTGGATTTGGTGGATGTTACAAATTTGTTGTATCAGTGGCCTCACGTTGGCGAATATCTTGGTGGACCCCCTGGGTGGCCTGGCACAATTAGAGGAGTGCAGAAGCCAAGGCAGTGACGCTGAACTAACAACAGCCCAGGTCAGGCATTTTGAGGCTATTTTGGCAAGCCACTGCAGAATAGACATTTGGATATGTGTAATGGACGCCTGTTGAGGCCACTGAGATCTTAATAAATGGCCGGACCAGGATGGAGCTGTATTGGACGCTATGCATTTGGGGTCGAGATGGTCATTAGCTGCGGCTGGATGAGACTACAATCTGGGCATAACAACTGCAGGAGCTTTAGAGGCCTTTGTGATTAGCGAGCTCTGAGGAAGTAACAACCGAAGGACCTGGAGAATGTATGAGGACATAGCTGAGAGACCCCCCCCCCCCCCCCTTTTTTTTTTCTCTTCTCTCTCGTTCTTGCTACTATGACATTGATAAAGAGGCATAGTGCTGCTTGTACAGGAGGAAACCATCGACAAGTGGAGATGCTTTTAAGTGTTGTTTAAAAGAGGGGGTGGGGGTAAGTGGAGTCAATCGTGATGGTCTCATTTAGAGAAAGGGGGGCTATAAAGGGGAGTTTGGGGGTAGTGGAATTAGGTAGGGATAGGAGGGGAGGGGGTAAGGAGAAGGGAGGGGATAGGAACCTGGGGGACTACAGCGGTTGGGTATTGGTGGGAGAACTGGAAGCTCATTAGGAAGGCTGGCGGGGGGGGGGGGGGGGGGGGGTGGCTGGGACACCCCTCTCTAGCACAGGAATGGTTTGCATCTGCTATGATTAAATCCCATGATAACATGGGCCTCTGAAAGTGGTTACATAGATTGTAGGAGGCATCCATTCCCCTATTAAGCGAACCAAGATTTTGCAGCACTTGCAAAGACAAAGTTCACATTGCTCTATTACAGGAAACCCACCTATCAACTTCTGAACACACTAAATTAAGATCTTGGTGGCTGGGGGAATGCATGTCTGCAGCAGCTCAGGGGAAAAAAGGGGGGGTTGCCCTAGTAGATAAGTTAGATCTGCGATTTACAGCCCCGGGTGGGAGATTTGTGCTATTACGATTAAGCGCCAAAAAATTCTGTTTGGAAATGTGTATGCCCCGAACCAATATGACCGGAGGTTCTATAGGCTGCTCACATCTAATTGTTAATGGGGGCTTCCTTATCCATAGTATTAGGAGGGGACTTTAATATGGTGATGGACCCTTTGATAGATAGCACAGGGCCTCGAAGGAACGCACCTGGACAGGAGGATCGAGGGCTGCCTAATCTTTGCCGCCAGGTGGGGCTAGTGGATGTATGGCGGACACTCCACCCCCAGAAGAAAGATTATACGCATCTTTCCCGGGCACATGGTACCCAAGCTCATATTGATTATTTGCTGATTTCGGATCAAATGTTTGGGTCTTTTACGAGATCGGATTTGGGAACCTACAGGATTTCCGATCATGCATGGGTGGAAATGAGCTGAATACAAAAGGAAGGGGGGGGATTCGAAATGTCGTTGGGAATTCCCCATAGAATTATATCGAGATCAAATCTTCAAGGCTTTCATTCATAAAAGTTGGCAAGATTATAAGCTTCATAATCAAGAACACGTGGGAGATAGGATACTGTATTGGGAGGCGGCTAAAGTGGTGCTAAGTGGTTAGATTATCAGTTATATTTCACATAAACGTAAAGCTAGAGATCGGGAAGTATTACGATTGAGTAAATTATTAGGCATCTGTTGCGTCCCTCATCGGGGTGACTCAGCTCCCGCGGAGGACACGCTTCAGAGTTGGCCGCCTTCCCTCGCACCACTGGCCGGCCTATCTTGTTCCCTCACCCGAACGCCGGCCATCACGGCCACGCTGCTTCCGATCGCCGGCCATTGGGGTCGCATCAACGGAGGCGAAGATGGCGCCAGTGTTCGATGGCCGGCTTCTCTTCCGGACGCGGAGCCAGGGAAGCGAAACTACGCTTTGGGGGTTCCTGAATGGTTAGGTTTAGCAGGGCTCCACCTCCGGTCCTACAAGGCGCCTATCCTGGAGGCTCCTCGGATGATGTCTCCTGTGGCTCCCGCACTCCCCAGATGATGCTCAGCTCCCTGACGGGGAGAGGTACTTAAGAAGCAGCGTGGCTCAGCCTCATTGCTTCAGCTTCTCGTTTCAGAGGACTTAGCTCTCGTGTGTTGTCTCCAGACACTTCTACTACTAGACCTGACCGGACTTGACCTCTGCTTGTTCCTGACTATCCCTGCTTGCTGCCAGCCTTGACCTCTGCTTGTTCCTGACAATCCTTGTTTACTGCCCACCTCGACCTCTGCTTGTTCCTGACTATCCCTGTTTGCTGCCCGCCTCGACCTCTGCTTGTTCCTGACTATCCCTGCTTGCTGCCAGCCTCGGCCTCTGATTAAGTTCCTGACCGTCTGTGCCTGCTGCCAGTCAGTCCGTGGCTGGTTCCTGTCCTCTCTCTGTTCGGTCAGTCCGTCATCCCCCGTGGTTCCAGAAGTCCCGTTGGCCGCCTGCAGCTGGGAGCTCAACTCCCGGTGAACAGCGGTCGCCGCAGGTGAAGTCTGGGGGTTGGTCGGCTGTCCTTTGGAGGACTACGGTTCCATACACCTACACCCTCCTGCAGGACCCAAGAGCTCACGAGAAATCTGCAAACAAGACAGCATCTCTCGCAGAAGGTATGTTCACGTACCCTCTGGGACGAATAAGCAGCATCTATTAACTCTGCAAACGGCGTTAAATGAGCTCCTTCACCAAAGGGCACTGAAGTCGCAGACCTATTACAGATACCAGCTCTATAAGTATGGGAACAAAGGGGGTCGACTGATGGCACAACTAATAGCGGCTAAGCAAGGCAGGACTCGGATCTTAGCTAGGAGGACGAGTCAGGGAATCCGAGTTCATATGGACATGGAAATCAGTGAGATATTCTGTAATTCTTATAAACGATTGTATGGGGGGGGGGGGGTCACGTGATGCGCTGAGAGAGTAGGACGTGAGTCCCTGTTCTCCGAGGCCCAACTACCAAAACCGACAAAAAATCTGCGTTTCTACCTCATCTCTGGTCAGCCAGCGAGCATATTTTATTTATTATTACATTTGTACCCCGCGCTTCCCACTCAAAGCAGGTTCAATGCGGCTTACATAGTAATAGGGCTTACAAAGTATTGATAAAGAAAATATAAGTATAATAGAATAATAAAAGAGATAGGCAGGTAGAGATGGGCAAGGGTGAAGGGAGTAGAAGAGGTATGAGCAAGGGTAGGTGAGCATTGGAGAAGGGGTAGAGGAGGTGGGAGTGGGATGGGACACGGGATAAGCAAATGGAAGTTTGGTGGGAGATGTAGTCTAGATCATTGTCATTGTTTATATGATCTGGAAAGTGGAACAAGTGAGGGGATAAAATTTTCAGATGACATAAAACTATTCAAAGTTGTTAAAACACATGCCGACTGTGAAAAATTGCAGGAAGACCGGGCACCCAACACACTAAATTTAATGTGGACAAATACAAAGTCATGCACATTGGGAAGACTAATCCAAATCATAGTTACCTGATGCTAGGGTCCGACTTGAAAGTCAGCACCCAAGAAAAAGAAAAGTTAGTTACCAATAGCAGGGGTTCTCTGAGGGCAACAGATATATACTCATATGTGGGTGATATCATCCACAGAGCCCAGTACGGACACAGCCATAGTGCACTGTCACTTTAAAACTTTGTCAGATACACCATCGATGGACAAGTCTGTCGATAAGCCCTCCAAAATCATGCCGGCGCGTAGCGCGAACAAAGACAAAGGACCGCCGAGAGCGGTGGACCCTGGCGCGGACCAACAATTGCAGAAAAGCGGGCCGCCCTTTTCGGAGGCACAGCTCTCACAGCTTTCACAACTGACCGCAGCAGTAGTACAAGCTTTGGAACCCAGGTTGGAGCACATATCGAGGCACGGCTGGCGGAAGAATCGCGGTGAACCGGAGATCTGGAACATAGGGTTCCAGAGCTTGAAGACGCGTGCTCCCCGATGCAACAGCAAATCCGCCAGCTACAGACCACAGTGACAACGCTATCAGACAAGGTAGATGAATTAGAGAACAGAGGCAGGCGTAGCAACCTGCGCTTGATCGGCCTACCTGAATCGATCGATGACTCCGCACTTGCAACGGTAGTGGAGAAGTGGCTGAATGTGGAGTTTGCCTTGTCAGATCACGCGGGGGCCCTGTGCTTGGAAAGGGTGCATTGCGTAGGCCGTGTTCAAGATGGCCGCCAGGCCCCGTGCACTGTTATCTTGAAAGTCCATAATTACTTACACAAACAAGAGATTCTGCAGGGCTATCGCATGAAACGAGACGATACAAAATATGACGGGCACCTGATTAGAATATTTCAGGACTACTCTGCCCCACTCCAGGAGCGCTGCAAGAAATTTACTCCGCTGTGTTGTCGGCTTCAAGATTCATGCTGGTTTACCCGGCAGTGCTGAAGATCTGCCATGAGGGAAGCTGGAAGCGTTTGAATCTGCAGATGCGGCGAAAGCATACATCACTGATCTTGAGCAGCAACCGGCAGACCCGAATGGACAGCTGGTGGGAGAGTGATTAAGCGCAACTTTGAACTTTCTGCAGCAAACTAGTACAACAAGAGATGAGGTTTGAAAGTATTGTACCTATTGAGGGCAGGGAGGTCTCGGGCATGGAAGGGGCTCCTCACTTATTAGTAGCATTAGATGCATAGGGGAAGGGAATTAGATGGTTTAATGGGGGGGGGGGGGTAGTGAAGGGTTTTGGGAGGGGGGACAGATAGGGATGGGGAACACACAGGATCCAAATGTACAATCTAGAATACTTGGCAGAGATGGGTTCAATACACACAGGATCATGCGATATTTAGTGGAAAGGAGGGTAGTGGCCACTGTATGTCTCTGGGGTAAGGCTGGGTGCCCGGGAGACGTAGTTCCACAGCTCATCTTGGGACACACATATTTACAGACTCAGTCCTGCATCGAGTAAAGTGCGCTTGATCTCCTGGAATGTGGGCGGCATCTCCTCCCCAATTAAGAGAACTAAGATCTTAACAGCTTTAAACAGACACGGGGTGGGGATAGCCTGCTTCCAGGAGACAAGACTCTCTCCGGAAGAGCATGACAAACTGAAACATTCTTGGGTGGGGGAGGTGTTTTGCTCACCAGCTACGGGAAGGAAAGGGGGGGGTAGCTATATTAATTCATAAATCGCTTTTGTGCACGGCAAAACTAGAGTTCAAAGATGATGAGGGGAGGATGGTAGGGGTACAGATTAATCTGCAGGGCAGGGAGATGCTTCTGGTGTCAGCTTACGGCAATAACACAGCACCATCAGGCTTCTTTGCCTAGCTACTGGCACGGTACCGGGGGCACCATCCGCTCCCACTGATCTTAGTGGGGGATATGAGTCAGGTGTTGGACGTGGACTTAGATCGGTCTAAAGACCCGCGCAATCGAGATCGTCACCTGCCCCTTCCGTCTTAGACACATTTTGTCAGGAAATGGGATTGGTGGACCCATGGAGAATATTACATGGGGAAGAGAGAGATTATACCCACACATCCAGGGTCCACCGGACACAGTCCAGAATAGACTATATTTTTACATCACAGATTTTATTCCCTAGGGTTGTAGAAGCTTCTATAGGCCCAGAAGAAATTTCGGACCACTCTAATCTGGGTGGATCTCGAAACCTGCATCATTTTTCCAGCAGTTTCCAAGGGTGGAGGTTCCCTGCTCACTTGTTTCCCTCTAAAGACTTCACAACGTATTTACAAAAGAAATGGGAGGAGTTCGCCACGCATAACCAGGAACACCTTGAGGATGTAGTCTTGTTCTGGTCCACGGCCAAGGCCATGCTCCGGGGCGAGATTATAGCCTACGCCAGTAAGTGGAATCGGCAAATCACCCAAGGGGTTTGTAGCTCAGAACGGCGAGGCGAACATATGCTAGAGCACCGACCCAGACAAATTATGAAACACTCATGTCCACCAGGGTGGCACTTAATAGTTTACTGCATGAACGAGTAACGAGATCCCTCCTGTACAAGAAAGCGAATGCTACATACCTGTAGAAGGTATTCTCCGAGGACAGCAGGCTGATTGTTCTCACTGATGGGGTGACGTCCACGGCAGCCCCTCCAATCGGAAAACTTTACTAGCAAAGGCCTTTGCTAGTCCTCGCGCGCCCATGCGCACCACGCATGCGCGGCCGTCTTCCCGCCCGAACCGACTCGTGTTCGTCAGTCCCATATGTAGCAAGACAAAACAAGGGAAGACACAACTCCAAAGGGGAGGCGGGCGGGTTAGTGAGAACAATCAGCCTGCTGTCCTCGGAGAATACCTTCTACAGGTATGTAGCATTCGCTTTCTCCGAGGACAAGCAGGCTGCTTGTTCTCACTGATGGGGTATCCCTAGCCCCCAGGCTCACTCAAAACAACAAACATGGTCAATTGGGCCTCGCAACGGCGAGGACACAACTGAGATTGACCTAACAACTTATCCAACTAACTGAGAGTGTAGCCTGGAACAGAACAAACATGGGCCTAGGGGGGTAGAGTTGGATTCTAAACCCCGAACAGATTCTGAAGCACTGACTGCCCGAACCGACTGTCGCGTCGGGTATCCTGCTGCAGGCAGTAATGAGATGTGAATATGTGGACAGATGACCACGTCGCAGCTTTGCAGATCTCTTCAATAGTGGCTGACTTCAAGTGGGCCACTGACGCAGCCATGGCTCTGACATTGTGAGCCGTGACATGACCCTCAAGAGCCAGCCCAGCCTGAGCGTAAGTGAAGGAAATGCAATCTGCTAGCCAATTGGAAATGGTGCGTTTCCCCACAGCCACTCCCCTCCTGTTGGGATCAAAAGAAACAAACAATTGGGCGGGCTGTCTGTTGGGCTGTGTCCGCTCCAGATAGAAGGCCAATGCTCTCTTGCAGTCCAATGTGTGCAGCTGACGTTCAGCAGGGCACGAATGAGGACGGGGAAAAAATGTTGGCAAGACAATTGACTGGTTCAGTTGCAACTCCGACACTACCTTCGGCAAGAACTTAGGGTGAGTGCGGAGGACTACTCTATTATGATGAAATTTGGTGTAAGGGGCCTGGGCTACCAGGGCCTGAAGCTCACTGACTCTACGAGCTGAAGTAACTGCCACCAAGAAAATGACCTTCCAGGTCAAGTACTTCAGATGGCAGGAGTTCAGTGGCTCAAAAGGAGGTTTCATCAGCTGGGTGAGAACGACATTGAGATCCCATGACACTGTAGGAGGTTTGATGGGGGGCTTTGACAAAAGAAAACCTCTCATGAAGCGAACAACTAAAGGCTGTCCTGAGATCGGCTTACCTTCCACACGGTAATGGTATGCACTGATTGCACTAAGGTGAACCCTTACAGAGTTGGTCTTGAGACCAGACTCAGACAAGTGCAGAAGGTATTCAAGCAGGGTCTGTGTAGGACAAGAGCGAGGATCTAGGGCCTTGCTGTCACACCAGACGGCAAACCTCCTCCATAGAAAGAAGTAACTCCTCTTAGTGGAATCTTTCCTGGAAGCAAGCAAGATACGGGAGACACCCTCTGACAGACCCAAAGAGGCAAAGTCTACGCTCTCAACATCCAGGCCGTGAGAGTCAGAGACTGGAGGTTGAGATGCAAAAGCGCCCCTTCGTCCTGTGTGATGAGGGTCGGAAAACACTCCAATCTCCACGGTTCTTCAGAGGACAACTCCAGAAGAAGAGGGAACCAGATCTGACGCGGCCAAAAGGGAGCAATCAGAATCATGGTGCCTCGGTCTTGCTTCAGTTTCAACAAAGTCTTCCCCACCAGAGGTATGGGAGGATAAGCATACAGTAGACCTTCCCCCCAGTCCAGGAGGAAGGCATCCGATGCCAGCCTGCCGTGGGCCTGAAGTCTGGAACAGAATTGAGGGACCTTGTGGTTGGCCTGAGATGCAAAGAGATCCATCAAGGGGGTGCCCCACACCTGGAAGATCTGCCGCACTACCCTGGAATTGAGCGACCGCTCGTGAGGTTGCATGATCCTGCTCAACCTGTCGGCCAGACTGTTGTTTACTCCTGCCAGATATGTGGCTTGGAGCAACATGCCGTAACAGCGAGCCCACAGCCACATGCTGACGGCTTCCTGACACAGGGGGTGAGATCCGGTGCCCCCCTGCTTGTTGATGTAATACATGGCAACCTGGTTGTCTGTCTGAATTTGGATAATTTGGTGGGACAGCCGATCTCTGAAAGCCTTCAGAGCGTTCCAGATCACTCTTAACTCCAGGAGATTGATCTGCAGATCGCGTTCCTGGAGGGACCAGCTTCCCTGGGTGTGAAGCCCATCGACATGAGCTCCCCACCCCAGGAGAGACGCATCTGTAGTCAGCACTTTTTGTGGCTGAGGAATTTGGAAAGGACGTCCCAGAGTCAAATTGGACCAAATCGTCCACCAATACAGGGAGTTGAGAAAACTCGTGGATAAGTGGATCACGTCTTCTAGATCCCCAGCAGCCTGAAACCACTGGGAAGCTAGGGTCCATTGAGCAGATCTCATGTGAAGGCGGGCCATGGGTGTCACATGAACTGTGGAGGCCATGTGGCCCAGCAATCTCAACATCTGCCGAGCTGTGATCTGCTGGGACGCTCGCACCCGCGAGACGAGGGACAACAAGTTGTTGGCTCTCGTCTCTGGGAGATAGGCACGAGCCGTCCGAGAATCCAGCAGAGCTCCTATGAATTCGAGTCTCTGTACTGGGAGAAGATGGGACTTTGGATAATTTATCACAAACCCCAGTAGCTCCAGGAGGCGAATAGTCATCTGCATGGACTGTAGAGCTCCTGCCTCGGATGTGTTCTTCACCAGCCAATCGTCGAGATAGGGGAACACGTGTACTCCCAGCCTGCGAAGCGCCGCTGCTACTACAGCCAAGCACTTCGTGAACACTCTGGGCGCAGAGGCGAGCCCAAAGGGTAGCACACAGTACTGGAAGTGACGTGTGCCCAGCTGAAATCGCAGATACTGTCTGTGAGCTGGCAGTATCGGGATGTGCGTGTAGGCGTCCTTCAAGTCCAGAGAGCATAGCCAATCGTTTTCCTGAATCATGGGGAGAAGGGTGCCCAGGGAAAGCATCCTGAACTTTTCCTTGACCAGATATTTGTTCAGGGCCCTTAGTTCTAGGATGGGACGCATCCCCCCTGTTTTCTTTTCCACAAGGAAGTACCTGGAATAGAATCCCAGCCCTTCTTGCCCAGATGGCACGGGCTCGAGCGCATCGGCGCTGAGAAGGGCGGAGAGTTCCTCTGCAAGTACCTGCTTGTGCTGGAAGCTGTAAGATTGAGCTCCCGGTGGGCAATTTGGAGGTTTGGAGGCCAAATTGAGGGTGTATCCTTGCCGGACTATTTGAAGAACCCAACGGTCAGAGGTTATAAGAGGCCACCTTTGGTGAAAAACTTTCAACCTCCCCCTGACCGGCAGATCGCCCGGCACTGACACGTTGATGTTGGCTATGCTCTGCTGGAGCCAGTCAAAAGCTCGCCCCCTGCTTTTGCTGGGGAGCCGTGGGGCCTTGCTGAGGCGCACGCTGCTGACGAGAGCGCGCGCGCTGGGGCTTAGCCTGGGCCGCAGGCTGTCGAGAAGGAGGATTGTACCTACGCTTACCAGAAGAGTAGGGAACAGTCTTCCTTCCCCCATAAAAACGTCTACCTGAGGAGGTAGATGCTGAAGGCTGCCAGCGGGAGAACTTGTCGAAAGCGGTATCCCGCTGGTGGAGCTGCTCTACCACCTGTTCGACTTTTTCTCCAAAAATATTGTCCACTCGGCAAGGGGAGTCCGCAATCCGCTGCTGGATCCTATTCTCCAGGTCGGAGGCACGCAGCCATGAGAGTCTGCGCATCACCACACCTTGAGCAGCGGCCCTGGACGCAACATCAAAGGTATCATAAACCCCTCTGGCCAGGAATTTTCTGCATGCCTTCAGCTGCCTAACCACCTCCTGAAATGGCTTGGCTTGCTCAGGAGGGAGCTTGTCCACCAAGCCCGCCAACTGCCGCACATTGTTCCGCATATGGATGCTCGTGTAGAGCTGGTAAGACTGGATTTTGGCCACGAGCATAGAAGAATGGTAGGCCTTCCTCCCAAAGGAGTCTAAGGTTCTAGAGTCCTTTCCAGGGGGCGCCGAAGCATGCTCCCTAGAACTCTTAGCCTTCTTTAGGGCCAGATCCACCACACCAAAGTCGTGAGGCAACTGAGTGCGCATCAGCTCTGGGTCCCCATGGATCCGGTACTGGGACTCGATCTTCTTGGGAATGTGGGGATTACTTAGAGGCTTGGTCCAGTTCGCCAGCAATGTCTTTTTTAGGACATGATGCATGGGTACTGTGGACGCTTCCTTAGGTGGAGAAGGATAGTCCAAGAGCTCAAACATTTCAGCCCTGGGCTCATCCTCCACAACCACCGGGAAGGGGATGGCAATAGACATCTCCCGGACAAAGGCCGCAAAAGACAGACTCTCGGGAGGAGAAAGCTGCCTTTCAGGGGAGGGAGTGGGATCGGAAGGAAGGCCATCAGACTCCTGTAGGTTCCCAGAGAAATATCTGATGTCCTCCTCCTCCTCCCACGAGGCCTCACCATCGGTATGAGACACAAGTTCATGAACCTGTGTCTGAAGCCATGCCCGGCTCGACTCCGTGGAAACACGGTCACGGTGGGAGCGTCGAGAGGTAGACTCCCTCGCCAGCACCGGCGAAGCTCCCTCCACCGATGTCGTCGGGGAGCCTTCCTGGGAGGCGGCCGCAGTCGGTACCGCAAGCGGCACCGATGTCGGAGACCTCACCCTGGGCAAGGGGCCAGCCGGCGCCTCACTCGACGGTACCGGTGGCGCAAGCACCCCCGGTACCGAAGGGGAAGGGCGCAACAGCTCTCCCAGGATCTCTGGGAGAACGGCCCGGAGACTCTCGTGCAGAGCGGCTGTGGAGAAAAACATGGAAGCCGATGCAGGCGTCGAGGTCAGAGTCTGTTCCGGGCATGGAGGCTGTTCCGGGCTGTCCAAGGTGGAGCGCATCGACACCTCCTGAACAGAGGGTGAGCGGTCCTCCCGGTGCCGATGCCTACTGGGTGCCGACTCCCTCGGCGACCCACAGCTCTCGGTACCGATGCGGGAAGGAGACCGGTGTCGATGCTTCTTTGACTTTTTCAAACGAAGCATGTCACCGGAACTTCCCGGTACCGACGAGGACGTAGAATCCAGCCGTCGCTTCCTCGGGGCCGAGGCCAAAGAAGGTCGGTCTCGGGGGGGCTGTACCGCAGGAGCCCTCAGGGTAGGGGGAGACCCACCCGAAGGCTCACCGCCACCAGCAAGGGAATGGACAGCCCTCACCTGCACTCCAGTCGAAGCACCACCGTCCGACGACATCAGCACTAGTGGAGGTCCCGGTACCACCGACGCCGATGCAGCCTTTCGATGTCTCGGTACCGACGATGCAGAGGGTCTATGCCTCGATGCAGTCGATGCCGAGGTCGAAGGTCTTGATGCTGTCGACGTCGATGCCCCCCCCCCCCCCCCCCGGTGCTGTTGTCGACGAAGAGCCCGAGAACAACACGTTCCACTGGGCCAATCTCACTACCTGAGTCCTCTTCTGTAAAAGGGCACAAAGACTACAGGCCTGCGGGCGGTGCCCAGCCCCCAGACACTGAAGACACGACGCGTGCCTATCAGTGAGCGAGATTACCCGGGTGCACTGGGTGCACTTCTTGAAGCCGCTGGGAGACTTCGATAACATGGGCGGAAAAATCATGCCGGTGAAATCAAAATTCGTAATGGCGATATAGGCACCAAAAATAGGGAGAGAAAAAACCCGTACCAAGGCCTCAAAAAAGGCCTACCCCAAAAGCGAAAGTAAACTTACGCGGGGCGAAAGCTGGAAGCACGAGAAAGGGTAAAGACCGTAAAGGTCCTTTTTTTTTTTTTCAGGGAAAATCGCGAAGACGTGCGAGGGTCAACTTTGAGGGGTGCGAAACGGCGCAAAACACGACCGTCCCGAGCGCGGACAAAAGAAGACTGACGAACACGAGCCGGTTCGGGCGGGGAAGACGGCCGCGCATGCGCGGTGCGCATCGGCGCACGAGGACTAGCAAAGGCCTTTGCTAGTAAAGTTTTCCGATTGGAGGGGCTGCCGTGGACGTCACCCCATCAGTGAGAACAAGCAGCCTGCTTGTCCTCGGAGAAATATAAGTTGCACAAGTATGGAGACAAGGCGGGAGGGATGGTTGCTAGACTCGTAAAAGGCGCGCGAAAAGCCCACTTCATTACAGCGATTCGTAAACCGGCGGGGAAAATAACACATGACCTTCATGAGATCGCACAGACTTTCCATCAATACTTCACCACCTTGTACAGGGGGGAGCGGGAGAGTATAGGAACACGAGAGGCTATACAGGAGTATCTGAAAGATGTAGGATTAGAGAAAATACCCGCAGCCCAATTAATCTCCCTCAACGCTCCGGTATCGGCCAAAGAGTTACAAAAGGCGATTGGAGCGTTGAGGTTATATTCAGCGCCGGGGCCAGATGGCCTCTCTGGAGAATTTTATAAAATGCTCAACACACAGATTGTAGGGCTGCTGACTGAGTATCTTAACACTGTGGTGGAGACTGGACATTTTCCCCCACATGCCAACACGGCGCTAATTAGCTTCATCCCCAAAAAAGATAGAGATCCGTTGCAACCCAACTCCTATAGACCCATCTCTCTGATCAACGTTGAGATCTAACTTCTATCACGCATTTTGGCAGAGACACTAGCGCCCCTGATGTCGTGTCTTATTAAAGAGGACCAAGTGGGCTTTGTGCGGGGCCGCCAATCTGTGTTAAACACACATAGACTGATCCTTACAATGTTTACTAGCCTGCACCCTGGTGCTCAGAGATTGGTGGTGAGCCTAGACGTGGAACGTGCATTTGATCAGGTGGAGTGGCCACTTATGTTTGAAACTCTGAAAGACATAGGGCTAAGCGGGTGGTTTCTCAGTGCTATAGAAACGCTTTATACGCATCCGCAAGTTATGATTCGGGTCAACGGGGTTAAAACTGCAAGATTTGACATTGGTAGAGGCACTCGCCAGGGTTGCCCTTTATACCCGTTACTTTTTCTGTTAACACTGGAACCCCTGCTAATGAAGATTCGCGCACAGGACAGCATAAAAGGGATTAAGGTCAGTGGGAGGGAGCTTAAGGTGCTCGCCTATGCAGACGATGTGATGGTGCTCCTGAGTGACCCACAGACCTCTTTGGGGTGCCTTCTGCACACTATTACTGACTATGGCGATCTTTCGGGCTATAAGCTTAACAAGTCAAAATCAATGGCACTGGCCCTAGATGACACACTGAAATTAGAATGGAGAGGTCATTTCCCCTTACAGATGGTCAGCTTCAATACTTAGGGGTAAATATCCCCAGGGCCATGGAGACACTATATGAGGCAAACGTAAGACCCTTATTGGCCACCACTAGGCGACTGTTGAAGTTGTGGGGAGCCTGCCCTTTATCCCTCTCAGGCCGCATAGGTCTGTTTAACATGATAGCCCCCAAATGGCTATATCTGTTTCAAATGTTGCCATTATACCTGAGGAGGGGGGAAGAGCGGACATTACATCGCTCCATACAGACCTTTTTGTGGAATGGGAAGAGACCTAGGCTCCCAATCCATGTTATACAGAAACCGAGACCGGAAGGGGGGGATGGGGCTGCTCAAATATACGATATCTCACAATAGCATGTTCCATGCGACATAACAGAGATTGGCTGGTGGGGACAGGTGATTTTTCGGTGACAGACCTAGAGAGGGCTCTTGTCCCTACTGTACATTTAGGATGGAGGTTACACGCTCCGGGAGGAGGGCTAGGAACCGGAAAAGAGCAGAACCCACTAGTTGCATCAGCAAGGGCAGCTTGGAAGTGGCTCTGCAAGCGGCTCAGATGTGATTGGAAAGCTACCCCCTTCTTACCGCTGCTTCGTAACCCAGATTTCCCAGAGGGATCTTCCTCGGTGGCGTTTCATCGCTGGCGGAAGCTTGGGATACAGTATGTTTATCAGCTGGTGTCAGATGAGGGGAGAGCGCGGCCCTTTGTGGATCTGCAACAGGAGTTTGGACTCACAGAGGCTGATCACTTTGCATATCTTCAGATGTGCCATTATGCCTCAGCATTGGGCTGGACCAACCTGAGTGAAGATGTTCAGGATACATTAAATACAGCACTGACATTGGGGGCGCAGAACTTGATACACCTCTCAAATTCCATAATAGATTTTTACAAGGCTCAACTGAGGATATAGACTTCCGCACGGGAGCGCAGCGCTGGGCCAAAGATTTGACGCCAGCAGTAACAGAAGAGATTCTGTGCAGATTTCTGACCTCCATACAGAAACGCTCCGTCTTCAGTCGATATTGGGAGATGCAATACAAATTTACCCTGAGGGTGTACATTTCGCCAGCAGGAGCCTTCAAGGCGGGCTTTGGAGACTCAGATGCATGCCCGTGGTGTAGTCAAGCCCCAGCCACATTAGGACATATGTTTTGGTCTTGCCCACATGTTGGACTGTTTTGGGCTCAGGCTCTTGGTGAGATACAGCGGTACTGGGGCTGCACAATTAAGAGACAGCCACTGATGTTATTTGGGGAGTACAAATATGCGCGATCAGTCCCTCCAGGCTTTTGCGCATTCCTGCAGAGAACCATGCTGATGGGAAAGAGAGCCATATTATTGCACTGGCGAGAAAATAAAGGCCCATCTGTGGGAGCATAGAGAACTCAAATGATCAAATTTTTGAAACTGGAAAGACGTGGAATTTCAGACATGTCCTCCACAGAAGGGGAACATCTTCAGCAGACGTGGGCGAACTTTTGGGACACTCTGCAACCCACAGCTAGGAGCAGAATTCTAAACTAGGGGACTACTGGTCTCTGTCATTGTTTGCATCTGCAGATTACAACTCCTTTGCGGGGGGGGGGGGGGGTTGGTAGAGGGAGGGGGAGAGGTGGGAAGGAAGGGGAGGGTAAAAGAAAGTAGGGGAGGGAGCGGGGGTTGATAAAGTGAGTTGTACATGTTAGATGTTAGAAAATATCACCACTGTTGTACTGCATCTTGCTGGTTGGTTTCTTTTGAATAAAAAGATTTAAACATAAACGATTGTATGAGACCCTGCAAGAAGACGGTTTGCCGAGGGCTTTATATCTGAACCAACTTAGCCTGCCAATGCTTTCATCGCGGGATGAGCAAAAGATCAATGGCTCTATAACAGCAGAAGCGGTAATGGTGGCGATCAATCAAAGTACGCTGACTAAGGCGCCAGGGGTGGATGGGTACAGGGCAGAATTTTATAAAATCATGGGGGAGGAAATATTAGAACCACTGACAAATATGTTTAATGTTCTAATAGAAATGGAACAAATATCCCCTGCATTAAATACAGCTTGTATCATAGTGATTCCCAAGAGGGGGAAAGACCCAGAATTAGCCGAATCATACAGGCCTATTTCGTTGTTAAACTACGAAGTTAAGCTGTTAGCCAAGATTTGGGCAAATAGATTAGCGAGAGTCCTGCCAAAATTGTTAAAGGACTCACAGGTAGGTTTTGTGAGAGGACGGACGATTGCTAAAAACGTGAGGAAAGTTTTGACCTCGTTAGAAGTCAGGCGTCGGGGGAATATAGATTCCCTTTTGATAAGCTTTGATGCCGAGAAAGCTTTTGATCAAGTGTATTGGAGTTTTTTATACACAGTACTACAGAAGTATGGATTCTCAGGAAGATTTTTTATCAGGGATAAAGGCTTTATATTCTAACCCAAAGGCTAGAATATCGGTCAACAAGGTTGAAACAGAGGACTTTGAGATTCGCTGGGGAACTCTACAGGGCTGTCCTCTCTCGCCTCTTCTGTTTGTGCTGACATTAGACCCGCTGTTAAGAGATACTGAGGAACAGCGGCGGTGGCAGGGGTGGAGATATAGAGATTTTCAAAGTGGCGGCATTTGCCGACGATATTTTGGTTCATTTGACAAAACCGCGAGAGTCCTTAGCTTCTTTACTGGAGATCTTTGCAGAATATGGGGACTACGCAGGCCTACTTAAGCAGGGAAATCGAAGGCTATAGCCTCTTTGGAGGAGGTCTGGAGATGTTGGAGAGGTGACTTTCCTTTGAAGAGAGCATATACCTCTTTTAGGTACTTGGGAATTAGGTTGCCTATGAATTCGCTAATGCTACATGACCTTAACGTTACTAGACTATTGGAGGAGACCTGCAGTGTGCTGCAAGGTTGGCAGGATTTGCCATTATCATTGTTGGGCAGAGTGAACTTGGTCAAAATGGTGATATTTCCCAAGTGGCTTTATGTTTTACAAATAGCGCCACTCTGGTTATGTCGCAAAGATCTGAGGAGCTTTTATAGACTAGTATCGAAGTTTTGTTGGAGGGGTAAAAAACCTAGAATTTGATTTTCACATTTAATAGGAGGTTGGAGTCGAGGAGGGGTAGGCATGACAGACTTAGCGCTTTATAACCAAGCATGCCAGTTAAGACGTTTAGGAGATTGGTGCTTAGGCACTCAGGTGTATACACCCACGACCCTAGAGGCTACACACTTTGCACTGTAACAGTTTTTTTTTCGCTATTACAACTACTACTTGACACTTCTAAAGCACTACTAGGGTTACACAGCGCTGTACAATTTAACATAGAAGGACAGTCCCTGCTCAAAGGAGCTTACAATCTAAAGGACAAATGTACAGTCAGTCAAATAGGGACAGTCTAGATTTCCTGAAAGGTATAAAGGTTAGGTGCCGAAAGCAACATTGAAGAGGTGGGCTTTGAGCAAGGATTTGAAGATGAGTAGGGAGGGGGCTTGGTGTAAGGGCTCAGGAAGTTTATTCCAAGCATAGGGTGAGGCGAGGCAGAATGAGCGGAGCTTGGAGTTGGCGGTGGTGGAGAAGGGTACTGAGAGGAGGGATTTGTCCTGTGAGCGAAGGTTACGGGCGGGAACGTAAGGGGAAATGAGGGCAGAGAGGTAATGAGGGGCTGCAGACTGAGTGCATTTGTAGGTAAGAAGGAGAAGCTTGAACTGTATGCGGTATCTGATTGGAAGCCAGTGAAGTGACCTGAAAAGAGGGGTGATATGAGTATATCAGTTCAGGCGGAATATAAGACATGCAGCAGAGTTCTGAACAGATTGAAGGGGGATAGATGGCTAAGTGGGAGGCCAGTAAGGAGTAGGTTGCAGTAGTCAAGGCGAGAGGTAATGAAAGCATGGACGAGAGTACGGGTGGTGTGCTCAGAGAGGAAAGGGCGAATTTTGCTGATGTTAAAGAGAAAGAAGCAACAGGTCTTGGCCATCTGCTGGATATGCGCAGAGAAGGAGAGGGAGGAGTCGAAGATGATTCCGAGGTTGCGGGCAGATGAAACGAGGAGGATGAGGGTGCCATCAACTGAGATAGAGAGTGGAGGAAGAGGAGAAGTGGGTTTTGGTGGAAAGACGATAAGCTTGGTCTTGGACATTTTCAGTTTCAGGTGGCGGTTGGACATCCATGCAGCAATGTCGGATAAGCAGGCCGATATCTTGGCCTGGGTCTCCGCAGTGATGTCTGGTGTGGAGAGATATAGCTGGGTGTCATCAGCATAAAGATGATACTGGAAACCATGAGATGAGATCAGTGAGCCCAGGGAAGAGGTGTAGATTGAGAAAAGAAGGGGTCCAAGGACAGATCCTTGGGAAACTCCAACAGAAAGCGGGATGGGGGTGGAGGAAGATCCATGAGAGTGTACTCTGAAGGTGCGGTGGGAGAGATAGGAGGAGAACCAGCAGAGGACAGAACCCTGGAACCCAAATGAGGACAGTGTGGCAAGAAGTAAATCATGATTGACAGTATCAAAAGCAGCGGATAGATCAAGGAGGATGAGGATGGAGTAGTGGCCTCTGGATTTGGCAAGGAACAGGTCATTACAGACTTTAGAGAGTGCCGTTTCTGTTGAGTGTAGAGGGCGAAAACCGGATTGAAGCGGATCGAGGATGGCATGAGAGGAGAGAAAATCAAGGCAGCGGTTGTGAACAGCACGCTCAAGTATTTTGGAGAGGAAGAGTAGGAGGGAGATGGGGCGGTAGTTGGAGGGACTGGTAGGGTCAAGTGATGTTTTTTTGAGGAGAGGTGTGACTACGGCGTGCTTGAAGATCTCAGGGACAGTTGCAGTGGAGAGAGAGAGGTTGAGGATATGACAGATGGAGGGGGTGACAGTATGAGAGATGGTGTTTAGTAAGTTGGTGGGGATGGGATCAGAGGAACAAGTGGTGCATTTCGAGGAGGAAAGAAGGCGGGCGGTTTCCTCCTCAGTGATATCAGGAAAGGAGGAGAAAGAGGCCTGGGTTGGTTGGTTGAGGGAGAGGGATGAAGGGTGAAGAGGAAGAGGTGCCTTGGTAGTGAACTCAAGGTTGATCTTTTGCACCTTGTCGCGGAAATAGTCAGCCAGTGATTGAGATGAGAGTGAGGGGGGGGGGGTGGGAGCGGAGGGCACTTTAAGGAGGGAGTTAAGGGTGGTGAAGAGACGATGAGCGTTGGCGCTGAGAGAATTGGTCAATTGGGTGTAAAGGAATAGGGAGGACTGGAAGGAGGATAGCATGAATTTGTAATGAAGGAAATCTGAATGGGTACGAGATTTCCTCCACAGGCGTTCAGCAGATCGAGTGCAGGAGCGAAGGTAACGGATGCAAGGGGTCAGCCAGGGCTGAGGATTAGTACGTCTTGTGGGACGGGAGATGGATGGTGCAAGGGTGTCCAGAGCAGAGGAGAGAGTGGCATTGTAAGCGGAGACAGCCTTGTCGACAGACTCCGAGGACATGATGGAAGGGAGGAGATTAGAGATAATGGAGGATAAGGTGGGAGGGTCGACAGCCTGGAGATTCCTGGAAGTAGTGGTTAGTGTTGGGCGGGACTGCGGGGGAGGGTGATGAAGTGTGAAGGTGATCAGGTGATGGTCAGAGGGAGGAAGAGCTGAGGCCCAGAAATTAGAGGGTGAGCAGGTAGAGGAGAGGACGAGATCAAGACAATGGCCGTCTCGGTGAGTAGGGGTGGTGGAGCATAGCTGGAGGTTGAAGGAGGATGCTAGAGTGAGGAACTGAGAAGCGTGAGGGTCGGATTGGTCATCAACTTGTATGTTAAAGTCTCCGAGAATGAGGGACGGAGATGAGGGATCAAGAAAAACGGAGAGCCAGGCATCGAAGTCAGTAAGGAAGGAAGATAGGGACTTATCAGGGGGGCGGTAAATGACTGCAACTCTGAGTGGCAGCGGGTAGAATAGACGGATGGAGTGAACTTCAAAGAATGAGAAGCAGTGAGACTGCGGTAGGAGGAGAGGTTGAAAACTGCAGGAAGGCGAAAGTAGTAACCCGACGCCTCCACCGCGGCCAACTGGGCGGGGAGAATGGGAGAAGAGATAGCTTCTATGGCATAGGGCCACGACTGAGGCAGAGTCATCAGGGGTGAGCCAGGTTTCAGTTAGGGTGATAAGTTGGAGAGAATGGGAGATGAAGAGGTCATGGGTAAAGAAGAGTTTGTTGCAGACAGATCGGGCATTCCATAGGGCGCACGAGAACGGGAGGGAAGAGGGGGAGAGGAGGGGAATGGAAATGAGGTTGGAGACATTCCGGAGTGGTCTGCATAGATAGGATGAGGATTGGTGTGGGGGACCTGGATTGGGATTGATGTCCCCAGCGGATAGTAGGAAAAGGAGTAAGAGAATACGAAGAAGGGTAGGGGAGGTAGGGCGACGAAGGCGGGATGTGCATAGGAGGAATGGTGATGGGTCAACAGCAGGAAGGAAATGTTGAAGGTTGAGGGCTAAGGAGAAGGAAGGGGAAAGGAGAGAAGGTGAGGTGATGAGGGTAAGGGGAGGGTAAAGTGTAGCAGCAGTGCAAAGTGTTTTTGGGTTAAGAAGTAGGTTTGGAAGGGACAGCATCAGGAAGCGAGTGTGTATAGGGGACATGGCAATGCAGAATTGGATTGCTGGAACACTGGAATGTTGGAATGGGTGAAACTGGTAGGCTGGGCTACTGGGGGAAGGTGATGAATTAGGAATAGATGTAGTTGGAAAAGGTCAGTAGTGATAATTTGGCTGTAGGGGGCTATTTAAGAGATGTCACTCTAGGGGTGGGAGGGACTAAGCCTAAGAGACAGAGCTGTTCTCTGCAAGGAGACTATCTCTAAAAGGTATTTTCTCTGAAAAAAGCTGTTGCTTTTGAGACAGAGCTGTAATCTGCAGGCAGACTCTCTCTAAAAGGTGGCTTCTCTGAAAAAGCAGTTGGTTTTGAGGCTGAAATCTGCTCTCCCCAGAAAGAACTAGTCACACCCACTAAGTTTGAAAATGTGGGGGAAGGGAGGCCAAGAGCCTAAGAGACAGAGCTGTTCTCTGCAGGGAGACTATCTCTAAAAGGTATTTTCTCTGAAAAAAGCTGTTGCTTTTGAGACATATTACATAATAATACAAGCTTCCTGAGGGTTTACGCAAAAATGTGTTATTACAGCCGCTTTGTGCAGTGTGGGGAGTGATTGTCCAACAGTTTGGTGGGGATCCGGCGGTGACAGACCAGCTTACCATATGTGGTAACTGTGAATTTTTACCTGGGATGTCTAGCCACCAATTTGTTGAGTGGGCCCAGCAGGGGATCACATGCCTGGCACACCTGGTAGGTGAAGATTGGCAGTCCCTCTCGGATGAGGACCTGGAGGGTCGGGTTGGAGACTCCTGGGGTAATAGATTTGCTATACGACAGGTGAGACATTATGTGGCTTCACTACCTAAGGACCCCTTGAGGAATATGTTGGGGGACTAAATTACAAGACTTCTTTAAGTCTTTTGGAGAGAGGAAGATTACCATTTTGCTGCTCTTCAAAGCAATAACTAAATGGCAACCCCCCAAGGACTATGAATATTTAAAGAGGGCTTGGGAGAAGGAGCTCAGGACATCAGTGATGCAGTGGGATATACCCAAAACAGTAGCAAGAATACCTCTATTAGTTATCGATGCCCGACTGAGAGAATGTGCATATCGATGTATTTATAGAGGATATATGGCGCCATCTCAATTGGTATATATGGGAGGGATTCAAGGCCCTGAATGTCTGAAGTGTGGGAGGAGCACGGGCACCCTACTACATATGTTTTGGAGTTGTCCAATTTTGAAAAGGTTTTGGAGCCAAATCCGCCGGTTTTGGGAACAAAAGTTGGGGATTTTGGTGTTCGGCACGGTAGAACAAGGTAAAATTATGTATAATCATACCTGATAATTTTCTTTCCATTAATCATAGCTGATCAATCCATAGACTGGTGGGTTGTGTCCATCTACCAGCAGGTGGAGATAGAGAGCAAACTTTTGCCTCCCTATATGTGGTCATGTGCTGCCGGAAACTCCTCAGTATGTCGATATCAAAGCTCCATCCGCAGGACTCAGCACTTAGAGAATTACACCCACGAAGGGACACTCTGCCCAGCTCACCACCGCCGAAACAGGGGAGGGGAATTAACCCAGCTCATCCCCACACAAGTGGGGGAGGGGAATCCGTCCAGCTCATCCCCGCGGAGCGGGGGAGGGACACCACACCCGCCGATGCGGGGGGATCTGGCTTATCCTGCAACCGCAACCGCGGGAGGAGCTGACTGACCCTAACACCGCCGAAGCGGGAAGGGTACAAAGCTGCCCTACAGCCGCACGAAGCGGGAGGGAGTGCCGGCAGAATTTTAAGTCTCAATCCAGCCCCGTAAAACGGAGGGGAGAGGAATGCAGCAGCTCACTGTAACACAAACTCGTCTTAACTCTTGAAGAATCCAAGTGAAAAAACTTGAACACGAAGTCTTTCTGAAGTAACTGAAGACTAAACTTGAACCTGAAATGCAACCAGAATAAAAACAGTACAGATATCTGGGAGGGGCTATGGATTGATCAGCTATGATTAATGGAAAGAAAATTATCAGGTATGATTATACATAATTTTACCTTCCATATCATCAAGCTGATCAATCCATAGACTGGTGGGATGTACCGAAGCAGTACTCACCCAGGGCGGGACATTGAAATCCCTGACCTCAACACTGAAGCTCCAAACCGGGCCTCCGCCCGTGCAGCCACAGCCAAACGGTAATGCTTGGAGAATGTATGAGCCGAAGCCCAAGTTGCCGCCTTGCATATCTCTTCCAAGGAGACGGATCCGGCCTCTGCCATCGAGGCCGCCTGAGCTCTTGTGGAGTGAGCCTTCAGCTGGATAGGCGGCACCTTCCCCGCGGCCACATAAGCCGCTGCAATGGCTTCCTTGACCCATCTTGCCACTGTAGGCTTAGCAGCCTGCAGACCCTTACGAGGACCTGCACACAGGACAAACAGATGATCTGACTTCCGGAAATCATTGGTCACTTCCAAGTATCTGATGATGACTCGTCTCACATCCAGATATTTAAGAGCAGAGTACTCCTCTGGGTAGTCCTCCCTACGAAAGGAAGGGAGACAGAGCTGCTGATTCACATGGAATCGAGAAACAATCTTGGGCAGGAAGGAAGGCACTGTGCGAATAGTCACTCCTGCCTCAGTGAACTGCAGAAAAGGCTCTCGACAAGAGAGCGCCTGGAGCTCGGAAACTCTTCTGGCTGAAGTGATAGCCACCAAAAAGACTGCTTTCAACGTCAGGTCTTTCAGAGATGCCCTCGACAAGGGTTCAAAACGCGGCTTCTGCAATGCTCTTAGCACCAGGTTGAGATTCCACGCAGGCACCACTGAGTGCAGAGGAGGGCGCAGGTGATTAACTCCCTTGAGAAAGCGCACCACATCTGGCTGCGAAGCCAGGGAAACACCCTTCAGGCGGCCCCTGAAGCAAGCCAGAGCCGCTACCTGGACTTTAAGGGAACTGAGCGACAGGCCTTTCTCTAGACCTTCTTGCAGGAACGCCAACACTGAAGAAATTGGAGCAGTGAAGGGAGAAAGTGAGCCCGCTTCACACCACGCTGCAAAGATACGCCAAACCCTGGCGTAAGCAGTAGAAGTAGAGCGCTTCCTCGCTCTCAGCATAGTGGCGATGACCTTGTCTGAGAAGCCCTTCTTCCTCAGACGCTGCCGCTCAATAGCCAGGCCGTAAGACCAAAGGGGGAGGGATCCTCCATCACCACGGGACCCTGATGCAACAGGCCCTGCTCCACTGGCAGTCGCAGAGGATCGTCGACTGAGAGCCTGATCAAGTCCGCATACCAGGGACGTCTGGGCCAATCCGGACCCACCAGGATTACCCTGTCGGGATGCTTTGCCACCCGGTCTAGCACCCTGCCCAACATGGGCCAGGGCGGGAACACATAGAGAAGCTCTTGTGTCGGCCACTGTTGGAGAAGAGCATCTACTCCCAGGGATCGAGGGTCCCGTCCTCTGCTGAAGAAGCGCGGCACTTGGCAATTGGCCGATGACGCCATCAGATCTAGGCTCGGCTGGCCCCAGCGCTTCGTGATGTCCAAGAACGCCTGAGCAGATAGCTGCCACTCTCCGGGCTCCAAGGTATGGCGACTGAGAAAGTCCGCCTTGACATTCATGACTCCGGCAATGTGGGCCGCTGAAAGCTGCTCCAGGTTCGCTTCCGCCCACTGGCATAGATTCATAGCCTCCTTGGCTAGAGGGGCGCTCTTGGTACCTCCCTGGCGGTTGACATAGGCCACAGCCGTGGCATTGTCCGACAGAACCCGTACTGGTTTCAACGCCAGTACCGGGATGAACTCCAAAAGCGCCAACCGAATGGCTCTGAGTTCCAGGAGGTTGATAGACCACTTTGCCTCTGCAGGAGACCAGAGTCCCTGCGCTGTCCTTCCCAAGCAGTGGGCTCCCCAGCCCGACAAGGAAGCGTCCGTCATGACGACAATCCACTCTGGGGTCACCAGAGGCATTCCTGCAGACAACTTGTCCATCTGCATCCACCAGCTCAGCGCCTTGCGCACTGCTGGGCCCAAGGGAAGGCGCACAGCATAATCCTCCGACACCGGAGTCCAGCGCTGCAGCAGAGAGTGTTGAAGTGGTCTCATATGAGCCCTGGCCCAGGGCACTACTTCCATCGTGGCCGTCATAGAGCCCAACAGCTGCACATAGTCCCAAGCCCGAAGAGGAGAGGCTACTAGGAACTGGTTCACCTGAGCCTGAAGCTTGACAATCCGATTGTCTGGCAGGAACACTCTGCCCACTTGGGTGTCGAATCGAACTCCCAGATACTCCAGGGACTGAGTGGGGCGCAGCTGGCTTTTCTCCCAGTTGATGATCCATCCCAGGGAGCTCAAAAGAGCAACCACCCAGTTCACAGCTTTGCCGCACTCTGCATAAGAGGGGGCTCGGATCAACCAGTCGTCCAGATAAGGATGGACTTGTACTCCTTCCTTCCTCAGGAAGGCCGCGATGACCACCATTACTTTGGAGAAGGTCCGCGGAGCAGTAGCCAACCCGAATGGGAGGGCTCTGAACTGGAAGTGTCGGCCCAGTACTGCAAAACGCAGGAAGCGTTGATGAGGAGGCCAGATGGGAATATGCAAGTACGCTTCCTTGATGTCCAAGGATGCCAGGTACTCCCCTGCCTTCACTGCCGCTATAACAGAGCGGAGAGTCTCCATGCGAAAGTGCCGAACTTTCAAGGCCCGATTGACCCCCTTGAGGTCGAGGATAGGCCGGACAGAACCTCCTTTCTTTGGGACCACAAAGTAAATGGAGTAACGTCCCTTGCCAAGCTGATTTTCTGGCACCGGAACGACCGCCCCCAGGCGGATGAGATTGTCCAAGGTCTGCTGCACTGCCACAGCTTTGACCGGAAACTTGCAGGGAGAGAGTACAAACCCGTCTCTTAAGGGTCGGCAGAACTCTAGCTTGTAGCCGTCTCTGATGACTTCCAGCACCCAAGCGTCTGAAGTTATTGTGGTCCACTCGCCCAGAAACGAGGACAGCCGTCCTCCAATCTGCACTGGGGCGTGGACCAAGACCCCGTCATTGGGTAGGAGACCCTGGGGGAGGACCGGAGGGAGCACCTCCGGGACGGCGGTCTCTGCGAAAGGAACGCTGCTTGGGGGAGAAGGTCCTCTTAAAGGAAGAGGAGGCAGAAGAGCCCGACCTGCCCGGGCGGTACCGACGGGCTTCCTGAAACCGTCCTCTGGAGGTACCGGGGCAAGCACTGGCTCGAGCCCTGACCTCTGGTAACTTCTTGCCCTTAGACGTGCCGAGATCGGTCACGATTTTGTCCAGCTCGACCCCAAAGAGCAGCTTGCCTTTAAAAGGCAATCTAGCCAGGCGGGATTTAGAGGCGTGGTCAGCAGACCAATGCTTCAGCCAAAGCCACCGCCGCGCAGAGATTGTCTGAGCCATGCCTTTAGCTGAGGCTCTCAAGACATCATACAGCAAGTCTGCCAAATAGGCCAAGCCCGATTCCAGGGCCGGCCAAGCATCCCTCAAGGAAGAATCCGAGGGGGAAGCCCGCCGCACCATAGTCAGGCACGCCCTGGCCACATAGGAACCGCAAACTGAGGCCTGCAAATTTAAAGCAGTAGCCTCGTAGGACGACCTTAAGGCCGCCTCCAATCTTCTGTCTTGGGCGTCCTTTAGGGCCGTGCCACCTTCCACCGGCAACGCCGTTTTCTTAGCCACCGCAGTGATTAAAGAATCCACGGTAGGCCACAGATAGGCCTCACGTTCACTCACAGCCAAAGGATAGAGGCGGGACATAGCCCTAGCCACTTTAAGGCTCGCTTCTGGGACATCCCATTGAGCCGAAATTAAGGTGTGCATAGCATCATGCACGTGGAAGGTTCTAGGCGGGCGCTTCGTCCCCAGCATAATGGCAGAGCCAACAGGGGCTGAGGGAGAGACGTCCTCCGGAGAGGAAATCTTCAAAGTGTCCATGGCCTGTAGCAACAGGTTGGGCAAATCCTCTGGGCTAAAAAGCCGCGCTGCAGAGGGGTCATCCGCTCCAACCGAGCGGGGATCCGTCTCCTCCAAGGAATCCGCAAAGGACCGTTGGGAGACCTCAGACACGCTGCCCTCATCTACATCGGAGGAGACAAATTCCTCCAAGGCCTGGGAATCAACCCGAGGGCGTTTGCCTCTGGGAACCTCAACCTCTTTACCAGACGAGGGAGCAGGGGCAGCGTTGTGCATGAGGAAGGCCTGATGCAGCAGCAAAACAAACTCGGGGGAGAAACCCCCCAGACTGGGCACTTCCGCAGCCTGGGCAACAGCCCTAGACGCACCCTCAACCGGCGCTCGCAAGAGCGAGGGAGAGACATGCTGCGCATCCAAGATGGCGTCCGGCGCGACACTCCGCGAAGGAGCCACGCGGGAAGAACGGCTCTTAACTTTAGCCGCTTTTGTGCCGTCGCCCAAATTAAGGGTGTTCATGGCATTAATGTCTCCAACCTCAAGGGCGGCCCAAGAAGAAGCCGTCCGAGCCGCGTGGCCGGCCAAGATGGCGGAGGCGAGGAGCGGGGGATGGGCGTTTATGGCGGGAAAAACCGCCACGCCGGAGGA
Source organism: Microcaecilia unicolor (assembly GCF_901765095.1). Classification (NCBI taxonomy): domain Eukaryota; kingdom Metazoa; phylum Chordata; class Amphibia; order Gymnophiona; family Siphonopidae; genus Microcaecilia; species Microcaecilia unicolor. The sequence continues at coordinate 134,182,648 of NC_044037.1, forward strand.
AGGACCGGGACATACATCGGTCACGAAACTGTCACCCAACAAGGGCGAATCAGGCTTTAAGACCCCCGCATCCCCTCTAGAAGCGCTCCAGCGATCCGGGGAGCGACCCTTTGCGCCCTCGCCCTCCGACGCCATATGCCACGAGGAGAAGAATCGGGGAACCCCCTGCCCGCTATAAAAAGGTAAAAATTACCTGCTGTCCGCTCCGAGCTGTAACGACCTGGTGTCCCAGTGAGTAGCTGCAATTGACGCTTAAATAAACGTCGAAATAAACGCCTTTAAGGACGTTCAAAATTTTTTTTTTTTTTTTTTTTAACGGAGCCAGCGGGAGGGGGGAGAAAAGGAGGGACCTGGCACCACCAGGTTTGCACTTGCTCAAAAGAGCCCTCAACCCCAGGCACTCAACAAAACCTAAAAATTAGGCTTGGAGGCCTAGCCAGAGCTGCTGCTGTGTGTGACCACCACCTGCTGAGATAGAGAACATACTGGGGAGTTTCCGGCAGCACATGACCACATATAGGGAGGCAAAAGTTTGCTCTCTATCTCCACCTGCTGGTAGATGGACACAACCCACCAGTCTATGGATTGATCAGCTTGATGATATGGAATTAGTATTAGATGCTCCGGGAGCCTTTAGAGGTAAAAATCGATTTGAGACCCTGTTGCTCCGCAAGATGTGCCTAGTAGCTAGGAAACATATTTTACAGTATTGGACTGTAAAAGAACCCCCAGCATATTGGCACTGGAGAAATCAGTTACACTTATTGGTATCTTGGGAGGCTAGAGATGCGACGATTTCACAGAGGAGGAGAATCACTTTTTTGGGCTATTTGGGGTCCTTACTTGCAAATCTTAAGCTCTAGAGGTTGTAGCCTACTTCTAAGTGAAGGGACAGCTTCCTAACTTGAATTAAATCTGTTTCCCTAAGATTCCTGGGGGGGGGGGGGGTAAGTTTGGGGAAGGAGGTAGGGGGGTGGGAGAGAGGAAAGGTTGGGGGGAGGTGGTTGGGTAAGGAAGAACTGTTAAAGTTAGATAGATCTTACTGTTAGAGACCTGGACTGTGAGACCAATTGATCAGAGATGAAGGGGTACTATGATAAGTTCTTACATGCCTACAGGGTTCATTCGTGACAGATGGACTTTGTATTAATCTAGGCGAAGTAGAATATTTAGCCATTAAGTATGGGCTTGGTTTACACAGTTGAAAGACCCTCACTTTTCTTTCCATAGTTATAAAATAGGTCCTCAAGAATTGGGGAAGGAGAAGTTAAAGATGGATAATATAAGATCAAGGGGGGGGGGGGTTCACAGGAAATATTGGATTGTTATTGATCGTACTAAATGTTTATGAGAGAATAACCCAATGTGGCACTGCTATCTTGTTATGCCTTCAATTTGTTTCCCCTTTTTTGTCAAAGTTAAACCATATAAAACTGTTAAATATAAAGGGAGAGAAAGGGGGGATAAAAGGTAAAGACTGATGACGGACTAGTTTAGTTTGTTTTCAAGGAATACATGTTTAGCTTGGAACTGTGTACACCTATATCATCAGATGTATTCTTTTTGAATTGTCATCAATAAAAAAATGTTGAAACATAATGTGAACAAGTGCAAAGTGATGCATGTGGGAAAGAGGAACCCAAACTATAAATATGTCATGCAAGGTTCAGCGTTGGGAGTCACGGACCAAGAAAGGGATCTAGGTGTCATCGTTGTTGATACGTTGAAAACTTCTGCTAGATGTGCTGCTGCAGCTAGGAAAGCAAATAGAATGTTGGGTATCATTAGGAAAGGGATTGAAAACAAAAATAAGGATATTATTCTGCCATTGTATCGCTCCATGGTGCAACCGCACCTCAAGTATTGTGTTCAATTCTGGTCACCGCACCTCAAAAAAGACATATTGGAATTGGAAAAGGTGCAGAGAAGGGTGACAAAGATGATTAAGGGGATGGGACGACTTCCCTATCAGGATAGGCTGAAGAGGCTGGGGCTCTTCAGCTTGGAGAAAAGGCAGCTGAGGGGAGATATGATAGAGGTCTATAAGATGAGTGGAATGGAACAGGTCGATGTGGAGCGTCTGTTTACGCTTTCCGAAAATACTAGGATAAGGGGGCATGCGATGAAGATGCAGTGTGGTAAATTTAAAATGAATCGGTAGAAAGTTTTCTTTCCTCAACTAATGGTTAAACTCTGGAATTCACTGCCAAAAAAGATGGTTAAGGCGGTTAACTTAGCGGACTTCAAAAAAAAGTTGGACGGTATCCTGGAGGAAAAAGCCATAGAATGTTATTGAATGGACGAGGGAATAATACAGTACTTCTAGGATGAGTGGGACAAATTGCTTGTTCTTTTGGCCACTGTTGGTGACAGGGTGCTGGGCTCCATGGACCCTTGGTCTATCCCAGCATGGTGATGCTTATAGGTGCATACACGCCTTTTTGCTAGTCATTTCTGACATTCCACTAGTAGTTTATAATGTAGATAGTATATCCCTTTGAGCTTCTGGGTTAGGTGATTAGTAAGTATGAATGACAGACTCACCCTTTAGTAAGTAGATTGTTGCTGATGCTTGCAGAAAGTCGAATTGAAGGTTTACAGAGAAGTGAATGTTGATAGTTCTGTCCCACACTGCTCTGATTTTCTTCACTTTTCTCCTGCATCATCTCAATTTCCACAGAAGAGAAGTCTTTTTTGTCAGAACCTAAAAGATACAGAGAAAAGAGTCACTAGTAAACAGATAAACACACAACTTTTCAAACCACAGAGATAGTAACATAGTAGATGACGGCAGATAAAGACCTGTATGGGATCTAGTCTGCCCAACATATGGTAATACTTCATATGTATACCTGGTCAGATCTGTTTCTGAGCCCCTCCATATATAAAATATGTATATTGTTTCCAGCAGGGGATCCTTGCTGGAACCATTGTCAATGTATGTTGATACTTTTTTACGACCTTTTGTTGAGCGGACTAGGTCATATATCAGGGATTCAACTGATTTTTTGAGTCATTTGAATCAGGTTGATCAGGTTCCTGAGGAATGTTGGCTGGTTAGCTTGGATGTGGTGAGTTTGTGTGTCAATAATTTTTATTGGAGGAATCACAAAAGAACATTTCCATACAGAACATGTCTACTTGTTTGTCTGACAATGTTAGCACATTACCTTAAGTTTAGAAGCACATTACATATCACAGATCAACAACAACTCATGTCCTTTCAGCTATCCTTATTATCTCTCCAGTAACTTTTTACATTTTCCTCCCTTTCTTCCCCACCTCCCGTTCTCTGTCACAGTCTCTTTTTGCAGGCCTCACAGTCTCGTTTCTCAAGGCAGTGTCTATCTCACATGTTCATTATTTGCCCCCTGGCATGGGGTGTTAGTGTGAGCCAGAATGGCGTCCAGCAGTTCCAAAAAACCCTGGTGAACTGTGGCTGTCGGGCTCTCAGGCTCGTCCTCTCAGTTCGTAACAATTGAATCATTTGTCCTCTCCACTGCGGCACTGTGGGGCCCTCCACAGATAACCAGGCCAACAAGATTGTTTTCTTCGCCACCATTACTGTGCGCAGGGCAAATGCTCAGCATCCCCTAGGCAGGGGTTTGGACAGCCTCGGGTCCCCAAAAAGGAGTCTAGCATCCACTTGCCAACTTATATTCCAAATGATGGCCATTTGCTTGGTCAGGTCCCTCCAGAACTTCCCAACTCGTGGGCAGCCCCAAAACATATGACCCAATGTTGCTCCATCTGCTCCATCCGGTGATACCCCAATGTGGAATGCTCATCTGGGGCGTATGTATGCTCTCAATATAAATTTAAATTGTAATTCCCAGAAGTTCGCTTGATCCGTGTTCCTTCGGTATCCAAAGAGATATTCCCGTAGTAATGTCGTGGATATTTTTGTCCCCAATTTCTCGCTCCACAGTTTTGATAATCTCTCAAAGTCTGGTTCTTTCGCCATATCTTTTAAGTGCCTATGATAATACGTGAGAGGTACTTTATGTTGTGCCCCTAATAAAAGCGCCGAGCCCAGCTCCTCTTGTACATCTTCTGTCATTGCGTCTTGCGGAAGGCTTGTTATGTAGTACTGCATCTGGTAGTAGTGTAACCAATCTGATGGATTCAGGGAAAACTGAGCCTGGAGTGTTGTCCAAGGCTTGATCTTGCCATCTTCATCTATCACCTGTAGGACGTACTCCAGCCCTACATCTCTCCAGCGGGCAAACACTTCATAGATCTGACCCGGCCGAAACTCCGGGTTACCACAGATTGGGAAATATGGGGTTGTCCGGGCCGAAAACCGATAGTGCTGACAGAGCCAGCGCCAGACCGCTCGCACCACTGGCAAGAGCTACGCCGTGACTAATAAGTTAGTCTCTTCTTTGGTGTTCTTATGTAACAGGTAGCTAATATGTCTTTGTTCTGTCTCCTGCAGTTCAAGATGGGAGGGGGTGAAGTATTGTGTGCGCCTCAGCCAGTCGTTCAAATGTCTCATTCCACTTGCTATCGTCATATAGCGCAAATTCAATAGTCCAAGGCCCCCAAATTCCACCGGCAGGTAAAGGTTGGTCAGTGGTGTTCTCGGCTTTTTCTTTACCCACAGATAGGACTGTAGAATTTTGTTAAGCCATTTCTCATCAGCCTTAGTCAGATACAATGGCAGGGTCTGGAACCTGGAACACATACAGCCACCGTGGCACTATCACCATGTTGTAGAGGGCTATTCTACCCAATAGCGACAGGGGAAGCCCCTGCCACATTTGCAATCTCATTCTCGTGTCATTCAGCAACTTCCGCACATTCCAGGCATACACTTGGGACAGCTCTCGGGGTATTATAACTCCCAGATACTTTATTGACTCTTCCTCCCACTCTATGGGCACTGTAAGCCTGAGCTTTATGTAGTTTCCCGATAGTATCTCTAGGGCCTTAGATTTTTGGATATTCAATTTATAGCCCGAGTGTTCCCCATAGACCTGGAGCACCTCTAAAATCCTCGGTAGAGTGCTCGGGCTCTTGGGTCACCATGAGCAGGTCATCTGCGAATGCTAGGGCCTTGATCGTACCACCTCTAGGGTCACCCCCCTCATCCCCCCATCCGCTCGCAGGATGCAGAGCAGTGGTTCCATCGCTAAGACGAATAGGAGGAGTGAGAGTGGGCACCCCTACCTCGCCCCCTGATGGATCCGGAAGGATTCGCCCTTTACACCATTCACTAAGACAGCTGCTCTAGGTTCGCTATACAGTACTTTTAAGGCGTCCTCAAACCATCCCTGAACTCCTATACAGCTCAGTAGCCCGAACAAATATCCCCAATCCACTTTGTCGAAAGCCTTTTCGGCATCCAGGCTAAGGATCATTGCTGAGCTCCGGTCTTTTTGACATTTTGCTATTGCCAGCAACAGGCGCCTAACATTACTTCCTGCTTGCCTGTTCCGCACAAAGCCTACCTGCTCCTCTCCTATAAGCTCCGGTAGTAAGTGTCCCAGGCATGTGGCCAGAATTCGAGCTAAGATTTTCACATCTACATTAATCAAGGAGATGGGCCGGTAGGAACCCGGCTGCGTCCCGTCTTTTCCTGGCTTGGGTATCAACGTAATCAGGGCTTCATTTGCGTGTGAGGGGAATGTCTTATCTTCAATTATTTGCTCCAGGTATTTCCCAATTGCCTCTAGCCCTGCTTTAGGTAAGGATTTGTAGTATTCTCCCATGAAACCATCCGGTCCTGGAGCAGAGTTCAGGGCCAGGGCCTTTATAGTATCTTGCAATTCTTTCCCTGTGATAGGGTGATTTAGTGTGTCTATGTGTTGTTGCTGAAGTTTGGAAAGTCCTGCCTGCTCTAAATAGTCTGCTAGTCCTCTCGTGTCCTTTGTTGGTCTCCCCCCATAAAGCAAACTGAAATAATTATGAAAAATCTGCCCTATTTCCTCGCTCTTGTTTTTTAACACAGCCTGGGGGTTCTGTATTGCCGTAATCATTCTTCCGGGCCCTTTCCGATTCTACCATTCTCGATAAGAGCTTGCCCGTCTTATTGCTAAACCTTTGCATCCTGCATTTATAATATGTTAGTGATCTCATAGTTTGGCTGTGAATCAGTGTGTTAAGCGTCACTTGAGTGACTAGATACTGTTCTTTGTTTGCTGCAGTTGGGGCTTTTAGGTACTGTTGTTTGGCCTTCTGGAGTTAAGACTCCAAGTGCAAAATCACCCTAGCCTGCTTTTTCTTACGCACTTGTACAAATGCTATTATATCTCCCCGTATAACCACTTTAGAAGCCATCCAATAACGGCTAGGATTGTCTGCATGTTGTTTATTAAATTTTGCATAATCCCCCCATTTGGCCATCAAGTATTGCGTGAATTCTTTGTCTCCGTGTAGATAGCCCGGGTACCTCCATCCCCCTGTACGTTGGTAGTACTCTGGGCTTTCGAGCTACGTCCACACCATCGCGTGGTCCGAAATCTCTGTGGGCCCTATTCCCGCCCCACACACCCAGGGGAAAGCTAGTCTATCAACCAGCATGTAGTCTATTCTCGAGCTGATTCCATGCATTCTTGATAAATGTGTATAATCTTTCACCTCTGGCTGAAGGGCCCTCCAGGCATCCACCAAGTTCAGGATGTGCATGAATGTTGGAAGTGCTCTCTCCTTGTTACCTCCCTGTGGCGCCCTTTTGGGGTTTGTGGTATCTTGCTCTGGGTCTGCTATTAAGTTAAAGTCCCCACAAACCATCAACTTCAGTGATGCGTGGGGGGCGCAGTGCTTTATAACGGTGTGGAAAAAAGTTGGTGCATAATCATTAGGGCCATACAGAGAGACCACCAAAAATTCTCTATTTTGGAGCCAAAGGTGTATCATGACGTATCTCCCTTGGGGGTCTGCCGCTATCAACTCAGCTTGCGCCACTATTCCTTTCCTTATTAAGATTGCTACTCCTCTTTTTCTGTCCTCTGCCAAGGCGGAGAATACCTTCCCCACCCATGCCCTTTGCAACTTATGATGTTCCTCCTCCGTGAGTCTTGTCTCCTGGAGACAAGCCATATCTGCTTTATGTCTTTTCAGGCCCTGCAGTATTTTTGTCCGTTTTACTGGCGTTGCTATACCCCCTACATTCCAAGACACAAATCGGGTTACCTTTGTCATCCCTGCATTTCACATGTAGTAATTTGCCTATTGGTCTCATTTGTTTTTCCGAGCAGGGTTCGGGCGCCCAGCCTCACCCGCCCCCCTATCTGCCTCCATGTGATTCCACCCGCCAGATGTTGCGTTCTGCCCTGAGTTCTACAGTCCTTTTCTGTGTACCTGAGTGTAGAGGCTCTGCTGCTTCTCATTTGTGATCCCCCTCCCCTATAACCCTCTCCCTTCTTGCCTGCTTGCCTGTTCTTCTCTCCCTCCCTCCCTCCCTCCTTCCTTCCCTCCCCCTACCCCCTCCTTCTTCTCCCTTCCCTCTCCCCTCCTGCCCCATGTGTGGTCCCTAGGTGTCCCCTACTTTAGTAGGAGTGTAGAGGTCTCGTGATTTCAGGATTCCCCCTCCCTTGGGTCAATGAAAACTTAAACCCCATTCCCCCAAACTCTCTTCTGTCATTCAGAACCCCTCATTCACTCTTTCCCATCCCCATACCTTCTATCCCATGCTTAATCCCGCTTCCCCTTCTTCCTTGGGTTATCCGTCCTAAGTGACGTCTGCTCCCGATCTACTTACATAATTACCTCTCCCCATCTGCCTCCACTCACAGTCAACCCAACAGTCATCTGACAACTTATTTCTCCTATTAAGTATTACAGTTCTATACAATTAACCCCACCTTTGGTAGGGTGGCCATTCACCTCACCAGGCCTGGCTGGGCGCTTCCACCACCCCCGAGCAGTTGCTCCTAATGGCTGGCGCGTCCCTCAACTGTTCTGATCTGCACCTGTGGGCGGTTCAGCCTTTAAGAGGCCTTGTGCTTCTTCTGGGGTCCAGAAGGTCTTCCATCCACCCTCCAGTAATACTTTCAGCTGGGCCGGGTGTAGGAGCATAAACCGCTGGTTCTTCTGGGCCAGGTGACGGCACATGGGGGCGAAGGCCTTCCTGCGCTCCTGCAAAACGGCTGAGTAGTCCTGAAAGATTTTTACTCCCACTCCATCATATGCCAGAGTGTCCCATTTCGCCCTGGCCCCTCTCAGGATTTCCTCTTTATGGAGGAAGTTGTGGACTTTAATTATGATTGCCCTGGGCCTGTTTCTAGCGTTGGTCTTCCGTCCTAGCCAGTGTGCCCTTTCCAGGAACAGGGGTCCAAAACTGTTCGAAAGCGCTAGTTCTGATTTCAACCAGCGTTCCAGTTGTGTCACTAACGATCGGACCGGGACCGACTCTCGTATGCCAATCAGGCGCAAGTTCGATCTTCTCGATCTGTTCTCCATGTCATCTAAGTGTTGCGCTTGTATTTCCAGTTTTCTCTGCAGTTCTTTTATTACAGTGTCCTTATTTGCCCCTGAGTCCTCTAAGTCAGACACCCGGACCTCCAGCTCCTCTGTCCTGCGCGTTGTTTCTCCAAGTAGGGACTCGACTCCTGCCAGCTGATCCGATAATTTAGCAAGCTGGGGTTCAAGCGCAGTCTTTACTGCTTCGGTGAGATGCTTCAACTGCAGTGGGTGGAACTGCGGAGGTGCGTTTAGCACCGGGCCTGGCGCCATCTTACTTTCCTCAGGCCCGTGTTGTTTCTCTGCGCATTTTTTGGCCATTCTACTCGGCGTCGCCCTCATTTCTCGGGTAACAAAATGATCCATTGGCTATTCCAAGCGTTATTCTTGTGCTGAGGTCAGATTCGGTGGATTTTAGCCGTCGTTTTAGTCGCGGGGACAGAGGGGTAGTCCCGGAGAGATGGAACTCGCGACTTCCTCCCTCAAACCATCACGTGACCTCCGATGTGGTGAGAAGCGTTGGAGGTTTTGATGATTGTTTTGAATAAGAGAAGTGATCAGACTGTGCCTACATCTTTTATCATTTCCCTAATATCTTTAGCCATGAAAAATAATTTTTTCCAATTTAATGCACAATAGTTTTGACAGAAGTCTGGCATGGCTATGGGAGTAACGATGGCCACCTCTATAGCGAATTTGTTCGTGGTCAAGTCTATGAAAAAACAATAAAGCCCCTGGCATGTACTGAATGCATCATAGTTATTCTCAGGAACAAAGGATAAACCTTTATTAAGCACTTCAATCTGAGTTGGAGTCAGCGCTATTGAAGACATGTTGATGACATTATCTATCTCTGAATGGACTTTTTGGATCTGGCTCCCAACTTTGTGGGTTCTGTTTTTGCACCCATATTTGTTTTTTCTTGTACCTGATCTGGTAACCGTAAAAAAGAATTTGACAATCCATTTGAAGAATCCTGTACATTTTTATTATTTTTTTATTTTATTTATTGCATTTGTATCCCACATTTTCCCACCTATTTGCAGGCTCAAAGTGGCTTACATAGTTTTGTTAACATTGTCATTACAGGATATTAGATACAGTTGATGTTGTGCAGAGATTAAGTGAGGGAAGAGCAAAGAGGGAAGGGAGTGATTAGGGTAGATGTGTAAGGTGGGCTTTCATAACTGAGTGGGTTGCTGAGGTGGATTAGTGAGGTTATCGGTTCTCATTGTAGGCTTTGTTAAATAAATATGTTTTCAGAGATTTGCGAAAGATAGTTATTTCGTCGATTGTTTTCAGGTCTGTAGGTAGTGCATTCCACAGCTGCGTGCTCATGTAAGAGAAGGTAGTAGCATGCATCAGCTTGTATTTTAGACCTTTACAGCTGGGGAAGTGAAGATTGAGAAATTTGCGGGATGATCTTATGGCGTTTCTGGGAGGTAGGTCCACAAGGTTCAGCATATAGATTGGGGCGCCTGCATGAATGATTTTGTGTACAATTGTGCAGACCTTGAACGCAATGCACTTGTGATGTTTTAAATTTGTTGCTTTTGGATTCATCATCAACAGACGTATCACTAGAAGACTATTTGAAATTAACCCGTCTACTACCTCCTTTATTCCTTTTAAACCTAAGTTGTTTGTCCATCCATGGATACACATACCCTTTAGTATAACCGTATTCATCTCTGCAGAATTTTGACACTTTGACCGACTTTGTTCGATCCATGGATTAGCTATGTTCTTGTAAATTTTTCTCAAATGTATGCTTATCCTGGATTCGTTTAATATCTTGTTTATTCTGAAATTCTAACTTTTGAACTTGTATATCCTCCAGTAAAGCATCTATTGTTAATAACATTAAATCCAAGGAACACTGGGTTATCACTGAGTTCCACTGTATTACATATTTATTGTTACCCAAAAATCTAGGTTCTTTATTAATTCTAAGACCATGTGGAACATGCCAAGCATGACAATACTCTAAGTGCTGCAGAATGCAATTCTGCTCTAATCAAAGACTGATGCATTCTGTGAACATCATCTCAATCGCATTCACATTGTTGCTGAATTTCAGTAAACAAACGATCACCTGCCATTAACTCATTGATACAGTCGCTTGTCAGTCCAGATTTGGACTCCCATCCGGAAGCAGCCATAGACCCCAGATATTAATGAATTATTAAACCACAAACTTGGGAAAAAAGGTTAAAAAAAAACTGGAGTAAACTATATCATAAATATGCTTAAATATCAGTACTCCAGAGTTAGATGAAACAATATCCAAAAATATTTATTCAATACAAAATATTATAACATACATATCTTTACACCTACCACATTCATACCATATTCACACACTTCCCGCTGTAACTCTTGGGCTAAACACTTAATGCTGAAAAACTCATAAGTAATTGTCCATAGTAAAGTTTCTGTTATCAACAAATGCTGACTAAGATACACTGACTATTGTGTCCATAAACATTTAAATGAACTGCAACCAGATTGCAGAAGCACTTTTTTATCAAATAGAAGGCAGTTGATGAGTCTGTCAGACCGTGTGATGAATCTCACAAAATGTGTAATGAAACTGTCCTCATCCAAAACTGCTCATAAAATGCTGCATTCACTTAATTCCATCTGTATCCCCAGTTCCAATATGTCAGTGGCATGACCAGCATCAAGAAGCCCTTAAGTCGACAGTTGGAAATAAACAACCAATGGCTCTCCTCTGCTCCTCTCTGCAATACCACATTTCGAATGTCTTCTTCCAGAGAAGCAAGCAGATTAGCTGTCAGTATGATCTGGACGTTTGCCCTCTAGTAAACAGCCTTACATTTTTTCTATTAATACATGTGTTTCATTGATTAGGTTCAATTAGTTTATATTAGAGTTTACGTACTTGAGTTTTCAAAGATTTTTTGATTTTCAGCTAATCTGCTTCAGTTCACGTAAATGTTTGTGGACACAATAGTCAATGTGATCTTAGCATTTGCTGATAACAGAAGCTTTACTATGGACAATTACTTCTGAGTTTTTCAGCATTAACTGTTTAGCCCAAGAGTAACAGCGGAAAGTGTGTGAATGTGGTATGAATGTGGTTGGTGTGAAAATATGAACTATTTCGTCTATGGAGTACTGATATTTAAGCATATTCATGATGTAGGTTACACCAGTTTTTTAAAATCTTTTTCCCCAAGTTTGTGGTTTAATAAAATTTCAACTGCCAGACCCTTGACCATTCTTCTAATGTTTGGAGATCCCTTCTCATGGTTTCTACTCCCTACAGGGTATCCATTCTATTGGCTATCTTCGTGTCATCCACAAAAAGGCAAACTTTTCCTTCCAATCCTGCAGCAATGTCTCTCACAAATATATTAAACAGACACTCACCTTCCTTTCCTCCAAGCGGATTCCACCACCACTTTATGCTACCTATCGGTCAACCAGTTTCCTACCCAGTTCACCACTCTGGGTCCTAAGTTCAGCCCTCTCAGCTTATTCACAAGTCCTCTGTGAGAGACCATATCAAAGGCTTTGCTGAAATCCATTACATCTAGTGTATGACCTTCATCAAGTTCTTTGGTCACCCAGTCAAAGTCAATAAGATTCGCTTAGCAGGATTTTCCTTTGGTAAAGCCATGTTGCCTCAGATCCTGTAACTCATTGCCTTCAGCAGCAACTCCATTATTTTTTCTACCACTGACGTAAAGTTTACCAGCCAGTAGTTTCCAACTTCTTCCCTGTCTCCACTTTTGTGAAGCGGGACCACATCAGCTTTCTCTCCAATCCTAAGGAACTTCTCCCATCTCTAAAGATCTATTAAATTCTTAAGAGGTCCCACCAGGACTTCTCTGAGCTCCCTCAGTATCCTGGGATCCCATCCGGCCCCATAGCTTTCTTCAGTTTCAAATTCTCAAGCTGTTTATAAACGCTTTCTTCCGTGACCGGCTCAAAATCCACTCCATTCCCAGAAATACCCTCGGCAGGCGACTGCAGTCCTTCAACAGGATTTTCTTCTATGAACACCGAAGGCAAGTATATGTTTAGCACACTCGCTAAATCCTTAAAAAATCCTAGCAGGACTTCTCTAAGCTCATTCAGTATCCTGGGATGTATCCCATCCGGCCCCATAGCTTTGTCCAATTTCAGATTCTCAAGCTGATTATAAATGCTTTCTTCCACGAACAGCACAATATCCACTCAAATCCCAGATACTCTCTTGGCAGCCGGGTCCTTCTCCAGGATTTTCTTCTGTGAACATCGACGAAAAGTATTCTTTTAGCATGTTCACTTTAGCCTCATCACTTTCCAAATAGCCATTCTGAGCATCTTTTCAGTCTTATCTTTCCTCCTTTCCCCAATATATCTGGAAAAAGGTCTTGACACCTCTCTTAACATCTTTAGCCATTTTTTTCTGCCGCCTGCGCTTTCGCTACCTGTATTTCCCTCTTCACTTCTTTGAGTTTAATCCGATAATCTTTTCTGTGATCCTCTTGTTGCGTTCTTCTGAATTTCTTGAACAAAGCCTCTTTTGCCTATTATGATTCTACTGAGACAGGCAGGGGAATGACTGGGACTCACTTCTGATTGGCCTGTCAGGAATTGAGCTGACGTCTGAAGCAGCACACGTCAGAACTTATTTAAACTTACCTCTCCCTACTGTGGACGCTCTAGCGTTAATTCCTGTCAGCTGAGCTCTGCTTCTCTTACTTTGATTGTGCTGGTAGCACAGTGTGTATTTTGAGGAGTTTCGCTTGCTCTCCTTTTGTTTGTGGTCTCCTTGTGTGTGTGTGTGTGTGTGTGTGTGTGTGTGTGTGTGTGTGCGTGTGTGTGTGTGTATGCTGGTTGTAACCAGCGTGTCCTTGATTGCTTCTCTGCAGTGCAGCTGGCTCTGTCTTCTGCCTAGTTTCTCCCTGACTCTGTTAGGCAGCCTTTTTATCCATGGTAAGCTTTAAGTTTCCCTTTACTCATGTCAACCCTTTATCTGCAGAGCTTGATATTTGCCTTCTGTGAGTCCCGCTTCTGTTAGGCAGCCTTTCTGTCAGTGGTAAGTTCGTTTCTGCTTTGTTTGTTTAAGTTTCCCTTTACTCAGTGTTAACCCTTTATGTGCAGTACTTGGTAGTTGCCTTCTGTGAGTGCTGTGTCTGCCTTATCCCTTTCTGTACTCTTGTATGTTTGCTTCTTTCCTGTCCCTATTTGAAAGCAGCCTTTTCCTTCAGCCTGTTTTTCCCTGTTTAGCCATTCCTGTGGAGCTTGTAGATTTCGTGTCTATAGTGTCCCATTCTGTCCCCAGCTTTCCTTTCTTCCCTGTGGGCTTTGCCCTCCGTTACCTGAGTTTCTGTAAATCCTTTGTTTGTATTCTCTCCCTCTGGTCGTAGGTTGTATCCGCCACTTTTGTCTGTCGTTTTTCCCTCTGTGTCACTGGCTGGCGCTGTGTACGTTGCATGAGCTCCAGTCCCTTCAAGGACCCCTCGTTGTTCTTTTCCCTTCCCTAGTGTATGATTTAGTTGCAGTTCAGCCATGAGGCCCATACGCTTGGACTCTGTACGAGTGGGTTCCAGATCAGCCTTGTGGCCCGCCTGAGTAGTCCATCTCCCTTTTCTAGTGGTGCTTGTTGTTCTCCTGAGTGTGCGGGGCTTTGTGGCCCGTGATATTGCTTAGCGCCTGTTTGGTCTACCCTAGGCCTTGGCCAAGGTCCTTCCTAAGCCTCGGCCTGGGCAACAAGGGTTCACGATCAGATTAACATTGCCCTTATTTTTTTCAGCCACTTTCTTGGAGAACCATATAGGCTTCGTTTCTCATGTTTTTGTTTACTTTCCTTACGTAAGGATCAGTTGCCATATTTATAGAAGCTTTCAGCTTGAACCACTGCGCTTCCACTTCACCTATGCCTACCCATGCCATCAGTTCCTTCTTCAGGGATTCCCCTATTTTACCAAAATCAGTATGTCTGAAATCCAGTACTTTGACTTTTGTATGTCTGCACTCCGCTTTTGTTCTTATATAAACCATATTGTGTGATGATCACTTATACATAGGTGGGCACCCACATGGACAACGGAAACACTTCCATTTGTGAGCACTAGATCCAGCGTTGATCCTTCCCTCATGGGTTCCGTCACCATTTGTCTGAGCAAGGCGCTGTGACAGACATCCATGATCTCTCTACTTCTTTCTGATTCTGTCAACGGGACTTTCCAATCCACATCAGACAAGTTAAAATCTCCTAATGGTAGCACCTCCCCCCTTCATACCAAGTTTTGAATATCTTCTATCAGATCCTTATCCAGCTTCTCCATTTCTGCCAGAGGTCTGTAGACAACACCCGTGTGGATACAGGTTCCATCTTCTCTTTCCAGGACGATCCATATAGCTTCTTCCTTTCCCCAGGTTCCCCCCATTTTAGCTGCTCTGATATTGTTTTTCACTTACAGCGCCACTCCTCCACCTCTTCAGCTCTCCCTATACTTCCTAAAAATATTATAGTCACATCCCGTTCAAACATTGAACCATGTCTCTGTAATAGCAGCAATATCCAAGTTTTCCTCAATCATCAGGGCTTGCAAATCTTGAACCTATTTACTTTGACTATGAGGGGGAAAGGGAAATGGGACTTGATATACCGCCTTTCTGAGGTTTTTTCAACTACATTCAAAGTGGTTTACATATATTCAGGTACTTATTTTGTACCAGAGTCACAAGGAGCTGCAGTGGGAATCGAACTCAGTTCCCCAGGATCAAAGTCCACTGCACTAACCACTAGGCTACTCCTCCACTCCTTGTGCTCATTGCTTTCCTTTTGCTAAGTGAGTTTGGATGGTTTTCTATATTTACATGACCTTTCTTTCTGCCATCTTGTTTTTTCTAGAGGTGGCTTTCTGAATTCCTTTGCTTCCTTTTATCACCCCCACCCTCTAGTTTAAATGTCTAGAAACATACTGTCTGAATTTGTCCACACGGATCATTTTTCCTGTCACTATAGTACAGCCAGCTATTTTTTCCACATATTAACACCATCCTCCAATGTATCTAAAACCTTCTTCTTTACACCAAGATTGAAGTCAAATTGAATTCCTCTGTTTACATAGTCTTTTCTTTCCCTTTCCACATATAGGAATTACTTCAGAAAAAAGCTGCAGTCTGAACCAAAAACTTCAGTCCCTCCCCAAGCTTCTGGAATGCTCTCTGTGCTCTATACTTGCTATTGTTGGCCAGGTCATTTGTCCCCAGGTGGATTACAACATCAGTATTAAAATCGTTGCTTTCTTCTTGGATTATGTTAATTATTTGGTTGGTACTTCAGGTAGCTGAGGATACTGGAAGGCATTTCACTAGGTTGGGACACTTGAACTGTGTTCCTAAGATAATGCCTCTGATAATGGAGTCTCCTAGTAGTAAGGGAATTTTCTGCTTTGCACTTATTTCTCTCTCTCTCTCTCTCTCAACCACTCTGCCATCCAGCGTCCTATCTTTTACCTCCCCCCCCACCCTCCATTCAGCATCTCCGCCTCTATCTCTCTCTCTCCACCTCCCTTCCCCTATTCCTTCCCTTGTCCCTTACAGTCATCTTCTGTTTCCTGGCCATTGCTGCTTCTCCCAATGAGCAACAGAGGCCACGGGAAAACAACAAAACAGCAAAGGTGGGGACACACACAGCCTTTAGAGCATGCGCTGTCGGCTCTGCTGGTCCTCTGACCTGGAACGGGAAACTGATGTCAGCAAGGGATCAGCAAACCCAACAGTGCAGTTCTGAAATGCTGGCAGCTCCACACTTGCTGTTTGCTGTTCTACCACTGCTGCTACTCATCAGAGAAGCGGCGGTGGCAGTGTCTCTGTGCTAAGTGGGAGTATTTCCTGCTTTGGCGGGAGTGCAAAGATGACCTGCCAAAGTAGGAGTCTCCCGCTCAATGTGGGAGTAGGACCAGTACAAGGGTTTCTGGCGCCCCACAGCAAACCTATAAATTGGTGCCCTCAGAAGAACATGAGAATGACACGGAGACAAAGTTTGTCCCCGTCAGTTCTGACCCCATCTGCACAAGCAAGCTCTCTCCTTTTCCTCCTCCTCCCATGGGTTCAGCCAGCACCACTCTCCTTTTCCTCTAGCCACGCCTCCTCCCCCCTCCTATGGGTCCAGCCAGCACCTCTCTTTCCTTCCTACCCCAGCCCTAATCCTACCCCTCCTTCCATGGGTCCAGTCCCCCCCCCCCCCCCCACACCTCTCCTTTCCCTCCTATAGGTCCAGCCAGCACTTTTCTCCCCTCCCTTCCTCCTTCTTGTGGATCTCACGTACAGGTTCCAGCATCCAGCAGTGATTCACAGTCAGAGGTCATCTCCATGGCCTTCCTTCTGCCATGTCCCGCCCTCTCTACTGTAATTCCTGTTTTGACGCTAAACAGAAGTTTATTTATTTATTACATTTGTACCCCACATTATCCCACCTATGTGCAGGCTCAATGTGGCTTACATAGTCATGACAGGATCTTGTATACAATTAGTATAAGCAGAAGATATATGAGGAATTAGAGAAGTAGGTGTTAGATAGGGTGGTGTAGGAGTTGCATTTTGATACTTGCATGAGTTGGGTGGTGATATGTGTCGTTAAGGGTTCGTTTTGTAGGCTTTGTTGAAGAGATGTGTCTTCAAGTTGAAGAAGAAGGAAATTGGGGGCGTGTCCAAGATGGCGACTCACACTCGAGGCTGAACGCTCCGATGTTGCTGGATGTTATTCTCTTTCTTTGAAATACTAAATCGGAGAGAAATCTAATGCCTCACACTAAGAGAAAAGGCGTGGTGAGGAACACGACGTCGGTGCTCCTTACCTCTACGCCTCTCCAGACAACGTTGGATCGTTTCGTAGCGAGCTGCCCTAGAGGAACCGGCGTGCAAGCCGCTGTGAATGATGCCGAAGGAGCGACGCCATTCCAGGCTGTTGAAACATCTCTTTCACCGCCGGAGTTTAACACCTCGCCGTGCCCTGCTCGCGAGAGAGGGGGGATGTTGGACCTGATCTCATCGGAAGGTGACAGAGACAGGCCCGAAAATGACGGCGCCACCCCAGAACGAGCAGAGGAATTATCTTTGGAGTTATCAACCCCACCGGTGGTAACGTTGGATTCGATTTGGAAGGCTATTCAGGCTTGACAAAAATAGTGACGAATACTGCCCAGGAGACCAGACTTCTAGTGAGTAAAGTAAATACCTTGACAGAAACAGTGGAGAAAGTAAAAATTGACTATACCACAAAGTTTGAGTCAATTGAAACAGATTTAACAACGCTGAAAGCAGTTAATATGACTATAATAAAAGATAAAACGTTGATGATGAGAAAAATAGAGCAATTGAAAACTATAATAACGTTTGAATCTAAGGATTTTGAATTTTCCAGTGGTAGATGGTATTGCTCCAATGGAACTATTTCGAAAATATTTAATTGAGATTCTGCAATATTCCCCCTCACTTATTCCTCCATTGAACAAAATTTTTTACATTTCCTTGCAAAAGAAAAGTCAGGGGGAATTGAGGGAAGAAACTCAGGTGAAGCTGGAAATAGTTACAAGATTTAACAGCATTCTTGGAACAATCTTTGTCAGTAATATCTCAGCGTCAAACACTTTTAATTTCTTTTGTCTTCGAGCAAGATAAGAATTCATTATTAAAATTATACTTTAAGAATTCTAAGAAGAGTTTCTGTGGCTCAAGGCTTTGGATATTTCCGGATGTCACAAAGACTACACAGGATAAGAGAAAATTATTTCTATCACTGAGGGAAGAAACCAGGGCATTGGGAGCCACTTTTTTTGCTGGCGTACCCATGTAAATGTTTAACCAAATATTTGAATGTAAAATATGTTTTTTTTGAACCAGATCATTTAAAGTTTTTTCTTGAACAGAAAAAGCTTTCCAATGTGAATCCACCTTAGTTTGAACATACTGTTAACATGGGATAAGAGGGTAGAATATGAGTCAGGCCATTTTTCTTTATTATATAAATCTTATGTTCTCCTGGTTTAAAAGACTAACCCCCCACATGTAGTGGTCTAAGGAAGAGTAGAAATTATGACGTATAATTGATTGGTTTATGGAAGAGAATTCTTTATTTGAATTTTACTACCTCTGTTTTTCCTGTACAATATGCATATTCTTGTAAATTGTTAAACTAAATAAATAAATAAAATAAAAAAATTAAAAAAAAAGTTGAAGAAGAAAGGTAAGGACACAGTAGGAGGAAGGCCACAGTGACAGCCTTTTACTGTAAATCGTTGCCAGCTGTAGGATCCTGTACGTGAGACCTGCGGGAAGACAGGAAGGAAGGAAAAGATTTTTTTTTTTTTTACTGCAGGAACAAAACTTTTGTTCCTGCATCCAGGGTGACCATGATTATCTGAGTGACAGCACCCTCCGAAGGCCAGCGGCCCCCTGTTGCGCTTACTGGGTTGCGCTGGCTCTGTGCAGAGACTTGGCAGGTCTGCGGAAGAGGCTTGGGCCCCCGTAGCTACGCCCCTGTGCTACAGTAACCTCAGCAGGAATGACTTTAGTAACTGCAAAGGGTTCCATGCTCAAAAGAATGGAGTTTAAGTTACAAGCCTTAAGTAGTTGAAAATGTCACTTTATTAGGATGTATGAAAAATAAAGGGATGACTTGTAACTTCCTGCAGTTCAAAGAGAAACGTAAGTTTCACAGAAGATGGCACTAAGAGGGAGAAGAAAAACCCAGGCACGATCCTGTACTGGCAAAGGCTGGGAATCTGAGCCTGGTTTTCGATAAAAGGCTGCTGTAACCTGAAAGTGGTCTTTCCCAGTATGGCAATACTTATGTACTTATGCAGTCTGTTAGAATTCCAGACTATAGTAATCTTGTCAGGGTAAGATTCCTATATAAAGAAAAGTAACACATTTTATTATTTTGAGTTTATGTTAAAATAAAAGTAAAAGCCTGAAGGAGTCTGACCTCAGCCTGGGTCATTCCCGATATTGCCCTAGTAGAGATACGTGAGTTGCAACTGACCGATATCTCGGAGCAGCTGCAAAGGGTCCGACAGACGCATTTTGAATTTGGGAATAAGGCAAGTAGACTTTGGCCCATAACTTAAAAAGCAGGGGAGTCAAGCCCATATTTCACAATTGAGGAATGGCAATGGAGCGGTGACCTCGGATCAAGTGGAGCTACAGCTAATGTTTCAACAGTCCTACGGGAAACTTTACACCTCTGATATTGATCCCTCGGAGGATGATATATCTGCTTTTCTAGACCAAGATCCGCTTACCAAAGTTAATGGAAGGGGCCCTGCATAGGCTATCTATCTAGACCTATTGAGTTAGATGAGATTCTAGAAGCAATCCAGGCCTTGGACCCCACCAAGTCTCCGGGGCCGGATGGCTTCACAAATAAGTTTTATAGATTTTTGGTAAGCTTTTGGCCCCTCTCCTTTTGAGGGTGTTTAACTCGTTACAGGAGGCACAAACACTCCCAGAGACTTGGAATTTGGCTCTTATTACAGTTTTACCTAAACCGGGTAAAGACCCGCAACTATGTAGTTCCTACCGGCCGATTTCTTTAGTAGGGGTGGACTATAAAATATTCACTAAGATACTGGCATCTCGTTTACAACATTACCTTCCACTTCTAGTGCAGGAGGATCAGGCAGGGTTTGTTCATGGGTGTCATCTTTTGATAACATCGCCGGGTGCGTCACCTTATTTACTGTGCTCATTCCATGAAAAGTTCCCATGTGTCTACTCTCATTAGACGCCGAGAAGGCGTTCGATAGGGTGCACTGGCCCTTCTTGTTTGCGGTTGCGAATATCAGGCTGTTTTCTTCATTGGCTACATCTTTATATAAGGGGCCCCACTGCTTCGGTGCGAGTAAATGGTAGTCATACCTCTCAGTTTCCCTTATTCCGGGGAACGAAACAGGGCTGCGCTTTGTCTCCTCTCCTCTTCGCGATGGTATCGAGCCTCTGGCCATCTATATTCGCACGCACCCAGATATCAAAGGGCTGCGATTGGGGATGATTGAATCAAGAATCCTTTGTTTGCAGACAATATATCACTTACCTTAACTGAATCCGGTACCTCTTTCCAGTTTTGTCTTCGATATTGCATGATTATGGTAGGGTATCAGGCTTTAAGATAAAATATGGACAAGTCTGAAGCCTTGAATATCACAGTCCCAGACGATCAGGTTACGAGGTTGTGATGCCAGCTTTCCTTTTCGCTATGCGCCTTCGATTTATAGATACTTGGGGGTCAACTTGACTAAGCGCCTAGAGGATCTCTATGAGGCAAAACTTCCTTGCTAAAGTGCGAGAGCTATTCTTAAAATTGGAAAGGTGGGAGGGATTGACGATCTCTTGACTAGGACGCATAAATGCGACTAAAATGATTTTGCTCCCTAAATTGCTATATTTGTTTATGGCACTGCCAATCTCTCTATCTGATAAATTCTTTCAAGGCTTGCATAGGAGAGTGTTCTCTTTCATTTGGAAAAAGAGACCCCCACGGGTGCGTTGAGCGGTAATGTGCCAACCACAAGCTCACGGGGGAATGGGAGCCGCCTCGGTCTCTCTTTACTATCAGGCAGCTCACCTTAGATTTTGGCTGATTGGCTTCAGGGGGAGAGAAAGATTTGGACAGCGCTGGAACAAACTTGGTTTGACCTATACCCACTGAGGGCTATCCCCTGGTTACCAGAGAGATTATTAAGAGGGGTGGTTAAAATAGGCCCCGCCACTTCTTCAGTGGCCTCTTAAGACCTGGTGCGTGATTAAAGGGCGCTTCTTTCCAGGGCATACACAACTTTCTGCACATGCCTATACGATTTGCACCGGGATGTTTCCTTGGGGTATCCGATCCTGTTATGGCAATCGGGAACAATTAGGTCTATGTGAGCTTGGGCAAGTGAGGGAGGATGGGGGGACGCTTAGTGTTTGGGGAAGTACAGAGGAATACGGGATACCTTCACCGAATGCATTTAAATATCACCAACTGCGGACTTTATCCTTAGGCGAGCAAAGGGGGAGTTAAGTCTAACGGAAACGCAATTGGAGCAGGCGATGGCCGGTGGGGGGGGGGGGGGGGGGGGGGGGGAGAGTGGGGATACCGATAATCTATAAGGCACAGCTCCATGCTGAAGGAAAGGATAGTGAATTCCTGGAAGCAAATAAGTTGCAGATCCGCGAACATAGTTTACCAAAGGGAAATCATGCCAAACGAATCTCATTGAATTTTTTGATTGGGTGACCGGAGAATTAAATCAAGGACGTGCTATGGACGTAATCTACTTAGAGTTCAGCAAAGCTTTTGACACGGTTCCCACAGGAGGCTCTTGAATAACTAGACAGGGCTGAAGATAGGACCCGAAGTGTGAACTGGATTAGGAACTGGTTGACGGACAGACGCCAGAGGGTGGTGGTGAATGGACTTCGCTCGGAGGGAAAGGTGAGTAGTGGAGTGCCTCAGGGATCGGTGCTGGGGCCGATTCTATTCAATATATTTGTGAATGACATTGCCGAAGGCTTACAAGGCAAAGTTTGCCTTTTTGCGGATGACACCAAGATTTGCAACAGAGTGGACACCCCGGAGCAAGTGGAAAGCATGAAAAAAGATCTGTGGAAGCTAGAAGAATGGTCTAACATTTGAAAATTAAAATTCAATGCGAAGAAATGCAAAGTGATGCACTTAGGGAGTAGAAATCCATGGGAGACGTATGTGTTAGGCGGTGAGAGTCTGATAGGTACGGATGGGGAGAGGAATCTTGGGGTGATAGTATCTGAGGACCTGAAGGCGACGAAACAGTGTGACAAGGCGGTGGCCGTTGCTAGAAGGTTGCTAGGCTGTATAGAGAGAGGTGTGACAAGCAGAAGAAAAGAGGTTTTAATACCCCTGTATAAGACGTTGGTGAGGCCCCACCTGGAGTATTGTGTTCAGTTTTGGAGGCCGTATCTTGCTAAGGATGTAAAAAGAATTGAAGCAGTGCAAAGAAAAGCTACGAGAATGGTATGGGATTTGCGTTGCAAGACGTATGAGGAGAGAGCTATGTTTGTGCAGCGCTGCGTATGCCTTGTAGCGCTATAGAAATGCTAAATAGTAGTAGTAGTAGACTTGCTGACCTGACATGTACACCCTAGAGGAAAGGAGAAACAGGGGTGATATGATACAGACATTCATTAATCCGCAAACGAACCTTTTTCGGAGATGGGAAGGCGGTAGAACTAGAGGACATGAAATGAGATTGAAGGGGGGCAGACTCAAGAAAAATGTCAGGAAGTATTTTTTCACAGAGTGGTGGATGC
Organism: Microcaecilia unicolor; assembly: GCF_901765095.1. Taxonomy (NCBI): domain Eukaryota; kingdom Metazoa; phylum Chordata; class Amphibia; order Gymnophiona; family Siphonopidae; genus Microcaecilia; species Microcaecilia unicolor. The sequence continues at coordinate 134,205,352 of NC_044037.1, forward strand.
TTGGAATGCCCTCCCACGGGAGGTGGTGGAGAGGAAAACGGTAACGGAATTCGTGGGATAAACATAAAGGAATCCTGCTCAGAAGGAAGGGATCCCCAGAAGCTTAGCCGGTGGTGGGGATGCAGGGATAGTGCTGGCAGACTTATAAGGGTCTGTGCCAGAGCAGGTGGTAGGAGGCGGGGCGGGTGGTTGGGGGGCGGGGATAGTGCTGGCAGATTTATACGGTCTGTGCCAGAGCAGTGGTGGTGTGAGGCGGGGCGGGTGGTTGGGGGGCGGGGATAGTGCTGGGCAGACTTATACGGTCTGTGCCCTGAAAAAGACAGGTACAAATCAAGGTAAGGTATACACAAAAATGGCACATGTGAGTTTATCTTGCTGGGCAGACTGGATGGACCGTGCAGGTCTTTTTCTGGCCCACAACAAAAAGATTTTATTGAAGATACCATGTATGAACAAATCGCCCGACACAGGCCGTGTTTCACCCACCTCTTTATATATATATTTCTTATATATGCTCTTTATGTACATGTATATATATATTATTTATATTGGACAGTGCGTAACGATATGTTTATTCATGTAATTATTCTAGTATACTCTCTATATATACTTAGTAATATTCCATATTTTATTGTTTTTTGTCAATTTATATATTTGATATATTATGCTCATATGTGTGTTATATTTTATTATGATCTATGATAATTATTATATACTAGTAAAAAAGGCCCGTTCTGACACAAATGAAACGGGCGCTAGCAAGGTTTTCCTCGGAGTGTGTATGTTTGGGAGAGTGTATGTGAGAGTGACTGTTTGAGAGTCGGAGTGAAGTGTGATTGAGGTGAGAGAGAGCGTGAGTCTGGGTGTGAGTGTGTTTGTGAGAGAGTGTGTGTGTGAGAATGAGAGTGTGTGCAAGTGTGTATGTGAGACACAGTGTGAGTGAGAGTGTGTGTGTGTGGGCGAGAGAGAGAGTGTGTGTGAGACACAGATTCTCTGTTTGAGTGAGTGTATGAGACCAAGCGAGTGTGTGAGTGACTGTGTGGCACATAGAGAGTGAATGTGATACAGTGTGAGACAAAGTGTGTGAGAGTGAGAAAGACATTGTATATGAGAGAGAGAGTGTGAGCCGTGCCCTCCCAATCCATGGCCATCTGTCCCCTGCCCCCTCCATTCATCCTTTTCCAGCAATTCCCTCTGTCCCTGAGCCCTGCCCTCCCAATCCATGGCCATCCATGTTTGTCTGTCACCTGCCCCCTCCATTCATCCCTATCCAGCATTTCCCCTCTCTGCTTGAGGCCTGCCCTGCAATCCATATCCATCCATGCCCATCTGTCCCCTCCATTCATCCCTATGCAGCAATTCCCCTCTCCCTGAGTCCTGCCCTTCCAATCCATGCCCATCCATGCTCCTCTGTCAACTGGCCCCTCCATTTTCCCTATCCAGCATTTCCCCTCTCTGCCTGAGGCCTGCTCTGCAATCCATATCCATCCATGCCCATCTGTCCCCTCCATTCATCCCTATCCAGCAATTCCCCTCTCCCTGAGTCCTGCCCTTCCAATCCATGCCCATCCATGCTCCTCTGTCACCTGGCCCCTCCATTTTTCCCTATCCAGCATTTCCCCTCTCTGCCTGAGGCCTGCTCTGTAATCCATATCCATCATGCCCATCTGTCCCCATCCATTCATCCCTATGCAGCAATTCCCCTCTCCCCTGAGTCCCTGCCCTTCCAATCCATGCCCATCCATGCTCCTCTGTCACCTGGCCCCTCCATGTTTCCCTATCCAGCATTTCCCCTCTCTGCCTGAGGCCTGCTCTGTAATCCATATCCATCCATGCCCATCTGTCCCCTCCATTCATCCCTATCCAGCAATTCCCCTCTCCCTGAGGTCCTGCCCTTCCAATCCATGCCCATCCATGCTCCTCTGTCACCTGGCCCCTCCATTTTTCCCTATCCAGCATTTCCCCTCTCTGCCTGAGGCCTGCTCTGTAATCCATATCCATCCATGCCCATCTGTCCCCTCCATTCATCCCTATGCAGCAATTCCCCTCTCCCTGAGTCCTGCCCTTCCAATCCATGCCCATCATGCTCCTCTGTCACCTGGCCCCTCCATGTTTCCCTATCCAGCATTTCCCCTCTCTGCCTGAGGCCTGCTCTGTAATTCATATCCATCCATGCCCATCTGTCCCCTCCATTCATCCCTATCCAGCAATTCCCCTCTCCCTGAGTCCTGCCCTTCCAATCCATGCCCATCCATGCTCATCTGTCACCTGGCCCCTCCATTTTTCCCTATCCAGCATTTCCCTCTCTGCCTGAGGCCTGCTCTGTAATCCATGCTCCTGTCCCCTGCCGCCTCCATTCATCCTTTTCCAGCAAGTCCCCTCTCGCCCTTCCATGACCCCCCCCCCCTCGCATCCATGCTACGCTCTCTCCCATATCCCAGCCTGGCCCGCCCTCTTCTTTCCCCCCCCCCCTTCGCATCCATGCCTCGCATCCATGCCCCCCCCTCGCATCCATGCCCCCCACCCCTTCGCATCCATGCCCCCCCTTCGCATCCATGCCTCGCATCCATGCCCCCCCCCTCGCATCCATGCCCTCACCCCTTCGCATCCATGCCTCGCATCCATGCCTCCCTTTTTTTTTTTTTTTTTTTAATTCTTTTGTAACTTACCTCCGTGGCAGTTCGTGCAGCGAAGCGTCAGGGAAGGAGGCGGCGCTCCCGACGTCTAGCTTTCCCTTCGCTGTGTTCCGCCTTGTTTTGAAGGCGGAACACAGCGAAGGGAAGGCTAGACGTCGGGAGCGCCGCCTCCTTCCCTGACGTTTCGCTTCCGGATTTGTTGTTTTGTCGCTGAGGCGGGGCAGAGACGGCTGGCTGGCTTGAAGGCTTCACACCACGAATCCCCGAACCCTTCAGCCTCAGCCTGGGAGTGACGTCAGATGGCTTCAAGACTTCAGGCTTCAGGCTTCAAGGCTTCAGACTTCCGGCTTCAAGCTTCCGGCTTCACAGAACGTTGTCCTGAGAACTTAGGCTTCCGGCTTCAAGCTTCCGGCTTCACAGAACGTTGTCTTCAGAACGTTCACGGTGCGTTTTATTATATTAGATTTGTTCATTGTAGCCCCTGACGCAGCCCTAGGTGGGCGAAACACGGCCTGTGTCGGGCGATTTGTTCATACACGGTATCTTCAATAAAATCTTTTTGTTGTGACATTGATCTGCTGGCTTTCTTTCCCATATTGGATTTTGCAGATCGTTTGCCTTGTTGTTTTTTGGGTCTTTTTCTGCCGTCATCTACTATGTTACTATGAGGCGTATTTTCAAAGCACTTAGACTTACAAAGTTACATAGGAACCTATGGAACTTTGTAAGTCTATGTGCTTTGAAAATGAGCCCCTATGTAAACCTGTTACCTATTATTTACAGAAGTGGGAAAAGGCATTGGGGGTCTCTTATGAATACACAGAGTTGGAAAGGGTATTCAAATCCTTGCTTAAAGTATCGGTGTCAAGCTCCCCAGAGAATGGATACAAGATACTTTATTGCTGGTGCTATACTCCCAAAAGATTGGTTAGAAAGTTCAAGGTGGGATCAGTTGGCGCCAGTGCGGGGAGGAGGGAGATATGTATCACATCTGGTGGTCTTGCCCTTCTGCACAAGAATTCTGGACCAAAGTTTTGAAATTTGTGTTTAGTTTGACTGAGATCAGTTATCCCAAGAAAATGGAACACTGTTGCTTGCACGTTAAACCGCAGGGTGTGAACTTGAACACTCACCGATTGGTTACACAAGTGTTTGTGGCTAGGAAAATTAGTACTGGTGGAAGCATGGAAACAACAGTCTTTACCTGACATATCTGTGATATTACGCAAGCTGGATTATATCCATCTGATGTCTAAACTCACAGCGTTACGTACAGGTAGTATACTAGCCTATCACCGCATTTGAGACCCATATGTTCTATGGTCATCTCACCCCAAACCTGCTCTGCAAAAATCCTAGATGTAGATGGGAGGGGGGGAAGGGGTGGGGACAGGGGGTGGACGGGCATGTTGTGATAAAAGAAATGTCAGTTATCTGTTGGTATCTTTTATGCTTATTATTGTGAATCTAAGTTGTGGTTGGTTCAGATGATGTATTATTCAACTGCATTATATTTCAATAAAATTACAAATAATAATAAAAAAAAAGAACAAGATCCTGAAGAAAAAGTCACTAAACCATTATTAAGATAGGCTTAGGGAAAAAAATTACCACTTATTTGTGAAGTGAAAGCAGCATGGAATCTAGCTATTTTTGAGATCCTGCCAGGTAAATATGACATGGATTCGCCACTAAAACATATACTGGGCTTGACAGATTTTTGATCTAACAACCCAATATGGCAGTTTTTATCATCATCTTCTCTAGTATGGTCAGTAAGATATTGGAGGCAAAGTCAAGTTCAATTATTAGAGAAAAGTAACACAAATAAATTCTACTGATACTTTTTACTTATTTGTTTTTTTAAGACAGGGAGAAAAAGGAGTTGAAGAGAAAAATAAATAAAAAAATAAGACTGGGAGAAAAAATTTACAGCACAAAAATGACAAGAGAGTGCTTCTATCTTGTCTGATTGAAAAGTGGACATAAAAAGACTGATGAGACTTGCACCAGAGCAACAGAATATGAATTCCACACACGGTCATCAGCTGCAAGAACAAATCCATCTTAAAAATGATGAACATCACCTGCTTGCATGGCTGATTTCATCCTGGTTGTTGATAGGAATAAAGGGATTCAGTTCAGTTGCATATTTATGTTAACAAAGGAAAGAGTAATAACAACAAGGAATAAGTGATACATTACTGCAATGTTAACAAGAAACCACAAAGAGAAAGTGACTAATATACTTCGAATAGATCAAGAAATTAAATATTTTTTTAATGTTGCATGACTGACCCAAATAGAAGCATCCAGGTACTGCCAACAACTAATTCAGAGGAGATAAAGAGAAATCACATTGCCACAGCAAGGTCCCACACTTTGATTCAGAAGCTTTGGTTATCATAATATACTTATTTTTGTAGTGCCACTGGATGTAAGCAGCACTGTACATCGTTGAATAGTATTCAGCTACCACATGTCCCTGACTCAAAGAACTTACAGTCTACATGGATACCTGAAACAATGGGAGATCAAGCGACTTGCCCAAGGTCACAGGAAATATAAGTGGCAGCAGCAGAATTTGAATCTTGGCTTCCCTAGTTCTCAGCCCACTGCTCTAATCATTAGGCTACGTTCTCTCCTGGATTCAGAAGCCAGTGAATGTACAGCTATCCCATTGCTTGTTTAGGCACATTATTCTTTTGAATTCACTGACAACACTACCCAGCTATACCATGCTAATGAGGTAAATCAAATTACATTAAAAGTGAATAAAGGAAAGGCAAGAAAGAGAAAAGATAAATAAAATGGCGAACAAGAAAGCAAAGTTTCTAGGTCTCATACGCCCTACCTTAGTGATCCAATTAATAGCCGTTAGTTTAGCACAGGCTACAAATCACTAACCAACGCCATAGGTGTAGATCCAGAACTCAGAATTACACTGTTCTACTTAAAATGTCAGAACCCATTGCTCAGACCATGCAACCAGGGAAAAGTCCTTACTTGCTTCTTCTTGTGCCAAAAGATAGCAATGTTTTATCAAACCCTTCGCTTCTTCAGGCCTTGGACAGCAGAGTCCTGGAAAGAGATAATAAGTATTTTTAATTTAAAAGAAGACATAGGAACATAAGCATTGCCATACTGGGATAGACCCAAGGTTCATCAAGCCCAGCAGTGGCCAATCTAGGTTACAAGTACCAGGCAAGATCTCAAAACAGTACATTTTATGCTGCTTATCCTAGAAATAATCAAAAAATATAACAAAAAATGGCAACCCTCCACCACTTATAATTTGAACCATACACAACAAACTGTCAGTGGAGCAGCTCACACTTATTTATGTTTAATGAGGGGATGTCTCATACTGTCACACAGGCACTTCTTTTTTGTGCTTCCTTAAAGCCTCAGCTTAAGTGACTCAGTTATAATCATCGACTACCCCAACCACCGATAGTGCTGTCAACCACCTCAAAATTAGAGTTCTACAGTAAATTAATCCATATTTCAGCTGTGCTTATATAACAAAAAAATTCTTCTTTGGTTCATATCATTTTTTTGTAAATTTTTATGCACTATCGTTTGTAGCTTATATACAGAGCTTAAACCTGTGCAGAAACAATGTTTATACTTGTCAAGCAGGATCAATGTTTAGACTTATCTGGCTGAAAAAACCCCTGCTGCTTCATTATCTGTACCTCATGCTGTGGATTCAGCCCTCCTGCATTGCTTAGATCTCACTTGTCAGCATTCCATTAAACAGCCAGTGAATGCTTTGTCCCAATAGGAACCTGTTTCCTGGTGCCTCACTTTGTCAAGGGAACTTGCATATCTCTCTATAAAAAAGGCAACACCAACCTTCTATGAAGCCTCCAGCCAGAAGTGTGAAGGGGGAGAGATATCCAGTTTCCCCATGAGTGTCTGCCCCGCCCTCTCTGTAACACAAATAGTCAGTGAAGGAAAACACAGCAAAGCAGTGAAGGACTCAGAGGGGGGAGGGGAGAGAGGGCAGAGGGCAGGGACACACACACTCCCACATGCACACAGAAGAAAACCTTGCTAGCCCCCGTTTCATTTGCATCAGAAACGGGGCGTTTTTACTAGTACCTATATAAACACAAAAAGAGTGCTCTTAGCTGTGTAATGCTGTCTGTAATATCAAAACAGAGTTTCAAACAAGGCAGAAGATCTCACTTCACCAGCGACGTGCAGACAAAGAGTCAGAAAAAAATGGCGCCAGCATTATTTTAAAGTTTGTAGCACCTCCCTCTTTGGGATGACATCATCATCAGCTGGAAACTTTTAGAGAGACATCTACAGAAAACAGTTCCAGTGGAGATATGTATTTAACTCATTTGGTTCTATGGTACCAAGACGGTAAATCCACTGGGTTTCTCTTTGCAACAGTAATCTGTCAATGTTCCCACCACGGGCATTGGGTATAATACTATCAATAACCATACATCTCAGAGATTCCATGGGGTGTTGATTGTTAACACAATGTTGTACAAGCGGAGCCCCTATGTTACGGCCGGCTAAACGTGATCTATGCTCGGCCATCCTTGCATTAAGAGACCTATTCGATTTCCCGATATAAACCTTCTGACAGGGACAAATGATGTAATAAATGACATGAGGCATACGGCAGGTCGTTTGATGTTTAAGCTGATAAGTTTGACCGTTATGTGTAAAAGAGGCAGTTTCAATAGTCAAATCACATGTTTTGCAGCCAGTCTTCCCACATTTTGAATGACCTGCATTGATTGCACATGGAGCTCCAACTGCATTTGAAAGATCAGCCGGACTCAATATTTCGCTCAAATTACGAGCACGGGAAAAAGCAGTCCGCATGCGATATTGTGCAAAGACTGGATGAGCTCGCATTATGTCCCAGTGTTGTTTAATGATCTTAGCCGCCGTCTCACTACCTGGCACATACCGCATGATAAGTCATAACTTGTTCATCAGGCATATCTCGTTTCGCATTCTGTAATAATAGATCTCTATTATTATATTTGGCCCTCGTATAAGCTTGTCTGAGGACCCTTTTTGGATAACTGCGATGTAATAATTTTGTACCAAAGGAATGCGCCTGTTGTTTAAAATCACTGTCATCAAGGCTAAGATCATTAAACAACACTGGGACATAATGCGAGCTCATCCAGTCTTTGCACAATATCGCATGCGGACTGCTTTTTCCCGTGCTCGTAATTTGAGCGAAATATTGAGTCCGGCTGATCTTTCAAATGCAGTTGGAGCTCCATGTGCAATCCAATGCAGGTCATTCAAAATGTGGGAAGACTGGCTGCAAAACATGTGATTTGACTATTGAAACTGCCTCTTTTACACATAACGGTCAAACTTATCAGCTTAAACATCAAACGACCTGCCGTACGCCTCATGTCATTTATTACATCATTTGTCCCTGTCAGAAGGTTTATATCGGGAAATCGAATAGGTCTCTTAATGCAAGGATGGTCGAGCATAGATCACGTTTAGCCGGCCGTAACATAGGGGCTCCGCTTGTACAACATTGTGTTAACAATCAACACCCCATGGAATCTCTGAGATGTATGGTTATTGATAGTATTATACCCAATGCCCGTGGTGGGAACATTGACAGATTACTGTTGCAAAGAGAAACCCAGTGGATTTATCGTCTTGGTACCATAGAACCAAATGAGTTAAATACATATCTCCACTGGAACTGTTTTCTGTAGATGTCTCTTTAAAAGTTTCCAGCTGATGATGTCATCCCAAAGAGGGAGGTGCTACAAACTTTAAAATAATGCTGGCGCCATTTTTTTCTGACTCTTTGTCTGCACGTCGCTGGTGAAGTGAGATCTTCTGCCTTGTTTGAAACTCTGTTTTGATATTACAGACAGCATTACACAGCTAAGAGCACTCTTTTTGTGTTTATATAGGTATATGCAAGTTCCCTTGACAAAGCGAGGCACCGCAAAACAGGTTCCTGTCGGGACAAAGCATTCACTGGCTGTTTAATGGAATGCTGACAAGTGAGATCTAAGCAATGCAGGACAGCTGAATCCACAGCATGAGCTACAGATAATAAAGCAGCAGGGGGTTTTTCAGCCAGATAAGTCTAAACATTGATCCTGCTTGACAAGTATAAACATTGTTTCTGCACGGGTTTAAGCTCTGTATATAAGCTACAAACGATAGTGCATAAAAATTTACAAAAAAATGATATGAACCAAAGAAGAATTTTTTGTTCTATAAGCACAGTTGAAATATGGATTAATTTACTGTAGAACTCTAATTTTGAGGTGGTTGACAGCACTATCGGTGGTTGGGGGTAGTCGATGATTATAACTGAGTCACATAAGCTGAGGCTTTAAGGAAGCACAAAAAAGAAGTGCCTGTGTGACAGTATGAGACATCCCCTCATTAAAACATAAATAAGTGTGAGCTGCTCCACTGACAGTTTGTTGTGTATCCTAGAAATAAGCAGTGGATTTTCCCCAAGTCCATCTTTTTTTTTAATGACTTTTATTGAAAAATATTCAGCATAACACAACATGACTTTGTCCATTATAGACCCATCAGCATATCTAGACAGATTAACATACTAACATAATGGACTGCCTGCCAATAACCAAAACCATTCCATTGATTATCTTCACCCAAACCCACCCTCCCCACTCCCCCCAAAAAGATTCCCAATACAAACTCCCTGCTCCCTCACTGAGGAAGGAGGGAGGAAGCCGGAGAAGAGGACCACTTCACATAACTATCCCATATTTTATGAAATATTACCAAATGACCAGTTCGCAAGGCAGTCAATTTTGACATCAGGTGTAGATAGTCCAACCTCTGCTTCACCATTGAAATATCTGGCAAAGTACTGTTTCCAAGCGGCAGCCAGCATCAATTTGCTGGCTACAAATACAAAAGTAGCCAAATGATGGAGATGTGGTTGTACTTCCCCAGTAGACAATATTCCATCTTCAGAGGATAGGAGAGCTTGGTAATAGTGTGGACTAATTTCAAAATGCCAGCCCAATATTCCTGAGCTTTAGGACAAGTCCACCAGACATGGTACATATCATCTGTTAATCCACATTGACGCCAGCACAAAGCTGGTCAAGTCCATCTTAATAATTGCTTTATGAACTTTTCCCATTAGAAAAGATATCCAAACCTTTTTAAACCCCGCTAAATGCTATTATCACACTCTCTGGCAATGAATTCCAGAGTTTAATCACATATTGAGTGAAGAAATATTTTCTCCAATTTGTTTTAAATTTACTACTTTGAAGCTTCATTGTGTGCCCCTAGTCCTAGTATTTTTGGAAAGATTAAACAAGCGATTCACGTCTACTTGTTCCACTCCACTCATTATTTTATAGAACTCTATCATATCTCCCCTCAGCCATCTTTTCTCCAAGCTGAAGAGCCCTAGCCATTTTAGCCTTTCTTCATAGGGAAGTCATCCAAACCCCTTTATCATTTTCGTCACCCTTCTCTGTACCTTTTCTAATTCCACTATATCTTTTTTGAGATGCGGAGACCGTGGAGACCAGAATTGTACACAGTATTTGAGGTGCGGTCACACCATGGAACGATACAAAGGCATTAAAACATCCTCATTTTTGTTTTCCATTAACATTCTATTTGCTTTCTTAGCCGCCGCCACACAGTAAGCAGAGGGTTTCAACATATCACCAACGATGACACCTAGATCCCTTTCCTGGTCAGTGACTCCTAATGTGGAACCTTGCATCACATAGCTATAGTTCGGGTTCCTCTTTCCCACATGCATCACTTTGCACTTGCTCACATTAAACATCATCTGCCAGTTGGATGACCAGTCTCCCAGTCTCATAAGGTCACCTTGTAATTTTTCACAATCCTCTTGCAATTTAACAACTTTGAATAACTTTGTGTCATCAGCAAATTTAATTACCTCACTAGTTACTCCCATCTCTAGATCATTTATAAATATGTTAAAAAGCAGTAAAGACCCCTACTGAACACCACTATCTACCTTTCGCCATTGAGAAAACTGACCATTTAACCCTACTCTCTGTTTCTATCTTTTAACCAGTTTTTAATCCACAATAGATACTACTTACTTCCTATCCCATGACTCTCCAATCTCCTCTGGAGTCTTTCATGAGGTACTTTTTCAAATGCCTTTTGAAAATCCAGATACACAATAGCAACCCATTTATAATCCACCATGTCAAATATTCAAAATGATTTACAATACAGGCACAGCAAACAGGAAGGAACTTGACATGCAGCAATAACAGAAGAGAGTAGAGGCTGGCCAAAGGATGAACCACCACAGGAGATGTTGCTAAATCACACTTTTATTCAAAGCACCAATCAAAGGAACCGACACTTGCTGTGTTTCGGCAGTGAAAAACTGCCTGCCTCAGGGGTTGAAATCAAGCCTTGAAGATAAAGAGATGTGAAATAGCTTGTATAATGATACTTGAAAGCACAAGTGGGCCAATGATCGAAGCAAACACAGGCACTAGAGGCCATAGCACCATACTAGCCCGATGATCAAAGCCAGCACGCCCGTGCAACAATGCGCTCACTGGCTCTGAATGCAATGAACATGCAAATGCATGCTAAACATGGTATTACCTATTCCCCCCCCCCCCCCAATGCTCAGCAGAGAATGCACCAAACAATGGTACTGCTCCCGCAGCAAACCCTACACCAATTCAAAGATGGTGTTAGGGTTTGCAGAGCATTGGGGAAGAATGGGGAGACCTGCCCAGCATGCATCTGCATGGTAGCAGGCTCCCCCATCCCCCCAACAGGACCGGGAACTCAAGCCCCCCCCCCCCCCCACCCAGAGCAACACGGGGGCTTAAGGTTTGGTGGACCTCTAGTCCCCCCCCCCCCCCAACACAGAGGCACTGGATCTCCAGCCCCCTAACCCCCCAATCACACCTAAAAAATAAGGCCATGGTGGCTGAGTGGGCTGCAAACCGAAACTCCATCTCCCACCTGGTGGTCTTGTGGCCCCCTCTCTGTACCTTTGCAGTGGAGAAGGGAGTAGCACACTCCCTCCTCTTCAGTGCCGCCAAGCCTGAGATGCACTGGGAAGCCCCCCATCATATGAGTTTCTTTCTCCCTTATATGGATGGGAAGCCCCGCCCAGTGCATCCCAGGATGCAATGGGCAGGGCTGGATGCCACCATTTTGAAGGCTGCGCTTAAGAGGAGGGAGTGTACTACTCCCTCCCCCACCACAAAGGTACAGGGAGAGAGAGGTGGCCACTAGACCACCACGGGGAGTTTGGGGCTGGAGATCCACCTCCCACCCAAATGTCGCTATACTAGGGGGAGAATGGGGGCACTAGGCCAATACCAGGGCCTTGCAGTCAAAGGGAGCCCCAGTGTTTGACAGGTCCGGGCCTTTCAAGCATGTGCGGGAGGACTGTGCCTGAATGCATGCTCAGGCACAATCCTCCCACACTTTTACCCCATGATCAGAGACAATAGTGTACTTAAATTTACATGCTATTATCTCTGATCATAGGGGTGGTATAGTCCCGTGCTGTTCCACCGCTATTTTTAGAGTGCTGTTTAGAACAGCATGGGGCTTCTGATCACCCGCCTGAAGGAGAGCAGAAAAGCCCTGGACAAACAGAATCCAAAGCATACACCACATTAGTAGAGAAGGAAAGGAAGAAAATATTCAGTCAAGCAGGGTGAGCCATCATGTTATGTTTCTGTGTATTTAAGAGAGAACAGGTGAGTCTTGAGTGTGTTCCATAGTTTGGGACCTACATAGCTGAGGGCAGTGGAGCGAGTCAAGTCAAGGTGAATCATGGAAGGGGGAGGGGGCATACTGACCCAAGTTTGTACAGCAATGGGTTCTGGGAGGTGCATATGGAATGAGTAAATGGTTGATGTAGTCAGGGGCAGAAGGGAGATGACCCTTGAACATAAGAGTAGGAATTTTAAATTTAGTATGGGCAGAGATGGGCAACCAGTATTCAGCTGTAGAGAGCAGGGTAACATGATCAAAAGGTTTAGAGTTATGTTAAGAGGATGACAGTAGATTGGACAAGTTGAAGGTGTTAGAGAGTACAGTGTCAGGCCAGCATATAAGGAGTTGCAATAGTGGAGGTGGGTAATCATGAGGCTAAGGAGAAGGGAATGGATTGCCTGAGCAGGGAGAAAAGATCTGCAATTGTGGTGGAGGGCGAAGAAACTGTTCGAGGGACGGAATCTATCTGAGCCTTGAAGGTAAGGCAATCATCCAAAATAAATCCAAGGAGGTCCTACATAAGTACATAAGTATTGCCATACTGGAAAAGACCAAAGATCCATCGAGCCCAGCATCCTGTTTCCAACAGTGGCCAAACCAGATCACAAATACCCGGCAAGATCCCAAAAATGTACAAAACATTTTATACTGCTTATCCCAGAAATAGTGGATTTTCCCCAAGTCCATTTAATAATGGTCTATCGACTTTTCCTTTAGGAAGCCGTCCAAACCATTTTTAAACACCGCTAAGCTAACCACCTTTACCACATTCTCTGCCAACGAACTCCAGAGTTTAATTACATGTTGAGTGAAGAAACATTTTCTCCCATTCGTTTTAAATTTACTACATTGTAGCTTCATCGCTTGCCCCTTAGTCCTAGTATTTTTGGAAAACGTGAACAGACGCTTCACATCTACCTGTTCAACTCCACTCATTATTTTATAGACCTCTATCGTATCTCCCCTCAGCCGCCTTTTCTCCAAGCTGAAGAGCCCTAACCGCTTTAGCCTTTCCTCATAGGGAAGTCGTCCCATCCCCTTTATCATTTTCGTCGCCCTTCTCTGCACCTTTTCTAATTCCACAATATCTTTTTTGAGATCCGGCGACCAGAATTGAACACAATATTCGAAGTGAGGTCGCACCATGGAGTGATACAAAGGCTTTATAACATCCTCATTTTTCTTTTCCATTCCTTTCCTAATAATACCTAACATTCTATTTGCTTTCTTAGCTGCAGCAGCACACTGAGCAGAAGGTTTCAACTTATCATCAACGATGACATCTAGATCCCTTTTCTTGGTCCGTGACTCCTAACATGGAACCTTGCATGATGTAGCTATAATTCGGGTTTCTCTTTCCCACATGCATCACTTTGTACTTGCTCACATTAAACGTCATCTGCCATTTAGACGCCCAGTCTCCCACTCTCATAAGGTCCTCTTGCAATTTTTCACAATCCTCCAGCGAGTTAACGACTTTGAATAACTTTGTGTCATCAGCAAATTTAATTACCTCACTAGTTACTCCCATCTTTAGGTCATATATAAATATGTTAAAAAGCAGTGGTCCCAGCATAGAGCCCTGGGGAACCCCACTAACTACCCTTCTACATTGAGAATACTGACCATTTAACCCTGCTCTCTGTTTTCTATCTTTAACCAGTTTTAATCCACAATAGAACACTACCTCCTATCCCATGACTCTCCAATTTCCTCTGGAGTCTTTCATGAGGTACTTTGTCAAACGCCTTCTGAAATCCAGATGCACAATATCAACCGGCTCACCTTTATCCACATGTTTGTTCACCCCTTCAAAGAATGTAGTAGATTGGTGAGGCAAGATTTCCCTTCACTAAATCCATGTTGACTTTGTCTCATTAATCCATGCTTTTGAATATGCTCTGTAATTTTGTTCTTAATAATAGTCTCTACCATTTTGCCCGGCACCGACGTCAGACTCACCAGTCTATAATTTCCCGGATGTCCTCTGGAACCTTTTTCAAAAGTCGGCGTTACATTGGCCACCCTTCAATCTTCCAGTACCATGCTCGATTTAAGGATAAATTACATATTTCTAACAATAGTTCCACAAGTTCATTTTTCAGTTCTATCAGTACTCTGGGATGAATACCATCCGGTCCAGGAGATTTGCTACTCTTCAGTTTGTAGAACTGCCCCATTACATCCTCCAGGTATACAGAGAATTCATTAAGTTTCTCCAACTCGTGAGCTTCAAATACCATTTCCGGCACCGGTATCACACCCAAATCTTCCTCAGTGAAGACTGAAGCAAAGAATTAATTTAATCTCTCCGCTATGGCTTTGTCTTCCCTGATCGACCCTTTTACTCCTCGGTTATCTAGCAGTCCAACCGATTCTTTTGCCGGCTTCCTGCTTTTAATATACCTAAAAAAAATTTACTATGTGTTTTTGCCTCCAACGCAATCTTTTTTTCGAAGTTCCTCTTAGCTTTCCTTATCAGCACTTTACATTTGACTTGACATTCCTTATGCCGTTTCTTATTATTTTCACTCAGTTCCTTCTTCCATTTTCTGAAGGATTTTCTTTTAGCTCTAATAGCTTCCTTCACCTCACTATTTAACCACGCCTGCTGTCATTTGGTCTTCTGTCCTCCTTTTTTTAATGTGCAGAATATATTTGGCCTGGGCTTCCAGGATGGTGTTTTTGAACAGCATCCACACCTGATGTAAATTTTTGACCCTCGCAGTCGCTCCTCTAAGTTTTCTTTTCACTGTTGTTCTCATTTTATCATAGTCTCCTTTTTTAAAGTTAAAACGCTAACGTATTTGATTTCCTATGTATACTTACTTCAAAGCTAATATCAAATCCTATCATATTGATCACTGTTATCAAGCGTCCCCAGCACCATTACCTCCCGCACCAGATCATGCGCTCCACTAAGGATTAGGTCTAGAATTTTTCCTTCTCTCGTCGGTTCCTGTACCAGCTGCTCCATAAAGCTGTCCTTGATTTCATCAAGGAATTTTACCTCCCTAGCGTGTCCCGATGTTACATTTACTCAGTCAATATCAGGGTAATTGAAATCACCAATTATTATTGTGTTGCCCAGTTTGTTTGCGTCCCTAATTTCCTTTAACATTTCTGCATCCGTCTGTTCATCCTGGCGAGGCGGACGGTAGTACACTCCTATTGTTATCCTTTTCCTCTTTACACATGGAATTTTAATCCACGGTGATTCCAAGAAGTGTTTTGTTTTCTGCAGAATTTTCAATCTATTTGAATCAAGGCTCTCGTTAATATACGCTACCCCTCCACCAATTTGATCCACCCTATCACTACGATATAATTTGTACCCCGGTATGACAGTGTCCCACTGGTTAGCCTCCTTCCACCAGGTCTCAGAGATGCCTATTATATCTAATTTTTCATTTAGTGCAATATATTCTAACTCTCCCATCTTATTTCCTAGGCTCCTGGCATTCACATATAGACATTTCAAACTGTGTTTGTTGCTCCTATTTACATCATGCTTAGTGCTTGACAGTACTAATTTGCAATCTTTTGTCTGATTTTTATTTTTATTTAGGGACCCCTGATCTACTACGGTCTCTTTTGCAACCTCACTATCAGGATACCCTATCTTCCCTGTTTTGGTGATATCTTTGAAAGATACCTTATCCCGAACCATGCGCTTTTGAGTGACTATCGGCCTTCCCCCTATTTCTAGTTTAAAAGCTGCTCTATCTCCTTTTTAAATGCCGATGCCAGCAGCCTGGTCCCACCCTGGTTAAGGTGGAGCCCATCCTTTAGGAATAGGCTCCCCTTCCCCTTCCTAATAGTGTCATGGAAGGCTGCTAGAATGGTTGTTGTGCTGAGGCTTTAGTAACCCAGGGGACCACTGCGCAGAAAAAGCCTGGCCAAATGAAAATGTTTATAGAATACTATCAGTTCTATCAGTTGCTTGCACTGCACAGCTCACTTAGGCTCACCAGCTTATACTAGCCACTGAGCTACCATAAATGGGTACTGCGCTAGTAATGTTTATGTTTATTAAAAGGTTTGATATACAGTGCACTCCATTTAAGTGCATGTCGGATAAGCACATGCGCTAGTAATGTTTATGTTTATTAAAAGGTTTGATATACAGTGCACTCCATTTAAGTGCATGTCGGATAAGCACATGCGCTGCGTATGCGCTGCGTATGCCTTGTAGCGCTATAGAAATGCTAAATAGTAGTAGTAGTAGTAACTGCATGTCGTACTTCAGTCCCATTTTTGGCGCCATCATTTTCTATGGGGACAAACTTTGGTTTAGCGCACCACTTATATGCATGGTTTAAGACCGTTTCTCAGCATGAAAGACGCCGCATAAGCACACGCACGGAATATGTGTTGTCATAAGTTAGGCGTTTGTTCTCTGGCAATTACATCTTCCAGGATGACAATGCTCCTTGTTATAGGGCCAATACCATTGTTAAACGGAAGAAGAACAAGGTGACAATTGACTGGCCTTCTCAATCCCCAGATCTCTATCTCATCAAGAATCTTGGCACAGGGTGTTAGTGGAAATATCCAATCAATAGTCAATGGCAAAGCATGAGCTCATAGAGTTAATCCTGTTGCAGGCTGCAATCGGTCATCATATGTGACCACCTTGTGGAGCTTGTCCATTCCATACAAGAGCAATGCCAACGTTTGCAAGACTAAAAGCTGGCAATCAAGTACTGAATACAATAAATAAAGAAGAAACAGTCCTTTCCAGAGCTAAATTTAAAATCAAAAGCAAAACTTATGTAGATATTAAAAATATAATGGTTACAATGAGGCAACAGTGGAAGTTCAAAATATCAACCTGTAACAAGTCCAATGCTTATAATTAGAGCTACAGGAGTGCTAATACAGTTGTGTATATTGCAAGATATATAACAACCCAGAATGAAAATTAGAACAAAACAAAATGTTCAGTTACACAGCTTCAAATTTGTTTTAAACTGCTAAAAACAGATTTCAGCTTCTCATTTTCCCCCCCCAAACCCACCTCCCCGCTCTCCCCGTTTTCTATTTCTGTTGATGGCTCTCTCATTCTCCCTGTCTCCTCAGCTCGAAACCTTGGGGTCATCTTTGACTCTTCTCTCTCCTTCTCTGCTCATATCCAGCAGATTGCCAAGACCTGTCGTTTCTTTCTTTACAACATCCGTAAAATCCGCCCCTTTCTTTCCGAGCACTCTACCAAAACCCTCATCCACACCCTTGTCACCTCTCGTTTAG
The DNA here is from genome assembly GCF_901765095.1 of Microcaecilia unicolor. Classification (NCBI taxonomy): domain Eukaryota; kingdom Metazoa; phylum Chordata; class Amphibia; order Gymnophiona; family Siphonopidae; genus Microcaecilia; species Microcaecilia unicolor. The sequence goes on from NC_044037.1 coordinate 134,222,994, forward strand.
ACTACTGCAATCTGCTTCTTGCTGGCCTCCCACTTAGTCACCTCTCCCCTCTCCAGTCAGTTCAAAACTCTGCTGCCCGTCTCGTCTTCCGCCAGGGTCGCTTTACTCATACTACCCCTCTCCTCAAGACCCTTCACTGGCTCCCTATCCGTTTTCGCATCCTGTTCAAACTTCTTCTACTAACCTATAAATGTATTCACTCTGCTGCTCCCCAGTATCTCTCCACACTCGTCCTTCCCTACACCCCTTCCCGTGCACTCCGCTCCATGGATAAATCCTTCTTATCTGTTCCCTTCTCCACTACTGCCAACTCCAGACTTCGCGTCTTCTGTCTCGCTGCACCCTACGCCTGGAATAAACTTCCTGAGCCTCTACGTCTTGCCCCATCCTTGGCCACCTTTAAATCTAGACTGAAAGCCCACCTCTTTAACATTGCTTTTGACTCGTAACCACTTGTAACCACTCGCCTCCACCTACCCTCCTCTCTTCCTTCCCGTTCACATTAATTGATTTGATTACTTTTTTTTTTTTTTGTCTATTAGATTGTAAGCTCTTTGAGCAGGGACTGTCTTTCTTCTATGTTTGTGCAGCGCTGCGTACGCCTTGTAGCGCTATAGAAATGCTAAATAGTAGTAGTAGTAACTTATGAACACCATTCCACCTCCTATCAAGGACAATATATTGTAAGGGCCCTGGAGAGGATCCAAGGGAACTGGAGAGTTAGGGTCTAGTAGGGGATAAGGGAGAAATAGAAAGCCTGTGTCAGTCATATAATGAAGAAAGATTAAGTCCCTCTGAAGCAGAAAGCAGCCTTGGATGGTACAGGCTGTAAATATTTGGCTGAGAATAATTACCTGTTGAACCAATGTACTAGCAAAAGGCCTAGAAACCTAGATATTTGAAGGAAACTGAGGTAAAATTATGTATAATCATACCTGATAATTTTCTTTCCATTAATCATAGCTGATCAATCCATAGACTGGTGGGTTGTGTCCATCTACCAGCAGGTGGAGATAGAGAGCAAACTTTTGCCTCCCTATATGTGGTCATGTGCTGCCGGAAACTCCTCAGTATGTCGATATCAAAGCTCCATCCGCAGGACTCAGCACTTAGAGAATTACACCCACGAAGGGACACTCTGCCCAGCTCACCACCGCCGAAACGGGGGAGGGGAATTAACCCAGCTCATCCCCACACAAGTGGGGGAGGGGAATCCAGCTCATCCCCGCGGAGCGGGGGAGGGACACCACACCCGCCGATGCGGGGGGATCTGGCTTATCCTGCAACCGCAACCGCGGGAGGAGCTGACTGACCCTAACACCGCCGAAGCGGGAGGGGTACAAAGCTGCCCTACAGCCGCACGAAGCGGGAGGGAGTGCCGGCAGAATTTATGTCTCAATCCAGCCCCGTAAAACGGAGGGGAGAGGAATGCAGCAGCTCACTGTAACACAAACTCGTCTCAACTCTTGAAGAATCCAAGTGAAAGAAGAACTTGAACACGAAGTCCTCCTGAAGTAACTGAAGGCTAAACTTGAACCTAAAATTCAACCAGAATATAAACAGTACAGATATCTGGGAGGGGCTATGGATTGATCAGCTATGATTAATGGAAAGAAAATTATCAGGTATGATTATACATAATTTTACCTTCCATATCATCAAGCTGATCAATCCATAGACTGGTGGGATGTACCGAAGCAGTACTCACCCAGGGCGGGACATAGAAATCCCTGACCTCAACACTGAAGCTCCAAACCGGGCCTCCGCCCGTGCAGCCACAGTCAAACGGTAATGCTTGGAGAATGTATGAGCCGAAGCCCCCGTTGCCGCCTTGCATATCTCTTCCAAGGAGACGGATCCGGCCTCTGCCAACGAGGCCGCCTGAGCTCTCGTGGAGTGAGCCTTCAGCTGGATAGGCGGCACCTTCCCCGCGGCCACATAAGCCGCTGCAATGGCTTCCTTGACCCATCTTGCCACTGTAGGCTTAGCAGCCTGCAGACCCTTACGAGGACCTGCAAACAGGACAAACAGATGATCCGATTTCCGGAAATCATTGGTCACTTCCAAGTATCTGATGATGACTCGTCTCACATCCAGATATTCAAGAGCGGAGTACTCCTCTGGGTAGTCCTCCCTACGAAAGGAAGGGAGACAGAGCTGCTGATTCACATGGAAGCGAGAAACAATCTTGGGCAGGAAGGAAGGCACTGTGCGAATAGTCACTCCTGCCTCAGTGAACTGCAGAAAAGGCTCTCGACATGAGAGCGCCTGGAGCTCGGAAACTCTTCTGGCTGAAGTGATAGCCACCAAAAGACTGCTTTCAACGTCAGGTCTTTCAGAGATGCCCTCGACAAGGGTTCAAAAGGCGGCTTCTGCAATGCTCTTAGCACCAGGTTGAGATTCCACGCAGGCACCACTGAGTGCAGAGGAGGGCGCAGGTGATTAACTCCCTTGAGAAAGCGCACCACATCTGGCTGCGAAGCCAGGGAAGCACCCTTCAGGCGGTCCCTGAAGCAAGCCAGAGCCGCTACCTGGACTTTAAGGGAACTGAGCGACAGGCCTTTCTCCAGACCTTCTTGCAGGAACGCCAGCACTGAAGAAATTGGAGCAGTGAAGGAAGAAAGTGAGCCTGCTTCACACCACGCTGCAAAGGTACGCCAAACCCTGGCGTAAGCAGTAGAAGTAGAGCGCTTCCTCGCTCTCAGCATAGTGGCGATGACCTTGTCTGAGAAGCCCTTCTTCCTCAGACGCCGCCGCTCAATAGCCAGGCCGTAAGACCAAAAGGAGAGGGATCCTCCATCACCACGGGACCCTGATGTAACAGGCCCTGCTCCACTGACAGCCGCAGAGGATCGTCGACTGAGAGCCTGATCAAGTCCGCATACCAGGGACGTCTGGGCCAATCCGGACCCACCAGGATTACCCTGCCGGGATGCTTTGCCACCCGGTCTAGCACCCTGCCCAACATGGGCCAGGGCGGGAACACATAGAGGAGCTCTTGTGTCGGCCACTGTTGGAGAAGAGCATCTACTCCCAGGGATCGAGGGTCCCGTCCTCTGCTGAAAAAGCGCGGCACTTGGCAATTGGCCGATGACGCCATCAGATCTAGGCTCGGCTGGCCCCAGCGCTTCGTGATGTCCAAGAACACCTGAGCAGATCGTTGCCACTCTCTGGGCTCCAAGGTATGGCGACTGAGAAAGTCCGCCTTGACATTCATGACTCCGGCAATGTGGGCCGCTGAAAGCTGCTCCAGGTTCGCTTCCGCCCACTGGCAAAGACTCATAGCCTCCTTGGCTAGAGGGGCGCTCTTGGTACCTCCCTGGCGGTTGATATAGGCCACAGCCGTGGCATTGTCCGACAGGACCCGTACAGGCTACAACACCAGTACCGGGATGAACTCCAATAAGACCAACCGAATGGCTCTGAGTTCCAGGAGGTTGATAGACCACTTGCCTCTGCAGGAGACTAGAGCCCCTGCGCTGTCCTTCCCAAGCAGTGGGCTCCCCAGCCCATCAAAGAGGCGTCTGTCGTGACGACAATCCACTCCGGGGTCACCAGAGGCAATCCTGCAGACACCTTGTCTGTCTGCGTCCACCAGCTCAGCGCCTTGCGCACTGCTGGGTCCACGGGAAGGCGCACAGCATAATCCTCCGACATCGGAGTCCAGCGCAGCAGCAGAGATAGCTGTAGTGGTCTCATATGAGCCCTGGCCCAGGGCACTACTTCCATCGTGGCCGTCATAGAGCCCAACAGCTGCACGTAGTCCCAAGCCCGAATAGGAGAGGCTACTAGGAACTAGTCCACCTGAGCCTGAAGCTTGACACTCCGATTGTCTGGCAGGAACACTCTGCCCACTTGGGTGTCGAATCGAACTCCCAGATACTCCAGGGACTGAGTCGGGCGCAGCTGGCTCTTCTTCCAGTTGATGATCCATCCCAGGGAGCTCACAAGAGCAACTACCCGGTCCATAGCTTTGCCGCACTCTGCATAAGAGGGGGCTCGGATCAACCAGTCGTCCAGATAAGGATGGACTTGTACTCCTTCCTTTAGCAGGAAGGCCGCTATGACCCCTATTACTTTGGAAAAGGTCCGCGGAGCAGTAGCCAACCCGAAAGGGAGGGCTCTGAACTGGAAGTGTCGTCTCAGGACTGTAAAACGCAGAAAGCGTTGGAGAGGAGGCCAGATGGGAATATGCAGGTACGCTTCCTTGATGTCCAAGGAAGCCAAGAACTCTCCTGCCTTCACTGCCGCTATAACAGAGCGGAGAGTCTCCATGCGAAAGTGCCTCACTTTCCAGGCCCGATTGACCCCTTTGAGGTCGAGGATAGGCCGGACAGAACCTCCTTTCTTTGGAACCACAAAGAAAATGGAAGTAACGTCCCTTGCCAAGCTGATTTTTGGCACCGGAACGACCGCACCCAGGCGGATCAGGTTGTCCAAGGTCTGCTGCACTACCACAGCTTGACCGGAGACTTGCAGGGAGAGAGTACAAACCCGTCTCTTAAGGGTTGGCAGAACTCTAGCTTGTAGCCGTCTCTGATGACTTCCAGCACCCACGCGTCTGAAGTTATAGTGGTCCACTCGCCCAGAAACGAGGACAGCCGTCCTCCAATCTGCACTGGGGCGTGGACCAAGGCCCCGTCATTGGGTACGAGACCCTGGGGGAGGACCGGAGGGAGCACCTCCGGGACGGCGGTCTCTGCGAAAGGAATGCTGCTTGGGGGAGAATTCCTCTTGAAGGAAGAGGGGGCAGAGGAACCCGACTTGCCCGGGCGGTACCGACGGGCTTCCAGCAACCGTCCTCTGGAGGTACCGGGACGAGTACTGGGACGAGCCCTGACCTCTGGTAATTTCTTGCCCTTAGACGTGCCGTTTTTTGATCGGTCACGATTTTGTCCAGCTCGACCCCAAAGAGCAGCTTACCTTTAAAAGGCAATCTAGCCAGGCGGGATTTAGAGGCGTGGTCAGCAGACCAATGTTTCAGCCAAAGCCACCGCCGCGCAGAGACTGTCTGAGCCATGCCTTTAGCTGAGGCTCTCAAGACATCATACAGCAAGGCTGCCAAATAGGCTAAGCCCGATTCCAGGGCCGGCCAATCAGCCCTCAAGGAAAGATCCGAGGGGGAAGCCCGCTGCACCATAGTCAGGCACGCCCTGGCCACATAGGAGCCGCAAACTGAGGCCTGCAAACTTAAAGCAGCTGCCTCAAAGGACGACCTTAAGGCCGCCTCCAATCTTCTGTCTTGGGCGTCCTTTAGGGCCGTGCCACCTTCCACCGGCAACGCCGTTTTCTTAGTCACCGCAGTGATTAAAGAATCCACGGTAGGCCACAGATAGGCCTCACGTTCACTCACAGCCAAAGGATAGAGGCGGGACATAGCCCTAGCCACTTTAAGGCTCGTTTCCGGGACATCCCATTGAGCCGCAAATAAGGTGTGCATGGCATCATGCACGTGGAAAGATCTAGGCGGGCGCTTCGTCCCCAGCATAATGGCAGAGCCAACAGGGGCTGAGGGAGAGACGTCCTCCGGAGAGGAAATCTTCAAAGTGTCCATGGCCTGTAACAACAGGTTGGGCAAATCCTCTGGGCTAAAAAGCCGCGCTGCAGAGGGGTCATCCGCTCCATCCGAGCGGGGATCTATCTCCTCCAAGGAATCCGCAAAGGACCGTTGAGAGACCTCAGACACGCTGCCCTCATCTACATCGGAGGAGACAAAGTCCTCCAAGGCCTGGAAATCAACCCGAGGGCGTTTACCTCTGGGAACCTCAACCTCTTTATCCGAAGAGGGAGCAGGGGCAGCGTTTACATGAGGAAAGCCTGATGCAGCAGCAAAACAAACTCGGGGGAGAAACCCCCCAGACTGTGCACTTCCGCAGCCTGGGCAACAGCCCTAGACGCACTCTCAACCGGCGCTCGCAATAGCGGGGGAGAGACATGCTGCGCATCCAAAATGGCGTCCGGCGCGAAACTCCGCGAAGGAGCCGCGCGGGAAGAACGGCGCTTAACTTTAGCCGCTTGTGCCGTCGCCCAAATTAAGGGCGTTCATGGCATTAATGTCTCCAACCTCAAGGGCGGCCCACGAAGAAGCCGTCCGAGCCGCGTGGCCGGCCAAGATGGCGGAGGCGAGGAGCGGGGGATGGGCGTTTATGGCGGGAAAAAACCGCCACGCCGGAGGAACGACCGGGACATTCATCGGTCACTAAACTGTCACCCATCAAGGGCGAATCAGATTGTAAAACCCCCGCATACCCTCTAGAAGCGCTCCAGCGATCCGGGGAGCGACCCTTTGCGCCCTCGCCCTCCGACGCCATATGCCACGAGGAGAAGAATCGGGGAACCCCCTGCCCGCTATAAAAAGGTAAAATTACCTGCTTGCCGCTCCGAGCTGTAACGAACTGGTGTCCCAGTGAGTAGCTGCAATGAACGTTTAAAGAAACGTCGAATTAAACGCCTTTAAAGACGTTTAAAATTTTTTTTTTTTTTTTTTTTTTTTTTTTAACGGAGCCAGCGGGAGGGGGGAGAAAAGGAGGGACCTGGCACCACCAGGTTTGCACTTGCTCAAAAGAGCCCTCAACCCCAGGCCTCAACAAACCTAAGGATTAGGCTTGGAGGCCTAGCCAGAGCTGCTGCTGTGTGTGACCACCACCTGCTGAGATAGAGAACATACTGGGGAGTTTCCGGCAGCACATGACCACATATAGGGAGGCAAAAGTTTGCTCTCTATCTCCACCTGCTGGTAGATGGACACAACCCACCAGTCTATGGATTGATCAGCTTGATGATATGGAAGCAAAGTTTATGTAGTTTAGCCAAAGAAGGAAGAAAGTGGGCCAGAAAAGATGTGTACCTAATGATGAAACAAGACAGGGCCTTAGAAAAAGATAACTGGCAAGCAACACAATTTTTCCTATCATGCCAAAGAATGAATCTGTATTCTGAAATTTGCTAATAAAAACAGCTCAGCTGAAAGAGGGATTTGAGACTTGTCTGGCAAAGCTGCTGGGTTCACAATGCATAACAGTCCTTCCTAAAGCTGGCTTTAGCCAATACTTTATATTAGCTCTAAAACCTAAGCACTAAGGTAAGGGAAGGAGTCCCCCTTGGTTTAACAGCCATCAAATACAGGTGGCCTACAGAATTCTCCCCGCCCCTCTCATTCCAGCATCTAACAATTCAACCACTTTTGAGAATTTTCCCCAAACAGCGAAGATACTTACCTGTAGCAGGTATTCTCCGAGGAAAGCAGGCTTCATATTCTCACAAGTGGGTGACACCGATCGCGTTGCGCGGTCCACCATTTTTCCAAAGATAAAAAGAGAGATTTGTAGAGCACGAGCCACGCTCCAACGCACAAGTGCCTTCCTGCCGATCGCGCGAATGCGTTCTCCTCAGTTTAGTATTAAAGCAAAACTAACTAAGGAAACAACTCCAAGAGGAGGTGGGATGAACTGTGAGAATATAAAGCCTGCTGTCCTCGGAGAACACCTGCTACAGGTAAGTATCTTCACTTTCTCTGAGGACAAGCAGGCTTAGATACTCTAATAAGTGGAAAATCCCTAGCATTCAGGCTCACCGAAAACAACAAACAGTGGTCAATTGGGTCTTGCAATGGCAAGGACATAACAGAGACTAACCTGAAACTATATACAATCTGAATAAGATTGCAGCCTGGAACAGAATAAAACGGGCATAGGAGGGTGGCGTTGGATTCTAGACACCAAACAGATTCTGCAACAATGTCTACCTGAACCCACTGTCACATCACATATCCTGCGCAAAACAGTAGCGTGATATGAATGCGTGGCCTGAAGACCAGGTCACAACCTTACAAATTTCTTCAGTGGAGACAGACCTCATGTGGGCTACCGATGCAGCCATGGTTCTGACATTATTAGCTGTGACATGACCCTCTATGGCCAGCCCAGCCTGGGCATAAGTTAAGGAAATGCAATCTGCCAGTAAAATTGAAATGGTGTGTTTCCCAATGGCGACCCCCATCCTGCTGGGATCAAAAGAAACAAAAAGCTGGGAGGAATGTTTGTGGGGCCTTGTCCATTCCATGTAGTAGGCCAATGCTCTCTTGAAATCCAAGGTGTGCAAGCTGCTTTCGCCAGGATGAGCATGTGATCGGGGAAAAAATGTTTGCAAGATAATTGACTGGTTCAGATGGAACTCTTGACACCACCTTCGGCAGGAACTTAGTGTGCGTGCAGAGGACTACTCTGTTGTGACAAAACTTAGTACTAAGGCCTGAAGATCTCTCACCCTACGAGCTGAAGTAACAGCCACTAAGAAAACAACCTTCCAGGTCAGTACTTCAGATGGCAGGAATTCAGTGGCTCAAAAGGAGCTGTCATCAGCTGGGTGAGAACGATGTTAAAATCACATGACAATGGTAGAGGTTTAACAGGGGGCATTGACAAAAGCAAACCTCTGATGAAGCGAACAACTAAAGGCAGTCCAGAGATTTGTCCTTTGATTTGTCCTTGCCATTCTCAGGACAAACCGTGGAAGTACTAAGTTCTAAAGCTAACGTCAAAGCCCCTTAAAATTTACACTCCAGCCCATCCCGATCTATTCAGTCACAATCAGGGCGTAGACCAAAGTCTGCCCAGCTCCCATTTTGTTTCCCAATTACCGGCGCCGTCACCCACTCTCCGCTAAGATTCCATGGAACCGTTCCTCCTAAACAGGATTCCTTTGTGTTTATCCCATGCATGTTTGAATTCCATTACCGTTTTCATCTCCACCACCTCCCGCGGGAGGGCATTTCACATATCCACCATCCTCTCCATGAAAAAAATACTTCCTGAAATTAGTCCTGAGTCTGCCCCCCTTCAACCACAATTCATATCTCTGCTGCTTCTCCCAATCTTGGCATCTCTAGTTCTACCGCCTGTCTCTGAAAAAGGTTCATTTGCGGATTAATACGTTTCAAATATTTGAACGTCTGTATCATGTCACCCCTGTTTCTCCTTTCCTCCAAGGTATACATGTTCAGGTCAGCAAGTCTCTCCTCGTATGGTTTGCAACTCAAATCCCATACCATTTTTGTAGCTTTTCTTTGCACCGCTTCCAGTCTTTTTACATCTTTAGCAAGATACGGCCTCCAAAACTGAACACAATACTCCAAGTGGGGACTCACCAATGACTTGTAGAGGGGCATCAACACCTCTTTCTTCTGCTGGCTACTCCCCCCTCTATGCAGCCTAGCATCATTCTGGCCACGGCCTTGTCGCATTGTTTCTTCACTTTCAGATCCTCAGACACCAACACCCCAAGGTCTCTCTCCTGAGTCGAGCTTACTAATCTCTCCTCTCCTATTCGGTATCTCTCTTTTTGAGTTTCCGCACCACAAGTGCATCACTTTACACTTCTTGGCATTAAAGTTTAACTACTGAAATCCTCTGGGGTATTTATAGCTATCTGGTTTCTCTAATATTAATAGTGCAATATGAAAACCAACTAAAAATCTACTTCAATTTTTATAATTTTTTAATATACTAATGGTGCTCAGTTACTGGGTATATCATGCGGAGCTGATTAGCAGCTCTATGTAATGTTACACCAGACCAGCCATCACTGCACCCATACCACCTCCCTACCAGTCTTATGCAGATAAGTGTACTCAGTTAGATGAATTCGCTAATTATCTTGATATTGCGGTAAGGTGGTTGTAGGTTGTCGGTGCTGTATTACTTAGGCAGATCCCCAGTCTTATTCTGTGATGTGCAGTGAAAAAAAAAGTGCTTTAAGAGATATACCCAGAAAATGAGCACCATTAGCATACTAAAAAATTATAAAAATTGAAGTAGATTTTTGGTTGGTTTCCGTATTGCACTATTAATTACATTTTAACTGCCAGACCCTTGACCATTCTTCTAAGGTTCGGAGATCCCTTCTCATCATTTCTACTCCCTCCAGGGTATCTATTGGCTATTTTCGTGTCATCCGCAAAAAGGCACACCTTTCCTTCCAACCCTTCAGCGATATCTCCCACAAATATATTACACAGAACAGGCCCCAGCACCGACCCCTGAGGAACTCTACTGCTCACCTTTCTTTCCTCCAAAAACAATCCATTTACCACCACCCTCTGCCACCTGTCGGTCAACCAGTTTCTTATCCGGTTCACCACTTTCGGTCAACCCTTTCAGCTTATTCTCGAGTCTTCTGTGGGGGACTATATCAAAGGCTTTGCTGAAGTCCAAGTAGATTACATCTAGCGCACGTCCCTCATCCAGTTCTTTGGTCACCCAGTCAAAGAATTCAATAAGATTCGTTTGGCAGGATTTTCCTTTGGTAAAGCCATGTTGCCTCGGGTCCTGTAACCCGTCAGCTTCTACAAAGTTAATTTTCCTTTTTTTCAGCAGCAACTCCATTATTTTTCCTACCACTGATGTGAGACTTACCGGTCTGTAGTTTCCCACTTCTTCTCTGTCTCCACTTTTGTGAAAAGGGACCACATTCGCTCGTCTCCAATCCCGCAGAACCTCTCCTGTCTCTAAAGATCTATTAAATAACTCTTTAAGAGGTCCCGCCAGGACCTCTCTGAGCTCCCTCAGTATCCTGGGATGTATCCCATCCGGCCCCATAGCTTTGTCTACCTTCAGATTCTCAAACTGTTTATAAACTCTTTCTTCCATAAATGGCGCAGTATCCACTCCATTCCTACACGTTTCCTCGGCAGCCGACCGCGATCCTTCTTCAGGATTTTCCTCCATGAACTCATTTCAACTGAAACTGAACACTGACAAAACAACTGCCTCATCCTCTCATCTCAACACAATACGTACAAACCCACAAGCATAAACACCCCAGATCACACCCTCCATATCTCAGATAGCCTGAAAATGCTCGGCGTTACAATCTACCGCAACCTTACACTTGAGAGCCAAGGGAACTCCACAACAAAAAATGTTCCACTCAATGTGGAAACTCAAACGCGTAAAAACTTTCTTCCCGAGGGAAATGTTCCGTAACCTTATACAATCAATGGTACTAAGCCATGCAGACTATTGCAACGGAATCTATGTGGGATGTAAAGAACAACTCACAAAGAAACTCCACACTGCTCAAAACACAGCAGCCAGGTTAATATTTGGTAAAACACAATTTGAAAGTACCAAACCCCTCCGAAAAAAACTGCATTGGCTCCCAATCAAAGAACGTATTACCTTCAAAATTTGCACCCTGGTCCACAAAATTATCAACGGCGAAGTCCCAGGCTACATGACAGAACTCATAGATCTATCAACCAGAAACACAACCAGATTATCACGAACATACCTAAACCTCCACTACCCAAACTGCAAAGGACTCAAATACAAAGCAACCTACGCATCCAGCGTCTCCTATATAAGCACAAAACTATGGAACTCACTGTCAAAAGCTGTGAAAACAACCTACGACCATCTAAACTTCAGGAAATCACTAAAAATCAACCTGTTCAAAAAGGCATACCCTACCGACCCAACATAAATGCCTACACTCTGCAACACAGCAAAACCAAAGCTCATAATGGACACTATATAGCCTCTCCTCTCTTCGATCCCCATTGTGCCTGAACCTTAATCGACCACATCATTCACCATGTATTTGTTTCTCTACCGGACATGGCAAATGCCTTTACGGTACTATGTAAGCCACATTGAGTCTGCAAATAGGTGGGAAAATGTGGGGTACAAACGTAATAAATAAATAAATAAATGTTTAGCATGTTCGATTTATCTTCATCACTCTCCACATACCCAGTCTCATTATATTTCAGTCTCGCAATTCCATTCCTATCTCTTCTCCAATATATCTGAAAAAGGTCTTGTCAACTCTCTTTACATGTTTAGCCATTTTTTCTTCCGCTCGCACTTTCGCTAGCCGTATTTCCCTCTTCGCTTCTTTCAGTTTAATTCGATAATCTTTTCTGTGATCCTCTCGTTGCGTTCCTTTGTATTTCTTGAACAAAGTCTCTTTTGCTCTTATTTTTTCAGCTACTTCTTTGAAGAACCATATAGGCATCCTGCTTCTCTTGTTTTTGTTTACTTTCCTCACAAAAAGATCAGTCGCCATATTTAGACCAGCCTTTAGCTTGGACCACTGTTTTTCCACAGCTCCTTCTTCAGGTATTCTCCCATTTTATCAAAATCAGTACGTATGAAAACCAGTACTTTGGGTTTTGTGCATCCGCACTCCGCCTTCGTCCTTATTTCAAACCATACAGTGTGATGATCATAGGTGGGCACCCACCCGGATATTGGAAACACTACACCCATTTGTGAGCACTAGATCCAGCATCAACCCTTCCCTCATGGGTTCCGTCACCATTTGTCTGAGCAAGGCACTTTGACAGGTATCCACAATCTCCCTACTTCTTTCTGATTCAGCAGACGGGAAGTTCCAATCCATGTCAGACAAATTGAAATCTGCCAACAGTGGCACCTCCCCTTTCATACCAATCTTTTGAATATCTTCTATTAGATCATTGTATAACTTCTCCATTTATGCAGGAGGTCTGTAGATAACCCCCACGTGGATACAGGTTCCGGCTTCTCTGGTCTCAAGACCTACTTACAGAGTAGGTCTTGAGACTAGACTCTAAGTGTAGAAGGTATTCAAGCAGGGTCTGTGTAAGGCAAATGAGGGGATCTAGAGCCTTGCTCTCATAGTAGACGGCAAACCTCCTCCATTTAAGAGAGTCACACCTCTTCGTGGAATCTTTCCTGGAAGCCAGCAAGACATGGCAGACACCCTTCGAGAGACCTAAGGAAGCAAATTCTAGGCTCTCAACATCTATGCTATGAAAGCCAGAGACTGGAGGTTGGGATATAGAAGTGACCCCTCGTTCTGAGTAATGAGAGTCAGAAAACACTCCAATCTCCATGGTTCTTCAGAGGATAACTCCGGAAGAAAAGGGAACCATATCTACCGCAGCCAGTACGGCGCAATCAGAATCATGGTTCCACAGTCTTGCTCGAGTTTCAACAAAATGTTTCCTACTATAGGTATTGGAGGATATGCATGCAGAAGACCTATCCCCCAATTGAGAAGAAAGGCATCTGACGCTAGTCTGTCGTGGGCCTGAAGGCTGGAACAGAACCAAGGGTCCTTGTGATTGATCTGAGTGGCAAAAAGGTCTACCAAGGGGGTGTCCCACGCTTGGAAGATCTTGCGGGATATGCCCACATTGAGAGATCACTTGTGCGGCTGCATTATCCTACTCAGCCTGTCAGCCAGGGTATTGTTTGTGCTCGCCAGATAAGTGGCTTGAAGGAATACGCCGTGTTGGCAAGCTCAATGACACATCCGGCCAGCCTCCTGACACAGAGGGAGTGACCCGGTGCCCCTCTGCTTGGTGGTGTAATACCTTGCAACCTGATTGACTGTTTGGATGAGAACAATTTGGTGAGATAACCAATCTCTGAAAGCCTTTAGAGCGTTCCAGAATGATCTGAAGATTCGTTTCTGAGCAGACCAAGCAGCTTCAGTGTGAAGCCCATCTAAATGAGCTCCCCATCCCAGGAGAGATGCATCAATCGTCAGCACTTTTGTGGTTGAGGAATTTGGAATGGAAGTCCTAGAGTCAAACTGGATCAAACTGTCCACCACTGAAGAGAGCGTATAAGCTCTAGAGACACTTGGATGATATCTTCTAGACTCCCCGTGGCTTGGTACCAGTGAAAAGCCAGGGTCCATTGAGCTGATCTCATGTGAAGACGTATCATGGGTACACTGTGGAAGTCATGTGGTCCAACACCCTTAACATCCGCTGAGTTGTGACCTGCTGAGAGGCTCGAACCATGGATGCAAGTGAGACAAGATTGTCCACTCGTGTTTCTGAGAGCTAGGCTTGAATCCTCTGTGTGTCTAGCAGGGCTCCTATGAACTCCAATCGATGGACAGAGTGGAAATGGGACTTGGGGTAGTTTAAAACGAACCCTAGTAGCTCGAGCACCCGAATAGTCATCCACATGGACTCCCGAACACCGTCCTCTGAGAAGCTCTTCACCAGTCAATCTTCGAGATATGGGAACACATGGACTCCCAGTCTGTGTAGCGATGCTGCAACTACTGCTAGACACTTGGTGAAGACCCTGGGAGATGACGCAAGGCCAAAAGTCAACAAGCGATACTGAAAGTGATGTGCTCCCAGCCAAAACTGAAGATACATCCAGTGGGCTGGAAGTATCAGGATGTGAATATATGCATCAAGTCCATAGAGCATAGACAATCGTTTTTCTGAATCATTGGGAGAAGGGTGCCCAGGGAAACCATCCTGAACTTTTCTCAGAGTAGAAATTTGTTCAGGGCCCTTAGGTCTAGAATGGGACACATCCCCACCGTCTTCTTCTGCACAAGGAAGTACCTGGAATAAAATCCCTGCCCTTCTTCCACTGGTGGAATGGGTTCGACTGCATGGGCCTTTAGAAGGGCTGAGAGTTCCTCTACAAGTACCTGCCTGTGTTGAGAGATGAATGAATCAGCTCTCGATGGGCAATTTGGAGGTTTGAGATGCCAACTGAGGGCATATCTGACATGGACTATTTGAAGAACCCACCGGTTGGAGGTTATAAGAGGCCACCTTTGGTGAAAAAATTTCAGTCTCCCCCAAGCTGCAAGTCGTCCAGGACGGACACTTATACTGCAGCTATGATCTGCTGGAGCCAGTCAAAAGCTCGTTCCTTGCATTGACTGGGGAGCAGCAGGGGCCTCAGGCACACACTGCTGATGTGAATGAGCGCACTGGGGCTGAGCCTGAGTAGGCTGGCGAGCCGAAGGATCGTACCTACACCTAGAATTGTTGTAGGAACCACTTCTTAGCTTGCCAAAAATGCTCCTAGCTCAGCAGATCGATGCAGGAGGTGGGAGAGAGAAGAGATTGCATCAGTATGCTTCTTGATTTGGTGAGCGACCTCCTCAAGCTTCTCTCCAAAAGGGTTATCCCTCCAGCAAGGGGCATCTGCCAACCGCTGCTGAACAGAGTGTTCCAAGTCAGAAACACGCAGCCATGAGAGTCTGCGCATTGCTATACTTTGAACAGAGATCCTAGATGTCACATCAAAATTGTTTTAAGTGCCCTTGGCCAAGAACTTTCGACACACCTTCTGCTGCTTGACCAACTGGCAAAACGACTCGGTGTGCTCCTGAAGGAGCGCATCCACCAAGTCAGACAGCTGTCACACCGAGTTTCACAAACAGTTGCTCATGAAGAGCTGGTAGAATTGTATATGGTAGATGAGCATTGAAGTCTGTACATCTTCCTCCCAAAAGAATCCAGGGTTCTAGCTTCTCTGCCTGGGGGCACCGAGGCATAAACCCTAGTACTCCCTGCTCTCTTGAGAGTGGACGCCACCATGGAATTGTGAGGCAACTGAGGCCTATCAAAACCAGATGTACTGTGGATCCAATACTGGGTGTCAATCTTCTTGGGCATAAAAGGGACTGATAGAGGGGACTCCCAGTTCTGACGAGAACTTCCTTGAGTACCTTGTGGAGAGGGACAGACACAGCCTCCTTAGGAAGAGATGTGTAGTCCAGGACCTCGAGAATTTTGGCCCTGGGCTCATCCTCCACTTCCAAAAGAAATGGAATAGCTCTGCAATTTCCTTTACAAAAGATGGAAATGAAAGGCTCTCCAGGGGAGACCGTCTCCTTTCAGGTGGAGAGGAGGTTTCAGAGAGTCTCCCATAAGACTCATATGAAGAAAAGTATCTGGGATCCTCCTCTGAATCCCATGAGCTCTTCCTCAGTGTCGGACAATATCACCATATGAGATTGCAGAGACCGAACCTGCCTCGATACTGACGAATCATGTCCTAGACAGCGTTGTTGAGAAGTCGACTCCCGCCTCGACACCAGCGAAGCTTCCTCCACCGATGTCGGAAGGGTGCAGGCTTGGGTAGAAGTTGACACCGAGGCCGCAAGAGGCGCCAGCAGAGGCCACACCGCAGTATAAGGCATAAGGTCATACAGCAGCTCTGGGCGCAAGGCATGTATGCGCTCATCAAGGAACAACACCTGGAAAAGCTAGGGTGCCGGTTGAGGTGCAGGTTGCAGAACCACTGGGGTGGGATCTCATCTGCTTGGAGAGAGGCGCATTTGCACCTCCTGTATGGAGGGGGAGCGATCCTCCTGGCGCCGAAGTTTCTCAGGTGCTGAATCCTTCAACACCCCAGAGCTCCCAGCACCATGCATCAAGGGTGACCGATGATGATGCTTCTTGGCCTTCGCCCGAAACTTTTCACCAAGGCTCTTCGGTGCCGACGAGGACAATGTCGAATCTTCAAGTTGCCTTGGGTCTGGTCCAACGATGGACGGCCCCGGGGGCCCTGCACCAGGGGCATAGCCAGACACCCAATTTTGGGTGGGCCTGGACCCAAGATGGGTGGGCAGAACTCCACCCTGTCCCACAAGTGATTTGGTCTCTCCCTCTCTCGCCTGCATGCCATATGATCTTTTATACATCCCCTCCCCTGAATACCTTTTAAATAGCAGATTTTCACTGGCAGCGAGCAGCAACTAATACACACTGCTCATGTTGGCCCCACAGTCTTCCCTCTGATGCAACTTCCTGTTTCCGCATAGGTGGGAATACATCAGAGAGAAGGCTGTGGGGCCAGTGTGAATAGTATGTATCAGTCGCTGCTCGCTGCAGGCGAAGTTCTGCTATTTACAAGGTACTGTATGCAGGAGGGACAGTTGTTGGGAGTTTTTGGCTGGTAGGGCTTGGGAATCCCTGTCAGCCAAATCATAGGTGTGCTGCTACTGGGTGGACCTGGGCCCACCCAGGCCCACCCTTGGCTACGCCACTGCCCTGCACAGCAGGAGGCCTCGAGACAGGTGGAGATCCACTTGATGCCTCACAACTCTCAGTGTCTAAAGGTCTAAAAGCAGCCATGCTTACTGTCACTCCCAATGCCAGTGTGATGCTCGGCGCTGTTGCCGACGCCTCTAACCTGGGTCCTCTTCTTCATGCGAAGACAGAGAACACAGTTAGAAGTGTTATAGTCGAACCCAAGACACTGCAGACACCAAGAATGGTGTGTCTTTTCCCAAGATAGTCCGAATGGGAAAATTAGGTTCCTACCTTGGTAATTTTCTTTCCTTTAGTCATAGCAGATGAATCCATTACCAATGGGTTGTGTCCACCTACCAGCAGGGGGAGATAGAGAGCACTGAAAACAATACTGCCTCTTGGCCAGCTAGCTACATCTGCCTCTCAGTATTTGATGCTTCCAAAGCAGTGTTACACCGCAAAGTAGAACAACATTAACTTTCCTCACAGCGAACGAACGCCCCAGAACAGGGGCAGTAATTCAAAGGAGGGACGAACTCAACCTCTTGTAACAGAACAGAAATCCTGAAGACTGTTTTCCAACTTCTCCCAATGAGGGAACACATCTACAGGAAAAACTGAACCCAAAACAGCATTAATCAATCAATCAATCAGGGAGGGCTGATGGATTCATCTGCTATGACTAAAAGAAAGAAAATTACCAAGGTAAGAACCTAATTTTCCCTTCCTTGTCATCAAGCAGATGAATCCACTACGAATGGGATGTATCAAAGCAATCCCTAGATAGGGTAGGAACAGGCCACGCCACGCGCAAGCACTTGTGCTCCAAAATGCGCATCCCTCCTGGCAGCCGCATCCAGCCTGTAATGTTCGGCAAATGAGAGCCCATGTCGCTGCACTTGGAGAGAGCACTCCAGTTTCAGCCCAAGAGGAGGAAATCGCTCTCGTGGAATGTGACTTAAAGGCTTCACCAGACAGCAGATATGCTGAAAAAATAGCTTTAGACGCTGGAGACCTTCTGCGAGGACCTGACAACAAAACAAAAATGTGATCAGAGGTCCTGAAAGCATTTGACATGCGCAGATACTGCAACAGAGCCCTTCACACATCTAGAAGGTGCAATTGCAGAAATGGGTCTCGACAGGACAGTACCTGGAGATCAGACACTCATCTCGCCGATGTAATGGCCACCAAAAAGACCGTCTTTAGGGTCACATCCTTCTCCGAAGCTCGCCTAAGCGGCTCAAAGGGCGAACACTGAAGGGCCTTTAAAACTAACCCCAGGTTCCAGGCTGGACACGGAGCCCGCACGGGAGGACAGAGCCAAAGCACCCCTCTAAGAAACCGTGCCACCTCCGGCTAAGCAGCCAGGGAGAGTCCAGCCACCTTCCCCCGAAAACATGCTAAGGCTGCAACTTGAACACGCAGGGAATTATAGGCCAAGCCTTTTTGTACACCATCCTGCAAAAAGTCAAGTATTGGCGAGACCGAAGCCCGCATGGCTGTAATCGCTTTAACAGCACAGCAAGCCTCAAACTGGCGCCAAATCCGAGCATAGGCAATGGAAGTGGAACGCTTGCGGGCCTGAAGGAGAGTGGAGATGACTTTGTTGGAATAGCCCTAGTCTCTCAATTGCGCCCTCTCAATAGCCATGCTGTAAGACCAAAGCAGCAAGCATCATCCATGGTTACCGGCCCCTGTGACAACAGGTTCGGTACCAGAGGCAAAGGAAGGGGGAGCCTCCACCAGCATCCGCCGGAGGTCCGCATACCAGGGCCGCCTGGGCCAATCCGGGGCAATGAGAACCATCTCTCCTTGATGTAGCCGAATCCGCAGGAGTACTCGCCCTATCAAGGGTCACGGAGGGAACACATACAGGAGGCCCTGAGGCCAGGGTTGAGCCAAGGCATCCAACCCCGCCGAGCAAGGATCTCTCCGTCTGCTGTAAACCACGGAACTTTGGCATTTGCGCTTGATGCCATAAGATCCGCTACGGGCGTCCCCCATTTGGCACAGATCTGAAGGAACACTGTCTGCAAGTTCCCACTCCGCTGGGTCGATTTGATGCCTGCTTAGATAATCGACTTGCATGATGCTCTGACCTGCAATGTGAGCTGCTAACAGAAACTGCAGATGTAGCTCAGCCCAGTGGCAAACCTGCACGGCCAGTGCCCTGAACTGAGTGCCGCCTTGTCGATTTATGTAGGCCACTGCTGTCGTATTGTCCGACAGAACTCTGACAGCCAGTCCCTCCAGGGCTGTGTGAAAGACCAGAAGCGCCTGGAATATCGCTTTCAACTCCAAGCGATTGATGGACCACTCCGACTCTTCGGGTGTCCAGAGACCCTAGACAGGTCTTCCCTGGCAATGTGCCCCCAGCCCTGCAGGCTGGCATCTGTTACCACCAGACACCAATCCGGAAGCACTAGCGGCATTCCTCGCCGCAGCATGCTGTCTGAGAGCCACTACTCCATACTGAGCCGGGCCGCAGGGAGCCACGTGAGTATGCGCTGGTAATCCTGAGATATTGGAGACCATCGCTGAAGCAGGAAACACTGCAGAGGTCTCAGGTGCACTCTCGCCCATAGCACCACTTCCAAGGTGGCTGTCATCGATCCCAACAGCTGGACTATGTCCCAAGCTCGCGGGCGAGGCATCCTCATGTCACGCTTCAGCATCTGTCGCGAATGGTGAGCCCTTGGACCACTACCGACAGGCAGCAGTGGCAGGAGAACCCCTCAACCAGGCAACACGACACAGCCCGGACTGGAGCAGCTGGACCAAAGCAGCAGCAGAGGCAAGGAGCCGCAAAAAAGCAGGAACCTTAGACTTCACCTGCACTAGCCGCGTTTCACCGGGAGTTGAGACCTCGGCTGCAGGTGGCCGGCAGGACTTGCCGGACAGGGCAGGACTGGACTGGAACAGAAGCAGCAGCCGCAAGCAGGAGAAAAGTCCACAAATCCAATAAGGTCTTGGCCAGACAGCAGCAGAAGAATAAGCCAGTGAAACAAGCCGGGGTCCGGGGTAGGCAGCAAAGCAGAAGGATAAATCAATAGCCAGGCAGAGGTCAAGCTGACACGAAAAAGTAGCAAGGTAGCACTGCAACAAAACTCTCACAGACTGAGACTCCACTGAGGACCTTTGTTGTAAGGCAAACTAGAAAGTTTCCAGGCGGTTAATAAAGGCACACAGCAAGGGAGTACACCAGGTAAGGATGCTGCTTAGTTCCAAAAATCCCACGCCAGTCTGGAAGACTGAAAAACCCGGACCAGACCGGCCTGACTTCTGGAACACGGGAAGCAGCAAGTAGTTAATCCATAGCAGCCACCGGGACCTGCCAGCAGGGGGCGAGATGAATGAGAAGCTGACACACGGGCAAATTCGTAACACCTCAGGAGCAAACAGACCTGGTTCTGAAGCTTGCACCGCCTTTGCTTGGGTAGAAAGACAAACCCCGAGGCTGTGTCGAACCGGACCCCCAATATTCTAGAGATTGAGGGGGGTCCGGGTATATTGACGACCCAGCCCAGAGATTGAAGTATTGAGACCGCTCTGGTTGTTACATGACGACTCTCTTCTGCAGAGTCCACTCTGATGAGCCAGTCGTCAAGGTACGAGAGAACCTGGATACCTTCTCTCCTGAGAAAGGCAGCTACTACCACCATTACCTTGCAAAAGGTTCGGGGAGCTGTGGCGAGGCCACAAGGCAAGGCCCAAAACTGGAAATGTTTTCCCAACATCGCAAACCGGAGAAACAGGTGGTGCGGGGGCCAATAGGAATGTGCAAGTAAGCTTCTTTCAGCTCCAGAGACGTGAGAAACTCTCCTGGCTAAACCGCCGCAATGACAGAGCGCAGGGTTTCCATGCAAAAATGCCGCACTCTTAGTGACTTTTCGCGGCACCACAAAGTAAATGGAGTAACGACCGTAGCCGATCTCGGCGGGAGGCACAGGGACCACCATCCCTAGGTGCAACAAAGTCTTGCAAGGTCTCCTCTACTGCTGCCCGTTTGACGGCAGAGCCGCATCGGGACTCCACAAACACGTCTCTCACCGGGGCATTGAATTCTAATCTGTAGCCATCTCTGATCAGGTTCAAAACCCACTGATCTGAGGTAATCTTGACCCATTACTCAAGAAAGAGGGGAAAGACGTCCTCCAACTGCAGGAATCGAGGAGTGGGCCGGCACACCATCATTGAGAGGGTCGCCCATGAACTCCAGACCTTGAGCCGGCCGCAGTGGAACGTTTGTCCGAGCGAAAGGAGTTCCTCTGCTGAAAGCGAGCACGTAAAGTAAACCCAGCAGAACGCCCCGGGCGATACCTTCTAGCTTCACGGAAGCAAGGTCTGGAAGAGGAGGGAACCGCCTGACCCTTGGAAGAAGGCCACGGCCTATCCTCTTGTAAGCGCTGGAGTATAGTTTCCCCCAGGCCTTTAACAATTTTCTCCAACTCCTCACCAAATAGGAGAAGGCCCTGGAAGGGCAACTTCACCAACCTTTGCTTAGAGGCCATGTCAGCCGCCCAATGACGTAGCCATAGAAGGCGGCGAGCGGCCACCGCCACCTGTTTAGCCGAAGCTCTGACCAGATCATAGAGGGCGTCAGACAAAAATGACAAGGCCAACTACATCCGCAGTGCCACCTCCGCAAGGGGCTCCGCTCCATCCCCGGGCTGTTCCACTGCCTGTTGCAACCAAGCGAGGCAGGCTTGAGCAGTATAACAACTGCACACAGATGCCCGTAAGGCTAGGCCTGAAATCTCAAAGGACCGTTTGATTGCTGATTCCAGATGTCGGTCCTGCATGTCCGTCAGGGCGACCCCTCCCTATACTGGGAGGGTAGTCTTTCATCACAGCCGTGACTAGGGCATCCAATTTAGGCATGGACAAACGTGCCAAGTGCTCCTCACTGAGAGGGTGTAAGTGTCCCATTGCCCTGGCAACTTTCAAAGGCCCCTCAGGGTCAGCCCAGTGAGCCAAAATAAGCTCTTGGATGGAGTCATGCAAAGGAAAGGCTCGTGCAGGCTTCTTAGTACTTGCCATCCTCGGATAACCAGAGGAGGCTTCGCCCATCACAGGATCTTCAATAGAGAGGGCCTGTAAGGCATCAGAAATAAGCGCTGGCAGCTCCTCGCGGTGGAAAATCCTAACCGCAGTGGGATCATCTGGATCCAGTGGCAATCCTACACCTTCCTCTGGCTCTTCGGACCACGAAGGCCTGCCAGACCCCTAAGAATCCCCACAGCCCGACCACGGTGGAGAAAAGGGGGGTGCGCCACTTGGGGAATTTACCCTTCTGCGCTTGTCTTGCTGCCAACTGTCTGGGGAAAAAAACGCCTGACGGCAATCCCGGGCCGGTCTCCACCGGAGGGGAACCAGGTAGCAATGCAGAGTCAGACATCTGCGGCAGAGCTCTTTTAACATGAACGTTTTATGTAAAAGCAACACAAACTCAGGGGAGAAAGGCTTACCCTGACCTCCCGGTTCCAATCTGGGGTAAGCAGCTCCTCTGGTAGCCTCCATCCGAGGCTCCCCTCCGCTACTGCGGGGGTGGAGTCCTGTGGCGCATCCAAGATGACGCCCGCTGCCAGTTCCACCGAGCAGGAAGAAACCTCGCTCGCCATGCTCGGGTCAGCCCTGACGTCTGAAGAGCACGATTTACAGAGCCCTGCTGCGGATCTGCGCTTGCCACAACATGAAGAGCGCATAACAAGCTCCACAGCCATCGCTGAAAACGGCGGAAAATTTCAAAATGGCGGATTTGCCCCAAAAACGTCCCGATCGCAGGCCCTCCCCGGAGGAGCTACAAGACTCTCTTATCTCACCAGACCGAGTCACAGAGCTCTGGTCACGCTGCACAGACAGAAGGAAGCCTCAGAATCGCAGCGCTAACAAGCGCATTGCGTTTTGTTTTGTTTTTTAAACGCTGTGAGGAAAGTTAGAGGCAACAGCTAAAGAGGCACTCCGGAGGTCCAGGAGAGTGGGAAAGGCAGGGAAAGGACGAACCAATGTGCCTGCATCCACATAGAAAAGTGTGGGAAAGGCAGGGAAAGGACATACCAATGTGCCTGCATCCACATAGAAGAGCGTGGGAAAGGCAGGGATAGGGCAAACCTATATGCCTGCATCCACAGAGGGGGAAAGGTAAGGCAGGGAAAGGGCGAACCTATGTACCTTTAAAGTGAAGCTGCAATAGCCACAACACCCCTGCTACAACTGGCAAAAGCCCAGGAGCCACCCCAGGCAGATTTTTGAAGGAGCTGAATAAGCTGCGTCCAACCCTGCTGGGGAGATAGAGAATACTGAGAGGCAGATGGAGCTATCTGGCCAAGAGGCACTATGGTTTTCAGTGCTCTCTATCTCCCCCTGCTGGTAGGTGGACACAACCCATTCGTAATGGATTCATCTGCTTGATGACAAGGAAGCACCAGGTACAGTGCTGGAAGCCACTGGGAATCTTCATGGGCATGGACAGATAAACTTCGTCAGCTAAATTAAACTCAATGGTCGGAAAAAATAATAAAACTTAAAATTGGGCAAAACTTATATAAAGAAAATAAAGGAAGGGTTCCAACAAGAGTAGCCAAAAAGGAGATCGCGTTTTTGCGACAGATGGGAAGACACCTGTGCTCCACAAACCTCTCTTTTTAGCTTTGGTGCCAGACTGGGCGACGCAAATCGGCATCACCCACTTGTGAGAAGATAGTAGCCTGCCTGTCCTCAGAGAATGTTCGCTACCATATTAGTTCTTTACATGATCAAAGAAGTGTATGATATGCAGAAGTAAATACTTTCCATTGTGTCATCAGATATTCACATGAGAGCGTAAAATCTGCAGAACACACCCTAATTTGCCCCATTATATACTCACATGCCTGCAGAAATGTATGATTGCCATACTCTTTTTCTCCCTGTGAATTAGACGCTTCACTTTCCCATATCGATTGAAATACTTCTCCAATTTTTCACACTGATTGAGATGCTCTGGGATGTTTTTAACCTGGACTGCAGTTAGTTTATTAAGCGAGAGACCTTCCAAGTTGTCCATACTCTTTTGATGCCGTCTTTGACGTAAAACTTTGCCAGACTTAGCTGTGGAAAGAAATCTAAGAAGTAGTAACAAAGTTGTGCTATGTCAGTGGTTCTCAAGCATGTCCAACAAGTGCACACGCCAGTCAGTCAATGAACATGCACAAGATAAATTTATATACAGATAGGAAATATATGTAGATCTCTCTTGTGCATATTCACTGTGGATATCCTAGTATTTTTCCAAGACTGGTTTGAGAACCACTGCACTCTATATTATTGGCAGCTTACAGCTTCTCACTGAAATAGCTTCAGACCTTGCAAGATCTTGTACAAGCAACCCTAGGCAATGCCCAGCTATGTGAAATTAACAGAGTCTGTTTTGGTTAAGTTACAAGTCAAAGCATTCAAGGAGGCTAACATGTCAACAAAACGGTACAATTTTAAAGAGGTTGAACTACGTTGGAAGCTCTATACTTCCTAGCTTGGAATTAGTTGGGGTCTATCCAAGATTAAATACAATCTCCCAGATTCTATAAATGGTTCCCAGATTTGGATGCCTAAATTTGCACATGATCCCAAGATGGACACACAACTGGCTGACGAGCCATTAATGAGCGATAACTAGCCACTAACAACCAATTATTGATCTTAATTAGGATTTGCACAGATCTGGCAACACATTATTCTATAAAACATGGTGCCCAAATCCCATGCCATGCAAAAAGAGGGTGTGATCATGGGAGGGGCATGGGTGTGTCAAAGCATTCTAAAAGGTTGTGTGCATTGTTACAGATTACTGGGTACCCGTACCCAACTTAGGTGTCAACATTTACACCAGGTTTCAGAAGGCATAAGTCTGGCGTTCAAAGTTAGGGAGCAGGAACCAGTGCTAAACGCAATTCTATAAAGGGCTCATGCTCTTTATAGAATCACGCTTAGAGACAAACTCTTCTGGCTCCCATTTCTGAACGCAATTTCTATCATCCATTACCAACTACAGCCAACATGAATATCAACAAATTGCTCAGGATAATCTACTTCCTCCTCCTAATCTACCACGCATGGACGACTCCCAATATAAACAACAATCTACCCACATAAACCCTACAGAAAACCCAACTACAGCTCACCAGCCCAAAAGAACAACAACCAACTAAAAGGAAAAACAAATACATTCGGAAATAACCAATAGAAAGGGAAGAAAGGACACAACAGAACCAGATACCAAGAAAACAGGCATATAATAAAAATTAACACAACCATGCCCCAAAATGAACCTTACCGACCAATCCAAATGGGATACGTAAACGCCAGATCAGTAGTAAATAAAACAGAGATTATAAAGATTGGATCACTACAGACAATCTTGACCTACTATTCATCACTGAAACCTGGATTCATGACCTTAAAGACCCCATAATCTTAGATTTATGCCCGCCAGGATACAAAATTACCCACTGGACAAGAAACGGAAAAAGAGGTGGAGGAATAGCCATAATATACAAATCCGAGTTCACCATCACAACTACAGCTGAATCCATTCTGCCACAACTTGAAATCGCCTCGGTAAGAATTAATCACCCTAACTTGCAGGAACACCTTAACGCAGTCCTGCTCTACAGACCACCAGGCAACTGGCAAGACTCCCAAACACACTTCATGGACTTTATCTCAAACACTTGTGTCACTACCTCAAATCTTATCATAATAGAAGATATCAACCTGCACCTTCAAGATCTCAAGTCAACAAGCACCCAAGAATGTGAAGAGTTCCTACAACTATGGGATCTTCACAGAACAAACACGCAACCAACTCACATCAAAGGACACACACTAGACATTGTAACAAACAAATTTGATCCCAACTCAAACCTTATACTAACAGACACAAAATGGACACCCGCACCGTGGTCCGACCACTATAAAGCAAACATCTCCCTCCAATGGCGAACGAAAGATTCACCAAATAAACAAGAACGAAAAACCTATACCACGAGAGGAAAAATAGACCCGGTAATATTCTGGCAACAGATCTACTGCAACGAATGGACAATAAAAACAGATACAATCCAATTCCTCTTAGAATGGGACGACAGATGCAGATCCATATTAGACAATATTGCCCCAACCCAAACCAGAACCTCACACAGAAAGAATTCAATACCATGGTACAATGAAGAGCTGAAAAAACTTAAAACACAAGTTAGAAGGTTAGAACGTGCATGGAATAAAAAGAAAGACGACCCCCACATTTAACGCCTGGAAACAACTCCAAAGAAAATATAAATATACCATAGGACAAACTAAAAGATTATATTACAAAACTGTAATTGGACCAAACTACAAGGACACACAAACTCTTCCAACTCGTGAATAAACTACTAGATATTACACCAGTCACAATCAATAGCAAAGACGCACCAGGAGCAGACAACCTTGCGAAATACTTCAACGAGAAAATCGTACAACTGCGACTTAAGATACCTGTCAGTACCATCGACTATCCTGAACTCCTTGATTGTCTAGACCCAGACCCTGGCATTTACCCAGCAGACAGAACCTGGACCAACTTCAAGACAATATCAGAGGATATCCTCTCCCAAACGCTCAAAAGACTTGCCAAATCTCATTGCAAACTGGACATATGTCCAAACAACCTTATGACATCTGCTCCTCAACAATTTATAACAGACATAACGAAACACTCGAATTATATGTTACAAAATGGACTCTTCCCGAAGGAGAAAGGAAATATTCTACTCACCCCCATACCCAAAGACACAAAGAAAAATGCCAGTGAACTAACCAACTACAGGCCAGTAGCATCCATTCCCTTAATAACCAAACTAACGGAAGGGTTGGTGACCAAACAACTCACAAACTATTTAAATAAATTCTCAATACTCCACGACTCCCAGTCAGGATTTCGATCTCACTACAGTACTGAAACAGTACTAGTTACTCTCATGACCAAATTCAAACAAATGATTGCAACTGGAAAGAACATATTTCTACAATTTGACATGTCCAGCGCTTTCGACATGGTTGATCATGGAATACTACTACATATCCTTGAGTACTTTGGAATCGGAGGAAACGTTCTCAATTGGTTCAAGGGATTCCTAACCACACGATCATACCAAGTGACATCTAACTCGACTACTTCAGCCACATGGATACCTGAATGTGGAGTCCCACAGGGATCCTCCCTCTCGCCGACACTATTCAACTTAATGATGATACCCTTGGCCAAATTATTATCAAACCAAAACCTCAAACCATGCATATACGCAGACGACGTAATGATCTACATCCCATTCAAACAAGACCTAAAGGAAATTTCTAATGACATCAATCAAAGTCTCCATACATGGGCGGATGCATTTCGGCTGAAATTCAATGCAGAAAAACAGAAAAAAACCCAATGCCTAATACTCACCTATCAACATAACAATAACAAATTCACCGCCATCACAACACCAAATCTGAACCTTCCAATTTCGGACACCCTAAAAATTCTTGGAGATACCACTGATCGACACCTAACACTCGGGAACCATGCGAAAAACATAACCAAGAAGGTGTTCCATTCCATGTGGAAATTAAAAAAAGAGTAAGACATTTCTTCCCAAGGAATGTTTTCCGTAACCTGGTACAATCAATGGTGCTCAGTCATCTAGACTACTGCAATGCACTCTATGCCGGCTGTAAAGAGCAAATAATCAAGAAACTTCACACAGCCCAGAACACTGCAGCTAGACTCATATTTGGCAAAACAAAATATGAAAGTGTTAAACCCCTTCGAGAAAAACTACACTGGCTCCCACTTAAAGAACACATCACATTCAAAATATGCTCCCTAGTTCACAAAATCATTCACGGAGATGCACCAGCCTACATGTCAGACCTGACTGACTTATCACCCAGGAATGTCAAAAGATCATCCCGCATATTCCTTAATCTGCACTTCCCTAACTGCAAAGGTCTGAAATACAAACTAACGCACGCGTCAAACTTTACCTACGTGAGCACACAGTTATGGAATGCATTGCCGCGCAACTTAAAAACGATTTACGAATTAATGAACTTCCACAAACTACTGAAGACCCATCTCTTTAACAAGGCATACTACAAAGATCAACCAATGTGAATATACACAACTCCTCCACATATATTCAAAGCTGTCTTATAATAGTTGCTTGTTATAATACTATCATGTTTTATCATTATCATGTTACCCAAGATCCTTCTGTATCACTAAATGTCTATTTTCTTATGTATTTCCACTATTCATGATTATTGTAAGCCACATTGAGCCTGCAAAGAGGTGGGAAAATGTGGGATACAAATGCAATAAATAATAAGGGAAAATTAGGTTCTTACCGTGATAATTTTCTTTCCTTTAGTCATAGCAGATGCAGCCATTACAGATGGGTTGTGTTCATCAACCAGCAGAGGGAGATAGAGAGCACACTTTTTTCAGTGCCTCATACCGGCTTGCTCCACTGCCTCTCTTCAGTATTTGAAGCTTCCAAAGCAGTCTGGCAAACCGCAATGGGAATAACATAAGCTTTCCTCACAGCGAACGATGGCCCTACAACAAAGGGCATTAACTCAGAATGGAGGGAATGAAACATCCTCCCGAAGGGCATAAACTCATCCTCCACTGAGACATAACTGGAGGGAATAAACTCATCCTCCCGGAGGGAATAAATTCATCCTCCAAAACATGAAACTGGAGGGAATTAAGTCATCCTCCTTTAACTGAACAAGAATCCTGAAGGCTGTTTTCCGACTTTCTCCCAAGGACGGAATCTCCAGGAAACACGAACAGAACCTGAAATAGATTTACAGCAGATAGCATCAGACAGGGAGGGATCATGGCTGCATCTGCTATGACTAAAGGAAAGAAAATTATCACGGTAAGAACCTAATTTTCCCTTCCTTGTCATCAAGCAGATGCAGCCATTACAGATGGGATGTATCAAAGCATTCCCTAGATAGGGTGGGAACAAGCCACACCACGCGCCAGCACTTGTGCTCCAAAATGTGCGTCCCTCCTGGCAGCCACATCCAGCCTGTAATGTCGGGCAAAAGAGAGCTTAGAAGCCCATGTTGCTGCACTACAAATCTCTTGAAGAGAGAGTGCTCCAGTTTCAGCCCAAGAAGAGGAAATTCCTCTAGTGGAATGCGCCTTAAAGGCATCAGGCGGAGGCCGGCCGGCAAGCAAATAAGCTGAAAAGATAGATTCTTTAAGCCAGCGGGCAATAGTGGCTTTAGATGCTGGAGACCCTCTGCGAGGACCTGATAGCAAAACAAACAGATGATCAGAGGTCCTGAAAGAGTTAGTAACTCGCAGATACTGCAGCAGAGTCCTGCGCACGTCCAACAGGTGCAATTGCCCAAAAGATTCTGGGAACTCCTCCTCGACAAAGGAGGGCAAGAAAATAGGTTGGTTTAGGTGAAACGCTGAAACCACCTTAGGCAAGAAGGAAGGCACGGTCCGAACCATGACCCCGGACTGAAAACTGCAGAAAAGGGTCTCTACAGGACAGCGCCTGGAGCTCTGACACCCATCTCGCCGAAGTAATGGCCACTAACAAGACGGCCTTCAGTGTCAAATCTTTCTCTGAAGCACGCCGAAGCGGTTCAAAGGGAGCACCCTGAAGGGCCTTCAGCAATAGCCCCAGGTTCCAAGCTGGACAAAGTGCACGCACGGGAGGACGGAGCCGAAGCACCCCTCTAAGAAACCGTGCCACATCCGGATGAGCAGCTAAAAACACGCCTTCAACCTTGCCACGCAGGGAGGCCAATGCTGCCACTTGCACCCGCAGGGAATTATAGGCCAAGCCTTTTTGTACACCATCCTTAAAAAAGTCCAGAATCGGCGAGACAGGAGCCCGCAGGGGTGTGATCTCCCTGGAAGCACACCAGACTTCAAACTGGCGCCAAATCCTGGCATAAGCCACAGAAGTGGAACGCTTGCGGGCTTGCAGGAGAGTGGTAATTACTTTATTGGAATAGCCTCTGCCTCTCAATTGCGCCCTCTCAATCGCCAGACCATAAAAACAAATCGGCCGGCGTCCTCCATGGTCAACGGACCCTGTGACAACAGGTTGGGAACCAGAGGTAACTGAAGGGGATCCTCTACGAGCATCTGTCGGAAGTCCGCATACCAAGGCCTCCTGGGCCAATCCGGGGCGACGAGAACCACTTCTCCTGAATGCAGCCGAATCCGCAGGAGCACTCGCCCTATCAAGGGCCACGGAGGGAACACATACAGTAGGCCTGGAGGCCAGGGTTGAGCCAAGGCATCCAACCCCGCCGCGCGAGGATCTCTCCGTCTGCTGAAGAAGCACGGGACTTTGGCATTGGAGCTTGTCACCATTAGATCCATCATGGGCTTGCCCCACTTGGCACATATCTGCAGGAACACTTCGTCTGCAAGTTCCCACTCCGCTGGATCGATCTGATGCCTGCTTAGATAATCGGCTTGCACGTTGCTCTGACCTGCAATGTGAGCTGCCAACAGAAACTGTAGATGCAGCTCGGCCCAGTGGCAAATTTGTTCGGCCTGCGCGGCTAGAGCTCTGCACTGAGTGCTGCCTTATCGATTTATGTAGGCCACTGCTGTCATGTTGTCCGACATCACTCTGACAGCCAATCCTTCCAGGGTCACTTGAAAGGCCAAAAGCGCCTGAAACACCGCTTTCAACTCTAGGCGGTTGATGGACCACTCCGACTCCTCGGGTGTCCATAGACCCTGGGCATGCTTCCCCTTTCAATGTGCGCCCCAGCCTTTCAGACTGGCATCTGTCACCACTAGGCACCAATCGGGGAGCGCCAGCGGCATTCCTCGCCGCAACATGCTGTCTGAGAGCCACCACTCCATGCTGAGTCGGGCCGCAGGGAGCCAAGAAAGTCTGCATTGGTAATCCTGAGATACTGGAGACCATCTTTGGAGTAGAGCATACTGTAGAGGTCTCAGGTGCGCTCTTGCCCAGGGCACCAGTTCCATGGTGGCCGTCATCGATCCAAGCAGCTGGACAATGTCCCAAGCTCGCGGGCGGGGCATCCTCAGGAGCGGACGGACCCGATTCTGAAGCTTGCACCGCCTTTGCTCGGGTAGGTACACATACCCCGAGGCTGTGTCGAACCTGGCCCCCAAATATTCTACAGACTGCGAGGGGGTCAGGTGACTTTTGGCCAAATTGACGACCCAGCCCAGAGATTGAAGTACTGAGACCACTCTGGCTGTTAAATGCTGACTCTCTGCAGCAGAGTTTGCTCGAATCAGCCAGTCGTCAAGGTACGGGTGAACCCGAATACCCTCTCGCCTTAGAAAGGCAGCTACTACCACCATAACCTTCGAAAAGGTGCGGGGAGCTATGGCGAGGCCAAAAGGCAAGGCCTGGAACTTGAAATGCTTTCCCATCACCACAAACCTCAGAAACTTCTGGTGCAGGGGCCAAATTGGAATGTGCAAGTAAGCTTCTTTCAGGTCCAGAGACGTGAGAAACTCTCCTGGCTGTACGGCGGCAATGACAGAGCGCAGGGTTTCCATGTGAAAATGCCGCACTCTCAGGGACTTTTTTAATTCTTTTAAGTCCAGAATAGGGCGAAAAGACCCTCCTTTTCGCGGCACCACAAAGTAGATGGAGTAGCGGCCGCAGCCGTGTTCGGCGGGAGGTACCGGGGACACGGCCCCTATCTGAATCAGACCTTGTAAAGTCTCCTCTACCGCCGCCCGTTTGGCGGCAGAACCGCATCGGGACTCCACAAACACGTCTCTTACAGGGGCGTCGAATTCTATTCTGTAACCGTCTCTGATCAGGTCCAAGACCCATTGATCTGAGGAAACGTTGGCCCACTCCTCGGCAAAGAGGGAAAGACGTCCTCTGATGACAGGACTCGAGGAGAGGGCCGACGCACCATCATTGAGAGGGTCGCCCCTGAACTTCAGGCCTTGAGCCAGTGGCTGTGGAACGTTTGTCCGAGCGAAAGGAGTTCCTCTGCTGAAAACGGGCACAAGAAGTAAACCCAGCAGAACGCCCCGGCGGTACCTTCGAGCTTCATGGAAGCGAGGTCTGTAAGAGGAGTGGACCGCCGCACCCTTAGGCCGAGGCCTGTCTTCGGGCAAGCGCTGGGGTTTAGCCTCACCCAGGCCCTTCACAATTTCCTCCAACTCCTCACCAAACAGGAGAAGGCCTTGAAAGGGCAACTTCACCAACCTTTGCTTAGAGGCCATGTCCGCCGCCCAATGCCGTAGCCAAAGAAGACGGCAAGCCGCCACTGCTACTGCCATGTGTTTAGCCGAAGCTCTGACAATATCATAAATGGCGTCAGCAAGAAAGGACAAGGCCGACTCCATCCGCGGAGTCACATCTGAAAAGGGTTCCGCTCCATCACTGGGCTGTTCCACTACCTGTTGCAACCAAGCCAGGCAGGCTCTAGCAGCATAACAACTGCATGCAGACGCCCGAATAGTAAGACCTGCAATTTCAAATGACCGTTTAAGTGCTGATTCCAGTCTACGGTCTTGAATATCCTTCAGGGCAACACCTCCTTCAACAGGGAGGGTAGTTCTCTTTGTCACAGCTGTGACTAGGGCATCCACTTTAGGCATAGCAAAGCGAGCCATATGCTCCTCACTCAGAGGGTATAATTGCCCCATAGCCCTGGAAACTTTCAAAGGTCCCTTGGGGTCAGCCCATTGAGCCGAAATAAACTCTTGGAATGAGTCATGCAAAGGAAAGGCTCGAGCAGGCTTTTTGGTACTAGCCATCCTAGGATTCACAGAGGAGGCTGTGCCACTGGCAGGGTCCTCAATAGAGAGAGCCTGCAGGGCATCAGAAATAAGCGCTGGCAGCTCATCACGGTGGAAAATCCTCACCGCGGAGGGATCGTCCAGATCCTGAGTCACTTCTGCACCAGACTCTGGCTCCTCAGACCATGAAGGCCTGCCAGAGTCCTCCGAATCCTCACAGCCCGACCACGGGGGGGGGGGGGGGGGGGGGGGGGGGGAAATGGAGGTGTAGCACTCTCTGAAGGGGAATGAGCCCTTCTGCGCTTCATATTCTGCCAATTATCAGGGAATAACGCCTCAGAGGGCATACCCAGGCTAGAATCCAACGGGGGGGGGGAGGGGGGCATTAGAAGAGGCCCATGCCGGGCTTTGTGGGAGAGCTCTTTTAAGCATGTATGCTTTATGCATTAATAAGACAAAATCAGAGGAGAAAAACTCACCCTGGGCACCCAGATCTCTGCCGGGGCTAGTAGCTCCCATATCAGCCTCACTCCGAGGCCTCCCTCCGGGCTCAGGACTCTCCGTCTCAGTGGAGGTCGCGCCATGTGGTAAATTCAAAATGGCGCCCGCTGCCAGCTCAGAGCGCGAATAATCATCGCTCGCCATGCTCGGGCCGGCTCTAACGTCTGTACAGCACGATTTACAGAGCCCCGCTGCTGATCTGCGCTTGCCACACTTGGAACAGCGCTTTACTGTCTCCGCAGCCATCGCCAAAAACGGCGGTAAAATTCAAAATGGCGGTTCGCACCAAAATCGCCCCAATCGCGGGCCCACCCCGGAGAAGTCAGAAAAAACACTCTTACCTCGCTGGACCGAGTATCACAGCTCCGGTCCCACAGAAAAAGGCAAGGAAAAACCTCTGTTCCAGCGTCTAAGCGCCAAAGCGCGATGCAACTTTGTTTTTTTTTAACGCTGTGAGGAAAGCAGAGGTAAATAGAACTCCGGAGGCTCAGGTGAGTGGGAAAGGCAGGGAAAGGGCGAACCTAAGTGCCTGCATCCACTGTTGGTGGGGAAGGACAGGGAAAGCTAAGCAATGTGTCCACATCCACGGAGGTATGGGTAAGGCAGGGAAAGGGCCAACCTATGTGCCTTTAAAGTGAAGCTGCTATAGCCTCCAACACCCCTGCTAACAACTGGCAAAAAGCACAGGAGCAACCTCCAGGCAGATTTTAGATGGAGCTCGAAGAAGCTGCAGCCACTCTGCTAGAGGAGATAGAGAATACTAGAGAGAGGTAGTGGAGCAAGCTGGTATGAGGCACTGAAAAAAAGTGTGCTCTCTATCTCCCTCTGCTGGTTGATGGACACAACCCATCTGTAATGGCTGCATCTGCTTGATGACAAGGAATTATAATATTCCTATCAGCAGGATGTGCTTATAAGAATGCTGTACAAACTTGCTATACCACCATTTTAAATAGCCATCAAAGCTGTGAAAAATGCACACACAGTGACATGTTTCTCCTTCCCCCACTGGCATACCTGTGTGGGGGGCCTCATTAGTAACAATCATGCCAGGTGCATCTCAGTAACATAGCAGATGTGTGGATACATGGGTGGAGGGAAGGAATATGGGGTGTAAGTAGTCATTCAATGTGTATGCGAGGTATATATTTATATCACTGGCATGATTTTGCATATTTTTCTCTAGGGAAGAATTTAGCTCTACCTTTGAGGGATAGATATGCATGTGTTTTGCGTGTGTGGAAGATGAAGGTTCATGTGGACGGGGACTAAGGGCTTATGTGTGTATTTATGTCTGCACATGAGAAGAAGAGTATGTCTGTTGGGAGCGGGAATGTGTGTGTATGGTAGATAGGGAGGGTTCAGGTATGTCCGTTAGGGCAGTAAAGAGTGTTTGAGTGTTGAGTGAGCGTGTGTGTGTGTGTACGCACTCCTTTTCCATTCTGTCCTTACTCCTAGGGTAATTCTGTGCAGTGGCTTAAAACTTTGGCACAAAAAAGTAACAATATTATTGCACAGCCACAAGAAAGCAGCAGCAGCAGCCTTCACATCTAGCCACAAGTCCCAAATTCAAAAGGCAGGAAGAACTGAGGCAAAGTCAGGGACAGGCCGTGCCCACATGGGCTCTATATCCACCCCCCCCCCCCCCCCCCCCCCCCAATACAAAGACTGTTCCCCTGATTCTATGATCTGTGAGAGCCGGCTGTAGATTGAATCAGTGTGCTCAACTGAAACCCATCAGTGGCCCTGCCCCTTCATCACTTTAAGGAGAAAGAGGCTGACTCACTCTTCTGCTGACTTCTTAATGAGGTGCAGCTGTTCATCTACAGATGCTCAGAAATAGTCTTAACAAAGAAATGTGATCCAAGATGGCCGCTACTTGCTAAGTAGCTGCGAGTCTCGATTTCCTTACTAAAAAAAAAAATGCCTAAACGGAGAGGGAGATTAGCAGTCAGAGCTTCCCCGCTAACTCCCTCCTTACCTGGTCCTTTAGATCACTATCTGAGACCGCAGGGAGTTATTCATGAAGGCGGAATGCTGCCAGTGGGAGACGCCGGCGAACTGGAGATTTCGGCGTTCCCTGGGCTCGATGTTACCTTGAGCCCCGCCGAGCGCACCCCTCCTCCCCAACCGCTTGGCGCCAGTTCGTACCTCGACGAATCGACAGGGTCCACCCCGGAAGAGGGTAGGGGCCCAGAAGATCATCGAATGGAAGCTGCTATTACATCTGGGGCCGGACTGGAGGGCAGTTTGCCCATGGAAACGCCGCGGATTGAGGAGAGACCTGAGGAACAGAGTGCGACACCTGAGCAGACTAAGGTTTGAAATTCCCATAGAATTCCTGGTCAAACCAAAGGAGGTTACATTAGAAGCTTTGTGGGATTTAGTCTCTAACCTTGGACAGATATTCTTAAAACAAACTAATGAGGTATTGCCTAAATTAAAAACCTTGGAAAAAGACTTACAAAAGAAAGAAGAGCAGATTAAGGACTTGAATGATAAAGTTGTTAAAATGGACCAAAGAATTATGAAATTTGAAACAGTACAACCCACTATGACTAAAGATTTGACGAACCTAAGGGTTAAAATGGAAATTTTTGATAATTACACTAAAAATTGTAACCTTAGATTTGTCAATTTTCCTAAACTTCAAAATGTTGCTCCCTTGGAAATGTTGAAGCGCTATATGCGCGAAATATTATTAATTCCCGAACAAAATATACCACCAATGACTATGGCTTATTATATCCCTGGGAAAGACCTGAATCAACCTGAAGCTCCGATAGATGTTTCTCTTTTGTTGGAGACCTCGGACATTGACCTAGCGACTGCAGCCACATTAGTGGCGACAGTCACACTATTACCAGATAAGAGTTGGATTTTTCGTCTGTTTTTTCGTAACAAGGATAAACCTTTTTTAGGTTTTAAAGTATTATTATTTCCGGATGTCTCTAAGGAGACAAGACGACGGAGGAAACAATTTCTGCTCCTTAAACCTGAAATTCTGCACTTGGGGGGCACCTTTTTTTTTAAGATACCCCTGCAAGTGCATAATAAAGTTTAGGGATAAAAAATATGTATTTACAGAACCTGCCCATGTGTCGGCGCTTACAGCCTCAGTGAAAGTGGAAAAGCGCTAATTATAAGAATTAACTCTGCTTAGTAGAATTAGCATATCTTGCGATTTTTTTTTTTTCCTTTGTAATGTTTTTCTCCCATAGATTTCCGAAATCTTGGATCCGAATTTATGGACTTGAGTATTGTTTTCTTTTGAAAATGTGAGGAATTCTTTCACCTTTTCTTTTTCTTTTTTTTCTTGATATTAGGTTTGAATATGTTATTGATAAACGGATACTTTCCTACACAAGATTTTTGCTTGTAATAAATTTAATAATATGAATAAATAAATAAATTAAAAAATAAAACAAAAAACAAAGAAATGTAGAGAAAATATACAAAAGATGTCCAGAATCCCCCCTATCTGCCTCTATCCTCCATGTCTAGCAACTCTCCCTCTCTTCCTTGTTCCACCCCCCCCCCCCCCCTCCGGTCCCTTTATTTCTAAAAGGTTGCTGGCAGGCAACAAGAAGCAATTCACTCAGAACATGTGTATATCTCTGTTGTGCAATTTGTGTATGCTCTGCATATGTTGCATCTGTGAGAGGTAGTTGGGAACAGGGGGGAAGTTTGTGGGGAGGAGGGAGTCATCTGCTGTATGGTGGTGCAGTTGCAGGGGGATTGTTTTTGGGAATAGGACCAGTTTGCAAGGTGGTGGGGAAGTTGCAAAGGTGGGGACAATTACAGAGATTTCTTGGGGGAGCAGTTTGCAGGGTGATAGTACAGTAGGGCAGTTGCAGGGGCATAATGTTTAGGGGTGGGGCAGTTTGCAGCATATTGAATTTGCAGGTGGTAGATTCAGGGCAGGTGGTAGAGAAGTTGCAGGGGGTGCGGGGTACAGGTCCAGTTACAGATGATTTTTGGGAGGCAAGGCAGTTACAGGATGGTAAGTTTTAGGAGTGTGGGCAGTTTGAATGTGGTTGGACAGTTGCAGGGGGTAGTTTATGGGGGTGCAGGAAGTTTGCAGGGTGGTAGGGTAATTGTGTGGAGTATATTTTTGAAGTGGCAGCTGTTTTTAAGGTGGTGGTGCTGCCGTTGTAGGAGTATAGATTTTGAGGGTGGAACAGTTTGGGGGTCTGGGAGAGTAGAGAACAGGGGGTGAGGCAGTTTGAAAGGAGTCATTCCTTAACTGCTGTGTTTCACTGCTTTCAAATTTCTGTGCTACAGAAGCTGAAAACTCCTCTCCCACAGATATGCGCTGGGACCTTTTTTAGGAGTGACTGTCCATTTTTTTAAACTCAATTTATCTTTTCCCCAGAGCTATTTTGCCCCTGGACAGATGGATAGACATACATTTAGCAATACTCAGAGGATTCAATATCTAACCACTGTAAAATCCAGAACCAAAAGACAGAAGGATGTTATTAACAGACCCATAATTTCCCTACAGGAAGCTCTAACCCCAAGCCTTACCTGTCTTTGGTTTGTCTTCAGCCTCTTCCTTTCTCACTACTACAGCTCGTTGTGTAGGGACAGCGAACTGACTTGGGCCTAGCATTACAGTTTCTGATTCCCTAGACTCACAGGAGACATCTTCCTTCCATCTGTCTCTGCTCTCAAAGCGCCCTGCTTCTGTATTGCTCTTCAACACATCTTTCAGTGTTCGGCCAAACAGACCTCCTCCTCTAATGGGTCTGCTTAGTCGGACAGAATGCTTCACAGGGGAGTGGTTACTTCTAGGTGCTCCCTCAGATTCCACAATACAGCGCTCTGGTCTGCTGGTGGCATGAGTTATTTCCTCTTTCCTCTTTGTTCCTTTAGCAAGTTTTTGTATTGGCTCATGGGAAAACGTTGCTCCTGCTAATGCTGCTTCTTCTTTCCCCCATTTGCATATCTTGCTGGCCTGAAGGCTCTCTTTCAAAGACAATGGCCCAGTAAAGGAAAACTTAGTGAAACTACTACTGGTACTAGGGAATGGCTTGGAATCTTGCATGTCCCCTTCACTTTTTTTATTTGGTAAAGTAAAGGCGAAGGCACCTGACTGACTGCCACAAGGTGCTGGCTTTGAAAAACTGAAACTTGTACTTAGGTTTGCATTATTTGTAAAATGGGAAAAATCCACTGGCACCAGTCCT
The DNA here is from genome assembly GCF_901765095.1 of Microcaecilia unicolor. Classification (NCBI taxonomy): domain Eukaryota; kingdom Metazoa; phylum Chordata; class Amphibia; order Gymnophiona; family Siphonopidae; genus Microcaecilia; species Microcaecilia unicolor. Next base: position 134,261,275 of record NC_044037.1, read on the forward strand.
CCAGATCCACTGCTAACAGGTTGGGAAAAATTGAAAAAGACTTGGTTTGTATGGTTGAGAGAATTCTCTGCTTCTGAACTAGAAACAAAGATTGGCTTGAACGCTGTGCTTTTAAGAGGTTCAAAGTTGACTTTAGGCCCCCCTTGACTTTCTCCAGATCTCACTTCCATGCTGGAAGCAACAGGGACACTTTCAAGAGTAGACGTTTTAAAGCTGTAAGCTTGATTTCCAGTACTGAAAGAATCAACAGGTACAGAATTGTCAACAAAGAGGGTAGCATGCCCCAGTTCAGAGTGCTGCGTGAACCCTGAAGACTGCCCAGAATTAGTGAATTCAAAATCAAGTGTTTGCCCTGATAGTACTTGACTGAAACGTGAATGCTGAACTAAGCCAGGGAACTGCTCAGTTCCTCCACTGCTATGTCCAAAAAGAGGGGGCAGCCCAGTTCCTCTGCTGCTCTGTCCAAACGGAAGGGGCTGACCATTTCCTCTGCTGCTCTGTCTCATAAGAGAGGACTGAGCTGAATTGCTACCAGAAGGTGCCAGAAAATATTCCGACTGTTGTCCACTGAAAGGATTGCTTGCATCCATTTTCTGAAAGAATCATGAAAAAGAAAATTTTAGGGCATTAATGGATGACCTATGTTAGTATTTTAACTTCTGCAATCATTTTTATAATCTGAAAAATAAAATATATTTAAGGAAAATCCATTTGTACATATAACCCCCTCCTCATGTCAACATTAACTTATGAAATTTCTGTATGCTAGCTCAGCTGTAATAACATCCAATTTTCCTGTTTCAATCTTAGAGAGACCCCGAAAACATATTTTGTTTATTCTTTTATTGAAGTCAATATTTATTTTTAAAGTTCCATTTAATGTAACATTAGTCCATCTAGGAAGGAACTGCTACTATACTGTAAAGCGAAAGCTACATACCTGTAGAAGGTATTCTCCGAGGACAGCAGGCTGATTGTTCTCACTACTGGGTGACGTCCACGGCAGCCCCTTCAATCGGAGATCTTCACTAGCAAAGACGTTTGCTAGCCCTCGCGTGCGCACGCACATCGCGCATGTGTGACCGTCTTCCTGCCCGAACGCGCTCGTGTTCGTCAGTCCAGTATATAGCAAAGACAAAGACAAGGGAAGACAACTCCAAAGGGGAGGCGGGCGGGTTTGTGAGAACAATCAGCCTGCTGTCCTCGGAGAATACCTTCTACAGGTATGCAGCTTTCGCTTTCTCCAAGGACAAGCAGGCTGCTTGTTCTCCCTACTGGGGTATCCCTTGCCCCCAGGCTAACACAAAACAATAAACATGGTCAATTGGGCCTCGCAATGGCGAGGACATAACTGAGATTGACCTAACTTAACCAACTAACAGAGTGCAGCCTGGAACAGAATAAAAATGGGCCTAGGGGAGTGGAATTGGATTCTAAACCCCAAACAGATTCTGCAGTACCGACTGCCCGAACCGACTGTCGCGTCGGGTATCCTGCTGTAGGCAGTAATGCAATGTGAATGTGTGGACAAATGACCATGTCCAGCCTTGCAAATCCCTTCGATAGTGGCTGACCAAGTGGGCCACTGACGCTGCCATGGCTCTAACACTATGAGCCATGACATGACCCTCAAGAGTCAGCCCAGCTTGGGCATAAGTGAAGGAGATGCAATCTGCTAGCCAATTTGAGATAGTGCGTTTCCCGACAGCCACACCCCTTCTGTTGGGATCAAAAGAAACAAAACATTTGGGCGGTCTGTCTGTGGGGCTGTGTCCGCTCCAGATAGAAGGCCAATGCTCTCTTGCAGTCCAATGTGTGCAGGTGATGTTCAGCAGGGCGGGTATGCGGATGGGGGAAGAATGTTGGCAAGACAATTGACTGGTTCAGATGGAACTCCAACACCACCTTTGGCAAGAACTTAGGGTGAGTGTGGAGGACTACTCTATTATGATGAAATTTGGTATAAGGAGCATGAGCTACCAGGGCTTGAAGCTCACTGACTCTACGAGCTGAAGTGACTGCCACCAAAAAAATGACCTTCCAGGTCAAGTACTTCAGATGGCAGGAATCCAGTGGCTCAAAAGGAGCTTTCATCAGCTGGGTGAGAACGACATTGAGATCCCATGACACTGTAGGAGGTTTGATGGGGGGCTTTGACAAAAGCAAACCTCTCATGAAGCGAACCACTAAAGGCTGTCCAGAAATCGGCTTACCTTCCACACGGTAATGGTATGCACTAAGATGAACCCTTACAGAGTTGGTTTTAAGACCAGACTCCGACAAGTGCAGAAGGTATTCAAGCAGGGTCTGTGTAGGACATGAGCAAGGATCTAAGGCCTTGCTGTCACACCAGACGGCAAACCTCCTCCATAGAAAGAAGTAACTCTTTTTAGTGGAATCTTTCCTGGAAGCAAGCAAGACTTGGGAGACACCCTCGGAGAGACCCAAGGAGGCAAAATCTATGCTCTCAACATCCAGGCCGTGAGAGCCAGGGACCGGAGGTTGGGATGCAGAAGCGCCCCCTAGTTCTGAGTAATGAGGGTCGGAAAACACTCCAATCTCCACGGTTCTTCGGAGGACAATTCCAGAAGAAGAGGGAACCATATCTGAAGCGGGCAAAAGGGAGCGATCAGGATCATGGTGCCTCGATCATGCTTGAGTTTCAGCAAAGTCTTCCCCACCAAAGTTATGGCAGGGTAAGCATACAGGAGGCCTTCCCCCCCAATCCAGGAGAAAGGCATCCGACGCTAGCCTGCCGTGGGCCTGAAGTCTGGAACAGAACTGAGGGATCTTGTGATTGACTTGAGTGGCAAAGAGATCCACCAAGGGGGTGCCCCACACTTGGAAGATCCCACGTACCACTCTGGAATTGAGCGACCACTCGTGAGGTTGCATTATCCTGCTCAATCTGTCGGCCAGACTGCTGTTTACACCTGCCAGATACGTGGCATGAAGAAACATGCCGTTCCGGCGAGACCAAAGCCATATTCTGACGGCCTCCTGACACAGGGGGCGAGATCCGGTGCCCCCCTGCTTGTTGATGGCAACCTGATTGTCTGAATTTGAAGAATTTGTTGGGACAGCCGATCCCTGAAAGCCCTTAGAGCGTTCCAGACAGCTCTTAACTCCAGGAGATTGATCTGTAGCCCTTGTTCCTGGAGGGACTAATTCCCTTAGGTGTGAAGCCCATTGACATGAGTTCCCCACCCTAGGAGAGATGCATCCGTGGTCAGCACTTTTTGTGGCTCAGGAATTTGGAAGGGACGTCCCAGGGTCAAATTGGATCGAATTGTCCACCAATGCAGGGATTTGAGAAAACTCATGGACAGTCGGATTGCGTCTTCTAGATCCCCCGCAGCTTGGTACCACTGGGAAGCTAGGATCCATTGAGCTTATCTCATGTGGAGACGGGTCATGGGAGTCGCATGGACTGTTGAGGCCATGTGGCCGAGCAATCTCAACATCTGCCGAGCTCTGATCTGCTGAGACGCTCGTACCCAGGAAATGAGGGACAGAAGATTGTCGGCCCTCGCTTCCGGGAGGTAGCCCCTATGAATTCGAGTTTCTGAACTGGAAAAAGGTGGGACTTTGGATAATTTATCACAAACCCTAGCAGCTCCAGAAGTCGAATAGTCATCTGCATGGACTGCAGGGCTCCTGCCTCTGAGGTGTTCTTCACCAGCCAATTGTCGAGATAAGGGAACACATGCACTCCCAGTCTGCGTAGAGATGCCGCTACGACAGCCAGGCACTTGGTGAATACCCTGGGCGCTGAGGCGAGACCAAAGGGTAGCACACAGTACTGAAAATGCCGTGTTCCCAGACAGAATCGAAGATACTGTCTGTGAATTGGCAGTATAGGGATGTGAGTGTAAGCATCCTTCAAGTCCAGTGAGCATAGCCAATCGTTTGCCTGAATCATGGGAAGAAGGGTGCCCAAGGAAAGCATCCTGAACTTTTCTCGGACCAGATATTTGTTCAGGGCCCTTAGGTCTAGGATGGGACACATCCCCCGTTTTCTTTTCCACAAGGAAGTACCTGGAATAGAATCCCAGCCCTTCTTGCCCCGGTGGCATGGGCTCGACCATATTGGTGCTGAGAAGGGCGGAGAGTTCCTCTGCAAGTACCTACTTGTGCTGGAAGCTGAAGGATTGAGCTCCCGGTGGGCAATTTGGAGGCTTTGAAACCAAACTGAGGGAGTATCCTACTAGCCGGACTATTTGAAGAACCCACTGGTCGGAGGTTATGAGAGGCCACCTTTGGTGAAAAAATCTTAACCTCCCCCCGACCGGTAGATCGTCTGGCACGGACACTTTGATTTCGGCTATGCTCTGCTGGAGCTAGTCAAAAGCCTGTCCCTTGCTTTTGCTGGGGAGCTGCAGGGGCCTGCTGAGTCGCACACTGTTGACGAGAACGAGCGCGGTGGGGTTTTGCCTGGGCAACAGGCTGGCGAGAGGTAGGATTTTACCTATGCTTACTCGAATAGGGAACAGTCCTCCTTCCCCCATAAAAACGTCTACCAGTTGAGGTAGATGCTGAAGGCGCCCGGTGGGAGAATTTGTCGAAAGCGGTGTCCCACTGGTGGAGCTGCTCTACCACCTGCTCGACCTTTTCTCCAAATATATTATCCCCCCGGCAAGGAGAATTCGCAATCCACTGCTGAATCCTATTCTCCAGGTCGGAGGCACGCAGCCATGAGAGTCTGCGCATCACCACACCTTGAGCAGCGGCCCTGGACGCGACATCAAAAGTATCATAAACACCTCTGGCCAGGAATTTACGACACCCCTTCAGCTGCCTGACCACCTCCTGAAAAGGCTTGGCTTGCTCAGAAGAGAGCTTATCCACCAAGTCCGCCAACTGCCGCACATTGTTCCGCATATGAATGCTCATGTAGAGCTGGTAAGATTGGATTTTGGCGATGAGCATTGAGGAATGGTAGGCCTTCCTCCCAAAAGAATCCAAGGTTTTAGAGTCTCTGCCCGGGGGCACCGAAGCATACTCCCTAGAACTCTTGACCTTCTTAATGGTCAGATCCACAACCCCAGAGTCGTGAGACAACTGAGTCCGCATCAACTCTGGTTCCCCATGGATCCGATACTGGGACTCGATCTTCTTGGGAATGTGGGGATTAGTTAGCGGCTTCGCCCAGTTCTCCAGCAGTGTCTTCTTGAAGACATGATGCATGGGTACTGTGGACGATTCCTTAGTGTCACGTCTGTGACCGTGACCACCCTCATACTTACCCTGTTTCTGGGAGTCAGTGGTTGTGCTGGCTTCTGCTTGTCTCTGTGTCTGTCTCTGTCTTAGTTTCTCTCTGGCTCTGTGTGCTGATTGCCTTACTGGACCTCACCTGTGTGGGCTATGCCTCTTCCAAGATGGCTGCCGCCTCCTCTATGCCAGTATCCAAGATGGCTCCTGCTTGTCCTTCCTGTGGGCTCTCTTTCTCTGTGTGTCAAGCCTCTCTTTGGAGGCAAGGAACTTCCTGCTTCTGTCCTGCTGATAGTGACTCATCAGTGAGAGCCTTCATAAGGGAGTGCTGGGCTTGCAGTCAGTGCCTTTGCATGAAGTGTTATGCTCTTAGGCCAGTGAAATCAAGCTCAAACATATCACCACCGTGGAAAGCAGAATGCGGAGTACCTCAAGGATCACCACTATCACCGATCCTTTTCAACCTAATGATGACCCCACTAGCCAAATCCTTATACAACCAAGGCCTTAACCCTTTCATCTATGCAGACGATGTCACAATATACAGTCCTTACAAACGTGATCTGACAGAAATCACCAAAGAAATCAAGCTCAGCTTGAATAGCATTGACTCATGGGCAAACGCATTTCAACACAGAAAAAACACACTGTCTCATCCTCTCATCCCAATACAATATGAACAAACCCACAAACATAAACACCCAAGATTATACCCTCCCTATCTCAGATAGCCTAGAAATTTTCGGTGTTACAATCGACCGTAACCTCACACTAGACAACCAAGTGAAATTTACAACAAAGAAAATGTTCCACTCAATGTGGAAACTCAAATGCGTGAAACCATTCTTCCCGAGGGAAACATTTCGCAACTTGATACAATCAATGGTACTAAGCCATGTAGACTACTGCAACAGAATTTATGCGGGATGCGAAGAACAAATTATAAAGAAACTTCAGATTGCTCAAAACACGGCAGCCAGGCTTATATCTGGAAAAACGAGATTCGAAAGTGCCAAACCCCTCCGAGAAAAACTGCACTGGCTCCCAATCAAAGAACGTATTGCTTTCAAAATCTGCACCCTGGTTCATAAAATTATCCACAGTGAAGCCCCGGGATATATGACAGACCTCATAGACCTACCAACCAGAAACACAACAGGATCAACAAGAACATACCTAAATCTCCACTACCCAAGCTGCAAAGGACTCAAATACAAATCAACCTATGCATCCAGCTTTTCCTACATAAACACACAACTATGGAACGCATTACCAAAAGCCGTGAAAACAACTTATGATCACCTAAACTTCCAGAAATCATTAAAATCTAACCTGTTCAAAAAAGCATACCCTACTGACCCAACTTAAATGCCTGTACCCTGCAACACAACAAAACCAAAGCTTCTAAAGGACATATAATAACTTTTCCTCCCTACGATTCTCTTCCTCTCTATGATTCCCTAATGTGTCTGTACGTATGAACCTTATTCTACCACAACATTACTGTATTTGTTCATACCGGAATTGGCAAACGACTTTAAGGTACTATGTGAGCCACATTGAACCTGCAAATAGGTGGAAAAATGTGGGATACAAATGTAACAAATAAATAAAATAAAATAAATCCCCCCTGTTTTCTTTTGCACAAGGAAGTACCTGGAATAGAATCCTAGCCCTTCTTCCCCCGGTGGGACGGGTTTGACTGCATGGAAGGGTGGAGAGTTCCTCTGCAAGTACCTGCCTGTGCTGGGAGCTGTATGAATGAGCTCTCAGTGGGCAATTTGGAGGTTTGGATTCCAGATTGTGTGTATCCTAACCGGTCTATTTGAAGAACCCACCAGTTGGAGGTTACGAGAGGCCACCTTTGGTGAAAAAACATTAACCTCCCTCCAACCGGCAAGTCGTCCCGTACAGACACTTTTTCTGTGGCTATGCTTCGATGGATACAGTCAAAAGCCCGTCCCATGCTTTTGCTGGGGAGCAGTAGGGGCCTTAGGCGCATGCTGTTGACAAGAATGAACACGTTGGGGCTGTGCCTCAATAGGCTGTCGGGACGCTGGAGTGTACCTACACCTAGCATAGGAAGAGGGAGCACTCTGCACCCCCCCCTCCCCCACCAAAACAAACCTCCTGGTTGAGGAGGCTGTAGCAGAAGGCGCCTGGCGGGAGAGAGAAGCCATAGCATCATTGTGCTTTTTGATCTGGTCGACCAGATCTTCCACCTCTCTGAAAAGATTATCCCCCCCCCCCCCCAGCAAGGTACATCCGCCTTCCTCTGCTGGACCAAATGATCCACGTCAGAGACATGAGAGTCTGCGCATCGCTATAACCTGAGCATCGATTTCTGGCTGCCACATCAAAAGTATCGTAAACGCCCCTGGCCAGGAATTTACGACACGCCTTCTGCTGTCTGACCACCTGGCGAAAAGGCTCAGCCTGCTCCGGAGGTAGGGCATGGGCCTTTAGAAGGGTGGAGAGCTCCTCTGCAAGTACCTGCCTGTGCTGGGAGCTTTATGAATGAGCTCTCAGTGGGCAATTTGGAGGTTTGGATTCCAGATTGTGTGTATCCCTAACCGGACTATTTGAAGAACCCACCGGTCGGAGGTTACGAGAGGCCACCTTTGGTGAAAAAACAACCTCCCTCCAACCGGCAAGTCGTCCCGTACAGACACTTTTTCTGTGGCTATGCTTCGATGGATACAGTCAAAAGCCCGTCCCTTGCTTTTGCTGGGGAGCAGTAGGGGCCTTAGGCGCATGCTGTTGACAAGAATGAGCGCGCTGGGGCTGTGCCTCAATAGGCTGTCGGGACGCTGGAGTGTACCTAAGCCTAGCATAGGAATAGGGAGCACTCTGCGCCCCCCACCCCCCCACAACAAACCTCCTGTACATAAGTACATAAGTACATAAGTAGTGCCATACTGGGAAAGACCAAAGGTCCATCTAGCCCAGCATCCTGTCACCGACAGTGGCCAATCCAGGTCAAGGGCACCTGGCACGCTCCCCAAACGTAAAAACATTCCAGACAAGTTGTACCTAAAAATGAGGAATTTTTCCAGTCCATTTAATAGCGGTCTATGGACTTGTCCTTTAGGAATCTATCTAACCCCTTTTTAAACTCCGTCAAGCTAACCGCCCGTACCACGTTCTCCGGCAATGAATTCCAGAGTCTAATTACACGTTGGGTGAAGAAAAATTTTCTCCGATTCGTTTTAAATTTACCACACTGTAGCTTCAACTCATGCCCTCTAGTCCTAGTATTTTTTGGATAGCGTGAACAGTCGCTTCACATCCACCCGATCCATTCCACTCATATCTCCCCTCAGCCGTCTCTTCTCCAAGCTGAAAAGCCCTAGCCTTCTCAGCCTCTCTTCATAGGAAAGTCGTCCCATCCCCACTATCATTTTCGTCGCCCTTCGCTGTACCTTTCCAATTCTACTATATCTTTTTTGAGATACGGAGACCAGTACTGAACACAATACTCCAGGTGCGGTCGCACCATGGAGCGATACAACGGCATTATAACATCCGCACACCTGGACTCCATACCCTTCTTAATAACACCCAACATTCTATTCGCTTTCCTAGCCGCAGCAGCACACTGAGCAGAAGGTTTCAGCGTATCATCGACGACGACGACACCCAGATCCCTTTCTTGATCCGTAACTCCTAACGCGGAACCTTGCAAGACGTAGCTATAATTCGGGTTCCTCTTACCCACATGCATCACTTTGCACTTGTCAACATTGAACTTCATCTGCCACTTGCACGCCCATTCTCCCAGTCTCGCAAGGTCCTCCTGTAATCGTTCACATTCCTCCTGCGACTTGACGACCCTGAATAATTTTGTGTCATCGGCGAATTTAATTACCTCACTAGTTATTCCCATCTCTAGGTCATTTATAAATACATTAAAAAGCAACGGACCCAGCACAGACCCCTGCGGGACCCCACTAACTACCCTCCTCCACTGAGAATACTGGCCACGCAATCCTACTCTCTGCTTCCTATCTTTCAACCAGTTCTTAATCCATAATAATACCCTACCTCCGATTCCATGACTCTGCAATTTCTTCAGGAGTCTTTCGTGCGGCACTTTGTCAAACGCCTTCTGAAAATCCAGATATACAATATCAACCGGCTCCCCATTGTCCACATGTTTGCTTACCCCCTCAAAAAAATGCATTAGATTGGTGAGGCAAGACTTCCCTTCACTAAATCCGTGCTGACTTTGTCTCATCAGTCCATGTTTTTGTATATGCTCTGCAATTTTATTCTTAATAATAGCCTCCACCATCTTGCCCGGCACCGACGTCAGACTCACCGGTCTATAATTTCCCGGATCTCCTCTGGAACCCTTCTTAAAAATCGGAGTAACATTGGCTACCCTCCAGTCTTCCGGTATTACACTCGATTTTAGGGACAGATTGCATATTTCTAACAGTAGCTCCGCAAGTTCATTTTTTAGTTCTATTAATACTCTGGGATGAATACCATCAGGTCCCGGTGATTTACTACTCTTCAGCTTGCTGAACTGACCCATTACATCCTCCAAGGTTACAGAGAATTTGTTTAGTTTCTCCGATTCCCCCGCTTCAAATATTCTTTCCGGCACCGGTGTCCCCCCCAAATCCTCCTCGGTGAAGACCGAAGCAAAGAATTCGTTTAATTTCTCCGCTACGGCTTTGTCCTCCTTGATCGCCCCTTTAACACCATTTTCGTCCAGCGGCCCAACCGACTCTTTGGCCGGTTTCCTGCTTTTAATGTATCTAAAAAGTTTTTACTATGTATTTTTGCTTCCAACGCTAATTTCTTCTCAAAGTCCTTTTTTGCCCTCCTTATCTCCGCTTTGCATTTGGCTTGGCATTCCTTATGATCTATCCTGTTACTTTCAGTTGGTTCTCTTCTCCACTTTCTGAAGGATTGTTTTTTGGCTCTAATGATTTCCTTTATCTTACTGTTTAGCCACGCCGGCTGACGTTTAGTCTTTTTTCCCTTTTTTCTAATACGTGGAATATATTTGTCCTGAACCTCCAGGATGGCGTTTTTAAACAGCATCCACGCCTGATGCAAGTTTTTTACTCTGCGAGCTGCTCCTTTCAGTCTTTTTTTCACCATTTTTCTCATTTTGTCGTAATCACCTTTTCTATAGTTAAACGCTAGCGTACTTGATTTCCTAGTTTCACTTCCTTCAATGCCAATATCAAAACCGATCATATTATGATCACTGTTATCAAGCGGCCCTCGTATCGTTACCCCCTGCACTAGATCATGAGCACCACTAAGGACTAAGTCTAGTATTTTTCCTTCTCTTGTCGGCTCCTGAACTAGCTGTTCCATGAAGCTGTCCTTGATTTCATCAAGAAATCTTATGTCCCTTGCGTGTACAGATGTTACATTACCCCAGTCTATATGCGGGTAATTGAAATCCCCCATTATTATTGTGTTGCCCAGTTTGTTTGCGTCCCTGATTTCCTTTAACATTTCCGCATCCGTCTGTTCGTCCTGGCCAGGCGGACGGTAGTACACTCCTATCACTATCCTTTTCCCCTTTGCACATGGAATTTCAATCCACAGTGATTCCAAGGAGTGTTTTGCTTCCTGCAGAATTTTCAATCTATTTGATTCAAGGCTCTCGTTAATATACAATGCTACCCCTCCACCAATCCGATTCACCCTATCACTACGATATAATTTGTACCCCGGTATGACAGTGTCCCACTGGTTATCCTCCTTCCACCAGGTCTCAGAGATGCCTATTATATCTAATTTTTCATTTAGTGCAATATATTCTAACTCCCCCATCTTATTTCTTAGGCTCCTGGCATTCGCATATAGACCTCCTGGTTGAGGAGGCTGTAGCAGAAGGCGCCCAGCGGGAGAGAGAAGCCATAGCATCATTGTGCTTTTTGATCTGGTCGACCAGATCTTCCACCTTCTCTCTGAAAAGATTATCCCCCCCAGCAAGGTTCATCCGCCTTCCTCTGCTGGACCGAATGATCCACGTCAGAGACATGAGAGTCTGCGCATCGCTATAACCTGAGCAGCGATTCTGGCTGCCACATCAAAAGTATCGTAAACGCCCCTGGCCAGGAATTTACGACACGCCTTCTGCTGTCTGACCACCTGGCGAAAAGGCTCGGCCTGCTCCGAAGGTAGGGCATCAACCAAGGTAGACAGCTGCCTCACCGAGTTCCGCAAGTGAATGCTCATGAAGAGCTGGTAAGATTGAATACGGGCAGCGAGCATAGCTGCCTGATACGTCTTCCTCCCAAAAGAGTCCAAGGTCCTAGCTTCTCTGCCTGGGGGCGCCGAGGCATAGTCTCTAGTGCTCTTGGCACTCTTGAGGGTGGGGTAACAGACTTCATCAACCCAGGTTCACCGTGGATCCGATACTGATAATCAGTCTTCTTAGGGATCACAGGGGTAGACAGAGGGAACGAACAGTTTTGCATAAGGACTTCCTTGAGTACCTTATGCAAAGGAGCCGTCACAGCCTCCTTAGGTGGAGAGGTGTAGTCCAGGACCTTGAGCATCTCAGCCCTCGGCTCATCCTCCACTTCCATAGGGAATGGAATGGCCTCAGCCATTTCCCACACAAACAAGGTAAAGGAGAGGCTTTCAGAAGGAGACAGTCTCCTTGCTGGTGGAGGGGAAGGTTCAGAAGAAATCCCAAAAGACTCATCGGAAAACAAGTAACTGGGATCTTCCTCTGACTCCCATGAGCATTCCTCCTCAGTATCAGATAGCACTTCCCTAAGGGAGCTCAGAGACTGAGCCTGCCTCGATGCCGAGGACCGATGTCATCGATGGCGACGTCAAGAGGCTGACTCCCACATGGACTGTGGTGAAGCTTCCTCCACTGACGACGAAGGGGAGTCGACCTGGGTGGCAAGCAGCACCGAGGACGGGGACCTCACCGCAGGTGAAGGGCCAGATGTCGCTGCAGCAAATGGAACAAAAGGCGTAAGCAGACCCGACACCAAAGCAGACTGGCGCAGCAGTCCTTCCAGAAGTTCTGGAAGCAGGGCAAGGATGCGCTCATTGAGAGCCGCCATTTGAGAAGGCTAGGGGACCGGTGGAGGAGCCGGTAGCAGAATCGGTTGAGGTTCAGGAGCAGGAACCGGACTGCTTAGAGGCCGATGCATCGGCACCTCCTGTATGGAGGGGGAGTGGTCATCGCAGCGTCGATGCTTCTCGGGTGCCAAATCCTTCGACGCCCCGGAGCTCCCGGCACCGTTTGTTGAAGGAGAACAGTGATGGTGCTTCTTCTCCTTTGCATGATGCCCGTCACCGAGGCTCCTCGGTGCCGCTGAGGACGACGTTGAATCCTCACATCGTCTCGAGACAGGTGGAGACCCATTTGATGCCTCACTGCTCCCAGCATGTCTTGACCTGTCAGCAGCCATTACCTCTGCTCCTGACGTTGATGCGTCCCTCTATGTCAACGTCAACGCCGCTGACCTTGGTACTGATGCCAATGTCGAAGGACCAGACCGAGCCCCAAAACGTTTCTCGTTGAGCTTCTCGAGCTAGTTGGGTCCGTTTCTTCATATAAAGACATAGAGCACAATAAGCTGGGCTATGTTCGTGCCCAAGGCACTGGATAAACCAAGAATGAATATCTGTACCAGAGATGGTCCGGTTGCACTGAGCACAACGTTTGAAGCCGCTGGGTGTCTTCAATGACACAGAAGGAAAACTGGCACCGGTGAAATCAAAGGACTCAATTGTGCCTGGTAAAAAGGGCACACACACAAAAAAAAGTAGAAACCCGGTCGTGTCGAAAAAGAAAGAAAACTTATAACAAGGTCAAAAAGAACTGAGGTTTTAAATAAAGAAACACAGTTTGTTTAAAAAAAAAAAAAGAAGAGGGAGAAAAACACACAACAAAAAATCGCTCAAAAAGTCCGCTTAGGAGGCCCAGTTTTACATCAGTACTCTGGGCAATTTGGAATTTACTAAAGGCTTTCAGAGTTTGGCTGTTGAACCAAATTGTTCTCATTCAGACAGACTTCATATTGCTGTGTATTGCGTCTGGAAGCAGTTAGGATGTGTTGATGGTGGGCCACCAGCCATGGCATGGTACTCCCAAGGATTATGGGTTTTTATTTATTTTAATATAATTATTCATTTTAACCCTCGTGCCAGAGTATCTATTAGGATATTGAAATTTAAATTGTAGTTTCAAATCTACTAACTAGCTGCTGATTATACAGTTTAGGGGTGTCATTTTTACCTCTATATTTCAAATCTAATAAGACTCATCGTACTGAATTATGATCACCTTTTAATTACCTGTACATATTGTACATAGTAACATAGTAGATGACGGCAGAAAAAGACCTTCACGGTCCATCCAGTCTGCCCAACAAGATAAACTCGTATGTGCTACTTTTTGTGTATACCCTACCTTGATTTGTACCTGTCCTCTTCAGGTCACAGACTGTATAAGTCTGCCCAACACTATTCCTGCCTCCCAACCACCAGCCCTGCCTCCCACCACCGGCTGTGGCACAGACCGTATAAGTCTGCCCTGCATTATCCCCGTCTCCCAACCACCAGCCCCGGCACAGACCGTATAAGTCTGCCCAGCACTATCCCTACCTCCCAACCACCCAATCTCGGCTAAGCTCCTGAGAATCCATTCCTTCTTAACAGGATTCCTTTATGTTTATCCCACACATGTTTGAATTCCGTTACCGTTTTCATTTCCACCACCTCCCGCGGGAGGGCATTCCAAGCATCCACCACTCTCTCCGTGAAGAAATACTTCCTGACATTTTTCTTGAGTCTGCCCTGCTTCAATCTCATTTCATGTCCTCTCGTTCTACCGCCTTCCCCTCTCCGGAAAAGGTTCGTTTGCGGATACATAAGTACATAAGTAATGCCACACTGGGAAAAAGACCAAGGGTCCATCGAGCCCAGCATCCTGTCCACGACAGCGGCCAATCCAGGCCAAGGGCACCTGGCGAGCTTCCCAAACGTACAAACATTTTATACATGTTATTCCTGGAAATGTGGATTTTTCCCAAGTCCATTTCGTAGTGGTTTATGAAATTGTTCTTTAGGAAACCGTCTAACCCTTTAAACTCTGCCAAGCTAACCGCCTTCACCACGTTCTCCGGCAACGAATTCCAGAGTTTAATTACGCGTTGGGTGAAGAAACATTTTCTCCGATTTGTTTTAAATTTACTACACTATAGTTTCATCGCATGCCCCCTAGTCCTAGATTTTTGGAAAGCGTGAACAGACGCTTCACATCCACCTGTTCCACTCCACTCATTATTTTATATGCCTCTATCATGTCTCCCCTCAGCCGTCTCTTCTCCAAGCTGAAAAGCCCTAGCCTCCTTAGTCTTTCTTCATAGGGAAGTTGTCCTATCCCCACTATCATTTTAGTTGCCCTTCGCTGCACCTTTTCCAATTTTACTATATCTTTCTTGAGATGTGGCGACCAGAATTGCACACAATACTCAAGGTGTGGTCGCACCATGGAGCGATATAACGGCATTATAACATCCTCACACCTGTTTTCCATACCTTTCCTATTAATACCCAACATTCTATTTGCTTTCCGAGCCGCAGCAGCACACTGAGCAGAAGGTTTCAGTGTACTATCGACGACGACACCCAGATCCCTTTCTTGGTCCGTAACTCCTAACGTGGAACCTTGCATGACGTAGCTATAATTTGGGTTCTTTTTTCCCCACATGCATCACCTTGCACTTGCTCACATTAAACGTCATCTGCCATCTAGCCGCCCAGTCTCCCAGTCTCGTAAGGTCCTTCTGTAATTTTTCACAATCCTGTCGCGAGTTAACGACTTTGAATAACTTTGTGTCATCAGCAAATTTAATTACCTCGCTAGTTACTCCCATCTCTAAATCATTTATAAATATATTAAAAAGCAGCGGTCCTAGCACAGACCCCTGAGGAACCCCACTAACTACCCTTCTCCATTGTGAATACTGCCCATTTAACCCCACTCTCTGTTTCATATCCTTCAACCAGTTTTTAATCCACAATAGGACTTACCCTCCTATCCCATGACCCTCTGTAGCTTTTCATGAGGTACCTTCTCAAACGCCTTTTGAAAATCCAGATACACAATATCAACCGGCTCCCCTTTGTCCACGTTTGTTTACTCCTTCAAAGAATTGAAGTAAAATGGTCAGGCAAGATTTCCCAACACAAAAGTCGTGCTGACTCGGTCTCAGTAATCCATGTCCTTGGATGTGCTCTGTAATTTTGTTTTTAATAATAGCCTCTACCATTTTCCCCGGCACCGACGTCAGACTCACCGGTCTATAATTTCCCGGATCTCCCCTGGAACCTTTTTTAAAAATGGGCGTTACATTGGTCACCCTCCAATCTTCCGGTACCACGCTCGATTTTAAGGATAAATTGCATATCACTAGCAGTAGCTCCGCAAGCTCATTTTTCAGTGCTATCAGTACTCTAGGATGAATACCATCCGGTCCAGGAAATTTGCTACTCTTCAGTTTGCTGAACTGCCCCATTACGTCCTCCAGGTTTACCATGAAGTCGGTAAGTTTCTCTGACTCGTCCGCTTGAAATATCATTTCTGACACCGGTATCCCACCCAAATCTTCACCGAGGAAGACCGAAGCAAAGAATTCATTCAATCTCTCCGCTACGTCTGTCTTCCTTGATCGCCCCTTTTACCCCTCGGTCACCAGCGGCCCAACCGATTCTTTTGCCGGCTTCCTGCTTTTAATATACCAAAAAAAATGTTTACTATGTTTTTTTGCCTCTAATGCTATCTTTCTTTCACAATCCCTCTTGGCCTTCTTTATCTGCGCCTTGCATTTGCTTTGACACTCCTTATGCTGCTTCTTGTTATTTTCAGACGGTTCCTTCTTCCATTTTCTTAAGGCATTTCTTTTAGCCCTAATTGCTTCCTTCACCTTACTTTTCAACCAGGCCGGCTGTCTTTTGGAGTTCCGTCTTTCTTGTCTAATTAGTGGAATATGTTTGGCCTGGGCTTCCAGGATGGTATTTTTGAACAGCGTCCATGCCTGTTGTACAGTTTTTACCCTCTCAGTTGCCCCCCTAAGTTTTTTTTTTCCACCGTTCTTCTCATTTTATCATAGTCTCCTTTTTTAAAGTTAAACGCTAATGTATTTGACTTCCTGTGTATAGTTACTTCAAGGTTGATATTAAAACTGATCATATTATGATCACTGTTATCAAGCGGCCCCAGTACCATAACGTCCCTCACCAGATCATGCGCTCCACTAAGGACCAAGTCTAGAATTTTTCCTTCTCTTGTCAGCTCCTGCACCAGCTGCTCCATAAACTGCAGCATAGTCCTAGCCACATAACCTCCATAACAGCTGCCTAAATTCAAGAAGTACCTGTGGAAAAAGCTAAATGGAGCTGCTGCATCACCTTCTTGTCATGGAGCTTGCTCGGGACTGAACCCCCAGAACCGGCACTACCGCGGATCAAGGCGTCCACCTTGGGAAACACCAATACCTGTTCATATCCTCTGGAGCCACGGTGTACAGACAGTCCAATAAGCCCTGGTCCCACAAAGGGGACCCCATCTGGGGACTCCCATTCCGCCATCATCATCTTGACAAGGGACTCCCATTCTGCCATCATCATTTTTGACGAGGGCTTTGTGGAGGGGAAAGTGTATGGGGAGGCCCACCAAGCCCTCCAGCAAAGGATTCCCCCTCAGTGGGATCTGCTGCAAACGGCCGGAGCATAGCAAGGGTCTCTGTGGCCTCCTCAATGAGGCGAGGGAGCTTGTCTTGTTTAAACAGCCAAACGACATGGGACTGTTCCTCCTCTGCCTCCTGGGGCATGGGGCCTTCCAAATCCAAATCTGCAGGGGAGTGGAAGCCCGAGAGGGGTTTGAATCCTTCCTAGCCTCCTCAGAAGTAGAGGGCCTGGGGCCCAAAAATGGCTCTGTGCTGTTTGGGGCCCCGCTAACAGACCGTATAAGTCTGCCCAGCACTATCCACATCCCCCAACCACCCAATCTCGGCTAAGCTCCTGAGGATACATTTCTTATGAACAGGATTCCTTTATGTTTATCCCACGCATGTTTGAATTCCGTTACCGTTTTCATTTCCACCACCTCCCGCGGGAGGGCATTCCAAGCATCCACCACTTCCAGTTAAAAAATTCAAAATAAAAACACTTTTTCTACCTTTGTTGTCTGGGCAGTATATTTTTCCAATCACAATGTCCCCGTTTCTCTCTTCTACCAATTCTTACCAGTGACTACTGTCCATTTGTGACCATCTCTGGGAAAATGTTATGGAAGTTACAGATTCAAAATGTTAAGAATGGGTGATTTTCAAGTTATGGGTCCATAAGAAGTCTGAAAAAGTTATATGTTTGAACTTCTGTAACTTTTTCTTCACATAAAAGGCTGGGGGTTTGCTCTGTTGTACTATAAATTGTATACGCTAATAAAAATTCATTAAAACTTCATTTCTAGCATCTTCAGTTACATTTTCCCCAGAGAGTCATATTTGTCTTTTCTTCTCTCATCTCCTGTCTTCTTCCATTCCCTCACATCTGACAAATTGATTTTTCCCTTTTAGCTTCCCCCCCCTCCCACACACTTTTTTTCTTTTCTGTCCATTCAAATTTCACCCTCTCTCTCTGTCTCCAGTACTCCACCTCTACTTTACTTTTCTTCTTTTGTTACTCTTCTTTTTGACAGCTCCCCATGGCCTCTTCACTCCCCCCCCCCCCACCTTTGTAGCCCAACATCCATAGCCTAGCATTTCCCTGTTCCCTAATCCCTACTTCTCTCCTCTCCCCCCTTATTTAGCATCTCTCCCTCTATTCCCTTATTCTCCTCCCCCCTTAGGCATTTCACCACTCTGCCCCCACTTCATATCCAGAATCCCCTTATCTTTCCTTCTCCTCCAAGCCCAGTGGTTCTTCCCTCCCCCCGCCCTGATGATCCAAGATCTTCACCTAGTTCTAAATGTTGTTGGCATGCAACAAGCAGCAGTTTAAATATAGCATTCATGGCAGCCCCAGAGCCTACTCTGACATGTTATATGCAAGCAGGAAAAGGATGTAGGGTCTGGGGTGGCTGTGAGCACTTTGTGTGAATCCCTGCTTGCTGCCTGCCAGTGACTCTTAGAAAAAGAAGTGAAGAAAACATTTTGGGTACAAAAGAGAGGGGAGGAGCCAACTGACAGAGGAGATGCCAGATCGATGGGGAAGGGAAGCAAGATGCCGAACTATTGGAGGGGGGGGAAGAGGAGCATGATTCAAAAAAAAAAACAAGCATCTTTTCTAACGACAATCATGTTACTTTTTCCAAACATATTCTTCCTGGTGAAGATATCCTCATTTACATAAGTATTACATATTTAATACGCACATCATAAGCATGCTGTATGCATAAGCGTGTTATACCATTTTTATATAGTCAGCCCTGAATCTGGTATATCTTTCTCATCCCCCTTGCCGCCACCCCCCCTTCCCCCCACAGTCCTCCATACTTTTCCTGTCACAAGCAGTAGCACGGATTCAAACGGGCCATCTTTTGCTGGCACTGGGGCCTTTCCTCTGGTGTGTCCCGCCTCTTCTGATATAATTTCCTGTTCCCGCATCAAAGTAAAGGCCCAGATGATGGCAGAAGGTTGCCTATTTGAATTGCTGCTACTACCTGCAACTAGAAAGACGTACAGAGGACTGCAGGGAGGAGGGAGAGAGACATATGCAGGACACGAGGGGTTAAGGGGATCAAAAGAAAGACAGAGAGAGAGAGACCGCTGCTAATTATAATTATTTACCATTCATTAAAATAAGAAGACCAAGAATATTATAATGCCTCTGTATTGCTCCATGGTGCAACCTCACCTTGAGAATTGCATTCAATTCTGGCCGCTGTATCTCAAAAAAGATATAGCAGAATTAGAAAAGGTTCAAAGAGCAACCAAAATGATAAAAGGGATGGAACTCCTCTCATATGAGGAAAGGCTAAAGAGGTTAGGGCTCTTCAGCTTGGAAAAGAAACAGCTGAAAGGGGATATGATTGAGGTCAACAAAATCCTGAGTAGTGTAGAATGGGTAGAAGTGAATCAATTTTTCACTCTTTCAAAATGTACAAAGACCTGGGAACACTCAATGAAATTACACTGAAATTCTTTTAAAACAAATAGGACGAAATATTTTTTCACTCAAAGAACAGTTAAGCTCTGGAACTCATTGCCGGAGGATGTGGGTTTAAAAAAGATTTGAAAAAGTACCAGGAGGAAGTCCATAGTCTGTTACTGAGATGGACATGGGAGAAGCCACCGCTTGCCTCGGGATTGGTAGAATGGAATGTTGCTACTAACTGGGTTTCTGCCAGGTGCTTGTAACCTGGATTGGCCACTGTGGAAGCAGGATACTGGGCTAGATTGACCATTGGTCTGACCCAGTATAGCTATTCTTATGTTCTTATGTGGGCACCTTATATAAGTTTTATTTTTTTATAAATACGCAATTTCCACATGTTACATGCATGTGCATATTATATATGCAAGCATGCTATAAACAGAAAAATACAATACATTAAAGCAGATTTGTGCTATTTGCTCATTATTTGATGCAAAATGCCTTCATCTATTAGTTCATTCACTGGCAATAAATAAATCTCTCATGTTGATCATTTTAACACTATCCTTCATACCTCTGTACCAATTCCGACAGCAACAACTAATCCAAAATACTGCAGTTAAGCTAATTCACGGGGCAAAAAATTATGATAGTGTTAAGCCTCTTCTGATGACTAAGCACCATTCATTACCACATCAGATTTTACATTCTGGTCTACATCAATTTTTCTACACATCTCTTTTCTCAATCTCCTCCTTGTACGCTTCATTCATCCCAGCACCATTTACTGGTTATACCCACTCATCTTTAAATTTGTTCACATCTTACTACAACCACCTGCTTCTTACTACATCCAACTGTTTCTTCATAGTTGCTCCTATGCTGTGGAATTCGATTGCTCAGGCCCTCTCTACTTCTTTTTTTTAGTTCTATTCTGCATTTGAACACAAAGAGAACAACTATAGGACTTATTGTCAGAACAGGTTAGGTACACATCAGGTGGGTCAGTAACAGACATGGTCCTAATAAACTCCGTGCACCTCTTGAACACACTAGTAGGTTTCTGGGACAACACAGGAAAAATAGATGCAGCTAAATCAGATTTTTTTTGCTCTGGCTCTTTTCTAGCTGCTTTAACCATTAAGCTATTCCACCCCAAACAGCTCAAATGTAAATTTTTCTTCTCTTCTATTTATTTTATTTGTTGCATTTGTACCCCACATTTTCCCATCTATTTGCAGGCACAATGTGGCTTACATTGTACGGTGAGGCGTTAGCCACCTCCAGTGATGAAACAAATACAGAGTGATGCTATAGAGAAGGGAAAATTAGGTTCGTACCTTGGTAATTTTCTTTCCTTTAGTCATAGCAGATGAATGCATTACGAGTGGGTTGTGTCCATCAACCAGCAGGGGGAGATAGAGAGCACTGAAAAACCATAGTGCCTCATGGCCAGCTAGCACCATCTGCCTCTTCAGTATTTGAAGCTTCCAAAGCAGTGTTACACTGCAAAGCATAACAACATGAACTTTCCTCACAGCGGATGAACGTCCCAGAACAGGAGCAGTAATTCAAAGGAGGGACGAACTCAACCTCCTGAAACAAAAATCCTGAAGACCGTTTTCCAAATTCTCCCATTGAGGGAACATATCTACAGGAAAAACTGAACCCAAAACAGCATTAATCAATCAATCAAACAATCAATCAATCAGGGAGGGCTCATGGATTCATCTGCTATGACTAAAGGAAAGAAAATTACCAAGGTAAGAACCTAATTTTCCCTTCCTTGTCATCAAGCAGATGAATCCATTACTACTGGGGTGTATCAAAGCAATCCCTAGATAGGGTGGGAACAAGCCACACCACGCGCTAGCACTTGTGCTCCAAAATGCGTGTCTCTCCTGGCAGCCACATCCAGCCTGTAATGTCGGGCAAAAGACAGCTTAGAAGCCCATGTCGCTGCACTGCATATCTCTTGAAGAGAGAGTGCTCCAGTTTCAGCCCAGGAAGAGAAAATCGCTTTTGTGGAATGTGCCTTAAAGGCTTCAGGCAGAGGCCGCCAGAAAGCAAATATGCTGAAAAAATAGCTTCCCTGAGCCAACGGGTTATAGTGGCCTTAGACAATGGAGACCCTCTGCGCGGACCTGACAATAGAACAAAAAGATGGTCAGAGGTCCTGAAGGCATTTGACATGCGCAGATATTGCAACAGAGCCCTTCGCACATCCAGAAGGTGCAACTGCCCAAAAGATTCTGGAAATTCCTCTTTAGAAAAGGAAGGCAGGAAAATAGGCTGGTTTAGGTGAAACGCTGAAACCACCTTAGGCATGAAGGAAGGCACCGTATGTACCATAACTCTGAACTCTGAGAATTGCAGAAATGGGTCTCAACAGGACAGCGCCTGGAGCTCAGATACCCGTCTTGTCGATGTAATGGCCACCAAAAAGACCGTTTTTAAGGTCACATCCTTCTCCGAAGCCTGCCTAAGCAGCTCAAAGGGCGAACACTGAAGGGCCTTTAAAACTAACCCCAGGTTCCAGGCCGGACACGGAGCCCGCACGGGAGGACGGAGCCGAAGCACCCCGCTGAGAAACCGTGCCACATCCGGACAAGCAGCCACAGAGAGGCCAGCGACCTTCCCTCGAAAACATGCTAAGGCTGCCACTTGAACATGCAGGGAAATATAGGCAAAGCCTTTTTGTAAACCATCCTGCAAAAAGTCAAGTATCGGCGAGACAGAAGCCCGCATGGGTGTGATCGCTTTAGAAGCACACCAAGCCTCAAATTGGCGCCAAATCCTGGCATAAACCACGGAAGAGGAACGCTTGCGGGCCTGAAGGAGAGTGGAAATGACTTTACTGGAATAACCTTTATCTCTCAATTGCGCCCTCTCAATAGCCATGCCCTAAGACCAAAGCAGCAGGCGTCCTCCATGGTCACCGGTCCCTGTGACAACAGATTCGGTACCAGAGGTAACGGCAGGGGAGCCTCCACCAGCATCCGCCGGAGATCCGCTTACCACGGCCGCCTGGGCCAATCCGGGGCAATGAGAACCACCTCTCCTTGATTTAGCCGAATCCGCAGGAGTACTCGCCCTATCAAGGGCCACAGAGGGAACACATACAGAAGGTTTGAGGCCAGAGTTGAGCCAAGGCATCCAACCCCGCCGAGCAAGGATCTCTCCGTCTGCTGTAAAAGCACAGGACTTTGGCATTTGCGCTTGAGACCATAAGATCTGCTACGGGCATCCCCCATTTGGCACAGATCTGCAGGAATACTCCATCTGCAAGTTCCCACTCCGCTGGGTCGATTTGATTCCTGCTTAGATAATCGGCTTGCACGTTGCTCTGACCTGCAATGTGAGCTGCTGACAGAAACTGCAGATGTAGCTTGGCCCAGTGGCGTATCTGAGCGACCTCTGCGGCCAGTGCTTGACACTGAGTGCCGCCTTGTCGATTTATGTAGGCCACTGCTGTCGTGTTGTCCGACAGAACTCTGACAGCCAATCTTTCCAGGGTCAATTGAAAGGCCATAAGCGCCTGAAATATCGCTTTCAACTCCAAGCGATTGATGGACCACGCCGACTCCTCGGGTGTCCAGAGACCCTGGGCATGCCTTCCCCGGCAATGTGCACCCCAGCCCTTCAGGCTGGCATCTGTTACCACCAGGCACCAATCGGGGAGCGCTAGCGGCATTCCTCGCCACAGCATGCTGAGAGCCACCACTCCATACTGAGCCGGGCCGCAGGGAGCCATGTGAGTCTGCATTGATAATCCTGAGATATTGGAGACCATCGCTGAAGTAGGGAACACTGCAGAGGTCTCAGGTGCGCTCTCGCCCATGGCACCACTTTTAAGGTGGCCATCATCGACCCCAGCAGCTGGACAATGTCCCAAGCTCACGGGCGAGGCATCCTCAGGAGCAGACGGACCTGGTTCTGAAGTTTGCACCGACTTTGCTTGGGTAGGAATACATACCCCGAGGCTGTGTCGAACCAGACCCTCAAATATTCTAGAGATTGAGAGGGGGTCAGGTGACTTTTGGCTAAATTGACGACCTAGCCCAGAGATTGCAGTCCTGAGACCACTCTGGCTGTAACACGATGACTCTCTTCTGCAGAGTCCGCTCTGATGAGCCAGTCGTCTAGGTACGGGAGAACCCAGATACCCTCTCACCTGAGAAAGGCAGCTACTACCACCATTACCTTCGAAAAGGTTCGGGGAGCTGTGGTGAGGCCAAAAGGCAAGGCCCAAAACTGGAATTGTTTTCCCATCACCGCAAACCGCAGAAACCTCTGGTGTGGGGGCCAAATTGGTATGTGCAAGTAAGCTTCTTTCAGGTCCAGAGACGTGAGAAACTCTCCTGGCTGTACCGCCGCAATGACGGAGCACAGGGTTTCCATGTGAAAATGCCGCACTCTCAAAACTTGTTGACTTCTTTGAAGTCTAGGATTGGCCGAAAAGACCCTCCTTTTCACGGCACCACAAAGTAAATGGACTAACGGCCAGAGCAGAGTTCGGCGGGAGGCACCGGGCACACCGCCCCTAGGTGAATCAAGACTTTTAAGGTCTCCTCTACCGCCGACCATTTGGCAGCAGAACCGCATCGGGACTCCACAAACACGTCTCTTATCGGGGCATTGAACTCTATTCTGTAGCCATCTCTGATCAGGTCCAATGATCTGAGGAAATCTTGGCCCACTCCTCGTGAAAGAGGGAAAGTCGTCCTCCTATAACAGGGAGAGAGAAGGGGGCCGATGCACCATCATTGAGAGGGTCGCCCTTGAACTCCAGGTCTTAAGCCAGCTGCTGCGGAACGCTTGTCCGAGCGAAAGGAGTTCCTCTGCTGAAAACGAGCACGCTGAGAAACCCCAGCAGAGCGCCCGAGGCGATACCTGCGAACTTCACGGAAGTGAGGTCTGGAAGAGGAGGGCCAAACAGAACCCTTGGTAGAAGGCCTCGGCCTATCCTCGGGTAACCGCTGGGGCTTAGGGTCCCCCAGGTCTTTCACAATTTTTTCCAGCTCCTCTCCAAATAACAGGTGGCCCCGAAATGGAAGCTTCACCAGCCTGTGCTTAGAGGCCATGTCAGCCGCCCAATGCTGTAGCCATAGAAGGCGGCGGGCCACAACCGCCACAGACATCTGTTTAGCCGAAGCTCTGACCAGATCATAGAGGGCATCAGCCAAAAATGACAGGGCGGATCCATCCGCGGTGCAACCTCAGCGAGGGACTCCGCACCATCCACAGGCTGTTCCACTGCCTGTTGTAACCAAGAAAGGCAGGCCCGGGTAGCATTGGAACTGCATACAGACGCCCTTAAGGCGAGGCCTGAGATTTCAAATGACCGTTTCAACGCGGATTCAAGCCGCTGGACCTGCATATCTTTCAGGGCAACCCCTCCCTCTACGGGGAGGGTGGTCCTCTTAGTCACCGCCGTGACCAAGGCGTCCACTTTAGGCATCCCCAAAGGGGCCAAGTGCTCCTCACTTAGATGGAAAAGCTGACCCATAGCCCTGGCCACTTTCAAAGGCCCTTCGGGTTCAGACCACTGAGCTGAAATAAGCTCTTGGATGGAGTCATGCACAGGAAAGGCTCGAGCAGGCTTCTTAGTACTCGCCATCCTCGGATTACCAGAGGAGGCCTCGCCCTTGGCAGGATCATCAATCGAGAGGGCCTGCAAGGCATCAGAAATGAGCGCTGGCAGCTCATCGCAGTGGAAAATCCTCACCGTATTGGGATCATCCAGATCCAGTGGCAAACCAGCACTTTCCTCTGGCTCTTCAAACCAAGAGGCCCTGCCAGAACCCTCAGAATCCACACCGCCCGACCACGGGGGGGAAAAGGGAAGTGCTCCACTCTCCGACGAGCAATTTACGAGTCTGTATTTTGCATCCTTCCAAAGCTCGGGGGAATCAGCCAGCCCCGGGCCATCAACACCCGGGGGGAAACCAGGTAGCATCGCAGTGTCAAGACACGTGCGGCAGAACTCTTTTCAGCATGAAAGCTTTATGCATTAAAAGCACAAAATCCGGAGAGAAACACTCACCCTGACCCTCCGTCTCCAAATCAGGAGAAACGGGAACAGGAGCTCCTCTGGTAGCCTCTAACCAAGGCGTCCCCCTGCACTCAGACTCCTCTGAAACAGCGAGGGTCGAGGCGTGCGGCGCTTCCAAAATGGCGCCCACTGCCAGCTCCATTGAGCGGAAAGGAACATCGCTTTCTATGCTCGTACCAGCTCTAGCGTCTAAGGAGCACGTCTTACAGAGCCCCACTGCTGATCTATGTTTACCACAACGGGAGCAGCGTTTAACTGCTTCAGCAGCCATCGTCCGACTGGACGGAATTATATAAGTAAAATGGCGGCTTCACACCAAAACTTACCCCGATCGGAACGGCGTCCGCGGGACCTCCCCGGAGGAGCTGGGCACCACTCCCACCTCAAAAGACCGAGTCAAATGAGCTCCGGTCAAGCTGCACGTGGAAAATAGCCTCAGAATAACTATGCAGAACTAATGCGTAATTTTTTTTTTTTTTTAAACGCTGTGAGGAAAATTTGAGGCAGGCAGCAACAGAGGTACTCCGGTAGGCAGGGGGACGGGTAAGGCAGGGAAAGGGCGAACCTATATGCCTTCAAAGTGGGCACCACCAGCCACAACACCACCGCTCTACTGGCAAAGCACAGGAGCCACCCCAGGCAGAGATCCAGGAGCTGATCATGCGACGTCCACACCTGCTGGAAGATAGAGCAATACTGAAGGCAGATGGAGCTAGCCGTCCTTAGAGCATGATGGCTTTTCAGTGTTCTCTATATCCACCTGCTGGTAGGCGGACATAACCCATCAGTTAATGGATTCATCTGCTGCTGATCGCAAGGAAGAAACAAACTTACCCCGCACAGAGACGCTGTCCGCGGGAATTTCCCCGGAGGAGCTGGGCACCACTCTCACGTCTGAAAACCGAGTCAAACGAGCTCCGGTCAGGCTGCACAGTACCAGAAGCCCTGGAGAAAGCCTCAGAAACCACCATGCTGCAAAAGCGACCCTCCTGTTGTTTTTGGTTTGTTTGTTTGTTTGTTTTTTTAAACACTGTGGGGCAAGTTGGAGGCAGGTAGCCACAGAGGGAATCCGGGAGGAGGGGAAAAGGAGGGGTAAAGCAGGGACCGTGAAAACCAAGTATGCCTTTAAAGTGGGCACCACTAGCCACAACACCCCTGCTCTACTGGCAAAGCAAAGGAGCCACCCCAGGCAGAAATCCAGGAGCTGATGAAGCGACGTCCACAACTGCTGGGAGATAGAGATATACTGAAGGCACAAGGGGCTGGACGTCCAGGATCATTGTGTACTTTCAGTGTTCTCTATCGCCACCTGCTGGTAGGCAGATACAACCCATCAGTTAATGGATTCATCTGCTGTTGATGACAAGGAAACTTTTGTTTTTGCTACTAATGCAAGGTAACATTTGTATTTTGTTTTAATTTATTTGTTTAGCTTAGATTCTACAGACACAGCCCCAGTGGAAAAGGGAATTTAAATGCATGTTTAGATTAAGAAGTTAAGATATTTTGTGTATCTTGCAAGAACATGTTTTTGTATTGCCCCAGAACAACTGCAGAACCTAGTTTGCCCCCATTGGTCTAAATAACTTTCTCTTTCCCCATATTATTTTAGTGACATGAGGGATGTTTTAAAATAACATATATACAATTTTTGATGATCAATGTAAACAGCTGTCATGTTAAATTATTTTTTCCTTTTTTTTTTCTATATTCTTTATGCCCTTTGTTTAGTATAAATGGAGAAATTGTGCTCTTAATTACTTGATGCCCTAATCTTCTTTGTTCTGCCAGCTATGAATTAGTTTTCTTCCTACAAATGGGAAAATTAGGTTCTTACCTTGGTAATTTTCTTTCCTTTAGTCATAGCAGATGAAGCCATTACGTACGGGTTGTGTCCATCAACCAGTAGGGGGAGATAGAGAGCACTGAACTTTTCACAGTGCCTCATGGCCAGCCAGCTCCACTGCCTCTTCAGTATTTGAAGCTTCCAAAGCAGTATGGCAAACCGCAATGGGAATAACATGAACTTTCCTCACAGCGAACGATGGCCCCTTAACAAGGGCATGAACTCAAAAGGAGGGAATGAACACATCATCCTGGAGGGAATAAACTCGTCCTCCTTATTGTATAACTGGAGGGGATATACGCAACCTCCTGGAGGGAATAAACTCATCCTCCCAAAACATAAACTGGAGGGAATGGACTCATCCTCATATAGGTGAACATGAATCTTTAGACTGTTTTCCAACTTCCTCTCAAGGAAGGAACTCCAGGAAACAAGAACAGAACCTGAAACAGATTCACAGCATACAGACAATCATACAGGGAGGGCTCATGGCTTCATCTGCTATGACAAAAGGAAAGAAAATTACCAAGGTAAGAACCTAATTTCCCCTTCCTTATCATCAAGCAGATGAAGCCATTACGTATGGGATGTAACAAAGCAATCCCTAGATAGGGTGGGAACAGGTCACACCACGCGCTAGCACTTGTGCTCCAAAACGCGCTTCCCTCCTAGCAGCCACATCCAGCCTGTAATGTCGGGCAAAAGAGAGATTAGAAGCCCATGTTGCTGCACTGCATCTCTCTTGACGAGAGAGTGCTCCAGTTTCAGCCCAAGAGGAAGAAATCGCTCTGGTAGAATGCGCCTTAAAGGCTACAGGCGGAGACCGGCCGGCAAGCAGATAAGCTGAAAAGATAGTTTCTTTGAGCCAGCGGGCAATAGTGGCTTTAGACGCTGGAGACCCTCTGCGAGGACCTGATAGCAAAACAAACAGATGATCATAGATCCTGATAGAGATAGTAACTCGCAGATACTGCAGCAGAGTCCTGCGCACATCCAACAGGTGCAACTGCCCAAAAGATTCTGAAAACTCCTCCTTATCAAAGGAGGGCAAGAAAATAGGCTGGTTTAGGTGAAACGCTGAAACCACCTTACGCATGAAGGAAGGCATGGTCCGAACCGTGATCCCGGACTCTGAGAATTGCAGAAATGGGTCTCTACAAATCAGCGCCTGGAGCTCTGACACCCGTCTCGCCGAAGTAATGGTCACAAGAAAAACGGCCTTTAGTGTCAAATCTTTCTCCGATGCTCGCCGAAGCGGATCAAAAGGAGAAGCCTGCAGGGCCTTCAAAACTAGCCCCAGGTTCCAAGCTGGACAGGGTGCTCGCACGGAAGGCCGGAGCCGAAGCACCCCACTAAGAAACCGTGCCACATCTGGATGAGCAGCTAAAGACACGCCTTCAACCTTACCACGAAGGAAGGCCAACGCTGTCACTTGCACCCGCAGGGAATTATAGGCCAAGCCTATTTGTACACCATCCCGCAAAAAGTCCAGAATTGGCGAGACAGGAGCCTGCATGGGTGTGATCGCTTTTGAAGCACACCAAGACTCAAACTGGCGCCAAATCCTGGCATAAGACATGGAAGTGGAACGCTTGCGGGCCTGCAGGAGAGTGGAAATGACTGTGATTGAATAGCCTTTGTCCCCCAATTGCGCCCTCTCAATCGTCATGCCATAAGACCAAAGCGGCAGGCCCTGTGACAACAGGTTCGGTACCAGAGGTAAAGGAAGGGGAGCCTCCACTAGCATCTGTCGGAGGTTCGCATAACAAGGCCTCCTGGGCCAATCCGGGGCGATGAGGACCACTTCTCCTGGGTGCAGCCGAATCCGCAGGAGCACGCGCCCTATCAAGAGCCACGGAGGGAACACATATAGTAGGCCCGGAGGCCAGGGCTGAGTCAAGGCATCCAACCCTGCCGAGCGAGGATCTCTCCGTCTGCTGAAGAAGCACGGGACTTTGGCATTTGAACTTGTCGCCATAAGATCCATCACGGGCTTGCCCCATTTGGCACATATCTGAAGGAATACTTCGTCTGCTAGTTCCCATTCTCCTGGATCGATCTGATGCCTGCTTAGATAATCGGCTTGCACGTTGCTCTGACCTGCAATGTAAGCTGCCGACAGAAACTGAAGATGCAGCTCGGCCCAGTGGCAAATCTGTTTGGCCTGCGCGGCCAGTGCTCTGCACTGAGTGTCGCCTTGTCGATTTATGTAGGCCACTGCTGTCGTGTTGTCCGACATCCAGTCAATCCTTCCAGGGTCACTTGAAAGGCCAGAAGCGCCTGAAACACCGCTTTCAACTCCAGGCGGTTGATGGACCACTCCGACTCCTCGGGTGTCCATAGACCCTGGGCATGCTTCCCCTTGCAATGTGCACCCCAGCCCTTCAGGCTGGCATCTGTCACTACTAGACACCAATCGGGGAGCGCCAGCAGCATTCCTTGCCGCAGCATGCTGTCTGAGAGCCACCACTCCATGCTGAGTCGGGCCGCAGGGAGCCAAGAAAGTCTGCATTGATAATCCTGAGAAACTGGAGACCATCTTTGAAGTAGGGAATACTGTAGAGGTCTCAGGTGCGCTCTAGCCCAGGGCACCACTTCCAATGTGGCTGTCATCGATCCCAGCAGCTGGACAATGTCCCAAGCTCACAGGCGGGGCATCCTCAGGAGCAGACAGACCTAATTCTGAAGCTTGCACCGCCTTATGTCAGGTAGTTATACATAGCCCGAGTCTGTGTCGAACCTGGCCCCCAAATATTCTAGAGATTTCGAGGGGGGGTCAGGTGACTTTTGGCTATATTGACGATCCAGCCTACAGATTGAAGTACTGAGACCACTCTGGCTGTAGCTTGATAGCTCTCTGTTACAGAGTCTGCTCTGATGAGCCAGTCGTCTAGGTATGGGTGAACCCTGATACCTTCTTAACTGAGCAAAGCAGCTACTACCACCATTACCTTCGAAAAGGTTCGGGGAGCTGTGGCGAGGCCAAAAGGCAAGGCCCGGAACTGGAAATGTTTTCCCAACACCGCAAACCTCAGAAACGTCTGGTGCGGGGGCCAAATTGGTATGTGAAAGTAAGCTTCTTTCAGGTCTAGAGACGTGAGAAACTCTCCTGGCTGTACCGCAGCAATGACGGAGAGCAGGGTTTCCATGTGGAAATGGCGCACTCTCAGGGACTTGTTTAATTCTTTTAAGTCCAGAATAGGGCAAAAAGACCCACCTTTTCGCGGCACCACAAAGTAGATGGAGTAGCGGCCGTAGCCGTGTCCGGCGGGAGGTACCGGGGACACGGCCCCTAACTGAATCAGACCTTGCAAAGTCTCCTCTACCGCCGCCCGTCTGGCGGCAGAACCGCATCGGGACTCCACAAACACGTCTCTTACTGGGGCGTTGAATTCTATTCTGTAGCCATCTCTGATCATGTCCAGAACCCACTGATCTGAGGAAATATTGGCCCACTCCTCGGCAAGGAGGGAAAGACGTCCTCCGATGACAGGAAGCGAGGAGAGGGCCAGCGCACCATCATTGAGGGGGTCGCCCCTGAACTCCAGGCCTAGAGCCAGTGGCTGCGGAACGCTTGTCCGAGCGAAAGGAGTTCCTCTGCTGAAAAAAGGGCACGAGAAGTGAACCCAGCAGAACGCCCCGGGCGGTACCTTCTAGCTTCACAGAAGCGAGGTCTATAAGAGGAGTGGACCACCTGGCCCTTGGAGGAAGGCCTCGGCCTATCTTTGGGCAAGCGCTGGGGTTTAGGATCTCCCAGGCCTTTAACAATTTTTTTTCCCCAACTCCTCACCAAATAGGAGAAGGCCTTGAAAGAGCAACTTCACCAACCTTTGCTTAGAAGCCATGTCCGCTGCCCAATGTCGTAGCCAAATAAGACGGCGAGCCGGCACTGCTACTGCCATTTGTTTAGCAGAAGCTATGCTCTGACAATATTATATCCGCTCCATCTCCGGGCTGTTCCACTGCCTGTTGCAACCACGCCAGGCAGACTCTAGCGGCATAACAACTGCATGCAGACGCCCGAACAGTAAGACCTGCAATTTCAAAGGACCGTTTAAGTGCTGCTTCCAGCCTACGGTCTTGTATATCCTTCAGGGCAACTCCTCCTTCCACAGGGAGGGTAGTTCTCTTTGTCACCGCAGTGACTAGGGCATCTACTTTAGGCATTGCAAAGCGAGCCAAATGCTCCTCACGCAGAAGGTATAATTGCCCCATAGCCCTGGAAACTTTCAAAGGTCCCTCGGGGTCAGTCTACTGAGCGGAAATAAGCTCTTGGATGGAGTCATGCAAAGGAAAGGCTCGAGCAGGCTTTTTGGTACTAGCCATCCTAGGATTCACAGAGGAGGCCGAGCCACTGTCAGGCTCTTCAATAGAAAGGACCTGTAGGGCATCTGAAATAAGCGCTGGCAGCTCATCATGGTGGAAAATCCTCACCGCGGAGGGATCATCCAGATCCTGTGGTAATTCTGCACCTGACTCTGGCTCCTCAGACCACGAAGGCCTGCCAGAACTCTCCGAATCCTCACAGCCCCACCACGGGGGTGGGAAAAAGGAGGTGCACCACAATCTGAAGGGGAATTAGCCCTTCTACGCTTTTCTTTATGCCAATTATCAGGGAAAATAGCCTCAGCGGGCAGTCCCAGGCCAGAATCCACCGGGGGGGGGGGGACAATAGAAGGGGCCTCAGACGACCCTTGAGGGAGAGCTCTTTTCAGCATGTATGCTTTATGTAATAACCACACAAAATCAGGGGAGAAAAACTCGCCCTGGGCACCCAGATCCCGACCGGGACTAGACACTCCCTGAATAGCCTCAATTCGAGGTTCCCCCCCCCCCCCCCAGACTCAGGGCTCTCCGTCTCTACGGAGGCCGCGCCATGCGGAAAATTCAAAATGGCGTCCGCTGCCAGATCTGAGCGGGAAGAATCATCGCTCGCCATGCTCGGGCCGGCTCTTACACCTGTACAGCATGATTTACAGAGCCCCGCTGCTGATTTGCACTTGCCACACCGGGAACAGCGCTTTCATTCTCTGCTTCCAACGCCGAACACGGCGGGAAAATTCAAAATGGCGGTTTCGCGCCAAAAACGTCCCGATTGCAGGCCCACCCCGGAGGAGTTAGAAAACACTCTTACCTCACCGGACCGAGTATCACAGCTCTGGTCCCATAGACGAATCAAAGGAAAACCTCTGTTCCAGTTTTTTATTTATTATTATTTTTTTTTAACGCTGTGAGGAAAGCAGAGGTAATAAGAACTCCGGAGGTTCAGATGAGTGGGAAAGGCGAACCAATGTGCCTGCATCCAGTGAGTGGGAAAGGACAGGGAAAAGCAAGCTAATATGTCCACATCCACGGGGGCATGGGTAAGGCAGGGAAAGGGCTAACCTATGTGCCTTCAAAGTGAAGCTGCTAAAGCCTCTAACACCCCGGCTAACAACTGGCAAGCCAGGAGCCAGCCCCAGGCAGATTTTTTGATGGAGCTCGAAGAAGCTGCAGCCACCCTGCTTGGGGAGATAGAGAATACTGAAGAGGCAGTGGAGCTGGCTGGCCATGAGGCACTGTGAAAAGTTGAGTGCTCTCTATCTCCCCCTGCTGGTTGATGGACACAACCCATACGTAATGGCTTCATCTGCTTGATGACAAGGAAATAGATTTTTATTTATGATTTTAAAGCAGAGGCTTGATTGTAGCAGACCTGATTACCCAGAAAACTGCAATGGCAAAAGACTTAAAATTATGCTTTGAATTGAAGAAGAAACCTTGTGCAGATTATTCAAACAGCATTGAGCTAATGGAAGTACATTGCTCTAAATTGCCTTATTGTTTTCACTCGAAGCACCCTTATTTACTAGAAGCATCATGTCATCCTGTTTACAAATATCAGCCTGACTAGTTGGTTTTAAAGAAGAATTTCACCCATAAAACGTGGCAAGATCCAATCTATATGGGACTGTTTAGCATCCAAACAGTGACCCCTACAGCTGCATTGCTGGAAGGACACTTTTAGTTGGATTTATTTGTGTGCTTTAAGATGTGCTCCATTTCCTGGCATAACTGTTAAACTCTAGCATTTAAACTGTTGGTTTGACTTGACAGAATATTACACTTTTTGTATAAACTTTCATTACTTAACTTACATTTTGAGTTATGATTATTTCTTTCTTTGGTTCTCCTCTTCTGACTCAATCTTTTCTGCTTACTAGGTGTAAACTCACATGTTAACATAATTAGTTTTAATATTGCTAAAAGCAACTGATTTTGTTTTATGTTTGATAATGCTTCTGTTTACATAATAAGATTTTTATTATATTTTACATATACCTTGAACTGTGCAAAGCATGAAATCTGAAGAACACCATTAAGTTAATGACAATTTACTAATGAATTGGACAACTATTATATGGACTGTTTAACTTGCTGAAAACCATGAGGACTTCTAAGTGGAAGTTTCCTAGATGCAAAATGACATCTTGCATGTGAACCCTTGCCTGCCTGTGTGAACCTTTCAACCTTATACAGACTGCTGTTTCACAATACCAGAACGTACACTGACTTATAAAATTCTCTGATGCCAAAACTGTCTAACTTATCAGATCAATGAAATTTTAAATGACTTTGGATTACCTGATTTCTAACTGCTTACATTTTAAAACCACACATTATGGACTTTTCCAAAGATTCTATTCTTTTTACTAAATTATCCCTTTATATCACAAGCTGTCTTATACACTGCTAATGTTAATTGCTTATACAATGTTCACCATGCTGTGGAAAACCTTTATATTATTTAGTTTCACCACACTGATAATCATTATTGCTGTATTTGTACTTCTCAGCTGCTGTATAAGGTAAAATTATGTATCATACCTGATAATTCTCTTTCCATTAATCATAGCTGATCAATCCATAGACTGGTGGGTTGTGTCCATCTACCAGCAGGTGGAGATAGAGAGCAATCCTTTTGCCTCCCTATATGTGGTCATGTGCTGCCGGAAACTCCTCAGTATGTCGATATCAAAGCTCCATCCGCAGGACTCAGCACTTAGAGAATTACACCCACAAAGGGACACTCTGCCCAGCTCACCACCGCCGAAACGGGGGAGGGGAATTAACCCAGCTCATCCTCACACAAGTGGGGGAGGGGAATCCATCCAGCTCATCCCCGCGGAGCGGGGGAGGGACACCACCCCGCCGATGCGGGGGGATCTGGCTTATCCTGCAACCGCAACCGCGGGAGGAGCTGACTGACCCTAACACCGCCGAAGCGGGAGGGGTACAAAGCTGCCCTACAGCCGCACGAAGCGGGAGGGAGCGCCGGCAGAATTTAGGTCTCAATCCAGCCCCGTAAAACGGAGGGGAGAGGAATGCAGCAGCTCACTGTAACACAAACTCGTCTCAACTCTTGAAGAATCCATTGAAAAAACTTGAACACGAAGTCCTCCTGAACAGGAACTGAAGACTAAACTTGAACCTGAAATGCAACCAGAATATAAACAGTACAGATATCTGGGAGGGGCTATGGATTGATCAGCTATGATTAATGGAAAGAAAATTATCAGGTATGATACATAATTTTACCTTCCATATCATCATGCTGATCAATCCATAGACTGGTGGGATGTACCGAAGCAGTACTCACCCAGGGCGGGACATTAAAATCCCTGACCGCAACACTGAAGCTCCAAACCGGGCCTTCGCCCGAGCAGCCACAGTCAAGCGGTAATGCCTGGAGAAGGTATGGGCCGATGCCCAAGTTGCCGCCTTGCATATCTCTTCCAAGGAGACGGACCCGGCCTCTGCCATCGAGGCCGCCTGAGCTCTAGTGGAGTGAGCCTTTAGCTGGATAGGCGGCACCTTCCCGCGGCCACATAAGCCGCTGCAATGGCTTCCTTAACCCATCTTGCCACTGTAGGCTTAGCAGCCTGCAGACCCTTACGAGGACCTGCAAACAGGACAAACAGATGATCCGATTTCCGGAAATCATTGGTCACTTCCAAGTATCTGATGATGACTCGTCTCACATCCAGATATTTGAGCGCAGAGTATTCCTCTGGGTAGTCCTCCCTAAAAAAGGAAGGGAGACAGAGCTGCTGATTCACATGGAAGCGAGCAACAATCTTGGGCAGGAAGGAAGGCACTGTGCGAATAGTCACTCCTGCCTCAGTGAACTGCAGAAAAGGCTCTCGACATGAGAGTGCCTGGAGCTCGGAAACTCTTCTGGCTGAAGTGATAGCCACCAAAAAGCTTTCAACGTCAGATCTTTCAGAGATGCCCTCGACAAGGGTTCAAAAGGCGGCTTCTGCAAGGCTCTTAGCACCAGGTTGAGATTCCACGCAGGCACCACTGAGTGCAGAGGAGGGCACAGGTGATTAACTCCCTTGAGAAAACGTACCACATCTGGCTGCGAAGCCAGGGAAGCACCCTTCAGGCAGCCCCTGAAGCAAGCCAGAGCCGCTACCTGGACTTTAAGGGAACTGAGCGACAGGCCTTTCTCCAGACCTTCTTGCAGGAACGCCAGCACTGAAGAAATTGGAGCAGTGAAGGAAGAAAGTGAGCCTGCTTCACACCACGCTGCAAAGGTACGCCAAACCCTGGCGTAAGCAGTAGAAGTAGAGCGCTTCCTCGCTCTCAGCATAGTGGCGATGACCTTGTCTGAGAAGCCCTTCTTCCTCAGACTCCGCCGCTCAATAGCCAGGCCGTAAGACCAAAGGGGGAGGGATCCTCCATCACCACGGGACCCTGATGCAACAGGCCCTGCTCCACTGGCAGCCGCAGAGGGTCGTCCACTGAGAGCCTGATCAAGTCCGCATACCAGGGACGTCTGGGCCAGTCCGGACCCACCAGGATTATTCGGCCCGGATGCTTTGCCACCCGGTCTAGTACTCTGCCCAACATGGGCCAGGGTGGGAACACATAGAGAAGCTCCTGTGTCGGCCACTGTTGGAGAAGAGCATCTACTCCCAGAGATCGAGGGTCCAGTCCTCTGCTGAAAAAGCGCGGCACTTGGCAATTGGCCGATGACGCCATCAGATCTAGGCTCGGCTGGCCCCAGCGCTTCGTGATGTCCAAGAACGCCTGAGCCGATAACTGCCACTCTCCGGGATCCAAGGTATGGCGACTGAGAAAGTCCGCCTTGACATTCATGACTCCGGCAATGTGGGCCGCTGACAGCTGTTCCAGGTTCGCTTCCGCCCACTGGCATAGATTCATGGCTTCCTTGGCTAGAGGGGCGCTCTTGGTACCTCCCTGGCGGTTGACATAGGCCACAGCCGTGGCATTGTCCGACAGGACCCGTACTGGCTTCAACGCCAGTACCGGGAGGAACTCCAAAAGCGCCAACCGAATGGCTCTGAGTTCCAGGAGGTTGATAGACCACTTTGCCTCTGCAGGAGACCAGAGCCCCTGCGCTGTCCTTCCCAAGCAATGGGCTCCCCAGCCCGTCAAAGAGGCGTCCGTCGTGACGACAATCCACTCCGGGGTCACAAGAGGCATCCCTGCAGACAACTTGTCTGTCTTCAGCCACCAGCTCAGCGCCTTGCGCACTGCTGGGTCCAAGGGAAGGCGCATAGCATAATCCTCCGACACCGGAGTCCAGCGCTGCAGCAGAGAGTGTTGTAGTGGTCTCATATGAGCCCTGGCCCAGGGCACTACTTCCATCGTGGCCGTCATAGAGCCCAACAGCTGCACATAGTCCCAAGCCCGAAGCGGAGAGGCTACTAGGAACTGGTCCACCTGAGCCTGAAGTTTGACAATCCGATTGTCCGGCAGGAACACTCTGCCCACTTGGGTGTCGAATCGAACTCCCAGATACTCCAGGGACTGAGTCGGGCGCAGCTGGCTTTTCTCCCAGTTGATGATCCACCCCAGGGAGCTCAAAAGAGCAACCACCCGGTCCACAGCTTTGCCGCACTCTGCATAAGAGGGGGCTCGGATCAACCAGTCGTCCAGATAAGGATGGACTTGTACTCCTTCCTTTCGCAGGAAGGCCGCGATGACCACCATTACTTTGGAGAAGGTCCGCGGAGCAGTAGCCAACCCGAACGGGAGGGCTCTGAACTGGAAGTGTCGGCCCAGGTCTGCAAAACGCAGAAAGCGTTGATGAGGAGGCCAGATGGGAATATGCAAGTACGCTTCCTTGATGTCCAAGGATGCCAGGAACTACCCTGCCTTCACTGCCGCTATAACAGAGCGGAGAGTCTCCATGCGAAAGTGCCGAACTTTCAAGGCCCGACTGACCCCTTTGAGGTCGAGGATAGGCCGTACAGAACCTCCTTTCTTTGGTACCACAAAGTAAATGGAGTAACGTCCCTTGCCAAGCTGATTTTCTGGCACCGGAACGACCGCACCCAGGCGGATCAGATTGTGCAAGGTCTGCTGCACTGCCACAGCTTTGACCGGAGACTTGCAGGGAGAGAGTACAAACCCGTCTCTTAAGGGTTGGCAGAACTCTAGCTTGTAGCCGTCTCTGATGACTTCCAGCACCCAAGCGTCTGAAGTTACCCTGGTCCACTCGCCCAGAAACGAGGACAGGCGTCCTCCAATCTGCACTGGGCCATGGACCAGGACCCCGTCATTGGGTACGAGACCCTGGGGGAGGACCGGAGGGCGCACCTCCGGGACAGCGGTCTCTGCGAAAGGAATGCTGCTTGGGGGAGAAGTTCCTCTTGAAGAAGAGGGGGCAGAGGAGGCCGACTTGCCCGGGCGGTACCGACGGGCTTCCTGAAACCATCCTCTGGAGATACCGGGGCGAGCACTGGCCCGAGCCCTGACCTCTGGTAACCTCTTGCCCTTAGACGTGCC
Organism: Microcaecilia unicolor; assembly: GCF_901765095.1. Classification (NCBI taxonomy): domain Eukaryota; kingdom Metazoa; phylum Chordata; class Amphibia; order Gymnophiona; family Siphonopidae; genus Microcaecilia; species Microcaecilia unicolor. Next base: position 134,299,287 of record NC_044037.1, read on the forward strand.
GAGATCGGTCACAATTTTGTCCAGCTCGACCCCAAAGAGCAGCTTGCCTTTAAAAGGCAACTTAGCCAGGCGGGACTTAGAGGCATGGTCCGCAGACCAATGTTTCAGCCAAAGCCACCGCCGCGCAGAGACTGTCTGAGCCATACCTTTAGCCGAGGCTCTCAAGACATCATACAGTAAGTCTGCCAAATAAGCCAAGCCCGATTCGAGAGCCGGCCAATCAGCCCTCAAGGAAGGATCCGAGGGGGAAGCCCGCTGCACAATCGTCAGGCACGCCCTGGCCACGTAGGAGCCGCAAACTGAGGCCTGCAAACTTAAGGCAGCCGCCTCGAAGGACGACCTTAAGGCCGCCTCCAATCTTCTGTCTTGGGCGTCCTTTAGGGCCGTGCCACCTTCCACCGGCAACGCCGTTTTCTTAGTCACCGCAGTGATTAAAGAATCCATGGTAGGCCAAAGAAAGGCCTCACGTTCACTTTCAGGCAAAGGATAGAGGCGGGACATAGCCCTAGCCACTTTGAGGCTCGCTTCCGGGACATCCCATTGAGCCGAAATTAAGGTGTGCATGGCATCATGCACGTGGAAGGTTCTAGGCGGGCGCTTCGTCCCCAGCATAATGGCGGAGCCAACAGGGGCTGAGGGAGGGACGTCCTCCGGAGAGGAAATCTTCAAAATGCTCATGGCCTGCACTAACAGGTTGGGCAAATCCTCTGAGCAAAAGATCCGCGCTGCAGAGGGGTCATCCGCTCCATCCGAGCGGGAATCCGTCTCCTCCAAGGAATCCCCAAAGGACCGTTGGGAGAACTCAGATACGCTGCCCTCATCTACATCAGAGGAAACAGAGTCCTCTAAGGCCTGGGAATCCACCCGAGGGCGTTTACTTCCGGGGGCCTCAACCCCTTTATCGGACAAGGGAGAAGGGGCAGCGTTTTGCATAAGGAAGGCCTGATGCAGCAGCAAAATAAACTCGGGGGAGAAACCCCCCAGACTGTACACTTCAGCAGCCTGGGCCACAGCCCTAGACGCACCCTCAACCGGCGCTCGCAAGAGCGGGGGGGGGAAACATGCTGCGCAGCCAAGATGGCGTCCGGCGCGACACTCCACGAAGGAGCCGTGCGGGGAAAAACGGCGCTTAACTTTAGCCGCTTTTTTGCCGTCGCCCAAATCAAGGGCGGCCATGGCATTAACGTCTCCCAGCTCAAGGGCGGCCCAAGAAGAAGCCGTCCGAGCAGAGTGGCCGGCCAAGATGGCGGAGGCGAGCAGCGGGGGATGGGCGTTTATGGCGGGAAAAACCGCCGCACCGGAGGAAGACCCGGGACACTGACCGGCCTCCAAACTGACACCCAACAAGGGCGAATCAGACTTTAAGACCCCCGCATCCCCGCTAGAAGCGCACACGCGGTCTGGGGAGCGATTCTTCGCGCCCTCGCCCTCCGACGCCATAGGCCACGTGGAGATCGATCGGGGAACCCCCTGCCCGCTATAAAAAGGTAAAAATTACCTGCTTCTCGCTCCGAGCTGTAACGACCTGGTGTCCCAGTGAGTAGCTGCAATAAACGTTCAAATAAACGTTGAAATAAACGCCCTTAAGGACGTCCAAAATTTTTTTTTTTTTTTCTTTTAACGGAGCCAGCGGGAGGGGGGAGAAAAGGAGGGACCTGGCGCCACCAGGTTTGCACTTGCTCAAGAACAGCCCTCAACCCCAGGTACTCAACAAAAGCTAAACATTAGGCTTGGAGACTTAGCCAGAGCTGCTGCTGTGTGTGACCACCACCTGCTGAGATAGAGAACATACTGGGGAGTTTCCGGCAGCACATGACCACATATAGGGAGGCAAAAGGATTGCTCTCTATTTCCACCTGCTGGTAGATGGACACAACCCACTAGTCTATGGATTGATCAGCATGATGATATGGAATACCCTGTATTAGAAGCTTAGTGCAACAGTTAATTGAAACTGCTTTAGATAAAAGAGAACCTATAGAACATACACATGTACTGTATGAAAGACTAAGCATTAGCTCAGAAATTGAAAATGTTGAAGATAATGTTTAATTTCTTTGTGATACTTTTGGTTTTGCATTATTATCTTCCTCTGGGATCATTTAGATGGAAAGGTAACGTAAGTAACATAAGGCGGGGAAGGTTAAAGAGGGGTAACATATCTCATTATAATCACATTATTTTGTCACCTATAGCCCAATCCCTGTAAAAAGGGATTGACATTGTGACTCACACCTATAATCTTCCTACCTATTTTGTCGGGAACCAGTGAGGGGCTATTCCTTAAGCAGAAAAATGAGAGATCACCCATTAATGCTCCTGAGGTCATATGGTAATGACGGGTAAGATAGGACAGCCTGTGGCCTGGGCACTAATAGAAACTTGAGGGAGCCCGGTAGGAGGGTTCAAAGTAAGTGAAGCCCTAACTAAGGCCTTCAAGAGGGGACATGTATATTATGGGTATAATTATGAATTATGAAATATTAACCATGGTTAAGCTACTACTACTTATTACTATAGCGCTACAAAGCATAAGCAGCGCTGTACATCATACACAAAAAGAAAGTCCCTGCTCAAAGAGCTTACAATCTAGATAAGACAGTTAAACAGACAGAACAATTAAGGGTAAGGGAATAAAGAGGTGAGGATAAAAGGACAGGGCAAGTGAGTAGTGGTTAGGAGTCAAAAGCAGTAGTAAGAGGTGGACTTTAAGTTTGGACTTGAAGACGGCCAAAGACAGGGATAGACGAACAGGCTTGGGAAGTCTATTCCAGATGTGAGAAGCAGCAAGATAAAAGGAACGGAGTCTGGAATTAGCAGTAGAGGAGAATGGGGCAGATAAGAGAAATTTATCTACAGAACAGAGTACCCGAGGGGAGGGGGGGCATAGGGAGAGACAAGAGTGGAGAGGTACTGGGGAGCGGCAGAGTGAATGCACTTATATGTCAGTAAGAGAAGTTTGAATTGAATGCGGAAACGGATAGGGAGCCAGTGAAGTGATTTAAGGAGAGGGCTAATTTGAGCATAGCGACTTTGGCGGAAAATGAGTAGCACAGCAGAGTTTTGGACTGATTGAAGAGGAGAGAGATGGCTAAGAGGGAGGCCAGTGAGAAGCAGGTTATAATAATCAAGACGAGAGGTGATAAGAGTGTGAATAAGGGTTCTGGTAGAGTGCACAGATATGAAGAAACGGATTTTGCTGATGTTATAGAGAAAGAAACGACAGGTTTTGGCAATCTGAATGTGAGCAGAGAAGGAGAGAGGAGTCAAAGATGACCCCCAAGGTTATGAGCTGATGAGACAGGGAGAATGAGAGTGCCATCCACAGAAAGAGAGAAAGTGGGGAGAGGTAGGTTTAGGGTGTGTCTTAGTTGACCTCTTTATTGAATCAGAGCTCATGGTCTGCTAGCACCTAAGAAAAAACTATAAACTTAGTTGTGAACTCTAGAGCAGAGTCAAAAGGAGCAAAGGCTATAAATCGTGAAGACCAGGAACTTATGATCTGATAAAACATTCCTACGTACAAGCTGGCGTGGGAAAAGTGCAATTATGGATGAACAGAAGAATGTGAGATTTAGTGACATGGGGACAGATGGTGAGAACAGAAAACAGAATGATTTCTCAGGAGGATAAGTGCTAAAGCGTTGCTTAACACAAAAGGTATATGAACAGCCGTATCAGACCATTACGTTGGGGAGATACAGAGTTAGACCACGTTTGGGTCCCCTGCACTCGCCATGAGAAACTAGCATTTGTAATGTACTTTCTCTTGGTAAGAATAAAGAATTGCATCTCTCATAAGATATGGCCTCCTTAGTCTTTTATCTCCCTAAATTGTGGGTGGTTGGTAAGTACTAATTTGGGAAGTGATACAAGCAGCCTTATTTTAATTAAAATCATGGCCAATAATGTCAAAAGATAAACCAAACATCAGTTCTTAAAGACAATTATTTCAATTACTGTATTCCTTACCACTACCTGCAATCGAGGTTTCATGTCCTTATAGGAAATTAAACCTCAATTGCAGGTAGACAGAAAAAAAAAAAAAACCTACTGCTTGTAGCTCAGGTTTTAACAGATTTTTTTTGGAGTTAGTAAGCAGCCCCAAAACTTAAGAGCCAGTGGCTGAGATCGTTCTCAATCCCATAATTACATAAGTACATAAGTATTGCCATACTGCGAAAGACCAAAGGTCCATCAAGTCCAGAATCCTGTTTCCAACAGTGGCCAATCCAGGTCACAAATACCTGGCAAGATCACAAAGAAGTACAAAACATTCTATACTGCTTATCCCAGAAATAGTGGATTTTTCCCAAGTCCATTTAATAATAGTCTATGGACTTCTTCTTTAGGAAGCTGCCCAAACCTTTTTTAAACTCTGCTAAGCTAACCGCCTATACCATATTCTCTGGCAACGAATTTCAGAGTTTAGTTACACGTTGAGTGAAGAAACATTTTCTCAGATTCATGGTAAAATTATGTATAATCATACCTGATAATTCTCTTTCCATTAATCATAGCTGATCAATCCATAGCCTGGTGGGTTGTGTCCATCTACCAGCAGGTGGAGATAGAGAGCAAACTTTTGCCTCCCTATATGTGGTCATGTGCTGCCGGAAACTCCTCAGTATGTCGATATCAAAGCTCCATCCGCAGGACTCAGCACTTAGAGAATTACACCCACGAAGGGACACTCTGCCCAGCTCACCACCGCCGAAACGGGGGAGGGGAATTAACCCAGCTCATCCCCACACAAGTGGGGGAGGGGAATCCGTCCAGCTCATCCCCGCGGAGCGGGGGAGGGACACCACACCCGCCGATGCGGGGGGATCTGGCTTATCCTGCAACCGCGGGAGGAGCTGACTGACCCTAACACCGCCGAAGCGGGAGGGGTACAAAGCTGCCCTACAGCCGCACGAAGCGGGAGGGAGTGCCGGCAGAATTTATGTCTCAATCCAGCCCCGTAAAACGGAGGGGAGAGGAATGCAGCAGCTCACTGTAACACAAACTCGTCTCAACTCTTGAAGAATCCAAGTGAAAGAAGAACTTGAACACGAAGTCCTCCTGAAGTAACTGAAGGCTAAACTTGAACCTAAAATTCAACCAGAATATAAACAGTACAGATATCTGGGAGGGGCTATGGATTGATCAGCTATGATTAATGGAAAGAAAATTATCAGGTATGATTATACATAATTTTACCTTCCATATCAACAAGCTGATCAATCCATAGACTGGTGGGATGTACCGAAGCAGTACTCACCCAGGGCGGGACATAGAAATCCCTGACCTCAACACTGAAGCTCCAAACCGGGCCTCCGCCCGTGCAGCCACAGTCAAACGGTAATGCTTGGAGAATGTATGAGCCGAAGCCCACGTTGCCGCCTTGCATATCTCTTCCAAGGAGACGGATCTGGCCTCTGCCATCGAGGCCGCCTGAGCTCTCGTGGAGTGAGCCTTCAGCTGGATAGGCGGCACCTTCCCCGCGGCCACATAAGCCGCTGCAATGGCTTCCTTGACCCATCTTGCCACTGTAGGCTTAGCAGCCTGCAGACCCTTACGAGAACCTGCAAACAGGACAAACAGATGATCCGATTTCCGGAAATCATTGGTCACTTCCAAGTATCTGATGATGACTCGTCTCACATCCAGATATTCAAGAGCGGAGTACTCCTCTGGGTAGTCCTCCCTACGAAAGGAAGGGAGACAGAGCTGCTGATTCACATGGAAGCGAGAACCAATCTTGGGCAGGAAGGCAGGCACTGTGCGAATAGTCACTCCTGCCTCAGTGAACTGCAGAAAAGGCTCTCGACATGAGAGCGCCTGGAGCTCGGAAACTCTTCTGGCTGAAGTGATAGCCACCAAAAAGACTGCTTTCAACGTCAGGTCTTTCAGAGATGCCCTCGACAAGGGTTCCAAAGGCGGCTTCTGCAATGCTCTTAGCACCAGGCTGAGATTCCACGCAGGCACCACTGAGTGCAGAGGAGGGCGCAGGTGATTAACTCCCTTGAGAAAGCGCACCACATCTGGCTGCGAAGCCAGGGAAGCACCCTTCAGGCGGCTCCTGAAGCAAGCCAGAGCCGCTACCTGGACTTTAAGGGAACTGAGCGACAGGCCTTTCTCCAGACCTTCTTGCAGGAACGCCAACACTGAAGAAACTGGAGCAGTGAAGGGAGAAAGTGAGCCTGCTTCACACCATGCTGCAAAGATACGCCAAACCCTGGCGTAAGCAGTAGAAGTAGAGCGCTTCCTCGCTCTCAGCATAGTGGCGATGACCTTGTCTGAGAAGCCCTTCTTCCTCAGACGCTGCCGCTCAATAGCAGGCCGTAAGACCAAAGGGAGAGGGATACTCCATCACCACGGGACCCTGAGGTAACAGGCCCTGCTCCACTGACAGCCGCAGAGGATCGTCGACTGAGAGCCTGAACAAGTCCGCATACCAGGGACGTCTGGGCCAATCCGGACCCACCAGGATTACCCTGCCGGGATGCTTTGCCACCCGGTCTAGCACCCTGCCCAACATGGGCCAGGGCGGGAACACATAGAGGAGCTCTTGTGTCGGCCACTGTTGGAGAAGAGCATCTACTCCCAGGGATCGAGGGTCCCGTCCTCTGCTGAAAAAGCGCGGCACTTGGCCATTGGCCGATGACGCCATCAGATCTAGGCTCGGCTGGCCCCAGCGCTTCGTGATGTCCAAGAACGCCTGAGCAGATAGTTGCCACTCTCCGGGCTCCAAGGTATGGCGACTGAGAAAGTCCGCCTTGACATTCATGACTCCGGCAATGGGGGCCGCTGAAAGCTGCTCCAGGTTCGCTTCCGCCCACTGGCAAAGACTCATAGCCTCCTGGCTAGAGGGGCGCTCTTGGTACCTCCCTGGCGGTTGATATAGGCCACAGCCGTGGCATTGTCCGACAGGACCCGTACAGGCTTCAACACCAGTACCGGGATGAACTCCAATAACACCAACCGAATGGCTCTGAGTTCCAGGAGGTTGATAGACCACTTGCCTCTGCAGGAGACTAGAGCCCCTGCGCTGTCCTTCCCAAGCAGTGGGCTCCCCAGCCCATCAAAGAGGCGTCTGTCGTGACGACAATCCACTCCGGGGTCACCAGAGGCAATCCTGCAGACAACTTGTCTGTCTGCGTCCACCAGCTCAGCGCCTTGCGCACTGCTGGGTCCACGGGAAGGCGCACAGCATAATCCTCCGACATCGGAGTCCAGCGCAGCAGCAGAGATAGCTGTAGTGGTCTCATATGAGCCCTGGCCCAGGGCACTACTTCCATCGTGGCCGACATAGAGCCCAACAGCTGCACGTAGTCCCAAGCCCGAATAGGAGAGGCTACTAGGAACTAGTCCACCTGAGCCTGAAGCTTGACAATCCGATTGTCTGGCAGGAACACTCTGCCCACTTGGGTGTCGAATCGAACTCCCAGATACACCAGGGACTGAGTCGGGCGCAGCTGGCTCTTCTTCCAGTTGATGATCCATCCCAGGGAGCTCAAAAGAGCAACTACCCGGTCCATAGCTTTGCCGCACTCTGCATAAGAGGGGCTCGGATCAACCAGTCGTCCAGATAAGGATGGACTTGTACTCCTTCCTTTAGCAGGAAGGCCGCTATGACCCCCATTACTTTGGAAAAGGTCCGCGGAGCAGTAGCCAACCCGAAAGGGAGGGCTCTGAACTGGAAGTGTCGTCTCCGGACTGTAAAACGCAGAAAGCGTTGGAGAGGAGGCCAGATGGGAATATGCAGGTACGCTTCCTTGAGGCCCAAGGAAGCCAAGACCTCTCCTGCCTTCACTGCCGCTATAACAGAGCGGAGAGTCTCCATGCGAAAGTGCCTCACTTTCCAGGCCCGATTGACCCCTTTGAGGTCGAGGATAGGCCGGACAGAACCTCCTTTCTTTGGAACCACAAAGTAAATGGAGCAACGTCCCTTGCCAATCTGATTTTTTGGCACCGGAACGACCGCACCCAGGCGGATCAGGTTGTCCAAGGTCTGCTGCACTACCACAGCTTGACCGGAGACTTGCAGGGAGAGAGTACAAACCCGTCTCTTAAGGGTTGGCAGAACTCTAGCTTGTAGCCGTCTCTGATGACTTCCAGCACCCACGCGTCTGAAGTTATAGTGGTCCACTCGCCCAGAAACGAGGACAGCCGTCCTCCAATCTGCACTGGGGCGTGGACCAAGGCCCCGTCATTGGGTACGAGACCCTGGGGGAGGACCGGAGGGAGCACCTCCGGGACGGCGGTCTCTGCGAAAGGAATGCTGCTTGGGGGAGAAATTCCTCTTGAACGAAGAGGGGGCAGAGGAACCCGACTTGCCCGGGCGGTACCGATGGGCTTCCTGCAACCGTCCTCTGGAGGTATCGGGACGAGTACTAACCCGAGCCCTGACCTCTGGTAATTTCTTGCCCTTAGACGTGCCGAGATCGGTCACGATTTTGTCCAGCTCGACCCCAAAGAGCAGCTTGCCTTTAAAAGGCAATCTAGCCAGGCGGGATTTAGAGGCGTGGTCAGCAGACCAATGTTTCAGCCAAAGCCACCGCCGCGCAGAGACTGTCTGAGCCATGCCTTTAGCTGAGGCTCTCCAGACATCATACAGCAAGTCTGCCAAATAGGCTAAGCCCGATTCCAGGGCCGGCCAATCAGCCCTCAAGGAATGACCCGAGGGGGAAGCCCGCTGCACCATAGTCCGGCACGCCCTGGCCACATAGGAGCCGCAAACTGAGGCCTGCAAACTTAAAGCAGCTGCCTCAAAGGACGACCTTAAGGCCGCCTCCAATCTTCTGTCTTGGGCGTCCTTTAGGGCCGTGCCACCTTCCACCGGCAACGCCGTTTTCTTAGTCACCGCAGTGATTAAAGAATCCACGGTAGGCCACAGATAGGCCTCACGTTCACTCATAGCCAAAGGATAGAGGCGGGACATAGCCCTAGCCACTTTAAGGCTCGTTTCCGGGACATCCCATTGAGCCGCAATTAAGGTGTGTATGGCATCATGCACGTGGAAGGTTCTAGGCGGGCGCTTCGTCCCCAGCATAATGGCAGAGCCAACAGGGGCTGAGGGAGAGATGTCCTCCGGAGAGGAAATCTTCAAAGTGTCCATGGCCTGTAACAACAGGTTGGGCAAATCCTCTGGGCTAAAAAGCCGCGCTGCAGAGGGGTCATCCGCTCCATCCGAGCGGGGATCTATCTCCTCCAAGGAATCCGCAAAGGATCGTTGGAAGACCTCAGACACGCTGCCCTCATCTACATCGGAGGAGACAAAAGTCCTCCAAGGCCTGGAAATCAACCCGAGGGCGTTTACCTCTGGGAACCTCAACCTCTTTATCCGAAGAGGGAGCAGGGGCAGCGTTTTGCATGAGGAAAGCCTGATGCAGCAGCAAAACAAACTCGGGGGAGAAACCCCCCAGACTGTGCACTTCCACAGCCTGGGCAACAGCCCTAGACGCACTCTCAACCGGCGCTCGCAATAGCGGGGGAGAGACATGCTGCGCATCCAAAATGGCGTCCGGCGCGAAACTCCGTGAAGGAGCCGCGCGGGAAGAACGGCGCTTAACTTTAGCCGCTTTTGTGCCGTCGCCCAAATTAAGGGCGTTCATGGCATTAATGTCTCCAACCTCAAGGGCGGCCCCGAAGAAGCCGTCCGAGCCGCGTGGCCGGCCAAGATGGCGGAGGCGAGGAGCGGGGGATGGGCGTTTATGGCGGGGGAAAAAACCGCCACGCCGGAGGAACGACCGGGACATTCATCGGTCACTAAACTATCACCCATCAAGGGCGAATCAGGTTGTAAAACCCCCGCATCCCCTCTAGAAGCGCTCCAGCGATCCGGGGAGCGACCCTTTGCGCCCTCGCCCTCCGACGCCATTGCCACGAGAAGAATCGGGGAACCCCCTGCCCGCTATAAAAAGGTAAAATTACCTGCTTGCCGCTCCGAGCTGTAACGAACTGGTGTCCCAGTGAGTAGCTGCAATGAACGTTTAAAGAAACGTCGAATTAAACGCCTTTAAAGACATTTAAAAATGGTTTTTTTTTTTTTTTTTTTTTTTTTTTTTTTTTTAAACGGAGCCAGCGGGAGGGGGGAGAAAAGGAGGGACCTGGCACCACCAGGTTTGCACTTGCTCAAAAGAGCCCTCAACCCCAGGCCTCAACAAAACCTAAGGATTAGGCTTGGAGGCCTAGCCAGAGCTGCTGCTGTGTGTGACCACCACCTGCTGAGATAGAGAACATACTGAGGAGTTTCCGGCAGCACATGACCACATATAGGGAGGCAAAAGTTTGCTCTCTATCTCCACCTGCTGGTAGATGGACACAACCCACCAGGCTATGGATTGATCAGCTTGATGATATGGAATTTAAATTTACTACAATGTAGCTTCATCGCATGCCCCCTAGTCCTAGTATTTTCGGAAAGTGTAAACAGACACTTCACATCTACTACTACTATTTAACATTTCTAAAGCACTACCAGGGTTAAACAGCGCTGTACAATCTAACAAAGAAGGGCAGTCCCTGCTCAAAGAAGCTTACAATCTAAAGGACAAAAAAAGTGCAGTCAATCAAATTGGGGGCAGTCTAGATTTCCTGGATAGAGGTACAATGGTTGGGTGCCGATTCTACCCATTAAACTCCACTCATCCTATATAATAATTCTCACCTCCAACAGGATGTGCCTGGGACCGTGCATGCCGGAAGTGGTCTGCTAGGCAGGCACGCACTGACGTCAGTGACAGACAATTTGGCAAAGCAAAACAATCTGAGTGCTGGCCATTAGGACACAGGGTTGATAGGAGAGTTTTAAAAGACTGAAGGAACTGAAAGTGTTAAATGGGGGGAGGGGGGAGTTCTGAACGACTGAAAGACATGAACATTTGGGAAAGGAAAACAATCTGAATGCTGGCCATTAGGACACAGGGTAGATAAGGGAGTTTTAAAAGACTGAAGGAAAGGAAAGTGTTAAACTGGAGAAGGGGGGGGGGGGAGTTGTGAACTACTGAAAGACAAGCAAATTTGGGACAGGAAAACAATCTCAATGCTGGCCATTAGCACACAGGGTACATAGGAGAGTTTTAAAAGACTGAAGGAACCGAAAGTGTTCGGGGGAGGGGGGCAAGTTCTGAATGAATGAAAAATGAAAATTTAGGAGAGGAACACAATCTGAATGCCAGGCATTTGGACACAGGGTAGATAGCACACTTTAAAAAAAAAATGAAGGAAGTGAAAGTGTTACATCTTGGGGGAGGGGTGAGGAGGAAAGAGGTGGGGTATCCGGATACTGGGCGTTAGGAACAGGGGAGGGGGCCCTGCCACACACTCTCATTCTCACACACACACTGTCACACAGACAGTCTCACTCTGTCACACACCCGCACATTCACTCTGGCTCTCTGTCTCTCAAACATACACACTCCCAGGAAAACCTTGCTAGCGCCCGTTTCATTCGTTCCAGAAACGGGTCTTTTTTACTAGTTATTTTATAAACCTCTATCATATCTCCCCTCAGCCGCCTTTTCTCCAAGCTGAAGAGCCCTTGCCGCTTTAGCCTTTCCTCATAGGGAAGTAGTCCCATCCCCTTTATCATTTTCATCGCCTTACTCTGCACCTTTTCTAATTCCACTATACCTTTTTTGAGACATGGCGAAAGAATTGAACACAATATTCGAGTTCCGGTCGCACCATGGTACGATACAAAGGCATTATAACATCCTCATTTTTGTTTTCCATTCCTCTCCTAATAATACCTAACATTCTACTCGCTTTTAGTCGCAGCAGCACACTGAGCAGAAGGTTTCAACTTATCAACGACGACACCTAGATCCCTTTCTTGGTCTGTGACTCCTAACGTGGAACCTTGCATGATGTAGCTATAATTCGGGTTCCTCTTTCCCACATGCATCACTTTGCACATTGCTCATCTGCCACTTAGACGTCCACTCTCCCAGTCTCGTAAGGTCCTCTTGTAATTTTTCACAATCCTCCCGCGATTTAGGAATTTTCAGGCTATCGACCCTTCCCTCCAACGTCTCAAATCTCTTCTCTACCGCTATGGTATCCAAGTCCATCAATGAGGCTGTCTCGGCCTATAATACTATTCTCTCCTCTGCGTTGGACACTCTTGCTCCTCCCATGCCTCATCCTGTAAAACGTACCAAACCCCGGCCTTGGCTGACCTCTACAATCCGCTACTTACGTTCCTGCGCCCGCTCTGCCGAACACCTCTGGCTAAAATCTCGTGCCCATGCTGACTTCATACATTTCAAATTCTTGCTGACCTCCTTCCAGTCTGCTCTTTTCCTCGCCAAACAGGACTATTACATCCAGTTGACAAACTCTCTGTGCTCAAACCATCGATGCCTCTTCGCCACTCTCAACTCTCTCCTCAAAGTGCCTTCTCCTCCAACTCCCCCCTCACTTTCTCCCAAGACTCTAGCTGAGTACTTCCACGATAAGGTCCACAAGATTAAACTTGAATTCTCAACCAGTTCACCCCCACCTCTCCCTACTTTAGTCCATTCTCTCAACCCCCGCCTCCTTTTCTTCCTTTCCTGAAATCTCTGAAGACAAAACTACACTCCTTCTCTCCTCCTCAAAACTAACCACCTCCTCCTATGACCCTATTGCCACTCATCTACTCAACACTATCTCACCCACTGTCATCCCTTTCATATGTCATATCCTCAATCTTTCACTTTCCACTGCGACTGTTCCCAATGCCTTCAAACATTCCGTAGTAACATCACTCCTAAAGAAACCTTCATTGGACCCTACCTGTCCCTCCAACTATCGCCCCATCTCCCTCCTCCCTTTCCTATCCAAGATGCTTGAACAGCACGTGCTGTTCACCATCGTTCCCTCGACTTCCTATCATCTAAAGCAATTCTTGATCCACTTCAATCTGGCTTTTGCACCCGTCATTCAACCAAAACGGTGCTTACTAAAGTCTAACGACCTGCTCCAGGCCAGATCCAAAGGGCTTTATTCTATTCTCATCCTTCTTGATCTATCTGCTGTTTTTGACACAGTCGATTACAGCTTACTCCTCGATACGCTATCCTCGCTTGGTTTTCAAGGCTCTGTTCTTTCTTGGTTCTTCTTCTTCTCTCTCCAAACGTACTTTTAGCGTATACTCCGGTGGATCCTTCACCTCTTCTATCCCGCTGTCAGTTGATGTACCTCAGGGATCTGTCCTGGGACCTCTACTCTTCTCCATCTATACTTCTTCGCTTGGTACTCTGATCTCATCCCATGGTTTTCAGTATCATCTTTACGCCGACTCCTCCCAGATCTATCTCTTTACACCAGAAATCTCAGCAGGCATCCAGGCCAATGTTTCAGCATGCCTATCTGACATTGCTGCCTGGATGTTTCACCGCCATCTGAAGCTAAACATGACCAAGACTGAGCTTCTCATCTGTCCACCTAAACCGACCTCTCCTCTCCCCCCTTTCTCTATTTCTGTAGATAATATGCTCATCCTTCCCGTCTCATCAGCACGTAACCTTGGGGTCATCTTCGACTCCTCCCTCTCCTTCGCTTCAAATATTCAACAGACTGCTAAAACCTGTCATTTCTTCCTCTATAGCATCACCAAAATTCGCCCTTTCCTTTCTGAGTATGCAACCAGAACCCTCATCCACACTCTTATCACCTCCCGCTTAGACTACTGCAACTTGCTTCTCACAGGTCTCCCACTGAGCCATCTCTCTCCAATCTGTTCAAAATTCTGCTGCACGACTAATATTCTGCCAGTGTCGTTATGCTCCATATTAGCCTCCTCAAGTCACTTCATTGGCTCCCTATCCGTTTCCGCATTCAGTTCAAACTCCTCTTACTGACTTACAAATGCATTCACTCTGCAGCTCCTCAATACCTCTCCACTCCTCCCCGGAAACTCCGCTCACTGGGCAAATCTCTCTTATCTGCACCCTTCTCCTCCACCGATAACTCCAGACTCCGTTCCTTCTATCTTGCTGCACCGTATGCCTGGAATAAACTTCTTGAGCCGGTACGCCAAGCCTCATCTCTGGCCATCTTCAAATCTAGGCTAAAAACCCACCTCTTCAATGTTGCTTTTAACTCCTAAACCTAAACTTTCAACTGTCCCCTATCCCTCATATGTCCTGCCTGTACTAACCCTTATCCCTTACTTGTCCTGTCATAATTAGATTGTAAGCTCTACTGAGCAGGGATTGTCTCTCCATGTTCAAGTGTGAAGCGCTGCGTACGTCCGGTAGCACAATAAAAATGATAAGTACTAGTAGATTTAACAACTTTGAATAACTTTGTGTCACCAGCAAGATTAATTACCTCACTAGTTACTCCCATCTCTAGGTCATTTATAAATATGTTAAAAAGCAGCGGTCCCAGCACAGACCCATAGGGGACCCCACTAACTACTCTTCTCCAATGAGAATACTGACCATTTAACCCTACTTTCTGTTTTCTATATTTTAACCAGTTTTTAATCCACAATGGAACATGATTCTCCAATTTCCTCTGGAGTCTTTCATGAGGTACTTTGTCAAACGCCTTCTGAAAATCCAGATACACAATATCAACCGGCTCACCTTTATCCACATGTTTGTTCACACCTTCAAAGAAATATAGCAGATTAGTGAGGCAAATTTTCCCTTCACTAAATCCATGCTTTTGAATATGCTCTGTAATTATGTTCTTATAGTCTCTACCATTTTGCCCAGCACCGACATCAGACTCACCAGTCTATAATTTCCCAAATCTGCTATGGAACCTTTTTTTAAAAATCGGCGTTACATTGGCCACTCTCCAATCTTCCAGTACCATGCCTGATTTTAAAGATAAATTACGTACTACTAACAATAACTCCGCAAGTTCATTTTTCAGTTCTATCAGTACTCAGGGATGAATACCATCCAGTCCAGGAGATTTGATACTCTTCAGTTTGAAGAGCTGACCCATTTCATCCTCCAGGATTACAGAAAATTCATTAAGATTTTCCGTCTCGCCAGCTTCGAATACAATTTCTGGCACCGGTGTCCCACCCAAATCTTCCTCGGTGAAGACCGAAGCAAAGAATTCATTTAATCTCTCCGCCACGGCTTTGTCTTCCCTGATTGCCCCTTTTACTCCTCGGTCATCTAGCGGTCCAACCAATTCTTTTGCCGGCTTCCTGCTTTTAATATACCTAAAAAAATGTTTACTATGTGTTTTTGCCTCCAACGTTCTTTTTTTTTTTTTTTTTTTAAGTCCCTCTTTGCCTTCCTTATCAGCGCTTTGCATTTGACTTGACATTCCTTATGCTGTTTCTTATTATTTTCAGTCAGTTCCTCCTTCCATTTTCTGAAGGATTTTCTTTTAGCTCTAATAGCTTCCTTCACCTCACTTTTTAACCATGCCGGCTGTCATTTGGTCTTCCTTCCTCCTTTTTTAATACGCGGAATATATTTGGCCTGGGCTTCCAGGATGGTGTTTCTGAACAGCATCCACACCTGATGTAAAATTTTGACCCTCGCAGCCGCTCCACTAAGCTTGTTTTTCACCGTTCTTCTCATTTTATCATAGTCTCCTTTTTTAAAGTTAAACGCTAACATATTTGATTTCCTATGTATACTTCAAAGCTAATATCAAATCAGATCATATTATGATCAATGTTATCAAGCGGCCCCAGCACCATTACCTCTCGCACCAGATCATGCGCTCCACTAAGGACTAGGTCTAGAACTTTTCCTTCTCTTGTCGGCTCCTGTACCAGCTGCTCCATAAAGCAGTCCCTGATATCAACAAGGAATTTTACTTCCCTAGCGTGCCCCGATGTTACATTTACACAGTCAATATATGGGGTAAATTGAACATACATACCTGTAGCAGGTATTCTCCGAGGACAGCAGTCTGATCGTTCTCACGACTGGGTTGGCGTCCTCGGCGGCCCGAAGAACAGAAATCTACCCTAGCAACAAAAGTTTGTTAGAGTCATCAAACGCACGGGGCGCGCACACAACGCATGCGCGGCCATCTTCTCGCCCGTCGCGCGAGAGCACTGATCAATTCAATAACAAAGCAATAAGAAGGAGAAAGACAACTCCAAAGGGGAGGTGGGCGGGTATCTGAGAACAATCAGCCTGCTGTCCTCGGAGAAAGCGAAGATACATACCTGTAGCAGGTATTCTCCGAGGACAGCAGACTGATTGTTCTCACGATTGGGTGACGTCCATGGCAGCCCCCAGAAACAGAAATCTTCCTAGCAAAAAAAGTTTGCTAGAGCCTTCGAGAGCAAGGGCGCGTGCATGAGCAGTCATCTTCCCGCCCGTCGTCACGAGAGACCCGCTTCAGTTAAATATAAAGCAATAACAATAGAAAGGACAACTCCAAAGGTGAGGCAGCCGGGTTTGTGAGAACAATCAGTCTGCTGTCCTCAGAGAATACCTGCTACAGGTATGTATCTTCATTTTCTCCAAGGACAAGCAGGCTGCTTGTTCTCACGATTGGGTATCCCTAGCACCCAGGCTCACTGAAAAACAACAAAGAAGGTCAACTGGGCCTCACAACGGCAAAGACATAACAAGGATTGACCTACAAAGCAGAATATCTAACAGAGTGCAGCCTGGAACAGAATAAAAATGGGTATGGTGGGGGGGGGGGGGGGGGGGAGTTGGATTCTAAACCAAGAACAGATTCTGCAGCACCGACTGCCCAAACCGACTGTCGCGTTGGCTATCCTGCTGGAGGCAGTAGTGAGATGTGAATGTGTGGACTGTGTAAGGAGGAGGTAGAGGGAAAGCAGAGAAGAGCTGACAGGGGCAGTCAGCCAAGAAATGAAGAGCACTCTCTGCCGGGAAAAGGGGGTAGGAGGTTGGTAAGAAAGGAAGAGAACTACAGAACCCAGCAGCACTTGCAAGGGAGGAGGGAACATGAGAGAGAGCACTCCAACTCCCAGCAGGCAGAGAAGTCAGGAGGTGATTGGGAGATGGAGGATAATCAAGTGGAGGAGCAGCACCTGGGAGAGAGGGTGGGGGAAGACTCCATGGAGTGGGAGGAGATTGATCTGGAGGAGAACAGTGAAAATACCAGGAAAGAGACTGAACAAGAGCAAATGGAGTTCTTCTGCTCAGGACAAAGGGTAATTACCTGAAGAAGGTCAGTCTGGACATTTTGTGGGAGGTTGTCAGAGTGTTGGTGTCTGACAAGCGAGGGTGGAGAAAATGCCTTTATCTCCTTGGCAGTAGGAGAAAGGGAGTAGAGGAATTGACTGATTCAAAGGTATTTCAAGTTGTTGTGAAGTTTCAAGACTGAACTGTTCTGAACTTTTGGGGATTGTTGGGTGGGGGAAGAAGGGAAGCCAGGGGCACAGAGACCAGCAGCTGTAGTCAGTGGACC
Source organism: Microcaecilia unicolor (assembly GCF_901765095.1). NCBI lineage: Eukaryota > Metazoa > Chordata > Amphibia > Gymnophiona > Siphonopidae > Microcaecilia > Microcaecilia unicolor. Next base: position 134,316,636 of record NC_044037.1, read on the forward strand.
TGCTGTTTTCTCGCTGGTTGTACTCTGAATAAAGCACTCTACTGAATAAATAGTACTGTGAATTACTTTTTGCAAGTGAGCAGGAACAGTTCCGCTTAGGAGATGGATTAGCCCCAATTGTGTGGGCGAAGAAAGACAGCTCGGAGAGGTGCTAAGTTGTGCGCAGACCACACGGAGGGGTGTTGAGCGGAGAGCGGACAGCACGGAGAGGTGTCGAAACAAGAGCGGACAGCACGGAGGGGTGCTTGCTGACATTTGGTGGCAGTGGTGGGATTTGACCGAACTACCTGGTTCTCCAAGAGAGAGAGGAGCAAGGCGCAAAATCCTGGGCTATCCGGTGAGCATATAGCAGGGCCGGAAGGGGATTTTTGTGGATGCATGTGTGGGGCCGCAGGGTGGCAAGCCTATAAAAGCAGCTGCACTTGGAGGTTGTTTTCTTTTGTGTCGTCTAGGAGAGAAGAAGACCGGGCGTAATGGATCCAAAGGAGATGTTTTCCTTCATGGCCCATCAGTTCCAAAAACAACAGGAACTGGCGCACAAACTGATGGAGGACTCCTTGGCCGCGTCGAGGGCCCAGCAACAGCCACTTCTGGAACTGTGTCAGGAGTTGTTGAAAGGAGGAGCACGGGCACAGCCTGGGTCGACAGTGCCAGAGGGAACTGCAACTGGAGGAGGACCGTTGCCCGGAGGCCTGATGGGGATGAACTGGTTACCCTGGGGTAAGCTGTCCGATAAGGACGACATTGAGGATTACCTGGGGGCATTTGAACGGGTAGCGGTTGCTGCAGCCTGGCCAGGGGAGCAATGGACTATGAGACTGGCCCCGGCGTTATCCGGGGAGGCACTGGCAGCTTTTCGCAGTCTCCCTGCTGTGGAGATTGCAGACTATGCTAAACTTAAACGGGCTATTCTGGACAGGTATGGGCTAAGTAAGCAGTCCTACCGAAGGAAATTTAGGGAATGGAGGTGGGCAGAAGGGGAGACGCCCAGGGCTTTGGCCCAGAAATTACTGGATTTAGCCACCAAGTGGTTAGAACCAGAAAAAAACTCAGTGACACAAGTAATGTTAGAGCTGGTGTTGGAGCAGTTTCTGGAGGCCTTACCGGAAGAATTAAAAAGGGATTTGATTAGGCGGGGCTGTGGGTCCTTGGATGAAGCTGTTAAAAGTATGGAATGCTTTCTAGAGTCCCAGCATGTGGGTGGGGGAGGGGTGCGGGCGGGGAAGGGAATATATATGACAGGGTCTAAGCCTCTTCAGGCAAGGAGTGAACCGGCTGGGAAGGGAGAAAGGGGAGTGGGGGTCTCGGGATATGCTGGGGATCGTATTTGCTATAGGTGTGGGCATAAAGGGCACTTAAGGAAAGATTGTAGGGCCAAGGAGGGCTTTACTTCTCACTCTTATAAGCAGGTGTCCCATCCCTTTACCCAGGTCGTGGAGGTGGGGGGGGGTGAAAGTGGAGGCCCTATTAGACTCGGGAGCTGACCAATCTATGCTTTCGAGGAGTTTATGGTCCCGTATAAGTAAGGGAAAGAATGATCAGGGAGGGTCTAGTCATGGTGAGGTAGCTATTCAATGCATTCATGGGGCTAGTACCAGATATCCTTTACATTGGGTGACCGTAAAAGGGCCTATGGGGGCACACCGGATATTAGTAGCGGTGTTGTCTCGGCTGCCTCAGGACCTGATACTGGGGAGGGATTGGGCTCCGTTTTCCCAATATGTGAAGGGGGGAAAAGCCTTTGTAACTACCCGGGCTCAGGGTCAGTCACAACAGGAGGGTGGGGAGGTTCTTCCTTTGGAGCAGGTTTTTCCCTTTCATCCTGAGATTTTTGGTACTCCGGGGAAGAGTAGGAAAGGGGGCCGGCAAAATAAAGGAGCTCAATGGAAAAGAAGTCAGGCCATGATAGAGGTCGAGGGGGAAGGAGATTTCCCAAGGGACCTGGGGCAGCTCATAGAGCAGTTTCCCTCTTTTCAGAGGGAGCAGGAAGCGGACGGTACCTTGCAGTACGCCTGGAGTAGGGCCCGAGAAGGGGAGGGGGGCTCTTCCCCGCATTTTAGGGTGGAGAAGGGGCTGCTATTCAGACTGAACTCGGTAATAGGGAAAGGGTGGCAGAAACAGTTGGTGATACCAAAGGGATTTCGAAGCCTGATCATGAGATTAGCGCATGATCACCCGCTGGGGGGACATAAGGCGACACAGGGTACCCTGGACCAAGTTTTGCAGAGGTTTTATTGGCCAGGGGTTTATAAAGAAGTGGAAGGGTATTGCAATTCCTGTGGGCTCTGCCAGAAGGTAGCTGAGAGGGGGCCAGAGCGGGCGCCTTTATGTCCCTTGCCTCGTATTGGGGTTCCGCTAGGCCGCCTGGCTATGGATATTGTAGGACCGCTCCCCAAGTCACGGAGGGGTTTTGTGTATATTTTGGTGGTGTTAGATATGGCCACCCGTTTCCCGTGGGCGGTGCCCCTGCGTACAGTGTCAGCTAAGGTGATTGCCGCTGAGCTGATTCACATTTTTTGTACGGTGGGGTTTCCCCGGGAAGTACTTACTGATAGAGGCACTAATTTTCTCTCCCGTACATTGGCTCAAGTATGGGAGGCGTTTGGTATTGCACACATCCGTACCGCAGCTTACCATCCTCAGACCAATGGTCTGGTAGAGAGATTTAATAAGACTCTTAAGACTCTCTTGCGTAGAGGGTTGGGGAGCTGTATGGATGAGTGGGATCGCCTCTTGCCATTTGTCTTATACACCTGTAGGGAGAGTGTGCAGGCTTCATTAGGAGTGTCTCCGTTTGAATTAATGTATGGGAGGGGTCCGCGGGGAATTTTAGATATCCTGAGGGAACAATGGGTGCCACCGGATAGAGGAGACTGTACAGTGGTCTCTTATCTGTTTGACCTGAAGGGTAGGTTACGACGGTTGGGGGGCTATGCTCGGGATAGATTGGGTAAAAGTCAACAATATCAGAAATCATATTATGATCGGGGAGTGAAAGAGCGAGAGTTTGCAGAAGGGGAGAAAGTCATAATTATGATAGCAGATGGCCCGCACAAATTTGAAAGTCGGTGGAGGGGACCGGTGGTGATTACTAAGAAATTGGGGCCAGTTACGTATGAGGTGAGGAATAAGAGGGGGAGAAAGCAAACATATCATGTGAATGTGTTAAAGTTGTGGAGGGAAAGGAAGGTGCTGTGGGGCGGGACTAAGGCGATGGAGGAGGAGGATCTGGGGCCTCAGATCGCGGACATCTTTAAGTCCCTGAAGCCCCACATTGCAGGGGAGTTGAATAAAGGTCAGCAGCAGGAACTTGGGGCCCTACTAGAAGAGTTCCAGGATGTACTTACTCCATGTCCGGGGGAGACACATTTGAGCATGCATGAGATTGTTACAGATCAGGGCCGTGTGGTTAGGCAAAGACCTTATAGGCTGTCCCCAGTGAAACAACAGGAGGTGATTAGACAGGTGAAGGAAATGCTGGAGTATGGTATTATTGAGGAATCATATAGCCCTTGGTCTAGTCCAGTGGTGCTGGTGCCTAAGAAAGATGATACCTGGCGGTTTTGTATTGCTTTCCGCCAGGTTAATGCCCTCTCCTCTCCCGATGCCTATCCTATGCCTCGTATTGAGGATTTATTAGATAGGTTGGGGTCGGCCCAGTATCTTTCTACGCTGGACTTGACCAAGGGATATTGGCAGATTCCTTTATCTGCTGAGGCTAAGCCCAAGACGGCCTTTTCTACTCCCTTGGGGCTCTTTCAATTTAAGAGGATGCCGTTTGGCTTGAACTCCGCAGCGGCGTCCTGTCAGCGCCTGCTGGATAGGGTCTTACGGCCTCATCAGAGTTATGCTGCGGCTTATCTGGATGACGTCATTATCCATAGTGAGGACTGGGTTACACACATGAGGCAGGTCAGGAAGGTGTTAACAGCTTTCCGGGAGGCAGGTCTCACTCTTAATCCCCAAAAATGTCACTTCGCCAGGCAGGAGGTTAAATATCTGGGCTATAAGGTGGGGGGTGGGCAGGTAAAACCCTTGTTGGATAAAGTACAAAGTATTAGGGAGTTTGCTTATCCAGCGACAAAAAAAAGGCTGCGGAGTTTCCTTGGGCTAGTCGGGTACTACCGCAGGTTCATTCCCCATTTTGCCTCACAGGCGGAACCCTTAACAAATATGTTAAAAGGGAATCGACCGAACCAGTTGAGATGGGGGGAGGAGGAGAAGGAAGCCTTTCAATGTTTGCGTTTAGCGCTATGTGAGGATCCGGTGCTGAAGGCAGTTGAATGGGACAAACCCTTTGTGCTGCAAACGGATGCGTCGGGGGTGGGCTTGGGGGCAGTTCTTTCTCAGATTCATGATGGGGAGGAGCATCCGGTGTTATATTTGAGCCGTAAACTCCTTCCTCATGAAAAAGGCTATGCCACAATTGAGAAGGAGTGTCTGGCTATTAAGTGGGCCACCCAAATGTGTCAATACTATTTAGAGGGACGGCCCTTTAGACTCATTACAGATCATGCCCCCTTGAAATGGTTAATGCATATGAAAAGCGCTAATGCCAGACTTATGAGGTGGTATCTGTCCTTACAACCCTTTCAGTTCCGGGTGGAGCATCGGGCAGGGAAACTATTGGGGAATGTTGATATTTTGTCCCGAATGGCTGGTCAGGAGGTTGAAGTAGTTAAACCCCGGGAGGGTAAAAGGTTCTTAAGCGGGGGGGTATGTAAGGAGGAGGTAGAGGGAAAGCAGAGAAGAGCTGACAGGGGCAGTCAGCCAAGAAATGAAGAGCACTCTCTGCCGGGAAAAGGGGGTAGGAGGTTGGTAAGAAAGGAAGAGAACTACAGAACCCAGCAGCACTTGCAAGGGAGGAGGGAACATGAGAGAGAGCACTCCAACTCCCAGCAGGCAGAGAAGTCAGGAGGTGATTGGGAGATGGAGGATAATCAAGTGGAGGAGCAGCACCTGGGAGAGAGGGTGGGGGAAGACTCCATGGAGTGGGAGGAGATTGATCTGGAGGAGAACAGTGAAAATACCAGGAAAGAGACTGAACAAGAGCAAATGGAGTTCTTCTGCTCAGGACAAAGGGTAATTACCTGAAGAAGGTCAGTCTGGACATTTTGTGGGAGGTTGTCAGAGTGTTGGTGTCTGACAAGCGAGGGTGGAGAAAATGCCTTTATCTCCTTGGCAGTAGGAGAAAGGGAGTAGAGGAATTGACTGATTCAAAGGTATTTCAAGTTGTTGTGAAGTTTCAAGACTGAACTGTTCTGAACTTTTGGGGATTGTTGGGTGGGGGAAGAAGGGAAGCCAGGGGCACAGAGACCAGCAGCTGTAGTCAGTGGACCTGCTGTTTTCTCGCTGGTTGTACTCTGAATAAAGCACTCTACTGAATAAATAGTACTGTGAATTACTTTTTGCAAGTGAGCAGGAACAGTTCCGCTTAGGAGATGGATTAGCCCCAATTGTGTGGGCGAAGAAAGACAGCTCGGAGAGGTGCTAAGTTGTGCGCAGACCACACGGAGGGGTGTTGAGCGGAGAGCGGACAGCACGGAGAGGTGTCGAAACAAGAGCGGACAGCACGGAGGGGTGCTTGCTGACAACTGATGACCACGTAGCAACCTTGCAAATCTATTCTATAGTGGCTGACTTCAAGTGAGTCAAAAAACACTGCCATGGCTCTAACACTATGAGCCATGACATGACCTTCAAGAGTCAACCCAGCTTGGGCATAAGTGAAGAAAATGCAATCTGCTAGCCAATTGGAAATGGTGCATTTCCCAAATGCGACTCCCCTTCTGTTGGGATCAAAACAAACAAACAAACATTTGGGCGGACTGTCGAAAGGGGCTTGTCCGCTCCACATAGAAGGCCAATGCTCTCTTGCAGTCCAATGTATGCAACTGACGTTCAGCAGGGCGGGTATGAGGGAGGGGGAAGAATGTTGGCAAGACAACTGACTGGTTCAGATGGAACTCCGATACCACCTTCGGCAGAAACTTAAGAGTGAATGCGGAGGACTACTCTGTTGTGATGAAACTTGAGGTAAGGAGCATGCACTACCAAGGCTTGAAGCTCACTGACTCTACGAGCTGAAGTAACAGCCACCAAGAAAATGACCTTCCAGGTCAAATATTTCAGATGGCAGGAATTCAGTGGCTCAAAAGGAGGCTTCATCAGCTGGGTGAGAACGACGTTAAGATCCCATGACACTGGTGGAGGTTTGACAGGGGGCTTTGACAAAAGCAACCCTCACATGAAGCGAACAACTAAAGGCTGTCCAGAGATAGGCTTACCCTTCACATGACAATGAAAAGCACTAATTGCACTAAGATGAACTCTTACGGAATTGGTCTTGAGAACAGACTCTAACAAGCGTAGACGGTATTCAAGCAGGGTCTGTGTAGGACAAGAAAGAGGATCTAGGGCCTTGCTGTCACACCAGACGGCAAACCTCCTCCATATGAAAAAGTAACACCTCTTTGTGGAATCTTTCCTGGAAGCAAGCAAGACTCAGGAGACACCCTCAGAAAGACCCAAGGAAGCGAAATCTATGCTCTCAACATCCAGGCCGTGAGAGCCAGAGGCTGGAGGTTGGGATGCAGAAGCGCCCCTTGGTTCTGAGTGATGAGGGTTGGAAAACACTCCAATCTCCACGGTTCTTCAGAAGAAGAGGGAACCAAATCTGACGCAGCCAAAAGGGAGCAATCAGAATCATGGTTCCGCAATCTTGCTTGAGTTTCAGCAAAGTCTTCCCCAACAAAGGTATGGGAGGATATGCATACAGAAGGACCTTCCCCCAATGAAGGAGAAAGGCATCTGACGCTAGTCTGTCATGGGCCTGAAGTCTGGAACAGAACTGAGGGACCTTCTGATTGATCTGACTGACGAAAAGATCTACCAAGGAAGTACCCCACGCATGGAAGATCTTGCGCACTTTGCGTGAGTTGAGCAACCACTCGTGAGTTTGCATGATCCTGCTCAACCTGTCGGACAGAATGTTGTTTACACCTGCCAGATACGTGACTTGGAGATACATTCTGAAACGGAGACCTCGTCCTCTCCTCCTCCGGCTCACCCTCCAATTTCCACGTCTCAGCTCTTCCTCTCTCCGATCATCACCTGATCACATTCACACTTCTTCACCCCCCCCTCTACCCCGTCCAACTTTAACCACCATCTCCAGGAACCTCCAGGCTATTCACCCCTCCACCTTATCATCTACTATCTCTAATCTCCTCCCCTCCATCACGTCCTCCGAAACTGTCGACAAAGCGGTCTCCGCTTACAATACCGCTCTCTCCTCTGCTTTGGACACCCTCGCACCATCCATCTCCCGTCCCACAAAGCGCACCAATCCCCAGCCCTGGCTGACTCCTTGCATCTGTTACCTTCGCTCCTGCACCCGATCCGCTGAGCACCTCTGGAGGAAATCTCGTACCCTTTCAGACTTCCTCCACTACAAATTCATGCTATCCTCCCTCCACTCCTCCCTTTTCCGTGCAAAACAGGACTATTACACCCAACTGACCAATTCTCTCAGCTCCAACCCTCGTCGTCTCTTCACCACCCTTAACTCCCTCCTAAAAGTGCCCCCCGCTCCTACTCCCCCTTCTCTCTCTCCTCAATCACTGGCCGACTATTTCCGCGACAAAGTGCAAAAGATAAACCTGGAGTTCACGACCATGCCACCACCTCCTCTTCACCCTTTAACCCACTCCCTCAATCAACCTACCCAGGCCTCTTTCTCCTCCTTTCCTGAGATCACCGAGGATGAAACTTCCCGCCTTCTTTCCTCCTCAAAATGCACCACCTGTTCCTCTGATCCCATCCCCACCAACCTACTCAACACCATCTCCCAAACTGTCAACCCCCTCCATCTGTCGCATCCTCAACCTCTCTCTCTCCACTGCAACTGTCCCTGACACCTTCAAGCGCGCCGTTGTCACACCTCTCCTCAAAAAACCTTCACTTGACCCTACCTGCCCCTCCAACTACCGCCCCATCTCTCTTTTACCCTTCCTCTCCAAAATACTTGAGCGCGCCGTTCACAGCCGCTGCCTTGATTTTCTCTCCTCTCATGCCATCCTCGATCCACTTCAATCCGGTTTTCGCCCTCTGCACTCGACAGAAACGGCACTCTCTAAAGTTTGCAACGACCTGCTCCTGGCCAAATCCAGAGGTCACTACTCCATCCTCATCCTCCTCGATCTTTCCGCCGCGTTTGACACTGTCAATCATGATTTACTTCTTGCCACGTTGTCCTCTTTTGGGTTCCAAGGCCCTGTCCTCTCCTGGTTCTCCTCTTATCTCAACCCACCGCACCTTCAGGGTACACTCCCATGGATCTTCCTCCACTCCCATCCCACTATCTGTTGGAGTTCCCCAGGGATCTGTCCTTGGACCCCTTCTTTTCTCAATCTACACCTCCTCCCTGGGCTCGCTGATCTCGTCTCATGGTTTTCAGTATCATCTTTATGCTGATGACACCCAGCTATATCTCTCCACACCTGACATCACTGCGGAGACCCAGGCCAAGGTATCGGCCTGTTTATCCGACATTGCGGCATGGATGTCCAACCGCTACCTGAAGCTGAACATGGCCAAGACCGAGCTCCTCGTCTTTCCTCCTAAACCCACTTCTCCTCTTCCTCCACTCTCTATCTCAGTTGATAACACCCTCATCCTCCCCGTCCCATCTGTCCGCAACCTCGGAGTCATCTTCGACTCCTCCCTCTCCTTCTCTGCGCATATCCAACAGACTGCCAAGACCTGTCGCTTCTTCCTCTTCAACATCAGCAAAATTCGCCCTTTCCTCTCTGAGCACACCACCAGAACTCTCGTCCACGCTCTCATTACCTCTCACCTTCATTACTGCAACTTACTCCTCACCGGCCTCCCACTCAGCCATCTATCCCCCCTTCAATCCATTCAGAACGCTGCCGCACATATTCCGCCAGAACCGATATACTCATATCACCCCTCTCCTCAAATCACTTCATTGGCTTCCGATCAGATATCGCATACAATTCAAGCTCCTTCTCCTTACCTACAAATGCACTCAGTCTGTGGCTCCTCACTACCTCTCCACCCTCATCTCCCCCTATGTTCCCGCCCGTAACCTCCGCTCACAGGACAAAGCCCTTCTCTCAGTACCCTTCTCCACCACTGCCAACTCCAGGCTCCGCTCATTCTGCCTTGCCTCACCCTATGCCTGGAACAATCTTCCTTTACCCATACGCCATGCCCCCTCCCTACCCATCTTCAAATCTCTGCTTAAAACCCACCTCTTCAATGCTGCCTTCGGCGCCTAACCGCTTGAGAAATATAGAATGCCCCAATCTATCCACCCTATCAGATTAACTGTTCACTCGTCCTCTAGATTGTTCTCTTGTCTTTTAGATTGTAAGCTCTTTGAGCAGGGACTGTCTTTCTATGTTTAAATTGTACAGCGCTGCGTAACCCTAGTAGCGCTTTAGAAATGTTTGTTAGTTAGTTAGTTAGAGCCCAACGCCACATCTGGACGGCTTCCCGACACAGGGGGCGAGATCCTGTGCCTCCTTGCTTGTTGATGTAGTACATGGCAACCTGATTGTCTGTCTGAATTTGAATAATTTGATTGGACAGCCGATCTCTGAAAGCCTTTAGAGCGTTCCAGAACGCTCGCAAATCCAGGAGATTGATCTGAAGACCCGATTCCTGGAGGGACCAAGCTCCCTGAGTGTGCAGCCCATCTACACGCGCTCCCCACCCCAGGAGGGATGCATCCGTTGTCAGCACTTTTAGAGGCAGAGGAATTTGGAAGGGACGTCCCAAGGTCAAATTTGATCGAATTGTCCACCTCTGAAGGGAATTGTGAAATTCGGTGGACAGCTGGATCGCATCCTCTAGATTCCCTGCAGCTTGATACCACTGGGAAGCTAGGGTCCATTGAGCAGATCTCATGTGAAGGCGGGCCATGGGCGTCACATGAACAGTGGAGGCCATATGGCCTAGAAGTCTCAACATCTGTCGAGCAGTGAACTGCTGATACGATCTGGCCATGGAAACTAGAGACAGAAGATTGTCTGCTCTCGCCTCGGGAAGATAGGCGCGAGCCGTCTGTGAGTCCAGCAGAGCGCCAATAAATTCCAGTCTTTGAGCAGGGAAAAGATGGGACTTGGGGTAATTTATAACAAACCCGAGTAGCTCCAGCAGTTGAATAGTCATCTGCATGGACTGTAGAGCTCCTGCCTCTGAGGTGTTCTTCACCAGCCAATCGTCAAGATAAGGGAACACATGCACTCCCAGTCTGCGTAGCGACGCTGAAACTACTGCCAAGCACTTTGTAAAGACACTAGGCGCAGATGCCAGACCAAAGGGCAGCACACAATACTGAAAGTGCTGCGTTCCCAGACGGAATCGAAGATACTTCCTGTGAGCTGGAAGGATCGGGATGTGTGTATAAGCATCCTTTAAGTCCAGAGAGCATAGCCATCGTTTTTCTGAATCATGGGAAGAAAGGTGCCCAGGGAAACTATCCTGAACTTTTCTCGGACCAGGTATTTGTTCAGGGCCCTTAGGTCTAGGAAGGGACGCATCCCCCCTGTCTTTTTTTGCACAAGGAAGTACCTGGAATAGAATCCCAGCCCATCTTGCCCTGGTGGAACAGGCTCGACCGCATTGGCACTGAGAAGGGCAGAGAGTTCCTCTGCAAGTACCTGCCTGTGCTGGAAGCTGAAGGACTGAGCTGCCGGTGGGCAATTAGAGAGGTGTGGAGATCAAATTCAGGGAGTATCCCAGCCGGACTATTTGAAGAACCCACCGATCGGAGGTTATGAGAGGGCACCTGTGGTGAAAAAATTTTAACCTCCCTCCGACCGGCAGATCGTCCGGCACTGACACTTTGATAGTGGTTATGCTCAACTGGAGTCAGTCAAAAGCCCGTCCCTTGCTTTTGCTGAGGAGCTGCAGGGGCCTGTCTAGGCGCACGCTGTTGACGAGATCGAGCGCACTGGGGCTGAGCCTAAGAAGGCTGTCGAGAAGGTGGAGCGTACCTACACTTATTGTAAGCATAGGGAGCATTCCACCTTCCCCTGAAAAAACGTCTACCTGATGAGGTAGATGCTGAAGGCGCCCGGTGGGAGTTTGTCGAGGGCGGTTTCCTGCTGGTGGAGCTGCTCGACCACCTCCTTCACTTTCTCACCAAAAATATTATCCCCCCAGCAAGGAACATCCACAAGCTGCTGCTGGACTCGATTGTCCAAGTCAGAGGCACGCAGCCATGAGAGTCTGCGCATCGCTATATCTTGAGCAGCGGATCTGGATGCAACATCAAAAGAATCGTAAGCACCCCTGGACAGGAATTTACGACACGCCTTCTGCTGCCTGACCACCTCCTGAAAAGGCCTGGCCTGCTCCGGAGGGAGCTTATCCACCAAGTCCACCAGTTGCTTCCCATTGTTCCAAATGTGGATGCTCGTGTAGAGCTGGTATGATTGAATCTTGGACACGAGCATAGAGGACTGAGAGGCCTTTCTCCCAAAAGAGTCCAGGGTTCTAGATTCTCGTCCCGGGGGCGCTGAGGCAAAATCTCTAGAACTCCTGGCTCTCTTGAAAGCGGAATCCACAACCATAGAGTCGTGAGGTAACTGCGACTTCATCAACTCAGGTTCCCCGTGAATCCGATGTTGGGACTTAGCTTTTTTGGGAATGATGGGATTAGTTAGTGGTTTCAGCCAGTTAATAAGCAATGTCTCCTTAAGGACATTATCCAAAGGGACAGTGGATGACTCCTTAGGTGGCGAAGGATAGTCAAGGACCTTGAGCATCTCAGTCCTGGGCTCATCCTCAGTTACCACAGGGAAGGGAATAGCCACAGACATTTCCCGCACAAATGAAGAGAAAGAAAGACTCTCCAGAGGAGAAAGCTTCCTTACTGGAGAAGGAGTAGGATCAGAGGGAAGACTGCAAGACTCCTCAGATGAGAAATATCTGGGATCCCACCTCTTCATCCCACGAGGCATCCTCCTCAGTGTTGGACAAGAGAGTCATTCCGTGTCAAGTGGACCAGGGGTCCACACCTCACCATCTCAGATTTTGATGAAATTTGGTACATAGTTTCTTTATGATAAAAAACTAAGCTGTGCAAAATTTTAGTTCAAAAGACTAAAAATTGGAGGTTCTAGGGGACCTCAAGTAAAGGGTTGCAAAATGTCGCCTGAGCAAAAATGACATTTTGGGCCAACTTCCAGAAGCTGTAAAACTGGAAGTTTTAGTAGTACAAGGGGGATATTTGGAGAACCTGCACTACGTTTAGGGCTTAATGAACTGGCAAAACCCCATGTTCCTAGTCCTCTTACTTTGTGAATGGTTTAGGCTCAAACGTTGCCAAAAAAACGGCAAAAATCAATTTAAAGCGATGTTGAGGCTGCTGTAGTTTCTAACCTAGTTGGCCTTTCAGGTTGACTTTTGGTAAGTGTACTAAATGTACAGCTGTAATGAGACATTCCAATTTGCTCCTTCAAGTGGTTGAAAAATTATAAGCGTTCAAAGTTGGTATAAAAAGCAATTTTGCCCATTTTGGGCTATCTTTAAAGAAAACTGCAGTCAGTTAGGATGACCGACTTGGCCAATTATGATTGGTGGACCCTGTTGCAAGGCGTCTGAGTGTCTGTTGCTGGTGTTTCTTCACCCTTGCTACAGTTTGACCTCTTAGTGAACTGTAGGCATCAAAGTAAGCCTAGCAACAGACACTCAGGAGCCAGGAGGTACCAGAAGCATACAATTGAGCAATGAAACAAACAATTCTGCCTTGCAACAGGGTTCACCAATCATAATTGACCAAATCTAACAGGCTAAAGAAGTTTTCTTTAAACATTATGTTATAAAACTGTGTTCAAGTAAACTAAAAAACAGGGTGGAAACCATTGTATACATACTTCTTGTTGAAGAAACTCGCACCTGCACCGACAGGCTCATTTATATTGAATTAAATGCCACAAATGAAGATATTAATCACTTTAGACTGAAGTAAAATTTTACCCATTGAAAACCTGATTGCAAGAATAAATGCATTTGTTGAACTGATGCTAATGGGTCATCAATGGATCCAGAAAAATCAGATGAATTTCCACTTTGCTCAGTATTTTTTTTTTTTTATTACATTTGTACCCCGCGCTTTCCCACTCACAGCAGGCTCAATACCCACTCATGGCAGGCTCAATGCGGCTTACATGGGGCAATGGAGGGTTAAGTGACTTGCCCAGAGTCACAAGGAGTTGCCTGTGCCTGAAGTGCTGTTCAAGTACATCAGAGTGTTATTTACTGACATACAATAAAAACAAAGGTTTGAAATTAATTGAAGAGCTTCTGCCTGATCAACAGAAGTTGTTACAAGAGCTTTCTGGTCAACTTTTCGATGCTGGATCAACTATTTGCCTTCATCATGAATCCTTACTGTTGAAAAAGTTTGAATTTTTGCAAAGAACCTGCTGTAACCCATTTTCCAAAGGTGGTCATAATGCAAAAAGGGGCTTAAGAGTGCTGGATGACACACTAGCAGCCCAGCTAAAGGCCTTAACAAGCAAAATATTTGTGCCGGGTCAGAAACTATGTCCATCTTGTCGAAAAAACGTCAGTAACAGAGCTGCTAATTCTTTATCATCATCAACAACAGCAGATGATGAACACAGTGACATTTCTGGCAAGTTGAACACAAGTTTGACATCTCTTGGTATTTCTCCATTAAAGTTCAAAAAAGTCAGCAAGCGTGATGTACGAGGCTACACCAAGCGCAAAATAAGGCGAGTGCAAAATACTTTGAGTCATCATCTTGCAGTTGCTGGTGGCTTAGACCTAAATGAGTTTGAAACTCAACCTTCTACCACTCAGAAATGTGACAAATGTTCTGATTATGATGACCTGCTAAACGAGTTGAAAAACAAAGTCCAAGTTTCAGCAAATCATGCAGAAAAACTGCAAATACTAACTTTAGCTCCAAACAGCTGGTCTATTGAAAGAACTGCCTCAGAATTCATGGTTTCAACTAGAATGGTTAAAAAAGCAAGAAATCTGAAATCAGTTTGTGGAATTCTGGCAAAACCAGACAAGAAGAAAGGTAAAGTTTTACCAGAAGAAACAGAAAAAACAATTCTTGGCTTTTTTGAAGATGATGAATTCAGTAGACTGTGCCCAGGGAAAAAAGATTTTGTCTCTGTCAGAACTGGCACTGAAAAAAATTCAAATGCAAAAGCGCTTGCTGCTTAGCAATCTAAAAGAAATGTATGTTGCATATCGTACTCGAAATGGGCCAGAAGTGGGTTTTTCCAAATTTTGTGAGCTAAGGTCAAAATGGTGTGTCACTGTTGGCTCATCTGGTATGCATTCAGTGTGTGTTTGTGTCATTCATCAAAATGTGAAGCTTATGCTTGCTGGAAGCCATCTGCTGAACGAAGATTACAAAGCACTGATGGCTAAAACTGTGTGCAATTTGGAATGCATGCTTCACAGGTGTGAAATATGTCCAGGTAAAGATGTGCTTGAAAATTACCTGACAGAAGTGTTCAGTAATGCTGACCCAGGTGAAACAATCGAGTTTAAGCAGTGGGTTCATACAGATCGCACCACACTGGAGACCAAACAGATGTATGTTGATGATTTTGTATCTGAGCTTGCATTGAAAGTTTCAAACCTGTCAATTCACCATTACATTTCCAAACATCAGACACAATACTTAAAAACTGTTAAAGAAAACCTAAATCCTTGTGAAATTGTTGTTCTATTGCACTTTGCTGAAAACTACTCCTTTATTGTCCAAGATGCTGTTCAAGGTTTCCACTGGGAAAACAGTCAAGCTACACTGCATCCATTTGTTGTGTACTTCCGTGATGCTTCAAGTGAAATTCAGTGCATAAGTGTTTGCATAATAAGTGACAGCTTGCAGCATGATGCAGTTACTGTACATGCATTCTTGGAAAAATTAATCGCGTTCTTGAAAAGCAAAATTGGAGAAATAAAATATGTAACATACTTAGTGATGGCTCAGCTGCACAATACAAGAACTTCAAAATCTTTGCCAACTTGTGCTATCATCAAACAGAATTTGGAATAAGTGCACAGTGGAATTTCTTTGGCACAAGCCATGGCAAGTCACCATGTGATGCCATAGGTGGTACAACAAAGCGACTAGCTGCTCAGGCTAGTTTGCAACGACCTAAAAATAGCCAAATTCTCACAGCACAAGGCTTGTTTGAATTTTGTGATCAAAAAATAAATAAAATCAAGTTCATTTTTGTTTCCAAGGATGAAATTGAATCTTCAAGATCTGCACAAGAGGAAAGATTCAGTAAAGCTTCCACAGTTGCTGGAACTCGTGAAAATCACCAGTTTATTCCCATTGACTTGAACCAAATTTCAGTCAGTAGAGTGTCAAATGATTCCTCCTCATTTGTTGTCAAACTTTGTCAGTCAGATGACCCAGTGAGTGTAACTGGCATAAATGTGTCTCAACTTCAGCCTGGGCAGTATGTTGCCTGTGTTTATGACAACAAATGGTGGATTGGCAATGTCTGTGACACATCATTTGAAGAACATGATGCCTTGGTCAACTTTATGCATCCATGCGGGCCTGCACGATCATTTCATTGGCCTAGCAGAAGAGATTCTTGTTGGATTTCTGAACAGCATATTCTAGCAGTTCTTCCAGTACCAGCAATTACAGCACTTGGACGACAGTATACATTTCCAGAAACAGCACTGAAACTTATCAGTGAAAAATTCTTGTCACTTCAGCACGGAGGTTTTACTTGGGAACCATTAAGACACCCCCATTAGGCTTGAGAAACTAGGCAAAGACAACCAAATGAGGCTTGGGAACCTCAAGTAAGATGCCCACCTTCAGGCTTGGGAACCTGTGCCAAGTGGCTGGACTTGCCTGGCTATTGGGCGTGACCTCTTGGCGATGAGGTTGCCACTTCCTATTGAATTGGTAGTGGCGTAGCCACCATGGACCAACGCATGCTTAAAGCAACTGAGTGACTTATACAGTAATTAGAAACATCGATGGGCCCTATATCCGTTTCATCTATCATTCAACAATACTGGCCAAAAAACACTTTTTTTGCAATCCTTATATGGAGAGACTCCAAAATGAAAACTACATATTCTGATAGAAGGAAATCTGCTCTTTCTAATGGTGCTAAAATAAAGAATATTGAAGCTGTCCCACTGGAGATCAAGGGCATCAAAGATAGCCCAAAATGGGCAAAAATGCTTTTTATACCAACTTTGAACGCTTATAATTTTTCAACCACTTGAAGGAAAGTGCTGCAAATTGGAATGCCTCATTACAGCTGTGCATTTAGTACACCTACCAAAAATCAACCTGAAAGGCCAACTAGTTCAGAAACTACAGCAGCCTCAACATCGCTGTAAATTGATTTTTGCCGGGTTTTTTTTGGCAAAGTTTGAGCCTAAACCATTCAAAATGTAAGAGGACTAGGAACATGGGGTTTTGCCAGTTCATTACATAGTAACATAGTAACATAGTAGATGACGGCAGAAAAAGACCTGCACGGTCCATCCAGTCTGCCGAACAAGATAACTCATATTTGCTGCTTTTTGTGTATACCCTACTTTGATTTGTACCTATGCTCTTCAGGGCACAGACCGTATAAGTCTGCCCCGCACTATCCCCACCGCCCAACCACCAGCCCCACCTCCCAACCACCGGCTCTGGCACAGACCGTACAAGTCTGCCCAGCCCTATCCCCGCCTCCCAACCATCAGCCCCGCCTCCCGATCTTGACTACACTCCTGAGGATCCATTCCTTTGGCACAGGATTCCTTTATGCTTATCCCACGCATGTTTGAATTCCGTTACCGTTTTCATTTCCACCACCTCCCGCGGGAGGGCATTCCAAGCATCCACTACTCTCTCCGTGAAAAAATACTTCCTGACATTTTTCTTGAGTCTGCAAGTATTTTTTCACGGAGAGAGTAGTGGATGCTTAAGTCCTAAAAGTAGTGCAGGTTCTCCAAATATCCCCCTTGTACTACTAAAACTTCCAGTTTGACAGCTTCTGGAAGTTCGCCCAAAATGTCATTTTTGCTCAGGCGACATTTTGCAACCCTTTACTTGAGGTCCCCTAGAACCTCCAATTTTTAGTCTTTTGAACTAAAATTTTGCACAGCTTAGTTTTTTATCATAAAGAAACTATGTACCAAATTTCATCAAAATCTGAGATGGTGAGGTGGGGACGACCTTTAAAATTGGTCCACTTGACACGGAATGACTCAAGAGTTCTCTGACTGAAGTCTGAAACCGGGCCCGTCTCGACTCCGAGGAACCACGTCCTCGATGGCGACGTCGAGAGGTCGAGTCCCGTGCCGGCGGTGATGAAGCTCCCTAAACGATGTCGACGGGGAGTCGACCTGGGTGGCAGCCGATGCCGCAAGCGGCATTGGCGTCGAAAACCTCACCAAAGGCGGAGAGCCAGCTGCCACTTCCATCAACGGTACCGAGGGCACAAGCACCCTCAGTACCGGAACAGACTGGCGCAGCAGCCCTTCCAGAAGACCTGGGAGAATGGCTCAGATGCACTCGTCCAGAGGCTCTACCGGGAAAGGCTGTAGGGCCGGTGCAGAAGTCGACAGGGAGTCGACCTGGGTGGCAGACGATGCCGTAAGCGGCACCAGCGTCGAAGACCTCACCACAGGCGGAGAGCCAGCTGCCACGTCCATCAACGGTACCGGAACAGACTGGCGCAGCAGCCCTTCCAGAAGACCTGGGAGAATGGCTCGGATGCACTCGTCCAGAGGCTCTACCGGGAAAGGCTGTAGGGCCGGTGCAGGAGTCGGAGGCAGAACCTGCGAAGAGTGAGAAGGCGGTACCGGGCTGTCTGATGACCGACGCATCGACACCTCTTGGATGGAGGGTGAGCGGTCCTCCCGACGTTGCCGCTTCACGGGTGCTGAATCCTTCGACGCCCCAGAGCTCCCGATACCATGTGTGGAAGGAGACCGATGACGATGCTTCTTAGCCTTCGCTCGATGAATGTCATCGGCACTCCTCAGTACCGACGAGGAGGACGTGGAATCCACACGCCTCCTCGGGGTCAGGTCCGAAAGCGGTCGGTCCTAGTGGGCCTGCACAGCAGGAGTCATTGAGGCAGGTGGCGACCCACTCGATCGCTCACTGCTCCCAGCATGTGGTGGTCTCCGGACAGCCATTACCTCCCGATGTCGCTCCTGATGTCGATGCTATCTCCGGTGCCTATATCGACGCCAGCAACCACACCGAAGAATCGGGCGAAGCTCCGAAAAGTCGATCCCGAAGAGCATTCCTCGATGCCTGTGTCCGCTTTTTCAAGCTAAAGACACAACTTACATGTGTCTGGGCGATGGTCGGGCCCAAGGCACTGAAGACACCACACGTGGGGGGTCAGTACCTGAGATCGCCCAACTGCACCGATTACACTTCTTGAAGCCACTGGGCGTCCTCGATGACATGGACGGAAAAATAGCGGCGACAAAATCAAAACTCGATTGTGCCAAAAATAAAGGCACAAAAATGAGAAACACGTCGGAAGCGAAAGGAGGACCAAAAACTAAAAAATAATGGGTCTTTTTTTTTTTTTTTAAGGGAAACAACTTAAAAGTAAAAGAAAATGAGGGAAAAGACGACCAAAACCAAAAAATTAGCGAAAAAATACGCGAAGGGTCTTTCAGGGGCACAGAGAGAGACCGCAAGCAACCACTCTCTACCGCAGAGAAATAAGAACTGAAGCTGGATTATTGCGACAACGGGCAGGAAGATGGTTGTGCATGTCGAAGGCTGTAGCAAACTTTTGTTGCTATGAAGACTTCCGCTCCTGGGGGTTCCCGTGGACGTCACCCAATCATGAGACCACGCAGCCTGCTTATCCTCGCGAATACCTGTTACAGGTATGCATTTTCTCCAAGGACAAGCAGGCTGCTTGTTCTTATGACTGGGGTTTCTCTAGACCCCAGCCTCACTCAAAACAACAAAGAAAGGTAAATTGGGCCTCGCAACAGCAAGGACATAACAAGGATTACATAGTAACATAGTAGATGACAGCAGAAAAAGACCTGCATGGTCCATCCAGTCTGCCCAACAAGATAAACTCATATGTGCTACTTTTTGTGTATACCTTACCTTGATTTGTACCTGTCCTTTTCAGGGCACAGACCGTGTACGTCTGCCCAGCACTATCCCCGCTTCCCAACTACCAGCCCCTCCTTCCACCACCGGCTCTGGCACAGACCGTATAAGTCTGCCAAGCACTATCCCCGCTTCCCAACCACCAGCCCCTCCTCCCACCACCGGCTCTGGCACAGACCGTATAAGTCTGCCCAGCACTATCCCCGCCTCCCGCCACCGGCTCTGCCACCCAATCTCAGCTAAGCTCCTTAGGATCCATTCCTTCTGAACAGGATTCCTTTATGTTTGTCCCACGCGTGTTTGAATTCTGTTACAGTTTTCATTTCCACCACCTCCCGCGGGAGGGCATTCCAAGCATCCACTACTCTCTTTGTGAAAAAATACTTCCTGACATTTTTCTTAAGTCTGCCTCCCTTCAATCTCATTTCATGTCCTCTCGTTCTACCTCCTTCGCATCTCCAGAAAAGGTTCGTTTGCGGATTAATACTTTTCAAATATTTGAACGTCTGTATCATATCACCCCTGTTTCTCCTTTCTTCCAGAGTATACATGTTCAGGTCATCAAGTCTCTCCTCATACGTCTTGTAACGCAAATCCCTTACCATTCTCGTAGCTTTTCTTTTCACCGCTTCAATTCTTTTTACATCCTTCGCAAGGTACGGCCTCCAAAACTGAACACAATACTCTAGGTGGGGCCTCACCAACGACTTATACAGGGGCATCAACACCCCCTTTCTTCTGCTGGTCACACCTCTCTCTATACAGCCTAACAACCTTCTAGCTACGGCCACCGCCTTGTCACACTGTTTCATCGCCTTTAGATCCTCAGATACTAACACCCCAAGATCCCTCTCCCCGCCCTTACCTATCAGATTCTCCCCGCCTAACACATACGTCTCCCGAGGATTTCTATTCCCTAAGTGCATCACTTTGCATTTCTTCGCATTGAATTTTAATTGCCAAACCTTAGACCATTCTTCTAGCTTCTGCAGATCCTTTTCATGTTTTCCACTCCCTCCCGGTTGTCCACTCTGTTACAGATCTTAGTGTCATCCGCAAACAGGCAAACTTTACCTTCTAACCCTTCAGCAATGTCACTCACAAATATATTGAACAGAATCGGTCCCAGCACCGATCCTTGAGGCACTCCACTACTCA
The DNA here is from genome assembly GCF_901765095.1 of Microcaecilia unicolor. Taxonomy (NCBI): domain Eukaryota; kingdom Metazoa; phylum Chordata; class Amphibia; order Gymnophiona; family Siphonopidae; genus Microcaecilia; species Microcaecilia unicolor. The sequence continues at coordinate 134,336,947 of NC_044037.1, forward strand.
CCTTCCCCTCCTCCGAGTGAATTCCATTAACCACCACTCTCTGGATTCTGTCCGTCAACCAGTTCCTAATCCAGTTCACCACTTCGGGTCCTATCTTCAGCCCATCCAGTTTATTTAAGAGCCTCCTGTGGGGAACTGTGTCAAAAGCTTTGCTGAAGTCTAAGTAGATTACGTCTATAGCTCGTCCCTGATTCAATTCTCCTGTCACCCAATCAAAGAATTCATTGAGATTCGTTTGGCATGATTTCCCTTTGGTAAAACCATGTTGTCTCGGATCTTGCAACTTATTTGCTTCCAGGAAATTCACTATCCTTTCCTTCAGCATCGCTTCCATTACTTTTCCAATAATCGAAGTGAGGCTTACCGGCCTGTAGTTTCCAGCTTCTTCCCTATCACCACTCTTGTGAAGAGGGACCACCTCCGCCGTTCTCCAATCCCTCGGAACCTCTCCCGTCTGCAAGGATATATTAAACAAATCTTTAAGAGGATCCGCCAAAACCTCTCTGAGCTCCCTCAATATCCTGGGGTGGATCCCATCCGGTCCCATGGCTTTGTCCACCTATAGCTTTTCAAGTTGTTCATACACACTCTCTTCCGTGAACGGTGCTCTATCCACTTCAATCTCATTTGTACTTTTTGCAGTCCATCGCGGTCCTTCTCCAGGATTTTCTTCTGTGAAAACAGAACAAAAGTATCTATTTAGCAAATTTGCTTTTTCTTCATCATTATCCACATAGCGGTTTGCAGTATCTTTTAGTCTCACAATTCCCTTTTTAGTCATTCTCCTTTCACTAATATACCTGAAGAAATTTTTGTCACCCCTCCTTACATTTCTAGCCATTTGTTCTTCCGCTTTCGCCAGACGTATCTCTCTCTTGGCTTCTTTCAGTTTCATCCGGTATTCCTCCTCGTGTTCTTTTTCTTGAGTTTTTCTGTATTTCTGGAACGCCAACTCTTTAGCCTTTATTTTCTCAGCCACTTGCTTGGAGAACCATATCGGTTTCCTTTTTCTCTTGCTTTTATTTACTTTCCTTACATAAAGGTTCGTGGCCCTATTTATAGCTTCTTTCAGCCTGAACCACTGTCCTTCCACTTCTTGTATTTCCTCCCAGCCCATTATCTCCTTCCTCAGGTATTCCCCCATTTTACTAAAGTCAGCACGCTTGAAATCCAGAACTTTGAGTTTTGAGTGGCCGCTCTCCACTTTAGCAGTAATATCAAACCAAACCATTTGATGGTCACTGCTGCCCAGGTGGGCACCCACTCGGATATTTGACACGCTATCCCCATTTGTGAGCACCAGATCCAGCGTCGCTCCCTCCCTCGTGGGTTCCGTCACCATTTGTCTGAGCAAACCGCTTTGTAAAGCATCCACGATCTCTCTACTTCTTTCCGATTCCGCAGACGGAACCTTCCAATCTACATCCGGCAGATTGAAATCTCCCAGCAACAGCACCTCTCTCTTGTTTCCCAACTATTGAATATCTGCGATCAGGTATTGCCCTACGAACTATAACATCTAACTGAGAGTGCAGCCTGGAACAGAATAAAAATAGGCCTAGGGGGTGGAGTTGGATTCTAAACCCCAAACAGATTCTGCAGCACTGACTGCCCAAACCGACTGTCGCGTCGGGTATCCTGCTGAAGGCAGTAATGAGATGTGAATGTGTGGATTGATTACCACATCGCAGCCTTGCAAATCTCTTCGATAGTGGCTGACTTCAAGTGGGCCACTGACGCTGCCATGGCTCTAACACTAGGAGCCGTGACATGACCCTCGAGAGTCAGCCCAGCTTGGGCATAAGTGAAGGAAATGCAATCTGCTAACCAATTGGAAACTGTGCATTTCCAGACTGCGACTCCCCTTCTGTTGGGATCAAAAGAAACAAACATTTGGGTGGACTGTCTGAAGGGGCTTGTCCGCTCCACGTAAAAGCCAATGCTCTCTTGCAGTCCAAGGTGTGCAACTGACGTTCAGCAGGGCGGGTATGAGGACGGGGAAAAAATGCTGGCAAGACAACTGACTGGTTCAGATGGAACTCCGACACCACCTTCGACAAGAACTTAGGGTGTGTGCAGAGGACTACTCTGTTGTGATGAAACTTGAGATAAGGAGCATGCACTACCAAGGCTTGAAGCTCAATGACTCTATGAGCTGAAGTAATAGCCACCAAGAAAATGACCTTCCAGGTCAAGTACTTCAGATGGCAGGAATTCAGTGGCTCAAACAGAGGCTTCATCAGCTGAGTGAGAACGACGCTGAGATCCCATGACACTGGTGGAGGTTTGACGGGGGGGGGGGGGCTTTGACAAAAGCAAACCTCTCATGAAGCGAACAACTAAAGGCTGTGCAGAGATCGGCATACCTTCCACACGACAATGAAAAGCACTAATTGCGCTAAGGGTAAATTAGACCTTACCTGCTAATTTGCTTTCCTTTAGTTCCTCCGGACTGGCCCAGAATGTGACTGATGGGTTGTGTACGCCTTCCAGCAGGTGGAGACTGAGAAAAAAAACTGTGACTCTAGGAGCCAATAAGAGCCCTTGGCAACCAGAGAAAGATCCAGTAATAAAGTACCAAAGCAGAAGTAAAGCCAAAGCAGAAAAAACAAACTGTGCATCCAAAAACCTGAGCAGCCACCGACACATTGCCAACAAAGGGTGAGTGCCTTTAAACATATCATGGTCCTGCAAACGGGACATCTCAGTAAAACAGAAAAAAACATTTCTGTAATTTGTATATTCAACTTGTCGTTGTTGTTGTTTTTTTCTTTGTAATAGAAACTCAAACTAGCAACACAGCTCCAAACAAAGAAAAACGCAAAACACAGAATACCTGAAGAGAGGGATCTGGGCCGGTCCGGAGGGACTAAAGGAAAGCAAATTAGCAGGTAAGGTCTAATTTACCCTTCCTTAGCATCCCTCCGGACCAGCCCAGAATGTGACTGATGGGAAGTAACAAAGCAATGAAATTATGGGAGGGACCCAAGAAGCCCAGCCGACAAAACGCGTTCTGTAAAAACAAGATGCTGAGAACTGAGGACAACCAAACGGTAGTGGTTAGAAAACGAATGGAAACGACGACTAGGTCGCAGCCCAATAATACCAGACAACGCTCTGCCCAAGAAGCTGCCCGACCTCTCGTAGAGTGGGCCTTAACATGCTCTGGTACAGTTCTCCCAGAAAGAAGATAAGCTGAAACAATCATCTCTTTAAGCCATCGAGAAATAGTAGGCTTAGAAGCCAAAAACCCTCTGTGGGAACCCCCAATCAGAATAAACAAACGAGCAGAGCGGCGAACATCACCAGTACAGTTGATATAGAGATTCAACACCCGCTTGATATCCAAAGCCCTCAAACGCCGGTGCTCTTCTGAACCAGAAAAGAAACCCTAAGAGAGGCAAAACCACCGGCAGAGAAACATGAAACCGAGTTACGACCTTGGGAAGAAAAGAACAAACTGGCCGCAATACTACACGATCAGAACAGAACTCCAAAAAGGGTGATCTAGACGATAACACCAGCAACACCGAAACTCATTGAGGCAAAACAACGGCCACTCGAAATACTGTTTTCAGAGTCAAGTCCTTCAGAGAAGAGAAAGAAAAAAGGCTCGAAGGGAGTGTTAGCAAGAATTTTAAGCACCAAATTCAGGTCCCAACGAAGAAAAGAACATTGCGAGGGAGGACGAAGACAATTAACTCCCCTGAAAAAAAGCACAACTGGAAGACTCGCCCGAGACCTGCCTATGAGATGACCCCGAAAGCAAGACAAAGTCGCAAACTGAACTTCAAGAGAAGCCAAAGCAAGCCCTTTGTCAGAGCACCGCTGCAAAAAATCCAAAATGTGAGAAACCGAAGAACTAAAAAGAGATAAACTCCTTACACCAGCTCTCAAATATCTTCCAAGCGCGCACCTAATTCAAAGAGATAGAACGACGACGAGAGTGAAATACAGTAGCAATGACCTGAGTGGAATAACCCTTCTTAACCAGCTTAACCCTCTCAAGAACTTAAGCGTAAGACCAAATCAATGCGGATCCGGAAGAATGACTGGACTGCGCGACAGAAGCTCTTGCACGACCAGAAGCTTGAAGGGAAAATCCACCAGAAGACGTCGAAGGTCGGCAAAATCACGGCCTTCGAGGCCAAACAGGAGCCACTAAAATCAGACCTCCGTTTTGCGGCTCGACCTTCTGAAGAAGACGGCCTAACAGAAGCCAAGGAAGAAAGGCAAACAGTAGACCGACTGGCCAAGAGTGAAGAAGAGCGACCACGCCCTGCGCCTTAGGATCCTTTCGACGACTGTATAACACAGGACAATTGGTAGTATGTGCGGAGGTAAACAGATCCATCCTGGGCGACCCCCAATGATCGACCAGCAACTGAAACACCCCTTTGCTTAGCGACCACTCACCCGGATCGAGCATGTGCCGATTTAGAAAATGTGCTTGAACATTTACTCCTGCTACGTGAGCCTCTGAAAGAGCCACCAGAAGAACTACTGCCCATTGAATCCGCAACGAAGGCTCTCGCTCCAACGGCAGACTCCTCGTCCCCCCTTGCCAAATGAAATATGCTACTACTGAGGCAATGTCTGACATGACTCGCACTGTTTGGCCTCACAGGAGATGAAGAAAATACTAGAGCGCCAGACAAACCGCTCTGGTCTCTAACAGGTTGACTGACAACAAAAACTCCTGATGAGAACAGAGACCCGGAGCAAACTGCCCCTGACAGTGAGCTCCCCAGCCGCTGAGACTGGCACCTGTTGACACCACAGTCCAGCTGGGCTGATCCAGAGGCATACCTTTGGTAAAATTGGCCTCCCAAGTAGCAATGTCTGATGACGAGAATCCTTCTGGGACGACCAGCTCGAGAGAAGTGATCTCAAAAGAGGCCATGTAGGCGCCCTCTCCCAGGGAACCATCTTGATCGCCGCCGCTATGAAGCCTAAGATCTGTAGACAGTCTCTTGCCGACGAACTCGAATCGCGCAAGAAGAGACGAATCTGATTCTACAACTTGAGTACCCTGGTCTGCGGAAGAAACACGTGCTCTGTCGCATGTCGAACTGGACTCACAGATATTCTGATGACTGAAAAAGGAGAAGACGGCTCTTCTGTACATTGACTACCCAACCAAGGGACTGCAAGAAATCTACCACCCGAGCTGCCACCGAACGTCTCCCGTGGGAAGACTTTGCGCAGATCAACCAATAGTCCAACGAAGGACGCACTAAAATGCCCTCTGTTGGAAAAAATCGTAGCTATCACGACCTTGGTAAACGAAGGAGGAGCAGACGACCAGAAAAATGAAAATAGGGTATTACGAGAAAAACAGAAACTCTTCTGACCGCACTGCAACCAAGATTGGCCAGAAAGTCACCATACAAAAATTGGGCACCTAGAGGATTTGATTAACCGCCTTGAAATCCCAAATCGGATAGAGAAACCGACCTTAACACTGGTCCACCCGAAGGACAGGAGACAATTGCCCAAAGGACCAGAAGTCTACGGAGATAATCTCTGATGACTCTGGTTAGGCTGCAAGAAAGGCAAGGAGATTCTAAGAAAGGATCGGACAAAGGAAGACTTAACTGTAATGAGTAACCTTCCCGAAAAATCAGCAACACCCACTGATCAGCGGGAATCTGGGCCCACCTCTCTTGAAATGATGTCAAACAAGCGCTGCCAGGAATAGAAACTGGGCCCACACCCCTTCTTCGCTGAGAGGGGAAGTATTACTTGTTAAGTGTCTGTCAGCAGAAAGATACCTAATGACAAACATATGCTAGTGTTCTATGGAAGGTAAAACACATGCAAACTCAACAATCTAGCACCTAAGCCTTAATTGAACTGTTGATAATAACCCCCCATAGGGATCAGTATACAAAGTGCTAAACTGGAGAGTGGTGCTGCAGATTAACATTAAACGCCTAAACCACAAATTAGAGAACTAGTGGGCAGACTGGGAGCAGCTGTGGCTACTGACGAAAGCGGGACGCTGAGCTAGCTGGACCCTCGGACTGTCCCAGCATGGCAAAGCTTATGCTCTTATGTTCTCATGCAGCCCTGATCGGATAAGTTTGGCTAGCCAAACCAAAACTACAAGCTGTTCCTTTGGCTGGATTGAAAAGGCTAGGTAGGGAGCTGCGCACACCTCTGCAAATGTACAAAACTGCTGGGTGGACATAGACTAGGATTGGGCTAAAGCATATAAGCAAAAAATGTGTACTGAAGCTTGAAAAGTGCATTAAGAGCTTCCTATTCCAGGCATCTGCACCCCACTGTAAGAAGGAAAAGAAAAAAAATGGTGGGTGGAGGAAAAAAGGAGGAAAGGAAAGATGAGCTTACAGCAGCCTTATTATAAACTGCTCTCCCCAAAAGAATGCTTTTCAGCCAACTGCAGAGCTGGAAGACCATACAGACCTTAGTAAAATAAAAATAACATAGCAACAGACTAGAAAGGAGCATACAGATGGAAACATGGCTGTCAAACACAGAGAAGCCATTTCATTTTTTTTTTTTAACTGAGGCTGCCATACTAAGCATGCCCAAAGCAAACTTCTGTTTGAGCATTTGGTAACTTACTTACAAGTAAATGCACACCCATGCTCTTATTAACTTTAAATCATAAAGATAAATATTCACTTGCTCCAATGAACCTTGTACCCACAAAAGTAAAATGCTGTATGCTGTTTGTGAAAACAGTAAACCTTAGCCTTCACTGCTCTGCTAATGAAGGAATTTCCTGAGCAGAAGAAACAAAAACTGTTTAACCTCCTCAGGGAATCTAAACTGTTCACTTTGAACAACAGAGGCACCCCCTGCAGAGAACACTTCCCAGGAGGGTCCATGGGCTCAACTTTATGAAGGAGAAAAGCCTTGTACTACTGAAGCACAAATTCAGGAAGAAACCTCCTCTCTCTCTCTCTCCCCCCCCCCCCCCCCCCCCCCCCCCCCCCCCCGCTGGCAGCAGGGATGGCTGTGGAACAGAAACAGGCTCAAAAGCCAAAGGGACATGAGAAACAACCAGCGAGGATACATTCAAAATGGTGGCGTTTCCCACCAAAAACGGGAGCGAAGGAGACGCGATCACCAGCCCAACGGAAAGAATGGACCCCCTGACTAACAGTACTGACGACTGCCCTCACAGTACCCTGGTTTCTGAGGAGCGATACCAAAACTGCAAACTCTACTCGCTCCTACAGCCCGCTGCTGACAGACGGCACAGGAGCAGAATTTCCCCGACATCGCTAAGGGGACAATAAACACAAAACAGCTGAGCAATTAACAGCTGATCGGATCGCAGCGAACCGCTCAAGCTGTCCTGCTCGCTATTACTGCCCAGAAATGGCTCTGCCAGGAGCAGACCAGGGGGCTCTCGCTTTTTTCTTTTTTAACTCTTGTATAAAAGAGCAGCTGCCTCTCCCTGCCTCTACAGTTCTTACTAGGAAGAGCTGGAGGAACTTCACACAGTCAGACTGTTCCTGACAACAGACTGCTATTTAAAGCATTCAAAATTAAAATCATGCTTTTTCTTCAGGAAGGAACAGGGGGGAGGGACTCGGCCTTCCGAGTGTGGCACCCCCGAGGCTCTGAGGGACCCCCACGGGTTTCAGGCTTCCAAGAGCAGGTTTTTGTTATATATATATCCTTAAAAATGCACAGGGACACAGAAGAAAATTATACCAACACTTAAAATCTAATCAAGAAAGAGAGAAAAGTATAGAATAGAATGAGACTGAAGGGCTCACCACCTTCCACCTGCTGGAGACTGAGATTACTGGATCTCTCTCTGGTTGCCAAGGGCTCTTATTGGCTCCTAGAGTCACAGTTTTTTTTCTCAGTCTCCACCTGCTGGAAGGCGTACACAACCCATCAGTCACATTCTGGGCCGGTCCAGAGGGATGATAAGGAAGGTGAACTTTTACTGAGTTGGTCTTGAGACCAGACTCCGACAAGTGTAGAAGGTATTCAAGCAGGGTCTGTGTAGGACAAGAAAGAGGATCAAGCGCCCAGACGGCAAACCTCCTCCATTTGAAAAAGTAACACTTCTTCGTGGAATCTTTCCTGGAAGCAAGCAAAACTCGGGAGACACCCTCAGAAAGACCCAAAGAAGCGAATTCTACGCTCTCAACATCCAGGCCGTGAGAGCCAGAGACTGGAGGTTGGGATGCAGAAGCGCCCCTTGGTTCTGAGTGATGAGGGTTGGAAAACACTCCCATCTCCACGGTTCTTCGGAGGACAACTCCAGAAGAAGAGGGAACCAAATCTGAAGTAGCCAGAAGGGAGCAGTCAGAATCATGGTTCTGCAGTCTTGCTTGAGTTTCAGCAAAGTCTTCCCTACTAGAGGTATGGGAGGATATGCATACAGAAGGCCTGTTCCCCAATGTAGGAGAAAGGCATCTGACGCTAGTCTGTCATGGGCAGGGACCTTGTGATTGATCTGAGTGGCAAAAAGATCCACTGAGGGGGTGCCCCATTCTCGGAAGATCTTGCGCACAACGCCCATGTTGAGCGACCACTCGTGAGGTTGCATTATCCTGCTCAATCTGTCGGCCAGACTGTTGTTTACGCCTGCCAGATACGTGGCTTGAAGTAGCATGCCGTGATGGCGAGCCCAAAGCCACATCTGGACGGCTTCCCGACCCAGGGGGCGAGATCCGGTGCCCCCCTGCTTGTTGATGTAATACATCGCAACCTGATTGTCTGTCTGAATTTGGATGATTTGATAGGACAGCCGATCTCTGAAAGCCTTTAGACCGTTCCAGACCGCTCGCAACTCCAGGAGACTGATCTGAAGACCTCTTTCCTGGAGGGACCAAAGTCCTTGAGTGTGAAGCGCATCAACATGGGCTCCCCACCCCAGGAGGGATGCATCCATTGTCAGCACTTTTTGTGGCTGAGGAATTTGAAAAGGACATCCCAAGGTCAAAATGGATCGAATTGTCCACTGTCAGGATTGCTGGACATACTTATATTAATATTAAACCAGCTTCTGATAACTCTCTCTCCCTCCCTCAGGGATCACTGAGGATGACATGGACGAAATGGTGCTGAGAGACCTGCTAGCCCTGGGTTGTCTTAATTGCTCCTGATTAACATACCTTTTGTCATATCAGGGAGCAGGCTCTCTAAGAACAAAGGAAGCCAGACATAGAGGCTCCATCACTAGGGACTTCAAACAGAAGAACCTGTGAAAACTAGTAAAAAAAAAACCCGTTTCTGATGCAAATGAAACGGGGGCTAGCAAGGTTTTCTTCAGAGTGTGCATGTGGGAGTGTATGTGTCCCTGCCCTCTGCCCTGTCTCCCTCCCCCTCCCCCCTCCGAGTCCAGTCCTTCAGTGTTGTTTCCTGCTGTTCTGTGTTTTTGTTACAGAGAGAGTGAGGGCATCTCTCTCCCCTCCCCCCTCTGAGTCCTTCACTATTTCCTGGGATTTCGTGCTGTGCTGTTTTCCTTCACTCATGGGGAAACCGGATATCTCTGGCGCTTCACACTTCCGGCTGGAGGCTTCAGTGGTGCCTTTTATATATATATATATATATATATATATATATATATATATATATATATAGATGCTCACCTTTCCTGACTTCAGAAAGTAATCTGGAGTTTTGTAAAGGAAATAACTGGGAAGGAGAGAAGTTTTTGATCTCTCTCTGCTCCTGTTCCCTCTCTGTTCTTATTAGGTATAAAGCTGGGGCACATAGGCGGTCGGTGGCCCAACTGTTTGGGGAGGCTAAAGGGGGCGGGGTTAGGGGTGGAGCCAGGGGTGGAGCTTAAATCCATAATTGTCTGATAACACACAGAAAAAATAAATAAATAAAAAGTCACAATTAATACCTTATATTAAATATAGATAGATATTAGATATGTATCATATGTCAAAGAATAAAGTGGTTGCTCAAAGCATATACTAACCACAATCGCTCAACTGCAAAACACTATGCACAATTTTGTGCAAACACACACTCAGAACCTTACTGTACCATAAATATTACACTGGGCAGAACCTAATACACCAATATACCACCCATACGGAAAATGCAGACCATCAACAATATGAAACAAGGGATCATAATATTACAATTCTCATGTAGAGCCACAAAACACCCTAACTCATGTTTAATGTGGGATAAAATGCCATAAATAAGTAAATAAATATAAACTTTTAATGTTGAGCACCTGATTCTCAAAGTGGACATATTCCAAACACTATAATGAAAGTAAAATGATTTTTTTTTCTACCTTTGTTGTCTGGTGACTGTTTTTCTGATCATGCTGGCCCAGTATCCGATTCTGCTGCTATCTGTCCTCACAACTCCGTTTCCAGGGCTTCCTTTCCATTTCTCCTTTCTTCATTTCTGGTCCTCAGCTTCTGCCTATTTTCTTTATCCATGTGTAGTTTTTCTCCTCTCTTTCTTTTCCCTCATCTCATCTCCTTCCTCACGCTTCCCTCCTTCCATCCATGTCCAGCATTTTTTCTCTCTCCCCTCCTCTCCTCTGCCCTCCATCCACCCATGTCCAGCAGTGACCCTTCTCTCCCCCTGCCCTGCAAGCACCCATACACAGCAACCCTCCTCTCCCCTGCCCTCCATACACCCATGTCCAGTAGTGATCCTCCTCTCCCCTACCCTGCATGCACCCATACCCGGTGACCCTCCTTCCCCTGCCCTCCATCCACCCACCCATGTCCAGCAGTGATCCTCCTCTCCCCTGCCCTGCATGCACCCATACCCAGTGACCCTTCTTCCCCTGCCCTCCATCCACCCATGTCCAGCAGTGATCCCTCCTCTCCCCTGCCCTGCATGCACCCATTATACCCAGTGACCCTTCTCTCCCCTCCTTCCACAAATGCCCAGCGACTCCCTTCTCTCCCCTGCCACCCCCTCCCGAGTTGTTCGGCAAATTCCTCCCTCCTCCCTCCGTATCCGGTCCACTCACGTCACCGACCTGACTCTTCTGAGCTGTCAGCGCTAACTCTACCCTGCTGTGCTGGCGCTGCCAGCGTTCGCGCTTCAAAATGGCCGCCAAGACTTACAGGGCGGCCTCCAAGACTTCAGCAGTCTCGCGAGGCCGCCTCTGGAAGTCTCGGCGGCCATTTTTAAAGCGCGAACGCCGGCAGCGCCAGCGCAGCGGGGGAGAGTTAGCGCTGACAGCTCCGAAGACTAAGAGTCAGGTCGGTAATGTGAGGGACCGGGACCGGATTCGGAGGGAGGGGGAGAAGGGAGGGAACAATTCGATAATTGTTTGACAGGAGGAGCAGTCATGGATCTCTTCTGAGATCTATGCCAGCTCTTTTACGGTTTGATTTACTATTTATTACTATTTTTCTATTCTTTCTCCAAGAGAGAAGGAAACTTGGTATATCTGATACTCAATGCACCCCTGAATGCCACTGGCAAAAATAAACAGCAGCAGCCTACCTCCCCACCCAGATTCACCAACTCTCTCCCTCCCTCCCCCCCCCCCCCCCCCCCACGCACCTTATCACCTAGTCTTGCCCTCTCTCTCTCTCCCTGACTATTCAACACAGATGCAGGAAAGAGAGCAAAGACCAAAAGGCACAGTGCCAAGGCTTTAATGACAATTAGCTTGGAACTTCTGTACTAGCATTAGTGAGGATTTCATGTCTGTTTCTTCCCTCTACTTGAGCATACTTATTCACAACTCTTACTCTTGCCAATCCAACAGAAGATGGAAAGAATCTACAAGAAGGGACAAGAATGTCTGTCGTTCTGTTTCTGTGCAAAATAACTCTTCAAAAATGTAACTAAATGGGATGAAACCTGGAACGTTGGAAAAAAAGTAAAAAGGGACACTGCTTTACAAAAGGGCCCCCTCCCCCCCAAAAAAACAAAAAGGTTCATTCACACCAATGAAAGACCGAATGCAAAAAACCCAGATATAGCGACAAAGAGCAGAACATCAGAAAAAGCACTGATCAGAGAGGTGTCAGTCCCAAACAATTACTCTGGGCCTCTCTTGTCAAGCCACACTAAAGGGCCGATGATCAGAAGCAAACGCGTTTGCTATCGCCCCATGATCAGAGCCCCCGAAGGCATGAAAATGCGCTCGCGGGCTCTGAATGCAAATGCATGCAAAACAGGGCTAAACCTATTCATCCCCAATGATCAGCGACCTGCACGCCAAAGATTGGCTTGCTGGCTACCGCAAACCCTATGCCAGCTCGGAGCTGGCGTTAGGGTTTGCAGACCATTGGGGAGGAACGGTGAGCCCCCATTCCCCCCAATGTAGCAGCCCCCCGCAGGAGCCCCAACACTCCCCCCAGCAACAGGGGTCTGGAGGTCCAGTGGACCTCCGGTCCCCGCAACCACCCCCAACACAGGTTCAGAGGGGGGGCTGGAGATCCGGTGGGTCTCCAGCACCCCCTAACCCCCCAACATTTCTGATGTCCCTGGTGGCCCAGTGGGCCCGAGTCAATCCCCCACCTGGTGGTCTAGCGGCCCTTCCCCCACCCACCTTAAGTTGGAGGAGGGAGGTGGCCTCCCTCCTCTTCCATCAGCACCACCTGCAAAATGGTGAAAGCAGGGCTCCCCCGATGGAAGCGGAGGGAGGCCACCTCCCTCCTCCAACTTAAATGGGGGGTGAAGGGGATCGGCCTTCGGCCCACTGGGCCACCAGGGACATCTGAGGGATTTAGGGGGGTTGTAGACCCACTGGATCTCCAGCCCTCCCTGAACCTGTGTTGGGGGGGGGGGTCAGGGGGATCGGAGGTCCGCCAGACTTCCAGCCCCTGTTTTGCCTGGCTCAGGGCGGGGGTAGTTGGGGTCTGGTGGTCCCATGGACCTCAAGCCCCTGTGCTTGACAGTTCTGGGCTTTTGACAACCCAGACCTGTCAATCAAGTGCGGGAGGATTGTGCCTGAGCGCACTTCTACACCATGATCAGATTGTGTGCTTAAATTTGCATGCAATTACCAATGATCACAGGAACAGTAAAGCCCCGCGTTGTTCCAGTGCTATTTTTAAGAGCGCTGTTTGGAACAGCACAGGGCTTTTGATCATCTGTCCATAACTGTTCCCGCACAGCAATGCTGACAGAGACCAAAGTGAATGGGTGAGAGCCACTAGCACAGTTTGATAAAAGAGGGCCTCTGTGAAAAATGTGGAGAATGACAAGATCCTCAAGTACCAAGAAAAGTAGCCACAGACCAAGAAAATATAGAAGAATACAGAAATATTTCCCATCATTTTTGGTGCCACAGCCTTGACTAAAATGAATTTTCAAGCACACCTGGGTAAGCTTATGAACTCCAGAAGAAGGCTCTCAGGCAAAATGCAACTACTAAAGCAAATGCTTGCCATAAATTGACAGACTGAGATCAGATGAGACCTTGGCTTAGTAGTGAAGTTGATTACTGTCTTGGCATGGACAAACTTAATACTGCCCTAGAGCAAAAAAAAAAAAAACACACACACACTTCAGTTTAACAAATCTTCCTTTCAAACTGCCTATCCCTGTTCTCTACTATTTCCCCCCTACCCCCCAAGTACTAACCCTGGCAACTGCCCTACTACCCCAAAAAATGCAAAAAAACATTTCCACATCTGCCCTGCCAACTTACAAATTTCCATTACCTCCCAAATACACCCTCTACAACTGCCCATCACCTTCCAAAATGTCCTCACACCGAAAACCTAACTACCCCACAACTACTCCACCACCCTGTAAACTAAACCATCTCCTAAAAGAGCCCCCTGCAACTGGCCCACCACTCCACAAACCAACTATTTACAACATATACCCTAACACTACCACAAAAAAGGGATGAGAAAAAAAACACACAAGCTCAGTACACATTCTCCCACAAGGCAATTCAGACATGCATGCACCTTATACATGCACATATATATTATGAAAATAGGAAATATATGAACAGCTATCTGTATGTTTTCCCCACATGTTAGAGAACATGGGAGGCACACTACTACAAAAAGCATAAGTGCTAGACTACAGGGTGAAATGGGTCTGCCCACAAAAAAACTGTACTGGCACCCAGCTACATGTGTACACATCTGCACATTTACTAGAATGCTATTCTGTGCACAAACTTTTTCCAACAACAACATTTGAGAGGAGAATATCATTCCAGTCACAAACAGATGGAAAATACTCTAATGAAAAGGGGGCACCAAAAATATATAGAAGAGTGGCGCAACGAAACGTCACACAACTGAAGAATATCATTCCAGCACGTGTAGTAGTAGTGTAAATGAGCACAAATTGGCACCAGAAATTGCAAACATACGCAAGGCCTCTAGCGCACCTGTGTGCATGCATCTAGTGTGCTATCCAATGTTAGTACATGGGTTTTTTTAACAGGGCTGATTTACATATTAGTTAAGCAATACCTTTGGTAATAGAGTCATGCACTAATGCTTATGTGGGTTCGTAACATAAGGTTTCTGCACTGGCCCCTGCATGAAGTGGCGAAGATGGGTGGACCAAGAACAAAAGAACTGCAAACCCTACAATCCTCAAAAAGCATTACAAAAAACATAAACAGCTATAACAAAAATCCAGTGGAGAATCCTGCTCAACCTACAGAAAACATAAAACCGCAAATTTAAAACATTTGTATTGCTCCTTTCATTTTAAAAGCGATACTTTCCCGATTTACACCCCGACTACCCTGCCTGAAAAAATTTCATTCTTCGTGACATTTCTGATTCTCTGCTCTTCTGATTGTATCGAGTGGACCGGACCGGCTTTAAAAAAAACAAACACAAAGTTTATTAACGTAAACAAACTTGTGCATTCCGAAGCTTCTGAAGCGTTAAAGGTACTATGTAAAAAAAAAAAAAATGTTAACTTGGGAGCAGGCACAACCTGTAATCAAATGAACCATACAGGCCCTTTCCTTGTTTTCACCTACATTAATCCTGCTTCGAGATTCGGTCCCGATTTTTATACTTTAGCCTTTAAAAAAATCCCTCGCACTCTAATCACCCTACTCCTTTATTAGCGACTCAACAAAACCATTTATCAGACGAATCCACCAACTACTTACCACACCAGCAATTACAGAACTACGACGAACGATAAAACCAAAAACATACTGCTTCCGGTTACATGACCCAAAGGCAAAAGGAAACGCCTACAGCTTCCGGTTACAGGAAGTAGCGATTATAACTTGGTAGGGGGTTTTTTTAACGTCTCAAAAAGGTCAGTGGTTTGAAAGATGAGATGACATCGTTTGTATTTTTTTGTTGTTTGAATATTATTTTTTGATATAAGAACATCTTTAATAAAGATATGTGGAAAAAAGAACGCCGAGAATGAAGTTCAAGTCAGCAGCAAGGCTATTTAAACTTTGAATCAGTGTGAGAAATGGACAAAACACAAGTTAAGATTTGAAAACAATATTGGTACCATAGTCTCTATTTGTGCTGCAAAGTAAAACCTGGGTTGTTACAAATATTTGAACAGTGCATGCTTAACTGAGAGACGTTTTCCCGTTGTAGAAAAAGGTATATTTTCTTAGGATATAAGTAGCAAAAGATATACCTTAAATAGTAACAGTTGTATGTATTGGCTAGTTGAAGATTCTACTATAGAGTAATGGTTCTGAGTGGTGAATACCCCTAATCAATATGCATGGTAGATTTGTATTCTGTATGAGATAGTTTTGCATGCCTGTCACTTAAATTATATGCAAATCTTCAGATTTGGGTAACGACCTAAAATAATGAGACCTCTGTTGTGCCATCCACTACCGCAGAATCATAGTTTCTTACCTGTAACGGTAGTTTTCCGTGGACAAAGGATCTTCTAGCCACACCTTCTGAATATTCGTCACGGTGACGTGCGAGACCGGAATCCAATAGGAATGCTTTAAAAGTAAAAACACATTAGCATTAGCACATTCCCGCCCAGACCGGTAGTATAAATACCTTTGACAGCTCAGAATAGTCAGTTCATTAAAATAGCTACAACAACCAGGGAGGGTAGGGAGGGATTGTGTGGCTAGAAGATCCTTTGTCCACGGAAAACTACCGTTACAGGTAAGAAACTATGATTTTTCCATGGACAGGATCTTCTAGCCACACCTTCTGAAGACTCCCAAGCATACACAGGTAACCTTACGTGAGAAATTACAATATGAAGCACCCACCAACCTAATTTCATAACATGTTACCTGTGATAGGAGGAGGAGGAAGGTTGTCGCTTACATTGCCTCTTGTAGGATCGACAGCTCAAACAGAGAATCTGCTCGAGATGCTGTATCAAGACAGTAATGCTTAGAAAAAGTGTGTAGAGATGACCAAGTAGCCGCTCTGCAAATATCTAAAAGAGGTGCACTATGTAAAAATGCAGTTGAAGAAGCCTTTGCTCTTAAATTGTGGGCTGTTACATGAGGATGTGATTCTTGCTGCTGATAGCAAAAATTTATACAGTGAGTAACATAAGAAGAAAGTGTTCTCTTAGACACTGGTTGCCTGTCTGTCCTTCGTAGAATAAGAGAGGAACAGCTGTGATGGTCTATGAATAGTTGACGTTCTCTGTAAATAGATTGATAGTGCTCTGGTACAATCTAATGTATGTAACCTACTATGCAGAGTAGATTGATGTGGAGGTGGAAAAAAGACTGGTAAAATAATGGATTGATTGACATGAAAAGACGACACAACCTTTGGAAGAAATTCTGGATGAGGTCGTAATATTGCTTTATCATGTAAAATTTGAGTATACGGAGAATAATAAACCAATGCTTGGAGTTCTCCAATTCTTCTAGCTGATGCAATTGCAATAAGGAACAAAGTTTTCCAAGTCAAAAATTGTAAGGAAGCTGACGTAAGTGGTTCAAATGGAGGATCCATAAGTTTTTCCAAAACCAGATTCAGATCCCACGCTACTGGAGGTATGTGAGTAGGAGGGTGAAGATTCATTAAGCCTTTCAAAAATCTTTTAGTGATAGGATGAGCCATCACTGTACATTCATCAACCGGATCATGAAAAACAGTAATAGCTGCCACATGAACTTTAACTGAAGATACGGCCATGCCTGATTCAGACAAATGAAGAAAACACTCCAATAATACAGAAATAGGACAAGAAATAGGATTTACATGATGTGATCTACACCAACATTGAAATCTTTTCCATTTAGCTGCATAAACCAATCTAGTTGATTGCTTTCTGGAAGATAATAATACATCCAAAACTGGTTGAGAAAATAATGAAAAATCTAATGTTTTACTTGAACAAACCAAGCCGTGAGATGAAGTTTGTTGAGATTTGGATGCAGGAGTTGACCATTGTTCTGAGATATGAGATCTGGAATGAGAGGAAGAAAATGAGGCTGGAACAGAGCTAACTGTGTGAGCACCGGAAACCAGGTTTGTATCGGCCAATAAGGTGTTATTAGTATTATGGACGCTCTGTCCTGAATAATTTTCTGCAAGACTTTTGGAATTAGAGGAATTGGAGGAAAAGCGTAAAACAGATAATTTGTCCAAGGTAGGGCAAAAGCATCTGTCGCTATCCTTTGAGTTGAAGGCCACCTTGAGCAGTATTTGCGACATTTGTTGTTCTGTGGGGATACGAATAGATCTATCTGAGGCCAACCCCATCTTCGAAAAAGAGCGTGAGTAACTGTGATCTTGAGAGACCATTCGTGAGGTTGAAGCTGTCTGCTCAAGACATCTGCAATGTGATTTTGTCGTCCTGGTAGATACACTGCTCGAATCACCGAATGTAGAGACAGGACTATTGACCAGAGTCTGACTGCTTCTCGACACAGACTTAGAAAACCCATACCTCCTTGTTTGTTTATGTAAAACATTGCCACTTGGTTGTCCACACAAACTTGAATCATCTGAGACTGAAGGAGATGTTGGAAAGCCTGAACAGCTAATCTGACTGCCCTCAATTCCAGAAGATTTATGGAAAAACAACTCTCTTGAATTGTCCACTGACCTTGCGTTGAGAAATGATCCAAATGGGCTCCCCAACCAATCTTGGATGCATCTGTGGTAAGTATTTTGGTTGGACGTGGTAATTGGAATGGAGCTCCCACCAACAGATGTTGTTGATGTGTCCACCACAACATGTGTAGTTTGATCCGATTTGACAGACGTATCCTTGAATAAAGGGAGTGTCGAATAGGACTCCATCGTCTCTTTAAATACCACTGCAGGGGTCGCATATGTAGACGTGCAAGAGGTAGAACAGCAACTGTTGAAGCCATATGGCCTAAAAGTACTAGAATTTTGCGAGCAGAGATGATCTTTGCTGACAGAAAATACTGTATTAATTGATTCAGAACTTGGGCCCGATTGAGTGGCAGTTTCGCTAAAGCTTGATAGGAGACCAGATCTGCTCCTATAAACGTCAATCTCTGAGTGGGGGTCAAATGAGATTTCTTGTAATTGATCACTAAACCTAACTCTTCGAGAAGAAGCATGGTCTTCTGCAAATGAAGAAGATTCTGCTGAGGAGAGTGTGCTACAATCAACCAATCGTCGAGATATGGGAAAAGAATTATACCCTGACGATGTAAGTGTGCCACAGGAGCTATGACACACTTGGAGAATATTCTGGGAGCTGATGTTAGACCAAAAGGCAGAACCTTGAATTGGTAATGTCGATCTTGGCACACAAATCGAAGAAATCGTCTTGATGATTGATGAATAGGAATATGCAGGTAAGCATCCTGCAGATCTATGGCTGAAAACCATACCCCTTGTTTTAACAGAGGAAGTATCGTTTGTAAAGATGACATCCGAAAACGTTGTTTTGGAAGAAATTTGTTGAGTTGTCGTAAATCCAGGATTGCCCTGTAACCCCCATCCTTTTTGGTTATGAGAAAAAATCGGGAATAAAACCCTTTGTTTATGTCGTGAGCAGGTACAGTCTCTAAAGCATTGAGATTGAGGAGTCTGGAGACCTCTTGTTGCAAAAATGGAATCTGCGAGTTTGGAACATGAAGACGTGTAGGTGATCGAATAGGTGGGGGCTGTGAGAATCTGAGAAAATATCCATGTTGAATGATGTCCAAAATCCATTTGTCTGTTGTTAGACATCCAAGAGTTGAAAAAATGTTGAACTCTGCCCCCCCACCGGAATCGGAGACAAGGACTGGTCAAAAAGACGGATTGAGTTTTTGCTGCTGGTTTGTTTGAGCAGGTCTTTGTGACCGCCAGTCTCTACCTGATCTAGCCTGAAAATTATAACGTTGAGGCTGAGATTTAAATGGAAAACTAGACCGCTGATGGCCAAAAGATTTTCGTTGTTGAAATCTATTCCTTGCATTAAAATATGGTAATTTTTTATAATTCAATTTAGGAGGCTGCTGTTTATCTTGCTCTAGAGTGTCCAAAGTTGTACAGTCCTCTTTAAGACCTTCAATCAGCTGTTTTACTCGATCTCCAAATAAAGAGTCACCCACACAAGGAGCATTAGCCACCTTTTCGTGAACATCTTCACCTAATGCAGATGCCCGTAACCATGAGAAACGTCTAGATGCAATTGCAGTAGCTGCATTTCTAAGTGATGTATCAAATTGGTCATGTGTGGTACGAATCATTTGTTTAGAACTCTCTTCCAATTTGGTAAGAATCTGTTGAAAATTTGAAACCTCCTGCTGAGGAAATACTGACTGTAATTTAGACAAGTCATCCAAGATGGTATACAAATATTCCATTTGATGAAACATATGGATTGCTATACGAATTGAGAGCATTGAGGACTGAAAATTCTTTCTTGCTAATAAGTCCATGAATTTTAAATCTTTAGTTGGTGGATGATTGGTAATATTTTCTGCAACTTATGTCGTCTCATGGCCGATTTTACCACTAAAGATGCATGCGGAAGCTGAGTCATACCTTTGCGTAGATCTAATAGAATAAGGGGTGTTCCAAATTAATTTGTGATGTTCTTGAAGCACTGGAGGTATTGGTAATGCTACTAATTGCTTAGATAAATTCAAGTATTTCGTGACTGAGCGTTTGTCCACAGCACTATCAGTCTGAGGAGAGACAGTTATGTTCAAAACCGTCACCAACTTTTGTAAAAATTTATGGTAAGACTCAACTTGTACAGATAAAATTTCTTCCTGATGTAGAGGTGGAAAGGCGGAAGTAGAAGGTAATTCCTGATCTAACTGAGTCTGATCATCAACATGTAATGAGTGAGACAAAGAAGGTACTGGAGAATTTATACAAGATTTATTTGAAGCACACTCTTGTATTGAACTAGATGGAGACACAGACCATGAACGTTGTCTGTGATCTGTATGAGTCATAGAATTTGTTTGAACTGGTGCTGTCCGAGGTGACTGCACCTGGTTATTCTCTTGTACTGTCTGCTGATTATGTAGCAGTTTTGTAAGTAACTCCAAAATCTTCAACTGTGCAGCAGAAGAAGAGGTTGATTGAGCTCTTGAAGAAGTATGAGAGACTGAGTGACGAGAAGCTCTATGCTTTAAAGAGCTGTGATCTGAATGAGAATGTAATTTAGAACGTTTCCTCAAAGGCACATCCGATGATGAACTGGAAGGTGATCTCCTACGACGATTTCTGTGAGAAGTACAAGAAGAACGACTATGCCTTGAAAAATTGCTATGTCTGGAATCATGACAGCATCGGGGGGATCGGCCATGCTGAGAAAATCCTCAATGTCAGTCGAGTCAGAAGAATGTGAACGAGATCGGCTCCTCCCACCTCGACTGTGATGATCAGCTGATTTCGAAGAACGTTGATATCGACGTCGAGCTCTGGAGCTGACAGCTTCCTGACGAGCATCATGCTCTGTTTGTTGCCCATTAGCTTTAACCTGATCCCCGGGCCGTAAGGCAAGGGGGAGAGCAGGAGTGGAAGGCACCTGATCCCCGGGCACCAAGGCAAGGGGGAGAGCAGGGGTAATATTCTCTTCCACCGGAGCTGGGGCATCCGACACTGACACAGACATTACAGAATTCTTATGAGAACTTACAGAAGACGACTCCGATTGTACTGCTGAAGTTAAATATTGTTGCAGCTTAAATGCTCTGATGTCCAAAGACTTTTGGGACATACTTCTACAGGCAAAACAATTTTTCGTATCGTGTGACTCCCCTAAACAGCGCACACATCTAAAATGATGATCCGTGAGGGAAAGTTTACGAGGACAAGTCGCACACGATTTAAAGCCCGTTTTTCTGTGAGACATAACAATAGTGAAGGAAAACAAAGATGACTGACTGACTGACTAACTGACTGAGTCTGATAAATCAACTGCGGGTCGTTCCGTCAACGCGGAAAAATTAAGACTGACTATTCTGAGCTGTCAAAGGTATTTATACTACCGGTCTGGGCGGGAATGTGCTAATGCTAATGTGTTTTTACTTTTAAAGCATTCCTATTGGATTCCGGGTCTCACACGTCACCGTGACGAATATTCAGAAGGTGTGGCTAGAAGATCCTGTCCATGGAAAACCTGTCTTTGTTGTGCCTGCCACGCAATGGCACTTCGGGCAACTGCCTAGCACTCCTGGCACCCAAACAAATTAGCAGAGGGAAATATATATGTGTGTGTATATATATATATATATATATATATATATATATATATGTGTGTGTGTGTGTGTATATATATTTGTAGCATTTGTATCCCACATTTTCCCACCAATTTGCAGGCTCAATGTGGCTTACATTTGACGTAATGGCGGTTGCCATTTCCAGGTAACAAAATTACAAATGGTATTGTGTTCAGGTGCATACATACATGATAATATACATGGAACATAACATATATGGAACAGATTATGGTATATATGTATATATACTCTCTGCATACATACATAGTAAAGAAGAGTTCAATATGATATTGCATGAAGGTTACTGAGTAATAAATTGGATTATAACATACATTTGGTCATCTAGTGATAATGCTTGATCATTCATAGCAAAGAGGATAGTCAATCGTGATAAGAGTTCGGTTTTGTATATATCATGTATAATATTATTTTTTAGTGTTTAAGATGGATGTTTATGGTATGCCTTCTTGAAAAGATCTGTTTTCAGTAGCCTTCGGAAGATGGTTAGGTCTTGCGTTGTTTTTATGGCCTTCGGTAGTGCATTCCATAGCTGCGTGCAGATGTATGAGAAACTGGTCGTGTATGTGGATTTATATTTTAGCCCTTTACAGTTAGGATAGTGGAGATTGAGGAATGTGCGTGATGATCTTTTTGAGTTCCTAATAGGCAAGTCTATAAGGTCTGACATGTAGGTCGGGGCTTCCCTGTAGACGATTTTGTGGACCAGGGTGCAAACTTTGAACACAATTTGTTCTTTTAGTGGGAGCCAATGTAGTTTTACTCTTAGGGGTTTGGCGCTTTCGTATTTCGCTTTCCCAAATATGAGTCTGGAAGCTGTGTTCTGAGCGGTTTGAAGCTTCTTAATGATTTGTTCTTTGCATCCGGCATAGATGGCATTTCAATAGTCTAGATGACTTAGCACCATTGATTGTACTAGGCTGCGGAAAACTTCCCTTGGGAAGAAAGGTGATTCTTTTAAGTTTCCACATTGAGTAGAACATTTTCTTTGCTATATTTTTCGCATGGTCTTCGAGTGTGAGATTTCGGTCAATTGTGACTCCCAGTATTTTCAGGCTGTCTAAGACCGGAAGTGTGTTGTCTGGGGTGTTTATGGTATTGGTTTTGTTTGTGTTGTATTGTGAGGACAAGATGAGACATGTTTTTTCTGCGTTTAGCTTTAATTGGAATGCATCCGCCCATGAGGCTGTGTGTGATTTCATTAGTGATTTCGGTTATGTCTTGTTTGAACGGGATGTATATCGTGACATCGTCTGCATAGATGTACGGATTGAGTCCGTGATTGGATAGTGATTTCGCTAAAGGTGTCATCATTAAGTTAAAAAGGGTTGGTGAGAGCGGTGATCCTTGTGGTACTCCACATTCAGGTTTCCATGGTGTTGACATTTTTGAGTTTGAAATCACTTGGTAAGTTCTTGTTGTTAAGAAGCCTTTAAACCATCTTAGTACGTTTCCTCCAATCCTGAAGTAGTCTAGGATGTTCAGGAGTATTTGGTGACTGACCATGTCGAACGCGCTGGACATATCAAATTGTAGGAGTAGCACATTGTTTCCAGTTGCAATTAGTTGTTTAAATTTGGTTATGAGAGTGGTTAACACTGTTTCAGTACTATGGTTGGATCGAAATCTTGACTGTGATTCATGTAGTATTGTGAATTTGTTTAGGTAATTGGTGAGTTGTTTTTTTACCATACTTTCCATTAGTTTTACTATCAGGGGGATGGATGCTACTGATGGGTAGTTGGTTGTGTCATTTAATTTTTTCTTTAAGTCTTTGGGTATGGGTGTAAGTAATATATTTCCTTTGTCCTTGGGGAAAAGTCCGTGTTGTAGCATGTAATTCAGGTGTGACGTAAGGTCTGTTATGAAGAGTTTGGGGGCGAACCTTATTAGGCTACTGGGGCAAATGTCCAGTTTGGAGTGGGTTTTGGAGAATTTGTTGAGTGCTTGAGTGATGGTATCTTCGGTTAGTAGATCGAAGTCATTCCAGGTTCGGTCTGCTGGGTATTCACCTGGAGTAGGGTCCAGATAATCCATAAATTTTTCATGATCAGTGGTAATGTGGATCGAAGTTTTATAATTTTCTCATTGAAGTATTTGGCAAGTTGGTCTGCAGATGGGGTGTCTTTGCTGGCTGTGGTAACCGGTGTGGTGTCTATTAGTTTATTCGTTAGTTGGTAGAGTTTATATGCGTCTTTGTAGTGTGGTCTAATTTTGGCTTTGTAGTAAGCTCTTTTGGTTTGGCTTATTGTATATTTGTATTTTCTTTGCATTTGTTTACAAGCTTTGAGTGTTTGTTCATTTTTTAGTTTTTGCCATGCGCGTTCAAATCTCCTGACTTGTGTTTTTAGTTTTTTCAGTTCTTTGTTGAACCAGGGTATTGAGCTGTGTCTCCATGTGGTTCTTGTTTGTATTGGTGCAGTTTCGTCTAGTACGTTCCTGCATCTGTCGTCCCAGTTTTGGAGGTAGTGTTCGGAGTTTGTCTGTGCTAACCATTCAGTTTTGTAGATCTGTTGCCAGAATGTAACAGGATCAATCTGTCCTCTAGTGGTGTAGGTTGTGCATTCTTGCTTGGGTTGTGTGTCTTTTTTCCGCCATTGTAGGGCTACGTTTAATTTATGGTGTTCTGACCATGGTATGGCCGTCCATTTTGTATCTGTTAGTATGAGGTTTGAATCTAGGGATAGTTTGTGTGTATTGAGGTCAATTGTGTGTCCTTTGACATGTGTAGCTTGCATATTAGGCAATTTAAGGTCCCTTTCCCTGCCTTACCCATACCTCTGTGGATGTGGACATATTGCCTTGCTTTCCCTGTCCTTACCCACCAACAGTGGATGCAGGCATATAGGTTCGCCCTTTCCCTGCCTTTCCCACTCATCTGAGCCTCCGGAGTCTTCAATACCTCTGCTTTCCTCACAGCTTACAAAAAAAAAAAAAAAAAAAAGTCGCGTTGCGTTTTTAAACGCAGAGACGCTGGAACAGAGGTTTTTGACCTGATTTTCAGCAGGATCGTAGTTGTACACTAGATCCTTTGAGGTAAGAGTGTTTTCCAACTCCTTCGGGGTGGGCCCGCGATCTTTTGGCGCGAAAACGCCATTTTGGATTTTTCCGCCGTTTTTCGGCGATGGCTGCGGACAATGTAAAGCGCTGTTCCACTTGTGGCAAGCGCAAATCAGCAGCAGGGCTCTGTAAATCGTGCTGTATTGGCGTAGGAGCCGGCCCGAGCATGGCGAGCGATGTTTCTTCCCACTCTGAGCTGGCAGCAGGCGCCATTTTGCTTACACCGCATGGCGAGGCCTCCGTGGACACGGAGAGACCTGAGCCGGGTGGGGCACCTCGAGATGAGGTTATTTCAGGAGTGGCTAGCACCGAACAGGATTTGGGTGCCCAGGGTGAGATTTTCTCCCCGGATTTTGTGCTTTTGCTGCATAAAGCATACATGATGAAAAGAGCCCTTCCTCAAGGGTCGCCTGAGGCTCCTCTGATTGCCCCCCCCCCCCCCCGATGGATTCTGGCCTGGGACTGCCCAGTGAGGCTTTTTTCCCGGATGCTTGGCCTAAAGATAAGCGCAGAAGGGTTAATTCCCCTTCAGATTGTGGTGCACCTTTTTCCCCCCCGTGGTCGGGGTGTGAGGATTCGGAGAACTCTGACAGACGTTCTTGGTCTGAGGAACCAGAGTCAGGTGCGGATTTATCACAGGATCTGGATGATCCTCCGCGGTGAGGATTTTCCACCGTGATGAGCTGCCAGCGCTTATTTCAGATACCCTGCAGACCCTCTCGATTGAAGATCCTGACAGTGGCATGGCCTCCTCGGGTAATCCCAGGATGGCTAGTACCAAGAAAGCTGCTTGGGCCTTCCCTTTGCATGACTCCATCCTAGAGCTTGTTTCGGCTCAGTGAGCTGACCCCGAGGGACCTTTGAGAGTTTCCAGGGCTATGGGGCAGTTATACCCTCTGCGTGAGGGACATATGGCTCGTTTTCAAATGCCTACAGTGGATGCCTTAGTCACTGCGGTGACAAAGAGAACTACCCTCCCTGTTGAAGGAGGTGTTGCCCTGAAGGATATACAAGACCGTAGGCTGGAAGCAGCACTTAAACGGTCCTTTGAAATTGCAGGTCTCACTGTTCGAGCGTCTGCATGCAGCTGTTATGCTGTGAGAGCCTGCCTAGCTTGGCTGCAACAGGCAGTGGCTCAGCCCGGAGATGGAGCGGAGCCCTTCTTGGATGTGGCTCCGCGGATGGAGGTGGCCTTGTCCTTTCTGGCTGATGCCCTTTATGACCTTGTCAGAGCTTCGGCTAAACAAATGGCAGTAGCAGTGGCGGCTCACCGTCGTCTGTGGCTACGACACTGGGCAGCGGACATGGCCTCTAAGCAAAGGTTGGTGAAGTTGCCTTTTCAAGGACTTCTCCTATTTGGTGAGGAGTTGGAGAAAATTGTGAAAGGCCTGGGTGATCCAAAACCCCAGCGCTTGCCCGAAGATAGGCAGAGGCCTTCCTCTAAGGGCCAGGCGGTCCACTCCTCATACAGACCTCGCTTCCGTGAAGCTAGAAGGTACCGCCCGGGGCGTTCTGCTGGGTTCACTTCACGTGCCCGTGGTCAGCAGAGGAACTCCTTTCGCTCGGACAAGCGTTCCGCAGCCGGTGGCTCAAGACCAGGAGTTCAGGGGCGACCCTCTCAATGATGGTGCGCCAGCCCTCTCCTCGATGCCTGTCATCGGAGGACGGCTTTCCCTCTTTGTCGAGGAGTGGGCCAAGATTTCCTCAGATCAGTGGGTTCTGGACAGAGATGGATACAGAATAGAATTCAACGCCCCAGTAAGAGACGTGTTTGTGGAGTCCCGATGCGGTTCTGCCGTCAAACGGGCGGCGGTGGAGGAGACTTTACAAGGTCTGATTCAGTTAGGGGCAGTGACCCCGGTGCCTCCCGCCGAGCAAGGCTGCGGCCGATACTCCATCTACTTTGTGGTGCCGCGAAAAGGTGGGTCCTTTCACCCTATTCTGGACTTAAAAGAATTGAACAAGTCCCTGAGAGTGCAGCATTTCCACATAGAATCCCTGCGCTCCGTCATTGCGGCGGTTCAGTCAGGAGAGTTTCTCGCGTCTCTAGACCTGAAAGAAGCTTACTTACACATACCGATGTGGCCCCCGCACCAGAAGTTTCTGAGGTTTGCGGTGTTGGGAAAACATTTCCAGTTCAGGGCCTTGCCTTTTAGCCTCGCCCCAGCTCCCCGAACCTTTTCGAAGGTAATGGTGGTAGTAGCTGCTTTTCTCAGGCGAGAAGGTATCAGGGTTCACCCGTACCTAGACGACTGGCTCATCAGAGCAGACTCTGCAACAGAGAGCTTACAAGCTAAAGCCAGAGTGGTCTCAGTACTGCAATCTCTAGGCTGGGTCGTCAATATGGCCAAAAGTCACCTGTCCCCTTCACAATCTCTAGAGTTTTTGGGGGCCAGGTTCGACACAGTCTCGGGCTATGTGTTCCTACCCGAGCTAAGGCGGTGCAAGCTTCAGAATCAGGTCCGTCTGCTCCTGAGGATGTCCCGCCCGCGAGCTTGGGACATTGTCCAGCTGCTGGGATCGATGACAGCCACATTGGAAGTGGTTCCCTGGGCTAGAGCGCACCTGAGACCTCTACAGTATTCCCTACTTCAGAGATGGTCTCCAGTTTCTCAGGATTATCAATGCAGACTTTCTTGGCTCCCTGCGGCCCGACTCAGCATGGAGTGGTGGCTCTCAGACAGCATGCTGCAGCGAGGAATGCCGCTGGCGCTCCCCGATTGGTGTCTTGTAGTAACAGATGCCAGCCTGAAGGCCTGGGGCGCACATTGCAAGGGGAAGCATGCCCAGGGTCTATGGACACCTGAGGAGTCGGAGTGGTCCATCAACCGCCTGGAGTTGAAAGCGGTGTTTCAGGCGCTTCTGGCCTTTCAAGTGACCCTGGAAGGATTGCTGTCGGACAACACGACAGCAGTGGCCTACATAAATCGACAAGGCAGCACTCAGTGCAGAGCACTGGCCACGCAGGCCGAACAGATTTGCCACTGGGCCGAGCTGCATCTTCAGTTTCTGTCGGCAGCTCACATTGCAGGTCAGAGCAACGTGCAAGCCGATTATCTAAGCAGGCATCAGATCGATCCAGCAGAATGGGAACTAGCAGACGAAGTATTATTATTATTATTATTATTATTTATTGCATTTGTACCCCACATTTAGCCAACTATTTGCAGGCTCAATGTGGCTTACAGAGTGTTGTTATGACAAAGCCATGACAGAATAATGGATACAATCGAAAGTATGCAGAAAAAGGTTGTGGAATTAGAGAGGGTGGTGTTAGGTAGGATAGATTGGGAGGTGAATTTGTGTCTAAGGTTTCTTTTTGTCGGTTCTATTGAAGAGATGTGTCTTCAGAAATTTGCGGAAGTTACTTGGGTTGTCTATGGTTTTTAGGGCTGGGGGTAACCTGTTTCATATCTGTGTACTTCTGAAGGAGAAAGTAGAGGCGTATGCCTGCTTATATTTAATTCCTGCTTATATTTCATTCCTGCAGATATGTGCCAAATGGGGCAAGCCCGTGATGGATCTTATGGCGACAAGTTCAAATGCCAAAGTCCCGTGCTTCTTCAGCAGACGGAGAGATCCTCGCTCGGCAGGGTTGGATGCCTTGACTCAGCCCTGGCCTCCGGGCCTACTATATGTGTTCCCTCCGTGGCCCTTGATAGGGCGCGTGCTCCTGCGGATTCGGCTGCACCCAGGAGAAGTGGTCCTCATCGCCCCGGATTGGCCCAGGAGGCCTTGGTATGCGGACCTCTGACAGATGCTAGTGGAGGCTCCCCTTCCTTTACCTCTGGTACCGAACCTGTTGTCACAGGGCCCGGTAGCCATGGAGGATGCCTGCCGCTTTGGTCTTATGGCATGGCGATTGAGAGGGCGCAATTGAGGGACAAAAGCTATTCAAACACAGTCATTTCCACTCTCCTGCAGGCCCGCAAGCGTTCCACTTCCGTGGCATATGCCAGGATTTGGTGCCAGTTTGAGTCTTGGTGTGCTTCAAAAGCAATCACACCCATGCGGGCTCCTGTCTCGCCGATTCTGGACTTTTTGCAGGATGGTGTACAAATAGGCTTTGCCTATAATTCCCTGCGGGTGCAACTGGCAGCGTTGGCCTCCCTTCATGGTAAGGTTGAAGGCGTGTCTTTAGCTGCTTATCCAGACGTGGCACAGTTTCTTAGTGGGGTGCTTCGGCTCCGGCCTTCCGTGTGAGCACCCTGTCCAGCTTGGAACCTGGGGCTAGTTTTGAAGGCCCTGCAGGCTTCTCCTTTTGAGCCGCTTCGGCGAGCATTGGAGAAAGATTTGACACTAAAGGCCGTTTTTCTTGTGGCCATTACTTCGGCGAGACGGGTGTCAGAGCTCCAGGCGCTGTCCTGTAGAGACCCATTTCTGCAATTCTCAGAGTCCGGGGTCACGGTTTGGACCGTGCCTTCCTTCATGCCTTAGGTGGTTTCAGCGTTTCACCTAAACCAGCCTATTTTCTTGCCCTCCTTTGATAAGGAGGAGTTTTCAGAATCTTTTGGGCAGTTGCACCTGTTGGATGTGCACAGGACTCTGCTGCAGTATCTGCGAGTTACTATCTCTTTCAGGATCTATGATCATCTGTTTGTTTTGCTATCAGGTCCTCGCAGAGGGTCTCCAGCGTTTAAAGCCACTATTGCCCGCTGGCTCAAAGAAACTATCTTTTCAGCTTATCTGCTTGCCGGCCAGTCTCCACCTGTAGCCTTTAAGGCGCATTCTACCAGAGCGATTTCTTCCTCTTGGGCTGAAACTGGAGCACTCTCTCGTCAAGAGATATGCAGTGCAGCAACATGGGCTTCTAAGCTCTCTTTTGCCCAACATTACAGGCTGGATGTGGCTGCTAGGAGGGAAGCGCGTTTTGGAGCACAAGTGCTAGCGCGTGGTGTGACCTGTTCCCACCCTATCTAGGGATTGCTTTGTTACATCCCATACGTAATGGCTTCATCTGCTTGATGACAAGGAAGGGAAAATTAGGTTCTTACCTTGGTAATTTTCTTTCCTTTAGTCATAGCAGATGAAGCCATGAGCCCTCCCTGTATGATTGTCTGTATGCTGTGAATCTGTTTCAGGTTCTGTTCTTGTTTCCTGAAGTTCCTTCCTTGGGAGAAAGTTGGAAAACAGTCTTCAGGATTCATGTTCACTTATAGGAGGATGAGTCCATTCCCTCCAGTTTATGTTTTGGGAGGATGAGTTTATTCCCTCCAGGAGGATGGGTTCATTCCCTCCTTTTGAGTTCATGCCCTTGTTAAGGGGCCATCGTTCGCTGTGAGGAAAGTTCATGTTATTCCCATTGCGGTTTGCCATACTGCTTTAGAAGCTTCAAATACTGAAGAGGCAGTGGAGCTGGCTGGCTATGAGGCACTGTGAAAAGTTGCTCTCTATCTCCCCCTGCTGGTTGATGGACACAACCCATACGTAATGGGGGGGGAGCACGGTTTTGGACGGGCTTTTGTTTGCCGGCAGCTACCATTTTGTGAATTCACTTCAGCAGTGGATCAGGGCCCGGGATGTTTAGTTTGCAGGCAAGCGCGCCTTCTTTTGGCTTCCCGACACTTCCCTCCGGCTCGTGCTGTATTCAGGGCCACTGTAGTAGCGCTGGTTATCGGGGCGCCGGCAGTTTTGCTTACCGCGTTCTTTCGGTTTTACACTGCGTCTCTACACGGGACGGCTTGCAGTGGGAGGTGGCTTTGATTGTTTTATCTCGCTTTGTGCACGGTTTCTTTTCCGACGCCGCTGCCCTGTTAGTGGAGCCTTTGCATCTGTTAGTTTGGGCAGTCTTTCTTCTCTGGTCCCTCTTCAGTTCAGCTGGGAGTCGCCGGTTGAACAGTTGTCGGCTGGTTGTTTAGCCTCGCTGTCTTGAACCTGCATTTAAACATCGTAACATAGTAGATGACAGCAGAAAAAGACCTGCACGGTCCATCCAGTCTGCCCAACAAGATAAACTCATATGTGCTACTTTTTGTGTATACCTTACCTTGATTTGTATCTGCCATTTTTAGGGCACTATCCACGCCTCCCAAC
Source organism: Microcaecilia unicolor (assembly GCF_901765095.1). Lineage (NCBI taxonomy): Eukaryota > Metazoa > Chordata > Amphibia > Gymnophiona > Siphonopidae > Microcaecilia > Microcaecilia unicolor. Next base: position 134,367,602 of record NC_044037.1, read on the forward strand.
CACCAGCCCCGCCTCCTCCCACCGGCTCTACCACCCAATCTCGGTTAAGCTTCTGAGGATCCATTCCTTCTGAACAGGATTCCGTTATGTTTATCCCACGCATGTTTGAATTCCGTTACCGTTTTCATCTCCACCACCTCCCGCGGGAGGGCATTCCAAGTATCCACCACTCTCTCTGTGAAAAAAATACTTCCTGACATTTTTCTTGACTCTGCCCCCCTTCAATTGCATTTCATGTCATCTAGTTCTACCGCCTTCCCATCTACGGAAAAGGTTCGTTTGCGGATTAATACCTTTCAAATATTTGAACGTCTGTATCATATCACCCCTGTTTCTCCTTTCCTCCAGGGTATACATGTTCAGGTCAGCAAGTCTCTCTTCATACGTCTTGTAACACAAATCCCATACCATTCTCGTAGCTTTTCTTTGCACCGCTTCTATTCTTTTTACATTCTTAGCAAGATACAGCCTCCAGAACTGAACACAGTACTCCAGGTGGGGCCTCACCAACGACTTATACGGGGCATTAAAACTTCTTTTCTTCTGCTGGTCACACCTCTCTCTATACAGCCTAGCTACCTTCTAGTTACGGCCACCGCCTTTTCACACTGTTTCGTCGCCTTCAGATCCTCAGATACTATCACCCCAAGATCCCTCTCTCACCGCCTAACACATACGTCTCCCGTAGAGTTCTACTCCCTAAGTGCATCACTTTGCATTTCTTTGCATTGAATTTTAATTGCCAAACCTTAGACCATTCTTCTAGCTTCCGCAGATCCTTTTTCATGGTGTCCACTCTTACAAATCTTAGTATCATCCGCAAAAAGGCAAACTTTACCTTCTAACCCTTCGGCAATGTCACTCACAAATATATTGAACAGAATCGGCCCTAGCACCGATCCCTGAGGCACTCCACTACTCACCTTTCCCTCATCTGAGCAAATTCCATTAACCACCACCCTCTGGCGTCTGTCCGTCAACCAGTTCCTAATCCAGTTCACCACATCGGGTCCTATCTTCAGCCCGACAAGTTTATTCAAAAGCCTCCTGTGGGGAACCGTGTCAAAAGCTTTGCTGAAATCTAAGTAGATTACGTCTATAGCACGTCCATGATTCAATTCTCCGGTCACCCAGTCAAAGAATTCAATGAGATTCATTTGGCACGATTTACCTTTGGTAAAACCATGTTGTCTCGGATCTTATTGGCTTCCAGGAAATTCTCTATCCTTTCCTTCAGCATCGCTTCCATTACTTTTCCAATAACCGAAGTGAGGCTTACCGGCCTGTAGTTTCCAGCTTCTTCCCTATCACCACTTTTGTGAAGAGGGACCACATCCGCTGTTCTCCAATCCCATGGAACCTCTCCCATCTCCAAGGATTTATTAAACAAATCCTTAAGAGGACCCGCCAGAACCTCTCTGAGCTCCTTCAATATCCTGGGGTGGATCCCGTCCGGTCCCACTGCTTTGTCCACCTTTAGCTTTTCAAGTTGTTCATACACACATTCTTCCATGAATGGTGCTATATCCATTTGTACTTTTGCCAGTCAATCGCGGTCCTTCTCCAGGAATTTCTTCTGTGAAAACAGAACAAAAGTATCTATTTAGTAAATTTGCTTTTTCTTACTATTTGACATTTCTAAAGCGCTACTAGGGTTACGCAGCGCTGTACAATTTAACATAGAAGGACAGTCCCTGCTCAAAGAGCTTACAATCTAATGGACAAGTGTACAAACGGTCAAGTAGGGGTCGTCAGATTGGGGCAGTCAGGATTTCCTGAAAGGTATAAAGGTTAGGTGCCGAAAGCAACATTGAAGAGGTGGGCTTTGAGTAAGAATTTGAAGATGGGTAGGGAGGGGGTTTGGCGTAAGGGCTCAGAAAGTTTATTCCAAGTATAGGGTGAGGCGAGGCAGAATGGGCGGAGCCTGGAGTTGGCCGTGGTGGAGAAGGGTACTGAGAGGAGGGATTTGTCCTGTGAGCGGAGGTTTTGGGCGGGAACGTAAGGGGAGATGAGGGTAGAGAGGTAATGAGGGGTTGCAGACTGAGTTCATTTGTAGGTAAGAAGGAGAAGCTTGAACTGTATGCAGTATCTGATCGGAAGCCAGTGAAGTGACCTGAGGAGAGGGGTGATATGAGTATAACGGTTCAGGCGGAATATAAGACGTGCAGCAGAGTTCTGAATGGATAGAAGGGGGTATAGATGGTTAAGTGGGAGGCCAGTGAGGAGTAGGTTGCAGTAGTCAAGGCGAGAGGTAATGAGATCGTGAATGAGAGTTCGGGTGGTGTGCTCAGAGAGGAAAGGGCGAATTTTGCTGTTGTTGAAGAGGAAGAAGCGACAGGTCTTGGCTGTCTGCTGGATATGCACAGAGAAGGAGAGGGAGGAGTCGAAGATGACTCCGAGGTTGCGGGCGGATGAGACGGGGAGGATGAGGGTGTTATCAACTGAGATCGAGAGCGGAGGAAGAGGGGAAGTGGGTTTAGGTGGCAGTTGGACATCCATTCAGCAATGTCGGATAAGCAGGCCGATACCTTGGCCTGGGTTTCCGGGGTGATGTCTGGTGTGGAGAGATACAGGTGGGTGTCATCAGCGTAAAGATGATACTGGAAACCATGAGATGAGATCAGTGAGCCCAGGGAAGAGGTATATATTGAGAAAAGAAGGGGTCCATGGACAGATCCCTGGGGAACTCCAACAGAGAGCGGGATGGGGGTGGAGGAAGAACCGTGAGAGTGTACTCTGAAGGTTCTGTGGGAGAGATAGGAGGAGAACCAGGAGAGGACAGAGCCCTGGAACCCAAATGAGGATAGTGTGACAAGAAGTAAATCATGATTGACAGTGTCAAAAGCAGCGGATAGATCGAGGAGGATGAGGATGGAGTAGTGGCCTCTGGATTTGGCAAGGAACAGGTCATTACAGACTTTAGAGAGTGCTGTTTCTGTCGAGTGTAGAGGGCGGAAACCGGATTGAAGCGGATCGAGGATGGCATGAGAGAAAATCGAGGCAGCGGCTGTGAAAGGCGCGCTCAAGTATTTTGGAGAGGAAGGGTAGGAGGAAGAAGGGGCGGTAGTTGGAGGGACAGGTAGGGTCAAGTGATGGTTTTTTGAGGTGTGATTACGGCGTGCTTGAAGGTGTCAGGGACAGTTGCAGTGAAGAGAGAGAGGTTGAGGATATGACAGATGGAGGGGGTGACAGTATGAGAGATGGTGTTAAGTAAGTTGGTGGGGATGGGATCAGAGGAACAAGTGGTGCATTTCAAGGAGGAAAGAAGGCGGGCGATATGCTCCTCAGTGATATCAGGAAAGGAGGAGAAAGAGGCCAGGGTTGGTTGGTTGAGGGAGAGGGTTGAGGGGTGAAGTGGGGGAGGTGGCTTGGTAGTGAACTCAAGGTTGATCTTTTGCACCTTGTCGCAGAAGTAGTCAGCCAGTGATTGAGGAGAGAGTGAGGGGGGGGGGGTGGGAGAGGAGGGCACTTTGAGGAGGGAGTTAAGGGTGGCAAAGAGATGACGAGGGTTGGAGCTGAAGGAATTGGTCAATTGGGTGTAGTAGTCCTGTTTGGCAAGGAATAGGGAGGACTGAAAGGAGGATAGCATGAATTTGTAATGAAGGAAATCTGAGTAGGTGCGAGATTTCCTCCAGAGGCGTTCAGTGGATCGGGCACGGGAGCGAAGGTGACGGATGCAAGGGGTCAGCCAAGGCTGGGGATTAGTACGCTTAGTGGGACGGGAGATGGATGGTGCGAGGGTGTCCAGAGCAGAGGAGAGAGTGGCATTGTAAGCGGAGTCAGCCTTGTTGTCAGACTCGGAGGACATGATGGAGGGGAGGAGATTAGAAATACTAGAGGATAAGGTGGGAGGGTCAATAGCCTGGAGATTCCTGGAAGTAGTGGTTAATGTTGGGCGGGGCTGGGGGGGGTGAAGAAGAGTGAAGGTGATCAGGTGATGATCAGAGAGAGGAAGAGCTGAGGCGTGGAAGTTGGAGGGTGAGCCGGAAGAGGAGAGCACGAGTTCGAGACAATGGCCATTTCGGTGAGTAGGGGTGGTGGAGCACAGCTAGAGGTTGAAGGAGGATGTTAGAGTGAGGAACTGAGAAGCGTGAGTCGGATGGGTCATCAGAGTGTATGTTAAAGTCTCCGAGAATGAGGGACGGAGATGAGGGATCAAGAAAAACAGAAAGCCAGGCATCGAAGTCAGGAAGGAAGAGAGAGATTTATCAGGGGACTGCCACTCTGAGTGGCATCGGGTAGAATAGACGGATGGCGTGGGCTTCAAAGGATGAGAAGCAGTGAGATTGCGGTAGGAGGAGGGGTTGTAAAGTACAGGAGGGCAAGAGGAGTAGCCCGACGCCTCCTCCGCGGCCAACTGGGCGGGGAGTGTGGGAGAAGAGATAACCTCCATGGCATAGGGCCGCGACTGAGGCAGAGTCATCAGGGGAGAGCCAGGTTTCAGTTAGGGCGAGCAGTTGAAGGGAGCGAGAGATGAAGAGATCGTAGGTGAAGGGAAGTTTGTTGCAGACCGATCGGGCATTCCACAGGGCACATGAGAAGGGGGGGAGGAGGGGAATAGAGATGAGATTAGAGATATCCCGGACTCGTTTGCATGGATAGGAGGACAGGTGGGGGGGGACCTGGATTGGGATTGATGTCTCCTGCGGATAGCAGGAGGAGGAGCAAGAGAGTGCGGAGGAGGGTGGGGGAGGTAGGGCGACGAAGACGGGATGCACTTAGGAGGAATGGGGATGGGTTAATGGCAGGAAGGAAGTGTTGAAGGTTGAGAGCTAGGAAGGAGGAGGGGGACAAGAGAGATGGTGAGGTGGTGAGGGACGGGGGTGAATAGGGTATTGGAGTAGTGAGTAGGACTGGAGAGGACATGGGTGGGCAGTGAGTTTCAGCGGTAGCCAGCGGTAAGTGGAGGAGAAAAAGATTAGGAAGGGATAGGGCAAGGAAGAGAATGTGTACAGGGGCCATAAGTAGTGACTGAGGCAGGTAGGTTGGTAGATGGGTTGAGAAGAAGTTGATGGGCTGGAGAGCAGGTAAGTCAATGGGCTGACAAGCTGGAGGGAGGCAGGGAGGCAGGCAGGCAGGAACAGGTGAGTGCGGTGGAGAGCTCAGCAGCAGGTTGTTGATGGGCAGATAATCAGATAAGCAGGCAAGTTGAAGGGCTGATAGCAGGCAGATTGGTTGATTGGCTAGCAGGCAGGCAGGCAGGATTAGGCGGACTGGAACAAGCTGGTAGGCAGGCGGACTGGAACAAGCTGGGTCAGGCGGATTGGAACAAGCAGGGAGAAGATGGCTTCTCGGGAGAGTTCTTTAAACTGATGCAGGCTCACACGGGAGGAGCATTGCTTGACTATCTGCAGGCAATCATACAGGAGGGCACCGTCCCGGGCAGGGAAAACACGGCTCTCATCTCGCTCATATTAAAACCGGGCAGGCCACCAGACGATCCGACATCGTATAGGCCGATCTCTCTGATCAACGTGGACATCAAACTCCTTGCAAAGGTGATGGCCAATAGATTGGCTACTCGGATTACAGAGTTGGTGGGTGTTGCGCAGGTGGGCTTTATTCCTCGCAGACAGTCAGTATTGCACATCCGCAGAATCCTCCTGGCTGTGGCACACAGCAAGTATACACAGTCACCGTTGTTAGTGGCAAGTCTAGATGCTGCTAAGGCTTTTGACCAGGTGGACTGGGGATATTTGTTTCATGTTCTGGACTGGGTGGGGCTCCCCGAGGGGTTCTTGAGGGCAATTAAGGCGCTTTATTCTGGCATGATGGCGCAGGTTGTAGCGAATGGGAGTAGGTCGGCACCATGGCACGCGACAGGGCTGTCCGTTGTCCCCGCTCTTATGTGATCTTTCCTTAGAGCCCTTACTGCGGATACTTAACAAGACGCGTAAGATACAGGGCATTAATGTAGGGGGGGAGGAGCTTCGAGCATTGGCGTACGCGGATGACATCATGCTTCTGCTCGCGGACCCCCAGGCCTCTTTAGAACACGTCTTAAAGGTAGTGGAACAGTATGGAGCGGTGTCCGGGTTTTCGCTCAATCTTCAAAAATCATGTGCGATGGCGCTGGATGATGACATCTTACAAGAATGGAAAGGTCAATTCCCGCTTCGTCGGGAAGATGTAGCACTAAAGTATTTGGGAATTTTTATACCCAGAGACTTAACATTATTATACGAACAAAACATCAAGGTACTCTTGGAGATGACGAAAAAACAGTTATTGCTGTGGCAGGCCCTACCATTGTTGCTATGGGGAAGGATAGCGTTGTTTAATATGATGGTGGTACCGAAATGGGTGTATGTTTTTCAGCAGCTCCCTCTCTTTTTAACGAAAAGGGACAAGAGAAAGTTAGGTAAAATGTTGCAAACATATCTGTGGAAAGGGAAACGCCCAAGACTAAAACTCTCTAGGATTTCTACCCCCAGAGAATATGGGGGTATGGGAATGCTAGATCTCCATTCGTTAACAGTAGCGTGTTCCATGCGACATATAAATGATTGGTTCCGAGGCTCCTCGGACTTTTCCTTGACGGCTGTAGAGACTTCTCTTTTCCCGGAGACCCAGTTTAGTCATCTGTTACACACTGGGGGTAGCTTACCAAAGGCGGCTTTGAAACGCCATCCATTGTTGGGATCTTTGAGAGCGACCTGGAGGTGGCTTTGCTGTCGCCATCAGCTCTCAGCTAAAGTAACGCCGTACCTCTCAATCTGTAATAATCCGGATTTCCCACCGGGCCAGGGAGTTAGTGTGTTTAAGCAATGGGAAAAGAAGGGTATTATATATTTGGTGCACGTTGTAGACGAGGAGGGTCAGGTTCGGCCTTTTGCCACCTTGCAGCAACAATATGGGATCCCAGCGGGACATTTTTTTGTTTATCTTCAATTAAGACATTTTGTCAAGACTTTACCCTGGACGGACCTGACGGAGGATGTGTCTGACATTCTCTCTGAGGCGTATATGTTTGGAGCTCAGCTGTGTGTGCCATTAAAGTTTCATCACCAGCAGTTAAAGGACACGACTGCGGAGTTGCATTATGCGTCTTTGGCAGCAGACTGGTCCAAAGATTTAAATTGTGAGGTGACAGAGGAGGTGTGTAGAGCATACTTAAAACAATTATATGCGCGACTTTTGTCGGTAATACAGCGTGAAAAACTATATAGATTCTTATTAAGAATGCACATCTCTCCACTTCAGGCATTTAAAGCAAACATTTCCAGCTCGGGGGTTTGCCCAAAGTGTGGGGCGGTTATGGCCTCCTTAGGACATATGTTCTGGCTTTGCCCGCATGTGCACAGTTTGTGGGGGGCAGTGCTCAAGACTATAGACTTGTGGTGGGGATGTACTCTCACCTGTGACCCCTTGCTGTTATTTAATAGCTTTAAATTTACGACACAACCTCCGGCGGGTTTTAAGAGATGCATGCAGTTAGCGATTTTTTGCGGAGTCCATGCCATCCTGACAGCCTGGATGATGCCCCAGGGTCCTCACATCTGGAGGTGAAGATCACAGTTAATTCACCAAATGAGAATAGATAGGTGTGGGGTGCAAAAATTGGATAGTATTCCGGGCACCCGGTTTAGAGAAATGTGGGAGCCATTATGGACCACCTTGCCACCTAAAGGGAGAAGTTACATCTTGAACATTTAAATATCACACATGAAGGGAGGGCAGGAAGGAGGGGGGGTTGGGTGGTATGGGATAGAGGGGGAGAGTTTTAGCGTTGTACTCGTTTAGAGGAGGGGGAGGTTAGGAGGGGGGAGGGGAGGGACGGTTGGACTAACAGAGCAGTTGGCTCTGTGCTTTCATTAGTTTATTTGGATGTTATAATGCCGTTGTATCGCTCCATGGTGCGACCGCACCTTGAGTATTGTGTTCAATTCTGGTCGCCGCATCTCAAGAAAGATATAGCAGAATTGGAAAAGGTGCAGCGAAGGGCGACTAAAATGATAGCGGGGATGGGACGACTTTCCTATGAAGAAAGACTAAGGAGGCTAGGGCTATACAGCTTGGAGAAGAGACGGCTGAGGGGAGACATGATAGAGGTATATAAAATAATGAGTGGAGTGGAACAGGTGGATGTGAAGCGTCTGTTCACACTTTCCAAAAATACTAGGACTAGGGGGCATGCGATGAAACTACAGTGTAGTAAATTTAAAACAAATCAGAGAAAATTTTTCTTCACCCAACGTGTAATTAAACTCTGGAATTCGTTGCCGGAGAAAGTGGTGAAGGCGGTTAGCTTAGCAGAGTTTAAAAAGGGGTTGGACGGTTTCCTAAAGGACAAGTCCATAAACCGCTACTAAACGGACTTGGAAAAATCCAAAATTCCAGGAATAACATGTATAGAATGTTTGTACGTTTGGGAAGCTTGCCAGGTGCCCTTGGCCTGGATTGGCCGCTGTCGTGGACAGGATGCTGGGCTCGATGGACCCTTGGTCTTTTCCCAGTATGGCATTACTTATGTACTTATGGATAGTGAAGTTTGCCCCTGGCATTGGGGGCCGTACAAATGCATTTGGTTAGATGGATTGTCAGGGTTCGGCCCCCCCTTGTTCTGTGATCGGGGAAGCGGGCTGGAGGCTATAAGAACTAAAACCTCTGGTCTTATGTGCGACACACTAGAGCAATGGTCCAGGGCCGTGCTGACACGGTAAGCGAGGTAAGCAGGGCAGGAGGGTGCCATCCTCTGAGGGGCGCCCCGCCGCACCATGCTTACCTCGCCCTCTTCTCCCCAGATCCTTGTCCTTTTTTTTTTGTTTAAATTTACCTCTCCGGCGCGTGGCAGCGTAGCGTTAGTGAGGAGGCGGCGCTCCCCTGCCCCGACGTGTCAGTCTCTTCCCTTCGCTCGGTTCCGCCTTCTTCTGACGTCAGAAATGACACAGAAGAAGGCGGGACACTGAGCGAAGGGAAGAAGACACGTCGGGGCGGGGGAGCGCCGCCTCCTCACTAACGCTACGCTGCCGCGCGCCGGAGAGGTAAATTTAAACAAAAAGGAAAAGGATCTGGGGAGAAGAGGGCGGGTAGTGTAGCGATCGTTTTCGGGGGGGGGGGGGTCGCACCGGCGGGGCCAACTGCAGGGGGGCGCCGGAGACCCTAGGCACGGCCCTGCAATGGTCCCTCGGCTCACAAGGTGCAGATGATTCCTTATGTTTCCACTTGTGTTAGTTTGTCATGTTGTCTGCTGAAGACCTTGTGGGACTGGGGAGGATGGAGACATTATTAGGGGGGTTACACACAGGGGATAGTGGAGGACATGGAGGCCAGGATACTGTTTAAATTATCGGCTGGATCAGCTATACTATGTTAGTTCTGCTCCTATATCCTAGTAGGTTGAATTGAACGGGTGGTACAGGGAGGGGGGGGAGAAAATGGAAAAATGCAAATTTAATTGTAATTATTGAGTGTTTTAGTAACTTGGATGCAAGTAGGTTTTGTAGTCTGTGTTGAGACTTGTATCTACAATTTCTGTTGTTTACCAATAAAAAAGATTTAAACATAACACACATTTTCAGAAGTTGAGCTGTGCAGGTAGAGCAATGATCCTGTGAGATACAAGAGATAAGTGTATTTTTTTGTCTGCAGCGGTACACAGAAAAATAAAATTTGAAGGATATGCATGAATTAAATTTATTTGTAACATTCTAAGTATTAAGATTTTTTTTTTCAAAATGAGCTACCAGACCTCTAATCCAAAATGTACAGTTATGATTCATTGGTCTAATGGTTAGTGCATTGGACTTTGATCCCAGCATCCTCTATTGCCTCAGGTACAAAAACCAAGATTGTGAGCCCTCTAGGGACAAAGGTAGTACCTGCTTATAATTGGATTGTAAGCCACATTGAACCTGAACTCTGTTTTGAATAATAGGGATACAAATGTTATAATACATAAAAATAAAATAAATAGGAACTCTTTAGGGAACAAAAGCTATTTAAACAGACATGAGTGACTGTCACTTTTACCAATGATTCTGAAAAAGTGTCACATGAAAAAGTAAGTAATGGCTGAAAATCCTAGAATCTGTCTATATGGCTGCTTTATACCATAGCTCTGTGTTATTTTCTTCTGTAGGTTATATTGATGGCCTGTATTCTGCTGGAATGACTCTAGTTCTTCGGAATCTGCAGATTGTGATCCCTCTCAGACGAGCTGTCCTCCGCAGAAACATGGAGGCCCTGCGCCATATTCTAGGGGTGAAGGAATACGACTTAGGAGTTATCTGTGTGGACAATAGGAAAATTCAGCTTATTAATTATCAGTACAAGAAAAAGAACTGCCCAACAGATGTGCTTTCTTTTCCCTTTCAAGAGGTAATATGCTGCTCCCAGAGATCTTACCAGTCATTAGTCAAAGCACTGATAATAGAAATAGTATTTTCTAAAATATTTCATTTGACAGTAAACAAAATGAAAGTTTTTTAAAGCTTAGTTTGTATTTCATTTTCAAATATACAGCTGTTAAAAGAACAGTAAGCAGTTGTTTTTTTATCATTAAGAACATAAATGTCTCAAGCCTAAAATGTAACAATGTACTTGATTTCTTGATGTAAGTCACACCGAACTCAGTGTGGGAATGCTTGCAACTAATAAGAAATAAAGTAAAGTAAACATAAGGATAGCCATACTAGGTCAGCAATCTAGCCCAGTATCCTGCTTCCAACGGTGGCCAATCCAGGCCACTGCAGCACTATGATGTAGAACTGTATAGGGAATTTAGTGATTGATTGATTTTGGGAAAGGCAAGTAATCAAATCTCAAGGCAAATTACAATTCAAGTATCGTAGTTATTTTTTGTTTTGGTTTGTTGTGGAGGTAGGGGGGTTCATTCTGTTTAAGAATTGTGGAGCAGATGCACCAAGCCTTGTGGGAAAACAACGTGGCATGCTCTAAGCAATAAACATACAAATTACTGCCATGTTAAAATCGTAACAGTAATCTGCAGCACTTTTTCTATCAGTACATGAGCATTGACTGTTTCACGCACTGACGGGAAGTGTGACAAAAAAAATCCACAAAACATACCAGTATCTCCCTCTTTCTCCCTCCATCAACTGAACCTCCAATCCCATTTAGAGGCCCCTACCAATATGTAAAACTAGTGAAAAAAAGGCCCATTTCTGAGAGCAATGAATCGGGCGCTAGCATGGTTTTCATTGGTAGTGTGTATGTATGTGAGAGTGACGGTGTGAGAGAGACTGAGTGAATGTGTGAGTGTGTGTGACATAGAGTGAGGTTGTCTCTGTGAGTGTGTGTGTGAGAATGAGAGTGTGTGTGAGAAAGAATGTGAGTGTGCGTTTGATATATATAGACTTTGTGTGCGTGTGAGTGATTGATTGAGGGAGAGAGTGTGTGTGCTTGAAAGAGTGTGTGTGTGTTTCTGTGTATGTGTGAGTGTTTTAAGCAGGTGGTGCATTCCCCTCCCCCTACCGTGCCCCTCTTCTTCCCCCTCCTCTCACTGCCCCAGTCACCCTCCAAGTTCCAGGCCATCCTCCCCCCCCTCAGAGTGAGTGTATGTGTTTGAAAGAGTGTGTGTGTGTATATGTGTGAGTGTTTTAAGCAGGTGGTGCATTCCCCTTCCCCTTCTGTTCTCCTCTTCCTCCCCCTCTGCTCACCGTCAACTTTCCAGTCTGCCCTCCCTCCCCCCCTCTTCACCCCTGCCCCCCTCTTTACCCCAAGCCCTCCTCCCTCCCTGTTCTTTGCTCCCAGGCACTGAATGCAGCATTCAGGCATTGATTGTGTGCTGTGCTGCTGCTCCTCTCTCCTCTTTCTGTCCCCGTAGGAGCACAGGTAGCGGGAAGTTGTTTTGAACTTCCTGTTACTGCGCTCCAGGGCCAGTGAGAGGAGAGATGAGTGGCTGCAGAGCAGACAGCCAATGGCTGAAGGCTGCCTGCATTTCTGTTTTTTTTTGTTTGTTTTTAAGATAAGCGGCAATTTTTGAGGGGGGAGGGGGATATGGAAAGCGGCGCCCTCAGGGGGTGGGGTTGAGAGGGGAAGCGACGAACTCGGGGGGGGGTGGAGTTTGAAAGAGGCGACCTTGGGGGGGGGGTGCATAGCATAGGGGAAGCAGTGACCTCGCGGGCGGATGGAGAGGGGAAGCGTCGAACTGGGGGGGTGGAGAATGGAAGAGGCAACTTTGGGGGGGGTGGAGAGGGGAAGCGGCGACCTCGTGGGCAAGTGGAGAGGGCGAGGAAGCTGCGTACTTGGGGCGGGGGTGGAGAGAGGAGGTGACGAAGCTCGTGGGGAGTGGAAACAGAGCTGGGCTTCCTTGATTCGTTGAGTGTCTTTGCTCCGCCCGCAACGTCATCACATTGTGACACAAGGGCGGGGCAGACACTGAAGGCCAAACCGGATATCTCGGGCGCCTCAAGTTCCGGCTTGAGGCTTCATTCGAACGTTGGAGGTGCCTTTTATATATATAGGTATGTCCCTTATAGTCTAATGGCTCCCTTTCCTCACGTAAAAAGAAGTTAAATCCTTGGTGTCTAGTGGCCTCCCACCCGCAATACCTTAACAGGAAAGGCAGGAGCAATGCCCACTTGCTTCTATTTCCAACACTCAAGGATTGGTCTACAAACCTTTGGCCTGATCGTGTGGGGATTTTTTCCCATCAGCCCCAATCCTTGGCCCATAGGTCTTGACTTGGTGCGGCTAGTCTGGCAGTGTTCCCAAAAGAAAACTGCCAGCCCTTGCCTCTTAACCCACGTGTGTTCTCGCCTTAAGAGAGGAGGAAAAAAAGAATAAGAAAAACATTGCTTTTGGGTGCATGTGCTTGTCTGTGCAGAGCAATAAAGATTCTTGAAACAAAATAGATTGAAAGGAAGAACAAAAAGGCAGGCTTGGGCTAATATATGGGTTTCCCCAGAAAAATGAGCAATCACAGCATCGGTGTTGGACTCAAGCCAGTGCAGGGAAGGGTCTTGGGCATGCTGGGCAGTAGGCACTGTGGGGCCATGGCTGGATCCTGCCTTCACTGCAACAAAGAGTAATTTGGTATCACTGTGGATTGCAGCTTTGAAGTGGTGCTTCTGCCAGCTTCTGTGTGGCAGCAGGAGGTGGTGGAAGGTCTGATGTCTGCGGCAGTTTCAGCAATAGAGACTTTATTGGGAATGGTGACAATTTTGATGTCAAGCCGCATGACTCCCAACCAGAGTAAGGAGCTAGCCTCACATGGAGGTGGGGTGTTGGAGGCACCTCCTATCTCCTCCTATCTCCCAGCAGGGGCTCCAAATCATGCAGAAATGTCTGCAAAACAGCTCTAGCAGACCTGCAGGTTCCAGCCCTATGGGCAACAGGTAATTGGTCTTGGGGGGCCCTCCCAAAGAGAGAATCATGGTGTGACATAACAGTATGTTCTTAAACCTGTAAAATTGCCTGTATTAAACCTTGAAGGGCATTTCTCTAGTTTGGCCAGCAGGTGGTGCATGTTTATGTTGAAGCTGTTATAGAAAAGCAAATGCCCTCTTTTAGTTTCACTCAGTGAAGAAGTGAGCAGTATACTTTTAAAACTTGTTGACTGGGCTGAAGCCCTGTAAAAGACAGTTATAGTTGGTAACTGGTGAACAGCTATATGCCCTGATCTCCCCAGGTACTTTCTAGGAAGTAAACAAATGTTTAGGTAATGTTATAATTGATCCATATTTCAGTTACCTGTTATTGTTTGCTGATTGCACTTTTATTTTTTTTTTTGTTCATTGTTCAAGTGTGACAATAAACCTGTTTAGTTTGTTGACTCTGCCGTCTGGACTGATAAAGAATCCTAGTGGTTTGTGTGTTGGGTCTGTGAGTGCTTTCTGGGAACTGAGTGTAGCCCCAGTAACCTAGAAATCACTGGGGATAATTTGAGAGTGGGAGACTCACCCAGAGGTGGTTGTGAGTCAGTCGGAGTGAGGAAGATGCTAGTGTAAAGCACAAGCCGCATGTGCAGGCAGACCTGAGATGTGCTGGGGATAGACCCTTTAAGAGGCTGCGGGGTAACCCCAGGTGGGTGACTAGGTATTTCGTGGCAGACCTGTCCGTTTTTGATTGCAGCATGGTGGGATTGTCAGGATCAGTGTGTGGTGTGAGGGTCACCATCCACTGAGTGGTTCAGATTTTTTTTTATCTGTAACCTCCAGACACAGAGCACAGTGAACAAGTGCAGCAGTAACAGAGTCCCTTTCCTGTTCAGTTTTTTTTTTTGGGTAGAGTTAGGAGATTAGCAGTGTGCTGATGGCAACTGGCAGTGGCCAGCAGACACTGGAGATGCCTGACCAAACACAAGAGCAACTGGATGACCTCAGCGGGAGAAGCTGCAGGATCGGCCTGCACAGAGTTCTCCCGTGGGGAGAGCAGACCCCTTATGGGCAGAGGCCCGTGAGTTGGCAGGACCAGATGCCACACAAGCTGAGATCCGGCAGATCTACATGCTAGAGTGACAGTGGCTAGACCAGCAGCTGCAACGAGTGGAACGGGAAAAGCGACAGCGGCGTGAGGAACGCGAGTTCCAGCTGCAGAAATTTATTTTTTTTATTTTATTTTTATTTTTTTATTGCATTTGTATCCCACATTTTCCCACCTCTTTGCAGGCTCAATGTGGCTTACAATACATCATGAATTGTGGAGAAGTATAAGAAATAAACATTTAGTATTACAGAAGGATCTTGGGTAGCGTGATAGTAAAAAGCATGATATTAGTATAGCAAGCAAGTGTTATGAGACATTTCTGTGGACAGGTTCACATTTGTTACTCTTTGTGGTATGCCTTGTTAAAGAGATGTGTCTTCAGTAGTTTGCGGAAGTTAGTTAGTTCGTTGGTTGTTTTTAAGTTGCGCGGTAGCGCGTTCCAGAATTGTGTGCTCGAGTAGGAGAAGATTGACGCATGCATTAGTTTGTATTTTGGACCTTTGCAGTTGGGGAAGTGAAGATTGAGGAATGTGCGGGATAATTTTCTATTATTCCTGGGTGGTAAGTCTACCAGGTCTGACATGTAGGCTGGAGCATCTCCGTGAATGATTTTGTGAACTAGGGTACATATTTTGAACGTGATGTGTTCTTTAAGAGGGAGCCAGTTCAATTTTTCTTGTAGGAGTTTAGCACTTTCATATTTTGATTTACCGAATATGAGTGTAGCTGCTGTGTTCTGGGCTGTCTGAAGTTTCTTGATTATTTGTTCTTTGCAGCCAGCATAGATTGCGTTACAGTAGTCTAAATGACTGAGTACCATTGATTGTACCAAGTTATGGAAGACATTCCTGGGGAAGAAAGGTCTTACTCTTTTTAATTTCCACATTGAATGGAACATCTTTTTGGTTGTGTTTTTCACGTGATTCTCAAGTGTTAGGTGTTGATCAGTGGTGACTCCGAGAATTTTTAGGGTGTCCGAAATTGGAAGATTCAGTTTTGGTGTGTTAATGGTGGTGAATTTGTTCGTGTTATGCTGAGAGGTGAGTATTAGACATTGGGTTTTTTCTGCATTAAGTTTCAGCTGAAATGCATTCGCCCATGAATGCATGATATGTAGACTTTGGTTGATGTCATTGGAAATTTCCTTTATATCTTGTTTAAATGGGATGTAGATTGTTACGTCATCTGCGTATATGTATGGGTTGAGGTTTTGGTTTGATAGTAGTTTGGCCAAGGGTGTCATCATTAAGTTGAATAAGGTCGGTGAGAGGGGGGATCCCTGTGGAACTCTGCATTCAGGTGTCCATTGGGCTGATGTTGTCGAGTTAGATGTCACTTGGTATGATCGTGTGGTTAGGAACCCTTTGAACCAATTGAGAACGTTGCCTCCGATTCTGAAGTACTCAAGGATATGTAGTAGTATTCCATGATAACCATGTTGAAGGCACTGGACATGTCAAATTGTGAAAGTAGTATATTCTTGCCAGTTGCAATCATTTGTCTGAACTTAGTCATGAGAGTAACTAGTACTGTTTCAGTACTGTGGTTGGTCCGAAATCCTGACTGGGAGTCATGTAGTATTGAGAATTTGTTTAAATAGTTTGTGAGTTGTTTGGTCACCATCCCTTCCATTAGTTTGGTTATTAAGGGAATGGATGCTACTGGCCTATAGTTGGTTAGTTCACTAGCACTTTTCTTTGCGTCTTTGGGTATAGGGGTGAGTAGAATGTTTCCTTTCTCCTTCGGGAAGAGTCCATTTTGTAACATATAGTTCAAGTGGTTCGTTAGATCTGTTATAAATTGTTGAGGGGCACATGCCATAAGGTTGTTTGGGCATATGTCTAATTTGCAATGAGATTTGGCAAATCTTTTGAGCGTTTGGGAGATGAGATCCTCGAATAATATCTCGAATTTGGTCCAGATTCTGTCTGCTGGGTATACACCAGGATCTGGATCTAAACAGTCAAGGAGTACGGCGTAGTCGATGGTGCTGACAGGTATTTTAATTCGTAGTTGTACGATTTTCTCATTAAAGTATCTCGCGAGGTTTCGGGGGGGGTGTCAAGATGGCGGATTAGCCTCGATGACTGCCAGAGCGTGTCTGAATTCTTCCGATATTTCCGCTTAGTAGATAATTTTTTCCTTTATTTTTTTTTTGAATATGCCTCATACAAAAAAGAAGGGCGTTGTAAGAAGCCTACTGCCAATGACTTCAGGTACAGCGCAAATACAGACAACGCTAGACCGGTACGCCACGAGTACACCTCGCTTAGCCGGTTCGAGTTTACCCGCAGTGGGGGAAAGTGAAGGAGCATTCAACCTACAGGGAAATGAAACAACGCTATCCTCACTGGAAGTGAATCAACCGCCATGTCCCGCCGCTGTTTGGGAGAGTTCGGAGGTCCAGGAGCTTTCGGTTTCTGTGGCTCCAGACTCTCAGGCCGGCGGCGATTCTCCCGAGACGGCGGGTGTTAACAGCAAAGGAGAAAATGTTTCTCCCATGGCGCTCACACTGGAATCCATTTGGGTGGCGATTCAGACTTTAACTTCAACTGTTACTCAAGCTGCCCAGGAGACGTCTTTAATCGTGAGTAAGCTGGACTCATTAACAATCGCGTTTGAAACGTTGAAACAAGAAACAACGCAAAATAAAACGCAGGTTCAACAAGAGATATCTCTCTTGACTACTAAAACGGATTTATTAATTAAGGATAAAATAACAATTCATCGTAAAATAGAGAACTTTGAGAACTACAATAGACGCTTGAACCTCCGGATTCTCAATTTTCCCTGGTCGTCAGAAATTAACGCTACAGATATGTTCAAAAAATACTTGATTGAAAACCTATCTATCTCACCAACTCTAATTCCTCCGATTAATAAAATCTACTATCTACCAATTCCTAAAAGGAGAGAAGATGGGAATGAAGGTCTACAGGATCTATCAGCGTTCTTGGAACAATTTAATGATGGAATTTTTGAAAGGCAAACACTTCTTGTGTCATTAGTTTTTGAACAAGACTTGAATATGATAAAAAAAGTTATACTTTCGAAATCTTGCTAAACCATTTTATGGAACTAAAATCTGGATTTTTCCAGATGTTGTGCAGGTTACTCAGGAAAGAAGATGAGCATTCTTGGCAATGAGAGATGAAGTTGAAGCCTTAGGAGCCAGTTTTCTACTGACATATCCTTGTAAATGTCAAATATGGTATCTTGATAATAAGTATCTTTTCTTAGATCCGGAACATCTGAGATCTTTTATAGATCTAAAAAAATTGAACAAATAGATCCAGTGTTTAAATTTAGATCATGTGATTCACAGTGTAAAATGCGACGTGCACCAGGCCATATACCTTTAATCTTGCTTCAGATTTAATCTCCTTTTAAGTTTACTAGCCCCCCTGAATATTATTTGTGGTCTAGGAAAGAAAATGAATGGTTTAGTTCTTTTGATGATAATACTTCTGTATGTATTCTTATCTGCTTTTCTTAAACAAGATGTAATGCTTGTGATTGAAGTTATAAATTTATAAATAAAATATTTAAAAAAAAAAAAAGTATCTCGCGAGATTTTCTGCTCCTGGTGTATCTTTACTGTTGGTTGTGACTGGTGTGATATCTAATAGTTTGTTCACAAGTTGGAAGAGTTTATGTGTGTGTTTGTAGTTAGGTCCAATTATAGTTTTGTAATGTAGTCTTTTTGTTTGTCTTATGGTATATTTATATTTTCTTTGAAGTTGTTTCCAGGCGTTAAGTGTGGGGTCGTCTTTCTTTTTATTCCACACTCGTTCTAACCTTCTAACTTGTGTTTTAAGTTTTTTTCAGTTAAGCCATGCCCGTCCCCTGAATAGCTCATGCGCTTTTAAACTTATATTCCATATCCCACACCAAGTCCGGGCCCCTTTCCGTTTCCTTCACTATAGTGAGTGTCCTGAGTATGTGAACAGCCTACAACCAGTCCGTGAAGGACCTGAACATCTTGGGCTTCTTATCCCGCTCGAATGGCGAAGTTCCTCTATCCCTGCTTACGGTACCCTCCTCATGCAACTCCCGCACAAGGAGGGAGAAGATATCGATCCACCTGTATTGTGAGAACGGTACCTAATGCATCGCTCCTGTGATTAAGTACTCCCACATCCTGACTGGTCCCCTGTGCACCGACCGGTGCCACAACCGCATTCTGTCCTGCCATATTGGGCTCTGTTACCCGTTCTCATCATCCCGTACTGCATATCTAGTTATGTCATACGTCTGCGCTGGAAGGAGTGTGCTGCATATCTAGTTATGTCATGCGTCTGTGCTGGAAGGAGTGTAGTGCTGTCATTAGACTTACCACTTGCCGGTACTGGCGGTAGCCCTGCAACTATGGAGGTGGAGTCTGCGGTGCTGCTACCTCCCTTGCAGGCCCCCACACCGTCTGTGCTTGTGGTGTAGGTCCCCTGTGACTTCTAAGGTCTGGGGCCGCAGTACTCCGCGTCTTAGCTGGCGGAGTTTTGGTGGGCCGCTTGACTGGCCTTGCTGGTGCATATGTCTCCTTCGCACGCTGCAATGGCATTACTGCAATGGAGAGACTAAAAGAATAGACAATTTAAAGCAAAATGACCTCATAATAACTCATTGTGGCGCCTGTGTAAACTGTACCCTCCTTGCTCACAGCTGCATATCCGGCTGCATGCTGTCTGTGCAGTGCGCCCTTCCCTAAATGGCCGGCCTAAAGCCCCACGGGTGATGGCCGTTACATTCAAATTTGGCCTGGTAGCCAAAATGGCCACCGTATACAAAATGGGCCGCTAAAATTAAAATGGCCGGGCTTCTATACACCCGGCAAATAAATCAGTAAGACCAGTGGTCCTTATATCAAAATGGCCGCCGTTTTCAAATTAGCCACTTTAGTTCACTTGGCCGCTCTAGTCAAAATGGCCGCTAAGTGCACATGGCCCTCTAGGACTAACACCTTTAAGTTGAAGCCCCCAAAAACCCAGCTTCCGCAGAGCCACTTCATTTTCCTCTCTCTCTCTTTCTTCTTCCACCCCCGCGACACCCAGTATCGCTATCCACCACCCCTCCACAGCACCCTATCTGCAGTACTCCAATCTTCCAGCCGCCGGCAGCCTCAGCAATGAAAACTTAAAGATGGAGATGGAAATGGCTCATATCCAAATCTCCAGCCTAACCCCTGCACCGAGGCCCGAGGCAGGATCCTCAGCCCAGATCGAGCCCAACTTGTTTTCGCAGTTTGATGATACCACAGGTGACATAGATGGATATCTAATGTTATGATTGGGGTCAGAACCCCTCTCAAACTTACCTGTTTCCTGGGGGTCAGCTTCTTAGCTGGCTTCTGTTTCTTTTCTCTGTCCTTTCTGAGCTGGCTCTGTCTCTCTGTGCTGGCAGCTTCCAGCAGCATGGGGCTGATTGTTTCACTTTACTACAGCTGTGTGGGTGGGTGGACTGAGTTAGCTCTACATCTCTTTGGGTGTACTGGCTTCAAGTGCTTCACGGTTTTGCATTGGTGTGGGTTGGGCCTCTATGGGTTTCAGTGTGCTCTCTGGGTCAGTGTGTTGTTGCCTGGGTCTAGGGAGTGTGACATTATCAGGGAGGGCCTTGATAAGGAAGTGGTGTTGTTTCCTTCAGAGCCTTTGCAACGGTGGTGTTTGCTTTAGGTAGGGTGGTGCAGTGTGCACTTCTGACTTTGTGTCTAGTTTCCCTGCTTGCTTTTGCTAAGGTCCAGGTTAGTGTTAGTGCAGTGTGCACTGGTGACTGTGTGTTTAGCTTTCCTGCTTTTCCCTTATGGTTCCCCTGCTTTTCCCTCTTGGTTTTGGAAGCATTGCTATGTGTAGGGCTTTGGAAGCTCTGTTGCTGATAGAAGTACTTCAGGGTTTGGTGTTGTTAGGAACACTGCAGAGTTTGCTGTTAGAAGTACTTCTGGTGTTTGTGCTATTGGGAGCATTGCAGTCTTTGCTGTTGGTGTTTGGTGATTTAGAATCACTTTTGGCTTATGTGTTAGCTTCCCTGCTTTTTCCTTGTGGCTCCCCTGCCTTCCCTTTAAATGCTAGGAGCTCTTCTGGTTGCTTGCCAGAGTAGTGCTTAGGAAGCTCCGTGTTAGTTTTGTTTCTAGCTTGCTAGAGCAGTGCTTAGGTGGCTTGTTAGTTTTGTGTTTAGCTTGTAAGTGTAGAGCTCTGCTTGTAGCTTGGTGCTTAGTAGCACCTGTGTTAGCTTTGTGTTTAGTTCCCTGCTCTGTTAGTTTAGGGCTTAGGAAGTCCCTTTCTTGAGCAGGGCTTAGGAGCTCCTGTTTAGTATAGGGCTTAGGAAGTCCTTTTGTCAGTTTACTGTTAGGAACACTCCTGCTGGTTTAGGGCTGGGGAGCACGTAGATCAGTTTAGGTTTAGGAGTACTTCTGTTTCCAGTCCTGGTCCCTGTGTCATCCAGTATCCAGTAAGTCCTGCCGGCTACTCGAACCCAGGAGCTCAACTCCTGGGGGGCTTAGTAGCTAAGTGCAGGTGAAGCTGTGTGGACCAGTCCGGTGTGCTCCTGTGTCCTCCAGTCCGGGGGATTCCAGTCCAGTGTTCCAGTCCGGGGGGTTCCAGTCCTGTGTCCTCCAGTCCGGGGGATTCCGGTCCATGTGTTCCGGCTCGCTGGGCGGTGCCTGCAGTCCCTGCCGGTGTCGGTGTGCTTGCCCAGCGTTGGTTGGTGGGTTTTGCCTGCTCCTGTCGCTCCTCGTCAGCAGCCCAAGGGCTCACGTTTGCTCCAGAGCCCGGCCCCGCGGGCTCTGAACCTGAGAACCTGACATCTAACTGCCTTTGAAAAAATTTGCCACCTCAGTGAGATTCCTCAGAAAGACTGGGTGCGTTATCTGGGAGGAGAGCACAAGGCATTCCAAAGACTGTCTATGGAGACGTGCTCCCTGTTTTAGGAGGTGCGTAAAGCTTTGTTGAACTATTATGCTGTTATCCCTGAGACCTACAGACTAAAGTTCCGGACTTTGCAAATGGGGGTGGATGAGTTCATGATTTAGCTAAGATACCAGCACCAGCGGTGGCTCAGTGGAGCTGAAGTTAAAACCCTGGAGAACTGCCAAAACCCGATGGTCCTGGAGCAGTTTCTTCAGCGTTGTCATCCAGAAGTTAGGGAACATGATCAAGATCACCAGCCCCATACTCCAGAGAAAGTGGCTAGTTGGCTGATATCTTTATGGTTGGCAAAGAGAACCCATCCTTATCCGCAACAGCCGGGATCTAAGGGAAGCCAGGGCCCTAAGCCAAATATTCCTGCAACCTCAGAGGCTGTCAGCAAACTCTCCAGAGTTCCCCCCAAACCTAAAAACTTTAGGCATGAATGTCCTTGTTTCCAGTGTAGGCATACAGGACATTTCAAAGTGAATTGCCCAGATAATCCCAAGCCTGCACTAAAGAGAATTCCAGTTCCTGCACCTAAGCTGGCGGCTTTCGTGGGTGTAGAGCACAAGCAGCAGGTGCAGGCGGACCTGAGCTATGCTGGGGATAGACCCTCTAAGTGGCCGCAGGGTAACCCCAGGCGGATGGCTAGGCGTTGCGTGACATAGGATGTCCAGCTATGGGCATACTCAGATTACAGTCTTTTTAGGGGGGGGTGTAATTAGGGACACAGGCACACTTTGGTATCAGACAGTGTATTAACTGGAAAGTAATTGCGTTCCCTTTATCTATAGACCTGAATTCATAATTCTCAATCATGAGCGTAGTTTGGGGGGGGCGAGGGGGGCATTGCCCCCCAAATGAGCTGCCTTTAAGTTGAAGCCCACAAAAACCCAGCTTCTGCAGAGCCACTTCATTTTCCTCTCTCTCTCTTTCTTTTTCCACCCCCGCGACACCCGGTATCACTATCCACCACCCCTCCACAACACCCTATCTGCAGTCCTCCAATCTTCCAGCCGCCGGCAGCCTCAGCAATGAAAACTCACTGCCTTCATCCTGCCCCAGAAGCCCTTCTCTGTACAACGACGTCTGTTGGTTCCCGCAGACTGAAGGCAGTGAGTTTTCATTGCTGAGGTACAGTGCTGGCACGGCAGCTGAAAGATAAGAGGACTATAGGCGGGGTGAGGAGTGTAGAGAGCCATACCAGACCTCATGGAGGTGGAAGGAGAGAGAAAGATGCCACACCGATGCTGTGATTTCTCAGTTAGGGGGGAGAAGGAGGGAAGGGTAAGGGAAGGGAGAGAGAAGGAGAGATGCTGGCCATTGTTGGGGGTGCAGGAGGAACAGGGAGGGTTAAGTGACTTGCCCAGAGTCACAAGGAGCTGCAATGGGAATTGAACCCAGTCCCCCGGGATCAGAGGCCACTGCACTAACCACTAGGCTACTCCTCCACTCGTATGCTCCATATGTGCAAAATAGTCATCTCTAAAACTGCAGCGTCCATTTGTCATAAAGATCCTCCAGTTTCCTCAAGTGAATTAAATTATACATTTATCAAATCAAAGTCAAATCTGCAATGGAATGGCAGTTGAATCATGATGATGGCAAAATTTGCTAAAGCTATAGTTGATAAATGCAAGCGGTTTCTGGCACTACGACTATTCTATTAATCAGAGTATGATTTGTGTAAGGGAAAATTAGGTTCTTACCTTGGTAATTTTCTTTCCTTTAATCACAGCAGATGAATCCATTAACTGATGGGTTGTATCCGCCTACCATCAGGTGGAGATAGAGAACACTGAAAAGACACAGTGAACCTGGACGGCTAGCTCCTTCTGCCTTCAGTATATGAAACTTCCAAAGCAGAGTGAATAAGAAAAGTAAAACAACGTAAACTTTCCTCACAGTGAACAAACGCCCCAGAACCGGAGCAATAACCAAACAAAGGAGGGACGATCTCAACCTCCTGCAACAGAACAGCAAGTAGAAACTCTGAGAGCTGGTCTTCAACTCCTCCCGATGAGATACAATATCTGCATGAAAGATCTGAAGAAACAACAAAACCAGACAGGGAGGGATCATGGATTCATCTGCTGTGACTAAAGGAAAGAACCTAATTTTCCCTTCCTTGTCATCAGCAGCAGATGAATCCATTAACTGATGGGATGTACAAAAGCACTCCCTACGTAGGGTGGGAACAGGCAACTCCGCGAGCAAGCACCTACGCTCCAAAATGCCTCGCTGCCACATCCAGTCTGTAATGCAGTACAAACGAGAGCTGAGAAGCCCAAGTAGCCACATGACAGATCTCCTGAAGAGAAAGGAGACCCGTTTCAGCCCACGAGGAGGAAATTGCTCTCGTGGAATGCGCTTTAAACGCTTCAGGCGGAGACCGTCCTCAAAGCAGATACGCAGAAAAAAATTACTTCTCTGATCCAACGGGCTATCTTGGCCTTAGATGCCTTACACCCAGCGTCGAGGACCTGTCAACAATTCAAAAAGGTGATCAGAAGCCCTGAAGTCATTTGACATCTATAGATACTGCAACAGAGCCCTGCGGACATCCAAAAGACGCAATTGCCCAAAGGAATCCGGAAAGTCCTCTCTAGAAAAGGAAGGTAGAAAAATGGACTAGTTCAGGTGAAACGCTGAAACCACCGTAGGCAGGAAGGAAGGCACTGTACGCACCTTTACCCCGGACTCTGAGAACTGTAGAAAAGGGTCCCGACAGGACAGCGCCTGAAGCTCAGATAACGCATCTAGCCGATGTCATGGCCACCAAAAAGACTGTCTAGAGTCACATCCTTCTCAGAAGCTCGCCTAAGCGGCTCGAAAGGTGAATGCTGAAGAGCCTTCAACACCAGCCCCAGGTTCCAGGCTGGACACAGCGACTGCACGGGAGGATGGAGCCGAAGCGCCCCTCTGAGAAATCAGACAATGTCCAGATGAGCAGCAAGGGACAAACCAGAGACTTTCCTTCGGAAGCATGCCAATGCTGCCATTTGAACCCGAAGGGAATTGTAAGCCAGGCCTTTTTGTACGCCGTCCTGCAAAAAGTCCAGTACCTGAGCGACTGTAGCCCGCGTTGGTGTGACCGCTTTTGACACACACCATTCCTCAAACTTGTGCCAGATCCGAGCATAAGCTGCAGAGGTAGACCGCTTACGGGCCCGCAAGAGAGTGGAGAGGACCTTGTTAGAGTAGCCCTTGTCTCTCAATTGCGCCCTCTCAAGAGCCAAGCCGTAAGACCAAATTGGCAGGGATCCTCCATAGTCACCGGACTACTACTACTACTACTATTTAGCATTTCTATAGCGCTACAAGGCGTACGCAGCGCTGCACAAACATAGAAGAAAGACCCTGAACCAACAGGTTCGGCACCAGAGGCAAGGGAAGTAGAGCCTCCACCAGCATCCGACGGAGGTCCGCGTATCACGGACGCCTTGGCCAATCCGGCGCGATGAGAATCACCAATCCTCAGTACAGTCGAATCCGCAGGAGGACTCGCCCTATCAAGGGCCAAGGAGGGAACACATACAGGAGGCCCGAGGGCCAGGGTTGAGCCAGTGCATCCAACCCCGCCAAGCGAGGATCTCTCCTTCTGCTGAAAAAGCGAGGGACTTTGGCGTTTGCACTTGACGCCATTAGATCCAATCCAGGAGTCCCCCATTTGGCACAAATTTGAAAAAAAAAACTTCTGCCAGTTCCCATTCCACCGGGTCGATTTGATGTCTGCTGAGGAAATCGGCTTGCACGTTGCTCTGACCTGCTATGTGAGCTGCGGACAGCAGATGCAAGTGGAGCTCAGCCCAGAGGAAAATCTGAGCAGCCTCTGCGGCCAGGGTCTTGCACTGAGTGCCGCCCTGACGATTGATGTATGCCACCGCTGTCGTGTTGTCTGACAGAACTCGGACAGGAAGCCCCTTCAGAGTCTTGTGGAAGGCCAGAAGAGCCTGGAATATCGCTCTCAGTTCCAAGTGATTGATGGACCACCCCGATTCCACGGGTGTCCACTGACCCTGAGCATAGCTTCCCTGGCAATGAGCTCCCCAGGCCGAAAGGCTGGCATCCGTTATCACCAGGCACCAAGAAGGAAGGGCAAACAGTATTCCCTGTCGCAGCATCCTGTCAGAGAGCCACCAATCCATACAGTGCCGGGCCGCAGGGAGCCACGTTAGTCTGCGTTGATATTCCTGGGATAGCGGAGACCATTGCTGAAGCAGAGCAATCTGCAGTGGCCTCATGTGAGCTCTCACCCAGGGCACCACCTCCATAGTGGCCGTTATTGACCCCAGGAGCTGAACAAAGTCCCAAGCTTTGAGGGTGAGGCATCCGCAGGAGTAGACGGACCTGATTCTGAAGCTTGCATCGCCTGTGGTCGGGGAGCAAGATGAACCCGAGGCCGTGTCGAACCGGACCCCCAAATCCTCGTGAGACTGAGAGGGGGTCAGGTGACTTTTGGGCAAATTGATCACCCAGCCCAGAGTCTGAAGAACCGTTATAACTCTGGTCGTGGCAAGTCGGCTCTCGTCTGCCGAATCCGCCCTGATGAGCCAGTCGTCGAGATACGGGTGAACTCTGATCCCTCTGAGAAAAACAGCTATCACCACCATCACCTTGGAAAAGGTACGGGGAGCTGTGGCTAGGCCGAAAGGCAAGGCCCGAAACTGGAAATGTTGGCCCAAAACCGCAAACCGGAGAAACCGCTGATGCGAAGGCCAAATAGGAATGTGCAAGTAAGCTTCCTTGAGGTCCAGAGACGTGAGAAACTCTCCTGGCTGTACCACCGCAATGACAGAGTGCAGGGTTTCCGTGCGAAAGTGTCGCACTCTTAGGGCCTTGTTGACTCTTCGTAAGTCGAGGAGTGGTCGGCAGGAGGCACCAGAACCACCGCTCCGAGCTGCAGCAAGATTTGCAAGGTCTCCTCTACCACCGCCCGTTTGACGGCAGTGCCACGTCGGGACTCCATAAAAGTGTCTCTCACCGGGGCACTGAATTCCAGTCGGTAGCCTTCTCTGATCAGGTCCAGGACCCACTGATCCGAAGAAATCTTGGTCCACTCCTCAAGGAAGAGGGAAGGACGACCCCCTACTGCAGGAATCGACAAGTGGACCGGCGTCCCTTCATTGTGGAGGACGCCCCTGAACTCCTGGCCGTTGGCCGGCCGCTGCGGAAAGTTTGTCCGAGCAAAAGGAGTTCCTGTGCTGAAAATGGGCATGTTGAGAAACCCCACAGAGCGCCCCGGGCGATACCTGCGAGCTTCACGGAAACGTGGCCTGGAAGAGGAGGGAAAAACAGGACTTTTGGAAGAAGGCCTCGGCCTATCCTCAGGTAACCGTTGGGACTTAGAGTCCCCTAGGTCTTTAACAATCTTCTCCAATTCCTCTCCAAATAACAGAAGGCCCCGAAAGAGTAACCTCACCAGCCTTTGCTTAGAGGCCATGTCAGCCGCCCAATGCCGCAGCCAAAGAAGACAGCGGGCAGAAACCGCCACAGACATCTGCTTAGCCGAAGCTCTGACCAGATCATAAAGGGCATCAGCCAAAAAGAACAGGGCAGACTCCATGCGTGGGCCAACCTCAGAGAGGACACCCGCACCATCCTTGGGCTGATCAACCGCCTGCTGTAACCAGGAAGGGCAGGCCCGGACTGCATAGGAACTGCAAATAGCCGCCCTTAAGGAAAGGCCTGAGATTTCAAAGGGCCGCTTTAGCGCGGATTCTAGCCGCCGGTCCTGCATATCTTTCAACGCGACCCCTCCCTCCACCAAGAGAGTGGTCTTTTTAGTCACGGCCATGACTAACACATCCACTTTAGGCATCCTAAAAAGGGCCAAGTGGTCCTCACTCAGAGGGTAAAGCTGACCCATAGCCCTGGCTACCTTCAGACCATTGAGCTGAAATAAGCTCTTGGATGGAGTCATGCACAGGAAAAGCCCAAGAAGGCTTCTTAGTACTAGCCATCATAGGATTAACCGAGGTGGCATCGCCCTTGGCCGGATCTTCAATAGAAAGGGCCTGCAAGGCGACAGAAATGAGAGATGGCAGCTTGTCGCGGTGGAAAATCCGTACCGCTTTAGGATCATCCAAGTCCTGTGGCAAACAGGCACCCTCATCTGGATCATCCATCCATGAGGGCCTGCCAGACCCCTCAGACTCCCCACATCCTGACCACAGGGGGGAAAAGGGAGAAGCGCCACCCTCAAACGGGGAATTTACCCGTCTACGTTTAGCGTCAGTCCAACGCTCGGGGGAAGAAGTAAGCTCAGCAGCCAACACAGGGCTATCAAAACCTGGAGGGAATCCAGTCCGCATCGTAGTGTCAGACACCTCCGGCAGAGCTCTTTTTAACATAAAGGCCCTTATGCATCAACAGCAAAAATTCAGGGGAGACAAACTCACCCTGGCACTCCGCCCCCAAATTAGGAGAAGTGGGTGAAGGAGCTCCTCTAGCAGCCTTTGAACAAGGCGTCCCCCTACACTCAGACTCCTCCGCAACAGCGAGGGTCGAGCCATGCGGTGCTTCCAAAATGGCGCCCGCTGCCAGTTCCATCGAGCGGGAAGAATCACCGCTCACCATGCCCATACTAGCACGAGCATCTAAGGAGCACGCACTGCAAAGCCCCGCTGCTGACCTGCGTTTACCACAGTGGGAGCAGCACTTAACTGCTTCAGCAGCCATCGCCCGACTGGACAGAAATATGGAAATAAAATGGCAGCCTCGCGCCAAAACTTACCCCGCACAGAACACTGTCCGCGGGAACCTTCCCGGAGGAGCTGGGCACCACTCTCACCTCAGAAGACCGAGTCAACGAGCTCCGGTCAGGCTGCACAGAACCAGAATCTCTGGAGAAAGCCTCAGAAACAGCAACGCTGAATAAGCGTGCCCTTTTTTTTTTTTTTTTTTACACTGTGAGGAAAGTTGGAGGCAGGCAGCAAACGAGGGACTCCGGGAGGAGGGGGATAGGGTAAGGCAGGGACAGGGAACAAAACCAAGTATGCCTTCAAAGTGGGCACCACCAGCCACAACACCCCCGCTCTACTGGCAAAGCAGAGATCCAGGAGCTGATCAAGCGACGTCCACACCTGCTGGGAGATAGAGATATACCTAAGGCAGAAGGAGCTAGCCGTCCAGGGTCACTGTGTCTTATCAGTGTTCTCTATCTCCACCTGCTGGTAGGCGGATACAACCCATCAGTTAATGGATTCATCTGCTGCTGATGACAAGGACTTTAATATTACACAAATACCACCACATCACATTCAGTAAATTCAAGTAAGAGAAGAGATTTTTTAAAATTTGGAGAAAAGACCTCAGTCTTGGAAAACCAAATTCCTATATTCAAAAGATAATATTGCCCAGGGAACACATCAATGGTCATAAAAACTCCAAACTCCCTTTATCAATATTTTAAAAATAGAAATGTTTAACAGCTTATTTCCAAAAGCTGCGTGGGAGTATTCTACATCAATCCTCTACTTGAATGTAGAACAAACAGCATAAATAGCAGTTGGCAGTCAGAACTCTTCCAGTGTTAAACTTCACACTCTAACAAAAGGTGATAAAAATTTGAAGAAAACGTTTTTGATATAAGATGAGATTTTTTTGAATAAAAGGGAGTTTGATTAGTAGTAGTAGTTTGGTTTATGACCACTGATGTGTTCCCTGGGCAAGCTTGTCTTTTGTATATTAGAATTTGGTTTTCCAGGACTGAGGTATTTTCTCCAAATGTTTTAAAAATCTCTTGTTTTTACTTGAATTTATTTAATGTGATGTAGTACTTATGATATTTAACACATTCAGCCTATATGTATTTTTGAATAATTTAATATTACACACCTGGTTCTCACAGCCTTATATAATTTTTTGCCTACTCCTTGCCCCTCAATTGTCTTCTTAGTGAGAGTGTGGTTGTAGGTGAAGTAGTTATATGTGTGGCTGTGTGTTTGGTTTGGGCTATACTTTAATACAGATGTGCATGGCGACTTCTCCATTTGGTACTAGAAGTTGTCCTTTGCTAATAGATGGCCAGTAACAGAAAATAGGGAGTAACATGAAAAAGAAAAACTATGAGGACGCAATCATTGAATGTTTTTTCTTTAAATGTGAAAGGATTACCATCAAATTAAACACAAAAGATCATACTATATTTTAAGAAATTAAATCCATCAGCTGTTTTCATTTGAGTCACATTTAGCACGCATCTTCTATATATATAAAAGGCACCACCGATATTCTAATGAAGCCTCACTTCTGTTTTGCATGGTGGTGTAGATATCCGGTTTCATGAATCACAGGCAGGAGTAAGGAGTACCTACTCCTCCCCCAGCCTACAAAGCAACCCTCACTGCCCCCCCCAAACGATACACCCCGAAACCAAGTTCGATGAAGGATGAACGACAGGAACGCAACGGGCAGGGAAGAGTGTTTCCCTACTCCTCCCCCTGCATCACAATGAGCTGCCACTGCTTCAATGCAGGGAGGACTGGAGGTGCTAAAATTGGCAGGGTCATAAAACAAAACAAAAAAAACAAGGAGGCACATTCTTACCAGCAACAGCACACAATGCAGATCGCCAGGTTCCCCGACTTTCTCCTCACCCACCCCAACAAATAACACAGCTTCAGAAGTAATTAAGAGAACTAGCAAGTTCCCACATTCATGCCCTCTGCCAAGAGTAAAGCTTTTTCAACAAGCTGTCCAGCCCAGTGCTTCAAGGAAAAAGGCACAGCTCAGGTTTCGTTCTCTGCCAGGGAGAGGTGAATGCAGGGAGGACTGCAGGTGTTGTGTTCTGTATGTTAGCTCAGGCAGGCACTAGGACCTAGAGGGCACTGTTTGGGGGCCGCTTTCGAGACCACAACATTGTATATTCGCTGCTGTTGCTGTGACTGATTCAGTGTCGGCTCTGCTCCCAAGCTTAGGAGTCTGTGTTTCATTTACGGAGAGGATAGCCTGTACAAGTATTCTTTCCACACACAAAAAGGCAAGTAGTTGAACGCTTACCGGAAAAATGTATCTCAGTCAAGGCTGTGCGACAGGGAATGTACTGAGCGAAGCGTTTTGCCGCTGGCCTTCTATTTATAGTTTAATTTGTCTTTCCAGGTCTTTCATTTTTTTTTCTCTTGCATTTGCAGCAACATAAAATGATGTGAGAAAACGGTAAATACCCCCCAGAAAACCAACATATCCGCACACATTACTCATGCAACTCACAAACTCCCCCAAAAAACAATAACTAACCCACCCTCAAAATCCTCCCTCTACAACAGGACAAAGGGAAGTACAGGAGAACAACATCAAACTCACAGAAACACGCAACTACCCTCTACTCCCCAAACACACAGTCCCCCCAACCACAAACACAACATACATGATTTCTGTCTGCCACTAACACGCACGTTCCCTTACAAAACAACCCTATCCTCACCCACAAACACCCCCCCCAAAATGCCAAACACTACCCCCCCAAATAAATACACAACATCTAATATGAAAAATCAACATCTCTCACTCACACCTATACACACAAGCAAACTCACCAGCCCCCACACCAACTCTCATGCAAACACACTCTCTCTCACACTCACTGTCTCTCACATATGCACTCGCACACAGTCAATCAGACATACACACGCTCTCTCACAGACACACACGCACCCAGTCTCATTCTCTCTCTGACACACACACACACTCACATAGTCACTCTCTCACACACTCGCCCACACACACTCTCGCAAACATACACACTACGAGGAAAACCTTGCTAGCGCCCGTTTCATTTCAGTCCGAAACGGGCCTTTTTCACTAGTTATCTTATCATTCTAGGCAGGTTACAAAACAGACATACATAATAAAATAAAACATGTTTTTAATCTACCCCTCTCTAGACCCCCGTGGGATCCTTCCACATGGAGGTGTATAGAGGGTTTGTTCGTCGAAGATCCTTTTAACCGCCTCCCTGAATTCCAATGACACCCCTTCCCATGGGTATCGGTGCTGGGGAGGCATCAGAAGGCGCAGTTCAAATCTAATTCCCATGACCACAGCTTTCTGTCTACTTGGATCTAAGTGAATCTTTGGCCATTTATGTTCCCACATAAAATCTATAAAATATTTATAAAACTGTTACAGTGAGAAACCTTACTTATGTGTGTGTTATATTGTAAGACAGATGGAAGGTAGAGAATAAACTGAAGCAAAGACAGAAACAGTTTAGTTAAAGAAATAGTCTTTTTATTCTTACCAAATCTGGTTTTAATCTGGTACATTCAGCGGACAGATTCTGGGTCCAACCGGCCAGAGGTCTGCTCCTTACGATACGTTGGGGATACACTCCGACGAGGGCTCTGAGGCACCCTCCTTATATACAATCTGGTCCTAATACAAGTCTACGGAGAGGGATTTTTTTCCTATTCTTGCTTAATCAGTGAATCATACTCTACCACCGGTCAGGTGCCCACCTGCCCCTCCTCTCAAAGATTGCTTAATAGTGCCAACACTTTCACTTCCTCTTTTCCAACCCTAAGACACAGATCTGTGTCTTTATATCTTGTGATACTGAGAGCCATTTTATAAAGACATTCTCCATCTTAAGAACCAAACTCTTTACCATTCTTGTCTCTAATTTCCTCATCCTGAGTGTTACACTCAATTTGAAAGTTGTACCAGGTTTCCTTAAGACTCACCAAGCAGTCCTGCTCTTGCAGGTCCTCTGCTATAAGGCCATCAGCTGGTTATCAGGCCTAGTCAGTGCTTTTCAGCTGTTTAAAACCGTGTAGCTTGGCCCACCACCATTCCAGTGGATGAGTCTCAAGCTAGAACACATATTAACAAACAGTACAAAACACACAGTCAAAAACATTAAGCGTTTCATTATAAAAAAAACATTGAGCATCTACCTGAAGCAAGGCTAAACAGAACAGCTTTCAAATATTTTCTAAATTGTAGGATTGACGTCATCTCTCAAACTCAAACTCCTCTTATTGACCTATAAGTGCATTCACTCTGCAGCTCCTCCGTACCTCTCCACTCTCATCTCTCCCTACATTCCTCCCCGGGAACTCTGTTCACTGGGTAAATCTCTCTTATCTGCACCCTTCTCCTCCACTGCTCACTCCAGACTCCGTTCCTTTTATCTTGCTGCACCATATGCCTGGAATAGACTTCCTGAGCCGGTACGTCATGCTCCATCTCTGACCGTCTTCAAATCTAAGCTAAAAGCCCACCTTTTTTGAGGCTGCTTTTCACTCCTAACCCTTGTTCACTTGTTCAGAATCCTTATTTTGTCATCCTCACTTTAATATTCCCTTATCTCTTGTTTGTCCTGTTTGTCTGTCCTAATTAGATTGTAAGCTCTGTCGAGCAGGGACTGTCTCTTCATGTTCAAGTGTACAGCGCTGCGTAAATCTAGTAGCGCTATTGAAATTATAAGTAGTAGTAGTAGTAGTAGTAATCTCTCAAAAGTCCAAAGGTAATGTGTACCAAAACATGCATCTTCCACTTGAATCATAGTAGGAAGATAATATAATCTGAGTAATTTGTACGAATATTACTAACTGGCTCTCTGGTTTTGCTGTGCTTTTCTATCAGAAATGGATTTCAAAGTGTGTTTTTATAGTATTTTAAGATTGATTTTACTGTTATATTATATTGTAAACCGTTCTGATTTACATTTTGTAATAAGTGATGGTCTAGTAAATAAATAAACGATAAGTTTCTGATCTTATCTATCTGAATGACGGCACATCCAAAATCAACTTCTCTTTGAAGAGCATGTATTTATGAGGATGTCAATGCAAGAGGTGCTTCTTTATTAAAAACTTTAAAGATCAATGTCAAAACCTTTAACCTAATTCTCCAATACACAGGCAGGCAGTGCAGTGGCGTTCCTAGGGGCGCTGACACCCGGGGCGGTCGCCAATGCGCCCCGCCCCCCCAGTGCAGCGCGAAACCCCTCGTCACCCCCCCACCCCGGCGAAAGAACCCCCCCCACCGGGTGCACGCCGCCGCTGGGGGGGGTGCCGCGCGCCAGTCAGCTTCATTGTTTCCATGCTCCCTCTGCCCCGGAACAGGAATTAACCTGTTCCGGGGCAGAGGGAGCATGGAAACAACGAAGCTGACCGGCGCGCGGCACCCCCCCCCAGCGGCGTGCACCCTGGGCGGGCCGCACCCACTGCCCCCCCTTAGTATGCCACTGAGGCAGTGGAGTTCTTTTAAAACTGAGGTTACATGACTGTATTTGGAGAGTCATTTGAATAGTCCTGCAGCAGTGTCACGTCTGTGGCCGTGACCACCCTCAGACTTACCTTATTTCTGGGGGTCAGCTTCTAAGCTGGCGTCTGCCTATCCTTTCTGGAGTAGTTTTCCTTCTGTGTGCTGGCTGCTTCCAGCATGGCTCTAATTACTCCACTCTACTGCACCTGGGGGTGCTGCCTGAGTTAGCTCTACCTCTGTCTCCAGCCTGGCTCTGTTTGCTCCTCTGTTCTGCACCTAGGTATTCTCAGTTTCTCTGTGTTCTGTGTGCACTCTGCCTGCTCCTTGGTTTGTGCTCCTCTCACCCGCTGGTGGCCAGAGCCAGTGGCTGCCATAGTTTGTCTTGCTGTTCCTGCCCATTCCAGACTTTAGCCCAGTCCGGTCCAGTTCTTCCAGGCTGCCAGACTTGTCTCTCTTGTTTGTGCCTGGACAGCCTCTGTAGTTGCTTACTGATGGCTGCAGCTGCTCCTCAGGTGTTGAAGGGCTTTATTAATCACTTAGAGACTGCAGCCTTGGCCTTTGCATCGTCTAAGGTCCCTGGTATGTTAGAGTGCTCTGTGCACTCCAGTGTGAGTTTCTAGCTTGTTACTAGTAGCTTGGGCATAGCTTTGCTTGTTAGCTTCTGTACAGCTTTACTAGTTCTCCTGTGTTTTGCTTAGTGTGAGTTTCTAGCTTGTGACTAGTAGCTTGGGCATAGCTTTCTTGTTAGCTTGTGTACAGCTTTACTAGTTTTCTTGTGTTTAGCTTTCTGGTTTTCCCGTGTGTGTTTTCCTTTGCTTCTGGAGCTTCAGCCCTAGTCCTGTCCGCTGCCACTACTCCTTGCTTCTGGAGCTCCAGCCATAGTTTTGCTACTTGACTGACCATTGCCTGAATCTGACTTCTGTCTGCCTGCTGCCTGACCCGACTGCTGCCTGTACCCAGATATTCTCTGCTTGCTGTTTGACCTGACTATTGCCGGAACCCAGACTTCCTTAGCGTCCCTCCGGACCGGACCAGGATTGGACTGATGGGTTGTGCTCGCCTACCAGCAGGTGGAGACTGAGAAAAACTCTGACTCTAGAGAGCCAATAGGAGCCCTGGCCATGTGACCTTAGCCTCAGTATTTTCTCAGTCTCCCAGCAGGTAGGAAGCGAGCCCTTTAGTCTCTCTCTTTCTCTTTTAGAGGTTAATAATAAGAACTACAATGCTACCTCTTCTTCTGTGCCTAGGAATTCTCTGTTAGACGCTGGTCAGGTAGGGATTTCTTTTCCTTTCTTTCTTTTACAGCCTCTGGGGGTGTTAAACTCGGGTGTCCCCGGGTCCCTCCCCCCTTCCTCCCCATCTCCCATACATAGCTGGGAAGGACTACCCTTTGTTTAGAAAGGTGTATGTCTTTGGGAGAGGCAGCCACTATAGCATTTTAAGGAGCAAGCTACATCCCCCGGCTTCTAACGAGCAGACAGCTCTGTGTTGTTCTATTACTCTTCAGCGGAGTTTTCCCCTTTACTTTAACGAGCAGGCAGCTCTGATTGCTGTTTTGGGTGTTTATATTATCTAGCTGGTTAAAAAAAAAAAAGAGGCAGCAGTAATTTGGAGGAGTTTAGGTGTGGAAAAAAAAAAAAAATTAAAGACAATTTGTCCCCACTGACTGAATGAGCAGACAGCACCGTTTGATTGCATGGGAATGCTGTGAGTCAGCTGTGTAAAAAAAAAAAAGAGTAAGCGGCAGCATTTTGTTTTCAGCCCTCTTTGAGTTGAGCTGTATTTTATTTAGCACTGCCGTTTGTGTTCTTCCCTTAGCGGTTTGTTCGGCGGAGCAGGGCTTAAAAAAAAAAAAAAAAAAAAGATTTTGGCGCGAATCGGGTACGCGCGTGCACGCGCGTTACCGTCATGTCCGAGAAGCTGAGACGCGCTGTATGCCAGCGTCGGGGATCTCCTCTTCCGGCTCCTGTAAATATTGTGCGCCGCTGGGGGGTGCGTCGGGACTTTCTCTTTCGCCGTCTTCGGGCCGTTTGGGGCTGATCTTTCTCAGGAGTCGCCTATGTTCTTTAGGGGGGTCATTTCTTTGCTTTTTATGTTTTTAATGTTGAGTAGCTGGTTGCTGTAGCCTAATAGTCAGCACTACAGTCTCTGAAGCTGCTACTACTACTATTTATCATTTCTAAAGCGCTACTAGAAAAACGCAGCGCTGTACACTTGAATATGAAGAGACAGTCCCTGCTCCTCAGATCTTACAATCTCATTAGGTCAGACAGAACAAACAAGAGATAAGGAGATTTTAAAGTGAGCAGGTTTAAAATAAGGGTCCTGAACAGAGTGAATAAGGGTTAGGAGTTAAAAGCAGCATCAATAGGTGGGCTACAGAACTGGGTGCAGGTCCCAGTTTTAGTAATTTATTTCTCTTTCTGGGACTCCTGTATGTCTGTGTTCCACTATATATACATTACTTGGCCAGCCTGTTTGATGTTTGTTTCTTTATAATCTCGGGTGGCGTTTGTCTGTGGGCTAGGAGCCAACTTTTCAAAATTATTGGGGGTGCTAAGTCCAATGAAAATGACCCCTCCCTGGACATATACATGAGTTTTTCTCAATATCGGGGGGTGCTCAAGCACCCACAGCACCCACAGAGTCGGCTCCAATGTGACTGTGGGAAGGTAGCTCACAGTTGTGTTTTTTTTGTTATAGCATTTTTCGAAAGGTTGCTTTCCATACCAGGATATTTCCTATATGTTAGCTATACGTTTGTTCTTCCACAGGCATGGGGGCAGTAAGGATGTTATCATAGGTACATGCCACTCTCACCTGTTTAACTTTGTGTCATGAAATCATGCTGCCTGACCCGACTGCTGCCTGTACCCAGATATTCTCTGCTTGCTGTTTGACCTGACTATTGCCGGAACCCAGACATTCCCTGCCTGTCTGCCTTGCTTTCGCCTAGGTGCCTGGGGGCACTTCTGTATCCTGATTCCTGTTGTTCCTGCTTGCTAGTTCCAGTTCTGGTTTTCCTGTAAGCCCTGCCAGCTGCCTGAACCTGAGGGCTCAACCCTCAGGGAACGGTGGCTAAGCATAGGTGAAGCCTGGGTCCAGTGTGTTCCTGTCCAGTGGGTTCCGGTCCCGTGTGTTCCAGTCCAGTGGGCTCCACTCCAGTGTGTACCAGTCCAATAGGTTCCAGTCCAGTGCGCACCTGTCCGGTGCATTCCAGTCCTGTGTATTCCAGTGCAGAACTCCTGTCCGGGGTTCCAGTCCAGCCTTGCCTCGTCTCTGCTTTGAAGGTGACCTTGCCTGCCACTGCTGCTCCACGGTAGTGGTCCAAGGGCTCACAAACCCAGTGCTTCCAGGGAAGAAGCCTGACAAGCAGCATTTTTGATTTAACTGCAGAGAATGAATTATGGATTGTGCCAAACCCAAATAAAGCAAGTTACAATAATCTATGATTGAAAAGACTAATGCTTGCAGTACTAAATGAAAGTCTTCTGTTGCTTCAACAATAATCTAAAAAATACCTTTTGTATGACAGTTCTCACTTGTGACCTAAAGTATAATTTAGAATCCAAGATAATTCCAAGGTATTTATACTCATTCAAAATTTCAATATTAATGTTATCCATCCTAACAACTTGAGGAATTTTCATAGGATCACTTTTATCTGACAAGAACAAAGGGGGTCTGTTTACTAAGCCACTCTAGTGGCTTCAGCATGGCATTGCCGACACATTCCATTCAAAGTGAATGGGCTGAGTCAGCACTAGCACACTGTCAGCTGCACTAGCGGCTTAGTAAACCCCCAGCGAAATTTTGAGTTTTGCTAATATTCCATTTTAACCTGTTAACAGACATCCATGATCTAGTCATTTTTAAGCATATCAATAAGAAATAAATGGTAGCATCAATGGAGTCCTTCACTGGAAAATAAAACTGAATGTCATCCACATATAATCGGTATTGGACACCCAAACAGGAGAGTACAAATTGCATAGACTCTAATGCACTGCATATACAAATCCATGCTAAAGAGGCTATTAGCTGTTCATTGTAGATGCAGAGGAGTGCATAGAAGATCAAAAGGCTAAGAACAAAATAAGGCTTTAACACTAGGTCTGAGGAGGCGTAGTTTACCTCAGCCTCCACTAAAGCTAATCACAAAGATTTCATGCAGGTCTTATAGCTCATACTTGATCTTGATTTGTCCTTGCCATTTTCAGGGCACAGACCGTAGAAGTCTGCCCAGCAGTAGCCTAAAGGATAATTTAGAATCCAAGGCATTTATACTCATTCAAAATTTCAATATTAGTGTCATTCAGCCTAATAACTTGAGGCATTTTCATAGGATCACTTTTTATCTGACAAAGAACAAAGGGGTCTGTTTACTAAAATGTCTGCCTGGCTCTTGCTGTTCTGCAGCTACTGAAGCTGAATCTGTCCAGCCATGATCAGGGCACAGACCATAGAAGTCTGCCCAGCACTAGCTTTGCTTCTCAATTACTGGTGTTGCCATCTAGTCACCACTAAGCGTCTTTGTTTCTATGCCTTCCATATAGGATTCCTTTGTGTTTATCCCATGCATTTCTGATTTCTGTTACTGTTTTCATCTCCACCACCTCCCGCGGGAGGACATTCCAGGCATCATTACCTTCTCCATGAAAAAGTACTTCCTGACGTTATTCCCGAGTTGGCCCACCTGCAATCTAAATTCATGTCCTCTAGTTCTGCCACCTTCCCTCAAGAAATGAGCAACTTTTTATGGGTTCCATAAAGGACATGGGATAAAGAAAAAACAAACAAACAACCTCTCAGAACTAAGGGGGAGGTGTTCTTGGACAAAGAGCAAAGTGCTTGGCTGTTGAAAATTGTATGCACATTCAGGTCTGAGCACAAAAATGTTTATTAACACCCGGAGTTGCATGTACATACATTTGTGTCCATGCTGGAAAAGTCCATAGTCTGCTATTGAGATAGATATGGGGAAAGCCATTGTTTGCTCTGGGATCGGTAGCATGGAATCTTGCTACTATTTGGGATTCTGCTAGGTACTTGTGACCTTGATTGGCCACGGTTGAAAACAGGATACTGGACTAGATGGACCGTTGGTCAGACCCAGTATAGCTATTCTTTTGTTCTTATCATATACAAATTGAATAATACTGCTGAAAGGACAGAACCCTGCGACATTCCACTTGTAACGGGTGTCCAATCTGAGATATTTCCCATGTCCTGTAAGAAATGAGCAAAACCATTTCCAGCCTGTTCCTTGAATACCTAAAGAATGCACCTGTTTAATAAAATCTCATGGTGAATGGTATCAGAAGCTACAGAGACATCTAAAAACACCACGAGATAGATATTCCTGTCCACAATCAAAATCAGCTTTAATAGAATCAAGAACTGAAATCAGTAACCTTAAGATTGGGTTAAAGGCTGTTACTTTTCCCCTGCTCAAGGTAAAAAGAATGGTGTTAATACATTACTTGCCAAGTCTTTGCAAGATACTGTGATCTATCATAATGCTGACTCAGAAGGCCGTTGGATTATACTTGTTGTTCAGACAGCGCACAAGAAATATTATATATATTAGACAATAAGTCGATGACAAGGATAAGTCCAGGGCAGTTTTGGGACAAAATTGACCAAAATTGGTGTAACCCATGTATAAGCTGAGGCCATAAACAAAGGCTTTTAATTGACACTTTTTTTTAAAGATTTAAATCTACACTTTTATGGAATTCCATGAACAGCATTTTTACTTTTTGAGAAATCATACTGCGTTTTTTGGTCTAACCAGATGGAAGCTTTTGTACAATGCATACTATTTTTCTAAATTAAATTTATGTATGTAGGAATTATATAGACTTAAACAGTAAAAAGACTACAGTCAGAATAAATCTCTAACAAATGTTATGTAGCACTTGCTAAAGAATGGTTGGCTTCAAGTTTAGTAATTTTGCCACCTTGCTACACATATCAATTAAAAGACTGCAGGTTGGGATCACGTGATGCCTTGAGAGAACAAGACGGGCTTCTTTGCTCTCCAGGACCTTCCGGCACCTTAACAGCTATAATTAGCCTAC
The DNA here is from genome assembly GCF_901765095.1 of Microcaecilia unicolor. Classification (NCBI taxonomy): domain Eukaryota; kingdom Metazoa; phylum Chordata; class Amphibia; order Gymnophiona; family Siphonopidae; genus Microcaecilia; species Microcaecilia unicolor. Next base: position 134,407,185 of record NC_044037.1, read on the forward strand.
TTTAGCTCCCACTGAGTTCTTTGTTCTTGTAAATCCCTGCTCAGTGGACAGATATTTGGAATCATCACCGAGCAGTATGGTGGGGAGGGGAATTAAGCGGGAGAAAGAGAAACTGAAACAGACCGGCACTATGGAGACGAAGCAACAACCAGAAAAGCAGGCCTTCTTGACAGAGCAGCTGCAGCAATTAACCCTGGCAGTGACAACAGCTTTAGAGCCTAAGTTTGGAAAATTGTCAGAGCAGCTGTCTGCATTTGAGACCCTGTTGGCTGATCTGGGGAAGCGGACGGGAGATCTGGAGCAGAGGGTTTCGTCTCTGGAAGATTTTATGACAGTCCTTTTCCTCAGCTGACAGCAGATCCTTCACACTTTCCACCAGTCTTCAATCCTACTTTTTTTCAACAATCTCCTCCCCTTCTCAGTCCCATAAAACTCACTGGTTCCACTAGTTCTCTCCAAAGACCCTGTACAGGACCCAGTTAAGTTCCTCCACAGCACAGCCCTTGCAGCTGAGCCCCGCCTTCCTGTGACTTGAAGCCTTCCCATTGGCTGGATTCTACCACAGCTTCTGCACTCAAATAGGGGGAGGGAACACTCTCCCTAGACCTATCCAAGCAATCCATGACCACCTACCATTCAGAAAAGCACTAAAAACTCATCTATTCAAACAAGCCTACCCAAAAGACCCAGATTAATCTCATGAACCCATCTACCTTCCATATACTGAAGAGAAAACGACATTGACCCAGAATCTATCTCCCACCTTACCCTCCTTTCTCTATCACCTGTCTCAACCTACCTACCCATCCATCCTTCTATTATGTTATACTTAATTTCCTACATTACATAACAAAATTCTGTGTTACCTATTACTATGTAAGCCGCATTGAGCCTGCTTTTAGTGGGAAAGTGCGGAATACACACTTAGCCATCCTTCTGACTTCAGTGTGTCCCCTGAAGGCCCTGACTGCACTCCACTGAGGCAGGATTACTCCTTTGTACCAATTGTGCTGTCTGCTCTGTTGCTGACAAGGGAAGGAACCACCTGGATTAAAGGCAAGATAGCATGTTGGTAGGGGGGATTCAGTGAATCTCCTGAGGCCTTCACCTAGGGTTACCATATTTGCGGAGACAGAAAAGAGGCCTCAAAAAATAAAAATGGTTGCTATCTTTGCTAAAGAAGTATTTAATCATACCAAATGTATAAATGGCTTTTAGTTAAGATAATAATCTACTTTTCATAAATTTCCAGATTTGGTTTTGACTGAGTCTGAGCCCAAGTGTGCTTATCAGAAGAGTGAATATCCCTCAACAATTATGGTTAGCTTCTGAGATACATGTGAAAGTCTTTGCTTGACATATGCTTTATGATGTGCTGCACAAACAAAATTCCTTTGACAGGTTCAACCAGCAGGGAAACAGAGAGGAGATCAGCAATGCCCTTCCCTCTCTTTAGCACCCCCATGTGTCCAGACTGACTAATAGGACAGAGTTGATTTCACTCATGTGGACAGGTATGTTGGTCATAGGCACATAAAAGAAAAAGAGGACATTTTCCTAAAAATTAAAAACAAACAAACCTGGAGGACATATCTGAAGAAGTCCAAAAGAAGGACATGTCCTATGGTAACCCTACCCTCACCACACAGCACTGCTGACTACTCAGTGTGCAAGACATTGCACATCAAGGCAGATTGTGTAAAAGTCAAAGTATAGTGCAGATGTCTGCAGGAGATACAGGTCTATGGCTATTGCAGTGGTTGGGGCTGAGTGTAATGTTAGATAAAAGCAAGTGCTCATTGATGTAGCGCACCAAGTAAAGGTTAGTATTCAGCTAGGCAGACCAATGTCCATAAGAGGTGATCACTAAATTGAGGCTAGTGCGCATTAGAGAATTTTTGTAATAGTTCCATCACAACATCAAGTCCTCCTAGATCACACCAGACATTGCTGTTTCAGAGTTGTAGCCCTACACTTTGGAATGTGCCACCTTTTGATGTTTTAAGAAATGTAAACTGGCCCTTAAAGCCTATTTTTCTAACCACCAGAACATACCAAGTAAAATAAAACTCAAGCATATCACCACCGTGGAAAGCAGCCTGTGGAGTACCTCAAGGATCACCATTATCTCCAGTTGTCTTCAATATAATGATGATCCCACTAGCAAAGTCCCTATCCAATCGAGGCCTTAACCCATCTATGCAGATGACGTTACAATCTACATTCCCTTCAGACAAGACCTAACAAAAATAACCAACAAAATCAATGATGGCCTGAACATCATGGACTCTTGGGCAAACTCATTCCAACTGAAACTGAACACTGAAAAAAACACACTGCCTCATCCTCTCATCTCAACATAACAAGTACAACCCCACAACCATAAACAGCCCAGGTCACACCCTCCCTACTTCAGGCAGCCTAAAAATACTCGGAGTCACAATCGACCGCAACCTTACCCTCGAGAGCCAAGTAAATTCAGTAATAAAGAAAATGTTCTACTCAATATTTTTTTTTTTTTTTTTTTTTTTACAACTTTACCCCGCGCTTTCCCACTCATAGCAGGTTCAATGCGGCTTACATATTATATACAGGTACTTATTTGTACCCGGAGCAATGGAGGGTTAAGTGACGTGCCCAGAGTCACAAGGAGCTGCCTGTGCCTGCAGTGGGAATCGAACCCAGTTGCCCAGGACCAAAGTCCACCACTCTAACCACTAGGCCACTCCTCCAGCAGCATACAATCTGTTTTACTGTTCTGGGATCCTGGATTGGCCACTGTTGGAAATAAGATACTGGGCTTGATGGACCTTTGTCTTTCCAAGTCTAGCAATGCTTATTATCTTATGAGGTCTGATGTGCAGAGCTTATTTCTTAATGCCACATCATAATATCACAATTCTCATGTAGAGCCACAAAACACCTTTTAGGGTGGATAGTGTTCACAGTGAGCTCCTTTTATTAACAACCATATGTAGATCCTTCAAGAGGTAATGTGTCATGATTTACGCTGTACACCCTTTCTGATGTTTTGGTGCCACCTCAGTAAGCCCAACACACAATCTCTCCACTGCAAACACTATACACAAACTGGAATAAGCAGGATGGAATCCATTTACTACTTTGGGTACTGACACATACTTGTCACCTGGATTGACCACTGTTGGAAACATACTGGGCTTGAGTGGCTTGACAGACCTTTTGTCTGTCCCACTATGACAATGCTTATGTATTTATGCCTTAGTGGTTTGAAAAGACATTTATGTGTATGCACTAAAATTAGTGTGCATGTGTATTTAAATGATGATAGATCAAATGCAAATGGAGCTTTCTTTCTTTCTTTCTTTCTTTCTTTCTTTCTTTCTTTCTTTCTTTCTTTCTTTCTTTCTTTCTTTCTTTCTTTCTTTCTTTCTTTCTTTCTTTCTTTCTTTCACTTTCAGTTCAATCAGGAGCATTACTGGAATTCTGGTGCTATAAGTCTTCATTTACAACTACTCAGAGATTGTCCCCCTGTTTTAATAGCCCCTCCCTCTCACTGTCCCCAGTCTGACACTGCAGCAAGAATCCATAGAGTGGGAGCAATTATAGGGCTCTTTCTAGAATCCTGTATCATGGGATCTAAATTTGGCCACAAAGCATAGTCCTCATTGATTACAATGACTTTTTCCCTTTGTAGAATCAGAATGTAAGGTTAGGGTGCACTCTACATCTTGATTTTTTAGGTAAAATTTGAATTTGGGTTGGTGATTTTTTAAAATGTTTTCCCTGAAAAATAAGAATGGGGCAATTTTCAGACTGCAGAATACAGATCTGTGGGTAGTGATTGCACAATATTGTGTGTCCTTACTTCTTTGGTGTTTTGGTTTTGGACCACAATATTTCTTTGTCAGAAAGTTTATCATTCCATACTGGAAAAATCCAAAAGGGTCCATCACTATCTGGCTGTGCAGAGCTAGTTTTTAACCCCTTATTGCCCTCAGTGGCCATAAATAACAAGAAGTGACTGAACTAAACAGTGAGAAAAACAGCCCTGAATGTATAACTTTAAAGGACCTGCAGATAGACTGCTGCTGTGCAGTCTAGCTTTACTAAAAGTACCTTTGAAACTTTCCAGACACTAGCTAGAAAAAAAGACTTCTACCTTTTTGCTATGTACACACAGAAGCAGAGAAACAAAAATTCTTCTTTCTGAGCAGCACACTGCCTCAAAACTGTCAGCCAGGCGTGAGTATGCCCCACTGTCTTGCCCCCCCCCCCTCTCCCTCCAGCAAAGCAATAAATAAGAAACCCAAATACTCCTCCCCCTCAACACTTACCCATTTCTTCAGCACTTGCTCGATCTGCTGCTGCCTCCGCTCCCTCCCTGTCTGGGTCCATAACTGACTGTAAATAGTGGAGCCACGTGCTGCAACACTCAGGCAGGCTCACAGTCACAGCCAGGCTCTGCCACCGGAACAGAAAGGCAGCAGGAAGTTCATCACACAGGGGGAGGTTTTGTAATTGTTCTGACGATGAACTTCTTTCCTGCACTGAATTTAAGGAGGCAGGGGAAGGTAATGTTTGGGCTGGGGAGGCTTAGCCTCCCCAAGACTCTTATAAGGGGCGCCTATGATGGAAACGATTAAAACCTTTCTTCCCGAGAGATATTTTTCAAAACCTAATACAATCAATGGTCCTAAGCCATGCCGATTACTGGAACATAATCTACGCGGGATGCAAAGAAGAACTCACACAAAAACTCCAGACCACCCAAAACACAGCAGCCAGGCTGATATTTGGTAAAACACGATTCGAAAGTGCTAAACCCCTCCAAGAAAAGCTGCACTGGCTCCCAATCAAAGAAAGAATCATCTTCAAAATCTGCACTTTGATCCACAAAATTATCTACGGCATAGTCCCAGAATACATGACAGACCTCATAGATCTACTAACCAGAAACAGAACAGAATCATCTCGATCATACCTAAACCTACATTACCCAAATTGCAAAGGACTTACATACAAAACAACTTACGCATCCTGCTTCTCCTACATAAGTGCACAACTATGGAATAGGCTCCCAAAAGCTATGAAAACAATCCATGACCATCTAAACTTCAGGAAATCACTAAAAACCAACCTCTTCAAAAAGGCCTACCCCACTGATCCACCGTAAATCACCACACCTAGCAACACAGCATTACCAATGATCGCACTGGACAATATATAATCTTCACTCCCTTCGACCCTCATGGTGCTTGATACACACCTATACCTCATTCGACCACAATTTAACCTTTTATTTGTTATCAACCAACTTGGCGAACACCATTACGGTATTATGTAAGCCACATTGAGCCTGCAAAAAGGTGGGAAATTGCAACAAATAAAATAAATATTATTTTACATAGGGTTTCCCCTTAATTGCCTCATGATCCCTATTTCTAGTTAGCGGCAGTTTGGACAGGTGGTTGCATTTCTATCTGATGCAGTACTACATCTCGATCATTTGATTGTAGTCTTTCCACTACCTCCCTTCCTGTTGTGTTGTTTAATTAATGCATTTGTTTTATGTTGATTGTACCATAGGCTTCCTACATAAGTACATAAGTAATGCCATACTGGGAAAAGACCAAGGGTCCATCGAGCCCAGCATCCCGTCCACGACAGCGGCCAATCCAGGCCAAGGGCACCTGGCAAGCTTCCCAAACGTACAAACATTCTATACATGTTATTCCTGGAATTTTGGAGTTTTCCAAGTCCGTTTAGTAGCGGTTTATGGACTTGTCCTTTAGGAAACCGTCCAACCCCTTTTTAAACTCTGCTAAGCTAACCGCCTTCACCACTTTCTCCGGCAACGAATTCCAGAGTTTAATTACACATTGGGTGAAGAAAAATTTTCTCCGATTTGTTTTAAATTTACTACACTGTAGTTTCATCGCATGCCCCCTAGTCCTAGTATTTTTGGAAAGTGTGAACAGACGCTTCACATCCACCTGTTCCACTCCACTCATTATTTTATATACCTCTATCATGTCTCCCCTCAGCCGTCTCTTCTCCAAGCTGTATAGCCCTAGCCTCCTTAGTCTTTCTTCATAGGGAAGTCGTCCCATCCCCGCTATCATTTTAGTCGCCCTTCGCTGCACCTTTTCCAATTCTACTATATCTTTCTTGAGATGCGGCGACCAGAATTGAACACAATACTCAAGGTGCGGTCGCACCATGGAGCGATACAACGGCATTATAACATCCTCACACCTGTTTTCCATACCTTTCCTGATAATACCCAACATTCTATTCGCTTTCTTAGCCGCAGCAGCACACTGAGCAGAAGGTTTCAGTGTGTTATCGACGACGACACCCAGATCCCTTTCTTGGTCCGTAACTCCTAACGTGGAACCTTGCATGACGTAGCTATAATTCGGGTTCTTTTTTCCCACATGCATCACCTTGCACTTGCTCACATTAAACATCATCTGCCATTTAGCCGCCCAGTCTCCCAGTCTCGTAAGGTCCTCTTGTAATTTTTCACAATCCTGTCGCGATTTAACGACTTTGAATAACTTTGTGTCATCAGCAAATTTAATTACCTCGCTAGTTACTCCCATCTCTAAATCATTTATAAATATATTAAAAAGCAGCGGTCCTAGCACAGACCCCTGAGGAACCCCACTAACTACCCTTCTCCATTGTGAATACTGCCCATTTAACCCCACTCTCTGTTTCCTATCCTTCAACCAGTTTTTAATCCACAATAGGACATTTCCTCCTATCCCATGACCCTCCAATTTCCTCTGTAGCCTTTCATGAGGTACCTTGTCAAAAGCCTTTTGAAAATCCAGATACACAATATCAACCGACTCCCCTTTGTCCACATGTTTGTTCACTCCTTCAAAGAATTGAAGTAAATTGGTCAGGCAAGATTTCCCCACACAAAAGCCATGCTGACTTGGTCTCAGTAATCCATGTCCTCGGATGTGCTCTGTAATTTTGTTTTTGATAATAGCCTCTACCATTTTCCCCGGCACCGACGTCAGACTCACCGGTCTATAATTTCCTTATGTGCCCCATCCAATCTTCCTGATCCGCCCTTCTGCTTCTAATTATTTTCTGTCTCATCCCTATTCCTACCCTACTATGCCCCTGTTCCCAGTTAACCTTTGTCTTTTTTCATGCATCTCCTACCATGTTTTTGTTAGGCATCCAAATCAGCAAAACACATGTTTGGAATATTCCATGTTCACATATGAATCTTTGTGGGTCTAAGAATTGTGTACTGATTTTTTTTCCAGAATTTAGCAGCTGGAGAGCTGCCACAACCCTCTTTTCCTGATGATTATAATTTGGGAGACATTTTTCTGGGAGTGGAGTTTATTTATCAACAGTGCCAAGAACAAAAAGATGATTTCTACAGTGTCATGACTGTAAGTATTGCAAAACCTGTCACTTCTGTACTCCTGTATCATATATGCAAGGTTTTTATATTCTGTCTGAGGGGCCGATAAAGAAAGCGATGCAGTAGTGCCTTGTGTCAATGGCTGAATGCACGACTTCTAGACCGGTGAGTCTGACGTCGGTGCCGGGCAAGATGGTGGAGGCTATTATTAAGAATAAAATTGCAGAGCATATACAAAAACATGGACTGATGAGACAAAGTCAGCACGGATTTAGTGAAGGGAAGTTTTGCCTCACCAATCTAATGCATTTTTTTGAGGGGGTAAGCAAACATGTGGACAATGGGGAGCCGGTTGATATTGTATATCTGGATTTTCAGAAGGCGTTTGACAAAGTGCCGCACGAAAGACTCCTGAAGAAATTGCAGAGTCATGGAATCGGAGGTAGGGTATTATTATGGATTAAGAACTGGTTGAAAGATAGGAAGCAGAGAGTAGGATTGCGTGGCCAGTATTCTCAGTGGAGGAGGGTAGTTAGTGGGGTCCCGCAGGGGTCTGTGCTGGGTCTGTTGCTTTTTAATGTATTTATAAATGACCTAGAGATGGGAATAACTAGTGAGGTAATTAAATTCGCCGATGACACAAAATTATTCAGGGTCGTCAAGTCGCAGGAGGAATGTGAACGATTACAGGAGGACCTTGCGAGACTGGGAGAATGGGCGTGCAAGTGGCAGATGAAGTTCAATGTTGACAAGTGCAAAGTGATGCATGTGGGTAAGAGGAACCCGAATTATAGCTACGTCTTGCAAGGTTCCGCGTTAGGAGTTACGGATCAAGAAAGGGATCTGGGTGTCGTCGTCGATGATACGCTGAAACCTTCTGCTCAGTGTGCTGCTGCGGCTAGGAAAGCGAATAGAATGTTGGGTGTTATTAGGAAGGGTATGGAGTCCAGGTGTGCGGATGTTATAATGCCGTTGTATCGCTCCATGGTGCGACCGCACCTGGAGTATTGTGTTCAGTACTGGTCTCCGTATCTCAAAAAAGATATAGTAGAATTGGAAAAGGTACAGCGAAGGGCGACGAAAATGATAGTGGGGATGGGACGACTTTCCTATGAAGAGAGGCTGAGAAGGCTAGGGCTTTTCAGCTTGGAGAAGAGACGGCTGAGGGGAGATATGATAGAAGTGTATAAAATAATGAGTGGAATGGATCGGGTGGATGTGAAGCGACTGTTCACGCTATCCAAAAATACTAGGACTAGAGGGCATGAGTTGAAGCTACAGTGTGGTAAATTTAAAACGAATCGGAGAAAATTTTTCTTCACCCAACGTGTAATTAGACTCTGGAATTCGTTGCCGGAGAACGTGGTACGGGCGGTTAGCTTGACGGAGTTTAAAACGGGGTTAGATAGATTCCTAAAGGACAAGTCCATAGACCGCTATTAAATGGACTTGGAAAAATTCCGCATTTTTAGGTATAACTTGTCTGGAATGTTTTTACGTTTGGGGAGCGTGCCAGGTGCCCTTGACCTGGATTGGCCACTGTCGGTGACAGGATGCTGGGCTAGATGGACCTTTGGTCTTTCCCAGTATGGCACTACTTATGTACTTATGTACTTATGTAGTTGAACTTAATGACAAGGTTTTGCCTACAGTAAGCTAATCATATGCTGTGAAGTGCCTGTCAGACGAATACACACAAGGTTCTGGGCTGGTGGCAGCCAGCACTGTGTTCATGTCCAAGCAAAATGAAAGGGTCAGCACACATCTGCACATGTGCTGGAGTGTAATTCTGCAGATAAATATCAGCCTTCTAAAACTGTTTGCACATAAAATTTTTACTATGCTGATATTTAAGTGCAAATGCAATTTTTTTCTGCTTGAACCATTCTTTCTTAAAAGTTGCAGGCATTGTTATGCTCACAGTAAAAGTAAAAAATTGGCATTAAATCCTCTCCTACTGCAGAAGAATGAACTAACTCTTCTACACCTCCTCAGACCGGGCACCCAACTTCTAACATTGTGCTCACCTTCTGTGTACTTCTCTGCATTGGAGTCAAATAGCTAATACCTCATTATCATTCATTTTAATATGCTGTGTGTCAGTGTTTTATGTGCAGGATTTGTTATCTCTTCGCAAAACACTTCTCTCAAGATTCAAGTTTATTTCAAACTTAATATACCACTTTAGAGTAACAAAGCATAACTACAGTGAATGCAACTATTGTTAGCATTTTTATCCCAACAATGTTATTGCTCTACAATTCAATCTACTTTGCTTTTACTAAAACTAAATTTTGAAAATGACTGTCACTCATGTGAGTGTGCTTGTTAGTCATTAATCCACCACAGCTAAAAAAAAAAAAAAAAAAAAGTGTTCAACAACTGCACTATCAGGAAGTGGATTGTTCATTCTGATAAAAAGTTCCTTCAAATCAGGTCAGGTCGCAATATTACTGATGCCTTTTAATTGGGTCTGCAGGTATTGATCAAAGGAATCTCTATCTGAAACACTTGACTTCTTAATAGCAAAGAATGCTTTATCATCCCATTGTCATTATCATCTGCATTAGTAGTAGTGCTAATTCATCACTTGCATTTTCATCTTCATCTTTTTTATCATTGTCAATCTGTCGAGTTACAGAAAAGGCTTTCACAAAGTTGAAAACGTTGTCTGTTGTTGTCCTATTTGTCATCTGATAGCAAATTCTGAATATCTTCAAGAACTGATGTAAGAATGTCAAATGTATGGAAACTTTTCAGTCTTAAGACCAGATAAGCAGACTATCAATCCAGTTGACTGTCATTGTAAAATTTTCCATGGTATGTCCAGCAGTCTGTTGTGATAGAGACATATGTCTTTTCACCAAGAATTGCAACCAGCTTCAACTTGATCTCCGCTTCAAAGTGACCCAACTCATCACTGTTCTGTTTCACTAGAGACTAATAATCAGTTGAGCAAGCACAGGCAACTCTCTACTCATAGGCTGTATTCCCTGAACACCAAAACTTAAGATGAGATGATCCACTGTTTTTGTGACAAGGTTTGCAATTGCAAAATCCTGTTCGACTGTCATGTCCCCTACCTCAACGCAAGCGGCGTCCTCGGGCTGCGCGGAGTCCCATCGACACTCACACTTGACTGGCACTGCCTGAGCCATGTGTTTGTAGTCCTCTCTGGGTTTGTTCAGAAAGTGGTGGTTGCAGGCTCCTTAATTGCTTCGCTTCCATTCACCTGTTTCTGCTCTCTCTCTCTGCCTGGCTTCCAGGCTCCTTGATTGCTTTGCTTCCACCCACCTGGTTTTGCTCTTCCTCTGCCTGGCTTCCCTTGCTTCTCTCCTATTGGTCTTCCGGTTCCTTCTTCCCTTGCTCTTGTCCTATGGCTGTGCCCCTTCTCCCTGCTGATGTCAGATGCCAGCACTTTATCAGCTGATTTCTCCCTGGACTCCATGCTTCGGCTTCTACTTTGGTAAGTGTTTCTAACTCTGTTGTCTGCTTGTTATCTACTGGTCCCTCGTTGCTGACTTTGCCTGTACCTGGATTACTGTCTTGCCTGCCGCCTGCCTACTGACTTTCGCCTGCATCTGGATTACTCTCTTGCCTGCCTACTGACTTTCGCCTGTACCTGGATTACTCTCTTGTCTGCCGCATGCCTACTGACTTGCCTGTACCTGGATTACTCTCTTGACATGCTGCCTGCCTAGCTGATACATTCATCACCCCGCTTCCAGCTCCGTCCCTTAAGTCCTGCAGGCCGCCTGCACCTAGGGGCTGAACCTCTGGGGAACGGCGGTCAGCACAGGTGAAACCTGAGGTTGTCCAGCCGCCAAGCAGAACCTGGTCCAAGTACCGGGCTCAGCAGCACTCTACTTGGTACAAGAACTCACAAGTCTGACATCGAGGTTTTGCTGTTTCATTTGGTTTACTGAGGAATCGTCATTTAGGTCTCTCTGCCACTTTTACTTTTTACTGTTAACTGCATGCATCAGAAGTAACTAGATAAAACTAGTAAAAATTGGTAAAATTATTACTTTGGTAAAAGTAACAAACTTTTCCTGCACTTCTTTACAAGTAAAAGTAACAAAACTTTTACTTAAGAACAGTAACTAGTTACATTTACTTAGTTACCTATACAACACTGGTTTCTAAAGGTGAACAGGGGCAATAGGTTGCTAGGGAAACGACGACTAAAGGAAAGAAACAAACACACAAAACTTCACAAACAAATGCAATTTATTTACAGCTAGCAACAATACATCACGGTAACAGACAATGTAATTCTGATTTCAGGCTCTCAGTTTATCCTAGGCCAGAGAAGTCCCTGACCAACCAGCAGGTAAAGCCAGATGTTACGGGAATCCTTAGCAACTCATTAGCCCTCTGTTTTACTTTTTGTTGTTGTTGTAAATATCTTTATTAATAGCTCACAAGATGCAAACAATTACTATCTAAACAAAATGGTTTCTATTTCTTTGAAACAAAGAACAAGGTAAATAGCTTTATAAGCTGTATTGGGTGATATGTATAAACGCATCACAAATTTGTATTGCTGTTCCCAATATAGCACATTCTTTGTTAAGGAGTGATAAAGTTTAAGACTCTTTAAGAGATGATCTTCCGTAACTGGTGTCGCTAAGTCCGCCGACCACTGCTGTGCCAAAGGGGCCAAATCAAAAGATGGCAAAATATCCATCAAAAATTTGTGATGACAGCGCAAAGGAACTTGTAACCGCGCCTCCAGACTATAAGTGTCTGTTAAAGTTTCATGTGTCTCTGCCATTAAAGCCATCGTTGGCAGAGAACACACATAGTGTTGTAGTTGTAAATAGGAAAACACATATCTAGTGTCCAGGTGGTAATCAGCATATAAACCCATTTCCAAGTTGTACTTAAGGGTGGAAAAATAGGATATGTATGCCAAAAGAGATCCAGCTGATTAGCCCAGGCATGCAACACAAAACTAAAGTGGAAGGAATGAGATAAAGAAAGTTAAACTGGTGTGTAAAAACAAATGTGATACTGTACGATACCAATAGTTTGGCCTGTGCCGCATGCCACAGGCAAAAAAATATAATCATACTGACAACAATCCCAATCCTCCACGGTATCTAGGCAAGTAGACCCAGGTGATAGACATTCTGGTTCATTTCCCATTCCATAAATAATGATTGAAAAGCTTGGTAAGTAGTTATCTTAAGTTGCACTAAGTACCACAGCGAGCATTTGACATACATACAGCCGGCAAGGCAACAAGATCATGTTATATAACGCAACTTTCTCCCATCAAGGATAATGGATAGGATTTCCAGGCACGCAATTTGCTCTTGGTGTCAATGCAAAGGGGATTCAAATTTGTTGTACAGAGAGTGGTAAGATCTCTAGGAATTAGGATATCTAAATATTTGATGGAGTTGCAATGGTAAAGCTATAGATTCATGCAAGTTAAATTTGAAACCAGAATAATAGGAAAATTCATCTATAATGCTTAGCAAACTTTGTAAGGAATCCTGTGAATGGGATAAAGTAAGAAAGATATAATCTGCGAAGGCTAAGACTCACACCTCATGGGTACCAATTGTTATGTCATGAATATCAGTTTCTTTAAGAATTGTACGCAGGAAGGGCTCCAGATACAATAAAAATAGGAGAGGGGAAAGGGGACATCCCTGCTGAGTGCCCCGCAAAATTGGAAAGGATTCAGTCTTCACCCCATTCACCAATATAGTTCCCATAGGGAACTGGTAAAGTGTATTAATAGCTTGAAAGTACCATCCATCTGTGCCCACATAATTAAAGGTCTGGAACAAATATGGCTAATCCACCTGACTTGAACGTTTTTTCAGTGTCCAAACTGACTAGAATGCTATGCATTGAGCAGATTATGCATGGGCCATTGCTACCAACACCTTCCTGATATTAAGTATGGACTGACTACCCTTTACAAAGCATGTCTGTGTATAACAAATCAAAGAAGGCAAAAGGAACGATAGCCAATCTGCCAAAACACGATCAAAGATTTTTAGGTCAACATTTAATAAAGAGTTGTCACCAGGCTTCCCAGGTTTAGGGATCAAGATTATCAAGCATAAGAACATAAGAGTAGCTATACTGGATCAGACCAATGGTCCATCTAGCCCATTATCCTGTTTTCCAAACACTGGCCAAGCTAGGTCACAAGTACTTGGCAGAAACCCAAATCGTAGCAACACTCCATACTACAAATCCCAGGGCAAGCAGTTGCTTCCCATGTCTGCCTTAATAGCAGACTATGGACTTTTCCTCAAGGAATTTGTCCAAACATTTTTTAAACCCAGATACACTAGCCGCTGTTACCACCTCCTCCAGCAAAGAGTTCCAGAGCTTAACTATTCGTTGAGTGAAAAAATATTTCCTCCTATTTGTTTTAAAACTATTTCCATGTAACTTCCTCAAGTGTCCCCTAGTCTTTGTATTTTTGGAACGAGTATAAAATCGATTTACTTCTAATCGTTCTACACCACTCAGGATTTTGTAGAACTCAATCATATCTCCCCTCTTACGTCTCTTTTCCAAGCTGAAGAGCCCTAACCTCTTTAGCCTTTCCTCATTTTGGTCACTCTTCTTTGAACCTTTTCTAATTCCGTTATATCTTTTTTGAGATACGGCGACCAGAACTGAACGCAATACTCAAGGTGCGGACACACCATGGAGCAATACAAAGGCATTATAGTGTTTTCGGTCTTATTCACTATCCCATTCATAATAATTCCTAGCATCCTATTTGCTTTTTTGGCCGCCACTGCACACTGAGCAGAAGATTTCAACGTATTATCTACGACGACACCCAGACCTTTTTCTTGAGCGCTGATCCCCAAGGTGGACCCTAGCATCAGGTAACTATGATTCAGATTATTCTTTCCAATTTGAATCACCTTGCATTTGTCCACATTAAATTTCATCTGCCATTTGGACGCCCAGTCTTCCAATTTCCTAAGGTCTTCCTGCAATATTTCACAGTCCGCATGTGTTGAATAGTTTTGTATCATCTGTAAATTTGATCACCTCACTCATAAGTACGTAAGTATTGCCAGACTGGGACAGACCAGCGGTCCATCAAGCCCTGCATTCTGTTTCCAACAGTGGCCAATCCAGGTCACAAATACCTGGCAAGATCCCAAAAAAGCTCAATACTTTTTATGCTGCTTATCCCAGAACTAAGCAGTGGATTTTCCCCAAGTCAGTTTAATAATGGTCTTTTCCTTTAGGAAGCTGTCCGGACTTTTTAAAATCCCACTAAGCTAACCGCCTTTACCACATTCTCTGGCAGTGAATTCCAGAGTTTAATTACATGTTGAGTGGAGGAAAGTTTTCTCTGATTCTTATTAAATTTACTACTTTGTAGCTTCATCGCATGTCCCCTAATCCTAGTATTTTTCAAAAGAGTAAACAAACGATTCACATCTACCCATTCCACTCTGCTCATTATTTTATGTTTAAATCATTTTTATTGGTTGTAACAAACAAATAAACCTTTCTTTGCCGAAAAACAAAATTTATACACAAATTTGTCAACCAACAGGCCGAAATAGCTTATCATGTTACAGTATAGTATTTGCATTTTCTCCCTTTCCTTCTCCTCCTCTTAACCTTTAGCACTCCCTATCTCTTACCACATTCTAGTATTACAAATGTAACAAACCTCCCAACAATTGACAAACGTCAGGCTAAATTATTTCAAAATAAACTCTCTGTTGTTCGGCTTCGACTTATATGAGTTATTTAACTACATGAATCTGGAGGAGTACCCTACCCAACCCCCCTACCCTATCCCTCCCTCCCTTGACCCTACCCCCCCTCCCCCCCCCCCCCTTTGCTCCGTTACAAAGTCAACTGTATTTGTAGTTTTGTGCACACAAGAAGTCAGCATCTAAGGAAGTGGCAGCTCTCATTGTATATAGCGTACCCGACTTTCAGTAATTATTGAGCCTTCTTTACCATAATCCATCGCCCCTCTGTTTAATAATAACAAGCCCATGCGACCTTGCATTGGTTTTAGAATTTCAGCAATAGGCTTTGTGCCTTAACCGGGAGGGTAATCCAAAGCATTTCCCACTGGGCCTTAAACTTGAGACCTGCGGGGCTTTCTAGATCAGGCACCCCACATCTGTCTATTCTCATTTGTCGCACCATTTGTGCCCGCCAGGCCTGTAAGGGGGGTATTTCTTTTGCCCTCCAAAATTGCAATATGGTGGTTATTCCAAAATATATAGCCATCTTGGCAAATGCCTTAAAGCCCTCCGGAGCCTCTGCAGTTAGCTTAAAGCAGTTAAATAAAATTAGGGGATCATAGATGAGAGTGCAATTCCACAATTGGTCTATTCCCGCTATGATTTGCCTCCAGAACTTTCCTGCTAGTGGGCAGCCCCAAAACATATGCCCTAGAGAAGCCGCTCCCTGGTTACATTTGGGGCAGGTTCCTGTAGTATCAAACCCCGCTCTTAGCGCTCTGTAAGGAGATATGTGTGTTCTCAACAGCCATCTATATAACCTCTCTCTCTGGGGTATGGATAGTCGTTGCTTATACATAGCTTTCAAATATGATCTACATTCTACCTCTGTAAATGTGCAACCCAGGTCCTCTGACCAGTCCCGTGCAATCCGTCTAAAGTCCAATTCTGCTGCAGTATCCTTCAATTGCCTATGATGGAATCTCAATGGTACTGAGAGTTGCGCTCCCAGAGTAAACTCCTCGGAGAGAACCTCCACCACATCCTCCGTGAGGTCAGTCCACTCTAGGGAAGCAACATAGTGTCGCAGCTGACAATATGCAAATTGATATGTCGGGGGGATCCTAAATCGAGTCTGAAGCTCTAGGTATGAGAGAATTTTCCCCTGTTCCGTGACTATGTGTGCCAGGTATATTATCCCTTTTTGCGCCCACCTACTAAAAACACTAACCCCTTGTCCCGGGGGAAACGCTGGGTTATCGCATATGGACAGCCAGGGGGATGTACGGGCAGAGAAGTGATAACGTCTACACACCCATCTCCATGTTTCCCTGAGGGCCTTCAGTAGGGGATGCCTCCTGGATGCTCCAGTGGGCAATGGCGTCCCAGAATGAAGCAGATGACTAAAGTGTATGTTTGGGAACATCTGCGTCTCCACTGGCGTAATGGAAAACCCAGAGGTCCCTCGATACCAATCATTTATGTGTCTCATGGAACTTGCGATAGCCAAAAATTTAATGTTCATAAGTCCCATGCCACCCCCCTCCCTTGGGCCTGTCATCAGATGATATGGAATTCTCGGTTTCTTCCCTTGCCAAAGGTACTTTTGTAGTAAACGTTGTAAAGACTTTTCA
The DNA here is from genome assembly GCF_901765095.1 of Microcaecilia unicolor. Classification (NCBI taxonomy): domain Eukaryota; kingdom Metazoa; phylum Chordata; class Amphibia; order Gymnophiona; family Siphonopidae; genus Microcaecilia; species Microcaecilia unicolor. The sequence continues at coordinate 134,423,897 of NC_044037.1, forward strand.
TCTTTTCGTTTCAAAAACAACGGTAATTGCTGAAAGACGTATAGCCACTTGGGTGCTACCATCATATTAAACAGCGCTATTCTACCCCATATTGTAAGTGGTAATTCCCTCCACATAAACAACTTATTTTTAGTCATCTCCATCAGCGGACCTATGTTTTCTTTATATAGGGAGGCCCCATCTCTGGTTATATACACTCCTAAATATTTCATTTTTGTTGTCTCCCATCTCAGCAAAGCCTCTCCTTGCCAATTTAATTTAACGTCACTATCCATGGACATCGCGCATGACTTTGAGAGGTTAAGGCCAAACCCTGATAACTGCCCATACTCCTTAATCAGTGTTAAGGCAGCCTCAAAGGACTCTTGCGGGTTAGTTAATACCAGGAGGACGTCATCGGCATAAGCTAAAGCTCGAACTTCCTGTTCCCCTAATCTCACCCCCCTAATTCCCGGGTCTGAATTTAGATAACGTAGTAATGGTTCTAATGTAAGATCAAACAAAAGTGGGGAGAGTGGGCAACCTTGACGTGTTCCTCTACTTATTGGGAACCCCTCTGAAATCCCTCCATTTGCTGTGACATGGGCTTTCATACCGGAATATAGGGCCGCTATAATTTGCTTCATTTCTGCCGGAATTCCTATCCAGTCTAAAACACAAAATAAGAAGGTCCACTCGACCCTGTCAAAAGCCTTGGCGGCATCAAGGCTCACCAAAATCCCTGGGATCTCCTCATGCCGACACTTTGCCATTGCCAGTAAGACTCTTCGAATGTGTGTTACCGAGTGCCTTTTTGGGATGAATCCCACTTGTGTAGATTCAATCACACTTGGGAGATATGCATTGAGCCGTGTGGCCAAGATCTTTGCAAGCAGTTTGATATCGACATTAATCAACGAGATAGGCCTATAGGATTCGGGTTCCTCCCCGCATTTCCCCGGCTTCAACAGTAGTGATATGGAGGCAACGTTTTCATGCAATGGGAATCTTCCCTCTCGAATTACCGCCTGGTGATATTCAAATAATGGACCTAGCAACTGAGGCTGGAGTATTTTGTAAAATTCTCCTGAATACCCATCCACTCCAGGAGCCGAGAAAGACTTTAGCCCTTTTATTGCGTCTAACAGTTCTTTATTTTGGATAGGGGCCTCCAGGCCCGCCACTTCAGACTCTCCTAATTTTGGCATTTTTGCCCTACTGAGGAAGTCATTCATATGAACCTCCGTGGCAGGCCTATTGGCCCTGTAAAGGTCACTGAAATGTTCCTGTAATATTTGGAGGATCCTATCTGGGTTATTAGTAAGGTCACCTGTCTTTTCTTTCAAGGCTGATATTGTTCTATTTCCCTCCCGCTTCCGAACTAGCCGGGCCAGCATACCTCCTGCTCTGTTTCCAAAGCGGTGGAACTTATATTTTTGGAAAGTTCTATTCTGTAACATTTTTTCATGCAATAGGGAGTTTACCGCGGCCTGTAAAGACAAATAAGCTTCTCTAGCAGCCGTGGACTTTTGTTCTATATACTGACGCCTGGCTTTCCGCAGCCGCTTATTCAACTGTAACAGGCTAGCTGCATTCTTTTTCCGTTTATTTGCTACATATGCTATCAGATCCCCCCGCAGCACCGCCTTTCCTGCACACCAAAACAACTGTGGATTCGATTTGTGGTCTTTATTGAATAATTCATATTCTTCCCACTTTTTCGTTAAGAATTTTTGAAAAGATTTATCCTTTATCAGGTGTCCAGGGAACCTCCAGCGCCTGGACGGCTGAAAGCCTCCTGGGGCCTCCAGCTCCAACCAGACCGGGCTATGATCAGATATCAGAACCTCCTCTATTTTCGTGTCCCTTACACTATGAAACAAGGCTGCTGAAATGAATATGTAATCTAATCTTCCCCATGTCCCATGGGCCCTGGACCGATGTGTATACTCTTTTTGATCCGGATGCAAATTACGCCATGTGTCCACTACAGAGAGAGAGTTAGTGAACTCGTTTAACATCAGTGACCCCCTCCTACCTTCCACTCCCCTGCCACCCTCGCCTGAATAATCCATTCTGGGGTCTATGGAAATATTCATATCCCCTGCTACAATCAGGTGTTTGTCTTCATATGGTATCAGCCTCCTCAACAACCCTGGAAAAAAGGAGCCCTCAGGAGGGGTAGGAGCATAAACATTCAGTAGATATAACTCCCTCCCTTGTAACCAGAGCTTAACCAGGAGGAATCTTCCTTTGGGATCATGAAAGATCTTCTCTACCTTACAGGCCAGTCGGCGATGAATACATATTGCAACTCCCCCCCTTCGCCCATCTGCGGATGCATGTATCACCTGTCCTATCCATCCCTGTTTGAGTTTTTCATGTTCTGCTGCCGTCAACTTTGTTTCCTGTAAACAAGCTATGTCTGCATTGAGGTGTTTTAAATGTGCCAGAATCTTTTTCCTTTTAATGGGAGACGTAACGCCACCTACATTCCAAGTGACTATTTTACAGTGTGTGACTGTGTGGGTTTGCTATTTTCCAATATTTGTTCTCTGATAATTTAGCCCCTGGGTCCCAGCCCTTCCCCAGTGGCTTCATACATTTCCCTTTCCCCATTGGTACGCAGTTCCTATGTATGCTTCCCTTTTGCTTAACCCGTGTGTGCCACCCAATTCCTTTAGCTCTGGAGCACCCTCCCCCCTTAAAACATTGTGTCTTTCGAAGTCTCCATCCCCTTATCCCATTGCCTGAGCCCCCCTCCCTTCCAACCCTAACCGTTGCTTCTCTGCTTCCAGGTGACGCGTTACCGCTATGAGATTTCCCCTCCCCCCCCCATTCCTCCTCTCGGCCTAAGTGGTAGCTCCCCCCCCCCTTTTTGTTTAGATCAATTCTAATATGGCCCTTGCATGTATAAACTTCCTCCACCATTAGTTTTATCAATCTGGCAGATATCATATTATCACTTTAACTATGTAACATCAGCAAATGCCTTATACAACCTTAGTAAATCACATCATCATGTTTCCTCCTATACTTGCAAAGGTTATGCGGTTCATCAACTGAATTTCTCTTTTCTCATAGTCAAGTTGGCGCCTCATCAGGCGCCTTTAATTCAGTGTCTATAAATTGCTGGGCCTCTTGCACTGATTGGAAGGAACGCCATTTATTTTCGTGCTGGATCTTTAAAACAGCTGGATAAAGTAGCAAGAATCTTGTTTTCCGGTTGACTAGTGTCGTGCAGAGCGGATGAAATCTGCGCCTTTGTTCTTGCACTCCTGCAGAATAGTCTTGGAATATTCTTATCTGGTTTCCGTCATAGCTCAGAGTGTCTCTTTTTAAACGGAAGCCCCTCATAATTTCTTCTTTGTGCAAGTAATTGTGAACTTTGATTATCACTAATCTGGGTCTTTGCTGCCCTTGTTGCCACCGGCCCAGCCTGTGGGCCCTTTCGATGCACAGTTCTCCGTAGCTATCAGACAGAGCCAGCTCTTTTTTGAGCCACTGCTCCAGAACGTGCCCTAAGGTTTTCTCTGGAATTGCCTCTGGTAGACCCACAATGCGCAGGTTACATCTTCTTGCTCTGTTCTCCATATCTTCAATCTTGTCTTGTTGTGCCTTGAGTTGCTCCGTCATCCGGGCTACATCTTGGGTGTGCTGTGCTCTGGTATCTTCCAAAGCGGATATTCTGCTTTCCGTTTCTCCCAGCCTCTTCACTGTATCTGCCATGTTAGCTTCCATGTTACTCATTTGGCGTTCTAGCAAATCAAATCTGGGGTTAAGTGCAGCACTCACTGCCATGGTGATTTGGGCCAATTGTTTTTCAGAGAAGTCCCCTAGTTTTTCAAGTTTCCCCTCAGCCATTCGCGCTCCTGTGGGTGGGGGAGTGTTTTTCCCCTTGTCGAATTTGGTGCCACTTCGGGTTGTGCCGGCAGATTTAGGCTTTAGGTATTGCTCCATGCAGTCTATGATTCGTCCAGTACTGTGCTTTGTGCACCTGCACTATGGAGCTGTCGTTCTTATCAGAAAATGTCTGTGGGACCGGATTTTCTATGCCCCGTGTGCACTGCTATTCCACCTTCAGGGATAGTTTGAATATTATGACCAGGGTAACACTCTCTTTAAGTTGATTCTTTATCCAACATATATTATAGAATCACTCTGAACACAGTTCTTCTCCTTTATATGCAGTTGGTTTGTCTAGAGATTGCGGGGCTGTTACAATGAGTTCTTTAATTTACCCAAGTCATTATTATGTCACTGCATCTCTATTGCGTAAGGCATTGGCTTATTTCCCCCTTCAGCTAAGGAAATTGTAAGGGACCGGGCTAAAGCCCTCTTCAGATCGGGGAGGGAGCAGTAGAAAAGGAATGTCTTTCAATCTCTCCTCTATTTATCGATCTTCCCTGCCTCTGGGCCCGTTTCCTTACCAGGCCGCCATCCGCCGCGTTGTTATGCTGCCGCTCATTCCTCTGCCCGCTCTAGGAGTCTTCCGGCCGCCATCTTGAATCGCGGCACAAGCGGTGGAATTAATTCGGCCACGATACCGCGGGGCACTTCTGCCGGCACCCGCCTGCGTCTCCGTGCTCTCGGGACCTTTATGTATCGTTGTTTGCCGCGGGTGGGCCCAGTAGGCGGGGGGAGAAGGAGATCTCTCGCGCGGCGTCGCGGAGCCCTCTAGTCGGCGGCCATCTTCCCGCTCGGCTCCCCTGCTCATTATTTTATATACCTCTATCATATATCCCCTCAGCCGCCTTTTCTCCAAGCTGAAAAGCCCTAGCCGCTTCAGCCTTTCCCCTTCATCATTTTCGTCGCCCTTCTCTGTACCTTTTCTAATTCCACTATATCTTTTTTTGATATGCAGTGACCAGAATTGAACACAATATTCGAGGTGCGGTCACACCATGGACCGATACAAAGGCATTATAATGTCCTCACTTTAGTTTTACATTCCTTTCCTAATAATAGTTAACTTTCTGTTTGCTTTCTTAGCTGCCGCAGCACACTAAGCAGAGGGTTTCATCGTATCATCAATGATGCCGAGATCCCTTTCTTGGTTGGTGATGCCTAATGTAGAACCTTGCATTCTCTGAGGAAAAGCAGGCTCAATATTCTTACGTGTGGGTCGTCGTCCACGACGGCCAAAGGAGACCAGAAAAATCTTCAAAGCGTAGGAATCTTCCCAAATGTTCCGTCGCGTGGGCTGACTCACTGCGCATGCGCGAGCGGCTTCCTGCCTGTGACGCAAATGTGCAGTTTTCAGTTTTTTTCTGTCCGGCGACTGGGAAAGTTCTTCTTTGTTTCGTTCACGTTTTTTCGCCTCAGGAGACTGGTTCGTGGCATTTCATCGCCAAACTTTGTATTTTGTCCTTTTCTTCTTTTGGTTTTTTAAAAATGTTTTTCTGTCCTCTTTTAAGTTTTCTTAATTTTTCGTCGCGGCCACCTTTAGGTTGCTCGGTCGGGCGGTTTCAACATTTTTTGTGCCCTTTTTTTCTTGGCATAATCGAACGTTTTGATTTTGCAACCACCGTTTTTCCCTCCATGTCATCGAGGATGCCCAGCGGCTTCAAGCGTTGTACTCGGGGCAACCGGACCATCTCCAGTACCGACCCCTACGTGTGGTGTCTCCAGTGTCTTGGGCCCTGCCAGCTGCCTGTAAGCTGTGTAAGCTTATGAAAAAATGGACCCAAGTGGCTCGAGAGGCTCAGCGTGAGAAACTTTTTCCAGATCGGTCTGGTCCTTCAACGTCAGCATTGACATCGGTACCGAGGTCGGCGGCATCGATGTCGAGGGAAGCATCGACATCGGGAGGTCAGGTAATGGCTGCCGAAAGACCGCATCGAGCTGGGAGCAGCGAGGCATCGAGCGGGTCTTCACCTGTCTCGAGGCCTACTGCTATGCAGGCCCCCCGGGACCGACATTTGTCGGACCCGGCCCCGAGGAGGCTGAGGATTCCTCGTCCTCATCGGTACCAAGGAGTCTCAATGACGGGCGTCGAGCAAAGGCAAAGAAGCACCGTCATCAATCTTCTTCTATGCATGGTACTGGGAGCTCCGGGGAGCTGAGGCAGTCGGCACCCGAGAAGCATCGACGCCGGGAGGACCGCTTACCCTCTATTCAGGAGATGCCGATATGTCAGTCATCTGGCAGCCTGGTACCAGCTTCCGAACCCCCTCAGGTTCTGCAACCAACTCCTGCACCGGGCCCCCAGCCTTTTCTGATGGAAGCTCTCGATGAGCGCATCAGGGCCGTTCTTCCGGAGCTTCTGGAAGGGTTGCTTCACCAGTCTGCCACGGTGTCGGGGGTGCTTGCGCCTTCCATACCTACTGTAGAGGCGGCATCTGGGTCATCACCTGGGAGGAGGTCTCCATCCTCGGTACCACTTGCGGTACCGGCGTCGGCTGCTACCTGGGTCGATTCCCCCTCGACGTCGGTGGAGGAAGCTTCACCGGAGTCTAGGCAGGGTCGACTTCTCGACACCCCCCCACGAGGTTGTCGATCCTCAACGTCGAGGCAGGCTCAGGTTCGGGCTGCTCTTAGGGAGCTTCTGTTCGATACCGAAGATGAGTGCTCGTGGGAAGCAGAGGAAGACCCCAGGTACTTTTCGAAGGAAGAGTCCTGTGGGCTTCCTTCTTATCCTACTCCACCGATTGAAGGAAGGATGTCTCCACCTGAGAGTCTTTCTTTCTCATCCTTTGTTCAGGAAATGTCTAAGGACATTCCATTTCCTATGGAGGTTGTGGATGAGCCCAGGGCTAAATGCTCGAGGTCCTGGTTTATCCTTCTCCACCTGCAGAGGTTGCAACGGCCTCCCTGCACAATACACTCAGGGAAGTGCTGATGCGGAATTGGTCTTGCTCTCTCTCTAATCCAGTGGTCCCCAAGAAGTCCGTGTCCCAGTACAGAGTCCATGGAGAGCCTGTAATGGTGAAGGCCCAACTTCCTCACGATTCCATGGTGGTGGACTCTGCTCTCAGAAGAGCCAAGAGTACTAGGGACTATGCCTCGGCGCCCCCAGGCAGAGAGTCTAGAACCTTGGATTCTTTTGGGAGGAGAACGTATCAGGCCACAATGCTCGCTGCCAAGATCCAAACATACCAGCTCTACACGAGCATTCACTTATGGAACTCGGTGAGGCAACTGTCCAGTTTAGTTGAAGCACTTCACCGGAACTTGCTGAACCTTTTCACCAGGTGGTCAGGCAGCAGAAGGCGTGTTGCAAATTCCTGGCCAGGGAGTCTTACGACACTTTTGATGTGGCATCCCGAGTAGCTGCTCAAGATATAGTGATGCGCAGACTCTCATGGCTGCATGTCTTTAACCTGGATCAGAAGACTCAGCAGTGAATGGCGGATGTTCCTGGCCGGGGGGATAATCTCTTTGGAGAAAAAGTAGAGGACATGGTCGGGCAGATGAAAAAACATCATGATGCCATGGATTCTCTCTCCTGCCAGACGTCTTCTGCCACAGCCTCCTCTTCTAGGAGGTTTTTTGGAGGGAGGGAGGAAGATTGCTCCCTATTACTATAATAGGCATAGGTACACTCCTGCTTCTCGGCAGCCGGTTCAGGCTCAGTCCCAGCATGCGCGTTCTCGTCAACGCCGTGCACCTAAGGCACCTAGGGCTCCCCAGCAAAAGCAAGGGACGGGCTTTTGACTGGCTCCAGAACAGCATAGCCGCAATAAAAGTTTCCATACCGGGCGGCTTGCCTGTTGGAGGGAGGTTGATATTTTTTCACCAAAGGTGGCCTCTTATAACCTCCGACAAATAGTCCGGTTAGGATACACCCTCAATCTGGAAACCAAGCCTCCAAATTGCCCACCAGGAGCTCAGTCCTACAGCTCCCAGCACAAGCAGGTACTTGCAGAGGCACTCTCTGCCCTTCTAAAGGCCCAAGCAGTCAAACCCTTTCCACCAGGGGAAGAAGGGCTGGGATTCTATTCCAGGTACTTCCTTGTGCAAAAGAAAACAGGGGGGATGCGCCCATCCTACACCTAAGGGCCCTGAACAAATTTCTAGTCCGAGAAAAGTTCAGGATGGTTTCCCTGGGCACCCTTCTTCCCATGATTCAGAAAAATGATTGGCTATGCTCTCGGTACTTCCAGCTCACAGGAAGTATCTTCATTTTCGGTTGGAAACTCAGCACTTTCAGTACTGTGTTCTGCCCTTTGGCCTAGCATCTGCGCCCAAGGTCTTCACAAAGTGCTTGGCAGTTGTCGCAGACTGGGAGTGTATGTGTTCCCTTATCTCGACGATTGGCTGGTGAGGAGCACCTCAGAAGCAGGGGCTCTACAGTCCATGCAAATGACTATTCAACTGCTGGAGCTACTGGGGTTTGTAATCAATTATCCCAAGTCCCACCTTGTCCCGGTTCAGAAATTAGAGTTCATCGGAGCTCTGTTGGACACTCGGATGTCTCGAGCTTATCTTCCCCAGGCAAGGGCAGACAATCTCCATGCCCTCATGTCCATGGCTCGAGCGTCTCAACAGATCACAGCTCGGCAGATGTTGAGACTCTTAGGACATATCGCTTCCACAGTTTATGTAACTCCCATGGCACGCCTACATATGAGATCAGTTCAATGGACCCTAGCTTCCCAGTGGTGCCAGGCCACAGGGGATCTAGAGGATGTAATCCTTCTCTCCACCAAGTTTTGCAGATCCCTTCAGTGGTGGGCCATTCAATCCAATCTAACCTTGGGATGTCCATTTCAAATTCCTCAGCCACAAAAAGTGCTGACGACGGATGCATCCCTCCTGGGGTGGGGAGCTTCACACTAAGGGAGATTGGTCCTTTCAGGAGAAGGATTTTCAGATCAACTTCCTGGAATTACGAGCGATCTGGAACACTCTCAAGGCTTTCAGAGATCGGCTGTCCAATCAAATCATTCTAATTCAGACAATCAGGTTGCTATGTATTACACCAACAAGCAGGGGGGCACCGGTTCTCGTCCTCTGTGTCAGGAAGCTGTTAGGATGTGGCTTTGGGCTCACCACCATGGCATGTTTCTCCAGGCCACGTATCTGGCAGGCATAAACAACAGTCTGGCCTACAGACTGAGCAGGATCATGCAACCTTACGAGTGGTCACTAAACATGGACCTTGTCCGCAAGATCTTCCTAGTGTAGGGCACCACCTTGGTGGATCTTTTTGCCACTCAGACCAATCACAAAGTCCCTCTGTTCTGTTCCAGGCTCCAGGCCCATGACAGACTAGCGCCAGATGCTTTTCTCCTACATCGGGGGACAGGCCTTCTGTATGCGTATCCTCCCATACCTCTAGTAGGGAAAACTCTGCTGAAACTCAGGCAAGACCGCGGAACCATGATTCTGATTGCACCTTTTTGGCCTCATCAGATCTGGTTCCCTCTTCTTCTGTAGTTGTCCTCCGAAGAACCAAGGAGATTGGACTGTTTTCCCACCTTCATCACCCAGAACGGGGGGTCGCTTCTACATCCCAACCTCCAGTCTCTGGCTGTCACGGCCTGGATGTTGAGAACTTAGAAGTTGCCTTTTTAGGCCTTTCGGAGGGTGTCTCCCGAGTCTTGCTTGCTTTCAGGAAAGATTCCACGAAAAAGTGTTATTCTTTTAAATGGAGGAGGTTTGCCGTCTGGTGTGACAGCAAGGCCCTAGATCCTTTTTCTTGTCCTACACAGACCCTGCTTGAATACCTTCTACACTTATCAGAGTCTGGTCTTAAGACCAACTCCGTAAGAATTCACCTTAGTGCAATTAGTGTTTACCATCAACGTGTAGAAGGTCAGCCTACCTGTGGACAGCCTTTAGTTGTTCACTTCATGAGATGTTTGCTTTTGTCAAAGCCCCCTGTCAAACCTCCACCAGTGTCATGGGATCTCAACGTCGTTCTCACCCAGCTGATGAAAGCTCCTTTTGAGCCACTGAATTCCTGCCATCTGAAGTACTTGACCTGGAAGGTAATTTTCTTAGTGGCTGTTACTTCAGCTTGTAGAGTCAGTGAGCTCCAAGCCTTGGTAGTCCATGCATCTTATATTAAATTTCACCATAACAGAGTAGTCCTTCGCACTCACCCTAAGTTCTTGCCGAAGGTGGTGTTGGAGTTCCATCTGAACCAGTCAATTGTCTTGCCAACATTTTTGCCCTGTCCACATACCCGCCCTGGTGAGGACAAGTTGCATACCTTGGACTGTAAGAGAGCATTGGCCTTTTACGTGGAGCGGACAAAGCCCTTTAGACAGTCCGCCCAGTTGTTTGTTTCTTTTGATCCCAACAGGAGGGGAGTCGCCATCGGAAAACGCACCATCTCCAGTTGGCTAGCAGATTGCATTGCCTTCACTTATGCCCACGCTGGGCTGACTCTAGAGGGCCATGTCACGGTTCATAATGTCAGAGCTGAGTCAGTGGCTCACTTGAAGTGGGCTTCTGTTGAAGAGATTTGCAAGGCTGCAACGTGGTCATCTGTCCACACATTCACATCTCACTACTGCCTTCAGCAGGATATCCGACGCGACAGTCGGTTTGGGCAGTCGGTGCTGCAGAATCTGTTCGGGGTTTAGAATCCAACTCCACCCTCCTAGGCCCATTTCTGTTATGTTCCAGGCTGCACTCTCACCTAGTTGAATTTATTTTCAGGTCAATCTCTGTTACGTCCTCGTCGTTGCGAGGTCCAATTGACCAATGTTCTTTGTTTTGAGTGAGCCTGGGGGCTAGGGATACCCCACACGTAAGGGTATTGAGCCTGCTTGTCCTCGGAGAAAATAAAGATACATACCTATAGCAGGTATTCTCCGAGGACAGCAGGCTCAATATTCTTACAACCCTCCCTCCTCCCCGTTGGAGTTGTTTTCATTTATATTGTTATGCTTTTTATTAAACTGAGAACTGCGGAAGATCACATGATTCCTTGAGAGAGCAAGACGGGCTACTTTGCTCTCCGAGACCTTCGGGCACCTTAACAGCTATAATTAGTCTACTTTAGCTCCCACTGAGTTCTTTGTTCCTGTAAATCCCTGCTCAATGGACAGATATTTGGTATAATCACCGAGCAGTATGGTGGGGAGGGGAATTAAGCGGGAGAGAGAGAAACTGAAACAGACCGGCACTATGGAGATGAAGCAACAACCAGAAAAGCAGGCCTTCTTGACAGAGCAGCTGCAGCAGTTAACCCTGGCAGTGACAACAGCTTTAGAGCCTAAGTTTGGAAAATTGTCAGAGCAGCTGTCTGCATTTGAGACCCTGTTGGCTGATCTGGGGAAGCGGACGGGAGATCTGGAGCAGAGGGTTTCGTCTCTGGAAGACGCAGGCCCATCGGCTGTGGAAGAGCGGGGCAAGATGGCCAACACGTTGAAGATGTTGTTGGAAAAGGTGGACGACCTCGAAAACCGCTCCCGGAGATCTAATTTAAGGATCATTGGAATACCAGAAACGATCAGGGATGCGGTCCTTTCAACTATAATAGAAACTTGGCTGAAAAAAGAGTTTGCCCTATCAGATAGTGCGGGACCGTTGTGCCTTGAACAGGTGCACCACATGGGCAAGAAGCAAGATGGTCGCGCCGCTCCGAGAGTAGTGCTTATTAAGCTACACAATTATATTCATAAGGCTGAAATTTTAAGTGGCTACAGAGCGAAGCGGGACACTGTGCAATATGAAGGCCACAAGGTGCACATTTTTCAGGATTACTCGTATGCTTTGCAAGAAAGAAGGCGACAGTTCACACCATTGTGCCAGCAGCTGTATGATAAAAATATCAGATGTATGTTATTATATCCGGCCACATTGAAAGTAATGCAGAACGGACTTTGGCAAACTTTTGAATGCGCAGAGAGAGCGAAGGCTGGTGTGGCT